>NC_138026.1:51606531-54174356 GCF_964106645.2 Podarcis pityusensis
TTCTTTCAGCTGTTCGGGGAAGTGGGAGAAGAGGGGATTCTACTTTAATTTCTGACAGAGAAAAAATATGAAGATCTTCGCTTTGTGTTACAGAATGGGAGAAGGTAGAACGGCTGAATCAAATATTAGTACATTAGCTACAAATACGCCACTACATTGTACAATTCTAAATCCCAACATGAGAGTTTTTCATGTTAGGATATGATGGGTGTTAATTTTATTGTTGAAAAGTGGGGTGTACATCAGTAGGCTTGGTTTTAGGTGCCGTTTGTGAAAATGTGTGATTAAAAAAAAATCCCCCAACCAAACATCTTTCAATATAAAGTATATAATTTAAAGTGGAACATAGCACAAAAGCCTGGTTTTAATGTGGCCAATCCTGGGAAACCTAAGAAAACCTTTAAAAGCTGTGTGCTGGCAGAAGCTTGTTGGGTGTTTTCCCTGACCCCCCATCTCTGCAGCAGAGCTACAGAAGAAGCTGCACCTATTCCATCAGATCAGATGTAGTCAATGTGGTGCCTCTCAGATACTGCTGGACTCCCAACTCCCATCGGCCCAGGTGAACAAGTGAATGGCCAAGAATGATGGGAGTTGCAGTCCAACCACATCTGAAGGACACCACTTTGGCTTCCCCCACATAAGATAGTATCCACGTCTTCCTGAAGGTGCACAGTGATGGCAGGAGTGTGCACTGTTGAGTGTTGCTGCACAAAGATGCATAGAGAGCCTTGAGACAGCCGTGTCAACTCTTCCCCTCTTGCTTTTTTCCATTTGGGAGCTAGACAGGTGGGTGAGGGTTGTATGGGATTGCTGATTTGGCTCCATGTGGCTGAGGCATTTCAGAACCCTTTGCCACCCAGATGCCAAGCATTCCTCTCCTTCCTAGCAACTTCTTGGATGATCCCACCCACCTCTACTGCTTCAGTGTTGGAAGGAAGACTGGCTGCTTGTCATGCTTGTCCTGAGACGGAAGAGCATTTTTGTTTTATTATTTGAAGCATTTTGAACATCTCTTTAAATGTACTTATTCTTTGATTAAATCAGTTAAAAGGAATTTGATTAACGAACTAAACATCTTTAATCAGTGGAAGGGCCTCAGCAAAGAGCAATGGTGATTAGAAATGTGAGGAGAGTCTTCATTCTCCATTTTGAAGAGTACTTACCGGTACCTTGTTCCTGTTTGCTGGTGGAGTGGGGAAGCTGAAATGAAAAGCATCACAATTTTCAGCCTAATTTTTGCTAGTAAGAATATTTTGCTATTTATTATTTAAATAAAAAGAAAATGGTTATAGTTGTGCGTGCAGGACTGGCCCAAGATGTTTTACTGCCTGAGGCAAAAAACAAGCCCCACACCTCAATTTCATATACAGAAGCTGACCGGCCTGGCAACTTTATTATTACTTGACATCTATCCACAGGGCCTGCAAGATGGAGTTGTTCTGCCTGGCCTTCAGTCCGGGCCCAGTTTGACCCCCCTCTATGGGACCCTGTAAGTTACCTCTTTGGCCCTTTTATCGGCTCATGTGGGACCAACATGGATAGCTGGCCCTGATGAATACTTGAGGTTCCTGACCCCTATGGTTGTAATTCGTGGGCAATCATTTAATTTTATCCTGATTCTAATTTTTAAGCTGTATTTTAATCAATTGTTCAATTGTGTTTTAATGTATTTGATATTTGATGTTAGCCGCCCTGAGCCCGTCTTGGCTGGAGAGGGTGGGATATAAATAAAAATTTACTTACTTACTTACAAGAGGCCAGTGTCCTCCCTTGTGTTGGTGAGCAGCAGGCAAGCTTTGGGCAAGCAAACCACCCCATGACACATTCCTCTCTGTCCTCTAACACCTCACCATTGTTACCTTTCCCTCAGCTTCTGCTGCCTGAGGCAGCCATAACAAATGGTAGGGATGGTCCTCACAGTATTTTTTAAAAACACATTTCATTTTGATAAGCCCAGTGCAGGCATTCTTCTTGAAATTAAATTTCTTGTTCTCAGGAGCTGTATCTTTCAATACTGTACCACCATTGTTGGAAATGTTGGATATCTAGCAGTGAGTCATTTAGAGATCATTGGACAGGTAAGATACATGCACAGGTGGAAGGCTGAAAATTAAAGGTGCTTTGCAAATCATAAATAATTCAGTGACCCTCTTCCATGAAGCATGAGATCAGGAGGAGGCCCTTCAGAGCTAACTTTGTGGCTTGTTTCCTGGCTTCTCCTATAATTATATTGCCAGAGACAATAAAACAAAGGCATTGTGCAGTAGGTTGAGGGAAGAACTTAGCTTTGGCCTTTGGATTGAACTCAACCTTTGTGTGGCTCATTATGTGGCTATTGACGTTACTGCATATCAATCTCAGTCCTCAGAATTATACAACACAATCCTATACATGTCTGTTCAACAGTAAATCCTATTATTATTATTATTATTAATTAAATTTGTATACTGCTCTTCATCTGAAGATCACAGGGTAGTTCACAACATAAAAACACAAAATGATAACATAAAATACATTTAGATCAATGGGGCGCATTCCCAGATAAATATGTACTGGGATTGCAGCCATTGTGACCTGCCTAGCTGCTGCTGCTGCTGCTGCTGCTGCTGCTGCTGCTGCTTCTTCGTCCTTCCACAGTGGGGACATTGGTTTCTGGGCGGGAGTTGATCAAGGTGTGGATTTGCCAAGCATGCTTTCCTCTTAGCACGTTTCTCCCTTGCGTCCTGAGTTCGAATGTCTTCAAAGCCCATGACACCTTTGGTAAAGGCTGTTCTCCAACTGGAGCACTCGCAGGCTAGTGTTTCTCAGTTGTCTGTGTTTATACTACATTTTTTTATGTTGTGAGGGCAAACCCAAGCTTACACAGCATTCTGCAAAAAGGGCTTCTATCCTAAACAACCTTACCAGGGAGTAAGCCCCATTGAACTTGTTAGGGTTTATTTCTAAGTAAACAAGGTGAGGATCATACTGCAGAATGCTAAGCAGATTATTATTACCACCATGCAATGCACTTTTGTAGCACCACTGATTTCGGTATGAGAGAGAGAGAAGCTTATCTCTTTTACTGAAAAAGCGATCCATTTTCAGTTTCATATCAGACCTAAAAATACTTTCTAATTTTTGCAAACCTGGCATGTTTATTTCTCAGGCAATTTCTCCAACAATAAAAAATGATATTATGCAAGGCAGACTTCTCACTGTGAGCTGACAGCTGTCTTCTGGTTCCCTGATTGCTCCCAAAAGTTTTCCAGACGGTGTTTGCAAGAATATGGCAGCCAAGTGAGGAAAACTATTCCCAGTTGTTGGCCTTGTTACTATTCCATGGTTCCATTGCCTTTAGAAATGAAGAAGATCATAGACTGGCAAAACATAAGGCACACAGTCTGTGTTTCTTTTCAGGATAGAGCTCAAGTTTGAGAATGTGTTCATCCTAAATATTTTGCAAAGGTTTTGATAGTTAAAAAAACCCACTGGAACCAATGCAGCGAAAGGATATATAGCCGTTAGTTCATTTTGTTCAACTTGTGGTAGATGATATAACCGATTTGGCTTAGCCTTTTCTTTCTGCGGGAAAAGGGTATCAGATGTTAATGCTGTGTAAGCAGCTGAGTGAGCGTTGTACATGTGTGAAACAGCTGGGCATGGAAGCAGTACGTGTGCTGCGGAGTGCCCTGGAGTTAAGAAAGAACAAGCTCTCACACACATTTTGGATTTAGAGGAAACTTTATTGTACAAAGGATTCACACTCTAATGAACTGTGCCACATACTTATGTGATCACATGAGGAAAGACTGGTGTGAATTGAGCAGTAAAAATGGTGTAGTGGCAGCCATCTCCTTGATTTTGTAGCTCATGCCAGGGAAGACGGCTGGCTCATACATGTTGCGCAGGGCATGCTAACTATTTTCCATGCTGTTGCTAACCCCTGCCTATTGTGTGGAGAAATTCATTGATATGTCCCAGTCGCATTACACACATCAGTTGCAGATGTGAATGTTAAGTTGTGGACACTTAAGCACAACACTTGTGCATCCTGGTATATCTGAAGCCGCTCAAAATGGTAAGAGGAAAACACTTTGCACATGCGTGCCCAAATGAATGCAGGCTGTGTGGTTGAGCCTTGCCGTCAATCCTTCTCACAGAACACCTGGCTTTACAGCAGTACATTTTAGAAGGGAAGATGCAGAGGGTTTAATGGACCACAAGTTATTTGTCAGCAGAACAATACAGCAGCTAAAAAGGCTTAATGCATCAGCAGTGTTGCAACAACAGGTATGTCATGTCCAGGTCATGAAAAGAAACAGTACTATTCTATTCTTCTTTGGGTCAGACTTCAGTGGAAGTATGGTGTTCTGGTCACCACAGTTTAATAATAATAATAATAATAAATTTTATTTATATCCCGCCCTCCCCAGCCAAAGCCGGGCTCAGGGCGGCTAACAACAATAAAACAGTACAAAAGTACAACACAAACAACACTCTAAAATCATTCATTATAAAATTAATTCAAATCAAGCCACTGGCAACCATTGGGCCAGAGCTCTGCGAAGATTGCCGGAGGGAGGGAGTCAGCCTGTGCCCTGTCCAAAGGCCTGGTGGAACAACTCTGTCTTGCAGGCCCTGCGGAAAGATGTCAAGTCCCGCAGGGCCCTAGTCTCTTGTGACAGAGTGTTCCACCAGTTTAAGAAGTGTGTCAGCAAACTACTGGAACACAAGAAGGTGATGATGACAGTGAAAGGCCTGGGGACAAAGTGCTGTGAGGAGAGGATGAACGAACTGGGTGTATTTCACCTGGGGAAGACACAATGTGATAGCCATCTTCACATAGATGATGGAGCACCTTAACCAAAGGGTTCACGTTACAAGGAAAGGGATAAGTTAAATTAAGTTTTAATATATTTTTAAAAAATACTGTCAGCTAAACGTTAAGAAGAACTTCCTGATGGCATTAGCTGTTCAACTTGGATGGCAGTGGACTCTTCTTAAAAGTTTTTAAAGCAGAGAATGGATGTCCACCTATTAGGGAGGCTATAGATGCAGATTTCTGGCATCAGCAGGTGACTGGACTGGACGACCTTTGAGGCTGTATGTGTGCCTCAAAAGAACAACATCAGGATGCTGGGAAGATTGCTGAGGGAAAGCCTGAGCCCTCTTCTGGCCCCGTAATTGAATTTCTTGTAGAAATCATGAACTATTAACCAGGTCTCTAGGCAGCTTCACTTCAGTGGTTTCTTTACTGTATGACCTGCCTGAACACATCCTCGTTCATAAGACCCTGACGGTGATGAATGAAGCAGAAAATGTGCTCCAGTGTGGCAAGGGCTGACGGCATGAGTTATGATTTGTAATACCGCTGGCAGGAGGAACAGGCTGAATTCATACACACGCCAGGCAGTAGAACAGGAAAAAAAGGCTGCTTGAGTATTTCTCTGGTGTGCCAATTTCAAAATAGTGTCAAAAATGCATCTTTGCACAAATAAAAATGAAAATAAAGTGTGGGGCTAAGGTTTGAAGCATGAGGAAGAAGGCAGTGAGGAAATATAAGGGTGTTCACCTTGAACAGTTTCAAAATGGAGGAAGTTCAGAGGCTGCAAATTGCATACAAATAGTTAATATGTGGGTCTGGCCTGCTAAAAAAATTGGCAACCTAATTTCTGCTTATACTGAACAAGTTCTTTTCCTCCATTTTAATTGGGATGGTGTTATCTCATTTATAATTTTCCCCACATGTCTTCCTTCAAGGAGGTATGTTGTGTATGTTCTAAAAAGAGGTACTTTCCTTAGAGATGCACCCTACCTCTAAAATGCCCTCCCAGCAAGGTAAGCCTGGAACCAACATGGCAGTCTTTTCTGTACCAGGTTAAAACTTCTTTATTTGCTCAGGCATTTTAAAGGGTTATGTTGCATCAGCCTGCTTTAATTTTTATACTTTCCTGTTACTACAATTTGTTGTAAATTATTTGAGGGATGCTGTTTTATTGTATTTTTCAAAATTAATTCATACATTTATTTTCTCATTAATTGGTGAATAAAATTTCAGGAGACTTTTTTTAGCACACAACTATTTAATATTCAGATTTTGATCAGTATGTCAAGCTTACAATTGTCACTAGAAGCTCTTCTGCTCCTAGCAGAGGGCAAAACTATAGATTCCAGGTAATGCTGGATGTATAGGCCCAGACAAAACACAAATCATGGCTTTAGCATTATGTGCATGAGCCACTGGGCTTGTCTGCTTTGAGGAGGCTATAAAACATCTGATTGTAATTTTGAAGAGTTTCCTGTTTTGTCCAAATATGTGAAACTGCAACATCCAAACCATAATTAGTTAATGAACCAGGATGTCAAACCATGGTTTCTTTCATTTGGATAAAACGTGACACTGTTATTTGTTAGAAACCTTGAGGGAAATATTTACATTTCCTTTCCTTGTGTGAAGGAGTGCAGAAGGGGAGGGGAGCATGAGACCCAAAAGTTTACAGCTGCCCAAGAATGCAATCTGTGGTGCACCATCACATCTGAAGGGGGACAGAGACACTAACCTGTAGCAGCTGGTGTGGGAATAGGTTCAATTCATTTCAATGAGCCTCTAAAATCAAATAACTTATTTCTGAGGATCAGTATGAGCAGAGTAAGAATGAGGGGTGCTTTCTAGGTTAGCAGCCTTTTTCCAGCTATAACATTCTGTCACCTATTTACAGCTTCGTGGCTGATGAAGAAATTATAAATTATTTCCATTTAGGGCTGTATGAATTTTGTAGCTAGCTGAATCGTCATCTTATTAGGATTTAAGGCTACAAGATTTGTTACACCCTGCTGAGACGCAAACAAAAGAGTGATCACAATGCCTCTATGTTAATTTATAAGCAACTTCCAATTAACTCCCTCTTAATGATAAAAACCTCTCTTGCTATTTATTACAGTTTTCCCCACAGCAATACATATCTCCTTAATTAAGATCAGCAACAAACTAATGCTTTCCTTATTCCCTTTTGCTTTCAATTAACTGTTCATTGATCATTACCTAGCAGACACTTGATGATTAATAGAACAAGAATAAACAATAGGACAAAGAGAGAGAGGAATTTACTTGGAAATTATGCTTCAGGAGTAAAGGAAAATTCAGTCACTATGATGAGAAAGGCGTCAAGAGGCAGCAGGGGAATGTACTGGATAGGAAAAGACAAAAACATACATATACTTGGAAGTGCATGTAGCATTAAGAAAAGCTAAAGGAGTGTTTAATTCAAGATTGAGCATTACACATAATGAGGTGCCAGGGATTTATAGGAGAAGCAAGCTTCTCTGAGTGGATCATTTTTCTGAATTGGGATCCACATGCACACAAGGTTGCTAGTAAAAGATCACAACCAGTACCTGGGAAAATTGGCTGTACCTGAAATTATCTTCACTCACTAGAACACTCCAGGTACCTGCTGCAGCCTGCAAGAATCTCCCACCTTTTTTCACCAAATATTTGCCTGCTGTTATCGTTTCTGACAGTTCCAATCAACTTTTTGTAGGTGACTGGTTTCCAATTGAATAAATGTTTGTCTGCAGAAATCCTTGTATGCAAGACTATGTGTATGAGGCTTGAAGAATTAGGATTTCTGGAATGTTGATGTTAACCGACCTAACTCAGAGCTCCCAGACTGATATATGGATTAGATCAGAATTACCATATGGATTTTGCACTTCTCTGAATGTTGTGATACACTTCTCACCTTAAGAAGCACATCAACAAGGGTTTAAAATGTGTGTTTCAGGATAAATGCATAGATTGAGATAGTATATGTATGTGTGTACATATATCTATATCTATATCTATATCTATATCTATATCTATATCTATATCTATATCTATATCTATATCTATATCTATCATAGAACTGCTGGAAGAATTGGAAGGGACCACAAGGGCGATCTGGTCCAACACCCTGCAATGCAGGAATCTTTTGCCCAATGTGGGTTTTGAACCCACAACCCTGAGGTTTCCCACAGCTGTCTTAGAATCATTCTTTTGTATCAACAAAGGATTGGGAACTCAAAAGCAGTAGGTAGCACTGAAATGCTATTTGGGATAGTGGCTGCTTTGGTGTTTGCAAAAATTTGATCAAGATTGTCATCCATGCCCAGAGAATGTTATCAGGAAGCCTTACTTTCAGATTTAATCTTAGTTGTTACCAAGTAACCATGTTTGACGCAGTTCAGACATTTTAAGAGAGGTACACCAGATGCTCTCTCTACTGGACAAGTTCAAGTCCAAGTCCAAGAAAGCTCAGTCAATGCAGTCTTTTCCCCACAGAGCTCCTGGCTCTCCTGTTTTATTCTCTTGCCCTCTTTAGTATCTGTTCTCTGTAATGTAGTCGTCCAGGAGGGGTATGTGAGAGGAATGCAGTAGCTCTGTAGCAAAGAAAACATCTAAGCGGCTCTCCACCAGGAAATTTGATTGGCATGTTTTTTGTTTGTTTTTTAAAAGAAGGCATTACTACAATGGCAAAAGCAAATGATGAAATGCAACATCTAGAGGACTACTGGTTTCTCACTCCTGGTTCCACAGGGAAACTGGCATCCACATTAATGGTCCATATATGCGCAAGCCTTTAATGGTTTTGAATAGCATCTTATTTTATAAGATTATAAAGTGGTTTGCTTGCTGGTCGATATCTATATTACTATATTGTTTATAAGCTAACATATGTTAAGCACGGTTAGGAGGTTAAATTTTTTGTATTTTTATATTGTGATTTTATGTTGTAACTGCTCTGAGACCTAAAGGCGAATTTAATAGTTAATAAAATAATAAGTGTTACAAAACAAAAAGAAAAAGGAATGGGGATAGAAGAGAAAAGCAAGCAGATTCATATATCAAATTTTCAAGTTAAATAACCTTAGCAGAATCATCTGAGCATGTGGGCCTTCCCGCCTTTAAGTGCACATATTCATACAACCTAGCCGCCCTTAATCTTCTGGGGGATGGAGGGTGCCAGACCATAACGCCCCCTCATTTCTGCAGTCCTCATGCAAATGGAGCCAAGTCTTCCTTCTGGCAGGGAAGGAAGAAACTGAGCTTTCTGTAGCTGATTTTTTTCTGGCTGTGGGATAGGACCATTTAACTGTGCTGTTCTTCCCAGGAGACATGCAGGCTCCCAGTGGCCCTTGGCCACCTGGTCAGAGGCAGAAGTGTGTTTTCTGCTCAGTTATGCAGTCTCAGGGCAACAGGGATGAGAACCAAGCATGTCACACACACATATATATATATTCGGCTGGGGGAGCCGAGTACAGAAATGTTGCTTGCTCTCATTGCATAGTATAAATAGATTACGCTTGCTGCCCTACTAAGGAGGCTTGCAAATTCTGGCAGGGAGATCTGGAGCTCAGATCCCTCTGTGCTGCAGTAAATCTGATTACTTGAATCCCTGGCAGGCTCTCAGACACAGATGTTCTGAGCACAACTGGTCTGGTAACCTTTAAACCACTTGCATGGCCTGATCAGATTTCAAGGCTGCCTTTTAGACAGTCACCTACTTTTCCTTGGAGTAGGTCCTCAGAGCACACAACATTACAGGAGTCTTGCAAAAGCCAGAATAGTCTGATCTCCTTGGCTTTAGCATTACACAGTACCAAGGGATTTAGAGCAGTGAGGTAATCACAGGAGTCATCTTGCGGCTGCTAGATGGTTTCAGAAGATTGCACCCAAACCTGTCATCAGATCGGGCACTTCATAAAATTCTACACAGGGCATTTTTTAACATATAAAATAGTGGGGAAATTCCACACCAGCCCTCATGAATTCCCCACCAGTGAAGTAAAACTTCCTCACCAGTAAAATTCACCCAGCTTCATTCTTCTACATGATATGGATTCCTTTGCTCCTCTCCCCATGTGACCCATCCTAGGTTCTTTCTCAGTAAACACAAATCACATCCCACTTTTCACCCTGCTTGCTTTGTGACAGGAGACAGACTAAAATGAATGACACGAATCTTATCTGAAGGCTCATTCGGAATAATAGGAGCCGTGAAGGTCAGTTTTAATGATAGGGCTCCGCTGAAAGAAGTGCAAGCTTTGGTGTTAACAGCGATGAAATATTAACTGCTTGCTTAAGTAATTTTCTATCTTAGAAGAGGAAGTGGATAGAAAATTTCAATGTACCCAGACTTTTGGATTGCTCCTGGTGTTAGAATGGGAGGAGGGTGAAAATTTAAGCCTGTGTTGCTAAATACATAATCATTTAGAGGGTATTCTGCATGTGTGCTTTCATCTAAATTGGGGATCCTTATACAGTGTATACATGCCTTGAATCCTTTGCCAAGCTCCCTTTCCCCTTTGACTAAGATTACTGATTTATTTGATTCTGCTCATTCATTTGCCACCTTTTCCAGAGTCAGGAGTGCCCGAAGCAGCTTACAATAAAAGTTGATTTATTTTCAAAATACAAAACGGGTGGGGTGGGGTGGGGGAAGAAACCAGTTTACTAAGCCTATCAATAAATTCAGATAGGACAAACACCTACTGGTCTTGCCTAATATTAATAAAGAGGCAGCCTTAAGTCTAACAGGGAGATTTTGCTGGACTGTGAAAGCCAATTGGAGTATAAGCAAGCACCATTCCTTTCTGTGAGAGACAGAGAGGCCTGGGTTTGAGTCTCAAATTGTAGGCAACCTAAGGCCCCGGGGGCTGGATGCAGCCCAATCACCTTCTGAATCCAGCCCACGGACGGTCTGGGAATCAGCAAGGTTTTACTTGAGTAGAATGTATGCTTTTATTTAAAATGCATCTCTGGGTTATTTGTGGGGCATAGGAATTCGTTCATTATTTTTCAAAATATAGTCCGGCCCACCACATGGTCTGAGGGACGGTGGACCGGCCCATGGCTGAAAAAGGTTGCTGACCTCTGCTGTAGACAGATATCTCAAGAGACCTGGGGAAGGGGTGTGCATGATGCCAAATGCTAAAAGAAATGCGAAAAGAGAGCAGCTATAGGCACTCTTCAGCCACTGCTATTGCTACCACCGTTGTTAAAAAGAGATGTTTTGGAGTTAAGAAAGAGGCTGATGCTCCTCAGTTGGATAAAAGAACGAGGACAAACCACACACACCCAACAAGAATTAGAATCTGCAGCAGATGATATACCAAAAAGTGACCAGCTGTGCTGGACAAAAGAAAACTAATGAAAAGGGAGACAGTTATTATCAAGGCAAAGGCTTGATGTGATTTTTAAATAAATAAATATCTGAATTGAAAATATTTGAAGCTGTTAGAATTTGGGGGGGGGGGTGTTATCTTGCCCACAAACTGTGGCTAGAATATTGAGGAAGGGGGAAAGTACTCAAATAAGTGGTCTAAGAGCTGAATAGAGAAGACGTGATTTCAATGCTGGAATATATTTATCACGGTACTGCTTTACTATGGAATTTTTAGCTTTATGAAATGTTAAGAGTACCTTTGTGTATGTTTAAATGAGTCCTTTTGAGTTCATTCCCCAACAGTTAAAATTCATTAAAACACTGTTCTGCAGGCTTTTTACTAGCAGACCATTTTAAGGCTTGGTTGCCCACAACCGATTCAGTTAGATACTTCAGGGATTACAGTCTTTCTGTGTTTTCTTTCACAGACTATTTTCCCCAACCCCCAAATCTAAAGGATTACTCATACAAAATACCAACCTCTGGGAGTTTCCTCTTCTGTTCCTGGAATAATTCATTCGTACTCACATGAATACTCAGAGATGAAGGGCTTTGCCAGAAGTAATTATTTCCGAAACCACTTGGGTGTCTTTTGCCCCTAGAGACAGCATTGTTCAAGGGTAATGTTAGAAACAAAGACTCCTGGAGATATGGAGATCCTTTCTCTATCATGCCACCAAGACATACTATAATCAGACAATAATTTATTGGCAAAAGCTGTACTAGAAGCACAAGAAATGATATTTGCCGAGGATTTAAATAACGCCAGGTAAGGAAATCCGCTCAGCAGCATTCTGAACAGATACGTATGATACCACGCTTCAATAAAAAATACATGCATTCTTTTTGTCTATTACACACTCTGAATAACAATTGCTTTCTGGTGTGGCTGTGGCAATGCTGTGAGATTTTAGCATTATGAATGAATCTGTAATTTTTGTTGGCTATGAATTCAAACAGGCAAACCGTTTTCTGAGCCAAACATTGTGTCCTCCACACATTTTTCTACACCATCCTTGCGGAGCAGCTGCTTAAGGTGTTTTCCACATAATTATATGAGCAATTATATGTCACAGCAACCTCCAACGTATTTTCACATATCTCTTCTAAGTGTTATAAATACTGTGTTTTTATAATGTAATGTGCAGATTGGTCTACCTGCTACTTACCCTGAAAACATCTGGAGAACAAATAGTATTGTTACCCATTTTGCTTAGGTTATTACAGGTCTGCTATACATTGGCCCACCAAACTGAATACAACACACAAGCCTTATTTTGTGGCCTGTTAGACCCTTATAGATCTCCTTTTTTGCTGCCTGTTGGCAACGATCTCTACTCAGCCATGAAGCTCACTGGGTGGGCCTTGGGCCAGTCACTGCCTTTCAGCCTACCCTACTGTCACAGGGTTGTTGTGAGGATAAAATGGGGAAGGTGAGAAGAACTATGAGCTCCTAGGAGAAAAAGGGTGGGACATAAATGCAATAAAAATAAAATTAACAGGGGTGGGGGAAGCCGGCAGGCCAGGCATTCAGAAGGCCAAATGTGGTGGACTCCATTCAACATGATGGTTCACAAACAATATGGGCATCAGGTAACCTAATAATGAAAATAAATGGACCTGCCTTTCACTGAGTCAGAGCAGTGGTCCATTGTACAGAGCAGTCTTCTGTGACTAGGAGCAACTTTCCAGGGTCTCATGAAGAGCTATTTCTTAGCTCCAAGATCCTTTAACTTGGAAATGTCAGCAATGACACCTGGGACTTGGTTCATTTAAAGTATTTGATCCACCATGAAACTGTGGCTTCATACCTGACAATGTAGGCCTGTTTGTGATCAACTGAGATAGTGCAAAAATCATTTTCAAGAAACGAGATCCTAGCTGCTAGCCCGTGTCAAAAGAAACCAGTTACTCTTTGGGGATACACCATGTTTGCCATGCTGTTATAGAGGACTGATTCACATAATGCATTTGCAGCTGTTTTAATCTCAGTCTGACTCTATACATGGTAATAAAACTTTTGTGCATTTGGACCATAAAAACAGATTAGCGATCTGCACAATGTTTGGAGAGTTGTGTAATTCACACACACTAAGTATGCAGCTGATATCGCATGCTTGAATTGAGTTCACAGATTAGAGTTGGCTTTTGAATTGAGTTAATCTTTGTCCCTTCAGATGTTGCTGGACTACAACTCCCATCATCCCTGACCACGGCCTCGTAGGAGTTGGAGGGCCACAAATTGGCTGCCCCTGTATTAGATAAACAGCTGTTCAGGAATATAATTCAGACCCCACTCTTCCCTGCAGCTGGTAGGTACAATTGTAAAAAATCTGAAAGGGCTTTGTAAAGATTGACACAGAGCATTTTTATTGAATGGAAAAATGTCTTGTACTTTTGTAGTTCTAGTGAGCCTTCCTGATGGTAGGGGTGGGGTGGCTGTGCTGCGGGATTTGATGGAGCTGTTCCGCCTGGCCTTCGGCTTAGACTCCTCTGATCCCTTATATGGGATTTGGTATATAAATTTTCCCTTGGCTTTTTTGCTGGCCCATGTAGGACCAGCATGGATAGCTGGCAGGGTGAATATCTGATGTTTCCTCCCTTTATGGTCTTGATTTATGGGCTACTACTAAAATGAGGCTGTATTTTAAGCCGTATTTTAATTAAGTGTTTGTTTGTTTGTTTGTTTGTTTGTTGTTGTTTTCTATTACGTTTTATTGTAATTTATATTTGGTGTTAGCCGCCCTGAGCCTGGCCCTGGCCGGGGAGGGCGGGGTATAATTAAATTAATAATAATAATAATAATAATAATAATAATAATAATAATAATATCTGCCTGGCTGAGTTGCTGCAGCACACGAGGAGGTAAGGTCATTGCAAATGTGCTGATGGAGCCAATCCAGCACTCCTGCCAGCACATTTGCACTGCACTGCCCTTGCCACCGATGCATCGCCTCCATTCTGGGATGCTGCAGTGACTCAGCAAGGTAGGAGGTCAGGTAAATAGGGCAGCCCCACCACATTATCAGCTGCTGGTGGTAGTCTAGCAAACAAACACCCTCTAAGGTTTCTTGTAACATTTTTAAAGATCTATTAGCATAAATGACCCTTTGGATTCTTCCAGATATGGATAGGCTTTTACCTTTGTTTTGCTTCAACTCATTTGCGATAAGAGTTCCAAGTGCGAACGTTGGGAAAAATATATTTATTTCTACATAGAAAATAGTCTTCCTTCCTTCTGACAACAGTGCACAAAGACTCACGCTAAAGAAAGAAATTCTTGAATAATTATAAGAATACAAAACCCTTTTACTTCCAGCCACCCTCTTAGGCTGAATCCCAACTGTTTCGCATCAGCTTCATAATACAAGGCTGCTGCAAGAGCCAACAGGCCAAGTACACTTCTCCTCTGCTACAAACCTCCATCTGGCTATGATTTAAATGAAAGAACAAAAATCCAAATGTAAAATACTCTTTTAATTACTAAATTAAGACGGTTAAACATTTTTAAAAATGTAAACTTGCAAATAAAAACAACAACAAAATGTAATTAAGACTAAAATTTTTTTTAAAAAAAACAACTTAAAAGAGACATAGAAAGGATGTGGCTTTTTTGTTTCTTTTTGGTTAAAGGTAAGAAAAGAAGGTATCCAAGGCTGATACAGACAACTGAAAAAGTAATATTTGCGTGTATCCCTCCATTCCCTCCCCATTTCCCCATAAAAGAAGTGCATAGTAATTCCACTGAAACACTTGCAGACATATTGAAAGTAATTTCATCAGCAGTACAGGACATTTAAAACACCTACTTTACGATGGGTTATGGCATGTGAAAAAGGTACTCCAGCGGATGCCTGATGAATGGTTAAGCATGGGGACGTGATTAAAATGCTATGAGGTTGAGACTATTTGCATGTGGTTGCAATGTTTATTAATTTTTTTAAAAAATCAGAAAATGTTCAGTATACATATTTTGATACAGGAAAGTACTTGCAGTTTCAGTCTTCCAGTCTGAACAGGTAATGGCGCATTTTCTTGCTTTAATAAGTTTGTTATTAAATTTTGATCACAAATTCAAACCACGCAGTTGGCAAAAGTTGCTGGAAATGCTGCACATGATTTCTGAAAGATCAAAAGTTACAACGACCTACAGGTACATAGTCAAACCCAAAAGTGCAATCCAATTTAAAAAGTCATGCTTGGCAAAAGCCAAAAATTCAGTCACTGGCTTTCAGAATCTTCACCAGTGTTTCATGTCTACAAGGAAATTAGTCTTTTTCTGGGTGCTTCAGCATTATGGCTAATCCGTTTCTGAAATGAGTTTCCTCTGCAGTAGCACCCACAACTATATATACAAGTATGTATATATTTTACATATATCTTATATATAAAAGCAAAAAAGGAAAAGGAAAAAACCCAACCAACCAAACGAAACCAAAATCCCCAAACACTGGTCCTGATTTTATTTTGTTAGAACGTGAAAAAATGTAGACAAAAAGAGGCCACTTTTGGAAAATAATACTTTAGTTAAATCAGGAGAAGACTAGTTAAAATCACATAACTTTGCATTATTATTATTTTTTAAAAAAGGAAAGCACTAGGATGTTATTGGCACTGAATTACTATTTACACTGAACAAAGATTTTGCAGTTTACATAACATCAAAACAATGCAGTTTCTGAGTCTCTGATGAAGAACAAAATCAAGTGTTCACTTTTCTGTTCATAGAAGACATTCAGATCTTTACGGCAGGTTAGGTCTGGGAATTCTCAGCTTCTGGCTCCAGTGCTTTTTGGTGCTCTAAGATGCAGCCTTTGGAAGTAGCTAGTCAGCCTTTGTCAGCTGCAGTCGGAACACCTGATAACTGTAGTCTGCACAGACCAGAAAAATTACAGGTTGTCACCTGGCTGGTACTGGGGTTCAGTTGCAGTAAAGTAGTCTTCAAGGAAACCCTGCAAGTACTCAAATGTTGGGCGCTCTTCTGGGTCTTTCTTCCAGCAGTGGATCATGAGCTCATGTAGGGAGATGGGGCAATCCTGAGGGCATGGCATCCTATAGCCCCGTTCTACCTGCTCCAGGACTTCACGGTTATTCATACCTGCAAAAACAACAACAGAGAGATGTACTGAAAATGAATTTTGTTTTGAAAAAAGCAATAGGGCTGGGCATATTTCCCTTAACAACCATCATCTTGTCAGGACTCCAGTAGCAGATACCAAGATGAAGTATTTATCACACATTATCATTATCATTATCATTATGGTCAGGGACGCGGGTGGCACTGAGGGTTAAACCACAGAGCCTAGGACTTGCCGATCAGAAGGTCAGCGGTTCGAATCCCCGCAACGAGGTGAGCTCCCGTTGCTCGGTCCCTGCTCCTGCCAACCTAGCAGTTTGAAAGCATGTCAAGTGCAAGTAGATAAATAGGTACCGCTCTGGCGGGAAAGTAAACGGTGTTTCCGTGCGCTGCTCTGGTTCGCCAGAAGCAGCTTAGTCATGCTGGCCACATGACCCAGAAGCTGTATGCTGGCTGCCTTGGCCAATAAAGCGAGATGAGCGCCGCAACCCTAGAGTCGGTCACGACTGGACCTAATGGTCAGGGGTCCCTTTACCCTTTACCTTTATCATTATGGTCAGTGGCTTCAACTTGCCAGAACTATCAAACAGAATAGCAAATTCAGTATTTGGAGTGCCTAGAAGTAGTTTGTGGATGAACAATACTTAAATTTGCATTTGATGGCACCTAAATTATAGGTGCATCAAAATTGTGATTCAGAAAAGTTGTTGTCAGGTGTCTGCTGCAAACACATGAAGAGCACAGCGGGGCCATGCACCCAAACCCTTCTCTCATCTCTTTGAGTGTCCCCATCTCTTTGGGGAGTACAAAGTTCTGGAGGGGATTTCCTGTGGGTCTGCAGAACACATGCAGAAGCACCCCCCCATGGTTGGGAACCCTGACTGAACAGGGTTCTTGATTGTGGGAAGGCTTCTATGTGTGCTTAGCCGGACACACTTAGAAATCCCCCTTCAGATCTTCCTACTTGACGTGAGAAGTTCAGGGGTGGAGATGATAAGGCTAGGGATGGAGCCAGCCCACGTACCCACATGTCCCCTGTGTGATCTGAGCAGAGTTCAGATAATGGCCAAACAGGGCTACTGACACCATACAATTGAGAGAAATGGCCTCTCGACTATGACAAGGATTTGAAGTGCAGTGCATATGCGGAGGAGATCTCTGTGTGCAGATAGAATTTCATATTGTTTTTTGCCTGAAATGAGGTGGGGGTTTTTTGTTGGTGCTTTGCCATGCACACGTATAATTTTTTGGGATCCAAGCATTAAAGCCACAGATTTCACCCATAATTGCCTGAAATCATTTTTAGCATGGTTTCTTATTTCCTTACCTGGATATGGCACTCTCCCTTTTGTTACTAGCTCTGTCAGCAATATTCCAAAGGACCAGACGTCTGATTTTATTGTAAACCTTCCATACAAAGCAGCTTCAGGGGCAGTCCATTTTATTGGGAACTTTGCACCTAGGAGAGAACAAAGCAGCTACCATTGAGGTATCAGTGGCTGGTAGGAGGTTCACTTCATTTCTTTACTTGGGGAAATAATTCAAAGCTTCTTTCCACTTAATATCGACTTAATATCGGCCACAACATTCTTTTTTTGCTTTTCTTTCTCATATTTACAACATGAGGCTTCTGGGTATATTTGCATATAAATGACAGCGATTTTGTGTGTGTGTGTGTGTAATAATCAGAAATTAGGGTGCATTTGGCACCATCGAAATCTACCTGTTCTTATTGCAAAATCTAGAAGCATAATTATTTTGAACATGATGCTCGCATATGGAAAGGCACCTAAGTATCGTGAAAGGTTTCTAGAGAAGTGAGGAACCTCCCATCTCTCTCAAACACATCCCTGTAACACCCATCTAAACACCCATCTTCTCTCTTCCCCTTTTCCTGTCTTCTCCCCAGCTATTAGCATGTCAGATTCAAGGTTTTATTACTTGTGTATTAAACCCTATGTGGTTCCTGACCAGGGTATCTGAGAAGTCACCTCGCCCTCTAATTTCACCCTGGTCTCTTGAGATCAGTGGATGAAAATTTGTTGATAGTGCAGCATGCCATGGTGGTGAAGCATGCTGTCACTTGAGCACACGATTTTATCACTGTTTGCACCAGTTCTCTGGAATTCTTATCCCCTGCAAGTGAAGCAAGCCCCAATATTTTGTAGGAGGAAAATTCTTTTCTCCCAAAGCTTCATGAATTAGCCCATTTTATTTCTGTAGTTTTTAATTTTTATTGGCTTAATGTTTTCAATATTTTTTTATGGTTTGTATTATATTTTCTGTTTTTCTACCATAGTAGCATGCTGCAATGACAGGGTTAAGCCTTTCCTCCCCAAGTGTCAACCCCCCTGAAAATCCTGCTCCTTCCATCCAACATTGCAGTTAGACCCTTGCGGGGAGGAGTGGAGTCTCACTTATGTAAAACTAGCTTATTTCCCCCCCAAAATAAAATCAACATTTAAAAAATATACATAATTACATATGAAAACGCAGGCATTTTGTGTGGGTGTGTCATGAACAGGGATAGATGGATCAATCTATTTACTATTAATTAAATCTGTATACCAACCTTCCAGTCTATGTCAATTTCAAGTGCGTTCATTCCACTATAATATGTTAGGGTTGCCATATTTCAAACAGTGAGAATCCAGACAGAAAAGTTGAGATTTTTTTGGGCTGGGTTGCCATACGTCCACCGCCACCAAAACTGCTTCTGGCTGCAGTCTTCCAAATATGTCTGGGAAATTCTGGACATATGGCAACCCTGCGATATTTTTAAAAAACATGATCTGCATGGAAATTGATACTGAAGTTGTATTTTATCATGCATTCTACGATTCTATGTTTCTAAATGAATGTTGCCGTTAAATATGCATTTCAAAGATGTTTTGGTGAAAGGCAAAATCCAAAGGATAGTTACATTCCAATCCACACATACGTCTGGGAAGACTAGATCCAGTCAGTTCACAAAGGAATTCACAGAAATTTAATTTGTCAAGCACCTGTAGATCATGACCTGGCCACTCATTCATAGTGATCAAGACTTGCAGCCAGACTTGCAACACTATGCAGGGCAGAGTGAGAAGGCAGGGACAGCTTTTGCTGCATGCCAGGGAAACCACATGTCAGTGCATGCCCACCCGTTGCTTCCACATGATAGAGAGGAAATAAATAAAGTTTGCAGGCCTATTTTGCTCTTATAAATAGTCAGTGTAAAAACACTGAAAAATCAGACTCAACGAATAGTACCACATCTTATAAGACCACTGGAGATGGGTATCAACACCATCTGCTTCCTTTAGCAATTTATTCAGGGACTCATAGGAGCACTTTTTAGAGAGTGGAACAGGCAGGAAGTCAGTTCTATTAATGTCAAGTACACAAACTATCAGGTGGCAAGGGGAAAAAAATGAAAGCCAAGTGTATTTGACATGAAACCTTCAACTCTTAACAGAAACAAGCGCTTCCTGTCTCCAAAAGCAATTGCCAGCCTGTATCATACTTTCCCAGCCAGTCTTCTGTTCCTGTGTGCCAGAGACACCATAGGAACAGTAGCTGGCTAGATAAACACGACAATCCCCCAGCTGCATCCCTCTGGAAAATCTATGTGAGAGGGTCGTGGGGGAAAACATACAAAAACAGCTATTGCTTCAAAGTGTTACTATGCCATCAACAGCCCCTCTGGAGTTAAGCAATGTTGAGCAAGGGGAAATCTATACAATACTCCAGCATTTAAAAGCTTGCTTCAAAAATTATTTTAAATATAAGGGAGAAATTCCAGACAGTGATCTGAATTACAGGCTCTAGAATGCATATAGAGAAGTCATTGCCAATAGGTCTGCATTAATTCATGTAACTCAGGCTGATTATAGAATTTCCTCTTGCAGAATGTATATGCAGAAGAATCTACAGAAGAATCTGCAAGTGTATTACAATCAACATTCATTTAATTCTGCATTTTTATATAGAGCATACATTTTTGGGGGAACTATTAGCAAAGCAGTTTGGTTACTGTGGGCCCAGACAATGATTTTAAGTTTGCCCTTTAAGAGAAGATCCTAATGCTTTTCACAAAAGCAAGGTCACTAGTGGAGACTCTCCTCCACAGAGAGGGCCTTTTAAGGACATATGATAATCCCTGCTGTCAAAGGCCCATCCAGTCTAGCATTCTGTTCTCAATGGTATTTACAGTGGTGAAGCCCTGTGGATGGAAATCTCTCACTAGGGAAATTTGCTTGGCTTACATGTTTTTGGTGCCCAGTAAGACCTGTGTTTTCTTGGGCTTTTCTTTTTTTCATTTTTAGACTGTTTTATTTACTACTTTTAATCCACTGATGGTTTTTAACTGTGAATTTGTTTTATTTTAGTTTTTGCTCTACTGTATTGATTTTACTGTGGCTTGTATGTCCTTATGTACTGCACTGGCAATTATACTGGACAGTATTCAAATAGATATGATAAAGTCAAAGTAGCATAGTTTAAGTATGCTATGAATTAAAGCATGGTACATGTGAAGTAAATTCATTTCAACCAATAAAATATTTAGAAACTAACAAGGAAATAATTGCTTTGCATGATTCATTTTTACATGATCATGCTACAACCAGAATGTTTGACTGTTACGTTTAGTTTTCCTTGGGATGATAAAGTTCAAGATATGCCGGCTGTACTAATCCATAAGAGAAAAAATACTATATGGACTGATCCATATATGGAGTGAAGAATTTACAGACCAGTTTCTTCTAAAATGTTTTTAACAGTACACTAAGGAAATAATATTCTACTTTAGTTATAGCTGTTGTTCCCTTTGACAGGGTTTTATCCATTGATTGCTTAAGCTCACACAGCTGATCTTTCTCTCTGTAGGGTCAAAAGCATCCTGAACAATAGGAGCTATTCTGTATGGGCCTGTATGGGTCTGCAGTACAGGGGATGAATTGCCTAAATTTGGGATATTCCCCTTTGCACTGCAGCCCCATATTAAACAGCCCTCATGATTTAGGCACCCAACCGATGTGAGATGGTTTTGGGGGGTACAGAGAGCTGTGGTGGGGAGGCGCCAGAAAATAAAGATCATGTGCACAAGTTGCTGCCTCCTTGAGCAGCTATCCAACACAAACCATAATTTCTGCTGTTCTATGGTACTGAGTTTAGGGCAGTCATAGGCAACCTCGGCCCTCCAGATGTTTTGGGACTACAACTCCCATGATCCCTAGCTAACAGGACCAGTGGTCAGGGATGATGGGAACTGTAGTCCCAAAACATCTGGAGGACTGAAGTTGCCTATGCCTGGTTTAGGGCCTGTTTTGTTTTTCCTTACACTCAGCAATAGAATCCCATTCCTCTTTGTCTTTTAGAAATTCTTACTGAAAACCGCTGGTCAAATTGGCCCAAGAGGTCATATATTGTACAATTACACTTACATTTCCAGTGTATTGGAACTGATAAACAGTTTCATAATCTGTAATTGTAAATTGAAACATTGATTCACATTTCCTTTACACTAGATGAGTAGGAAGAAGACCCATCAAGATTTTGGCATGTTTTTCTGTCAATCACCATTGAAAGATACAGTAAAAGTTATAGTGACTACTAATCCTACCTTGTCTGGCTGTGTATTCATTGTCTTCAATTAATCTTGCTAGTCCAAAATCAGCAATCTTGCATATTAGACCATTTCCCACCAGGATGTTTGCAGAACGCAGGTCTCTGTGTATGTAATTCATTCGCTCAATGTAAGCCATTCCTGCAGCAACCTGTTGGATTTACAATACACTCTACTTAATAAAGAACGCAGAACCTTGACATGAGTACATTGCACTAAGCACATGGTCAAAATTTACCTGTGCTGCCATATCCACTAGGTTTGGCAATTTCAGAGCTCTTCCTTCTCCATCTTTTAAGAAATCTAGCAAACTTCCTGCAATGCAATACAAAAAAAAGGGTTTAAAGAGGTTTAGGTACTCAGTGCTGGACAACACACAGACACCAATGTTTTTGATTGAATGTAATGATTTTTTTTTTTTTTTAAAGTGTGGGTCATACAATTTATGGAAGATTTCAGGTAAAATAATCAGATGGAGTTTACAGAGTTACAGAATCTGAAATGGTAGATTAATTCAAGTGAACTACAACCCTACTTTCATACTTCAAACCTATTACCAGATTTTCTAACACCTAACTATCCCAACCTAAAAATCTCCTGATGTATATTATTATTATTATGACACCAGCATAAGATTATCGTGCTGTCATAATTGCCTGTACGCTCCATTTTAAACATTTATGGGCATATATTCATGAAAAGGATTCATGAGAATCCTTCCAAAAATATTATTGTAGAAGTTACTATATGCCTTGTTTGGACTGGCCATTATGCCTTGCTCACACTTTTTCTCCCTTAATACCATTCATTAATTTACATTTTAATATACAGTGAAAGATACATAGTTACATATAGAGATAGATGGGCAAACAAATGTTGAAAGTGTGATGTCTTGCTGCTTTGACACTTGGCTGGGATTGGGCTTTGAGATTTCTTTACTTAGAGTGCTCAAAATTCATTTTGAGCAACGTAGAAATGTGCATTTTGAGAAACTTATAATTTTCATTAACCTGGCTTGTGTGCCACACTAAACCAAACTATGTTTTCGCATGGACATGCAAGTGTGGAGACTGCAGCTCCTTTGCACCTTTCCAGTTCTGCTTCCGTGCTGCACTCTGCTAAGCCATGGCTTGACTTTGTGTGCAGTAAGGACCCGGGGTTCTGATTTAGATCTCTCTAGATTAACCACAAGCTGTAACCAAAATTTAGCCTATGGTTTACTGTTTGTGGTTTTTCTGGGAGAGGTAAATCCCATCCTGGGTCTGAACAACATGTTAAATCAGACCATGGCTTAGCACAGCACAGAAGCAAACTTTTTGGGAAGGGAAAAAGTGGCCATGACCTCCTCTCTGGGAAACTACATACTTGGTTTCTGCTAAGCCATGGTGCAAAGCAGGCCAATAGATCATGTCACCAGGATGTATGTGCTTTTCATTAACTATCACAAAAGTTACCTCTCAGAAGCAAATGGAATATCTAGCAAGTGTATTCAGTAAACTATTTTTCTGGATATAGAATACAATATATTAATATATAATAAACTTAACAAGATATGGTTCTTTTATCCCTAAATGTAAATGCAGCAGGAAGTGTAAAACAGCTTAATAATGCCCCCTTTGCTGAAACAAAATAGAAGGGGGGAAAGTGTTTTACTCTGAATTTACAACTTTTAGTATCAGTTTGCATGAAATCAGATCAAACACAACAAAGAGCAGTCTTTAACAAGATCAACCAATTACGGTACTTTGTATGAATATTCTTTAAAAGGTAAAAGATGCCAGTGCCCATGCATGGCTAACTCAGCATTAAAATGAGTTCTCACCACCCTAACAATACCTTGCAGAAGCCTTCTATGCAGGTAATGTATTTAGAAGGTCAGTTCAGAATGCTTCGTTAAGCATTCCCTGGTGGAGAAAGTGGCTAGATCACACGACAATGCCTGAGCTCAGCAAATCCATAGAGCCACAATTGCCTTAGGAAGTGGAAATCAATAACCCTTTCCATTTAAGAGAGAATAAGATGGAGTAATATATAAAAATTTAAAGATACAGTGTTAAGGGGAAATAGCCTGGTATGGATTGCAGAGCAGCTAGGAACAGCAAGATGGGAAAGAAAGAAATGGACCATTTTTCAACACTGAAATGACAAAAAGGGTTAAGTGGTTGTGATAATAATATCACCAATCTTAAAAAGGGATTTCTATTCTTTGTTATTCTGTAAGAAGAATGTAGCACAGAGGCAAGGGTTAATCTTTTGTGCCCTGAACCATAACTGACAGAATCATCCATGTCTTCAAAAACAAAAGTAATATCTAAAGTGCTAGATTTTGCAAAATTCTTTTTAAAAATGGTTTCTGTCCTAAACAAACAAACAAAAGCAGATGTTCATCTCTATGAAAACACGGTTGCTAGGAAATGCTCAGAGCAGTCTGAGAAGGGATGCGGAAAACAATCTGACAACAAAGTGAAAACACAATTAAAAATACATAAAAGTATGTTTCCTTTCTAGCACTTAAAAATAGCAACTTAAAACCCTTTGCTAGATTGTCACCCACAATCAAGTGGGCATAGAAAAATATGCATGCAAATAATTATATAGAGAGAGATGGAGCGGTTTTGAAAGTGAAAGGAGATTTTGTGCAATCCTCACTGTACAGCAGAAGCAACAGGGGCAGGAAGACAGAGGCAGTTTTAATGCTCTGGGACCAGAAAGGTTTTAGTGAAGCAACACATTCTGTCCAAGAAAACATTGTCATTTGTGAAACAAATGCCCTTTCATGTGAATTTATATTGTGTGTACCTACATAATTTCTTTTAAGCTGCCTTGTGGAGAATAGTACTATTTTAGTGTTTTGGCTAAATACATAATGTAATTAAAGTTGATTAAATTAATTTCAATATGTTGTTCAATAGGGCTTCATGTGTATATGATGAGGGATTCAAGGTTGCTAAAATGAATCAACAACCCTCCTTCACTCACGCAGGTAACCCTGGAGTGTTCTGATCAAGACTATCAGGCTGAATTCTAATCCCCGCTTACCTTGGCACCTGCAAAATATCTAATTCTGGCATGGAGTAAATGGCAACTTTTATACCCTCCAATTAATCAAAGGCTGTTTTCTTTACTCATTAAGATTTTAATTAATGAGTAATCAATTAACTCGACACTCAAAGAAACCAGAGGCCATGTTTATACTATACGAGTCAACGCAATAATAATTAAAGGAGGCATTCTCCATCACTGCTTCGACAATGCAATGGGAAACAGTGGGGAAACATGTAATGTAGAGGCTCAGGTATAACATGCTGATGGCAGATCAAATCCTCCTTAAACTGTCCTGTGAGCAAGCAGAGGATAGCAATGAAAGGCAGGAAGCAGAGGGTAGTGCTGTGAAATGCCAGAGACAGCATACCCACCAAGACATGAATTTCATCTGGGGGAATAGGCTTTGAGCAAGACATTCTTTTTCAACAATATGGTGTAGTCAAACCATGGTTCTCAAACGGCTCCATTTTCTAATGTTTCAGCTCCTGAACTCCGAAAACCCGGAAGGAAATGCTCCGGTTTCCGAATGTTTTTTGGAAGCCGAACGTCCAACGTGGCTTCCGCTTGAGTGCAAGAAGCTCTTTCAAGCAACTGGAAGCCGCGTCTCGGCTGTCAAATGTTTTGGAAGTCGAGTGGTCTTCCGGAATGGATTACATTCAACAACCGAGGTTTGGCTGTATCAGACTACAGCCAGGGAAACTCTACTTTAAACAATCATTTATTCAATGAAGCTCAGTCAATGTGAAGAAGAAGAAGAGTTTGGATTTGATATCCCGCCTTTCACTCCCTTTAAGGAGTCTCAAAGCGGCTAACATTCTCCTTTCCCTTCCTCCCCCACAACAAACACTCTGTGAGGTGAGTGGGGCTGAGAGACTTCAAGGAAGTGTGACTGGCCCAAGGTCACCCAGCAGCTGCATGTGGAGGAGCGGAGACGCGAACCCGGTTCCCCAGATTACAAGACTACCGCTCTCAACCACTACACCACACTGGCACTACACCTTAGTACAGCCAATCTGACCTATTTCACAGGATTGTAACGGGATAAAATATGGCTCAGGAGAACTTATTTATGAATTGACTTTTACAGCAGTCTCAAGGCAATGTGAAACAGCTAAAATAGATTTTAAAACAGAAAAAAAGAAAATGACAGTAAATGAAATATAGGCTTAAAAACAACACAAAATTAACATATAAGGCAGAGATCTTTTCATCCAGCTGAAAAAGCTTTCCGAAAACAAAAAATTTCTTCAGTTGTTTCTGTTATATCTCAACTGGGATGCTGCTTCATAAAACAGGAGCAGCCATACTGAAAGCCCTGCTTGGAGTCTTGATAGTTTTGAGACCTGAAGCAGAAACTCTCCTGCAGAATACAGTGACCTACTGGAAATGTAAGGGTTAGACAGGATGGTCTGTCAAGTAATCTGGTTCCTCTAACAGCAGAACTGGATTGAGGAGCACCACTGGAATATGCACATGCTCCTTCAGGGAGAATGTTATCACATCCAGGACAGGCAATTTACTGACTTTTCAAACCTACCACCAGAGCTTCCATCTTGCCAGAATACAGGCTCATTTTATTTGCCTTCATTCAGCCCAACACTGCATCCAGACACTGGTCCAGCGTCCGCTCACCCATTCCCAGTTGAGATGTTATAGAGAAAGCTGGATATAATCAGGATACTAAAGGCACCTTGCTTCAAATCTTCTAAAACTCACTCTCAATGGCCTGTGATACCACACAGCTCTAGTGTCAGGTCTTCCAAAATCATATTCCCTGGAGATAAGATGAGAAACGCTGCGGAACAGTGCCCCAATATGCATCTCTCATACAGTCCAGGTTACCATGATTAACGGTATCAAAAGCTGATGGGTGATCCACCAGGAGTTGCACTTCCAGTGTTCCTCTCTTGATAAAGAGTGATCAAGGCTGATTCAGTCCCAAACCCAGCTGTGAACCCAGATTGGAATGAGTCTAGAAAACCAGTTTCCTTCAATGATGCTGTCAATGGCACCACCACAACCATCTTGTAGACCTTGCCCAAAAAGAGGTATTTGTGACTAGGTGGTAGTCGTTAAAACACCATCAGGTCTAGGGTCCCCTCCCCTGAACTGACCATGCTACGGCCTCTTTCAAGGTGCCAAGCACCACCTATTCCCACAAAGATGTGTTCATCACACTCTGGATCCACCCAGTCTTGTGTACATCATCATCTTTTGTCACTATTTATGTCACCTTCAGCTCCTTGGAGAGAGAAAAAATGCAATAAAGAACAATTACTTCAAATGGGTAGCTTTAAAAATAATGGGTAAGCAAATGGTTGAAGGTGATGCTAATTTGTATTAATCAAGCTAGAGAGTAATTCCTGACTCACATCTACAAGCAGCATGGTGTTAACCTACCTTTGCTCATATATTCTGTGACGATGTAGATAGGTTCTTCGGACACCACAGCATACAGCTGGACCAGTTTGTCATGTTTTAGCTTTTTCATGATCTGAGCCTCCTCCAGGAATGATTCTGGGGACATTGTGCCAGGCTTCAGAGTCTTTATTGCCACTTTAGTATTTCCATTCCAAGTACCTACAAAACACCCACAAATGCTGTCAGCAGAAACATCCCGTGTCCGCAGAACTCACAAGACTCTACTTGCAGTAGGTAAACAAAGAACAGAAGTAGCAAAGATCAGTAAGTGAGACATCTAAGAAGCAGTGGACATTAATGAGGCTGTGCATTTTTTGGTTGCCAGTTACTGTAATCTAGATCCATACACTGTAATGGCCAAAGGGATGAATACACATATGCTAAGCTAGTTTTAACTTCTCTGTTATAAATGAAGTGACCAAGAACAAGCCATTGATCTTAGGCTAATTTACTTCATACTGTTATTGCACAGCTGAGACACAGCCCTGAGCAACTTGGAATAAATTTTTCTGCCTCTATTATTAAAAGAGGCCATAATTTTTGAGCTCCTTACACAAATCAGCAGAAGTCTAATTTAGTTGACTAGTGCAGACTGATATTTCAGTGCTAAAATTAGTTCCATTTATTTGAGGGAATTCATTATAAAAAGGCTTCCTAATGGAAGAAAAAGATAATATATATAGCTTTGGCCAAAACAGCACATCACATAGTGCTTTTTTATTTAAAATAAAACACAACGCTAAGGAATTCATTCACTCTTAGTTCTGCATTGAACCAACAATGGTGAGTGTGTTAATGCAGGAATTCACACATTAGCTCAATACTTTTTTGGTAATATTTTATCTGTTTATTGCCAAAGGCTGTTCAATATATATAGATTCCGCCCGCCCTGAAATGAGAGGCACTTATTTTGATCCAGAAGAGAAAGCTGGACCATAAAGGGGCTATGCTGACATGCCTATAGATGTTAATACACACAAGCAACTTGTTCTCACTTATTCTGCAGAAGGTAGTCTTCATGCAACTCCCACCCCCAGGGTTGCTTAGCTACTTATTTGTAACAAGTTTGATAGGAACTGAGGCAGTAGTCACTGGTAAGGCATCATGACTATTTGACCTCCTGTCACTGGTATCACTGTGGCTTATTGGCAGGGAAAGACTTGAGGTGGTAGCAAGGTCCATGTGATGCAAATGCATGGGCAGAACCAATCTCCTGCTCCCACCAGTGTGTTTACTGAGCTCATTGCCATCTCACCCCTCCGACCCAGCAAGCTGCAGCAATGCAGGTGACAGGTCAGGTAAGCAAAGATGTCCTACCTCACTGATCACTACAGGACAGAGTGAAGTTTTTCCCCTCACTACAATGAAGTCTCCTAATGTAGTGCTTTACTTTTCCCCATTGACATGTGGTAGCCATACATATATATGTGGAAAAGTGAACTTGGGGACAACTCTTCGGCAAGCTTCAACCTGCCCAGTGCTGCCTGACCCTGGTTACTCTGAAATCTGGAGCAGGTTTTCTCCCTTTTCAGATGTATTTCAAATTATAGGTCATTTACTTTGTTTCATAGAACTCAATAGGAACTATTGACAAACTAGTCAGTACATATTTGCATAGCCCCAATCTTGATTTCATTTCTGGGACCAGTTAACAAATGCTGAAACTCAGGAACTAGTACAAAGGGCTGTATTCAACCAAATACAAAGGATATGTACTGTATTATCTGACTGCAGTGCTAGAATAAATTTCTGCAATGTCAGTGTTGCAGTTTGTGACACTGCACAAAGGCAGCACTTAGTGTGGTCTGCTCAAAGCCCATGTGGACTTGCATAGCTAGCAAGTTGACAGACTAGGCATCAAGAGACCATATTAAAAATTTAGATTTAGGTGTCACTAACTTTAGATTTAGGTGCTAGATTTATTTCACTTGGTTTAATGATAGATTTCTGATTTTGAAACAGACAGGTTTTTTTATGACGGCTTTAAAGTTATCTATCCCACACAGAACAGTTTCCACTGCCTTACCACTCCACACTTCTGCGAAACAGCCCTGACCCAGCTTCTTTTCCAGAAACAATGAATCTCGCGCCACTTCCCATGCATCCTTAGCCAATCCGACAGTTTGTGGAGTGCAATTCGATGCAATCACAGTTAAGTTAAAACATAAACCATCAGCTTTTTCTACAGGAAAGGAAATTAATAAAAGAAATACTTATAATCCACACAGTTATTACATGCACAGAGAAAGATGGAAGGTGGTTTTGTCCTTCAGTGCCCATGCTCACTTAATTTCGAGGTAGAAGGCTCATCACAACCTTCACATAATTAACAGATTAGAGTGTGTGAGGCTTGATTCTTAAGCTGAAGGTAGTTTGTCAAACCTGACATATAGAGCCAGGAGAGCATATGAGATCATCTTTCTTTCTTTCTTCTTCTTCATCGTCTATAAATTACTCAGTGCTCAGAATGAAAGGTTTTCAAAGTCAGAAGCATGTTATCCTAAGTAATCGAAGACATCTGCTCTTTGATGTTGCTGGTCACGGCTCATTTTGCTTCCACATTCCATCTTCCATACTTGCCCCCATAAGTTGGGAGACTATGGGATATATATAGATATGTATTTTCTCTGCATACCCATCCATACTTCCCCAAACTGCCCATTTCCCAGTCTCTTGATCAACTGTAGTGACTCTCGTGGAATTTCCCAGACATCTTTGGTTTTGACAGACAGATCAGTAAGCCTTGGCATTCCTTTATGACAAGGGACTACTAAGCGGCAGCAAAGACCTGCAGCTCTCTCTGATGAAGCAGAAGCGAAGCAGAGGAAAAAGAAAAGAGTAACAAACATGAAACATACACAGGAAGCAAGAAAAACAATGCTAGTAAACAAGTTACATCATTTGTTAGTAGCATTCTCCCCCAAAAGCTTGAAGATAAACAAACTGTACACTTAAAACATTCACTTTTGAAATATTCACTGAAGGGCATTTATTAATTCCATTATTTGTTTGGCATAAGGAGTGGATAAATCATCTCTTAGTTTCTTCCTATTATTGGAACATTCTGCATTTATGGGCGACTGGCACAATGTAGTTCAAAATATTCATTTAATACTGTCTGACTTGATAAATAATTTATTTGTTAAATTTTCAAATTATTTAACAGGTTAAAAAAATAAAGCAACACATAAAATGAAAATCCTCACACCTCAGTCTAACTTTATTACCTTTATGAGAATCTTACTTTTTATAATAAAAAGTGTTTTAAGTTACAGATTGTGGTTTGCATTAAAAGAAGAAGCACATGTTGATGAGATTTGTGTTTCCTCTCCCCACCCCAAGCCAAGGAGGCCATGAATGGATGCCATACATGTTACATCATTTTGTATTTTAATGTCACCATGAATGTATTTTCACAGTAATGTTGATCTTTAGAATGGTTGGCATGACAAAAGTCTGCAGAATTTTTTGAGTTACAAGGACGCATGTGGGACAGATGGGGCTGGGAAAATAACTTCAGCTTAGTAAGTCCACACAAATGTGTGAGCTCCTGAAGACGAGCTTGCAGCCACTTTGCCCTGTCCTGATTCTAAAACTTGGCTCAGCTTAGCATAGCAGCAAAAGGACCAGAGAGAAGAAAATGGATGGGATCTCCCTTCCAGCAACCTGCATGTTCAGGCAGTCTCGCCAAACCATGGTTTGGCTTAGCATGCCCCGCAAATTAGCTCCCTGTCTGTACACAAACAATCACAGATGGACTGATTGTAAAGTTATCACCCCAGTAAGCTAAGCTAAGCTAAGCTAAAGGACCCCTGGATGGTTAAGTCCAGTCAAAGGCGACTATGAGGCTGCGGCACTCATGCTTTTCAGGCCAAGGGAGCTGGCTTTTGTCCACAGACAGCTTTCCAGGTCATGTGGCCAGCATGACTAAACCGCTTCTGGTGCACGGAGGACCATGACAGAAGCCAGAGCACATGGAAACGCTGTTTACCTTCCCGCCGCAGCGGTACCTATTTATCTACTTGCACAGGCATGCTTTCGAACTGCTGGGTTGGCAGGAGCTGGGACAGAGCAATGGGAGCTCACCCCGTCGTGCAGATTCAAACCCCCGACCTTCCAATCAGCAAGCCCAAGAGGCTCAGTGGTTTAGATCACAGCACTACCCACTCTCAGTACCCCAACTGCTTCCTTGTAGTGTTACTTTATATTATTTTTTGCTTCTTTCTTACAATGTGTTAAGAGGTTCCAAGTCAGGAATTAACACAAGTAGTGAGGACAAATATTGAAAGGCAGGAAAAGTACATTTAAACTGTAGGATTGTTAAAATAACAGCTATTTGATGGGCTGCAGTATCTCCTGGATGCCTTTATCTAAGATATAAATGCAATAGTGGCTACTGGATTGTCCACTACTGGGTAAATATATATGATTTACTTGTCATAATTGGTGCTTTAGGAATAAGGGACATGGGCAAACAAATGCCCAGAAGCAAGTTTGTGGTGCCTTGTTTTTATTTTTAAAAAAGCTGGCATTGATTTAAAACTAACACGGCCCAAAATGATCTAAGCCCCAACTATGTGAAAGAAGGCCTTCTCTCATACCAACTTGCTACAGTTTTAAGATCAGTAGGATAAGCACTGCTTGTGGTCCCAAAGCATAATGAGATTCATGGGGCAGGAGTTTGTGAGTAGACTTTCTCTATAGGGACCCTCAGCTGTTGTTGCTGGTGCTATCTGTAATTGAAGCCTGCATTTTGTTTTATGCTGTTTTAATTTTATTGCTTAATTCTTGCTTAGGTTTGTATATGTCTGCCCTGGGACCTGGTTGAAGAGCAGATTATAAATAAATGATAAATAAACGTTTTTCTTTTCACCCATGAGTGCAGAAATACATGGGTATCAGACAAAATCAATTAATGGCTATTAATACAATCAAGTTGGTTCTTTGGAGCTGATAGGTACATGTTATACCTCTATCATAATACACAGGAGCCTGACCTAGAGTTTGTAAATCTTTTAAATGGGGTTTTCTGAAATAAACATGGAGCAGATGCAGCAAACTTTTGCAGGTAAGGAGAAGAAAAGGGAGAAATGGTGGGCGGGGTGAAAGACCTAGGGGAAACCAATTAATAGACAATTCAGGATGGTGTAGTGCCAGAATATGTGTGGAGGATCTTGCAACTTGTTTATGAGCTAGCTCAAATCTAGGCACAAGAATTTTCAAAACTGCTTTCCTAACACGATCAGAATTTGCAACATGGCCAATTATGTTCCCAATGGAAACAAAATCATAGCTTGAGGCAGAGTTTTTTCGTTTGCTTGTGAATTTTGTTTGTTTGTGACCTCCATAGGAGAAGGCCGGGGGGGGGGGTCTAAAAGAGGAAGGAGTACTGGGACAGAACACATAGCTAGGAGCTGTAGAGGAAACGAGCCGACAGCCATATCTGGCAGCGGCTGGTGAGGTGGAGTAGAAAGCAGCAAATGGCTGCCACTGACAGGGAGGGGAGGCCTGCGCCCTTATGAGTGGCCAGCAGAGACAGGCAGTGGCTCATGCAGCACACCTGCAGATACACTGCTGGCAAATGTAATTGACCACACTCAAAGAGAGAGATGCTGGCCATTCATCAGCAGCACACCTGCACACCGCAGGGAGAAGCTTCTCCCTGCTTCAAATACCCTCAAACAGGCCCACCTTTAAGTTTAAGCAGCTTCCCAGGATAGAAGAAGGAATTTCAATAGATGTGGCTTGCATGACAATCTGTATCTGCTGAAATTCCTTCTTCTACACAAGTATTAAAAGTTTAAGAAGCCCTGTACTTAAAAAACAAAACAAAACTGGCTACCCAGGCACCCCACCTTCTCAGTTTCTGTTCAGTGGTGGCAGTTTACTGCTTTCCATTCTATCTTACCAGCCATCACCCCTCGATTATGAAACAGCCACCCAAATTTCTAGGCTGAAGCCAATGTCTTTGCAGCCAGATATTTTCCTACCAATGGCAAAAAATCTGTCAAAGATAACATTTCCAGCACTACACCAATAGAAGAGTTGAGACTAGAAACCACAAAGTAGTAGAAAACGAAAGTCTGAATGTGTATAGGGATAGAATAAATAGATCTTAGAAGCAAGATTGAGGGCTTTGTTGCAATACAAAACAGGGAGTCAATGTATGAGAATTAGACGTAGGATTAATATTAAGAAATAGTTGAAGCATAAATTGTCAGCACTCCTCTAGTTAGCATAACCTTAGACCAAGCAGAAATAGAAGGTCAGATTTTCTTTTTAGAGAAGCTCTGAGTAATATCACAAACAGAAATAAAATGATGCAGCAATAATCCCAAACAGATTCCCCTCCCCCTACAGTTTATGAAACATTTTAAAGATCGAACAATCTTAGGCACCATTATAGTTATGATATCCTAGACTAGAACAAGCAATTTTAAATATAGTTATGAATAAATTTACTTTAAAATAATGGTAGGAAACATCTTGAAGATAATAACTTTGCAGAATACTTACAGAAGTGTGTGTTTGTTTGTGTGTGTGTGTATGCGCATTTGGAACAAAATGCACAACATAAAAGTGTGAGGAAACGATTTTAAATGACTAAGCAAATTATACAGACATGCATTTCTAATTATTTCACAGCTGTGCTACAATGCAAAGTATTGATTATTATTAAAAATACAGTATATGGAAATCAATGTAATAAAACATGCATGTTAAATATAATGTACAGTACTGTCAGGACAGATACAGTCTTACTACAGTTATCCATACTCTGGCAACCTCTTGTTTGGATTACTGCAATAAATTATATGGGGCTGCCTTTAAAAATGATTTGGGGGGCACTTAGGGGGATGCAGGATGGGGGAAAGGAAAGTGAAGTTGTTTTGTACAAGCAAGGAGTCTGGTTGCACAACACTGGATAGCATCAAAGAAAGAAAAATTACTGATTTGCTACATCGCTAGCAAGAATTATCCAGTCAATGTTCCCAATAGTTTCTTTGCGGTTTTGTACTCTAGCAGTGCAATTAATGAAGAACATTGCTTATGCAGTGCAAAGCTGCTTTTATTTTCTTGGTTTTTTAAAGGAAACTGTTTATTTGCTCTCATCAGATATTACTGTGTTACATTTGGAACAGTTTAATGTGTTTTGCAATTGTATCTGTTTTTATAATTGTATATTCTATTGTTGCAACCTGCTATGGTACCTCATGGTGAATAATATCAAAATTATTGAATGAATGAATGAATAATTCTTTAATGTATTATACAGAAAAAAGTTCTATATACACTACTGATATCTTATAGGAACTGAGAATATATACCAAACATTTATCTCCAAAATTACCTGAATAATGCTGAACAAGCTGTTGAAGAGTTTCAAATTGTGCCCTGGTTGTAATGTAATATCCTCCATTGTCAAGTTTGCGAATTTTATAATGTTTGACATGATCTCCTTTCATATCATCCCAGTCACGAATAGACAATGAATAGGCACCTATTAAACAAGTTTTTAAAAGCTACATATAGTCAGAAGTTAAGAAAATAGACTTAATTCAAACTAACAGTAATTTAAATTCTTCTGATAACATATTACAGTCCAAAGAAAAAAAGGACCATTCACTGTAATTACAAAAGGCATAATTAATGCATCATATATAATGTATGCCAAAAGAAGACATTGCTGGATATACAAATTTACAGCTACAACTTTCAGTATTTTAAGATAAGTGATACCTCTATATTGTAGTCAGCTCTGAACAACAATTATAACACCTGTATAGGTTTTTTTTAAAATCAAGAATTGCTTGACTGTTTTGAATTGCATGATAGTTTAAAACTCATGTCTAGGGCATGCTTTAAGTGATGACTTAAGCAAAACTAAAAGGAAATCATACTATAAATGCTATCTATGCGCACAGGATCCCTTCATCTTCAACCTCCGTCCTCCCCTTCTTTTAAATATATATTATATTGATACACTTGATCAAATTCTTAACCAATTGCAAGCAGTGATTTGCTATTTATTGTGTCAAATATAAATTTCTTTTTCTGAGCTTTGCAAAATTCCACAAGCATGCAGCAAAAGTTGGAGAAGTCACCCCATAACCCTGCAGTTGCTTTTCTATACTTAGGAAAGGCACTACAGAAGTAATGAACTAGAAAGGATGATTATTCAATACCAAATACTGGTAAACTCAACACTGACACTCATAGGTCACACAAACAAAAAAATCAATGTATGTATGATAGATTAGGTCCCACTTGTTATCGGCTCATTGCTTTGTAAGCATCTACCCCCCCCCCCCCGTTTTACTTAACAATTAAAATACTGGCCATACTACCTTTGGTGGTTTCACTCTCACGAATCAGGAAAGTTCCTCGAGGATTTCCAAATGTTAGCAGCTGCCTCTCAGCATCCTTTCGTCCAAGTTTGCCAAAGTACCATCTACCAAAAACACCAAGAAAGAAAATTTCATTTTAAATAGAAGGCTGAGCAATATTATTTAATTTGTACAAACAGGAGGTTATTTAAGGGTGATTTGTGAGGATCTTCTGCCCTGAAAATACAATCTGGAAACTTGTTATGGATAGTAAATGGATAGGACTATTCTGGAAAAGGACAACTGCAGTAGCAGTCAAAAGTACGGTTCACCTCATGAAAAGTCAAACCATGATAGAATAGAGATGCGGGGAACTTATGACCCTCCAGATGTTGCCAAACTACAACTCCCATCTCCTAGCCATTATCCATGTTTGCTAGGGCTTATGGGAATTGTAGTTCAGTAACATCTAGCAGGCTGAAGGTTGCCTACCCCCGGTTTAGTCTGAAGCTGGCTCTCTGAGAAGAGTTTATGGTCACTTTGATCCTCTCTGATGGTTATGCTTTTGCGCTGTATTAAGTCATGGCCCGGCTTATCCGGTGGTCTGAACCTGGGATCATGATTTAGCTCTATTCAGACTAACCATGAGCTGTCACCAAGGTTTGCTCTATGGCTTATGACTCATAGTTTCTCTGAAAAAGCTAAACCATGAGCTGATTTCAAACAACATGCTAAGCCAAGCCACGTCTTAGCTCTGTGCAGCGCAGAAGCAGAATGCCCAGGGAGAAGTGTGCATGCACAGGAAAGCTTATACCCAGAATGAACTTAGTTGGTCTCTAAGGTGCTACTGGACATTTTTTAAACTTTTTAATATATTTTCAAAGAGAGTAAAGTTATTAATTTCTCTGGGAGGCTGTACACTCATTCGTTCACACAAAGCCATGGTTTGGCTTAGCATGATGTGTGACTCATGCAAATATGAACAACTTGTACCTGTGGTGACAACTGCCAAGACCTGACTCCTGACATTTATTTGAAATGCACAATGCAGAACAGAAGGATACAGCTATTTAATGTGCATTCAGAATAGTTTCCAAACCGAACCACTTATGCTGGCAGATCTAGAAATCATTGAATAAATATGCATGTTTAAGATTTAAATTTTCAACTTCAATGGACCTTGCACAGTACTGAAAATGCAGCAAAAAATTCCCATAGCATTTACATTTAAATACTGGAGTCACAATTATAAAAAGTTTGTTCAGCTTGCAATTATTACGCCTTTATCTCTAGTGAATTGGCATGTGCAAAATTTATACAATTTGTCTTCTGTACTGACATACCAACTGCAACATGAAGGACACTCAGGCCAAGAAATTCCGGGTGCTCCTACTTTGACCTAATGAGAATGAGTTTAGTTTTTCCCCTTCCACTAATTTACCCAATTATTTATCACTGAGCTGAAGAAGGAAACCAATGTGAAATTTGAAAATCACCCCACTCAATCACACACAAAATCTTTTGCACTTTCTTTAAGCACAGCTTTAAACAGTTTCCATAAAATTAAAAAAGCATACTCCTCTGCTTGGATGGAGTCGACTGGAGCCACATAATTACTGGGAATGTATCCAGTTTCTCCTGTAGTCAAAGAACGGGCTTCCCACCAGTCTCCTTCCCTGAAAAACAAGAGGGAAAAAACAGTAAGAGAATTCCCACTCTGAATTCAAAGCTACTTACCATAAACTATTATAGACTTAATTTGACACCTTTCATTACGGAGTTCATTATGCATAAAAAGAAAGAAGTAAAGGAACAGGACAGAAAGAGTCAGAAAAGTGACAGAATAGTCAACTGTGTATTGAAATTATTTATTGGTTTTTATTTTGCTACCGCTGCCTAGAAATTCCACTAGATGGAGATATTTTATCACACCCATAAATACTGTGGCTGGTGTCGTTTAATAGGGGCTTCTCCAAGCAAAATAGAGAAAGGGATTGTTTTAGATTGCCGCATTTTGTACAGTTTGCCTCTCTGTTAATGAATGTGCCAGTATGAGCAGCTTCAGAAGCTCTAAAGTATATGCATCTACACCAGGGACTTTCCCTAATGGCAGCCCTCTGAGGTGCATTGTAAGAGGGTTTAGAACAGGGATGGGGGACCCATGCCTCCTCCAGATTCTGTCGCATCTGCCCCAGTCAGCATGGTCACTGACTGGTCAGGGATGGCGAGAGTTATAGTCCAGCACCATCACGAGAGGCACAAGCTTCCCACCCCTGCTTTAGAGGCATGTGTGTGGGCAGGACTCTGGAACAGGAATGTGAGAAAGAGGCTGTGTACACTTTACCGGCTTACAGCACTAAGTCTCCCCCTCCCCGTAACTTGGATAAAGCTGGTATCAGAGGGAGAAACGCATCAAAATGTGGTATTTCAGGGAAAACCATGACAGGACATTTAGGGGATAGGTGTGGATTATGGTTAATGTTGTGTGTACCTCCCTTCCCAAACCAGTGGTAAGGAGTGCCCTGGATGCAGAGTAAATGGGAGTCTAAAAATTCTGTGGCATGAAAAATGGTTTTGGGGCAATTTTTCCAGAATGTTTATGAAAGCAATGATGTGTTCAGCATATAGGTTGGTATAAAGCCTATATGAGAGCAGGGAGAAGCATGCTAAGCTTTGCTCCTGCACTGCTATCTCTGTCACTCTCCACAATCTGGAATACGATTATCTAAGGTGGGGAGTCTCCACAAGTAGGAGGCAGCTTCCCGCCTCACACTTCTCCCTCCAACTTGTGGAGGGGGGATGGAGACAGCGATGGGGTAGGGGAAGAGCTAAGTAAGCACATCCGTACTCATCCTCTTTGCAGGTAGCATTTACACTAGAGTAGAATGCCTAAACACAGACTCTCTTTGCTGTGCCCCAAGATTCTTGACAGCAGAGCACCTCAAACTCACCCATTGCAGTTAAGAATTTGTAATGGATTTGTTTATTATTCAGTTATTACTTTCTTAGGCTTGCAGCAGGAGCACTTTGAAGCATAAAGGAAAGTGTATAATGTAAATATTTTGTCGGCTTTTTTCACTGCCAATTTAAAAGAAAAGGGTGTTTTCATTTATAAATCATAGCCCAAGTGACTGTGCTTTCATGTGCATAAAAGCTGTTCAGGTAGGCAGAATAATGAAGTATTCCTTGAAATTATCTCCTCTTTTTACTTCACTCTTCCAGACATCACAATGATTTATTTGCAATAAATGGAAAACTATAACTAAATACTATAACAAAACACCACCATCGTTCAGCCCAGACACTGAGGTCCAGCGCCAAGGGCCTTCTGGTGGTTCCCTCACTGCGAGAAGTGAGGTTACAGGGAACCAGGCAGAGGGCCTTTTTGCACCTGCCCTGTGGAACGCCCTCCCATCAGATGTCACAGAAATAAACAACTATCTGACTTTTAGAAGACATCTGAAGGCAGCCCTGTTTAGGGAAGATTTTAATGTTTGAAGTTTTCTTCTGTTTTTAATGTTCTGTTGAAAGCAGCCCGGAGTGGGTGGGGAAACCCAGACAGATGGGTGGGGTAGAAATAAATTATTATTATTATTATTATTATTATTATTATTATGCCTTTGGTTTGCACATCACAGTAAACTACAGTAAGAAATAAACATGGCTTATTATGGTTTACCATAGTTATTTTCTACTGGTCATGCAGACCAAAGATATTTGGTGACAGTTTGTGCAATGACTGCAAAAATTTGCTTGGCTCTATGTTCTGCTACAAAAATCCATGAACCTCATAATGATCTTTATATTGTTTATAGTTTAAATGTGTTGTTTTAAAAACTTATCCAAACCAGAGCAATGTACAAGCATGGTCTGAAACAAACATTCTGCAAATTGCATCAGTATAAGCACTGACTTCTAAAAGGTCATTATTTCCATTGCTAATTAATTTATTCCATCTTTCAGATTCAAGGACTAAAATCCAATTCAGCATTTAGCTGCGATCATGAAAGGTAGGACACAGTGGATCCTTGCGTGAGTGGGTGGAAGCCAATAAGCCAAGGGTTTCGGAAAAGTGAGAAGCAGGACTGTCTCGAGTATCCTGCGTCTCTTCCTCCAGCTGTTTAGCTTACAGGCCCTGATGCTGTGCTTCTCATGTCCACTTGCACCAGGAGCAGAAGTTGCTCTGAGTGTGAAGATTTCACATAAGAGCTCCGCTGAATCAGAAAAGGCCCCTCTCTAGTCCAACTTCCTGCTCTTTCAGTAGCCAAGCAGATGCTTACAGGTAGCTCAAGCAGGACATGACAGTGGCAGCATTCTCGCCACTTGTGATTCCCAGAAACTGGTACAGTCATACCTTGGAAGTCAAACGGAATCCGTTCCAGATGTCTGTTCGACTTCCAAAATGTTCGGAAACCAAAGTGTGGCTTCTGATTGGCTGCAGGAAGCTCCTACAGCCAATCGGAAGCCATGGAAGCCCCGTCAGACGTTTGGCTTCCAAAAATAGTTCACAAACCAGAACAGTCACTTCCAGGTTAGCAGTGTTCGGAACTAAGCTGTTCGAAAACCAAGGTACAACTGTATTAGGAGTTATTCTGCTTCCAGTACTGGATGGTGTACACAACCATCATGGCTAGTAGCCTTTAGTATCTTTATCCTCCACGAATTTGTCTTAATCGCCTTTAAAGCCACCCCTGTACATTTTTGGGGAGTGCTGCTGAAGGTACAAATCACTCAACAAATATTAATAAAGTCATGCGGTAACATAAAACTTACGAGCTGTTAAGTATCTGAAATTTTTCTCCTTTATGAAAACTTAAATCATCTTCTGTTCTTGCTTCATAATCATACAGAGCCACAAAAAGAGTTACACCTAAGAGACATAAAACGGCAGTTTACAAATTTGCTACTGAATAGGGGAAAATAGATGGCCAACAAATTCTGCCTTAAAAAAAATAAATACAGAATTTGGTTTAAAATTGTTTTTTGTTCCACTTACTTCACGAAGTATTATCCTTGCAAAAAACAACAACAAAAAAACCTATGCAAGACAGAGGACTATCGTTATTCCTGTACTGCAGATAAGGAGTTTGTGTCTCAGGAAGAGAGAGCAGTGGCTTTCCAAAGGCCACCTGTTGAGTTCATGGGTCATACAGGTAATATCTGAATGAGGGAATTCACATCTCAGTCTCTCAACCATCATGCTACACTGGATTGCACATGCACTCAACAAAACTTTATTATTTATTTAAATGAGGTAAAGATAGGTTAGAGACTTTGAAATCTGTGTAGCTATTGCCTATTAAGAGCTCTGGCTTCCATGTTCTCTGTGGAAAACAGTTCAGCACAAACAGCAGTAGGCAATGTGAATCACAAGGTCACCTGTTACAGACTGCAAGTATGAATGTTGCATAAGTATGAGAGCAGCATGTAAATTACGAGTGCAATAAGTGTATATATGTGAGTGCTGAGAATGAGCAGCGTGAGGGGGCTCTGTGTGCACTGTGTGAGACAGTGAAGGGGGAATGGAGACAGAGAATATATTATACCCAAAGTCATATCTGACTTTGTGCAGGCCTCCATTTGTGTGCTCTACTTACATTGTGAATTATTATTATATTGTGAGTTGTGTCCCATATGAGCAATAATAATTTCATGTCTTCAGATCAGAGGTGGGTGTTGCAAGAATGCAAATGATCCTCAATAAAAGACTGATTTTTTGTTTTTGATTTTTGTACTGAAGAAACCTAATATACTCTGAAAAAGATAAAGTTATTCTAAATGATATACCTGTGCCTCCTCTTGTTCGCAGTGTGCCTGTATGTGATGAGGAATTCACACCACCGAAGACGGTCAGCCCCTGTCCACCGGCTGTGGGGAAGTTGTTGTAGTTTGGAATCGAAGTCACACCAAAATTTGGGTAATGTTGAGGGGTGGGATCTGTCCCATAGCGATAACCTGAACTCTGGTTTAAACTGCCATCCCTCTCGTCTGTCAGTTTTGTTGCTTCTTTATCCTTACATTGCACACAGCCCATTATCTAAAATCCTGCAGTAAGCAAACAAACAAACAAACAAACAAAAACTGTTTTCATTTTGATGTCTGATATACTTTACCAACATGATATGGCACATAAACAGTTAATTCTACCAATCAGCAAATGCAGAATTGTTTTTGGGATACATCAGTATCAAGCAGCTAAAGGCAACATATCTCTTTTCTGGGACATGTCTAGAAAGCAACTTCTTGAACGTTCCATTTGGTGTTTGTGCTCCAACTGAGAAACATGGTTGGGCAATAAAGAAGTTTCCTTTACAAGGCAATGTCCCCCTTTTTGCATTTCTAAAGTGTGATTCAAACATGGCTTATGCCAGTCCTTTGTTTGCTGTGATGCGAACAGCAAAAAGACAGACTATGGACCAACACAGGATAAAGTCTCCTATAATTCATAAAAAACATCTTTGCACCCAATGATTTTAGCCTCTTGTTAACCGATCTCATAGGTATCTCTTCTGTAGTTCTCCTGTTAAAGTATTGATGTTAAAGTTGTGTTGGCTTTCTGAAGTCATCTCACATCCTTTCTGAAGTCACTTCACATTACCACTTTGGAAAATATTGCTCATGAACCACTGAGCATTTGGTTTCTGATTCTATAGTCTCAACTTCTCCCACCCCATTACAAAAATTCCCCAACATTGAGCAAGCTGCAAATAGAAAAGGCCACCAAGCTCTTCTGTCTGTTGTATTTGCTTTGACAAGAGATTTACTCATGCTCTAGCTGCCTGACCTGAGCAAACCCTAACCCCACACCAAGTGTCAGCTCAAGGTTCTGACCATCCTCAGCTAAGATTCTCTGGAGAGAGATGGATCCCATGGCTCCTCCAATAGTCTTCCTGCTCCACACCTCTATTCACCTATTCTGTCCTACACTTTGGGATGGCAATAGCAGCTGCTCACCCTCAATATAGCCAAGGAGCTGGCAGCCATTTTTGAGATAGTTGCACTTTTATGCTACCTCGGAGACAGCTGCTGGTTTATTGCACGTATAGTTCCTACATACATATACATGCTGCATTCAGAGTTTACACTGCTTCACTTTCCACACACAGCATGATTCAGGATACACCACTCATAGAAGAGATCCCAACAAAAGAAGAGTGGCAGATGAAGTTAATGGACTATGCCAAGTTGGCGAAACTAACCGGGAAAATTCAGAACCAGCAGTACCAGACCTTTTTGAAAGACTGGAATAAATTTACATTGTATTTGAGAGACAATTGTAAACAACTGACATCGTTAGTAGGGCTACAAGAAGTTTTGTATGGTTAGATATATCAATTATTATCAATATGATGCTTAAATGTTGTATTTAAGATTTGGATTTAAGGGAAATAACAACAACAACAACAGCAACAACAACAACAACATGAAGTATCAGAGCATAATTAGGAAAACCATTAGTTGAGGAGGAAGGAAGTCTCAGGCCAAGATGGCCAAGTGGTCTTTATATATTATATGTAAGATGGATGTTTTGTCAAATTTTTTTTTATAAAATTAAAGCAAATATATATATATATATATATATATATATATATATATATACACACACACACACACACACACATATATATATATATATATATAATATATTAATATGCATATATATATGCATATACCACTCATATGCAAGAGTCACATGGGAAAAAATGGTGTGTGGGTTTAACTCTCTATCCCTCCCCATGCAACCCCACCAGACGATTCTAACGGGAACAAATGTGGCAGAATTTTGTATCATGCAACACACAGCCTTGCCCGGTGGGTGGGTGCTCTAAGCATCTCCAGGGGCCAATTATATCACACTGGCTCCTAGAGGCCTCCACACAGGATTGGAGAGTAGCTGCACACTGTGATTTCAAGCTGCAAATATTGGAAAGGGCAGAATATGCTTTGGAGATCAGAATCCCAAAATAAAACAAACCTCCAAAATGAAACAAAAAAACTTCTGCACCCACATTTGCGCATATGAATTTATGTGGAATTTCTCTTCCACTAGGTTTAGCCCCCATCTCTATTTAATAGTGCTTTATAGATATCTGAGCACTTTCACAATCTGAATTGAGCAAGGATATACTTTATTACAGAGGAAGGGGAGGATATGGCCCTAAATGTATTATTCACACGCTGAGCCAACAAAAAAATGAATTATTAACTTCGAGGTGCCAAAAAGAAAAAAAAGGGGGGAAGAAAGAAAAAGGAATAAAGCAGCTACTCAAGAAATGCAGGCCAACTAAACAAGTAACAGAAAACTAGGCCAGCAATGAATAGGTACACAGGCCTTCCAAACTGTAAAAAGAGAGAGACTCAAACAAAACAGATTTTTATAAGAGGTAATAGTGACATCAGTGCAACATATTTTAATGAATATATTTTAGCCAGTTTCTCCTCTCTCTCTCTCTTTGCTGGCATGTATTTTCTTTGAGAGAGGTGGGGAGGAGCAGACAGAAAAGTTTGATGGAGAGGTCATTTCCCTTTCTATTGTCCTCTTCAGCTTGGCTCCAGTGCCTGGGCAGTGCACGTATAAAAGCTGCTTGATTGCAGGACTGTGTGAGATGTGACAGAGGGTGTAACCTACATGTTTCTTTTCAAGCCAAGACTTTGAAAAGCTGTCCATTCCTTCTTGAAGACACTAGCTATGGATGATATCATTAGTCGCCTAGTTAAGTTTCAGGAGGAAGTACAAGCACATTGCTGGACTTGATTCAAAAGGACTCCAGGGTTTTTGTAGATATTTTAAAATACATCCTCCATTCAGCAGTAGCACCACAGCTCTGAACAACCCGAGGGCAAGAATCTATTTTCCGCTGTTATCACAAAGCATCTCAAATTCAAACCTGAGCTGAATGGAGGCATTCATCGTTTGGTAGAGCTGAAAACATGCATGCTCAGGACAAGTGGTGATGATATCATTCAACAAAATCTGGAAACTATTTGTGCCAGACCCCTTGGAGATTTATGTTCAACACCACAAGCGGTAAACAAGATTTTAATATAGTTCTAATGGATGATGTATTTCTTCCTCAAATGTTTGGATTGCTGGGTCATAGGACCGTTTCAAAGTTTGCCATTACCGTTACCATAATTTTAGCAGTTTAATCTTGATCCACTTTCCCAAAGCAGTATTAGGAATTTTCTGAAGAAAGCTAAACAAAGTTTACAGGAATAATGAAACTTCAAGTGATAGAGCACAAATTTACCTTTCAAAATATTGTTCAATTGTACAGAATCAACAATTCTACACTCACCAATGTGTTAGTGAAGTTGCAACACTATACATCAGAAGTGGGGAGCCTGCTATACATTCTTACATGGGTTCCATTAAACTTGATAGGGCTTACTTCTGAGGTGTTATATATAAGAGTCACTATAAGGCTGAATCCCATGAGTAAGCCCCACAGTGGGACTTGATTTAGAGAAAACATGCACAAAATTACGCCACAAGTGTCATCCTTATGCATGAATATACAGTGGATATCTGTGGAAGGGATGGATAGTTGGGATCAATGACTCATCTAATTCTGTGAGGAACCATGAGTGTCACCTAGTCCAACCCCCCTGCAGTGCAGAAGTCTTTTGCCCAACGTGGGGCTCAAACCCATGACCATAAGATTGAGAGTCTAATGCTCTACTGACTGAGCTATCGCAGCTGTTGAGAAGCTTTGTACTGTTGATGTAAAGTTTATTAAACGTATCTTATGTCATTTGAAACAAGATGATCATTTAACTGACATTTTCCTGCTGGAAGCTAGAGGAATATGTTGTATTGAAGGTAGAATAGCAGACAGAAAAGTGTCAGTTAAATTGTCACTGCAGTCTAGCATCGGGGGGGGGGGGGAGGCGCTTTGCTTGGAGAGGTTTCTGGCTTTATACAGGCAACGACCATTTTATGCTGGGGTTACGTTCTGATGCACTACACATTTAAGTGAAATTGCGTATACCGGGAACACCATTGAAAAAGCCTACAAACACCCTCTAAACCTCTGAAAACCCCTTGAAAAAACCAAATTACCAAATCACCACAATTACTCCTTCCAAACTGCCCTGTCCAAACTCCAACTCTCCACAGGACTCAACAGTCAGTGCAAGGGCTCCTGAGATTGCACTTGCAAAGGCTTATGGGATTGCTAGGCGCTGCTTTTACACTGTTTTTGCCCTTTCTACATTCTTTTAGGGCCACTTTTGCACTTTTTCTAGTCACCTCTGGGTTTGTGGTGACGTGTACATGTTTGTGGCTATGCGTCAAGCACATATTGAACACATATTGAACCGTTGTTTTCTGTATTGAGACTCAGTCATCAAAAGGGTGGTCAGTTTTAATTTGTCAATTAGTGGACATTCTACCGCATCTTATTGACTCGTAAGTCAGTAAGAGGATGGAATTTCACCCAAATTTTAGTGACTGCAGGGAGGGTCTTGGCTGATGTAAATAAAAGGCCAGGTTTTGTATTGGGTGGGTAGAGCAGCTCTTGGAGCTGAAGGAGGGGCGGGATTTAGGAAGGGGCCACAGTGAGCTGGACTTAAGAGGCAGGCATCTGAAAGGTCTGTCATATGTAGCCCTGAACTGGACACAGGCACCTTGGAGGATGGACTGAACCTCCCATTGACTTTGGGGAACATGCAGGATCCCGTGTCATGAACCCTGGGACTCCCTATGAGGAAGGGTACTCCTCAAAAGGGAAGAGCTCTCTAAATACCCCTAAACAGCAGCAACTGCGATTAGGTGGGGGGATGGAAAGACAGGCTATATTAGCCTTTACTGTGAGCTTCCCAGTGGTGAAAAGCACAGGCCCTTAACTCTGTTCAGTCTGACTTCTTGTTCCTGCCTCCTACACTGAATGACCGCTGCTAACCCCTTGCCTTTGAAATTTTGCCTACTTTTGGACTGCTTAATTTTGGCTTTGTCTCATGTCCCTGCTATTGGACCACATCCATGCTTGGCTTGCATCACTGTGCTTGACCTCAGCTTCTCCTCTGTGTTTTTGGATAGCCCTGATGCTACTACCAGACCAAGATAGGACAGGGTAATGAAGATTCAACCCAGGAACTGATAATACTGGTGCAAAGAGCTGAAAGAGGTCTGCTAACAAGAGAACAGGATTGTATGACAGCCCTCAAGAAAGAGCTACGGATAAGTAATAGTTGGTTGTTGTGAACCTGATGCTTGAAGGTTGAAGACCAAGGCTGCAATCCGTGAGCAGCCTGAAGGACTCCAGAATGAAGACCACGTTGGAGTCTCCATGTAAAGTCCTCTAGATGTATTAAGTCGTGTGTCAACTGGGGAAGGAGAGTGACAGGATAATTGGCAAGGGTTCAGTTAGGGGATGGAAGTTTAATCTCATATAGTCACCTCCTTAAAGGGACGGTAATTCTGTTGTTTATGCAGTGTCATTTATTCAAATCCTTACACTCCTTCATGTACTTGGGTTGTTGTGTACAATATGGCAGGTGTATAACAGATAAAAATATTTAAAATACAGCTTTGATTTTGGAAGCAGTATGGTTCAGAAGGGGAAAAGCAATTTTTAGACTCTTCTGATCTTGCTAAACGGGCTAGAACCCGTTAAATAAATTTTTGTAAACTCTTGCCCTTGCTTTCCTCCCACTCACTGTGGTCATCAGTTTTGCATGGAATAGACAAGAGCTGCCAAATAAACAGAGTCCAGCTTAGGCAGAATCCTTGCTACAATGCTAAACCCTGTGCTGTTTTCATTGGGTACTGGTGCCCCCAAAGAAGGTGATACTCAAATCTTTCCAGGCACCCACCTCACCTCCTGTAATCTGTGCAATGTTGTGAAAGCAGTCACCTAAAGGAAAAGCCCACATAAAACATTCTGTTCATGTAAATTATACTGTCAGCTGTTCCATATGTTCATAACTCTCCAGCTACTGAGCAGCTCTATTCACACAGAACAGCCCCTAACAGAGACAACATAGTTAGAAACACAAAACTAGAACTCCAAATGCAATGCAGAACAGAACACAACACTGGACAGGTATACCCAGTTGCCGACTATGCATTAAGTCACATTCAACTACAACGCAAAACACATTAAGGAATTAAATAGCAAAAGTGAGCAAAAACCTTAAAAATAGGTTGAGCCACACTTATTCGTTATGTGCTCAAGGAGCCAAGTATGTAGATAACTGTTATCCGTTTTAGAGGCGGAAATAGTGAGGCAGAGACAACTTGGATAAGCAAGGCTTTGAGCACTCAGACACACGCCATTGACCTGCCTGGTGACCAATACAGGGAAATTAATAAATGGACCTCTAAAGTGTTTTTTTAATCTTTACTTTTTGATTTTTCAAAATCTGCACAGAGCTCCAAGTCTAACCAGAGCAGCAGTACTATAGTGGTAATTACCTGCCTTCACTATTTTACCCAGTCTAAATCATTTCCTCACACTGTTATAATTTTAAAAGGCACAATTCCCTTAGCATCAGACATCCTTTTTTTAGTTCAATATTTTAAAACATTCTGAGCATCCCCCTCTCCCTCCAATTCTCTAATAAAAAATGAGTCACAGAGAAAACAAAGTGAGGTAGGTATTGCAGGCTTTCGACTCCTCTTGGATGAATACATGCCTTGCCTGCTTCATCATGCCTTTAAATCAAAGTGTACTCTTAATATATATATTCCTATCATTTTCTGCTTAGCCCAGAATGTAGAGAGGCATCCTAGTGGAATGTGACAGAAAGATAAATTCATGTCAATTCTGCCTTCTATTCACAGGGACCTCATTCCATTTTTAATGCAAAGTATTTTATTCCTTGACCCAGTGAGAAGAAGCATCTGAAATCACTAATATTTTACAAAGTCCAGACAGGTATAACAGCAAACAACATTCCAGGCAATATTGTGGTGTTTCCTGCTTATTTTCCATGATGGAAATAAAAAAGAAAAGTGTGAAGAGGAAGGAGAAAAGTCCTTCACAAAGGAATGCTGATCTCAAAGTCATGTGGACTTTCTGCTGCATAGAGATGGGAAAATGAGGCGGAAATTAAGTGACTTGCCAAAGTGTAAGGTGTGATCCAGAACCAAGCAAGAAGCATCATGTGCCAAGTGGGAGGTATGCCTGTTTAATTATGTCAGTAGTATAACATCTGTGTTGCTAATACCAGATTTCTTTACTGGGAAGGAACAGGCCCTGCTTTAATTAGGACCTATTACCCAATACTTTTAATTCTCTCTTTCTTCAGTGATAAACAAATTTTTATTTCAACATTTTTCATACTAACACTAGGATTTATTTATTTTTTAAAAAAATGCTATTTTGTAACTCTTTTGTTACCTCAGGAACTGAGGCGGTTTCAGCCAGGCGCTCATGAGCTGGGACAGCGCAGCTTGTTTGCGCAGTTCAGCTAGGAATCGGGAAGGTTGTTCCTCCTTCCCAGCTGAGAAAGCCCCAGTGCTCCTCCTGCTCACAGGTGAGTGGGCAACCACCAATCACGCTCCCTTCAGCTGAGCAGTTTCACGGAGCCCCCACTCCGCCCCTGGCTCACGGGAGCCAGCCCTGGGCTGGGAGCTCCTTTAACTGCTCAGCTGAGGTAAGGACAGCTGCACACTCCTCAGTTGAGCAGTTTAAAGATGCAGAGGGAAGAACAAGCTGTATCGGCGCCTCATACTGGTCCTGGGCGATATAGCGATATATCGCCCAGGCCTAGTATGTAAGAGAAATGGCACTGTACACCTCACAGATCATTTGCCTGTTTCTTTTTTCTGTCTTAATGACATAGCACCCCAAGAGCAAAATGGCTGAGAGATGTATATGAAGTCAGTCTCACATGGTACTCTCCAGTTCTCTTGACCTGAACATGCAGCTGGGAGAAGACTTTGGTCAGTTATATGCACACAGCTCAGCTTTGGAGTCCATTATAGTTTTTGCTTATAGCATGCTTATTCCAGGACAGCTGCTACTCACCTCTACCTGCTATAGAAATGGCACATGAAAAGACGTCCTTGTTGCCCACAGAAGACAATTTCCTGGCATTCGTCAAGGAGGAACACAGACAACAAAAAGATGACTTATCTACTGTACCATGTCAAGTATGCCCTTTCTTGTTTTCTTTTCTGCTTCTCTCAGTTGCTACTTTCCATATCTATGTTACATGGAACAAATTTATGGTTATATTGTGCCATTTCACAGCATTGATTTAGCCCCAAATTGGCACTGATATTTACAGCCAGTAAGGACACAGCAAGACAATAGCAATGTTACAATTATGGATGTGTTGCCTTTGCTCTGGTGGTGGTGGGGTGCAGTGGCGTAGCGTGGGGGTGCAGGGGGGGCCGGCCGCACCGGGCGCAACATCTGGGGGGGGCGCGCTCGCACTCGCAGCTCTCTGCCCCTACTAAAATCCACGGGTTAGGGGGCGCAAATTACTTGCCTTGCCCCGGGTGCTGACAACCCACGCTACGCCACTGGTGGGGTGGGGAGAAGGACACACACTAGAAATAAACCCACATGATCACCTTCTCATGTTAACAAAACTGCCCCTCTCCAGAACAAATGCTGTAGCTTATGAGTTATCCTTCATTTTATATGTACAGATAAGCCTCACAGAAAGAAGGTGATGGAAGGAAACCGAAGAAACCAAAGTAGAGCACTCCATGGGATGAAAATCCACTAGTATTTTGGGTGATGCAGTAATCAAGAAGAAGAAGAATGATCTTGCAGACCATCATCAAAAGCCATCTTCTTTCTTTTGGCATTCTGAGAACCATTGAGGTACTTTAAAAAACAACAACAACCCACCAAAAACAACCTTGGGATATATTCACCACTAGCTGAAAAGGAACAGGAAAGTCAGTGTTCCATCTGGACAGCAGTAGCAAAAACTGACTTCACTTGCTGTGCTTGTTTAAGGAACAGTCGCTGTGGTGGAACTGGCATGGTGCCCATGAGTCAGGGGGTCACCTGGCAAATCCACAAGAAAACACATTAGCACAAAGTGGCTGTTTGAGCAGGCGTAATCAAAAACTCTCCAATGCAGGAAATGAAAGAGAAGGAGGCTCACCTCCAAGCTCCCAACAAAAGGCCACTTTGCCAACTCTTCCCATTTTGAACAGAGTTTCATTGCCAGATAATTCTATGAGTGTTAGGGCCTCCTTTTTTTGTTTTGTTAATAGTGAATTCTTTTTCCATTCTCTTTGCTTGTACCAGTTTCAGTCAAGGAAAAGAGCAGTGTTCAGTTGGAAGGAGAGTAATTTCAGCAAACTTGTTTAAGCAAGTACCACTGAAATCCATCTGCAAGACAGGCAGATTCTTTTATTTCCCCAGAAATCTATTTATATTTTATAAAAAGAACTTATGCAACCTTTATATCATGGAGCACTAATTAGTGTAAGCTAAGAAGTTGGTCTGTTTTATTTTTAAAGAGTGGAGGCATACTCTTCTTTGAAGCAGAAATATATAAATTGTAAAGATGTATTACTATTTTTTTTTCAAATTCATACTGTTATTAAGTTATGCCCTTAGTTTTAGAAGCTCACTTTGATTTGCCCAATCATATTTATTGTGCACTAAAAAGTTTAATGGAAGATCCAAAAGACACGCCTTTGTGCCCTTTCACACTGCTTTCACAAAAGTTTAAAGGTTTTTGTACTCTTTAAAAGGAGGAGATTATCTTGGTCACTTTTTTCATGTTTTCCCCCCATGAAGATACTAAGAACGAGGAGGAAATGACACTGTGAGCCTCTCTGTGCAGTCTCATTACTTCTCTGTGAAAAATACAGCTGCTCCACATGATTCCTTACCACTAACTCTCAACTATTTACATTTATATGCCACTCTTAGTTATCAAAGTAGCTTACAACAGATTATAAACAAAAGCAAATCAATGATGCATTATCATTTCAGAATAGACTACAATAAAACAAGTTGGAGACAAAATACAAAACCCGAAAAATTGCAAATGCCTGGTAAAAATAAGGCTTTAAGTGCCCTTCTAAACAGTCAATAGTCATTTCCATGGGGCATATAGCAGATCCAGGATAGGACTTCCTTTGGGAAAATGTTATCTAGGGGCCATCATGACAAGCATCCATCAAGTGCTTGTGTTAGGGAACAGCAATCTCCTTTACTCTATGCATCGGTTAAGAGAGTGGAGGAGGAGGAGCTGATGTAGGTACAAGAAGGAGTGATAGAACAATTAGCAATGAGGAATACATAGTACTAGCAGTGCACTTGTGCTATTTGGCTTTTCCATTCACTTACAATACATGTGTTCAGATCATGCTTTCACCATTTGGTCAACTAACTCATCAGTCAGATTAGAAAGATGCCCGCAATTAACTGAACTGAAGGTTTTGTTTTTTAAAACTGTTTTAAACTTAAGTACCTACAAAAACCAGAGCTGATAAGTGCCATAGTGTCACAGGGGAACTTCTTTACCTCCGAAGTAGATGCCTGTTTCAACACGTGCAGCAAAATATATACACCTGAAAGGTCTAAAAGAGTAATCTTGTCGTATGTTAGTTACTTGGTCCTCCAACTGCTACTAAGGACGATAACGAAATCATTTTGTCAACATTTTATAGGATATAGCTTCTAAGGACTTTACCCAGCTATGTTTCCTTCAGGGAGCATTATAATAACGAAATACTTGAAGCGCCAGTGGCCTATTTGGATGTGTATGAATATGTAGTAAAATGTACTTCACCCTGCAGATAATTCTCCTGAAACTCAATTCACTGTTATGAGCTTAAAGACAAAAATGACTTGTAACAATGAACTGGCTCCATTTTAAACTCTAGGGAGCAAGTAAGTTTAGGAAAAGAGGAACTGTTTAAACCTCTTTGATCTGAATCTTTGTCTAGAATGTAAAAAAAAATTAAGGAAAAGATTAACATTATCTTTATGTATATAATATGCACAAATGTATCCTTTTGAATACATTTCAAAGTACAAGCTTTGTTGGTTTTTGTTCTCTGCAATTGTTGAGGCTACATTGCAAAAAGAAGCAAGAAAAAGAAAAAAGATAAGCGTCTTTGGTTGTTTTTTTTTTGGGGGGGGGGTAAATTTCTCAGCATGCTGGAATTCCAAAGAAACTGGACTTTTTATCATAGAAACATTGGGAAGGAAATACCATGGGAATAGCTCCATGTTAAATATGTAAAAATTGTTAAATAAGCAGTAGCATTTACATGCTGGTGACAGCAGATGGACAAGTCTATTGCCAGTAGTGAAAAAACAGGACAGGGAATAGGGAATGTTTTCCTAAATGACATCTAGAAACTTGGAGAGATTTCAGTCCACGTAGAACAGGGGCTTTTACTAAAGATCATATTGTGGAAATAAATCATTCATTCATTCATTCTTTCACCACCTTTTTTCCCTGATGGAATTTAAAGTGGCTTACAAAATTGCTAAAAACACAGAAAAAACAATCATTAAAAACAATCAAACATTAATAGAATTAAAACTATATAGATATATAAAATCTGTTTAAATCATACAAATAATTACAATGAAAACAGCACTGCACCAGCCCTTTCATCAAAAGCAGTCAGTTCCCCAAAGCCTGCTGAAAGAAGATGGTCTTCACCTGCCGGCAGAAGGACAATGAGGGAGCCAGTCTAGCTTCTCCAAGGAGGAAGTTTCAGAGTCTGAGAGCAGCTACTGAGAAAGCCCTTTCCCGTGTCCCCACTAAGTGGACCTGTGAGGGTAGGGAGACCAAGAGAAGGGCCTCCTCTGAAGACCTCAAAACCCAGGCAGGTTCGTATGAGGAAATACGGTCTTTCAGATAGCTTGGGCCTAAGCCATGTAAGGGCTTTATAGGTCATAACCAGCACTTTGATTTGTGCCCAGAAACAGGCAGGTAACTAGTGGAGCTTTTTCTAATACAGTGGTACCTCGGGTTAAGTACATAATTCGTTCCGGAGGTCCGTACTTAACCTGAAACTGTTCTTAACCGAAAGCACCACTTTAGCTAATGGGGCCTCCTGCTGCTGCCATGCCGCCGGAGGACTATTTCTGTTCTCATCCTGAAGCAAAGTTCTTAACCTGAAGCACTATTTCTGGGTTACCGGAGTCTGTAACCTGAAGCGTATGTAACCTAAAGCGTATGTAACCCGAGGTACCACTGTAAGGGAGTTGTCTGCTCCCTGTAACCAGCCCCAGTCAGCACTCTGGCTGCAGCTCTTTGAGCCAGTTGAAGTTTGTGAGTGCTTTTCAAAGGAAGCCCCATGTAGAGCGCGTTGCAGCGGCCATTGCTTTACTAGTCTTAAACATCATTGGTTGTGCTATATAACCTGTGAAGAATGCAAAGTTAAAGCTTTGGCAGAGTTGGACTTAAGTGCATGTCTGATTTTATCAGGTGGGATAGAAATTGCAAGCTTGAAGAACTCTCGAAGGGCCTTTTGTTATAGGAGTCACCCTCTCTGGCAACCCGTCCGTCAGCATGTGCATTTAGTGAGCTCCAAGGACACAGTGCAGGCTTTTGTGCTCCTTTACGTGGGACCACGGCCAGGGGCTTTAGTCCCATCAATGAGTGTATGGGTGGGTAGTGGCTGAGCTGGAAAGAGGGGAGTTGTTTGGCCCATGGCAGCTGCTGTCTTTAGCTCATTTTGATTCCCGGAAAAAATCCCAGGCAGCACAGTGCAAGGAGCAGCAACTATAAACTCTATTAAAAGAAAGGGGAAAAAACCTGAGTAAGTGGAAATGTACTTTATCTAGAAGCTGAACCACATATTTCAGCTTCTAGGGTTAAATGAGGTATAATGTCAGCTGTTTTAAGGTTTATTTGCTAATAGAATTTTCTATATGGATTGACTGAACCTCCAAGAAAATGTAATTTGGAATCTCACCCCCCCTCCCTATTATCCAATATATATCACTGTTCCAATTTCTTAATTTACCTGGATTTTTATGCAAGGAGGCAGCATGGGCACAGATATTTTGGATTTACAAATCGTTTTATAAATAGATACTTTTTGCCCCTTAAAAGGGTCCCTCAAGTGGCTCCCATACATAGTAAGAATAACAGCTGTACTATAGATGCTTAAAAGCATACTAATAACTAAATGAATCCAAAAATAGCCTGAGACTGGCCCTTGCATTATGCCTGTGGTGCAGTAGTGGCAGCAGCACTGATCCTTCCTACACTGCCAGGGATATGCACCATACATTTAAAGCACCCCCTGAATCAGTGAGCCAGTGTGGTGTAGTGGTTAAGAGCGGTAGTCTCATGATCTGGGGAACCGGGTTCGCGTCTCCGCTCCTCCACATGCAGCTGCTGGGTGACCTTGGGCCAGTCACACTTCTTTGAAATCTCTCAGCCCTACTCACCTCACAGAGTGTTTGTTGTGGGGGAGGAAGGGAAAGGAGAATGTTAGACGCTTTGAGACTCCTTAAAGGGAGTGAAAGGCGGGATATCAAATCCAAACTCTGAATCCTGGGACCTGTAGTTTATCCATCACAGAGCTGCAAGTCTGAGCACCCTTAAGAAACTAGTTCCCAGGATTCTTTGGGGGGCGATGTGGCTTAAACGTATGGTGTGTGCACAGCCCATGTGAGAAGAGTATTTTTCCTATGCTTGGGGGTAAGTCCCTGAGTGAACTCCTGCTGCATGGTCATGGGATTCCCATATCATCTGACTGCATGGGAAGGAATGGCACTGCTCCAACTCCTACGGTGCCAGAGTAATGCAAGAGAAGCCAGCCCTGGTGCCGTCCTGAGTAATCCATTCACACACCCATCAGCTGATTATTTTGCTCAATTTTGCATATCTTTCTGCATTCCAGGAGCAGAACCTACCAAAATGTATTCTACAGCAAAAAATCAATCAATCATAGAATCAGAGTTGGAAGGGACACCAAGGTTCATCTAGTCCAAACCCTGCATTACACATTTCTGTAATCAAGACACAAATGACCTTTTGGTTAGTGTTTATATGGATTAAAGCCTGCATTTTACTACTGCAACATGAGCTAGGTTGTCCACCTAGCTCATCTAATTCATATTAATGTCTACTTTAATATCTTAAGGCATTAAACATGTTCAATTTTAATAGTGACCTATCAATACATATTTCATTGCTTTGCATGGCTTCAAAGAATCACAGGAACTATACTTTTTTAAGGGTACTGGGAATTGTAGCTCCATGACAGGGAAACTACAAGTCCCAGGATTCTTTCAGGAAACTAACGTGTTTTAAATGTACATTGGATGTGCTTTAAATGTTTGGTGTGGATCTTCCCTTAGTAATTTTAATCACATATTCAGTTAAAAATGTATAAAACAATGGATTACTAAAAGTTGTAAAGGAAAACAAATTACAAATGGCAGCTGTGTGTATACACACATTCCCAACACAACTTCTAAGATTTCTTTACACTTGCTATGGTTTTTTTTTATAACTCTCATGTCATGTTTAAACAAAATTCAAATGACTAAGAAATGCAGTATGTTTCTGCTGTTCAGCTCCTTCAGAACTGTAAGTGCAAACACTTAGCAGAAATCAGTGGTTCTAGTCTCAGTTTTTTCCACTGCATGTTGCAAAAACTTTACTCACTTTTTCCTTATAACTGCTTATTATTAATAGATGGTATGTGGGAGCTATTGCCCACATTGGTTGTTATCAGCAACTGAGTACAAAATGCTACCTAAGCAGCAACTAGACTTTTTACCCATATTTACAAACTCTCAAGGTGCCCATGAACTGGGTCAAACAGCTTTCCATCTTTGCCCATTATGAAAAATTATGAATTGTTGATGTGATTCAAGGTACTCACTAAGAGCTCATCCAGACTTCTGTTTGTCCCTTGATTTCCAGTCACAGGTCTGAGAATTTCTTCTTTCGTCTTTCCACTTTTCCTGGGAAAACAAATGCCAATGAGGTTTTGTAGGGATTGACATTTGTTCCAATTCAGCAGTAAAGAGCAGGCATTCCTGGGGAAAGCGGCAGGAAAAAACTAAAACCTATCAGACCTGTGACTACAAATCAAGGGAGAAACAGAAGAAATCATGGAACAAACAGAAGTGTGAATGAGCCAGCACAAGACAGAAAAAACTGTCAGAAATGTGTACTGTAGTTTATACAGAAACAAAACTAAATTTCTGAAACTGAATTCTCCTTTGCTCAGCTAACTTGCCTTCAGTCCAAAATTTCCAGGGGCAGTTTGTATTAAGGACAGTTTGTATTTGGGGGAGGCTGCTTATCAGAATATGTACACACACACACACACACACACACACACGGTTTGCATGTATTCAATCTGCTAAATTCAATCTGCCTTCTTAACAGTAATTAAAGCATTAATAGGATTGCTCAGTAGATTAATTCATTAAGTTTAGATTTAGAAGGTAGAGTCTTAGCCAGATCTTAATCAGATTTGTCACCACCGTGCTTAAGATAGTTTCCCAATTAATACATTGTTTGTATGTCAAATACCGGTAATCTTAATTGTAACATAGTTTTTATTCATTTCCATCTTTAAACTGTTTAACATGGTTGCATTGAGATATATCTTTGTCTATATTAGAGCATATGTCATGCAACAATTACATAAAATTAAAAATAAAGCAATAATAAACAGTCAGATAAACATTTCTGAATATATTAACAAACTTGTGTCAAAGTATATAGTTCAGTCAGTAGAGCATGAGACTCTTATCATCTAATACTATAAACAAATTAAAACCTTAAAAACTTCACACAACATTACACACACACACACACACACACACACACACTTCAGAATGCACAGGACAAGAGTCAAGGAATAACAGATAATCAGTTATATTCACTACATTCGAAGACTTCTAAGCAATTGGGTCTTTTTTCTTATCAGTGCAACTGTTAGCGGGGGGGGGGGGGGGGACAAATGCAGCTCTACCTAGACACTGGGGGTGACATCTTAGAGAAGACCATATCTCTTGCCATTGTGAAACAGGCCATGAGCAGGGCCAACATTACTGCTTTTAGCGTATGAGCTGGCAGTATTGGAGAAGGTGATTCTGCAGTCATCTGTGGTTCAAACTATCCAATGCTTCAAATACCAACACCTTGAATAGAACCCAGTGTCTCACAGGTAACTAGTGCAATCTTTTCACAATTAGTGTTATAGTCCAATAGCTGAACAGCCACATTCTGCACTTGCAGCAGCATCCAGACCAGTTTCAAGGGCAGTTCCGTGTACAGTGCATTGCAGTAGCATAGTCACAAGGTTACCCAGGCATAGATTTCTGAAGTTAGACTATCCTGGTCCAAAAACAACCATGGCTTGCCATCCCAGTGTTGCCTGGGATGTTTCTGCTCAGCATCTCCTAATTCCGATGGAACTGAGAGACACAGCCAAGTAGCATCAGCATACTGATGACACTGTGCTGCAAATCTTCAGTTGACACCTCTCAGTGTCATCATACAGATGTTAAATATCATGGGGGAGAGAATGGAACCCGGTGGGATCCAATAGCACAAGTGCTAGGGACCAAGCAGATGTTTGCGAATGCTATTTTCTAGTAGCAGTCCTACAGGAAAGAATGAAACAACTGTAACATGGTGCCCCTGACTCCCAATCCACAGAGCTGCTTCAGCAAGATAAGGTATCATCTTCTCCCCAAAATGCAGTCTTCATTCTTCACCTTAATGTGCACATTCAAAATTGACTTTAGTTAAGCTGTTACATTTAACAGAGCTGGACAGCAGCTTCCCTACAAAGAGTCATAGATAGATAGAGAGATAGACAGACAGACAGACACACACACACACACAAACTTATATTCCCATACTAACCCCCCTCTCCCAAAAAAAGCAGAGAGGGAGAGTAGGAGAGAGAGAGAGAGTGAGACAGGAAGAAAGAAAGAAAGAAAGAAAGAAAGAAAGAAAGAGAGAGAAAGGTGGAAGTTAATTTTGTCCATTCCTGTTAATATTTCTGTAAACGTTTTCTCATCTTTAGAATAGTTTTCTTGAAGCATAACAATCAATACTCTGGCTTTGTTTGTAGCTATTCTCTTTTAAATGCTTTTATAATCACTGCGGCAAGAAAAAGTAAACAGAAGAGTATTCAGCACCCCTCATCATCTCAGTAGCCTATTTTCTGCATGGGCAGCTTTGTCCTTTAGTTTCTTCAGCATAGAACCTAATCATGTCGTCCCTAATTGTAAGTGATACATACTCGTACATCTGTTTTCTCTGTAGAGCCTTTTAGAATTCTCTGAAGGGCACAGGAAGGATGTGGGCTCCTTTTTAGATTCAAATGAGGCAAATTAGCCTTACATTGGGTGCCACAAAGTAATGCCTATGTTACATTTCAGCGTGAGAAAGCGGAAGGAAACACACCACACACCATTCCTATGTAGGTTAACAACTTTGCCAAAGTTCATTTTGCCTTCCCGCTCAAACTGATTTTAAAACCTCTGAGGTTTCTTTCTTTCTTTCTTTCCTCAAGGTAAGGAACGGTTGCCAAAGAGACACAGGGGAAAGTAAGAAAAAAGTGCAATAATTATGCAACAAACAAATTATGCAACAATAATTATGCAACAACTATCGTTTCACCTGTAGATATTTTTACATGAATTTACATGCGTCAACAGTTCTGAAAATGCACATAACCTATTAAAATGCAGTGCTCTTGAAACAATTCCACACACTTGGGAATTGAATGGCATTTCATCTGTCCTTGTTGTGAACCCACGTGGTTTCACTTCAGCCCTAGTACTGCATCTCTGTAGGAAGCAAGATAAGGCTGGGAGAGGGTCACAGCCCAATGAACTGCAAGATTCAGGGGTAAAACACATAATAACTGTATTTCACAAAGTCAGACAAATGGTGCATAACACCTGCTATTGTAAATCTTCAGTGGCAGGGTTGTCCATGGCCTCAGGCAGAGATCATTTTCAGTCTTGCTACCAGAAATGGCCAGAACAGAAGATGAACCTTATACATGCAAAAGCACCCATCCCACTGAGGCGCTGCAGTGGATCTTGCTCTTCTCCCGCACATTGCTACAAAAATTGATTTTTTTAGTGACAATGGCCTGATTCACATGCCACAGCAAGTCAAACCTTTGCTTAGTATGACCACATGAGCCTGCAGGCTTCCAGAGGAGAATGTGGTAATGGTTTTAGCTCTCCCTGGCAAATAATAAGCTGGAAAACCAAAGTGCAAGCCTTTGATACAGCTCATGATTAGTCTGGAGAGAGTGGTTTCAGACAACATGCCAAGCCATACGTTAATGCATGAGCACTAAGCTGCCACTGCGGTTGGTAACTGTGAGAAATGGATGCTGGACTAGATGGGCCTTTGCCCTGATCCAGCAGACTCTTCTTATGTTCACAGTAGTAGAATGAACAGGGAGGAGCAAATTAGCTGAACCTCCTCTCCTGGAGTCTACACACCCACACATTCATGCTAAGCCATGTTTTGGAAAACTACTCGAGAAATGGGATTTGGAGATAGCTAAATTTGGAATTCCTGGGTACTATATAATTTCCAGACCTTGTGATGAACATGCAATGCTTACTGAACACGCAACTGCTATGTAAAAGTATGCCATTCATTTGGTATAAGAAGAACTTGCTATTTAAAACGAAAGTGACTTTCTAATTTAGCGGGTTCAGATTACCAGGCACAGAGGCTGAGTCCAATTAATCAAATTTCAAGGCCAAGAGTTATCTGCTCCGTTTGTCTCCTCCTGTTTTCCCAAAGTAGAGCAGGTTTCAGTCACAAATTTTACACTAAATACTGGCACTTCCATATTACTATTGCCTTATACTGGCAGTTAGCAGAGGAGCACATATAGCCATGCTGTACCTCAGGCACAGCAGGATTTCTCAGAGCTCATTGTAAGTTTTTTAAAAAAAATTAAATTTGAGAATTTCCCAACTTCAAAGCGTGAAATGCGATGACTGATAAAAGTAGTGAGGAGAAGAAATGAGTCTGAGGAGAACAGCACAGTTTCAGATTAAATGCAACTAGTCGTCCAAGCAAGTTAGAAAAAAATAAATCATGTGAAGTTAATAGGTATGTATCTTGGTAATTAAGCCTTAATTTAAAATTATCTTTCTTCAAATACTTCTTTAGGCAAGAACCCTTTAATTATGCCTACACACACACACACACACACACACACACACACACACACACGTCATAATAAAATGCCAGCCATATGATTTTCACATCCATTTAACTTTAACAATTATTTATGAAAATGGGAATAGGAAAGGCATATATTGGTGCATAGGATTTTCCAACAGGACTAAAAAGGTCAGCGTGAGAGTAAGTGTAAACTTTCTCTTTCTCTGTGTGTAGACAATGTACGCAAGGTTCTCTTTCCCCCAAAGTCAAAGGTTCCTCTCAGTGAATTGGGTTAGACAGAATCAGGGGTGAGGTGGCAGTTACTGCCAAGTTCATTCCATTGAATAGGAGACATTCACTCATACAACTTTGGGGTGTGGGAGCCCCGAGTACCCAATGTTTGGTGTTAAGAGTCAAGTTGTGTCCCACAACAATTGTATTCCATTTTCTTTGTGCTATTTGAACATAGCTCTCATTAAAAACTGATCTCTCCCAGCACAGGTAGTTTAACGGTGGTGAAGATGACATGTGCGGGAGGTACAAATGGAGCAGCAGAGACATGTGTCCAGGGGTTCAGAAGGAAAAGGAGATGGGGAGTGTGAAACCATCAGGTCTCAACTCAAAGCCTGTCTCAGAAAGAAGGAGTGGGCAAACTGGAGAAAGGTAGTTAAGATGCCGAGTACCACAGTGGAAGGGCAGGTAGTAGTAATATAATTTATTTATACCCCGCCCATCTGGCTGGGTTTCCCCAGCCACTATGGGTGGCTCCCAACAGAATTAAAAGCACAATAAAACATCAAACATTAAAAACCTCCCTAAACAGGTAGGATCAATTATAGGTGCTGAGCAGAGAAAAAAATGGTAGTAAGAGATAAGCAAGGTATGAGTGCATCTAAAGAACAATGTTTATGAATTTAATCACATTTCAACTAGGAAGTGCCCGTATCTTCCAATAACTCTAGGCATTCATTCTTCTTAACAATGAATCCCTTAGCCCTAGTACACTTGTTTTTGAGGTACGATTCCTGCTGTGTTCCATGATATGGTGGTACATCGGGTTACAAACGCTTCAGGTTACAGACTCCGCTAACCCAGAAATAGTACCTCAGGTTAAGAACTTTGCTTCAGGATGAGAACAGAAATCGTGCAGCAGCGGCAGGAGACCCCATTAGCTAAAGTGGTACCTCAGGTTAAGAACAGTTTCAGGTTAAGAACAGACCTCCAGAACGAATTAAGTTCTTAACCCGAGGTATCACTGTATAGTTATAACCTCCTATCCCTCTTCATTACCAACAGGCATTAAGTACTCATTGCCCCATCTGTTGTGCATTCTACAATTTCCAGATTATTCAAGGATTCATATTCATGAATTTTGATTTCCCCTATAACCTTTAGAATAAGAACCAATCTATGTAATTAGCACATTAATTACAGCTTAATCACATACTCAGTGATGATATGCACAATGACCTTACCTCTTGAATTAAATACTTCATAATGCCTGTTCATAGCACCCCACATATAATCTCAATAGCTACTAGTTTATATTAAAGCAGTTTTCCTTTATGTTCCACATTCATCAGATAGTGCATACATGTACATAAGGAATAAGCAACAAACCTAATGTAGCAATACCAGCAAACTTAAAATGCTGATTTGCAAAGTGAATTGTATCCTAATAGCCAATAATGACATATAATATATAATAAAATTTATAATATACTTTAAAATAGCCCCCCCAATGATAAGCTCTTTCAAGGTGGGATCAGAACCCCAAAATCACCACCTAATTAAAACCCCTAAGTATCACACACCTCATTTCAGGGGAAAAGTTCTTATTGGAGAACACTCAGCACAGCCTTTTTTCATCAAAAGAATAGAGTTCTCAAAATATTTGGAAACATTTTGGTAAGCAATACAACTTTCATTTTTAAAAGGTGTACTCAATTTTATCTTGAGAGAGACAGATAACAACAACAGATATTGGTTCAGCTTTTGTGGCTGGAAGTAAACATTATTAAGTCAACTTGTGTAGGACAGGACAGCATGTATCTGAAACTGAGTGTAAATGGCTATCAGATTTTGAAGAGCTGGAATCACTGCATCAAGCTCATCAATTTTGTTAACAGTTAAACCAAATAGTTTTAATCAGATTTTGAATAAATGTGCAATTACTTTTGGGGAAAGAAACTTTCATTTTTAAAACAAAATATTATCAAGGAACTAGAACAGAATCCAAATCAAGACAAAATATGAAAAAACAGAATGAATCACGTAACACACAAGCACACACTATTTTCTCAAAGCCGTTTGGGTTGTGAAAAGACTAGGAAAACCTGGTATGACCTTTTTCCAATGCCAGTGGCATTTAATTTAATTGATTATCTGCATATTCTGAGTAACAATCATGCTAATTACCCATGGGGTTTAAAGCAATCAAAGTACTGATGAGAAAACAGAGTGGCACATGTGTCTGCGTACAGGCAGCCTGTGTTGATATTTAAATGCAGATCCTCTATAGTACAGTTGTCTTGAACAGAGGAGCCATGTCTGCAGCTGTCACATCAGCTGACAAGGGATCATTACTGCTACAGCTGACAATTAAATAAATTTCCTATGGAAGCAGAGCAAACATTGACACTTATGTGAAAAATACCTTTTTTCTGAAGGTATTTCACATTCTTGTGCACAGAAGAAAACAGTGCCAGCTCTGTAAAAGTTCATCTGCATACTTTGCTGTAAACCTGAAATAATTCAAAAATACTTTTAGAACACAGGTGATTGCACAAATTCAAGTTTTAGACTGGGATAGCTATTTTGCCTTCATTAAACCAATGGATTAATGAAATATGAGTTGAACCTCCTACAGTTTGGAAATAAACTGAAGGATTGTGAACACACATACACACACACACATACACACACGAGAAATCTCTTTAGTTAGATCTTCCCAGATTACCAGGTACATGTATCAATGCAAATAAAAAAAAAATATTACAAACTACACTTAAGCATCTGGACTGAATTCAAATATACCCTGAATACTACAAAGAAAATCTACGTTGAGCATTTGAAGAGTCATAGTAAATGGATCTATTTATTTATTCTGCATATAAGATTTTCTGTATTTCCTCATGCGTAGTTGTCTTCAAATCTAAGTCAGTTTATATTCCACATGATAAACAGGAAGGATTATACAGTGGTGCCCCGCAAGACGAATGCCTCGCAAGACGGAAAACCCGCTAGACGAAAGGGTTTTCCGTTTTTGAGTTGCTTCGCAGGACGAATTTCCCTATGGGCTTGCTTCGCAAGACAAAAATGTCTTGCGAGTCTTGAGATTTTTTTTTTTGCTTCCCCCCCCTTTATCTAAGCCGCTAAGACTTTAATAGCCTTTTAGCAGCTAATCCGCTAAGCCGATAAGCCTTTAATAGCCGCTAAACCGCTAATAGCGCTAATCCGTTAAGCCGCTAATAGGGTTGCTTCGCAAGACGAAAAAACCGCTAGACGAAGACACTCGCGGAACGGATTAATTTCGTCTTGCGAGGCACCACTGTAACTGGAGAGCTAACATATAAAGCAAGAGGAGGGGGAGCCCTTCAGATTATGTTTAATTCCAACTTTCCTCATCCCTGACCAATAGCTATGCTGACTGGGGCTGATGGAGTTCAACAACATCTGGAGGAAGAAAGATTAGCCAACTTTGAGATAGATGAGTGAGTTTGAAAAATTTGCTGGTTTAAACCTTGCTTTAGCAACAAGCTCAGGACCAAAAGAAAGGTGACGTTATTCGCTCATTTACTAATTGCAGAAACGTTTTTAACAGTGCAGTGCTGTTCAGTAGTATGCACCACTGAGTTCAATGGGGCCTACTCCCAGAGAAGCGTGTGCAGTTCTGCTGCTCCTAAATAGTTGCTGCAGGAGGCCCCCATCTGGATGGAAATTGGGGGAGGTTTTTTTTTTTACTCCTTTGCCCCTGCAATATGAGAATAACAACACCAATCTACTTTAGTGGGCTGTTCCTAAGATAATGTGAGCTGCTTTGTACATCTGGAAAGTACAATATGCTTCTCAAGTTAAAATGGCTCTAACAGTGCAACCCTAACTATAGAAAGTCTAAATAAAAAAATCCTTCCAGTAGCACCTTTAAGACCAACTAAGTTAGTTCTTGGTATGAGCTTTCGTGTGCAAGCACACTTCTTCAGATACACTGAAAGTCTGTGTAAGTTACATGAGTTACGCTAGTGTAAGATACCCCATTCCAAACCTCATTCGGGAGAAGTTTGACTGGCACTACTATTTGCCAGCTAAATTCTGCTGGGTTACTAGATCACATGTCCTAGCTGAAAGGGGTCTAGAATAGGTATGTCTTTCCTTACCCCATCCTGCACTGACCATGTCCCTTTTTGGGGCCTTTGGCTAGTATAAATTCTACCAACTTAAATTCCACCAGCTGAGCTGAGCTGAGCTGAGCTGAGGGCCTTATTCTGGCACATCACCAGCTTAGCCAGGGTGAAGGACTTCTACTGGTGTAGCCCCAGCTAAGCCAGGAAGACCTAGGATCCACTGAATCCCAGCTCCCTTATCCTGGCAGATCGTGTGTTTGAATTGCACTGTTAGTTATTTCCTGAAACGAAGAAGGGATGAAGTTTCAGGCTTAGGTGCACCTTCCCCTGCTCTTCATTCCCCCTCCCACTCCACTTGAGTAGAAAGCAATCCAGCCCCAATACTGTGCCTCTCCAGATTTGCCTCTACAGTGGTACCTCGGGTTACATATGCTTCAGGTTACATACGCTTCAGGTTACAGACTCCACTAACCCAGAAATATTACCTTGGGTTAAGAACTTTGCTTCAGGATAAGAACAGAAATCCTGCTCCGGCGGCGGTGTGGCAGCAGTGGGAGGCCCCATTAGCTAAAGTGGTGCTTCGGGTTAAGAACCGTTTCAGGTTAAGAACGGACCTCTGGAACGAATTAAGTACGTAACCAGAGGTACCACTGTAAGGTGGTAGGTAGATATATTGAAATATATGGTGCTGCAGCCCCTAAGTCATATCACACTAGTATTGGAAATACTAATCAAAACAAGGGTGGAAAAAAGGGAGTACAGCTAAAATAAGAGTGATGCAAGTTTCAAAATCGCACTGATTAATAATAGATAGTACACTTGGGGATTTTACTACTGATTTATTGAAATTTAAATAAATAAACCATCGTAATGGGTTGAGATGGCAAATAATTTAAAAGCATCTTCTTCCCCCCTCCCCTTAGCCACTGCTAAAGCTCTTGTTAGTAGTGGTGAAGTGTACAAAATGCATAAACAACAAACATAATCTCACTTCTGGAAAAAAAGGCTTCTCTCCCACCCCTCAATGCAAAACCTTAACAATGCAAATACAGACAAACCTAATACTTAGAAATGGATGCTCTGTCAGCACGTTAAAGAGAAAATGTTATTTTAAAAATGGCAAAGAAAAAGCCACAATTTCTGGGGTCTTTCTAAAATTCAAGCCACTTCTGAGCATATTAAAGAGAAGTGTTATTAAAGAAAGGACAAGAAAGAAACCATAATTTCTGGGGTCAATCTACAGTTCAAGCCACTTCTAAGGATATTAAATGGAAACTATATTTGGATTTCAGTGAGCAAAATCTTTTCGGTTTTGTGGCAGGTTTTTTTTTTAACCCTTAGCACAGCGCCCCCACAAGTACAAAGCAGAAGATATTCCATTCTATTAAAATCCTCCAAAGATGTCAGATATGCAAGATGTTATTCAGGCTAGTTGCCAAGCTCTCCAGAAATACTCACCAACCCTGTTCCTTCATATTGCAACTTGCCCACAGATTGCACACCAAGGAAAAATCAAGTTATGTGCTCTCAACTGGGTTCACACTAGATGTATGACAGTTTCACTGCAACATCATGGTGATCATGGTGTTTGCTCTGCGTCAAAAGCAGTGGCAGCACTGGGCTCCCCTGTGCCATATCACCCCACATGGCAAGGGTCCTTCAAACGTTGAATTCCAACTTCTAGCAGCAGCATGGGCAACAGCCAGGGATGGTGGGAACCTGAGCCCAACAATATCTGAAGAGGCACAGCCTCTCTCCCCTAACCCCATATAGGCACAGCCTCTCTCCCCCAACCCCATATAGGATGTGATTCTGTGCTGGCACAGCTATTGAGGCAGACTTGGCTTTAAAATCAAAGCTTTTAACAAAGTGAGAGCTTTAAAAGAAGGGGAGATAAAGATGAGAAGTCCAGAGTTTGCCCCATAATGTGGGTGGCATGAAATATATTTGGGACATGTCATGGTGGACATGCAATCCTGAGCCACTCTTGACAGTGAAGTCTCAGCATGAATGTGTGTGTTAACATACTGGGTACCTAGAACATAACTTAGGGGCATTAATTAAAATGGATCTGGTCTGAGTAAAATTTAGTTGACCACCACTCATAAAGTTGGGCACACTGAGCTCCAGATCACTGCCAGAAAGCAGCTGAATCCTAGAGCACGGACGTCTGCCAACATGCCAGTGACAGCTTCCTTTTTGGGGCTAACCACAGCTTCAAGGGGGTGCTTCTTCATAAGGTTCATGGTGAGGGGGGGAAAGGCTTGTCCTCCTTCCCCATGTTCCATGGCCCCAATCCTGGTCTTCCCTCCTCCCCTATTAATGTTATTTAGAATAAAATAACTGGACATATTAAATTTAATCCCACATTGAATGTTGCATCTGATTCAACCCTCAGGCAGAGGCATCCACATTACTACCTACCCAGTGTTTATAGCTGGAGATGCCAGAGACTGAGCCTAGGGACTTCTGCCTTGCAAAACACATGTCTTACTATTGTGCTATGGTTTTCCCCTGTTTCATTTGGGGGGGCCTTCATTTTGAAAACAGCTACTGGTCATTGGCTAAAGATGCTATACTGATGGAGGGTTAAGATACCAAATGTTTATTGTAAATAAAATGCTACATTGAATAAGTATTTTTGTTCCTAATCATAGTATTTTAAATACTGAATAGGCATTAGAAAGAATGCAGAATCACCCTTTGAAACAGTATAAATACAAAACTTTGCACCAATATCATACTAGATAAGCTTTTCTACCTTATGATTTATATGAACAAATCCTATCAATGACCACAACTATCTTACCCACAATTATCTCTCTTCAGTACTACCATCAGAACCAAATAATCCTTGAGATATGAGACAATACTCAGGAACACATCCTAAGTCCAAGTGCTATACATACATAGAACAGATGCTTCTTTTTAAATAGCTATGATGAAAGTCCTCCTGGGATTTTTTTTTTTAACCTAGCACATGAACATCATTATTCCAGTTCCTGTCAATGGTCAGCTGGGATACTTTCCCAGGCTTCTGCCTTAATTTGAGCTCAGCAACCTGATTAATAAGCAACCCTATAAAAATATTTCATCTTGTGTTATTCATTTTTTAAAAATCACACCAAGCTCCAATGCTGTTTTCATAATTCATGTACCAAAGAGATTAAAAGAAAAACCTGGAGAGATCTTGTAGTCAGCAAGCAATGTGTAGTTTTCTTACTGAGGCCACATCCTTACTGTTGAGGTTGTGCATATGAGCATACAGAAAAGCCATAAATATCTTTAAATAAATCACATAATTATGTCAAGGCACTAGTATGCCATGCTTAGTGATATGGTAATGAATCTATGTTGCTTTTGCAGAGCAAAACGGTTGTACAGGGTGAAAACTGATGGCAGAGGATGTAAGATCTCCAAAGTCCTGCTAAGCAGGCAGCAAAAGGGTAGAAGAGAGAGCAAAGTGGTGCTTGTGGTGGTCCCCCCCTTGGGCTATTTTTTTAGTTAGTAGATACATGGCATTTAACACTTATAAGACGCAGCTATATAGAGAAAACATCCTCTTCAGCATGCTGGAGGTGATGCAAGGTAATTGGCATGACTTTCCATATGTGATGGACATGGGAATTTGTGCAGCCATTTGGGGAAAGGTTATTTACAGAAATAAGCAAAAGTATGAATCACAATGTACAATGCAACCCATGCCTAGGTTTATTAACATTTTTTAAATCACTCAAATTATTGCACAAGGAACTTATCACTTTTCTTCTGGTAGCAGCATGATTGCTCATAGCAAAAAATATAAATAAAAAATTGGAAAGGACTGGATCATCTACACATCACACAATGGAAGCAGAACTTATGGACAATTGCTTTATCAGAAAAACTAAGAGTCCATGCCCTGAATGACGGCAACTGAAACGGACGATTTTGCTGAAATATGGCACCCCTTTTATAAAGTATTCAAATGAACACTCTGATGACTGGCAACTACCATCTACACATAGATTTATTACTCTTCTGTCCAGGGAGAGGGGTAGGAGGGGAAAACCCCCAATTGTTTAGACACTAATATCTTCCACCTCTTTCCAAGCCTCTAACAAGAGTTACTAATTTCAGTCAGCACACTGATGGACAAAAAGTTGAATTATATGGGAAGTCCTATCCTCCAATGAGAAATCTGCATGGATCATCTCTAGGGAGTTTTATATGTCATTGTCTGATATAACAAGGAGTAACATTATACAAAATCAGTCCTCTATAAAAAAAGACATGGTACAAGAGATAAGAAACAGATGCGGTATGTCAGTCTCCACACTGTTACAAAATCATTTATATCAACCTTTTAAAAATAGTTCCATCTGAACCATAATACTAGTTTGCATGATGCCATAGGAAATTTCTTTTTTAAGGCAAACCTTTATAAAATCCCTCCCTTAGATTTTAGCTCCAAGGCTTTTAAGTACTTTATAAAAGCCACAGCACAATAAGTGGAAGCTGTTTCAGAAATTAAACTGTCTAGTGCATTCCTTGCCTCAAGGCTCAGCTTGATTTCTTTCAAGACTTCTCATTATAACCCAAAAGTCTTCATGCAAAACTAAAATAAAGGAAAATAGAAAAGGAGGAAAATACTGCCCACACCAGTAACCAACTTTGTAAAATTATAGGTTTCCTATCTAAGTAGAAATTAAAGCAGAACAGTTGAAACAATTTAATGGGCACAACTACAAAAGCGTAAGATATAGAGTTGCTTACCAGAATTTCCCCCCGTAAACAGAGCAAGTTTTTATTCACCACATTTTTTCAAGAGCTTCTGTAAGACTGGACCTGCAACAAAAGAGGGAACTGCTCAGTTATGTACTTCCATCATTATTTACTTACACAGTGCCGAACAACTCTGGTGTTTCTAACAAAACTCCTTTTATAACAATCTTTGGATCGGGCTGTGCACCAATGATGGGACTGGAGCATAACACCAACACAGGGAGTTGACCTGTTTTTCAATTTTTTTAAAATGCCAATATGGAGTTACCAATGGCTAAGAGAGCAGAACCAGAGGATGAAGGCATTGTCCAATCTTTCTTTCACAGTATTGATTTTTCCTCTTTGTAAAAGGTATACTTGAGATTGAGCGTTATTAACAAAACATATGGTCTGTGATAAAACCAAAAATAACGTACCCTTCAAAATTACAATGCCGACATAATTGGAATTTTCACATATTGTTAAAAGGCCCCATCCAGCAAGGGAAATTGTTACAATAAATACAATTAATTCCTTCAGACCTGCTCAGTTACTGGCATGTTGGTGTTTCACATAGCAATAAAGTGTCTCAATCATATGCAACAAAGTAGTTGTAAGAATGGAAGTCTGCAAATTGCTTTCCCACACTCAGCAAATTGTTACTGCTGCAATTGTATCTTTCTGTAAAGTTACAGTTTGCTGCAACGGGTTTACCCTTTATCGTTATACAAAATCACAAATAAGCAATACAATAAGTCCATGATCATAACTGGAAACAATTTTCCACTTACTGAAGGCCATACAAACAGACATGGCATAAATTGGGCACTGTAAGAAGCAAGAACGGTAAAATGGACAGGTGCCACTATTTCACCAAAGTTAACTAATTTTTTCATGGCAGCTACTTGAGTTCTTTCCTTAGGCTATATACATAGACAGAACAGCTTGCAGTGCAGACAAGCAGCGATGTCAGAACAATTTTTATGGCAATAATCATTGGGGGAAAGAAGAGCCTGTGTCTTGCAGTAGTATAAGATCTGAGAAACAGAGCAAGCAAGATATTGGAGTGGTTGGAGAATGAGGTACAATGCCATTGAATGCCTGAAGAAGGAAGAGAACAGAGGTACTCTACAGTACATTCTCTATGGTTAGTTCAAAACTGTTTCCTCAGCATTGAGAAAAGGATAACAATTGTATTTAAGGTGCACATGACTAAAGACTGAAGGCATAATCCTGCTTGGCCTACACAAAGGCCCAGTTCACACATCCCATTAATTAAACATAGGTTTAAATCAACTATGCTTTAATGTGAATCAGCAGAGTACTTGCTCCCAGGGCGCACCTCCTGCTACTGCCATGAAGCAAAGCAGAGTGTCTGTGTCATGGGTAGGAAAACTAAGGCCCGGGGGCTGGATCCGGCCCAATCGCCTTCTAAATCCAGCCTGCGGACGGTCAGGGAATCAGCATGTTTTTACATGAATAGAATGTGTCTTTTTATTTAATATGCATCTCTGGGTTATTTGTGGGGCCTGCCTGGTGTTTTTACATGAGTAGAATATGTGCTTTTATTTAAAATGCATCTCTGGGTTATTTGTGGGGCATAGGAACTGGTTCATCCCCCCCCCCCAAAAAAATATAGTCCGGCTCCCAACAAGGTCTGAGGGACAGTGGACTGGCCCCCTGCTGAAAAAGTTTGCTGACCCCTTGTCTGTGTCATCTGGCAGAGTTGTGTCATCTCAACCTAGGCTTATGGTTTGCTTTCCCCAAACAAACCATGAGTGGTGAGTCAAGAACAACCCTTGGTTACCACATGTAGTTTGTTGGGGAAGAATCAACCCAGCAGCCCAGGTTTTGATAACATTGGTTTGGTTTGTTTAGATACGGAAACAGCAGCAGTACAGAAGGAGCACCATGGGGACACCTGTACACCGTGTACTAGCAAGCTTCTTATTCACATTAAACCATTGTTTGTTTCAAACTGTAGCTTAATTTGACCTGTGAGCCAGGCTATAGACCGGCTTCATTAGAGGTCAGTATGGCTCTTTTCTCACCCATGCCCACTCCACATATGCTCTGCCACAGCTCAACTATTCATTTCAAGGAGAGACTCTCTTGAGATGTACAATAAAGCAATCCAGGAACTGCATTTTCCTTAAGCCCCTACATGAAATACTGTTACTCTGAAAAGTGCCTTATTTATTTCCCCCTCTTCTGGAAAAATGTATTGCTGACGTTAAGAAAAAAACATTATGGCAGTGAACAGCATAAGATCAACAACAAAAACCCAACCTGAAAGTACAAAATTCATCACAAAAATCAGTAAATCAGCTTATTACACCAAATAACACATCTCAAGGAAAGTGTGGGTGGTTCCATAGAAGCCAAGAGGCAGTCATGGCATTTCCTTCAAGTGAACATTCATGATACAATCTAGAGTGTGAGGAGAGCTGCAGGCGCTGAGTACCTAGGGCAGATGTTGGGGAGGCAAGAGTTATAGTGGTCTTTATATATCTCAGGGTATGGTCTGAATGAAGGCACGTGAGGTCACTGCCTCTGTCTGGTCAGTGCTTGGATGAGAGATTGCCTGGGAACCACATGTATTTCCACCTTGCGTTCCATGAAGAAAGAAAGGCAGGGTATGAATGTAAATACATAAATATACAAGATATATACATAAATAAATAAAACCGAGTCTCTGCATGAGTGGCAAGAGTGCTTCACAGGGGAGTTTTTAAAATATATTTTGAATGGCATATGTAAAAAGAGTTCTATTATCTATGTTTTAATGACACACACACACGAGATATGACTTCACCCCACATTAGCATGCCCTGCAATTAAGATTCTCCTTGGAGGCTAGTCTTTGGGTCCCTCTTTATTTTTTTTTTTTAAAGATATTTATTGAGATTTTCAAAATGTTACAAAGAAGAAAAAAAATAAAATAGAAGCAGAAGAGAGTACAAATAATAAAAATAATTGACAAAATAGAAAAAAACGGGAAAAAACCAACCCCTTCCCACCATATAAGAAAAAATTCCAAATGAGAAAAAATGACAGAAAAAAAGAAAAAAAGAACGCAAAAATCACAAAACTTTAAAAACATTTAAAAACCAATTCATTATTTTCAAATCCTTAGCTGTCATTACCTTCTTTCTTAGACCTCCTCCTCCTCCCTTTCTTTGTATCCTAGTTATTAATTATCCCAGCAAATCCTTGACCTTATCTTCCTATAATAAAATAAACCTTAAAACTTAAATCTTATCCTTACCAACTTCTCATAATCATAATATTCTTTCATAATTCTTTAAACATCTTTGCTAAAGCCAAGTAATTTCATTCCAACATTTTTCTATCATTCATCAATTTTATAAAACAGTTCTAATGGTAGAAAAAAGAGGTATAAACAGATCCAATCTTCACCCAGCGTCCCTTCCTCCTGGTTCCGGGTTTTGTCAGTCCTTATTCCCATCAATCTAGCCCATTAACCTGGCAACCTTATGTCCGAGGCCCTCAAGTCTCTTCCATGACCCTTCCGCGGCTCTTCTTCATATTTGTAACTGTATTTTCCCTTGTCTCCTGCTCGTGGTAACTCCAGCTTGACAATGTTTTTAACCCTTCTCAACAGATCAGCCCCTTTTCCATGTTCAACAATAAATTCCATGTAGTATTTAAAGGCATGTTTCAAAGGCCCTCTAAAATTGAGAGCCCCCACAGTCCCAAACATCTCACGGCCCGTTGCCATATTTGAAAAGTCCAAACATCCCAGCATAGGGGAGTCAATCCAGCCCCCATTTCCAAACCAAGCCAAACTTTTCCTTTCCAGATATGGCTTTTTCCAAGTTCATTTGTCAAATCCAAAAAATCATATTCCTGTTGGGCCTGTTCTGTCAAAACACACTCCTGATTTAATGTCAAAAACTCCTGTTCTGTCAAGACACACTCCTGATTTAAATCCTGAGTGGGCTCCACATATTTTCCCACTGTCTGTTCGAAGTTTCCCACTGCCTGTTCAAAATTTCTAGTCGAAGTCGCCATGCAATTCACCTTCTCGTGTAATTGTTCCAGTAGATCATTTGTTTTATAGAGAGCATACAACAAGGCTTCTGAATACATTGTCCTACAAGGTCAGATACTTGTTCCCACGGTTGTAATCTGTAACAGCTGTCGACTCCCTGGAGTTAGTTACAGTTTCACACTTACAATTTCACAGACTCCCCCTAGGGGGGAAACTTCTATTTATTCTTGCAACAAAGTTTCCTTTTTTAAGATACTTTGTCCATATATAATCCTTTAAAATGCGAAAGGGAACAGTGGAATCACTAGGTTTCTCTTCTTTTAGCCATCTGTCAAAAACACTTGTCTTTGGTTAATGAACTTCACACGTCAGTCCTGACAGCCCGCTCCAGGATCAGGACGGAGGAAAGTTACTTCACTTTAAAGTCACTTTAAACAGTCCAAAAAGATCCCCCCCTTCTCCTGATGTCGAAGGGGGGTTCCACAATTTTAAATGGTGAAATCCAATCTTTTAAAAGCGATTTTCTGAGCTCTAGTTTAAATTGCCTTTGCTTTATTCTGTTTACAAAAGAACGGAAGGATGACTTCCTGTTTAGACCTTCCCGTTCCGTACCAAATTCAAGTAAATTTTTAAAGTCCGATTCTTTCCTACTCGCAAGTCCTTATTTGATGTCCAATTGTTCAAAGTCTAAGTACTCACGGGTGCTTATTTTAAAGTCCAAATTGTCCCAGGAAAAAGGGAGCGCTCTCCGGCAACAGCTATGCGGCTTCGCTCCACGGAAATAGCAGTTGACTCACAGCACCGCGCCACTTCCCCCTCTTCACTTCGGAGCCCGTTAGTGGGTTCCTTAGCGGGTTGGGGGGCGCTAAAGGTGCCCGCCGAGTCCCATGGTCACAGGCTTCATCCGCCTTTGATTTTTAAGTGGGTCCCCGCTTCGCCGTAGCGGAAAAGACCCGTTTTCTGCGGAGCTAGTCCCTCCAGTTCAGAGGGAGTCCGCCATTGCCGGTGGCGCCACCCCGGAAGTCTTTGGGTCCCTCTTTAGATGTTAGGCAGGTTGTAACCTGTGACAGCTGCCCTGCCTGTGACACCCCAGGGAGGTTTTCCAGCATCTTCTGGGTATCAGGTAAAGACTGTTGGGGTGGGGGCAGATCTTTTTGTTGCTGGCTTTTACAGTGTGTTTTAACTTGACTTGCAATTGTTTGCATCCTAAGAATCACAAAGTGAATTTTTGAATTCACAATTTTTGAATTGTGCAAAATGAGAGTTTTCCGTATGCAAAATGCCTCTGTCTGATTTTGGGTAATTCCTTCTTCCAACACCGGCTCCCCATGCCATTCTCATGCTGTTCAGGAATCTTTTCACAGCACAAAGGGGAGGGTGTTCAGAGGGAAAGGAAAAAACCCTTCCATGAGCTTCTATTTGTGTATTTTTTCTTCTTCAAATCTAAGCCATTCTTTTTCTGCTGCTCTGTTTTATTTTGATTTTTTTTAATGTATTATGGTCATGTTTAAATAATATGTTGGCTATGGTTGAATCACATGCTCCTAGAGGCTTTGCTTTGTAAGAATGAAGTAGAAATCTTTTATTTTTGTACTTGATTTTTGTTTCAAGTACCCCGAAACAGTGATCAACAAATTATGATGTTGTAACTTAAGAACATGCGGTACAATCCTATGCATGGTTATGCTCATAAACAAAACCCACTGTATTCAGGGATGTTCATCCCCTACCATATTGGACTTGTGTTTTCTGAACTACTAGTAGCAAGACTAGTTGTTTTTTTTTTTTTAAGAAAAGATGATGCTGACAAACCAATGGAGTGATATCTGATTTGTTCAGCAAACTATAGAGTGGGCACATAAATTAAGTATGAAAAGAGCTGTGGTGTATGTACAGAATAAACAATAAGTAGTGTATTCTTACAGACTGATGCTGATTCACTTATTTTTGGGAGGCCAGATTACTATTTCAGAGTGTATTTTGTGACAGATCAGTACTGAAGTAGATAGAAAACTCAGATAAAGAAATATATAGATATATATTATGAGCCAAAGCTTCAACGTGTGCATTTCTACTGTCCACCGCTCCCCAGCTATAAACACTAAGGAGAAAGAATTTTCCCATGTCTAATAGATTTGAAAACCAACTATATTTCCCCCTGACCTAGAATCCTTCCACCCCCATACCACAGTGAAAGGAAAGTCTAGAGATAAATGAGATGTTTTATTACTTGATTTCATTCAGATCACATTATGCAAAGCAGAAAACAATAATTACTGGAATTTCTTATTTCCCTCTGACTTCTTCCTGCTCTGCTCAGAAACTCTAATAAATCTGCAAAGAATTATCTTGCTTATGTTAATTAGCTTGTTAACTACACAGTAGCTCAGCTTTTGCAAAAGAAAAATGCTTGCCATAACTGCCAATGAAATTGGTTAGATAACCTCACCCTTTTTCTTAATTTTAAAAAATGGAACTAATTTGAAGAAAAGCTGAATACAATATGATATATTCAGATTCCAAGAGGCAGCCCTTACAGTGGTATCAAGATATTTTTGTTTGCAAGTCTAGGCCATGCTAATGCAGAAGATATTGGTTCAGATGTAATGCTCCAGGCATCCTAAACCATGGTTTATGAAACCAGGAACATGCACAGGGCTCACATCTCCTCCTCTCTCCTCAAAATGTGGAACCCTGGTTTAATGCTGGTAAATTAACCAGAATAGTTCTTCCCAGCTTAAAAAAGTATGGTTTATTAAATCTGGAATGGAAAACCGAAACCATGAAACGCTGAAGGCCACTGAATCTGATTTAAGCAACTCTGACACATGGCCCTCAGGGTCCCTTGCAACTCTACAATTCCATGATTCTGTGAAGCAACTCTAGCTCAATAAGTTCCTCTGCCGACTTCCTCCTCACTCCCAAACTCTGGATTTGGAATATTAATCAAGCTGAAGCATTCCCTAATATTATTTCTATTATTATGTACTGTAAATCATTTGTATTGCTACCAAATGATGATGCTAATGAGTGATCTAATTTGTAATTATATTATCTATGTTATGTTTTTATTGTTAGCCACCTTTAGTGCTTTGTGTGTGGGGGGGGGGGAATCACAAGCTATCTCTGGGAATACATTTCTCAGTTTTTGCTGTTTTGTTGCTACTCATTTTATGGGTAGCAGCTAAAAACAGTCCAGAAGAAGCACTGATAAGGACAGATCAATATTTGTTCCCCAAAATGGTATTATTATATTAGTGTGATTATTTGTTTCATTTATGAATCATTTCCTATGAAGCATTTCAAAGTGATTTTGCAAAACAATTAAAAATATATAAACAATTGCATACATAATAACAAGTTCAAATCCAATATGAATACAAAAGGAATTTTCCACCTAGAGGGCACCAACAGATGCTGAAAAGACAAACGTAATCGTAACTATGAAAGATGCTTAGCAGAACTAGAAAGGCTTGGGCCCTTTATGATTCCAACAGATATATGTTGCTTTAGATAATGATAATATCTATTATTATTTATTAGACCTTTAGATTGCCCTTAATTCCAAAGGATTCCCAAGAGAATGACAAAGCAATACAAAAACTCAGCTCACATTAAAATAAAAATTGATTACAACTGAAACAGGGATGGCTAACCTCTCCGGGTATTACTGAACTACAACTCCCATCAGTAGCATAGAGCATGGCCAGGAATGATGGAAGCTGTAGTCTGGAAGCATCTTTCCATTCTTGCTTTAAAACAATAATTGCAATAATTAAGGTTCTATAATATGAAAAAAAAGCCCAAACCGAAAGGTAGGATCAGTAGGGTGACTCCAAACACAGCAACCAGGAATCTTCTGAGGGAAATTATCTCTTTCCCCAAGCATCAGCAAACTGTAACATCACAACAATATTACCATATACAGCAAGTCTAGACAAGCCAGATCTTTCTCCTGACAATGCAAAATGTTATAGTGGTGAAATCAAGATAGCAAGACAAACTGCTTTCCTTGTTTTAGGTAGATGTCAGGTGCTATCACGTAGGATAGTTTTCATATGACAAAAATGCACCCTTGAAAAACAAAGAGAATACTATACATATCTTAACACATCTAAGAATTGCAATGATAAACATTTCATAATAAAGTAGATCATGTTTGAGATGAAGTGGCAAACACAACTGTATCACATAATTAAGTGGTGAGGTTGGTCATGGATGAACTATGGCCTGCAAATGAACAGAAGCACACTACTGGATCATGGCCTTAAAATAAATAGAAGAAATGTCTATCCAACCTTCTCTTAAGTGGCTTCAAAGTACCATAGATACTGCCAGAAACACATGAAAATACCAGGCATGTTTTATAGTATCCTTCTCACTCCAGGTAGCACTACGGCTTCTAGTCATAGACAGTTGCAAGTATGTAGGAGTCGCAAGAAAGTGAATGAGAACCCAAAGTCTCAGTGGCAGAGCAAGTCTCCAGGCCACCCGGGGTGGGTGGGTGGATCTGCGTTCACAGCATTGTGCATTGGACACCATGGGGCCAACATCTTGGTCTGAATGCCTGGGCCCATAGTACATGACTTGGCCTACGGGGTATGACATGGGATGGCCTGCTGCCTTGGCTGACGTTGCACATTGCAGTGGTGGGCTCCCCAGATGCCCCAATCATAACTGTAATGACAATTATGTGGTCAGAACTGTTGGATTGGCAGAACGGGAGCGGTGCTTTGGAGCCTGCACAAGTCAATCACACTTGGAAGCAAATGAACAGGGTAGTGCAGCATGCAGTGTTGGCACTCTAGGGTCAGGTGATTTGTCACCTTGGCATTAGATTTGACAATGGGGCTCTATACAGACCCACTGGGGTGCACTTTCTGCAGGGGGAAATGAGGGCTAGCTGCTCAATGTGTGTAATAGCAGCAGGGATTGGTTGAAGATGCAATTGGTTTGGCAGTGAGTCAGTGGGAAGGGACTAACTTGTGTGGTGGATAAAGTATTAGGTTAGATCCTTAGTCTGTATGGATGGTGGGCTGGGAGCGCCCCCCCCCCCGGTCCAAGAAATCAAGGTATCCTGTTAAAGGAATCCAGGGTGGGGGTGCTTCTGTCCAGACACCCAGATGGGCGCTGAAGGGCCACAGCATCACCAATATTGGGCGGGATCGCCCTAATTTGATGTACATCATAGGGCGACCCTTAAGCTCAGTTAATCCTGTCAAACAATAAAGCAGCAGACAGGCAATTTGAGCCAGGATACACACCCAAGGCATGTGCCTGTAATCAATAAAGTTGTGGCCTGTTTTATATCCCAAGTGGTTGTCCTCTGTTTATTTGCAATTTCACCATGCCTTGGCCCACCACCCATTGCTTTACTGTGCCTGGGGCCCACAACATCAGTCTCACATACTACATGCTACACCACTTTTGAAGTTCAATAGCGCTTCAGAATCAGTTTATGCTACAGCATGATGGATGGATGTTGCTTTTCCAAGAAAGTCCTGCAGGACACACAAGCCTTTAGGCATGCCTCAAGTAGCTCCCCTAATTGCCACTGTTACCTCCTAGCTGTGCCTTGCAAGTCTGAACAATTCAATCTGTAAAAAAATTGCTAATATTTAAGCATTTAAATTCAGTGGTCTGATTAAGAAATTAAGACAACAAAACATTCAAGCAAGGGGCTATGCTTAGGCTGCAGAAGATATTTGTATTCATTAGATTTGAGATGAACTGTTTTGTTGCTGTTTTTAGAGCTTTCTAAATTGCATATTATAAACGGCAGACAGAGTATGGTATTTTTTCTCCCTCTTATGAGTGTTGAAATTGGGATGGGAAAAGTATTACTGCCTGTGGCATGTATACTAATCCCACTGTTCTATCTGGTCACAACTTTTTGGTAGTTTTTTTTAAATCTGCAGAACAAATCTGGCCGAAGATGGCAGCAGGTCAAAATAAAAGAGGATGTATACCATAAGAAACAATGCTTCTCTCACACTGTGTTCAACTTTCTTAAACTACTGTTTCCCTCCAGTTAGAAAGAGTGTTTTATCATTTATGAGAATGAAAGTTTTAATAATTCCTTTGGTATAAAAAGTTCTAGCATAATACAAAAAAAGTTAAATAAATATAGTAGGCCAGGAATCCAGGAGGCTACCAAAGTTAACAGGAAGACAGTTGCCTTCTAAACTTGTCACAAACTGTGTACAGACTTAGAGCAAATTGAAAGCATGCTCAGGGGTCACAGAATGCCAATCAGCCATTGTGGCACACTAAACAATTCATTGCAAGTTCCACTTGCCTCCATTTTTATTCAGATATCATCTCTTTACACTGAATGAAAGAAACACAAGTCAACAACCCCTGCTTTCTCTTTAAAATCGTTTTAGCTGCTGATCCCCCCCTCCTCCAACCACAACAAATATTGAAACCGAGACAAGATCAGGGATTGATGTTATTCCAAAACAAATGTTCATGTAAACACTGTCAAGAGTGTTAATTCATTTGCTTAAATTTATAGTTTGCCTTATGTGAAAAGTCAAACCTAGAAATTATAACTCCTTACAAGATAGCTAAAATAACTGCATTAGAAATAATTCACTATATAGTCTTCCCCACGTGCCCTTGAGGAGGCAAGAGCTCACACTGAAACAGGCACATACTATGAGGCAGACACATACCAAGCATTTTGCAGATGGGAACAAAAACCCCATTTATAGGATTCTTTCAATGAATGAACTTATGTCAATAGAGTGAGTTGTTTATAGCTTGAACCATACTTGGTGACTGCCCTTTTTAAGGAATCACATTTCACAACTTGAAAACTCTTTTGAATCCCAATAACTTACAACTTACAAGTTCTTGTTCCATTACACATATTCTACCACCAGCAGACACAGAATCTCACTGTGTTCCCGCAAAACTGTGCTGAACACAGCAGCATTCTTATACTTGCACAGTATTATCAATTATTTTTCATTTCAGAGCTGATTGCTTAGGACTCTCTCTGTTGTGTTCTAATCAGGGAAATAATATTTTTCTGCAGTATCTACTGCAGTTACTACTAGTTTATCAGCCACACAGTTCATATGGTCCACAGATCAAGTGCTCAGTACAAATCACTTTCCAAGAGCAGAAGAACATCATTGTCCACTTGCACATACTAATTCAAAAAATTTAAATGCATTTTGCAGGCCATTTCATTCCCTTAAATCTACTAAGGATTTAATCAAATTTAAAAGAAGGACTTTCTGTTTTTGTACAGAGAGGCGCGCTCTCTCTCTCTCTCTCTCTCTCTCTCGTGTGTGTGTGTGTTGAGAAATCTACCTCACAAGCCAAGCTTTTTTCTTCATGTAGGAAAGAACAGCAGAAGCCTTTGTCTTTTGTTCAAAAAAGAATCGCAGAAGCAGAGCTCCGAAGATGCACTGGGGCTGCTAGAGTTACAAGACTCCAGTTGCTAGATCACAGACATAGGCTCAGACCAAGGTATAGTAACTTTTTATTGTGTTCAGATGTTACAATACAGAGCGGCCACTGGAAACATATTACATTCTGTCCTCAATATCTATTCCGGTTTTCAAACACTGCAGAAATGATGATATTTATTTACTATTAACATCTACATCATTTAGTACCAGGCTATCTTAAGAACCACCATCTCTCCATACACTTTAAGATCATTAGAGGTGGTCCTGTTAAGAGTACCATTTCCTTCAGACAATGGTCCTTCCTGGTGGTTCCCCTCAGGCTATGGGATGTACTAGAGACTAGATACTGGGTCCACTTTCTCTTGGCATGTATTTCAATTCGGCATTTTTCTGATTAATATGTTGTTTGGCCTTTCAATTTTTAAAAAGCCACTATATTATTTGCATGAATTGTAAGGTAAAAGGTAAAGGACCCCTGGACGGTTAAGTCCAGTCAAAGGCGATTATGGGGTGCGGTGCTCATCTTGCTTTCAGGCCGAGGGAGCAGGCATCTGCAGACAGCTTTCCAGGTCATGTGGCCAGCATGACTAAATTGCTTCTGGTGCAACAGAACACCGTGACGGAAGCCACAGAGCACGGAAACGCTGTTTACCCTGTAACTTTACTTGGAGCTTTACTGTTATTTAAGTGTGATTTCATTCTGAGGATTTCGCTTTTTTTTTTTTTTTAAACAAGCAACAAGATGAGCTTTGTTGAATTTCAGAATCATGAATTGAAGGTATGAAGTTGCATTACACCAACTCTGACCATTGTTCCATCCTCCACTGTACTGTCTGTTCTAATTGGTATCACCTCCCCAAGGTCTTGGGTCAAGTCTTTCCCAGGCTGATATCTGTGATCCTTCTAACTGGGGATCCTGGGAACTGAACCTGGGGCATTTTGCAGGCATATCATGTGTTCTTCCCCTTCCCTTCCCTTCTGATGTCAGACAAGCAGCCTGATTGAAACAGAAGGCTTTTCTGATATTATTTTAGGAAGCCCATTTACAGAGCTGTGCTTCACAGTAGTTCATTAGAACCACCTTTCCTCATCTACACCACTGAGTATCAGGGCTAAAGCATGTCCACAAGTAGTAGATTTAAGCTAAGCAGGTAGATTTAAGAATTGCATTTCACGTTATTTGTAGCAGTGGTACCATGAGCCACCCCACGGTCAAGACTGAACTACACACTACCATTCCTTAAAATATTGAGTGCTTAAGAAACGTAAGAGCAAAATGTCTGTCCATGTTGCAAGTCCAAAATTCCTGTTGCTTTCAAGGAGAACATATATTTATCCAATATTTTAGAATTGTAATTCAAAGAATACAGTAATCTACTTACATTTACAACCAGCATTAGAAATTTTTGTGGACTGCAATTCACATTTGGATCCAGGACAATTCATGCACTTACTGGGCCTATGGCTGGCTTCTTACTTCTTGCTAGGTTGATGTTTTTCATCGGCCTAGACTCAAGAGCGTTTGTGGTTCGCATGAGTGCTCTGTCACAATGTGATACATTTCCTGTCTGGAAAGCAATTCGGCGCAGGAAAGAGTGTTAAAACCCACACATAGTACGTGATGACTGAATATCTGCCTACTACACCTTGTGCACATACGTGTTGTGCCTGCAAAGACACAACTGCATGCAGTTTACTGGCTCCTGTAAATCTTGCATAAAGTAAAATAGGTAAAAAGGTAAAGGTAAAGGACCCCTGGACGGTTAAGTCCAGTCAAAGGCGACTATGGGGCTGCAACGCTCATCAGGCTGAGGGAGCAGGCATTTGTCCACAGACAGCTTTCCAGGTCATGTGGCCAGCATGTCTAAACCGCTTCTGGTGCAACACAACACCATGACGGAAGCCAAAGCACACAGAAACTCCCTTTACCTTCCCACCATAGCCATGTGATTATCACACATGGTATCCCTACACATTGGGATTTACAATTTTCTTTCATTGAAGCTTTCTACGCAGCTTCCTTCACTGTCTACACAGAACATACATTTTTGTTGACATGCCTCAGCATGCCACTGCCCGATCCAATTCTTCTTATTTGTACCGCAGTCCTGAAAAGCCTTTTGTGCCCATGAGAGAATATTCTGTGCACATGGACAAGTCCTAGGGCCTTCCTAGTTAAATGGCTTTAGTGTATAGGGCCATCAAAGCTCAAGTTTTGGGAATGCATATTGTGTGCTTTTCAGATATTTATTTTCCTTGCATGTATTGGACATATAGCTGTAAGTAATGATGACACACAAAAGGTTTTCATTTGTTAATGTAATTTTATTTCAGGCCTTGCTTCAGAGGAAGGAAACCTTGGGGAGCTACAATATTTACTCTGAAGTTCAGAATGCTGACATGTAGCAAATGTTCCACAAAACGGATTCTCAATAGCTAAATTCCCTATAGGGAGCCAGCATCAACATCGTGTTTGAAGATTCGTCCCTCACATACTCTCTCCAAAAAAAGAAAAGGAAAAGTGTCAGAGCAAGCAACTGTGAGTCCCAGCTGTTCAAACCGTTCATTTTTCATAGCAATCCTATTCTTAGTCTAGAGCTCAACAGCATGAAAATAAATATTGCCTGAAAGAGATTACTTTTCTATGGCAGCAACACTAAGCGCAGTTACTTGAAAACTCAGTGTGGCTTACTTCCAGTTAGACATGCAAAGGATCATGCTGTAAAAATGCAATTAACTCTGTGAAACCAATCTATAAAACTTATTGGTTGCTTTTTTTAATGTCATAGTAATATTGGATTCATAGTGTCTACTTGCTGACAGATGCCTAATGGACAAAATACAATCCTACCAGGGTCTTTTTCTCCTCTAAGCAGCTGGACGCATTTTCATGTGTCCAAATATCCTTTGGCACTTCCTGGCACTGTAGTACTTTAAAAATGTACTCAATAGGTTTCTGTTATAGACCTTCTATGTAACATAGACTACATCCCCACTCTTCTCTACAATGTGTTAATTGTTACCCCTCTGCTGCATAACTCTAAATGGCACAACTGGCAAATTACTGTCTTGGTAAATAAGGTTGTTTGTTTTAAAATTCAAATTTTGCTAGGAAATAAACAGTGCAGCATAGGATGCACAAACATAACAAGTACAACTTAGTAGTTGTATGTGCACGGCCCATATATGATAGATAAGAAATAAATATTATCTTGTATACATAAGGTACTTTCCGACATTCCGTCAATTTTCCCCAACACTCCAAGAAACAAAGCCCAAAATGGGGCCATACAGTTTGGAGCAGGCTTGGGTCTGATTGCCAGTGGTTGGGGGCTGTTCCAATGATGCCATCAACTGCTTCATATATATACTTCATCTATATGCTTAAGTCTAGTAGTGGTTTGCTTTCTTGTTTGTTTTTTGTAATGCTGAATTTATTCTGTGTCTGCTAAACTGTTTATTTTTGTTACTTTGAATTTACTGACATGCTCCATACAGTGGTACCTCGGGTTACATACGCTTCAGGTTACATACGCTTCAAGTTAAAGACTCCGCTAACCCAGAAATAGTACCTCAGGTTAAGAACTTTGCTTCAGGATGAGAACAGAAATAGTGCTCTGACAGTGCGGCAGCAGGAGGCCCCATTAGTTAAAGTGGTGCTTCAGGTTAAGAACAGTTTCAGGTTACGAACGGACCTCCGGAACGAATTAAGTTCTTAACCCGAGGTACCACTGTATTTTGAAGTTTTACTTGCCAACTAGGAATCAGAAACTTAGGTATTCTTTAATGAGGTATAAAGTTTATGGCAAACAGAGAAGTAACAGGACAGCAGATAAGACAGGAAGAGTCAAGACCAGTAGCCAATCCACATATTGCTCCTGAACATGAAGTGTCTCCTTATTCATCTTAATTCTGGGTAAAGTTATGTTGATAATGAACTTAGACATAACTGACACTGTTTAGAATTAACAACACAGGCAACTCTCAATTTATGTGATGGTTACGTTCCAAGGCACTGCATGTTTAAATGAAATCATGTATATCTGAAGCACCATTAAAAACCCTGTAAACACCCTATTTTGCTCCTGCTCCTGCCCTTCCAGGTTTGGCACAATGTGCCTAAAATAGTCACTGCCTGTAATGCTTAAGCTTGATGTTGACCCTTCGCCACAGCTAGCTATAGTTAACTTGGGGTAGGGAAATTCGAAGTGGTCAAATCTTTACTTCACTTTTTTCCCATTAGAAAAGCAGCTGTTTTGCCCAACCATGTTAAAGGACAACGACTTTTGGTGAGTGAATGAAGAGACTGCCAAAAACTATGATGATTGTGGAGTGCATAAAATATTGCTGTTAGAATCTATCCTGCCACAGCTCTAGCAAACTAAAAATGGGATTAGAAGGAATTAGAAAAGCAACACAGGAGTTACAGGAAATTAGTACAGTGTTGTGTACCACTCCAACAATGTGGTTGGAGTGGTACACAACATACAGATAACTCTACTGAATACAGGAAATGTTAACTTACAGCTGAAGCAGCATAACAACAGACTTCTCTTGGTTTTGTAGTGGTTTGGTAGCCTCTTTGTGCAAGAGAGGCTTTATCTAGAACTTCTGATACACACTGTGAAGACAAAACTGGCTTCAACGGTTTTCCTGCCACAGCTGATTTAAAATGGTTGCAGAGAGTCACTCAATCTGGACTCTGGTGATCTCCTGCAGGCCCCCATCTTCTCTTGTGACACCACCTGTCTGTTCCTAATCACCCTATTTTCAGCTGCAGAAAACTTTCTGGAAAAGCAAAATTTTCCATTTTCTGAGTTCACTATTAATAATAAATGAATGCCCATTGCAAAATACAATATTAAAAGTAAAAGAAACATTTCAAAATAAATGTGTCTCTAGGGCATTTTCCAGTGCAAAGTGAAAACTTTCTGATGCAAAGTACAGTACCATATGCAAAATTTCCATTCAAAATTTTATGGAAACCTACATTTCTGCTCCTTCCTCAACCTGTTTGAGGTGTCCTCCTCTCCACACTGCCAACTCCACATTGCTTCTTAACTGCCGTGCTGTGTAGCCCACCTTGGGGAAAGCCTATTTTTCTTGGCAGAGAAGGCAGTGGCTTACAGGCAACTTTCATCCTGTGTTCCTTCTACTGCAGCGTTAGAGAACCTTTTTGGCTCCACAGACCAATTTTAGCATGTGTGCAGTTGTACTTACCTGTTGATCACCTGACATCAAAATAACAGCAGGTGACTGGATGCTCTGAAGTCCCAAAGAAGGGACCTCCAGCAGGTTTCTGCTCTACTGCCCATCATCAGTTGAATTCTGCTTTACATTGCAAATACGCAACCAGGAGTGAACCCAAATGTGTACTGGCAGCTGCATCTCTATGAGCATGGTTTGATGAAAATGGCTTTGTGGGCCAAATCTGAAGTCCTGTCAAGCCAAGTTTGGCCTGTGGATCTCAGGGTCTCCACCACTGTTCCATTGGGATGGGCCTGACAATGGGTCTAATGAATACAGCTGACTACTGTCAGCCAAGGCAGTACCGGTCAAAGCAAGGCAATGACAACACTTTAGGTTGGGGGGGGGGACCACTATATACACTATCTACCTTTGCAGAGGATTCAGCAAATCAAACACTAAGGAATGTGCTGCCATATCTGAAGGGAGGAGTTGAAAGAAAACCACACCTGTTGTTTTCACTGTGTGTCAGGCCTTATGGACAGCTGTGAGGATCCAAACATTAACATCCTACTCTCCATCATATTATGTCCTCATCTTAAAGATATCTGATGGCAAGGAATAAAGGGACAAGACACCATAGATATAGTGTGAGAAAATCTTGCAAGTTCTGTTCACATTATTCACCTTGCAATGATATACAACTCCTTGAAAACTAGAGGATATAAACTCTCCCTACTCACAAAACGCTACCTACTCAACTGCTGCCAGTGCTCTAGACTGTCCACATGAGGCCTCAATTCTATCACTATTGAAAAACCAATGAAAAGGAAACTGAGAATACAAGAGCAAGAGGTTTTTGTTTCTGTTTCTGTATGGGAGGCATAGAAAGGGAAATATACCAAAGTCTCAAAATGGCATTTAGATTCATGAAACCCTCATCTCAGCTTACCCAACAGTCATATAAACAACGTTTGTAATGAAAAGACAGAATGAAAAGATATTTATATCAGAATATGAAACTTGTGAACAGTACAGTTCCCAAAAAAGATTTCATCTTCATTTAGAACTGCATCTTAAGTAGCTATGGTGGAATCTGTAGCCAGATTCTATAGTTTCAGTAGGATTTAAGCAGCCTATTTGTGCAGAATTACAACATTGACTCTCTGTGTGTGTGTTTTTAAGGCAGCATGAATGGTTTCCTGTAATTCCCCATTGCTACAATGGAAGAGCTCCATCCTGGAATGAGAAATGGGCTTTAGGAACCTGCAGACAGGTAACCAGGTAGCAAGCACTTGTCAATAAGCCCACAAAAGTTACTACCCTGCATTTTTATTTGTCTTTTGCAGGCCAAGTCACAGTAAGCTGGGGTCACTGTGGTAAGGGCACAGGAAGCAATAATGACATGATAACCTTTTGTGATTGAAATGGCCAAAACTTTATTGATTACAGATGTCAGAAGGCTTTGGCATAAGCATTGGCTTAATATCCTGAATCAACCATCCCAGTTGCTGGCTGATTACTTCATCAGGGTCAGTCCTGGGATAAGAATCCCCATATGATGCACATCAAATACAGGCAACCCATACAGGATGCCATTTGGGAAGTTCTGTGACCCGTTAGCCCCCATCTGGGCATACCAACATAGTCCTTCCCCTTGGACTCCCTTATCAGGGATCACCCTCACCTGTAGCTACAATAAAAGCCTCTTAGTAGGCTTAACAGCTGACTACCAAGCACAAACACTCAAGTGAGATGGACAGAGCTAAGCATACCTCACTTTACCAGCCCACTCACTTTACTTTGTGAAATTCCTTGTCGACTATGGCTATTAGGTAAGTAAAACCAGTTATAAAATGCAAAGCTGAACAAGCAATCTTCAAAGTATCAGGACAAAGTGGGGAATAAAATGGGAGCATGAGAAAGTTGTGTTGGTTCAAGTGTTAAGTGAAACGTAAGTAAGAATGATAGCTATGATAACCAATGCCAATTCCAATACCTGATTGCACATAGTGGGGAACCTGAGGGCCAGACATGAAGGCGGCACTTCAGGTGTCTCTATCTGGCCCTCAGGACTCTCCCTAGGCTGCATTTCCTTCCCAAGCCACATGTCTTATCCCCAGGCCCCCCCCCGCACTCTCTCTCCTCTGCATCCTCCTTGAGTGCCCTTGTATGACTGGAGCTGTGATAATGCTTCCTGCTTGCCTCGATTGACAGTGTGTGGGTGTGAGTGTGTAGAAACTTCCAACTTTTGCATGGCTGGAATGAAGCCCACTGTACAAAGGTAAGAGCCACATCCATTGTTACACCCATTTCTGCCTCTGCCTCTACCAACATGCAGCTCTTGGAAGGCTCCTGCTGAGAGCATATAGCCATCAGGCTGAAAATAATTCCCCACCCTGATACAGTAAAAAAAGAAAAGGTCTAACCAAGAGAGCATTGTTAAAAAAACAAAACAAAAACAGCCTGCAGGTGCAAGCCTGGATTAAGACTCCTTCAGAACACTATTAGTTATAATAAAACATTTTTATTTCATTTTTAAAGGAACTGCGCTTAAAAAAATAAGCCATATTGTAAAAACTGAACTGGTTTTTTAAAAAAAATCTCTTACACAAAGCCATTCTTGTAACGCTAATGTCTCCTTTTTGAACTTGAGCAATAGATAGCTACATCACACCACAGGAGGAGAGAAAATGCCACCATGTGCTTCAAATGTCAGCCTTGTTCTACTTTGCTTTGACATTAGAAGTCTGGCAAGATATTCTAAACAATTGCAAAGAGCTCAGAAGAGAGCACTCTGGAATTTGATAGAGTGGAAGGGTAGCCACAATTTCAGAAGTATTTAATAGGGGTGAGCAGTGACCACAGAATTTGCCTTGTATCTGCTGTGTTTTAGAGCATCCTGATCTGTATTGTTTTGATTCAATTCTTTATTTGGGTCCAAATCTGATACATTAAATCTGCACCTCTATTTTATCCCCATATAATGGGGGTAAAACACATTGTTATTTCAACATCTCTCCTCCACAACACTGTGATTGAAATGCCCTGGGAAAGTAATTCCCAGTGGAGAAGATGGAGAAATGCTACTGGGTGACAGAAAGAAGGCAGAACTGCTCAACACCTACTTTGTCTCTTATCCTCACCCAAAAGGAAAGCGGTGCCCAACCTTGTGATAATAGAATAAACAATGTAAGGAGGGTGCTGCAGCCCAAGACAGGAAAAATAGGTAGTAAGGGAACACCTAGCTACTTTAAATGAATTCAAATTTCCAGGGTCTGATGAGCTTAACCCAAGGGTGCTAAAGGAGCTTGTGGATGGTCTCAGAAGGTCTCTCCATAGAAGGAAAGGAGCGAGAGGCTTCCCTGCTCTTCTGTTACAACCAAGTGCTACTGAGTTCTCTGCTTCAGCATTACATGAGATTTCAGAATACCTGTGGAAATTACTTCCATACATGCATGCATGCATGTAGTAACACGTGTAGAAACAGCCCAGGTAAATGAAAATGAGTTTTTGGAGATCAACAAGACAGACTTTGCTCAAGACAACACTATGCTCAAGCAATTTCTGCAATTCATTTTAAAATCTGCTCATCATGAGTTTTTTTTTCTGAATATTTGATTTTTACAGGGTTATTCATTCAGATCTATATTTCATTTTCTTTTATCCAATGTTCTATACAAGTAATGAATCAATAAACCAAGATGAGTAAGTGCTGACCTATTTCAATCAAATGCCTTAATTTGTATTAAATTAAAAGTGTAGGACTTCCGGGGGCGGCGCGAACGGCAATGGCGGTCCTCTTCTGAACGGGAGAGGAGGCTCCACAGACATCGGGTCGTCCGCTACGGCGAAGCGGAGACCCACTTCGGAAAACCACAGGCGGCAAGAGCCTGTGGTCTTGAGGCTCGGTGGGCGCCTAAAGCGACCCTCCAAACGCCAAAGGAACCCCGTAAGGGGCTCCGGAGCGTGGAGGGGGGTTGCGGCGCTGTGATTAAAAGATCTGAACTTGGTTGAACTTGGCTGAGAGCGGAGAGACGTGGAAACAGGAAGTCCGTCTTCCGCTGCCATTGAACTTGAAAAAGCAATTAGTTGGAGGAGTGGAGGCTGAAAGAAAGAGCTTTTAAACTTTACAGATCTAAGCATCCACTGAACCTGCAATCTAAAGTAAAGATCCTAAGTTAAAGATTTGGAATTATTACTTGCATTTGACTTTCCTCCTTTTATTGGATTACAATCAAAAGGTGAAACCCAGGGTCCGGAGCTGCCTGAGCTTTGAGAGACTGAGCTGTCAGTACTGCAGATTTGGATATTGTATATTGGAACTTGCAACAATCTGAGGGTATTGAGACCTTCTAATTTGAAACATTCTTTTTGGAGACAAGTAAGCACTGTTTGTAACAAAGTGATTATTTATCAACTCTGCTAAATATTTGTATCTGAAGGTTCCTGGATACTAAATTAGACTCTGAAAGACATTTTAAGCTCCCTCTAGAGGATTGGATTAAAACAGTGACTTTACATTTACTTTCGATTCCCTTGCTGTTTGCTTGCTCTGGGCCTTTCTATTCTCATGGGAATAACTCAGTGTGACCTTGACTGATAGATAACGTTGGAATGAGTGGCACAAGAAGAAGAGGAAGAGTTAGACAAACAACTTTGACAACTCTAACCTCAGCCTCGCAGACACGCAGATCATCTGTACCTACTTTGCCCTCAGAAGTAGAAGTAGAAGAAGTTGCCTCGTCACAGGCAAAAGAGGGAGAGGGTGAAATAGAGCAGTTACAATTGGAAGATATGGCCTCAGGAGCATCTGCTTCTGTTTTAGATAAAATTTTTGAAAAATTGGAAGGTTTGGACAAGAAAGCAGATGAGCAATCAGCAAAGATTGACAAAAATACAGAATGCCTAAATAAATTAACTATACAAGTGGCACAGAACACACAGGCAATTGGACAGTTAACAGAGGCCACAGCAGAAAATCGGAAATTGGCTGAGGATACCAGACAAAAATTAGAAAATTTAGAACAAGAGGTAAGACCACTCACCAAACAAGTTGGGGAACATCAGATTTATCTTTCTATGATAGAACTGCGAAATCGTGAGAATAATTTGAGGATTAGATCGTTACAAGAGGCAGAAGAAGGAAATCTAGCTGAGTTTTTGACCAAAGAATTCTCCAAGTTCTGGAATTTGGAGGAAAAGGACTTCAAAATTGTGTCAGCTTTCAGACTTGGAAGATTTACAAAGAAGGAGAGGCCCAGAGACTGTTTGATAACATTGAGATCAAAGGAGGAAAGGGACAAGATTTTGGGCCTACACTACGGAAAGTCACTGGAGGTTCTGGACAGAAGAATTGAAATTTACAAAGATATTCCAAGACAACTGTTGGATCTTAGAGCCGCCTACTCTGAACTTGCCAAATTACTAAGGAGCAACGCAATTCCATTTAGGTGGGAATTCCCCCAAGGAATATCTTTTACCTTTAGAGGGAGAAAGGTCAAAATCAGAACATTGGAAGAGAGAGACAAATTTCTGTCTACACACGGAGAGGACCTTCAAAAAGGAATTGAACTACCTTCTGGGCCTGGGGCAACGCCAGCACCAACACCAGCACCTGGGGAACCTGAAGATCCAGTGAAGATACCACCCCTGGAGAAATAACCAGATCAATTCAGGATGTCTCTGCAACTGTTGAGTTGGAATATTAATGGTTGTAACATTCCGGAAAAAAGGAAGAAAATATTTCATATATTAAAAAAAGAACAATTGGACATTATTTGTTTACAAGAAACACATGTGACGAGGCTCCACAGAAAAGTGTTAATAAATAAAAGACTGGGCCAGGAATTTGTATCGTCGGACAAAGTTAAGAAGAGAGGTGTGGTGATATATGCGAAAGAGAGCCTGTCACCTAAATTTTTATTTAAAGATGAACATGGAAGAATTTTGGCAATTGAGATACAACATCAAGGAGAGAAATTGTTGATATTAGGAATTTATGCACCTAATGAAGGGAAATCGGAATTTTACAAGAAGCTGCAGGAGACAATGCTGGATTATCTGGACTACAACAACATCATAATGATGGGAGATATGAATGGGGTCGTATCAACTAACATGGACAAGTCACAAAGTCAAAATGTTACAAAAGACGGCAGACTACCTAAAACCTTTTTTGAAATGACAGACAATATGGATTTGATTGACATCTGGAGGACAAAGAACCCACTAGGAAGAGAGGGAACATTCTTTTCTGAAGCCCAACTGACCTGGACAAGAATCGACCAAATATGGATTTCTAGAGGCCTGGCACCTAAGGTCAGAAAAGTGGAAATCTGCCCAAAGACCTGTTCCGACCATAATGCAGTAAAGATGGATATGACACTACTACCAACTGGATCCTTTAGATGGAAGATGAATGACAATTTGTTCAGAGATCAGGAAATTACCAAGAAGGCCCAAAAAGCTTTGAAGGATTACTTTGAGATAAATATGAATACTACGGTGGAAAAAAGAATCGTCTGGGACGCAAGTAAAGCTGTAATGAGGGGATTCTTGATACAACAGAATGCAGTAAAGAAAAGAACACAAAATGAGAAAAAAGATAAGATCTTGGATAAAATAAAAGAATTAGAGAAGAAGTTAAGAGTGAATCCGAAGTCACAGCCAACTCTGAGAGAAATTAAACTTTATCAAACACAATATTCTAAACTGATAAACCAGGAAATCGAATGGAAGGTTAAACTAATGAAACAAAAAACGTTTGAGTCGGCGAATAAATGTGGAAAACTGCTAGCTTGGCAGTTGAAGAGAAGACAAAGATTAAATACGGTTACAAACTTAGAGATTGAAGGAAAAAACATTCAGAATCCAGTGGACATCAGAAAGTGTTTCCAGAGATACTTCAAAAAATTATACACCCAAGGGCCGCAAGAAGAAGTTGAGATTAAACAATTTTTGGCAAAAAATGGACTATCCAAATTGTCACAAGAAAATAGGACAATCCTGAATGCTAAAATAACACGACAGGAGATTGAACAAGCCATTCAGAACATGCAACTTGGTAAATCTCCAGGGCCAGATGGGCTGACCTCCAAGTACTATAAGACATTAAAAGACTATTTGATACAACCTTTGATGGAGGTCAGCAATGAAATTATGGAGGGGAAGAGGGCACCGGAGTCGTGGAAGGAAGCGTTTATCACATTAATACCAAAGTCGGAAGCTGAAAAGACACAACTTAAGAACTACCGTCCCATCTCCCTTCTAAATGTGGATTACAAAATATTTGCAGACATTTTGGCAAGTAGATTTAAAAAAGTTTTAAATGAAGTAATCCATAAGGACCAGGCTGGCTTTCTCCCAGGTAGACATTTGTTTGCTAATACAAGGAACATTATTGACATTTTGGAACTTTTGCAAACAGATATAAATACAAAAGCAGTTTTAATTTTTATAGATGCGGAGAAGGCCTTTGACAATATCTCCTGGAAATTTATGATGGGAAATTTAAAAGAGATGGGAGTGGGACGGGGTTTTGAGAATGGGATTGAGGCGATATATTCAGAACAGAAAGCTAAATTGATAGTTAATAATGTGGTTACAGAAGAGTTCAAAATTGAAAAAGGGACACGACAAAGTTGCCCTATCTCCCCTTTGTTATTCATTTCGGTTCTGGAAGTGCTATTGAACATGATTAGAGGGGATCGGTTGGTGGAAGGAATTCAGGTCGGACAGAAACAATACAAATTAAAAGCTTTTGCAGATGACCTGGTTTTGACCCTACAGAAGCCAGAGCCTAGTACGAAAAGAGTATTACAACTCATAGAATCATAGAATCATAGAGTTGGAAGAGACCACAAGGGCCATCGAGTCCAACCCCCTGCCAAGCAGGAAACACCATCAGAGCACTCCTGACATATGGTTGTCAAGCCTCTGCTTAAAGACCTCCAAAGAAGGAGACTCCACCACACTCCTTGGCAGCAAATTCCACTGTCGAACAGCTCTTACTGTCAGGAAGTTCTTCCTAATGTTTAGGTGGAATCTTCTTTCTTGTAGTTTGGCTCCATTGCTCCGTGTCCGCTTCTCAGGAGCAGCAGAAAACAGCCTTTCTCCCTCCTCTATGTGACATCCTTTTATATATTTGAACATGGCTATCATATCACCCCTTAACCTCCTCTTCTCCAGGCTAAACATGCCCAGCTCCCTTAGCCGTTCCTCATAAGGCATCGTTTCCAGGCCTTTGACCATTTTGGTTGCCCTCCTCTGGACACGTTCCAGTTTGTCAGTGTCCTTCTTGAACTGTGGTGCCCAGAACTGGACACAGTACTCCAGGTGAGGTCTGACCAGAGCAGAATACAGTGGCACTATTACTTCCCTTGATCTAGATGCTATACTCCTATTGATGAGGCCCAGAATTGCATTGGCTTTTTTAGCTGCCGCGTCACACTGTTGGCTCATGTCAAGTTTGTGGTCAACCAAGACTCCTAGATCCTTTTCACACGTACTGCTCTCAAGCCAGGTGTCACCCATCTTGTATTTGTGCCTCTCATTTTTTTTGCCCAAGTGCAATACTTTACATTTCTCCCTGTTAAAATTCATCTTGTTTGTTTTGGCCCAGTTTTCTAATCTGTCAAGGTCGTTTTGAAGTGTGATCCTGTCCTCTGGGGTGTTAGCCACCCCTCCCAGTTTGGTGTCATCTGCAAATTTGATCAGGATGCCCTTGAGTCCATCATCCAAGTCGTTGATAAAGATGTTGAATAAGACTGGGCCCAAGACAGAACCCTGTGGCACCCCACTAGTCACTCTTCTCCAGGATGAAGAGGAACCATTGATGAGCACCCTTTGGGTTCGGTCAGTCAGCCAGTTACAAATCCACTGAGTGGTAGCATAGTCAAGACCGCATTTTACCAGCTTCTTTACAAGAATATCATGGGGCACCTTGTCAAATGCCTTACTGAAATCAAGGTAGGCTATATCCACTGAGTTCCCTTCATCTACCAGGCTTGTAATTCTGTCAAAAAACGAGATCAGGTTAGTCTGACATGACTTATTTTTCAGAAATCCATGCTGACTATTGGTGATCACAGCATTCCTTTCTAGGTGCTCACAGACTGTTTTCTTAATGATCTGCTCCAGAATCTTCCCTGGTATTGATGTCAGACTGACTGGGCGGTAATTATTTGGGTCCTCTCTTTTCCCCTTTTTGAAAATAGGGACAACATTTGCCCTCCTCCAGTCTGCCGGGACTTCGCCTGTTCTCCAGGAATTCTCAAAGATGACTGCCAGTGGTTCTGAGATCACATCTGCCAGTTCTTTTAATACTCTTGGATGCAGTTCATCTGGCCCTGGAGACTTGAATACATCTAAACTAGCCAAGTATTCTTGTACTATCTCCTTAGTTATTCTGGGCTGTGTTTCCTTTGCTGAATCATTTGCTCCAAATTCTTCAGGTCGGGCATTGTTTTCTTTATCGGAGAAGACTGAGGCAAAGAAGGCATTGAGGAGTTCAGCCCTTTCTGTGTCCCCTGTTTGCATTTCACCATCTTCTCCTTTGAGTGACCCCACTGTTTCTTTGTTCTTCCTTTTGCTACGGACATACCCATAAAAGCCTTTTTTGTTGCTTTTAACCTCTCTGATTAATGACTTTGGTCGGGTGGCTGGATTTAAATTAAATAAACAGAAAACTAAGGTTTTGGGAAAAAAATTTGACTGATACAGAGTCAGAACGGTTTCAGAATGAGACGGAACTTAATGTGGTTAAAAAAGTAAAATACCTAGGGGTAAACATAACAGCAAAAAACCTAAGTCTATTTAAGGATAATTATGAAAAATGCTGGGTAGAAATTAAGAGAGACTTAGATAGTTGGTCAAAATTGAAACTTTCTTTGTTAGGCCGAATTGCTGCTATCAAGATGAATGTATTGCCAAGGATGTTGTTTTTATTTCAAACACTTCAGGTTTTGGACAAGACGGAGTGCTTTCAGAAGTGGCAGAGAGATATTTCTAAGTTTGTCTGGCAGGGCAAAAAGCCCAGAATTAAGTTTAAGATATTAACTGATGCAAAACAAAGAAGGGGCTTTGCCCTGCCAGATTTAAAGTTGTATTATGAAGCCGCAGCGTTCTGCTGGCTAAGAGACTGGCTACTTCTTGAAGACACTGATGTGTTGGATTTGGAAGGGTTTAACAATGCTTTTGGATGGCATGCATATTTGTGGTATGATAAGGTTAAAGCAAATAAGGCCTTTAAGAACCATATTGTCAGAAAATCACTGTTTAATGTCTGGACAAAATATAAAGACCTGCTGGAAAATAAAACCCCAAGGTGGCTTTCACCTTTGGAAGCCAAGGCCCGAAAAAGACCCAATATGGAGGCCAAATGGCCAAAATATTGGGAAATTCTAGAAAAAGATGGAGACAATTGGAAACTGCAGAGTTTGGAGAAAATGAAGGATAAAGTGCGAGACTGGTTACATTACGCTCAGATTAAAGAAGTTTTTAAAAATGACAAGAAATTAGGGTTCCAGGTGGAGAAATCGAAAATAGAAACAGAATTGTTAGAACCTAAGAGTAAGGTACTTTCAAGGATGTATAACTTGCTGTTAAAATGGAACACACAAGACGAAATGGTTAAATCGGCTATGATAAGGTGGGCGCAGGACATTGGGCATAACATTATGTTTGAGGACTGGGAAAGGTTGTGGAGTACTGGATTGAAATTTACTGCATGTAACGCTTTGAAAGAAAATGTAATGAAAATGATATATAGATGGTATATGACCCCAGTCAAACTTGCAAAAATTTACCACCTGACTGACAATAAGTGTTGGAAATGTAAAGAGTGTGAAGGAACATTCTTCCACCTCTGGTGGACTTGCCCTAAAGTGAAGGCGTTCTGGGAAATGATTTATAATGAACTGAAAAAGGTATTTAAATATACCTTCACTAAGAAACCAGAGGCCTTTCTTTTGGGTATTGTCGGCCAAGGGGTGGTAAAGAAGGACCAGACATTTTTTATGTATGCAACAACAGCAGCAAGGATACTACTCGCAAAGCATTGGAAAGCTCAAGATCTACCCACACTGGAAGAATGGCAGATGCAACTGATAGACTACATGGAACTGGCCGAGATGACCGGCAGAATTCGAGACCTGGGAGAAGAGAGGACTGAGGAGGATTGGAAGAAATTTAAGAACTATTTACAAAAACATTGCAATTTGAGTGAATGCTAAACAGGATGCTAGATCAATATAACTGAGCACCACTAAACTTAGATGACTTTAAGAAAATAAGTGAGATTGAGAAAATATAACTCTTTTTGAGAAGTAGAAGATTATGAAGCATAGAAGGGATATAAGATTGCAAATAAGATAATAAATTGCTGACAAAATGTTATAACGATGAAAGTGGGAGCGGGAGATGTGAGGAAGTCCAAAGAAAATGTGAAATTATGTCAAGATATATGTTACATTGTTTATTATGTGCATTGCTATTGTAAAACCCAATAAATTTCTATAATAAAAAAATAAATAAATTAAAAGTGTAGGAGGTCCCTCCTTGGCCCCTCAAAGCACCAGATGCTGCTCCTAGCTTCCCTCCAGCTTCAAGCATCAACCTTTGTTTAACTGGTGCTATCACTATACCTAGTTTCCTGAACTGCATGCATGTACTTGGGTCCCTATGAAAGCTATGCTGTACCAGATATATATTTTGTGCTGAATAGTTCTTTCCCCAACTCTGGGAAGGGTTGTGGGGATCTAATATGCAGGCAAAGGGATAACACAAAATGAGACACTGAAAGTAGGACAAAAAGTTAGAGAGGAGGTACTTCCAGGCAACCTGCTTATTGAACATTCATACTAATTTGTTTGCATGAAAATAAGAGGACACTAGCTCTTTATTGAGGATTTGTTCTGATTTGTGTGCAGGGAGTTCAGCAAATGTTATCCCACACTTTTCAGGGCCTTTCACTGTTACAGTGGTACCTCGGGTAACATACGCTTCAGGTTACATACGCTTCAGGTTACAGACTCCGCTAACCCGGAAATAGTACCTCGGGTTAAGAACTTTGTTTCAGGATGAGAACAGAAATCGTGCTCCGGCAACGCAGCGGCAGCGGGAGGCCCCATTAGCTAAAGTGGTGCTTCAGGTTAAGAACAGTTTCAGGTTAAGAATGGAGCTCTGGAACGAATTAAGTACTTAACCCGAGGTACCACTGTACTTTTCTTATTGCAAAAAATCTGATTTTGAGAAGTAAATTTCTTGCAAAATAGTTTCAAATCAATTCTAATTGTGTAGCCTGAATTTGATGGTCTGTGATTGAATTTCAGCAGGAAAGTGACACAGTCTGGAGGTGCCCAGCGACGGAGGAAAAGGAAAGGGAGGAAATATAACCTGACCAAATAAATTGGTTCACACCTCTGCCACAATCAAAGCTAACAAAGACCATAGAATGAACACGAATATAATGTACACCAGAGGTCTAAAAGCACATCCATCTCTGCAACTATGTATGTCTGGGCCTCAATGGTGCCTGGGAAACCATTTTCATACATTTCTTGTATACATACATGTGTGCAAGAGCAGCCAAGAAACACACACACACCTACATGGTTTTCTATTCATCATTTTATCTATAACTGACACAAAATCATCAACACACAAGGACGTTGCAATAAACCATTCTGATGTTTCACAATGATAAGACCTATAAAATGCCTTCCTTTCACACACAGAGCTCACACAAGAAGTAATGCACAGCTTCCTTCACTCTCATTATGTCTTGTTCTTGAAATCAGCATTTCAGTGCCTATTATTTTGTTCAAGCTTGTGTTATTAATGCTGTTTCTACATCCAGCACAGAGAAAACAGGCACATTTTTTCCTTACAGAATTCTAAAATAACATAATGAGGGAAGCAAGATAATCAGGAAGTTCAAGTACACCGGAGATCTCAATTAGATTCAGGGTGTATTCTTTAGCTTTTATTAACCCTTTTGTATTGGTCGAATGCCACTGAAATAGACATTCTTCCATTTCTCTTTGAAAGTACGCCAAAGAGTAGAAAATACCATATACAGTGGTACTTCAGGTTACAGACGCTTCAGGTTACAGACTCCGCTAACCCAGAAATAGTACCTCGGGTTAAGAACTTTGCTTCAGGATGAGAACAGAAATCGCGTGGCGGCAGCGGGAGGCCCCATTAGCTAAAGTGGTACCTCAGGTTAGGAACAGTTTCAGGTTAAGAACGGACCTCCAGAAGGAATTAAGTTCTTAACCCGAGGTACCACTGTACAGTTACAAACAGGAGGAAACAACCACACAAATAAAAGTTAAAAAGCTATGCATCACCACCGCTACTAGTCTAGCTGTGCTTTGGTCCTTCTTCCATGTTAACCCTCCTGTAAAGCATAATTCGATAAACTATCCAGAAAACCCTAAACCCACACACAAACTCAAAGGCTACATCGAATATATCTTGCCCAGGTGTTACTATGAATTCACAAGGAAACTTTTACCAACCTGGTGCCCTCCAGAGCGGCCAGCAGTGTCCTGACCAGTATCTCTTGAAACGTCTCAGTAAATACTCCCTTAAAATCTAAAATGCATAAAACACTGTTTGCTCTTCTCATTTGCAGTGGCTCAGTTTCTCATACATTATATAATCCCCCCTTAACATGCATACTTTTCATTGGATGCCAGGACTGGGCACCCTCCCTCCCTTCTGTTCTGAACAGAGGAGAGGTGCAAAGAGCTGAAGTGACACAACCTGCAAGTGTAACCACAGTGCTAAACAGATTGTGCTCAGGAAACAACAGTGTGAGCTTTTGGTTTCTGCCTGCTTGAACACTTCTATCTCTACAGTAAGGAGGTTTCTGGAGCAATAATCACAATCATGTTCTAATCAATACAGATGTACTGCAAACCATGGTTTACAAACCCATTTCAAATCACGGTTTCTAGTTTCTGGACATTTGCAAACCATGGTTTAGCTAATCAGATATAACGGCATGATGTAGATGATAATTCCAGGTTTCATAAACCATGATTATGAAGCCAGAACAAATGCCAGGGATGAGTTTTTCTCCTCTTTCATACCAATGTGGCACTTCATTTCTGGATTGTATTAAGACAGTTACCCCATTATGTCCAACCAAGGAATTCTAGCTTAATGTCATAGCTAGCTTAATGTCATATGTTAATATAACATACCTTAAGCCAAAGTGTCTTGTTCTGACATAAGAGGGAACTGTGGCTTAATACAAGCTAGAAATAAAGCACTGAAGTGGTGCATGAAGGAAAGAGCACTGGTTTTTTTCTTGGTTCCAGATCATAGCTAAGGAAGAGAGAGTTTAACCATAATCCCTGATCTGGATGATACAGCTGCTGTATCACGCTGAGCTAAAAATACCAGCAAGAAACAAAGTGGGTGCAATCTAATCTCCAGAAGCCAGAAGATTCGCACAGTCCTGATAAGCCATGACTTGGCTTACTGTGACGTGTGAACCAGGCCACTGTGTTGATGCCTTACTGTGTGTTCTTTACTGATGACAAGGTATGAAGCTTTCTACAGTGGTACCTCGGGTTACATACGCTTCAGGTTACAGACTCCACTAACCCAGAAATAGTACCTCGAGTTAAGAACTTTGCTTCAGGATGAGAACAGAAATCGTGCTCCGGCGGTGCGGCAGCAGCAGGAGGCCCCATTAGCTAAAGTGGTGCTTCAGGTTAATAACGGTTTCAGGTTAAGAACGGACCTCCGGAACGAATTAAGTACTTAACCCGAGGTAGCACTGTACTTCATCTCATTGGAAATAGTGCCAGGAAGGTCTCCTCTTTTTCCTGGTGTTTAAAAAAATTAAAGTGTAAGGTAACTACAGTGTAAAGGCAGTGCCTTCCTTCCTGGAAGTACTGTGTGATACAGGTGAACGTTTCCAAGAATGAACTCTAATGCAGTTGCTTAGTGCTTCTTTCAGATTGTTGATTTAACTCACCCAGCTGTAATAGGTAACACTTAGAAAAGTGCTGCGCAGAGGAGAAAACTTATAAAAGCAAAAAAGAGTCATCAGTTTAGTAAATCCCCTCAATTGCCTAATCCTCCAAAAGCCCTCCAAAAGTCTTTTCAGGCTTGCTATTTTTAAAATTGAAATTATGAATGAATTAATAAGTTTTGAAATAAAATCCATTCTAGTTTGCAGTTAGCACAGAAATTTTCAAAGCTGTATACAGATGCATTATGACTCCTATTTAGAATCCATTTATAACAATACACATTACTCTTCCTAAATCTCAGGTGGATAAGTGCACACAAATCTGGGTTTTGCTGTCGTATTCCAAAACACATGTCAGAGGAAGTACTGAAAAAGAATGTGGGACAGGTGGATCTCTGGATGCTCTGCATATCCCTTTGTATGACCCCATACAACACTGGACATCAAAAGAGATTTGCAGAAGGCAAATGAAGACAAAGTGCTGTATTAAGGATTTTTCTTACCTGGTTAAAAAATCCAGCTTACTACATTTTTTAAAATCTCTGTACCCTTTGCTTGGCTATCCTGCCTGTATTTAAAAAGATTACTTTGGTTTTCACTATTGGTTTACTGTCTCCAACTTATGGCTTATTAGAACCCACAGCAATAGGATATACAGTGGTACCTTGGGTTACATACGCTTCAGATTACATACGCTTCAGGTTACAGACTCCGCTAACCCAGAAATATTATCTTGGGTTAAGAACTTTGCTTCAGGATGAGAACAGAAATCGTGCTCCGGCAGCGCAGCGGCAGCAGAAGGCCCCATTAGCTAAAGTGGTGCTTCAGGTTAAGTACAGTTTCAGGTTAAGAACGGACCTCCGGAACGAATTAAGTACTTAACCCGAGGTACCACTGTATTTTAAAACAAGATAGGTTTTCGATAGTACAAACAAGTTTCTAGAGAATGTTCTTAATCACTGATAATGTGAAATGATTCTCAATTCATTTCCTTCAAAAACGAGAATGAAAGGTGGTTTCTTAATCTTCTCCTGGAAGAAAAAGGAAACAAGCAATTGATAATTTCCAGAGTTATACATTACAGAACTGAACTGGAGGTTCCTTGACTAAAAATTAATTCACTACATTTGCTGCTGAGGAAATCCAAAACTCGTGCAAATTTATTCTACTTTTGAAGATTATGTTAAAATGCAAAGCCATATAGATCTACAGTAACTTCTGGTATGATTATAGGCTCTGGGGAAAGATTTGTAGCATAAATGCAGCTGTCATGTTAACAACTTTCTAACCTCCAAAGATATTTTTAACTCCATCCATGCAATTACAAGTATTGATTCTTTTCTTTCTATTTTATCCAAAGCTACAGTTGCCTCTGAAAAGTATAAAGTCAGCCCTTTGAAGTTCTTAACTTTTTCAAGCTATACTTTCCCTCCTATATATTTATAGAAACATCAGATACTCTAAACTGTGTCATTTAGCTTGCTTATAAGTCTCACTTCCATTTGGAAGCAGTTTTAGCACTCACACAGATCTATTTCACAGAACAAATGCTGAGCAGAAAAGACAAGGACATTTTTATATATAAGCAAATGCACTGGTCTACTCAGCAAGAGCAAAACACAGCTTTTCGATCTAGTAACAGGCTCCGAACCACATACTAGTGCCACATGGCATATAATATTTTAAAACTAGTTTTAGACTAAACGATAACTTTAGAAACGCATTCAGCGGCTTCCCATAGTACCCAAAGAGAATCAAATAACAACTCAAAGAAGCATACAGGCAACTCCCCGTTTGCAAGGGGGTTGAATTCCAAGGCACCACACGAGTTGGCAGGACGTACGTAAGACCCCCCTTCCGGTGCTGAAAACAGTGCACGTATCAGTTCTACGTGCCTCAAATGTGTGCAAATGGGGAGTTGCCTGCATCTGGTACCCAACATCTCTATCCAATTAGCATATTATGTTATTTATTAATTCATTTAATTTATGCCCTGTATCCTCAAGAAATTTCAAAGTTATCATGCCAGTTACAGGAAAAGTCAACGTATTGGTACATCAAGAATATAGGATAAATGCACCTGCAAAATCTGAAAAGTTGTGGAATTGCTTCATGTGTAACCTACCTAGCTCACAGCTCAACCTGCATTTAATCAAGCTTTGGCTCAATTTGCTTCTGTCAGTTTTGCGGTTGCATGGCAGCCTTAAATTGTTAGCTAAGCATATGATGAGGCAATCACACAACTTCACCAAGAGCCACAAGGAAAATGAAAATGCAAGCAGGGTACTTCATGTATGAGAGGAGGGTTTCAGAAAAGCATACCCAGGGCACACAGATACTACAAAGTTTCATATTGGTTGGGGAAGATATCTTTAACTATCACGGCCTTCTCCCAAGAATCTTTTGCTGTTTGGCAAAAGTTCAAAGAATTTACTTGGATTCTAGCACTGTAATCGTATACATGTTTACTCAGAAGTAAGTCCTACTGTTTTCAATGGGCCTATTCCCTAGTAAGTGTGTTTAAGATAAATGTATGCTCTTTTGGAGGACCATTCATCCTCCATAAAAGGGAGGGGATGCATGGTTACTTTTGGGGTGGGCAGGTAATGGGGAAGGTCACTCTCCTGTCGCAGGGACATGGTGTGGCCAAGAGCAGCTAAGCCTCTGTACAAAACCCCTGAAGACTGAATATAATTGTTTTTGCTGCAGCCCCAAAATTTACATGCAAAAACTTCAGTCTAGCATCAATTAGGGATTGCATCCCAGGGTTCTTTAAGAAGATGCAATTACTTTTAAATCAGTTAAAAGTTTACCATATAGCAATGCATCTAGAAGTCTTACTCAAAACATCTGTCAAAGCATAGGAAAATTGTTTTTTATTAGTTCATTAAAATATAATGTGCTTTCCCATCCAAAAACCCCTTGAAGAGGTAAATGGGGGTTAAAGCAAACTTCCCACTGAGAACTAAAATGTGAAAAGTAACCCAAATTGCCCTTTCGACCAAGGAGAAGCTAATCCTCAAAAGTTAACAGAATATCTCAGATTATCTCAAGACTGAGTTCTTTGCGTGACTCATTTGTTCTTCCAGCACAACAAAAATGCCGACAATCAGTGTTAAGTCTTGACTGTGTAGCCTGATAATCATTCCATGTCTATAGAACATACCACCACAGGAATTATTAACACATCATGGGTTGCAACATTTCCCACTTAGTTCAAGTCACCCTCCAGGTTTTTTTTCTACTTAAAAACTCTAGGCAGCTTGCAAACTCCAAATATTTTCACTATTTTCATCCAAGAAGATGGAATAACAAACCCATTGACATGGTAAGGTAAAGGTAAAGGGACCCCTGACCATTAGGTCCAGTCGTGGCCGACTCTGGGGTTGCAGCGCTCATCTCGCTTTATTGGCCGAGGGAGCCAGCGTTTGTCCGCAAACAGCTTCCGGGTCATGTAGCCAGCATGACAAAGCCTCTTCTGGCGAATCAGAGCAGCGCACGGAAATGCCGTTTACCTTCCCGCTGGAGCGGTACCTATTTATCTACTTGCACTTTGACGTGCTTTCAAACTGCTAGGTTGGCAGGAGCAGGGACGAGCAACAGGAGCTCACCCCATCGTGGGAATTTGAACCGCCGACCTTCTGATCAGCAAGTCCTAGGCTCTGTGGTTTAACCCACAGTGTCAGTCATCCCTTAACACACTATTCAGAAGCAATGCAGATGCTGCAGAGGTGTTTGCCATGGGGGGAGGGTAGAACAGCACTGAAGAAATGGTATGTGATTGTTAAAAATGAACAGACTCAACTAATCAAAGCCCATGAAATGAATCTTTTTGCCCCAGGACTGATAGGAAACTGATAGTTAGAGCTACTTCAAGACAACGCTTACCAAGAGTTACTTACCAAGACCTGCTTAATCCAGAAGATAGTGGGCCATGGTGAAAGTCCTTAAACACGTATACTTCATATGTGTGCTCAGTCACATTAAAATGTACCTGCCATGTATGCTGCCCAATTCATTTGTAAATGTAGCATGCCAGTGATCATGGCCTGGTTTTGTTAGGATGATGACATTACACATGAAAGGGAAAGCACACATGGTAACTGCATTTAAATGTAATCAGGCATATGTGAAGACTTTGCCCAGGTAAGATCATGCCTGTATAAATAAAGCCTAAGGAGAAGTTACAAAAATAGGGTTTTCTGTGTCTCTGCCTTTTGCCACCAAAATGTTTTAAAAGAACATTGTTCAGTGCCTTCACCCAAATTCTCTTCCATTTGAGGAGTATGACTTTGGACATATTCATGTCACAGGAGTAGCTGAGGGCACAGGACTTGATGATCTCTTGCTGCTTGGCTTTCCTTAGCTTTTTGCATTACATCTCCTTCTGGGCTTTTGCAGTATCTGTTCCTTACTTTAGCATCTAAAAGCTCATTCTGATGCTCTCCCTCTCCATTGCCCAGGGTTGCTGGGGGTGAGGAAGGAAGAGAAGTAGTGACAAGGACCCACCCTTACGCTAGGAAGCTCATTTCAATCTGTGGATTCATTCACTTATGGGGTGGGGGGAACTGTTGTGAATGACCCACCCAGCCTCCTATTTCAGTTTTGCTGTGGGCCCATAAACCCTCCCCTAACTTCTGCCAGTTTGCACTATCCTCACTTCTTTTTCAGTGGCACTGCTGGAATTCAAAATGTTTCACTTCCTTTTTATTTTTAATCTTTCATGTTATTCTTTATAAAGCACAGACTTCTGGAGGCTTCTCCTACCCTCACAGGGCTTCTTTGGAGGTTTTTCCTGATTCAAAAGTAAGGAAAGCCAAACAGAAAGCAACAAATGCTATCACTGAAGTAGAATAGCTATTTTCCTTTTTACAAAGCCTCTCCTCAGAAAAACTGACACCAGAGCATTGTAGTCTACTACTGGATGCAATTGCTGCCTGCTGAGTTTCCCTCGTCTTCTGTTCACAGTTTCCATCACTGGCTGAACTATTTTTATCAAGGCCATTATAACCTGCAAAAGCATGAAATGGACTTTAGTCCATTAAGGCATATACCATAATAAATTTGTCCGCTTTTAAGATTCTTTTAAGCCACAATACAATTTTGTTGTTCTTCCACATATATAAGGCTGCATACGTCTCTGGGCAAATGAACTCACGTATGTCTGCCCACCTTCTCCTTAAAAGCTTTGCTTATCTGGACTAGGGAAGTACCATCAGAAAGCTCAGAGGAAGGAGAAATTAACAGGCTAGTTATGGTTCTCTGTAACCTACTACCTCAGAAGAAATGCCTTCCAATTGCTTCCAAGAACTACATTTGAGGAAACCCCATGATGACTGACAGGATACTTGGTGCCAGTGCTTTAGTAATACCACTAACTAACTGATATATCAGTTCCTTCCCTCGTATCTTATCTATTTGTCAGATACCAAATCATAAGTCTGATTGGTAGGATGGGGGGGGGGGAGCCAGAAGGGTGCTGAGAGCTGCTGCCAGTTCAGCAACACTACAACACTGATAAGAAAATAACTACAGTGGTAGCTTGGTTTAAGAACAGCTTAGTTTATGAACAACTTGGATTAAGAATGCTGCAAACCTGGAAGTAGGTGTTTTGGTTTGTGAACTCTGCCTTGGAATAAGAACATGTTTCGCTTCCTGTTGGGTGGGTTCCATTTGTAAATTGAGTCCCCCGCTGCTATGGGAAAGCAAGCCTTGGTTTAAGAATGCTTTGGTTTAAGAACGGACTTCTGGAACAGATTAAGTTTGTAAACCAAGGTACCACTGTATTTAAATACACCATAAAATATTTGGGTAGTGAAAGCCTGTTACATGCAGAAGGTGAGCAGAAATTAGGATAAGCCATTTCCTAGCAGAGGACAGTTAATGCAAATTAATGACATACACTTTTATGTCCAAATGGGAGTTTTGTATTAGTGGCTGGTGTTAAACTGTTTAAAGATTCATTTTACCAGATGTAGGAATATATACTAAGTCAGACTATCTATACAAATTCTATCTATATAAATTCAGGTTTTTAGGCGGGGGTCTTTCCCAGCCCATCCTAGAGAGACCAGGGATTGAGCTTGGAAACTTCCTGCATGTAAAGCAAATGTTCCACCTCTGAGCTATGGCCCTTCCTAAACAAACAAGGCGGCAGCAATGCTAAGGAAAAAACAAGACTATAATTCTTCTATCGGAAAGGTTTCAAAATAAAATGAACCAAAAGCCCAAAGTTCCACACTCTTTCTAGCTGTAGAGGAAAACATGTCCTCTCAGCAGCCATTGCAAAACAAATTAATAGATTTATCACTAAAAAACAAACAAACCCCACAAACACAAATTAATTTTTGTTTTAAAATTAAATTAATGGTAGTTAGGGGCTTTGTTTTGACCTATAAAGCCTTAAATAGCTCGTACCCTTAAACCACAATACTTCAATAACTGCCTCTCCCCATATGAACCAACCTGGACCGTGTGATCATCATCTGAGGCCCTTCTTTGTGCGTCTCCTCCACATAAGGTCCAGAGGGCCTCTTCTGTGGTGGCTCACCATTTGTGAAATGCTCTCCCCAGCGAGGCTTGCCTGGTGCTGTCATTACATATTTTTAGGCACCAGGCAAAAACATTCTTCATCTTCCAGGACTTTGGCTAATTAAACAATCAATGGCCTTTTAAACTGTGGCAGGGGGTGTTATTGTTTTTGTTTGTTACTATGTTATGCATTGTTGTGTTTTTATATTGTAAACCACTGTGATCTCAGATAAAGGGTGGTATAGAAATTTAATAAATTATTATTACTATTGGAACAAAACAAGAAGTCATCTGCATGATATCTTCCACAGCTTTTCTACTTGTAAGCAAACGAGATTATGGGAGATATAGCCCCAGTCTGACACTATTCCAAGGGATCCCAGCACTATGTAAGACAGCATAGAAAGGTTAATGGTAGTTACTTTCAAAATTATAATAACATGGAGAATGCGGCTGCAGTATAAACAAAGTAGGTTCCAGAGATCATTTAGGGGTTATAGTGGACAGCATAGCTGGTTCTAGTTTTGAGAAGCCTCAGCAGTATCCCATCAGATGGGTCATCTGCCCACCAGCTTCCTCTGTTCAGTGGCAGCAGTGTTGCCCTCTAAGGACACTGAGACATCAGTAGCTGCCCAATGGTAGACCTCTATAATGTCATCCAAGTATGCAGGAGGTCAGCACTGGGACAGAGGCACTAAGCTACAGTCCTCACCCAAATTCATTAATCCCTGGCCCTCAGGCATGAAGCACCCACCACATTAGCACCCAGATAGTTTTAACGTTTTAAAAGAAATAAATTTTGTGTACCTAATATTTTATTGCTCCTGACAGTTGCCAAAGAGTACTAGCTTTGAATAATTCGTTTATGAACTGAACAGTTGTGGTATAGGCAAGCTTCCCACACACTGCTTAACCATGTGGCTTCATTAGGAAATGGAAAAGAAAAGCTTATTCAGTTTTTATGACTATTCACCCTTTAGCATCTCAGCTGAGGGGGACAAGTGATCCTATTTATGTGAGCTGCAGCCATCACGTTTTTTTGTTTTGTTTTTTGTTTTTGTGAGCTGGAAGCCACAAGCCTCGTTTAATGCAGACCAATGAATATGCCAGCCACGTTCTGAAAATGCTTATCTTAAAAATATCGGGAATTGTTTGCACTTTAAGCTGCAAGCAGATTTAGAAATACTGAGCAAATTTACTGTGTATGTGTGTGTGTATTGTATTGTATACACATTTGAAAAACACACACTCCACTATGAATGCAGGCTTTTTTTTTTCCAAGGGGAAAAAATAAGGGCAGCAATTGTTGTCTTTTGCAACAAGGATAAAATGTTTGAATATACTTTCATCAACCTCTTGATGCACTCTGCAGAAGAATACTGAGCTAAACAATGACTCAACTCTGCACTTTCCTTCTCTGTTCCTTCTGTGCACATCCAAGCCACTGCCATATTCTGCTGCTTAGTCTAGTTACTATATAACCTCTTTTGCTAGCCTCCACTCATGCCAAATACCTTGAGAATGGATGTCCTAAAGCTTTCTCTCTCTGCCACTACACTCATTACCATTGTTCCAATCCTTAAAACCTTTAAGTCTCACTATCAGTTTACAAACTGAAATGAACTGACTAGTATTTACCACTCCACCTCTGATTACGGTATTTCCCCCCTACACTAACTGTCACTGATTTGTCCTTCTCCTTTTGTCCTTCTCTCAGGAGTGCATAGCTCTATGTGCCTCTAGCCCAAATCACACCTGCATTTTCAAGCAGTTAAATTGCTATTCAGGAAATTCTCCCTGCTTCACCCCATCCACTATTCCTGTGGATTATCCAATATCCTGCTTTGGCTATTGTTACTGCCACCCTCCCCTCTTGATAGTGTGTGGAAGGTAACACTTTCCTTGTTTGCCTATCCGGTGTACTGGTCCATACTCTCCTGCAACTTGATGCAAATAGAATCCCATCATGTCATTGTTGGTGACTGTCAAGAAAGTGTTTAACTCACATTTTTGCACTACTCCTTCCTACCCACACTTCATTCGAATATTTACTCATTCTCTCTTCCCTTCCAGTTTCCTGTGAAGCTGACAACACCATGGAAAGCCCTGGTGAAATCGAAAGTTATCTTATCAGCTGTTGGTTTTTAAACAACAACATAAAATTATACATGCCCTTTTGGAAAACAACGACGAAATAGACAAGGCTTTTTCCTGACGTTATTGGTTTGATCAAAGAAGAAAGAAAGGTTTGGAAGATGCTGACACAATCATAGAAAAGGAAGCAGAATTGGGTAAAGGAGCTGAACCCCTTAACAGTAACCAAAGCGACATAGTGAGGAGAGATTAAAATGCTAAAAAACATATTCCCAAGTAAGCCAAGCTCTATGGAAAATAGTTGGTGGATCGCTAAAACTATTGCAGATTTTGAAAAAAATCTGCTCAACAGCAACACACATGAAAAATACAGAATGAAACGTGATTGTAAATCTATCTTATATGGCCAGCAATCAATTTAATAGCATTATACAGTACTGTACATCAATTAATGCTTCATTTTTGTCTTTCACACATGCAAAACAACAGTGGGAAAGAACCTCAAAAGCCCTTTTAAGCATGTGAAATCTGTCTTTTGTCTTGTATACTCCTGTCTTAAATGCCTCTTGTCACGCTTGCATCAGCCTTATCCTCTACATCAACCAAATTAGCACAATATTCTGCCTACAGATTTTTCCTTAAAGCAAAATATACTTTTGCCAAGATTTTCCTAGACCTCACATTTTCTACACACTGCTGGGTCAGCTAGATTCTACTGCATTCCCATGTAGCCTTTAACAAATCTTATCCTCTTTCCTCTATTTTCGTCTCATCTAGCTGCGTCCTTTCATTAGAAATTACATCAGTCCTGTCTACTCTGCAGCATTTCTACGATGCTGGCGCGAAGCAGATATGAAATAGTATTCAGGTCAGGAGATGGGTCCCAAACAAAGACATTCTTTGCCCAGTGTTGGAGATTCCTTAATTCCTTACTGACTAACAAGGTTGAGTATCTCCCATGCAGAGTCTACCAGCATAGTCTGTAGTCCAAAGGCTCTTCCAGACTAGCAGGTGGTATTCAAAAACATACTTGAAATTCAGGTTGTTAAATTAAAATGGATTTGGCATGCTTGCACAACAAACAAACAAACAAACAAACAAACAACAAGATGTAGAGGATCAAAAGAACACCCATCAGTTTACATGGGGAGGAGAAAAGCCAGTTCCTTTGTGACATTCACTATTGGGGTTCCTGTTGAAAGTTTCAATATATGGATTTCCATAAATTTATTTCACCTATGCTGATATAAATCTTGACCATTTGGCAGGAAGGAAGAAAACTAACTAAATAAAATTGTAGCAACTGTAATGCAAACACAATTTTTATCTCATACAAAGAGATGGATGCAACATGAATGCCTGGGCCGCCTTTTTGAGCAAGATCTTTCAGAGACCCTGATACCACCAATCTTACTGCTTTCCATACATTTTCCATTAGAATCATAGAATTAAATAATCTCTTCTTCACAAGCTGCTCCTACAGACATTTAGGCTGCAACCCTACTCACCCTTACCTGGGAATCAATCCCTAGATATAGCTCAGGCTTACTTCTAAGTACAGGATTGCGTTGCAAATCCACTGAAAATATCTCAACTATCCTGCACTACACTCTTTAAATTCACTCAAACTTGACTGTCCTTTACCAATATATAACGCATTAGAATCCTCCAGTAGCTACATCACAGTTTTAATTCAACAACAACTTGGAAAAAATGTTTGAAGACCACTAAACTTAAAGCAGTTAGCTCTGCAAAGGCATTAGTATGCTTTATGCAGACCCAGATAAGAGATCTGATTTGATTTATTCTGCATTCACATCTCTGCAACCACTTTAAAGATAGTACAGAATGAGTTTGTCATGCTGCCTTAAACCGCATTTTAGCTGCAGTCGAAGTAGGTGACGCTGAATATGTGAAGGTCCTGCCAAAAGTACAAATTAAAGGACTAGAATTGTCAACATTTTGATTACATTGTCCCAAGGCTATCCAGATTAAGTAAAAAAAGAATGTTTATGCAATCCCAGTATGTGACAGGATTGCTGTTTTCTGTGTTACACAAAAAAATTCACAAACGTGTTTCACTGCTGGAAGCTTATTTCCAATTCCAGTTTTAGACAATTAAGAGACACTAACTTGGAGTGGCAGTGGCTGATGACGATTTGCAGTGGATTGTTTTCAGTGGAATGAGCATGTGGATGCACATTTGGATAAGGCCCAAATGCTCACTCCAGTGAAAACAATGTAGTGCAAATAACTGAGCAGCACTCTGATCAATGATGCATGCCTAATTAAACAAAGGAAAATCCATGCAAAGAAACATGTTTCCATATGTGGAACTTCTACAACCTAGCTAGGATAACCATTGCATTCCCTCTGCTCAACAGGGCAGCACCTAGCCAAGGTATAAGGACTGGGGTGGGTCTCCCTGGGCTTGGCTCCAAACACCCAGCTCTGCGGGTAGGTATTTCTGGTCTCCATGTGCCCCATCTGGGAAGTGACAGGCTCAAGACCCTCCAAGAAACTACACCTGGCTTGTCTTTGGCTTTATGACTGGAGGCAGAAAAACCAGGTTCATCTTTTGAAGTTGCTGCAGTGGCACTGGCTCATGGTAGGAGCAAGGAGGGAGAGAAGTAGCTTGTTTTCTCTCCCTTTCACCCACTGAAGCCACCAGTCACAGAGGGCTGTGCTACGTTGGGATAATGCCTCCTTTACAGTTTAAAAGCAGAGGTGGCAAACCTCCAGTTCAGTGGCCGTGTGCCTCTGTGCGAGTGCAAGAGTGAGGTGTTGCCTCAAGAAGGTTGGCCAAGGCTGAAAGAAGCCATGATTTTTTTAAAAGGCTTGACACTCTTGGGGTTGGAAGTCTTGTGTGCAAAGAAATCAGTACTGGAAGATATGCAGGTACCTATGCACAATTCACAGTAGTTTCCCCTTTGCTGGCATTCTTGTAAGTTAAATGGCAGCATGTTGCCTCGTGGTTGGAAAGATTAGGAGGGGGAACTGGGACCTCAGGAATGCAAGTATCTTTTCAGCCCAAGGGCAGTGTGCATGTGCCTTCTTCTTCTGCCATATTGGTCTGTGTCTGTTGTTGCTATTGTTGTTGTTTTAAAGAAGTGAAGATTTTCCTGCACAACTCTGGAGCAGGAAGTCTGCCCTGGCACAGAGAAATATACTCATCTTCTCTTTCTGACCCATTTTATCGCTGATCATGTTAGCACATGGGACATCCACTTGTGCCAAAAACAGAAATGAACACATGCCAACTAATCAGACTAACATTATAATTTGCAGGATTTAGCCTATGGTTCCTCTGAAAAAGAAAGAAGAGGCCTGATGTTGAATATAATATCTCATATAAACTTATGCATTAACCTTCTCATACATGGGACCTATGAATTTCAAGGGTGTTCAATACTGATAATTTTATCCATAAATATGTATGGGCTTAAGTAAGCTGTTTTCTGACCTATGGAACAGTCTTTTAAAATGTGTTTTTATAAAAAGAAATGATTGTTCTTATAATTAAGTGTTCTTTTTATAACTACAGCATTAATATGTACTAGGCAACTTTATTGTGAAGATTATAAGTCTGTGCTAATATTCTGCTTTGGCCTTTTGCCCACTAGTAATAATAAACTTTTGAATTAATTTTCTGCAGGGCTACAATTTTCAATCGATTTAATTGATAGCTTTACTAAAGCTTCAATGACAGATTAAAATCAGTATTACTCCCCATTTAATCAGTGGGTTTGAGACTAGGAGCAAAACTGAACATAGAGACAGATTCAGATGAGTAGTCAAGTTGCCAAATTACACATTTCCTTGCTCAGATACATTAATTTTGGTGGCTTGCAATCATCATCTCAAATATGGGGCAAGCATCATAGCCCTGCAATGTCTCTGGTTTGGATTAAAATCCAAGCCAGTAAAGATTTTAAGTCCTCCCTTCCACCCTGACAGATGCCAGCTGCATGAGGAAAAATGCATTTTCAGCATGGCTATAACAACCTGCCATGTATCAGAGGGGTGTGGAAGGGAGGGAGAGACCTGCTGGTCCTAAGATCTGCAAAAAAGTTAAGGTGACGGAAAGTAGCTGAAGAAGGAAACAAAACATTATCGTGCTCCCAAGGACATATTTAGGAATATCATATAATCTGATTTGATTGATAATTGGGTGAGAATAAAATGAGCAATTTTCTGAGTAGAGTAATATATCTTGGTTTTTGAGCTTGATCAGGATAGTTTACCCCATCACTATAGATCAGGCTGAAAATAGCATCTTCACTAACATCAGTTGGCTGCTTTAAAAAGGAATAGTTTTCGGGTCATAGCTGAAATTACGCAACCATCACCAAAATATTATGGGCTGGTTCACATGACAGAGTAGGCCAAAATATAGTGCAGAGAGATGGCATGAATGTGTGGGCTCCCAGAGTGAAGCTCACAACCTCTTTGCTTCCTCCCAGTCCTTTTTACCATTGTACCACTTTGAACGAAGTCAAGATTTGGCTTCGCGTGTCATCCAAACTGGGACTTGTGGTTAAGCTTTCTCCTTGCTAACTGTGATCTGTTAACTTGGCAAAGTGACTGCAAGCTTTTTGCCAGGACCCCACACATTTGTGGAGCTTTGCTAAGCCATACTTTGGCTCACCATGCTGCGAGAACCAGGCCAATGTTATGTACCAAATCAAAGAATTCCAGTACATTGCCTAGTTAAGCCCCACCCTGCATAATCAATCACATGACACGGTGCACGCACACCATTTGAATGGGAATGCCCATCAACTTTGCAGGGGCCCAAGCCCCCTCAAATATTTTATTATGGGGGCCAAAGCCCCCACGGCCCCTAGAAATTGGCTCCTATGCCAAGAAGATATCAGTCCTATCCTACTGCTGCTCTTCTACTTTTGGAACTTGGATTCTGTCTGATAGTCTTTAAGATAAGGAATTGATGAGACTGATCCACTATGAATAAGCAAAGTTGTAGCTCCCCAAGAATGAAAACCTCTGTGGCAAAATGCAAGCTATTTATCCCTATGAAGCGGGGTTCTTGAAGTTCTCTTTCTCATGATAAAAATGTTAAATATTCATGGATACGCTTTCCTTCTTTTCACTGTATATCACATGAACCTCAATAGGGTTTTAAAAAAAAATTCCAATGATGTTTAAGTTTAGGAGCAGAAGGAAGAACAGGCATTCTGAGAACAAATCTGACAATATTAAGTCAATTAATACTGATCTGCCAATAAAACATTCAGCAGAGCAAAATTCCACAGAAGACTTCCAGCAGCGTCACACACACAAAACGGCACACTTTCCCACTCAGAAAATACATTAAAGCTTTTCGCCATTTTGCTCCCTTCCACACCAAAACTGACAAGTATAATATAGAAAGCAGTTGAACATTGGAAAATGTGGTTGGAGAAAACAGCAAACAGATGGCTTAGCAAGATATAGGGCTGCTGGTTTTGCTCTTAATTTTAGTTGTATTTTAAAAACATTTCTAATCACCCCAATGGATTTACAATGCTGCAAGTTAAATAGATCTTTTTATTTTAAGTGCATTGAAATGGGCACACCATACATAATAATTCTTGTATAACAAAGGTCTCTTTTTATTATTTTTAAGCACTTCAAATAAGAAACCTAATGACTTCACCACATGCAAAATATATAGCATGAGATCTTACTTGTTTAATTGCACAAGACAACTATGAACCCCATGGGAAGCACCCCACATATTTTTATCTTTTTCCCTGGGAATTTTTGTTCAAACTAGTAACAAAATAACAGTGTTCCCATATCCTTTTTTATTTTTTAAATCAGCGCAAGCCAGTGGGAACTTTGTCTTCAGTATTAACTGCTGCAGTTGGGGATCATGCAGTCCCAATGAAACAGCTGAAAAAGACTTGCCCATTTAAAAAAAACAAAACACACTCCTGCATGTGATATTTATTTATTTAATCTGCATTAAGGCACACACAGAAAGGGGGCAGCATTAAGGTGTTTAGCCATATCCTTATGACCCCACCCCACCCCACAATTTTGCATACTTGAATTTATGTTTGGATACCCTACATTGCATTCAGTGTAGCGCTATGGCGAACATTCTGTCAGTACAAGGATTTCGCCTTGCATGATGGAACATCCTTCTCCCCGCAAGTGCCCCTAAATCTGCTCTTGGGGTTTCCCAGAGCAAGAGTCTACGTGGATTTCCCCCTTGCCCTGCTTCTTTCCCAGGGAAAACCTGTTCTTTAGTGCTAAATTGGACTAAACATCAACATGGAGAGAAAACTCACAGTGGCTACTGTGAAAACAGGATGCTGAGCCAGATGGGCTCTTCTTATGCTCTTACCATGTCTGGAGAGCAATTTGGACACAGCACTGATCTCCCCAGGTTCCTTTTATCCTCTAGGCAATAAATTCAGGAGAAAGATCTCTCCTCTGTTTCCCCAACCTTTCCTCTCTGAAAGCAGGAACACTACAAATCAAGATTTCAGAATTAGTGTTCACAAGTGTCTGACTCTGAAATAATATTCACACCTACCAGTGCCGCTCAAGTTCTGAACCTGCAAAGGAACCCAATGCCCTTAACATTTATGAAACTCAAAAATCATACAGAGTTACAAATGTCAAGGCTAACGAAATACTATTTCCTGACCCTACCAATAACAGAATAGAGGAGAAAAGAAGTTTTTTGGTGGCACATAATAACCTATGTAAAAGAAAAAAATTGTTAAAGAAGACGGCATGTTTCGGCACTTTCTTGCCATGTTTCTTGTTAAATCTGGGGAAGGCTATCAAGGAAGAGAAATAAAATAACCTAAAAATAAAAAATGCAAAACTTTTCAACATTCAGTGGTTGGTTAACTTGTATTCTCAGATACCCAGGTTCCCAAATACCCCAACCAGGTCCATCTGAAGAATTTCTCAGCTGGTTCTAGTAAACAACTTAGATAGTGCTTTTAAGGGGTCAAGGCCTAACAGTGTCTTTTTACAAGGTTTCACAATTTCATTAAGAACATGAAATACATACCTGCATATTGAATGAAATAATACAGCAGTAGCTCATCTCAGGCAGCAGCTGGGGCTCTCATGCAAACGTCGCTTTGTGTCAAAGCCAAGTCAAGAAGTTTCTGCTGTTTTCTTTGAGGACAAGAAGATTTTGTTTTCATTCTCATATGAACCAGTTTTTAAATATATCAAAGTGTTTATATGCCATCATACAAGATGAGCTAGAAATCCATTGCTACATATTCTGCTCCATATTTAAATGTCACAGCAGCCACTGAAAAAAACAAACTCAGCAACAAATCCTCTTATTATCTGCTGTTTTTACTACTCAGCATGTGATGTTTTAAAGTATGACGGCAAAGCATGTTTCCTCCTATATTCTCTTAACCTATACAATTTATTTTGCTCACTTGACATTCATGCTCATATGTTAGTAAAAGAGATTCCACTCCAGATTTTAGCTTGCCAGTAACTTCAGCGTAGGTGAACAATGCCAGAAACTAATGAATACTCAATCTATTCACTGAATTGCAAATCAGACAAGAAACTTCTTCCTCCTCCTATGACTTCTTTCTAAAAGGTTTCTTTTTTGCATCTAGGTCTCTTTCCTTATAAGCAGAACCCTTGGAATCCACAACCAAAATACCAAGCCTTTTGTAAACATCCTAACGTTGCCTTGCTTTAATTTTTAATATTGTGAAGAGATCACAGCAGCTTGCAAAACTAGGAATCAGATGACACTCTTGAGATTGGCAAGTCTTTTTCTCTGGCGCCACAGGATGCCAGTCAATTATACATATATATAAATCATTATATTTTCACACCAAAAAATGGGCATGTAGTCATAAAATGAATTGTATTACAATGCATTAGACCCAAAAAGACTTTCGGAAATCACTGGAAGCAAGTATGTTACAAGAACATTTTAAATGTTTTTATGTAGCAGCTACATAAATGGCACATCTAAAGGCAAGATGAGACAATATTTGCAGAATTTGCAATATTTGGCAAAATCACTGGGGCCAAGAGTGCAGCTGTCTAGCTTAATTAAGTTTCTACTTGCTGCAAGGATTTAGGTCAAACCCTTAAAGTTACTCATGGGATTTTACAATCTGACATTTTCTTAAGGTCTGCAATGCAGACAGTAGTGTGTAACATGCAAATGAACAGGAGATCAGAGGAATCCAAGATACATAACATCAAGATCCTTCAGGGTCACTAGTTTAAAATTATACAGGTCACAACAGTGACATGTACAAGTTGCTGCCATATGTTGGCTCCTTGGTCTCTCCTATGGGAAGCAACTATAGGAATTTCAAAACAGTTTCTATTTTGGCTGCTGTCCATAGAACAACTCCATATAATTTGCATCCTCAATAATATTAGTTGAGGCCCAGCACAGAGTGGACACAGTGACACAGCTGGATTTATAGGTTCAACAGCAGTGTGAATAAACAAAACTCTGAAATTTTTTTTTTAATGCAATTAGGAATGAAAAACTTTTTTAAAATGTATGTTCACTAATTTGTAACAGCCACATGGCTAACACGCAGACATGCAAGAGCTTTTAATAACTGAGACTTTGTTAGTAGTATTTATTCACTGCTGTTCTCAAACAGTAAGTCAAATCTTAATCTCATTAAAATCTGTCAACAGTCCATATAAGAAACAGATTTTACTTTTCTGCACACAAATACACACGCTGCCCCAGCCATATATAGACAACTAGTGAGGAGTGCTTGGTGATGCCTGGGAATTTTTAGAAAGCAATAAATATTGTGATTTTTAAATGGATAGTGTAATTTGTGAATTTGGATACATCATACCAAAAATCAGGTAAAGTTATGTTTTGGTCCACTATCTTGATTCAAAATGGTGACCAGCATCCAAATGTCTGCAAAGACTGCCACCCTCATCTCAGGAACCCTCAAGCCAAGTTCAGTGAAGAGGCAGCTGAACCTATGCCAAAAATGGATGAAGTCACACGAGACTGGTACTTTGGTCTGCCATCTTGATTTAAAATGGCACCTGGCATCCAAATAGTGACAAAGTCCGCTGCCCCACCTCAGGAACCGTCATGCCAAGTTTGGTGATTTATATCTTGAGATGTGGCTGAACCCATAGAGGACAAACATACAAACAACCTTCCAAAATACAGTACTGTATATAATAGATAAAAATAGTGAAGATTCCTCCTACCCTTCTCCAGTATACAACAAAGGAGATGAAGGAAAGCACCAGGCAAAACAGGAGGAGAGAAGCTCTAAAACCTAGATGATCCAGAACTACAAGTTCCGGGGGTTACAAGTTCCTTACCTCTGAACTAAAATCTACTGACTTATCATTCATTCAGACCAATATGTTTTGATTTATAATCTTCATCTGTCACTGTAAAAAAGGTAACCCTCTTTATCTTCCGCCTCTGCTTATAATTGCAACTATCAAAATGCAGTGAGCTGTATAGATAAAATTTAGTGCACCTTAGGGGCTGTCACTTCACTATACAGCAAAACAGTTCCATTCATTTCCACCCCAGAGTCCTCTTTTCATTTAATAAACCCCTCATCTCCAAATTGAAAGCTATTATTTAAACTAAAAAATACTTGCAAACAAAGAAGTAAAATATTTTTAAGAACAATAGCTGTGAACCTGAGATGTAGCCTCACATGGGCAAGTGAGACTCCTCCATTGAAAGCAAAAGCAAGGGAGAATGTCTGATCATAATCTGTAAAAAATATATACAGTGGTACCTCGGGTTAAGTACTTAATTCGTTCCGGAGGTCTGTTCTTAACCTGAAACTGTTCTTAACCTGAAGCACCACTTTAGCTAATGGGGCCTCCTGCTGCTGCCGCCGCACAATTTCTGTTCTCATCCTGAAGCAAAGTTCTTAACCCGAGGTAATATTTCTGGGTTAATGGAGTCGGTAACCTGAAGCATATGTAACCTGAAGCATATGTAACCCTGTACCTCTGTACAGGTACCACTGTACTCTGTACCACTGTACCACTGTACAGGTACCACTGTACTCAGGTACTAAATTCAGAGTAGGGTACATAGAATAGGAGAATATATGTTAATGCTCAACACTTTTGGTGGATTGCAGTATAGTAAACAAAATGTTCAGTAATATTGTTGCCATCTTCTGGATTTGTTTTTTTTAATGGTCCAGTGTACAAAGTGATTCTCAGCACATATAACAAGGGTTTGCCTTCTGAAAATACACAAACAGCAGGCTGTTTATACTAGGAACAAGGTTACATTTAACTTTAGATGAGCATTAGAAAAGCAGAACCTTATCTAGTCCAGCATTCTGCTTCCCACTGTGGCCAACCAGATCCCTCTGGGAAGCACACAAGCAGGACATCAAGGCAATAGTCCTCTCCTGTTCTTGTTCTGCAGCACAAGAGGCTTCCTGCTGTTGATCCTGTGGAATGCATTTAGCCACCATGACTAGTAGCCATTGATAGCTATATCCTCTATTAATTTGTCTAATGCCCATTTAAAGCCACCTAAAATGTCAGCCATTTCCACATCTTATGAGAGCAAATCCCATAGTTTAATTTTGTGATGCTGCCTTGGAAACTTCAGCTGGTGCAGAATGTAATGACTAGATGACAGAAACAGCCTCCAGAAACAGCTCTATTGACTTATTTGTTTGCAGCCATAATTCTGGGCATCATGAGTTTCAAAAGCCTTAACAACCATATACGGAATGGGACCCAGATACCTGCATGAACACCACAAGAAATGAGACGTAAGAGCATAAGAAGAAGAACCCTACTGGATTAGAACACATGTCCATCTAATCTCACAATGGCCAATTAGATGCCTATACGAAGCCCACAAACTAGACCTGAGTGCTACAGCACTCTCCCCACTCATGTTCCTCAGCAACCGATATTCAGAAACATATTTCTTCTGCCACTGGAGGTAGTACATAATCACTAAATATGATAGTCATTGACAGCTTTATCCCTCCCATACCCAATAAATTAACAGAATCCCCCTTTAAAGCTATTTAAGTTGATAGCCATTGCTACATGTTGTGGGACCAAATTGTACCATTTAACTATGTACTCTGTGTTTTGATGTCATAAGAGACCCTTCTTTGTGTTCCCTTACATTCGGAAATGAGGCAGGTGGTGATGGCCCCCTTATGAATACCCTAGAGACTCACATGCCACCTTCACTCCCAAGTTTCAGACAGCAGGTCAAGTTATTTTATTCACCAGGCATTTTAACTGGCTTTATGGACAGAACCCAAGTTTGTATATGAATTGATTTTATTCCCTGATTTTAAATTTCTAGGGCTTTTTTTTTTTTTTAATTTGCTGATTTTCTTGTTTTTAGTTATTTGCTGGAGGTGTTTTTTGTTTTTGTTTTTTCAAACCCTTCAACCTTTACCTGTTTTGGAATTGGTTTACAGATCGAAAAGAACATAAAAATATCTTAAATAAATGAATAAGTACAGTTATTCAAAATTAAGGCTAGAGGGAAAATACATAAGCTCAATTTGCAACAGCAGAAGCATTACTATCAAATCCTCTGAAGCCACAACTAAACATATTTCATGTGTAGAAGATATACAAGCTCACGAAGAAATGAGTGATTGTATATATTTGGGGTGTAAGATGGACTAAATGCCTCAAGGCAAAGTTAAGATTTCCCCTGAAAGTAGTGTTTTGTGTTGCTTGTTCTGAAGGGTATGTGTGTGAAATCATCTATCAGAATAATGGCTGCTAAACAGAACGATGGTTTCCATCTTGAAGCCATATTAATAGACTGAAGGCTCTCTCTAAAGTAATTACCTAGACACAAAAAGGAAAGGGGGAAAAATCATTTGGGGGAGAGATGAAAGTGCTTGCTGGGAAGAATGAAAAGGTATCAGGTGTCCCTTGGTTTGCTTCTGGCCCCCTTCATTGCCCAGAATATTGGCAAGGAAATTGCTATTAAGTCACCCTGAGCTGAAAGGACAAAGTGGTATTGGTAGTGCTTCCAAGCATTTTAGAACAGTTAACCTAGAAAAAGACAACACATTCCAGTGACTGTTCACAAAACATAAAAGAAATCCTTTGAGCCTGACATTTACCAGAATTCTGAAGCCCATTCCATCCATTTCTTACAAACTAACCACCCACTCATGGGTTCACAATGATTACCGCAGAATCACAGAGCTGGAAGAGACCAGAGTCTCCCAAGTCCAGGTTTAGGCACCTACCTATTGATTAACTTTCAGAATTCAAACCACAGGATACTAAAGCCAGAGAGAAAATGTGAGAGGACATTTTTTAAGATAAATTAATGAACACGAATAAATCCCATTCACTATAAACTACAAGCTTTACTGTGTACAATTTCACATTATCCAGTACACCATATCTGTGATCCATTGAAGCACATGAACAAAGCATTTCCATGCATGATGGGTAGTTGTCATCAAACAACTCTTCTCGCAATGGTGTCTCATGCCTCATGGAGTGCTTTATATCCCAGCCCATGAGAAGGAAAATTCTAGATGCTCCAGAAAGAAAATAGGTAATTTTTTATTTATTTTTTTGCTCAGTCCTTGAGGCATGTTGCCCCATCAGCCTCCACTGTCCTCATTTCCTTTCTCTGAACTCTAGATTATTTGTTCAGGAAGTGACTACAAGAAAAAAGCTGAAGACTGGAGAAATGTGCTGCATCTTAGGTTCAGGAGCAAAGTTGAAGTCACTAAAGTTCTAGGAAAGGCTCTGCAATCTGCTGGTATCCTGTAGCATCTCTGAAATAAGATGCCAGCTGAAGGTAATTTCTCACTTTACATTTTATAAATGTATATCTTTCTCAAGTACAAAATGCATAAACTTCCTATTAGTTGGGAACAGCTCATACACATTGAAATTGCCACTTTTTCCAGTGAACTATATCTAAAAGTGGCTCAATTCTTTCTTGATGCTGTCTGTACACATTTAATGAGCAAAAGTGGGGATTTAACACACACATGCATCATTCTCAACTAAATCAACAAGATGCCTGTTTATTAAACCAAGGATTCCATACCCAGGTAGGAAGTAGTCTTGAATCTAAGTGAAATTGTCAGGCCTAAACAAGGCAATTGTAGAGTGTAATCATATGCACTTTTACTCAGAAGAAAGCTGTATTTGTTCCATAGAACGTGCTCCCAGATAAGTGTGCACAGGATTGCAGCCTTAGTCTGCAACTCTGATCATCAGCAGGTTTTTTTAAAGGGTAAGGCAGGAAAGTTTATTTAGCTTTCCAATTTCAGATGCCAGCTAAAGACAAAAACAACCAAAAACCCTCCTCTAAATCTAAAGGATAAAATTCTCTGCATTTTCTGAAAACACAATCACAAACTTCTTTTCCTGTGGTCATGCCTGGTTTTCCTCTTATTTTCCCTGTGTCTCTTAACTAGAATTTGTAGCCTGGTCTATAAGAATGCAAGTCCTTTCCACTGAGCAAGAACTTCCAAAATGTAATACGTGTGCAAGCCCTAAAAGAAGAACAGCTGACTCCTGAGATGCATTCATTAAACACAGAGGCTCCATAGTAATGCTAGTGTTCCCTTCTCTCTTTGCACACCACACCACGATGAAGGGATTTAGAAAAAATTACTTAAACTACTCTAACGGGGTGGGGATTCAAGAGTTTCAGCTGCTCAGTCACAGACAGACTATCATATATGATGCAATTATTTTGCTTTATGTGGAATGAATTTCCAAAGAGCAAATGCTCATGTTGTAATACAGCATCATTCTGCATTGCTGATATGTGAAGTCACCAAGTCATGTCACCGTATAGGAAAAATCTGATTACAAGCAGGCATGCTGAGTATGCTTAATGCTGTTCTTTCTCTAGGATTCAATACATTTTACGTGTTTTTAAAAAAACAGAATGTCGACACCAAAAAGGTGACCTCCAAGTAGCAGCGCTGAAAACACCTTGTCATATATTAGAGCAGCATTGACCAACCGAATGCCCTCCAGATGTTTTGGACTACAACTCCCATTAGACAACTAGCTATGCTGGCTGGGACTGCTGGGACTACTTACTAGTTCAAAATATTTAGAAGGTACTAGAGTGTGGAAGTCTGCGTTAAGAGAGCTGCTGCCAATCAGAGTGGACAATATTGAGTTGGCTGGACAAACTATCTCAGCAGAAGGGTTCAGTTTCAATGATAAAGAGGCAAACACAAATTGCACCCTAAGCACATAGAAGCACACAATTTGAATTCCTATCAAATTGAAAGTTAATAATGCTGGAGCAGTTCTTCCCAAATCATGAAATAATGCATGGATTTTCCAAATGTGAGTTTCACTGCAACATTCATCAGCATTCAGTTATTTGCATGGGGATACACACACACACACACACACACACAGAATTATGCCTTATTAATTTTGCTTGCATTATTTTCAGCTCTTCTTTCTTGTTGTGCTTGCCCTACCAGCAGAACTACTAAAATATAACTATAAAACAATATTTTAAAGGGAGATTTAACAGTCACTCAGCATCCATTATGTATAATAATAATAATAATAATAATAATAATATTTATACTCCGTCCATCTGGCTGGGTTTCCCCAGCCACTCTGGGTGGCTCCCAACAGAATATTAAAAACACGATAAAACATCAAATATTTAAAATGTCCCTAAACAGGGAAGCAAACCTTACTACTTTAGTCTGAAAAAGACCAACAGTGCAAATTAAGGCTACAAAATTTTGTTGAACATCTCTCACTGAGACTTCCTACAGTTTCCTAGATTGCAAAAATATGAACTGATCTGGACCCCGTACTCATCATTTGAGGCCCTTCTTCATGTGCCCTCTCCATGAGAGGTCTGAAGGCGGCAACATGAGAACGGGCATTTTCTGTGGTGGCTCCCTGTTTGTGGAATGCTCTCCCCATACAATGATGCTGCCATCATTGTGTATCTTTACGCGCCATGCAATTTTTCCCCTATGTAACTGGGCCTCTGTCCTTTAACTATCTGTGGCCTTATGGAAGTGGGCAGGATATTTTTAATGTATTTCTTTTTCCTCTTGGTTTTAATTTATCTCAGGGAGGGGGGTATCTGTCTATTTGTTTGGTTGTAAGTTGCTTTGGGCTTGCCTGGAAAAAACAAAGTGACTAAATAAATAAATAAATAAACAAATAACAGAATGTATAAATAAAATGCATAATAAATTGGGGGGAAATAGGATCCCTGCAGTTTTAGTCTAACTGCAATGACTTAAAAATATTGTAATGTGAATCATACTTCTGCAGAGGCTAGACAGTTTTTAACTTGTCCAATCACATTTTTATTAGACCATAAATTTACTGCAAATCATATCATGCCTAATGAAGCCCATAGGGCTGTTGGCCTCAATGGTATCTTCACATACTGCTCCATATATATATATATCTATATATATATATATATATATACATATACATATAAATATATAGCATTACTCAGGCTCCTTAAGCAGGATAACTGTTGCGTATTAACACATTCCACAACTGCAAATTCACTGTTTTATACATAGGAAGTATCTGTTTTAGAAGTGATTTTCTTTGTTGGAAAACTCCACAAGCAAAAATTGTCACATGCTATGCCTTGCATTTGCACCCTCTGAAAAAAAATCACCAGATAATCCCTACTTCAAAAGCCCCACTGTTTGTCCATCTGACAACTGCTTCCAAAGAATGCAAACATGCCATCTCTATCAAGTGGTAACAAAGATTACTACAAGTGTTATGAGTTGTGTGCCCAGTACTGAAGGTAAGAAATAAACATTTTGCTGCAGATGGGTAGCAGAAAATTGTTACTACTTAGGTTTTTTCTAATGCCAATGTGAGCTCAAACATTACCGTATTTTTCGCCCTATAGGGCACACCGGCCCATAGGACGCACTTATTTTTTTTTGGGGGGGGGGAAATAAAGGGGAAAAAAATTATTCCCCCCCCGAGCCCCAAAGAACAAAGAAGCCATGACAGCGAGTGGGATGGATCCCGCTCGCTGTCCTGGCTTCGTTTTTAATTCGGGGCTGGGGGTCCGGGAGTGAAGGCGAGGTTGCGCAACCTCGCCATCGCTCCCGGAGCTTGCGGGGCAGGGGGCAGGGGAAGCCCAAGCTTCCCCCAACCCCAGAATGGATCCCAGAGCAATGGCAAAGTTGTGTACAGCTTCGCCATCGCTCTCAGAGCTTGCGGGGCTGGGGGGATAGCTTCTTGAAGCCTGGGGAGCAAGAGGGGTCGGTGCACACCTACCCCTCTCGCTCTCCAGGCTTCAGCGAAAGCCTGCATTCGCCCCATAGGACGCACACACATTTCCCCTTCTTTTTTGGAGGGGAAAAAGTGCGTCCTATAGGGCGAAAAATACAGTAATTTTAAATAGCACATCTGAACGTATATATGCTTCACAGAGGCAAAAATGGAATTTGCTCAGTAAAGCAACAATTATCCACTATAGGCCATGTCGCTTATGGGAAAAGGATGCGCATTATTATAACGACACAGTTCCAGGCGTAGTTAATGCCTGTTTCCAGCAGCTCAACTCTTTCCAAAAGCATACATATGAACTACAGTCAAGAACATTTATTCTGACATGATTAAAAACTCAAATCCTATGTCCCGCTGTGCAAAGACAACAGAGCACAGAATTGTGTTCAGGGTTTTCAGACCCATAACAGTAGATTGCTATGCTGGAAGCCTGCCGTTCCTATTATTATTATTCAATGTATTTTTATACCACCCTTACTCCCATAGGAGTTCAGGGCGGTTCGCAGCATAATAAAATATAACCAACACAAAGCAATAATTAAAACATCTAAAACTGTGTAGCTAAAATCAAAGATACAGTGCAGCAAACATCAATAGTAAAACTGTTGGGGAGGAATTTAATGTACTGCTAAGCAGGCCACTCCACCAGTGCAAGTATTTCTGCTTCCCTGATGAAACATTCTACTTTCTCCCCTGACCTCAGTGTTGTTCTAGGGGTCTCTCAATTCCCTTCACAGCCAACTTGGGGTGGCAAGAGAGGCACCTGGAAGGAGGAGCAGGGGAAGCCCTGTTGCACTAATGGAAGTCCTTGTGTGGGCTTTTGCTGGCATGACTAGTTAGTTGAATCTGTCCCATGGACTCCATAACACATTTCTGTCCTCAAAGCCCAGGCAAACAAATGCATGATCAGTTGATACCTAAAGCTTGTCAACATAGGAGACAGACCCACTTTTTCAAGAAGAGAACTCCACAGTTGGCACACTACCACTGAGAAGACTCATTTTCATGTTACAACACCACAACCCATATTCATTGGCTGGACCATGAGCTGTGCTTCCCCCATTGATCTCAGAGCATGAGCTGGTAGGCAATAGAAGAAGCACTCCTTTAAGTGCTCATTGAAATACATCTGGTAGCTCACAGACACAGAGTGCAATTCTATAAGGATTAGTGACATCTGAGCCCATCCTGCTACTTGACTAAACTCTACAATTCTATGATTCTACAATTCTAAACTCTGTGATTCTATGATTCTATACCAGCTGCAGCTACAGGACTGTCTTCAAGGATACCACCACATAAGGTCACAAGGCCAAACTGTAAGGTTAATACTGCTGAAGCTGGGCTATCCTAGTCCTGGAATGGCCATAACTAGTGAACCAGTCATAGTTGGATATCACTCAGGCTTCTAGCAACAGCTTGGAATGAATGAGTACCCACAAACTATGTACCTGTTTTTTCAGGGGAAGTACAACCCACTCCAAAACAGGCAATTCCCCCAATTCTTGGACCCAAGAAACACCTGTCCATAGCTCCTCCATCTTGTCAGGATTCATTCTCAGTTTACTGGCACTCATCCAGGCCATCACTGCTTCCAGACATTGGTCCATCTCTCCTAATTCATTTGTAATGTAGTGTCATCAGTAAATCAGTGAGACCATGCTCCAGATCCCCAAATGAACCTCCTAGGAATTTCAATAGCATGGGGGACAAGTAAGTTCCTTGTGTCATGGGGCTGAGCGGAAGCTCCTCAATGCTACTCTCTGGTAATGACCCCACAGGCAGAGTCCCAACCTGCACAACTACTCAAGGATATCATGGTCAGCGATACCAAACACTGTTTGTCCTCTGATAAAGAATCAAGATGACCAAAGCTGTTTCAGTGGTGAATACAAACTGAAATGGACCTACACATTATCCATGCATGTCTGCAGCAGGCCAGCCACCACTCTCTCAATCCCCTTGCCCAGGAAAGAAATATTTGCAACTGAATGGTTGTTATCTAATACCTTGGGATCCAGGGACAACCTCTTCAGGAAGGACCACACCACAGTCCCTTTCAAGGCAGCAGCCATGTATCTTCCCACAATGAGGCACTGACCACTCTCTGGATCCAGCCAGTCAGTCCCTCACTGTTAGATCTTAAAAGTCATGATGGCCTACCCCTGCAACACCCAGTCCACATTGTCAGGATACAACAACTGAAAGTAATCCCATTCACTTTTACCAGATAGTGTAGGACCTGTATGAACTGTGCTGTCAAGTTCAGAGTGGATAGGAGCTCAAAACAATCACAATAATTAGCACTGCTATTCTAGAAAAAGAAAGTATTGCATGGCACAACAGCAATGCTAAGGCAAATTTTCGGTATGTGTTTTTCGGATATGAGTGTTATGGTATATGCAGCTCCTTGCAACCCTTATGAAGTAGCACCAACATGAGCACCACCACCTTGCAAGTGCCAGGCATTCCTTTGAAATAGCAAGGAAAGCAGAGACATACAGCTCTCTGCCCCAATTGTCTCACATAAAATACTGTGGCACTGTTGCAAAGGCAGATAATGCTAGCATTTCCTCTGGCATGGTACTGAAAAGTCTGAAGATAGTATATTTGACAAAGTGCCTGGAACAGCTACAGCTTTCTGTTCTTTCCTTCTTGCTTCTTGAACATGAAGCCTGAGAAACATCCTATACAGTATGTACAACCCAAAATACTGCACCCCACATTTTAAACATGATGTAATTCAAATAAAGTTACCATTTCACTTGCTCTGTGCCCCTAAAGCTTGTAAATTATTAAATTATATTTTACAACCTCAAATTTTAGAACCAACAGTTTATTACACCAATTTAATTATAAAAAGAATAAGCACAATTCAGCCAAGATAGGTATTCTGAAGCCCATTACATGAGATGTTTGCAGATCCAGACATCTAAAATGGGCAGGGGGTTGCTGCCACCATGTCTAATTTGGATCTTACTGTCTTTGATTTCACTGTAAGAAAGCACAGACATAATTTAAGAATCAACACGTGCTTCACTGTGCTCCCTACAATAAGTGGTTATTTTAGAGCACTCAATTTACATTTTGTCCAAGAACTGTAAATTACAGTAAAATGGTGGGTATCTGAATAACTATTCTCCTTTTTCTGTCACTGAAAGATGAACTAAATTAACTGCAAAAACAGGACCCTTCAAATTTACCTTTCAGACTAAACCACAACAAATCGTATCGTCTGCAAACATAACCAAAAGTGCTTAACAATTGTTTAAATGCTGACAGAGTTCTCATGAGAAGAGTTTGTTTAAAAGAACTACAAATTGTTACACAATTTTTCAGGTAATACAAAGAAGAATGTGGGGCTGAGGACACGTGTGAGCAGGTAAGTATCCTGGGAGAATTTTCAATTTCTATGCATGCCTTTCTAACACACCCTGTCCCTACTTCTGAGCATAAGAAATGAATGTACCACAATAATGGAGCGGGGGTGGGGTGGGGGAGAGAGAAAGCATTTTACAAACACTATGTATTTTAGGCTACAATCCCATACACGGTTACCTGGGAGTAAGTCCAATTGATATTGATGTGACTTACCAGACATGCACAGAATTGTGCCCCTGATGTTCTACTAATTTCCCTTCATTCACCATCTTTCCTGATGGAAGCAGCAAAGATCACTCTATGTTTTTTAAATATTTCCCAGGTTAAAAAAGAGGGGGAGAGAGAGAGCTGGCTTTAACATATAAATTGTGATTCTGCAGGCACAGCAAAATGCTGGCAATCCATTGGTGGTGTTAGGAATCCTTCACTAGACTAAATGTGACTGGAAAGATACTGAGAACAGTTCAGTGGTATCTTCTGGAGAAAGAGAAAGAAGAAGCCCCAGGGAATAAGCAAATAATAACAACAACCAAAGGAAGAAGGGAGGGGGAAAGGGGGTCTCTTTCAAACCTCACTACCCTTGAGCATTGTGTGAACCTCTTTTCTTCGCTGAAAGCCTTCTTTGTCACACACACACTTCAAGATCTATTTGCAAGAGGGGGAGGAGTCACTTTATTTATTATTTTCCCCACTCCCCCTTTTTGCAGTTAAGTTGCAGCACATAAAGCCTTGGGATGAATCTCGCCTGTTTCCCCCCCTCCCCTCTCTAAACTAGTAAAATCATCAGTCTGTGTGAGTTAAGAAGGTGGAGATCTGGACAAATTTCAGCATTTTTGCCAAGAAGGAAGGGGGAAGCAGCTTTTGCATGTGGAAAACTCTACTGTACTGTATAGGACAACTATCAATTATTAAAGGATTACATCATTGTAGTTATTCTCACCCTCTCCCTCATTCAGCGTGCCACAAAACATTATCTAATTGATCCTCTTGCAATCACAATGCATCCCCATCAGGGGTTGACAAATGTCCCTTATACTGAAGCGGAATCCCCTTCTTTTTAAAAAGAAGGTTTCTGTATTCCACAACATCTCAGCACATAGAACCTAGCAGGCAGCAGTCCTCATTTAAGAAAGCCGAAGCTCTACTCTGTAGATCAGCGGCATCATCTCCAAAGTGCCCCTGTTTTGAAAATCCTGTCATATGGCCACGCCAGTCACCAACCCCGTCAGCAGCAGGGTCACAAGAAGGGCCAATCCTACAGAGCAGACAGCAGCTCACATAAATCTCTGCTTTTGATAGCTATGAAGCATTTCTGCAAAGGCGTGGGACAGGCAGCCACACACGCACACACAACATCCTATAAATCTCAAATGAAAAACTTCTTAACTGCAGACTGTTCCTCCCAGAGGCCAGCACAGGGCACCCTTATCCAACAAGAGCTGGACACAAATGGCATATGGAAATAACAGGGCTTTATAGAGCTAGTAAATACGTTGAATGCCATGCTTTAGAAATGACATTACAGTATTCTGGCTCCCCATCCACACCTCTCTGCCATGTTCGACGATGCCGTTATTGCATGGGGAATGAAAGCGTTCTGTTCTGGTTTCCAAATCTTCTTTAGGCCCAGCCACCACCACGCCTCTCGAATTATAAACGGACCCATGCCTCTGGTCCCATCATCACTCCCTTTCTAGGTCCCATCCCCTTTGGTCTGGCGTTCACACACACGACTCTGGAGGTGGGAGCTCCGCGCGAGAAACAACATGCAGCAAGACAATTGCTCCCAGAGCCACTTCAGGAGAGGAGCGCGCGCGCGCGCACACACACACACACACACACGCCAGCACAAAGCGGGGAACCCAGCCCGGTGGTACAAAAGCCGGCGCATGCCTCGTTGCCCTCCCTCCCTCCCTCCCTCCCTCCTATAAGGCAGGGGCTGCGGGAAGTCCGGGCGTCGCGCTCTCGTGCTTACCTGAAGCGCAGCCGGACTTGGGTCTGCAGCGCCGCCTTCACCCCAGCGCCCCCTCCCCCTCGCGCTCTCTGCAGGGTCCGGAGGGCGGCGGCGGCGGCGTCCCCTTTCCAGAGGAAAAAAGCTCCGGGCGATATCTGTCGCTCGCTCCCCCTTGCTATTCTTAACGTGAGGACCGACGGTGTGGGGTGGTGGGGTGGACGTCCCTGCCTCAGCGGCCGGGGGGCGCCAAATGGCCGAGGAAGGGGCGGCAGCTTTGTCTGGCGCGCGGGCTGCTTGTCCTGAGGAAGATGGGCTCGCGCTGCGCGGCTCCGTTGCCTCCTCTCTCTCTCTCTCTCTTTTTGTGCCTAAGACTCAAGCCAAAGCCGCTTCAGTCTGTCTCCTCCCCTCCTCCTCCCACCACCGCCACCCAGGCTCCTGACAGATGGCGCAACCGCAGCATCGCTGCTTTGGCGCTCCTCCTGGATGGAGCCTGGACTCCTCCACTGCCTTGCCTTGCCGTCCCTCGCCTCCTCACCCCTGCGTCAGTTCACTAAGCGGGGAGAGGATGCGGGGGGGGGGCGCACGCACGCACGCGCGGAGGAGGGAAGACTGACATCCCTAGCCGGCCTATGGCGAAGCGCTTTTGGGGTGGGTTAGGCGGGGAGAGGGGACTCCAGTTCTTATTGGCACGCGCGCTACTCGGGAAGGCGGGCGCACTGGGATTCGCTTTTGCACATCACATCTCGGGTTGCTCTGTGGGATGGATGGGGTGGGTGCGCCCAGCTGACAGAGCGCTTTGTTGGGGAAGGGTTCTTCCAGCCGCCCAATGAAACGGAAAGGAAACTGGAACAGAGGGAGAGATTCTTCCTTTTTTTTAAATGCCTGGGCTTTGCATTGCAAGGATTGATTGAGTGAGTCAGAGAGTTGGAAAAACCAGCGTGTCATCTCATCCGCCCGCAGTGACCATCCGCGCCAGCATCCCTGTATGAATCAATCCAAGGAAACGTGAATAGGGATCTGGTGGTACTAGTTTGATCAGAATGACTTGATGCTTTTCACAGTTTGCCAAGCCATAGAAATGTAGGTGTTTTCTACTGCTCTAGTGGGCAGGTTTGGTAGGTAAGTTTGGGCTGGGCCAAATGCTAGAAAGAGGCTCAAAGTTTCCATTTGGGGCCACCAAAATCTGGTGCTGCCTGTGCTACACCCCTTTTGGTTCCTTTTCAGCCACTGAATGAATGCATAAATTTACACTGTAGATCTCCAGTTCTCTTAACTCCAAAAGAGAGCTTGACCATGCCAAAGTTTCCTTGACCTTCCCACCGATTAGGGAGGGAAGGAACACTGGCGTTTAGCACCTCACCTCTTGAATGGAAGGTCTGCTTTCCACCATAAAACATCTGTTTCCTATTCCTCAGTAAAACAGAATTCATTGAAGTGTTGCACTTTGTAACGCCCGCAGAATTATGAAATCCTCAGTTCAGCCTATTTTGCAATAATATGTGGGTCGGTTCAGATAACATGACTTTGTTGGTCTTCATTCATATGACAAAGAAAAATATAAATTGCTTCCCAATCTGACTGCAGTCCATGAGTGTGTGTGTTAGGTGGAATACACAGGCACACTCCATCTTTTTAGGGATTTTTTAGTATGATTATGTAGAACAGCATATCTAGGCCGCTTTTGGTCCCACACAGTGGTCCCCAAACAGTGACAGCAAGGCATTTGTCTTGTCTTCAAAGTATAATTTAAAGGTAATGTAATCTGCTATCCTATACACAATTATCCCATTGAACTCATTAGGGCTCGCTTCTTAGTAGATGTGTTTGTAGGATTACACTGAGATATCTATACATTGGAGGTAAACAGAAAACGAACATATCAAAAGTAAACCACCAAATTAAATTTTACCGCTTCTCATGCAATTAGAAATATAGTCTCATTTCTATGTGTAGAAAAAAAGTCACTTGTGGAACCTTAAAGACTATCAGATTAGATTAACACCTAATTCCCTCGCCCCTTCATTGTTTCAACATGTGCAGAAAATTATGTGCCTCTTAAGTTCTATGCCTGACAGTGCATTGCGGTCAGAGGTAGATCTGCAATCTTATACACTTACCTGTTTAACTCAATGAGACTTAATTTTGAGAGGGCATGTATAGGCCTGTGCTCCTCCATAATATATTTCAGCATTTCAGGGACTGTGCTATTGCTCATTAAGGATACACTACCTGCAACAGTCAACTAACTGCAACAACCAACAAACATGTTTATTGTGACATAATATTCTATGGTCAGAAGTGGGTTTATGCCACAGTAACTGTACATACACTCTGCCTACATTCACTCAGAAGTAAGCCCCACTGAATTCCATGGGGTTTACTTGCTGACCTAGTGGTAAGCATGTATTGAACCCTACAAATTGGTTAGCCTTAACCAATGGACTTAACTACTTGGGCAAAAGGTGAGGCATAAATGTAAAAATAAATAATAATACCAATAAGAAGTCAATTTTTACTATATAATTATAATACAAATCAATAAAATGCTGAAACAAGTTATCAAAGTACTGATGAGAGAAATAGCAGGATACACACAAATAAAAAGTCTATTGTCATCCTCCTTGTAGCTTACAACAGAAGAACAATGATAGGGTACCACTTCCCATCTAGAAGCAGCCTAAGTGTAGAAACATTTCAATAATTCCCTTCTCTATCAATGTTTTGCTTTTTAAATGATGTGAGCCACCTCACATCACAGTTGCACATGAGTGCAACTGAATAAATCCTTACTCAGAAGTAATCCACACAGAATTCAGTGGGACTTACTCCAGCCCAAGTAGGTTTCTGTGCATAGGATATGACTGGGCTATTAATTTCATATAGCTGTTTTCCTTTTATCTCAGAATTAATTAAAACATCCAAGGTTTTCTGCACATTCCTAGCTCCTTCTAACTTCTGAGCAACGTATCTTTATCCTTTGATCACACATCATTCCAAATGTGGTATTTTGACAGTTTCTGTGAGCCTTCAGAACCACGTATCAAAGATCCTTTGACTTTCATAAGAGCAACCTGAAGACAGCAGGTATTGAGATGGAAAGAACAAACAGGGTTTCACAAATGCGATCTGTAGCAAAATGTTGCACTGTAATGTGCTTTTGTTCACCGTTCCAGCCAGCCATGCCTTCCTCCGTTTCCCCATGCCCAATACCTGCCCTCCCACTGCTAACACACACTCCAAATTCTACACTCATTAAGCACCATCAGTTCACATTGTGCTATTTGGAATTCCACCCACCTCAGGGATTATTCCTTTTAAAATAAATGTACTTCTGGAAACCTCAGGATTTTCCCTATCCTGGTGATACCTCCAGGAGTGGCTGGTGCAATGAGGGAGTGCCATGCCCCTGTCCTCCTGAGAGTGGTGCTACTTCCAATGTTTCTGCTTACCTGGGTGGGGCAGAGTGATGGTGAGGCTGTGGCTAAGCAACTGCACCAATGGGAGTGATGGATTGACCATGTTGCCGCACCTACACGGCTCTGACCTTGATATCAAAATTAGGGGAAATTCATTGCTAAAAGGCTAATGACTTTTTCATGAATATATATACACAGAGAGAGAGAGAGAGAGAGAGAGTAAATCGATGTAAAAATGTGAAGTACGGGACTTAAGATTGTGGGAAGCTAAAATCTCAGTGAACTCAGCAGGGCTTCCTTCTGAATAAACATGTATTTGATTAGGTTTCATAGGTCTGCCTTCACTTTGAAAATATTATAAATATTTTGAAAGGAGATAAAAATTCAGAGCCAACTATGCAAATCTAGTACAACCTCCAAGCTTTGCTGTCCAATCTTCTATTGTCTGTGAAAATAAAACCCAAATGATTACTATGATAATTTTTACAAGTGAAGTGCCACATCAGATTACATAAAACAAATCCTTGCTAAAGCCTGTCATATTAAAAGGTCAGATTCCCCTCAAGCTGCTCCGCCTCACTTTTGGCAGGACTTTAGAGAGGGAAAGCTTGTGGAGCAAAGGAGATGAGTGGGTGGGGAAGAAGAGCAAGCAAAACAACTTAATAATGTACCCAGTTAAGACAGGAGCATGAAACTGTGGGTGACCAAGGAGGAAAGTCTGGTAACTCCCCATCACGATCCCTCCAGGCTGGTAAACACTGGATTGGACCAGTGCCATCACAGTGACTGTAGAACTATATCCTTGATGGGAAACATAATGTGGAAACATAATGGAAAACCCATCTCCAATTTTAAGTCAGGAACAAGTATGCTGGGGAACTCACCAGGATTCTAAGGTAAAAAAAGGAAAATCCTTCTCACATTTAAGTGATGTGTTTTGGTGTGGTGTTTTGTTTTTTTGGCAATGGAAATGTTTTGCAGTCCTACTCCCTTGAACAAAACTTGCAATGTGAAAAGCAGCATTCTGTTGCTTCTCCTTTAGATATGCTCTGCCCTGATGGGATGCTATCATGATGTGGAAAATAATTTGACCAAGGATGACAGGTGCATGAAAGCTGCAGGTAAAATTAAAGCACCAACATACATATTTTACTGTTTTATTTGTTTGTTCAACTTATATTGCCACCCATCAATGAAACTCTCTAGGCAGCTCACAAAACAAAAGCAAACATAATACAGTATTTTAAAATACAACAATTAAAGCAGCAAAATGCAATAAAAAATAGCAAATAAAACTTTCCATAACAGAGACAGAGCAAACAGTTTGCAGCTCAGCTTAATACACGCTAAAATATATGATTTTCAGTGAGTGACTGGCTCTTTTTTCCTCATACTACTTTGTAGTATGTATTATAGTATGCTGAGGCTGTAAGTCCACTTCTGGTCCACCTACACACTAAAATACAAATATTTTACCTCAAGTGACTGGCTCTTTTTTCTCATACTACATTGTAAACACTGCTGAAGATGTAAGTGCATTTCTGGTACACCTACATGGGCTGCTAATTTGTTACTGAGCCAAGTTCAAAGTGGTGTTTTGAGCTATAAAACCTTACATGGCTCAGGAGCTCCATTCATTCAGGACTGCCTTTCCCCATATGAACCTGCGGTACCTGAACCCTGAGGTCAATCTCTCAAGGCCATTTTCTTTCTGCCCCCTCTGAGAGATGTTTGGAGAGTGACAATGAGAGAACTGGCTTTCTCTGTGGCAGCAACCTATTAAGGAATCCACTTTGCAAGGATGTTTGCCTGACGTTGACTTTGTCTTCTCGGTGCTCAGTGGAAATCTTTTTATTGTCCTAGGCATTTGGACAACACTAATGGTTGGGGTTTTGTTTGGTGTTTTGGTCTGTTGGATGTGGGTGGATAATTTATGTTGTAGGATGATTTCTTTGAACGCTTACATATGTGCTGTTTTAATTAATGTTATACTGTATTGTATATGATAGCTTTGAGTTTTATTGTTTTGTAAACTGCCTCAGGACTCCCTTTGAGGGTATGATGCAATATATAAATTTAATAAACTTAAGTAATTAATGTATCCAAGATTTTCTATGCAGTATTTGTCCGTGTGATAGGAGGCATTGTTTAATATACTAAACTGTAACAGCACTGCAGGCAAAAGCAAGAATCCTTGTTCTGCTAATTCTAGAAACACTAGTGCATAGTATATATGGTCATTTTTTTTTGCATTGTGTATTGCCTCTTGGGAGGAAAAGTGGTATAATAATACATCAATTACATATCTAGGGCTAGCCCAAGACAGATTCTATACTGAAAATCTGCAAAACAATGAAAATTTAAATGCTATCCAGGTTCATTTTAAAACCAGCTGGGTGTTTGCACTCAAAAGCATTTGTAATTTGTTACTTGCTTTGCAATGTGTTCTCAGTTAACACAAAATCCCTCTTTAAAATATAGCTGCATATATGATAATGTTTTTAATATATAATATGAGGATGTTTTACAAATAATGTTTTCAACAGGATTTTTAGGAAGATGTGATTCTAAAAAGGAGCAATAACAAGTTTCCTCATTGCAACCACAAATTATACATGATTGGTCAATGACGGCGTTTACATTATTGGAACATTAGTCCTCATAACTAGTTCCAGGGACCCTCTTTCTATACCTTACAGTTGATCTGGATGATGAGAAATACAAGCTTCCAGAACCTTACATTTTAAAAATTAAAACTTAAAGATGTGGTTAAATTGGTGTTCATTCTATCCTGTATTTATCTATAAACAAATACAAAAATCAATTATGTGGCTATGATCTGAGAAAACAGGTTTGATAAGAAAAACATAATATTTTCCTTTGCCTTTGTTTCATGAATAAAAATCTGTTTGGTTTTATTTGCTTAAGTCGGATTTTCTAAATTGTGTAGTCCAATGTTTGAGGGAATCAGGAGAATATGGAAGAGGTGAACTTGACAGCTGAGGAGGCAGAGTGGGACTTGCAACTGTCTGCACTTGCACTTCCAATGCCCTATTCAGCATCACATGTCTGCAATATATATTTATGCAACAACCTGTCACACTGACCTACTTGGAGAAGACAGATGTTGCTCAGGAAGGGTGGTGTCTTTGTGAATTTGCGTCTCAGCAGTTCTCACATGCTTTAAGCCTAATTCCAGAAGAAAGGCCGTACATATTCACAGGTGGCAGTTGATGCCTTTAGAATTTGGATAGCTTGATGCAACAGAATGATTAGAGCTGTGCAGCTGCCACATAACTGGGACTTAGACAAGGGATGGGGAACCTGTGGTCCTTCAGTTGGAATGGTTGCACTCCCACTCTGATCATCCCTGACTATTGGACAGACTGGCTGGGACTGATGGATGTCGGAATCCATGTACATCTAGAAGACCACAGATCCTCATTAGATATTCAAATCAAATGAAAGTATCCCATGATCTGGGGCTCAGAATCTAGAATGAGGTATGTGTCGTTGAACCACTTGGGAATGTGTTGTTAAATTGCATCACAGTGTCATCAAATCTGACATATTTTTTAGATTGCCCTGAAAGTCTTAAGATGTCAGGGACTAGGCAGAGGAGGACGAATGGTGGAGACCACCTCCCCATCCTGATCCTTCCAGGGAGGAGGAAGAGGAAGAGGAAGACAGTATAGATTTACAACAGTGGTGTGGGGGAGGTCACACCTTAGAGGCAGATGAGCAGGAAAGTTGGGAAATCATGGGAGAGCAGAAGCAGGCAGAGCTGGAGCAACAGCTGTCTGACACATTGTCATTAGAAAGCATTCCAGACCCACCATCTCCTAGAACCTGGCAAGCCTTAAAAGTAGGAGAGCAAAGAGTTAGAAGACAGAGGGCACTTAGCAGCACCCGCAGAGGAGGTGATGGTGATGACAAATGAGGAAGTGGGAGAGATGGGGGGTGGGGTGGAGATTCACTTGGGACAACGCCATTATCCAAGAGGCTCTCTTTACAGCCTCTCTCGGTGAAGTTTGAAATAAAAAAGGATTATAATAAACTTTTCCTTGTCTTTACACTTTCCTGGGCAACCAGCTGGGAGCCACTGACAGCATCCTGACAAAAGTGGTTATGTTTTAAAGAAGATTAAATTTCTTTGAAAAAATGATGGGCAATTGAAACCAGAAGAATTAGGAAAATCAAACCAGTGCTTGGGAATTATTTAAAACCATGATACTATAAGCTCAGAGAGAATCACAAACTAGTTTAAGAGGATGCCTACATGATTAATGAAGAGAGGCAAGGAAGTCATAATGAGCAAGAAGACTTCCTTTAAAAAGTGTTGGTCTTGTTCAAATTATGAGGAGGCAAGGAGCAAAAGTAAGCTGGCAATAAGGCAAGCAAGAAAATAATAATCTGATGAGCCTGATACTGAAAATATTTGGCTCTTGCCCCACTCACTAGTGGCATGTGATCCTCAAAAGGTTGCCCACAAGGGAATGTGGCTGTCGCTCTCAGACTGAGAAAAATTCCCCACCCCTGTGTTACAGGACAAAGAAGAGAAAAGGTTCCCATGAATCACGGACTGAAATGACAAACAAGCTAACGGAATTCTATGCCTAGAATTCTATCTCCTTCACTGCAGAAGGTGTTGAACAATTAGCCAGGCCCAAGTTACTTACTGTTTCTCTCTCTCTCTCTCTCTCTTTAATTTTCATGGCATGTGAAAAAGAGCATGAATTTCAGCCTGTTTCTCGCTGGCTGCAGGCCTGTCAACAGTGGCTTCACACACTATCAGAAGTCATTGTCCCCCAGTGGTGCAATGGGTCAGTGTGTATGTATGGCTGTTAACCATAAAGTTGTTGTTTTGAGCCCACCCAGGGACAGTTGTGGGCAGGATTCCTCAGGGTCCCTTCCAACTCTACTGTTCTATGATTCTAATTGGCTATGAGGTATATTCATGTTCAGAAGCACTGCACCTCTGAATACCAATTGCTGAGGGGTAAACAATATGAGGGGATGATTGCTCCCATGTCCTGCTTGTAAACATTCTGGAAGCATCTGCCTAAGTGCTTAGAAATAGTATAATGGATTAGATGGAACTTTTACCTGCTTTGGCGTGGATCTGTGCACATCTTATTTTTAAATATTTCTGTAGCCCTGCAAATATACCTTGTTCTTTGAGGTAAGGCCAAAGATGTTGCAAATATATAGAAATATCCCTATTTTCATTTTGAAGGGTATGCATTAGTATTGCCATGAAATTTAAAAGGACTGCCAAATGACATGAATAAATTCCACAAAATAAGCTAGAATGTTTATTAAATAATGTTTAGAAAGACCTACATTAGTCACGACTGATTCTAGGCACTGTCAGACATAGGGTAATCCTTAACTTCTGGCAATAAGAAATAAAGCAGCAATCTTGCCCAGTTAGGATGAAATTAATCGGAGTGTAAAGCAGCCTTTACACAAGATTTAAGCCCTAGTGGCTAAAAATACTAAGCTGCATCACCATATATAACAGAATTATGGAAATATTTCATCTGCATGCATATTTAAGACTGTGTGAAGACAGTATTTTTATTTTTTACCACAATACACTATAATGTCCTGTATTCATCATTTCTCATAAAACTGTATTTCAATTAGCCGTGTGGGTGAAGGAACTTGCATTCATCTCTTATTGATTCTCCTTTTGTGCTTCAGCTTTTAAACAATGTAAACAATGTAAAAAATGTAGCCTATTATAGGGCAGCTTGCTGGCTCCCAAGGCTATCGTCAGCATTCATCAGGAACTGCAGTAACAGTGTATTTGTTCTGAACCATGGCTAGTCATTAAAAAAGAATTAAAATCTGTTTTTCATGTTTTCCATTTTAAATATTCAATATGTCACAACCGATTTAAAATAAAAAGCGAAGCTTCTGCAACCCTGTGCTATAATATGCAATTTTTAAAGACTGAAAGAAACACTCATTTAAATGTCTTCTTTAGTCTTTAAATGTCTTCTGAAAACTTTTCTACGTAACTTTCCAAGCTAATGCAGGCAATTAAGAATATAGCTATATATAATATGTTGTTATCTCTCATTCTGAATCCTCTTTTTCCTGCCATATCACCCTGGAGCACTCGTCATGTTGGGAGTTCCCCCAGTCTGGCTCCATGCCATTTGCTACAGTGGGAGAGGGGCATTCTGTGGTTAGTTCTCTTAGATTAGGGAGGCAGGACCTTACTGGATTCCAACTTCCATCATGGCCAACAGTCAGGGAGGATGGGAACTGTAGCCCAACCACATCTGGAGGGCTGCAGGTTTCCCACCCCTATGTTAGATGTTATGTCATGAAGACCGAACACTTGAGTCATGCTCGACAAAGGCCTGGTGAGTGCAATGTAGCCAACATGATGCTCCCCTGATGCTTTGGACTGCAACTCCCACCAGACCCAGCCAACATGGACAAGAGCCAGAAATTATGGGAGTGGTAGTCCAAAACCTCTGACGGACACCATATTTGCTACCCCCCAGTTTAATTTATGGTCTAGCTGTTAGGGTGCTCAGAAGGATCAATAGAGTAAGTGATCTTTGGGAGAATGATCATTGTGTACAGTTGTTCACTTGAGAAAGCAACCTAAGCTTTCTAATATGTATGCTCTTGTGTTAGCTATCTTCTGCAATCTGGGCACCATTTTGCTGATGTTGGGTCGTTTTGCAAGGCTTAGGCTGGTCGCGTCTAAAGGCTTAAAGTATTTGGTAAAAAGACCTTCCTTGTTTTTTAAGATGTCAGGTAGCATCCCTTGTGAGCTTTAGCATGAAAGAAAGGTAATGTAAGAGAGCTGTGATTGTTCTATGAAACACTCTGGAGGAATGCAGAGCAGAGGAATCATGTGGCCATCTTGTAGCTCAGATAGCTCCCCACCCCCGTGTTAGCTGTGTAGGGAAGCACACTTTCCACCTGCAGTTTCACTCTGTCACTTAACATGGCAGAAGACCAAATTGAATGACAAAGTCTATTTCACAGAGCAGAATCAAGTGATGCCACATAACAATAATGCAAAGAAGCCATTCTCTTTAGCTGGAGATAGAGCAAGGAGGCGCAGCTGACAAAACACATTGTCAACACCGCTGATAAGAAATCCCTGAGCAGGATGTGCCACATGAAGATGTGCAAAAACATCAGGAACCACAGAGCTTTAGAGGAAACAAAACAGGAAGCATGTCCCGAATAATCAGAGAGCAGACCCTAGACAGGTTACCCTGCTGAGTCAGGAAAGAAAGGAGCGATCTGTTCAGGGTGGAACGTTAAATGTGAACATTATCATTGTGACAAAATCCTGCCAAAGATGGACCATGGGAAATTCATGCTGACACTCTTGCCTTTCCACGCTTCATCACCAAATAAGTGAGAGAAGGGAAGGCTGTGGGAGCAGAGTGTAACTGACATAGACAGGGCTTTTCATACGCTCTGTGAATATACCATGGCTCTTTCTGTTGCAAAGAGGAATAATCTGGGCCTGGGAGCCTTTGGCTCAAAGAACATCAAAGCCTTCTATGCACAGCCTCAGAGCTACACTTTGAAATCACTTGCCTTTTAAGACTCATATCCAGCAGGGCTGGGGAACCTCAGGCCCAGTGGCCAAATGCAGCGCTCCAGGACTCTATCTGGCCCTTGGGACTATCTGGCCCAAGGTCACACATCCTTCTGAATCATAGCCCTCTCCTCAGGCCACACCCCTCATCAGCCCTACTTCCTACCCTCCCTGAGTGGTTTTGCTTGGCTAGAAATTAGATAATGCCTATTGTTTGGGTGGAAGTGGGAGAGGAGCGTGCGCAGAAACTAGCTTGCCATACACAGGTCAGAGCTCTATTTGTCGCTCTGCCCACCAGTGGTATGTGGCCCCTCTCAAGATATTGTCACCAAACTTGGCACAAGGGTTTCTGAGGTTGGGCGGTGCTCTTTGTTTGGATGCCAGCTGCCATTTTTAATCATAATGGCCGACTGAAATGTGACTTTGGAATGATTGCACTGGGGGTTTTTTTTGCATAGGTTCGGCTGCTTCCCAATATATTTTCACCAAACAGGAAAAGAGGGTTCCTGAGGTGTAGGTGGCAGACTTTGTGACCGTTAGGATGCCAGCTGCCACTTTGAATCCAGTTAGCAAACCAAAACATGACTTTGTCATGGCTTCACCTGGTTTTTTGCATAGGTTCAGTTGTGTCTTGATATATTGCCACCAAACTTGGCATGAAAGTTCCTGAGTGGTGAGTGGTGGACTTTGTCACCATTTGGATGCTGGGAGCCATTTTTAATCAAGATGACAGACCAGAATATGACCTTGGCATGATGTTGCCAATTTTTTTAAATTTTTTTTTGCATAGGTTTAGCTGTCTCTCAATATATTGTTGCTAAACTTGGTACAGGGGTTCCTGAGGTGGCAGCAAAAGTCTTCCTTGATGTTTGGATGCCAGGCACAATTTTGAATCAAGATGGTGGGCCAAAAGGTCACTTTGGATTGACTTCACTTGATTTTTGGCTTGACAGGTTCAAATTCACAAATTGCACTATCCATTTAAAAATCACAATGTCTTTTGGTTTTTAAAAATACCTGGGCAGTGTGAGGCACTCCCCCGCTAGAACTAACATGAATTAAAAATGGGCAAGCCACCAGTTCCTTATGTTCTCCTACATAGACAACCTCAAAAAATTGTCACAGGGGTTCTTGCTCAGGAATTCAGTTTTGTGAGTTATGGAAGCATATATTTAAAGGAAACCATTTCAGCTTGGACTACTGCAATGCATTCTACATAGGGCTACCTTTGAAGGTGACCTGGAAACTACAATAATCCAGAATGCGGCAGCTAGACTGGTGACTGGGAGTGGCCATCAACACCATATAACACCGGTCCTGAAAGACCTACATTGGCTCCCAGTACATTTCTGAGCACAATTCAAAGTGTTGGTGCTGACCTTTAAAGCCCTAAACAGCCTCGGCCCAGTATACCCAAAGGAGCATCTCCACCCCATAGTTTAGCCTGGACATGGAGGTCCAGCTCCGAGGGCCTTCTGGCAGTTCCTTCCCTGCGATAAGTGAGGTTACAGGGAACCAGGCAGGGTGGCGCCCACCCTGTGGAACGCCCTCCCATCAGATGTCAAGGAAATAAACAACTACCTGACTTTTAGAAGACATCTGAAAGCAGCCCTGTTTAGGCAAGTTTTCAATGTTTGATGTTTTATTGGATTTTTGATATTCTGTTGGGAGCTGCCCAGAGTGGCTGGGGAAACCCAGCCATATGAGTGCGGTATAAATAATAATTTATTATTACTATATTATTATTATAGGAAGCTGCCTTGTACCAAATCGGATCTTTGGTCTAGCTAGCTCAATGCAATCTACACTGACAGGCAGTGGCTCTCCAGGATTGCAGAAGGCTTTTCCAGCCCTTCCACCTTCAGATACCAGGGAATAAAAGTGGGACCTTCTTCATGAAAAGCATTTGTTCTGCCACTGAAATAAGGTCCTTCTCCATGTTTATCAAGGTGCTTTTATACACATGCAGTTAAGCCACATACTGTATAAGATGATACAGCTGATACACAAATAATTCTGTGCCACTTGGCACTTCTATGACTAAATCAATTTTCTGTAGGCCACTGTTGAACAGTTCCCTAGTGTTTAGCATACCAGAATGCAATCCAAATTGGCTTAATCCATGCTAAACCAGAGAACCTTTTGAAAATGCTAGAGAAGAAAGGCTATTTTCTTGGACTGTGTTTTTTCTGTATAGTAAAAAGAAGCATTTAAAATTATAGATGCAATAACCCAATATGCCACTGCTAGATTTTATTGAGTGGATGAATCAAAATAATTTTATTTGTAATTAACTTTTGTTCAGGTGTTTCATTTTCTATTACCGTTTTGAGATGATGAATGGCTTCTAGCTTATTTTAACATCTAGATTTTTATGTTATCATAATAGTGACCTCTAGTGTATAGTTTGCAGCGTGTATGCTATGGCATTCTAAAATGATGGAGAATTTTGTTTCATGCAAAAGCTGAAGGTCCTGAGTGCAGCTTAACTGCAGCTTAACATTAACTGCAGCTTAACATTCTTAGTTTTTACAGGGATGAAGAAAACAAATTAAACCCCAAACAAAACCCAGAACAAAGAACACCTAGCAAATCTCTATCCCACCCGCCAAAAAATCTGGATTTTACACATTTAGGACACCAGAAATGTTAATGTATTTTCAAATGCCGACAACGTCTTGCTAGAAAGCATCTAGTATTAATGCTGTAATCCCCCCCCCAACACTAGATTAGCTTCATCATTATTATTCTGCATATTCAAAATGGATAGGCATCATTACCCAAATTATATGTCTTAAAAAGGGTCTTTCACTGTAGGGCAAACTAGAAAATAACATTTAAATGGAAAGCAATTTTCTCTCTTTGCTGTGTTCTGTATTCCCTTAAGTGGTGTTGAAGTAAAAGCCTTCCTTGTGCTCTACACTAATTTTCTTTTTTTCTCCTTTAATCCAACTGTGAAATCATAAAACTTCATGTTTATGCCAATGATTTGTCACCATGGATACATCATTATGTCATGCATTTATTCACAGGATATGGCCTCCCTTGCTGCAAAACTCATGGGAATAGATATGCTAGGAATGAGGCCTTTTTGAACCAGAAATGTCTATTGAAACATTTTGCTGTTAGCCTTTTTGGTTCTCAATTAATAACAGAATCTCTGATATGAACTCCAAGACCAACCATGATGCCTTTTAAATTACCCTGAATGTGATTTTGCATGTCAGCTATCTTTCACTTGAAACTCTCTTTTATAGATTTCCCATCCCACTTAATAATATATTATTATGGTTTTGGCAGTCACACTGCCATCCTTTTGCATAATTTCGTTCTGACATTATGATGCAAATTTCATCCCAGCCCCAAAACAGCAGTTTAGTTGTAGCCAGAAAAGCTTTGAAACTGCTATTCAGCCAATTTACACCAAGATGTCTTTCAGAAGCAAAAGTGTTGTATGGCTTCATTTAAGAAAAGCCACAACACTGCAAAACCTTAAAATTCTTTTTAAAAAGATATTCTTTTATTGAGCATTTTCTCTTTTGTTTTCTTTAATATACAAAAGAGCAACAATATTGAAATTTTAGAAACCCTGCAACTGAGAGCATTGTTTACAGTTCAAAAATTGATGCAGAGAGACAAAAGGTAAGACAAAAAGAGCTAATGGACTGGATGAGGTTAATAGAGATTCAATCCAGACAAGACAGCTGTACTGCTGGTAGGTGATTCATTTACTTGGTGCTCAACCCATTCTGTAAGGAGTTGCACCCATCCCTAAAGAATAAAGATTGCCATGTGGGTTGCTTATAGATCCGACATTGTCATTAGAGGCTCAAGCAGTCTCTGTGACTGAAAATGTCTTTTAATAACCCAACTGTGACAATACTTGTATAGAGATAGCTGGCCACAGTTACATGTGCTCTGCTAACCTGTGTCCATTGTCATTGGTCCAAGGTAGGGCTAACCTATGTCCCTTGTTATTGGTCCAAAGTAGGTCTATATTCTTGCATTCCTTTCCACCCCTTATTACACCTTTTTGCAGCCATTTTATCCATTTACTTTTTGCTCTGTCCATGACAAATATAGATCTTTGCAGAACTCCTGTGGAAATCTGCTGGCTCTATATTATATTGGAAGCTATTCTATATCTTAAGAGAAAATGTGTTTGATTGCAGACTTTCTGATTTTTCACTCTCTATGCTCAAACCTTTTTCTGTTGTTTATCTGCCTTGAATTATTGTGTTTCCAAAATAAATGTGGTGTTATTACTAAGGCCCCCTGACAGGGTAACACTAATGTAAAATGACTTGCTTGCATATTATTCCTTTTCACTGGCCAATTCTTGCCTTGGTATATGACACAGACAGTGACAGGGACATGATGATTGTTTATGCTGATTAAAAAATAAATAAATCTCCAGGCTCGCAGCTTCCCTACAATTTATATTTTCATCCCTTGCCTATATTTGCTTTTATTTAATAATTTTATTCATGCTGTTTATCATGATGAATCTGAATTTTGAGGGAAAAAGTAGGAAAAGGTGTTAAGTTTTTCTATATTTAAAGCAAGGGTACTCCCTTTGTAGACCAGAACAAGAGGCTGTGTTTTTACGAACAGGCTATCATATTACAGTACAACATAGATAAAATGAAAGTAACCACAAGAACAAACTGAAGGGTGCAGTTTTAGTTCCAACCTATAACGACTAGAGATAGTATTTACCGTATTTTTTGCCCCATAGGGCGCACCGGCCCATAGGTTGCACCTAGTTTTTTTTGGGGGGGGGGGGAAATAAAGAAAAAATTTTTTATTTCCCCCCCAGGTGCGGGGCTGGGGCGGGGGAAGCCCGAGCTTCCCCCGACCCCAGAACAGGCTGCTATCCGCAAGCCTAGGGAGCCCACGGGAAGTCGTGCCGGTCTCCCCAGGCTTGCGGGTATCTGCCTGAAGGCTTCGGGATGCAGGCATCTCTCTTCGGGATGCAGGCAACTCCGCAAACCAGGTTGGGGAATAGCGGGATGGCGGCGCTCCGCCTCACCGCTGTCCCCCAAGCTTGTGGGGCTGCCCGATATCTGCACGAAGCCCAGGGTGCGCTGTGCAGCGCGCCCCAGGCTTTGGAATGCAGGCTGCTATCTGCAAGCCTTGGGAGCCTGACGGGAACTCCCGCGGAGCTCCTAAGGCTTGTGGATAGCTTCCTGAAGCCTGGAGAGCAAGAGGGGTCTGTGCGCACCGACCCCTCTCACTCTCCAGGCTTCAGCAAAAGCCTGCATTCGCCCCATAGGACACACAAACATTTCCCCTTCATTTTTGGAGGGGAAAAAGTGCGTCCTATAGGGCGAAAAATACGGTAACTATGGTGACCAACCGCTACAAAGGTTAATGTAACTTAATGTGGTGGGAATTTAAGTATTTTTTTCTGATATTTTATGTTTTATCACTGATAGATTTCAAATGTAAGAGTCACCAGTGCTGTAAGTGACACATACCCATTTGCCAGCTGGAAAATCCCAAGAACAGCAGGAAAAATATTCCAAGGAGCTCAGCACATTTGGGCTGATTCTTAGAGTACGAGTGGAGGAATACTTGTTTGGAGCACAACAAAACACAGGTAAGAATTAGACTTACTCTGTCAAAATGACAGTGGTGAAGAAATTGTAATTGTATTGTAGGGTGCCTCCGGGTTCCAGCTTGTCCCATGTGGTGATAGAGTTGGCTCAGTCAGTAGAGCATGAGCCCCTTGATTTCAGCATCGTGGGTTCGAGCCCCATGTTGGGCCAAACCTCGTCCCTTCCAACTCTATGGTTCTTTGATATGAGGGAAAGTAATTCAGATTACTAAATTCCAGATACTAAAGTTTAAAGTTGAATGATATTGCTTTAGTTGTCCAGATGGGGCCTATGTAATGTATAAAATGCTGCCATTCCCTCTCTTGTGAAGCAGATGAAAAGTGGCCCCATTTTTATAACTAGTAAGTCATATGATATTCCATGCAATTGTTTTCAGGTTACGCACAGGTAAGTGCTATACTGACCTTCTCCTGGTGGAACATCTTCCCACAAGGAAGATGGATGCTGGGGGCTTTGGGCTATTGAAACATGCAAGAAGATGCAAGATGGAAGCCTTGTTGAAATCCCAGAGGGAATGACTGGAGGGAGATGAAAGGCAGCAGCAGGACTGCCTTCATTGGCATGGTTGGGAGGGGTCAACTGCTCTTTGGCTCCTCCCTTCCATGGACCACAGAGAGAATCAGCAGCAAGGCCTCCAACACCGGCATCAGAGGAAAACGCAAGGCAGCAAGACTGTGGTTACCAGATTTTTTTCAAGGAATCCGGGGACACTTTTTTGAGGGTGGGGGATTTCATGCTTTATTTCAGGAAAGGGTTGTTCAGAGTTCTTGACCTTTTTTTAGGGGGGGACCCCAAAGTTGTCAGTCACGCACCTTGACACAAGGCAGGCAGAGAAGCCCATCTACAACACACAAACACCAAACAAAGTGGTTGGTGGGTGGGGCGGGGGAGAGATCGAGTAAAGGCGCTCGCTGGTCTTGGGAAAACACGCATTAAAACACACACGCTTCCCATAACCGGGAGACGGCTGAAGCGCGAGTGCACTCTCTATGGAGATTTAACTGGCGTGGTGGTGTCTCGTTACCAGAGGTGGACAAACAGCAGACTCACACACAGCCCTCCTCACAAGAGAGGCTGCTGGGGCCGGAGGAGGCGTGGAGGGAGGGAGGAAGGCTCCGTCTCCCGAGAATGTTTCAAACCCCACCCCCCGTGCCCCAGTGGCAGACTGGCTGGCTGGAACTTTGACATGGCCGGGACCTCTGGTGCTCCTTGCTGCCATGGTGTCCACCATGTTGCCTCCCCGGAAGTCGCCAGGCATGAATCTGGGGACATTAAAATCCGGGGACAGATTTTGTCCGTGGGACAGAATGGTGAATCCGAGGACTGTCCCCGGGAACCAGGGACATCTGGTAACCCTAAACAAGACCCCCACTCCACTGACCTTCCTGGGACCAACTGCCATTTGCATCCTCCTTTGCGTTGGTAGTAGAAGGAGAAAGCACAGATCAAAATTTTATGTGATGTTTGTTTTGTAAGCCGTCTTGAGGACTTTTAAAATCTAAAGGCCAGGCAAAAATACCCCAAATGCCTCCATAATCTCATTAGCCAATTCGTCTTGGGCAAGAGTTGCGGCAGATTTGGGGTTTTGTCTCATAACTTCAACAGCTTTCTACATCCAGGGAATATTTCAAAGGATAACCCACAGGCAGTAACCCTATGTCCAATATGAATGGTTAAGCCTACCCCTCCAGCCCCCTCCCATTTCAACAGATGAAACTAAGGGAATGGTTTTATGCTCAGCTTCCAGCTGGCATTTCCATGGAAACAGAGAACTTGATTATCCATTCACTCAGATGAGTTAAAAAATGAATAGCATTCCTATCATAGTAGTAAACGGATGTACATCTTCGGAAAACTGAAGCAAAAAGAGATTCAAGCCTATTTCTTTTTTTTTTTTTTTGTAGACTTTCACAGAGCACACACCTCATATAAGAGCTGTATTCAAGTCCTTGACACCAGTTTGGTTAAAAACGAAGGATGTGGTCATTTTTTATATATTTTTAATGTATTTTTATTAAAGATATTAAGTGTCTTTGTGTGCACATCACAATATAGCAATTGATGAGGTGCTAAAGCTCTGGGAGCTAGAATCTCCACTGCCTTATTCCATCAGTAGGTAGAGTTTGTAACCAGGGACAGCAAAGATTGTCTTTGATAATTACAAGTTGTCTGATGTAGTCCTGATGATACTGTCCAATACCAAGCTACTTGTTTCAGCTGTTGGAATTTGCTGCTCTTGTTAAGTGTGATGGGCACAGGTTGTGTACTACTAGATATAATAATAATAATAATAATAATAATAATATATAATATAATATAATTTATATCCCACCCATCTGACTGGGTTTCTCCTGTAACTATTCTCCTGTTGAGGTTTTGTATTTTCATTGCTTTCTCAGAGGAGCAAAGACAAACCTCTTGTCACCTTCTAAAGAAAATAGTTATATGGTTTTGATATCTTTTTGTTGTGGCTGTTATAGTAGAAAGAGTTAAACTTCAATGGCTTCAGATGATGTCATCAAGAAGGGACAGCTTTGTTTGGAGGTAGGTTGGTTGCAGTAATGCTCTTGAACAAATTAGACCTGTCTCAGCTCTCCTATGTTGTATCCATGCACTGTGTACACATGTACATTTATGCTGCACCATCTATACGTGAGCACCTTCAGTTTTATGCCTCTGAAGTCTATCTCATTGCTTCCTGTTCACATTAGTGGGTGCTTCTTGCACTGTGTGTTTTCCTTGCTGCTCAGTACTTCCTGACTCTCTGAGTTCACATGAGGCCTGTTTATCTATCTGTGCACAAACCTTTAATTTTTAAATTGTTTGTGGCCCTGCTTTGTTTTGGCAATTTGCAGATCTGAGTAACTGAAAATTGGTCCCATCTCTTTAAGTTAAATAATCATTGCCAGGAAGATGTCTCCCTCCCTCCCATTCATGCATACTCTATGCCTGTGTGGCTCTTAATGCAGTGTTTTGTGCTAGAACACTTATGCAAAAATAAATAAATCTGTTTATATTTTTTCACAGCATTGTTTCCGTTGGACTGATGGAATAAAATGGGAGTATGGTGTGTGGTGATAGACAGCACCCCCAAAATGTCAACACACCCACACAATATATTTAAGAGCATCCACACGTGGCTAATGTAATTTTAACATTGGATATACTTCCTTGCTGGATTATCCCTGGATCAGGAAAATCCAAATTTAATGGAGGGAAAGTGCAGGCTGCCAGGTAGGTGAGGATGATACTATGTGGGTGACACAAAGAGAGTCATAAGCAGCTTCAAATCCACATTAATCTCCCTTGTCGATGAGCCCTTAATAATATTGCAGTGATGAGAATTTTGTGCCTCTAAACAGTCAGCTACCACTCTGTTGTCAACTGGAACGCCTCCGTCTTGAGGCAGCCAGCTCCAGCTAATTTAGGGCATCTTAAATGTAGCAATCAGCAGCTTTCTTCAGCTAGAGAGCAATGAGCCAATGTAGCTGCTGCAGAGAACACTGGAAGCAGAAGCCTGCAGGGCACTTTATGGTTCAGTTCAGCTTTAAGCTCTTGGGAAAGAGATTAGCCTGAGGAAACTCTCGGCTATGTTTTGAAGAGCAGAAATGACTCTCTGGGGGGTACACTGGAAGGAGAGAGGAGGGAGGAATCTATGAAAGTGCTTTGTTTTTTCTGACATTTGTTGACAAACATTTTGCTGCACTGACACCTTTAAATAGGGGTGTCTGAATCATCTTTCACAAGCCTTCCTTAAGCAGCTGCTTTCCTGAAGTCTGTAACGGAGTTAAAATTAGCAAAGGGAGCTGTTTTAGGCCTCGTTCAGTCCAGTCACAGGGTGTGCTATTAGGGGTTCTTGATCAAAACATTCCACAACTTATCAGTGCAAATAACTATTTATGGTTTCCGCTCCTCTTCACTCTCCTTCCAACCTCTATCGCCCTGCCCCCTAAATTAATAACTTCCCAAATATCTCCACACCTCCCAAAAGTTATTTGGTATTTTCATATCAGTGACAGCCATTTCAACCAAATATTCCAATTCCATCTTGTTTTCTCCTCCAGTGGCTTCAAGTTACAAAAAATGAGATTCCAGCTAAACTTCAGGAAGAATCGTCAGACAGTAAGAGCTGTTTGACAGACTCCCACAAGAGGTGGTGGATTCTCTTTCCTTGGAGATTTTTAAGCAAAGGTTGAATGGCCATCTGCCATGTATGATCTAGTTGAGATTCCTGTATTGCAGGGAGTTGGACTAGACTAGACAATCCATGGGGTCCCTTCCAGCTCTACAATTCTAGGATTCTATGGTTTGTAGACAATCCTCATCCTACCAGTCTACTTGTTCCCTAGCTTTAATCCTGATCTCAAAGCTGCCATACCCAGTATGGACACCCCCACATCTCTTACATCTTCAGACAGACACAACCTACCCCTGAGCAGTGCCTCACGATTTGCTAGATTGAAATTTGAAAAAGAAGAAGAAGCAAGGGAACCATCTCATGCTTTGCATTAAAAAATAATGCTCTGAAATAAGGGAAAATATTTAAAAATATATTCCTAAAAGTACTGAGCAGGCACAACTAGCCTAACCTGGAGAATAAGCCTCAGGAAAAAGAGTTATTTGAAAGATTCAGGATGAAGCTAGTTTTTTGTGAGGGATTCCAAACATGAATATGTGTGTCTTTGTGAGTGTGCTGAGGAGAGAAGGTTTGCAGAGGAGAGACAGAGGAGACTTTGTGCATGGTGTTGGCTCTGACACAGCTCAGCCTGTTCACTCTCTCTGTTTTTCATTTCTGCCTTCACAGGAACATGCAGTGGCTCCTCATCCCCACCATCCTTATAATCACTTATGCTCAACAGGTAAGTTTTCTAGAAAAAAATCCTCGCCAGAACAAAGGCTGAAACTTTTGTTTTGCTTCTTAAGCAAGTGAAATTAACTTAAGGGAATAAATGGTTTGTGCATAATATTGAGTTGTTCCTACTTGTGGGTGATTCTTTTTTCTTTTTACATAATTTGCAATTCTAACACAAGGCACTTGATTAGATTATTATGACATTATGCTTTTATAAAATTCTTAGAGCATTTTTTTGGGGAGTCTCTAGAATTTTTTATAAATTATTTTCTGCTACTATGTTTAAAGCAAGCATATTCCCCCTGTTTAGGTCCCTGTTGTCTTTCATGGTACAGTCTGCTTGAGTTACAAATAAATTGCTTTTAGAAAACTGCTTTAATTTTATTAACTAAATCTAGTCATTTTTCATCGACCAATACAAATGACCCAAATTACATGGAAATTGGATTTGTAGAGTACACAAGCAGTTTCTTCCCCATCCCCATTTTTGTATCTAGTTATTTTCCATAATTTTATTCTTCTTCCTAGCCATAAAGTCTTTTAGGACTGATTATCTCCTTTCCACCTAGTTAAAAAAAGAACATTGCAAGGTTACTATTGATTCCTATCACAAGTATTTTGTTCAGTAGTACCTTTGCTGCAAGAAATTGCTACACAATTTTCAGTTCTGCACTCCACTGTTTTTACTTGGTGGGAAATGGTTAATCTGTCCTAAAAGGCTTTATGGATAGAAAGAAAGATAAAACTGGAAATCAACTTGATACTGAAAAAGGGGATTTTTAAAAAACTTGCCTTGTATTTTGATATACTCTGTTTTATAATGTTGATCATCATTCTGATATTTTGCATTAATTGTTTTATGTTGTTACCTGCTTTGGGATTCTCTTGGGAAGGAAAGGCAGGTTATAAATAAGCAGTGAAATGAGGATAGCAGAACTGTTCAATATTAGCTGTACACTTTTTCCAGGATGGTTAACAGATAATTTTAGAGTAGAGCAGAACTAGTTTTTCTAAAGATTACAGAAGTTTGCACTTTGGGGAGTAGAGTGGGGAAAACTAATATTTCTGTGTATGGAGCATGGCCCCCTGAAAGATTCCTGCAGCTTGTTTTGTAGGAGTGCCAATCTGCTGAATATGCATGTACGCATGTGCTGTTTTTAAAAGAAATCCTTTGCTGGCAGGCCTTCATTTTCTTTCCTCTCACTGGATATTATTGAGGCTCTTCCAGCTATGTGACCACTGCCCAGTTCTCAAATATTTGACTTGTGTGCTGTATGCACTGCCATTGGACGCAAGAATTTACAGATGCTCCCTTGCGCCTCCAGAATAGCATATCCCGAGTAAGTTGCTCAAGCTCCTGAATAACGTAAAGTACACAAATAGTGTCATCGGTTAGTGACATGGTGCTGCACCTGTGAACGTTTGCACAGGAAAGGAAAGAAAGGTTCTGAACACCATTTCCAGCCTCCTCTCCCCAATGCTAATAGCAAGCTCAGGGCCCCTGGGCTGGATTAGGTTACCAGATTTTTTTCAATGAATCTGGGGATACTTTTCAACTTCCTACTAAATAGATGGATTTTGTCAGGGAACTGATTTGTAAATCCGGGGACTCTCCCCGGGAAACGGGGACATCTGGTAACCTTAGATTAGGACCACAGTGGGGGCACACAAACAAAGGGTGAAAGCCCTCTACCCCCATGTCAGGGTCCTGATCCAAATCAGGGTCTTCCAATGCTTGTTGTTCACTTTTAAGATGTGATCTACAATTGCTAACTGTGTGAACAGTTTCGGGTTTAGTTGGTCCTAAATTACACCTGGCAATTGAAGCAGGAAGCTGGCTAAACACTGTTAGCCAAGCCCCACATCAAAAGCTGTTGTTGTAAGGATACCAGAATTGCACCATTTCCTTGAGGATATTTATAGTTGTATAGTTTCTGTGTCACTGTACCATCTGGGTACAGTGCCATTTACTTGGCTTGATGGAGATGTGTGTGTGCGTGTGCATGTATACATGGTGTGACTTTTGCCTAGCTATAATGTAGACTGCTGTACAAAGGGAGGCAGTCATACCTGACCAGACTGAATACATGCTCGACAAATGCATTATACAATTTTCTTTAAAAATGTTTAGGGGTACTCTCATTTTGACTCAAGAAAATCACCATTTTATAGTTCAAATCGGGGAAAATAAATACAGTAAATGGCCCAAAATGGCCCAAAATACAAAGATTCACAAAATGTTTAAAGGTATGCATCCCCTGCATCCCCCCAGAAAAAAGCACTGCATTATACAGTACCAATTAGGACAGTGTTAAACAAGATTTTCTTTACAAGGGAAAATACTTTGTTGTTGTATTGTACATAATTGTAGCTTGTCACGATCTCTTGTGCAAAGGGGAAATAAATACAAATAACAGCAGTGTGTTTGTGTGTATACACACACATTTGCCATTTTTGTTGGATGTTTTCCAGCTCTCAGGTAAGTCCACCTATATGAAAGCTTTCTTGCAGGGTGCAAACCAACAGGCAGAAGCAAGGAAAGGCTGGAGAAAAATCTGCAGAGGTTCATCAACGCAGAGAGCTATGCCACTGGCCCTGCAGATGCCCAGTGGTACCAACCTGCAGCCCCGGGGTGAGCCTGGTGAAGGATGGCTGCGGATGCTGCAAGATGTGTGCCAAGCAGTCAGGGGAAGCATGTAATGAAGCTGAGGTCTGTGACCCCCACAAGGGGCTATACTGCGACTACTCTGCAGATAAGCCTAGGTATGAAAATGGAGTGTGTGCATGTAAGTCCCTCGTTTTTTCTATTTTTTATCACTTGTGTAGTATGGGAATAGGGAATAAAATGTAACACCATGACTTCCTTTGCTTTCTTCAGTTTCACACCCATTTTCTTTCAAAGGAGATGCAACCCTAAATGATAATTTAAAAATGCATTTTCTTGATGTCAATGGGCCTTAAATTTTTAAGAAATCTATTATTGCTGGTGTTTAACAATTTGGAAATTATATCTCTAAATTGGACTCTGCTAACCGTTAGGAACTCAGGCACCCACAGAGAGCTTTGGAAAGGAATCTTGTGGCGTTGCCCTTTTATAGCAGATTTTTGGGAAACAGCAAATAAAATAATGGTTGTAGCAACTGTGATATTATATCCTGCTGTCATAGTCAATGGTTATACTACAGTAGGTGCAAAATCTTAAGCAGTCTGAATTGTGGATTTTTAATACAGTAGTCAGTCAATTTATATATGCAAAATAAGTATATGTAGTTATTTGAATACTCCAAAGGACCCATAAAAGCTAAACTCTACTGTTATTAACAAATGTCGCCTAGGAAATTTAACTTTCCATTTGTCTAGGACAGACCTCTTACAGGGATCCACATAGGTTTACTTGGTTTTTTTCTTCACTATTCCCAGATATGATAGCAGTGGGTTGTGAGCTCAATGGGGTGCACTATGGCAATGGCCACAACTTCCAGCCCACTCCTCTTTACAAATGTCTGTGTGTGAACGGTGCAATTGGATGTACACCTGTCTTCATCTCAAAGCCAGCGCCTAATGAATGTGCAGCACCGAAGAGCAGAAAGAAATCTGGACAATCCAAATGTGTTTCAGGACAGCAGGAGCAGCAGTCAACCAGTTACAGATTAATGTCAGGTAGGCAAGCCTAGACTGATACCTTCTTCATGATAGATATATTTTTTTTAAAGAGGTGTTTCCTTATTATTTGAGGCAGATAAAGTTATTTGCATTTCCCCTTTTTAAATAGGTAACAGAAACTTCTGGTACTTGTAGGGCAGCTTTATAATTGAATTTATAATTGTTAGATTGGGGTAGAGTAGGTGCTTGTTTCTTCTTGTAGGTCACTGTTAGGTTCCGGGGCAGGATTGGGAAACCTTCTTTGTGTTGAGAGCCTCAGAGGTAATCTTTTGGGGGCTCTGTGCCAGAGCCACAACTTTAGTTCTGCCACTCCTTTTTCTCTCTTTATGCCCCTTTCTCTCTCTCCCCTCTCCACTGCCAGAAAGAATGGGAACAGCTTGCTTTGGGAGGACTGTCCCCCCCCACCTCCTTCCATGACTCCATTTGTTTGACTCCATTCTTCCCTCTAATCACCCCAACCACATGAAGTTACACCGAGGGCCACATGCAGGATCCAGAATGCAAGTTCCCCACTCCTGCGATATGGATGGGATTTCTCCCTTTGTTTTAAATGCTTGTAGGCCTTCCAGATTTTTCAGCTACATTATCAATATAGTCAGAAGTACACCAGCCAACCTAGGGGTCCAAAACAAAATGACTCGTGTAACATAGAAAAGCTTTTCAGAAGATAGCAACACTCATTGGACGTAGAACATGCCCTGTAATGTTGCTTGCAGGATATTAGGGCAAGACTAGGTAGCAACTAGAGAAAAGTTGAAAAAGGCAGATTAGACAAAACAAACAGTTGCAATCTTACTTCTGTGAAAATGCTGAGAACCTACAAAACAATCCAAGCAGCTTATGATTTATACACTATTAATGCATGGTTTGCATGCTCTCACAATTAATTTTGAAAACTAAGGGTTTTTTCCTTCCGTATCTTGCCGAACAAGCTTAATTTTAATATTTTACTATCTTTCCTTCTTTTTGCATGCACTGCCCTAGTTAACAAATCCCTGTTGTAAAAGCAATGAAATTATTTTATGTACAACAAATATATATATAAACCCACAGCTTTGTAACCTTGCTTTATTTATTTCAGATCTGTGCCAGGCTTTTAAATTTGCTTCCTGCGCTGTGATTTTTAAGCTGCTGCTGCTTACTTCCCAGGTACCCTCATATATCTGCTCTGTCCTCTTAAACTGTGCACATTTCAAATCTGGTCAGTCATCCTGTAGAACTCCCATCATCAGGATTTGCTATGTGGAGATTGTAAAGAGCAGGTTTAAGATATATAGCTATTAATGCTCCGACTCTTTGGAATGTAGGGATAAAAGCCCTCCACCCCAATCCTCTTAAAGAAAACTAAATTGATACAGAACTTTCAGCATATGTATGTTGATAAAGCCTGACCTAGGTGCCCCATATCCACTTTAACACAGGTATTTCACATAGCCAGTCTATTTTGTAAGAACTCTTTCAGGAAAATGTCTTGCTTTCTAGGGCAGACTTGAGAGTCATGGCATTAAGAAACGAACAAGCAGCATTACCAGGATATAAAGTCAAATCTTTGGAGACTGAGGTGCTAAATTCCTATAAAAGTTAATTGAATATGTGGCAGCTATTTCTTAAAATCTAAACCCAATTTCTGTAATTTAAGCAAGTAAAATCCAAAAGGTGATCCTGGTAACCTGGCATGCTTAATTTCTCATGTTCCATGCTATTTTTGGGTTGCCTTAGTAGAACTGATCTGAATTAAATGGCTTAAAAATATTTGGCTCAAGATGTAATATAATTCTGTCTTCTAGCTTTCAGAAGTGTGCCGCTTGTTTTAAAGAAGAAGTGCCTGGTTCAAGCAACTCCTTGGACACCTTGTTCCCGAACCTGTGGCATGGGAGTATCTGACAGAGTGACCAATGAAAACAGTAAATGTGAAATAAGGAAGGAAAAGAGACTGTGCTACATTCAACCATGCCAAGCAAAATTTCCAAAGAGCATAAAGGTAAAGCACATTTCAGAATACAATTTCCTCATTAGGCTGAAAGTATTAACTGCTAGATGCATGATTTTTTAAATAACCATGGGGCTGGTGGGGAGAGAAGTTATGGTCTTGCTGTTCAATAGTGGATTTGAAAATTAGGGAGACAGGAATAACAGATCATCTCATAGAAACTTGTGGAATGTTTTCTACATTGCTCATATGGCACATAACTACCAATAGAGAATTATTGGGCCCTTCTTTGCACTACTGGTGTTCAAAGGAGATTCTTTCAGGTCCCATCTACCCTATTCATTTAAAGCAGAATTATACCACTTAAAATACTAATTGCTTGCCTCCAATGAATCCTGGGAACTGTAGTATATTCAGGGTACTGGGAGTGGTTAATAGACTCCCTATTCCCCATAGCACTACAATTCCAAGAGGGATTTAACAGTCAATCTCTTCCCAGCAAACACTGCAAAATGCAGCTACTTGAGGGGGACTAGAGGTCCCTAGGAGCTCTTAGAACCCTGAACAAACTCCAGAACCCAGGATTTCTTTGGGGGGAAACAATGGCTATTTAAAGTGGAATCATGCAGCTTTAAATATATACTGTAGTGCAGTGTATAATCCATGTCTGTTAGCACTGGTGCCTGCTGACTGCATTCCCCAGTTGTCACATGTTTATATTAGCCCAAATCAGGTGTCCAGAAAGTCAGGTGGTAAAGTGCTGGGATGAATCTCACAGGTCACTGATTAAATTTCCCACTCATATAGTGTCACAGTGGTCTTGAAGGTGGCAGGATAGTGAACCTGCAGGAGCTAACTGTGTAGAACTATGTTATCAGCACTGCACAAAGATCAAGCAATGCTAAACTTATATTTTAAATTTGCATGCACTGTAGGTGGCTAAAAATATGGCCTCAACACTGCTACTTCAATATGCATGTAATAAACTTCACTTTGAACATGATAGCAAGATTTTACTTTTATATTTCAAGATACCTAAAGGAAAAACATGCCGACCTACATTCCAGCTTGCCAAGGCAGAGAAACTAGTATTTTCTGGATGCACAAGTACACAAAAATATAGACCAACCTTTTGTGGAATCTGCCTGGACAAGAGATGTTGCATACCCAACAAATCTGTAATGATTACTGTGCAGTTTGACTGTCCAAAGGAAGGCTCCTTTAAGTGGAAGTTGATGTGGATTACAACTTGTGTTTGTCAGAAGACATGCAATGATCCAGGAAACGTATTTTCTGAACTCAAACTCTTGTAAGTGGCAGTGTAAGTGGCAACACAGGAAAGAAAATGGTCAAATGTTCCCATGAAAAGTTGCTCATGCAACACCACTGACAGGTAGCTGTGTTTGAAATTATAGATTTTAAATGAATTCACACAGCAATCCTTTCATCCAAGACAGAGCTTGCCCCTAATGTGTTTTATTTTGAAAAGCAGAATGTGTGGCTATTTAAATCCAGTTAAATACTGTAGCTACAAAGCATTTTCTTAAATATTTTAAAATGCAATACTTAGATAATTTATGTGAAAGGGTATACCAATCTCACAGAAAAATGGCAAGTTTTCATGCATAAAAATCCAATCAAATTAGTTACCTATACACAACTGATTCATATGGATGTTTGCCCAAAGATGCATGTACACAAGCTCTGCCCCAACATCCAAGTGCTCAATCCCTGATCATCTCCACAGTGAACAGGTCTGCAAGGGACCTCAAAGCCTGCATGAGATGTTCAGCTGAACAGGAGTGAAATCTCCCTGAAGATCTCCCTGTTCAATGCAGGTATGATTAGGGATTGAATGAGGAGTGTGCAATGCATGGACACTGTGTGCACACCCCTTCACTTTTCTCTAAATTTGCGCATAAGCAATATTTCAAAGCTGTAAAGTGAACAGTATCAGACTGTGTGCAAAAGTAAGAATTCAAAACCCATAAAATCATTTATCCAAATAGTTTGCATGCATGTGCATAGTGTTAACTTGTGATTAAGAAGAACTCAATGGAGTTTACATCTGAATAGAAACATATAGGATTGTACTGCACCTGTGTGAAAATGTGGTGGTGTTCAATTTGTCACCCAAACCAGCTACTGATGGGTACATAAACTTCAACACATGCATCACCGCAGATAGATCAGGGTGACTGAGGGAGTCAACACAAAACAAGGATTTGGGCATTTATTTATGAGATCTACAAAGCATGATTGTATGTATCAAATTGCATATTTCTTGATGATCAATAGCGTAGTGAAACACCTTTATGTTTACTGGAACCAAATCGTAGTTTTCTAGACAGGCAATTTTATATGGAACAGTGTTTGATATTGATCTCCCAGGTTAGTATTTTCCTTTTCTCTTCAACAAAAACAAAGCAGCCAAGCAATTTAGCAGCATTTCTGTATGCCTCTTAAAAATATTGTATCAGAGCCTGCAAATCAGTAAGAATGTAAATGCTCAACTTGTGAACTGGAGGATAGAACCTTCTTGTATGCCATTTCATGGATAACTGCGTTATTTAAAGTTACCATGCTTGCATGGAAAATCGCTATAACATAATTTTCTCTACAACATAAGGCTCAGAAGTATGTACTGAGTATACAGTAGTAGATATATCAGGTCTTGTATTGCTGTTTAGAGCTAGTAATGTTATGTTGTTAAACTGCAGTTGGTGCTCTAGACTAGTTGATAACTAGATGTATAACAGTTTGGGGCATATAGTAGACAAGGATTCACAAGGACGAGGCCAAATTTTATGAAATTATACATTTTATTATGTAAATATCTTGTAAATAAAATTCATTATGACAAAATCCGATATGGTCAAATTATATTAAAAGTGTTTGTTTTCATAATCTACGTATAAAAGTATTTTCAAAATAGTGCTTAAGTTAAAATTACATCAAGAGAGGTAGACCATAAGAAGGTATTATAATTCCTTCTACTTTTTTGAGATATGTAATCCAGCATCTGTGCAATATGAGAAATATGTGAAACTCACTTAAACTGAACACTTCCACCATCTTTTGACAATGAAATTTACTAACCCCAGCCAAAGTAAGTTCGTCCCAGGTTATTTTTAACTGGATTGCATGAGTATAATTTGCTGATCTAAACTTTAACACACATACCCCGCCCCTGTAACAAGTGCTACATTGCTATCTTCAGTCTTGGTGGATCTATAGCAGGTCCACAGTTAGCAGCATCTAGCTGATTATAATCTTCTATTAAATCAGACAAAGATGAAAGTGCTTCAGAGAAATAGGACTGCTCCATCCCATCAATATGTAGGTAATGGTGAAGGTGAGCCTGCAAGAGTAGATTTTACATTAGTCACATGCTTTACAGGAACATTGAACAAATGAATTCAAGTCTTCTTCCAATTCCACGTGCAAAACTGGTTATTACTTTAATGTAAGGATCTGTTGTGATAATTTTTGGATTAAGTGTTAGCAACAACAATAATAACAAGAATATCACACACAATCTATCCACCATGTGTGTGCTGTAGTTGGGTATGTGAGGGATTTGGCACAGGGCAGAACAGAGACTTCCTACTTTCGCTCTCTTTTCCTCCAGTTCATGTCCATGTGCATTTGCACCACAGTCACCCAACCATTTCTTTAACTCCAAACTGTATTATAACCCCTTCTAAGTCCAAGTGAAGCATGTGGGGAGGCTACCATTAGTGCAGCATATTTCCACATACCACTTGTAATATAAGTACAACTGAACTACATATAATGACAATATTACTTCTCATTATGTGACATACCTTTTTCTTGTACAACCTTGTGAATCTCTCCTTGAGCTCTACAAAAGTAGATTTCACACAAGTGTTATTTGCTAGTGCCAACAATGAGTGGGAATGACCCACAGGTGGTACTGAACAGAGGCCAGTTTTCCATCCTTCTTGATTCCAGGAGACAAACTGAAGTGAAGGTTTCAACCTGCAACATGAAATTATGAGACTGACATGAAGGCAAACAGTAAAATAAACTACACAAAACATGAACCCTAAATGCACGTTTGACTCCATCCCCCAAGTGGCACTTTCATGTGCTTTCAGCTACAGCTGTGCAACCGATCTGGCTGAATCCTAAACATAATTGGACCAATTTCTACCAAATCCAGATTGACTAAAGGCAGCTACAAATCACTACAGAGTGGGTTGGGTTGATCTGAATCAATCTGAACTAAAAACAGCCTCTAAGAAAGCCAGTGTTGCAATTAAATACAGGTAACCCCCCATTTACGCGGGGGCTACGTTCCGAGGCACCGCGTGCATCATTGAAATAGAATATATTTGAAACCACTGAAAAAGCCTGCAAACACCCTGTTCTGCCCATGCCCTGCCCCTTTTTGTGACGTTTTTGGATCACTATGTACACGTGCAGTTGCGCACATACTGAAGGTGCGTAAATGGGGTGTGCGCCTATACAGAAGAATGCTGGGTGTGAGGGAGCTAGACTTTGCTCATTGAGACTTCCAGCTTCCAATCCAGGATTAGAATCTCATCCAATGTATTTTGTTTTCTGTCTGTCTTTATAAACAGGCTGTCGTGGGTTTGTGTCAGTAGGTCTTCTGAGACAAATGTATCATAACAAAAGCTTTGAGCAGTCACCCTGCCCTGCTACTTCACAGAAACCAGTGCCAGACTGACAGTGAGCTGAATTACTATACTGAAATGCAGCTGAACAGGCCAAAGAGCATGAGAATTGGCAGGACTGAGAACTCAACTGACTGTACAGTCTTCCATACACAAACACGAACCTCTCTCTATGTGTGAGTGTGTTTAGAAAAAGCAAACTTTAAAAGGTTGCTAGCACAAAATCCCCCTCATCTACCTGTCCAATGTGTAGCAACGAGGTAGCTGCTATGCCTCCAAATTTCATGCAACTATGTGACAAAAAACAAAATGCTGTGGTTGTTTGGTTTTCCAAATACACATGAATGGGAGTACCAAATATTTGAATTTCCAGATCCAGTCAAAATGGGTCAGACTCCAGACTGATTTCTGCCAGATCAGGGCAGAATAGTATGCGGTAGTGTTAATACCTATTTTCAGGCAAATATGTTATGCTACCTTAGCATTTTAAAAGCATTTATTTGAAAAATTATATACATATGTACATAAATATATGTGACTAATTTTTCAGTCTCTGTAGGTTATTGAGAATATGGTCTTTCCCCTCTCCCTCTGGATGCAGCTGTGCCTGCAGGAGTGGATCAACATAACTTTAATAAGCTTACTGGAATTTGATCCTACAAACGAACACCAACTGGGAAGATTTGCTGTATGAGCAGTTAGTAGTTTCTCTTCTAATGTATGATGTGTGCCAACCTTTCAATGTTTCTACGAAGGTCTGAAATCTGCACATTTCCTCTGACTAACAGGGCACAGGCAAGGTACAAACTGTGCTTTGGGTCAGCTCGTAACAGTTGGTGATCTTTGCTAAAAGCATCTGAAAACATTTGGTCCAACCTAAGAGAAAAAAAGAGAATATGCAGCTGAGAAAACTTAGCAAATGTCAACACAATCATAATTTGTCAGCAGAGTAATTCTAAATATGCATCAAATAAAAATAGAACACTATTTCAATTGAAAAGTATGTTGAAGATTTTAAAATAACAAGAGTACAAGATTCCCATCACTTTATCATGTGCTACTAAACACATTCCATTTTATCTTCATGTAGTGAGCAACTATCACTCACATGTCAAACAAGGTTACCCACCTTCGAGAGGGCACATTAACATCAGCCAACGTATACAGAGGTGTCAAGCTGGAAACAAGATAATGAAGTCGAGGAAAGGGAACCAAATTCATGCTGATTTCATTAAGATCCATATTAAGAGATCCTTCAAACCTAGCAGAGCTGTATAGAGATAATGCAAGAGTTATAGAAAAAAAGTTTGGACACATATATTGCAGCATACAAAATCACGCTTTTGAATATTTGTAAGCTTGCACTGTGAAATGTGTTGCAATAATTTCAATGTAAAATTTTCACTAATTTTCCAGCCTCAAGTAGGGGAAAATCCCTTAGCAATATAGAAAGAAACAACACCCTAAGGGCTACAAGAGTAGTGCTTGCTGTGTTCAGCTGCTGCTACAAGCGCTTTTCCTCTTTGTACTAGTGAAGCAGGGCTATTCATCTCTGCTGTGCTTCCCTCCCACATCATACCATAACAGTTGCACTACAAGCTTCTATTCAATTATGGGATGGAAAAGGAACGTCTCTTAGTATGCTACAATAATGGGTGCAGGTAGACTAGACGTGAGAGAAGCTGGGTCTGCCAAACAGAAGAAATGAAAGGGGAGCATAGACATTTTACCACACAAGCTAAAGGTGACATCCATTGATTTCAGTTTTAGCAACCACTTCTTATCTAATTAAAATTTTCAGAAGCTCACCTTGTCAAGTTCAACAGTAAGTTGGCCACAATGTTGTTCATAGCATCAAATGGTTTCTCCCGAGAACACTTTATTCCACCTGCACTTGAAGTTACTAAGCTGGCTGGTTTTATGGTTGATCCTAACTTTCCACAGTTGGTCATCTGATTAATTTTGCTAACAATGTCAAATAAAGACTGGAAAAAGCATAGGTGAAAAAGCTGGTAAATTTTTTTGAACGCAAAGCTATCCAACTTACAGCAGACTCCTAGGCATGACTACTCAGAAAGTCTGCTGGATTCAACAGAGCTTACTTCAAGGTAAGGGAAAGCTTTACTATTTTACTCAGTTGTTTCAGGTAAATTTTAAAATGAAGACAAAGAATAACTACATTGCACTTAAAACTGTAATCTAGAAAGGCTTTAATACATTAATATGGTATTATAAATTCTTACTTCATTTTCAATTGGCAATACACAGTCTGCATGGTCACTGAGTTCTTTCATAGCCAATACACTGTTATAAGGAGATGTAATGACATCATCCTCCCGGGAAGGATAAACAGAAGTAACAAATCTATATACTTCTGGAAATTCATCCTCAAGAAGCTTTAGTACAAATGTACCAAGACCAGATCCTGTCCCTAGAAGCAAGAATTCAGATAGTTAGAACAACAAGAGTACATGAAAAAGTCTTGTGTGGTATTCAACTTCCTTTGGATTTTCTTACAAGCGAGAAAGGTTTTTATTTTTATTTTAAAGTTCACCAATTGAAAGTTCAGATTTGGAGATGCAAAGATTGTCTTCTACTGGAAAAATTATGAGCGCTTAAGGTAGCAATTCACCAATATCATTTCTTTTGATAATGAGATTGCAGTATGGACTGCAATCTCAAATGGTATCTGTCAGAGTTGCTTCCAGATCCTAGCTCACAGAGGATCACGCTAGCCAGCGATCATTAAATAAAAGTCTTTATTGAGTTACAGTTTCCATTCTCAAGCTGCTGCGTGCAACCCTACGTCTAATGGTTAGATCGGCGAAGCCCCATCTGAGTCTCCGCCCCTTGTACACCAACTTAATATCCTAGCCTTGCTCCACCTTTTCCGCCTGACTGTTCTTCTCTGGGTCCCTCTGCCCCCCGGGGTCTCTTCCTTCCGAGATTCCTCTGACGCTGACGCTGACCCCCCTGACTCTTCTCCCTCCTTTCGGCGGGCTTTAGGACCTGGCTCCCTTTCCGGGCTGCCTACTGCGCCACCTTCCTGTGCATTTGAACTTGTCGCGCGCGCCCAACCTTCCACCTTCCGTCTGACCGTTTCTTCGCTCCCCGATGGAGGTGTGGCCACTCCTGACTCGTGCCCTCCCCCCTGTTGTGAGCTGCCAGCGCTTGATCCCTGGCGCCCTTCCTCTTCCCTGCTCTCTGGCGGTGACGCTGGTCCCGATTTCCAACTGCTCCCCTCTGAGTCCCCTCTGGCTCTATCTTCCTGGGGTGTCCCCCTAGGCTCCCCCCTTGCCCTGGCCACTGGTGCTCCTTTCTGTGAATCTTCTGATTCACTGGAAAGACTCGGAGATCTCGGGTCGTCGTCATCACTCATCTTTTCTTCTGCCTCCTCCCCCTCGCTCTCTGTTTCCTCCCTTGCCCTTGCCTCTGCTCCTGAACCCCTGACATCCATCCCCCCCTCGAAGCCCCCTCTTCCCCCCTCCCCTCCTTCCGGTGCGGGATCTGGGTGCTGCTGTGTCAGGGGGACGAATGTCGGATACAGTTCGCTTCCCGTGGCGGGCCGCCATCCGAAGTCTTCCGGTTCTTCCTCCCTGCTCTCGTTGACGACGGTCACTTCCGCTTCCATCTCTGTGCCGCCGTGCTCGAAACCCGGGTCGTCCCCGAAAACGTCCATGTCCGTCTCTCCCTCGTTGCCTTCTGGAGACGTTGCTCGTCCTGGACCCTCCAGCCACCTTCTGCGGAACTGCTCCTCTGGTCGATCATCCCACCAATACGAGGGTTCTGAAGCAGATCCTGAGGGTGACCCCTCCGGGGAACGGGCGTCTCGTGTCGGTTCCTCGTCCGAGTCGAACCCCCGGAACGTGCTGGCTGAAAGCGTGGGCGTGAAAAGCCAGTCGTCGAAAAAGTCTGCTGGCACTGGCCTGTGTGGGAAGAGGGCATGAAACTCTTCTTTGAGCAGAGGTTCGTCCAAAGCGTAGCCCGGCACCCAGCTGTTGGCACTGGCCGGGGTGCCCTCCTTGGCGAGAAGGTATTCTACCCCCTCTTCCCCCCATCTGGAGTCCAAAATCTCCGTGACTTCGTTGATGCGCTCCTCCTGTGCCACTCCCCCTTGCCCGGTTCTCTCTCGGAGCGGACCCGGTGCCGTTCCTGGTTCCTGAAACCTGTGAGGTGCCTTGTAGGGAGTGAGCACCGATCTGTGGAACACCGGATGCATTCTGGAACCCTCCGGAAGAGCCAGCCTGAAAGCCACCGGGTTGACCTGTTCTTCAACTTGGTAGGGCCCCAGTTGTTTATGCCCTAGTTTCTTCTTCGCCAACGACCTGGCCGGCACTGCGTGGGCTGCTAACCAGACCCAGTCTCCCACATGGATCTCTTCGCCAACCCTTCTGTGTTTGTCCGCTTGTACCTTGTATGCGTGTTTAGCCAGCTCCAGGTGCCGCCGCAGCTGATCGTGGACCTCCTGCAACTCCGACGCGAACGCATCTGCTGTCTGCGGCTCCCCCTCCCCCATTCTTTCCAGTCCCGGGAAGGTTCTGGGGTGCCTCCCGTTGTTGGCGAAGAACGGCGTGACCCCCGTGGACACGTGCTTCGTGTTGTTGTAGGCGAACTCGGCGAGAGGCAGGTAATCCACCCACGTCGCAGGCTGTTGATTCGCATAACATCTCAGGTACTGCTGCATGATGGCATTGACCCGCTCCGCTTGCCCGTTGGTCTGCGGGTGTCTAGCCGACGCCAGGTTGATCTTGACGTTCAGGAAGCCCATCAGCCTCTGCCAGAAGTTCGAGATGAACTGTCGCCCTCGGTCGGACAGAATAGACCGCGGCAGACCGTGAACCTTGAACACGTGGTCTATGAACAGTTTGGCGGTTTGTTCCGCCGTGGCCACCTTCGCACACGGAATGAAATGTGCCATCTTGGAGAACAAGTCCACCACCACCAGCACAGCCGTCTTGCCCCTCGAGCTGGGCAGATCCGTGACAAAGTCCAGGGCCACTCTCTCCCATGGTTCGAACGGAGTTTGCAGCGGTTCCAGCAGTCCGGCCGGCGGTCTGTGCACTGGTTTGGCCCTCTGGCAGGTGTCACACCTCGCCACGTAGTCCGCGACTTCCCCTCTCATTCCGGGCCACCAGAAGTCTCTGGCTACTAATTCCACCGTCTTCTCCTTGCCAAAGTGCCCGGCAGTGGGCGCGTCGTGCAGCTGCCGCAGTACCTTGGCGCGAAGTTCGTCTCCCGGCACGTAGATGGCCCCTTTACGGATGAGCAAACCATCTCGCAGCTGGAACTCGTCGGTCGCTGCCGTGCCCCTGTGCACCTCTGCCATCTTTGCTTGCGCGAAGGAGTCATCCTGCAACGCTCGTCGCACCGCATCCAGGTCAACCGTTGCCGCCGCGCACGCCCACACTGTCGGTGCGAAGATGTGCATGGCGGCCGCTGGCGTTGCCTCCTCCAGATACTGTGGCTTACGGGAGAGAGCATCCGCCATGATGTTGGTGTCCCCCGGGACATATTCTATTCGGAAGTCGAAATTCGCAAAGAACTCAGCCCAACGTATCTGCCTCTGGTTCAGGAACTGTGCCGTGCGCCAGTGCTCTAGATTCTTGTGGTCCGTGCAGACCTGCACCGTGTGCTTGGCGCCGATCAGGAAGTGCCTCCACGCTTTGAACGCTGCATGAATGGCCAGCAACTCCCTGTCCCAGATGGTGTAGTTCTGTTCGGACTTGCTGAGCTTCCTTGAGTAAAACGCTCCCGGCCTCCAAACCCCCTGCGGGTCTTTCTGCAGCAGGACTGCTCCCACGGCTCTGTCTGAAGCGTCTGTCTCCACCCTCATCGGCCTGCTGGGGTTGACATGAAGCAGATGCTCTTCCGACGCGAAGAGACGCTTGAGTGCCTGAAAGGACTGCTCCGCCTGCTCTGTCCAGATGAACTTCTTTTTCTTGGAGCTGAGCGTGTCCGTGATGGCCGCTGTCTGCATCGCAAAGCCTTTGATAAACTTGCGATAGAAGTTCGCGAAGCCGACAAACCGTTGGACCTCCTTCCGGTTGCGTGGGCTTTTCCAATCCAACACTGCTCGGACCTTGGCGCTGTCCATGGCGAGCCCTTTATCAGACAACTTGTAGCCCAGGAAATCCACCTCCGTCACGTCGAATTGGCACTTCTCCAGCTTGGCGTAAAGCCTATGTTGCTGTAGCCTGCTCAGCACTTCCTTGACGTGTCTGTCATGCTCCTGCTGCGATTCCGAAAAGATCAGGATGTCATCCAAGAAACAGACGCACGTCTTGTAGAGGAGCCCCGCCAACACGTGATGCATGAAAGCTTGAAAAACGTGGGAGCCATTTTGCAATCCAAAAGGCATAACTCTATATTCGTAGGTGCCCAGGGGCGTGAACATGGCTGTCTTCCACTCATCTCCCTCCCGCATGCGAATGAGGTTGTATGCCCCTCGCAGGTCCAACTTGGTGAACACTCTGCCCTTCCGTACCTTTGCGAGGAGGTCGTCGATTCGGGGCATGGGGAAGTCCGATGGCTTGGTCACACTGTTCAAGATGCGAAAGTCCACTACAAGTCTTTTTTGGGGTGTGTCCCTCTTCTTAACAAAGAATACCGGACTGCCCCCCGCTGCCTTGGACTCTCGGATGAAACCGCGCTCCAAATTATGATCTATGAACTCTTTGAGTTCCTGCAGTTCGTCCTCAGACATGGAATACAGCTTCCCTTTGGGCAGCGCCGCCCCCGGCAGCAGGTCAATTTTGCAGTCATATGGTCTGTGGGGGGGTAGCCTGTCTGCCTCCTTCTCGCAGAAAACCTCCAAAAATTCTGCGTACTTGTGGGGAACCGCTTGCAGCGTGCCTAGCTGCAGCTGTGACTCCTCTTCCTCTCCTTCCTGCCTGGGCACGATGCAGTGTTCAGCGCAAAAGGAAGAGCCGAAGGTCAGCTGCCTCTGGTACCAAGCCAGCGTCGGGCTGTGCTTGTCCAGCCAACTCATGCCCAATACAATGGGCGTGTCCGATAGTTGAGTGACATTGAAGCTGATGATTTCCCTGTGATTCCCAAGTCGCATCACCATTGGTGGCGTCTGCTTCACCACTTGCCCCCCTAGCAGCTCCCTGCCATCCACCGTGACAACCTGCAGGGGCAGCGTGGCAGGCAGCAACTGTATAGCGTGCCGGTCGACAAAGTCCTGCCCTATAAAGTCCGCATTGCTTCCGGAGTCAATGGTGATTGGCACGTCCATGGTGATTCCATTGGGCAGCTGGAGCGACGCGGTGAGCCTCACTACCGGTTTGGGCGGGAGGGGGTCCATGGGCTGTAAAATCTCTGGGGACTGCTTCACTGACACGTCTGGCTGGGCCCCAGTGCCTCTTCCAACCAGACTCCGTCGTTTCCCTGCTGTGGTTGTCCTTGCTGCGTTGCTGCAGTTACCATTGCTGAGGCTGCAGTGTGCTTGTGGAGCCTCTGGGGACACTCTTTCGCCATATGCTGTGGATCATCGCAGATGTAACACTTCCTGTTCCCTCTAGGAGGCTTCGCTTTCACTGCTGCCGGTGCTAGGGCTCTGGCTGCTGACTGAGCCCTTGCACCTCCAACCTCCATAGGTTCCGCTCCTCCTCCTGGCGGAGGCGTGGATTGCGCACGCGCTGCTTCTCTGGGAAGGAAGGAGGAGCCCCTGGCTGGTTCGCGCCCTCCACGCCCTTCGCCACTGCTCCACGGACGTCCTTCCAGCCGCACCCCCACCGCCAGCGCCCTCTGAACGATCTCCTGCGTGGTCCGGGGTCTCTCCCCCCTCGCAATTTCATCTTTAACCGAGCCGTGCAATCCCTCCCAAAACAGGTCTCTTACAGGAGCCGAATCTCTGTCCCATTCCAGAGCACTGACCAAAGCGAAAAAGCGGGCATGGTACTGCCTTACGCTGGCCCTCCCTTGCTTCAGTCCATGTATCTGCTGCCGAGCAAGATCCACGTCAATGCTTGACAAAAAGCACCCATCCATCGCTTTAATAAAGGCATCCGCGTTTTGGAGCGCCGGATCCTTATCTCTCCACAAATTGCGCAGCCATGCTTTAGCATCTCCATGCAAATGGGACATGATGAATCCCACCTTCTCTTGCTCATCTCTAAAGTCTTTGTTCAGCAGTTGCAGTGCACACATTACATCTGCTCTAAAGTTGGGGTACTGTTGCAAATTCCCATCGAAGTGAGAGACCAAACCGCCTGTTCGTCTCCCCAACCCAATCCCCTCCGGTTTGGGTGTCAGTTGCCCTTGCTTCGTAAGCACTTCCAACCTGACCTGGAGATCCCTGTAGGCGGCAGCTGCGTCCTCCTCTCTCTTCCTGGATGCAAGAGCCTCGGCATTCAGGCGCGACACTGCTTCTCTGAGTTCCACTATCTGCTGTTCGGCCGTCATGTTGTCTGCCGTTCGTGAGCTCGCTAGTAGGCACCCGCTTTCTCTCCTCTCCGCGAGGCTGTAGATGCCCACAATTTATGAGATGGGGCTTACTGTCAGAGTTGCTTCCAGATCCTAGCTCACAGAGGATCACGCTAGCCAGCGATCATTAAATAAAAGTCTTTATTGAGTTACAGTTTCCATTCTCAAGCTGCTGCGTGCAACCCTACGTCTAATGGTTAGATCGGCGAAGCCCCATCTGAGTCTCCGCCCCTTGTACACCAACTTAATATCCTAGCCTTGCTCCACCTTTTCCGCCTGACTGTTCTTCTCTGGGTCCCTCTGCCCCCCGGGGTCTCTTCCTTCCGAGATTCCTCTGATGCTGACCCCCCTGACTCTTCTCCCTCCTTTCGGCGGGCTTTAGGACCTGGCTCCCTTTCCGGGCTGCCTACTGCGCCACCTTCCTGTGCATTTGAACTTGTCGCGCGCGCCCAACCTTCCACCTTCCGTCTGACCGTTTCTTCGCTCCCCGATGGAGGTGTGGCCACTCCTGACTCGTGCCCTCCCCCCTGTTGTGAGCTGCCAGCGCTTGATCCCTGGCGCCCTTCCTCTTCCCTGCTCTCTGGCGGTGACGCTGGTCCCGATTTCCAACTGCTCCCCTCTGAGTCCCCTCTGGCTCTATCTTCCTGGGGTGTCCCCCTAGGCTCCCCCCTTGCCCTGGCCACTGGTGCTCCTTTCTGTGAATCTTCTGATTCACTGGAAAGACTCGGAGATCTCGGGTCGTCGTCATCACTCATCTTTTCTTCTGCCTCCTCCCCCTCGCTCTCTGTTTCCTCCCTTGCCCTTGCCTCTGCTCCTGAACCCCTGACAGTATCCAACATTTGGATTTAAAGAGATAACCCAGATTTGAAGGCAGTATTTCATTGAGACTTTCTAATCACGACTAGCTGATTATTTTAAGCAAAAACATTCAACATCATAAGAACTATCCAATTTACAGTATTTTACAGAGCAAATACATTTATGTTGTGTTCTGTGCTTGTGATAGAAATATACTTATTGCAGAAATACATTTTTTTTGTCAGATTACAATGAAAACATCATTATATTGCTCATTTAGAAACTGCCAATGCATTCTGTACATTACAATGTTGTCCTTAAAAGAATCTTCTAACATAGGGTACTATTATTCACAGATCATAGATTTCAAGGATAATCACTTGCCTAAGGTCACCTAACGAGTTTATGACCCAAGTAAGATTTGCAACTGGGAGTCTGGCTGCACAAGAACCATGCTCTTCTCATGTAAATTACAAAGATGCCGACAAAAGAGTTTTGGTGCATAACATGCCATTATGCAGCAGAGCTTTAAGATCCATTATATAAATATTTTCTGATAAGGAGGTCCACAATTCAATCACCAGATTTCTATTAGTTATAGCTTCGATTCAGGAAATGTCTATGTGCCTGCCCAAGCTCACTGACCAACACAGCAAACACAAGAGGTCAAAGGGAACTCTTTGTTTGTGCTGGGTTGGAGACATACAAATCCTCCTCCAAGTACTCTAGTATGCCCAGAGGATAGGGGAGAGGTGATGGTCCCATCTTTGATCATGTGCTGGGTTTGGAGCACTAGAGGCGGTCCTTAAGGTCATGAACTCTTAAGCTTTTGTTTCACCTTTTACCATACTTACCCCCTCCCATGGAATGAATGACAAAAAAGCACTGCAGACAGTCACAATGCTCTGCAGTCTTTCTTAGCTTTTCAACAATATCTTCTCGGTATTGACACCCATATACTTTGTGACCCACGGCCCTGTAAATAGGAAACATTTAATATGCTACCCTTCTAGTTCAACTCTGAGAATTCTAGTTTATTTAAAATGTTTTAAATTCTTCAAGTATTTTTATGCCTATACTGAGTTTCCCCCACTGAGTTTTTTAGACTTAACAGAGCAACAATGTAGAAAGGTTTACAACTTTAAAATTAAATGAAATGAAACTTAGGAGAATTTGAAAGCAGCTTTAATTACGCTGGAAATAGCAGGCTGAGCCCCATTAAAGTCAACCAGGGGAAAGGCCTTCTGGCATGTACAGGGCTGACTCAGCAGCTGTGTGTCCATGGACACTCTTTGCCTCCCTAAACAAAAAGATAATGGATTCATGTTAAAAGAGCCGGGGGATGGGACGGGACAGGGGGAGATCAGTGAAACAGCATGAAACAAAATAATATATTACCAAAAGCTTTTAACCAAAAGCAAAAAGATCAAGAAAATAAAGGATATAAAGGTATAACCAAACCATACAGTGTTCAGTGTGACCAGGATAGAATTCTAAAGAACTGCCTTGTCCTTTTTCTCTTGGCCTTCTGGCGCCTGGTTAAGGCATTTTTATTCTAAGTGGAATTTGACCTGTCAAGCTGAGGTTTAGTGGACTGATCCTTTGTCTTGTTTTTAATCTGATGTCTATCTTTTTTAGTATTTTTACTATTAGATGTATTATTATAGAATTAATTTATCTGTTCACACTTTCCCCCCTAATGACTGAAGGACATATTAGAAGTTTTTAGTACTTCTTTGTGATCATCAAGTTTGATCTTCTGTTCAGAATCTCCCCTTTCATTATATAATCATTCAAAAGCATTTTTTATAAAGTTTAGATTTCTTTGACTTAAATTTCCATCTGTTTCCCTTCTTCTCTTTAGTCAGCTGTTCATATCTGTAATTAGATTACCATTTGACCTGAATGAACAAGACTAGGAGTAGAAGAATACCAACACAGTAATATGATACATCTGTTCATGGAAATTCACAAAATTGGTTTTTTAAAAAGAGTAGCTATGTAGATATGACATACTGGCAGAATAGTTGTTAGTTGTGTTTTCAAGTTTTCCTAAAGGTAACAATAAAATAAAATATTAACATGGCCATTTATTCAAGAGACTGCAGGAAGTAAAAAGACAGAAATGTAGGAGTTCTGCTTTCAATTTCCATCTAATCTGTGTAAGAAATTTTTGTATGAAGATTTGAGGGGGGAAAATTCTATCCTCACCAGTTGTTCCCTGAGCCAGAAACATCTGTTATCAGCTGCTTGCTATCAAAGACATCTCTCAATGGCCCCTGCAGAATTTCATTCACTACACCCTCTTCCATGTCAATCAGGAGAGCCTTAGGGAGCAGAACAAAAAGAATTTGGACTGAGAACGTCTGTTTTTAAAAACATTACGCAAAATAAATGAAAAAGATAAAGATAAAAAAATGCTTTCTTTAATTTCAGCACACCCTTGGAATAAAAATGCAGACTTCAGAAGAATATCTCTAATTTATTTGCCTCAGGATGAAATTTAATAAAGGATAATTTTGGCAACCCTGATTTAGTACAACTCAAGAATTAAAATGCACATATGCAACACATAAGGAAACATGCTCTTGCTAAAAAATAAACAAATTAGAATGATCGCTATTATGTCTCAGCTAATTTCCTTTTCAGAATGGTACATAATTTTTAATCTTTTCTTATTATTTATTTCAATCTTTTCTCCCCTGTATCAAATACTCTTGGGGCATATTCCACAAAACAGGTAGCAGAATAAAACATCTTAAAATCACAACCAACAATAAAATTAACTACTAGATAGACCCTACTATAATTAGCACAACCAAAATGGCAACTTAAATACTCATGTTTTTAACTTGATGCTAAGCGGCAAGGGGATGACATTCTGTAACCTGAGCGCACTACAGCAGAAACCGAGACACTATTGTATTATTGGGGTTCCGTTCCTGACTCCTGTGTGCATCCACAGAGTACGTAAGCCCGCCCTGCCTTCTTCAAAAGAACATGTGCAAAATGGTCACCACGGGTATTTTCAATTTAAACACATTGAAGCCAACAGTACTTTATCACTAGCTAAATGTACATAAAATAAAATGGCACTGCTAATGGTACTTAGATGTTTACCGTGTTTGGAGAAGCAGCAATTGTGCCATTAGCTATCTGATAAAGAGAAAATTATTAAATCTAGCTTACAAACTTGCTCATCTTCTGATGAGCTTTTATTTATTTTTCTAACCGGGCTCTTTAAGTGTGGAAATGACGGTTGGATTGAAGGGGGAAAACTGTGCATGCGCAGTTCAGAAGGTTTGTGTGTCTCATAGCTGGATGAGTGTCAGTCTCTAAGGAACCTGCAACATTCCTAAATAATAATAATAATAATTTATTATTTGTACCCCGCCCATCTGGCTGGGCTTCCCCAGCCCCTCTGGGCGGCTTCCACAGAAACCAAAACTACACTAAAATATCACACATTAAAAACTTCCCTGAACAGGGCTGCCTTAAGATGTCTTCTGAATGTCAGGTAGTTATTTATCGCTTTGACATCTGATGGGAGGGCGTTTCACAGGGCGGGCGCCACTACCGAGAAGGCCCTCTGCCTGGTTCCCTGTAGCTTTGCTTCTCACAATGAGGGAACCGCCAGAAGGCCCTCAGCGCTGGACCTCAGCGTCCAGGCAGAACGATGGAGGTGGAGACGCTCCTTCAGGTATACTGGGCCGAGGCCGTTTAGGGCTTTAAAGGTCAACACCAGCACTTTGAATTGTGCTCAGAAACGTACTGGGAGCCAATGTAGGTCTTTCAAGACCGGTGTTATGTGGTCTCGGCGGCCGCCCCCAGTCACCAGTCTAGCTGCCGCATTCTGGATTAGTTGTAGTTTCCGAGTCACCTTCAAAGGTAGCCCCACGTAGAGTGCATTGCAGTAGTCCAAGCGGGAGATAACTAGAGCATGCACCACCCTGGCGAGACAGTCCGGGGGCAGGTAGGGTCTCAGCCTGTGTACCAGGTGGAGTTGGTAGACAGCTGCCCTGGATACAGAATTGACCTGCGCCTTCATGGACAGCTGTGAGTCCAAAATGACTCCCAGGCTGCGCACCTGGTCCTTCAGGGGCACAGTAACCCTATTCAGGACCAGGAGTCCTCCACACCAGCCCGCCCCCTGTCCCCCAAAAACAGTACTTCTGTCTTGTCAGGATTCAACTTCAACTTCAACTTCAATCCATTAGCCGCCATCCATCCTCCAACCGCCTCCAGGCACTCACACAGGACCTTCACCGCCTTCACTGGTTCTGATTTGAAAGAGAGGTAGAGCTGGGTATCATCTGCATATTGATGGACACCCAGTCCAAACCCCCTGATGATCTATATTCCTTGTGCTTGAAATTTGTTTCTTTTACTTGGTTTCTCGTTTGTTAAAATATATGTTTCTGGAAGCCATTATCTTTAGTTTACCGTTTACAATTGAACTATAGGATTTGTTTTCAAACAAATAGCAAAACATATACCCAAGTGCACATACATATAGATATAATAAAACCTAAAATTTCAGATATTTCAGAGGCATACAAAGTATAAGAATTGACAGAATCAAAGATGTTTCCCCCTTACGCGTGCTTTTAAGGAATAGATTTTTCCTCTGCAGTCAGCGCTATCATCATCTGTCCTAGAAAAAACAGAAGCAAAATTAATAAAAATCATGGAAGAGGACTACACCTAAGATATCAGAGTATTACAATTTTCCCCTTTCACTGAAATTAAATTAAATTGAAAAGCAGAATAACAAGAACTAATATAAAGACTGTACACTTTATGAATTTCACTGCTCTTGCTCATTTTATGGAAGCCTGCCATGCAGAAGTCAATTAGGCTTTTCCTAGCCTAGGGATGGAAAAAACATCACCTGCTTAATTTCTGCAGTTGTGTAGACAAAGGAGAACTATTAAATAAAACCTGGCACGCCTACCAATTGTAAGCAGTTATATATTTTATATCTTGGTTAGAGCAAACTGCAAAAATCTAGGGGTTAACAGTTTCATGAAGGCAAAAACCAGATTCAGGTTAAGTATAAGGCACTTTTCCTATAGTGAAACACGACAAGCAATGGTATTAAAGGGCACAACATTAGTAACTCAAACTGGAGACTGAAGGGCTCAGGATGCGAGGACAACACTGACCACAATCTTATTGAGGCAAGTTGATACTGCAAAATGTGAATTACTCCAAAACAATGAACACCAAGCACCAAAGCCCATTCAGTACAGGTCAGACACAAGTAACTGATTGTAATGTATGCTGACATGACTGGACACAAGAACCTACCCACTGATACCCACGGTATCTACAAAACCCAACGGGAAGGAGAGAAATAAAAATAATAAGTGGGGCATAAACTGAACAAGAAATCCACAAAGTAAATGCTGGATCCCTGCAATTTTATTTTTGTGACGCAGCACAAGATGCTAATTAACTTGCCTGCAGTAGTGCAAGGTATGATGAAGCAACATTTCTCCATGGATCCCAAATATTGTGTTGTTATTTATTTTAAGGGCATCTTTAGTAATTTAAGATTGTTCATAAAAAGAAAACTTACCTGGTATTCACATTTCTAAAGAAACTGCTTAATGCTTCATCGTAAATTCCTTTCTAAAAAAGAATCATTCAGTAAGTAAAATTTAAAGTGTGACACTTGTGCTAAAACTTAAAGTATGCATTCTTAAAACTATTTAACTCTTCTGAGATTATACATGCTCCTAACATAAAGCCTCATGTATGCCACTAAAGTGCAAGTAGAGCTCAAAAACATGGAATCCACAAATTATTTCATATCTATAGTGTAAGAGTATGACTCTATATAGAGAACATCACAGTAAAGCAATAATTTTGGATTTTCTTCAGGATGAATTCATGGTTTAATGCACATCTGGACTTAAAGGCTCTCAATATTTATTAGTAAAATTTGGAGTGAGGCTGTCCAGCCTGCCCTGGCAACCCCTCAGGCATCTGGTTGGCCCCTGTGAAAACAGGACTCTGGATAAGGTGGGCCACTGGTCAAACAGAGCAAGTGGCTGGGATCAACTCATCCTAGACTCTTCTCTGCAAGAAAAGGACAGCTTTTTCATCAGTAGTCTGGTGACCCAGGTGACCCATTTGAATGATCATGCTTGCCCTTCTTAGCCAGTAACAGCCAACAAAGAGTTGGCTAGTGGGGTCCATTTCAATCGGGTTTTAGGCCCAGTTTCGTAATGGAAATTGCCTTGGTCATCCGGATGGGATGATCAGTTCTTGGAGAGAGGGGAGAACATGCCCCTATTGATTTTCCTGGACCTATTGATGGCTCCTTATTTAATGTTCCGATTAGTTAGCCATCCGTTCTTCCAGGATACTGCATTCCACTAAGCATGCTCAGTCCTCACTGGGCCTTTTGTTGTTGTTGTTCCCTTCAGCTTTTTAATAAAGTGTTTTCTGTCCTTCTGCAAACCTTGAGGTTCTCTTGTGCACATCCCTGATCTATACTAATGGTGCTACTTTGGCAACACAAGCGTTAAAAGAATGATGCTCGTGTGTGGAGATCTTGTGTTCCACATTCCAGCCATTCCCTTCGTCCTTCCAATGCCCATTAATCTTCCCACGTTTCCCCCAACAGCATTCCCTGGCCACCGGGTACAGTATATTTAGTCCCTCGCCTAGAGCAGGCGAACGAAGACACGGGAATGCCAGAACAAAGGAAACGGCAGCTATTTCTAAAAATGACTTGAGTAAGAATAGGATTTGCTCTTTTAAACAAGCAGCCATTTTAACTCGTCCACTGCGGAGCTCAGGGACAAGTATTAGCTGAGTGCGTTAAAAATCGCGCCAGCGCACGCGGCAGGGCCACGCCCACAGATTCCAAAGCACGGCGGTTTAACGGACACACCTTTCAGCGGCTCCCTCAGCGGGAGCAGTCAAGCAGGCATGCGCGTAAAACGTTCCGGACCGTTTGCATTTTACTGAGCATGCGCGAGCTGACTGGCGTTTTAATTCTCCTCCCAGTCGTCAGGCGGTTACCTTGTTGACGGCGGCGTGTTCCCGCAGTGCCAGATCCCAGAAACGGCATCCTATCTGGTTGCCACACTGACCCACTGTGAGGTGAAAAAGCAAACTGATGTCAAGCTGCCGAACAGAGCAGAGTGGTGTGAAAAGGGGCCAGAGAGGGGGGAGGGAGAAGGGGGCGGGAGAGAGCACGCGCGCGCTCACCCTGAACCACCACGGACTGCGTCATGTCTTCCGTTGGCGCGGATCTGCTTTCTAAGGCCGGCGAGAAGTGTAGCCCCGCCCACTACGGACGTGATGTGAGGAAAGTTCCCCGCGTTGTGTCGCAGAGGGGAGTTCCGGCCGCACGTTCCGCTGTCGAGACGCGCCGCGAACGCTCATGGAGCGTTTTGTTCTTGCTTTGCGCGCATGCGCCGCACCGCAAACGGTGCTTTCCTGCCCTCCGGTTCCCTCGCTATTAACAGTTATCCGTTTGTAGACCGCGGGCCACGCCCACTTTGGCTCGCTTTGTTCCGACCTCACGGTCGTACTCGATGCAAAGGAGGGCGAGGCTCATGTCAGAGCAGGGGTTTCAGCGCCTCGGTCCTGCTAGCCTCTGTCGCCCCCTGCAGGACAACTTATTTCCATGCGGCTGCTAAAAGGTCCGGGAGTCCCATCGCTCTCCCTTCTTATCTGGCCACCATCTGGAAATGACCGTCTGGAAGCGAGTAGAAAACGCGAAGGGAAAGGATCTAGCCGTTAAGCATGTCGCGTATGAATACAAAAGAGTAACATTTTGTTTTTTTAAAAAAGTTGGAATCAAAACGCATGTTTTGATCCTGTGCATGCATTGCAAAATAATCTGTTCAAAATGCACGGTTCTGTTCGAACAGCGCATCCCTTCCATTTCATAATATTAAAACCAAATTACAAAACGCCGAAAAGGCAGGCTTTAGGTGACCCTCCTCCTACGCTCCCACCTGGACCATGCGCTGTACTTGGTGGGCTCCTCGTTGATATGTTGTAAAAGAGACAAGCTTGGGGACTAAATAGGGAACTGCAGCAAATTGCTTCATTATTTGACCCAATTGTGCAAAGGCACACAAATTCTCAATCACAAGGGTCTGGTAGGTTATCACACTCCTGTGACAGGAGTGCATTGTGCTACAAAGATCACAGTTTTACACTGAGAAGTGAACTGTAATAATACAGTCACAAGAACCTAGAGCACTCTAATAAAGAAACATTTTAGCAAAAAGTATCCAAAATAGTTAATACAGTTTCATAATGCCTGTGAAAATAATAAAAGCTAGTCTTTTAATTCAAAATTGAATATGAAGTTTACAAACAATTATGCTTCATGATTTTGTAGGTATATTACCTTCAAGTACCAGAACAGACAATCACCTGTTCCATTTTTCCTTTCTACTTGTTTTCAGACCTGAGGATAGGAAGTATATTGCTGACCTTCACCCTTACCCCAGTGCAGAGGGTGAAATGAAGCAGAAGCAAAGCTTGATTGCATACACAAGTTGATTGGAAGAGACAGCCTTGACCTTTCATGGTATTCCCCTAAATAATCCCCCCAAAGAAATGCATTAACTCTGTTCTACCTGTATACAGGCTCTGTATCTTGTACAGAAGCATGGGAATGGATGTTGCTGTGTTTTCCCCCACAACAGTCAAGTGTCTCTAAGTTTCAAATAAAAGGGTGAAGCTTCTTTGCTCTGCATGACCTGTCCATCAGTTCAGACTAGAGATTGTTTTGGAGAAGATTCCATTAGGTGTACTCCTACCTAACCCTTGGGAAGCTCATTCTTAGTTCAGATTACCTGCTGGTGGACCAAACAGGATAAATAATATGTTGCACTAGGGAAGATGGTTGGTAAATGAATAAAGTAGGGCAAATGGTTGCACTGTCCTGAGGTACCAGTCATCTTTATAAGGTACTAGTTTCTAGAGATTTAATAACTTAAGATCTCCATATTTGATGCAAAATGTATTGCTGCTAATGCTTTATAAGGAAATAATGTATATATAGCAGATATATAATTTAAAGCTTTATTTCTTTATTCTTTCTCATTTTCCTCCTGTTTACATTTCCATAGAGATTATTCTGCTAAGGTCAATCAACTGGCATTGTTTTGGCTTTCATTATAGAGAAATAAAGGCACAAGCATTTGAGGCATGCAGTTCTTTCATTTGAAACAAGAATTACATTTGGAATTTAAAACATTTGAAATAGTTTTTAAATGAACACTCATTCAGTGTGCTGAGTACAGCTTGTTTTAAGGTATAGGCTGGAAAATTAGAATTTTTCAAGTGGAAAATGATTGTTCAGGTTTTTTTTCTAGTTTCAGGGATAAATGCATAACTCTGCCTCCAACTTAGTATGTCATTTTGTCCTTAACTGAAAATCTGATTTCCTAATAAGAGTGCTAAGAGTAAAATCATGTAGCTGAAATTTATCTATAAAACTAATATGAGCAAAAAAAATAATTAAGGAATTAATTACATTTGTCAGTTATGGAAATGAATTATAGTAAGTTCAATGCATTCAAATGAAAATTGAATAAAATATCAGTTTTCCTGTGATAATTGTTTTCCCCAGTCTAATTGAATGAAGAATAAAGAGACGAAACAAAACGATTCAAAAGACAATTGCTTGTGAAGCATGTCCATGACATAGTTTATTTTGTAATGTACATGTAACAGATTTATTCAGTACAAACTACAAGCACAGATCCACTCACAGCACAGGCAGAGCACCTGTGCATGAAGGATCCCAATACAGTTCAAAAGAGATCTGTTTCCCCCCTTTCCCACCAATGGGTGCATCTAATTACATGCACATGTGGCAACACTCCTCTTGTAGTGTGCCTTGCAAGTTATTGAGGCTTCATGAGTACTGCACTGGGCAGAGAGATAGGATGGGATGAGGATTCTCCATGCATTTGTTGTAGATCCATCGTGAATACAGTTGCCTCAGGAGTTATGTTCCAGGGATAGTGTATAAAGCCAAAACCTTGTATAGTCAAAATTCATGTGCCTTACATCTCCAAACTCTCTCCCAAAGCAAGTGCAATGAATAGTGGGATTGCCAGTGCTTTTTCTGCTGGGAGCTTGCACTCTTAAAAAAAAATTCCTGGCCAAGCACATAAAGCTGAATTCACACAAGTTAATGTGCATAAATTGCGAGTTGACTGTAGTGACCAAAGGTTTTAGCAAATCTGCAGCATATGAACTGAAATTAAACCTTTGGTTCTGCTAAACCTTTTAAAAGATTTTAATTTACTTGTTCATAGCCAATGAACATTTCAGTGCTCTTAATACACCTAGAAAGGCTTGCTACCCAGACTCAGTTGGGGCAGAATTGACAAAATGATTTTAAGTGTGGGGGAAGCAGAAATCCATATTTGAAGTGCAGTTTCTGGGCAATGATGAGCAAGGCATTTGCAGTGTCACAATAGAAGAAATGAAGTTCTCTGTTTGGAGCCTCTTGATACAGATGGGTGGGTTTCTGCTTGGGCTCCTTGCTGATTCACACAACAGCTATAATTTTGCGCAGAATTGGGCATGCCTAAATCCGTTATTTCAGTGGGCTTGGTGAACCTATACAGCGGTACCTCGGGTTACATACGCTTCAGGTTACATATGCTTCAGGTTACAGACTCCGCTAACCCAAAAATATTACCTCGGGTTAAGAACTTTGCTTCAGGATGAGAACAGAAATTGTGCTCCGGTGGCGCGGCAGCAGCAGGAGGCCCCATTAGCTAAAGTGGTGCTTCAGGTTAAGAACAGTTTCAGGTTAAATACGGATCTCCAGAATGAATTAAGTACTTAACCCGAGGTACCACTGTATCTGCTTAGAATTAGACTCATAATACTCATTCCCCAGCTGCCCTTATGTCCCTCAGTAATTTGGCACATTGCAACATACTTATAATTTTTTTGGAAGCAAATTCCAAATGAAAAAAGAATAATGCTTTATCGTGTACATATAGTGAGTGATATATTTTTATTTCCTTGGTACTAAGAATTGAAGGTAGCACAGTTGTTTTTCTCCTTTGGGGCTGTACAGGCCCCTGCAGTTAGCAGTTCATCAAGTGGCAGGACATAGGTTGACGCTCACAGCACCACTGACCAAAGCTGCCTTACTGAAACTTACTGGTCTTTCATCAATCATAAAGTTACGGATGCATCCAGTAAAGGAACTGTGGGTGGTAAGGCTGAATGTCAGGAGAGACTCTGTAGAGAGGTAAAAATATATATACATAAGTCATTCAAGAACTCCATTATCAATATAAGATCATGCTAGGACTGGTTTAACTAAAAGAGACAGCTGTGTAAAACTTGGAATGTGGTTTGTTTGAATGGTATTGCCCTTGTTACTGCTATTTACTTTGATATGTATATATGTATGTATATGTGTGTGTGTGTGTGTGTGTATATATATATATATATATATATATATGTTTGTATTTGTGTGTGTGTGTTTATATATATATATGTGTGTGTGTAATTTATAAATAGATGTCAAATAAAGGTTTTAATAAACTAAATTATTTTAGTCTTATATTTGTATTCTGTTATATTGTCAATCACTTGTATTGAAATTATGGTACTCCTTCTAAAATATAGCACAAAGATGTATAGAAAGCTACTCCATCCCACCTCCAACAACAAATCTTTATTACAGTTGTAGACCAGCATAAGGAGGGAGGAGTACAATCATTTAAAATCTAAAACCCCCTCCCCCAAATTATAGATCTTTGCTAATGAACAGCACAAGGTATATGACCATTACTTTAAAGAATACTTTTTTAAACAGACACACACTAGATTAATCTTTGAAAACAATATTAAAATAAGTATAAATCTTACCTGGCACTCTTCCAACAAACACAGGCTCCCTGTGGTCAGTTGCTCTTGGATTTAATGGTCCTACTACATGATTCACTTCTGAATCTACATCCAGCTGTACCACATTAGCATCTCTAATAACTGTCATATGAAGCAAAAAAGAATAATATTCTGTTATATTGTCAACCACTCTTCTTTCTGATTTTTCTTGCATACAAGCATGCAAGCATACAGTACTCATAAACATATGAAAATCCCAAAGAACTAGACTATTTTCCCATGGCCTGGATATGCTCTCATATCTGAATAGCTCAGTAGGTCCCAACGTGGATCTTATAACTCCAAAGCATAGCTGTCAACTTTCAGATTTGAAAATAAGGGATCAGCAGCCTCAAAAATAAGGGATCAGCAGCCTCAAAAATAAGGGATCAGCAGCCTCACCTGTTCCGGGGACAGTCTATGGGATATCTAACAATCCGGGATAGCAATGGGGAAACAGCGCTGGAATAAGGGAATTTCCCGCAAAAAAAGGGAAGGTTGACAGCTATGCTCCAAAGCCATGGGCAGGATTCACTTAACAAATCCCGTAAGTGGACGCTGTGCAAGGGCTTCAGATTGCACCATGGGGCTTTCCCCCTTCTGCCTCTGAAATTAGCTGGGAGGGGACTTGTGAGAACCTCAAGAACAGCACATTTGAGGAGGAAAGGGGGGGGGGCGTTGCTGTCTGACAAGCTGAAATGCTGAAAATGGAAATGACATTTAACCTCCCTCCCATGCTTAGGACAAATTATATACATCCTAATATAACATGGCATTGTTCCCCACACCCTGTTATGCAAGTAGCCTAGAAGCAGGGAAATAGATAATGTGACAGATACTGCAAAAGATGATAGGAGATTAATTGGATGTTTTCCATTTTCAGTAGCAGCCAAACTCTTAACCACAGAATTTTGGATACATTGTCACCCTTTTTCAGACCAAGCACTACCTGATTTCCACACATGCATGGCCTTCTAATTCTAAGTCATTTACATACATGACATGATTCACAGCCCTAGCAAGTATTGATAATGTTCAGGGATGCTGGGAGTTGTGCCCCAACAATATCTGGAGGGAGCACCCCATCAACCACCCCTGATTTAGAGTACTGATGAGAGGGAAGATCAGGAATCAACACTGAACAGGACTTTAGGTGTTCACTCACCTGCAATTCTGTGCCATCGGCCATCACAGAGATTCTGTTTTGGTGTAACTGAGGTTGAGAAGTCTTTGATGCCATTGTTCAGCTTCACAATGACCTGGGAGAACCATTTGATTCACATTTAAAACCTTAGTTTTGACTGGAAAGATTTAATTAAAATGCATAAAGGCTTTTAAACATACTGTTCTCCAAATGAGTCAGCATGAATTTATACCACAGGCATAAGGTCTATATTTCTTCACACTAACAATGAAATCCCATACATGTATATTCAGCTGTAAATTTGAGTTTCTCAGGGCTTATTTCAGGTATGTCTATAGGATTGCAGTCTAATTCTTGCAAAAATCCTGGATGGTTGATTACCACCTCCAATGTCTACACGAGGTGAGGCTGAGAAATAGTGGCTTGCCAATGGGCACCTAGTGAGCTTTTTTTTACCATGGCATAATTTGAACCAGGACATCACTTTCAGGATTTACACCATACCAGCACTACCATAGCCTTCAGATGAAATATTTCCAGCATTTAAAACACAAAAGGAAGCTAATAAATAAATAAATAACATAAAGTAATTGGTTAGCACTGCTACATTACACTGTATAATTCATTGGAAAAATGTGATCTTTCCTAAGCTTGTGCCCAACATAAAATATAGTGACTAACAAAACAGAAATTTTAAATTATAGCAAAACATATTAGCTTCTACCAATATCAGTTGCTGTGATAAAAACGATTCCGTTTCTATGGTGGCAGTTACAGAACTTTGAGGATGGACTGCTCAGAAGGACTTTATTCGCTAAGCGATGCTGGTACTATCCTCTAGGCTGAGGCTTTGCTATCCAGAATAAACTTGTCTCAAGGACCGTATAATGCTTTCGTAGCTATCTAATTCTTGAGTTCTTTGGCTTTTTTTGTCACTTCCCCCTTTATTATTCAAGGACACTCAAACACATTCACAGGAAATGGTATTTGTGATGCATGCTATAAAGAAATTATCACTTGATCCAAAACTAAAGAAAAATTACCTAGCTAGCCTAGTGGTGCTGCCAGGGCCATTCAGCAGACAACACAGCTGGGCTGGTGTACCAAACTATCATCTAAAAAGGGCTTTTCATAAGACCATTAAGCTCAGGGTCTAAAATTAACTAGGGCTGCATTCCCAACGACATCTACTCAGAAGTGAGTCCCACTGAATTCAGTGGGGCTTACACCCAGATAAAGGGGGTTAGGATTGCAGCTTAACTGCAAAACTCCTAACCTGCAGTCTCTTAGCAGTTACTGGAGACCACAGAAGGGGAGAGTGCTTGTGTGCTTGGATCTTGCTTGAGGGTTTCCCACAGGCATTTGCTTGGCCACCATGAAAACAGGATGCTGGACTAGATAGGTCCTTGGTCTGATCCAGCAGAGCTCTTCCTGTGTTCTTAGGTAGCAGCTGTAAATTTTGACTTTTTAAGGCAGCAACACAAAAATGTCAAATATTTCCCCCCTTCATCTTGACAGTGTTTTTAAAAATTGATGTTACAATGGAAGTTTTTTTTTATTGCGTGGACTCTTAATGCACCTGAAACAGAAGAACTACAACTAGTGTATATTGTGTCTTTTATGGGTAAATGGGATCCCCTTTTTGAGAAATTAGAACCTGTTGCTATTAAGAGCGAATTTTGGTTTGTACATAATGAGCATTCGGAAAGGCCTGCATATAAGAATGTAAAGGGAAATACTGGTCCTCCTTCATACCTGCCCTTGTTTCATGTGTACATTCAGGAATTCTCCATTTATACTGTGTGCATGCATCAGGATTCCTGAACTGCTTCGAGGACGAATTTCAAAAATAACTTCAAATTTCAGCCCCAAACTGAAGGATTCATCTGTAGGAGAAAATCATGACAAATCACAGAATGATTTTGTGTGGTGTGATTTTTTGCACCAGAGTTAACTGGAAAAAAATAGTCACCTGCTGCAGGACATAAAGATTAACTATGGCTTCCAATTGTGTATATTTCTGAAATATTTTTCATCTTGGGAATATGAGCCCCCCTCCCTTGATAGCCTCAAGGAATGATGATTAAGAGCCATACTCTTCAATCCTTGCTTTAAATATTTTGCCTGAATTTGTATTTGGTGGTATCCAGTAAACTTAAGCCAGTATCATGGCTAAAGTTATGACCATTCATTTCAGTGGGTATCAATGGGTATACTATATATTATGTATATTAGCAGAATTTCAGTCCATTGCCACTTGAGCAATGTGCTGGTTTTGTAAGAGGGCATGGCTCCATTCTTATCCGTTTTTAGGTGAGCAACCACTAGGCACTATTTATGAATTTATAATTTGTGGCATTGATGGTGATATCCGCAGTTCCTTTGCTACAGTAAAGCCAAAGACTAATGGCTGGACTTGATCAGTGCCCACTAGTGCTGCCACTGAAATGACTGGAATCTCTTCCTCCAATGAGGCAGGTTATCTGGAGAGCAAATGATGCTACTGTATGCTAATAAGGCTACATGGCACCCAGCATAATTTTCAAATAACGGTTTCATTTCAATTTAATTATGTCTACCCCCCCTTCACTAGGCAACTGGTATCAATTCAGGCATCAGTCTGATGGAATAGTCAATGGTTAGTGATACATTACCAAGTATAATGTATCCTCCTTCTGATGAAAAATATGTTCCTTCTTCTGATAGGCCTTCAAAACAAGGAGTTACGCTAAAAGTTTGTGAAGGAGACGTGACTGGTCTTCCATTGAGCTGTAAACTGCCGAGACAACCACTAAAACTGTAGACGGAGTTGATCTGATAAAACAAAACAGATTAAACAAAATAGTAAAGCCTTTGGCTTTTCTATTTGCTTAGGTGTACAATTGTTTATGGATACTTTTTCAAAAAAGCAATTTAAGGCCAAAAAGAATAGTGGGAGTAATAATGAAATGGCCTATGATTCTCACAGTCTGCTTGGTTCTTTTTGTTAGTGTCAAAGCAGCCTAAGTTATTTTCTAATCATATAACTGGAGGTTCTAGTCTAATCTCATTTGATGTAGGAAGTTTGGAATGAGATCATTGCCAATGAATCCAGAATATACTAGTGCTAACAGATTCAAATGCAGGATATATTCTGATTCATTGCAAATTGTCTCCCGTAGATGCAGAGCTTTAAAACATTTCTGTCCAGTTAGTTCCCATGTTATAAATGTTGCTCTGGATCTTAATATATGCAGGCTTTGTTGTAGAAAAATACTTTTACCTGGATATTTTTGGCAGCTTTTCCTGGTGCCACACCCCCTACGTAAAAGGGTCTAGCAACTTGCCATGCTTTATCAAAAGAAGGAAGACTGTCTTCAAGTACCCGGAGACCATCAATTGTCAAGCGGCCAATATTTTTCTCCCGAACAAACATTACCTAAAAAAAGGCAGAGGTGAAGTCAACATTAGCATACAGAGACTAGTATATAATATAGAATTGTATAGCATCATATGTATTTTAGAGGAGACTGTTTGATTTGTTCCACTACTCTAGAAACTCTTCATCCACTTCTCAAGTGGGAGCCTGGCATTTTATTGCAATAAATCCCAAATGTTTTGACAGACAGATTTTATGTTTCTTTGGAATAGCACTTTTCTAAAGCACATCATAATCTTTTCTCTTCCCACTTACATTGTGCCATTGGTCATCATTGTACTTCTCCTGGCTTCTAATTCTTAATTTCCGGTAGCCACTGTTGAACATAAAAACCAGACGGCCGTGGGCAACAAAAAGGGCCATGAAATTTTCCTCCTCTTGATCAGAGACATAGAAGATCATTCCATGGGATGAGTGAGTCTTCAGGCTAATGGAAAACTGAGATCTGTCAAACAAAAACGGCACTTTAATATGTGAACGGAAATTGGTGAACAACCTGCCTTGCACAACTTGGTGGGAATATGCAGACAGGGAAAAATAGTTGTGAAATGTCAAAAATTACTCTAGTTAGTTTAGTTTTTATTCCTTCCATTTTGTAAAAATGCTTACCGGCATTTATATGTAATATTACAAGTGTATGCTTAGCTGACTGTACCTTTCATTGAAATCCTTTGGTAAGTAATCAAATTCTTGCCGGCTATTTGCTGTTCCTCCAAACAGATATGTATGCTCAGTTGCTTTGGGGCTGCTGAGGATGTGACAATGTGGGTCCCCTTGAGCGATCTCTTCTTGACCTTTTCTTTTAATATTTGCTGAAAATTGTGAGGCTGCTATGTTGTCCTTTCCAACCTTCATACAAATAAATAATAATAATAATAATAAATAACAACAACAATTGCTACAGAGTTGGTACAATCTTCTGTCTACTTCTAGATGTTACTTCAGATTATCAGATCTAATCTTCACTATAGTGCTAATATAAATCAGCTCTAATCAAAACTGCACAGGCCCATGGTAAAAACAGCTACCTATTTATTTAAAGCCCTTGGAGAGAGACACTACAGGATGTGGAAAGACTCCAGCTGTCCTCACCCATGTTTCCTTCTTTATATATGATTGCAGCAGACAAAACAGATCTGCGGTCCATCACATTTGATGGGTTCCTTGATTTCTTTTCCTTAAAGGGAAACAGTCAAGGTCACGTACCCCACTCCAGATTTGGCACTGAGAACAGGAATACACAGGCTCATCCCTGGAAAACCAGGCAACCTTTACACTTATCAACTACACCAGTAGTTCCCAAACCTTTTTCTTTTTGGGCCATTGGTTTTCTGCCTGTTGTAGCAATTGTAATGTGTGGTGCTAGATGCTATATGATTTTTAATTGCATTTTAATGCTTCTTTTATTTCTTACAAATTGTATAACAATTTGAATTCCATAGAACCCTTTCCACTCCTTTCAAGTTGCTGCCTTTTTCTTCTTGCTGCTCTGTCTTTTGTGCTGCTAATCCTCTCCACCCCTTTCAAGTGCCTCTTCCCCTCCTCAATTCTGTTTTGCCCTGGTCACCTTCAGGATAGACCAGACTGCCAGGTTCTACAGCTGCTGTGCTTGCCTTTCTTCACAGACATGCTGTGGGCCAGCTGAATGAAGCATGCAGACTTCTGGTGGTCCTCAGGCCACAGTTTGGGGACACCAATACTTTCCCCTAAATGAACTAGTATTTTGCAAGTCCAACATTCAATGGTGTTCAAAGTCTTTGTTCCTTCCAAGACACCATTGAGAGCCAGTGTTGAAGGGAACTTGGGTCCCCTACCCCCAATCCCTGGTCTGAAAGCACCATGAGCAGTTGTAAGTCTGGAGCAGCTCACCCTTTTCTTTTGGCTTCCTTTGGGTTTGGAGGAATTCTTTCTTTTCTTATGGAAAAGGGCAGCAGGAGGAGATTCAACAGGACATCCATATAAGGATGCTTGGATTTTCTCAGGATACCGCTGGAAGTCTTCCACCTCAACGTCTTGATCCAATCTGTGTGGGTTTTTTAAAAGATAAAGTTGTTATTCCTAACAATCCACTATGATTGTGCTTGTAGGGATTTTCTTCCTGCCCTCAAAAACAAACAACAGCTAGAAATTTTAAAAAAATCAATGTCTGTAAGAACTACATGCTCATGGAATAGATTCATGGAAACTCAGCCCTTTACCACTTGTTTTGCTGCACTTACAGCCAAGCTTTGCTGCATCATTCATATAATTTTTGTATTATATTTCAAACTGAGTGGCTGTATGTCTGTTTGTTAGTGTGTAAATGACTGCAAATGGAAATATAAATGGGATATACGATCTAGATCGCCTTTCATCCTCAAGGGAAAAGCAGAAACAGAAGATGTATGGTTGTAGACCGGAGACTTTGCTACCCTTTTAAAACTGCAGGCAATCAACAATTGACTTTATTGAAGTATTCCAGCAGCTTATCTCAGTAGCATATTTTTTAATGCACTCATTACATTTTAAAATCCTGTCCCATCCTAGAAGGCTCTTGGTGGGTACCAAACAATTTAAACACAGCATTAGGTAAAATGGCCAATATTAAGAGGATAACTGCTCAATCCTTTGAGCCTGGTTTCAGCAATGACATTAACACTGAAAACATTGCCAGGAAAAACAGGTTCATTTATTCTGTTTTAGTTATCCTATTACTCAAAAGATGTATCAAGATCCAAATTCTATTATCAAAAGACATGATCACATCCTCAGAAAGCCTATGCAGCAGAAGCTGCCATTGACACAGGTGAATCTGATTTTTCTCTCTTCCGTGCAACACAGCTCCTGGCTCCTTGCATGGGGTATATAGGGCGGTCCTAGATCCTTGCTCCTTTGCCTTAAGGCAGTAATTGAATCTGAAGCAGGTTTGACAACAAGTGGGTAACTGTTGTTCTCTTATCTTGTTTCTTAGCAGATGACATTACTTTAGCTTCTGTGGCAGAAACTGCTCTTTGCACCTCTGTAGCTATGATGCCCCGGGGTTGTACTCAATAGTTATCAGAGCAGTACATACCCTTACATGGAAATACTACATATCAACATATCACACGACCATGGAGTCAACGCGTATCAAAACAAAACCAATGCAGTCCCGGGAAAAGACAGCCCATTAGGTCTCCCAAAGACTTGAAGCAGAAAATATGTTTTTCATGACACATAAAAAATTGATAACATGAAGAATACCCATATATCCATCAGGAGGAGTTCGGGACCCAAATAGTTGAAGGAACATCTCTATACCAGCTTGTCCGGGCTGCTATCTATAGGGGTGCCCCTTTTCATCATCCCACCAATGAGCTTGGCTCACTGTGATGCAAGACATGGAGGTTTTTTGTAGTGGCGCTCTCTTTTATGCAACTCTCTAGCCTTGGAGGTACATAGAGTATTAATTACAGTGGTATCTCAGGTTACATACGCTTCAGGTTACAGACTCCGCTAACCCAGAAATATTACCTCAGGTTAAGTACTTTGCTTCAGGTTGAGAACAGAAATCGTGCTCTGGCGGCGTGGCAGCAGCAGGAGGCCCCATTAGCTAAAGTGGTGCTTCAGGTTAAGAACAATTTCAGGTTAAGTACGGACCTCCGGAACGAATTAAGTACTTAACCTGAGGTACCACTGTAATGGGGTTTCAGTGTCATCATAGGCCATTAGAATATACTAGGCTATGAGGTGAGACCAGCTGTAATTGACATACGCAAATGCTGGAGAAATACTGGTGGTTCATGGTATGGTGTTTTAATTTGTTATTATTGTGCTATAATTGCTTTTATTTTTGTTTTAAACTGCCCCAGGATGGATTAACGGTGGTATAGAAATGCATCAAGTAGCTAAATATACAAATTGAAATGCACTTGCCTTGTGAAATAAGCGTTGCTTATACACCCGGTGAAGTTGGCAAACTCAGTAGTGATGGGAGATCCACCAAAGTAGAATTTCTTGGTGCTCACTGGTTTTTCCTCACTTTCATATGCTGAATTATCTACACTTTTCTTTTCTTCATCTACCAAAAGCTCAAGTCTGCAGAACAAAATAATGCATCTTACACGGAGTCTTTTAAATTCAGCATGTGATAATATATATTACCCAAGCAACGTAGCCATTTCGGTGATGTTGAACTTGATGAACGAGTCACTAGGTGGCACCATCAAACCACGAGTGTGCTCAGAAATGAGAGGCAGCTCGGTAAAACCCCTGGAAATACTGAAGTCACACACATCTTAACTGCAATACCTGGGAGCAAGCCTCGCTGAATTTAGTTGGACTTACTTCTGAGTAGAGATAGGTGGGATTGCACTGTAAATCATTGTCACAGTGCAATCCTAACTATAACACTATGCTTACAGCAGCATCACAGACAAAGGAAATGCAGAAATTGAAAAGCCATTGAGTTTTTATAATATTTCATGTGGCAGGGATGTGAGTGACATTGTTTTGATATGGCTGAATAAAAAGCATGCAGATGCCATGCCCCCACTCATTCCTTTTGTACTGATATTTCAATCTTTGTGTGTGACCACTGGGCTGCTGTTGTGGAAACAGATCTAACATGGCAGGACTGCCACACAGCATCTTGCCAGTTTCAATGTCGCAAAGATATACCAGGCATTTAAAACCTATGCTGCATATTCAGAATACTGACCTATTTCAGGTGCCTATGGGCCTCCACATATTGCTGAACTACAAGTCCTATCAGCTCGGCAAACATGGGCATATGTCCAGGGATCATGGGAGTTATAGTTCAGCAACATCTGGAGGGCCAAAGGTACCCTGGACATGAGCTTTTTATTAATTGTGTTAAATAAAAATATTGTAATACTCTTCTGCTGAGCTGGGGTATTCCTACTAATTTTGGGATACATCTATTCCATGCTGACCTTCTTAAAGAAGATATTAGTGTGGAATGTATTAGTGTGCATTTTGTATTATAATAAATATATCCAAGTGGAGTAATGAACTGTGAGTGTAATAAGATGTGCATCGAAACAAAAATAGGTTTTTTTAATAGTTTTACCTTTCTGGTGAGGCGGATGTAATGACAAAATGGGCTTTGCCATCATTATAAGATCTTTCTCCTGCCTGAACTTTGACTCCTTTAGCATTTAAAACAACAGCTCCCTTCTCCAAGGAAATAGAGAATACATCTGACTGAAACACAGAGAAAAACATTAGACCCACAAGTCAAGGAACAGTTAGTAATAATTCTTGTAATGTAGTTGAGCAAAGTAAGCGTACTGAGATAGGCATTGTGGGGTTAAAAAACCTCATGTTGTAAACACACCTGTTTTGTCTCTAAGTGCTTAAGCATTTTCCCTATCATAGCATTTTTTAAAAAGATGGCGAGGGTGGGGTGGAGAAAGAAATGAGGTCATTTTCTTGGCTGAGATCCAAAAGGACCTAAAAGTTCTGCATATGTGCTCACACTCCCCCCACCCTAACAGTCTTTCAGAGATTCACAACTGCTGTTCAGATGTACCATGTTGAGAATTAGGCAGAAGAGAAAGGGTCCTTTGGTAGGAGAAAGGCCGCCTCTGCAACAAGGAGTGGCTCCTTTAATGCAATTGTCCCAGGGCTCTGGATTGACATTTCAGAGGGGGTTTGAAATTGCACTTTCTACTCTGCTTCTTCATAAATGATGCAATACCTATTTATTCCAGAGTGCCTTTTGCAGCTGATTTGTCACCCACTGCTGTAAATTCGTTGATGCATATTTTTTTATTATGGCTTGATATGTCTTGTTTAACCTGCTCATTGCGTTTTATGTAAGTTGCCTTGGAAAGGCAGCTCGATGTAAATGTTTAAAATAAACAAATTCATCTGGACTGGTGCCATTTCCCCTTTGAATAACTATTATGCCAAATCTTCTAACTGAATCTGAATGTGCAAGGTAGTTTCCAGGATGTTGTGAAAAGTTACTCAAAGAAATTCACACATAGAACTGGGCTTCTGGGTGATCAGCTGATTTTTTAGCATCAGTTGCCCAGACCTATGCACTCTTTGATTATTTATTTTTTAACACCACCATTTAAAAGTCTGAAAGTGGTGATATTTACTGACCACAAATAAATTCTATCCAAAGTTAAACTACGGTTGTATGTACAGGACATTCACATTTGCACTTACTGTCAGGTCTCAGGGAGAATTTAATACTTTGGCCCCAATTTAGCAAAAGCTGGTTGCACTGAGGTCCACTGAAATAAGAATAATGTTCCACTAATCTCAATGGGACTTTATTTTGACCAAGTTTCTCTGGGTCATTGCCACTGCCATTCAGCCCATAGGCTGCCCTGAAATATATCTACTGACAAAGCTATTTAGAAATAACATTTTCTTTAAAAACAACACAGGTTTTTATTATATTTAATGGGGAAACTCTACTTACTCCTTCACTGCAATAGAAGAGCAGTCCATTAGGCTGTAAAGTTCGGAAATTAAAGCCACCTTCAAATCCATTAAAGGGGGAGATTTTCTGGCTGGATGCAATGTAGCTTTCTCCATTGAAATATGCTTTGCGGGACATCTGCTCACCAAACAAACAGAACAGAGGTAGTTGTAGATTTTTTTTTTTTTTAAAATAACAATAGAAGAAACAGAATATGCAGGCCACAGGTGTGTAAGTTTTCATGTTCATAAAAGTCCAGCAACCCCTGTGTTTCACATGTCATTGCGATAGGATATTGCAAACACTTATTACATGGGAACAGCTCACTTTTAAGTGCTGTTGAACAGTACTTCATGAATTGTGTCTCAAGTGGAAGAAAGGGACTGTTTGGATGATACTCTACCCCTCTTGGAACCTCTGTGTTATGGCCTGGAAATAGATCCCCCATTGTCAGGGATGAAAGCAAGGGCTCCGAAGCAGAACTGGAAGGCCACACATGCCAGCGCAAGAAGCACTCTCAGATAAACCTGCCAGCGCAGGACACCCCCACCCCCAGGATGTGGCACTGCTGTTTTCTGATTGCAAAATGCCCAAGGCTGCAGGAGACTACTGGAGAAGGCTGGGACCTTTAAGAGCTATTGTGTTAGTTCTTGCACAGGGCACCTGCTGTTGGGACTCATTAGTTGAATCCTGCCCATAGGGTTGTTGCTGGTATCCTCCCATCTCAAGAGACAATGGAGCGTGCCGCTGGGGATGAAGTCAAACTGCTGTGTTAGCAGCACTAGAATGACTTCCCTAAGCTGTGAGTAGGGCGGTCCTGGGACGCCCAGACGCCCAGACCCCCCTCTCAGCCTTGCTGTTGTGGTCCAAATGAAAGCAGAATATATTTGGCACCAGCTTGGCTGCAGGAGTTGCTGGAACCGTCTTAGGGACTCCACTCTAGATTTGTGTAGGGTTTACTTCTTAGCCTTAGACCTATTGAAATTAATGAACCTTAGTTAGTCATGTCCATTCATTTCAGTGGGTCTACACTGTGTGGGACTAATATTAGATGCAACTCATAATTCTACAAGTCAGTTGTTTGGGACTGAAATTTTACTTGATGGAGAGAAATTGCCCTCATATTTATGTTCAGTTTTGTATTTTGCTTTATGGTTTGTGTGTCTTCCCTTTCTGAGGCCACAAAACATTTTTACATAAGGGGCTCCTCTGGTTTCATCAAAATTATGCAGCTGAAATTCTGCTGTTTGGCATCATACATTTTTGTACTTTACTTGTTTATGCCAAGTATGCGAATCTGAAGATTAAAAGCTAGTTTAAAATATGTCTTCTGAAGTAAGCCTAGAAAGATTTATTAAGCTTTCAGATTTCTTAGTGAGTGCATACTGTTGGAGGCCTACCACACTGGGGTTTTTCCAAATTCAAATTTACTTTCCACATTCCGTAACATAAGGAGCACTACATTTCCATTTCTGTACTCTAAAAGAATGTAATTTATTTTTTGTGTGTGTATTGTTTGGAGAACATCATCTGTTCCTACCCCCTAAGTATCATAAGCAGATGGGGAGAAAAATAATAATGCTTTGCACTTTAAAAACTGAGGAAAAACTCAGTAGAGATAGGGGAAAATATCAGAATATATAAATGTTGAAAAACACAAACAGAAGATCTGTGTATCATACTTACAAGTGATTCTTCTGGGCATCCATAGCCAATTCCTAGAGTTCCTGGTTCCTCTAACAAGTTGAAGTCCTTCTTTTGGAACTGGAAGCCTTTCATGCAGCCTCTAAAGCCTGTGGCGGTGGCTAGATGTGAGCTCATACTACTGTGAAGACACAATGTTTATTCAGAGGGAACCAGTTAACTACTTACACAAAACCACAGCATGCACAGTCATAGGTACAGAAATATTGTGTGAGGAATGTCCATTCTACTAGGTTCTGTCTGAGATGTAAGCAGTGGTTTGATGCAGGGAGTAGTCCATTGCCACTTGCAGGATGGTCAAAAGGGGAGAGCACTTTTATTACTTTCCCCTCCCTCCAATCACCTTTCCATTCTCATCTCAGTTCCTGCTGGAGAACATCTTGCTGGTCAGATACACCACATTGGAACACTCTTGTTGTTGTTTAGTCGTTTAGTCATGTCCAACTCTTTGTGACCCCATGGACCAGAGCACGCCAGGCACTCCTGTCTTCCACTGCCTCCCGCAGTTTCATTAAACTCATTGGAACATTGTAGAACATTAATTGTCTTAGGGAAGTCTATGAAGGCTGAAATGCAGTAAGATAATCACTAGTCCTACTCTATCAACATGCCTTAAATGCTGCGGTGATGTATCTGGAAATAGCAATTGTTCCTATTATGATGGTGCCAGCAAGCACTTGCCTGGCCTCTCACTAAGGGCAAGCAGGTTGGTAAGTATCAGTGACAGGGCATTTTCAGTGGTGGTCCCATACCTGCAGAATTCCTTTCCCTGAAATCTTCAGAGCCCTGCCTCTTGTGGCCTTTTAACAGACCCCAAATACTATTCTTTTTTTTTTTTTTTACTAAGCTTTCTTGTAGTCTTATTGCTGGCCCATTTTATATGCTTTTAATCAGGGCTTTTTTCAGCTGTAACTCAGTTACAGCATCTCTTAGGTGGGTTCAGGCACCTTTCAGGTGGGTACCATTGCCCTTCTAAGAGAATAAGGTGAGTTCTGGCACCTCTTTTTCTAGAAAATAGCACTGCTAATAGCACTGCTATATCTTAGGTTTATTCTTTCTTGCTTTTTTCCAAATTGTAAACCACTTTGTGAGGGCTTGCTCCAAAAGGCAGGGTATAAATATTTTAAATAAATAATGAAATATACAATGTTTGCAAAACAATATGCCTACATATATAATTTGTCCTATTGGATAAAAACTTTTCCCCACAGGGTTACATGTTTTAATTTAGCAATGTGGGTGCAGTAAATTCATTGCAACATATAAAATGAGAAATTACTGAAGCCTTAATGGTGATTGAATGTGGATTATAAACCAACCTAGATTTTAAAATCTCAGGAGGAGCCCCTCCTATATAGATATCAGTAAAGGGCATGCTTTGCTTCTCGTTTTCCACACTTCTGATATGTCTCCTATCCACCAACAAGATCATTTTCTTGGAATTGTGGTATATAACAGATATCTGAAATTTGAAAAAAGGGAGTTAAAAACCACAGTAAATATAGTACATAACTACATTTTAGAAAGATGCATTAAAAGTATGTAAAATAAGAGGGCTTTTAAAAGAGAGAAAGACACTTTATTGTCTGTTTACTGTTCATTTGTAATCGTTTTGCAGATATACTTAGTAACTTTGGTGGACTGGAGAGGGCCCATTGGGGCAGTGGTTAAAGCATACCGTATGTTTTGTGTTCAGAATATCCTATTTCTAAAGAAACAAGGCTCAGAGTTCTTACTCGGTTCTTACCTGGCAACTGTAGTTAAGAAGACATACTCAGTTTGCAATTTCATTGTCACCATCTCTTTCAGAGAGTTTGTTGCCACTTCATTCAACCTGTTCTTGGAAACTGTGTTATTTCCCACTCAATAAAGGATTTTGGTACTTAATATAATATGTTGCATTATTTTGCTCAATAATCTATAGTTATTTACTTATTTCTTATTATTACACCTTGTCTTTCTGTGTAAAGCACCTAAGGGAGATAACTATAGTGATAAGAATACTGAGATAATAATACTGAGATAATAATATTATTATCACTATAGTGATAATAATACTGAGACGATACATTAACTATTAAAAAAATAAAATAAAAGCAAATTTCAGAAAGTCAACAACAATATACCTCGTGGAATTTTGCATCATTAATCAGAGCTTTCTTCAAATGATCGTCGAGAATCATAGGGCCACCGGGGAAGCCAAAGTCATACTGTAGATACAGGTACCCATTCTGCATCTCTAGGCTGAAGAACATACTCTGCACAACAGACACACAAAACCAGTGAGATTTATCTGAGAGGATTTGTATTTCAGGTATTTATAAGGTTTCACAAATTGTTTGTCAATATATGGCACAACTGCCTATTACTTTAAATTTATAGCTGTAAGTGAGGCACGAGCGTAGTTCCCTTTATGCAACAACACCCTCTCCTGTCCACTTCACCCATCTTTTGGAAAAGCATAATGTTGGGTGTAGGTACTGCAATAGAAGGAGACAATCTTGCACAAGTGGATGTGCTTTTCTACTCACAACAACCATCTATTTATGTTCTTAAACAAGTTTCTCTTTGCTTAGATGACATCTCAGTCAGAGGAACTAATGGTTGTAGGCATGTTAATATCTTCAACCTTTAGTTTTTCCATGAGTCTACCAGAAAAATGCCAAGACCAAGGATGACCCCACTATGATTTTTATTGGAAACTAGGAATTGGAATTTTATTGGAAACTAGGAATTGGAAACTAGGCATCAGTAAAATGAAAAATAAGACTTTTAGGGATTTTTCTTTTCTTTTCATTTCACTTACTCCATTAACCATCAGGAGGAGAAGTCCATTATCTGTTGGTGTCCGAACTTCCACATCAAAGCGCGTCACCAAGCCAAACCTCCCTCTTCTCTCAATATTCCTCACCAAAGCATAGCCAGAGCCATCAAAGAAATAGTTCACAGCCCGGCTCTGTGTAAAGGCCAGCTTATTCCTAGGGTGGACAGGAAAAGAGGCGAAGAAAAATCAGAAGCCTGAAGGCCTACATTCTCCAACCTAGAAAGATCATTATGGAAGCAATACTGAAAGGGGAACTCTGGAAACGAGGTTGTCGGCCTGAACGAAATATAGTCAATGCCAAGGCATTATTATTCAGTAAAACTGTTTACTTAAAGTGCTACCTTATGTAAAATTTCCTGGGAGTGTTTGTATTATTTTTGCTTGCACGTTTTGTTGTACTAATCTGCAAACGTGTGAAGTGGGCAAGGGAGTTAAGAAATCAGTATATCAACTGAGGGGGCTGTATATGATTTTTATTTTTTATTTTTGTAAAATAAGGCTAATGTAGTACAGGTATCATCAGAGGAAAGGCTGTAGCTCAGTGGTAGAGCATCCAGTTTGCATGCATAAAGTCCCAAGTTCTATCCTAGCATCTCCCGGTAGTAGTGGGAATGTTCCCTGCCTGAAACCCCTGGAGATCCTTTGCTAGTCAGTTACTGAGCAAGATGGGCCAATGGTTTGACTCAGTATAAGGTGGGTGCCCATGTTCCTATTTATATAGACAGGTGTCTCAGAAATGCTGGACAGGAAGTGAGTCGACTGAACTAATGGCTGATGAGAGGTACACATTAATGCCTGCTAACTTGCAATGCGCAATCAAACCAAGTAGATACACGTGTGACCAGGCCACTAGGCTAAATGCAATATAGCTAAATCTATTCCATCATGAGAAGTAGAGTGAATACAGTTCACCTTACCTGGCACAGGGTACTGATTTAGTGACGTTATAGATATTTTTGAAATTGTACAAACTGATGACATCATCATTCAGAGTTGCAAGCTCCAAACAGCCTGTGAATCCAGGCAGAGCCAAGCTTGGAGGGAGCTGTAGAGAGAAGGAAGCAAAATAGATTGTGTTCAAGTCAATGCCAAATGAGATAGTGAGCCAATCTGCATCTGTAAAAAGGCTTTTTGTAAGGTAGACTTAGGTGACAACATAAAAATCTTATTTGTTTAATACATTACAAACCAGCTGTCTACAAAGGTATTTCCAAGATAAAGGTGCCAACTTAATATTTATTCCATCCTGTTCTGCTTACCTTAAAATCTGGAGGCACTCCACCAACATAGAAAACTGTATTTTTAGGTTCCAGATTCAACAGCGCATCATCACCTGGGACTTCTCCTTTTTTGATGAACTTTTCCTCAGCTGTGCTGCTAAGACTTGGTACAGTTAGAAACACTTTGCCATGCTTCCCAATCCTATTGAAGAAGAGTAGGGTGAGAAATTGGACCCAAGGTCATATTCGCTAGCTGAATTACAAAAGACTTGTTAAACAATCAAAAACAAAAAGTAAAGTTTAAGTTAATATTTTTGAAGTCAGCAGCAAAAGCAACAGTTGTCTGAAATTCTAGACTTCGAAAGGAAGAACTAAACTACAATTTTGTTTCTTTGGAAATGAAGAGCTGTAGTTCTATAGGTAGAAAAATCATTTCAGAATATTCAGAAGTGGTCTTCCTCTCAGATATTATGAGTAAGCCTAACACTTGAAAACTCAATTCAACCTCCAAGCTGCTTATGAGACAAAAAAAGAAAGAATCAATCTGCAGCGAGATTAGTGGTTTTAACTACAGTGGAGAGGATTCGTTCCGGAGGCCTGTCCGTAAAGTGAAAAGCCTGCAACTTGAAGCACTGCATCTGCGTGGTGCGATTTGGCGCTTCTGCACATGCGCAAAGCATGATTTAGCACTTCTGCGCATGCGGCAAAACCTGGAAGTAACCCATTCTGGTACTTCTGGGTTGCCGCAGGACACAAAGGAACACAAGTAATCTCTCAATGACGCAAGGTGGTTAGCACCCTCACCATTGATGTACATATAGACAAGGGGTGTAATCTTGGGATAGTGGGTTGTGGAAGTAGCAAACTATGTTAACAAACATGAGTTAAAGTCTGAATCTGGTTTATGCAAACAAGACTTCAATCTCTTTGGAACAGATATTAAGATCAGGCCAGGCTAGGACTGGTAATGGTGATGCATTGAAAAGTATTGGATGAATGAATGAATTAAAGGGAAGGTGCTTATACAAGCCGCAAGCAAATCAGGATGAATGTTTCCCCCCCACTTTTTAGCATATATGGTGATCAGAAAAAGGAATGGAAACTTTTCCAAACTTACATTCTTTCTCCTCCCCTGGGGACTGTTGTACTGCAGCAGTAAGTGCTGATGATAATTAAGGGGTGGTTGTCATCTTATCAGTTTGTTCAAAAGGTACAATTAACACCTTTAAGCATTACTCCACAATGTAAGTTTTTTTAAAACAATGTTTCCCATTTCATCTCCATTCTATTCAACCCATCCAACCACATTAAACATGTAGCAGGTCAAGATCATATTACCTCTCTATTTTAACAAGGCTGAAGTAGGCAGGCCAGGAGCTGACTGGCTTGGAGTCTAGCGGTATCTCCACATCACCGCTACCCAAATTATAAATGTATACTAAGTTGTCATTCTTAATTGCAAGACCCAGGTAATTTTTTGTCTAGAGAAGGAATGAAAAATAGACAGTCACAATGGTTTCAAGATATGCTACAGGCAACACATTTGGTTCAGCATAGTATTCAGAGCTGTCTATTATGAATTTGTAATGCAGCCTTTAGGACATCTTTTGCTACTGAATGTGACTACAAGATTTCTGGGGGCACAAGGGAGGCCATTACTGTTTGCTAGGAAAACCACAAACTCTTACAGTCAATAGGCAAATAAGCACTCTTTATCTTTGAACTGGAGCACTTGATGTATATACTGCAAGCAATCTACTGCTCATTGAATGTGAATCTTAAAAGCTAAAGTGGAGTCATTTCCTCAATATATTCAATGTCGGTGGAGAGTTGATTGGAAATGTGGAAGCTCAGTATCACACCATAGTAGATGATGTAATTTGCTATTTGAAGAGACTGGAGAGCACAATGAAGAATAGGGAAAGAGAATCTGTTCACAGGATGTTTGAAAAATCAATAATTTTGTTCATGCTGTTATGAAAATCTCATTAAAAAATAGAACCATACTTATGAAAAATGCTAAATCACACAATTCATAAAACAGTGCATTTTCTATGAGAACAATTAAATGATGCTTACATTTTTATTTCCTAGATACAGAATAAACTGATCCTGAGGTGTTGTCCGCTCTGCATTGTCCTTATGAAGCATCATGTATAAACTCAAAGATGTGAAAGCCTTTAAGTCTTCCATGTTTGTTTGGGGATTGACTTCAACAGCGGATTGACCGTCAAATGACATTGAGACTTGAACCTAGAAGATAAAATGTGTTCGATTTTATGCTTACCTTAGAGACAAAGATTATGGACAGTTTGCAAAAATCACAGGCAACAGTTACACCTTATAACAGCATGATACATAGTTAATGAACTACATCTGATTTGGTGGCTCACGTGTTTTGAGGGTGTGGGGAGAGATTAACAACTAAAATAAACTAGAAAATGTAAATCATTCATTAATTCATTTTAATGCACTATTCCACAGTCAGAGGTGTAAAAAAGTATTTGAGAAGATTAATAAACTATGGGATGGATCCAGACATGGTTTTCCATGAATGAAAGGTCTTCTGTTTGTAGATAGGACTGCAATACAGTAGACTGCCTGCATATGGAAGGGGGTGGGGGAGAGAAAGCAATTTTCACTGATTCCCTATTCTTCCTGCAGCCCCCAGCACCACCTCCCATTTGTTCTGGAAGGCCTCCCAACCATCTGGATTAGCTTTCCTGGGGGTGCAGAAGGAAGAAAGAGAAATCAAGGGAAACTGGGTATTTATTAGCAAAACTTTGCTCGTGAGAAGTCTGGATATCCAGCCCTGTGAAATTTTCTAAAATGAAAAAAAAAAAAAAAAAGAATCCAGTGCCATTTATATTATTAAAAGCAATTAGTATTTTGCTTTGAATATAAGAGGGCTGCATTTTGGTCTCACACTCATGTACTTCAGGTGTAAAATATATGCAGTGGAGCTGCATTAGTGTAAGACTATAATGAATGTGAGGACACCAACCCCAAAGTATTCATTTATTCATCAGAATTCATTTTAATGTATACCATGCAGCATTTTTTTTTGTCTTGTTAGCTGCACATATAAATCCTTAATTTATATGTGGGACATAAATCCTTAAACAAATAAAAGTGGATGGAAAGCACTGTGATGGGTTTCAATCTGCAGATTTAAATGTCTTTTTGAAAACATTTTTTTCCAACATTGCCACTCTTTCCTCTCTGATAAAGGTGCAACAGAAAAGCTTTAGACCCATTTGGCAAACTCATACTCAGAGTAAACCCATTGAAATTATGAGTCATGTCCATTAATTTCAGTGGGTCTAACTTTGAGTATGACTTAGTCAAATATGACCCTACACCTACACACACACACACACACACACACAAATAATTTGTCATGAAGTTGGAACGCAAGAAAGGCCCCACTAAACCAGATCAAAGGTTGATGTGGTCCAGCATCCTGTTTTTCCAAAGTGGTCAACCAGATGCCATGGGAAACCAATAAGAATCACATGAGGGCAATAGTCTCCAGCTGCCCTCCAGCTCTGGGCATCCTGGAGGTCTCCTAGAGTTCGTGGCAGTAAACATTAGCATACTATAGTACCAACTACAGTACCAATGCTATTCTACCATTCAGGAGGGATGCGGGTGGCACTGTAGCCTAAACCACTGAGCCTCTTAGGTTTGCTGATCAGAAGGTTGGTGGTTTGAATTCTTGCGACGGGGTGAGCTCCCGTTGCTCTGTCCCAGCTCCTGCCAACCTAGCAGTTCAAAAGCACACCAGCGCAAGTAGATAAATAGGTATCACTGTGGAAGGAAGGTAAATGGCGTTTCTGTGTGCTCTGGTTTTTGTCACGATGTCCCGTTGCACCAGAAGTGATTTAGTCATGCTGGCCACATGACCTGGAAGGCTGTCTGTGGACAAAGGCTGGCTCCCTCAGTCTGAAAGCAAGATGAGCGCTGCAACCCCATAGTCGCCTTTGACTGGACTTAACCATTCAGGGGTCTTTTACCTTTACCTTTTACCTACCATTCAGACTGTTAACAGTTGCTATATTGCCAAGGGTCATCCAGCTTAGATGATATAACTGAACACCAAGTTTAAATTTAGGAGATGTTGTAATAAATAACCTACTATATTATTTGAACACATAAAGTTTCCAGCAGCCTCTTTACCTTGTTGGCTACACTCCTTGTCTGTGCAATGAGCTCCCTGACCCTTTGAATGCTGGCAGAGACATTGTTTGCGGGCCACTTCTGTTCCACTGTCCGCAGCTTATCTAGCAGCTGGGGGACAACTTCTGTGAGACTCTTCACTGTCATGGAAAAGGAAAGAAGAGGGTGGGGAAGAAAGTAATGATTCCATTCTGTGAAAAATTAAAAGGTTCTTCTGTGTACATTTTCTAACCTTGAACTCACAAACACAAGAAAATCTTACTTGCAGCAAGGAGTGAAGAAGAGCACTGCTATATCTATACAGTGGTACCTCTGGTTATGAACTTAATTTGTTCTGGAGGTCCATTCTTAACCTGAAACCGTTCTTAACCTGAGGTATCACTTTAGCTAATGGGGCCTCGCACTGCCGCCACACTGCTGGCACATGATTTCTGTTCTCATCCTGAGGTAAAGTTCTTAACCCGAGGTACTACTTCCGGGTTAGCGGAGTCTGTAACCCGAAGTGTTTGTAACCTGAGGTGTTTGTAACCTATCTATATATGAATAATATTATATAGCAGTGGCTCTTTATTCTTTGTTACAAGCAAGATTTGTCCACTATAACAATTTATACATTATTTTTGTAGCTGCCATTTTATCCCTAAGGAGCATGAAAATAGTTCATTCTCTCAGACAGTAACAATATTTAAAGTAATTCTAAAATCCAATAAAACTACAGCAATTTGGATCCAAAATGAAATATGTCACAGTCCCATAGAAATGACTGGATAACAATGATGTACTTGTATTTCTGTGAGAAATGCATGAAGGGGCAAAGTGAGATATAAATGTAAGAAAAGAACTAAACATGTTTTCTAAAGGACATTTTTACTGTAGTGCTTCTTCTGCTAGTGCTATAATAAACTGCCTATGTTTCTTGATCTGAGTCAACATTCACCCTTGGCTGAGCCTTCAAGCCACTCCACAACCTCTCATTGTGCACACACAGAGGCAGATATGAAATCTCATGAACAGAGAGGAGGTGATTTGCGTCCCATCAGGGTGCTGGGCATTTCCCACTGCAGGGTTCAATTATTTTATTATAACAACAACAACAACAACAACAATAATTCAACTTATACACCGCCCTATACCCAGAGGTCTCAGGGTGGTTCACAACAAGACCACAACATATAAAATCAAACCAAAAGCAATAACCCAATACCCCCCCCCAAGCCACATTCTAAAAGGGTGTTGGATGCCTGGCGCCTAAAGTTGTATAATGAAGGCGCCAGGCGAACTTCCCTGGGAAGAGCATTCCACAGCTGGGGAGCCACTACAGAGAAGGCCTGTGCTTATGTTGCCACTCTCCGGACCTCTCTTCTCTTTTCTCTTCTCTACCCCCCCAAAAAAAAACACCTGGTGGGGTTGGGAGGGTACAGCCCTCCAAGATCCCACCAATTTTGGTACCCATTTTGCATCCTAGTGTTTCCCATCACCGTACCTGTATCCCTTGTTGTGACTGTGGCACGTTCATAGGCTGCTCTTTCAGGCTTAAAGTTCTTCAGGTCTTGGGACCATTTGCTTACATTCTCAGCCATTGGACTAGTAGTCTGTGTTACTGCTGCAGCAGTATCTAGAGCTTGATCTGTAATGACTTTCAACTGGTTCAGACGTTGTCTTGCATTATCTGTTAAAAGAACAAAAGCAAAAAAATGACTCTTAATAGCCAGTAGATAGGATAGATACACTGTAATGACAGAGGGAGGGGGGAATTCTCTATAGTAAGAAATCACTAAAAATTTGAACCTGAGGACTGGGGTGGAGGCTGGGGTGGGGAAACCAAGAACAGAACAAGATATAGTAGAGAGGGATGCAGAAGCAAGGAGAGAAATGGCCAAAATTGGCTGCCTCAAATATTTTAGTGTTGTTAGATGTTCTGATTTGCATGCAAGAGGTCCCCCGTGTTACTCCAGGAAGGGCTGGAAGTGACCCCCTGCCTGAAATCCTACAAAGCTGCTGTCAGCCAATACTGACAACAAGTTCAAGTTCAGTTAAAGGCAACTTCCTATTTTTCTATACTTTCTATTACGGCAAAGCTACCATAGGATACAACTTTGTCTCCCCTTGCAGACACACATACACACTGAAAACAGAGGTGTGAGTCAGGATGGGCAGAGATGTTTTGCTACATTATATGTGATTTTCAGTTTGTTCTAAATAACTTATGCCAACTATTTGCTATGTAGGCATTCAGGGGTATTTCTGCATGGGCACTAAAATGTATTTTAGTATCTAAGTAACTTGGCAGCCTTGCACCATGCTTAACCCTTTTGAACATTGCAGAGATTGCCAAAATTAATTGTGAATAGAATTAACAATTACCTTTATGGAGGAGATCCAACAAACACAACAAATCTGAAGGAAATTTTGTGATTCAACTATTGAAAAGAATCAGCAAAAGTAGGATTTGATTTGAATCCTTCCTGACATAATCACTAAGGGGATTTCTAGTATAAATTTCTTCTTCAATCAGTTTCACAAGATTAAATTTTTCAGTATTTATCTCCTGACCTTGTTCTGACATCTGTATTTTTGAAATGACTTTCAGCAAATAGCTTTTCCAATTATTCTTTCTGGCAACAGTTCCATTAACACGGCGACCTGCGTCAGCAACAGCTAAATAATCTGTAAAGGAGAAATAAAATGTAAGGAACGGTTTTACCACTATGGACGACTCAAGACCCAGTTCACACATGTGCTAAATCATGTTATTAGGATGAACTGCAATAAGCCTCGTGGTTTCCTTCCTCCCCTCTTCCAGTGCAGCTTTGACAATAAGATCAAAAGCTTCTGCTTTCATTTTAGATTAACCACAGTTTTAGTGCTATATCCAATCCCTGTGGTAATTTTAACTATGGTTAGTGAAAACAAGTGAGGTTCATAACCCATGGTTCAAAGTCAGCTTTTCCCAATTAACCACAGTTCATGACTAACCACAGTTTGCCTAAATTTGGATGTCACCACAAGCTGTGGTTAGTCTTAAAAGGCAGCAAAGTTTCTAAACTCTTTCTTGTGGCAATTCCAGAATAGGATGTTAGAAGCATGCAACCTCAATGCTCACTGTGGCTCACTGTGGCTTATCACTGTAAACAGTTTACATCTAGTCTTAGTATTAATTTTATCAAAAAGGCACTCCACCGTATGTATAACCGGTGCTAATCATGACAATATTTAATTAGGAGATATTTAATGACACACATTTAGGTAGTCTGGCTTTCTCAATAGTCTCCTTGTCAGTGCCCAGCAACAATTCCTGATGGAATACTGAATTGTCTTCAGGGACCTCTTAAAAAGAATTTGGCAGATGGTATTCTCTTGAGCTAGGTGACAGTACATTTACATTAGAAAAATAATGCACTACAAATGTGAAAAGCATTTGCTTCTGACAGATTAAAAGCAGTAATTTCCATAGTTTTAAGTTTCAGAAAAAGAAGTACTAGCATCCTGTAAATCTTCTATATGGCCTGGTAATTGTACAGACATTTGTTGCAGTGCAGGTCCCAGAGAACAAGAGATACAAAACGGATAAAGTAATGAGTGTTTATTAGACCAGCTTCTGTTCTACTGAAAATAGACAAGCTTTTGAATAACAGAATTCTCAGTGGGATATAATGATTAATTCTCTCCTGTCAACATTTTTCATTCTTCATGATGTTCCCTTTCCATATGCAGAGCTATTACACTTCCAGAGAAGTGTCCAAATCAAGAAACAGGATTATATTTACTAGTATGTGCCGTCTGCTCCTGATCGCTGGCTTGATTGAGAACTTTTTTGCTTTCTTCTTTATGGTAAGTGATCTGGGTGCCAATTCCAACAACAGCCTACAAATTCATTTTAGAAAGAGAGTCAGAATAAAACCTCATTTATTTCTTCTGATGTTCAGGATTTCTATGCCACCTTTTCAGAGCAACCCCTCCCCAAAAGGCAGCTTATGTCAAAACTATGACCCAACCCAAACATTTAAAAATGACACTAAAAAAGGAGCAGTTAAAATAAAACTCAATTTGAAATAAAAAAAGGGTTTCGTTTCAGTAGAGATATTACACGTATCTCCCTAGGGAGAGAATTCCACAGGCATAGAGCCACAACCAAAAAACCTTCTCTCCTCATTCTCTCCCTCCCCCCCCCTCGTAATTTCTGCAACAGATAGTGGAAAGTTATGTAGCACAAATTGCTATTAAGCCCATAACCATGGTGGAATCTACACACATATAAAAAGCGTTATGAAAATGCTTTTTAAAAGTTTTGAAAAATACATTGAATTTAGCATAGCTCACTGTTGCCATCTAGTGTCACTCTTGTATATTGCACTTTACGACACATTAAAATTTTTTATTTGCAGTTGTATAGCTGAGTCCCATGTATAGCAGTTTAAGGTAAGTGATCTGAATTCGGAGGAGGTGCGTAAGACTCAGATCGCCCCGCCACCAGGTGGTGCATTGGAAGATGGCTGACAATAACATCTCTCCGACCCACACGAGGTAATTAAGAGGCTGCTATGGGAAGTATGCAGCCTTCCCGCCCCCCCCCCAGGAGATGGGGGGGACTGCCTTGCCAGCAGTGTCCATAATTCACCCCCGGATTCGAAAGAAGGGGGTGCGGACACTTAGCACAAGCCCTCGGGTGAAGTCGGCTCTTCCTGACGCTGTCTCCAATCAGCGCACTGGTTCGCTTTAGCTCGAAATATATAATTGGAAATATATAATTGGAAAGAAGCTAAAGCACATACATCAAGCGAAGATTGGGTGTAAAGACTGCTGATTAATGGATCTCTGTGAGCGGAGTGACGGGCAGGACAAATAAATCAAGTGATGAATCACCATTTAAAGACTGGTATGTTTGGAGTGAAACGGAAAGAGGGTGGAGGAAAAAACTTTTCTTTTTTTGCCTTATGTGAGTATTAATAACCCTCCACCACAGAGAGAAGAATCGTTGCAATTTATTAATCACAAGCAGAAATTTAAGAACTGTGTGGAGTGAATTATGGATCAAAGAGAGGATTGGTAAACATCGGAGAAAAGTTTTATGACGCAGTTTTAAATGGTGTCTCGCCAAGACAGGCTTGCCTAAGAAGGACGGGGGGAGGAGGACCAGGGTCATCGGAATGTGAATGGTGATCGGAATTTGATCTAGACCTGGCAGAGCCCTCTGAGATATGTTTGGCAAGCCTGGGAAAACCAACGGACAGACTGAGGGAAAGTTCTTTACGGAGTTGTGGAAATGGCGTCTGTCCCTTTGTGATATGATTTTTGGAGAGTGTAAAACTCACACAGAGGATGTTTGTTTTCAACCCGCTTGTGAAGATTATCAGAGATTGCAAAGAAAGGAATATATGATAACAACAAGAAGATGAGGAAAGTAACAAAGAGACTATCTGGACAGAACTGGATAGAACTGTCTAATTAAAGCAGCAATATAAGTGATGCTTGGACCCCTGTTTGGAGCTTGAAGTATGGGTACCCCCAACAAAATTTTTTAAATCTGGCTGTATAATTTGGAACTAATGTGATTTGGAAATAATGTGATTTGATTGGCCTGTTAATAAAAATTATATTAAAAAAAAAGACTCAGACCGCCCCTTCCCCTTTGACACAGCCATATCCAAATCAGGCAGCCCATACAGCTGATTTTACTAAAGAAAATTTACATCGGGAGCTTGAATGTGACATGTGGTTTGGCCCTTTACTTTTAAAGGGGCTGGATGGGAAATTGGCAAAAAGTCTCTAACTCCACTTTGCCCAGCAAAGGCATTCTGCAACCCAGGTTCCACTCATGGGTGATCTGAATCTAGCCTATTGTAACTTTTGCAAGTATACAGAAATTATGGAATTGTTGCAGTAAAAATTAGAAAATGGCTCCAAAAAGAATTATACCAGAGACTGAGACTGAAATGTATTTCTTCTCATTTGGTGAACTGGGCAATAGTTATGGAAAATAACATTCACATGATTGCTGGTGTGTTTTGTATGCAGCCTAATAATTAGACATTACATGTGAAAAATTCTATAAAAGAGTTTTCAGCAGGCGCTGGAAATTTTGCTTCATCCCAATGATACAAGGGTCATGGAGCATAGATCAGGGTTTACTTACATCACCGACCCGCTCTGTAGTGTTTAATGCCAAGGCAGAGATTTGTTCGGCTTCGTGAATGTAATTAATGATATTTTCATGAACATTGGAAGCATTTAATGCTTTTTGGACTAATCCGTTTGTATCAACACCATGCAAGGTCCTACAGCAAAGGAGAAATAACAATAACAATAATAATCTGAATTACTTACAGGTGAAAACAGGTGAGTATTTGCCAGAGCTGAATCAACTAATTGAGAGACAGTGATTTTGTGCACTTATTTAGTGCTCAGTAATGGCACATGCACATGTTAAAAGGTGAGTACAGATCTCACCAGCAGCTCAGCTTCAGCATTGCACAAGTCAGCTGCAGTATCAGTTGCAGAGCTGCTGCTGAATCTGTCCATGAACAGGGATTGGAGATATACCTACCTTTTTGAAACCCATTATTTGCAATAAAAATACTAAACCTGCCTCCAGATTGTCATGATTTTGCAGAAGGGGTCCATCTGCACACTGGAACTTTACGTCTGCACAGTTAAAGTGGATTAAAGGACTCTTGTTATAGCGCAGCAAACTCACTTTAGAAAAGAATTGGACTTTTTATGGTTTGGAAAGTGAAATGGATATTCACTGAAAACTGTGTGATGACTATTTCTAAACAGCTGCTTTGAAGGAAAGAAAAATACAATGGTGGATTTGATCATCTAGTTGGACCCTATGTTGAGAGCTGGTATACATAGCACAGTGGTGAAAAGACTATAATGCAAAGTACAATTACTGTATTGCTATATTCTACTTTCCTCCCAACCAGCCAATCCTTTTATGAACATTGGACACAATCCAGCCAAAGCAAAGCACTTTTAAGTTCCATTGTTTTCAGTGGGAGAGTAAACCACACATTTAATTCTGTTCCATAAGGCTGAAATGCACTTCACATTGTACTGGTTTACACATCACAGTCAGGCAAATCATGGCTTAGCATGAATGCACAAGATTTGGGAGAAGAGGCAATAGCTGCTTCTCCCCAGTCACTTTGCTGCTGCACCACGCTGAGCTAAGCCAGGAGTATGTTGCTGGAACCTGGACTTATGGACAAACCACAAGGTTTGTAAAATCTAGGACAAGTCTTGGAGACAGCACATCAGGAGCAAAATGACCAAAATGGCAGCGAACTCCTCTCTGGGAGCCTACATACTTGTGGAGTCACATGAAGCCATGGTAGCAAACTAGGCTGCTGGCTGAATTGTGCTCATTTGTTTGATTTATAGAGCACAGTTAATATGACATATTAATATATATTAACTGATGGCAGTTTACCTGTCTAGCTGATCTGCAAGAACACCAAGCTCTTGTGCATATTCCATGGCCCTTTGCACCAAATCACCATCAAACCTTGAGAGGTTGGCCAGTTTGTCCTGTAGCTGTATTTTAGCTCCATCTATTTCTGCATAGAACCCTGATGCATTCTGTTCAAATGAGAGTACAGAGTGGGGAAAAGTAATTCAAGGTTAATATTTCTAGAAATTGATACTATTTTCCCAGCAGGTGTGTTGTTAATACTTACCAGGAGGGAAAGAGGTATGGCGGTAGGGAGGTTGGCATGGTACAAGTGTACTAGAAGGAGCATTGGATGGGCTTTGCCAGTACATTTGCACAGCACCAACATCCCCATTGCCTCTCCTCTCCCACCCTTTAAGCAACAGCATCCCACTAACTAGGAAGGTAGTGCAGTGACTCTGCCCCACCTGGTGAGCTGCTTCTGGGCATTGCTGTTGACCATGATTAATGCTATGGGGGAAGTTAAAGGTAAAGGTAAAGGGACCCCTGACCATTAGGTCCAGTTGTGACCGACTCTGGGGCTGCGGCGCTCATCTTGCTTTATTGGCCGAGGGAGCCGGCGTACAGCTTCCGGGTCACATGGCCAGCATGACTAAGCTGCTTCTGGTGAACCAGAGCAGCGCATGGAAACGCCGTTTACCTTCCCGCCGGAGTGGTACCTATTTCTCTACTTGCACTTTGAGGTGCTTTCGAACTGCTAGGTTGGCAGGAGCTGGGACCGAGCAACGGGAACTCACTCCGTCGCGGGGATTCGAACTGCCGACCTTCTGATCAGCAAGTCCTAGGCTCTGTGGTTTAACCCACAGTGCCACCCGCGTCCCATTTGGGGAAGTTACTCTTAGTCAATATTTGAAGCTGGTTAGCAAACGCTGGAAAAGAAAAATTGGGTAGTGTTAACCAGTGCGTTTTTATGGGGGGACGCAGGGGTACACATACCCCTGAGGGGCAGTATTTCAATATGAGTAGGGAAATGAGAGTACCCCTAAATATTTTTTTAGAAAAAAAAGCACTGACGTTAACCATGGGAAACGCTGGTGCTGATGCAACACTGGTGAGAGCCAGTGTGGTGTAGTGGTTAAGAGCGGTAGTCTCGTAATCTGGGGAACCGGATTCGAGTCTCCGCTCCTCCACATGCAACTGCTGGGTGACCTTGGGCCAGTCACACTTCTTTGAAGTCTCTCAGCCCCACTCACCTCACAGAGTGTTCGTTGTGGGGGAGGAAGGGAAAGGAGAATGTTAGCCGCTTTGAGACTCCTTAAAGGGAGTGAAAGGCGGGATATCAAATCCAAACTCTTCTTCTTCTTCTTCTTAACTCTGATTAAGGTCAGTGAGGAATGTGTCATTCACAAGGAAGTTACCTTGATTGCCTCACTCAGTTCCAAGTTGAGTTGCTGAGGTACATCTAAAATATCTCTTGCCTGCAGCAGGGTACTGTTGACACTGTTAATCTGTGCCTCCACTACTTCTTGTTGCTTCTGTGAGAAAATAGATGAATGAATGAATGAATGAATGAATGAATAAGCTCCCAGAAATGTTGGATACATTTATTATGTTCTTTTGGGTTAGTGGCTTTGATCTATCCTAAAAATGCACTGCTGAACTTCTGTCATCCAATTAAAATTTGGAAGCTGAGGTTATTAGGAGGTTCTGAATTAAGAAAAATTGAATTTTAAAAGAGAGCAGATAATAGATAGTTTAATTGACTCCTATTGTGGCAGGTCACTTTTGCACAGTCTGTTTTTAGACATTCAGTAACACTGCCAAGAGCAACACACACGACTTTCTGAAATAAGACTTGAAACAGCTAATATATCTTAGGCAATTTCTGAGAAAAGACTTGAAATATAGAAAAAGAAGATTGAAAAAGCAGTGGATTGGGAAGAAAGGTAGATGGTGTATTTTCCTGAGTTGTTACTGGCCTCACTGTAGTACAGTAGCAGCAATAGTAGTTTTACTTACCCGCCCTTAACCAGAAAGTCCCAGGGCAGGTTACATCATGTGAAAACACAATAAACACAATAAAAAAATGATACCTTACAACACCTCACAGGAAGGACACCAAAATCTGTTCTTCAATTTTCAAAGACCAGGGCAAAGAAGTGCATAAATGTGCTCATTTATAGCCAGGGCTTTGTACATTTCATATCAAGAGAAACCCATTTTGTATATGATCTTTTCTGCAGCCAAACATGGCAGCAACAAAACGCATAGGGCAGCATCCAGCTAAACAGTTCCACCAGTGCAAGGACCTCTAGCTGTACTTCCCCTCCCTCCCCTCTGTCCACGCAGGGGGGCGTGACCCTTAAATCTGCTCTGTGGTTTACTCCAACCTCTGGAGCAGATTTTGGAATCATGCTGGGAAAGGAAACAATTCCTGAAATCACCATCCTCTTTTTCCACTCTCCTAATCAGGGCAGGAGGAGGGGAATGTTCTTCACAGATTCACAGTGCAATATACTGCATGGTACCTCCTGCCTTCGGAACGTGGCGGTGCTTTCTTTATTTCTAGCTTCTGCTTTCTTAATGTCATCAACAGCCTGGTCCAGGGCCTTCTGCAAATCTGCAAGCTTGGTGTTGTAATCCCCAAGCTGGTCCAAAACGACAGGTATCAGAGATCTGGTTTCATTGTATGTCTGTCTCCACTTTTCCACTTCTTTTAGCACTAAGAGAAGATAAAGCTGGTTAACCATTGTGAATGGCCTTACTCTTGGTTTCTGCAGCAAGTTTAGCCACACATGGTTAGGGATGAACAAACTGTTGCCAATTTCTTTCATTTTCTCATTTCAGTTCAGTTCTTCACATTTCCATATCTGTTTGCAATTACTATTTTTTTAATTGTAAAAATTCATTAGCATTTCAGGACAAATTTATCCTAATAAACTATATTCGGGGTTGGTGGTCGTACGACAGCACACAGAGTGTAACAAGGACTGAGAGATTGTGGGGGGCTCGTTTAATCTCACTGTAAACAAGTGGTACAGTGACAATAAAGTATTTCTATTTCTATATATTCTGGATGCAATTTTGCCTAATGTACACATTTCTGCAGAACCCCCCCATAGAATGCATTTTTAAATATTATTTTGATGACTATATGCTTTTATATGCACTTTACATTATTGTACACATTACATGGCTGGAGAATTGCATTGCAAAATTCAGAAAAGTGTGAACTTTGAAGCTCCTGCAACCAATCAGAAGCCGCAGAAGCCCCATCGGACATTCAGGTTCCAAAAGAATGTTTGCAAACCGGAACAATCACTTCCGGGTTTGCGGCGTTTGGGATCCAAGGTATGACTGTACTCTTTTATATGAATTGCATATGATTTTGGTGCCATCATGGCTGACACTCATAAAGATCTGTGAGTATGTATTTCAATATGCAACTGCGCTTTTCCAATGCCACATTACACTGTCTTGACAGAAGGAAAACTCACACTCTTGCGCTGCATCAGATTCTTCATATGCAAGTGGTATCTGAATAGTGAATGGCTTGCGACGTTTGATGTCCTTCACCATTTCTTCTGCTGCCTTGAGCTTCTGAATGATATCCTCAGGCCTCAGGTCATGTTCAATGCCATAGTATTCCACCTTGCTGCTGACTTCTGTGAACAAATCCCAGGCAGATATAGCAATAATGAATTGTGATTGAACAAATAACTACACAAGCCCCCTTAAATCATGGGTTTCTGACAAGACCCTGAATGTTTCATATCTTTATTGATATGTTTATAGTCCCTTCCCCCTGATGTCCTTTAGAGTACCCAACTCTTGTGCCCATGTGGTTTTCTTTCTCTGTATTGTAGAAACAGCCTTTTGGCCAGTTGCAAAAATCATTTGTTGGTAACAACTCATTTTCTGGAATTGCAAACCTGCATTTATAAGAACAGTGGATTATGTATGAATAAATATCAGTTTTATAAGTCCCAGGGCAGCAGGAAGATTTAATAATTCAACATCTATTGTATTTGGTTACAAATGGAAAACAGCTCTAAATTCTTTTTTTGCAGTTTGTTTCTTTTTCAGCCCCAAATGATTGTGCTATTCTTTCAGAAACTCAGAGCTAGTTCTCCCGTTTGTATTCTGATAAAGTAATAATAAATGTTGGGGGGGGGGGACCAACAACTGGTATTTTGATGGCTACGTAGACATAATGATCTCAAAGATCTCAGTCAAAATACTTAAGTTTGCTAAGAGTTGTCTAGACAGGACTTGGGCATTTCCCCCTATGTTTGAAAGAAACAAACCACAACATTCTGGTGGACTGCTGATTGGCATCAGCACAGGGAGCCTTTTTCACTTCCTGTTACACCCTCACTGTAGCCACATTATCACTGCTCTTACACAGGAAATTGAATGTATTGTTTCAATACACACAGGAAACTTCATCCGACACTCATCCGCACAGCTGGTAGGAGCAACTGTGAGACCAATGTGTAGCTTGCACAGCTATTTTCCTTCTCTCAGCACAAAAATGTATTGGGGTGGTACAAGAAAGCCTGATTACTTCTCCCGTACTTGTATTGCTCCTGTGATGACTTTTGTCCATTGGCAGTCTTGCCATTTTGTTCTCGCCATTTAGATGAACCAAGACAAAACACAGATTTACCTTGGATATTATCTATCATATTTCCAAGTGCCTCCACAAGAACAGCTGCACGGTCAATGCTCTTCATGGTTTCCTTCTGTATCAATTGGCCTTTGCTGGATTCTTGATTTCCCTATGAATAAACCATGCAATTGCGATATTAGATTTTCTTTTCAATCTCCAGGCATGTGCAGGTCTGACTAGTGTAAGCAAAATCCGTCTGATGAGTGCAGGAAGGTCTATTGAGCGTATAAATGATATTTGGCAACGTTGGAAGAAAGGAGCTGCATCTCATTAGGTGCCTGGTATTTACAAAGCAGGCTTTGGAAACCTGCTCCACATTTCAGTGTCATTTGCTGCACTCAAACCGTCACTTATCGGATCCAACTCTGAAGCTGAAGCTGATCCTTATGCAAACTTCCCTAGGAAAGAAGTTTCATTGAATATAGTGGGATTTATATCTGAGCAAATTTTCTGCAGAAAATATTTGGCAACCAAATATGCAACATTATCTTGATGATCTTTTTAATAAGCAGCTTCTGAAGGAGGCAATTTGGAAAAGGAGGAGATGTATGTGTGTGTGGAAAAGTAGATTAGAAAAATGGTGAACAGGAAAAATTGTTCCCCATTCCCCTTCTCATGTTAATTTTGATTTTCTTTTAAGTCATTAGGCTTTTAAAAAAAACATACACATGTCTGCATGGCATGTAGTGTCTAGTTTTGTCATATAACGTGACTCAGTGTGTCACGTTCTTTTGCAAATCAGTGCTTTGCTTGCTGAAGCACCAGGTGGCGCTTTCAACCAGTTGGAAAGAAATGAGTCTAAGATCACATAGCCACTTCCTCAAATCATGTGAACAAATCTTCTCCCTTGTGTCCTCTCCTGATACGGAAATGTACAGTTAAAACACATTTGTTGGTGTAGGATCGAAGACCTGAATTTCTTCCTGTTAGTGCTGTGCTTATGGGAACCTGCTTTTAGACGGCTTTTTATGTTAAGGGCTGCATTCCCTCATAAGTGGTCTGTCAGAGGCCATATACTGGCAGTGGACATGTTCAGAGTCAGAGAGAGTGGGGCAGCCCCCCTTTCTTGCTCTTTCTGCAATTCCCTTCTCTCTCTCTCTGCAATCCCGTTTCCCTTTGCTTTTTCCCTCCTTGCCACTCTGATGAAATCAGATTTTTGCTTCATGAAATTAGGTAGGCGAGCACAGATTGCCCAGGCTTATTTTAGACCTTGGAATTTCCAGCCATACTCTACTTAGAAGAGCTTTTTTTTTAATTTAAAAAATCCATTCTTTTGATAGAATTATCAAAATGGGTATCCTGTTTCTGGACCTGTTCCAAAAAAGAAATTTACAGGAACAGTATAGCTGGGGAAATAAATAAATATATATTACACCAAACAACAGCACTATACACTAAAGTATTTGCTATGATGAGAAATACAGAATACAGGAAACAAAAGCTTCTTTTCCAGTGTGTTAGGCACAGCCAGTACAGCAAAATAATAATAAAGGTATGTGTGTGTGTGATCACATGTAACATGTATTGTTTTTATTTCAACAGCTACCACATAGTCTAGGGACGGGGAGCTTCCAGACCATAGGCCAAAAGTAACCCACTAAGGTGTCTCTTTCTAACTGCGCTGCATGCATTTATAACTGAATTTGTGGCATATGTGGTGTGTATGTGAGAATGTGATGTGAGTGAAGGGGCTTAGTGGTGTGTGTGTGTGTGTGTGTGTGTGTGTGTGTGTGTGTGAACTGTGTGTGTACAGCCTTTGACCAAGAGTATGCAGACCTTGAGTGGGGTGGTTCTTCAGCTCCACCACAGAGATTATATGATTGAGAACTTCTGATGTGATCTAATGTGTATAATAGGATTGGGGAACTTGTGACCCTTGATATGTTACTAGACTACAAATCAAAACATTCCTAATGCTGGCTAATGGGAGTCTAAGACTACCTGGAGGGTAGCAGGATCTCCAGGTAGGAGCTGTACTGTTGTGGCTTTTGCACCACAAATATAATTCCACTCATACTGACCCTTCGTGATCCACAAAAGATGCCTGATTAGCTCATCCCACCAGAAAATTATGATCCTTATCTAAGCGCCTGCTACTTACTGTGTAAACGATTATTGCTGATAATTAACAAGCTCGGGGAAGACTTTGAAGTATATTACTGTGCTATTGGAAATGCTAGGAAAACTTCCATGCACAGCACCCATAGCTTGAAATATCCAAAAGAGAAAGAAAAGCAACTGAATGTCATTTATCTTGATTACTGTAATCAGTTTAAATTAGAATTTGAAGTAGGCATGCCATATTTCCATTAGGGGGAAAAAAGTAGCACCAAGTGAATAACAGACAAGCAGGATGTGTAGGAAGCTGCCTTATGTCAGGTTCACCTTATGGTACTTGCCTTATGCTACTTGTTCACCTAGCTCTGTCCTAGCCTGAGGGGCAGCAAATTTCCAGTGTTCAAACAGGTGTCCATCAAAACTTTAACTGATCCAGTCAGGGGTTGAAACTGGGACCTTATGCATTTAATGCTGGAGAAGAAAAGCTGTGGCCCTTCAGGTGATCACTGGCCATGCTGGTTGGGGCTGATGGGACTTGGAGTTCAACAACATCTGCAGAGCCACCAGTTCACCACATCTGATGTTCTGCAACTGAAGCTTGGCCCCTCATAAATGGAGCCCCACATTAAGATATATTTTATGTATGTTTTGGGGACAAACCCATACTATTATGCCAAACTTTTTTCTTCATGTGAACATTTCTCCCCTCCCTCACTGCCTCCCCATGCACACACATTTTTTAAAAATAAAAAAATGTGTTTTGTTTTATGCAAAATTAAACAATTCTTTAGTAATTCATTGAGCTCCTAGGACTCATAAGGGTAGATTGCACCACTGTGGGAATCATCAAGTACTCTTTGATGGCCCGGCAGCAGGGCAATAGGAAATTTCCTACCCATTCCCAAAATGTTCCAGTTTTCAATAAGAAATGCTTCATCCCCATTTTACACAAGAAAAGGGGGGAATATTCAGAGATCTCCAGTGGAAATAACTAACTCTGTATCTGCATCTGATGCGACCTATTTGATCATAAATGTGAAAAAACACAATTGTCACAGACTATATTTTCTGTGACAAACCTAGACAGCATCATAAAAAGTAGAGACATCACCTTGCCAACAAAGGTCTGTATAGTAAAAGCTATGGTTTTCCCAGTAGTGATGTATGGAAGTGAGAGCTGGACCATAAAGAAGGCTGATTGCCGAAGAATTGATGCTTTTGAATTATGGTGCTGGAGGAGACTCTTGAGAGTCCCATGGACTGCAAGAAGAACAAACCTATCCATTCTTAAGGAAATCAGCCCTGAGTGCTCACTGGAAGGACAGATCGTGAAGCTGAGGCTCCAATACTTTGGCCACCTCATGAGAAGAGAAGACTCCCTGGAAAAGACCCTGATGTTGGGAAAGATTGAGGACACAAGGAGAAGGGGACGACAGAGGACAAGATGGTTGGATAGTGTTCTCGAAGCTACCAGCATGAGTTTGATCAAACTGCAGGAGGCAGTGGAAGACAGAAGTGCCTGGTGTGCTCTGGTCCATGGGGTCATGAAGAGTCAGACACGACTAAACGACTAAACAACAACATATTTTCTGCATCGAGTTGACACATAACCACAACCTGAACAGTTTTCCCATTTACATTCATGTGTTAATACCTGATTACTTGTCTGTTCCTGGCTGTTAACCAAGTACTAGGAATATGCTTTTGATGTGCTGATGACATGAAGCTCTCTGGGGAAGGGGTGAGGGAGGGTCATTGGATGCTGGGGCAGGGGCTCATGTTTTTGAGTTCTGACTACAGCGAGGTTTTATATTGTATATTTTTTTGTGTCTGAAACTAAAAAAAAATAAAATGTTAAAAATATCTGATTACTGAGGATCACACTTAATACATCTGATGTAAATGGGTTCCATGAAAGCTTATGCCATAGTAAAATTTGTGAGACCTTAAGATGCCACAGGATTCTGCCTTTTTTGCTGTAAGAGATGAATATGGCTGCCCCTGTGAAATTTGTTAACCCTTGTCCCTCAGGTCTATCCAAAGATGTAGCATTAATCCACCTTACTACCCAATGAAATTCACAATAACTTCCATAGAATTAACAAGCTTTATAACAGGCCTTTTCATCAAAGGAAATGAAACCACAAAATGGCAAGCCAACCTTTTCATCAAGTGCGTTGATTTCCTTCAGCAGCTCTGTCATTTCAATCGTAGCATTATCAATCTGGCTCTTCCTCAGTAGAGAATGGTTATCCTTTTCTGACAATTCTTCCTAATAAAGCAAAACAAAGCTCAAGGGTTGGTTGAGTTGTTTTTAATGAAGCATCTTCATTCAGTATAGGTGAAAGCCAATTTCCTCTTTTTTTTTAATGAGCATCATCAAAATAGCACACTGATGAGGTATTTAGTGAATGTCATAGAATCACAGTGCTGGAAGGACCTCATGGGGCAGCTAGGCTGACCTACTGCAGTGAGGCTGGAGTTACTAGCTCTAAATCGTCACTGACAGATGTTTGTTTAGTGCTTTATTAAAAATGTCCATTGAGGACAATTGCATAGATTCCCAGGGAATTTGTCCTATTGTCTGAGGGAGGATTCACATTCCTGGTCTGGACTTGTTTGTTCTTTCCATACCGTACATGCCACTCTGCATACCACCCCAGTGCAAAGTGGCCAGGGGGCCTGATGCTTTTTGTTGTTATGGGGTATGGGAGCATGGGTATACAGAGTTACTAAAGTTCAATGCTTTGCTACCTTTTGCGTGTGCACTGCTCTTGTCTGCTGCAGGGAGCAGCACACAAACAGAACATAACCCCCAAATTTAAGCAGGAATTTGAACTTGCTATTCTTACCATTGGGTTACAGGATTTTTTAAAAATCGATCACTAAACTGTATAGCTTCTTATACTTTAGGTCCAATGTCCCTTTTTCTGTTCTTAGATGTGAGGGAAAACAACAGTCTTCCTGCTGTGATGGAAAATGGCTCTGAGAAGTACCAAAAGGCAATAGGGCATTCAGGAGATAATAAGAACACCTTTCAGCCTTGGTCAAGGCCCACAGATATGCATGGTCTGGCTGAGTACTAGAGCGAGAAGGATGTGGCGAGAGCCAACCCTCACACGCACCTACCATCTTGCTTATGAACCTCTTCTATATATCTAAGGGAGGTAATTCCTCTCTCATTTACAGTTTTTTCCACACCAACTTGTTCTACTTTTTCCCTCAAAGGTACTGCAGCAGGTAATGCTTCTAAATACCGGTCACTGGAAAACACAGGTGGGGAAAATGCTGCTGTACTCAGGTGCTGCTTGCATGTTTCCCACAGACAACTATTTGCGAGAAAAGCAAGCTGGACGAGATAGGCTGTTGGCCTGATCCTGTCGGCTCCTATGTTCTTAGTTCCAATTCATCTTGTCTTCTTTCTCTTTGCACAGAGTACTACAGAAGCCTATGCTGCTCTATAGTAACATTCTATCCCACATTTTCCCCAAGAGGGCACTCCAAGTAGGCATATATTGTATTTCCCTTTCTTTTACTCTCACAACAATCCAGCAAATCAGGTTATGCTAAAAGAGAATACCTGACAAAAGTTTGCCCAATGAGCATCATGGCTAAATGGGGATGAACATACCTCAGCTGTCTCCAACCACTACACCTCACAGACCAATTCACTCATGCACATGACTACTGTCTGAGTTTATAACACTTAATTATTCAAACACTTCATGACCGAAAGCAGAATGTGAGAACTGACTGCACGGAAAAACAGTGGTGATAGATCTGGGATGGCCTGTTCACATGTGTAAAGTATCATGTTGCAGGCATGGCAGGGCCAGCACGTCCCATTTTGCCACCTGTGGTGAATGGGAAGCGCTGCCCCACTACCTCTGCCGGCAGTGGACAAGCGGCACTGGCATCAGCACTGATTTTCAGTGCTGCTTCTCTGCCACTGGCAGAGGATGCAGGACAGGCAGGGTGTTCATGGCACTGCTGCCTCAGGAGCTTCTGCCACCCATGGCTTCACCTGCCTCATGGGTGGGCTTGGCCTGAGGCACAGAGTGACGGACATGCATCTGAGAACAAGACTCAGACCTTAGATGCATTTCAGTCAGGGTGCACAGCCCTTACCCATATTTATATCTGTATCCCTGCATACCCTCCAACATTTCTCTGGTGAAAATAAGGACATCCTATTCCATAATAATAATTTTACTACTGATATCCTGTCCATCTGACTGGGTTGCCCCAGCCACTCTGAGCAGCTTCCAACATATATATAAACATAATAAAACATTAAAAAACTTCCCTGTACAGAGCTGCCTTCAGATGGCTCAGGGGTGGCATAACTCCATACCCTCCAACATTTTTCTGATGGAAATAGGGACATCCTAAGGAAAAGCAGGACATTCTGTGATCAAATCAGAAACTGGGTCACCTGTAAAACCAGACTGTCCCTGGAAAATAGGGACACTTGGAGGGTCTTTCCCTGCACCCCTGTCCCTAGACAGGGCAGCCATAGTTTCAGGGAATGGCAATTTAAAACAGGAACATGCCAGCAAGTGGAAGGATTAACTTCCTTCCTCAGTCTTGATTTGAGGCGTCTCTCTATGGCTGTTTTTAATTGCACCACATCTACTTTGACTCTGACCTTTCTGCAGCATATTAATGGTGAAAGAAAAGCAGAGACACAACCAAATAAGGTATAACTGGTACCTTCAGCACATAAGTAGTGGAGTTGAGGTCATTCAAGTGTCTGTGAACAGCAACCCCAGTGGAGATGCTCTGCAGGGTAGCTTTGCTTTCGTCAATGGACTGAACTGCCAAGCCAATATCATCAGTCAAATCCCAAATGCATTTGTCACAACCTGGCAATGAAATGAAATGAAATATGGGCAGTTGAATGGGGAATACATTCCTGCTGGAATCTTGAAATCCACTGATTTCTCTTGGAAAAAGGAAGTTTCTATTAGCTTTTCCAGTTGTGAAGATAAAATTGAAATTAGAAAAGACAGTTCCAAGAGGATGAGAGAAAAGCTACAAATAAGGATAACCAATTCATTACGTTGTCAAGATCTCCTAACTTGTAATCCCATATAGCAATATTGTTTTGCATTTAGAAAGGCAGTACCCATTGTAATCTGCCATGTTCTCACAACTATATCCAAATAAATATCAAGATTTAGCATAATATAGAAACTGTCCACTGTACCAGGCAAGAAGAGAAAAATGGCTTAACCTCTAAGCAGGTTTTCTACAAAAGAAACAATTTTAGCTATTAAGGAGTGATTTCACAGACACACTTTTTATATTATGTCATGTTATGCAGAATATTTCTGTATGTAATTTTGTGAAAAATGTATTTGCCCCCCCAAAAATTGCCATAAAAATATGTAGAAAAAGCTGCACCCCCTGCGCCCCCTAGCTAAAGACATATTCAGGACTTAATTTCTAAAAGAAGAAGTGCCAGGTTCAGAGTTGCTCAGAAGCCATACAGACTCTGATGAAGGGCACAATACTATGTCCCCTGTATGGGCTTGCCTGAAGACAAAAGATGTTTTGGGTTTCCTTCTCTGAGGGGTTCAACCTTAGGAGCCTTCTAAATGCAGTCTGAAACTTCAGCAGTCTTTGTTTCACTGATGTTGGCATTCTGTTGCTCTGCCCGAATTACTGTTTTTTTACTCCAAAATATATTAGGGGTGGGCATTATTAAAAAGGGAATTGCACACACACAAATGCTAACTCAGCTTCCTTACTGCACACGTGTTCCAAGGCTGAACCCTGGCACTGAAAAAAAGGAAGGTTCTGGGTTAGAGCTCAAATTAAACCCTGTGCCTATTTTTTTATTTGGCCTCAGGGATGCTTAGACAGTCTATTCCCTGCTGTAGCCTAAGCAACAGTATTTTGCTCTGACGTCACTGGCCTCATAGATATTAAGGTGTAGCCTTGTTGATATGACCAAACAGAAGATACCAAACATGGCAAAGGGGTACAGTGGGGTTGTGGCAGCAGCTGCTGCCTCTGATACATGGAATTCAGTGCAGGGCCTGCTGCATCCAAATCTGTGCCTCCCTCCAGGAGCTTGGTATCCCCTGTCCAACAGGACATGTGGAGAACACAATGCTCCACTTCTGCGCAAAGGCTCCAGATAATGTATGAATTGGGTTTCCAAATTACAAATTACTCTGGAATCCCTCACCCCACCAATTATTACATGTTTCGTTCTAAAACAGCACTGCCATTAGAAGCAACTGTGTCATCGTATCACTGAATCAAGTCTTTGTTTTTAGAGTTAAGGGCAGACAGTCTAACCACAATGGACTGTGTTTTGTATGCGGGGGAGCATTGAGGTTCGAAGTCAGTGCAGTGGCTAACAAGTGAAGGTTATTGCAAATATGCTGCTGCTATTATTATTATTATTATTATTATTATTATTATTATTATTAAAATTATGAATAGCTTCATATGAAGCATATGTAGCAAAATAAAAATAAAAATCATTGTGTTTAGAAGGCCTGCTTTATTCTTGACTCCTTTCCTGATATCCTTGATACAAGAGGCTGTATTTGGCCTGTCAGGACTTTTTCTGGACAGAGAAGCTTCCTGCCTTTTTCAGAATGACCAGCTCCAAAATGAGTAGCCACATGATTGGAGGGTAGGACTAATGTGTGCCACATGGTAAATAATGGGCTGGGATAAGTATTAAATTCATCTACCACAGGCCCAAGTAATTTGCTGCCCTGGCTCTTTCTCCCACACCGCTACTGAACATTATTTCAGATATGTTTTCATGGCTGCCTCAGTACTGGTCACTAGCATCACTAGCATAATCTTTTTCTTTAGGGTAGGGGAAAGGGACAGAAGGAAATAAGAACAATCACATAATCAGACCATAACCCTCAATGTATGTCCTTCAAGATACAGATGCTCTGGAAAGGGGGAAGCTGGAGGACGTTGACAGTGCAGCCAATGTTTCATATAATTGCTATTCTTACTGATTACTGGGCAATCTGTGACTGGAGGAGACATTGGAGGTTCTGCTAGGCATTGCCCTGTTCGACGGTCACAAGGTCCTCCTCTGCAATTGCATGCTAGGAAAGGAGAGAGAGAGAGAGAATTTTATAGTAATTGTTTAAAAATGGAAACCTACAACCAAATGCTTAACTTCTCTTCTTAGCCCCTTCTTGGTTCCCCACCCCTTCTGATCCTTTCCTTGAATTTACATTGTCTTCATCTACCATTCACATGGAGTCCCCTTTTTCAGTATTTTCATAGCTCTAGATGGTCTCCTTTCCTGGGAGCTCTTTCCAGTTCTCAGCCTCTCATGCATAGCTACTGCTCCCATGTGATATTTTGATCTCTGCCAAACTGACGTGCTTTCGTTTGCTCATAAAAAACTAAACGGTTAAAAAATTCAAACTGCTATAGGCAGCAGCTGAATAATTTCTATTCAAAGTATCTAAGTAACATTAAATACATTACTTATGAGGAATAAATTTAAAACCAGAATTCCAAAGGTGTTTTGTCGTGTAATAACAATGCCATTTAGCATTTCTTTATCACATTTGATTGATAAAATGATAAAGCACAGTCCTAATGACCTACAACAGAGAAGGTGGAGGCAGATCTTAAATGGAATGTCTCTGTATGTTTTCTGTTACAATTGCACATATTACTGCTATACATGACTGAAGTAAAATAACGGTCCTTTAAATCTCTCACTGCTTGAATTGTTATTTATTACTGCAGAGATTAAGAACCACAGTATATCACCTACCACTTAGAAATTCTGTGCTCTTCTAAAGTTTGCATTTTCAGAGTATGTTAAAACCTTCTGGCCATTTCATCCTATTATGGCTTCTAAAATTAGCTTTGTTCCCAGGGGTAGTTTGTTTTAAAGACATGTAATGTATACATTGCATGGCTAATGAAACACTGAAAAGCAGACAGAAGCCTTTTATGGTTAGCAATGTGAGCATATTAGTCTGCCTTACTTGCAATGACACAAAAAGTGGGACAGCTAATGTGGCAAAAAGGGAAAAGAAGCCTCTACCTGAAAGTAGCTCCAAAGCAGTGATTGGTGTATTTCACTGGTTATTAGCCACAACACCAAAATGAAACATCCAAGGCTACAGGTCTCTAAGTATTAGATGTGGGAGTAAATAACATGGGAAGATTTTTCCTCTGTGCCATTCTTTTAAGTTTTCCAAAGGCATTGTTAGGGCCAGCCTAGATGTGTCATTAGACCTTGTAAGTCATTAGACCTAAAGGTAAAGGTAAAGGACCCCTGACAGTTAAGTCTAGTCTCAGACGACTCTGGGGTTGCACGCTCATCTTTCTCTATAGGCCAAGGGAGCCGGTGTTTCCCCACAGACAGTTTTTTCCGGGTCATGTGGCCAGCATGACTAAGCTGCTTCTGGCGCAACGGAACACTGAAACCAGAGCAGTGCATGGCAACGCTGTTTACCTTTCCACCGGAGCGGTACCTTGCACTTTTTGGAGTGCTTTCGAACTGCTAGGTTGGCAGGAGCTGGGACCAAGCAAGGGGAACTCACCCTGTTGCGGGGATTCGAACTACCGACCTTCTGATTGGCAAGCCCAAGAGGCTCAGTGGTTTAGACCACAGCGCCACCCACGTCACCCATTAGACCTAGTAAGTGCTTTTAAAAAACAAAACAAAAACCAACAACCTAGAAACAGCTTGTGGGCTTGTGGAGTTGGGAGGGCTACTCCAATCTAGCTTGCCCCATGTTTACCCATAGGCAGGTTTTGCTTGGATCTTAAAAATGCATAAATAATGACATCATTGTACATTGTACAGTTGTACATTGGTTGTCGAACGCCTTGGTACTCATATGTTTCGGCTCACGAATGATCGAAACCCGGAAGTTCTGGTTTTCGAATTCTTTTTGGAAGCCGAATGTCCAGGGCTTCCTGCAGCCAATCAGAAGCCACACTTTGGTTTCCAAACGTTTTGGAAGTCGAATGGACTTCCGGAATGGATTCCATTCAACTTCCAAGGTATGACTGTAATAACAGCAGTAGTATTAATTAAATATATCCATTAAAAATTCTCAAAGTGACATATAAGATAAATATACAATAAAATGGACAAAAGCAATAAAACCATACTAAAATGTACATGGACCAAGAATCAATACCAATATCCTTTCCCATCCAGCTAAAAGGTGAACACTAAGAACAGGACTAAAATTAAACCAATGTTGGACCCAGGCAAGCCTCCTTGGGGAGAGCATTCCCAGGCAATGGGCAGCCACTGCTTGGGGTCATTCTTGCATTATCACCCTCTGCAGACCCTCTGATGTCCAAGTAGGTTCATATGGGGAAAAGTGTTGGGGTCAAAAACAATACAAGGCTTTATAGGGCATGTAAATCAACTGGTAGCCAATGCAGTTAAGCCAGAATCCATGTTCTGTCTGGCTTGGGCCTAGTCAGCAACTGGACTCCTGAGTTCTGCACTAGCTGCAATTTCCGAGCATTGCAGTAATCTAACCTATAAGTTACCAATGTGCAACTGCAGCAAGGCTATCCACATCCAGATAAGAGTCATGGCTCGGCTACCATCCACAAGTGACAGAAGGCACTCTGCAACACAGAGGCACCTCCAAGGACAGTAAGGGATCCAGAAGCACTCGCCAGCTCTGCACCTGCTTCTTCAGGGTGTGACATGGCGAAATCCATCCAGAATAGGTTGCACTCCATCCATTCAATCTGAGGAAACCCCTGTTAACAGAACCTCAGACAGCCATTCTGGAAGGATACCATAGCTGATAGTACTGAAAGCTGCCAAGAGATTGAGGAGAATAATTTTCCGTTCAGTCACAGCAGCATTAGCCAACTTCCTTTCTATAAACACGCAAAAAGCAGACTGGCAATAACAGAAATATCTCTGGCCCCAAACCAATGAATGGGCTTAATATGAACATAGCAAATACCTGTGCATATTTTAGCATTTCTGGCATCCCCATAATAACCAGGAGCACATAGTTCACAGTTGAACCCTGTAGTGTTGCGCATGCAGTTGCGACACTGGCCTGTCACTTCATCACAATCCTCAAAGATCAGGTTAGGATCTGAATTGCCACTGCAGTCACATTTTTTACAGGAACTGCCAATCACCAAGGGATTTCCATAGTAACCTGGAGCACACCTGGAAGGAAACACAAATTCAGCAATAATTAATGGCAATTTCTTGTTAACTCTTTTGCTTGGGGGCATTCTCTGTGGTCAAGTCAACAAAATCAATGTAAGGTGAGGGGCTGTGCACCCAATTGTCATGGTCTGATCATGATCTGGTAAATTTTGGACTGGTGGCCAGTCTCCCCTGCAGGGATTCTGGACCTGTTCAGATGGGCCACCCTTGGAGACTGATGGAACCTGATAGGTTCCTGAATGTTCAGGTTTTTTTCCAGTGGAAAAAGCAGACAATCCTCTTGAAGCTCGCATCTTACTGTGGAATGGCAAATGAGATGGGCAGTAGACACAACTGCCTCGTGTGTCCTCTTTGCCACTGTTGAGCCCAATGGGCTCATTGGTTTTCTGGGGAGCTATGGGCTATGAAGCAAGCTGGATTAACAAAAATTCTCACTCTGAAGTTGAACAAACACTGGGTTGGTGCACGTGATTGTGCCTACCATGTGGATGTACAGGCAGTGAAGGGGGGATAGATACTGACCCAATATAATGCCTTGCCCTGAGCTGGTGTGTCTTGAACCTCTCAACATGGGGACCCTTGAGCCAAAGGACTACAAACTGGGACCTCCAGAGAGGGTATGTACGCCTTCAGGTATTGGGCCCTTCCACAACAGGAATTCTGCATCACCCAATGCTGGATCAAGATATTTTGATGTGTTCTTTGATTCAAAATTTAAACCAAAGAAGAATTTTAAGCCCTGGATGAAAGATAATTCCTGAGTTTCCATTTTGTACTCCCATATTCATTCATATTTCTGGATAATTTGGGTAGCTCCATGAGTTGTGGGGAATTTCTTGCTAAATGAAGCACTGTTTTTCCAGATCTGACAAGTTCTCAGAAAAACCTTCAGATGACAGCCAGTTTTTATCATTCTCAATCCAAGCAGGTCTGTCACTGTCACTGACAGCAGAAAGACTTTCTTTGCCCATTTAAAGCTGGGAGGGAATATAAAATCTGTATCTGTGAAACCAAATGTATATTGTCAAGATAAATGGCACAAAGGTTCATAATCCTTAACATTTGCACCTGAAAATGTACTTACCTTTCACAATTTGGCCCTGCATAATTTTCTTTGCACATACAGCGTACCACTCCATTTTTTCTGTAACAGGAAACTGCAAAGCTAAGCATACATAAAAAAAAAAAAAAATCATCAGAGCTTATGGGTTATGCCACCATCCACTAAAATATTTTGGAGTGGGTTTTGTGTGTGTTTTTTTAAAAGAACTGTTGTGATCAGTCAATCATCAGAAGGCAAGGAAAGAATGTGGTCTGTGTATTGTTTCCCTTACGAATGAAAAAAAGTATCAAGGATTCTGGCTTACATTCAGTTTTTTCATCTGCTTTTCTATGAAATTATTCTCCAGAGTTAAAATGAGTGCATTTATTTGCCTTGTTTGGAGACATTTATAGCGTCAGTGAGATTTGAGGTTTTCAGTTTGCAATTTTCGTGAAAAACAATACTCATACACTTCCTTCTGTAACATTTCAATGACACCATCCCAACAGAGCTTTAGATATATTTCCCATGAATGGGTTAATTTCTTAAGAAACTGCTCATTGGGACACAGTAACAGGCCAAAAGTATTCCTGAGCCTTTAAAAGGAGGTTTCATTACAAAAAAAGCAATAATAATAATAATAACAAAGTGGTCTTACAATTCCAAGCGAATAAAAAACCTAAGCACATTTGCAAGGGTTTGGAGCAGCTGGTATCCAGTTGTTCCAAACAAATGATAGCTCTTTTTAATGAGAACTCTTCCACAAGTTCCCAGGATATCAGATATGGATGGAAATTGTTTGGCCAGACAAAAATATTGAAATAAAATCCACAGAGATGAATCCCAAGAACAACTGTGTATATAATGAATCTGCCATCTTAGAGCTTTTGATACAGTATTTGTCAGACTTCGTAAACCCATTGGCATGTTATTCATGGGGCTTGTTCCTTTGTTGCAAGCAGAAGAGCAAGCCCTATCTCCTCTCACACTTTCAAGGTATGAAATCTGATTCCGCTTCCATTTCCCTCACCATATAAAACAAAGGGATGAAGAAAGGGAAATAAATCATTATAATCATTTAACCCTTTACAAACCCAGTTAACTGACCAGAGAACTAGGGTCTCTCTTTTTTAATTACAATTTCAAGATAATTCTTTTTAATAAGTCTGAAATCCTAGCCCTTGTAATGGCAAACAGCAATAGGTGTTTTGCTAAACTTCTTACTATCAGAGAAAGTTCTTGTTCTGAAGAGAAGCCATTAAGCTGTGATGAAACAGAACACATGGAGTAGTTGTAGCTCAGCATACAGGTCCCTTCTAAAAAATGGAAAACCCACCGTTTTCTGGGATGGGATTACAGGAGGACATAAAACAAGCCTACTGGATCAGGCCAGTGGTCCATCTCGTTTAGCATCCTGTTTTCACCGGGAAGCCTGAAGAAAGACCTGAGCACAACAACACTCTAAGCACTCCCTGCAGCTGTCTCCTGTTGGGATATTCCGTTCTACCTTAAGAACAGACATGTGGAATTGTTGTATGTCACATGTCTGTTTACACTCCAGCACAGCTTGCTGGGAACTTCTATTTGTGTATAGCTTTTGCTTATGCCGTCTTGCTTGGACACGAAGGAGATTGGACATGTTTTCCTTTTGTCCTGCTGTATGCTGAATAAACTGCTTGTAAATATGCTCACACAACTTCTCCTGCCACTTCTGTTGCGCAGCGTTTACTCTGCTGAGTAGCGTGCCCTAGCTTCTGAAACTCGGGTCGCTGATGCTGTACCAAGGATTGGAGATCGCTCGGCACACTGGCCGGTGGGCTGGGGCCAGCTGGGGGCCTGCCAATTGCCCCAGTTTCCTAGGTGAAGGTAGAAGACAGCCACCACGATCCATATCCACTGATAGACTTAACCTCCATGAAGAACTGTATCCAAGACTCTGCCACAGTCAGCTGATGTACAAGCATGTAGCCCCAACAGCTACACTGCAGAAAGGAATTGTGTGTGCAGCATCCATTTGCATGCAATTCCTCATCCGTCTCTGCCGAGCTGACAAATCCTCTGTTTTTTCAGCTCCAGGCAGGAGGCAGGAACAAGGATTTATCAAGAGCTTGCTGTAGGTAGCCTTATGTGCATTGGCATGCCACATAAAGACCAAGGGCTTCTGATGTGCTAGACTAGATATATTGCTGAAAAGCAGCTTCACCACTGTAATAAATGTTGTTGCTGTTTGTGGAACCTTGTATTTTGCAAGGCTCCCAATGGGTGGTACACACAATGTAGTGAATGTGTGAAGGTCAGGGACAGGCCTTACCATTGCATAGCAAGGCTAATTTTATAGAGTATCTGCATAACCAGCCATACTGCACAATAATATGAAACAGTGATAAGTGGATATGAATATATTAAAGCAACAGAATTGCCCAGAATTACCAGCAAATGTGCATATTAACCATTCAGAGACTACATAGATTCTGTCATTCATGCATACAGCTTTATGTATCTTCCACTGCTTTTGGTGAATGAATGCATTCCCATGCTCTAATTACGGAGATTTGCTGTAAGTAACATATACCTATGAGAAGCAGGGGTGCTTTATTTTAGGTCACTAGAACATTGGTCCATCTGGTACAGAATTGTCTACTCTGATAGGTAGCAGCAATCCAATGACTTATGCAGGGATCTTTCTTATCCCTTCTCCACATGCTCTTTCACTGGAGAGGGTGAGGACTGAATCTACTAAATTCTACTAAAGAGGTAAATGGGGAACCAGCCGATGTGATATCTCAACAGGGCTTAAAATGGCGCCCACCAGTTGTGTTTGGACAGGAGTCCAAACTGGAGGGATTAGACATGTCAAAGCTGTGCATCTGATCCCCTGTCTATCAGCAATGCCAATTTACAAGCCATCACATAGTTCAAAGTTTAAAAAGAAAAGGGGATTCAGAGATAATAAAATGCACTGTACTTCTTTGTGTGCTTGCTGGAATTGCCGGTGTGACTGGGGAAGTAATAATAATAATAAAAGGAAAAGCTATTGCATTTTCCCAAGCTGACAGTAAAAGCAAATACAGTGGTGCCCCGCAAGACGAATGCCTCGCAAGACGAAAAACCCGCTAGACGAAAGGGTTTTCTGTTTTTCGATGCGCTTCGCAAGACGAATTTCCCTATGGGCTTGCTTCGCAAGACGAAAATGTCTTGCGAGTCTTGCGATTTTTTCGCTCCCCCCCTTTTTCTAAGCCGCTAAGCCGCTAATAGCCTTTTAGCCGCTAAGCCGCTAAGCCTTTAATAGCTGCTAAACCGCTAATAGCGCTAATCCGCTAAGCCGCTAATAGGGTTGCTTCGCAAGACGAAAAAACCGCTAGACGAAGAGACTCGCGGAACGGATTATTTTCGCCTTGCGAGGCACCACTGTAGGTCAAAATTACTTGTTCTTTTGTCATTTCTCCCTTCCCTTAGAAAGTCTCATGGAATCTGGCCATAAGATGACTTAGCAGCAGGGAGAACAGCTGCTGGAACCAATAACATAAATCAATTGAGCATACTTGGCAACCAGTGGCAAGGGACAAGGGCAAGGTTGGCAGAAGCTGGGTGCTCCTCTGGTGACATCTCCCAGGTAGCCATCTGGACATTGTTCACAGTGGTCTCCAGTTGTGTTTCTTTGACAATCCTGCAATTAAATAGAAAGAAGGAGGAGGACACTTGTGAACAGCAAAGGAAGGAACTTTGAATTCATGCCTAGCAGAAAGCATTAAAATAAACGTCCTTGGCAAGCAGAATGAGAAGACTTTCTGCCCTTTACCAAAACCTTCCAGGAATCGACTGAGTAAACTGAAAGGGCTTGGAATTGGCAGTGCAGTGCCAATGGAGATCTTTTGAACAGTAATGCTAGACTGCCAGAGAATTTTTTGACAAAACAGCCTACAAGAGCAAGGCTATCTCTGGAGGCATATATCTGGAGGCAGTTCTGACTCACTCTGTACAACTTTTGTATCTTAGATCATAGAATAGAATCATAGAATCATAGAGTTGGAAGAGACCACAAGGGCCATCGAGTCCAACCCCCTGCCAAGCAGGAAACACCATCAGAGCACTCCTGACATATGGTTGTCAAGCCTCTGCTTAAAGACCTCCAAACAAGGAGACTCCACCACACTCCTTGGCAGCAAATTCCACTGTCGAACAGCTCTTACTGTCAGGAAGTTCTTCCTAATGTTTAGGTGGAATCTTCTTTCTTGTAGTTTGGATCCATTGCTCCGTGTCCACTTCTCTGGAGCAGCAGAAAACAACCTTTCTCCCTCCTCTATGTGACATCCTTTTATATATTTGAACATATCACCCCTTAACCTCCTCTTCTCCAGGCTAAACATGCCCAGCTCCCTTAGCCGTTGCTCATAAGGCATCGTTTCCAGGCCTTTGACCATTTTGGTTGCCCTCCTCTGGACACGTTCCAGTTTGTCAGTGTCCTTCTTGAACTGTGGTGCCCAGAACTGGACACAGTACTCCAGGTGAGGTCTGACCAGAGCAGAATACAGTGGCACTATTACTTCCCTTGATCTAGATGCTATACTCCTATTGATGCAGCCCAGAATTGCATTGGCTTTTTTAACTGCCGCGTCACACTGTTGGCTCATGTCAAGTTTGTGGTCAACCAAGACTCCTAGATCCTTTTCACATGTACTGCTCTCAAGCCAGGTGTCACCCATCTTGTATTTGTGCCTCTCATTTTTTTTGCCCAAGTGCAATACTTTACATTTCTCCCTGTTAAAATTCATCTTGTTTGTTTTGGCCCAGTTCTCTAATCTGTCAAGGTCGTTTTGAAGTGTGATCCTGTCCTCTGGGGTGTTAGCCACCCCTCCCAGTTTGGTGTCATCTGCAAATTTGATCAGGATGCCCTTGAGTCCATCATCCAAGTCGTTGATAAAGATGCTGAATAAGACCGGGCCCAAGACAGAACCCTGTGGCACTCCACTAGTCACTCTTCTCCAGGATGAAGAGGAACCATTGATGAGCAGTAAAAGAAGTAAAAGAAGTTGTTAGCATTCAGAATTGTCCATGGCTGGATATACTCAAAATAAACAATCCCTTTTATTGATACCTCTTCATTCAAGACTGGTCACTGATGTGTATTCCGGTGAACCTACAATTATTATTACATTTCAAAGAGGATGCATACTGGTATGAGAAGTCTGGTCCTTCTTTGTAAAATAATGATTGAAAGGGAGTCTCAGTGAAAACTGCAGGTTAGCAGTGATTGAAAGGTTGGTGTTATTCACTTTATTAAGGATTTGCATATTCATTATTCTTAACAGAGTGGTGCATAACATTGTTGCAGCCTTCAGAAAATGAAAGAGAAGAAAATGATCTTTTTAAAACACTCTAATTTCTTTTTTTTTTAAAATAATGTTTATTAAAATTTCACAAAAAAAAGAAAACCACATTAATGAAGAAAAAATTAACAATAAAAAGAAAAAATACAAAGTAAAAAAGGAAAAAACCAATTAAAAACAATTTCATCTTTTCCTCACTTCTTTTACATTTACTTGTTTCTCGGACCTCCTCTTACCCCCCTCTTTTGTATTCTAATTAAATATGTTAATCCAACAATTCCTTTCCCTCCTTTTTAATCCTAATCTTTAATCTTGATATAATATAACTTAAAATTTTAGATTTTAGATATTAAAACCAATTTTTCCATATTCTTTTAGCCTGTACAGCTAGAAACCCCTTAACTTCAATCCAACATCATTCTAACATTCTTTAATTTTGCAATATTTCTGTAAATAGTCTTTGAATTTCTTCCAATCTTCTTCCACCGACTCTTCTCCCTGGTCACAGATTCTACCAGTCATTTCTGCCAGTTCCATGTATTCCATCATTTTCATCTGCCATTCCTCCAGTGTGGGTAGATCTTGTGTCTTCCAATACATTGCGATGAGTATTCTTGCTGCTGTTGTAGCATACATAAAGAAAGTTCTGTCCTTTTTTAACACCGATTGGCCGACTATGCCCAGGAGAAAGGCCTCTGGTTTCTTCAAGAAGGTATATTTAAATACCTTTTTTAGTTCATTATATATCATCTCCCAGAAAGCCTTAATCTTTGGGCACGTCCACCAAGGGTGAAAAAATGTACCTTCAGTTTCTTTACATTTCCAACATTTATTATCAGGCAAATGGTAGATTTTTGCAAGCTTGACTGGGGTTATGTACCACCTGTATATCATTTTCATAATATTTTCTTTTAAGGCATTACATGCCATAAATTTCATGCCTGTGGTCCACAACTGTTCCCAGTCAGCAAACATAATATTATGTCCAACGTCTTGTGCCCATTTAATCATAGCAGATTTCACCGTTTCATCCTGAGTGTTCCATTTCAACAGCAAGTTATACATCTTTGACAAAGTTTTAGTTTTGGGTTCTAGCAATTCAGTTTCTAATTTTGATTTTTCCACCTGGAAACCTATTTTCTTATCCAAATTGTATGCCTCCATAAAACACTCTAATTTCAACAAAGCAACATGGTTTAGTGATAAGGGAATGCGGGTAGTGCTGTGGTCTAAACAACTGAGCCTCTTGGGCTTGCCGATTGGAAGGTTTGCAGTTCGAATCTGTGCCACGGGGTGAGCTCCCGTTGCTCTGACCCAGCTTCTGCCAACCTAGCAGTTTGAAAGCATCCCAGTGCAAGTAGATAATTAGGTACTGCTGCAGTGGGAAGGTAAATGGCGTTTCCATGAGCTCTGGCACTTCTCACGATCCTCTATGCACTAGTAGTGGTTTAGTCATGCTGGCCACATGACCCAGAAAGCTGTCTGTGGACAAACACTGGCTCCCTTGGCCTGAAAAGCAAGATGAGTGCCACACCTCATAGTCACCTTTGACTGAACTTACCGTAACCATCCAGGGGTCCTTTACCTTTAGTGAAAGCTTTTAGTATTTTTTTTTAAAAGAACTTATTTGCAGTTTGTAGAGACTTTATACATCACTTTGCATTTTAGTCATTTGAAAGCGCAGGGCAGAATTTTATGTGTTTGCTACTGTAATACATATCCATGCCACAAATGTTCCCTGAGTGTCATGTTCAAGCCTTCCAACTAATAGCTGTGTGACACCTGTACCTATTGCTGCTAAAGGCAGTACAATGACAAAACTCCTGTGACAAAGCTCAATTATCTGTGTGAATCAGGGTCAACCCAACATTAAGTAGAGCAAAGCAACTGCCTCAGGCACCAGAAACCGGAGAGTGTGAAGAAGTGACAATGTATTGGAGAATGCCTGCCTGCCATTCCCTAAGCTAGCCTGCTTTCTTCAGGTGCAATCAGTAGCAGCCACTGAGGTAGCGTCTATTGCTCTCTTGGCATTCCAGCACAGTGGGTTGCTGCATTGGAGAGGTGGAGGGACGGGGCTAGAGTCCCACCTGTGTCACTTCACTAGCTCTATTTGTTCAGCCTCAGGCAGAGAGCAAGAACAAGGTTTTATCAAGAACTGAGGAAGGCCTGTTAATGATCTGCCTTTTCAGTCCAGATACCATTCATTATTACTTTTGACGAAATATGCATCCACTTACCTGGGACTAAGCCTCACTGCATTCAGTAGGTCTTAATTCTAAGTAGACATGGCTAGGATTGTGCTACAAGTAACCAGAAAAGGCTACTTACCAGACAAACACCAGATCCATCAAGGCACTTGTATGCATTGTTGTTGCACTCACATGGGCTGCAGTCTCCTGAGTAAGTTCGGAAAAACCCTTCCTGGCATCTCTGCAACACAAATACAAGAAAAACATTCAGTACGCATACATGATTGAGGTTTTACACAGGTTATTAAGGGTTCTGGATTGTGTGTGTGTGTGTTGTTTTTGTTGCTAAAACAACCTTGCATTTTTGTAACCCTTTGGTTATAGGAACTGCAAGGCTGGCCAACAACATAAAAACATAGGAAGCCGCTTTATATTGAGTGAGACCATTGGTCCAGTTAGCTTATTATTGTTTACACTGGCTGACAGTGACACTCCAAGGTTTCAGGGAGCAGATACTCCCCGGCCTACTTGGAGATGCTCTGGATTGAATTTGGGACCTTCTACAACAAAGCAGATACTCTTATCACTAAGCTGCAGAGATGGGTGATGGAGGAACAGATGTTTGAGCTGGTGCTGAGGGAAGGGCAGAGAAGAAGAGACTTGTGAGGAGGTTTACAAGTGAAAGAAATGAGGTAGGGTGTGCACTGGATTTTACCAGCCAGGCCTCTAGCAGACCTTTATTACTGGACATTTCAGATAACAGAGCTTCAGATAATAGACATTTTTGTACTTCCATGACCACTTAGTGAGAAGATTAACAGGCTTTCTGGTTCAGTATCATGTAACTAAGGATACAATGGGAGAAGATATAGAAAGTGACAAGCCAGGGGTGCAGAGCTAATCTGAATGTAGGCTATTTGTATCCATTAATAATAGCTTTCATCAGGTGACGTTTACAGTTTAGCAGGCTGTGAAGGAAAATATCAGGGGAAGAACTGACTTCAGGGTTGGGTGGTGACATTATGTGATAACCAATAAAACCCATGAATACAGGCATAGAGCTGTTTAGGATAATACACACAAATTATCAGCTCTCTTTCTCTCTCTTTGTATATCAGGAATGGGGAGCATGTGGTCTTCCAGATGTTATTGTAGTCTTAGGCTGTGTACACACTTCTGTTTATTCTGCATCCAGTGTGCTCTGATTGCTGGTTTGGGAAGCAGTATACACACAACGTGAACCACAATCCATATCTATCCTGCCATTTCTTATGAAATACGGTACTTTGATCATCACCCCCACTCCAAACAAGCTTTAATTGAAATTGAGAAAAAGAACCACCCTGTTGCCATTTAAGCTGGTAATGTGTACGCAGTCTAATTCCCATTAGTCCCAGTCAGGATGCGTGATGGCCATGGATGATGGGAGCAGTAGTCCAACAATATATGGAGGGCCACAGATTCCCCAGACCAGCTCTTGATGTTGTTGTATTGACTACTGACCATAAGGAGCATGGCTCTTTCCTTGCAACGGATGAAAGCAGAAGAGTTCTGTTGAAGCATATTGAGTTCTGAATATCAGGTCCAGAATGCTATCTTTCTCTAAGGCTGCTATCGTCATTATCTTTGTCTTTATTTCTTGAGACAAACCAGTGATGTTCCATTATGCCTCTAGTACTAGAAAAGCTCATCATCAGAGCATCTGGCTGGCCGAATGATTTGCATTACTTAATGTTCCTTGGTGCATAAAATAACTGATTGGTGTGTGTATGCAGGTCTGGAAAGGAATCAATCTGGCAAACTGCCCTTGGCTTTCTTCATTGCATGGACAACAATTAACCCACCTCTCCATTCCCTGGCCTGTATCTGAACTTTGGAAACAGTTGGTGGGCTGAAATATCAAGCCTGTATTTCAATTGTTTCTTTAGGATTAAAACACTTATTGGCTCTGGAGGTCGGTTCAAGCTCGGGGGGGTTGGGATTCTTTTTCCAGTCTACAAATGAAAAAGCATGTTTATTCAACAGTTGTTTTACTAATCCCAGAAACATATTTTAAGTTGTTTTGACACCTGCAATTTTTTTTGAAGACAGAATACATCTGCAGTCCCATAATGCCAAAGAAATGATTGTTGTCTTCCTTTGGGCATTTTGCTATGCCTAAATCAGACAATAAGTGATATTACTTCCTCTTCCCTTTTAGCTTCTTTATCCTGCATTAGCCAGTATTAATGGCATAGCGTAAAGCTGTCAGCGTAGAGATAACAAAACATGATATAAAAAGGAAAGGAAGTGTCATGGTCAAAGCAGAAACAAAGCAAACCAGCCTAAAACAGGATGTGTGTGAACTGGAAAGTTCTTCTTTTTTTAAATAAAAGCAAAGTGTGACAAAGGATTAACAGTGCCTTATGGCCTAACAAAGGGGTAGCCAATGTGATGCCCTTCATCCCTGATTATTGGCTACACGGGCTGGGGCTGATGGGAGTTGAAGTTCAACAGCATCTAGACATCACCACACTGACTATCCCTGCCCTATCAGATTCCCCATTACAAGTGGCAGTAGCATAGCTTCTTTCTTTCTTTCTTTCTTTCTTTCTTTCTTTCTTATGGCTTTTTGCCTTTATTATTTTTTTGCTGCTGCAGCAGCAAATGATTTGGCATCATTCTGGGGCACTGTGGGGGAAAAATGGCAACCATCACAATTTTTAAAAATGGTGGAAAATACTTGGGGGGGGGGGATGCAAAGCAACCTTTTTTGGGGAGGAGGGAGCAGAAAAAAAGGAGAAAAAATTCAAACATTTTCCCAGTAGAATGTAGTCTGAGAAACCTTAGTTCAGATCTACTTAAGCATTGTGAGAAAATTCCCAAAGAATTACTAGATATGCAAATTATATATACTACCAGAAAGGCAAGTTTGCCTTTAAATGTGAAGTGAATTGAACTTCTACCCCAACCGTACTATCTGACAACATCAACTGATTGCAGTAGTGCTGTTTTTGTTTACCCTTCGCTTGTTGCACCCGAAATGAAAGGTGGGTCTAACTTACAGAAGTTCCAACACACATCCAGAGGAAGGGCTGAGCGCTCTGGCAGTACTGTGTTTTATCCTGGGCTTGAATGTCTCCATTCAGTTCAGTGGGATTACTTCTGAGCTGATATGCACAATAAAATCACATAGTGCTCGGAACTAGCCATTAAAATAGATGATATTCTCAAACTGACAATAAAAAGCACATTTTGTTCAACGGTGAGATACTGAGCCCTTATATACAGTATGTCTGCAAACATTATATGTGCCGCTTCAAGTCAAACAAACCTGTTGTCAGATCTGAATCCCTGTCTCAGCCCCTTGATCTAAAGTGAAGAGTCCCAAAAGACGCTGCTTAAAAGCAGTATTGCTCAAGCTGTAAAATTTGTCATTGGGCATGGAAGCTATAGCAGAAAGCTGTGGGATGGGCTGGCATGGGACATAGCTTTGCCATCACTTGCTCTAACATGTTTGCCTCCAGTCTAATCCTACTAGGGCCACACTGAGTGGAACCCTGGAAGAGCAGCATCCATAGGACTTCTGTTATGCAAGGCGTAGCTTTGCATTAACTTTATACAAACTATATTTTCTGTTTAGGCTACAGTCTCTAGCAAAAGATATGAAATAATGTATGGAATATATATGAAATATATGAAACCAATTGCATCTCCTTCCTATAAATTCTGCCAGCATACTCCTCCTCTTCAGGACAGATCACACAGTAGAAAGTTCAAAGAACAGATTCCTTGGTCCTTCTGTTTTATCACTGAACAAAGAGTAAGCAGATCACCACCATGAGCACATGGTTTGGTAGTATTTTTCCTGTGGGATGAATACATCTGAGCCAGGGTTCTTGAAATGGTACATCATGTTATATTAGAGAGATGCATGCTGGTGGCTGACTGTGGTTGCCCCAATAGAACCTTCTTTAATTCTAGTAATTTAATTTCCACTGAATACCAGCTTCTGGGAACTGCAAGTAGGGACAGCACTACTGTACAACAGCTCCTGCTTCCTAGGAACATCTGGTTGGCCACTGTGAGAACATTATACTGGACTAGATGGGACTTTTGCCTGATCCAACTGGGCTTTCCTTATGTTCTTATGCTATTAAATTGCTGTTAGAAATTGCTTTTAAAAATTGGAATGCATCTCATCCAGTTCTACTGTTGAAACTAATGAAATCTAGCTTGGGAAACTGCCAGAGGACCTTATGAAATCTACTCTGAGCTCTTTGTAAGCATTTAACCCATGTAATAAATAGGTTAGTAAAATGAAAAACAGGCTCAGGCTATATGCTTCAGTTACCTTTTGGTACAACGATGGAAGGGAACAAAATATCATTTTCAGGTAAGTCATTACTGCAGGGGTAGCTAATGTCCAGATCTTGTTCAACTCCAAATCCCACCAGTCCCAGCCAGCATGACCAATAGCCAAGGATGACAGGAGTCGTAGTTTAACAGCACCTGGACAGCACCACATTGGTAAAGAATGAACATGACCACCATAGAGCCAATGGCACATAATCCTTATCCACATGCACACAAACGTCTTGCAGTTGGTGAGGCAAGATCAAGCACTTCACAGAGGGAAACTTTGCTATCATTGGAAGACCCCATATGAATGCACCACAAAGTTTCTACATTCTAATTCCGCTCCGAAAGAAATTCTCTCCATTTTGAGTCAATTAAAGCTCAGAACTCTAAATGACTAAATAGATTCAAAGGAATAAGACATAGCAGCTGCTTTCTATTTTGTTGGAAAAGGAAGACTGTGTGTAATGGAAAGAAAAGCTTTTTCCTCTGCATATCTACTTTTATGGTAACATGACTAGCTTATTAAGATACATTTTCTTTTGGTTCTTTCAAACAAATCATAAGCCAAGCACATTTCCTCCCCAAAGGCAAAGGGGGAAAAATTCCTCCCATCCCCTTTCGTTCTGTGAAAAAGATTTTGAATATCGGCTCTTTTACATTGCATTGTATAATAAGTGATAAAATGCTCACTTTATGGTAAGGTCAGTGCAAGCAGTTCTAAATTCAGTTCTCAGCTCAGGCCTTCCCCACCCATTATGTCCACTTCATGTTAGAGCAGCAGAGGAGCACCCTTGTGCGGCTCCCCGTGCCAGCAACAATTTATTGATACATCATATTTAAAATGATAATAATACAGCAGCACATGTAAGAAATTTGTGCCTTCAGTACATTTTTGTTGGCATCCATCTGTCTTGAGAGACAGTGGAGTGCGCAGTACAAGGGATGTACTAATTATATCCAGATTTGGAGGCTGGAATAAAGCCCATTCTGTGAACAATACTGGAATTAACAATCTTAAATTACACCCACACCCTAGCCCAATTCCAGCAGCAATTAAATGGTAACCAGATAATGCAACAACTTAAAGCCTCTTCAGTTGTTGCTGTTAGTAGTCAGTGAGGATGAGCACGCTAGCTCTCTCTCCCCTCTGCTCAATTTGTGTTCCCTTTCAACATGTGGAAGCAGGGAGCTGTTTGTATCCATGGAAAATCAGGGTTATAAAATGTGCGGAGCAAAGCATTTCCTGATACACTGTCTACCTTCTTCCTCAAGATGCTTCTGGTGTTCTGTTTCTCGATTTCTGCTTTTGCCATGATATACAAAGGGGCTTCGCTTCTTAAGCATGATTTTCTGTTCTTCATTTCATACCACAACACCTGGTCTAAACTAGACAACTAATCCCATCAACATAAGGTTTATGGGACTGTTTGACTTTAATTGTGGAATAACTTTTGTGAAACTCATTCATTCATTCATTCTGCTTGAACTTTCATGCCCAGAAATGAGATTTGCAGCCACAAAGAACGTGTCTCATCTTTAAACTACAACATCAGCAGTGCTTAACAAAGTATATCAAACAGGTTACTGGCACATCACTGTGATATGACTAAAGCGATATATAGAGATAGAGATATATATACACACATCACATTCAATGAGTGCACAATTTGTGTACATAGATAGTTCACCTGTACACTTGTACAGTTCTTCACAATCAGGGAGTATATAGGGTACATGATAGTTGAGCTGCACACTCTTTAAATGTACATCTGTGGAGATGCTTGTACCTGTGTTCAGTGTAACATGTAAGCAGCTTTATGATACCTTGCTCTAATAGAGTTTCTTCTTGAGGTTCTTCATTGCTACAATATTCCACAAATACCACATTTGAGGCTTTGGCACCTTCCACTGGGGAAATACAGATAATCTTGTTACTTTCTTTCTGGAGGACACATATAAGTTCTTAAACTCCAGCATACATGATTTGGGCAGTTTTGCCACACCATACTTTGGTAACCGCCAATTTTCACCATGAAATTTCATTTTGAAAGTTAAAAATACATGCAAGAAAAGAAATGCATGTAACAGCACAAGAAGGTCACTTCAGTAATAAAGAAGCTCACTAACTACAATACTTAGTAGAGCATACTTATGAAGCAACTGTAGTATTAGGGACCTGGAAGGAACTGGCTGCATTACTTTGCCACCAGGGACATGCAGTAATATATCAGTCTTGGTACCACCCATGAAGACTTCAGTCAGATTTTTCATATAACCATTGACACATTTGTTGTACTGAAGTTCAGTGACCTGAACTTGATTGTCCACAAAGACAATGAATCTTTTTTCTACTGGTCTCTAGATCTTTCACATCATGGAGGATGCTCTGAAGGTCGAATTGCATGGCTAGATTTAAGACAATGGACTGGAACTATGTCCTTATTATCAGGAATAACTGGCACGGGGGGGGGGAAGGAGAGGCCTATGTGGGTACCCACTGGTGGGAGCACCAGATTGGAGGATCTATCAGTGTGCCCACTGAGCCTTAACGTTGCTGTCTCAGTAAGCAACACTGATGCCACTGTTGGGAGGGTGGCTTCATACTCCCACCCCACCATACCATCATTCCTGCTTATTTCATTTTGGGGTTTCTCCCACCACTGGGAAGATGGTGGTTGTGAGGTCATCATATAATTCTCAATGTGCCAAATTAAATGAAAGTTCCAGAGTTATCTTGGTATGGCATTGACCCCAAACTATTGGTTAGAAAGGACTAACTAACCACAAAGTTCATGCTCTGGACAGCATCAAACGCTATTTGTACAAAAGAAAAAACGGAGACTTCTTAGCATCTCTTATAGGATATTAATTGTTTGTGTTGTGTGCCTTTCTTGTTATTCTCATGGATGCTGCACCATTTCAAAATACCATCACATCTTGACCAAAGTAGCAGCTGCCTCAAATTCCAACCAGTACACTGAGTCCAGAAGTGCAGTTTTGCAAACACAAACACAAAGACTCAGTTCTTCAGGAGATTGATGGGAAACAGTTTGCAAAACAACAAGAGCTATAATAACTACTCCCAACTGTTTTGATATTTCTTCATCTTGTGGCTTAAATTTCAAGACCTCTGTTGCTCCTCTATTCTTTCTTTCTTTTTAACCATACATTCAGGCATCCTACACATATTAATTTATAAAAATATTTATAGACTGCACTTTCAAAACAATATAGTCAGGCAGTATACTGCTTTAAAAGTTACAACAATATAAAATATTAGCAAAAAGATTAGTAAACAGTTTGTACTGGTTGGTATTCACATTACAAAGGCCCATCTGAGTAACACAGTTTTTAGGAGAAGTCTAAAAGAAGGGAGGAATGATTTCTGCCAAACCTTAACTGGCAAGGAGTTCTACAGGGCAGGGACTGCCAAACTGAAGGCACAGTCTCGGCCTGATATTAACTTCTTTTAACTACTTATTTTCTGCATGCTGTTGCTTATTTGTTTTTGAAAGTGGTAATTCCTCATTGATATTATGTACAGCAACACATTCTTCATCATAAATACATAGAACCTAAGGGGGAAGATCCATCTGTATCAAATACATTCTTCCCTAGGACACATAGCTCTCCTCCTCCTCAAAACATCTGGATGAACATCTGCCAGCACTTCTATATTCTGTTCATCAATCTTCAAAGCATTCCTTCATTTTTTCACAATAGCATCTCCAACCATTACAGTTTACATTTCATAATGATGATTCTATCAAGTTTTTCCTTTTATGTACAACTATAATTCATTCTGTATACCCATTATATGCTGGTTTCACATTCCTGATCTAACTCTAACATTGTCTTGATATGTTGCTCAATGGTGGACAGGACATGTTCATGACAGCTATGTTTTACCAGTCACAGGTGGGGAGAGTGCTATTTTGCTCAGGTTCTGCCTCTGGGCTTCCCATAAGCATCCGGTTGGCCACTGTGAGACCAGGATACAGGACTAGATGGGCCATTGGCTTGATCCACCAGGGCCCCAATGCCCTTATGAATGGGGGTTTGCCTCATTTGGTGCTCACTGAACAGTTCCTGCGTAGTCTGCCTTGGGCACTACAAGACAAGTTACATTATCTCACTGCCATAGCCCAGTGAAAATAAGAAAAGATAATCAAGAACAAAAGTCATATATAATACTGAAAGTTGTGGAATAAAAATAATCTCGAGCCATGCCTACTTTAGTCATACACAAGTCCATTCAAGGAAGAAGGAGAAGTGATTAATTTTCCTGCTTATATGGTATTCTTCTAGCATAATTTTCTTGGTATGTACACAAGACACTCATGCATTTTAAATAATAACCAGCTCACTTCTGCTGTGGTTATGGAAGTTTGTTAAATGGTATTTCTCCCAAGATACTTTACACAACCACTGAAGTAAATGAATAAGTCCTGCTCTGAGGAATCATGTTCGCATTGACTTTAAAGACTGCAAAAGAAAGGGGTTATGGGGAAATTACTGCAGAGGAACAGGCCCCCCAAATTGACCCATAAAGCAAAGCCTTGTAACCAAGCCATCCATGGCAGTGATGAGGCTTGTTTATTGTTATGGTCTGTTAGGCAGAGGAAGGCCCCATAGCTCAGGGTGGTGAAGCATTAAACTCCAGTCTTCACTTTCTCACCATTCTATTTCAGGCAATTCACATTTGTTATTTATAGGTTACCTTTCAGCCCTGTCTAAATTGAATGTTTTCCTTGTTGATGAAAAGAGCTTGGATGTCATTTCACATTTCTAACCTCATTGCTTCTGACACAATGACATTGTTTGTACTTGGCTCATCATCAGAGGCGCCCTAAGTTTTCCTTTGGAAAGTGTTTTATTATTATTATGAACAGCCAGTGCCTAATATCTTTTGTCTAGAGACCCTTCCCCCTTTTCCTCACTAACCAGTTTACTGCATTGGATTCAGTTCTGAAAAGTCAAATGTAAATAAGCCAGTACTTACTGAATAAACCCAATCCCACAATACGTATATTGATGGTGATGAAAATTACTACTGTTTCACAGCTGCAGTGTGCAATGTGCTATGTGGAATGATTAAACACACCCAGTGGTTCAAGCAAGTAATTTTAGAATCTGGATTAATGGTCTAAGAGGAGCGAACTTGTTAGATGATAATGCACATAATTTAATTTAAATATGTGCTATGGAATACTGATACAATAAACATACATACATACATAATTTTATTTGTATGTCACCTTTCCATAGCTAAAACCATGCTCAAGGTGGCTTACAGCATGAAACAAATTACATAGTTACAAATATAACCACAGTAGTCAAAAACAATGAATAAAACACACCATATAGTATCATATAGTTTAGTATAGAACATAATTAATTATTATATTCATTAGTAACCATGAATACTGAATCACTGGATAGGCAAACTCTTAGCCAGTCCAGTGAAATGGCATTCATTAATCTACTTTATCAGACCTATTTTACTGGGATATAAAAGGCATATCTTACAACTTCAGGACATTCCAAATAATCATAGGGTGGAAATCAACACCACACTATACTGAACATTCCATGTGTGCAAGCTTATCAGCTTGTGAGACTGAACAAAACCCTCACCCTATGTGCTGTTCTGGGGGTACTCACAATCCCCCAAGGGGTGTGAAGGCGCTCAGGAAGAAGAGAGGAGGGAAGCCCCATTGTGCAAGTGGTAGCCCTTGGGGTTGGGAGAATGCTGCCCCGATTATCTACTCTATATGAACTTCATTACAATTACAATGAAGAAGGGAAATAACCAAACACCCACATAAGTAAAACAAATCTCCATTATTAAAATTAATAATGAATCATCTAATACCTAAACAGGTAGCTCTTTGGGTTTTCTGTACATATCCTATACCCACATAGAAATTGTTTGCACATATTGATACACCCATACAAAAATTGTATGAACACATTTGCATAATCTTGGAACCAGAAAAACCTGGATTCTCAGTAGTGCACAGAGCTTTTATGTTCATAGGCTCTGTTGAGAAGAACTGGTGAACATGTTAAGGACAGGAGCAAGGTCTGTCACCACAATCGTGCTCCTTCCCTGACATGTTCAGTCTATCCACATGAGCAGAGCTGATGCCCAACTTTAGGCACAATGCTGCCAATGGGCCCACCGCACTCCAACATCCACACATGTACAGACCCTCCAAGTGTCCCTATTTTCCATGTACGTCTCTGATTTAGAGAAGCCATCCTGGTTTCTAATTTGATACCAGAATGTCCCACTTTTCTATCGGATGTCCCTATTTTTATTGGAGAAATGTTGGAGGGTATGGAGTTATCGGACCCCCGAGCCGTCTGAAGGCAATCCTTTATAGGGAATGTTTTTTTTTTTAAAAAAGTTTAATGTTTTCTTATGTTTTTATGTATGTTGGAAGCTGCCCAGAGTGGCTGGGGCAACCCAGTAAGATGTGTGGAATGTAAATACTAAAATTATCATTATGGAATGGGATGTCCCTATTTTCATTGGAGAAATGTTGGAGGGTATGCATGTAGCTATAATACTTTCTTTGCTGCTGCCAAAGCAGTAATAACAACACCACTCAAACTGCCCTCCCTGCTGTCCCACCCCAGATGGCATTTTAGCACAGTGGGCAGGTGGGCAGTAAAGCTTTTGAATGTGAGCCAAAGTTGGTTCCCATCAGTGGTGGCTACCCACCATCTTAATTTATCCAAAATGCAGCGTCCAACATTTTAGTTATATTAAGCAACCACAGAGGAAAACAAAATTTTGCTCCCATTCAAAAGCAGCACTACCACACGCCAACATCAAAAGACCCATGCTGTGGCTCAGTGAGAAGGATGGTGAGAGTCAACATTCCTTGGTTAGGTTGGTGAGGAGCCCTTCTGATCCCCTGGGGCCTTCAACCTATGCCCAGCTTGGCTGACTATGGGTGCCAGGCCTGGTCCTGACAACAAAGATTCTATAAAAGCTGCAGTGGAAATTTTCTTGCTTGGGAATGGGCAAAAGGTTGCCTTTGTTCAAATCAATTAAGCACGAGCTTATCATTTGTACTACGAGCAAAGTCTGTTTCCTGATCATGAAGTGTGTCACAGCACTTGAATGCAGCTGAACAGCAGTTGAGGAAAAAGCACAAGTCTCTCTGTGTGTATATAGGGTGGGGGTAGCTTTTAAATCAGATCATCTATTGCTATGGTAAAATCTAGTTTTCTTCTGTTGCCGAAGCTTCCACATGGCTGCTCCTCTCCTAGTTCAAATGCAAAACAAAATACCATTCAGCAACAGAGAGTGATTTAGAGATGGGGTTGATTCCAGTATAAACACTTGGCAGTTAGGCATTCTCTATAAAAGTGCACACTCATATTTTCCATATACAGTGAGATAGACAAAGCCTTAACTTAAAAGGGATTCTTTCCTACAAAGGGGGGAAAAACATGCTTGCTGTTTGCAAGATTTCTAGGGTATAAATTATTTCTGGCCTCACAATTTGTTTAATTCCAAAGCTTGCTATCATAAAAAATGGCATCCATAGCAATGTGACCTACAAGTTTTGACACTGTTGATAATCTGTCATTCTGTTGTTATTTATATGCATTGGGGTGGGGCTTTTCCTTGCTAAAAAATTAATATAAGGTGTAAATATATGTCGTTTTATCTCATGGCTTCAGATGTTGTACACTACAGGTTATTTTTCCTCATATCAGTTCACAGGGCACACTAGATAGAAAATGACAGTTGGGTGGTTTGCATTTAATTAAACATGCAAGTTTCTTAGATGTTGAGCAGCTTTGATGTGAAATAAAAGAAAGAAATGTAAAAAGGCAGGTAGGCACCTTCAATAAATGGCATACTTAATATAATTAAAGACCTGTAACAATCTGTGGACTTTTAAGCTACCTGCCTCCCACCTTGCTCTCCATCCCTGACTACTTTGGTCTCAGGTGGAGGAATTCAGTGCTGTGCTCTTCTGATCTGCGCAAGCATCCCTGCTTGCTACATGGAACAACCGCCTCTCTCTTCCCCCAAGCACCGTTCTTGGCATTCTTGGGGGGGGGGGCTGGGGAAAACCCCATTGGGCCCTTGCACTGGCTTCTTCTAGCACACTGGGTAAGCTGAATCTGAGCCAGCTAAGAACATAAGAGCCAATTGGATCAGGCCAATGACCCATCTAGCTCAGCACCACTGAGTTGTATAATAGCATTTTGATGTTGGCCGTTGTATCTTCAATTCATTTTCTAACTATCCCTAAAAGGCTATTCACTGGGTTGACATCTTTATCGAGCTGTTTACTACTTAATGCTCTCTGTGACAGACAGAGCAACACCACCTTTGTGAGGTCCTTCTCTGACCTTCTTATAGAGCTTATTTCCAGAGACAACCATGTCCTACTGGTTCTCTCCATTCCACCAGGTTACTGTTAGACTCAAAATATCAATACCATCCTCCAAGACCAAGCTTCCGTTCCAGTTCACCCATCTGGGCTCGGAAGCTTCTAGCATTAGAATATAAATGCTTGCATGCAGTCTCTTTCTTCAAGTGTCTTTGGTACTTGCATTTTGTTCTGAAGTGCTTTGGCGCCTCTGAATTGCTGTCCTGTGCCCCTACACTCACAACACCTAGTCGCCTGCCACCTCCATTTAAAATTTTATCTACTTTATCATCTTCATCTCAGGTGGGGAGATTCATTCTGAACTGGAGCCTTCTCAGCTCTTGTCGGCTCCCTTTCCCCTTCAAACGGTTTAAAATATGCTCTGACACCTTTATGATTTTATGTGCCAACAGTCTGGTTCCATCCTGGTTCAAGTGGTGCCTGCTCCTTTTATACAGGCCCAGCTTGCCCCAGAATGTTTCTCAGTGCCTAACAAATGCAAATCCCTCTTCCCAGTACCTCATCCATATTGAGACTACAAACCTGAGTCCGTCTAGCCAACCTTCCATGTGGAACCGATAGCATTTTAGGGAAAGCTACATTGGAGGTCTCAGCTCTCCATCTCCTACCTAGCAAACTAAATTTGGCTTCCAGCATCTCAACATTTCCCCATGTCACTGGTGACAAACAAACCACTGACTCCTCCTCAGATAACTCTTCCATGTTATATAAGCAAAGGGCAACACCCACAACCTTTGCACCAGTCAGGCAATTCACCCTGCCATCCGTATGCCCACCGCACACCCAACTATTTATGTTCCTAATGGTTGAATCACCCAATCTCCAAGCCTCCAGAGAAGTTTCCTCAGCCTAAGAGGAGTCCCTCAAGGAATGGGCCCCTTCTAAGGGAATGCTTCATTCTTCCTCAAGGCGACACTCTCTTTTCCTGAGACCTTCATGCTCCCAGACAGCTGGGGAGCTATCTTTGTGGGAGTGGGACACAGCTTAAAAGTCATTGAAGGCCTCATCCACCACTCTCTGCCTCTCTTGCATTTCCCCCCATTATTTACCTTTAACTAATAACTATCACATTGGGAAAAGAGAAACAGATGTACACTAATGGTGGTTCTTCTTAATCTTTCTCTTCTCTGCAGCTTTACTTGTCTCTAACAGGCTCATATTATATTTTCATCAGAATCAAAGAACAACCCTTTCTAGCTAATAAAGGTGTATATTTTGTTTAGAATTCCACACTAGATATTTCAAATGAAATATGTTTTCAGCATGGACAGTCTATGACCAAATCATTTGTAGGAAAATTTCTGTGTGGCATTCATCTGACATGCCATAATTGCCTATGTATGTATTCAATATGCTTTTTTTCACTATATAGTGCTATATTTTCCTAGTGGTTTTTCAGAAACTGTAGTCCACCTTGGAACATTCTATGAATTGCTTATGTGGTTCTCATGAAACCACCCTTTATAAAAACTGGCACTGCTGAGCATGACTAACAGACTATGTCTGTTTAGGAGAGAGAGGCCAACCCAAGTCAATATTTGGACTAAGAAATAAATCAAGAAGGATTTCTGAGTGAAATATATATATATATAAATAAAGCTCATAAAATGATTTGTTTCATATACTTTCACATACAGGGCAATCCTCAGCCTGAATGGCTTGGCTGAGTACAGCTAGTCATTTTTGTGAAGGGATGTGCAAAGGAAAAATAGTTTTGTTTTAAAAGCTGCACTTCTTTCAGTATAGATGTCTTTGTTTTGTTCTACTTTTATTGTTCTATTTTATTTACACTCATTTTTTACCTCTTCTATTCTAGTAATTTGGGTATTTTCCCTCAATGTTTCATGAAACTTGCATGGATGCTTCCTCAAGGCATCATGCCTGACAAATATGGACAAAAAGTCGATAGCTCAGTGGTAGAACATCTTATTTGCATGCAGAAGGTCCAGGGTTCAATCTCCAGCATCTCAGGTAGGGTTGGGGATGTCGTGTCTGAAACCCTGCAGAGATGCTGCCAACACAGGAAGCATCCATCAGGAAGAGTCCAGAGCAGGAGCAAGAAGCAAGCCAGAAGTTATGACTAGATAACAATCATAGGATACAATAACATACCAAAGCTAAGTAAATCTGTGTTGCCCAGGAAAGCTCAGCTGTGACCAGGAAGTCCTCATACCCCTTCCTGTCCATAGGAGTCCAGTGGTTGGCTGGATGAGCAAAGGCTGCCCATGGCCTAGATCGATGTTGCAGTGGCTTGGTGTCTCACCATATGAACAGAGATCCCCAATCTATCAATTGATGGCATGGCAACTGTTGATACAAAGGAAGGGAGGTTTTCTATGGTCTATCTGTAAGAAGGATCAGTCATTTAACAGGGGTGGGGAAGTCCCCTCTCTTTCATTGTTCAGGAATTCAGCCAATAACAGGCCTCACCAGACAATTTGTGACCCATCCAAAGCTGCAAAAGCATGCAGTGCTCTATTCAAGATGGTGCAATGCACGAGGTGGGACAATAGCTGCACTACTCAGCTTGGTCCTTCCTACTACATGGTTAATTGCCACTGAGCTATCATGGCTGGCAGGTATCTTGTCTGCTGCTTGGTAGCAGTTTGCCTAAATTCCATGGGGCCACCTACATGTGGTACACAACTGGTCAGCATGAGGAGATCTTTCCTAAGCTGCGCTGAAAAAATTACTCTGTTTCCTCACTGTAAATTCCAATCTAGTTAAAGAATGTACAGAAGATGTGTCTGTATGGTTCTAACCATGTCCCTTAAAGGAAAAAATAAATGTGTTTTGTAAAACCTAGCCCAATATAAAAAAATGTGGAGCTAGAAATCCCAGATTGCACTCAGCTATCATTTGTTTTGTGTGGGCTGAGATGGGTGATCTCATGCTCTTTCCACTCCTTCCTTAATCCACTGATTATGGGAAAGGTTAAAGCACATGTTTAGTTCCCCCCTTGAATTTTGGTTAGGTTGTGACCACTTTCTGTTCCAAGCTAGCATTTATGTCCCACCCAGGTTACAAAGTACATTTTGATCTTAAATCAAATACTTTATTCACCAAGCAGCAGGTGGTGATCCTATTTCTTAACTATTAATTTCAACAAGCTTCTAAACAGGCAATTTCCCCACCACATTATGGACTGTATTCATGCTCGCTCCTAGGGAATCTCAGACAATTCCATCAGAAACTGAAATGTGAACAGAAATTGCCACAGTTTGCATGCTTGTCTGGTCAGGAACAGAGATCGTAAAAGTGAATATGAGCAGGTTTCGGGTTTTTAGTACACTAATATTATGTAAATAATTACAGTGGCACCTTGCGTTAAAAACTTAATTTGTTCTGGAGGTCCGTTCTTAACCTGAAACTGTTCTTAACCTGAGGTACCACTTTAGCTAATGGGGCCTCCCGCTGCCGCCACGTGATTTCTGTTCTCATCCTGAAGCAAAGTTCTGAACCCGAGGTACTATTTCTGGGTTAGCGGAGTCTGTAACCTAAAGCGTCTGTAACCTGAAGCGTCTGTAACCCGAGGTACCACTGTACATCATTTTTGCAGTTTTTAAAAAATGTTGTCCTTCCTTTGAAATGCACTTAAATTACTTACATAATTAATTATGCTAGTTTTTGATATAGCGGCCCGTGAGATGAATTACATATGTTTTAGTGGAAGCCAGACTGCAGAGGAAAAGAAACAGTGCTGATTGCAACAAACACAAGGTGGGATGGAAATTGCTCTCTCCTTACATGCTTAAGCCCTTCTCTCCAAGTTACAAATGACTAAGGCTAGCCTTATCAACTCTAGCCTGATCCTGAAGTCAGTGCCCACATGATTCAAATTGCATGGAGAGCCATAGCAGTGTCATAGGTGCTAACTTTGCCCTTGGCACTGCACCCGAGGTTGTCCAAGTACTGGCAGAAGGTCTGAAGAGAGGGAAGCCTGCACACAGGCTGTTGCCATGAGCTGGAACTCTGAGGGAACACCAGCACCAGAACAGGGCTGCTTTCTAGTTGACCATATCTTACCACCCACCCAAAAATGAGGCATATTTATTGAGATCAACATATCAGAACACACTGGAAGGAAATCCTGATGGAATAATAGAATGACAGTTTTGTTTTTAATAAATTCACCCTTAGTTGAATCTTGATTCAGCTATATGTGCCAGTGTGGCATAGTGGTCAGAGTGCTGGATTAGGAGCAGCGAGAGTCGGGTTCAAATTCCCACTCAGGCATGATGCTCATTGGGTGACCATGGCCCAGTCACCATCTCACAGCCTAACCTACCTCAGAAGAACCATGCATGCTGAAGCTCCTTGGAGGAAAAGCAAAAAATGCTGTATATGAATTAAATACCAAAAATGTTGAGCTTCAACCAAGACTGCTGTTCATTTATCAGTAGTGTTATGTGTAGTAGTGCTAGTAACTGGAACATGTCATAACTGTGATATTCACATTGCTGTGTTAATCTCTGCTCATTTTCAAGATCTGGCGCCAAGATACACACTCCTTCCTTTCCCATGACCTTATGTGGCTTAATTTGCCTGCTACATTGAGTCACCTCCACAGGAGGTACTTACTCCCATTCCATAACCTCATGTTATGCTGCTCTCTTGTTTGTAATTCTTGTTTTTTCAACATAGTTCTGTTCAGCTGCTACCAAACCAATGAGTTCCAACTATCTAAGATTTCAAGAAAACAAATGAGGCATTTATTATATAGAGCATTATATGGTGTTTCTAGATGGGCTATACCTGCCATCACCCTTGACCATTGACCATGCTGATTGGGTGCTGATGGGAGTTGGAGTCCAAAAGAATCTAGATAGCACCCCTTTGGGGAGCTGATATAGGTGGCTTCCAACAGCAGCTGATTAGACCTCTTCTCCCTCTCTCCACCACTGCACACCTCTACCAAAATTCTGCTCTGGAAGGTCCCTATACCTTCCAGAGTATATTTTTTTGTGGGGGATGCCTGCGGGGGGGGGGGGGGGCGGGGCGGCGGGAATTCATTATGCCAACAATCTCTGTTGTGTTGGTGCATGGATTTGCTATCTACTTTGTATAATACGTACTTTCCCATACAAAAACCAGATAAAAACTAGTTTAAAACATATACAATATTAAAACAAATAAAAAAACAGTAAAATCATAGCAATCATAACAATTCCATTCCATTCCATTCCATTCCATTCCTGCACAAAGATTAAAGATAGGGCTACTAAGAAACAAATAGCAACCTAATCTGCACTGCCAATTAAAAGCAATCTGAAAATGAAACACAAATGACAATGGGGACAGAGCTGATCCCATTTCCTGAGGGAAGGAGTTCTGTAAGTGCCATCACTGACAAGGCCCTGTTTCCCATGTTTGCCAGCCTAATATCTCTTCCTGGTGCCCATGCACAGCACTTCGCTAACCACATTGATGCTCTGGAAGGTTCACATAGACACATTAGATAGTCCTTTAAGTGTGTATGTGTGTACACAAACATGAGAGTAAGAGCACCTTCAACATTTTCTGTTTTTCGTTTTTAAATATCACTAAAGTATTGCCATTATTTTTGGCAAAGTCAAAAGCGTTTTAGGCTTCTCTTTTCATTTTATTTCTGCAGGTGTTTCCTCAGCTGCTTGTTTTCCATAGCTAACTTAGAAGGAAGCTCCATGGAATTCTGGGGTAGCTACTTACAAGTCAACAAACAGTTCTAGCTGCACATATTTTTTTCATATAGATTTCTTGCAGGAACTATAGGATCCTGTATGGCACCCTAATAGAGGCATACACATCCCGCTGAAACCAACAGGATTTGTGGCCATTTTCCTCATTAGGCTTTCATCTCATGGGGATGCTCCTACAAGTAACATGTTTATTTAAAATCATAGACCCCAATACAAATATTGGTCTGTGCGTACAGGACTCCCATACATTCAGGGCTCCTAATTCACACCGAGTACATGCAACAGTGAACATGTATCACTTTGTGCATATACAGTGTACACTTTTACTCATAGAAGTAAAAGTGTGCATAACCAGAGCTCCTATGTCCCCAAGAGATCGCTGGATGTGGTGATCACATAAACATAGAATTGAAAGGGGTTCAAAAGGTTATTTAGTCCAACCCCTGGCAAAACAACAAAATCCACTGCCACAGCATTTCTGATAGGTTGGCAACCATCTTCCTATCATGCAAGGACTTCTTAAACAGTACTGATTTGAAGAGAAGTGAGCTGAGAATCCAGAAAAATACACACCTTTCCTACACTACAAGATTAGACATGAGAGGGACTTTCAGGATAGGTGGGCCCTGACAGACATAGATCAATGATTTCACACTGAAATGAATGGGATTAACACATGCCCATCAGCACAGTCAAAAGCACTGAAATACACCCCAGACTTTGTACACACTGTGTTTGAGAGTGCCCGCCTCCTGTCGCATGCTGCCCACCCCTATAAAAGCTCCTCCTTTCTGGATACCCAAAGGCATTAAAATCTCAAAAAAAGTAGCAGGTTTTTAAAATGTGCACTGATAAATCTATCCACCTGAAACTCTGCTTTGAGGGGACAGACTCATTCTACTGCTCTTGTATGAAATCCAAGCAAGTGAACATGACTTCAAAGAAGGCAGCGTGACATGTACATTTTGGACGGGGGTGGGGAGGGCATATTTTAGAGTTTCCCCTGAAATGCCTTAAAATCCTGAAAACTCCACACTCTCACTTCAAAACACCCAGTGGATTACATTCGCTTGAGCCAAATGGAGACACTATAAAAACACAAAGGGGTTAGGGGAGGGGGAGTGCTGGAAACAGTACAAAGAAGGAGAAAGGTCAACAGACAGAAGAGTTACTCTACCTCAGCAAAATGCGGCCAACTTCGAAAAGATACAGATTGTTGCTGCCCTCTGATAAGGGTGTCTTCTTGGCTGCCGACCGCTGAGCTGCCTTCAATGTCAGCGTGAAAAATGTTGCCCTCCGTTGAGGCAGAGCTGAGGGAGAGATATCCCAGGCAGAAGAATAGAGGAGAAACCAGGGGCCAGGCCAAGATCAAAGCCATCTCCTCCCCTCACATCCAGCAGTGATTCTGCAGCTTCCGAGCACTGATTTCTGCTCCTGCTTTAATCGCACCCCCTTTGCTTCAGTGGCGCCTCAGTTGTTTTAACTTCCAGCTTCCAGAGGTGGCACTTCTAAGGCAGCTCTTCAGCAGATCCTTATTAAAAGGAGTGCCTTTGCTTTCGCTCGCTGCCTTTCCGTGCCTGTAGCTCCTCTGTCTCCCTAGAGGCTCCGGCTGAATAACATACAGATGGGCAGTGCTTAAACAGAGAGTGTCAAAATGCGGATTGTATTCCAGGAAAGCACCATGAGCTGTGCTGCCACCTTATCTTCACTCTGTCAGGATACAGACTGAGGCTGCATTCAAAGCTCTGGCTTCCTTCAAGTTGTTATTATCATCACTCCTTTTCCACCTTCCTCGCCACCCACTCAAACTTTGCCATACACACACACACACACACACACACACACACACACAACGGGTCAGACTGCTTTATCACTTCCTACTGCCAAGCCCCACAATCAGGATTTAATTAATAAGAAGCTTCCCGATTCAGATGGTCTCTCGTAATTTTTTAAAGCACTTTCAGTCACAGAAAACGGGAATTAAAAAATAATATGTTTGCAGTCTCAACAGGCAGAAGAGATTCTAGGCATTCTAAATGTTGGGAGGAGTTGAAGCGCCTTTTCTCTTGACCAAAGGATCAGGTTCACGAGAATCGCAAGCCCATACTTTGCGGGGAAATGTGCAGCTGAACACAGTTAATTAGCCGTCCTAATTCTCCTCAGCCCCACTCCTCATCATCATGTCTGCTCGCAAAAAGAAAAAGAAAAAGAGTATCATTCAGCACTGTTTTGGAAAGGGACTTCATTACGCAAATGCATGAACTTTTATTTACAAAGACCAACTTGTTTTCCTCTTCAAGAGATGCTTTGTGAGGTCCCTGAAACAAGGCTCTTAGTGTATAGACGCCTGCCAACTATACTGGTTGGAATGGACCCTGTAAAGTCTCTTGACATCAGCATGTGGACTAATGTTTCCAAGGCTCTTAAGCAGGGTTGTCACCTTTTCCTTTAAGCATTCCAGTTCCTACCTGGATCTTTTTCTCCCTTCTGATTTTCACCAAAGCCTTTCTCCCCTCCCCTAATCAGTTAAGTGCTGTAGATCAGGTGTCCTCTCCCACTCTCTGACCAAGCAGCACTGTAAAAATATTGCCTATAGGTGTAATGCTATCATGCAAAGATGTTTCGGGGAGAGATAGGATTTTGCCCAGACATCCTGCCAACAACCCTGTAAGTGACCATTGTCACCCATGCCTCAGCCATGCTTGACTACTGCAGTGTGCTGCACATGGGGCTGCCCTTGAAAATTTACCAAATTTCAGGCGATTCAAAATGCAGTAGCTATATGTCTTGTCAGTTCTGTAACAGGTTAAGTGGCACCCTGTTTCTAGGTTCAGTGACAAGTGCTGATGTTGACCTAGAAAACGGCTTGGAATAAGGGTAACTCAAGAATCACCTACTCCCATATGAAACTGCCCAAGGTCCTTGTTGGGTATTCCCATCTACTGAAACTAGGCAAATGGGGAATGTGGATTGGACCTTCTCTATGCCAGCTGTGAAATGCCATCTCCAGGTGAAAATGATTTAATCCACCTTTTAACTTGGCGACAAGTCAATATGTCAAGTCCCCAGTCTGGGGTTAATCCACATGTCCAAACTGAAGCACAGTCCTACACAGACCCTGGAATATCCAAGCTGAGGTCCATCAACATGAGCAGCTGAGCAGACATAGCTCCTTAGCTCTACTGCCCTTTTATACTCTGCATGCTGATTGCAGCATCTGCGCTTGATGAGTCATGTGACTCTCACATGTTCCAAGCCTCCTCCAGCTGAGGGATCAGAAGCTCCTCCCAGAGATGGCCAAACCCCACATCCCCAGCTAGGGTTTGGACTCTGGGCCCATCAGCCTCCTAGAGTGCCCCTCTCACTGCTCCCTATGCCCCAGAGCCCACTGTGTTCATGGGGAAAGGGGCCCATCTGGCTCTGGTGATGGGTCCTGCTGCTCTGGTTCCTGTGCATTAACCACCATCCCCTCACCATCTTCCGCCACCCCTGTCACCAACCTCTCCTTCCCCAACCCCGGTGTGTCCCAGTCCCAACTATACCCCTCGCTGGAATCCTCTTCTTCCTCTTCCCCCTTGTCCTGCCAGTTCATGACACTGATTTACATGCTCTTTAAAAACTTAATATTTAATTTAGGCCGAAATATTGGGAAATTCTGGAACAAGATGGAGACAGACTAAAATTACAGAGCTTTGAAAAATTGAAAAATAAAGTGCGAGATTGGCTCCATTATTACCAAATAATGGAGGCATACAATTTGGACAAAAAAGTTGGTTTCCAGGTGGAAAAATCAAAATTGGAAACAGAACTGTTAGATCCAAAAATCAAGAATTTGTCAAGAATGTATAACTTGCTGTTGAAATGGAACACTCAGGATGAAACGGTGAAATCAGCTATGATTAAATGGGCACAAGATGTTGGACATAATATAATGATGGCTGACTGGGAACAGTTATGGACCACAGGTATGAAATTCACGGCATGTAATGCCCTAAGAGAAAATTTAATGAAAATGATTTATAGGTGGTACATGATACCAGTCAAGCTTGCAAAAATTTACCATTTGCCCGACAATAAATGTTGGAAATGTAATGAGACTGAAGGTACATTCTTTCACCTTTGGTGGACATGCCCAAGGATTAAGACATACTGGGAGATGATTTATAATGAAATGACAAAGGTATTTAAATATACCTTCCTGAAGAAACCAGAGGCCTTTCTCCTGGGCATGGTCGGCCAATTGGTGCCAAAGAAGGCTTTTTTATGTATGCAACAACAGCAGCAAGAATACTCATCGCGAAGTATTGGAAGACACAAGATTTACCCACCCGGGAAGAATGGCAGATGAAGTTGATGGACTATATGGAATTGGCGGAAATGACTGGCAGAATCCGAGACCAGGGAGAAGAGTTGGTGGAAGAAGATTGGAAAAAGTTTAAAGACTATTTACAGAAATACTGTAAAATTAATGAATGTTAGAAAAATGTTGGAATGAAGTTATATGGCTTTAGTAGAAATGTTATAAGGAATTAAGTATAAATAGATTAATAGAGTATTAAAGGAAAAAATAATGTTAGAATGTGCTAAGATAATTATAGGATAGAAAACAGAGGAAGACGGAAAGGAATTGCTGAAACAATTAACAGAAGTGGAATACAAAAAGGGAGGTGTGAGGAGGTCGTGGAAATAAGTGAATGAAAGATAAGATATTGAAATTGTTTGATTTATTTTAAACTGTTTTTGTTTTGTTTTGTTAGTTTAATGTGTTTAATGTGTCAATGTTATGTAGTGTTTTTGTATTGTATTGTATTGTTTTTGTAGTGTTTAAATTGTTGGAAAAGTAATAAATATTATTTTTTTAAAAACTTAATATTTAATTTCAACAAAAATAAAATAAACATATGGTTAGCTGCTACCTTGAATTTTGACATTAATGCTTTGAATTTTTTTAATGTTGGTTTATAGAGCAATTCTAACCCTTCCAAGGCTAAAGGCTGGTTGGAGGGGGGTTGTAAGGATCTCCAGAAAGGGCTACCTGAAACCTTGAAGAGCTGCTATCAGCCAGTGCTGACAATCGTGAGCTAGATAGACCAATGGCCTGACTCTGTATAAGGCAGCTTCATATTTCCCTGAAAAGGGAGAGGGAAGGCCTGGACTCTGGGTGGTCTTTTTCTCCGCTGCTGTCACACCACTAATCTGTAAGGCAAAGAGGGAAAGGGAAAGGGAAATGCTTACACTGACCAGGTTTTCTGGCCGTTTCACCACCCTGTGCTGAGAACTACCCCAGACAATGGAAAAACTGGCAGGCTGGCAAAACACTAGTCAGGTGGCCACTCTTAACACAGTCTGGACTGTGATCTGAATTAGAAGGAAGAGAGTTTTCATTCTGATTTTCAGTTTCTGAATGTTTGTGTGGATATCCAGTTTCAAAAGAAACTGGTTTTGATGAGTTCAGGGCCACCTGCCACCCATGATGCGAGGTGAGGTGGTCACCTCAGGTGGCATATCTGAGCAGGTGTGCTGCTCTGCCCTTGCCACTGCCTTTGTGCTATGGGCACACTCCACCATCACCACGGGTGTGCCCCGTGTGGTGGAGAGGGTGCACTGCACCCATGGTACAGGAGGCAAAATGTCCTGGCCTGGCCCACTCTACCTCAGAATGATGTACTTGCCTCAGGTGGCAGATGCTGGTTGTTGGTGAGCAAGTTGGAGGTTAGAGCTGTGACTACATAGCCTGCCCTGTGCCCCTTACACTAACCTGCTGCCCTTGAGTATAATACGTTACCTCTTTGCCATAGCTGAACAAAAATTCAGTCACTAGTCCAGTTAGCTTCCACAGGTGGAATGTGAAAGGCAATGAGCTCTGCTTCAGGCTGTAGAATGTCTTGGACATAAGGTGTGTGTGTGTTTCCCTCTAGACTGGAGTTTTATTGCGAGTGCCTTCTGCAACATGTTCTCGACACATGCCATAAAGTGCATTCACTGCCTTCTACAGACTCATTTTTCAATCAATGCATACACATTGTTGTCTTCATATTGTTGGTATGTCTTTTGATGTTTTGAAAGCTATTATAAGCTCCCTTGTGTTTTGTGACACATTCTGAAGCCCTTCTTGCCTTGTGTGGAAACGGAGAACACCTTCCCTGGGAGCCTCCTATTTGGGAGGGTCTTGTAGCCTTGTTTGGTTGCACTTCTATAGCCAGTGACAGAACACCTGATTTGCATGCAGAAGGTCCCAGGTCCAAGCCTTAGCATATCTATGCAGGACAGAGCATATCACATATGCATTTTTCCATTCTCCATGTCTCCTCCAAACCTCTCTCACAATTTCATCCCATCTCTTCTTCCCTTCCAGGACCTGGGACACCAGGAGTCAAATCTTGTGGGTTGACCTTGGGCCACTCACTGTCTCTCAGCCTAACATACCTCACAGGGGTGTTGTGTGGATGAAAGAGAGAGCGGGAGAACCATGTATGCCATCTTGAGCTCTTGGAGGAAAGGTTGGATATAAATGCAATAATAATAATAATAATAATAATAATAATAATAATAAGTAAGAAACTGGCCATATGCTGCTCCTCGAATTCTCTTTCAGTTTGCCAGCAATTTGCAGAGCCATTCTACATGTGGATCCTGCAAACTGTGGCATGAGATACCCATTTTCTTATTGGTTTCCTTGATCACAGCATGTGTCTGGGGAAAAAGATAGGAAGGGTTGAAAGGCAAGTCTCTATTGCAGCCATCAAGCACATGCACACTAAGAGCTTCATTTAATACTGCTTTTAAGAAGCAAGATCTATTTCAAGAGGGCAAAACATAAAAGCTATTAGAGCACTATCTTTAGAAAAAGAAAAGTGCTTAGAAAAATATTGGAACAAGAAAAAAAACTTAGGGAAAGTGGAGCAAAGATTGCATTTGATAGTTCCTTGCCCAGCCAACTATATATTTGCAGCCTTATAAGATCTTAAAACATGGAAGGTCATGTTACAAAGTGAGAAGAACGAAAGGGGACACAATAGTAAAAATGTTCAATGTAAGATGTCTATCAGTAGGCTGGCCCTATATGAGGAACAGAGAGGAAGTTCGACAAGACAAGGGCTGTTTCTGAGTGCTAGGAAAGAGGTTGCTGAGAACTGGCAGCGAAGCAACAATCAGGCATCTTTCAGACTTCTATTGCCAGATTGGGTGGGTGGATGATTTTTGTCGGTTTCCAGTTCACATGATCCACAGTAACAGTAATTAATACCTCTGGGAAGCATTGTGAGGAAAAGGAGACTGCAGAGTCAAGTCACACAGAGAATGGCGAGTTTGTGTATGATGCTGTTCTCTGTTCAAGCTCTTCGTAGCTTCCGAAGCAAATAACTTTGCCAGTTATTACCTTTGCCAGTTATTACCTTGGACTTATCTACTAGTTGTATTGTATGTCAAATCAGGCCCTAGCAAATTCAGTGGCTACTGTTTATTTAATTTATTGTATTTTTTACGCCCACCTTCCTCCTATATCCAAAAGGAACTCAGGGCAGCTTAAAAGTGGCACATCCTAAATTCTTATTCCATTGATAGTTACCTCATACAGGGCAGTTTCTAGCTCACTTATAACAAAGATAAAAACATAGAAATTGAAACTTTGATTGGAATCTAACATAGTGCCAAGTGGGGTAGGTGCACTGGGAATGTGGTCGGCTCAGGCAATGGGACTTCCCGCTCCAGGAGGTATACCATGGTCCCAGTTTTTTTTGGAGGCACATTCCTCACAATGCCCTGCCAGTCCTCAAGGTTGTCAGGGTGTCGTGAGCTGTTGCATCCTTCTGAAGCTGCCCTCTGAGTGAGAAGGGCGCAACAGGCATGTGCCCTGCCAGCTCTTCACTTCTTTTGCGAATATTGCAAAGCAGCACTGGGCTCACAGGGTGCCATGAGTGCACCCCTTAAAGCAGGGCAGCGTCGGCCGAGTCGGCTGGTAAGGTTCCCCACTGTGTGGCCGGGCAAGCAGCACAGCGCAGCCCCCACTTAGCTCCAGTGGGTGGGGATCACTCCAGTGGTGTTCCCCACATGGCCTGCCCCCAGTGCATTTGAATTTGGATACATTTCAGATAGACAAGACAAGACTATGAACAGCTTCCTGGATACGTCATAGTTTATCTAGCCCAACTTTTTTTTTTGTACTCACCAGATGCATCTGGAAGGTCACAAGCAAGCATAGAGGTGATGGCCACCCTCTCTTTATTCCAGGCAACTGGTATTCAGAAATATAATGCTTCTGATCCAGGAGGACTTATCCAGATATTATGGGTAAGAAATTATTGTTGTTAGGGTGTGATTCCTGTAACATGCAGTTTGGCATCTTCCATATACATAGTAGAATTATATTAGAGCGTCTGGTGTTTCCTCATAGCTTAGATTGTCCATGAAATGGCTACCAGATAACTAGATAACAGCTAGAACAAAGTAATGCTTGGGCCCTTTAGCACTATACAGCACCATGGGGAAATGTTTCAGGAAAGTGGGAAAGAAAAAGGCCCAAACATTACTGCAAAGGTCCATTTTCCAGACAAGAGCATTCTTGCTCAGGGGCTTGGAATACGCTGCAACTTTTTGGAGCGCTTGGGATGTCCTCGAGTTAACTAGGGGTGGAATGTGTCCAACAGCTTAGGCCAACACTCTTGGGAAATAACATTTTCTCTTCTTACTTCCTTCTTCTGCTATCCTTGTTCTTTCATACAAGATTGTATTACTTTCACCATTTGGTCTGGCTGCTGTGGGAGATGCTGGGATTAATGATGTAGAATGATCCAGCTGGATGAAATAAATACTGCCCCCCCCTGCAGTATTTGGAGTTCTCAAGAAGCAAGCAAATAAACAAACATGAGCACATGTTCTACTTTTTTCTTTCTTTCTGATCTTCTTTTGGATGCTTTGTTTGATTGCCCTTTCCCATATGACAGTGTTTTCGCCCTGACATCTCTAATCCTTTGCACTGTGAACTTTTGGCATTTGGCCAGTCTGGTTTATGCTATGAATACCAAGCTAGTTTTTCTCTTTCTTTCACCCCTAAGGCTCATTCTCTCCTTGCAATGCCCTGAAAACATGGCTTGTTTTTGTTTATCTTGAGTCTGATGAACATCCCCAGGATGACGACGACCACAATTTGATCTCCATATGGGACAGCTGCGTATTCCTGCATTACATAGGGGATTGAACTAGATGATCCTCAGGGCTCCCTTCCAACTCTATGAGTTATTTTTTACTGGGGGGGGGGGAGACACATCTGCACATTGGCAAGAGTTCTCAAAGTTATGATCGTGAGACGGTAAGGGAAAAGGAAGTGTGGACAGTGATGTAGTGCATCTGTTGTGTTACAAAAACTGAAAGATGGGTGGGAAATCATTTATAAGATGCAGATCTCTATAGTTATGTCTCATGGGGAAAACGGAAGCAACAGAGTGGCTGGGGAAATAATAATAATAAATAATAATAATTATAGTTATATAAACTATAGTTATAGTTGTTGTTATTATAGTATACAAAAAACAGCTCATTGAGCCTAGCATTTAAAAACACAATGCTGATGAGTTTTCTTTAGATCACTGAAAATGGCTATTATGCTATAAATACTTAAAAAATTGGTAGACTCAGAGAACTTGAAGGGCTGAAGGTTGAATAGTTCATTTGATAAATAACAAGTCAAATGAGTTGCACAGTTAGCTGCTGGCTGGGGGGCAGGCAGGGCAATACTTGCAAAAGGGCAATACTTGCATTCAGACACCAACCCAGAGCTTTTGCAGCTTCTCCTGATTCCAATGTTAATATATCATATGATAGCATGCGAATCAACCCAAATTCTATTATGATGTCTTGTGATTAATCTTGATGAAATGGTCTGGACAAAATTGGATCATAAAGTCTATGACAGGCTTACTATATATTACAGTATATGTTAGTAAGAGTGAGAGAATTATCAGGTAGTTCACATTGTTTCTAAAAAGCTACAGGTGCCTAGTTATTTGACTGTACTAAACACTCTGAGCTCATACCTTCTTGCCCTGTGGCTAGAAAGCATGGGTCTGAGTGGTCTTCTACTTGTTCCGTGCTTTTTAGGCATGGGCCCAGGGCCAGATTTAGATGAAGAGAGGCCCTAGGCTACTCCACTTGTGAGGCCCCTCCCCACCCCCACCCTCACAACTAGAAGAAAATGGAAGAGTGTTATAAACAAAATTGAGGAAAGCCAAGGATGATGACGGTTATTTAAATTTCTGCAATTCACAATTTCTCCTCTAAAAGACATAAGACATTATTGTTAAATACCATGGTGATTTTAAAAAATGCATAAAATTAACACTCAAAAACTTTAGCAATAACTGAACTTTGTAAACCTTTTGTGGGCCTGGCCAGGGCAAAGGCCTCTTATATACCTGCTGGGATTGACAAAGCAACTGACGCTCACCTCATAACTCTCCTGACAGGTGATTTGCTCTGCAGTCACAGTGTGGAAATAAAGGATGAGCACTCTACTATTCAAATTAGGCCCGGTGTTTTTGTTACAATCCCCTTCTCAATTAAGTAATCAATTTTAATCTAGAATTTAAATTCTCAAAACTTTCTTATTAATTTGAGCAAGTAAACTACTGCTCTCCCTTCATTACAAACAGTATTTCTACCTGCAACACACTTGAGCAAACCTGCTTCTCTTCCTTTCACAGATATTTTGTTGCCATTTGCAACTGTAGCTGCCTTTGATTAGTTATCATTTAACTCTTTGGGGAAATGATTAGTAACACACGTCATGTGCATGGAAGTTGCCAAATCAATTAACCAACTAGGATTACTGTTCATAGCACCAGTTTTCCTATAACTTGATATTGCTGGATAGTTCTGATGAACTGCCAAAGCATTTTTAGTTTGCTTTCTGTTGCCACCCTGGAACTTTTCTTTATTAGTGCCACTTTGTTTTGTACGATTCCTTGCAAATGAAGGGAAACAACTTTTCTCCTTGTATATGTTGATAATAGGATTTTGGTTACTGAGAGCAAACAAGAGTGTACAGAAACAAGATTGGGTGCAGGCCTGGCCTGGACATAGGCATGACACACCTGTGACAAAGGTGACCTGCGTGCTTGCTTGCTTGCTTAACAGCTGTTGGGAACTTCAAGGTCCCTGCTCTCCCTTCTTATGGTCTTTATATTGGACCTGGAGACTCCAATAGAGAGCATTTCATGTCAAGTAGGAGGGCAAGTGGGCACCCTATCAAATGACAAGGCAGGAGCTACACGGAGCAGGGCCTTTTTACTGGTGGTACCCATTGTATGGCTCACTCTTTTCAGACCTGCTCTCTTTTGGCCTGTATTTTGGAGCTTTATAATCTAGGAAGACTTTGGAATAACAGGTTGACAAGTTTTATCAGTTGCTGACGTATGAGTGGATTTTATTTGCTATTATTCTGGGTTCCTGGTGCACCAGGGTTTACACCAGCGTAATAGAGTTGGCCAGGACAAAAGAAGGGATACAATTTAGGAGCTTTCTCCATTATCCACACAGCAGGCAGTGTTCAGTCAACAGTGCAAAGGCTGAGCTGAAGCATTTTCTGCTGGTTACCTGCTTTCAGCAATAGGGGTCGCTGTTAGTAGTAGTAGTAGTAGTAGTAGTAGTACCCAATTGATTAGCTGTCGGATTCTAGAGCTCCCTATTGGTAGCTCTTAGGTAATTCCAAAAATACAGAGTACATTAATAAAACACAGTGTTCATTCATAAAGCAGTAACATAAATATCCATTGCTACATATTGGGTGTGTATTTCAGCGGTTGAACGTACAGCTTTATGGCCATGCTGCAGTGTAGTGCTTATGCAACTGTGAATAAAAGGTGGCTGGGCTCATCGTCCCCGGGGTTTGGCGGGGAGGTGACAAAACTGATTTCCAATAAGTTCCCCCCCCCATTTCCATTACATGTCCTTGAGTCTGTACTCTGAATAGTGACACCAGGGACCTAGAAGGTGCAGGGCTTGTCAGTCCAACCCCTGCACAGACTCATCCGGGCTGACCTTAAGGCAACTGGAACAATTGGGCCACATTGGGCCTTGCGGGCCGCTCCTAAGGGGGCCCCCACACCAGGGCACTCTAGATGGATTTTATTTATATCTATGAGATTTTGCAGATTTTGGCTGTGAACTGGGGCCCTACTAAAAAAAAAAAATTCAAGCTGTGCCCCGCTGCTTCAAATTGGGCCCCACTGGCTAGCCCCAAGTCTCATAGTTGCTGAGCCTGAGTTGCCCTGCCCTTGCATGAAGTCTTGGGTTTGCAATTTTGGGAGAGGGGAAACTGTGGCACTGGGGAGTGGGCAGGCTGACGAGGCCCCCTAGATTTAGAGGCCCAAGTTATCCTGCCCTCACATGAAGTACAGTGGACCCTCTGGATATGAACGTAATTTGTCCTGGGGGGTCTGTACTTACCCCGAACAGTCCGTATCCAGAGTTGCTGCTTCTGCGCATGTGCGCAGCACAATAGAGCGTGTCTGTGCATGTGCGAAGTGTGCAGAGCGCTTCTGCACATGCGCAAAGTGGCGGCAAAACCCAGAAGCAACTTGGAAGCACCCAACACAATGATGGATGAGAGAAATTTTTGGACTGGCTGACTACAAAGTTTGCAAGCAAGAAGTGCCTAATTTTCTCCTTGGACTTGGAGAGAATATTTCATTATGTTTTAAACAAATTATTTTTGTGTTTCGTTCTTCTTGAGCGATCACTCTAGCATAACTATGGTTCCAACAAAAGAAAATTTGTTCACTTTAACTATTTGCAAATTTTATTCCTCCTAAGCCCAAGAAGATTCATACAGGCGGAGGTTTTATATACACCCTGTATAAATGTTTATGCTTGTATAGTACAGGGCGTCCAGGGGTTTAGAAGGTCAAGTGAATGTTAAAGAAATACTGCCACGTATTTTATGTTCGAACATACACTGTGGTTCCCCCTCCCCATGCAGCAAACTGTCTTTGAGGAATTGGGGAGACATAAATAGAACAAAATCATTGTACAATTATGCTCTCCATCTCTATAGTTCCACTGCAAATATCTTCACTCTCTCTGAGATCATTCGACCACATCCTCCTCTGACAGTGCATTCATAATTTCCTAATCCTCATGTGCAGCTAACTGTGCCAGGCTGAGGCTAAAATAATTCCCCCGTTGAAATGTTGCATGCCTTCATGGCCAAGCAACTGCCAAAGGCCCACACCCCAAGAAAAGAGCATTTGGACCTGCTGCCCTGAGAGCTGGGAGAGACTGCCAATTTTAGTTTCTCATGGTTTCTCATTTTTTTTCAGTCTTCATTAGTTCACATTTCCCAATCGGTTTGATTTTTTAAAATGAAAATTCTTACCTTATGCAAACTCACCAGTATTTTAGAGCAAATTTCTCCAAATCAATGCATGTTTCTATGAAATTTGTCAAATACAGTGCTTCTCAAGCTATCTGATGTGGTGGACTGACAGTTCTGCCCCCCTTCCCAGTGTCCCAGGGACTGGGACTGCATTTGGTCCCTGAAGCATCCCACCCTACATGGGCTGTGGTGGAGTTCCTGGGAATCAGCAGCTGATGGCTCACTGACTGGTACTGGCTGTGGACCACTATTTTGAGTAGCACTGGTATAATACACAGTTTCTGCTAATATAATACATATTTGCATACTATTTGGCTACGTCTTCAGGCAGACCTAAGTCATCGAGCCTGAGCTTCCCTAGTCGCTGTCCGCCACGAACCACCATTGGCAGGATTGGCAGCAACAGCAGCAGATATATTCTGTGCTCATAATATTTTATTCTCTTGTTAATTATGCTGTTTTAAATGTGCACTTTATATCTGACTTCCGTTAGTAAGATTTTCTTTTGGAATGTTTACGATATTTATTTATTTTGTTAACTTTGCTGTGTTAAATGAGCATTCTGTTGTTGACTTTGCTTGTAATGTTTTATTTTGAAATCTTTAAGATAGTATTTTAGTTTCCTGATTGTTATGCTGCTTTGAATGTATACAATTGAATTTCTTCATTAATGTTTTGTTCTGTATTGCTTTATTTGATGTTTCAGTGTGTTGTAGAACACTTTGAAATTATTTTCCCATAAAAATATAAAGTGGTTTGTGGTTTCAATTCATCCCTGGAGGTGCACTCCATTGTTTCTCAAGACAGATGGATGCCAGCAATAGAAATTAAATGAATAATAACAACACTAATTTGAACTAATATATGTATATTTCTGCCCCAGTAGGTGCATTTTTGTACACATTACTTGGCTGGAGAACTTCATTGCAAAATTCAAAGAAGCGCTGTGTTTTTGGGGCATGGTTCCCACTGAGCTCTGCCGTGGCTGTCAGCACAGGATTATGACACCTTGCGATAAAATATGAGATGTCCCAGTTTTTCCAGGACACTTGCATTGCTCTGTGTATCTTAGTCTTGTGAATGCTGTTTGGCTGTGGTTCTCCAGGGTTTTATTCTTTCACAACACCAGGGGTGGAACTTAGGGTCTTTTGCAGATAGAACATGCCGCTGAGCAGTGTTTGTTCCCACATAAATGGCTTTGACATGTCTTTCTGTGGCTGTGGGATTCGCAGCATCCTCGGTGTCTCAGAATGGGAACCTCCAGTTCTTTCCATATCACCTCCACTGATAAAAATGGAAGTGTACCAGCATCAGACATAGATATATTTGCCTGAGAGTTCATAAGTCCTGGTCAGCGCTGTTTTCCACAGCCAAAAAACAAGTGTTTTATGACAGTGGGGAGGCATGTCTGAGGGATAAACCCCTCTAAAACCAAGTATGTGTGTGTTGAGGGGGTCATGCAAATATCTTCCAGGCTCTAGCAGATATTTAAATCCACTGGATTTTACAATTGCAGGGAGTGGGCCTGCAAGAAGCACCCTTCAAACAGCTGCACTGGTTGTTCATTCTGTAAAGCCACTGGAGAACAGCGGAAGGGACAGCAACTGTGATTGCTCAAGCATCGCTTTTTGCAGGTGCTGGATGTATTTATTTTTTAAATCAGTTTCTTGAACATTGTGCTCATAATCCCTAAACTCCAACAGAAAACTGAGCAACGAAATGTGACAGAAGGTTGAGGCTGATTTGCTTTTCTGTTAGCAGCCAAGCTGGCTGGGCAGCTGGCTCCCATTCCATTGGTGGGAAATGCTGACAACAACAGCTACACAATTCAGCTGCTAACCTGCTTTGCAGTACATCTTGCGGCCTAATGAAGTGCGTAAACACAACCCAGCCCAGCTTGAAATTAGAAGAAAAGAACAATCCCTCTGGGACTGCCGCTAGGGATATAGATATTTGCACTGTGGAAAGTTTTACTACACTTCTTATCTGATAGTCATTTTGCGGCTGGGAAGGAATTTTCCCCATCTGGTTGGTGAGCCTGGATTTATTTTTGCCTTCCCCTATAGCATGGGAATGTTTTCTTTTTGCCATGCTGGTGACTCTACACACATTTATTCCATGGTTGCTGTTTTTGGGTGTTATTATGCTGCACCTTGGTAGCTTCTTTTCTCTGCTCCTTCGGTCCTGGCATATTATAATGAACTATATGTGTTGTAACCAAAAAGAAGTTAAATCAGCACCACTAACCAAAATTCTGTGCAAAGAAAAGCTGAATTATATGATCATTTGCACATAACAAACTTGTGTCGCGCTTGCTTACATCAGAAAATAATGTTGCTTCTGTGAGTCATGCGTAAGAGATTAGGGCACTGATGTTCCATATACTTGGCTCATTTCTAGCTTTTGAGTTTTCTTGAGGCATGGCTGAACTGGCCTGTTTTCAGTCTACTCTAGGTAGCCAGTATGGGCCAGAAACTTGCTTTTCTGAGGATGCTGACTTCAGCGTCAGACAATATTTTGAGCTTGACTCTCAGTGAAGTAACCAATAGTTCAGCTGGTTAGAGCATGGTGCTCCTAACACCAAGATTATAGGTTTGATCCCTTTATGGGACAGCTGCATATTCCTGCATTGCAGGGGGTTAGACTAGATGATGCTCAGGGTCCCTTTCAACTCTATAAAGCAGGCATCCCCATCCTTTGGCCCTCCAGATGTTTGGGACTACAATTCCCATCATCGCTGATTACTGGTCCTGTTAGCTAAGGATCATGGGAGTTGTAGGCCAAAACATATGGAGAGCCGTAGGTTGGGGATGCCTGGTATAAGGGAAGCAACCTGATAAAGGTTGGCCTCTCTGCTTGAAGCAAATTGTGAAGACATCAGCATATTTGCCTTTAGGTTCACAATGGCTCGAATCATTATCCATCTGGCATGTGATAGAATCATAGAACTGCAGAGTTGGAAGGGACCATGCAGATCATCTAGTCCAAACCCTGCAGTGCAGGAATCTTTTGTCCAATCTCAGGGTCAAACTCATGACCCTGAGATTTAGACTCACATGCTTTACCAAGTGAGCTGTCCCTGACGTGGAAATAGGATTCATATTGGAATTTCAGAAATATTTGTTCTGATCATTCACAATTTATAATCAATTAATTTCAGCAATCCCTTTCAGTTAGGATATACTGAAACTGCTACTGGTTAACATGTCTATACTGTCAATCTCCTCAATGTAAAGTGAGCCAGCACACATCTTTCTGTAGTCATGTTCTTAAACTAGTATTGCAAAGTAGTGAGTGACTGAACAGCCCTCTTAGTCTATGATGGCAAGCACTGCCTGCAAGTTTCTATTGCATGTATCCTGGGAACACTTCATAAAACCATAGGCACGCATTAGCAATCCCATTGATTCCAGGATCAATAGGGAGGGGGAAAAAGATTTTATTTGACAGTCTTGGTTTAGTGGATCTTTGCACATTGGCTTAAGAAACCTAACAGATCTTTACTTGCCCCCAAGGTATAACTGAAAATAGAGAGAAAAGAAATCCTTTTATTTCTACATAAATATCAGCCATTTTTTTTTAAGGAAGAAGAAATGTGAAAACTCATTTTCTTGGTAGCCACCACTAGCCCAGTAAATTGCCTTCTAGCTGCCAGGAAGTTTTTCACACTTCATCATTAAGAATTATTCTCCAAATACTTTCTGCATGCTCTTATTTTCTACATTCCTTTTTTACTCAGTTGACAAGCACAAAATTAGCTGGGGGTGGATTTATATCCTGTCCTGCTGTGATAATCTTCTGCTCTGCAGCCTGCTCAGCTCCAGAGCTTGTTAGCGGCAAATGGAATGCTTGGGCTGGATAGGCACAGTGGACTTCACATTTTTCTTTCTTTCGAAGCCTTAGAGACTGAGAAACATCTGAGTGCTTAGGGCAGCTGCAGTGGCTTTATGTTTCTGGTAACCATAGCAGCCAACACTACATTGCAGGGGGAAAATAAAAATCCCGTGTCATATTAACGTTAAATTGGCCCATGAGGATTTAAATTAATGAACTAGTCTGTTGTGCATCATGTACAGTGAAATTGTCTACTTCAGATCATTGTTGAATTCTTATTCATCCAAGGGCTTATGTTGTTTGACTTCTGTTTCCACATTTCTTTATGGGCATTTAGAAAGAAACAAGATTCTGGCCCTAACCCTATTTTCCATCACCTCATGGGAAATTTTAACATTCATTTCTTCAGAGAATTTTGCAAGGGAGAACTCTGAGTGATTTGTAATGTCAACTCAGTAATAGTTTTGCCCAAAATGAAAAACCAAAACTGAAAAACAAAATCTCTTTCAGGAAAAAGAGTTTCAAATGACAGACAGAAAGTTTGACATGGATATGGAAAAAGTTTGGATTATTGCTGGTTTTACTCAGGGATATAAACGCCTAATCCCCTATTCGATACATCCGTTCCCAAACAGGACACTGCATTTTATGAGTTTATTGAAATGTTTAGCAGCTGTTTTTCATATGCAGTATATTATATGTACAGTAAAATTATGCAGTTGTATCTTTTCCCCTCCACCCAGATGAGCTCATTTCCCTCCATCAATATTAGCTCCATTCTCTTGAAGTGGGAGGAGGTGGGAAAAACACAGTCAGCATATGAAACGAAGGCATTAAACATGTGTTGTGACCTTGGTTTTCTACGTATAACGATCACTGAAAGAAATTTAGGCTGCAATCCAATACACCTGGAAGTATGGCCCACTGAATTATTTCTGAGTAGAACAAGGGTAGGATTACACTGCTAGGAGTCTTACAGGCCAACCCCAGCATTTAAATTAGGGATGGGGAACCTGTTGCCCTGCAGACTGGGTCTGATGCTCGGAGGAGTCCAACAAAATTTGGAGGACTTCAGGTTCCGCATCCTTGACTTCAACGCTGATCTACTGAAATATGTAGTACATGCAATATCCTTATCTTCTCATGTGTTATACAAATGTATGAATGGCTTCACACCAGGCTGGGGAAGGCTGCATATTAGTCTCTTTTAAAGCTTCTATCAGACTGCATCCCTATTCTGCTGGTCCCCAGAGAGGAAAGGAAGCACTGCTGGATACTTTTATAGTAGTAGCTGTATGTGTGTGTGTGTGTGTAGGACATATTTGTTATGTATGCAGGCATTTTAGACCGAAGCCAGGCTGTATGCATGCAATACAGGCCTAGGCCTTCAGACCTCCTGGAGCTCAGGAGCTTCATCTGCATAACAAAAGACAGAGAGGCTTCTAAAACCCTCCAATGACATTGTTAGTAGCTGGCAGGCAGCCAATTCCTGCTGAGACAGTACAGTGGTGCCTCGCAAGACGAAATTAATTCGTTCCGCGAGTTTTGTCGTCTTGCAATTTTTTTTGTCTTGCGAAGCACGGTGTTGGGAAAGTTTTGGAAAAGCTTCAAAAATCACCAGAGTCTTTAAAAACCTCATAAAAGGCTACCACACTGCGTTCTATGAGTTGCTCCTCGAAGTCAAGTCGCAACTGTATTAACGGTGTTAAGAAAAAGGAAACAAACTTGCAAGACGTTTCCGTCTTGTGAAGCAAGCCCATAGGGAAAATCGTCTTGCGAAGCAGCTCAAAAAACAAAAAACCCTTTCGTCTAGCGAGTTTTTCGTCTTGTGAGGCATTCGTCTTGCGGGGCACCACTGTATTGTGATTCACTAATTGCAGTATTAAGGTGACCTATCACAGGTGGTGTGTGTGTTTTACCTGGGCCGGCTTAAGGGATATATAGGCCGATTGGGCCAAATACTCCTGTTTGTCATTCTTGTTCCTGATGCTCCAATAAATCCTTTTTTAGCTGAATCTTGGTCTTAGGTCATGCCTCAACCCATATTATCTCACCAAAGTGAAATGTTAACTTCAAAGGCAGTGAAAGTCAAATAGGCGAGTGTGTTGTATCCCCTGGTGGTTGGAAAATAGGCCTAGCTATGGGAATTTTTTAAGAGAAAGGTTCTGTTAAAGTTTTTTTTTGGTATCATCACTATATATTATTTCAGGAAACACAAAGACTTGGCAGGAAGGCACTGCTTGCACCAAGGCAGGGGGTCACTTTTCACCCAAGAACGAGGCAGATGAGTGACATGCCTGGCAGCGTATGGAGATTAGCAAGGACAAAATCCCATCCAGCTGAAGCTGCAGGAGTCCTGCAGCTTAATTCTTCATGATTACAAACCCTGAACGCAGCCTTGAACAGTTGTAGAGATAGAAACAGGGGCTACCAAGAGTCTCTCCTTAGCCAAAGATATGAGAAGGCAAAGATTTAAAAAGAATATTGTGAATTCCTGTTGTTTGTAATTATTGTATGCTAAAACAGCATAGAACAGCTGAATGTACAAACAAGTTATTTCTAATTTAATTGACATGTGTTCCAACACAAGCAGCTCCTATCTTCACATACTATTAGGCTATTTGAATTATGGTGCTGGAGGAGACTCTTGAGAGTCCCATGGACTGCAAGAAGATCAAACCTATCCATTCTTAAGGAAATCAGCCCTGAGTGCTCACTGGAAGGACAGATTGTGAAGCTGAGGTTCCAATACTTTGGCCACATCATGAAAAGAGAAGACTCTCTGGAAAAGACCCTGATGCTGGAAAAGATGGAGGGCACAAGGAGCAGGGGACGACAGAGGACGAGATGGTTGGACAGTGTTCTCGAAGCTACCAGCATGAGTTTGACCAAACTGTGGGAGGCAGTGGAAGACAGGAGTGCCTGGCATGCTCTGGTCCATGGGGTCACGAAGAGTCGGACACGACTAAACGACTAAACAACAACAACAAATAAGGCTAGCACCAAACAGTCTACAGTTTAAGACCTGTTCCTTCATTGTTTTCCACAGATTCTCCTCCAGGTCTAGCATGTACTTGACAAATGAAATATTTTACCCTCTTTAAAAAATGCTTTTTTCTTTTTAAATGAAGAAAAAATATATATCAGTAAAATTTACAAGTAAAAAGCTCTAGACAGAGAGCAAACAATGAATGAAGCAAACAATGAATGACACAAACCATGAATGAAGTAGGAAACCCTACTGTTACAAATACAAGATACACACCCACACACCCACAGACACGTGTCCCAGATAGCATATAGAAGTAGAACAGGTGTAGTATATAGAAATAATGAAGCAGGTGATCCTGATGTGTGTCCTTGGTCCATGCAAACCTTTACACTTTCAGGCTGAACACCTAAGCAGAGCTATTATGATGTGTGAAAGCTATGGACATGGTCCTTTGCCAAACACTGTTTAACCCCAACAGTAATATCCACCATGGAGTAGAGATGGAAGCAGCAATTACAACTGAACCACAGCTAGGATGGCCAATGGTCAGGGACAGAATCAGCCCACCCATGAGGCAAGGTGAGGCGACCGCCTCAGGTGACAGAATCCACAAAGGCAATAGAATCTGATCTAGATCTCTATTCCACTCCTTGTTCCTCGTGCAGATCTTTCCTCAGCCCTTCTGCCCTGGCCATTTTGTGGCTTGCCTCACGTGCCAAAATGTCTTGGACCAGCCCTGTTCAAGGATTATAGGAGTTGTAGTGCAGCAACATCTGGAGCGCCAAAGAGTTCCTCACCCCTGCATTAGAACAGTGTTCCCCAACCTTGGGCCTCCAGCTGTTTTTGGACTACAACTCCCATCATCCCTCGCTAGCAAGACCAGTGGTCAAGGATGATGGGAATTGTAGTCCAAAAACAGCTGGAGGCCCAAGGTTGGGGAACACTGCCTTAGAAGACAGCTCAAAGAGACGACAATACTAAAACTGCAATTTAGGGGCATGCATATTCTTTATCCCCCCCCTCCCGATTTCTCATTAAGCATTGACTCTTAACACATTATAAAGTATTGTTTTGCATGTATCCCATTGCTAAGTGATACATGCAAAACAAAGCAGCGCAGGCTAATGAGAAGACCCTGAAACACAATTTTACTATGTGATATTGAAATGTTTCAAAGTTTGGTTTCCAGCCAAGATATCTAAGCAGAAAGTAGGACGGAAAATGCATAATGAATACTGAAGCTGAAAAACCTCTTATTTTCATTTTCTCTATTCATTTTATTATTCTCTTACTTGTTTAAGCTGTTAGGAACATCAGAGGAGATGATGTTGATGTTTCTGCAATTTTTAATTTCTGGGGGCGGAGAGAATCCAAGAAAATGTGTCAGCTAATGTTAGAAATTATTCATGCCTGCCTGCCAAGACAAGACATCCCTTCCTCTTACAGCAAAAGGTCAACAGCACAGCAGACAAAAACTGCTATAGTCTGGAAGCTGAAGTTAAGGAAGGCATCCAGCTTACAAAACAAGTTGCAATTAGCACTGAGGGTTTTTACGGGCTTGAACCAGGGTTGCTTTGACCATGAGGAAGAGTATCTGGACACCATTAAAAAACACAAAATAGCCTGATATTTATTTATTATAAACAGTGTGTGAGGTGGTGATTATTTGTTTTCACCATAGTCACCAAAATGGCTTGGGATGGCTCTGCCATGAACCATCTGTTTGTGCAAAGGAAGTTTGGCTTGCTAATCTTACACGTATCTCAGGTCCCTTTGTGGGCAGTCTTTCATTAGAACATAAGAATGGCCCATCTAGTCCAGCACCCTGTTCTCACAGGGGTTGACCAGATGCCTATGGGAAGCCCCAAAGCAGGGACCCAAGTGTGTTAGCACTACCCTACCCTGTGGTTTCCAGAAACTAGTATTGAGAAGCATTCTGCCTCCAACAGCAGAAGTAGAACATAGCCATCAGGGTTCCCAGCCACTGATAGCCTTCATTAATTTGTCTAATTATTTTAAAGCTATCTAAGTTGGTGGCCATTACTGCCTCTTGTGGGTGTGGATTCCATAGTTAAACTATGTGCAGTGTGAAGTACTTTCTGTTGTCAGTTCAGGTTCATTGGCTGCCCATGAGTTCTAGTGTTATGGGAGAGCAGGTTGCCCCCAAAACTGAGGGAATTGAGGGGGCCCAGCGTGTGCTGAGCGTCACATGACATCACGGGCATGTCACATGATATAACACATGTCTCCTGACACTGCGCAGGCCGGGGCAGCCTTCTGGTAGGCTGCGTGCTGGGCTGCCTCAACATTGAGGTGGCCGGATCCCCTTGAGACAAATATTGAGGGGACCAAATACACCGTGGCCCCCTAGAGTTGGCACACCTGTGAGAGGGGGAGAAAAACTATTCTCTCTCCACTTTCTACATGGCATGCATAATTTTAGGCACTTCTTTCATCTTGCCTTTTCTCTAACTAAAAAGCCTCAAATGCTGTAGCCTTTCCTCATAGAGGAGCTGCTTGATCATCTTGGTCATTTGGGTTGCACGTTTCATAGGAATTGTGGGTTGGGGAAAGGAAGGGAAAAGAAGGAGCTTAGCTCTACTCTCACGCCTGCATCTGGATGCTTTGCAATAAGCACAGTAACGTAAGAACTGCCTTGGTGGCTGAGAGCAAGATGCATCAATCCAGTCTAGTCTTCTGCTTCAACAACAACAACCAGCCACATGTATTTGGTGAGGTCATGAGCAGAGCGTGAAAGTGATGGCCTCCTCCTCCTGTTTGTTCCCAGCATTTTGACACTCAGAGGTATAGCATGAAAGCTTTCCATCTTTAAAAAAGAGAGAGAAAATGAGATAAGGAATTACACAATAGATAAAGACACTGCAATAAATCAAGGCAGATAAAAACCATTCTGATGTTGCTGTGTGTATCTTGGCTTCTGGGCCAAACAAAGTGGGAAAGAAAAAGCCATTCCCTCTCCCTCCTGCAATTCTCAAGCTCCTTCTGGAAAGTGCAGACATTATCTCGATTATGAGCTGACTGGCTTGTGTTTTCTGTGGCAACGTGCTGCAGAGATCAAGTGGGGAGAGACCACACAGGAGCAGCCAATGTGCACATGATCATAATGTTTACTGATAACAAAAGGATGAGGAAACCGTAAGAGGCAATTTGTTAGTTTTTGAACGCAAGAGCCCTGAGGTCCATTAGAGGTTTTTCAGATTGCTTCAGGAAGCACTATCCACTGCACTGGGTGTCTGTAGATATAGGATTGATCCTTAAGGCTTTGCTGCAAGGTCACAACATTAGCCAAAGATCTCTCTTTTTATAGTACTGAATGGTGTCTTTGTTTTGAGGGCCAGTTCCTTAAGCTCTTCATTAGTTTTAGTGGTGCTTTGAGGCTCACTGTGTACAGAAAATGCAGAGTCCATCTCAACAACTTGGCACTCTGGATTATCTGCTTATTTATTAGACTCTTATCCTACCCACCTTCCAAGGAGCACAGGGCAGCAAACATGCGTCCCATCTCCCATTTTATCATCTAAACAACCTTGTGAGGTAGATTAGGCTGAGATGTAAAGATAAGCTGATAATGCCAAGGTTGCAGGTTTGATCCCTCTGTGGGACAGTTGCATGTTCCTGCATTGCAGAGGATTGGACTAGATGATCCTCAGGGTACCTTCCAACTCTACAATTTTATGATCACTTAGTGAGCTTCATGGATGAACAGGCATTTCATTTTTCTTCCTGTTCCTAGGCCAGCCTCTACAAACCTAGTGTTCTCCAGATGTTTTGGACTACAACTCTCATCAGTTCAAGCCCACAAAACTCCAAGTAGAGCTTCTGAAGTAAACGAACTTAAGAATCCAGTGGACATTAGAAAGTGTTTCCAGAGATACTTCAAAAAACTATACACCCAAGGGCCGCAAGACGAAGTTGAGATTAAACAATTTTTGGCAAAAAATGGACTATCCAAATTGTCACAAGAAAATAGGACAATCCTGAATTCTAAAATAACACGACAGGAGATTGAACAAGCCATTCAGAACATGCAACTCGGCAAATCTCCAGGGCCAGATGGGCTGACTTCCAAGTACTATAAGACATTAAAAGACTATTTGATACAACCTTTGATGGAGGTCAGCAATGAAATTATGGAGGGGAAGAGGGCACCGGAGTCGTGGAAGGAAGCGTTTATCACATTAATACCAAAGTCGGAAGCTGAAAAGACACAACTTAAGAACTACCGTCCCATCTCCCTTCTAAATGTGGATTACAAAATATTTGCAGACATTTTGGCAAGTAGATTTAAAAAAGTTTTAAATGAAGTAATTCATAAGGACCAGGCCGGCTTTCTCCCAGGTAGACATCTGTTTGCTAATACAAGGAACATTATTGACATTTTGGAACTTTTGCAAACAGATATAAATACAAAAGCAGTTTTAATTTTTATAGATGCGGAGAAGGCCTTTGACAATATCTCCTGGAAATTTATGATGGGAAATTTAAAAGAGATGGGAGTGGGACGGGGTTTTGAGAATGGGATTGAGGCGATATATTCAGAACAAAAAGCTAAATTGATAGTTAATAATGTGGTTACAGAAGAGTTCAAAATTGAAAAAGGGACACGACAAGGTTGCCCTATCTCCCCTTTGTTATTCATTTCGGTTCTGGAAGTGCTATTGAACATGATTAGAGGGGATCGGTTGGTGGAAGGAATTCAGGTCGGACAGAAACAATATAAATTAAAAGCTTTTGCAGATGACCTGGTTTTGACCCTGCAGAAGCCAGAGCCTAGTACGAAAAGAGTATTACAACTGATTAACGATTTTGGTCGGGTGGCTGGATTTAAATTAAATAAACAGAAAACTAAGGTCTTGGGAAAAAATTTGACTGATACAGAGTCAGAACGGTTTCAGAATGAGACGGAACTTAATGTGGTTAAAAAAGTAAAATACCTAGGGGTAAACATAACAGCAAAAAATCTAAGTCTATTTAAGGACAACTATGAAAAATGCTGGACAGAAATTAAGAGAGACTTAGATAGTTGGTCAAAATTGAAACTTTCTTTGTTAGGCCGAATTGCTGCTATCAAGATGAATGTATTGCCAAGGATGTTGTTTTTATTTCAAACACTTCAGGTTTTGGACAAAACGGAGTGCTTTCAGAAGTGGCAGAGAGATATTTCTAAGTTTGTCTGGCAGGGCAAAAAGCCCAGAATTAAGTTTAAGATATTAACTGATGCAAAACAAAGAGGGGGCTTTGCCCTGCCAGACTTAAAGTTGTATTATGAAGCCGCAGCGTTCTGCTGGCTAAAAGACTGGCTACTTCTTGAAGACACTGATGTGTTAGATCTGGAAGGGTTTAACAATGCTTTTGGATGGCATGCATATTTATGGTATGACAAGGTTAAAGCAAATAAGGCCTTTAAGAACCATATTGTCAGAAAATCATTGTTTAATGTCTGGACAAAATATAAAGACTTGCTGGAAAATAAAACACCAAGGTGGCTTTCACCTTTGGAAGCTAAGGCCCGAAAAAGACCCAATATGGAGGCTAAATGGCCAAAATATTGGGAAATACTAGAAAAGGATGGAGATAACTGGAAATTGCAGAGTTTGGAGAAAATGAAAGACAAAGTGCGAGACTGGTTACATTACGCTCAGATTAAAGAAGTTTTTAAAAATGACAAGAAACTAGGGTTCCAGGTGGAGAAATCGAAACTAGAAACAGAATTGTTAGAACCAAAGATTAAGGTACTTTCAAGGATGTATAACTTGCTGTTAAAATGGAATACACAAGATGAAACGGTTAAATCGGCTATGATAAGGTGGGCACAGGACATTGGGCATAATATCATGTTTGAGGACTGGGAAAGGTTGTGGAGTAATGGATTGAAATTTACTGCATGTAACGCTTTGAAAGAAAATGTAATGAAAATGATTTACAGATGGTATATTACCCCAGTCAAACTTGCAAAAATTTACCACCTGTCTGATAATAAGTGTTGGAAATGTAAAGAGTGTGAGGGAACGTTCTTCCACCTCTGGTGGACTTGCCCTAAAGTGAAGGCGTTCTGGGAAATGATTTATAATGAATTGAAAAAGGTATTTAAATATACCTTCACTAAGAAACCAGAGGCTTTCCTTTTGGGTATTGTCGGCCAAGGGGTGGTAAAGAAGGACCAGACATTTTTTATGTATGCAACAACAGCAGCAAGGATACTTCTCGCAAAACACTGGAAAACTCAAGATCTACCCACACTGGAAGAATGGCAGATGCAACTGATAGACTACATAGAACTGGCCGAGATAACCGGCAGAATTCGAGACCTGGGAGAAGAGAGGACTGAGGAGGATTGGAAGAAATTTAAGAACTATTTACAAAAACATTGTAATTTGAGTGAATGCTAAACAGGATGCTAGATCAAAATAACTGAGCACCACTAAATTCAGAGGTTTTTAAGAAAATAAGTAAGATTGTGAAAATTTAATTCCTTTCGAGAACTATAAGAATATGAAACACAGAAGGGATATAAGAATGTAAATAAGATAATAAATTGCTGACAAAATGTTATAACGATGAAAGTGGGAGCGGGAGATGTGAGGAAGTCCAAAGAAAATGTGAAATTATGTTAATACAAATGTTATATTGTTTATTATGTTTATTTCTATTGTAAAACCCAATAAATTGTTTTAAAAAAAATAATGAAGTAAACGAACTTAGCCATGCCTACTGATTTCAGTGGATCCACTTTGAGTAGTATTTAGTTGGATACCATCAATGGAAAGCAACAAGTGGATATTCATTTATCTGCAGGTTAAAATGAGAAGAATCCAAATTAGAATAGATATGTCACATGCCTATATTAGTCAGATGTGGCTATCCCAAATATCCTAATACAATGCTGGTTTCCTTTAGCACTCTTTGGGAATCTTTCAATAGATCTGTGGAATTTCAAAATGGTGCCAAAAATTTGTTAACAGGAATTTTGCAAAATGAGCATGAGGTCACAATTGGAATGGGACTACTACTTTCTAAGGAATAAAATAATTAAAAGGCTAATAAAGGGATTAAAAGGCTTTCAATTCTAAGGGTGCCTCCTGATGTCCTGTGTATTGTGCATTCAGCCTGACTTGTTTGCAGGGAAGTTAGATGATGTTTCATCAAAGCATTATCCTACATTTTCTACTGTATTTTCCTGTCACTTCCCTTATTACAAAAAGTCCACTATTTTGAGGAAGTGGGGTTTGTTTCGCAAGAGCCTGCAATCCACTGAAACTGTGCAACCTGGTATGTGATTAAATCCCATCTGAAAATAGTGACAGTCTGTAAGTGCATTTTGACCAGCCATAGATGCGCCCAAAGGGCTGTTTCTTTGTATGTGGATATGGATCGAGGCCTAATTCACACATGTTATCATTTAATATCTTATTAGAGGAAAGACATCACCACAGAATGTGTGACCTGCTACTATTGAAAATTAATGTGTTTGATAGAAGGTGAGGTGTTGGGAAAGCTCTCCCTCTGGTGTTGGATCTGTGATGGCAGTTTCACACATATAGATATCTCTACATACTGTTGCTTTCAAAGCATCCTTCTGAGAACTGCTATAGAAATTTAAGAATTTACTTAAACACAGTATTGGTATGAAAGTCAGTGCTGCTAATTTTTTAAGGAAAGGGAAAGCATATGAAATTAGTTTTGTATAGATGCTGATAATGTGATTTTTTATTTTTTATTTGGCATGGAAAACAAATCATTGGCCAACAGGAAGAACTGACTCAATGGAAACTACCAGGAAATGGCTTTCATATTCATTATTAATCTTGCCTGCCCAATGTTACAGGGAAAGGAAGAGCAAAGGATGAGAACCATTGCAGACATTTTGAACCCCCTGTGAGCTGGATTCATTTCAAAATAAGAGCAGTTCAGAGCAGAAAATATCTAAGTTAGAACACAGGGAAGGCTATCTTTTTATTAGCCTGACTTGATGATGAAAAGGACATGCAGAGCTTTTATCTATCTATAAGAACATAAGAAGAGCTCTTCTGGCTCAAAGCAAAGACCAACATTCTGTTCCCATAGCGACAAATCTACAAGCAGGACAGGAACACAATGGCATTCTCTGGATTATATTTATACTCTTGACCTTGGCTTACTTCTTGGATCTACAGATATATTCTTATGCAGCTTTTCTTCCTCTCATGCACTCCAGATGTTTTGGACTCCAATGACCACCAACATGGCCAACAGTGAGGCATGATGGGAGCTGTAGTCCAGAACTTCTGATGGACAGTAAGCTGGAGAAGTATGTGTTTGTGAATCACTGTCAGAATTCACATGACAACATCCACCAGATTTTTGACATTCCACTATAACATCCTTATAAACTATATTTAATTCTTAGGAGGGAATGATAGGGGACTTTATAGCTATGTATATGGAATGATCAGTTATCTTTGTATCTTTAGGTAGACTCCTCTTTCTGTAGTGAATTTTGGCCTTGTCACAGTATCATCTTAGAAATTCCATTTCTAGTTCATTCCCCTTCTGACTGGTGCTTTGCTTTTTATGGTGCAGGCTGAGGCCTCATTGCTATAGCACAAGTGGCTTTCATATACTAGGCAAATATAATTGCGTCACATCCAAACAACTTTGTACCACTTAATTTTGGAAACACCCAACACCAGCAGCTGTGCATACGAGTATAGAATATGGATGAACAAATCGGTCAATTTTGGTTTCTCTCAGTTTCTCGTTTCTCTTAACAGCATCATAAGCTCAGTTCACCACATTCCCACAGAGAAGTCATAAATATTGTTAGCATTTTAGTGTGCATTTCTCCTAATAGACACATTTTTGCAGGCAATTTCTCCTAATGTATCGAATTACTGCATGCTCTTTTAAACAAATATATTATATTTAATGCACACTTTCTCCTATATGCATTTTTGTATGCAGGTTTTGGTTGGAGAACTGCAACACAAAATTCAGAAAAATGTGAATTTCAAAGGACAGCTCCATTTCAGCTCTCCTATTATTTCTCAAGGTGCTAATTGGGTTGGCATTAAAATGCAAATTGAATGGAATGCCCTCCACTACTTCAGACTGTTAGGATGATATTTTAGGGATATAAAAGCATTGTACAGGAAGCACTTTCTTTACAATGTGGTTACCGAATAAAAAATGACGAGTATGAAATCATTTCTTTGATTTGAAATGGTTTAAAGATCATCTCCACATTCTTCCTTCTAGCCATTTTGACAATTTGCGATTCTGCTGGGTTTCATTCCACTTTTATAAAAAAACAACAAGAAGTGCTTATTTATTGTACCTGGCTATTGCCCAAAGTTAACTTTGAACATCAAAGGAAAAGCATAGGATTTGCATCCCTCAAATACATCACCTTTCTGTGTGTATTGTTAAAAACACCAGTCTTTTATTTATTTCTCTCACCCACAGGAAGGAGTTAAAAAAAGAAAAAGCCCAAAGGCCCAAAATAGTTTGAGGCTTGGTTAATAACAATAACAGATTCTTGGGAAAGATGAGTGCCTAGGGTTATTTCCACTGTGGGAATGAAATGAACGTAAAGCTGTTTCTTTCCAAGCCTAACAAGAGGAACACCTGGTATCCCACTCCCCACCCATGATTATAGATTGTGGACTGTGCTGGAAGGCTGTACAATTCCATCATCTTGGACCATGGCTTGAGCATGACACAAATACGTTTTTACAAGAATGGGAGCCCCAGGGTATAACAATTTTTTTTCTTGGGGCCTTTCCAGACAGTCCTTTTTTTGCATGATCAATGCAAAATATTGCAGTATTTTGTGGCAGGGGTATAGTATATGTTCCAGATACATCACTTCACTAGAGCAAGTGTACAACATGTCCCTGTAACACCACTATCAAATAGCAATACTTGTTTGCTGGGGGAAATGTACTTATTCATTCAACTGGTATAGTGCACGGATGTGTAATATACAAGTGTAACAATGGACAGAGATGTTCTTCTAGATGTGTCTATTTCTCCAAACCCAGTTGCTTAAATTCCAGCTGTGTCTTTGGCATGTGGCAATTGGTGGAAATAGTTTCTCTCATATAGAAAAATGGTTAGCTGTGCTAAGGTGAAGAGCAGAAGGAAGTAGAGGCATGGTGATAGGTCAAAAAAGATTGTGGCCCTTTAACAATATATTTTTTACCTACTATATTTCCTGTGTTTAGAAGAAAAAATATGGATCATATGTAAAGGATAAAAAAGAGGGGCGAGATGCTGATATTGATGCTGATGACATCTAGTGGATGCTGTGAAAAAAGTGGGCATGAGCAGCACTGACTCTCCAATAAACTCCTGCCTGGAATTCAAGTTAAGAGCCAGTCTACAACTTTCTTCTGCCACATGAGTTGTCTGAACAGCACCAGGATGGCAGCAACAGCTGCAAAATTCAGAGCCGTCCCTATCATGGCACTGAAGGCTGTAGGAGGGGAAGATCATTGTTCCAACCTAAAACATGAAAGACTTAATAGCAGTGAAACACTGTGGATCACAGCCTTCATGCTAAAGTTAATACGGTTTTGTGTCATTTCTTAAAATGTCACTGTCATAATCCCTCACATTCTCTTTAGCTAGGTTCCTAATTTGTGATCATGAAAATGAAAGCTAATGACTAACTTAATCTAGAATTGTAAGCTTCATGAGCCCTCTAACTAAATTGTCTCTTTATCTTTCCATGTTTCTTTCAGGTCTTGTCCTTCAGAGTCTGAGTGACAGAAAAGTGACTTTGAATACATCCAGAAAACAAACAGGGAAAAGAATAGCAAGTGAATTTCTGGAGTCCCTAACCTCTACTTTTAGGCATTAAAAATAAAAAGCCATTAAAATAATTGCAAACCTGTGTATGTCTGTGTACCTAATACATTCTCCTAAGCATGCAGAAGCCATTGGCTTATTTTTGGATGTCTTCTGGGAGAAGAGATGCAAGTATAGAAGTAGCTGCAGTGACTGTTCATCCTATGTAATGTTCCCTGAGCAGTTCAGGAAGCAGCCATACTACAGCGGCTGTCATGCTATGGAGGTGATATTGAGTGAGAGCCCAAAGACCTCCGAAACAGGAATCCCTGCAGGTGCAGGTTCTTTTCTCACGATACTGAAACAGCAGTGGGGGAAAAAAAGAAGAAGTAATTCAGCCTTCAAGCTTCTATGCAGGCTATTAAGTGTGCATGGGTGAGCCTAGCACAGAAGATAACAACACTGGCTTCAATCAGATAAATTGTTCTTCTGACCTCACATCAAGGTTACACTTATCTCCCTTCCCCAGAGTGCATACTTCTTGTTTCTCCTCAAGGGATTTATGGCACTCAACACAGCTGCCACCAGCAGTCACACATTCTTCCCTAGGGAGGTCTAATCACTGCACCTGTCCTGCGTGCAAAAAGATATCATAAACCATGCCATTATCCTTGACTGGTTGGAGTTTAATCAAAAAGTGTTTTCATGTGTTTCTGAATGGACCAGAAATGAAGTCGGGTGGTTTTTTTCCTCTTAGCAGGCTCCTAGGGTGGGCTTTTTGGGGTGTGGGGTGTGGTGGGCTGTTAGATAAACATAAGGAAACTGCAATTGAATTTAGGTGGCTGTTGCTGATTGTCTCTGAGTAACCCAGGTACACTGGAGGCTGAAGCTCTAGGACTTTATTTGTGATGAGAAAAAGGAAATTTAGGCAGAGGCGGCTTGTCAGGCAGGGATGAAATTCTGCTGCGGAAGTGCCTTTGCTTCTGTTATGGCTTACAATGGTGCAAGAGCCCTGACCTCATTGACATCTAGAAGACTTCAAAGGTAGGTGCGTCTTGGAGGTTGGCTTACCAGCCCAATGCATTTCAAGTCTATTGACTCTTCCTCTGGGCAAAGTGATTTGGCTTTTTCAAAATATGCTCGAGACAGTATGGCTTGGATTGCAATCCTAACCCTGGAAGTGATCCCTCTTGAATTCAGCAGGACTTACTTCAGAGTAAACATGATTAGATTTGTAGTCTTGATCATGTTCTGAAAGAGCTAAATCAGTTAACCCTGAAGAACAGACAATAGATTTAAAAGACATATTGGGCTGGGCCAGGAAGCCATTCATTCTGTGCCTTTGCAGTTTCCTCTCTTTGTTCTTGAATCTGCTGTTCTCCCATATTCCCTCCAGATTTATACCTGCCTTCAACAGAGCTCAGAAGCAACTGAGCAAATTCTATTAGTCAATGAATTGGGTGGTGGTGGGCCATTAAGAAAGAATGAACCCGCCACATTCACGTCACAAAACTGGACCTTAAGTTCATATGTGACACCAGCTATTTTTATTAGTATGTTGTACATTATTGAGATGAAGAGTCTGTGCATAAATATGTTGACTACATAGACCCTTACTATACCAATGCAAAATAAATAGATTTATGCACAGCTGTTGCCATTCAAGAGCATTTTGAAATTCAGAACAGCTTTTAAAACAGTATTTCACCCAACCAAAATGGGTTCTCTGGAGGAAATACCCACAAATAGAAGGGGAGTCCTCTAGTGTTTGTTTCATTTGTCTTTATAATTTTTCTTTCTTTAAGAAAATGAATAGATTCTTTGCCTATCACATGTTTACATGCTGGCTGTGTGACAGATAAAAGCCCACTTCCCATAGTGCTGGAATAGCAGCCCTCTCAGTGCAAAGCTGTTGCATCATCAGCCCCACAAGGCTGAGGTGAAAAAGATGCTTTTGTGAAGTTAACAGCTTTTTTATTATTAAAAAAAAACATGCAAGCAGGAATTAAGCAGACAAAACTTCACCTATCCCTGGAAAAAAGTAAAGTCCTATATTTCTCCATGCCAGGCTTCATACATGCGGCTTTTTCTACATAATGTTTTCTACATAATATTAGCATTTTCAGCATCCAGGCACCACCCGCACAAGTACTATTGTTGATATAGAATCAAGCACATTTATAGTAGCGCATTTCTCTGGTCAAACGCCATTGGAGGTTTTCAGTATCTGTTGTGGTTAGTTAAATGGTACCTGGCTGCCTTTTCCAGTCTACTACTTCTGCTTGCCAGAAGCCTCACTGGCTTATACCATTATAAACACTTGGGCATAATTTGGCCTTTAGAGAGAAGATTGTCCTTTTCTAATTTTGTCGATCATAGAGGAGGCCCGTAAGCCCTCTTTAAACTCTGTCACTCAGCGTGGCAAGAATGACGGGGCTGGAGTGGTACAGACAGGCCAGTACTTATAGTTTAATAATGCCTGAAGATGTATTCCGACATTATGTTCTTAGACATGAGGTTGATTGTAGGAGGAATCCTATGACTTAAAAGCAGAATGTGGTAAGTGCATACAAATATCCAGCAATATTTGTGAAAAATGTGACCTTTTTTTTAAAGAAACGGATTATTTATATGTTACCTCAGAAGTATGCTCCACTGAGTTAAAGAGGGCTTACTCCTAAGTAAGCATGCATAGAACTATAGTATCACAGCAAGCTCTGTGTGAAGAGCATTAAATCCCTGGCATCTTCCAATTTAGAAGGTTCTCAGGTAAAGCGAGGGCCCAGGAAAGAACGCAGGCAGCTCTGCTTGCATATATATCGTTTGTGAAATATGTTGATGGCACTCCCCCCCCCACAATACTTTAATGGGATGTGCACTTTGAATATGCCATTTGAGAGTACAGCAAATGATATATGCTGTGGAAAGGCACTTTCAGACAACTTGCATCATTAATAAAAGTCCCAAAGCAACCCCTCAGCTACAAGAAAAGGCATTTCAAAATGATAGGCTGAAGGTTGTCATTGGTCTCAGTGAAGGAATGAGTAATAGGATACTGAGGGAAGAGAGACAAAACAGAATGAAATTCAACCTCGACATCTCTTTATACCCACCCTCTTTATCCTTGCTTCAAGGCTGCATTTTCCCCTCCTTTCCAAGGACCTGTGAACTGCTGCACGTCTGTCTCCTTGTGTATATGTTTATACAGTAGGAGCTTAAATTCACAACCTCCCTAATATTGCTTGAAACATTAGCATATTACCTAACACCACGATCCTAGGCAGAGTTTTGCAGATTCACTGAATTAAATGAGGCTTACTTCTAAGGAAGTAGGCACAGGATTTCAACCTTAACAGTCATTGGTAGAGTGCATGCTTTGCATGCAAAAGATTCCAGGTTAAATCTCGGCATCTCCAATTTATAAGGATCATGGCCCAGGAAGAGGGTTTTAGCAACCTTGCAAGATCTAGCGTGGAAGCAGCTTCTGTCTGGAGAAGCTACAGTGGGCACACCAGCTAAGCTGATGAATGGCAAAACCTCTCCTCCTCCGGGCGGGGAGGTGTTGTGGGTGGGAAGCGATTTCTGCGTCACGCAGGGGGCGTTAGGCCCCCTGCCCCACTCACCTGGCTGGTGAACCATGCCCACAGGTAAGAGCCCAACCGGGCAGCTTGGAGGGGGCATGGTTTGCGGTTTAAGATACCGCTGCGCCAGCCATTCCGCCTCACTTTTCACATTCTTGTCGGCGAGGATTGGGTCCTTGAACTACAAAGCCTCTCCTCCTCCCGGAGGGGAGGTGTTGTGGGTGGGACGCGATTTCTGCGTCACGCAGGGGGCGTTATGCCCCCTGCCCCACTCACCTAGCTGGCGCACCATGCCCACAGGTAAGCGCCCAACCGGGCAGCTTGGAGGGGGCATGGTTTGCGGTTTAAGATACCGCTGCGCCAGCCATTCCGCCTCACTTTTCACCTTCTCGTCGCGAGTCACCCACCCACCACTCCCTTAGGGCTTAGGGCTTAGGGCTTAGCTTTTTGATTGACCTTGCTATGGACCTTTGGTTGGTCGCCCAGGTTGCCCAGGGGGCCTGGTAGGAATTTTTCCTACTGGCATTAGGCCTTTGTTTTTTTCGCCTACCTCGTAGCAATCATCACAACTTTCTTGGTATTTGGCGGTTAGGCATTGGAATGTGTTGTTGGTGTGTGGAAGGGCTAGGTGTGGCCATCGCCTACCCCTTAAAATTTGGGTATTCTGTTAAGGAGGCTGGCGGTTGTGGATCCTGTCCGATGCCTGTGTGGCGGGGGGCCATGGCACGACCCTCGGTGACATCAGGAGAGAGCTTATAGTTGTATTAGCATCAACAGGCTCCACCTACTGGTGAATAAACCCCCTTTAGGCTCACCCCTCTCCGAGTGGGTGGAGTCAATCTGTTGTGGTCCAATGCCTAAGCCAATACCTTCTTACTTGCTGTAATCAATAAAGTTGTGGCCTTTTCTTCCCCTTTAACCTTATACACTGGGTCCGTGTGTCTTTATTCCACAAAGCGGGGATCGGGTCCTCGAACCACAACTCTTTACCACTGAAAATCAACAGGTAAATCACCTAGCCAAAGCACTTTCTTGTCAGGAATGAGTTCAATTGATTGGCCTTCATCCAGCCAGTTTCTGATTTGAGGTACCCGTTTAGCACTTCATCTGCATCACCTGAATCTGATGAGAGAGAGAACTCAAAGTTTTCAGCATACCGACATCACCTCACTTCAAATCCTCTGTTGCAGCGGTTTTATGTAAAGGTTACAAAAAGCATGGAGGATAAGATAGAGACCCTGAAGATGGTCATACCATAAAACCCCCGGAGCTGAGCAGTAGCACCTTCTTTAAGTGTTTATTACCACCCAGAGTGGCTAGGGAAACCCAGCCAGATGAGTGGGGGTATAATAATAATAATAATAATAATTACAGTCACCAATGCAGTGTCCTACAGATGTTGGACTTCAATTCCCATCAGCCCCAGCTGGTCAGGGCTGTGGAGGACATGGCACTGGCAACCCCTGGTTTGTTAATAAGACACACTCCTGTTTTCTCACTATTGCACTTTCAAGAATGCAAAACACTGGGTTTCTTTTCTGCCTGTACACTGATGTCATCGCATCACTATTTTAGAGAGGACAAATGCAGTCTTGCTGTCTGTCTAGAGACTGAGGTGCTAGACCTTTTGCAAACTAATAGAAATCAGCAATGAAGCCCCTGGAAGAATAGGAACAACAGCATTGTCCCCGGCCTTCTCCCACCCCATGTACACACAGTCAAAATGTAAGCTAGTCCCATGTGTCCCATCAGCCAATTAGCCAAGCCAGCAATAAATATTAATGTACCTAATTAAAGATCTGTAAAAAAGAGACCCCAAACCTAGGAAGCTGCTGTTAATGATAATGTAAGCCAGTGATCTCATAAAAAGAAATCTTAATGAGACTTGCATTTTTATTCATTAAGCACATTTCCAAGACGCAAGGAAACACAGGTTTGTAATTGTTGTAATGGTTGAAAGATTTACAATGAGTTTTTATTAACTTGTTCACATTAAGAATATTCTCCAAATTAGGCCACTGTTGGGGTTTTCATAGCTGCTATTTTATTTTATTTGTTCTGCATCTGGTATGGAGCTCATAAACATATTCTCACCAATACACACACATGTGCTCGTGTGTGCACGCACACACACACACACACACACAAGCACATGCACACACATATTGTTTTCTTATGTCAGAAAGAAAGCTACTGTGAGTAAATGATATTGGACTAGATGGCTCTTTGGTCTGATCCAGTGGGGCTCTTCTCATGTCCTACTGGAGAGCCAGTGTGGTGTAGTGGTTAAGAGCGATAGACTTGTAATCTGGGGAACTGGGTTCACGTCTCCGCTCCTCCACATGCAGCTGCTGGGTGACCTTGGGCCAGTCACACTTCTTTGAAGTCTCTCAGCCTCACTCACCTCACAGAGTGTTTGTTGTGGGGGAGGAAGGGAAAGAAGAATGTTAGCCGCTTTGAGACTCCTTCGGGTAGTGATAAAGCGGGATATCAAATCCAAACTCCTCCTCCTCCTCCTCCTCTTCTTCTTCTATAGATCTACAAAATACATTGCCCATCTGTAGATTTTATAGACCTGTGTTCCTACTGGGATTATCTGTCTATCCATTTTATAAATCTATAGACCAGGGCAGTGCATTTTGGGTAATAGCTGGTCTGGTGACCACCGCAGATGGGAACCAAGCTTGGCTCCTATTCAAAGCAGCAGCAGCATCTCCCCAGCTCTGGGGGCCCAGTGAGGAGGGTGGTAGTTTGGGACTTGTGGCATTGCCTTTCCCATGCATGGTTGTCAGCAAGGCAGGTGTCCTGTCCTTGTTGGTGTATGGTGGCCTGGAGAGAAGGGGCTTTGCTGCCCCCATGCATGATGATGAGCACACAACCTTCCCTGGTTGGCACTGTGCTTAGAGCCTCCTGGAATCTGGCACCCACCCTGCCTAAGTGCCACAATTCTGTCTCCATTTGTGATTCACAGCAACTGACATTCTGATGCACACTTCCTCTGGAACTGGTGGTATAGTGTAGCCATCATGGCTGGTAGCCACTGAGAGCCTTATTCTCCATGAATTTGTCTAATCCTCTTTTATTTGAAGAGTTACGCTCCTTGGTTGGAGCTGTCAAATACGCTGGAGGTCCCAAATGCTCATCCGACTATCGTTTTGATTCTGTGGTTTTGGTACAGCAGGCACAATGAACGTTATCTCTTTGAACTTCTTCTGAACCCATCCTAAATTGCCACGGGTGAGCTTCAACATCCAAAGAATTTGGAAAAGCAAAGCATTATTGGCTGCCTAAGCAATTATGATGCTCAAAACAATCAGGCTGACATGTACTCGCTTGTTCAAGGGTGGTTGCAAAAATTCTGGAACCATCAGTAAAGAATCCGCAATGAGAATCAGGCCTTATTCCAAGCAAGCCTGATACTCAAAGACCGCTTCCTTTCTTCCAACCAGCCCTTGAAACAGTATCTCCTCAGAGAGCTGGGCATAGGTGCACTGACTGCATAGAAATGGGTCCCTACTGCACACTGAGGAGGAGCAGAGTGGAAGCTTGCTGTGGATGGGCAATAGCAATAGCAATAGCAATAGCTACATGATGTAAGGAAATGTGGAAGTTTTCCCTGCTCTGGGCTTTGAGCCAGTGAACTGGTGCTGGAAGAATTCATTCACACGCCCACATGTACACACACATGCACAAAACCCTTTTTGTTTCCCACACTGAGGCATAGAAAAGAATCGGAAATGTTTGCTGCAGATACTAGTAAATCCTTCATTTCCTACACCCAAACTCTGCTAATCACAAATGCACAAATGGTTGATTTCCCTTGAGAACCAATGCAGATAGTTTAAAAGGGTAATTAGGGTTCAACATCATAAAGAATTGTGAGGGGAAAACTCCAACCTTATTGGTTTTGGCTCTTTATGGGAAGAATCCTTGGGAATTGTGAAAGCTTTCATTCTGAAAATATGGCGGAAAATAATTCTCATTCTGACTGTCACTCAGTCAATTCAAAGATTCACAAATGTACATAAGCCCAGCAGAGGTGCTGGATTGCCCCCTAGATTGAGGGGACTTAAGAAACCTCTGCCCCCTAGAGGTGGTGTGCCTGTACAACACCAACAGAGATTTAATAAGCTGTTTGTGTGTGAGAGTCTCATTGATTTCAGTGGGTCAGCTCTAAGCATAATTAAGTCTGGATCCATCCTATTCTTCTGTCCCCATAGGGAATATAATTAATGAACTTACCACTGCTAGAATTTGAATTTGAATGCACAATATATATGTCAGAAAACTGAGGATAACAATAAAACTGAGGATAAAATATGATTAAGTGGAATCTAGTTGATGAAAGCCTATGCTGTAATAAAATTTATCGGTCGTTAAGAAGTTCCGGCGTATAAGAGGACTTTTTAACCCAGGAAAATCTTCTCAAAAGTCGGGGGTCGTCTTATACACCGGGTATGGTTGTGGGGGGGGGGGTCGCTTGAGTATTGCCCTCCACAGCGGTAAAGTCCAATGGGAAGCTCTCCACCGGCTGCCCATGCTCCCCCCACGAGACATGGGACGGGGGGCAGCTCCTCTGATGTCCCTCGGAGACCTTCGAAGCGGAGGCAGGAGGAGCCGGAGCGAACCATTGTCCCCAAAAGAAGCGGGGGGGGGGGAGGAGGAGGAAGGGAATTCCTTTCTCACGGCTTGCCATGCCTCCCGAGTGCCGAACCTCCCCACTCACCCACACGGACCGCTGAAGCGACACCTGCCTCGGGTGACCCCAGCGTGTACATGCATTTTCTACAGTTGTGCTTGTCTCCACTCTCTCTCTCTGCCCACCCCACACGGATGGATGCCGCTGAGCTAGGCGCGAAAGAGAGAAAGAGAAAGAGAGAGAGAGACAGACAGAGACAGAGAGCAAGCAAGCTTTCAGGCAGCTGGTGCGAAGGGGGGCACCTGCGTGAACCATGCTTACGAGCCCTGCGCTGTTTCCCTTCCCTCTTACGAAAGGGCGGAGAGGAGGGGGAGTGAGAAGGGAGGGGGGAGCTGTGAAGAGGGGTGCGTGGGTCTCTCACGTGCGTGGGGCAGGTAAGTGGCTGTTTGGCTGCCGTTGGGGCTCCGTGAGGCGAGGGAGGTGGGTCCGGTGAGGGAAAAGAGGGGCGGCGGCTTCTCCTCCTCCTCTCCTGCCCTCACACGGAGAGTGATGGAGGGAGCCCTTCCTGCCAAAATGGGGCAAGAGGTGGCTGTGCTGGCCTGGCGGCCCTGCGAAGCGCCAGGGAGGTGGATCATAAGAGGGAAACTGACTATTATACCGATATATATATATATATATATATATATATATATATATATACACACACACACACACACACACACACACACACACTGTATGTTCTGGCTGCCGCCAATAGGCTGGCTGCCGCTGGCTGCCGCCGAGGATGGAGGAGGGATGAGGCAAGCGGGGCTTTGAAGTCCTCCCCTCAGTCCACCCCTCCCCCCAATCCTCCCTGGGGGCCCCCCATGCCCCAGCTGCTGTGTGTGTACAGGAATGAAAAGACTGGCAGCCTCTAGTTGGCTGCAGGCGTTGGAAGAGGGGTAGTCTTATACGGAGAGTATATCCCAAACTCTATATTTTAACTTAAAAACTTGGAGGTCGTCTTATACGCCCAGTCGTCTTATACGCCGGAAAATACAGTACCCTTCTTGTCATATAACAACATTTAACCCAAATTTAATTGTGAATTTAGTCAGATTGACCAGCTTTTGCTTTCTTGATGCCTGTTTGTTTTGCGCTTCCTCAGCTGACAGAGACTATTTCTGAGGGGAATCATCAGGGCCAGCATGAGACATCCTGCAAGATGAGGCAGAGTCACTCCTGCTCCATATGCCGCCCTTCCCCATTGCACTGACCTTGTCTCTCCTTATCTTGTCTTGGCCACCAATACCAGCAACATGGGATGTGCTAAGGCTCCCCATCTGACAGTGTACTTCTCTGACAAATACAGGGCCTGTCATGTTTGGTTGCTTTCTCTTTCTCATTTTTTTCCATTTCCATTTCCGTTCTCCATATTTCCACAGCAATTTTTGGGAAACCCATTTTTGTCTGCAGCTTTAATTAATGCAAACTTTTTTTTTGCGAGCAATTTTCTCTAATATAACGCATTTGCATGTTGTTTTCACCAATATACGCCCATTTATGCACACTTTCTTCTAACAGACACATTTTTCTATGTATTGATTGGTTGGAGAACCTCACTGAAAAATTCAGAGAAGTGCGAATGTTGATTTCGGTATCATGTATTGGTTCAAAAAGTGCAAATTAGGTAGTTTCTCATTAAAATGCAAACAAAATGGAAATTCTCCCCCATCCCTTCTTAATCCTAATCTTTCCTCAGAACAAGGTGTGGGTGACCTGACCCCACTGGAGAGCACTGTAAGAGTGTTACTGACCACTTTGCTGGTGCTGTTTCAAGAGTGCTAAAAGATGGCTGGCCAGGGAATGGCATACACACCCACTGCCCTTCCCAAGCTGCCACCTGAGGCAAAGGTCTCCATGTGGCTAATGGATGGGCTGGCCCTCGAGATCACGCTTACCTTGAGTGCCCTCCAGTATCAGCAAATGGAATGTGGGGGTAGTGTCTTTCTAAAAGAGCTATGAATTTTGAACTCTCAAATTTCATAGATCTTTGTTTAGAGATAGAAATATGTTAACTGTAGCTTTAGAGCATGTCTGTTTAAGCTAAAGGCACCAGCATAATGATGTAGCAGTTCACCAAAGGTTTGCCAATTCTTTTGCTTTCTCTGCATGCCTGGCCCTGCAGCAAGACCTGGCTAGCATTTATTCAAGACTGGACGAGCTGTAATACCTGGCTTGGTGCAATTTTTATATGTCTGCTCTCCAGGACATATTTCCTCCCATGCGTTTGGCTCCAAGTTATGCTCCCATGTCTTTCAAAGGTGCTGTGAGAAAGAACAAAATGGATTTCCATTTTTAAAGGGAGATGTATGCTGTTATTGTCCTTTTATCCAGATATCATTAAATGGATGTTGCAACAGACCAATTATGGACAAAATATGCCACAAATCTTATGATACAATATGTAAAGTAATAGAATTTCCCCAAAGGTTTGAGTAGTCTCAGAAGGCCTATTTTGTTGTGCTATGGGGAGATGATTTAAGAACCACACTACCATTTTTACAAGGTCTTTTCCATGCTGATTAAAATGACTGCATCTATAAACCCATTGTTTACAAGATTGTGTTCATATAAGAAAAATGCAGATGACCTGTTTAGTGTCATTGGGTGGGAATAACGAAATTTAATTGTGTGTATCTGCATCATTTTATTTGGCTATTTGCACGGGCCTATTCCCAGTAGGATGTTAACCCCTTGCCAAGCAGAAAGAGTAATCGTCGCTGGTAATTGTATTGCAATTAAATTTAAAATACGGGACTGCAGACATCTTATGGCCTGAATTCCAGGCTGCAATTTGGCAGGAGACACAGCAGATGGCAGTATATAACATAAATTAGTTTATCAATCTTGTTCCTAAAGGTAACTTGCTGATGGAAACCAGCAAGATGATATCAGTAGGTCCACTTAACTGTTTCCCTTGCCTGAGTGAAACAGCTAAGGAGAAGTCTTGCATGAAACAAAGTGAATTCAAATATAGGTCACATTTAGGTAACAGGAATGTCAAATCAGCAAAATGAATTGTCTCTGATTTTACTGGTTTCAGAATATGACTAACGTGGAACATTATGATGCATGCTTTTGGCGGTGGCTGCTGCTGGGCTTTTAAAACTGGGATTTATTTTATTTTTTTTAAAGAAAAGAAATGAAATTTTCACTGCTCTACTTTTTGCCCACTACTGAGAATTAATTATACAGTGGTACCACTGGTTACGAACTTCATTTGTTCTGGAGGTCCGTTCTTAACCTGAAACCGTTCTTAATCTGAGGTACCACTTTAGCTAATGGGGCCTCCTGCTGCTGCCATGCTGCCGCCACGCGATTTCTGTTCTCATCCTGAGGTAAAGTTCTTAACCCGAGGTTCTACTTCCGGGTTAGCGGAGTCTGTAACCCGAAGTGTTTGTAACCCGAGGTGTTTGTAACCCGAGGTACCACTGTAATTTTATAATAATTATTATGGTGAATGATGAATTTAAAGCATTCAGAACACGTTATGGACTTCAGGTCACTAAACACACTGTATGGCTTTGTCCTTAAAAGCGTGTAAATATTTTACTTCTAGATAGCAGAAGGTGTGTCTGTGTGGCTGAGAGGAAGTGGCTTGCTTGAAGCCACCTAGTGAATTCATGGCAGGTGCAAGTTTTGAACCAAGGTCTTCTCTTTCATTACACTACACCAGGGTTTCCCAAACCTGGGTCTCCAGCTGTTGTTGGACTACAACTCCCATCATCTCTAGCTAGAAGGAACAGTGGTCAGGGATGATGGGAATTGTAGTCTAAAAACAGCTGGAAACCCAAGTTTGGGAAACTTGATTGGTAGAAGTTTCAAAGGGAAGGCAACTTGGAAGGATGATGCTAATATTTCCAGGCTGGTACAAGAGAGATTATTTGACATGCTTCTCACACAGCTAGTATTTCACAGGCTAAAGATGCATAAAGATGGCTACCATTTTATAGGCCAAAGATGCACAATATGATCCATGACTGCGATATGTAAACAACATTTTAGCAAATGAACAAGATGAGTATTCCTGACAAAAGACTTTGGCTGCCATGATGTCTTGGAAGCAAACTCCATGATTTGAGAACCTTGGCTGGGATGACATTCCATCCACAGTTTTTCCATGAAAAACACAGGGATTCCAGCCCAACACTGACCAAAACTGTACTGAATCTTTTGAAAGTGCATTTTTCACTTACTAATCTTTCCCTACAGCCCTTGTACCCCCTGGAAACTTTCTTTATAGGGCCAGTGGGGATTGTGTCATTTAGGCCACAGTGTGAGGGAGGAATGAAGGGCAAGAGGAAACTTTAATCAGTGGGGGAAGAGAAAGATCAGTGGTGCAAGCTCAATTCAACATATCATTTGGAGTACCCTATTTTTCAGTGTATAAAACTAGGCTTCCTCCCCCCCAAAAATAATGTCCAAAATTTGGGGGCATCTTATACACTGATAGATCTCCCCCCTTTTCTTAAATTGGAGTCCCCCCAAATAGGGGTCATCTTATACATGAGGGTGTCTTATAGACGGAAAAATACGGTAATTTCTGGATCCACATAGTACATCTCTAGTAGTCACCTGTAGCCGTCTGCCATTAGTCCTTTTCATTGTAAATAGTTTTGGTCTTCAGGGAGCCCATAATACGTAAATTGATTCTTTTTTAGTGCAATCCATTTTGCAGCAGTGCATGGGCAGCAGGTCATGGAGGACAATATAGTCTTCCACAGAAGACAGTATATGTGTCCTTTCCATGCCACTGACTCCATTTGCTGTTGGTGCATGAAGGATTGTTCCTGGAACATTCATAGGGAGACATATTTTCTCCTGTCTCATACCCACGTATCCACTCCATTCTTGTTTCTCCCACAGTAGCCTAGACCATTTAGGTAACAAGGAACTAAGAAGTTTAAATAATAATAATAACAACAATAATAACAGTAATAATGTATTGGGACCTGTAGTTTTAATCTTGTTCATAAATGTTAGGAGCCAGTAATGAAGTGGCCAGGTTGGCTGATGATACTAATTTGCACAGAGCTGTTAAACCCAAAATGTAATAAATTAATAATAATAATAATAATAATAATAATAATAATAATAATAATTTATTATTTGTACCCCGCCCATCTGGCTGGGTTTCCCCAGCCACTCTGGGCGGCTTCCACAGAAACCAAAAATACACTAAAATATCACACATTAAAAACTTCCCTGAACAGGGCTGCCTTAAGATGTCTTCTGAATGTCAGGTAGTTATTTATCGCTTTGACATCTGATGGGAGGGCGCCACTACCGAGAAGGCCCTCTGTCTGGTTCCCTGTAGCTTTGCTGCTCGCAATGAGGGAACCGCCAGAAGGCCCTCGGCGCTGGGCCTCAGCATCCGGGCAGAACAATGGGGGTGGAGACGCTCCTTCAGGTATACTGGACCGAGGCCGTTTAGGGCTTTAAAGGTCAGCACCAGCACTTTGAGTTGTGTTTGGAAACGTACTGGCAGCCAATGTAGGTCTTTCAAGACCGGTGTTATGTGGTCTCGGCGGCCGCCCCCAGTCACCAGTCTAGCTGCCGCATTCTGGATTAGTTGTAGTTTCCCAGTCACCTTCAAAGCTAGCCCCACGTAGAGCACATTGCAGTAGTCCAAGCGGGAGATAACTAGAGCATGCACCATGCAAATGTATTGTGAAGTGACCAAAAGGAGTGAACGGGCAGTAAAATGCCAAATACCATTTTGCTATAAAATAGTAAAAAAGTGTAATGTGACACATGTTGAAGCAATAAATAAATAAATCTTAACCTCACATATATGATCATGGGGTCTGAACTGGCAGTGACGGACAAGGAACGAGATCTTGGGTTCGCAGCTCATGAAGATTTTGGCTCAACGTGCCCTAGTTGTGAAAAAGGCAGGTTTCATGCCAGCGGTGGAAAAGGAATTGAAAATAAAACTTCTGATATCCCAATATACAAATCTGTGCTGTGACTGCATTTGGAATACTGTGTACTGTTCTGGTTGCCTCAGCTCAAAAAGGCTCTTGTAGAGGTGGAAATGGTCCAGAAAATGGCAGCCAAAAGGATCATGGGGGTGGAGCAGTTCCCCTCTGAGCAGAGGTTACAGCATTTGAGACTTTCTAGTTTAGAGAAAAGGTGAGTCAGGGTTGACACAACAGAAGGGTATGCTTTTATGCATGGTATGGCTAAAGCTGATAGAGAAGTTTTTCTCCCTCTCTCATAACAATAGAGTTTGTGGACATCTAAGGAAGCCAAATGCTGGAAGATTCAGGACAGATAAATGAAAGAATTTATTGGCACAGTGCATAGAGAGCCAGTGTAGTGTAATGGTTAAGAGCGATAGACTTGTAATCTGGGGAACCGGGTTCCCGTCTCTGCTCCTCCACATGCAGCTGCTGAGTGACCTTGGGCTAGTCACACTTCTCTGAAGTCTCTCAGCCCTACTAACCTCACAGAGTGTTTGTTGTGGGGGAGGAAGGGAAAGGAGAATGTTAGCCGCTTTGAGACTCCTTTGGGTAGTGATAAAGCGGGATATCAAATCCAAACTCCTCCTCCTCCTCCTCCTCCTCCTCCTCCTCCTCTTCTTCTTCTTCTTCTTCTTCTTCTTCTCCTCCTCCTCCTCTTCTATGGTGCTCACTCCCACAGGAGGCAGATGACCACCAACTTTAGAGGATTAGACAAATTTATGGATGATAAGGCTACCAATGGCTACCAATGGCTACTGGCTATGATGGTTGTGCGCTGCCTCCATGGTCAGAGGCAGGGATGCTTTTGAATAGCCCTTGCTGGAAACCATGGGAGGGGACAGTGCTCTTGTGGGAAACCATCAAGCAAGACGTGAGCAAGAGTATCTGGCTGGCTATCGTGAGAACAGGTTGCTGGACTAGATGGGCCAGTGGTCTGATCCAACATGCACTTCTTACATTCTTTGCATGTTTTTCAGACTTTTTACTGGCAAACACGAATGTGCCTTTGCAGGCTATATTGCAATTTTTTACTAGTTCATTGAGTTCAGTGGGATCTTCTCCCAGTGGGATCTTCAGATTTTTGCCTTAGTGGATATATTATGATATGAGGCTAGGTATGTCTCATAACATAGAAGAACCAGCTTGTCTGGGGCTTTCCTAAGCTTCATATTATAAATAAGATTCCTAACTTCCTTTACCTTTAAAGGTTTTGTGAGAATTTCCTTTAGTGGAAGAACTAGCTGGGAGAGATCCTGCCCCTAAACTCACAACTCACAGTAACCTTATCCTAAATGTATTTTTTTAGAACAATACATTCAAACCATTAAATTTATTTCATTTGGTGTTGTATATACCATATTATGGATCATCATCATCATCTATTTTTTGCCTTAAGCAATAAGCCAGATTTTACCTGGTTTCTCTCCACTCTCCCCTTAGCTCTGGAGCAGATATGCCACTGCAAATTCAGCTCTAGCAGAATGTAGATTATTCAGTTCATATTTCATGTGTTGCAACCTTCAGATTTCAGCCTTAGTGGATAGATCATTAGGATGTGAGGCTAGATATTCCCTGAAAAAGAAGGGAAATAAAATATAATTAAAAGTTAACCAGATAAAACTCCCATCTTATTTTGTGACATGACTGTGATTTGCTTGCTTATCTTCTTTTTTTGCGAACCAAATTAAAAACAACAAATCACTTCATTGCATTTAGCAATGCTGCACATAGTGTCCCTTTGTCAACTCTGGAGTGGCGGGGGGGGGGGGGGAAGGGAATTTGCCAACAATTTAAATGCCCCTACTCATTCACAGTCCTACTTCCCATTTATATTCATAATTACCCAATGCAATGCTCAGAATACTAAACACAGAGGGAAAATGGCACCCTGTTAACCAAGGCACTGTCAATTTGGTGACATGAAAACAAGATCAGAAAAATAAGTCGCAGGGCTATGGTTTCTACCTTGGGAAAACAAGACTGCGTGTTTTACACAAACATGCATAAACCTCTTGTACGAACCAGCCAGTGGCATTCCATAATAACAGTGATTATTTTTGTCAATAGCTCCATCAGGCATGAGCAGTGTGTTTTGAGGGATGTGCTGATCTTGGATTGGAAGCTATGGAAAGCCAGTTAATTCATGCTCTTTGTTACTATGCCGACGGATCAGGGCAGTTCCTGAGGGTCAGCTTCTCAGCTGTAGAGCAGCTTTTCAAAAATGACTTTAGCACAAAAGCATTTTTAAATCTGTCTCTCTTCAACAAAGGGGGGGGGGAAGGATGTGGTTCCCCTCCCCTGATGGAAGAAAAAAAACAAAAACCCAGTTAGTGAGTTACTGTACGTCTCTCGGCAAAATAGGACTTCTAGAAAAGCCATATTTATTCTCTTCTCGTTTCTGTTACAGGCTGTCCTTTTGGTGACCTCACTGAATGAGTTTCAGCAGCTCGGCAAGGATATTGACTCTGTCCCGGGGATGCCATGAAACATAACCGGGTTCTTTCTTTTGCTGTGAATTTTAATGTAATAAACCATGTTTCTTTTAACACTTACAGTTGCAGCTGCCGCCTTCTTCTTATCTTACAGCTTGGCTATGCGAGAACATCTTATTGATCTCGATTAATCTCTAGTGGCCTGAGGTTCATGTCATAAAACTAGTGCTGTGCCAATATATCTGCCCAATCTGTTTTTTGGCCATTCATGGGAGAGCTGGAAGAGAAATGGCCTCAAAGATTGGGAGGGAGGGAGGGGGAGAAAATTTCCCTGAAGATTCCAGGGGGGCGGGGAAGGCTGAAGTGTGTGTGTGTTTCATTTTCTTAACCTTGTTTTTTGTTAAAGGACTTAGTGACTCCCAAGTTGCTGCTGTGATGAACACTTCTCTTACTCCCCGTTGCATGGGGTTGGGGGGAGTTGCTTTCCTTTAAATAAGATGCCTGTGGGGAGATTTCTTCTTGATTTTTTTAAGCTTAAAAATCATGTTGTGGTGCTTCCCCCATCCCCACACAACCCATTTAAAGACAACTGCTCCCTCCTCCAGCCCCTATGAGGCAAAGCTCAGCATCTGCCAGAATGCTCAAAAATAAAGTTTAAAATATCTTCGCCCTCTACACACACTGCTTTGGCCAGCTACTTTAAAAACAAAGTAAGGCAAGCTATCACCAGCTAAAACAGTTATGTGAAGCGTGTCCCCAACCATTCCTACGAAATAGAAAATAGGAAACATATATACAGTCGTACCTTGGAAGTTGAACAGAAGCCGTTCTGGAAGTCCATTTGACTTCCAAAACTTTCAGAAACCAAAGTGCGGCTTCCAATTGGTTGCAGGAAGCTCCTGCAGCCAATTGGAAGCTATGGAAGCCCCGTCGGACATTCGGGTTCCAAAGAACGTTTGTAAACCGGAACACCGGCGTGTTTGTAAACCAGCTTTTGGGAGACAAAATGTCCAAGTACCAAGGTGTTCGGGATCCAAGGTATGACTGTACACAGAGTATGTTGAAAAAGTTTGAGGTCCCAGGGTCTAAGCAGATTTAACTGGTCAGTGCCTGAAGGAGAGACTGCCTGAAGGTGAACAACCCATCCCCAAACACCTGCTCACATTTTGCAGCTCAAGTATGGTGTTGGTGAAATTTCAATTCTTTTCATAAATGAAAAATTTCCTCCCGATAACTTAATGGCCCTTATAGCTGTCTTTTGCTGTTCCCTTGTTTGATGGATTTTTACAGTTGATTCTGATCTTGTTTATCCATACTTCATTTCATTTCATTTCACTTTTAATTTGTATACCACCTTTCTGTATTACTATACACAAGCTGAAGTAACAACAAAGATTGCACACCTTGTAACAATACAAAAATGTCATAATGAAAACATGTTTAAAATATGCAACTTATTACCATAATAAAGGACAAAAGTGGAAAGGACCTAACAGAAGCAGAAGACATCAAGAAGAGGTGGCAAGAATACACAGAGGAATTATACCAGAAAGATATGGATGTCTCGTACACCCCAGGTAGTGTGGTTGCTGACCTTGAGCCAGACATCCTGGAGAGTGAAGTCAAATGGGCCTTAGAAAGCACTGCTAATAACAAGGCCGCAGGAAGTGATGATATTCCAGCTGAACTATTTAAAATTTTAAAAGATGCTGCTGTTAAGGGGCTACACTCAATATGCCAGCAAATTTGGAAAACTCAGCAGTGGCCAGAGGATTGGAGAAGATCAGTCTACATCCCAATTCCAAAGAAGGGCAGTGCCAAAGAATGCTCCAACTACCGCACAATTACACTCATTTCACACGCTAGCAAGGTTATGCTTAAAAGGCAGGCTTAAGCAGTATGTGGACCGAGAACTCCCGTAAGTGCAAGCTGGATTTCGAAGGGGCAGAGGAACCAGAGACCAAATTGCAAACATGTGCTGGATTATGGAGAAAGCTAGAGAGTTCCAGAAAGACATCTACTTCTGCTTCATTGACTACGCAAAAGTCTTTGACTGTGTCGACCACAGCAAACTATGGCAAGTTCTTAAAGAAATGGGAGTACCTGATCACCTCATCTGTCTCCTGAGAAATCTCTATGTCAGACAAGAAGCTACAGTTAGAACTGGATATGGAACAACTGATTGGTTCAAAATTGGAAAAGGAGTACGACAAGGCTGTATATTGTCTCCCTGCTTATTTAACTTATATGCAGAATTCATCATGTGAAAGGCTGGGCTGGATGAATCCCAAACCGGAATTAAGATTGCCGGAAGAAATATCAACAACCTCAGATATGCAGATGACACAACCTTGATGGCAGAAAGTGAGGAGGAATTAAAGAACCAGTGTGGTGTAGTGGTTAAGAGCGGTAGTCTCGTAATCTGGGGAACCGGGTTCGCGTCTCCGCTCCTCCACATGCAGCTGCTGGGTGACCTTGGGCCAGTCATACTTCTTTGAAGTCTCTCAGCCCCACTCACCTCACAGAGTGTTTGTTGTGGGGGAGGAAGGGAAAGGAGAATGTTAGCCGCTTTGAGACTCCTTAAAGGGAGTGAAAGGCGGGATATCAAATCCAAACTCTTCTTCTTCTTCTTCTTAATGAGGGTGAAAGAGAAGAGCGCAAAATATGGTCTGAAGCTCAACATCAAAAAAACGAAGATCATGGCCACTGGGCCCATCACCTCCTGGCAAATAGAAGGGGAAGAAATGGAGGCAGTCAGAGATTTTACTTTCTTGGGCTCCATGATCACTGCAGATGGTGACAGCAGTCACGAAATTAAAAGACACCTGCTTCTTGGGAGAAAAGCAATGACAAACCTAGACAGCATCTTAAAAAGCAGAGACATCACCTTGCCGACCAAGGTCTGTATAGTTGAAGCTATGGTTTTCCCAGTAGTGATGTATGGAAGTGAGAGCTGGACCATCAAGAAGGCTGATCGCTGAAGAATTGATGCTTTTGAATTATGGTGCTGGAGGAGACTCTTGAGAGTCCCATGGACTGCAAGAAGATCAAACCTATCCATTCTTAAGGAAATCAGCCCTGAGTGCTCACTGGAAGGACAGATCGTGAAGCTGAGGCTCCAAGACTTTGGCCACCTCATGATAAGACTCCCTGGAAAAGACCCTGATATTGGGAAAGATGGAGGGCACAAGGAGAAGGGGACGACAGAGGATGAGATGGTTGGACAGTGTTCTCGAAGCTACCAGCATGTGTTTGACCAAACTGCGGGAGGCAGTGGAAGACAGGAGTGCCTGGCGTGCTCTGGTCCATGGGGTCACGAAGAGTCAGACACAACTAAACGACTGAACAACAACAATATAAAATAAAACAATATTCAATAATCCATTAGAATACAAATAGTACACAATAAAGTCGATCTTTCCGTGACTTACCACTACACTGCAGGGGAGCAGAGCAAAGACTTGCTATGGCTTCCCAATGGACCACTTTCCCTGGTACTGGGGAAAGGAGGCAGAAAGGAACTCTAGATGGATTGGAAGGGGCTGGCTAGGTAGAAGAGAATTCTTTTGCAAGCCAGATTAAAATCCAAGCCAGAGAAGAGTTCATACTTTTGATGAGCATCATGAAGCCCTGACAGTTATATTTTGAGGCCCAGAAATACCATATTGATGATATCACTAGCAAAAAGATGTGTTTTTAGATGTTGCTGAAAGATGTAGCAAAAATATGAGTGCACTTATAGTTGACATGGTCATCAACGTTAAAACCGGCCATATAAAACATCTCTCCATACTTTCTTTGCTCCTGTGCTTTGAGATTGATTCTGTTTACCTTAACAAATAGTCTCTTAGGATACAGATAACTAAAAGCCAGAGCCCCTTCTCTGATGCCCTTCTCAGATGTCCTCTCCTTCACTCTTTCCCCTACTGAAATTAGGCTTGAATGAAGCATTCTATTGTAGCCAATGGAATGCATTGAAGCATTTGCTATGTTGTGGTGTGTTTCCTCAATTTGAAAATGTGTGATCCCTGTATTAGCCTGAGGGGTGATCTTCCAAGAGAAATGTTGCAAGTTTCCAAGTAAAGCACATTTACATACCTGGCTAAAGGGGTGAGGTGGGAAACCACATTTCTGCACATATCAAGGCACAATCTCATTTCACAGGGAGGAAGAGTAGTTGTCCTCTTTGGTCAATGGCCCTAAGCTGACAATGGGAACTGAAAGGTAACATTGCCATGAATGCTTGGAAATCTGCATCTGTACACATGCAACTCATAAGGAGGTATGTCTTGGTGTGAGTAGAGCATTCTCTCTACATGGAAAAAAATGGCACGTTGCTTATATTGAGTTCTTTTTTTACAGTGCTTTAACAAGAACACATTTTTGCCTTCTAACACTTTTGAGAACTTGTGATGATGGTAATCAGCCATTTTTTATTTGAATGGAAACCACAAAACCACAAACATGTGTTTAACTTGAAGCAATTAAAAAGTACGTGCATTTCCTTGTCCCTATGAACAAACACAGTTTGAAAAAAATGGACACTGTTGGCTACTTATTCCATTTTTGCCCTGGACGGTGGGGGACGGGGATGGGGACAGGACACACAGAATATCTGAATTCCCCCTTTGCAACAGAAAAAGTCAGTGATGTGGAAGAGTCCACTGTGCATATTTAGGGCTGTATGTTATTTCCCAGATGCAGGGAAAATAGACAGTGTTAGAGGAGTCTCTTTCATAAGTAACCTTATGGGTGATTCTCAGATGTGGAATATTTCAGTTGCAACCCTATACAGTCATACCTCGGGTTACAGACGCTTCAGGTTGTGCGTTTTCAGGTTTCGCACTGCGCCGAACCCGGAAGTACTGGAATGGGTTACTTCTGGGTTTCAGAGCTCGTGCATGCACAAAAGCGCAGAATCACAGAATCGCGACCCACACGTGTGCAGACACAGCGCTGCGGGTTGCGAACATGCCTCCTGCACAGATTCCGCTTGCAACCCGAGCGTCCACTGTATACAATTAACTGGAAGCAAGACTAAAATAACTCAGTAAGATTTATATATGAGTAGGCATGCATAGGATTGAACTCTTGCAGTGCAACCCAATCCATGTCTGCTCAGAATGCAGTGGGGGTTACTCCCAGGTAAGTGGCCATTACAGTCTTAATTATTTAAGACAAAGGTTCCCAATTCGTGATCTGGGGACACCAGGGGGTCTATGCAACCCACCCAGGGTGTCCATGGCACCAATCACATAACAAAAAGTACCCTGGAGATATCAACATTTTCAAAAATAGAGGGCCCAGTCCACCAGCTGTTTTTGGGTATAGGTTTACAGCTTTAGTGTTGCATCATCAATTTAACTTTTAAAATACATAGTGAAGAAAGCTTACCAAATAGTTACATAATACCAAAGAGAAACAAGATCTAAAAGCACTTCTCTCAGCTAGTGCTGTAGCAGCGCTTGTAGACCTCTGTAGAGAGCGTAATTGTCACATGATCTTCCCTTTCCTCGCCAGTATCCTGGCCATGATCTTCAGGCAGATGCTTAAGCTCTTATAGATCCCCAATGACACACTGCTAAAACATTAAAGAACAAAACAAACCTTGCAGCTAAATTTGCATTTTTTCTTGGCAGTTGTGTCTAGGGCTTGAGTCAGAAAAGAGGGGTGGCTAGCCTGGTTTGCAAACTCTGTTGTCCAGGCCACCCACTGTGGAGTTACAGAAAGGCCCTTTGCACTGTTCACTTTATCATATTTTAAACCCCAAACTGTTATCACCACTCTTTTCTCCCTTGCCCCCAGTTTACTAGGAATGCAGAACATATTTTAATAGTTGAACACAATTAAGTACAAGTTGCTCCTGTAGTTTCAGAGGCAGGCGGAAATGCTTTACTCAAATCCACTATTCAGGCTGCTGCTGAAATTTGAGACCTCCAAGTCCACCACTAGTACAAGTCTCCAAGGGGTACAGTGCGTTTCTGTGTAGAAATAATATGTACTCCACAGGATCTATGTCAGTGAGGGCTGGACTATTAAGTGCTAAGATGGGGGCAGCCTCTTTCTTCACTTTTCTCTTTCTTCCCTTTTTAAAAAAACAAAACAAAAACAAAACTACTTTTGTATTTATTGTACTACTACTACTACTACTAATAATAATAATTAAAAAAAAGGTGGGGACATGCTTTATGTCACTGCTATAGTATTCTCAAGAGAAAGTATTTACTGTGTCCTAGAGTAGTAAATGGCAACCATTCACTTGTATGAAGAAAATAAAAGGGACCATTTGAAGGACACCAATGCAATAAGGATGGAAGGTGCTGCGGTGGCTGGTGAACTTAGTTGTTTAGAATCAAGTTTGCCTTCTCTGCATTGCTATAATTTGAATGATGTTTCTTTTGTAGGCATTGCAAAAATCAAAATCAAAATCAATTTGGTCATGAAGTTTAATTGGTTAAAAGCACACACTTTTAAAAATAATGTTGCAGTGAAACATGTAGTTTAATAAAATTCCATTGTTAAAAGAGTGTTGGCAGATGAACACTCATTTCTTCATAAGCCCATCACTTCAACATGTCTTTCCAATGCCAAATCTTGTATTATATTTTGCTTCACTAAAATTAACAACAGATTCTAAAGATCATAACACAGAATACTTTTCTAAAAAGCTCTACCTCTCTTTCAAATCAGAACCAGTGAAGGCAGTGAAGGCCCTGTGTGAGTGCCTGGAGGCGGTTGGAGGTTGGATGGCGGCTAACAGATTGAGGTTGAATCCTGACAAGACAGAAGTACTGTTTTTGGGGGACAGGAGGCGGGCAGGTGTGGAGGATTCCCTGGTCCTGAATGGGGTAACTGTGCCCCTGAAGGACAAGGTGCGCAGCCTGGGAGTCATTTTGGACTCACAGCTGTCCATGGAGGCACAGGTCAAATCTGTGTCCAGGGCAGCTGTTTACCAGCTCCATCTGGTACGCAGGCTGAGACCCTATCTGCCTGCGGACTGCCTCGCCAGAGTGGTGCATGCTCTGGTTATCTCCCGCTTGGATTACTGCAATGCGCTCTACGTGGGGCTACCTTTGAAGGTGACCCGGAAACTACAACTAATCCAGAACGCGGCAGCTAGACTGGTGACTGGGAGCGGCCGCAGAGACCACATAACACCGGTCTTGAAAGACCTACATTGGCTCCCAGTACGTTTCCGAGCACAATTCAAAGTGTTGGTGCTGACCTTTAAAGCCCTAAACGGCCTTGGTCCAGTATATCTGAAGGAGCGTCTCCTCCCCCATCGTTCTACCCGGACACTGAGGTCCAGCACTGAGGGCCTTCTGGCGGTTCCCTCACTGCGAGAAGCCAAGTTACAGGGAACCAGGCAGAGGGCCTTCTCGGTAGTGGCGCCTTCCCTGTGGAACACCCTCCCACCAGATGTCAAAGAGAACAACAACTACCAGGCTTTTAGAAGACACCTGAAGGCAGCCCTGTTTCGGGAAGCTTTTAATGTTTGATGTATTATGGTATTTTAATATTCTTTTGGAAGCCGCCCAGAGTGGCCGGGGAAGCCCAGCCAGATGGGCGGGGTATAAATAATAAATTATTATTATTATTATTATTATAAATGGTTTTGACTGGATTAATTGCTTGAGGCAGACAAAGAGCAGATATGATTAATGCTGCTGTGAAACAACTTTCCTGATGTGAGATCCAACAGGGTGTGTGTGTGTGTGTGTGTGTGTGTGGGTGGGTGTGTGTGTGTAGGTCACGTATAACCTCCACATGGTTACTACAGATTCACAGGCACCAGAGAAGTGGTTGTATTACATTTTCTACCTTGAGCACCTTGAAACAATGGGGAGATACGTTTGCATGACCAAGGAATGTGATAGGGGGATATGTTGATCAAGATTGTAGAAGAGGGTTGCTATTGTTTAAGCAATCAATATACATTTTCAATTGAAAAGATAGGAGTATTGTTTACTAATGATATGTTATCATACTACTTATTAAATTTCTATATCACCCTTCATCCAAGGCTCACAATATAAAAACACAAAAATACATAACATAGTAACAAACAAAAACAATACCCCCCTTCCCAGTTTAAAAGGCCATAGATTGTTTAATTAGCCAAAGGCCTGGGTTAAGAGGAATGTTTTTGCCTGGTGTCTAAAGACATGCAAGGAAGGCACCAGGTGAGTGTCTGGAGAGAACATTCCAGAAGAGAGGAGCCACTGCAGAAAAAGCTTGTTCTCGTGTTGCTGCCCTCCAGACCCCTTGTGGAGTAGGTACATATAGTAAAGAAGGGCTTCAGATTATATACATCACCAAAGAAACTAACACCTGCAAAAAAACATTTTTAAATGTATACAACATTTTAAAAACAAAATGAAAGACCCTAGAATCTCTTTATCCATCTGACTGTCTATCTTTCACCTTCCAAAGCACAGCAGAATTAAAAATAAAACAAAAACTTGGCCTGTGTTTTTAACTGACGAAAAATACAAATGACCTTTATGGGGAAGAAGGTTCTACAACTAAGGTGCCATTATAAAAAAGGCCATGACCAGTAAAGTCCAAGTGTTAGATTTTCAGTGTCAATATCCAAGTTAGGATAACCCTAAGAGTGGCCAGTTTGCTTTGTGGTGTGCCAGTGTTGACTCGCTCTGAACCTCTTCCCCTTGCAATCTAAGCTATATCTGTGGAACACCCAAAACATAACTGCTTCTCTCACAATCAGTGTCACTCATTCACGATAGACAAGGAGCATGCGGCCGCTGTTATTCACATGCCTATTAAGAAACACAACAATATTCGACTACTAATAAGAGACAGAGGGTTGTACAGCGTACACTGAAATGTATGTGAAGTAAAATGTCATAGATAAACAAAGGTGACTATACTGACGGGGACCTGGGTGCCAACTCTTCTCTTCTAATTATTTCCTTTGACTCTAATTCTAATGGTAAACATTAAAAAGGGCATGTCAAACCAGTACATTTCAAGACACTGAACTACCCGCCCAAAATATTCAATAGACCTTTTCTCAAGCAGTACATGAGCGATTTGTTAATGTCCTCATCACAATATTTAATGCATGCATTTATTCTTAAGTGGACACCAGTAGAATATATATGGAGGGATTTTTAGCTGATCAAAATTCTAAGGAGTGAGTAGTACACTGTGGGATTCTTAGCAATAAGCTGTAAGTGGAGAAAACACTTTCATAATCAGGGCCAAGAAATATAATTATGTAAGATTTCAATTTTATAGCATACATACACATCTAGAGATGACTCTACAAAAGGTGCATTTTTATCCCAGATTTTGGGAATTCACAGCTGCTAATTGATCTATTTTTTAATCATATTTGTTTGGGGGTCCAAACAATAGACCTTAAAAAGATTTGGTTGAAATAGATCTAGATCAGCTTCCTGATACCTTTATTTTGCAGGAGCAAGGCTACCCCTGTAAGACTTTTGAAAATGACAACTTCTAGTTCAGAATTTGTCTGCTAGTATTCTCGATGGAACCCAAATTACATCAGTTCTGAAGGAACTGTTAGGATTGTAGTTCCGTTCTACCTTAAAAGGAACAGGCATGACTGTTGTGTGTCACATGCCTGTTTGCTTCCAGCATAGGCTTGCTGGGAACTTCCGTTTGTATATTGCTTTTGCTATATTGCTGTTTTGCTGGACACTAAAGGAAGCAGACATGTTTTTCCTTTGTTCCTGAGCTATCCTGAATAAACGCCTGTAAATAATGCTTACACATGTCTGTCTACCACTTCCGTTTTGAAGATTTATTCACTCTGCTGATAAGAGCGTGCTCAGCTTCTGAACGTTTCAGAGGCTCGAGTTGCAGATTGATGCTGTTCCAGGAACCGGAGTTCGCCCGGCTGCCGGCCAGTGGCTGGAGCCAGCTGGGGGCCTGCCAAATGCCACCGTCTCCCCGGACGCATCAGAACAGGAACCACATTGGCTTCTCATTCTCTACTGAGCCCAATTCAAGGTGCTGGTGCTTACTTTTAAAGGCCAAAATAGTTAGGTCTCCAAATATCCAAAGGACAGCCTCCTCTTGTCATCAACCTGTCCATTACATTAAGGTTGTCAAAGAAGGTCCATCTCAGTCTTTCCATCATTAGGAGAAATGTATGATGTATGTACAAAAGAGAGGGCCTTTTCTGAAGTTGGACCCCAACTGTCACAGTCCAGTTCACAGGTGATCGAAGTCCCGGCAGGGGACGTCAGGACAGGGGCAAGATGGTGGGGTGGGAGCAGGAATGGAAGTCCAGAAGCCAGGAGTCGGGAAGCCAAGAGTCCGAGGGTCAGAGAACTGGGAGTCAAGAAGCCAAGGGTCTGAGGGTCAGGAAGCAAGGAGTCACAAAGGCAGGGGTTTGAGGATCAAGAAGCAAGGAGTCAAGGAACCAAACGCAGCAAGGCACGGAACGTGTTGCTGTGGCAAAGAGCTGAAGGGAAATGCTGTCCTTATATCCCTTCCCAGCTCTTGCCACCAGGTGCTGTGAGTTACCAATCGGCCTCACCTGTGAGGCCGCGCCTTGCCTCTTCAGAACAAACCTAGGAAGGCCCCAGTCCTGGTCACAGGGCCTGGCTCCTGCACGCACACCTGACACCAACTTTGGAAAGCCTTCTGCAAGGAGCAGCACCTGGTGCGGTCAATGTATTATTTCTGACACAAGCTTGAATTTATTTATTTTTAATACTTAGACATGTTAAATTATTACATGATCAGCTGGTTGAGGTTTTATTCCTCTCCATTTTTGTGTAATGTTTTATAAAGTTTTAATACTGTTTTGAAGATTTTAAATGTCTGTGTCTACCATCCTGAAATTATTTTTCGGATGAAGGAGAGGTTTATATTTATATATATGTCTAAAAGTAAACAAACAAATAATAATAAGTATGATGTGATTTATAAAATCCAGGTCTGTAAATTTTCTATATTTTCTATATTACGACAGTAATAGATTTTTTGGGGGGGGCTGTATAAATATACACAGTTTTCTGGGGGCTTCCTTACTTGCTCTTATATGAACGTGCCTATGGAAGTAGAAGCTCATAGGATGAGATTAGTGGTGCCCATTATCACCTTGCACAAGGAAGCAGTTTTAATTGAGAAGATGTCTCTAAATTGTCTATATTTATCTAATTAAGATACTTTTGTAATGAATGAATGAATTAATGCTTACTTAGGCTTCTGCTATAGTCAGTGTTTAATAAAAATGCTTACAGGTAATTTATGAATAAAATATGAATAGCATGAATATATGATGGCAGAGAGCTATTTTCTGCCTGCAGTATCTGAGCAAATCCAGTTCTCACTGAAGTAACCATTTGCAGAATGCGATAAAATGCTCCCAAACACTGACATTTAATAAGGACATGTCACTCAAAGATGCACATTCATAAGTGTATCAGGGAGCACTCAGGTGCTTACAATTCTAGAAATAATGAACCTGTGCCATTTGCCTTAGCACCTGAACTATTATAGTAGCATTAGTCTTGCTCCTGCTTATAAAAAAATCAATTTAAGATGGGGTGGGAAATAATAAGTAACTCAAAATGAGAAGTCAGCAATTACAGCAAAAGGGGAGGCTGGGCTACTTACCTGATTAAGTGGTATCAGTAACATTTTTCTTTGATGCATCTCAGGGTGTGTGGGGGGGAATCCTGAAACCATGGAGACAGAATGAATGATGCCTTGGTCCTAAGCTACAATGTTACAATGCAAAATTAGGGTTGTTGCTTCCCCTCTTCAGATTAGGACGTGGTTAGATGTGAACGCTTTGAAAACAGTATCTGCTTTCAATAGTTAAGTCTTCTAGTGAAACCAGGCTGCACAGCAGCTTACATGGGCAAAAGTGTTTGCTGTGTGTACAGCAGCAAACATGTCAGATGTGGAGGTCATACATGAATGTTTTTAAATGCTCATATACACCCTGGCCCAATCAAGGATCCCAGTGATGGGTATGAAGGAGTTTAAAGATGTGTATAGACATACGTGTTGCTCACCACCACAACCCACACCTTTGCTGTGGGAAGTCCTGAAAATCAAGCTGGCATTCATATAGCAAAAACACGTACAGTGTAAAGTGTGGTTCAATGGGACTTGAAAGTGCTTGCTTTTGGACGGATCATTTCTTTTCTTTGGCAAAGGATGCAGCACTGAGCTCTGCCAGTTGGGCAAAGTCTACAGTGAATGAAAAGCACTGCTGTTGAGCCTGCTACTTACAGAATATTTAATAAGAAAAGATTAAGGGAAATGTGATAGCGTTTTTTCTAATATGTCATAAAATGAGGCCAATGTGACTCTCTGAAAGAAGTAAAATAAAATTGCCCAGATTCAGCAACCTGTTCTGCGCACAGAATTGCTGATCTGCATACGGAGCTCCCAGTAGCGGTTTCCCAATTTATTGCAACGGGGAAACAGATAACATGCATGCAATCTTTGTGGTTTGCAAATCTACCAGCTCTATTGCAATAACAGCAGCAACTTGTTCGTGAAAGAGGGATGTACACATAGCATGTATACAGATATTTGAATCAGGGTACATAGACGTTGTGATACATAGGGGGCTGGGCCATGGCAAACCATATACTACAATGCGGCTTTGCCCCTCAGGTGCCTCTGAACTGCAAAATGTGCTCCACATCGATTCGACAATAATGAAGAAGTAGCCGGAGTATGTGTGTTTTCTCCTGTCCGTCGTTTTACTCCTGAAAATTCCCAAACTGCACAGTCATCTCAAGTTGAAGCCATTTTTCAAGATGGCAGAAATACCACAAAATCAGTGCCGGATTTACATATAAGCTAAACAAGCTATAGCTTAGGGCCTCACTCTCTTGGGGGCCCCAAAAAAATTTAAAGGAAAAAAACCTGGATGTGCATTTATTAAAAATATTTACAAGATAAATAAAATAAAATAAAACCTACATACAGCAACAGTGTTTTGTATCGTGTAGGCTCCTGTGATGTAAATAATGGGCCCTGCCTACTAGCCTGCTCCCTAAAATATCACTGGTTTGCTCATTTCTAGATATAGGGTGCCTACATTCTGCATGTGTAAATGGCTTTAGCTACCTATTAGGTCCATAAATTACCATATAGCATATATTCAACACACAAAAACAGTGACAATTTGTTGTTGACAAAGGGCAGCTGGACATATAAAGGCCCCCATTACCTTCAGTAGCTTAGGGCTTCATCAAACCTAAATCTGGCCCTGCACACAATGAACATAAAACAATTTGCCTATTCTTCCTTCGGGGGAAAAAGGATCTTTGGGTGGTATGAACACAAGGGCAGCCCAAGGCATTTTGGCACCTGAGGCAGACACCCAAATGGCGCCCCCTCCCTGCTTAGGAAGAAGGGATGAGGTGAGATCTACATCAGGAACAAGGTGGGGGGGGGAGAGATCGGCATCTGGATCTGCTGCCTCGGCGATTCCTGCTGCCTGAGGCAGTCATCTCAGCTTGTCTTACGGCTGGGACGACCCTGTATGGACACTAACAGTTAAACACACACATTAGTTGGGGCTTCAGGAGCAGCAGGGACAGTGGCAGAAACCTAAGAAGCAAAATGTACAAAAACAGGAGAAGGGAAATGGAGAGCCAGGAGTGTCATGTTTAGACATTTGTTTAATTCTGTGCTATATACGTATTACTCTTACTAGGTAGAAATAGATTTGACATCACTGTGCCAGTTGTCCTATATCCCCTGGAGAGCTAATGCAGGTGTGTAAGGAAGGGCATGTTTACTCAAGCTGCATTTTACATTGTGATTTATCTCTTTATTCTTCAAGGAATATTTTTCAATGTGAGACAAATTAAATGTCAAAAAAGCTAATTTGGCTGCTGTTCATAAATTACATTGCCATTTAAATGCATTAATTTCATTCTTATTGCTATACTTTCTCACTTTTCATTGCAGGATTCTGTGAGATAGCCACTGGCTTTATCAATGTTTGTCTTTTATGAATGATTTAGTACTGTTTTTCTACACATCCCATTGTAAATGGGAAAATAGGATTGGTATGTCCTCTATTATTGCTAAAAGTTTAATTATTACAAATATTTGCCCCAGTTTTGTCGTAATGAAATGGTGATTTTAAACAGAAGGGAATGGGGTTTTCTATTTAGATGCACTATGAGGTTTTGAATTATTGTGACCTGCATTTCAAGATCAATCCTTTTCAGCTGTTTGATAGATGGATTTTTGTTTTAAATAGGTAAAGATTTGCCCCATTTTCATCCGTTTTTCAAGTTGTTCAAAATTGTTTGAAAATGTGTCATGGATTTAGGCTTAATGGCCACATTTATAAAACATGAACTTTGTTCTTTCAATGATACCAAGCGGATATTTTTATGCCCCCAGATTTATACCTTCAATATTTCATTACTCTTTCTCCAGTATTTCAGTGCTTTGACCCTTCATTTTAGAGAGGCATTCTAGAGAAGTATATTTATAGGGGCAAGCAATAATGGTTTCTTCCTGGAACTCTGAACAATCTTGGCATATTTCACACATCTTCAGAAAATGTTGTCAGTTCCCTTCATTTATCCCTTTCCTGTACATTTCTAAAGGTAGGATAGGATAAGTAAATGGAAACAACTCGACAACCCAAAACAGGTGTGTATACTTGACCTAGGATTTGCTAAAGATTTGGTTAACCAAGTATCTTCATGTGTTGCCATTGCGATGATACTATATATATGTATATCACCTGCTTCTGTTGGAAGAGAGGTGTATATTACCCCTCATATGTTGAATGCACTTCTGGCTGCAGTGGCCACCTGGGTAAAGAAGGATCCAGGAGCAGACCTAGACCAGGTATCTCTTCCTTCAGAAGGGAGTTCAGCCCTGTCCTCACTGAAGTATCTCCTGGTCCTGGACATAGAATCATAGAATTACAGAGTTGGAAAGGATCCTAAGGATCATTTTGATGTTTTATTATGTTTTATACCTGTTGGAAGCCACCCAGAGTGGCTGGGGTAACCCAGACAGATGGGCAGGGTACAAATAATAAAATTATTATTATAATTATTACTCCAATCCCCATCAATGCAAGAATATATAGCTGCCCCATACAAGGACCAAACCTGCATCCTTAGTATTATCAGCCATCTGAGCTATCCAGGCTTGGAAACCTCTACCTGCGTAATATATCATATCAATTTATTAGCCACCATCCAGCCCACTACTGTGCCCAGACACTGGTGCAGAACCTTCACAGTCACTCCTGATTCAGATTTTACAGAGAAATAGAGATTTGTGTCATCAGCATACTGACAGTACTTTGCTACATAACCCCTTATAATTGCTCCTAGTGGATTAATATATCTATTGCATAGCATTCAGTCAAAACAGTGCCCTGCAGCACCCCATAGCACAAATGCCTGGGGTGGTTGGGTCAAAGAGTTTATCATCCTGTTGCTTTTTGAATTTTTAGGCAAATACCTGAGCAAGCTAAGATGTTTTGCCTGAGATTCCTATGCTGGGAGAAGCAAACTCACTTATTTCTCTGACATTGTGACCGCAATAGCTTGAGTTAAATGAACAAGCCCACCTTGAGTGTTCAGGAATTACGGTGGGTGTTTATTCCTGACAATTGCATTGACTCATTGATGTAATGCTGCATCCTAGAGAATGTAGAAGACTCTCATTCTGTGCCACTCTGTTTTGTGAGATTCAGTTGCCCTTCTTCATTAATTTACACTGATTGGTTTGTATTAAAAGTACCCTTTCATCAGTGTGTATGAAACAAGCTACAGTTTCAGTCCAGTGCCACAAGAGCTGTCATTCTGTTCTTTTTTATTTTCCTGAATACTTATGGAGGCTTTTTGACATAAAGGACTTTGAACTTTGTGAGACTCATTTTTCTTCATCCATTTTCATTTTCTATGATTAAACGTTCAATCAGCCACACTGTCATAACCATTAATATACTGGTGCAATCTGTCTTCAGTAGTTGCTGAGAAACGTGCCTTGATTATTCCTTCCCAAAGTGCCGAAGAAACGGGCCTTGCTAATGAAATATTTAGCCACCCATTTATCTACCCATTTATGGCTGAACCATTATTAACTCCCAATATCGAAAGCATAATAAGGTGTCTGCAGGATGCCTGTAGCTGTTTATGCAATCATGTTGACCCTGGGATACATTCCCCAAGCAGTACTCCAAAGCCTGCGCTTCTCTCAAGGATACTTGTACAAGTAACCAATTAAAACTCACTTGTTTGAACCATTTGCCTTTTTTTTACTGGCTGAGCTCCACCTCAGCCACTTCCTTCCTTCCTTCCTTCCTTCCTTCCTTCTTACTTATATCCAGTCTCTGTCTGGTTCCATTTGCTGTTTGTCTTCCTGCCTTCTGCCCTACCAGTCCCCATGGACCTTAGCCACCACTGGGAACCTTTTGAACTTCTGTTGACATTGTGTAGGGGTGATCAATGCAGACACATTTCCCTCCAGGAGCAAGTGCATTTCTTTCTGTCTTTGCTATTGTACTGAGAAACACACCCGTTTACATTTATGTGGGTGGTGCTGTGGTCTAAACCACTGAGCCTCTTGGGCTTGCCGATCAGAAGGTTGGCGGTTCGAATCCCCATGACAGGGTGAGCTCCCGTTGCTATGTCCCAGCTCCTGCCAACCTAGCAATTTGAAAGCATGCCAGTGCAAGTAGATAAACAGGTACCGCTGTGGTGGGAAGGTAAACCGTGTTTCCATGCGCTCTGGCACTCGTCACAGTCCTCCACGTGCGAATAGCGGTTTAATCATGCTGACCACATGACCCGGAAAGCTGTCTGTGGACAAACACCAGCTCTCTCAGCCTGAAAGTGAGATGAGCACCGCTCCCCATAATCACCTTTGACTGGACTTACGTTCAGGGGTCCTTTACCTTACCTTACCTTACATTCTAGCATGGACTTTTGTGCCTTGGGTAGGATTTTGGCTTTTTCCAAGATAAGTGGCATATTTATCAATTGATACATTTTTAAGACCTTGTTTTTTTGTGTGTGAAAAACTCAAAATATTGCTCTGCCAGGAGGCAGAGGGGCGGCTTTGTGAATGACACCAGGGCCACCCAATCAACTTTCCACACACTGGAATCTCCTAGAAATAAGAACCTGTGGAATTGTGTGGGAGAAGATACAAGCCTGGAAAAGCCAACTTTTGACTTATTTGTGCTTTCAGATTGTTATACGTTATATCATCTATCGTCTGTCTATATCTATCTATCTATCTATCTATCTATCTATCTATCTATCTATCATCTATCTATCCATCCATCTATCTATCTATATCTCACACTCAGTCACGAGGCAGTGTCTTTTGTGGAACCAAACCGTTCCCTTGTCTCTTCCTTGCAGACAACAGGAACTGGGTCACTGCACTCATGTTTATGACTTTTATCTATCTACTGCATTAAAAATGTGAGTATCTCTTTCTCCTATTCACTGTTATCTACACTGAGTGGAAAAATACAGCAATGATATTCTGCATTAGCTCATCCATTTCAGTACCCTGGGAAAGTTGCAATAAGCGAGCACTTCATGAATTTTGGCAGGTTTTATAAAAGCGTGTGCACATACACAGACACAAAGAAAGAGAGAGAGACCAGTGTACACATTTCAGCACCTTCCATTTACAGATTCCCTTCAAGTCCTCTCCATTTCCTTTTGCCAAGTTCTCATCTGGGAATTCAGATTTGTTCCAGAAAATCTGGTAGAAATGCAGCATGCCTCCCCCCCCCCCAAGTTATATATTTACCTTCTTATTATATATTTAAATTGGGACTTAGAAGAGAATAATAATATAGATAAAGGTGATTGTGAATCTGAATGTAACATGGTAGGGAAAGGAATGAAGTGTTCTCATGAAAGCATTCTCAGCACCCCTTCCAGCTGCAGGTGGTGTGATGGAAAGAAATTAGATTCCACAGGAAAACTTATAATTCAGCAAGGACTTTTATTTAACTTGCCTCCTGTTGTGTGATCTGCTGTACAGGAAACAGACACTGGGGGGGGAAAGATACTTTACAAAGCACTCCTAAGTAGTGCCAAGGCTTAAATCCACCACTGCAACAAAGCTATTAAAGACAAATGGAATATGTGAATCCATAAAATTAAAAAGACAGCTGTTGTTGTTGTTCTTGCACAAAATAAGGACATGGTATTTTACAAAGCAAAAGCAAGTTTCTGCCCCAAAGAGTTCGCAATCAAAAATTTAATAGTGGTGAGACAAAGTGAACACAGGAAGAAATAGGAGACAACAAGGATGACTGTACCACATTCATATCTCATCTTTCCCCCATTATGGAACACAAGACAATGTACAAACAACAGGCAAAGTGTTATATGGTGGTCTATAAATTATATGCATCTATGCATCCATTAAAAAACTTCAGTCAACTAAATAACAGCTTGCATTGTTGATCTTCTCTTCTGTCATTCTGATGGGATCTCAGGACATGAATGGGTTTTGCTAGAAGTCCAAAGAGGAACTAACACTATGTTTGCTCTCTTAATTTGCATTTGTTCTATAACTTGTAATAAAGATGCTGGCCTGCATTCTGAGTGATGAAGTTCCTTTCCTGGACATCATTGGTGCCGCACTAAAATAAAAAATAAAAAATCACGTTCTGGGAAATAAATGCATCCTTACTGCTCTCTTCCCCCAGTTTCTCTTCATAGGTCTTAGCACACTAATTGAATTGGGAATTGTGGGTGGGATGTGAAGGAATTTAAAATGCCTATTACTCCATTGTGAATTAGGCTCTCTTCATGGCATGGTCTGGAATGTGTCCTTAGGGACGTTTGCACCGGCAAAGCTGACATGTAATGCAACAGTTCAAGATTTCTATTTGATTTATTTTAAAACCACTTACCTTTTATGGTCTTATAAACTGATTTATTATCCCTTTTTACGGCTGTCCCCAATGCTTTGTGGGGCAAGGTTTTTACAAGCCTTGTTCCTCTTTTCGAGGTCACGGATCTGAGAGCCACAGAGTGATTGCTTATATTGCCTTGGAAACTTGCGGACAGAGGAAAGAGTACAATTTACTTAATGTGTAGCAAAGCCATTGAATTGCCAAGGCAAAACTTGCCCAGTTCCTCCTTTTATAAACATGTTAAAGTATATAGCTTGCTTTGGCCGACTGCAACAGAATCGACAGAGATGTACTTACATTGTGTTGTGGCTTTGTAGTTCTTTGCTGCAGCTTCTTATCTGCATCCTCCCTCCCATCACAATGATAAATTTCCCTCTGCAGTCTTGTGTATCAGGAGAACCCAGGAAGACCAGAAAACATGTAAGCCTAACCAGTGACCAGTTTATAAGAGGACCACTTTGACCAAGAGATGGGTGGGCAGGTGGGTTAGAGCTCCTTCATCCCAAAGCAGGATATCATGTTGCACTGTTAACAAAGTACACTCCAGAGGTTCCTGGAGCATGATGAAGAACAGGGAACAATATGTGTTGACGACCACCAAGCTACACATGACAGTAGTACTCTTTATTTTACTTGATTGTATCCAGTAGCTGTGGAACTGGAGCTTCATTGCTCTTGTGTTCTCCCAATGTTGTGTGTTGCTTGGCATGATAAAGAGCTGGCTCAAGACATTTTGGCACCTGAGGCCAACCACAAAATTGCACTCCCTCTACCAGGGAAGAAGGAGTGACTGAAAGGTGACACCAGGGACCAATTTTTGAAAACAAATGGACTACAAAAAATATCTCAAGAAAAGAGACTAATTTTGAATGACAGAATAACTGAACAGGAAATAGAAGGTGCCATTCAAAATATGCAACTGGGTAAATCTCCAGGACCAGACGGCTTGACCTCTAGATACTACAGATCTTTAAAAGAATGGTTAATTCAACCATTGAAAGAGGTCTGTAACGAAATTATGGAGGGGAAGAGGGCACCAGAGTCGTGGAAAGAAGCATATATTACACTTGTACCAAAAACAGAGACTGAAAAGACACAACTTAAGAACTACCGCCCTATATCATTACTTAATGTGGATTACAAAATTTTTGCAGATATTTTGGCGAAGAGATTTAAAAAAGTGCTGTTGGAAGAGATTCATAAAGACCAAGCGGGCTTTCTCCCAGGAAGACATTTGTCTGATAATTTGAGGAATATAATTGATATCTTGGAAAAATTAGAAGTGAATATAAACACTAAAGCAGTGTTGATATTTGTAGACGCGGAGAAAGCCTTTGACAATATTTCTTGGAATTTTATGAAGAAGAATCTTCAGGGTATGGGGGTAGGCCAAGGTTTTGAGAATGGTATAAGTGCAATTTATTCAGAACAAAAGGCTGAACTAATTGTAAATCATGTTGTGACGGAAGAACTTAAAATTGAAAAAGGGACACGACAAGGTTGCCCAATTTCCCCACTTCTTTTTATTTCGGTCCTGGAGGTTCTGCTGAATATGATTAGAAGGGACCAGATGGTTAAAGGTATACAGGTCGGAATTAAACATTATAAATTGAGAGCATTTGCAGATGACTTAGTATTGACGTTACAGGAGCCAGAATCTAGTACAAAAAGGGTTTTAGAACTGATTCAAGAATTTGGTCAAGTGGCAGGATTTAAATTGAACAAGTCAAAAACCAAGGTTTTAGAGAAAAATTTAACACCGTTTGAAAGAGAGAGGTTTCAGAATGAGACAGGTTTAACAGTGGTTAAGAAAGTTAAATACCTGGGGATTAACATGACAGCAAAAAATGGGAATTTATTTAAAGATAACTATGAAAAATGTTGGTCAGAAGTGAAAAAAGATTTAGAAATTTGGTCAAATTTGAAGCTTTCACTGCTAGGCCGTATTGCTGCGATAAAGATGAATGTATTGCCTAGAATGTTGTTTTTGTTTCAAACTTTGCAGATCGTGGACAAAGTGGATTGTTTCAAGAGGTGGCAGAAAGATATTTCTAAATTTGTCTGGCAGGGCAAGAAATCCAGAATAAAATTTAAAATACTAACGGATGCAAAGGAAAGAGGTGGATTTGCCTTGCCAGACCTTAAACTGTACTATGAATCAGCAGCCTTTTGCTGGTTGAAAGAATGGCTACTTCTTGAAAACACTGACATTTTGGATCTAGAAGGTTTTAATAATGTATTTGGATGGCATGCATATTTATGGTATGATAAGGTCAAAGCACATAAAGTATTTAAAAACCACATTGTCAGGAAAGCGCTGTTTAATGTTTGGATAAGATATAAGGATTTGCTAGAAAATAAAACCCCAAGATGGCTGTCACCAATGGAAGCGAAAGCCTTGAAAAAAGTCAATATGGAGGTCAAATGGCCGAAATATTGGGAAATTTTGGAACAAGACGGAGATAGACTGAAATTGCAGAGTTTTGAAAAACTAAAAAACAAAGTGCGAGACTGGCTTCATTATTATCAAATAATGGAGGTATTTAAATTGGACAGGAAAATTGGCTTCCAGGTGGAAAGATCCAAATTAGAAACAGAATTGTTAGAACCCAAGACTAAGAACTTGTCAAGAATGTATAACTTGCTGCTGAAATGGAATACTCAAGATGAAACGGTAAAATCGGCTATGATTAAATGGGCACAGGACGTTGGTCATAACATTATGTTTGCTGATTGGGAACAGTTGTGGACCACAGGTATGAAATTTACGGCATGTAATGCCTTAAGAGAGAATATTATGAAAATGATATACAGGTGGTACATAACCCCAGTCAAGCTTGCGAAAATCTATCACTTGCCCGATAACAAATGTTGGAAATGTAAAGAAATTGAAGGTACTTTTTTCACCTTTGGTGGACGTGCCCAAAGATTAAGGCGTTCTGGGAAATGATATATAATGAATTAAAAAAGGTATTTAAGTATACCTTCCCCAAGAAACCAGAGGCCTTTCTCCTGGGCATAGTAGGCCAAATGGTGTTAAAAAAGGATAGAACTTTCTTTATGTATGCAACAACAGCAGCAAGAATACTCATCGCAAAGTATTGGAAGACACAAGAACTTCCCACGCTGGAGGAATGGCAGATGAAACTTATGGACTATATGGAATTGGCGGAAATGACTGGCAGAATCCGTGACCAGGGAGAAGAGTCGATGGAGGAAGACTGGAAGAAATTCAAAGACTATCTTCAGAAACATTGCAAAATTAAGGAATGTTAGAGTGATGTTGGATTGAAAATAAGTGGTTTCCAGCTGTACAGGTTAAAGTTAAGGATAGATTAAGATTAAAGATCAAGATTAAAGATGTTTAAAGAAATGGAAATTTGATAATAAAAGGGAAAAATTTAAAGCTATATGACATTAAGATCAAGGATTAGGTTTAAAAAAGCTGAAGTTATATATTTTAACATTTTATTAAATTAAAGATTGGGATTAAAAAAGTGGAAAAGAAACTGCTGGACAAATAATGTGGATTGGAATACAAAAGAGGGAGGTATGAGGAAGTCCAGAAAATAAGTAATTTAAAATTGGAAAAGGAAAAGAGAGTTTGTTTTTAATTGTTATGTTTTGTGTTTTTATTGTTAAGTTTTGTATTGTTTTGTGTGTGTGTTGTTTTTCTTTTTTCTTTGTTTAAAACCTTAATAAAAAATTATTAAAAAAAGAAGAAAAAAAAAGAAAGGTGACACCAGGAACAAGCGGGGGAATACAGATCTATATCGGGAACAAGAGGGTGAGTGAAGATCTGCAGCAGGAACAAGGGGAATCAAATCAACCTTATCCAACAGCCGAAGTGGGATTCAAAAGCTGTCAGAGGGGCAAGGAGCCTGCTTTGAATCATTCAGGGAGGAGACCTCAGAGGGTGGTCCTTCCCATTTGCTCCCTACTGGTGGGAGAAGACCAGTGGAATCCCATATTCTCCTATTGTGATTTGATTTTGGTGATCACTCATAGCCGAGTAATATTGTCTTCCATAAACACGGTCTTAACGGTGTGTTCGTAAGTGACTGTGGAAGCCAGCTCTGGATCCACACATCCTTCCACAGTGGGGACATAGGTTTCCAGGCAGGAGTTGATCACTATGAAGAAGCCACTGTAGAGGTGGTGGTGGGCCCTCTGCTGAGGAGGCAGTAGATCCAACCTCCAAGGAGAGCTGGTAATGCATTCCTTGGAGGTCAGATCTGCAGCTCTTGTGTTGGAAGGGGAAAAAAAATAATCTCACACTACTATGGCTCAGATGTTCAGATGCACTTTGGACATCCCCATGACTGCTTTTGTTAAGGAGCGGTTGTGTAGTGTAGCCCTGTGTAAAATGTTTGAAAGTCACTGTGTTTTAGTGAGCTGAATGAGAAACCAATTTCACTGTTCTTACTGAGAAAGCACCCCCCACCAAAAAAGAGAGTATAGTTCAGTTTATAAAATTCTTACGTTATTGGTAAGATACATACTGTTTGATTTTTCCTCCCGTTTTAATTTCAGGTTATAAATAGGATTATGTTACTGACTTCACTCCAGCTTTTTGAGTATTACTTACAGTAGAATGTGTGTGGTGTCTGACCATAAAAGTCAGGGAGAAAATTAAACTCACATGGTTGAATCTTGAGAGAAGATGGATTTTACATTTGCTTTTTCTAACGTGTGTTTACCCAAGGGACATGATCATAAAAGATTCATCCAGTCCATAAAAAAAAAATCATATTAATAATTTGTAATAGTAATTATTGTTAAGGTCTTCCCTCTGGAAACACTCTTACTCTGATTTTATGAACAAAGATACTTTACATAGCAAGCAACCCAGCCTTTCTACTGCACTGTTGCATTTATTTTAAAAGTAAAACAGCCATCCAGAGGGAAAGAGTCTTCTGACAGCAAAAGGGTATGCAATAGTTCCACCCACTTGTATACATTTCCTTGTATACCTTTGAAACTTCTGTAGTTTAGGCTAGGATTTTGATACCTAGCTGTCTCCACTGGGCTCCTCCCTCTTGCTGCCTTTTATTCCATACTTCACCACTATTGGAGACCATGTCAGATTAGATGACAGAACCAATAGTCCCACATAGAAAAAATGGGCTTCCAGCATCTCTGTGCAACCCTGTCAAGAGATGTGGCTCACTAGGGTTGCAGTAACAGTCACTGCTCACCAGTGAGAATAATCACAGGGACCTCCTAATTCTGGTCACATTTCACAAAAAGCAGAACTATGGCCTTCAAATAATGTGTATCCTCTGGAGTCCAGATGGACTTTGATGGAACAGAAATGTTGATGGATCTCAGGGTATAGTTGTAGTCCTCAAATCAATTTGTCATAACTGCAGCCAGTGCTCTGCTGAATAGATGGTATACTGCAGTGGCTAACATTGTGAGTTGTTATGTGACCTTGGATGAGCCACTATCTTCTCATTCCCAGTCTAGCATATGCAGTAAGTGGTTAAATTGTGACAATTATTAGAAGGATGTATGCAAAGCACTTTGAACACGCTGAAGCTCTGCATGTGGGAACTGCAGCAAAATGGTTCTGTGTGAAGCACTCAGTCTCAGAATTCACCATGCCATGCCCTTTTCCAGGGTAAACCACTCAATTCCACCTCCTCTGGTTGTCTGCCCCTCCTCCAAAAGTCAATTGGTATATATACTTGGGCTCCAACCGTAACCCCACTTACCCGGGAGGAAGCCCCATTGAATTCAGTAGGAATTACTTCTGAGTAGATATGGTTAGGATTGTACTGTTAGTCCCCATGAAATTGTTTTGGGTTCCTGCTCCTCATGGTTTCTCCCCCCCTAAAGATTTTTTGTGTTTCTTTAAATCTTGGATTCCTTTTATCTTGTGTCTGGAGGTACTGCTTTGGCTACAAAAGCACCTACACTCTTTGAGCCACAAGTATACAGGATATATGGTAAGTGCTGCTATCCTAACTCATATTGTTAAGAGCTAATCAGAGTGGTCCAACCTTCAGTGAATTACTACATACATACCCCCTCTCCAAGCATATAGAGCTACAGCCATACCTGGTTTGTGTAGGTGTGGACATCGCCCAGTATAGCTGCAGAGCTGTTGCAGTACACACTTTTTAATTAGCTGAGCTCTTCTGATTGCTGTCTTGTTACTTAAGTCATCAGGTTGAGTTTTTTCTCCAGCTGGTGATTTTGAAAGCAATTGCAGGTCTGTTTAAAAGAAGAACTGATTTGACTTGACACACAGAAGGTATTTTAAAGGTAACTTCATGTGAATCTGTAAGATATCATTAGGCTTGAATTTCCTCCAGACATTTATTGGCTGAAGGCCTGAGTCAGCATTACAAGTCAAGGCATATTTAAAAGATATACCCAATTTTTAAAAGCTCACTCGTATACTTCCCCCATCCCTAGCCAAGAATGTCTGCCATCATGGTGTCCTGTACTTGGAATATATCAAAAGGTACCTGGAATGTGAGACACCAGGTCCTGTGCTGGTAGATCACTTGCCTTCTACTGCTTCTTCCAATGGCATAGATGGTAATGATTCTATTTTATTTTAATGCCATCAGAGGTACTGGACAGCAGCTACTATCGTAGTCTCAGATGCTTTTCTATCTTGCATGCTTGTCATTTATGCCACTGTAAGTGCCAAATGCATATAAAATGCTGCACATCTGATTTAAATGCAGACAGAGCCTTCCTAGTTCCACTTCTCTAAGGCCAAATAATCTTATGAGTCTATAACCGATAACAGATGATTACACAGGAAATCTTTGTGCACTGAGAAGCTTGCTTAAGAGAATACAGTAGCTGGAGCATCATGCCTGATTAATCTTATTTCACCGGTGTATTCTTGAGTTGTGTTTAGTGGCATATTCTTGAAGGATTCCTCTTCTTCAGAGCGATGAGTTCACTGCTACAGCAATCAAATCCCCTTCGGGATGAAAGAAGCACATGAAATGGCAGAGCCTGAGGGAATGGAGAAGGACAAAGGACTTCTGGCAAGTCAAATACATATAGGTTAGGTCTGTACACTGAAGAGCTCAAGGTTAATCAAGGTTAATCAAGGATAGGTATGGAGAAAGAATATATTTTTCAAAAGTGACTATTCCTACCCAAGTCCTCTCATAGCCCCTTCCTTTCCCCTCATCTGGGCATTTGAGTTCTCACAGTGATGGGATTCCAAGAAAAAAGTGGCCTTGTAAGGAATTATGGAATTGTGAATTTAGTTTCAAATACTATAGCAGGGCTGGGGAACCTGGGGCCTGGGGGCTGAACGTGATCATCCAGTTTTCTTTGTTTGGCCCTCTCCTGCAGGTCAAATCTCTGTAGGCCACATTCCTCACTGGCCTTGCTTCACATTTCAAGTGTTTTGCCTGACTGGAATGTGCCTTTGAAGTTTGACAGGTGGCCCTTGGAAGGTTGCCCAGGTGGGAATCTGGCCCTCAGGTAGCAAAAGTAACCTATTGATACAGCCTTCTCTTGTAGCTTTTCAGCAAATGTTAAGGTTGTCCACAGGAAGAAGAGATACCATATTTTCCACTCTATAAGATGCACCAGACCACAAGACGCACCTAGTTTTTGGAGGAGGAAAACAAGAAAAATAATAATAATCCTGAATCTCACAAGCCAGAACAGCAAGAGGGATCACTGTGCAGTGAAAGCAGCATCCCTCTTTGTGTTCTGGCTTCTGGGATAGCTGCGCAGCCTGTATTCGCTCCATAAGATGCACACACATTTCCCCTTACTTTTTAGGAGGGAAAAAGTGAGTCTTATAGAGCAAAAAATACGGTTTGAGGAATATATTCAAAGGTGGTGCTAGAGGAAAAGTTAAACAAGCAAACATAAAATTTTAATGGATGGAGGGAACTATCCTAAATTATTTGGTGTAAGTGTGAGTCAACACAGTTCTGCATATGATACCTTCTGAATATGATGCTCATTTTACTTGAGATTGTAGACCACAAGCCATTTTCTCCAGTGGGGATTCTGCCAAATACCAATTGAAGTCATTGTACCAGCGTTTCCCCAAAGGAGGCACGCGACCTGACCCTCGGGGAGGGGATACTGACATAAGGTTACCAGACGTCCGCGTTTCCCAGGGACAGTCCCCGGATTTACAAATCAGTCCCCATACAAAATCCATCTATTTAGTAGGAAGTTGAAAAGTGTCCCCGGATTCATTGGGGAAAAATCTGCAACCATATACTGACACCAATAAGGTGTACAAGGGATGGAGGACAACGGAGAGATAAACCTATTGGCATTGCTTTGCTTTTAGCAATGCAAATCTGTCCGTCGGTATTTGGTTGGAGAAAAGGAAAGCAGCAACAAATGACAGATGAGCAGATATAAATAGGCTCCCCGGGAGGCAAGAGAAGATGGAGTGGATCCCTACATGCCTTTTGTCAACTTGTAACAGCTTCTGTAGAGTTGTATACATTTTGTCCCTTCAGAGAAGATTTTACATTCTTGCAAATGTATACTGAAGAAGAACCAATATTTTATCTAGCCCAGTTTGTGACTAATATATTTTCACAGGCAGAGGTCCTTTCCCATTCTGCTCTCTCTTTTTAATTGGAGATAGATTGAATCTGGGACATTCTGTATGCCAAGGTGTGTTCTCCGTTTCCACGCTATTGGCCCTTCAGATATATGCTAAAGAAAAAGTAATGGGCTGAAGAAGTACATCCAATGCAGCTCTGATCTTGGGTGTCACAAGGCCTGTTTCTGCATAGATGACTTCTCACTATGTAAAAAAACCACACATGCCCTATGGATCTCAACCGAGAATGTTGGACATGACCTGGTCCTCTTGACAGCAGTGATCAAATAACCCCACCAGAGACGAGCTGGGGGTGGGTTAACATTGCCACACTGTTATCTAGTAAAATAAAGCCACTTTGCTGCTATTTATATAAGGACCATGCACTATTGTATCACTAAGCAAAGCCAGATGGTGTCCTCAAGGCTTGTTTTGGATAATTGGGTCATTTGTTTTCCCTCCAACGTGATATTATTTCACCACTCTCTCCTAAAAGCTTTTCAGAAAATTGCCCTCCACCAGTACTGAAAACAGCTGGAATGGATTTGGGGATTCTAACTCATATTTTCCTAATTTGAATTTTTTGTTTAAAAATTCTCAGTCACGGGTACTGGTTTTTGATATGGGGTTTTATTTTTTTATTTTAAAATAATAATAACAAAGGTGTCAAAAGTGCTGAATTGGGTATTCTGAGGCTTGACACTATTTCCTTAAAACATATCAATGCAATTTAAAACTTTTTTTAAAAAAAATGTATGTCTCAGACTCAAAATATTCAGATCCTGAAAAACTTACATTTTTCACACCAGGTTCCATTTCAGCTTCAGCATGTATCATCACCTCTCATTATGACGTATTTTCAAGACAGTGTGCTTTATTTGGCATACAGTCATGAATTATATCACAGTGGATTTTCAATTGGGCCCTATGTAAGTGACTAGGTTGTCCTGCCTTGAACAATCTTTGGAACAGCTATAAGTTAATCAAACTGAGCTGTGTGCGAATGGCCTCTCAAAATTCTCCACCTTATTTTCAGGAAGAGAAATTAGGGGGACCATTTCACCAAAATTCCCCAGAGGAGGAAAATCCTGCAACAGCTTGCATTCACCCCTTGCAAAAGCACAGCTTCTTTCCTTCTTGCAAATGTCTTCTGAGAAAATTTTGGCTTGGTTTGGCAGATATCTAATAGGAAATCAAATGCCGGAGGCAGTGCTCACTTTCTGATTGCAAAGAAGCATCTGGAGCTATTGTGCAGTTTTAAGACAATACGAAGAAATCCTCTTGTCCCCTGGGAGCCTCATTTTGGACACTGGGAGCAGCAAACAGAGAGAAAGAAGGCAGCAAGTGGTGGCAGCAATGTTATGCACAGCCCTCTTTACATAGGACAGATCTAGGAATTGTGGCCTGGGGTGAGGGACAGAAGCAAAGTTCAATGGCAGTGAGGACTGGCAGGAGGAAAAAAGTGTGTGGCAATGGGTATGCCATTGCAAAGAGGACAGACAAGGTTAAAGTGATGCATGTAATTTGCCAGTTATTGATTCTGGTATGTGGGTTTTGAGTGTTGACCTTACTCCTTGGGCATTTCAATAAGAAGATGGATCACTCTCTGTTTGCCACTTTGGTTTGGGGCTACATTTCCACATAACTTTTGGCATAATTAACTCTTTTGTCCTCGTCATCAACGGGAATGAAGAATGTTGGTGTCTCTGTATTGTTTCACATCTGTCCTCCTTGCTCACTTTCTTTCTTAAGTATCATCCCATCTGTTATTCTTTGTCCTTCTCTGCCCTCGCCACCCACCCAACATCAAAATATAGATTGTAAGCTCCTTGGGGGGCAGAGTCCTTTCTCCTGCCCCCCACCAAGAAATTCTGTAAAGCACCATGTTGTTGTATAAATAGAGATCTGTAACAATTTGCAGCTCTCTGGTGCATTATAATTTCTAACGTCTCCCTTTCTGGTTTTGTTTTTGTTACTCTGAATGATGAGAACATTACTGCTATCCATACCCTATAACTTATTTAGACTAGTCTACTCCCCCCCAAGTGCTGGTAGCTTCACTCAGTTCTACATTTCACCTCTTGCGCTGATCTTTTGCTTTACCTTGATCTACTACCAGCATGGAAATAACTTACTGAAGATCTGACCTCGGTGTGTACCTTGATTATGGAACATGTACATACTTGGCCCTGGCAATATTGCTTTGCTTTGATTGACTTCTGGCTTCTAACCCTGTGCTCTTCTGGTCATGGCTGTAAGCTGCACCCTCTCAGGAGCAAAGCTCAGCGGATCCTCTCTTCTGCTCTCTTGATATTTTCACTGAAAGCACGCTGTGACCTTTCGTTGCAATGCCTTCATTTCACCTACTACATCATGCTCACAAACTGAAAAAAAAAAAAAAAAACACAAGAAAGATTTGATTATTTCAGCCTACAGATATTGCGACAGGGAGAAGTGAAAAAAAGAGAGAAGAGAACAGCGGTATGAAAAGCTTTGTAGAGAAATGCGAATAAGCGCCTTAATTTTGCCAGTTGGACTCTCTATTGAAAGAGGGCTTTGGCTGTTACAAATGCAGAACCCCTAGGTGGCTTTGTGTTTTATCACATGGAGGCAAACGGCAGGGAATGGAGATATCTAAAGCAAAATAACATTATGGATATGCAGTGGGAAAGATCTGTATTCTGTTCCCTTTTGGCATGCCCTGCTGTGATCTCATTAAATTCTCATTTAACTTTTAGAGAGAAAGGCGATACAGACTTAGCCTCCAAGTCTAACAGTTGCAACCCCATTCCTGATTGAGGCCTGCTTGGTGGGGACAAGATCATAAAATCCTTGTGTGCCAAACATACACTGGTGCAGGCAGTCCAGGGCCATAAAGCACTGCCATTGCACCAGTGGAACTTAGGGCAGGCAGGACACAACCAGTGCAAAGGTAGGAAAGTAGAGATGGGCATGGTCTTTGTGGCACATGCTGAATTGGCCTGCAAATAAGACAAACTGCTTTCCCCCTCCCTTGCCCAAAATGAGAAATCTGAATTTGTTCAGCTAGCCCCACACCTACTCAGCCCTAAAGGAGTGTGTAGAGCACTGGTCTTCAACTGATGAGCGGGAACCACTAGTGGGTCATGGCCTGATCCAAGGTGGGTCACAACAGAGGCACTACCACCATGCAAATCTATGGCAAAAGGTTAGGAAATGGGTCCCCAAATGCACATTTGGATTAAAAGTGAGTCTTGGGTCTGAAAAGGTTGAAGAATACTGGTGTAGAGTCTTGTGAGCAACACAGATAATCACAGCTTCCATGGCCATGTTCGCATTATTATTGGCTTAGAATACAGTGGAGATATTTCCCCCTGCTGGATTTCAAGTGACATTTGCATGGTGTTGCTTGCCTCTTGGATGTGGTGGGGATGTATTATTATTATTATTATTATTATTATTATTATTATTATTGGTGCTCAGGAGAGTCCGAAGGCACCACAGACACCTTCTCTCCACATTTCAGCTGGAACTCTGGCCAAAGCATTCCATAGATTCAGGCATTTGAACATAAAGGCCCTGGATCTGCATAATGGAATTTCTGATGTAATCGCTGAAAAACATGCCGATGTCTGCTTGCATTGTACACAGCAGTGTAGATAACTGAAGCATTTATGCCCCCAGTTCTAGTGTGGAACAGAGATCTCAGCAAACTGATTCCTTCCTTTTTATCTAGCCAAGCATGGATATCTGGAGATTTACAGTGAAGCATTAAGCTGACAGAGGTCTATGTCTACGTTTCTACATTTATTCTAATGGCTTTCCAACCTACTGCATCTTTCTCCTATATATTCTCTCAAGCATATGATTCAAACTTCTGGCCAAGGTTGTGCGGTTGGCAAGAATGCTGAATAACCTAAGGGAGAATGAAGTGGGGGAGAAAACTGTTAAACTTTAATCGAGAAAATGGAATATAAATTCAGTCCTATAACAAAGGGAAAAAATGCATTTGAACTAGGTTTTGCCTGGATAATAAAAACCAGGGCAGAAGATTTAGAAAAACCACAATCTATTGATTTAACAATATTCTCTATTAGAAAGAGGAGTCCAGTCTGCTTCTCAGCCGACAAAGAATATAAGTAGTGTCTCTCTTTATGAAGCTTCTTTGGGAATAAGAGACCACATTTTAGAAAACCCCATAGAGGTTAACTAGTTTTTCCAACATGTTAGTTTTAACATGTCAGTTAAAATAACAATAATGCAGCAGATGAACAAGTAACCTATTTACAGGTAACCCACCAGATTACCCCCCTTATCCCATAATAGCCAAACCCTGAGGGTCTGTGACCATATAATATTGATCCTGTGCCAGGCTCCCCCAAAGTCCCTCCCACCACCACAGCCAGGCTGGGCAATTGGAATGGAATAACTGATTGGAATGGAATAAGTTGGAATAACTGATTTACCTATCTCTGTACAAGGGGAGAAGGTGAGACCTCCTTATCTAATTTCTCTCATGGGAGGAAGCTGATTGCTAAACCAATGACAGTTTCTTTCTTCTTAGGCAAAACTGCACTCCTTGCTGCTTTGGGTGACATCATTTTTCTTTTAAATAAGTAAATGTTGATATTTGTATCTCAAAAGAAAAAAAAAGGGGGCAGGATTTTAAAAAAGCAAAGGAAGCAAAAGTAGAGGCTTAGCCTTTTGTTATTATTATTATTTGAATGGGTTTTTTAATTAGTTTTTATTAAGGATTTTTTGTATTATAAAACAGATAGGGAAAAGTATCTATCATCTCCACTTTTAATTCATAGAGTATTTTTGAATGTTAGGAGATGATAGTTTTATGTATTTTGGTGAAACTTGAGCTGGCTGTCCCTGAATTTTATTTAAGTGTTGTGATGGGGAAAATGCAGGTTTGCATTCATTTAGGCAACACGGAGTTTATAAATGGTATCGATATTCAGTATCAATTAAAAAATAAATAAATCTATTGTCAAATAATACTAGTCCTAATAAAACCAATAAAATGTCCAATGTTCATTTGTGACACAAGAGTAAGGTTCCCCTGCTAAGGCAACATGTTGCTTGACAGGTGAACCATAGTAATCAATTAAAACATATTGGACATTTTATTGTTTTTTAAAAGAAATATTATTGTTTGGTAAGAAATATTATTCAGTTCCATTTTGAGGTTCTGCCTCTTCTTTGAATTCTTTGTTTCTTTTAACCTCACAAAAAGATTGCTTTCTGTCATAAACTGTGGGATGTTTTTCTCCTCTAAAAACTAGATGAGTTGTGCAACAAGAAATCTGTAAAATTCAGGATTTTTAAGGTGAGCCCTTTTGCCACAATCTTCAACTCTCTGGCCACAGAGACAATGGATAAAGAGCTACTCCCATGGGCCGCAGTGCATGAGAGTAAACGGGCACAACTGTTATCCATGCTGAATTCATCCACCCAAGCTTCTCAATTTCTGAACCTGTCAGTCAAACTTCTTTCATCAGAATTAAATTGACTTAAACAAATAAGCAGAAAGAAAAAAGGCCCATAGCTTTCAAACGAGAATGCCTGCAGTGTGAAAATGAATTATTATGTAGTTCAGGCTCCATTTCAAGTTTGTGACCTATTTCTAACCATGTGTTTTGCTTGCTCCATATTGGCTAAATGAATGCACATCTGCATTGCCCCCCCATCACAAAGCTTAAATAAAGTTCAGATGTTTAGGGCCAACCAGCTCAAGTTTCACCAATATAAACAGAAATATCATCTCCTGATTTTTTTTAAAATAAAGATTGGTGCTGTTTTCATTTCCTCCCATCCTTGTGTGGATGCACGTGTTTTTAAAACCATTTGTAAAGACCTGACAATCATTATTTCATTTTAGGCCAAATCAGACTAGGTTTGTGTCTAAAACTAAAACCAACCTTCTGAAAAATGAACTTTTAATTCAAGGAGTGTGTGGAAGAGCAGGTTGAAAGCAAGGAAGGCTTAGGTAAAGGCAGGCCCCTCCTCCAGCACAGTAAGTCTTCAAAGCCTCTCCACCCTTCTCATGGATTGTGGAAGCTGGGCAGAAGAAAAGCAGCTGAAAGGGTATAGGATGGAGCAAATTCCTTTTCATCCCGTGTCTTCCTGACCCTACTTTGCAAAGGAGAAGCTATGGATAAGCTTAAAGGTAGTGTGGGGAATGAGGAAGAAATTTGATTTTGTTCACATTTAAAGCCAAACTGATCCAACTTGCACTTTTGAAACAATACCCAAACCAAAATGTAGCCCTCATTTGAAATCCACACTTTGCACTGAATTTTGCAGTGCAGTTCGCCAGCTAATTAATGTGTCCCAAAATACACACACTAGGGTAAAGTGTGCATTAAAATGCATAATTAGTGAAAATAAATTAAAATGCATTAAATTAAACTTTGCTTTGGAAATGTGTATATTAGGCAAAATTGCATACAAATTTGTACTCCAGGAGAAATTCACTGATGATTTCTTATGAGGAATTAAATAAATAAAAAGAAATATCAAGCTGATGTGGAAATGTGGAGAACAGAATTTAAGATTGGAAAAATGAGGAACTGAACCTGACAGATTCACCCATTCCTAAAAAGCAGTGGAGGATAAGCATAGAGAGGGCAACTGGTATCCATGCAAATGCACTGCCCCCACTTCATGGTTTTTAAGCTGTTCTCCCAGACCCTCTAAGACCAGAAAGAGCTGACCGGAGAACTGGGAGCAGCTTAGCAGATTGTTTGCACAGGGGAATCAATGGGTGGGGCAAGTTTCAATGTTTCATTTCATCTGCTGATTTTCCTCCAGAAATATTCTGCGTTTGTATTACCTTAACCAACACTAGTTGGGGAACCTGCTTTTGCCAAAGATCATCTTTTAGTTCTATCCTAAGAGCTACCGATTTGTAAAATGCATGCTTAGCTCATCAGGAACAGGAAGCCAGGTTCCTTGGGTCCAATTTTCAGTTGACTTCCAGTTTTCTGACTCTCTGACAAATCTCTTGTTTGTTTGACTTTGTCCCAGTGATGGGTACATCAGCATTTCAAATGTCAATCATTGGCATTTGGCACCAGCGTAACCCACTAATGATATCACTTATACAATATGTCCACCATTGTGTGTAGCAAACATATCAACATCTTCTGAAGCGCCTGATAAGAGTCTGAGATATGAGGTAATCAGCACTCAGCTGTGTGAGCACAGTTCCTCTAGGGTATGTTGCGAAATAGAATAAGGGCACTCTCTGGCAAAAGCTAGCATCCCTGTTGGTCTCCTGAGTGGGTTCAAGAGAGCAGAGCCGTCCTTCCAGCCTTTGGTTGTCAGACAATTGTAGCAGCTTTTGGTTGCCATGTTCAAGCCAAGGATTGTGACTGTAGGTGATCCAATCACAGCCAGCCTACTGAAAAAGCTACTTTGCGCAGTGCTTTGTGTTTGTTAACAGTTTGTTTTGGCTATTGCTAAGACACCTGAATTGTTGGAAGCTTTACTTTAGTCTGTTTAGCAAAGCCCACAACAGAGGATGTCCCCGATCCTCGTCAGCGCCCACATTCCTCAGCCAAATGTTTCACAGCAAAATATTTTCTCAGCTGGATAGGAAAAGCAGTAAAACTGCAAACAGCAGTGGTGGAAATGATCGGCACCCAGGAGACACTTATTTTCTGCTTTCACATGGCAGAGCCTGAAATATGAATCCCTGTCTTGCTCCTAATTTACCTTGAAAAATTCCAGTTCTGGCATAGCAAATGTAAATTGTCAAACATGCACTCCACTGGAGTGTAGAAATGTGGAACACATTCAGAAATGATAGCAACTTATTCTGCTTTCAATCATACATTTGTTCTACCTCTGTATGATAAATGGGCACTGTGTCTGTTTTCTCTGACGTTAAGAAGTATCAAACAGAAATATTCTCTCTCAAGTTATTGCTAGCATTCTATAAACTCCTGTTGTAGCTCAAATCCCTAAACAAGACATTTTGTGCATGTGCAGCTTTAATGAATTAGGGATTCTTTTTGGTAGGCTAAATAAAATCTTTTTATGAATTTTGTAAACCCAGCGGCCTCAATCCAGGAATTTATTACAGGCCAGGGAGATTCGAAGTGCAAATGGAGGACCACTATTCACCATTCATGCCCATGTTGGCTGCTGAAGACATTTACTCTTATATTAAAACTCCTTCTCGGTTCTGTCCCTCATGGTCCAGAAACTTTGGGTACACATGTGCACATATGTTAAAGGGAAATTATATGGCAAGTAAAACATAAAACACACAACACATAAAGCAGAAGAATAAAACAGCAGCATTTCACATATTTAAGCATAGGGGGCGAAATAGTTACACAGCCCAGCACCACCTTCTGGAACTGACCTACCAGGTCAGACTGTAGCTCCCAGAATGTGGTGCCTCCAATTACCATCCCAACCAGAAGGATGTTATTGTCAGTGGTATCGGTGCAGGTGAGAAGTCTAGGAGAGCTAGTAAGCTTGCATTCCCTTTACCTGCCCAAAGGGAAGAACTTCAGCACTTGACCAATCGTTAAAATTCTCTTCCACACCCAAGGAAGATTTCTCTAGGGGTGGCTGTTACAACCATTTGGTCTCCTTTATCACCACATGTAGGAAATTAAAAAGTAGGCTTATAAAGTTTTGTTTTTACTTTTTTACTCTTTGGTAGCGAAAGGTTGCCATTGTTGGGGGTGCTTTTAACCTAGGGAGTTAGACTCCTCTAACCTCTGATACCACCTGCTTATCATTCTTCATTTACGTTTTACTGTTTTTTTGTGGCTGAACACAGTGCAGCATGCAAAGTTGCATACTGTGTTTTATCACAACAATTGTTAAAAAATAGCTGGATTAGACGAATTATAAGGGCAAGGAAGTATGCTCTAAAGAAGCACTTCAGCCAGACATGAACTCTTGCCCTAATGCATTGCCTATAAAAATTATAAAGAAGAAAAGAATATATTTTGTTACATTTTCATCCAGGCCTTTCTATCTAGTTAAAGCCAGGCTGATCTGGTGGGTTTGCTTGGGTAGAAATTCTGCAGCCGACCAAGCAGCCCTTTTCCCTCTAGCGCTTCCCTTCTGCTCTCCAGTCTGAGGGCAACTTGCAACTGGAGACAAGTGCTGGCAGAGAAGCAGGAAGCAAGCTCACTGCAGCTGCTTCAACACTGGCTAATGGATAGGGCTCCATCAATCATTTATTATGGTCACTCATCGAGAGAATCTCACTACGATATTTTCTGAGCTAGACTGTAATATAGTCACACTGATTCCTTCCCTTCTCCTCTATATTCTTGCATTGTAGCTCACCACTAGGGGTGTTAGACCTTCAAGGGTTCGAGTCCCAGCTCGTCAAATCTGAAGCTCTTGATTTGTGTTTCCATTCCATATCCTCAAATCGATTGTTTTAATGAGCACAGCTAATTAGTGAAGTTCAGGATAGCACAATGAAGCTCAAGATAACTTTCCGTATGCTATGATGGGCTTCATGCTGGTAGTCAACGGGCTTGATTGTAATGGGTGACACTATTGCATTGTGACAGCGGTCATGAGCCTAAGAGACTTTTGCCCTCCTTAATCTTATAAGCTTTGCACTGTGGAATGCTCCCATCAGTTTTTATTAGGCAAAAATCAACCCAAGCCTATCTCTTCTCATGATGATGTGCTGCAGGCTTTTCTGTCAGGTTGAATGTTGCCAATTTGCTAGAAAAAGAAGTCTGCTGGGGCCACTGAAAACACCATTAATTTGAATCCAGAAAACTGATTGTTAACAGATGAGCAAATACAGTATTAAGAAAGGTGTTGTTTCAGTTCAGGAGCTAAATGCAGAAAGCACCTTTGACATAATATATCCCATCACCATGGATATAGTATGCTTTTCTTGAGATTAAGGGTGTAATTATATACTGAAGATCTGCTGGCTAAGGGGCTGTATGGGAGGTGCCATGATGCCTGCAGAATGCTAAATGTGCCAGGATGTAAAATATGCTTCTCTTTACTAAGTCTTTGCTTGGTTTTGCATTTTAATTATATTCATACCATAAGATCAGAAGCATTTCCAGAAAAGCCATAAAACAAATAAGAAATAATGTCATCAAATTCTCCCCCCCCAGCCATCTATTTCCTCCTCTTTGCTTCTCAAGTGCAAACTGTACATAAGGCACACACACGCACAACCTGAAGTTATTAACAGCATCTCTCCATTCTTTTTGCCAACCAGCAGAGAAACTGCTATTAATCTAGATAGGTTGCTTCTGAGGTCCTCAAGTATACTGGCAACGTGTTTAAATTTAAGTAGCCATGGTTTCTATTTTCTAATGCTTGCTGAACCACAAACAAATCCAGGGAAAAGGAGAAACATTTAGCTTTCTGTTGATTTCAACAACAACAAAAAATAAAATAATAAATCAGCTGTCTTAACCCTATATACCTTCAGAATTCCATTTGCTGCTATGGAGCAGGGGGATATATTTTACTTTCTGTAATATAGCTCTCTGTATGTTTGCCGATATCTGTGGCTGATTATTGAAAAATGCTTGGGAGGTTGAGAACGGTGGGCTGTAATGTACTGCTGCAACCCCTCAGGCTGTCATTTTGCAGTAGACCTAATTATAGCATTCTCGGCAAGCCTCTTTGATTTCACATTTGTTTATTGGAAGAAATATAACTGCATTTTTTAGGAAAAAAATCCACATGAATGTGGAAGGATATGAGTTTTTTCTCTTTGTCACAATGAATGCATGTTTATATACAGATATACATGCCACATTTGTACACTATCAGATCCCTGTCCGCTTTGCCCAAGGCCCAGAGTGAGGCAGTTATTCAGCAAGTGTGAAATGCAAAAGGAAATCTAATGAGCACTGCGGGATGGAGGAAGCCTCTAAAATCCCCCTTCATAGTCCCTCTTTCCTACAAAAACCAGAAAAGTTGTTATGTGAGCCTGCCCATATTAACCTGCTCTCTTGCCATGTAGAAACTCCCTGGGTTTTGCTGAGGCACATATAAAACATTCATGCTTACACATTTCCCAGCATTTGGAAGGGTATACTTAATGTTCTCATCTTTTATTTGTTTGATTTAGATTCATGGAGAGATGTGATCAAGACAGATTTGAAGTTTGGGCCTTTCCACTGATGTATTGCTGAGCAACCGAAGAATATCAAGCACAGCTGAAATTCCCAATGGCATTTCAGCCACTTGTATAAAATAAAGGCCCAGTCTCATTAGGAGTCTAACACAAACATGCCTTTCTCTATGAGATAAGAACTGTCACTGAGATCTAGCATGCTAAGATGTTACTATATCTCTCTATGAAACCTAGTTCCTGGCATTTCATTGTGTTCTCTTTGAGGGACTCAATCCAGAATCCAAAGTAAGAACATGTGGGACCTTTAAGAACAGTTGTTTAGAATCACAAAGGAGGTAAGGTAAAGGTAAAGGACCCTTGGATGGTTAAGTCCAGTCAAAGGCGACTATGGGGTTGCGGCACTCATCTCTCATTCAGGCTGAGGGAGCCGGTGTTTGTCCACAGACAGCTTTCCGGGTCATGTGGTCAGCAGGACTAAACTGCTTCTGGTGCAACGGAATGCCGTGACAGAAACCAGAGCGCATGAAAATGTTGTTTACCTTCCCATCGCAGCGGTGCCTATTTATCTACTTGCACCGGCATGCTTTTCAACTGCTAGGTTGGCAGGAGCTGGGACAGAGCAATGGGGGCTCACCCCGTCATGGGAATTCAAACCGCCAACCTTCCAATTGGCAAGCCCAAGAAGCTCAGTGGTTTAGACCACCATGCCACCCACAGGTGTGAACAGGTCCTGCTCTTTGGCTTCCCATAGGCAGCAGGCCGGCCACTAGATGGGCCACTGACCTGATCGAGCAGGATCTTATGTTGTGGACAGACACAGATGCCTGAGCAAAACCTTCATCAGAGATCCTAATGATCCAAGCTCTGCCTATTTACTCCTGTAAATCCCAGGGCTGGCCAGTCTTCTTATTGCACTTGCCGTCAGCTTGTGCTCACTACTCCACGAATGGCTTCCCATGGCCTTGCTTTGCTGGATCCCCTACAGGCCCACAATTCCACCTTCTAGATATCTTTTATCTCTTCTGTCATCCACTGCAAGAGATTATTAAGTGATCCTCAGCTTTGCATAGCTGCATGGTGATATTTGGGAAAGGAAACTATTATGCTATTATTTCTCATCCAAATGTCTTTATTTCAAAGTACAGTCATATCTCGAGATATATACGCTTCAGGTTGAGCGCTTTCGGGTTGCTGTCACGTCTTGAATTCTGTTTGGGATGTGGACGGGGCTCTGGAACGGATCCCGTTCACATCCCGAGGTACTACTGTAAACATCTGCTGGAACGGAAATATTCCTTAGGCATATCTGTGGATGCCACCCCCACACCCTCATATCACACTGCCACAATTTTAGCTGCTAATCTAAATTTTAGCACTTCTGGAAAAGGGATCTATGACAAAGAAAAGCCGTATGGGAATGAGATGGAGTATAGCAAGGAACTATTGAGGGAGCTATGGGGTGCGAAGGGTTCTACAGGAGGAAAGTGAATCCATAAGTCACCAGGATCTCGGAAGGAAACATGGGAGACCAATAGGCAGATGGTTGAAAATAATTCAGTGCACATTGTTTCTCCTTTAGACTCATCTGCAGGACAGCTTTGAAGTTAGATGTGCATGGTCAGCTCCTGTAGTCCATATGCACTACTGATTTTCAGGGAACCCCGGGAGCCGTACTTCTGTAAAGGGGGGCTTGGGAATTCTTAACAGAGAATTCTTACAACCACACCAAGGCTGGATCTAGACACATCAAAGAAGCAATTCAGTTAAACGCGTTGTAAACTTCTTACAGGGAAATCCCGTTGGCCAAAAAATGGGACTCCACAGCGCCATCTGGTGCCACAGTATTATAACACATATAAAGCGCTTTATCTTTATGAATGTAGCTGAGTCCCAAGATTCTTTGAGGGAAACCATAACAGTTAAAGTTGCAAAAGCCATAGGTTTGTAGTGCAGATTTACCTTCTGTGGCAAGACCTGAGCTTTGGTAACTACAGAAAAATGCTTACTGGCCACATTTGGGGAGTGGGGAGAAGTGCATGCTATTTTACGGGGAAAGGCTTACAACTGAAATACATTTGTTGTTCTTGCAGAAACTGGATGGAATAGAGTTTTGATTGAACACATTTAAACTGACATGGACTAGAAATATCTCAATCTATTTACCACTAGCTCAGAAACTAAGCACTTTTGTTCTTTGGGAACAAACAGACTTACAAAAATGTATTCTGGTTTTATAAGTCAGTTACTTTATTTTGTCCCTTTGCAGAAAACCCCCTGCTAACATGGCTGGATAAGATAGGAAACTTACTGACATCAAAATATCTCCATTCATAAACTCCCTTATAAAGTGATTATTATAAATAGGCATGAGACATGCTACAGACACTGGAAGGAAGCCTATTAAAATATAACTGGAGGGCCATAATGTCCCAAAGGAGCAAGCAATCTTTTGATCTCATTATGCAAAACCTGTCAAAAGGTATATCAGGAGGGCCTATCATTTCACACAAAGGTTAATAAGCATCTATAAATGAAAAAAGTGTCATATTCTCTCTTGTTGTTTTAGTAATATGGGTTAACTGAAATAAAATAGCAGAAAGAGAACAAAACATTCCCTATCTTATACCGAGGCATAAGTCCAGTATAAGATCCTGAGTGTAGCCCAGTTCTGGTCTAGCAGCTGGAGAATCTTACAGTGGGATTTGCTTGATAGGATGTGAAATAATGAAGTTTATCTGACTCCTGTTGGCCAGCTGTGCATGGTAGCTGTTTCTCATGTGTGCATCCCATTTTGGTTTGGAACTTGGGCATGCAGACAGAACTGTGCAAACATTTCTATTGTTAGAAGCCAGTGTGGAGATGACATTGTTGGACTGGGCACATGCGTGTACTGATTCACTAAGAGATGGTCGGAGACGTCAATTTACGGTAGACCGGGGGAATGACAATAGCACCCAATGATTACATAAACATTTATAGTCTCTGAAGCTGAGGGAAGGAGTTATGTACAGTGTGGGACCACAGTTTCCCCCATTTTCATATATAAGATCTATATAGTCCCTGCTTAATGCAGAGTTTAAAACTGATGCATGTATTTACATTTTTGCACTATTTGCTTGCATGTTTTACTTTTTTTCTTTGTAGCAGATACAAATCTAAATCTAAATTATTTATATGACTTCTAGTGCAGGGAAAATGCTGAAGTTCTTTATTTCCTATGACAGAAATAGGAAAGAGAAAACAACACGTTGTGATTTGGAGTCTGGTATATTATTCGTGCCTGGAAGGCAAGAAAACTCAGTTACCCTTCAGGCAGTACTAATGCAATGGGAATTTTGCTGTTTGGGATTTTGTTGTCTCTTAATGTTAGAAGCAGTATTTAAAAATTTAGACTTCTCATAGCTTTAGGTTTTGTTACCCGCTTCCCCCATCTTCCCCCTCTTTCCCATCTCACGATGAACTGGATTTTCGTCTTAGTATAAGCCAATCTAACAGTGAGAGACAAAGTGCAAGCAAATATATTTATTCTGTTTTGATCACTGGAATAGGAATGAAATAGCCATCATTTTGTCAAGATCTGTTTGAGATGAAATGCACTTTAAAGCTTGAATACAGTTAAAGATAAAGTTACAGTTGCAAATAATGTTTGGATAGTTGCAGTTTATAGTAAAGAAGGTTGCCAAAGCAACAGCAACAAAATCAATACACACCTAGTAAAGGTACAGCCTAATTTATAACCGCATGATCACAAATGCTTGCAGCACAAATATAAATGTTTGTCACCTTTTAAATTGTAAACGTAGGTGGGATGATTTACTTGGATGTAGTAGAAACCAACTAGTATAATAGGGAAGTGAATACTTATAACACAGTTTCAATTAATTTCAGTTGATCAATTAAATCTTATTTTTACCAACTTCTCATAACCATAATATTCTTACATAATTCTTTAAACATTTTTACTAAAGCCAAGTAATTTCATTCCAACATTTTTCTAACATTCATCAATTTTATAAAACAATCCTAGTAGTAGAAAAAGAAATAAAAACAATCCAATCTTCATCCAGCGTCCCTTCCTCCTGGTCCCGGGTTTTGTCAGTCCTTATTATCACATCGATCTAGCGCATTAACCTGGTAACCTTATATCCGAGGCCCTTAAGTCTCTTCCATGTCCCTTCCGCAGCTCTTCTTCATATTTGTAACTGTATTTTCCCTTGTCTCCTGCTCGTTTCACTCGTGGGAACTCCAGCTTAACAATATTTTTGACCCTTCCCGACAGATCAGCCCCTTTTCCATAATCCACACTAAATTCCATGTGGTATTTAAGAACATGTTTCAAAATCCCTCCAAAATTAGGAGCCCCCACAATCCCAAACATCTCACGGCCCATTGCCAGACTTGAAAAGTCCAAACATCCCTGCATAGGGGGGTCTATCCAGCCCCCCATTTCCAAACCAAACCAAACTTTTTCTTTCCAAATCTGGCTTTTTCCAAGTTCATTTGTCGAATCCGAAAGCTCATGTTCCTGTTGGGCTTGTTCTGTCAGGGCACACTCCTGATTTAATTCCTGGGTGGGCCCCACATATTTTCCCACTGCCTGTTCAAAATTTCCCACTGCCTGTTCAAAATTTCCCACTGCCTGTTCAAAATTTCTAATCGAATCAGCCATCAAATTCGTCTTCTCATGTAGCTGTTCCAGTAGGGCATTTGTTTTATAGAAAGCACACAACAGAGCTTCTGAATACATTGTCCTGCAAGGTCAGATGTCTATTCCCACGATTGTAATCTGTAACAGCTGCCAGCTCCCCGGAGTTGGTTACAGTTTCACAGTCTCCCTCTAGGGGGAAAACTTCTATTTGTTCTTTCTTTTAAAGACAAGTCTAGCAACAAAGTTTCCCTTTTCAGATATTTTGTCAATATTTGTTCCTTTAAGAAGCGAAGGGGAACAATGGAGTCAAAGTTTCTCTTCTTATAGCTATCTGTCAAAAACGTTGTCTCTGGTCAATGAGCTTCAAAAAACGTCAGTCCTAACACCCCGCTCCAGGATCAGGACGGTGGAAAGTTACTTTACTTTACCCTCACTTCTGCAGGTTTAAACAGTCCGAAAAATCCCCCCTCTTCTCCTGCTTCCGAAGGGGGTTCAACAATTTTAAATGATGAAAGCTAATCTTTTACAGGCGATTTTCTGAGCTCTAGTTTGCCATGTCTTTGCTTTAATCTATCTACAAAGAAACGGAAGGCTGACTTCCTGTTTAGACCTTCCCGTTTCAGCGCCAAATTAAGGTAAACTTTTAAGTCCAATTTTCCTTTCTGCTCATAAGTCCTTATTTAGAGTCCAATTGTCCGAGTTTAAGTACTCACGGGTGATTATTTTAGAAGCCAGATTGTCCCAGGAAGAAGGCAGCGCTCTCCGGCAACGGCTGTGTGGCTTCGCTCCACGGAAGAAGCAGTTGACTCTCAGCACCGCGCCACTTCCCCCTCTTCGCTCCGGAGCCCGTTAATGGGTTCTTTTGCGGGTGGGGGGGCGCTAAGGGTGCCCGCCGAGTCCCATGGTCACAGGCTTCATCTGCCTGTGATTTTTGAATGGGTCCCCGCTTCGCCGTAGCGGAAAAGACCCGATTCCCGTGGAGCTGGTCCCTCCAGTTCAGAGGGAGTCCGCCATTGCCGATGGCGCCACCCCGGAAGTCGGATAGTGGTTTATTTCCTTGACATCTGATGGGAGGGCGTTCCACAGGGTGGGTGCCACTAATGAGAAGGCCCTCTGCCTGGTTCCCTGTAACCTCACTTCTCGCAGTGAGGGAGCTGCCAGAAGACCCTTGGTGCTGGACCTCAGTGTCCGGGCTGAATGATGGGCGTGGAGATGCTCCTTCAGGTATACTGGGCAGAGGCCGTTTAGGGCTTTAAAGGTCAGCACCAACACTTTGAATTGTGCTCGGAAAAGTACTGAAAAAGAGACAGAGAACACCACAGCACACCTCGGTTTGTTGATTTGATTTAAACTGAAATGCTGAGAGTAAGCTCCACTGAATGAAGTGGGATTTACTTCTGAGTAAAAACAAATAGGGTGGCGCTGCTAATTATGCCTCGGCTGGCTACAAAAATGTGCATTCCAATATGTCAGGCATACCACATAGAACTATTTTGATTCGGTCAGATATGGTTGAACTCTTTTAACCAGAAAGGTGTCCCCGTGTGTATAGATAAAAACAGAGACATTCCTGTGCATGAGTGGATAGGTAGAGTTGGACAGTCTATAGGCCGGGTCTGGGAGACGTTGGTGGACAAACATAATCCAGACCATAAATGTAAATATTTTACAGGTAACTAGTATTATAATTAATTAGTTAGATTTATTCATTAGTTTTCGCAAAAAAGATGGCTCAAAGCTACTTAGGATTCATGTTTAAGTACAAAAACACAGCACTTTACAAGGCTCTTCAGTCTGCAGTCTTTTTGGGTATTCCATGGGCTTTTGAAAAAGCTGCTTTTTATTTTTAAAGGTTTTTTTTTTTTTAAGCTTACCTGCTTGAAAAGCCTGAAACAGTGACATAAAACAAAAGTATAACTGAACTGCTTAAAATCTAGAAGTCAAAATCAAACAATTTCCGACAAATTTATTGTGGCATAGGCATATGGAAAAAGTAAGGAGATTTAAATAGATTTAACTGTGGCATAAGCATCGCCTGAGGATTTAGAATATTGGAGTTTAATCATTCAAGTTGTTCTTTGCTCTCCACTCCCATTGGCTGGAGGACTGAGCTGGAATAAATGGACTTATCGATTTTGCAGTACGTTGGATCCAATGGTTTTAAAACAACATTCCATCTGAACAAGACACATCAGATAAATAAGCAGTATGTGGCTTTGCTAAAAGCATGACTTCCTATCTGTAATGCTCAATTACAATTTATGCAAATTATGCTAAATGCCTGTTATATGAAGGATGCAAACTAGTGATGGCCTTTTCTTATTCTGAGTATGTTTATGATACAGCTTTTCCTGGTACTAGGAGAGAACAAAGTTTTATTTCTACCCCCTTTATCATTTTAAAAGGTCATATAAACCAAAGTTATTCATTGTTTGCTTTGCAGATAGGCCCTATATCTCCACAGCAGGAGTGATATTTGAAATAATAGGCTGATTCTATCATCAAATCATTTTCAGGCAAAACCAAGATATTTTCCACTGAGGCATAAAATATACCAAGCTCTTGCTAGCTTTGCAGAAGGAATTATTTCTGGAATCAAGTTTGGGTTTTTTTGCCTATTAAGAAAACTGGAGGCTGACCTTTTTGAGGAAGTTTGGCTTTAAAAAATCCCTTCAAACCCTTACTGAAGCAGTTTAGCTCAGAATTGCAAAATTACCTGGAAACTCCTCTGCAAGTATATGATTCGTTTTCAGAAATAATTGATATTTCTGTCTCCTATCCAGGTTTCTTAAAGTACACTTTGAAGTTCGTGATCCCAGCTGTCTACTCCAATTCTTGCCTCTGTTTCAAAGATAGTAAGACACTTTCACACATGCAGCCAGCTATGTGGGAGGTAGCTTTTACCATGTGGCACAATTCTACAACACAGGGGAGAGGTGTGTGTGTGAATAATGTGGTCATATAGGTGGAAGGGAACCAATCAGGTAACATAGGAACATAGGAAGCATTATAATGATTGATTCACTGAGCTCAGTATTATCTACATTGACCCACTGTGGCTCTCTAGGATTTTAGACAGGAATCTCTCCCATCTCTACCTGGAGATGCTGGTGATTGAACCTGGGACCTTCTGCATCCAAGGCAGATGCTTTGCCATTGAGTTATGGTCCTTCTCTATGCACAAGCTTGGATTACTTGGTGCAGGACTGAACCAAGCAGAAGTGGTTCCTTTGTGGAATGAGCCTCTATTCAATTCTTAGTTATGCAGAAACATATCTATTACCTATCAGAGCCCTATTCAGGAGCTTGGTACTTGTAGGTACTGAATAAGTGAACGGACCAGCAGGAACAATCAGGGATAACCCTGCACCCTTCATGTCATGCACACCAAGCATTGTATGATCAGTGCCAGTCATGGGATAGGACATTTGATTGTCTGGGGTTCCTGTCCCCATGTTGGAAACCCTACACCATGGGTAGGCCATAGCTGTCAACTTTTTCCTTTTCTTGCGAGGAATCCTATTCGGAATAAGGGAATTTCCCTTAAAAAAAGGGGAAAGTTGACAACTATGGGGTAGGCAAACTAAGGCCCAGTGGCCGGATCCAGCCCAATTGCCTTCTTAATCCGGCCCACGGACAGTCCAGAAATCAGCGTGATTTTACATGAGTAGAATGTGTCTTTTTATTTAAAATGCATCTCTGGGTTATTTGTGGGGCATAGGAATTCGTTCATTTCCCCCCTCCAAAATATAGTCTGACCCCCCCCAAGGTTTGAGGAATGGTGGACCGACTCCCCGCTGAAAAAGTTTGCTGACCCCTGCCCTACACATATAAAAGCTGCCCCTTTAGACTGAACCTTCTCATACATTGGCCAGGGGGCATGGTCAGCACACATGGTGTGGTGATGGTTGGGGCAACCCCTTCATACGCCCAATAACTGATAGAACTCAGGTGTGAACCGATAGGAATAGGACTCTTTGAAAACTTCTAAAACGTCTTTTTATGGTGGAAAGGGCAGATGCAAAAGTCTCCTGGCCTGTTTGTGAAGCTCTACACATACTTGTCCTATATGCTTATTTGCCAATGCAGCAAATCATAAGGCTGATTGACACATGCATGCATATCACTTCCCCACAAGTCACTCTGTGTCTCATTTCTCAACTCCTACCTCTATGCTTTCTCATATTACAGCCATGAAGCATCAACTTCTGTTGATGGTTAGGAGACCCAGACTGGCTGAGACACACACACACACCCTGCCGCATATATTTTCCTTCATCCATCAGAGCTACCTTTCCTTATTCTCCAAGGCTAGGGCAATGCATCTCATCTTCACATATTCTACAGACATGTTGAAACCTCTTCTCTCTTCTTTATCCAGCAGTAAATACCCACTTCATTAAATTTTGAAAGATTGTTGATGTGGTGAGAGAGAGAGAGAGAGAGAATTAGAGGACACAACCCCAGGAGATAATTTTTGATACATTTTTCTTACATCAGAAGCGGATTTAAAGCATTCCCAAAGATCTACAGTATGTGAGTTTCCTGTCGGTGATTTACAGGCTGTGACAGAAAATCCATTTCTGTCCCAGTAGATGCTAAATTCATTACTTTACCAAAGAAGTCAGATTCTCCACTTCTCCTTGTACTTCAGCTGGCTGCCATGGCAACCAGTGCCAGACAGTATATATGTTTGTCATTCTCCCCCTTTTTTTCAGACGTACTCACATATAGCAGCAAAAATGGAATCCTTTGAAGATATTAAAAAGTAATCACTGCTTTTTATTACAAAGGGTCCTACCTAGGTTATGACCTTATGCCATATCTTCTATATGATCCCAAATCTGACTAATCACTGAATAGCCTACAGATTTATATATGAACAGATTTCCTTTAAAGCTGTGTACAAAGAGGATTTCTCCCCCTAAATCTTCCCCCAGCTGGACATTTCAAGTCACAAGATAATATTTGAAATGGGTCTATTACAAGTGCAATCCTAGAAATATCTACTCAAGAGTAAGCATCATTGACATGTAAGATTGTAGATGTGGCACACTATGAAATCTGGTATACACATTCTGCGGAATGAAGAGAGCCTGAGATGATAAAATGGACTGTACCACTTTATACTGCAGGTGGGAGGAATCACATCTTTAAATGCTCCCCTGTTTTTATAAATATGCATTTTAATTGTCTCTAAATCTTGGGCCCTACAATCAGCAAGGGATTGCCACTGGGGGATGCCTGGTTGGTGGTGACAGGGCCTTTTCAGTGGTGGTTCCCTGGTTGTCAAATGCCTTCTTTGGTATGGTATTGGATCATAGAATTGTAGACTTGAAAGGTACCCCAGGTCATCTGGTGCAACCTATTGCAATGCAGCAATCTCAACTAGATCTAGATCAACTAGGTGTGTCAGTCTCTCTCATTAATCTCCCAGGCATGTGCACCACCAACCACAGTGACTTCATTTTACCAGGGTTCAAGCTTATTGGCTCTCATCCAGCCCACCACTGTACCCAGACTATGGTTCTGATCATGCACAGCCTCTCTTGACTCACATGTATGGAGAAACAGATTGAGACAAATGCTGATGGAGGAGATTGTTCATTTTATAGAATACTGGCATATGTTATGAAATTAAACCACACTGGGGTAAAGCCATCTTTTTGATCAGAGCACAAGTTAACCGTAGTTTATTTGTTACTCTCTCAAGGAGGTCTGTTTCCCAAACTGTCTATGGTTGTGCCAAAAAGGTCTGTCCATTGTCTGGTTATGAAGCACCTCAACACTTGTAATAAAAGGCTTAATTATCATTTATTATGTAAATCCAGATTGTTGTCTTTGAATATATTAAATATATTTAACAAAGCTAATTCTGTTATGACTTCCAATTGTTGTTTCGTTATTTTATTAATTTTTTGGAATATCAAATTCCAGAAATGCTGGATTGTTGTACATTTCCACCACATGTAGATATATGTACCGGGTGTGGAATGCCACATATACCACATTACTCCTCCAGCAATGTGGTGAGGCACCACAACCGATCATCACCAGCTTGCTAGGGGTTAGGTACCACCTATATATGCATTTTAGGGTTTTTCCCTCTATTGCTCACCAAAATAAGACTTAAAGGGGCTCTTTTTGTGCAAAGTCTATTCCATTGACCTCGGTAACGTTCATAGCCAAAATAACATTCCCATTAATGTTTAATAGGGTCAAGTGAATCAACTGTTGCACTGACTAGAATTTTATAGATTGTGGATGTTATTCCTGGGCCTTCTCCTGCTGTAGATAGTACAAGTGTGGATTTGGTGGAGTAGCAGCCAAGGGATTTGTAAGTTTCCTAGCCTAGTTCGTATTTCTTGGTCTGATACTGGTGTATTTCTTTTATAAAAGTCAAATAACTGATAGAGAGAGCAGATAGCCTTGCTTTTTCCTCCACTAAATCGCAACCAGGGATGAATCTATACGGTTTATTCTTACTGTTCCATAAACTTTGGAGTAGACTTATTTGAAATTTATATGAATTTGGGGTCAAATTGCATTTTAGATAGGAATGCCAGCAAGTACTCTCATTCCAGGCAGACAAAGACCTTGAGGATGTCCAAGGCCATGACTGCCAAGGACTGCCCATTTACTATTTTTGATTATGTTTTAAAGTTTTCTGATTGGTTAAGTGATGTTTCAACAGGGAACAAAATCAGCTTGGTCTGGGGCTATTAGTATGTGTAAAAGTATCTTAATCCTGTTGGCTAGTACTGATGTAAAAATTTAATAATCCTGATTAATCAGAGAGATTGCCCAAAAAGGATTCTATCTTCTGGTGGTCTTCTGGTAGAAAGCAGCTTCAAAGGAACAATTCTTTTTTCACAGCTTCCCTACTGATGGCTTTAGAGCCATTCTGGTCAAAATTATGAGCAGACATTCCTCACATTCTATCACATGTAAAGGTTGTACAGATGAGGGGACTAAATCACTGTGTACTGTTTGCTGAACTGAGCATCCATCTGAGCAGTGACTTCACTGTGCCATCCACTTTGCCGAGTCCCACTTCTTAGAATGTGGTATTTCTTCATGGGCAGTAGTAGCAGAAGGCTGATTCACATGGCAGTTGGGAGGTAACTGTATGCGAGATTTCGGCCACAGAAATCAAAACAGTGAAACCACTTGGAAAGTGACAGTTTCTAAAGTGTTGCCAGCATTTAAATGCCAGGATCTTATGTTATCCCAATAAGCTCCTAAAAGAGCAGAACATCTGGTTTAGATAATGGTAATCACTTCAAATATTTATTTATTTATTTTACACTCCCAAGATTTCAGTGGGCAAAAGGACAGCAGAAGAATAGTGCGAAAGAGATGTTTTGGTTTATAAATTTCCCCCTTAATATATACACTCTCTCTCCCACACCCATTCCTTCATATACATTTAGACAATAATTATTTCCCATAAAGATATGTTTAGCAAATATTTCATGCTTACTAAGAGGTGGTGGAGCCACATTTTCTAGGCAGAAATCCCTGCCTCCTTATTCAAGACTGTGAGGCCCTCTGCTCTTTCAGTTCAATGGCATTTCTTTAACTTGTTATTACTCCAAGTAGTCTAGAACTGGACCAGGCTTACTGAAACAGACTAGAGTTCAAGCATCCTCAGCCTCGGCTCACATGCTGTATTGAACAGAATCTGGATCGTGAGTGCCCCTGCCACTATGTTAAACACACATAACCTGTAATGAAAGTCTTGCAGCATTTTTCCTTGTCAAGCTATTCATTGAAATATATTGTAGACTTTTTTTATTTTGAGTGTAAACAATTCAACATCCAAATGTTTAAAAGTAAAGATATATTTTTTAAAGGGCTTTGTACTCAATTCCTTAAAATCCATCTATCAATTTTCCTATCTCTCTAGGATTGGCAGAAGCAAGAGTTTTTCACATTGCACACAAACACATGCCTTTTTGCTGTTAACAGATGTATTTAATGGTAATTCAGGTAAGGTCCATTTTGTAAGTTTCTGGAAGGGCTTCACCATGAAAATATTGTCCATGCTACTGAAAAATTCAGAAATGCTTATTCAGCAGAAAGTGCAGAAGCTGCTTCCCCTGCCCTTCCGGTTCTTTCCCCTCTCTCTCACTTACCAAACAAAGTTGGCATAGGAACCAAGTAGCTCCCCATACCTCCTTCTTTTCATGATCTGCCTGCAAGGTTTGAACCTGGTGCTAAAATCTTTCTTCCTGCAAGTACAGTAAAGATATTTCTTCAGCACTTAGACATATTATTGGAAGGGGGAAGGTGTGTGTGTGTGTGTGTGTGTGTGTGTGTGTGTGTGTGTGTGAGAGAGAGAGAGAGAGAGAGAGAGAGAGAGAGTTCTTACCTTGCTCTTTACATTTTGAAGATACATCTTCAATTTGAGGAAAAGCTTCAGAAATTAATGTACCATATAAAACTAACCTTACAGTTAGTTACTTGTAATATTCACACATTTACAACCCCTATAACAGTAGTTATATATCTTTGTTTGCAGCAAGAAAATACTGGTGGCATACATACATTCATTCTCTTCCACTTCACCCCAGTTCACAATCCCCAGTGCTTATCATTTAAACACACAACGGTTTCTCGGTACTGAACTTACAGCTCTGAGGATCTATAAACTGAGGAACTATTTGTGAAAGAGGGAAGTGCAGGTTATTTTTATTATTGATTTAGGGATTAGCAGCCACCTTCTGGCTGGGATCAAAAGATGGCCGACTTAATTCTAGACACTGAACCTGTATTTCTCAAACAGGCCCCTTTTCCCAACACCATTTGGCAAACTCCATTTGACACTGAACAGTGTTTCAGAAAAGGAGCTTGTGATACAGCATGCAGCGCCTGCCGTTCAAAGTATAAAAGTAAAACAAACAAACAAACAAACAAAAAACTCACTGAGCGTGCCCAACTGTTGCATGCTGCATGCATCTAAAGTTGCTTGTGGAATGCTAGCCAATATATGTTTTAAATCACACGTGGGCGATCCAGAGGTGGCATGCTGCCCTTAGTTTCTGTGAAGCCCTTCCAGTGCCGCTGAGCCCTGTCTGTTACCACCACCAAAGCTGCAGCGAGAAACAAGAGCAAGCATGAAGGGTTGTTCTAACCAAATAGCATGGTGCCTAGAGTGGGTTGTCTCTGCCCAACTTCCTTCCTGACAGCATCTTCGGTCCCTCTTGTTGGCTTGTCTGTTTTTCATTGTGGTGGCACAAATGTATGCTGCAGGCAGTGCCGGATTTACTAAACAAGCTATAGCTTAGGGCCCGAATCTCTTGCCCCCCCCAAAAAAACTGGATGTACATTTCCAAAATATAAGATAAAAAACAAATAAAATAAAACCTGCATATAGCAACAGTGTTTTGTGATGTGTAGGCTCCTATGATGCAAGTACTGGGTTCCGCCTGCTAGCCTGCTCCCTAAAATATCACTGGTTTGCTCATTTCTATATACAGTGGTACATTGGTTCTCAAACTTATTCCATTCCGGAAGTCTGTTCCAAAACCAAAGCGTTCCAAAACCAAGGTGCGCTTTCCCATAGAAAGTAATGCAAAATGTATAATCTGTTCCAGACTTTTAAAAACAACCCCTAAAACAGCAATTTAACATGAATTTTACTATCTAACGAGACCATTGATCCATAAAATGAAAGCAGTAATCAATGTACTGTACTATAAAATAAATAAAACAATATTGTAAATGATAAAAATTAAAAAAATTTTTTTTTCTTACCTGCACTGATGATAGTCATTGTTTGGACAGACAAAGGACAGGTGGACATATAAAGGGCCCCATTACCTTCAGTAGCTTAGGGCCGCATCAAACCTAAATCCGACCCTGGCTGCAGGGCACAGAGCAAGGCTGTCTTGGGACAGCAAAAGAACCACTAAGTTTGAGGGTGTTCAAGGGAGGAATATGGGCTGCAGGCTGGCAAGCAGATACTGCTGGTCCCCAGTGGGAGGCAGTCAGGCAGACCGGCAGACTAAGGCTGAGTAGAAGCCGGTGCTCACACAGGGAGGCAGAGAGAGAAGAATGTGGTATGTGTATGTTTGTTTTGTGTGTGTGTGTGTGTGTGTGTGTGAGAGAGAGAGAGACAGAGAGAGACAGAGGGAGAGAGAGAGAGAGAAAATGAATGAATGATGAATAAATGACCCAGCAAAGCTTGGCCACCTCTTTGAAATACTTTGTGTTCCAAAATATGTCCATTATTCATCTTTTAGAATTTTATATGCATTCCTTCATTGCAAAGTGGGTTTTATTATATTGCAATAGTTAATATAAAGGAACGAAATGTTATCTTTATATGTCAAAAAACATAAGTCCATAAAAGCTAATATACATACCTGTACTACATGGCCCTTATGTTGTTTTTCCTGATATACATTAATCCCAAGGGAAGTCTTTATTTCTAAGTAACCCCAATAATTTAAATGGTACTTACATACGACAAGGTTAGAGTTGTTTGTAATGATTTGGGGAAGATTCTATTCAGTTCACAGTTAAAAACAATCCTGTCTAATCCACACTTTATGAAACTATGCAAAGCAAAATACAGCAATCCTTCAAAGTTCACAATTATCCGAATTTGGTGATGTAGTTTTCCAATCACATGGTGGTTACAAAAATGCATTATAGTAGGGAAAATTGCTTGCAAAAATGTGTCCATTCATCAAAACCATATCAGAAAATGTGTTTATTGGGGGGTGGGGTGTGGGGTGGAAATCACACTAAAATGTTGCAGAATTTTCATGAAGATTAAAAAAAATATCGAATTTTGCTGCAGAAATGTGGAGAACTGAATTTAAAATCGGAAAAACAAGAAACCAAGAAAGACAAAATGGACAGATCCATTTAGTTCTAAACATATTTACTTAGTAATAAACTTTCTGGAAATGTATATAAGCTGGTTTAGATGTTACAGTTCCCCTATGCAGACTACAGAAAGCACCTTACTTTGTTTATATGAGAGCACATGTGTTGGGCATATATAACATTCAAGGTAATTTGTGGGAGCGGGTGGCACTGTGTTCTAAACCACTGAACCTCTTGACTTTACAATTGGAAGTTTGGGGGTTCAAATCTGTGCAACGGGGTGAGCTCCCATTGCTCTGTCCCAGCTTCTGCCAACCTACCAGTTTGAAAGCATACCAGTGCAAGTAGATAAATAGGTACCACTGCAGCAGGAAGGTAAATGGCATTTCCATGCGCTCTGGCACTCGTCACTGTGTCCTGTTGCGCCAGAAGCGGTTTAGTCATGCTGGCCACATGACCTGGAAAGCTGTCTGTGGACAAACGCCGACTCTCTTGGCCTGAAGTAAGATGAGCACTGCACCCGATATTATTATTATTATTATTATTATTATTATTATTATTATTATTTCTATACCACTTTACATTTTTAAGAAAAATCTCAAAGCGGTTTACAGAATATTAAAAGGTCACCTTTGACTGGACTTAACTGTCCAGTGGTCCTTTACCTTTCCCCCTACCTTATAACATTCAAAATAGGAACCAACAACTGTTGACTCCTGGATCAAATCCTGCTCCCTGGGGGATAATATGTGGTTCCTCTTTAGCCCTTGATGTGGGGCAGAAACATTTCCCTGGAAAAATATATAATACACAAATTGGCTCCAATTTCCAAAATAATGAGTTGAGTCCAGCCTTAGCCATGCTTAGAACATTACCTTAAAAGTCATTTCAGTGGATCTACTCTAATGTGGAGCTCTTCAAATGTTGACAGTGCCAAACCAACATGGCCAATGGTGATGGAAGCTGTAGTCTAGTAACATTTGGCAGGCATGATTTCAACTATCCCTAATCTACTTGATGCATGGCTGTGGCTGCAATTATACATGGACTTTCTTCAAAGGAAGCACCAATGAACTCTGTGGGACTTACTTTTGGATAGACATTCATAGGATTGTGATATAAGTTGGGATCCAATCCAATGAGTTAGCAGTTCCCCTATGCAGACTACAGAGAGCCCCTAAGGAAGATAGTTCATAAACGGACACTGGGTTGTCAACTCTTCTGCCATAAACTTTAAAATACTAACGATAATTTTCTGCTCCTTATCATAACATGACTTTGTATTCATTAGTACTCTTTGTACTCCATGGGTCTGAATATGTTAATAGCACAATCTTCCGCAAAAATAAATCCAATGTGATTTATTCCCAGGATGCAGGTGGTGCTGTGGTCTAAACCACAGAGCCCAGGGCTTGCCGATCAGAAGGTTGGCGGTTCGAATCCCCACGGCGGGGTGAGCTCCCGTTGTTCGGTCCCTGCTCCTGCCCACCTAGCAGTTTAAAAGCACGTCAAGTGCAAGTAGGTAAGTACTGCTCTGGCGGGAAGCTAAACGGGGTTTCCATGCACTGTTCTGGTTCGCCAGAAGCAGCTTAGTCATGCTGGCCACATGACCCGGAAGCTGTGGACAAATGCCGGCTCCCTTGGCCAATAAAGCGAGATGAGTGCCGCAACCCCAGAGTCATCCGCGACTGGACCTAACGGTCAGGGGTACCTTTACCTTTTAAGCATGTCTAGGATTGCAGCCTAAAGAAAGTAAAGATTTCCAGAACACATACTTTGATTTTTAATTACCATTACATCTTGGACTTGCTGTGTGCACAATGCCACAATTTATTTGTAACACAATGTGACTGCTTACATTATTATTGCAAACTAATAATCATAATAATGTAACAGACAATTAATTGGCATGTGACTTTTAAAATTGTGCTTTTCTCTAGGAACAGGAGAGGGAGCAATTCTTCCTTGTCCTGGCAGCTCTGTGAAAGAAGAATATTTGTTTTTCATTTGCTTTCTGTTGATTCCCCTTCCCCCCTGCTCTATTTTATTATAATCCTCATACTTATTGGGGGAGAAGGAGGGGGCTGAAGAGTAGGGGGAGAGAGGGACCACCCACTCGGCCCAAAATGATTTTTTTCTTCTGCTTTGCCAACCTCCCAAAGGATATGGCTAAATATCAGATCCTTTTGTTCTACACTGTATATTTTTACTTTTAACAATGCTCTTAAAAAATACCCAACCCTGCTCTCCATCATTTCACAAAGAGTCAGTGGCAATGTGTAGTCAACTGTAGTGAATGTGTACATTCCACAGACCTCGTTTTGTGAGAGACTTTGTCCCACTGTTCTTCCCACTCAGAGCTGAGGAGAAACCACGCACATCTGAATAACAGGGTCCTTTCTGCCAGTTGTAATCCTGGATTGTTACAGTCTAGAGGCCAGCCATGCTGTCACCGTCACAAATTGATTTAACCATCAATTGCAGTGGTCATTAAAGCTGCTAGAAGTCCCAGCCAAGCTGATGAATTGCAGCTGAATGTGAAATGAGCCTCTAAGTCCGTTTCCCACCATCTCATATCAAAGCCTATTGTGTCCCTCCAAAGTAAGAGGTCGGAGGTTCAGCCTGGAGTTCAACAATGGGCTCAGTCAAAAGATAGAGCCCCATTTGCTCTGGCATTCCCAATTACAGTTCTCTCCCCATCCCCCGCCAAATCTTATTGTGCAGTATTTGCATCCAACTAATACACTGAATTATTGACATACTCTGATGTCAATGGGACTATTGAAAGTTTTATCCCCCCAAATATATGGAATTCTAAGCATCCGGTGAGGCGGGGGGGGGGGACTACTAAGTGGCAGCACAGAAACCATGCAATGCATCTCTGCCCCTGACAATGCTAGATAGATTGATAGCAGTGGAATAGTTGCCAGGGCTCAGTCCATAGGGTAGTTACTTCCAGATACATAAAACCCCATTCAGTTGCTTTGCCAGTTTATCCTGCACTGCAGATCATCTTCTCCATAGAAGCCTACGCGATCCATGTTAGCATATAGAACTCAACCAGCACTGCCAGTATGTAGGGTGTCAGCTGTAGATTCTACCCTCAATGTAGTTCTCTCAGTATTTGGCTTATAGTTTGTGTATCACCTTAAAATATGTACATCTCATGTTTGTTTGCTTGCCTGCCACCTTTTTCTCGCTGGTTTTTAAGGATTAACATAACACCCTTGTAAACTTGGGTTACTTCTGAATCCCCCAGTATGGAAAAGGTGACAATCATGCAGGGTTGCCAAACCAGCACTGTGTACACACCATACATTTAAAGCACATTATTCCCCCCACAAAAGAATCCTGGGAACTATAGTTAACCTTAACAAACTACAGTTCCCAGGATTCTCATTTGCTTTCAATGTACGCAGCCAAAGTTCAATCCCTGGCATTTCTAGGTAGGGTTCACAAAGACCCCTGTCTGGAACTCTGGAATGCCACTGCCAGCTGGTGTAGGCAAAACTCAGCTAAAGGGATATATGATGTAAGAGATATAAGGCAGCATTCTCTGTTTCTATTTGACTAAGTGATGCCCATTACATAGACAAATGGGTTTCTCATGAGGCCAAATTGTTCAGTTTAGAAAATTAGTGCCCTGGATCCACTGTGGTATGAAATTATTAAGCATTCATAAATTTGGAACATACCAGGGGAGAGACCATCTGATTTAACCTTCAAACATGAAACACGACCATCCACCTGGGCTACCAACTTCAGATTTTTTTAAATGGCTTCTCCCTCTGGGGTGGGGGAGAAATTTGATTCAGTTCACTTTTAAAGGCAAATTGATCAGATATGCATTTCCTGAAACTATATGAGAACCAAAGCCAACTTTCAGACGTTGCACTTACCTGAATGTTGTATGCAGTTCTCTGATGAAACGTTTTCAAAAATTTGTACATGAGGGAAAATAACATACAAATGCATGAAACTGCACAGAGAAATGTGTTCATTAGGAGAAAATGAACTAAAGCGCTGATGAATTTTCATGAGCTTTTAAAAAAAATATAAATTCAAATTGCTGCAGAATTGTGGAGAATTGAATATTGGATAAATGAGAAACTGAATGGGCCAAAATGGAGAGAGCCTTCCACCCCTACCCCCTATATTGACCCAGTAGTGGATCCAGAGTAAGGAAGACTAGGGACTGATCCTTATAGAATCAGGCAGACCCTGAGGAGCCGAGGGATTTAGCAGGTCATGGGTGAGATTTTGCAGAATCTGGAGTTTATTGGCTATTCACACTCTAGTACTGCTCTAGGACACAGTATTACTGGTTGGGTTTGCAATGTACTGATTTGTCCACAGTGCATACATCTTAGTAGACTAGGCGATGTTCTGCAGAAAATGCCTTAGGAATTTAGGAAGCTTCTTTATACCGAGTCAGGCCATTGGTCTATCTAGCTCAGTATTGTTCACACTGACTGGCAACAGCTCTCCAGGGTTTTAGACTGGGCCTGGTTGAAGTTGGAACGTTTTAATGTGCTTCCAAGAGTAATGTAGGCTTGACTCTGTAGGCTTGATGCTTGGGAAAGGCACTGTGTTCCTGGGCAGCATAACACAGGGCATTTTGTTTTGTTGGCACATGCTGTTGTGTGAGGTGGTAACACCATAAGGGTAAGAAATGCAGGGGAACTGTTAGCAGAAGAATGTATTCTGAGGAAGTGGAGGTTGTATAGCCACAAAAATAAAAGAAAAGCATGCTGAGGAGGAAAAGCAAACAAAAGGAGTAAAAAAGAAGGAGAGGAGAGTGGGAGGGTTCAGGGAGTGGGTCAGAGGTCCAAGCCATTCAGATATATTTATAATGAAACAGAAGACAGTTCCAGGTCTGTGTTTCTCTGTACTATATTTGTTATAGACTGAATGTCTCTGACAAATCTGTATGGGAATGCTTTAGAAAGAGGGTCTAACTGTAACAGTTGGCTTACGCGTTTCAGTGACCCCAAAGGAGGTCACTGGAGTCTTGTTTGTGAAAGGTCTATTGTTCTAGAGACAAAAAATGGGGCCAAGGATTAACCCTCAAATTATTTAAGTATTGTGCATTAGTTGAACTTCTGCTTGACTTTGACCTGTGACCTTGATTCATTGCTACTGTAAATTTAAAGAGCCCTTTAGGTTTGGCGTATACATTTCCCCAGAGAGCACATGAAACTTCCATCAAGAGCATTATTCTAACATGTATTCAAAGATAATCCAATGACTGAATTATTTGGATTTAATTAAAAAGATAACTCTCATTTGTTAAGACCATTTGATGACTTTGCACTCACTGGCTTTTAAAATAAATGATCCATGCACAACCCAAATTACCTGATGCAGCAAAACCCAGGTGAGTTTACGAAAATAGGTAAAGGTACCCCTGCCCGTACGGACCAGTCTTGACAGACTCTAGGGTTGTGCGCTCATCTCACTCTAGAGGCCGGGAGCCAGCGCTGTCCGCAGACACTTCCGGGTCACGTGGCCAGCGTGACGAAGCTGCTCCGGTGAACCGGCACCAGAGCAGCACACGTAATGCCGTTTACCTTCCCACTATAAAGCGGTACCTATTTATCTACTTGCACTTAAGGGTGCTTTCGAACAGCTAGGTGGGCAGGAGCTGGGACCGAACGACGGGAGCTCACCCCGCCGCGGGGATTCGAACCGCCGACCATGCGATCGGCAAGTCCTAGGCGCTGAGGTTTTACCCACAGTGCCACCTGCGTCCCTGATTGACGAAAATACCAGTGTCCTATTTACATGTTCTGTTTTCCTTTAAGCTTACCATAGAAAACAACCACCACCCTGCTTCAGTTCACACATCAAGAATAAAAGGAACTTTCTTGGTGCACACTCCCCTCAGAAAGAAGGTAGGGAAACTTCCAGATTCCCTTCTTACCTGAATTTATCCCCATAATTTGGAGTTCGAAATTACCTGACTGACTGGCAGTGTTATCCCTTTGACCGGTTGTAAGTAGGAAGCCAGGCAGGTAAGGCCTGGCTGAGGGCAGATTGAGGTGGGTGGGGCAGCATCCCATTCACGGCCAGCCTCCGCTGCTTCTGTTCGAAGTGGAAACACTCCATTAGGAAGTGTCCATTATTACTTTCTTCCTCTGAATTTTATGCAAAACACTACTTATGTGATGTTGGCCACAGTTTTCAGCTCCCTATTTTCAGTTCATTAGTGTCTCCCCCTCCTCTAAATTATCATTGCATTTTGATTAAACAGCTGAGAAGGGTGTGTGTGTGTGTGTTTAAGGCAGGCTTGAAGACTATACAGATGATTGCATCAAGGTTTTTGTGTGTGTGGTGTTTCAGTGCTGCATCCATGAACTTGTATTCACTGAAAAAAGGCAACAAATAAACACAAAACTTCCAACTCTGCAATTCTATTATTCTGTACATGTTGTTCTAATGCTCTATTTTCTGATGTTTTAAGTTGCATGGTTTTGTGTGTGTAAGCTGCATTGAGACATATTGTGAAAAGTGGGGTATAAATGCCATAAAGAAATGAATGAATGGATAAACACAGCATATAACCATCATTATGCCTTAGGGCAAAGGGACGTGGGTGGCGCTGTGGGTTAAACCACAGAGCCTAGGACTTGCCTATCAGAAGGTTGGCGGTTCGAATCCCCGCGACGGGGTGAGCTCCCGTTGCTCGGTCCCTGCTCCTGCCAACTTAGCAGTTCGAAAGCACCTCAAAGTGCAAGTAGATAAATAGGTACCACTCCAGCGGGAAGGTAAACGGCGTTTCTGTGCACTGCTCTGGTTCACCAGAAGCGGCTTAGTCATGTTGGCCACATGACCCGGAAGCTGTATGCTGGCTCCCTCGGCCAATAAAGCGAGATGAGCGCCGCAACCCCGGAGTCAGCCACAACTGGACCTAATGGTCAGGGGTCCCTTTACCTTTACCTTTATGCCTTAGGACCCCAGTACCTGAAGGAATACCTTTTCCTGTATGTGGTTATTTGGACCTTAAGTTTATCTATAGAGGTCCTCATTAGAGTGTCCCCTTCATGGAGAGAGTGAAGAGTAGCAAAATGGGGGGGGGGAGGGACAGACTTGTCAGTGGTGGCCCCCTACTTATGGAATGCTCTCCCTAGGGATGCTTGCCTGCTGGTTTCTGTGAAATCCTATCAGCACCATGCAAATACCTTTCTTTTCCCTCAGGCTTTTAAGGTAATTTTCTTTAGTTCTATTAGTCTTAATAGGGTCATTCTTTTTAAGGTTTAGAGGTAACCTGTCTCGTGTTGACAGCTTTATTATGGTTTATTGGAGCTTTTATTTTTGTTTTTAGATCTTTGCATAATAGTTCACTGGAAATGTGCATTTTAAACTGTAGTACTTACTTGTATTACAGTTTAAAATGCACATTTCCAGTGAACTATTAAGTAAGAACTGTAGTACTTACTTGTATGGGACGCGGGTGGCGCTGTGGGTAAAACCTCAGCGCCTAGGACTTGCCGATCGCATGGCCGGTGGTTCGAATCCCCATGGCGGGGTGAGCTCCCGTCTTTCGGTCCCAGCTCCTGCCCACCTAGCAGTTCAAAAGCACCCTTAAGTGCAAGTAGATAAATAGGTACCGCTTTATAGCGGGAAGGTAAATGGCGTTCCGTGTGCTGCTCTGGTGCCGGGTCGCCGGAGCAGCTTTGTCATGCTGGCCACATAACCCGGAAGTGTCTGCGGACAGCGCTGGCTCCCGGCCTCTAGAGTGAGATGAGCGCACAACCCTAGAGTCTGTCAAGACTGGCCCGTACGGGCAGGGGTACCTTACTTACTTGTATATTGTAAGTTGCCTAGAGGCTCTGGTGTAGGAGATGCACAAATCTAATGAATAATAATAATTGTGATGATAAATAACACTGGGCAACAATTTTTTACTTTTTGAATGTTGTCTAGATTTCTACAACTGATTTAGGATATTTTTGCACTGCTGAATCAGGAAATGGCATCCGTTTCTCTCCATCAGGTCAGGTTTTTCTGCTGTGTATTTGAAAAAAAATCAGATTTTGTGACAAAATCGATTACATTTTTGTGGCATTATCAGCTGATTTTTGTCAACACATATCATCCTAAATATGTTTTTAAGAGAAAAAAATGTTTTTCCAACAACATATATTGATTACCTGATAGAAACATTGATTACTGTATACTGAATGGTGGGCATTGATAAAAGTAAGTACACGTAAATTGCATGTTGCTTCACCATTTTTCAAACTTCAGGGCTTGAACGTCTGTTTCTTGGAACTCCTGGAATGCTCAGCGGCAGGGAGGTCTCTCTTCAGAGTCCAACAGTAGTCAGCCATCATGACTGTGGCCCAGCGACCCTGATACCTGGTCTCCATCTCTATCATGTCCTGATGGAATCTCTCCCTCTGCTCGTCACTCATTGAACCCAGGTTCTCAGGAAACCGGTCCATATGTGAAAATAGCTAGTGCATCTTGACGCTCATGTTGCAGCCCAGGTTTCTGAAAGCAGTCAGCATGTTGTTGACCAGTTCTGCGTAGTTTCTGGCCTTATTGTTGCCAAGAAAGTTCTTCACTACCAGAACAAATGCCTTCCACGCTTCCAGTTCCACTTCGTTCATTGAGTTTCCGAACTCTGGATCTCTGATGAGCTGACGGATCTGAGGACCGTCAAAGATGCCAGCTTTCAACTTCTCCATGGTCAATCCTGGAAAAGCCTGGCACAAGTAAATGAAGCAGTCACCATCCTTGACCAGAGCCTTGGTGAACTGCTTGATTAAGCCGAGCTTGATGTGCAGCGGTGGGAAGAGTATTCTGTCTCTGTCCACCAGAGGGTCGTTGATGACGTTCCTTTCTCTGCAAGGCACCAATTCCTCCCACACAGGCCAGTCCTTCTTCGTGTAATGCTGAGCACGGTCCCTACTATCCCACATGCACAGAAAACATGGGTACTTGGTGAAGCTAGACTATTGTCCCAACAAAAAGTTCACCATCTTCAGGTCAACACAAATAAACCACTTATGCTGATCATAACCAATTTTCTCCAGCACATACTTCAGTGCTTTATAGTTCTCCTTCAGTGTAATCGAGTGAGCTAGGGGTATAGAGGCAAACTGGTTGCCGTTGGGTAGCAGAACACATTTCAGTGATCGCTTGCTGCTGTCAATGAACAGTCTCCAATCTTTGGGTTTGTACTGTGGCACTCCAAGCTTGAGCAGAAGCTGCGCAATATCTGCACAGTACACCAAGTCCTTCTCTTCCGAGAAAAAACGGAGGTACTCTTGATGCCTGTTGCGGAAGAATCTGATGCGAGCACTGTCAGAGAGGAGGTTTTTTTCCTTCAATCTGGATGCCAACAGTTCGGCAGAGTCCTTTGACAATTCTTCGTGGGGCAGCTGCCCCATTAACTTAGTTTTGATCCCCCAACTTTATGCTTTGCCGCACCAATTTATGGAAGATTTTGAGGTTTTATGACTTCAAACTGATCCCTTTTTGACATAATCACCCAGAACTATTGGACCTGAATACTTCTTGTCATTAAAATAATCATTTCCAATCAAAACAATTATTCGACATGGCATTTTACCCCCACCAACTTCTTCTAAAATGCTCCAGACAAGCGTACATGTGAACAAAAACGTAAAAAAAGACATGTGGCCATAGCTCAAAAACTTGACCTGATTGAGCAAAACCAATGTGATTTTTGGATTCAGCTCATCAGACTCGTCCTAAATCAACAGAAAAAACGCAGACAACAAATTTGTTGTTGACCAGTGTAATGAATACTATTGACTAGTAGCCATTGATCGCTTTATCCTTGTAGGCATTGTGTTTTTCCTGAATATCCCACTTTTTATTCCACATTATTGAACGAATATAGTTTTTTGAGACTTTGGTTCCACCTTCTCCACCCCACACCTAAGTTGAAAAAACCTTTATCACATTTCCTCCTCTTAATGTTTTTTGCTAAACAGAAATGTTCTAAACATTATGACTTGCAGGAGAGTTGCTCCAGCCCACTGATAATGTCAGATGCCCTTTTCTGAACTTTTCCCAGATCTAGATCATTTTAAAAAATGCAGTGACCAGAACTGTTTGCAATGTTCCAAGTGCAGTTGTACTTTGTAAAGGTTTTACGATACTGGTAGTTTTATTTCCAATCCCTTTCTAATGATCCTTAACGTGTCATTCACTTCTGTTGCAGCTACCGCACACAGGATTTTCATTGAGTTATCACCACCCCAAGATCCCTTTCTTGCTCAGTCACTGCAAGCTCAGAGCCCATCAGTGTAAATGTGGATTTAGGATTTATTGAAGTTTTACCAATGTCAGTCACTCTGTACTTACTTACATTGAACTGCATCACTTGTTTTAATGGCCACTTCCTCACACTGGATATGTGTTTTCAGTGTTCTTTGCCATTCCTTATGGATTCAGAGCTGATGCAGAGTAAAGTTCCTCTGGGAGTCAATGGTTATATAGAAATCCAGCTCTAGCTCTATGGACACACCCTGGTGCTTGTGAGAGAGTCATTATCCAGAACTTACTATGGGTCACTTCTAGACACTTGTTTTGAGGTTGCAGGGGCAGGAATATGTTGCATGTAATTCGTAAAAAATCCTGGTTTGGAACATTGCAATGACATAGCAGTTAGTTGACCCCACAACCACAGAAGGTTGCAGTCTTAAAGCTCAGCCTTCCCTAACTTGCTACCTTCTAGAAGTTTCCATTTATAGCTCCCATCAGTATGGCTGTACTGACTGGGGCTGATGAGCCTAGTACTGTAGTCCACAACATTGGGAGGGCACCAGGCTGGGGAACGCTGCTGCACAGTATGCTTCAGTGGAAACAACTGGGATTATTTCCGAATGAACATGCATAAGATTGTACCGCTACGTCCACACCATGCAGTGTGTTACAGCCATCTGTGCTCACTCTTATCCCTTTGCAGAATGCTCCCAGGGACTCCCATCACTTTTGTGTACAGAGAACAAATGTGTGTCCTCTTATAATAACATGGAATATTATTTGCATTTGTCAGTGAGGCTAATGCGCTTTTTAAAAGTGAGAATAGAAAGAAAATCAATGTTGATTTTGAAAGAAAACCGGGGTTTTCATATTGTGAGAGAGGAACACAAAAATCGACAATGCATTTTATTATTTATATGCTTAAAAATCAATTTCTTGGATTTTGATTTGGGTCACCAAAATGTCTTTGGATAAACAAGATACTTATTTAAACATTGTACATGGAAGTATTAATCACACTCTCTCATCTACGTGTGTTTGTGTGAGAGAGGGTTGATCTGACGCATACTGCTGCCTGCACAAATACATATATGCTTCAAGTTATTTTAATTTCAATCCCATTCCTTCATGTTGATGAATATTTTAGTGGATCGCTATAGAGGAGCCTGTAAACACAAACAAACACAGAGCCAGGAAAGAGATGTGAGATGCATTTATATATTTTGCTGCAGTAAACTCTGCCCCATAAAGCCCAAGTAATCAAATTACAGATAGCAGTATCATAAATGAGAAGCAACACATTTTTATTGACATCTCCTTGACGAGTATGTGGACGAGTAATTTCCCCTCCCCTCAATACAGTATCTGCAAACCACCTGCAATGGCAGCTTCTTCTAAGGGCTGAAAGTCTATCGGTTGCCATGACGACAGGAGCAGGGGGAGAAGAGAAGTGAAACCGAATGAAAAGCATTGAATGCCTGAGCTCTGCTAGTAACAGGGATCTTGGGGGTGGGGGCTTATTTGCATTCTTGTGCATAAATCAGCCAGGAATGCTTCCTTCCTGTATAATTTTTGGCTTTTTGGGATCGTCGTCTCTTTGGCTGTTTGTGTTGAGGGATGAAGCTTATATTGTTCTCTGTCTGATTTGCTGTGTAAATTTCATGTGGCAAAGGAATGAAGAAAGAAAGAAAAATGTGATGAACAAAACAATTAGCCACATCAAAAGCTGCAAAGAGAGATCAAACAAAGCTTCTGTTTGTTTACAGCACCGTGACAAGCAGGTTATGAATATTTCTTTCATTTAAGAGTTCAAAATACATTGTGAATAGGAAGCATCATTTAAGCTAAAGGAGACTTTCCCCCTCCCACTAAAGAGTTCAAAACAGGATCTTAAATCAATGAAATAGCTGAGGAACTGCCGTGGGATTTTGAATAGAGCACAGGACTGTGTAGTCTAATTAAACATACATATAAAGTCTATTCTGCGCTGTGCCATCTGTAGGGCCAATGCTAAGTTTATTATATTAATTATCTTTATAGAAGATGTAGGCAGGTGGCACTCTCATGCTCAATTGGTAGTTTGCTTATTATCTATAAATTCTTTATAGGTAGCAATAAAAATTATACACAGGCATAGAGGAAGTTAGTAACTGGAGCTGCCTAGACTACTTCTAGCGTCTATGAGAAGCAATCTGGCTTCTGGGCATGGCGGGGGGAATATGTGAAGAAATGGCATTTGAGGCAAAAGAACTTGCCTCTGGGGGGCAAGGGAGGGGAAGAGCACTTTCGCACTATCCTCAATTCTTGTCCCATAGTAGCTCTCCAGGAAAACGTGTTGCTGACCATTTGTGTACAGTACAGTATAAATGTTAAGGAGAATGTAAGCTAAGCAGTTAATGATCATAACAACTGGCCATTGTACACATTCACCAGGCCTCATTGTGCACATTTTCCAGTCAATGTGCATAATCTCCAAGAGGCCTTGGGTAATGTGCATTTGTCAACTGACTTTTGCACATTCTCTGGTTGTTATGTATTAAATCACTTCATAGGAAGTGATTCTTATATACATATATACAACAGAATTTTCCCCTATAGTCTTGCTATTTAAGGAAAGAGGTCATTACTGCTTTTGTTACAAATCTGGCCCTTTGATCCAAAACATTTAAAGTGACAGTTATCCTATGCAGTTCAATTGAGGGCCAACCTGATTATGACTAATCTAGGTTTGGTTCATCTGTTTTGTCTTATTTCCAGCTAAATTACTGGTTAAGTGTGTGATATAATGCAATCACCTCTCAAGTCACCACATGATTCATTTCCATTTTAAACTATTATTTAAATTATACAGCTAGATCTGAGAAGGGGAAACGTTGTGACTCTTGCTCCACTGAAACTGTTCAAGCAAGGGAATTAATAAGGAAGGGAAATTCTGCTGAGTAAGCAGCATGTTGAATCTGCTTTGTAGCACCGGTAATTGGTGTCTATAAACAGAGAAGAGAAACAGTAAAACACTACAGGGACCAGATGCAAAATGGAAGAAGGCTCCTGGATGTTTAACAGTGGAACAGAAAAGGAAATTTGGGCAGGTAGAGCTTGTCTTGCTTGCATAAAAAAAGCAGAACCAGCTGAAATTTACTCTTACTTAACTGATTAAAACTTTAAAAGCCTTTCCTTCCTTTATATCAGGTTACTCTTTGAAAATATGCTATTCTAAAAGAAGCTGTTAAACACCAAGGGGTTCCCAAATGCCACTCTGCCGAGCAATTTCAAGATGTAGCACAAAATAACAAATGGCAACTAGTTGTTTCAGTTGGTTTGCGTGCTGTGATGGAGCCCTTGTAGTTTCAATCCATATTGATGAGGTGTGAAGTTACTGTTGTTGTTAAGTGCTGGTTAATATGGTATGCATATCCTGATGCACAGTCAGCACTCAGCTAATATATTGTGTTCTCCCTAAAAGAGGGCATGTGTTGCGGTGAGACCTGGGTGGGTCTATTGGATAGCCACAACGCCCGATTGGTAGATCCCTCGTTTCTGGGTTTAATCTGGCCAATGGGTGCAGTGTAAACGGATCGAGGGACCTATACAAATCCTTGCATGTGTCCTAGAGCTTCCTCTTTTGGCTCGTGCATCGGAACACCCACCCACCTCTCCCTAATTTTAGGGCATTTTGCGATTGACCTTGCTATGCCGTCATGTGTCATCTGTCGTTGGGATGGGGCACAGCAGGAATTTTCTTCACTTGGCTGATTGGCTGTGGTCATTTGGGTTTTGCCTGCCGCATAGTAAATTGTCACAACTTGTAAGGTTGTGGATAGGCACTGGTTCATGTGATAGGGATGGGAGAACGGTCTCGCCATCCCTATGTGAAGGGTATTCCATTAAAGGAATCCAGGGACTCAACTTGGTTTGGTCAGCCCCCGAAAGGGGGTTGTGCCCATGCCTGAGTCCAGGAGAGCATCTGGGGAGTGAACAGAGTCTGTTCCCAGGCTTTTTACTTGCCTCAGGTGTTCACCCTTGGCTGACCTATGATAGAGCTCTGGGGCAGCGCTACCTGCAAGGGTGTAGGGAGCTAGTCGAACCAGAGCCTATGCAACCACTCACTTTTCTGTAATCAATAAAGTTGTGGCCTAAATTCTGCCAAAAACCAAAACTAAAATTTGAGTCAAATGTGTCTTTATTTAAGGGGAGGTCTCTGGATCTGAACACACAAATTGTTATGAAGGTTGTGCACCGTCCCTGTCTTGACAAATGCAAAGTGGTTCTTTTAAAATAATATCCAGAGGCAATACAAAACACAAGTGAGTGAGAATATTCAAGATTTTATTCTAAACAGCAAGCAATATATACATTACCAAGCAAGCACTTCAATCTGCCACTTGGAAGCCCTCAGGAAGTGGCGAAGTGACTTCCCCAGGTAGCCTTAGGTTTGCGCGGTCCTGCGACTGATCAGTCCATGCACAAGCTTCTCAGACTCTGCCCAACAGCACCTGATTTATAGATAACTAACCTGTTAGCCTGCATGGCTTGCTCGACTGGCTATGTGCAGATTATTCATTAGCCACCTCTCCCAGTGCCTCACTTTCTCCAAACAATGTCTAACATCAAAGAAGGTGAAGGTACCTAGCGCTATCACTTCCTTCCACCGATTAGGGAGTTAAAAGCTGTTCACAGCCATCAAAGAGCTGAACAAGAAACAAGAGATATTGAGAGGGGGAAGCAAAGAGAGGCAGGAAGGGTAACTGTGTCAGATCACTATCTCCTTGAAATACAAATATCTTCCGGATAGATTGCCCATACAGCCCCCAACCTCTGCCAAGCAGTAGCAAGATTCCCGGAGGTTCTGTTTGGAATTCAGGCATGTCAGAAGCTATAGTGTTTTGAGGTATATCACTTATTTTACACCTATATACACCTGGGTCTAGGTGGAGGAAGAGAATTCACAGCATTGCACATCGAGAGGGACTTATTCTGCACAGCAGTGCAGCATCGGAGTCCAAAGCATCTTGCATACCATTCCCATGACCCAGCCCACCAAGATGGTTCTGTCCTGCATGGTCTTTGTCTACAGTTCTGGCACCTCCTTTCTTCTTCCCAAGAACCTTTGCAAAGCTCCCTCTCCCATTCTCCAAATCTCTCTGTTTTAAAAGGGGTACATTTTCCTGTGTAACACCACATCCCAATCATCTTGGCAACCTCCCAAATCTCCTGTCCACTTCTCAGAGCAGGGGTGAGGGTGGGGCTGATAGCTTTTTGCATTGCCAATTGCCCTTAATCGCCCAGTACATTGTTTCTTAATGATCTACACTTAGCTAGCCTGGCCAGGCTGGTTTGCATAATCTAAACCAAGAATTTATTGTCCTTGAATTTTCCCTTCATATCCCAAATATTATCTAAATACTACCATTTATTAATTTCTGCCATTCACCAATAGATCATGGTACCCCAGATCCATAACAATATTTAGTACATGATTGCCTGCTTGGCATTATTGAGATTTGGAGTTTTTAAAAATACATTTTAGCTCAAGAATCCTACAACGAAAATTGCCTGTAATAATCATGGTAGCCAAGACAGGCCCATGTGCCTGTCTCGCTGCCTGGGTGATTGTCAGAAAAGAAAGCAGCAGCCCTTGATATTTTGAAAGTTTCCTTTAAGTGAATTGAGAAACTTGCCTTTGGACATGCAAATACAAAAACAACTGCTGGGCTTTGCCCCCGATGCTGTATCTGGACCTGTTCTGGGTTCTTCGCCTAGACCCATAGGGACCCTGCCTGACCCTCCGCTCAGCTATTAGAAAGTCCAAGAACAGCTGCAGTCAACAAGGTCAGACAAACCAACACCTCAGTTCTGGTTCTGCTGAGTTACAGCAGGTGGAGTTGGGGGGTGATTTCTGATCATCTTGCTGAAGTAGCCAGGAAAGTGAGAAGACCCACATTCATATGTTATTCATGTCAAAAGGAAGACGCTGCTGAGAATTATAAGTGCCTGCTGGAATAGCCATAAATTCGTTTCAATTCCTATCTCACAGGACAATATGTCAACTGATCTCATAAAATCCCAAGCAATTTGACAAGCTAGATTTAACATCCAACCACCAAATAATTTTCAAAGATTGCTTTTGCATCAGGGAGAATCTGGAGTAGAAGTACATTAGGATCCATGAAATGGCCACTTGCCGACACACAAGTGCTTTGTCTAGCACCTGGGCACTCTCTGTGACTTTCTGTACCTTTGCTTTATCACAAGATTCTTGAGGCTACGTGTGTGTCATGTTTGTTTGTTTGTGCTTCTTGGGCACGATGAAAAACGTGCTTGGCTCTAATGAGTCAGATCAGCAATTGCTATAAACTGACAGAGCTCCATTGACTTCTTAACCCTATAGCTACTCAGGAGGGATTACATCAGTCAAACGCAAGATTGCTGGATATTGTTGAAGCCTATAAGATTACCAGGCACACATATCTACCAGTCTTTTATTGAGCTTGAGCAAATCTGTCAAGTCTAAGCCTGCATCTTTGTTAGCGGCTTACTTACACGAGGAAAAATGGAACAGGTTGGAAAATGCTTTACAAGCAGGTTTATTTGGGTACTCATTTTGGGGGTGGGTATTGTAGAAAGCCCAAGGGACGCGGGTGGTGCTGTGGTCTAAACCACAGAGCCTATGGCTTGCCAATCGGAAGGTTGGCAGTTTGTATCCCCATGATGGGGTGAGCTCCCCTTGTTTGGTCCCAGCTCCTGCCAACCTAGAAGTTCAAAAGCACGTCAAGTGCAAGTAGATAAATAGGTACTACTCCGGCGGGAAGGTAAACGGCGTTTCTGTGCGCTGCTCTGGTTCACCAGAAGCGGCTTAGTCATGCTGGCCACATGACCCGGAAGCTGTCTGCGGACAAATGCAGGCTTCCTCGGCCTATAGAGCCAGATGAGCGCAGCAACCCCAGAGTCATCTGTGACTGGACCTAATGGTCAGGGGTACATTTACCTTTATTGTAGAAAGCAAACCAGGACTTTAGGTTTAAAGTTTCTCTCTCATCCTGAACTGTAGATTATATCTGGCAGAAACACTACTGGCTGCCCCCTAAGTGTGTTCTCTAGGGCTGGATCCACAGTACAGCTCCTTGTGCTGAATCTGGGCCTGTGTCCTAGCTTTAATGGCCACCCGGGTCACCTTCTACCAGGGCTTTTTCCCCCTAGCCAAAACTCACTTGAACTCAGTTCTGGCACGTCTTAGGTGGGCACCGTTGCCATTATAAGAGAACAAGGGAGGCGCTCATGGTGCGTTTGGGCATCTCTTTTTCTAGAAAAATAGCACTGCCTTCCACAATATCCATGCATCTTCATTCAGTGAGCAGCACATGGTCTGATCCTGGTTGCAGCCCAACCACAGTCAAGATGTACAACATGAGCTCCTCATAGACCACAATTCCCATATTGGAAGTGAAATGATTATGAGTTAGGGGGAGTGATACAGTTTTAAACACTTTGCTTCCCACTGGAAGCTCCCAGTACAAATCACAGTCCTATATGTGCTATTTGCATGAGAGTGGGTGGGGGAAGAGATAAAATGGAAGATCATCTATCTGAAAGTGCAGTCCCCTCATTTAGATCAGGACAAGAGTGGATGGCAAAGGGTTTTGTCCCAGGATACTAATAGGTACTGGGGTGAAACAGACCAAGCTGCTGTAGTGGTCACAGTTTTGGACTAGGACATGAGAGACTGGGATCCAAATCACTGCTTAAGGGGTGACCTCAGGCTGGTCAGTCTCTTGGTCTAACCTACCTCATGTGGTTGCTGTGAGGAAAAAATGGGGAGGAGGAGAACTATGTTGTGACCGTGATCTCCTTGCATGAAAGGTTGGATATAAATGTAATGCATACATACCTATATTTTAAAAGCCATTCACACTATTGCTAATGATGTGAATGGCATCTTGTGTAGTGTGGTCCCAAATTATTTGTGGTAAACAAATAATTAAAAACCAGTAGATCAGATCATGGATTTTCTACTTCCCATATAGTTTGACCCTGACTTACCATAACTAAGACTGTGATTTTTACAATAATAATAAAGACCTACTTTCACCACATATATAGGTTCATATGCAAGCGGATCATTTCTCTGGGGTGTACACTGTGATATTAATGTGCCTGTTACCCCACCCTTTGCCCTTGGAAGTATTGTAAGAAATTACTGCAGGAGAGGGACTGTGATCAACATCATGGGAAGGATGTTTCCAGCTGCCCCACCTTTGGAATCCTTGAAAGTGGCTGCAGGAGAGGGACTGTGAGGAACATCTTGGGAGGGATGTTTATAGGACTAAAGTGAAGCTGTGAAGCTCCCTTGCTATTTTTGCTATTGGATGCTACATGTTGTTTATGTAATCGTGTTATATTTATAGTATAGAAATGTGGGGGTTTTTGTACATTACTATATTTGCTGTTGCTTTGCTATGTTCTTATGAAATTGTTTTTTCAGGGTTTGTTTGAAATGTTTCAAACATTAGCATGTTTGAAATGCTAATGGCATAAGCCATTTGAGCATGATTTATTTTGTGGAAAAGTGACATACAATTTTTTAAAAATGTTATTGAACTAGACAAAGCACAACAATTACTTATTACCTTTGTATCCTCCTTCATGTTGTTTAGAGTCACAAGCATGGTGCTATTCCATTTTCCCTCATGATGAACTTGTAGAATGGGTTACACTGAAGGTTTGTGATGGGCCTATGGTCAGCCCATCTGTTTAAATTTTAAGTAGGCACATGCAGCAGAAGAGAGGACTTAAAAATGAAAAAAAGAAAGTGGATTCCAGAGTGTGGGTTGGAAGTGCTCACCTGAAAACATCTTCCCTCCTTAACTTCAGTTCCATTACACCACCTATTTCATAACTAAGCAGGGATTTAAATTCAAGTGTCTGTGAGGGCCAATGCGGACATAGCCAATGTATCACCTTTGCTTCCATGTGAGAGTTTTGAGAGCTGAGCTGAAATTTCTCTGAAATCCACATTGCAGTATTTTCTCCAGATATTCTTTACCTATTTTTGTGTGTGTGGCTGCCTCTTTACTGCTTGGTGCCCTGGAATGATGGGCATTGTGGAGGATTCAAAATGGCAGCCAAGTTGCCAGCACAGATGCTGCTGCCACCACTTGCCAGCCACAATTTTTTTAAAAAAAGCATTAGGAAAAGGAAGGAAATTGTGGTGAGCACTACCCTCAAGAAACTGGTGGAGAATTTCCTCCGCTGGACACATTTGATGAAATGTTTTCCCAGATGTCTTCCCTAAAACAGGGTAGAGAATGCTGAGAAACCATTTGCACACAGCTCTGCAAAATTTAGACATTCATAATATGAAAAAAATCCTATGATGAAATGTTTGCCAATTAGGAAAGAGCACAAAATGCTTGAATGGGATAATGTTAAATGATATAGCTGTTCCAAACAGCTGGGCTTTAAATCAGAGCCACAATTTTATTTAAAGCTTTGCTTGCCAAGTTTATTTTAAGTGAGGCCTATCTGAGGAAGAAATGGATGTAAAACAGACATGATGACCTTTGATAACAAGATATCATGGCAAGGAATGAAACTGAGATTGGCTTTCTGATTGGAACTGACTCAATTCTTTTTTGTATTGGCCAAAACCTGAAACAATTGACAAATTCTGCTATGGGTATTTCCAAATTAATTAACACACTATTCCAACAAGCAATTTATAGTCAGAGCCTGTGATTATATGTTTTAAATTTTGCTGCTCACTATTCTTTCTATTGTTCTGCTTTTAATGGTTGATTGTTTAATTTGTTTAATTTGTTTATACACACCTGTATAAAGCACACCTTGAATGCGATTTATCATAGAAAGGTTTGGTATAAATGCCGATAAAAATACTTCTTTTGCTTTTATCTTTAGCATAAACATTAAACACCAATAGGCTGATTTCCATGCACATTTACTCAAACATGAGCTCCACGGTGTTCAGTGAAACTTACCATCTGCATAAAACTGCAGACTTACACATGTGAACTTAGCAGCAAGTACTATTTAAACAGTTCAAGTTTGTTCATGTGTCATGAAGTAGTGATCCTGTGAGCAAGTATTGCTGGGTGGGGCCCCACAGGCAGGTGGAAACAATTTGTCCCCAAAGTGGGAGCATGTGATGGAGCTGGCTGCTTGCCAGCATTCCCCAGCCCCTATAAATCTTCGAGTTAAGGTGGTGGGGGAGGGATAAAACATGCCGTGTTTTAGACTTGCTGTTTGATGTTCTGTAGCTGGTGCCAGAGAAGAAGCCAATAAACCCGTTTGGTGTGTGGGTACGATTGATTAGTAGCTTGGAAAGAGGACTCAGGAAAGCGACCCCCTCCTTGACACTATGTATCACCAGCATTGTTTTTTGTTCTGATTTGAGATTATTCTTGCCATGTGTCTATCCTATCCAGATTCCAGCATTGTGAATTAACTTGGTATCTGGTGGTTCCACTATGGCCATATAGGATGCACAGGGTGTGTCATGCTCCCATCACACTGCCTATGATAATTTTGTCATAAATTATTCCAATACAAATAATTTCAGTTTGAAGTTGTGAACTTTCTTCAAAAAAGTTTATAAAGTTACTGATGTTAAAAAATTGATGTAATATCCTAATATAATGTGATCAAGCCAATTAATACTATGTATAGATGCATCTATAATTTATATTCATTCTTGAAGATATGTACTTCATCTTTAATTAAATTTTATCTTCTCATAATAATGTTTAGTCTCTGATCAGAAAGTACATGATTGGATACTAGTTCATAAACAAACAAAATTGGGAGGGGACTCTGCCCCCCAAATGTACTTTGCACGAGGATTGCAATGAAGTATGGCTGGTTTCAAGCCAAAGAAGTTACAGTAACTTCAGAGAAGCTTTGGAGGCTAATTCAAATCACTGAGCTTGTTGAAAATATTTTATTACATATCTACTATTGAAATCATAGCATATCTGATTATGCTTTTTTCATTGTCACTGCATAAGAAAACACCCCTGCTTCTAAGATGGCCTTTTGGTGAACTTCGGGGAAATTCTGAGGAAACAAGCATTGCTTGATGAACCATAGAGCTGACCTAGCATTGAATGGGATATTATATCTTGACTTCTCTGGTACAATGTACCATGTTCAAGTATTAATCAGTGTCTGGATCCAGACTCAAATCAAGCAGACAGAGGACAAAAGACCCGAACACTCGTTTTGATACAGCAATGCTGCCTTGTCACATCTATGTAACGCCATGTTCTCCTGTGTCACATCATATGGATTGAAGTTTGCTATGGACTGAGGAAAGGATGCATAACTGTGATAAACATCTTTTGTGGTGGTAATTCTTCATTTCTTACTGTCCTGCTGCCTTCTGGCTATCCCAATGTCATGCTCTCAGCACTTTCTCATTTTCCACTTGTGAGATACAAGTGTCCCTGTACAGTACTTCCATGTTAACTCCAGCAGTGGCGCTAAGAGTCTTTGCTGATGTTTCTTTTCAGTTTGCTTTGTTATTCAAAAGCATAATGCTGTTGTGGAACTCTTGAAACATTCATAGTCTGAATGACTGCTCCAGAGGCCATCTTGGCTGGGAGTCCTGGAAGACTTGCTCCCTGCCTTGCAGGCCTTTTCCCACCCAACCTGGGAGGGTGGGGCTCTTACAAACTCTTGGGCTGAGGTGTTGTTTGGTTTTTGTTTTGTTTTGGAGGTGGGTTGTTGCTGTTGTTGCTATGGTTTTTTGTATATTTTAGAAATTGTGATGTATGTGGAAATTGTTCACTTTGGTTGCATATTCTTTTGAAGTTTTATTTATTGTTTATGACTACTTTCATTCTGTTGTAGTTATGTATTTTTTTCATGCTCTAAGCTGACTTGAGCATGGTTTGAGCAACTAAAAAGTATGTATGTAGGTAGGTTATTCTCAGAGTCAAACAGCAGTCCTTGAGCTTCCTTTCGTTTTGAAACTTTGGTCTGCCAACAGTTGGGTAAATAAACCCCTTCCATTATTTAGCCCATAAACTTGCCACACAGTAAGCTAAGAGTCAGTGCAAGTCCTCAAGTAGTGATGAAATGCATGAATGGAGGAAGCATAAGGGACTCGATGCTCACTTGAAACAAATTAACTTTGCAGTTTTCTTGGATTTTTTCCAGTCCCAGCATAAGACTTTTTTTAAAAAAAGACTAAGTGGGATCTTTGTGAACAAAAGAAACTGCTCCTAAATGTTGCCAGTATACTGTACAGGGAGAACCCCAGAGGGAGCATATGCAAACGCTCACAGAGTCTCAAGCTTCAAAGCCAAGCAATCATATTGCCATACACGCTAATCATGCTTCATTGAAAGCAGAAAACACAGATTCTTGTTACATGACAACAAATCCACACAAGGCACAAATCGCTGATCTCTGAGTTAGGGAATGCAGCAAGGCTCTTCTCTTGTGCATTTTACTTCCCAGAGTGTGTGGAAGGAAATGATTAATGTTGGTATGATACTGACAACATGCAGATTCAGTGGTACCTTGGTTTATGAACGTAATCTGTTCCGGAAGTCTGTTCTTAAACCAAAGCGTTCTTAAACCAAGGTGTGCTTTCCCATAGCAACTGGGGACTCAATTTACAAACAGAACACACTCAACAGGAAGCGAAACATGTTCTGCTTCCAAGGCAAAGTTCACAAACCAAAACACCTACTTCTGGGTTTGCAGTGTTCTTAATCCAAGTTGTTCATAGCTGTTCTTAAACCAAGGTACTACTGTACTATAGCAGGGTTCCTGAAAAGCACCTGATCCCTGCCTTCAAAAAAAGATCATGGGCACAGCCATTAATATTGTTAGTGTGTTTGTATACTGCCTCTCAAGAAACTTGGTTTTTTTTCAAACATGGGGTTTTATAAAGGTGAAAATAATCCATTTAGAATGTGAAAAATCACTTCCGGGGGCGGCGCGAACGGCAAGGGCGGTCCTCTTCTGAACGGGAGAGGAGGCTCCGCAGGCAACGGGTCGTCCGCTACGGCGAAGCGGAGACCCACTCTGGAAAACCCCAGGCGGCAAGAGCCTGGGGTCTTGAGGCTCGGTGGGCGCCTTGAGCGACCCTCCAAGTGCAGAAGGAACCCCGTAAGGGGCTCCGGAGCGCGGAGGGGGGTTGCGGCGCTGTGAGTTGTTTCACAGCCTGAGGAGCGAAGCCGCGCTGCTACTGTCGGTGAGCGCTGATCCCTTTTCCTGCTAAATTACGGATTCGGACGAAAAAGCAACTAACTTGTGAGTAAAAGACTGAGTCACTTGAATTTGAGATTTTGAAAGAAAAACTTAAATTGGCTTGAACTTGGCTGAAAGCGGAGAGACGTGGAAGCAGGAAGTCCGTCTTCCGCAGCCATTGAACTTGAAAAAAGCAATTAGCTGGAGGAGTGGAGGCTGAAAGAAAGACTCTAAGTTTTACAGATCTAAGCATCTATTGAACTTGCATTTTAAAGTAAAGACTTTAAGCTAAAGATTTGGGATTTTCATTTGCACTTGACTTTCCTCCTTTTATTGGATTACAAATAGAAGGTGAAACCCAGAGTCAGGAGCTGCCTGAGCACTAAGGGAGCTGTCAGTACTGCAGATTTGGATACTGTATATTGGAACTTGAAACAATCTGAGGGTATTGAGACCTTTTAAATTTGAAACATTCTTTTTGGAGATAAATAAGCACTGTCTGCAACAAAGTGACCATTTATAAACTCTGCTAAACATTTGTATTTGAAGGTTCTTGGACATTAAATTAGACTCTGAAAGACAGATTAAGCTCCCTCTAGAGGATTGGATTAAAACAGTGACTTTACATGTACTTTTTACTTTCGATTCCCTTGCTGTTTGCTTGCTCTGGACCTTTCCATTCCCATGGGAATAACTCAGTGTGACCTTGACTGATAGATAACGTTGGAATGAGTGGCACAAGAAAAAGAGGGAGAGCTAAACAAACAACTTTAACAACTCTAACCTCAGCCTCACAGACACGTAGATCATCTGTGCCTACTTTGCCCTCAGAAGTGGAGGGAGAGGGCGAAGCAGAGCAGTTACAATTGGAAGATATGGCCTCAGGAGTATCTGTTTCTGTTCTAGACAAAATTTTTGAAAAATTGGAAGCTTTGGACAAGAAAGCAGATGCGCAATCAGCAAAGATTGATAAAAACACAGAATGTCTAAATAAATTAACCACACAAGTGGCACAGAATGCGCTAGCAATTGGACAGTTAACGGAGGCCTCAGCAGAAAATCGGAAATTGACTGAGGACACCAGACAAAAATTTGAAAATTTAGAGCAAGAGGTAAGACCACTCACTAAACAAGTCGGGGAACACCAGATTTATCTCTCTATGATAGAACTGCGAAACCGTGAGAACAACTTAAGGATTAGATCACTACAAGAGGCAGAAGAAGGACATCTAACTGAGTTTTTGACCAAAGAATTCTCCAAGTTCTGGAACTTGGAAGAAAAGGACTTTAAAATTGTGTCAGCTTTCAGACTTGGAAGATTTATAAAGAAGGAGAGGCCCAGAGACTGTTTGATAACATTGAGATCAAAGGAGGAAAGGGATAAGATTTTGGGACTACATTTTGTAAAATCACTGGAGGTTTTGGATAGAAGAATTGAAATTTATAAAGATATCCCAAGACTACTGCTTGATCTTAGAGCCGCCTATTCTGAACTTGTTAAACTACTAAGGAGCAACGCAATTCCATTCAGGTGGGAATTTCCCCAAGGAATATCTTTTACCTTTAGAGGGAGAAAGGTTAAAGTGAGAACACTGGAAGAGAGAGACAAATTTTTGACTACATACGGAGAGGACCTTCAAAAAGGAATTGAACTACCTTCTGGGCCTGAGGCAACGCCAGTACCAACATCAGCATCTGTGGAACCTGAAGACCCTGAGAAGATACCACCCCTTGAAAAATAACCAGATAGTTCAGGATGTCTCTGCAACTGTTGAGCTGGAATATTAATGGTTGTAACATTCCGGAAAAAAGGAAGAAAATATTTCATATATTAAAAAAAGAACAATTGGACATTATTTGTTTACAAGAAACACATGTGACGAGGCTCCACAGAAAAGTGTTAATAAATAAAAGATTGGGCCAGGAATTTGTATCGTCTGACAAAGTTAAGAAGAGAGGTGTGGTGATATATGCAAAAGAGAGCCTGTCACCTAAATTCCTATTTAAAGATGAACATGGAAGAATTTTGGCTATCGAGATACAACATCAAGGAGAGAAACTGCTGATATTAGGAATCTATGCACCTAATGAAGGGAAATCGGAATTCTACAAGAAGTTGCAGGAGACAATGCTGGACTACCTAGACTATAACAACATCATAATGATGGGAGATATGAATGGGGTCGTATCAACTAACATGGACAAGTCACAAAGTCAAAATGTTACAAAAGACGGCAGACTACCTAAAACCTTTTTTGAAATGACTGACAATATGGATTTGATTGACATTTGGAGGACAAAGAACCCACTAGGAAGAGAGGGAACATTCTTTTCTGAAGCCCAACTGACCTGGACAAGAATCGACCAAATATGGATCTCCAGAGGCCTGGCACCTAAGGTCAGAAAAGTGGAAATCTGCCCAAAGACCTGCTCCGACCATAATGCAGTAAAGATGGATATGACATTATTACCAACTGGATCCTTTAGATGGAAGATGAATGACAATTTGTTTAGAGATCAGGAAATTACCAAGAAGGCCCAAAAAGTTCTGAAGGACTATTTTGAGATAAATATGAATAACATGGTGGAAAAAAGAATAATCTGGGACGCAAGTAAAGCTGTAATGAGGGGATTCTTGATACAACAGAATGCAGTAAAGAAAAGAACACAAAATGAGAAAAAAGATAAGATCTTGGAAAAAATAAAAGAATTAGAGAAGAAATTAAGAGTGAATCCGAAGTCACAGCCAACTCTGAGAGAAATTAAACTTTATCAAACACAATATTCTAAATTGATAAATCAGGAAATTGAATGGAAGGTTAAATTAATGAAACAAAAAACGTTTGAGTCGGCGAATAAATGTGGAAAACTGCTAGCTTGGCAGTTGAAGAGAAGACAAAGATTAAATACTGTTACAAACTTAGAGGTTGATGGAAAAAACATCCAGAATCCAGTGGACATTAGAAAGTGTTTCCAGAGATACTTCAAAAAATTATACACCCAAGGGCCGCAAGATGACGCTGAGATTAAACAATTTTTGGTAAAAAACGGACTATCTAAATTGTCACAAGAAAATAGGACAATCCTGAATTCTAAAATAACACGACAGGAGATCGAACAAGCTATCCAGAACATGCAACTTGGCAAATCTCCAGGACCAGATGGGCTGACCTCCAAGTACTATAAGACATTAAAAGACTATTTGATACAACCTTTGATGGAGGTCAGCAATGAAATTATGGAGGGGAAGAGGGCACCGGACTCGTGGAAGGAAGCGTTTATCACATTAATACCAAAGTCGGAAGCTGAAAAGACACAACTTAAGAACTACCGTCCCATCTCTCTTTTAAATGTGGATTACAAAATATTTGCAGACATTCTGGCAATTAGATTTTAAAAAGTTTTAAATGAAGTAATTCATAAGGACCAGGCCGGCTTTCTCCCAGGAAGACATCTGTTTGCTAATACAAGGAACATTATTGATATCTTGGAACTTTTGCAAACAGACATAAATACAAAAGCAGTCCTAATTTTTATAGACGCGGAGAAGGCCTTTGACAATATCTCCTGGAAATTTATGATGGGAAATTTAAAAGAGATGGGAGTGGGACGGGGTTTTGAGAATGGGATTGGGGCGATATATTCAGAACAGAAAGCTAAACTGATAGTTAATAATGTGGTTACAGAAGAGCTTAAAATTGAAAAAGGGACACGACAAGGTTGCCCTATTTCCCCTTTGTTATTTATTTCGGTTCTGGAAGTGCTATTAAACATGATTAGAGAGGATCGGTTGGTGGAAGGAATTCAGGTCGGTCAGAAACAATATAAATTAAAAGCTTTTGCAGATGACCTGGTTTTGACCCTGCAGAAGCCAGAGCCCAGTACGAAAAGAGTATTACAACTGATTAATGATTTTGGTCGGGTGGCTGGATTTAAACTAAATAAACAGAAAACTAAGGTTTTGGGGAAAAATTTGACTGATACAGAGTCAGAACGGTTTCAGAATGAGACGGAACTTAATGTGGTTAAAAAAGTAAAATACCTAGGGGTAAACATAACAGCAAAAAATCTAAGTCTATTTAAGGACAATTATGAAAAATGCTGGACAGAAATTAAGAGAGACCTAGATAGTTGGTCAAAATTGAAACTTTCTTTGTTAGGCCGAATTGCTGCTATCAAGATGAATGTATTGCCAAGGATGTTGTTTTTATTTCAAACACTTCAGGTCTTGGACAAAACGGGGTGCTTTCAGAAGTGGCAGAGAGACATTTCTAAGTTTGTCTGGCAGGGCAAAAAGCCCAGAATTAAGTTTAAGATATTAACTGATGCAAAACAAAGAGCGGGCTTTGCCCTGCCAGACTTAAAGTTGTATTATGAAGCCGCAGCGTTCTGCTGGCTAAAAGACTGGCTACTTCTTGAGGACACTGATGTGTTGGATCTGGAAGGGTTTAACAATGCTTTTGGATGGCATGCATATTTATGGTATGACAAGGTTAAAGCAAATAAGGCCTTTAAGAACCATATTGTCAGAAAATCATTGTTTAATGTCTGGACAAAATATAAAGACTTGCTGGAAAATAAAACACCAAGGTGGCTTTCACCTTTGGAAGCCAAGGCCCGAAAAAGACCCAATATGGAGGCTAAATGGCCAAAATATTGGGAAATACTAGAAAAGGATGGAGACAATTGGAAATTGCAGAGTTTGGAGAAAATGAAAGACAAAGTGCGAGATTGGTTACATTACGCTCAGATTAAAGAAGTTTTTAAAAATGATAAGAAACTAGGGTTCCAGGTGGAGAAATCGAAATTAGAAACAGAATTGTTAGAACCAAAGATTAAGGTACTTTCAAGGATGTATAACTTGCTGTTGAAATGGAATACACAAGATGAAACGGTTAAATCGGCTATGATAAGGTGGGCACAGGACATTGGGCATAATATCATGTTTGAGGACTGGGAGAGGTTGTGGAGCAATGGATTGAAATTTACTGCATGTAACGCTCTGAAAGAAAATGTAATGAAAATGATTTATAGATGGTATATGACCCCAGTCAAACTTGCCAAAATCTACCACCTGTCTGATAATAAGTGTTGGAAATGCAAAGAGTGTGAGGGAACGTTCTTCCACCTCTGGTGGACTTGCCCTAAAGTGAAGGCGTTCTGGGAAATGATTTATAATGAACTGAAAAAGGTATTTAAATATACCTTCACTAAGAAACCAGAGGCTTTCCTTTTGGGTATTGTCGGCAAAGGGGTGGCAAAGAAGGACCAGACATTCTTTATGTATGCAACAACAGCAGCAAGGATACTTCTCGCAAAACATTGGAAAACTCAAGATCTACCCACACTGGAAGAATGGCAGATACAACTGATAGACTACATGGAACTGGCTGAAATGACCGGCAGAATCCGTGACCTGGGAGAAGAGAGGACTGAGGAGGACTGGAAGAAATTTAAGAACTATTTACAAAAGTATTGTAATTTGAGTGAATGCTAAACAAGATGCTAGATCAAAATAACTGAGCACCACTAAATTTAGAAGTTTTTTAAGAAAATAAGTAAGACTGTGAAATTTAGCTCCTTCTGAGAATTATAAGATTATGAAATATAGAAGGGATATAAGAATTTAAATAAGATGATAAATTGCTGACAAAATGTTATAACGATGAAAGTGGGAGCGGGAGATGTGAGGAAGTCCAAAGAAAATGTGAAAATATGTTAAGATGAATGTTACATTGTTTATTATGTTTATTTTTACTGTAAAATTTAATAAATTGCTTTAAAAAAAAAAAAGAATGTGAAAAATCATCTTGCACATTTGTTGTTGTTGTTGTTTAGTTGTTTAGTCATGTCCGGCTCTTTGTGACCCCATGATGAGAGCATGCCAGGATCACCTCACCTAAACACGAATTTGTTGCAGTGTGTATGGGCCTGATAAAATACATGGATTTACAACTTTTTTTTTTGCACAACGTTGTATTAGGATGCTTTTTGAACTTTGGAAAAACATCACACAGTTGTGTGCATTGTCACATAAGACTCTCCTCCACCACCACCCTGCTTTATAACTGCACACAGGTACATTTTAAATATAGGTAAAGGCAAAGGGACCACAACATTTAAGCCCAGTCGTGAACGACTCTGGGATTGTGGTGCTCATCTCGCTTTACAGGCCGAGGGAGCTGATGTTTGTCTGCAGACAGTTTTTCCAGGTCATGTGGCCAGCATGACTAAGCCGCTTCTGGCGAACCAGAGCTGCACATGGAAATGCCATTTACCTTCCCGCAGGAGCGGTACCTATATATCTAATTACACTTTGACGTGCTTTCGAACTGCTAGGTTGGCAGGAGCAGGGACTGAACAATGGGAGCTCACCCCGTTGCAGGGCCTCAAACTGCTGACCTTCTGATTGGCAAGCCCAAGTGGCACAGTGGTTTACCATTTTCAATATAGAAGAAACCAAAAGATAAGAAACTTACTCAAGGAACTGGATGCAGTGCCACATTATGCATGCACATAGTGTTTTATATAAGAGCTATAAATAAAACTGCAAAAAATACATTAATTTCATTTCAGAATAGCAGTGGGAAAAAAATTATTTAAAATGTATAATTTTCACTTTCAAAATCAATTCACAAACTAAAACACAACAACAACACTTTATTACGGTCATAGGTAGAGGTAAAGGGACCCCTGACCATGAGGTCCAGTCGTGGCCGACTGGGGTTGCGGTGCTCATCTTGCTTTATTGGCTGAGGGAGCCGGCGTACAGCTTCCGGGTCATGTGGCCAGCATGACTAAGCCACTTCTGGAGAACCAGAGCAGCGCACAGAAACGCCGTTTACCTTGCTGCTGGAGTGGTACCTATTTATCTACTTGCACTTTGATGTCCTTTCGAACTGCTAGGTTGGCAGGAGCAGGGACCGAGCAACGGGAGCTCACCCCGTCGTGAGCTCAGAAGGTTCGAACCGCCGACCTTCTGATCGTCAAGTCCTAGGCTCTATGGTTTAACCCACAGCGCCACCTGCGTCCCTTAAATCAGGATAAACCATCATATACCAGCATAAACTGAAACACAGAAATGATCCAAAATACACCCTTCTAAGAATTTTGCAACATGGTTCTCCAAAAAACACATACAAAACTGTACATTAGGGGAAAGTGGCACAAAAAATTACTGTATATTTTAGTGAATATAATTTACAAAAATGTGTGTTGTATGGAAATTGATAGCTTGTAATAATGTGCATCTAAGGCAAAAATGTGCGTATTCGGGAAAATGCACATGAAAAGCGGCATAAAACTTTTGATAGAAAACATCATGGCTATTCACTCCTGTATAGAGACCTGAAGATTGAAGAGTAGTGGTAGAATGGAGACATTATTTAAGAAATACAATTTTCTAGTGAAAAGACATTAACAGATCATATACACCTATTGGACCAGGGTAGTCTCTCTCTTAAACTGAAGTGGTTAAAATTTTGGATTACCGTATTTTTCACTCTATAAGACACACTTTTTCCCTCCTAAAAAGTAAGGGGAAATGTGTGTGTGTCTTATGGAGCGAATGCAGGCGGGAGGATCTGCTCAGCGCTCCCTTTAAAGAGCCGCATGGAGCATGTGTGTGGCTCTTGGGGACTTTTCCCCGAGGAGGGAGCGCGGCTCTTGCGGGAGGTGGGGGGAAAGCCAGTAGGCTTGCTTTCACTGAAGCCAGGAGGGCAAGAGGGTTCGGTGCGCACTGATCCCATTTGCTCTCCTGGCTTCAGGGATAGCCCCGCAAGGCCTTCTGAGCAAAGATAGAGGAGCGCTCCCTCTTAGCTCAGGATGCTTTGCGTTGCTTTTTTATTTCTTGTTTTCCTCCCCTAAAAAATAGGTGCGTCTTATGGTCCGGTGCATCTAATAGAGCGAAAAATACGGTAGGTTATGGGGGATACAGGTTCAAACCCCCACTTAGACATACGTAACACTCACTAAGAGACAATGAGTTTGTCATAATCTCTCCTAACCTGCCCCGTTGAGTTGAGACTAAAGGCAGAAGAGAATAATGTATACTGGCTTGAGATCCTTAAAGGAAAAATGGAAGAGAAATGCCATGAATAAATATGTATGTGGAGTGAATCCACAGAAGAGAAGCAATTATCTTGTGTTGATAGTGGGGAGTATGGTAGGACCTAGGAGGAATGTTATATGCTGATTCCTGTCTCCTGCCACAGCACAGTGTTTTGTCTACAAAATAAATGAAATAATTTGAAATACTCCAGTAGAAATCAATGGATTTCCTATCTCTACAATCTTTTTCCTCAACAGCTGCAATGGAGGACAGAATTATGACTAGCTCTGCAGCCAATCATGGCACACCATCGGAAATATTTAAGACCCAATAAGGAAACAGAAATCATATCAAGATGTGCACGATGGGCCTCATCATATTTCTGACCTAAGGCTGAGCCAAAATTATGCTCCCCCCCATTTCATTGCCTCATTCACAGGCAAAAAAATTTGAGGTGGGGGAATGAAACTCCCTGGGCACAGACCACTCCTCCCATCATTTCTCCCATCTCTACAATCCCTATGTGTGTTTGTTAAGGTATAATGCAAGGTATAATAAGGTATAATATAATGCAAGCCGGAACCAACATATGCAAAGCACTGAGACACCCATGGCCATAGAAGTTTCTGTTTCTTTTGCAAATATAGAGTCCTGGTAAAGATAATTTGCCTCCCTTTTGCATAGAAAAAATTGCACAGGTCTATAATTTAGCCCAATAGACTTAGGTTGCATGTTAATATGCTTTTTTTAAAAAATAAAATAAAATCTGACAATACACTAGTGGCCAAAATTGTGGAAACCTTTTGGAGAAAGTTTATTTCTGAGGTTTGATGGCTCATAACACCACTTTTTTGGATGTAATACCATAAAATTATATATCAAGGGAAAGATAATTTAATGAAGAATGTAATCACTAACTTTTATGAAGGATTATTTATAACAACAGCAGTCATAAAGAAGAAATGTGAAACACATAGGGAAAAATGACATATACAAAAATTCTCACCTTGTCAGTTAATACTTAGTTGGGTAACCTTTAGCCTTCCCATGGAATGAACCAAGTTTTTTAGTTCTGCAGCTGTAATAATGTGAAACCAAGATTAAATTATTGCCTCTATTAATTGGGTTTTATTGCTGGGTTGCTTCTGACTAACAAGTTTCTTTAGTCGACTCCATAGATTTTCGATTGGGTTAAGGTCTGGGTTTATATATTTTGGGGCATTTACATTCCCATTAATGACCCTACTAGTGTAGGGTGGGGGACTGTCTCTCTTAGATACAGTTATGAACCAACACTCAGAAATATTAAAAATGTAGGAAAACAGTGACAGACTGAGGTGCGCCGTGTTGTTCTGAACACAAAAGGAATCCCAATAGGTAATTTGCTTGCTGCCATTCAGATTGTGATTTAATCTGACATATATGGATGGGATTTACCTGAGAGTCTTATTCTAAAAGTATTGATCCTCAGAGCTTCAGAACTGGATTGCTTCAAGCTTTTGGAATTTAGATGTAATCCCAGAGGTATGTGGGAATCTTCATTCCCTGACAGGTTTGAAAGTCCATTTATTTATTTTTTATTATACAGGCTCTATGACCAATTATTTCAATACCCATCAAGTTAAGGCTGATGAATTAATTTGTGTCAAATCTATACAAGCTTATATAGTAGAGATACATTACTCATGAAGCAAAGACTCCATATCAAGGAATCAATAAGGCAAGCTTGGCTTTCAATTGGTGCCGCAAACTTCCCTAGGATTAAGAGGCTCTTTATCCTGCCGAGCGTTTCTCCGAGACAAATCGCTTAGTGAGTGAAATTACTTAAAGGTAGGCATTCATTTCCCATACTGATTATTTCTTAAGTAATTGAACTTGCTCTGGACAAAACCATCAACTCTAAGTTAGTGAACTCATTCTGAAGCAGTCATGAAGTTTGAGAAAGGGATTTATATGGACATTTTCATACTGAGTAACCCCCAGCAATTCATTCAATTCATTCAGCAATATTCAACGAATATGCCCATAACAGTAATATACCAAAATCAATGTAACTAATAAAAGGAATCATGATTATTATTTACAATTGTCACAACTCCTTTCAGTGTACAAACTCAAGAGAGGTTAGAGTTAATGGCTTGTCCATGGCCTAACATAGCCTAGAAGGAGGCACTGCAGGGGAAAGGAGGAAGAGATGGTACCTGTGGCTTTTCAAGAAAGGCTTTGTGTCCATGTGTTGGGTGACCTGAATCAAGTTGCTTTTTGATTAAGCAGAAACACATTCATAACATTTAAAGGAAAATCTATCATTTGCAAGTGGAATTCATACTTTTCAGTAGGGAGTATTCTCAGTCCTTTGAACAATCAGTTGTGAGGGCTGGAAAATACCTAGGGCAGGCAAGGAGGAGCCAGTCTGGTGGGCAGGTAGTCTGACAGTGCAGATTAGCCACAAACACTTCCCCTCATGAGCCTGAGGCAAGCAGAGCATTGTTTATCTCGACCCTTTTTGCTATAATCCTTCCCTGACACTCCTCTGTCCTCTGTCCCATGACCCTAAACCTTACCTTGGTAAGGAGGCACTAGAGACTGGTGTCTTTTGCCCCTGAGGATTAGAACTGCGAGTCCCAGAATTCCTGGCATAAAACGGACTCTACACATGCAATTTCTGCTGGGCAGAAAATCTTCTGAGCACCCTTGGTACAGATGGATAGACCAGCAGTCTACAACAAGCAGGTATACTGAAAGAGTGCAGCAGATCTAGGAGTTTCATAACAAGTAGTGACATAGGACTGGCTCTCTGAAACCCCTAGATTCTCAAGATTATGAGGCTTCGGTGCCGTGGTGCTAGTGTCCTGTCTGCATCAACAAACAGTTCTGTCTCCTAATCAGAAGTTATATTGGTGCAGGGGACAGGAAATTAGTGCAGGTACTCCCAAGTTCAAGCCCCACAGCACCTGACAAAATGAAGATACAATTTGATGTATTTTCAGCCTTTCATCGCAGCAGCACCTCCTCTTCTTTAAACCCATTATGTCTCACTGTGCAAGTAAAGCCAAATTATTCGAATCTACAGTGCAAAAGGGCAGACGTTTCATTAGACCCTTATTATATTGTCTACACAAATAGAAGAACTAATTGAATCAAATTAGTAATGGAATTATGTGGGTAGAGATTTTGGTGAAAGCATGACGATGTACATTTATTTTACATTGCCAGCATTAATTTTATTAAGATAGTTTCCCCCTTTTTTTGCTTTCAAGTGCCCATATTTTAACATGAGAGTGTCAGACCTATCGATGTAGCATTTCCAGTTCTGATGGCAGGACTGGCTGGGAATCTTTCCCTCTGCAAATCGGATCTATTCTCAATATTTGTTTTGCTTAAGCCAGGGGTAGCCAATGTAGTACCTTCCAGATTTTTTTTGGACTACAAATCCCATAAAGCCCTGTTGGTACAGCCAAAGGCAACATCTGGAAGGCACCATGTTGGCTACCCTGCCCTGGCTTGAACAGTATTACAACTTTACAATGATATTTTCATTTATTAGGTAGCAACAGGCATTTCCCAAACATAACTGATAATTCCATGAAGTCCATGCATAACATCCCCAAATTTTGCTTGGATAAAAATAGATTGGATTGAAGAACTATTTCTCTCTTTTTTGTAACGACCTTATTACATTTTGGAAATGAGTTATCTGGAATTACATGTAACGGCAACATTTTACTGTGGTTTCAAGTATCTCTCAGAAAGCAAGAAGAGACCTTCAGTCTCTTGGGAAAGTTTGTAAATATCATCAGAATGCTTTTCTCTTCTGCTACAGTTTTGCTTCTTGCAACTGGTTTTCATCAATTTCTGTGCAACTAATGTATGATCTTAAAATGTAAAGGGGGAAGCAAGTTTTAGTTGAACTATCTTTATTCTCTATCAAATGCAAATCTCTAGACAAGGTGTAATGCTTATTGATTAAGCAAATCTGGAGATTTATGTTTCAGGAATGCCACAAAAGCTTTATTTGTCAGATAAATAAAACTTGAGCAAAGAACAGTTTGAAACAAAGAATTGACACTCTCAGAAATGTGGAGCATATTACTCACACAAATTTGTCACCTGTTTGTACATCCATTTCAATGAAACATTTGGAAACATGCTAAATGTCTTCCTTTAGACTTAGCTGAGGTAACTGTTTAGTATTAAGTCAAACAGTTCCTCAGAGCATTTCTTTCACACTTTCCTGTACATGCTGATTGATACGGATGAGAAAAAATCCAGTGTTGCAATGCAAATGTGTAACTTGTAAATTGAAACAAATGAAGGATGAGAGAGAAAGAGAGAGTGAGGCCAAAAAAAGGCATAGCTAGTTAATTACTTAGGGTTTGTACAGAATGTCTTATTTGTATATTTGGAACCACAGTATCATTCCTTCATTAATCCCTTTATTTTGAGTATATACATTTTAGCCTTGAAGCAATGAGATTAATGGGTAGGCTTCTATTCAGACATTTCCCTCTTGGCTCAAAAGTGCCACGTACAAAATCTGTTGCTTGTGTGGTTGGTAAATCTGTACACCCAGCTCCCAACGCTATATTTAAAACCATACACAGAATACTGAAATGTCCTGCTTCGGATGATTTGTTTGCTACCAATCTACCCTTCTTCCAAGAAGCACAAGCTAGCAGCTGCATGTATGGGAGTTACTCTAGGAGTGTTGTTAGATAGGTTAGCTGATAAACAGCAGGTGGGCCAAGGAGGGATTCTCATGCTTAAGCAGGAATTCAAAGCAAAGTCTTCATTGGGGATGGAGGAGCAGCCTACTGCTCACGCTGAAGATAAATCATGCTTACTTTGCCAAATAATAAAAGTCATACCTTGGGGAAAGGGAGGAAGTAGCAGGTGGTGGAGGGCTCCCATGGACATTGGTGCATCATTTGCCACTGTTGCTGGGCAAAGGAAGAAGAGGTGACTGAAGATCTACATGAGGAACAAGGGGTGGGGGTGTAAAGATCTACACTGGGAACCTGGGGGGCGGGAATCAAATCAGCAGTTGAAATGGGAATCCGAGACCATCATTGGAGGAAAGGGGTCCACTCTGAATCATACAGAGTGACTGCAGTGCCCCAAAGACCCCAGAGGGAAGTCCCCACCATTTCCTTCCTAGAGGTTGGATGACACCAGCAGTGGACCCAATTCACTGAGAGGCTGCCACAGAGGTGCCATAGGGTGGGGGCACTGATGAAGACGTGGCATATCTGGCCTCTGGAGAGTGTGCCACAACTGTTGCTGTCACTGCAGCAAGCGATGCATTCCTTGGAGGCTGGATCTGCTGCCCCTGTGGATCTTGCTACCTGAGGTAGTTGTCTCACCTTGTCTCATGCAGGGGCTGGCCCTGAGAGCACTTGTTTATTTATATATCACTCTCCCTCTCACAGAGCACAATGTTGTGCAAAATATGGTAAAATACATTGCAGCAGTTATAATGAGAAACTATGGCATTCCTCCAATGCCCAAATGACATGGCCCTGATCCAGAGATCCATGGGAACAGGATCTGGGAACATTGGTGGGTATAGGAAGACAAGAGGTTTTATGAGATCTATTTCATTTTCCTGGAGCCAGAGTTGCACATAAAACTATTATCCTATGGGGGGGAGGGAGATTTTCCTACCTCTTATGACAACCTCATGCAACAAAATAAGGAATATATAATTCTATTGCTTTAAAAATGAAAGGCTAGTGTATGGGTTTGAGGTTGTTGTATATTACAAACTTGGTGGATCAGTCCGATCAATCTAGTCCAACATCCCATTTCCAGTTGTGGCCAATCAGATGCTTCTGATAAGCCCCACAAGCAAGACACAAAGACAATAGCCCTGTCTGCTTTTGCATCACAGCAAGTAGAATTCCATGGCACGCTGCCTCCAAACATTTAGCCAAAATGGCTTATAGCTGCATCCTTCAATTGTCAAATTCACTTTTAAAGCCAACTAAGCTAATGACATTCACATCTTGAGACCATGAATTCCATAAATTAAGTCTGTGTGGAGTGAAGTATTTTCTTCCTAAATCTATTATCCACCCATTCAGCTGAATAATCTTGAACTATAGTTATGTGAGAGGGCAAAATTGTTCTTTCTAACTATTTTTTCTCCACCATTCTATCATGCCTTTCCTTTCCCTGACAATTTGGACTTCCCTTTTCTTTACTTTTCCTGTTTGACAATATCTTCTTTGACACAGACTATTATAAACACAACACCATCATAGATTTATTTTAAAAAATGATGCTTTGCCTTTTTTTATCACCGCCCATTAGGAATGGAGAAGAAATTCAATTCAGTACCACATATTAAAAATATGTGAACCAAAACACAGCTATACTTTGAAATTCGTGGTTATCTGAATTTTATTATGCAGTTTTACAAACAGTGTTTACAAAAATGCATATATTGGAGCAACCGTTCAAAGGTGCAGCCATTTATTATATTTAGAATTTTTGTCTTCTAGTCACATCTGGGTCTACAGATAATGTGGAGGTAGCTGAAATCACCCATTAGTACCTCGATTTCTTCCTTAACCACCTTCGGTAACTTACTGAGTTTCAGAGACTTGATCAGAAGGGTGGTCATATATCTCAACACCCCTGTAGTGAATTATTTTTTTGCTTAGGATTTCCATGCACAACACCAATATGGAGGAGTTAATTGTCGTTTTAATGATTCTGTGCTGTTTTTGACAGGCAGAGCAATGCCACCCTCAAAACATCCTTCCTGGTATAAATAGTAGGCTACTCTTTGCCTAGCAGCAAATACTTCTAACTTGGGAGAGACATCTCCAGAGCTCTTTCTGATTTGCCAGCCTGTCCATTACCTTGGAAACTTAAGGGGGTGGTGGTAGTAGCTTTCTCATTGCTATGGAAACAAATCAATATAAATATCTTTATATTTTATTTTTAGACTATATAATACAAAGGGCAAAACAGACTCTTGATCTGATGAAACATTGAGGAGTTTTCTTCACTGTTTCAATTAACTGAAGTTGTAGGTGACGCCGATTGTCTCCACCTTTGCACTGATGCAAGCAATCTAGAAGAAATGGTCACTTCTTGTAATGCATTAGCTGGATTTTTAAAACTGCCACATAGGCTGCAACCCTGTACCCATTTACCTGTGCCCCTGGGAGTAAGACTTACTTTTGAATAGATGTGTATAAGATTACACTGTTGGCCTTTCAGTGATTCCATTTACTGTATATTTATAAGGCAATGTGCATAAGGATTAACAATGATATTACTTAGATCATAAAAACATCTAAGAAGGGACCTGGTATATACAGTGGTACCTCGGGTTAAGTACTTAATTCGTTCCGGAGGTCCGTACTTAACCTGAAACTGTTCTTCACCTGAAGCACCACTTTAGCTAATGGGGCTTCCCGCTGCCGCCGCACCGCCGGATCCCGATTTCTGTTCTCATCCTGAAGCAAAGTTCTTAACCTGAAGCACTATTTCTGGCTTAGTGGAGTGTGTAACCTGAAGCGTATGTAACCTGAAGCGTATGTAACCAGAGGTACCACTGTATAGCCCTTCCAAGCTGTGTCTCTCAGAGTCAGATCTAAAGCAATTGCAATTGTATTGGCTAATGGAATTTTTTTGGCATCTGTGTATCTCGAGCTACAATAGAGTGTGCCTCCAGGTGTGAAGTCAAACCACTGCGTTAGCAGCACTTAAATGACCTCCCTGCGGTTCAAGCCTGGGCAATGTGTATGGAGGTCCTGGGCTGCCCAGACAACAAGACCCCCCTCTTGGCCTCACTGGTTTGGTCCAAAGGAAAGCAGAGTGGTATGTTTGGCACCAGCTTGGCTGTAGGAGTTGCTGGAATGAGATGTACAAGGTTCAATCTAGCCCTCTTGGGACTCCATTGTGGATTTGTGTAGGGTTTACTCCTTAGCCTTTTCTTCTCCTGAAGATATTCCACAAGGCAGAGGAGGTTTAGGGTCAGAGTTTTCCTCTTCCAGGTTGACAAGCCCCATCTGCCCCTCACTTCCCTGTACAGCATGTGCAGAAACTACCTTCTTGAACGTTGGACCCATTATTGGTCTTTTCCACTCAATATGCCAGATTTTGCATGCAGGGGGAAGTCCCAAACTAAGGGTTTGAGACCCATAGGCTACCCTAGCCTGGTTTAGCTGGCCAGCCAAAGCTATTCCCGGGGTGTGGCCGCTGTTGCATGCTGACAGCTTCAAGGAGCCACAGGTGAGATCTGAGTGCAGGATGGGGACCAAAGATGAACAAAATCCCCCAAAAGGAACATGATGTGCCTTCACCAGAGATACTACCCCTCTCCTAACACTCCATATATCCTCAACTGTTAACAAACTGATTTTATGAAGACAATATAAAAGAGCACAATATGTTTAATTTAGAAGCTAGATGGCTGAATGAATATATATAGTTATAGAATAACTATAAGTCTCGGAGAGGATTGGGATGCCAGTATTTAATAATGGTATAACTGTGGCACTAATGGTGCAATTCTATGCATGTTTATTTGGAAGTAAGTTCCACTGTGTTTAGTTCAGCAGGAGTTACTTTCAACTAAATATATTTAGGATTGAACTGCATGGATTGCTCAGCAGCCAAATAATTATATAGTAAGCTATATACTAGGCTCTGTACCTTATTTTTATTTGCTGACTTAGTGAGCCCTATGAGTAGTATATCTTTTATCTACACTACAGACTTCTATAATAAATATCAAGTGTCGGTTTCTCAATAAACACAACTCTTTTTCTCCATAAGATGTGTTTTAGAAACTCATGTCAAATAATACATGTGGCAAGTGGGTATATTGTGTGTCCCAGCTGTAAATCATGGTGATTGGGCATGTGGTTAAAAGACACAGAGGCACATGATAAGGACATTCATAAGAAGAGGTCCCATGCCTGTCTCTGGGGCCTGAAACAGCTCACACTTTTTGTTTCGGGGCTGGACCAAAGAATGCAGTTGCATTTTGATTTTCTTTGAGTCCCTTCTCGCAGTTGAACCACTTCCTGTTGATGCTTAGACTGGAAGTGACCACTTCTCTTTCTAAGGATGAGGAAACCTATAAGAATGGTTCCCTGCCAATGAAATCAGAGGGATTCATGAAAATGCTTGGGGAATTTCTGGTTGCTCTCACTGGTGCTCCTGCTTTCATCCTATTCACTTTGTGAAATATGGAGGTGACTCATGCTGTTGACCTGCTCACTTCCAAAGTGCCCTCTCCCACTGGGCAGAGACCACTCAGCTCCCTTGTTTTCTGGACAGCTTGAATACATGTGACAAAAAACCCCCTGTGAATCTGACTGAACACACACACACACATGCACACACAAGTCTGCTTCTCATTTTCATTGATCCAAGTGATGCAATAGAAGGATCAAGTTAGCCTCTGGCCTAATGGTAATGGACAGGATAAAGGTCAATAGAACTCAATCCATATAAGATACGAGGAAAAATGTCCATTTTCAGTAGCAATTTGAAACCAAACTATGCCTGGACAAAGTGGAGCTTGCTGATAGCACAGATAAACTGATCCGTGCTGTCTTCTAGCCCTCTTTGTAAAAGAACAATTGGGAGTTCACATTTTTGCAAAGCAATTCTCTCTAATATAATGCATCATTGTATGCTATTTTTCTGTCTATGTATATTATGCAAACTTTGTTCCAGTATATGCTATTTTGTACATATTACTTGGCTGGAGAACTGCATGCAGATTCAGAAGGGTGAATTTTGACAGATTACTGTGTTTCGGTTCACATATTGTTACAGAAAGTGCTACTTTTGTAGGTTTGCCTTTAAATGAAAGCTGAATCAGTTTCCCCTGCATCCCCAAGAGCCGCAGCAACCCTGTCATCATGGAGAAGTCTAACATGCTGGTGTCATATATGAATGGGCTCCTTTGTCCAGTTGGTTTGTCTTGAAGAATGAAGTTTACACGGGAACATGCCTGGATTTTATACTTCGCTGCAGGAGTTGCCACCAAGCTGGTTTACTCCCTTGTCTGACAGATGAGCTTCCCTGTGCCAGGTTTATTGTGCTTTTAAGCTCTCACCCCTACATCATAAAATCCATAATATGTGGTTTAACTGTCCAATAAAAGTCAGATATCTCGTTCTTACCCTTATTTATTTATCAGATTTATATTCCTCCCTTTCTCTTGAAGGAGCCCAGGGCAGCAAACACATCTGTAATAAAAATACAATTAGAAGTAAAATAAAAACATATTTCAATCTTTCCAAAACTGTTAGAAACAGCTAAAAGCAATGCATCACAATAAAACCTGTAACCAGTCATGCCTCTGACTAGGGCCACTGAAACAGAAACAGAAACAGAAACATTTTCAGCAGGTGTCTAGAAGAATGCAATGATGATGCCTGTCTAATGGTCATAGGAAGGAAGTTCCCAAGCACAGGTGCTGCCACACTGAAGGCATGACTCTTGACATGCAGCATGGACACCGCATGGCGCTTGTAGAAGGGCAAGTTCTGCAGACAGAAGTAACTGAGTTGGCACATAGGGGTTAAGGTGACCCCATAAGTTAACTCCAATGCTTGCTGATTTTGACGGCAGGTGCAGCGTGGAAAGAATTGTTGAATCTGAGACAGAATTAACCATTGGTTTTATTGACTACTCACAGCTCTGTTGGTAGAGTATGAGACTCTTAATCTCAGCATTATGAGTTTGAGTCCCATGTTGGGCAAAAGATTGCTGCCTTGCAGGGGGCTGACCTGGATGACCCTTGTGGTCCCTCCCCACTCTACAATTCTATGATTCTACTGATATTGGCAGTCTATGACTGCTTTGGAGGATGGTTGGCATGCTTATACCCTGAAACCCCAGCATACTGGATATTGCTTCTTTACTGATAGTTTTTCTCAATATATTGTAATGCAGAATGTTTTTATGCTTATACCCTGAAACCCCAGCATACTGGATATTGCTTCTTTACTGATAGTTTTTCTCAATATATTGTAATGCAGAATGTTTTTAAACTTGTGCCTAAATGCTTGTACACTTAATTTTTTCTTGTCCTGTATCAATGTGTAAAATATTTTTTTGCAATAAAATAGTTTCCTTGATTGTCACTGATTTTTTCTCTGCTCAAAAGTTCACTATAGGTGAGTAGAATCATTGTTGTTGTTTTATTGTATACATCTCTGTTTTCAGTTCATAGAGTCCTATCTACAGGTCAGTTACATTTGGTGTGAGACACTGCTCTCATAGGCATTGGGAGGTGGGGGGGGGGAGAAAGAGGTGAGGAAAGAGAGGTGGGAGAAAGAAGAGGGTAATGGTTTATTTTAAGAAAGCTAGGTAAGGGGAAATTGAAACTCAGTGAACCCAGAAAGGCAGTAAAAATCTTAAAAGGGCATGATATCAAGAAAACACAACCTGAAGCTTGAAATCATGCTTGGATAAATTAAGATGGTGAGGTGGGAAGGGGAAAAAAACCTTAGAGTAAGTTATAGCATCTAATGAATATTCAAATCCTTTGAGTTCAAAGTACCATATTACTTCACAAAGGTCATGAAAAAAGACTGGGCCACCTTTGTCATCATATTAACCATCAATATAATGTTGATTGAAAGGTATGTTAAATTCAGTAGGACTCTTATTTTTCCTTTTATATTTTGAACAACTTGATACATAGCTTCTAAGTAGCTCCCCCCCCCCCCGAATGATTTATTCTGCTTTCTCAAGTGTACACACAGGGCAGGAGTAAAATGTGAGGATGCCCCACCAGCAGCTGTTTAGTCTCAGCGCTGATCAGATGCAGCTGCTTTGATTATCATTTCCAGCTCAGACCCCCGCCTGGACCAGGTGTTGGAATGTGCAAAAGTGGAAGTGATAGATCAAAGAGTGCATGCAGTTACAAAAGTGTATTCCCAGAAGGGGGCATACATTTATTATGCCCCCTGAGAGAGCATTTCTTTTTGGCAGACTTCTTGAAAGAGGCAGAATCATGCTTGCGCATCATGTTCCTAACCTTAAGGACAGTGAATCATGCCTCTTCTGAGATGATCAAAGGCACCAGTTATGAGTGGACACCACAATCTAATTATTTGTGAAATATTTGATGCATTGGGTGAAGTTCAGAGATGATTCATTATGATCATTTTTAAAAAGAGGAAAAAAAAGTCACCTGGAGGTGACTTTTCTCTTCAGGGAAAAGTTTAGATTCTTACAATTTGTTTAGCCTCAGTGGGTTTTGAATATTCATTAGATATGTATCCATTGGATATTCATGTGGTGAGATTGCTATTTCCCAATTCCTGCATAAAATGCTAGTTTTTCAAAGTGCCTAAAGAGAGAGACTTTTTACCCACAGTAAGGGATTACTAGTCAGTACCTCACTTTACTATTGTCGGGACTAGACTAGTTCACTCTATGCTATAGATGCTGGAAGTTCCCAAAAGTTAGCAACATGTGAGTATAGGGGCCTGAAGTAACTATGATTTAACTAGGAAAAACATTGCATGCGGATAATATTTAATAATAAAATCAGTATGGAAGGGGTAGCAAGGCTCATATTTCCTTTGTAGTAGTGACTTGGCTGGAATGTATCCAAAAGCAAGAGAGTTTGTCTCAAAATATATCAGAGACTCCACAGCCACTTTTTAATCTGCCACTGTGATGTGCTGTGTGCTCTGTTTTCTGGAACATATTACAGAAATCAATGCATATATGCCATATATTTCTGCACCATATGGAAATGGTTTAATGTTTAGCCACATTCCAGGCCAATAGCTATCAGTACTGAAAGCAGAACATTTCTGCATCTTTTCCACCACAAGCCCACATATTTTAGGGCATTTTTATGCAATTCTATTTCTCAGGATGTTTAGATTTTAAAAAAGAACAAAGAAAATGTCAAATGAATAAGAAGAGTTTGAATTACCATCCTTGTCTCAACTATGACACTTTTAAGTCTCAAGCATTTCATTAGATCACCTCAGCACATGCTTAAATTTCCCTCACTAATTTTGACATACTCACCTTTAAATACATCTTAATCCTAATAAAAGAGATTACTCATGCTACTTAGATGAAATTCCTGTCTTGTGTTTGGTTTGGAGGTGGGCACTGGACTGAGGCCATGATTGAGAAGGCAACTGACTGTACTAGCTGAAAGTAGTTATTATGAATAGAGAAGAGACGCTGATCTCTGTAAGGTAGAGATATAGATTGGTTTACTGCAACATGCTTTATGTGGGGCTGCCTTTGAAGACTGTTTGGAAACTAGTTCAGAATGCTACAGCTAACCTGTTGCCTGGGGACGACCACAGATGGTGACATGAATAACATCATTTTTGTTGGAATCTAAACTGCAGCAGAACTGAAACACCACTGCATGCTACAAACATGGGGCAGAACAGAAATTGATACTGTATATCTCTAATAAAGAAGCAAGTGTTTAGTAAGTATCTGTGTTATAAAGAGCTGCCACTTTATAAATGATGTTCCATCCATATTGTTTCTTCTCCTATGTCTCTTGAACTAACTACTACTCAGGCACTCATTTGGTGGTGGATATATACCGGATCGGCACGTGGGTGGCGCTGTGGGTTAAACCACAGAGCCTAGGACTTGCCAGTCAGAAGGTTGGCGGTTCGAATCCCCGTGACGGGGTGAGCTCCCATTGCTCGGTCCCTGCTCCTGCCAACCTAGCAGTTTGAAAGCACGTCAAAGTGCAAGTAGATAAATAGGTACCGCTCTGGCAGGAAGGTAAATGGCGTTTCCGTGCGCTGCTCTGGTTTACCAGAAGCGGCTTAGTCATGCTGCCCACATGACCCGGAAGCTGTACGCTGGCTTCCTCGGCCAATAAAGCGAGATGAGCGCCGCAACCCCAGAGTCAGTCACGACTGGTCCTAATGGTCAGGGGTCCCTTTACCTTTTTATATGCAGGATCCTGTCTAGGACAGAATAATTCTCTGGTTCCTTTCAGTCTTTTCATGCTTTTTATGGCAAACGTGAGAGTGTTTTGTGTACTTTCATAAAACAACGGTTCAGAATTGCCTGGCTATTTTTAGCTGGGAGATGTGACTGAACTGCTTCATTTTCTGAGTTGTAAGCACTAAATAATGGATACTTAGCACTAAATTTCCAGGCTATAATTTATTCTCTAAAATTTCATGTCATCATTTGCATTGGTTAAATTGCTGAAGTGATTTCTGTTTAAACAGAAAATAAAGATGTGATTTCAACCTCCCTCTTGCCATGCTTCCAGCCCTGTGATTTACTTTGTTAATGCCTGAGATCGAGTACACATGAAAAAACCCAGCCATAGACTGACCTTTGTAAAAAGAGGAAAACATTTATGTTTTGCTCTTTTTCCTGTTTGGAAGCAAAGTCAAGCAACGGATTCCAACTGACAATTGCAATTCCTTTGAGGAAAAATGCAGTACTTCCACAGTTCTTGGGTTCAGACTTTACATATCCTCTTAAGGGTGGAGTACTCCTAACATTAACAATACCACATATATGTCTGAAGTAAACATTTTCTTTGAAAATGGATGGTTATGATTACAATGGAGCCTCCTTTCTGAGCGGTTTGCTTGCTTGGTAATATATGATTTCTGCAATAGTGGCAATACGCAATGAGACTATGCAAGAAGAACTCTCTTAAGGAAAAGAGACTCAAGGTGGGGGTTATCTCATTCGTTTTCCTGGTTCTAATGCTGGTCCTCCTGCCCCAGTTTCTAATGCTGCTTGGAGGACCTTCGTTGTGGCTGCTCTCAAACTTTGGAGCTCCCACTCTATAGAACTGAGACTGGCTTCCTCTTTGTTGTCTTTCCACAGGCAGGTGAAAACTTTCTTGTTCCAACAGGCTTTTGGGAACCAACTGCTTTTAATGAAAGCAGTGGAGCTATGGTGTTTTTATTACAATTATTACCATGGTTCTAATAGAATTTACATATGTACAACATTTTAATTCTATCAATGATTGTTTTTCAACCATTTCCCCCCTGTTTTTAGCAGTTCTTAATTTTATCTGTAAGCTGCCTTGAGTCCTGTCAGGGAAAAAGGCACAACAACAACAACAGTGCTCCCTTTTATGCTGCATTAAATGCTACTTTATAGAACTGTGACTTTTGGGTCAATATACCATGTTATACTAAATTTCATTCACACCAGGGGGCATGGTGTGACACAACATCAGAAGTCATCAGACAGGATGCAACCTCCTCCCGTACTTTATAAGCCAGCAAACAAACAAATGATTACAAAAATTATAGAACGCTTATATGAATATAGTTCGTAATTAGAAATGGATGGATTAGTCTGTTTCCAGTCCTTGTCAGTTTCACACACATGAGTCTGTTTTGTTCTGTTTCCCCATCAACCTCCATTTTAAATAAATAAATTAAACTCTCTCTATATATCATCCTGATTAATGCGGTTTTTGAACACATTTAATACTACACATTTTATTGAACTCAGAACTCTATCACTTCTTTCAGAAAGCATGTTCTCATTAAAAGAGAGCACGTGTTGCGGTTGGGGCCAGCCAAGCCAGCCCTCTGTTGCCGGGCAGGTTAGGATAGATGGCCTCTAGCAGGGATTGGTAGATGGTGTTGCTGGGGTAAAATTGATGTTGCCATTTAGGGGGAGGAAACAGAGGTTTTTTAAGCATTGCACGCAGCATGAGAGCTTTGACTTTTGCTGCGTGCAACGGATCACCCTCCCACCCTCCCTTATTTTGTTATGGTGTGTTGACCTTGCTATGCCTGTCATGGGGTCATCTGCTGTTGGGGCAGGGGCCTGGTAGGAATTTTGTCCATTTGGCTGATTGGCTGGTGCCATTTGGTTTTTGCCTACTGCGTAGCAAATTGTCACAACTTGTACGGTTGCGGTTAGGCATTGGTTAAATAATTGGTTGGAGGAGGGGTAAGGATTGGCTGGGCCTGCCCCTCCAATGGTGCTGCTGCAAGGGAATTCCGTTAAAGGAATTCAGGGGCTTGCCATGCTTTCGTCCTTATCCCTGGAATCGGATTTGGGCCGCGCAAGCCCCTGGGAGCATGCGGGGAAAAGGTGAGGGCCTGTGGCTCAGCTCCACTTTCTACCCAATATTGTTTCCCCTCACTGACTTTCGCTGGAATCTGGAAGTCAGTTCTGTCCCCAGGCTGGGGGACAGATAGTCATAACCAATGCCTAAGCAACCATTCACATCCATGTACATTAATAAAGTTGTGGCCAAAATTATGCCAAAAAGCTTAAACAAAAATTCTGTGTGATGTGTGAGTTATTGGGGTGGGTGTCTTGGGGACCTTGACACGCAAAAGTGAGAAAACTGAAGGAGAAATGCTCTGTTCTGCTTTGTAGTCCAGGAAAATCCAAATCAGGTGAATTTGCATAAAAGCATAGCCTGCACAAGATCCTTGAGCATCTCTGGTCTGCACCAGGCACATCTACAGATATTAGCTGTTTCCCCTGAGTCACCCTGACTCAGCAAGGGTGACGTGCAGCAGGTGGAAGCAGGTTTTCAAAGGAGGAGTCCCAGGCCTCCCCTCAGTTGGTGACTGGCAACATCAAAGTTGACAGCGGCAGCTTGCCGAAAGGTGGCTAAGCAGATCGTGCTGCTTTGTATGCATGCTATGCTTGGACTACAGAGTGCTGCTTAGCAGGATGGTTCACTGGTTCTGTAGAAGCCAATGAAAGTTCATTGAAAACTAGCATGCCGTGTGGCCCAAATAAGAGCAACAAGAAACAAACAAACAAACAAAATAAACCAGAAACCTGCTTCTATATTTATGCTGCATTTATTTCGTTTTTAGCAATGGCTCCAGAAGCACACATGAAATAAGAAAGAGCCGCAATTTCTCAGAGTGCAATGAGAGCTCTTCTCACAAAGGTGCCAAGAAATATTTCATGAAGAAAGCTACGGAAACCATGTTACAGGAAAACATTAGCTTGGTTTGTAGAACAGAGATGGCAGCCAATGTCATTCCAGGTCCCTAGACTTTGCTGATTTTTCATGCACTGGTTTGCCAATTATTCATAGACTTAGCCACAGATAGAAGCACTAGTGATGGGGGCAGATGGGTCATATTCCCTGGGGGATAGCAGGCACGCAAAGGCTGCACTCTCTAAGACATTGTTAAACTGAACAGAAGAAATAAGACCCCAAGATTATAATAAGATTTTGTGTTGTCTAGTGAAGCTTGCCTGACTGATTTTTGTATCTTCTGGTCTCCCTCCATACATTGTTCGTGAGAAAATAACACTCATTCTGTATTACATGCATTATGAGGTGTGGGTGTGTTTTTTCAAAATAAGAAAAATGTCATTTATGAAGTGTATTGTATTTCTGGTTTCCGGATCAAATGGTTTGTTGCATCCTAATTTTTATAAACTCATTTGTAACAAATGCTTTGTTTTAAAGATTTACAAGCATATTTCCTCAACATTTTGGGTGAGGTGTATTTTTTATTTCCCCATAGTTTTTCTTCTTCTAACTTCTTCATTTGTTTTGTTTGTTTGTTTTATTTTGTTTTATTATGTATTTTGTGTCCTCCTTTTGTATTTTTGTGTTGTGAATCACTGTGTGATCTTTGGATGAAGGGCAGTATACAAATTTATTTACTTTATTTATTTATTTATTTATTTATACACACACGTCAATCATCTCTATCACCCAGCCCTCAAGTCACATCTTGGACTGCATCTCTGTGGATTTTCATGTATCATACCAAAATATATTATTAAAAATATTAACTGAGGGATAGGGGTCAGCAACCTTTTTCAGCCGTGGGCTGGTCCACTGTCCCTCAGACCATGTGGTGGGCTGGACTATATTTTGAAAAAATAATAATCAACGAATTCTTATGCCCCACAAATAACCCAGAGATGCATTTTAAATAAAAGGATACATTCTACTCATGTAAAAACACGCTGATTCCCGGACCGTCCATGGGCCAGATTGAGAAGGCAAATGGGCCGCATCTGGCCCCTGGGCCTTAGGTTGCCTACACCTGAATTAGGGCATGTGTAGGCAAACTAAGGCCTGGGGGCCGGATCCAGCCCAACAGCCTCCTTTGGAAGTGAGTTCCATAGTTCAACTAAGTGCTGCTTAATGACAAAATAGTGGGGAAGAAGTTCGCACCAATGATGTGAGCATTAAAATATAAACATTGACAACTAAAACAAAACAGAACAATCGCATTAAAATATAAAACCCAGACTTAAACTATGCAATACAACAATCCCTTTTAAAATAATGCAGCAATTACTAAAGGAGACTCAGGCTGAAAGACCAAGTGCGTGCCTCTGTAAAAGGTGTACCAGTAAAATGCCACTACAGATGAATCCTCTCAAATTTCATCAGGGAGTGCTGAATATAATTCACCTGTAAAGTTGCATATATTATTGCAAGCTGCTTTGACAACTATTAAGGTGGAACTGAGGTGTGTGTACTTTAAATAACAATTTTAAAATAATACAAATTTATTGATTCATAGGAGGGGAAACCTGGAAATGCCATCACCCTTCCACACATTTTTCCTCGACTGGCTTCACATTCTCTTGAGCTCTTCAGTGGCAACATGGAAATAAACAGCACCACTAAGATAGCTTTCCTGCTAACCTGGGGTGTTGTTTTGTCGACATGGTTGCGTTGCTCAATCAATTGTTGGTGAGACTGACACATTATCCTGGCAGAATCAATTGATTAATAAGCCTGATGTGTTTATTGAGGGATGAAATGGAAGTCAGAGGGACAGAAAGAGAAATTCTGTTTAGAAAACAAATGGTGGGGTGGGTGGAGAAGAACCCCTCTCCAGATAGAACTAGCACAATTTTGACAATGGTACATTGGCATCAGACTTCTAGTGAGGCGTGTGTTGTCATCTGGGAGGTGATGGGTGTTTGAATGTAGCGTGGCCTCAAAGTGAGAGAGCCATTGTAGTAATAGATACAGATCGCAGCTGTGTGCAGGATCAAATGGAAGATAAATGAGTTTTTGATATGCTTAGCCCATTCTTTTTTTATTTTTTTGCAGGAAACACACTCCACTCGAGTTTGACCTGTTCTATTTGATGAAAAGGTGGCTGTGTTTCATCAGTGCAATATGCCTGTACACACCATATGTCTGCCTCAGACTCTCAAGGAGAAGAAAATATCCAATACAATTCTGCTAGGCAGGCCAGACGGTGGAGTTCCCCCCCCCCCCAGGGGGATTTACAATGTATTAGCTTTGCACTTTCTGACAGCAGTCTAATGTGTTCTATAAATATGTTTTATATGGGCATGTATAAACAGCCAGGGTGATGTTAACAGTTAAGAGTTGTATTTTTTTAAAAAAAATCCATTATTTCAGGGGGCTAAAGCTGGGTTATTGTTAATTTCTTAATTAGGCTATAACAAACTGCCTAAATTTGATCCTGTCCCGAACATCAGCAGGAGAATGTTAGTGAGCAACATGAATAAATGATGCTGTTAGAAAGGAGATCGTCCTTCTTCAACAGTATTTCTCAGCCCAGTTAGTCACATGCCAACTGTGAAATTAATTCCTTAATTGACAACGCAGGGCACTGCACATTTTATACCCTTTCCCAATATTATGGTTATTTACAGGAATTTAAGTATAAAGTTTGTATGTTAAATCAACAACACCACCCATGCAAAGACTGAATAATTCTATTTAGGACCAGCAACTTCCATTGTTTGGAAGGATCCTTTGAGATGGAAGGGTGACAGTTCCTTTGAGTGCAGGATGAGAGCCAAAGGGGTGGACACACTGCCCCAGAAGGAGCACAATTTGTCCCCCAACAGAGGTACCATCCCTCCCCTAACACCCCACACACCCCATGGATATGAACTGCCTTATAAATGGTCCTTTGCCAAACTCTGACCAACCAATTTCATGAAGTCATTCATCCTTGCAAAAGAGTAATGATTTTTCTCTTTCTTTCATGGAGATAGAGAATGTTTGTGGAATTTTCAGAATTCTGGGGTTGGGGCTTTCCTTAATCAGCAATGTAATAAGTAAAACAATTAAAAACAGCTTCATATGTAAAAACAATTTCCTGCCCTTTAGCAGGTTTCTGCAGCACTGCCCCAGTTTCCTGTGCATCAATGAAACTATTATCCCCAGTACCACATGATACATTTTTATAAAGGTATTGGCAGTTTTATTTTATTTTATTTTCCTAATAAGCTCTAGCATGGAATTTGCTTTTTGAACAGCTGTTGTGTATGGCATCAATGTTTTCTATGATCCATCCATCATGAACCCAAGATTTCTTTCCTGATCAGCTCAATCCACATCAGTAAACATGCGTAGTTAGGATATTTTATTGCTGTACTTAATCACTTTGCATGTACTTATTTTGAACCATAATCACCATTTTATTGCCCATTCATTCAGTTTGAAGAGATCCTTTTGGAGATCTTCACAATCAGCTTTTGCTTTTACCATGCTGAATAATTTGTTTTCACCTGCAAACTTGGAAACCTCTCTGAACTTGGGCACTATGCTGTTTGCCCCAACTACATACTATTATGCAGTGCTTTTTTCTGGGGGGACACAGGGGTACGCATACCCCTAAACATTTTGTGAATCTTTGTACTTTTGTCCATTTGCTGTACCTGTATTTATTTCCCCCGATTTGAACTATAAAATGGTGATTTTCTTGAGTCAAAATGAGAGTACCCCTAAGCATTTTCAAAGAAAAAAAGCACTGCTATTATGCATGAATTAAAAAGAACCAGTCCCAATACAGATTCATGGGGAAGTCCACTTCTTATATCCCTCTATTGTGAGAATAGTCTATTTATTTCTGCCTCTGATTCCTGCCCTTTAACCAATTATCGATCCACAAGAAGACCTAACTTCATATCCCATAACTGCTAAGTTGACTTAGCAACCTTTGATGACAGATTTTGCTATAGGTTTTTTGAAACTCATAGACGGTTAATTCATGGGCAACATTGACTCCTTACCCAGTCACAGGGTGGGTGGCTGTTGCAGCTCATTGTGAGCAATGTTGGGGTTGAGCAGCCGGCCGTTGGGGAATTCCCTGGCCAGCCGCTGTGGATTGGCAGACTTTCCTGCCATCCGGTCTTTTTTGTTCCAGCCTTCTGGCTGGACAGAGTAGGCAGGGCTTGGAGTCCAGTTAACCAGGATGTAAATGCCACCCATCTGCAATCTATAGTGTTATAATCACTGGCTAAGACTGAGACTCCATTAGAGTTTCTCTATTGGTGAATTACTTACATCATCCTTGACTGGCCCATATTGGTTCCAACTAATAGGAATTGGAGTCCAACAACAGGTGGAGGGCCTCATAGCTATAGGCCTCTGTTCCTGAGCTATATCAGACCGTAACAGAAAATCTCAGAAAGTTCACTTGTTTGTGATTCTATCTAACTATTATGCCATCTCCACCAGTGGAATATGGTCACTTAACAATAATTACCCATATCCAGGGTGCCTAATGAGAAGTTGTTCTACGAATTGTTCCTTTTAATCCCAACAGCTGCCATCTTTGACAGAGAACCACAAGATTAATAAAAAATTTAAGCCCAGCCATTGGAACTTTGCATTTTCAGGCTTGAATATATAGCCACAGCCGAATGTCAAAGAAAAAGAACTATATAGGTGGCAAGAGATACCGTAAAATAGGTCAGGCTGGTAAAACGTAGCCAGAATATGAGAAAATGCTTGGCATGGCATGACTTGACTTTGGGTTGGGTCATTTCTCCATATTTTTCCATGTTCCTGTTTGTAAAGTTGCTACAGATTGTACAGTTGCAATTCACACTCAAGGGAGGTGAAGTTTAATGAATATCAAAAGTGTATAATTAATTTTTCCACTGTGCTATTCCCAGGTAAGTGCCGCAGAACATCCATGTAAATTATGCATCCTAGCTTTTACAAGCTGAACTTTCTGTTGGTGTAGCTAATCAGGGTGAAACAGCTGGAGTCCTTTTTAGCCATAGGAACTGTGGGCCCAAACAGACATTACTTTAATTGCATAGCTAGCAGCCAGAACATAAAGGCAACAGCACTCCCCCATGTCTTTGTTCTCAGTATTAGGGATTCAGAGATACCCTTCGTCAGATTAATTAATGTAGGATTGTTTGAATGATTCCCTAGGCCAGGGGTGGAGAACCTGTGGCCCTCCAGAGGTTGCATGACTACAGCTCCCATCACACCCAGTCGGCATGACAACTGATCAGGGATGATGGAAGTTGTAGTCCAACAAGATTTGGAAGATCACACATTCACCATTCCTGGTCTAGGAATTGTTCTATTTTCCCACCTCACCCCACCCCCTTCCAAGCCATCTAAGCTAAGGACCATTCAGATTGTGATGATGTTTTCTGTAAGTTAATTGTGCAATGTGTCAAGTAGCACTTATCTGTCTCAAACCAACTGCTAATTGACTGGGAGTGGCCGCCGGGACCACATAACACCGGTCCTGAGAGATCTCCATTGGCTCCCAGTACGTTTACGAGCACAAAGTGTTGGTGCTGACCTTTAAAGCCCTAAACAGCCTCGGTCCTGTATACCTGAGGGAGCATCTCCACCCCCATCATTCAGCCCGGACAATGAGGTCCAGCGCTGAGGGCCGTCTGGCAGTTCCCTCATTGCGAGGTTACAGGGAACCAGACAGAGGGCCTTCTTAGTAGTGGCGCCCGCCCTGTGGAACGCCCTCCCTTCAGATGTGAAGGAAATAAGCAGCTATCTTCTCTTTAAAAGACATCTGAAGGCAGCCCTGTTTAGGGAAGTTTTTAATATTTAATGCTGTATTGTTTTTAACACTTGATTGGAAGCCGCCCAGAGTGGCTGGGGAAACTCAACCAGATGGGCGGGGTATAAATAATAAATTATTATTATTATTATTATTATTCTTAAGATCACTGGGTGAGCCCTGGTACTGGTATTGTGAGAGAATTTGTACCTTTTTAGCTCTTTGACATACGGTAGTTTTTGAGAAGGCTTGAACTAAGGAAAGTATGCCAAACATGGCTGCATCATAGAATTATATAACAAAGGTGTGAGTTTTGCATATTTATTTATCTATTTATCTATCTATCTATCTATCTATCTATCTATCAGTTCATTTATTCTTTCAATTTATATTCCACCCTTCCTCCTGAAGGAGCCCAGGGTGGCAGACACCACAAGGATAAAACATTAAAGGGGGGGGGATCTAAAAACATTATCAGAACCAGGATTGTCAGGCTTAGTGTCTTTCAACCATCAAATGCCTGGGTAAGCAGGAATGTTTTTGAATTTCTCAATAACAAGGAAGACAGATGCACCTCACTCAGGATGGCATTCCACAAATGGGGAACTGCCATGGGTCAGTGCGAACTGGGGCTGTTATTTTCAACCAATTGCCTAAAAATTCCTAATACTGAATTTTCCTTTTTCTCTACCACTGCACCACAGCCCTAACACTGGAATCCTCTACACACTAATTTGGGAGGAGGGGTTGGTGTGGGTGTGGAGAAATTAAATTCAGTTGCATTTAAAGATAAACATACTTAAACGACACTTTCTGAAACAATGCATAAACCAAAACACAGGCATCCTTCTCCCAATTTTGCAGTGGAGTTCTCCAGCCCAGAAATATGCACATTCTGGGGTAAAGTGTGCTAAAAGGGTATACATTGGGGAAAATAATGTCTACTGTTTTAAAAATCTGTTTTTATTCCCACTTTGAATTAATATTCATTTTATGTAAAATGCTTACAGATTTTGTTTTTGATTAAGTGGCATATGCATTTTGCTGAATTAAAAAAGAAGAAATATTATAGGCAGGGGATTGAAGCATGGAGCTACTGACCATTATAAGCATTGATTTAAACAATCTTCTCAATTTATGCTAATATCACTTTGAGTAATTTCCTTGGACTTCATATGTCAAAGGCAGAATAGCACACACACAAAAAATGAATTACAAGCAAATGGACGTCAAACTGATTTTGCCAGCTATAACCATTGTACTTGACTTTCACATTCTTTTAACTGTCATTTCATTCTCTGACTATAACAATTACTTTGCTTCCTGTTGCATCTTCTCCTCCTAACATAAATTTATTTCTGCAGTAGGTTGCCTCTTTTAAAAGATTTATATCCACTGCTCCCACAATCATAAAACAACAACAAAACAGTGGAATCCTTAAAAAGGGGCAAATCAATACTTTAAAAAGCAGCAAAGCCAAGCACAGATAATAGCAGCTGAAGTAAAAAACACACACACCAATGCATCTTATAAATACAGAACTGTGGAAGAATCCGACACCTCATTGTTGTTTGAGTGTTAATATATGCCCAAATCCACAACAGGATTTCAGAAGGTGTTACTGTTACAGAAACTGCTTTGAAGCTGACTCCAAATCACTTTGAATTTTAATTCGTTTTTGGTGTTAAGTGGTAAAGTATTTATAGACAGAATTGCACTTGCATAGATTTTCATGGTAGGCGATAATTTTATGTGACTGCAACCGCCGTGTTTGCTTAAGGGAGAGTTACAGCGCTGCAGTTGGTTCTCAGGGAAAAGAAAGGCAGCTCTTTTTTAATTATGTCACTTTGTGATGCTGCTCAACGGGAAACAGAAAGCCTTTGTTAGACAATTCTTCAGGTATGCTGCGGTCTATGTCACAACGAACCTATTTGTTAACAGTTCCTTTTTCACTCCTGTTGTTCTATCCATCACCTTTTCTATATAAAAAAGCAGCCATCAGTTTTTACTTGTTTTTACTACCTGGAAACCTGCAGTTAATTGCAAGGAACTGCTGATCTGGTTTTTTTCCACTGATATCACTTGGTGTGTATTTACATTACCGTTTGCCTTCTCATGCACAGCTGCCATGGCAACAGGGAACTGTACTAGGGACATGGGAACTGATTAACACATAGAGACAGTTGTTGCTCCAGTTAAGATGCCCCTTGTTTCATGATGTTATTTTCCTCATTAAAGCAAACAGAAGTTGAGGGATGGTCCTTTCCCTGATGAATTAGTATTTTATCTTCCCTTTAGGGAGCAGCTGTTGCCCATCAGGATTCTCTTGAAAGAAGCCAGGAACTTAATGTTTCAACGACATCTCCACATGGAACTTCAGAACTCCTGTCTGGGTAGAGCAATATATTTAACTGGCTGCAGTTCACTCATCTGATTTCTGATATTTCCAATTAAAAACAATGCAAAATAGACCAATTATGTGAGAACACGGCATCTTCTACATATACTCCTGTGATGCGGAAGGTATGACTTTAATTTTGCCTAAAGGGTTACAGATGATGAATTGTTTTGCAGTAATTCAACTTCATACTCATAGCAGACATACTAATATCAGTGGAGGTAAGTTAGACACATCAGAGGTAAGTTAGCCCCATGTTGGAAATCAAGCCTTTATCAGGAGAAACTGGCCACTCTCCAGGCACCCGGCTTGATCTCCTGTTGACCTCCCTGTCTGCATTCCCCAGCAGGATACAGGCTATGTCGCGATAGGCGATCCTTCTCAGCTGAGAAGAACACCCCCCCCTCTTTCCTGCCCCCCCCCCCGGGCAGGGGAAAGAGATAGACAGAAACGTATTTACATTCCTTTATTTCTGTCTTTGCAGCATTACAAAAAACATGACTGCTTTCTTCAAGCTCCAGCAGTCGAGAGAGAACAAACACTTCCTGTCCAGCTCATATTACACTCTGAGCTAATTCCAGTGCCCTCTGCACGTGAATTGACTGTCCCTCTGTTTCCCACGGAACAGTCCTAACATTCCATCATGTGCTGTTTTCAAGCTAGCAGCTCGTGGCTGCATTGCTTCAATATCGTAACATACTCCCCCATATGAATCAATGTGTGCTGCGAGCAAAGCTTGATCCAGAGAAGAAAACAAGCAGTTGTTATACATATAACACTCCTCTGTTGTTTCAGTTCCACCCTTGGAACTACCCGCCACTGGTTTCCCCAGTGTACCTCTCTGGTTGTCTGACTTCCAAGGAATGAGTGCATCTGCATTACCTTGGTTAGGGAATGTAGTGTTACGCTTAGCAATTCCCTGTTGTCTTTGTCTCTGACTTAGACACACCTTTAACCTGTCTTGAGTTGTCAACAATAGTAACACATGCTACAGCTGAGTTAGCAAACTCTTTTGAATATCTCTTGGGTGGTACACCCTTTGTAACTCTCTCGGACCTGCGTATGAGGTGCTGATCCTCTCTGCTCACTGGTTCAGTCTCAGGACTCTTTGGAGAACCAGTTCCAATAGTAAACAGTGGTTCATCCTTCACTGTCGAAGGTCTATCCATTGTGTGAGATTTCCTCTCAATGACTGTGTCAATTGAGCTCTTTGAGCTATCACTGTCACTCTCAGTACCACTGTAATCAGTAAAAATCATCATCATCATCTGAATTGTCCTCAGTGGGAAATGTGTGTACAATTACTCTCTCCTGTTCAGGAGCACTCTCTAGAAATTTCGTGAGAATCACCTGACCAGATTCAGACAAAATTACTCTGTAGAGACCCTTTTCATATCCCACAAAAATGCCTCTAGCATTCTTTACTCCACCTGGAGCTTCAGATTTCACATGAGACCCAAAAACCTTAAAATGGGCAACAGAAGGTTTTCTATGGAACAGCTTCTCAAAAGGAGAACTTCCCAAATCTTTTGAAACCTTTCTCATCCAAGTGTAACAATAACACAATATCGACTCCGCCCAATACTCATGTGGCAAATGTGAACTCAGCAATTGCACCTTCATCCCATTTTGCAATTCTCTGTTCACTTTTACACAAATACTTTTGTTCCATGCTCCTGCAGAAACAGCAGTCTTGTGCCTTATCCCTTTCTTATCCAGGAAATCCTGGAAAAGAAAAACTGGCTTTTCATCTGTGAAAAGACAATCAATGTTAGCATCATGAACATTCTTAACTTTGTCACAAAACTCTTTAAACCTTTCTAAGGCTTCTTGTGGTTTCTGCAATATATATACCCACACATAATGAGAGAAATAATCCACACACACAAGATAATATCTTGCATTGCCTCTAGACGGTGCTAGAGGACCAATCACATCAGCATACACTCGCTGAAAAGCTTTGGTTACTTTCGTCGTCTTCTGGACGCTTTTCGACACACCTGCGAGAGAAATCATGTTAGAATCAGATGCATTACAATTTATGCAATCACTTTGATCAAAAATCAACAAATACAGTCCATCTTTCTCTCTGGCAGAAAGATACAGCTCTCCATCTTTGAAGATTTTGCAGCTTTCTCTATCATAGGACAAAGTCAGTCCTTTCTTTGTGATCTGCGAAACACTCAGCAGATTGAACTTTAAATCAGGAACCAAATACACATTGTTAATAGTCAAGTTCAGACTCTCTAGATACACAGTTCCAAACCCGGTCGCTTTCAGCTCCTGGCCATTGGCCTGTTTCACAGTGAAGCTTTGCTTCTTAAACGTTGAAAACAGATCTCGCCGCGACGTCATGTGTTGCGTCGCTCCAGTGTCCAAAATAAAAGCGTTTTCCACTTCTGGTGTGGCTTTTAGTGACATCAAAGCCATAGCTGGTTCCACTTGGGACTTGGTACGACTTTTGCCTGACACCTCAGGCTTTGCAGAGCTTCCCCTTGCTCCTTTCTGCTGACGTGGCCTCTTACAGTTCCGCTGAAGATGCCCAGGTTGGCCACAATTGCGACAACAAACAACATTCAGAGCTTCAGCTTGCTCTTTCCTTGCAATGTCACTGGGGGCGCTACAACTCCGAGCCTCACTCCCCCTGTCAGCAACATCCGTTGCAGCAAGAATAGGAACATCAACAGCAACAGTTCCTTCACTCCCCCTTTTGGGGTCAAAGCTCTCCTCAGCTTTCGATGAGCTTTCAGGAATTTGGCCAGCGCCATCTTGGCTCCCCCCTTCTGGGGTAGTACACTTTCGGTTCTTGCTTCTTGTGAATTGACTGTCCCTCTGTTTCCCACGGAACAGTCCTAACATTCCATCATGTGCTGTTTTCAAGCTAGCAGCTCGCGGCTGCATTGCTTCAATATCGTAACAGGAGGACCTTATGGTCTGGTAATAACAACACCTTGATTATCTCGGGCCCCAGGGAAATTAGACTGGCCTCGACTAGAGCCAGGGCCTTTTTGGCCGTGGCCCCGGCCTGGTGGAACGCTCTCCCACAAGAGACCAAGGCCCTGCGGGATTTGACATCTTTCCGCAGGACCTGCAAGATGGAGCTGTTTCGCCAGGCCTTTGGGCTGGATGCAGTTTGACTTACTTTCCTTTGTATAAAACAAGCCTGAAGGAGGCCCCCAACCTGCTCACAGGTCCTTGTATGATCAGTGGAAACAGTTGGTCCTGGCAAGTATTATCCACTCTCAATTCCAACCTGTTAATTGCCACCTGCCCAAATTCTAACTTGTCTAAATTAATTTTAAGATGTATTTTAATTAATTGATGTCTGTTTTTATGCATATTGTGCTGTTTTTATTATGTTAGCCACTCTGAGCCTGGCCTTGGCAGGGGAGGGCGGGATACAAATAATTTATTTATTTATTTTATTTTATATTTATTTTTATTATTGTTGTTGTTGTTGTTGCTGTTGCTGTTGCTGTTGCTGTTGTTGTTGTTGTTGTTGTTGTTATTATTATTATTATTATTATTATTATCTATTGAATGCAGCATGGCTAGTCTAGGTAGGGCTGCATATATTCTGTTTCTGAACTGGTTAGTCAGTCTCAGTATAGTCGATGAAGTACTTCCATTGAAATGAATGAAATACATTTAAAGTCTAAAACAAATCCCAGCCTTTCTGACTGTAGTGTGGAGAATGACAAATTGATAAAAATGATTTGGCAAAAAGGGGCAAGTGATGTTTATATTTTTATCAGCCACATTGCAGAGGGTTGCACTGGATAACTCTCACGCTACCTCCCAACTCTGTAATCCTATGATTCCATGGACAGACTTTCTCGCACATTATGCTGAACTCAGGTACATACTGCCTCTACACACGGGCAGAGTGTGAGCAGTTGTACAATTGTTGATTTGTAAGTTCAGTTATACAGGTTGTGCATGTATCAAGTGTAAGATGAATAGCATTCCTGTGCGTATATAGTGGTACCTTGGGTTTCGAGCGTCTCCATTGACGAACGTTTCGGAACTCAAACACAGAAAACCAGGAAGTAAATGCTTCCGTTTTCAAACGTGCCTCAGAAATTGAACGGCTTCCACTGAAGTACCACTGTACTTTTCCTCAATTTTCTTTGTAAATTTGTGTACTGCCCTTTGTGCCTCGGTTTTCGAACATTTCTGAAGTCGAACGGTCTTCCGGAACAGATTACGTTTGAAAACTGAGGTACCTCTGTACAGTGGTCCCTCGGGTTACATACGCTTCAGGTTACACACTCCATTAACCCAGAAATATTACCTCGGGTTAAGAACTTTGCTTCAGGATGAGAACAGAAATCGTGCTCCAGTGGCGCAGCAGCAGGAGGCCCCATTAGCTAAAGTGGTGCTTCAGGTTAAGAACAGTTTCAGGTTAAGAACGAACCTCCGGAACGAATGAAGTACTTAACCTGAGGTGCCACTGTAATTCTAAAATAATGCAGTGTGGTGCAGTAATTAGAGTGTTAGACTAGGACCTAACCTACCTCACAGGGTTGTTGTGAGGATAAAATGGAAAGAAGGAGAACTATTTATGCCACCTTGAGTGCCTTGGAGGAAAGGTGGAATATGAATGACATAAATAAAAAAAATGAAAAATAAAACTCAGAGTAAGGAAATAGTGGTAGTATGAGCAGTAGCTGTACTTAGAAATGGAAGAAGCTTATAAACTCAACATAATTTTCTAACATGAATGATTCCAGTTACAGATAGGTAGCCGTGTTGGTCTGCCATAGTCAAAATAAAAAAAAATCCTTCCAGTAGCACCTTTAAGACCAACTAAGTTAGTTCTTGGTATGAGCTTTCGTGTGCAAGCGTGTGCTTGCACACGAAAGCTCATACCAAGAACTAACTTAGTTGGTCTTAAAGGTGCTACTGGAAGGATTTTTTTTATTTTAACATGAATGAAACATTTAAATTGCACTGGCAATGAGAAGATTTTCATTGTTGTGCAATAGGTGCCCCCCATGCCACAATTAGGTTTGGAATTACAAGAGACGGTAGCAGTTACAGTGAAAAAAAATAGGACACTTAATCAATACAGCACTTCAACCTTAAATGAGATCTAGCTCCCAGGATGTACCGTTCAAAAAAGTAAATGAAGAGGTCTTTAGCTAGCTATCAGGTCTTGGCTTAGCTCCAAGTTGGGCTGCAGGCAGTTCCAGTTCGGTGCAGATGGACAAGGGTCAGAGGGTCTGGATGCTGTGTGCTGGAGCAGGCAGATTAGAACTAAAGTATCAGAGGCAAGTGCGGTGCAGTGCCAGAGCCAGGAAGAAGCTAAATTCTAAGGCAGCAAGAAGATTGAAGGGGCCAGAAGTAGACACAAGGTCAAAGGCAAGGACCGCAAGCAAATGAAGCCATATTGGGGGGGGGGGGAGAAGAGACAAACAGAAAAGTAGGCAGAGTTCTCGTAATCCAGACATGTTGTGTAGATGGATCTAGATGCCAGGGCTTTATAGGAAGAAGAGGAAGAGAAGAAGAGTTTGGATTTGATATCCCGCTTTATCACTACCCTAAGGAGTCTCCTGCCAACTTAGCAGTTCGAAAGCACGTCAAAGTACAAGTGGATAAATAGGTACCGCTCCAGCGAGATGAGCTCCGCAACCCCAGAGTCGGCCACGACTGGACCTAATGGTCAGGTGTCCCTTTACCTTTAAGGAGTCTCAAAGTGGCTCAGAATCTTCTTTTGCTTCCTCCCCACAACAAACACTCTGTGAGGTGAGTGGGGCTGAGAGACTTCAAAGAAGTGTGACTGGCCCAAGGTCACCCAGCAGCTGCATGTGGAGGAGCGGAGACGCGAACCCGATTCACCAGATTACGAGTCTACCGCTCTTAACCACTACACCACACTGGCTCTCTAATGTCTAGGGTCTAATTTGTCCTGTTTGGCTTGGTTGGTCAGCTGACAGAATTCAAGCCAATATGTTAACTGACTCTTTTCAGGCAAGAACTTCAGGTATGAGGCACCCTTTCCCCCAACGCTTCATCTGCCTGGCCTACTGAGGACTCAGAGTAGTGCTAGCATAGGAAATACAGCACAAGACTGTATTTCCTATGCTGTCTGAATAGTGTTGGTTATTACACACATCTCAAGCATTGTGAGCCGTGTCTATTATCAAGATGCAAGTGGTACTGTATTGCTTAATTCACTCAATGGAAAACATTAATAACACTAGGTATTTTGATAATGGTAGAAGGGCTACAGAATTTGACCTATTTGTTGAATTAAATTTCAATAAACATGGTAAGGTTTTCAGGTCTTGTTTGCCCTTTCTTGAACCTGTGCACCATCCTTGACATATTCTGCCTCTGACTTCTTATTCTCTTCCAGTCTGTGCAACCATCCATCCTCTATTCAACTTTCCCCAATCTAGTTCCACTTATTCTGCTACAGAGCAAAACTGGGATGGATGCATTATTTGAAGTTTCTATTTCCCGTACTAAATTTGTACAAAATACCCCCCCCCAAAAACCCACCCCATTATGAGTTCTGAAACATAACCATCCTTCAAAATTAGTTGAATTCTGAAGTGCGGGGCTCAAGCCAAGTAAAGTACACACTTTAATAAAGTGTTCAAGAAATACAAAAATGCATATATTAGTGAAAATAACCTACCAAACTGCCTTAGGGACGATTGCATTGCAAAAATGTTTATATTAGGCAAAATTGCATTAAAATGGGTATATTGAGATTAATTTGTGCTAAAATGTTGATATATTTTCTTGAGAACTTTAAAAGAAAGAAAGAAATTGTAGCCTGATATGGAAATATGGAGATCGGAATTTAAGATTGGGAAACTGAGAAACTGAAACTGACATATTCACCCATCCAGGAACTAACTAGCCCCTACCACCATGATGATTTTCTCCAACAATGCCTCAAGTCAGAACAGTTGTTTATTTGAGCAGCATCCTGCTCAGCTCCATTTAAATTTCTGTTAGCATCATTTCTAGAGTTTACAGTGCCAATCTTTAAAATGAGACATGGAATAATGAGCAACAATATTAGAGGATATGACACCCTCCCCCCCCACCCCCATGTTCGCTACAAGGAATAGAAGAGTCACAATAAGGTCGTACCTTTAACTAGATCAACAAGGCAGGGAAGGAGAAAGGTAGAAGCAAAATGCTCAGAGCTAAACCTGAATGTACTTGAGCCTAGATTCTGTCTGGGAAATACTCAGACATCTCCACCTGATAACATAAGTACAATTTGTGGTCATTTCATAATACCATGATAATAGTTATATGCAGTGGCGGAGGAAGGCGGTGGGGGGGCGGCGGGGCGCCCCGGGTGCCATCTCAGGGGGGTGACAAGAAGGCACCCTGCTGGGGGCTTGCCCCGCCGCACTGTGCAATCCACCGCCATTGCACTGCTGCAACCATGTGCGGAGGATCCCCCTTCCGACACTGCAGCCACGAGTGGAGGATTCCTCCTCTGCAGCTGCAGTCGTGAATAAAGGATCCTGCCGGTGCCTTGAGCAGAGGACCGTGCCACTGCCGCTACCTCGAGTGGAGGATCCCACCGCTGTCCATACGACGCTCGAGCAGTGCTGTCGGTATGGGCGCTGCCATGCATGCGCTGTACATAGCAGCACGACATGTGCCCCGCCGGGTGGTTTGCCCCGCCCCTGTGGCATAGCTGTCAACTTTTCCCTTTTCTTGCGAGGAATCCTATTCGGAATAAGGGAATTTCCCTTTAAAAAAGGGGAAAGTTGACAGCTATGCCCTGTGGGTAGTTTGCCCTGTCCCTCAACATCCCACACAGGATGCCAGAGAGCCTTTATTTGCCCCTGGTTATATCGTCACAAGATCATTCATTGTTCTAATTTGACTTAAAAGTGAAGAAAGCTAGAATCTTTCTTTCTTTCTTTCTTTCTTTCTTTCTTTCTTTCTTTCTTTCTTTCTGGAACAGTTGGAAGGATATATTTGTTTTCTGTGTAGCAGGTCACATAGAAACGTGATTAAAAATTTTAGGTTACAATGCCATGCACAGAAAATCCCATTGAAATCAGTGGGACTTATTTGTGAATAGACGTGCATGGGATCAGGCTGCATATCCATAAGTCTCCTATTAAGAACAGCTCATTTCTAAGGAAACAGGAAATTGAGATGCAGCTTAGCCAAAGTTTTTATTTAAACCAAAACTGAAACTGAACATTGTTTTCTTGAAAGGCAGAGTGGAAAAGGAGGGAGAGCTGGATTGCCTGCCAGACCCAAATATGCTCTTGGCCAACATGCCATTTTTCGTTTGTACTGAGCAGAAATGTGCTTTCATTAGTTGCTATTTTGTCAACCGTCATGCATAATTCGATACTTAAATTACCTTGTTTAAGCTAAAGCAGGCTGCCAATTAACACACAAAAATGTGTGTTTCCTCTTTATACGACGAGTTACCTAAAAGACGGATTGACAGGTCTTACCTATTTCAAGTTCGATTTATTTATTTCCTCCCCCTGCTGCTCTGTTTTTTTATTACATACTGTATACCCTTCCCTAGCAAAACTTGCACAATTTCTCCCCAAAATAAAGAATGGGAGATAATCGAAAATTCAGAATGAGAGGGGAAATGTACAAGCTTGTTTGGCTGAAATGCTGGAGGTGGATTCCCAAGAATGATAAATCATGAACATTTTCCCTTTAGTATTTCTATTGCTGCATAACCCTATAGTTAATAGGGTTTGGCAGTTTTGTGTGCAAAGGTTATAAAAGCATCCAAGCCAAACTTCAAATATGCTGCATGTGTTCAGCAGGTAAATCTGCCGTTATCTGGTTTGGTGTTGGCTTCATTTGTACAAAATTGTATTTTGGGGGAGATGGTATTGATTTTGTTATACTCTAAGCTGCCTTGAGTACTCTCTTAGAGTAGAATGATGGTAGAGAAATCCTGTATATTTAAAGCAAACAAGTGAGCAGACACATGAATCACCTGATCACATGAACTTTCTATTCACAGTGAAACACAGGAAATGCTTGTGCTCTTTGTTTTTTCATTGAAAAGGACCCACATTATTGCCTGATTCATTGACCTGATTCACCTATAATACTAAGCCAAATCATGACTTAGTGTGAACACGTACTTGCGTGGGCTCCCAGAGAAGACATTTCAGCTACTTTGGTCAAGTTCTGCTCTTGCTGCTGTGAGCTAAGCCATGGTCTAGCTTAGTGCATCATCTGAACCTGGGCTCTAGGCAAACTACAAGCTTTAAGCAAGGCTATTCTTGATTTAAAGTTTGTGGCTTGTCTAGAGGAGACAAACTATGAGCTCTGGTTCAGATGACAAGCTAAGCCAAACCATGGCTCCCAGCCGCAGGACTGGAGGCGGACTTTCGTCTCTGGGAGCTTGCACACTCATGTGTTTGTGCTAAGGCATGGTTTGGCTTAGCATTATATCTGAACCAAGCCAATGTTACATTGGAAAAGGTTGTGGTGTATCTTCTGATCAGCCTTCGCCAATCATGTGAGTTGTAGTCTAGAACATGTGGAGGACACCAGGTTGGCATAGGCTGCTCTACATTTTCTATGATTCAACATTGCAGACGTTTTAAGTCTCTTAAGATTATGCAGAATGGATTGCAGTGCTCATAAGCAGTCCTCGGTCTGTACAATGGAGAAAGTGTGTGGAAATGATTGCCCCGCAGCCTAAAGTTGCCCTCTAAGAATGCAACAGAAAAGCCAATAAGGTGCAGCAAATAACTCCTCACCACTTCTTTCAAAATATGCCTGTACATGCAATAGAATAGGGTATCCACCTCAGACCACTTGACAATGACAATGTGGTGTTGCCATTTATTTCTACCCCACCTTTGAGGGCTCTCCCTCACAAAGAGGCTTGTAAAAATTGTAAAAACTCTGGAACAAATACCCTACCCAAGACAGTATCCCATAAAGTTATATATAGGGGGTCAGCAATAAAATTAATAAAAAGCCTGAGGCAATAATTTTTAAAAGGTTTTAGCAGTCACATGAATGCTGCAAGAGAGGACACAAAGTGGGGTTCTCGGGGAGGCTGGGATTTCACATATGTGAAGCCACAACTGAAAAGGCCCTTTGGGATCCATGAATGGCCTTAGGAGTTTTCACTGGTTAACAATGAGTCCTGCAAGTGTTGTTGTTGTTGTTTAGTCGTTTAGTCTTGTCTGACTCTTTGTGACCCCATGGACCAGAGCACGCCAGGCACTCCTGTCTTCCACTGCCTCCCACAGTTTGGGTCAGACTCATGTTTGTAGCTTCGAGAACACTGTCCAACCATCTCGTCCTCTGTCGTCCCCTTCTTCTTGTGCCCTCAATCTTTCCCAACATCAGGGTCTTTTCCAGGGAGTCTTCTCTTCTCATGAGTGTACAACCTTACAAGTGTACAACCTGCAAGTGTACAACCTTACAAATGTGGTGTAAATTGTTTCTAAGCTAAGCTGTTGCTTTAAAAATGTGATTATGGACATCACTGCTAACTTCCATGTTCTGCCATCTTGAGCTCCTTTGGGAAGAAGGGTGAGATATAAATTCAGCAAATAAATAAGTTTTTGAACTTCTGAATGGTAATAAAATGTGACCACGCATTTCTAGTATACGAGAACTCTATATACAAGACTATGTTGCTGAACAATCCCCCCCCCCCACCTTTAAAGTAAGCATGGTGGGGTTCTGATTTTCACTGGAGCTGTGGTACTGAGTGTGTGTATGTGTGTGTGTGGGGGCGTGTTCAAGCATTTTCCCATACCATTGCCTCAATCCAAATTCCCCCAGCTGTTATTACTCCTGTTTCAGGAAAAGGCTGCTACTCCAAAAGAAATCTTAGCCCATTGGGCTACTTTGGAGTAAAATAAATAAATAAATAAATAAATAAATAGTGTGACCTGATCACATGCATTTTTGCCTTTTATGAATGGCAATGTTTTACACACACACACACACACACACACACACAGGCAGGCTAAAAGTCTGGACATTTAGGCTCATGTATCAACTATAACTCTTTTACATCTGTTTCATTAAATGTTGTACATGGTCCTCGTCAGCTTTAGACGTATATTCAAAAAAGAAAAAGAAAAAAAAAGATTTACTGGTGGTACTGATTAGGCATGCTATGTATTTTCATTAAAAAACAACAACAACACACATACACACACACACAACTTTATTCTTCAACCAATTTTCTGAAAGTCAGCAAGGCATACATTTCTCATTGGTGACTAATCATGTGCCAAGTTGGAATGTTTAAAACAAAACCATATTTAAGTCATCTGAGAACTAAGGAAGGGCCTGGGAAAAAAACCTTAACAATGTAAAACAGCTTTGGCTTAAAGGACAGGGCTTGAATATATATATATGGAGTTAAAAGGAAAAGCCCTTTCCATTAAACCTTTAATGCTACTCTGGCAACATTTTATTTAATATTTCATTGATTTTAGTTTTCTGCTTTCATAATTAATGGTCAAGCCAGTAGGGAACTATCCCTGATGCAGCAATGCTTCCATACATCACCAACTGAAATGATTTGGGAGCCACTATGATTGATGCACACTTCATTTCTTGCCACTTTGGGGTTTTGTTTGCTGAAGGAGTGCGGAGAAATGCCGTATATATGTTTATGTTTGGAATTAAAAAGTAGTCTGTGACATCTGTGGCAGAGTTTAAGGTCTTGTGCTGTTGTGATGTTGCAAGTCTGTGTGGTGGTAGTTCTTAGTGACGGGGTCTGACAGAGGAACGAGAGACTGTCACTGCCAATTAGTTTCTGGGCCCAGTTCAAAGTGCTGGTTTTGACCTATAAAGCCTTGAACGGCTCAGGACCACAATACATGAAGGACCCTCTCTCCCCATATAAACCGTCCTGGACTCTGTGTTCATCACCTGAAGCCCTTCTTCGTGTGCCTCTTCCACGTGAGGCTGTAGGATGGAAACACGAGAATGGGCCTTCTCTTTACCAGGCACCTGGTGAAAACATTCCTCTTTAGGGAGGGTCTTTAAGGCCTCCAGGATGCAAGTTGTAGATTAATACAAGAACCTTTTGCACAGAGCGCTACACCATTGGATAGCCTACATGAAGTACTGGAGATAATTTTGCACCAGAAAGAACGAGTTCAGTTACCAAGCTGTGTTGTGTCATATGATTATCTGGGATCCTCATGAGGAGAGCTGCTGATCTATTTTGGGGTGTTAAATAAGAAATGTTGTGCATTTCAGTTACGTTGGTTCTGGAGAGTGAGAAAGACAGTAAGTATATTTGACTGTACCATCATCCATGACCTCAGTTGAGAGAGAGAAAATGGGTTTTTGTTGTCAGTATCATATCCTGTTTCACATTTGAGTTTCACTTCAACATTACTTCCAGCCTAATTGCATTTGACCCAACACTTTTGCAGTGCTAGCGTCAGTTAGGATTTGGAGTGTCTGTTTCTGGAGAGCCTTCTTCTTCCTGAACTGTGGCATCCAGTAAGAGGTGAGCAGGTGACCTTCACAGCCTTATCCTCTCAAAGGCTGAATCCCCTTTCCACAGCTCTTAGCTGCAAAAGCTTGGGCAAAACTAAAGCACGCTTGGCTACGGTATGGGACACAAGGGACCTGTGAAAGCCCTGCCTCCTCCAAAACACTTGAGTTGATCAACCTGAGGTGAATCCATCACAACTGTTAGGTTTCAGACATGATTTCCTTTATGTAGCCGGTTCTCTACATTATCCTCAAGTGCCTCTCTCTCTCAAGCATCCCTGTTTACTTCTAAGTAATACCTACTGAGTTTAATGGGACCTACTCTTAGGAAAGTGGGTATAGGATTGCAGTCTGACTTGGAGCCATCATTACCATTTCTTGCTATGAAATGTAATTCATCAGAAAGAGTAGCTGGGTTTTGTTTTGCAGGAACACCCCCTCTTCCAGCACAGCAATTTCCATAATGAAAATTGAATATTGTGAAAACTGGGCACAGCGCTAGTCTATCTACCTGATCTCTCATTCCCAAATTGTGCATGGTTGGTAGGCGGATACACATGCTTAAATGTGTGCAAGCCTTGATCATATCCACCTCATTCAAAGTTCCTTTCACATCTGCATGCTGTGTGCCTCCCCCACCTTCTCAGCTAGTTATGCTGATGACCTTGGCTCCTTGTGTTAATATAGTTGCATGTGGAAAAGATTTGTTCCACAGTATATGAATTTCGACCACCGCATTCTTCCCCATAACAGAATAAAAACAGAACAATGCCAACTAAATGTCAGTGTTTTCCTCCTTGTCTCCTAGGCCATCTATGAATCATGAATGTTTTGAAAGCTTGTAACTTTACATTTTTAATGTGCATCACATCTGCACATCTTGGAGTTATCCATCTATATGAACAACAGCTGAAATACCTCATTCTGTCCCACTGCCAATGGCCTTTCATGTGTATCCCACTAGTTAATGCAGAAGGAACCAATTATTTTAAATGGGAAAATGTCACCAAATCCTTTCTCAAATATTTAAGATATTTTGGGCTAATCACATTTTCTTAATCCTAATACAGCTGTTTCAGACCCAGGCACGGCAACAGAGAACCTCTCCCCTGATTTTATTAGCTGCCCCCCTCCCCGACAGCTGAAGCTGAGCAGAAGATTATTGTTCCTTATATAAACTCAAATCCTCATCTGCGGTGTTGATGGTTTGCATCATATCACCAGCCTGGAAACAGGCAAACAAACAGCTTAATCCTGTATGTGAACCTTCCCACAAAGACCCCAGAGTCCCTGAACTGTATGGCTGGCTTGCACCTGGCCACACAAGTATTGCACGTTGGTTGAAGCGGGAAGAACTACCCTAGAACTTGCACACCTTCATACAAAGGAGCCTGGCAGGTTGACTTGACTTTAATTGTGGGTCTGAGTTTTATTTGTCTAGATGAGGTCAACTCATGTCAAGCTATAAGTAACACTGTGCTGGGTTTTAAACAAACAAACATTTATTGCAAGATATGCCAAACGTACATTTATATCATCAACTACATAATCCACCTAAATTTGAAAACCACAGCACATTATTTCCTATTATAGGGTTGTCATAGCATCTTAATTCATTTTCCTGCAATGCTTAATTTCCTCTACATATACTGTTGTTTCTAAACAACTACTGCTGTCACCAGTGGGGAGAAAATTGAAAATCAAGTGTGGGTTTAATGTATCTCTGTAGATATAGATCTATAACCATAGCTAAATGCCTGTCATATTTGATAGGAGGGTGTTAAAGACCTTTTTTCTCCTCTCAGCTCTCATAACCAAGATCTTTGCCTCTGGTGGAGAAAGGGGTAGGTAGGCCAGACCTTCATTTTCAAAATGAGACCTTCTGCTCTTCATTCTTTCCTGGCCGTGAGAGAACATGTGCTTGGGGCAGGAAAGCGGAAAGGGAAAAGGGCCATGATTCACAGTGCTACCTTCCTGTTGTGACCATCACTTTTAATCCTGTTCCTGGTTTGGCTGATCTCCTGCAATCCTGGAGTTACTCCTCTGATCGGCTCCCTGGCAAAGATCGACTGACCAAGCAGTGTTAAGGACAGCTGGGCAATCACCCCTGTGTTGATTTAAGGGACAATATCCTGCTGAACAGGAGATGTAAGATAGGGTGCCTCCACATTTTCTTAAAGATAGTTTCTACATCAAAGATGGATATGGTTTTGTGCTCTGAATTTGGGACTAGGTTTAGCTCATCCTAGTCTCTGCTATAACATTGTCCCCACGTCTCTTCCTCATTGCATTCAATAAAGGGAGAAACCCAGATATAAATAGAGCAAGGGGTGTACACGTTGCGGCTCTCATACAATCATGGAATCCTAGAAGTGTGATGGGAGAGCACAGTGGCCTTGGTGGCTATTAGACTCAGGGTGGCAAATGGCCTGCAACCTCGTGTCTTTTAGGAGGAAGACTAGGGTCTAGATGCACACTGTCAGGCACACAACCTCCAACTGTGTGAGCATTGTCTGCCCCCCAACCCCCACTCCAAAAGGACTCAAGGAATTGTGTGTGCTCCAAGCAAATGTTTGCAAACCAAACCCTCTAGTACATTGATTGAAGAATAGCTGGATTAATGAACCATAGTTTTCCCATTATACCCAAACTGGATGTAACTATGGTTGCCACGATCTGATTCTACTGACCGTAGTTTTCTGGTTTGTACTTAAGTTAATGCAGGAAGACTTCAGTGGTGGCATACTCAGCAGAGACGCCAACTTACCTCGAAGATGGAGGGGGCCCGGTGTTGTGTGTGATGTCACACATGTGACATTGCGTCATCGGGAGGAGGCTGAGTGCAGAGCCAAGTGCAGCACAACTTCAATGGCCGGTGGCTCCTCCTCTCTCACATTGGCTTCCTTCCATGGCAGGAGCAGGAAGAGCCACCCACTGATGCTATGCAACGTTCAGCTCTGTGCTTGGCCTCCTCTTCCACCTCAATATGGGTGTGTGGGTGTGTGTGGCTCCCTTCCGAAGAATATTGAGGGGTGGGAAAAACAGCTCAGCCACTGTGAGTTGGCATCCCTGATACTGAGAAGAAGGTGGGAAAGAGCAGTACTAGAATGGAGCATGTACACACAAACTTTGAGTATCTCTTAGCTTAAAAAACTGAATTACGGACATCCAAAATGTGTGCGGCCAGCGCTTTTCTAACGGCAGCATGAACAAGTAGTGCCATTATGCTGGCGTATATTATATCAGAATGGATGCCAGACCATTGGCATCAGATCAAGGAAACACAGAAATTAGCTGAAAGCCACTTTATCAAGGCTTGTGATCCTAAGTGCAGTTAAGTTCCACTGCTATCAGCAGGATCTATTTCTAAATAAATTCAGTGCTACAGATGATAATGTGCACTAGTAGTGCGTACACATCCTTCAGATTTTATCTCATTCTTCTTTGGCCACAAAAATGTACTTGTGGTCACACATTTAAATAGTAAGGAAGTTTCTAAGAAAGTGGGGGGGAAAGCTGCTGCTTCTATAAACTGTAGGAATGATGATTTGCACTATCTTGATCTATGAATTTTTACAAAAAGAGCCAATGAATGCCCTCATTCACATGCAACACTAAGCCAAGCGGATGTGAAGGCTCCTGGACAGGAGTTAATTGGCTCTTTGCTCCTCCCTGGCCAAGGCCAGCACATCCATGAGGCAAGGTGAGGCAACTGTCTCAGGCGGCAGGATCCACAGAGTCAACAGATTCGGGCTCCTAGGAATGCATTAACCATTTCTGCTTTTGCTGCCACAGTGGCCGCGACAGCTAATACACTCCTTGGAGGCTGGATCTGCCGCCTGCTTGGTAGCTCCTCCAATGCTGCCTCTACAGTGGCCTCTCAGTGAATAAGAGGTGCTGCTGGCCTCCTCCCACGCCTAGGGAGGAGATGATGGGGGCTGCCCTGTGGGTCACTCTCTTAAAGAGCATTGCCTTGTGGAGAGTAGGACGAAACCTTCCTGCAAGTAGTTGAGCTGGCCAAAATGGTTGAACCTTTTCTCTCTTTTTTGTATCGAAGTCTGCCCCCCCCCCACGTGTTTGTTAATCATGCAAGTCACAAATTAGATTTCAAGGCTCATCTGTTGCCCCCCCCCCCCGGAGGTCACAGGAAAATGAGGGCTGAATCCCTCTCTCAGTGTCACTTGGTTTCTTTATGGCTGTAATCCTCCATGCATTTACAAGGGAACAAGTCCTACTAAATTAAACAGGACTTAATTTTGCAAAGGATTGTACTACACATTCACATTCCTTGATCTATGTTGCCAGGAACTGCATCTCAATAGCAGAATCTAGCTAGCCCTAAGGATGTAAAAGTACAATTAATGTTATATCCACTAACCTCTGTAACTAAGCTACATTGAACTCTATGGGACTTACATCTGATTAGACGTGTATCAGATAGCATTACGAACCATGTCAGTTCATACAGGAATGTTCGCCACAGCATCTATTTTTCTGGGTTTTGGCTAGTCATCTTTGATCATTTCTCAGGACATTTATACCCTCAACAGATGCTAGTAGTTTGAAAGGAAAAAAAAGGATATTTGATATCAAAGTAACCTAAATTCTAAACTGGATTTTTTTTTTTACCTAAAGGAAAATAAAAGAGAAAAGCTGTTCCCCGACCAACTCTCTATGGTTGATAAATAGTTGGTGCAAAATTGATATCTTTTTAGCTGATCAGTCCTCCTGCAATTAAGTAAAGGACTTTAGTTTTTCTTTTATTCAAATGCCAGACATTCATAGCCAACAGTCAGCCATGCATGACAAACTTGTACAGCCTTAATGAATAAGACGGAGTGTGGAGAACCCCAGGCCCAGAGGCAAAACGTGGCTTCCAGGCCTCTCGATTGAACCCAAGGGACTCTTCCTAGGCCACACCCCTCAGCAGACTGCTTCCCACTCTCCTCAAATGCTATTTCCTGGCTGGAATGTGTCCTCTTGCTTGTCTAGATGGAGAGATGTGTGTATAAGAACCTCTGACTTCAGTACGGCTGGAATTTAGCTCATTGGACAACGGGAAGAGTCATATCCTTGGCCCCACCCACTTTTATCTTTGGGCTTGCCCATTTTGGCCTCTGGCCATACCCACTCCTGGCTTGTGGTCCCTGGAAGGTGCACCATGAGAGAACGCCGTCCTCAATCAGGGTGGCGTGGGGCAGTTCTTTACCCCTGTGATTAAACCCTCCATATCCATTTGGAACCATTGATGTCATTTATTCCACAGCTCATGCAAGTTCTCTCTGCATGTGTTTCTGCCATGATCCATTTTTTTTTGATCCAGCATGAAATACATTAATGCTCATTCTTCTTAAAGAACTACTCAAGCTGTTGTTGCCTCAAGCTTATCTTATGTCGTCTGAGGCTGGGTTTGAAAACAGTCTCGGAGACAGACACATAAAAAGCATAAGGACTTGAAGGGAAGCAACTTTAGGTGGCCGTGCAGAAACACAACCAAGTGAAGGTTTGGATTTCAGATATTTTCAAGATGTGGAGACACATCTGGTTTGGCCCTGTTTTGTTGTGGGCCAATTTCACTTACTTTAAATTGCAGAACTCAACATACAAGACAGACTCTGGCGTCCGCTGTGCTATTGAGAAGCATATGAACAAGGGCTAGATTTCATTTAAATCGAATGTCGTCAATCTTAGTTTTATGCCGTTATAACTATTATGTGTGAACAGAATAAGTAGTGAATCCACAGCCAAGCTATAGCAATGGCCAGTAATGATAAGAGTGCTCAAAAAGACACAAATAAGACACTTCAAATGCTATAAATACAAAGGAATGAAAAATGTAGCAATCCTGCCTTCTGTAGCCAGCACAGAAGTTCGCTTTATTTATTGGCTCAGATATTTAGTCCATTTTTGCCTTATTGGACTGGATCTCAGGACAGTGTACAACCGACACATTAAAACAGTGATAGAACCAATCCTAAATATTACTTCAAACAGTACAACTATACAATTAAAACAATTAAGGCAGCAGGCTGATAGCTTTTATTTTTTTAAGCTGGTCTCCACCAGGCACTTTCAGTTTCCCCCAAAGAACTGCGTGAAAAGATTATCATCAAATTGTGCCAAAACCCCAGTACAGCTTTAACAGGAAAGAGTTCTAAAATCATGGTGCCACCACAGAAAGGGCCCCCTTTCATTTTGCCACTGAATGAGCTAAGCTCATTGGTGGAACTATCAAAGACCCTCTCTCTGCACATCTCAGGACTTGGGCAAGCCAATGGAGAGAGAGAGGGGTGCACCTCTTCAAATATTTGGGTCTGAAGTGGTTCAGGGCTTTGGAAGTTAATATCACCCCTTGACCTTAGACCAGTAGCTGTTAATGAAAATGTTGCAAGACTGATGTAGTATGTATCCACTTAGATACTCCACATAGGATCTTTACAACTGAATTTTGCATCAGCTGAAATTTCTGGACTGTTTCCAAGGGCAGCCCACATCAGTAGGTTACTAGGGTTACTGTAACTAGCCTATCCTGGTCCAGGAATGGCTACAGCTGGAGAACCAGCCATAGCTGGCAAATATGGACTCAACCCCTGACACCATATGAGCTTTTAGTGACAATGCTGGACACAGGAATACCTCTAAAATGTAACTATGTGCAGCAGTGATGCAGCAGAGAAATCAACAGAAATTTCTGTAGTTGATACCATATTTCAAATCCCCAAATGGCAGTATCTCAACACCTTTGCAAACTATTTAAATAGAAAACTCCATAAGGAATACATCCACTGTCAAGTTTCTAGCTCTAAACTATCTCCTGTTTAGTCTGTGGAGTAGTTTCAACAGAGTAAAAACATGGCATTATCAGACTTTTAAAATGCTCTACTCTGACTCTGCTGAATCCTTGTGGAGATAAACTCTAATAAACCAAAATTTTCCTACCATGTATTTGCTGGCAGTTGTCCAACCTGACTTTCCATGTCCTTTCCTCCCAGTACACAACCTGTTATACATTTAAATGCCTTCTTATAGTAGACATACCTAAAGAAATGCCTTGGCAGATGTGAGGTGTGTTTCTTGGCTTGCCTGTGAAAAGATGTCTCCTTGCACAACATTCCTTTCATCCCAGAGGGGCTGTGAGCCGTGCATTTGAAGAGCACAAACATTATTTTTGTTGCCTGCTCTGGATGGATGGAAATCTACACAACTTAATAAAATCAATGCTTAGAAGTGTCAGCATTGAAACACATAGGGAATAAATTAATTGTTAATACAATTTTGAGAAACTTTTTTTTTTGGCTTAAAGCCAACATGCCTACTATGTTTATAAAGGTGTCCATAATGTGCTGCACCTAAGTGTCTGTTTCCATTGCAAACTATTATTTCTTTGGTTTTGTGTCATCATTACAATATACAACTTTTACCCAAGTTAAAAATACAGGAATAATGCCAGTTAAGTTATACCTGGTGTAGACCCATTGAAATAAATTTCCATCACTAACTGAAGTCTATTTGAATGGGTCTACTCTAATAGGAAACATAGGCTTCATAAATTAATGTGTAACATTAATCGTGAGATTTTAGCCATACAAAATGTGCTTGGATACTAGTATGTCTATATCATCTTTCAACAACTTTTGCTTATTAATAACTTAAAGACACAGTTTAATATTTAAACTCAAGTTCTCTCTTTTTAAGATAGACTACTAATCTATGTTATGTAACAAAACATTTGCATATCTAAGAAAAAAACATTTTTCAGAATCTGAATATTTTGAAGATTAAAAACCTGAACCACTAAGGAGGATGTATGTTGACACAGCTCGTGGGTGATGGTTCCTTTGCTGTTTCTGGACAGGAACTACATCCACAGAGTAGAGATGGTTGTTGAGAAAATCGATGAGATCTTTCTTTGATTCATTCCCACCATCCTTTTAAAAAAAGCCCACTTTACAGAATTTCCCCCAAACGTGTGTGTGTGTGTGTGTGTGTGTCTGTCTCTCTCTCTCTCTCTCTCTCTCTCTCTGTGTGTGTGTGTGTGTGTAGTGGTTGCCATTTCCCCTCCTCTCCACAATGCCTTGGTCTGAGACTTTGTAGAAGAGACACAATACTGGCCAGGCTTAAAACAGTTGCCACTGTCGCCACTTGCAGTGGGAGCAAAATTGGTGAAATGGCCTCCCAAATTTCTTGGAGCATAATAGGGTTAAAATTTCCAAGAAGCCATTTGCCCACAGCTGTAGTGGATCTACATCAGGACTGCTGTGGACCCTTGTGTGTAAGCATCTCACGTTGCTGCCATATGCACTACATAGAAGGTGAGCAAGAATTTCTATTCATCTTGCGGTACAAATGTCGGTGGAGATTTCCAACCACTGTCTTTTGCTGCGTTTTGGATTAGGGTCCAAATGTTCTTAGTTCCCACTCTCTATAGTTTCACTTTTTCTTTTCCAAATGCAGTGGTCACTCTAAAAATGCAGCACTTTTGTGTGAGTCCATAGAGCAACTTGGAACTTTTAGAGTCCCTGATCCAACTTGAGACACCTTGCATGTGAAAACCTCACTTGAATCCTTCCTATTTATCTCATAATGCAGGAAGCATCTGTAATTGTCCTCCTGTTCCAGCCACTCCGCTCTATTTCCCTTCCCACCATTGTGACATGCCCCATCCCAATAACACAATCCAAATCCAAGACCCACTGAGATGAGAGAGTTTGGTTTCAGAAGATCTTGGGGTTTATTGGCTGAACCAGGGTTGAGCTGGCAGAACCAAGGAAAGACTTGCACCTAGTCTACTCACACTCACATGACCTGGCAACCCATCAGAACTTAGCTGGCAAAAAGGGAAGTGTAAATTCAGCTCCTCCAAGTTCCTCCAGAATGGAATTTGTTATGTACTGAGTTGAATAGGAGCCAAAATGCAGCAGTCTGATTGGTCCTGCAACAGTAGGATCCAGAATGCAGCAGTCTGATTGGTTCACAGGAGCCACCCAATCCAGCTCCAGGTGGAAGTGAATCCGCAACCTGATTGGCCTTCAGGAGAATCCCGGAATTAGCCAATCACGTGGGGCCCATTGTGTAAATAATGTATATAAAGCAGACATTCTGGGGGAACTTCCGTTTTCCTCCTCACCACTATGAGCTGAATAAAGAACATGAAATCCACTCTTGACCGAGTATATTTCAGAATTTGAAATAGGAGAAACTTAAGTCAGGGTAATTTATGCCGGTGTAAATTACACCAGTTTTCTATTGTTAGAATTACTTTGTTACAGTGCAGTCCTGTCCATGTCTATTCAGATGTAACTCCCATTGAGTCCAATGGGGTTTATTCCCATGTGAGATGGTAAAGGATTGCAAAGTTAGTCTCTCAGCAGTCCATGCTATAATGTTCTTAAGGAGCTGCTTGGGGACTTTAGCCAGCCTTGGGATTCTCTGAGTCTGTCCACACCCCTGTCTTGGGCCTACCTGCTGCTGTTTTGATGCTGGGCACACCCCACTGAATTTCAAAAACAGAATATAAGATAATAGTGTTTCTCATGCCTACCTCCCTCGTATGTGACTGGAAAGCCTCATGTGGCTTTTAGAATGTTCAGGTGTGTCAATTAAAATGTTTAAGGAACTGATTAGGCACAGAGAAATGAGGACAATAATTTGAACGGGGGGAGGGAGGTGTCTCTCTGCCACCCACCATCTCTCCCTGCTCCCTTGCCTTTTCACAGACTCTACTACTGATGAGGCTATCCCAAGAAAGAGGACCTGGTTACCTTCCACTGTCCTTCAGGTAACCTGGTCCTTTTGGGTTTAGCCTCATGAGTGATTTCAAAGAACTGGGAGTCACTGAGTGTCTTGGAATACATTGCACAGCCAAAATGATTTAGTTATTTGTAACAATGATAATATTAACAATAATTTTACATTTATTACCCACCCATCACCAGAATATACCAGGATGGGTTATAATAATTTACAATTCGGTATTAAAAACAGTAATAGATAGATAGATCAGGCATGGGCAAGCTCGACCCTCCAGATGTTTTGGGACTACAACTCCCATCATCCCTAGCTAACAGGACCAGTGGTCAGGGATGATGGGAACTGTAGTCTCAAAACATCTGGAGGGCCGACTTTGCCTATGCCTGAGATAGATAGATGGATAGATAGAGCAATACGGCGGTCCTGAAAACACATATGACGTGTCAGAGGTCGGCGTAAAGAGGTGTGTCATTGTGGCAAATTCACATTGTGGCAAATGAGGTGAATTTGAGTAAAGGCAATGCACCCTTGATCAATCACTTGGATGAGCCCAGTTAATCAGGCATCACATGAATGAGATGATATCACAATCCTGACATATTTGGATGCATGCTGCCAACATTGAGGGTAAACTAAGTCAATTTGGAGCAAAGGAAGTGCTTCCTGAACAGTGAAGTGACCACAGAAAAACCAGAGTTACTTTTTGTTGTCAAAAATGTTCACAAAAGACTGTAAATCAGTTTGAAATATATTTGCCCTACAGCTACTTATCACATATTTGCACCATCTCTTTCACAGAGATGCATCTTCTTCATTACACGAAGGATGGTGGCCAAATCATTTTATCAAAAATAAACAGAAACACATGAGAAAAGCCCACCAGAAATTGTCTCCTCGGCAGCATAAGGGCCTAGTCACTAGAGTGCCAGAGAGGGGGAGGTGTGTGCTTTTTTGGCAGAAAACCTGTACTGGAACTGCTTTAGACTCTGGTGAACTGGAACACATAAAACACAGACTGGATTGCCTTAACTTCCAACTGGCCTTTTGAGCTGCCATATAAGAGCTGGTTTATGACGAAGTGCAATGAGTTTCCTTCTTCATGATTAAAGGTACTCGGTTTACTTGATTTTCTGTGCGCCATCATAAATATGAGTTCCTCGCTTTAAAACGTGTTAATTGATTCAATTGACTGTACAGAAACATGGCACTCGGCAGAAGCCTTTAAAAATGTGTGAGGGTGGCGACAAGCATTAGGGGGGACATTTCCTCCTGGCTGAATTGAAGGTCAGCATTTTGAACTAATAGCTGACCTCTTTGGCATACCGTAGGGCCATTTTGCTTAATAGCCGGAGTTAATTTGCTAAGCGACAGGGTTGGCTGCTCTTTATTTCAATCTGCCGTACCTTCCCTTCTTTGTTGGGAAAGCCAGTGCTCTGATATAATCCAGTTGGCACAAGATTGCCCAAGGGAATCAGCCAGCATGCTGCTTTGAGACAGACTGTGCCGTAATTCACCGAGTCTCGACTTTCCAGGAAAAGAAAGGAAGAAGGGGGAGGGGAAGGACACAAGACACAGAGCAAGAGACAGCAGGAGGCGAGGCCAGGGATGGGGGAGACGGGAAGGAGGAAATGAATTGAGAAATGTCAAGACCGACATCCGTGCACACAAAAGCTGCATTTTCACCCTTGTTTTTGTTTCCTTAAACCATTTTCTTTTGTCCGTGTGGTGGTGGTGAGAACAATGCAGATGTCGTTTGCTGCAAAGGAGCAACAAATAGCTTTGGTTGCCTTTCACTTTGCACAGAATCGCACAGATGCATTTGAAACGCAACCAATTTTCAAGCTAGTCGTATGTCTAAGGCCCTTCCTGTGTTACCAAAACGGCACCATGAATATATGAGAGAGAAACAAAATCAAGTCCTTTCAGCACAGCACTCAGACTGTCAGGTCCATCTGCGCTTGTTCCGGGCCTGTTGGCATTGTAGGAGGAACAGGAGGACCCCTCTGGCTTGTGCCCCTGTACAATATCCAGGGAGTACCAGACTAATAAAAGATCATCCCCATCCAGGAGGCTTTTTAGGGGGCTTTTTTGGAACCACACTTTTGGCAAACATGCAGTCCAAATGAAAGATGGAGGAAATTCTCTTTGCAGGTATTAATCAGGCTGTCCACTAGAAATATGGGACTGGATTCAACTAACAGTGTGCTAGCAGTACAGGTACTCGTACTAGTGCAACAGTGATTTCCTTCTCCTCCCCATTTCTCCCACAAATCCAGGGGTGGGGGAGAGAGAGAGAAGGTCCTATCTTCTTGCTCTGATAGAACAGCCCTAATAGAATGACATTGAAATCCACCCAATATCACCTTTATTATTCTGGCATGCTCACGTTTTCTAAATCATCTTTGCCCACTGAATCAGTGTCATAAGCAGGTCCTGGCTGTGTAGATAAGGTACAGGATGAAGTAAAATAAAAATAAAAATCACGACTCTTTTGTTTGTTCCTTGCTGGGCTTTGGAAACTCTAATTCCTCCTTCTATGGAGCAGAACATATGAACATGGCCTGTGGCCTATGCAAAGGCAAAGGGACATAAAAACAACAACAAAACCACCTCGTAGAAAGCTGTTCCATCACCATAACTTTTATTAAACCAGACTATGGGTGCCTTCAGACTATTACAATTTGTGGGAGGGATTTAAGCACATACCAGAACCTTAGGTTTGTAGATTTAAAGTGGATTAAAGTGCTCTGTTGCCCTAGTTTAACAAATCCATTTTCAAGAAAAGGTCTTTTGCAGTTTGGAAAGTAAAGAAGAAATGCACTGAAAAGTGTAGGATGGACAAATGATGGGAAAACGTATAAACTCCCCTCAAGCAAATTTCAGGGTGAATGCTCCTTGTCATTTAACTGCTCTGTAAACAAATCTGAAGGAATGCTCAATGAAGACCAGACATAATTTAACCACTGTGTAACCTTTGTGCAGGAAAATCAGGATGAAGACCCACTAAGCAGGAGCTATCAGTGTCCCTTTCATGCTCTTTGGTTGGCTATAGTATTATAAAAATAGTTATTCATTATTAACAGGGTCTGGAAATGGGTCAGGGAAACCTGGGCAAAATGATACCTGCAAAGCAACTGATGGATGATACTTGATAAATGGCAGAGAGAAGGGCATTCCAGAGTGCAGGGGCAATGGTGGAAAATGCCTATTTTGGGGTCACTACAAATGCCCATTTGTAGGATGTGGTACCACAAGTAAAATATTAACCCCATGATCCCATTTATACAGATAATATGCATTTATTGGTAGGAATATTTTCTGTTTGTTTAAACTAGTGTAATTATAGACACACTGATCTCAATACGTTTCTGTGTGCAGATATGCTTCAAGATTATATCCAACAGTCAAATTCTAGGGAAACAATTCTAGAGTGCGTTATTTTAGAAGGTAAACTATGTGTGATAGCTCACTCTTTCAGTACTTTTCCATATACAGTAGTACCTCTGGTTACGCACTTAATTCGTTCTGGGGCTCCGTTCTTAACCTGAAACTGTTCTTAACCTGAAGCACCACTTTAGCTAATGGGGCCTCCTGCTGCTGCCGTGCCACCGGAGCACGATTTCTATTCTCATCCTGAAGCAAAGTTCTTAACCCGAGGTACTATTTCTGGATTAGTGGAATCTGTAACCCGAAGCGTATGTAACCTGAAGCATATGTAACCCGCGGTACCACTGTATATATATATATATATGCTGGGGTTAAATGTGCTCTCTTTCTGATACATTATATATGGTTTGTTGCTTACTGCACTGGAAATGTCTACATTTTTGCCTCTTTTTATACAAATGACAAGCTAGAAATTCAAAGTCCTCCTGCAGGTGGTGCTGTAATGCTGCAATCTAATTCTAATTAAAACGGTGTCCAAAATGCCTCCATTACAAATAGATTTTCTTCACCACAATTATATTCAAGATATCTTATTATTCTTTGCTACAACGGATGAGCTACTTTCATTGGGAAGATTTTGTTATCATCTTTCAACAGGAAACATAGGGGACATCCAGACTGTAGCACTTTTGCACTGATCTCTCCTATATTTGGGTAGATACCAGCATATGCCTGTTGCAGAATATGACCTGCACCTTCTTAACCCATCATGAAGAAACTGGACATTTTATTATAAATAGCAATGGCAATGAGACTCTAGTGCAACAAATCCACTATATATATGACTCTTTGTGGTAAGAAGAGTGATGGAAGACTGTCTCCCACCACATATCAGACATCATCTCTATTATCTTTTCAGCACCTGTTGAAAACCTTCTTTTCCCAACAAGCCTTTTAAGTGGATGTTTTTCTCCAAGTCAGTATCTGTCTGGGACTTGAAACTGTTTTATATAATGTTTTTATTGTTGATGTTTACATTGTTAAATCACTTCAGGGCATTTAATGGGAAGTGTTTCATAAAGGAAATAAGTAAATAATGGGAAGTACAGGATAACAGCTACTTAACAGCAACATTGTATAACCACCATTCAAATTTTATGAAAGCAAATCAGGCCAATTGCTGAATATACGTTTTGTCTGGCAGCGACCCTCACTTACTATTGTGTGGCCGAAACCTGAAATACAGCTACTATAGCATTCAGGTGCTATTTCCAAATTGAATAGGGTACATTACAGTTAGAGAGATAATGTGAGGGTCTTCGGTTGCATGTGCAGACTCTGGCAAAGGGACACGGGTGGTGTTGTGGTCTACACCACTGAGCCTCTTGGGCTTGTTTATCAGAAGGTTGGTGGTTTGAATCCCTGTGACGGGGTGAGCTCCTGTTGCTCTGTCCCAGCTCCTGCCAACCTAGCAGTTAGAAATCACACCAGTGCGAGTAGATAAATAGGTACCACTGCGGCAGGAAGGTAAACGGCATTTCCGTGCGCTCTGGTTTCCATCACGGTGTCCTGTTGCACCAGAAGAGGTTTAGTCATGCTGGTCACATGACCCAGAAAGCTGTCTGTGGACAAACACCGGCTCCCTCAGCCTGAAAGCGAGATGGGTGCTGCAACCCCATAGTCGCCTTGGACTGGACTTAACCATCCAAGTGTCCTTTACCTTTACCTTTTGCAGACTCTGGCCTTCATGCCGATTACATAAGAAATACCCTTTTCAGGTAGACAGAATCGGGAGGAGATAATGTGCAAATTGTTAACTTTGAGTGGTCAGCTGCTCTTATCCAAATTAGAGGAAGTCAAACAGTATAGGCTTCCCACCTCCTCAACCATAAATATCAAAACACTTCTTCATACAAATGGCATCTCCGCATAAGCATATCCTTTGCCTGTTACAGGGATGGAAGAGGAATTCATTCAGTCTGCAGTAGACTGACCCAATTTATTGGTCCTGAACTTGCTTGCAAACTGGAACACAACTTCCAATTGAATTACACGCTTCTCTGGATTTTGCAGTTCAGGGCAGAACCCTGATCTCCTCTATCGTTTCCCACAATATGGCACTACAGGCTTCTGCATATGAATGGTTAGATCAGAGAGGACTTGCTTCTACCTGAGGTTTAACAAGCATGAGTCTATACATATTTACTCAGAGATCATCCCCCCTCCACCTGTGTTCAATGGGACTCTCGGCTAAGTTTACATAGAACTGTGTTAGCTAAGGTGGATATAAAATTGGGTTCACAGTAGAGCTAGATCAAATTATTACATAAAGAAAGTAAAGTCCAAATGTCAATATAGCCAAGACTGACACATAAGAATGAAAAATGTTCTGAGAATTAGCTCTTGTAGGAACATGAAATAAACATATTTATGACACAGACATAACCAGGTGGTAGAAGTTATTACCTAGGAAGACTGACAGATCAGCCTCGTTTTGGAATTCATTATGATAAAAACTTGACAGGCTGGTGCATTGATCTTACAGGTTCAGTGAAAAGATAGATGGATTAGCTGTTGTACAAATCAGAACTCATTATTTCTACGGTTGAAAATTCTGATAGTCTATTTCTGGATTTCCTGTATATAGCCATGCTTGCTGAATGCTTCTATTTTCTCATCAACTCCACTTTCCCTCTCCATTCTGAAGTGGCTCTACTTTTCTTCTAAGTGCATGGCATTGTTCAAGATCCTTGTTCATGTTACATCTGATAAATTATTTTCTCTTTCCTGATGTGATGTTTATTTAATTTTGAATGTATAGCTTTTCCTTTTGGCAAGAGACTAGCATCTCATTTATTTCTTTGACATACTGTTGATACACCACAGGATGCAGTCAGACCATTGGTCCTTCTGGTTTGGTGTTGGCTACATTGGACGGCATTGGGTCTCCAGGGTTTCAGGTCTTTCTGAGCCTTTCCTGGAGATGCCAGGAACCAAACCTAGGGCTTTTGTACACCATGCATGCACCCTGCCACTGAGCTGAAGCCCTTCCTACAAAAGTGGCACTCAAAGCAGCTTCAAAACACAGGACTGATCATCACAACATAACCACCACAATAAAGAGAATCTCAAAAACAAGGTTAAAACAACTCTTCGTACAGAAAAAATATGTTATATTATTATATTTTGTTTTGTCAAGAAGACCACAAACACTGTATAACAGTTTGGTCCTGTGCAGTTTGACAAATCTAATAATTATGCATAGGAAACTGTGGCAAAAAAAGTTCTTGCATGACAAAAATAGTTGCTTTGTCTCCGCATAAAAAGAAGCTTTTCCAGTTATACTAGAGTGTCATGGCAGTTAAGACTGCATTTTAATTTCACTAGATAGGTCACTAGGGGCATGGGATTGTTTTACAACAAATCCCAACCTTCCCTCTAACTTTTTGAGTAACTGTGAACATTTGTCATTGACTTATATGAAGAAAAAGCAATGCCCAGCATTTGGAAACACATTAATGGTGAAGAAAATGGCAGCTCTTCACCTGTGATACCAGGTGCCCCAGTCTGCATTAACAGGGATCCCACAAGATAAACAGAGATGCTCTGCACCTTCAGAGTCCTTGAACAATACAAGTCCTCCCTGCCCCAAGTATCTTTGGCATAATGATGCCATATTTGTGCATCATATATACAAAAGCCAGTTTTCCTAACATTTCAACTCCTAAAACTGAAACTTTTTAACTGTTGCACAATTTGGGGAAAATGTGTCATCTAACTGGGAGTTGTGTTCTTGTCCACAAGCAAGTCCAGCACCATCGGATTAGATCAAGCTAACACAAAAAATGACCTGAAGTAATTTATCCTCCATCCCTAAGGACAGGGCCAGCCTACCCAAGTGAGGAAATTGCCACAGACAGCAGGAAACACAGGGGCAGCAGACCCCAATGTAGATATTTATTCTTCCATTGTTCCTGATGTAGATCTTCACACATCCCTTCTTCCCTGGCAGGGGGGAGCATCATTTGGTGGTTTGCCTCAGGTGCCAAAATTTCTTGGGCTGGCCCTACCTAAGGATAACCTGAAATGGTAGAGGTTCCATATGCAGTTTAGAATTAGTCTCCCATGGTTCTAAATGGTCAGGTGCAGCAGAAGTTTAGTCCCCACCATGTGGAGGACTGGGGGAAGAGGTGATGGCGATGCCAGGGAGAAGTTAGGCTAAGAAGCATACCCCTCCTCACACCTAGAATCTTGCATGGAGCAATACCTGAGCAATTATTGGCACAGATGGCAGATCCAACTGTCAGTTCATTTAAAGTGCCCAGGAATTGTTTCCACATTAGAAGGTGAATTAATGAAATCAAGGATTCAGTCACAGTAAGAAACAGTCACGGGTCTCTTCAAAGTGTCCTGTGCAATATTTCTACATTTTTGGAACTGACCACTCAGTGGCTCTTAGCCTCTTAGATGGAAATTCTGTGAAGTTGATGTGACTGACAGTCACTTAAAGTCACGAGCACAAAACAAGATGTCTAGCGAGGCAGAAAGAGCTATGCATTAATTATATTACAGCTTTTTCTGAACATGTACCCTGTCAACATAAAAATGAAATAGCTCAGCTGGGAAACTTTTCCTGCAACTAGTAAGACATAGAATCATGTTACTGAACAATTATAGCAGTTGCCTTAATCTATATTATTAATAGAGATTGAGGACTATATAAACATAACTCTTTATATATGTTGTTAAAATACTGTGCTTTGTTGCAGGTCGAACTATAATAACGATACAGTGATACTTTGGGTTACATACGCTTCAGGTTACAGACTCTGCTAACCCAGAAATATTACCTCGGGTTAAGAACTTTGCTTCAGGATGAGAACAGAAATCGTGCAGCGGTGGCGCAGCGGGAGCAGGAGGCTGCCCCATTAGCTAAAGTGGTGCTTCAGGTTAAGAACAGTTTCAGGTTAAGAATAGACCTCCAGAATGAATTAAGTTCTTAACCCAAGGTACCACTGTATAGCATTCTTCCAACTGCTCACAGCATATTATTTCACGAATCCCTGACAATAACCCTATGGGGTAGGCCACTGTTAATTTCCCCCAATTATAGATGGTGCTGAGAGATAAAAGGCTTACCCAATGTGCCCAAATGAATAAATAGCTGAAATAAGAATTGAAACAATCTTACTTTGTTAAGGCTGCAATCCTTTTTTAGCTTATTATTTCTTTAACAGGATTTATATATTGCTTAATAGAAACAAAGAAAGAGGAATACATCAGATAATTTAAAATGTTTGGAGGAAACAATTGATAAAACCAATAGACTTATAAAAAGCAGATACAATAACAATATCAAAATATGCATAAAACCAGCTGTTTTAAAATAAATTATATAATAAATTTGCATGTCTGGGTTAGGTTGCTTAAACAAACATTTTAGCAGGTGAACAGTACAGGCAACTCCCCGTTTGCGATCACACATAAGCCTGCTCCACTCCTGCCCCATTCCGGCCCCTTCTGGGGCTGAAAGCACGTGTGTTGGCAGTCATGTGTCAATTCTACATGCAGAGAATGGTTGCTTCCTGTGCAATGAAGGTTCCTGCCTAATACTAATAGACAGGAAGTTCCAGAGAATCAGTGCTGCCACCCTCAAAGATAGATACCTTACAAGCGCAGAATGAACAATATACAGTATTGCACTTGCAATAGTGCCAGTTCTGCAGCAATCCATGGGACACATATATGGGGCAAGAGAATAAGAATAAGAATAATTTTTTATACAGAGGCCATCTGGCTAGGTTTCACCAGCCACTCTGGGTGGCTCCCAATAGAATACTAAAAACATGAAGAATACATCACACATTAAAAACTTCCCTAAACAGCCTTTGGATGTTTTCTAAAAGTCAGGTAGTTTTTTATTTCCTTGACATCTGACAGGAGGGCGTTCCACAGGGCGGTCGCCACTACCGAGAAGGCCCTCTTCCTGGTTCCTTGTAACCTCACTTCTTGCAGTGAGGGAACCGCCAGAAGGCCCTTGGAGCTGGACCTTATTGTCTGGGCAGAACGATAGGAGTGACTTGCTTTCTGGGGAGCAAATGTCATAGAAACCAGTGGAAATTATGCACAGGTAACTTAGTAGCCATGTATAGGATTGCCCTGCAAGTTAAGTCATATTCTACCGCACTCCCATAAACCTGTAAGTCGAACCTTTGAAACAACTTTATTACATGGGAAAATACCCAAAGATGTTACATGAGCATGCTACTGTCCACTTGGAAGTTTGCACTGAAAGCGTTTCAAAGAAGGTTTTCAAATTGAGGTATGTTTTTGGAATAAATTTCCTGCCTAGTTGGATCCAGGCCATTGCTAATGGCATTAACAGCAACATCTGTTGCTGGACACAGAGTGAACCAATTTAGAAGATGAAAAATAAGTGAGAAATGCACTTAATAAACATAATTTTAAAAAATAAAACCCTGTTGGAAAAATCCTTTTTGTTGTGCATATGAAGAATACGTGCTTTTACATAAAGAGCACATGAATAGTATTGTAGACTGGAGACACCTGGGTTTAAATCTCTATTCAGTCATGAAGATTACTGCATATCCTTGGGTCAGTTACAGTCTTTCAATCTAACCTAAAAGGGTTGTCATGAAGATGATATGGGATATAAATGGATAGTGAGGTCATCAATATTTCACTTAACTGCTTTTACTTATTGTGTGGCTTGGTTAGCTTGTTGACTCACCGGGTTCATTTACCTAACTGGAGGTGATTTCCATACTCCAAGTAGATTCACCGAAGTCAAAGTCCATTGATTTCAGTGGGTCTACCCTGAGTGTGATTAATGTTGGATCTCACCCTATGTCTTCATTTGTGCAGGCATCATTGACGTAAGGCCAATGATTGCTTATGGCTGATCTACCACAGTGTGAAGAGATGCCTACTTGCCCAATGGGACTTCTCCTTTCTGTCCTCCTTCCTGCAATTCTTATGCTCCCCCCCAATCGCTCTAGAAGGCTCCCCATCTCCATAGGGTAGTTTTGGGGATCTATGGGGTAGGTGATGCAGGGGAGAAGAGAGGAAGGAAAAATCCTATTGCACAAGGAAAAGTCCGTTTTGCTGATTGGCTAACACTATTGGATGTTAGCCATTGTTCTCTGGTATGGAATACCATAGTCTGGATTATGCAGCTGATCAACAAGGGCATATTACGCGCCTTGGATGTGATCGTTAGGTGTAACACCATTTCTTAGAAGCTCCACTATCACATTGCTCAGGAATGAATCATTCCTTGTAACTTTAAAGCATATATGGGATAATGCATTTTTGCAAACATAGTTATTTGTGCAGCCCGAATTTACCCACAGGGTTAGCTATGTATCTAAAATTCAAACCGGAAACCCAGTAAAATATAAAGTTTGGGCTCTTATTTCTCAGAAGCATATGATGACCCAGAGTTCTGCATTTGTTCCAGATGGCCAATCTGCCCTTTTTCTCACTACTGTTTTCAGACAAGTAAGAGGAAAAGGTTAAGAATAAGCACAGTTACATGCTAAACAGATGGACTAATGAAAAACAAAATCCCAATATTTTGAGAACACAATGTAATGTTTAAAAGCAGATAGCTAATCTCAATTTTTAAAATATATATATATATACTTGTGGCCATGGGATCAGTGTTGCAAGCAAAGAAAAAGAACCTCCACACCTTTATTTTGCTAGTGATGTATTGTGAGAGGCACCTAGTTCTTCACGCTCAGGGGAAGGTGCTCATTAGAGACCAGTTTTCTGTGAATTCTGTACTTCCAGCAGACTCCATATCCACGGTCCAATATTTGGACAAATTCCTCTTTGTAGGCCTGGAAGACATGAAGCAGTGGGTTTAATTAATACAGAAACTCATTATCCTGTGATCTTTTTGACAACATGGTTTAGTGTTCTCTTCCTCTCATATGCACACGTGCGCGCGCACACACACACACACAAAACACACACAGCTGTTTCTTGATTCAAGATTAACAAACAATTGGAATTTAGCTGAAACAATTTAGCTGAACAATTAGACGGTATTAAAAAACCACTGCTTTTCAGCACATCTTGTGAACTTGTGCACCTCCCCATTTCCACGGCCCGCTCTTGCTCTCACATTTCTTCATTTGCTTTGTTTGATTGGCTAATAATTGTTGCTGTGTCACCTTCTTCATACTCATACTCTGATTCTAAACATAAACAGTAGCTTTGGATGAGCAGTTTTTGTGAGGACCACATTAGAGTAGAGTAGCTGTAGCCTCAGTAATTATCAACCTCCTCCCATGACTGCTGCTTGCATGTTAAAAAAAAAAAAGGCACGCTAAATGCATTTAATGTCACATCTAGTTTGATCCAGAGCCTGGGAAGTCAGCAAGTTTGGCTGAGCCAATAGGAGTGTGAGGTTCTCCCCAGCACCACCATGAAAAATATTGCCCATGTTTCCTTTCTTTTTGTTATACTTTTCATGCATTCCAACCGACTGATGAATGCAACTCTCATTTCACAGGTATGTAGAGTAGTTTGGATCACTTCCAGGCATTTGATGGAAGTAATTGTGGAGGCAAGTATTTTGGCAACAGAGGATTTTATAAAGATGTGCACTACAAAGCTGAAAAGCCTCGGAGAGAGTGCTTTGATCTTAAGCAGTGTGTCCTGGGGTAACTGGCAGCCCTAATGATAGTGCATTATATATTACTGGATTTTTAAAGTGGGAAGAAATTTCTCTTTATGAAACAAGGATCTCCTCTAACGTTGTCCCAAAGACATGTACAACCTGAACTCGCATTCAGTCACTCAAGCTGCAGCTTATGCACGTACACAAAACAGAGTTTGTCCCAGTTTCTTTTTCTCCTTAGGATACTTCCCACATAGTAATGAAAGGCTGAAAACTGCTGCAAATTATAGTGAAATTTTAACACACTGAAACTTATTTTATTTTCATATTGTATCTTTTCTTTCTGCAAACTGCCCTGAAAACATTGCTGAATGAGATGCCACTTTTAAATGAATAGAAAAGCATGCAATGAATCTTCAGCCACCCATGGGCTTCAAAATGAAGAAAAGTGTCCTGCGCCAAGGACCTTACAATTTAAAATTTGATACTGCAGTTGAGGCAGAAGCAGGGAAGTAGAGGCAGAGGTAAATGTGTCTGTTTTTCCTCCTAGAACCAGAAATAAAGACAAGTATATGGGGCTGAAAGAGGGCCACATTGATTTAAACTTACAAACAAAATTACAGAGGTACCTGACTATGTGGAAAGCTAATTCTTGCCAGCTCTGGCAGGTAAATAGCCGGGCTGGTTATCTGGGTAACCAGAGGCAGATTTAGGGGAGGACAATTGGCTGCCCCCTACAGGGCACAGGGACCAATGGTCACCTTCCCGCCTGCTTCACAAAGCTTCGGGGAGGGGGTGTGAGGGCTTAGTGCTTGCCCAGTTTTGGGAAGGATGAATTGAAATGATGCGTATTGGCATACTGGTGTTAAATGTGCCCACTGCCTTCTGACCTGGCACACCTCTCCTGCTTGATGCCCATGGAGTTGGACAGCAGAATGGCTCAGTTGCAGAGAGTAGGACACAGGAACAACTAGGGGTTGAGCCAAAGGCTTCACAGAAAAGCTGGTTCTCAAGAGGGGATTGGAAGGACGTGTTCTGGGGTGGAGTTCCAGGCATAAGAGGCAGCAAGGGAGACAAAATGGAGTCTTTTGAGGGAGTTTGAGAACTTTGGACAGCTGAGGCTGGTGGAGCTGGAGTCTGGTCATAGGCAGCGGTGTATTCTGATACAGTGGTACCTCGGGTTACAGACACTTCAGGTTACAGACTCCGTTAACCCAAATAGTACCTCGGGTTAAACACTTTGCTTCAGGATGAGAACAGAAATCGTGCAGCAGCAGCGGGAGGCCCCATTAGCGAAAGTGGTACCTCAGGTTAAGAACAGTTTCAGGTTAAGAACAGACCTCTGGAACAAATTAAGTTCTTAACCCGAGGTACCACTGTATAAGAGCATTTGAACTCTCAGGCCTAGCCGGTCTTGAACTAACGGCCATGCCTCCTCCTGAGAAAGATCCTGTTTCCTTTACTAACCCTTGTTAGTAAATGGGCCTCAACACAGCCTCCTGCTCATGCTTGAGACTTTCAGTCTTGTTAGCTCCAGACCATATTAGCTCTCCCTGATTTTTGCTGGCTATTTATTTTTAAGCATTAAACACAGCCTGTTGCCTCAGCAACAGCTTACCTTGCGCTCAACTGGCTCCCCGTTCTTTTCCAGAGGTTTGTACTCTTGATTTGGCAATTTGACCCCAGGTTCATTCCATGCCTGTCCATCTTATAGCCTATCTTGTACCTATTATGGTTCCTGCCCTGACAAAAGAGCTCTGTGCACTGAACACCCCAGTGTTGGCCTCAGCCTGCTCTGATCACAGCATCTGGTGTTTCCCTCCTTGCCAGCCCACCTGTTTAACACCATGGAATGGCTTCTTGGCTGTGAGTGGCTTACATTTGGTAGCTGGCATCCATGAGAGCGGTGCCCTTTGGAACAGGACCTGCTGCTGCTGATCGAGATCAACATGGCCAGCCCTCCCACTGACCTACATATAGCCTCGACTGCGGTGTGCGTCAAGAAGCAGGGGAAGTGGCAGGTGGGGGTGAGGAGAGAGAGAAAGGTCCTTGTGGAAGATAAAGCTTCAGCTAATTGAAACTGATCAGCCTAAATGCTTCATTAATTTATTAGCCATTTTGGGCATTTGCAAAAGTCAGTCTAGATCTGTAGGCAGGCACAGGAAAATGCTTGGTGGGTGTTTATATAGGTTCACTGGTAAAAACACAGGAACACATAAGGAAGCTACCTTGTACAGAGTCAGACCACTGGCCCATCCAGATCAGTACTGTCTACTCTTATTGGTAGCAGATCTCCAGAGTTTCAGACAGGAGTCTGTGCCAGCCCCACATGGACATGAAAGAATTTGAACTCAGAACCTCTGTATGCAAAGCAGATGTTCTGCCATTAAGCTATGGTCCTTTCCACATTTATTCAGGGTCCACATTTGGGTTCCTTTGGAGGAAAAAATTCTTGAAAATTAAGGTGTGGGTTTTGTGTCAACATTTCTTTATTTACACAGGGGGCGGTGAGCATCAGACACAATCCTATTCAATGACAATATTGCTACCCCACAAGCTGGAAGCATCTTGAAGGTGAGAAGCAGCAAAGTTCTTTTCATCTTCAAGATGCTTCCAGCTAACTCCCTGCCTCGTCTGTCCCAAAACTGCTACTCTTGTTCCTTCAGAATGCACACACACACACCCCCATTCTGGAATGGTACATGCTCTGGTTATCTCCCACGTGGACTACTGCAATGCACTCTACAGTGGGTTACCTTTGAAGGTGACTCAGAAACAACAACAACAACAACAACAACTAATAATAATAATAATAATAATAATAATAATTTATTATTTATACCCCGCCCATCTGGCTGGGTTTCCCCAGCCACTCTACCTCAACTAATCCAGAAAGCTAGACTGGTGACTGGCAGCTGCTGCAGGGACCATATAACACAGGTTTTAAAGGTCCCACCTTGGCTCCCAGTACATTTCTGAGCCCTAAATGGCCTCAGCCCTGTATACCTGAAGAAGTGTCTCTGCCTTCATCATTCAGCCTGGACACTGAGGTCCAGCTCCGAGGGTCTTCTGGCAGTTCCCTCACTGCAAGAAGTGAGGTTACAGGGAACTAGGCAGAGGGCCTTCTCAGTAGTGGTGCCCATCTTGTGAAATGCCTTTCCATCAGATGTCAAACAGATAAACAACTATTTGACTTTTAGACGACATCTGAAGGCAGCCCTTTACAGGGAAGTTTTTAATGTTTGAGATTTTATTGTGTTCTTAATATTTTGTTGGGAGCCGGTCAGATTGGCTGGGGCAACCAAGTCAGAGGGGCAGAATTATTATTATTATTATTATTATTATTATTATTATTAATAATGTGCATGTTTCCTGATCACACAGCTTCCTAAATAATTCATTGCCCGTTTTTCAGATTGGATGAATCAGAGGATCAGAAAAAGCTTGTGTCCGATCACTCCCATTTTCTCAACTATTAGCTGGCACAGGTGTGAAAGTCTGATATTTGTGGAGGCTTGTGACAGATGTGGAAAGGAAACTATTGCAGATAAAATATAAAAAAATGTTGTGGAGGACGGATTCCTTCCTAAATCGGCACAAGGAGTTCTCAGTGTTATCTTTTGATATATATATTTTAAGCACAAATTTGCTTAATGGCACTATGTATAAACTGAAAATAATACTGAATGAAAAACTTGAGCCATAAATAAGAATGTATGGGAGTGTTTCAGTATTATGATCATTCCAGCAGTGCAAATATTTGTGTTTCCCAGAAGGAATGATCTGCCTCTGAAGATGGTTCGGAAACTTCAGCTACTGCAAATTCAGCGGCCAGGTGGCTCACTGGGGCAAGATGGTTTGAGTATATAACACCAATCTTAGCTTGACTGCACTGGCTGCCAATTAGTTTCCAGGCCCAATTCAAAATGCAGACCTTGACCTATAAAGCCTCAGTCGAAAGCCCATTCACTCGCATAATACTGGGACCTTCAATTTTCACCATTTTTTATTGCGTCGTGCAGCTTGCTGAATCATATCCCATCCTGTAGGTGGGTGGGCCAGCAAAAATCAGATGCCCTGATTTGCATAGGTAGAAGTGCTTTTTCGTGAATGCAAAGCTATGATTGGATACAGCCCAAAGTTTTAAGCAAAGAACATAACTGGACTGCTCAATTTCATATAACACCAAAAGCCAGTACTGCTACTATCAAAAATGGCTGATTTTGTAATTGCGTAGTACTGAAGGTCCAAAACCACACATTTAAAATTCCACTCAAATCTGATAAAAATGCATGGTTTTGGTGTGCAAAAATAATTCAAGGATAACTGATTGGGATTTCTGGATTTGCATTAGCCATGGCCAGAATCTCCTTCAATGTCATATTTAACAAGTCCTCATCCCTGCCTGCGCAGTTTCTGAACCACATATGTAGTTGGCAAAATGTCAAGACGCATCATGAGCGGTATATGTATTGCACGAAAGTAATGGCATTAGAAGGCATTTTTCCTCTTCAGAAGGATCAAATTATTATAAAAATAAACCATAAAAAACAAAAGCAATGGATGTGGGCTCCCTCGTTTGCCGTCTCTTGGCTCTACATTTCAGATTCCAAGTCAGACTTGAGTCAGTTGGAAGGCTTCCCAGGACAATCTTCTCTACCCACCCCTCCCGCTTAGTATACTTTGGAAGAAGACAGTCATTCTGAAGTGTGGTGTTAGTGGCTTCGACACACATTCAGTTCATTCCGAGACCTTTCTTTTTAAGGAAGTAAATGTGTGTTGAAATCACTCACACTACACTTTAGAACGCCTATCTGTCTTCACTCTGAGTGTAGCAGTAAATCCCGTTTCCTCTAAAGCTGTTGTTAGCCAGTATTATTGACGACTTGAAAATCAGGCTAACGTTTCTGCTAAGGAGAGGTAACAGGAGACATGCACAGATCCTGATCAGACCAGATGGAATGCAGAAAGAGATTTTCTGTGGCTGCAGAAGACATCACGCAGAGAACCTTGTTCCCATTGCATATCAGGAGATACATTGCTTTAATGAATCTGCCTTAAGCTATTTAAAACATTTGAGAAAGCGGCAATGGCATTTATGATAGTAATTCCTTTCTCTGCTTTTGAAAGCAAGGAGAGCTTGATGATCTGCTTCACTGCAATTTGTACCCAACTATTAAGCCTCAGATTATACACGTTTATATCACAAGGTGGCCACGGATTCCTGAGGGGCAACAATCAGAAAGTGGAAATGGTATCTTTAAAAAATGATTAGTACAACAGAATTCTGTGCAGGTTTTTTGTTTTTTTTTAATGGCACAATTTTGATTTCAAATGGTAAAAAATCTGGTGTGTATATGTAAGGAAGATACACTATTACCTAATTGCATTGTGGGGCCCTGGGGCCCCCAGTTCCCCTTAGATAATAAACACACGGACATAAATATTTCGATAAATTTTGACCAAACTGCGGGAGGCAGTGGAAGGCAGGAGTGCCTGGCGTGCTTGGGTCCATGGGGTCACGAAGAGTCGGACACGAATAAATGACTAAATAACAACAATGGTATAAATAAGGCCACAACTTTATTGCTTACAGATGTGAGCAGTTTGGCTTAGGCATTGGGTGAAACCAGACTATATCCTCACTCCTGCATGCCTGCAGGAAGTCTCTTAAGGGTCAACCACCGGTAGGGGGAGCCCTATGATATACATCAATTAAGAGCACCCCCAGGGTTTCTGATGGGGTCGTGCCATGGTCCTAGCCCACGCCCAGGCTTCGGACAGGAACCACACCCCCGGATCCCTTTAATGGGATACCCTTAATGAGGAGGGGCAGGCGGAGGCAATAACCTCCCCTCCCATGAACAAGGCTTACCGCTTTCATAGCTCATGAAAGCTGAAATGTGATATGAGAACATTGGAGTGCCTTTGGAAGGACTAAGTTTAATGTCTTCCCACCCTATATTTAAATACCTGCTGTTGACCCCAGTGACTTTATTGGAAGAGATTTTGTTGTGCTAATTCTAAAGCTCCCATTTTCTCTTCTCATTCTAGATCCAAACCTATCTATCTATCATCTATCTATCTATCTATCTATCTATCTATCTATCTATCTATCATCTATCTATCTATCTATCTATCTATCTATCTATCATCTATCTATCTACGTATCTATCTACACACACACACACACACACACACACACACACACACACACACAATGCTGCAGGCTTTGGTCAGAGATAAATATTATACGAAACCTGTCTGTCTTATAGCCTCGCGTTATTGGGATTTATAATGGAATAGGGTGATTTTCAATAAAAATGGCTTCCCATACCAGCATCTAGATGGTCACTGTGAGAATAGGATGCTGGAAATAGATGGACCATTGGCCTGATCCATCAGTTCTTTTCTTCTGTTTTTGAATCCAATCCAAGCTTTTAACCATACCACCCCCTCGTATAAATCTAGCAGTCAAGGAACATATATTACAATGAAGCATGAGCTACTGTGGCATCAGGAAGAAAGTTTTAAAACAGAATAAACAAGGGACTAGTAAATACTTTTAGTCTTCAAGAACTCTCTCCATCTTATTGAAAGGAAGCTTGGGGGACAATTTGTTTTATCAGTCTACATATGCATGAGCAATACCTCTGAAGAGTAAAGTCAGCCAGACTTAATAAAAAGGACACACAGTCCTGCTCATGTACCTAATGAGGTTTTGAAACATCAAAAAGGGGGTCTTGATTCACTAATTTGAGTATTTAAAGTGTGATTGGCTGTTCTATCCAAAATATGAATAATTAATTAAACTTGCATTCAAAAGTAGAGCATTTCACTGACTCTACAGATTTGGAAGAGAGAAAATTCTGACCATATGGACTATGAAAGCTTGCACAAAATGATCCCTCTGTGCTTTTAAACATGTAGTATTTTGCGAACGATACCAAAAACAGCAAGCTAGTTAAGGTAAACAAAATAAAGGTCACACTGAAAAAGCAACAAAAATTTATCAGGCATGCTACTGCCACATGTTCTCGAAAACAAAACTAATTGAAGCCGCATTAGAAATAATAGTTGTTGATTATAAAATCGTTGTAACAGTGAATATCTGTTTGTTAGATTATTATTACTATGATGATGAATTGCTTCCTATAAGGCATCTTGAAGTGATTTACAATAAAATCATATATAAAATATTTATATATAAAAAGACAGTTGCAACATATTGCATATATTAAAAAACCCAATTACATATAAAACAATTACATACATCAATCAATTTTAGAACTGTTACAGATACCAACTAGGATAACAGCCAACACTTAGAAGGTTTGCTGAAGGCCTAAGAGTCTCCAAAAGACCAAAAGAGTCTCCAAAAGATTGCGTTTGTCCGATATATAATGGGGGATAATTTGAAAGAGTAGGTGTCCCCTGATATGATAGTCTCTGTAGGGTGCTCTCCTCTGCAATCACACAGTGATTGGCTGGGTATATAAGGGATGAGTTTATCTTTCCGCCAGGGCTTTTTTTCAGCTGGAACTCAGTGGAACTCAGTTCAGCACTTCTTAGGTGAATTCTAGCACCTCTCAGGTGGGCGCCATTGCCATTCTAAGAGAACAAGGGAGGCGTTGGTGAATTCTGGCACCTCTTTTTCTAGAAAAATAACACTGCTTTTAGCTATCCTGATTCTAATAGGGCTTTGTACAACATTATCAGCACCTTGAACTTAGCCCCCATGTGCACTATAAATTATTATTATTATTATTATTATTATTATTATTATTATTATTATTATCATTATTATTTGTGTACTGCCCTTCATCCAAAGATCCCAGAGAGGTTCACAACAGAAAAATATAAAAGCTGAGGCTGATGAGGAGACCAGAGACAGTAACAGTTTTTGCAGGGAGGTACTGGCTAGTTTAAATTGGTGGTGTGTGAATCCATCCCTGGCCAACGTCAAATACGTTTATATCTTATTTCCCCACCACCACGTACTTAAAAGTCCTATATCAGCAATGGTCATATATGGGAAAGATGGTATGCATTTAAAGTTTTGCCAGCCAATTTGTAAGGAGAATTTTCTTTTTAAAAATTCCCATCCTCCCACACACAACAGAAAAATGCATTTGAGCTCCAGCTTTTTCTCCTGCGGGCTGCTTACAGAGGCATACATATCTGAAAACAAAACTCAACATGAGAGCATCCTGAGGAAGCATCATTCTAGCTATCTTGTTATCTGGTGAGCCCTATAAAAATCAATGCAAAGCTCCGGGAGGCAGTTTGGTGAGAAAAATCAACTCCAGAAAAACTCTTGTAATATTAATTATGCCTACATTGTCTTCAGAATTTTCAACAGTCCTGCTCCATGCAGAAATCTAGCTAGGAGTTTATGCAAGGAAAGGAAAACTGCATTCTGTTTAATATGTGATTATTACACTACACTGACTGTACATGAAATGACAGTTCCAGTCAGCGCACTTAATATATGAGTACATGTGCTTATTTAATGCTTACTGTAGTATGCATTACATTTGATGGGAAAAGACTTTTTCAGGGTAAAGATATGCCACAGTGAGTGTAGTGTGCAGACATTGTACTGATCCATTCTAGCTACCTTTCTCCACTTTGAAAGCAAGCACTATAGACAAGGATGCGTTGTGATTTTCACTGAATACTTGGGGCTTTGCCAGTGGTAATATTAACTCCCCCAAAAAACACACACACACACACACACACACACACACACACACAGTCAGATGCACCTACGCACTCAGATTATTGTTCAAACAGTTCTAGCAGCAACAAATTCTAATTTTTGCAGTAACGTAACAATATGTTACATTCAGAGTTTGCTCCCGCTAGTGGCTGCTTTCCCTAAGGAGAGTTCTGCACAGGATGCTCCTACTGGCAAAAAATAAGGGGTGATGTTTGGACTGCAGGAAGCATTCACAAAAATGGCCTCCTCCCTGTTCAGTCAGAGATTTTCCTTGGTACCAAATAATGCACTTATTCATATATGAAAGAAAATGTTCCTTAGTACAGAAGGGTCCACCAACCAGCAGTCAGATGACTGGTCTTCCAATATTTCCATTCTGCCCAACATATTAAGTATTCACTTTTTATTTTGGATGGCCAGAACAAAAGTTCACAGGCAAGCACAGTCAGTGGACAGAACAGGCTAAACTAGACCCTGACCCATTTGGGGAGATTTCAGTGACTGGGTCAGAATAACTAGATCAGCCTTTCTCAACCTTGAGCTCCTTGATGTTGTTGGACTACAAGTCCCATCATTCCTAGCCAGCATGGGCAGTGGCCAGGGGTTATGGGCGTTGTAGTTCATGAATGTCTGGGTACCCAAGCTTGAGAAAAACTGTTCTAAATGGCAGCTCATGATATTGTCAAGCTCAGCAACACCCACAGCAGAGCACACTGTTAGCTACTTTGCCTTTTTAATGACTCTTAGCTCCTCACCCTCCAAGGAAGGCAGCACAATACCACTCACATGAAGAACATTTTTCTTTCTCGTTACTGTAATACTATCTTTCAAGCTATTGTAAACCACTAAGCCTTGGGCTTGCTGATCAGAAGGTCGGAGGTTCAAATCCCTGCGATGGGGTGAGCTCCCTTTGCTTGGTCCCAGCTCCTACCCACCTAGCAGTTCGAAAGCACGTCAAAGTGCAAGTAGATAAATAGGTTTACCTTCCAGCGGGAAGGTAAACGGTGTATCTGTGCGCTGCTCTGGTTCGCCAGAAGCAGCTTAGTCATGCTGACCACATGACCTGGAAGCTGTATGCCGGCTCCCTCGGCCAATAAAGCGAGATGAGCACCGCAATCCCAGAGTTGTCTGTGACTGGACTTAACGGTCAGGGGTCCCTTTACCTTTTAACTCCCCCCCATCGCAGTGTTTTCCATTACATTCCTTGGCCCAGTTATGGGGCTACCAAATGAGATGGCAACCAGTGTAGTTACTTTCTCTAGTCATGAATCATAGAATCATAGAATCATAGAGTTGGAAGAGACCACAAGGGCCATCGAGTCCAACCCCCTGCCAAGCAGGAAACACCATCAGAGCACTCCTGACATATGGTTGTCAAGCCTCTGCTTAAAGACCTCCAAAGAAGGAGACTCCACCACACTCCTTGGCAGCAAATTCCACTGTTGAACAGCTCTTACTGTCAGGAAGTTCTTCCTAATGTTTAGGTGGAATCTTCTTTCTTGTAGTTTGGATCCATTGCTCCGTGTCCTCTTCTCTGGAGCAGCAGAAAACAACCTTTCTCCCTCCTCTATGTGAAATCCTTTTATATATTTGAACATGGCTATCATATCACCCCTTAACCTCCTCTTCTCCAGGCTAAACATGCCCAGCTCCCTTAGCCGTTCCTCATAAGGCATCGTTTCCAGGCCTTTGACCATTTTGGTTGCCCTCCTCTGGACACGTTCCAGTTTGTCAGTGTCCTTCTTGAACTGTGGTGTCCAGAACTGGACACAGTACTCCAAGTGAGGTCTGACCAGAGCAGAATACAGTGGCACTATTACTTCCCTTGATCTAGATGCTATAATCCTATTGATGCAGCCCAGAATTGCATTGGCTTTTTTAGCTGCCGCGTCACACTGTTGGCTCATGTCAAGTTTGTGGTCAACCAAGACTCCTAGATCCTTTTCACATGTACTGCTCTCAAGCCAGGTGTCACCAATCTTGTATTTGTGCCTCTCATTTTTTTTGCCCAAGCGCAATACTTTACATTTCTCCCTGTTAAAATTCATCTTGTTTGTTTTGGCCCAGTTCTCTAATCTGTCAAGGTCGTTTTGAAGTGTGATCCTGTCCTCTGGGGTGTTAGCCACCCCTCCCAGTTTGGTGTCATCTGCAAATTTGATCAGGATGCCCTTGAGTACATCATCCAAGTTGTTGATAAAGATGTTGAATAAGACCGGGCCCAAGACAGAACCCTGTGGCACCCCACTAGTCACTCTTCTCCAGGATGAAGAGGAACCATTGATGAGCACCGTTTGGGTTCGGTCAGTCAGCCAGTTACAAATCCACTGAGCATAGTCAAGACTGCATTTTACCAGCTTCTTTACAAGAATATCATGGGGCACCTTGTCAAATGCCTTGCTGAAATCAAGGTAGACTACATCCACTGCGTTCCCTTCATCTACCAGGCTTGTAATTCTGTCAAAAAACGAGATCAGGTTAGTCTGACATGACTTATTTTTCAGAAATCCATGCTGACTATTGGTGATCACAGCATTCCTTTCTAGGTGCTCGCAGACTGTTTGCTTAATGATCTGCTCCAGAATCTTCCCTGGTATTGATGTCAGACTGACTGGGCGGTAATTATTTGGGTCCTCTCTTTTCCCCTTTTTGAAAATAGGGACAACATTTGCCCTCCTCCAGTCTGCCGGGACTTCGCCTGTTCTCCAGGAATTCTCAAAGATGACTGCCAGTGGTTCTGAGATCACATCTGCCAGTTCTTTTAATACTCTTGGATGCAGTTCATCTGGCCCTGGAGACTTGAATACATCTAAACTAGCCAAGTATTCTTGTACTATCTCCTTAGTTATTCTGGGCTGTGTTTCCTCTGCTGAATCATTTGCTCCAAATTCTTCAGGTCGGGCATTGTTTTCTTTATCGGAGAAGACTGAGGCAAAGAAGGCATTGAGGAGTTCAGCCCTTTCTGTGTCCCCTGTTTGCATTTCACCATCTTCTCCTCTGAGTGACCCCACTGTTTCTTTATTCTTCCTTTTGCTACGAACATACCCATAAAAGCCTTTTTTGTTGCTTTTAACCTCTCTAGCAAGCCTGAGTTCATTCTGTGCTTTAGCTATTCTGACTTTGTGTCTACACGTGCTGGCTATTTGTTTGAATTCCTCTTTGGTGGTTTCCCCCCTTTTCCATGTTTTGTACACATCCTTTTTAAATCTTAACTCAGTTAAAAGTTCTTTAGATATCCACCCTGGCTTCTTTAGGCACCTTCCATGTTTCCGTCTCATTGGTATTGCCTGAAGTTGTGCTTTTACTATCTCCCTCTTAACAAACTCCCAGCCATCATGAACTCCCTTTCCTTTTAGTATTACTGTCCATGGGATCTCACCCAGCACTTCCCTAAGTTTTATGAAGTCGGCTTTCTTAAAGTCAAAAAATTGAGTCCTAGTATGCTTGGCTGCTCCTTTCCGCTGTATAGTAAACTTCAGAAGAGCATGATCACTCGCGCCTAACGATCCTTCCACTTCTACCCCACTAACCAGGTCATCAACATTGGTTAGGACCAGATCTAAAATGGCTGTTCCTCTTGTTGCTTCTCCCACTTTCTGGACAATGAAGTTGTCTGCAAGGCCAGTGAGGAATCTGTTTGACCTTATGCTCTCGGCTGAGTTTGACATCCAACAAATATCCGGGTAATTGAAGTCCCCCATTACTACTATCTCCCTTCCTTTTGCATGCTTGGCCATCTGTTCCAGGAAGGCATCATCTATGTCCTCCGTTTGGCTTGGGGATCTATAGTAAACTCCCACAATGAGGTCACTGTTATTCTTCTCTCCCTTAATTTTGACCCAAATGCTCTCACTTTGGCTTTGAGGTTCTAAATCTTGGATCTCTTCACAGGTATACATGTCCCTGACATATAACGCCACTCCTCCTCCTTTCTTGTCTGGTCTGTTTCTCTGAAATAGATTGTATCCCTCCATTATTACATTCCAATCGTGGGACTTATCCCACCAGGTTTCAGTGATGCCTATTATGTCATATTTAGTTTGCTGTACCAAGAGCTCAAGCTCATCTTGTTTATTTCCCATGCTTTGCGCATTAGTGTACAGACATTGAAGTCCATTAATCATTCCCCCGTGTCTCTTATTTAAGGATTTTTTCCTCCCACCACTAGGTCTGCGTGCTGTTTGCTCCATTTGGTCTATGACATTTGGATGATCATCTTCATCAATTGATAGACTCCTACCTTCAGGAGCACTCTCTCCCTCCCCCACATTAGTCAGTTTAAAGCCCTCCTGATGAGGTTTCTGAGTTTTTGGGAAAAACATTCCTCCCAACCATTGTGAGGTGCAGCCCATTGCTTGCCAGAAGTCCATCTTCAAGAAACTGCAGTTCGTGATCTAAGAATCCAAACCGTTCCTGTTTACACCATTTGCGAAGCCAGCTGTTCACTTCCACTATTTTTCCCTCTCTCCCTGGGCCACGTCGTTCAACTGGGAGGACAGATGAGATGACAATTTGTGCATTTAATTGCTTCAATTTCCTGCCCAGAGCCTCATAGTCTCTTTTGATCTTCTGGAGGCTATTGCTTGCAGTGTCATTGGTTCCCACATGAACCAAGAGGAAGGGGTATTTGTCAGTGGGTTTTATGATTCCTTGCAGTCGTTCAGTTACATCTTGGATCTTAGCCCCGGGGAGACAGCACACTTCCCGAGACATCTTGTCAGGCCCACAGATCACTGCTTCTGTTCCCCTCAGTAGGGAATCCCCTATCACCACTACACGCCTCCTCTTAGGTTTGGTCGGGGTTCTTCCGTGAGCTGTCCATTCCAAGGTCGCCTGCACATTCCCTGAGAACTGACTTTGCTGCTCGACTGTAATGAGGGAGAGATCCTCAAATGGAGTCTGCTCTTCGTCTTCCATGCTAGGGGAGAGGACCTCAAAGCGATTGTGTATTTCTAAACAATCAGAGCGAACCCTGGGCCTCCTACTTCTTTGAGTCACGTTTCTCTATATATCTGGCTCCTGTGTTGGTGAAGATGACTACATTCTACAATATACCACAATTTGCCAACTATTGAATCTGCAATGCTTTACTCATTAAAGTGACAGCATTTACATTAGGATTTGAGCAGTACTACATACAAGTGACAAACATAATCTAGGTTCTCACAAGACAACATTTGCCCATACAATCAAATGGATTCACACTCAATGGTTGGAGGTGCCTGAAGCAGACACCCTGAACTGTGGTGTTCATTAGCCTCCTGAAATGTCTGTAACTGAACAGTACGTTTCAGAAGGCCAGTGCACACATTTCCAGCATGCTAGAAATGGACGACTCTGAATTTAAACCACAAAGAAAGGTAATTGTTTTCTTTCCCTCTCCTTCACACAGTTTTCGTGGTTACTGTTTCTTTCCAGCAGCATTTCATAACAAGAACTTACTGAAGGTAAGAGCTGCTCAGCAATAGAACAGACTCCCTTGGAAGGGGTGGACTCTCCTTCCCTGAAGGTTTTTAAGCAGAGGCTGGAAGGCCATCTGTCATGGATGCTTTAGTTGAGATTCCTGCATTGCAGGAGGTTGGACTAGATGACCCCCCAGGATCTACAATTCTAGGATTTCCATAAGAAAGATTTTTCTCAGAGGAAATATTAAATCATTATCAAGCATTGATACTACACTGTATATATAAAGAGTCAGCTCTGCCTGCAGAACAGCAGCCTGAAGGGGGAGAAGGGGGAGTGACTCCACCTGCAGCTGATCAGCCTTCAAGGGCACTAGGAGAAGGCACTAGTAAGAACCAGCTGACACTGATGAGAACCAGCTGGCTCCAGCCCTCTTAAAAAGAGCTCTCAGCAGCAGTCAGATGCCGGAAACAATGCCTGTGGTTCCTGGCCCTACCTTTCTGCTTGCCATTTGGACCCTTGGCTCTGTGATCATCTGGATCCCATGGCATCTGGACTGTCTGACTACATGGATTGCTGTCTGCCCGACCCGCAGAACGGACTTGACTTTGTGTGTGGATTCTGCTCTCAGGCCTGTGTTCCTTGGAGACTCCTAGCCCCTGCTAACTCAGCAATGGGACTCGGATGGCGCTACGGCAATTTTAATTATTCTGCAGTGCTCAGGAAGACACTGCATTGGGTGTTCCAGGACACTGTGGGGAAAACTAAAATGGTTGGTAGTGCCATCTGTGACCATATGCCCACAGCCTATGGACTGAGCAGGCAGGCCAAATGGCTGAACTGCTTTGCCTGCCAGGGCTCTTTGGCTCTAGCAGTTTTCTAAAGATGTAAGGGGGATTTCCACTCCCAAGAACTTGTGTTTAGGATTAATGAAATGAAAGTCAAGTCCTATATGAAAAGTAAGCCATAGTGCTGTCTAGGGAAAATAAAGTTATGAAGTGAAGATGAAAGGCAACAGATGAAACACAGCATTTTAAAGGGTTAACCTAAGAAATGTCAATATGAATAGGGTAGGTGTGGATGATGATGATGATGATGATGATGATAATAATAATAATAGTAATAATAATAATAATTAATATAGGATTTCCTTCACAAGATATCACAATTTCTCACATGTTTAACATCAAAAACAAGGAGTTGTACCAAAAGTAAGTCACACTAGGAGTGGATTTGTTGAAATCCATTTACCTTAACATGTAATTTACATACACTAATTTTATTGGATTTATTCTGATTACAATTTTGAGGCTGTAAACAAACCATGGACTATACTAGCTTGAGAGTCAATAGAAAATTTCAGGTTAGACTTGTAGATATCCAAATAAGAAAGCATCACAGATACTCCAAGTCCAGTTTTGTAACATTCTTAACACACTGCTGTGTTTTCATTAGTTTCTGGAGTTACTTTCCTTGAAAGAAGACAACTGACTCATTTTGTACTGTCATACTTCACCTCAGATCTACCGGTAATTTCAAAGCCCGTCGATACTAAAGAAATAAACAAGTAAATGGAATAGTTAACAAAGCTTGCAGTTGCAACTTTGATGAATAGTTGCCATTTATAAGCATAAAGCAAAGGCATTCCTTTTAAAGAAGCATTTAGCATGAAGTTGTAGAAGTGCGTTGACATTGTGGGAACTCATAATTCATCAGAGCATTAACAGCATTTTCAGTAACAGCACCTTCAAGTGAGGACTTGCATATTTGAAACTCGCAGATCAAACGCCACAGACAAAAGCTCTCATAATACCTGACAGCACATCATTTCATCTGAAGGCATTTCACACATTCAGTGGCGAGATGAATGTGCACATGCGAAACAGAATGGAATTGTAGAGGAAAAGGTAATGCCTTTTCTCCCCCAGATGATGAAACTTTTCACCAAGGAAGGCCACAGCACTGCTGTCTCTGATTACTTTCTGCTGCCTGGCAAAGACATTTTCATTCACACAAGAGGGGTCCTCTCCCTTAACTTAATAAGAACATAAAAGTGTCTTGCTGTGCCTGTCCAAGGCCCATCTAGTCCAGCACTCTGCTTTCACAGTGGCTAAAGGAAAAGGTAAAGGGACCCCAACCATTAGGTTCAGTCGTAGCCGACTCTGGGGTTGTGGCGCTCATCTCACTTTATTGGCCGAGGGACCCGGTGTACAGCTTCCAGGTCATGTGGCCAGCATGACTAAGCTGCTTCTGGTGAACCAGAGCAGTGCACGGAAACGCCGTTCACCTTCCCGCCAGAGCGGTACCTATTTATCTACTTGCACTTTGACGTGCTTTCGAACTGCTACGTTGGCAGGAGCAGGGACCGAGCAACGGGAGCTCACCCTGTCACGGGGATTCGAACCGCCGACCTTCTGATCGGCAAGTCCTAGGCTCTGTGGTTTAACCCACAGTGCCATCAGATGCTTATGGGAAGCCCACAAGAATAACCTGAGCACAACAGCTCTATCCTCATTCGTGATTCTCAGCAACGGGTATTCGGAAGCGCACTACCTCTGACAGTGAAGACAGAACCTAGACATCATGGCTAGTAGCCACTGATAGGCTTATCCACCATGAATATGGGGAGGTAGGTTACCTGTTGTTTCTTTTATTGATTTCAGAGATCTTTTCCCTGCCTTTTCACATAGTGTTTTATTAAGCCTAATATATTGTACTTTATTGCATTTGTTTTGTTGCTAGTCACCCTGGACATCATTTGGTGTACAGACGCTTGCCAGATCAATCAATCAAAGAGAAGCAAGGATGGAACTTGAGGCTATTTAAATAAAAACAGAATGTGCAGAAATGGTGAGGCTATCTCAGTTCAGGAAAGTTGTGCCTTGAGCAGGATGATAGTTTAAGTAAAATACAATAAAGGTTGCACTGTCAGGGTAGGAAGAGGCAAGAGATTGGAAGACAGAGGTGTACTTTTAAAAAATAAATGAAAGCATATGTTCTCAAGGACAGTACAACTGCTTTCAGAAAATATTTAACCAGAGGCCTTATTCACACGTTAATTTTTAATGTGATAATGCCACAAAGAGGTGACCTGTCCATGTAATTTTCATATAGTGAATTATTTAAGAGGTGGGAGAAAATGTGAAGTTTTCAATGAGCCCCCGCTAAAGATAAATATATATCATGTGCCCTTATATGAGGATACGTTCAAAGAAAAATTGCACACATAGCTCACGTGCACACACAAGCCCATGGGAAAGTCACCTCAAAGTAACCCAGAAAAAAAATCAAGAACTAGGCCACATTCACACCATACATTTAAAGCTCTATGATACCACTTTAAACAGCTGTGGCTTCCCCCAAAACATTTGGGGAACTGTAGTTTAAAGGTGCTGATAGGTACAATATTCAGAGTGGTTTAATGGTCAATCTCTCTTCACAGGGAACTCTGGGAATTGTAGCATCTGAGAGGAATAGAGGTCTCTTAAAAACTATTAACAAACCACAGCTCCCACAATTCTTTGAGGGAAATCCATGACTGTTAAAAGTGGCGCCATAGTGCTTTAAATGTAAGAAAGTTTAGGTTTGTAATATATAAAAGGGGCTTGGAAACTCTCCTCCACAAATCTCAGCATAGACCGATGTTATAGGACTTGATCCATTGCTGTTCTGAGGCGATCCTAGCAACTGAAGGGGCATAAACATTTCTTATTCCGCCTGTAATCAAGCTCATCTGTTTTGGCCACTGCATTCGGATCCAGTAAAAGAACTGTTGCTGTTGGCAACACAATTACGAACTGCTCTTAAAACAATGAAAATTTCCCCATTGGCCTTGGTTTCATATTTTTTTAATCTAAATGGACATGTTGAATGGTCTCCCTATTGAGATCAAGTAAACACCAAATGCGGGGTGTTCGTGCCACCAATTGAAGATATACTTGATCACCTAGGTTCCATTAGGTCCTTAATATAATTAATACTGGCCATTGTGATTCTTTTGGTGTTTTTACTGCTGATTATTTTGTTGGATATTGTTAAGTTTTGTTATTGAGTTCTGGTATTTCTTTTGGTAAATGAAAAGCAGTGTAGAAATGTTTTATTAAACGACTAAAATAAATAAATGATGGTTTAATCTAGGAAATGTTTTAGCAAAAAATATTATCAGTGGCTTCAGATGTATTACAGTGAGCAGATTTCATTTTTCAGCTTTCAACAAATGTCCATCTATATGATGAGAAATGGATTTCTCGCCACTTTTTATGGGAATGAGGTGAAAACAAAGGTTCTCGATAATTGATTAGTCAGATGGACATAATCCTCTTTAAGATAGGAGGGGGGAATAATTTTTTTGGGGGGGGATATGTGCTTTTCCTGTGTATGATCTCCAATTCAATCCCTGCCATCTTCAGTTTGAAAGGGACCTCAAATTAGTTGGGTTAGGAAGAACTTCTTTCTGAAGCTTTGCAGAGCTTCTGTCAGTTGCTATAAATAGCACTAGGCTGGGTAGAGCCATATTATGACTCTTGGGCTACAACACACTATTCAACAAAGATCTGGTCAGGTTTACAGCTTTACCCCTGAAAACCACAGCTCCATCTGATTTCCCAGTGACACAGAAAACCATACCTGTCAACGTTTCCCATTTCTAAAGGGAAATTCCCTTATTCTGAATATGATTCCTTGCAAGAAAAGGGGAAAGTTGACAGCTATGCAGAAAACATGTATTCAAAGCCCCCTATGGGGAGAAAGCAACCGTGTGAGGAGGGCATAGGGGAAAGTGGACAGGAAAAGGAATTAAGCACGCCTGCCTGCCTGCTATGTCTATAGTTTAGTTTAGTTCTGTCTGCAACTCTTTGCAATGATTAGGCAGTGACCCAGTACTCTATACCTGGGGTGGGAGGAAGAAGGTATACTGGATTTATGTGATCTGCTGTGGATCACCAATGATTTCTGCTTCCCAGTTATATAACAGGCAGAAAGGTTTTCCCGCAACTCTTCATATTTGACTACTGTAATCTTCTGTATGTGGCCTGCCCATGAAGAAATCATGGTGCAAAATGAATTTTTTTAAAGGTTTAATATTCTGCAGGGGAGAAAGCATATAAAAGCACCTATTTTAGAGAAAATGCATTGTAAACTATTTCCAAAGTATACAAAATGGGAGGCCCAGACCAATCATGAGCCTAGTGACCTCAGGAGTGGAAGCTCCCAAGGCAGCACTCTGCTGCTGCCTCCACCTCCTCCAGAGAATCTGCGCCAATGCAGGACGGGCAGCGCAGCACTTCCTGTTTCACCTCAAGTGGTGAAACAGGACATGCAGTCCCTTCAAAATGTACACAGTTTGAATGTGAACTTTTCATTCAGAAAACACATGAAATGGACTGACAACTGAGTGCATCTGAAATTAATACAGAGTGGAATTAATACAGAATGAAAATAAGATCATTGCAGGGGGTTTGGTCCCTTCCAACTCTAAGATTGTATGATTCTATGCCCACCCCTAGTATCCCCTAGTTTTTTTTTAAACAAACAAACAAACAAACAAACAAACAAATGAATGAATGAATGATAGAGGTGATTTGGCTCAGTCTTAATGGCTCATTGTCACCTTACATTTGCATTGCCCTGGCAGGCACATTCTGTGGCCCTGTGATAACTGAATTAACTCAAGAAGCTGTTGGGGTTGGGCGAAATCCGGCCAAATCTTTATTGACTGTAGTGGAAAGCAGGGTTGGCATGGCAACAGGGCAAGGATCCAGCTCCTCATTCTACCAGCCAATGCTGAAATGCCAGTCTTCCTCTCGGGGAGTCACCAGCACTAATCCTGCCCAGTGCCATTTCCATCAAAGTATACACAGTTCAAGTATACACAGCTCCACTGTCGCCTAACCTAAATATGCCACTGAGGAAAAAGGTGAAAAGAAAAAACCCAACCCAGGGGCCAATTTCCAGCCCTGTTAACCTCTGGCCAATTATCTCAGTGAGGCTTTAACACTGAGATTGGGCAGGTGAGAAACTTTCAAGAGGCGAAATGGCCCTGAGCCCTCCTGGTTAAGGTGTTTTAAGATCCTGCAGGTGATAAACACCCTGTGAGAGCCCTGTACTGCTGAGCAAAGCTGCCCCATGCACAGGACATGGCTGTATCAAGACTTAGCAATGAAGCACCAGAAGATCCCGTCCAAAATGGGTTAGAAAACATCTTCTATCGAATTCAATGGATCTTAATTCCAATCAGACCCTGATCCTAAACAAATGTGCATGAAGTTCAAAGTGCCACTTCAAGGATTTTTGTTTTATTAGAACCTATTAAAATCCTTCCCCTTCCAACACTCCTTTTAAAATATTAAATCCCAATATTTATATGCATTGGCCTAGAAATTATATTTATAAATGTTTTATTGGTTTTTTTTAGTTAAACCATTTTCTGAGATGCATAAATGAAATAGTCAAAAATGCATAGGATCACTGTTAAGTGTGTTTGAAACAAATTTCCCCTTCAATTTTTTTAAAAATTAAAAATGGAAAAGGCATACTACTGATATAAATATACATTTTTAAAAATTACTCTTTCATTCTGTTATTAAAGGAAAGGATATTTCAATTGACAGTATAATCCAACTGACCGTTTATTTGATGAACCCTATCCTTCAAACAGAATTAATTAGTATTTTAACCAGTTGGATCTTCTACAAAAATGCTTCCTTGGGGACACATGTTTAAAATCACTACTTAGATCAGACCAGACACCATCATGAGAAAAGAAAACCCCCAGGAGTGTCATTGAAATCAATGAGATTTAAGTTATATGTTCCAACCACTTTTTGGTTTCATTGTGGGTAAGTGCGCACACGGCTTTCTCTGTATCACACCCAAACGCTTTTAGCAGTTTGATTTATGGCTCTACTGCCAGGAAAAATACTTTGAGGATTAAGCTGTCCAGGTTTTCTTATGGTGCCAATTAGGATGTGCTAGCAATGAATGGTTTGTTCACTAGCACCTAAAACACAAGAGAGAGGCATAATTGAATCTCTAATGCAAAGGTAATTCATCTTACCACTACTGAAAGGCCTTCACCTGTTGACAATTTTCACCACAAGTGAAAGATCAGCATTATATAGTTCAGATGAATGAAATGTAGCAAGGAAATTAGTTACCCTGCAATTTTAATACATTTGATTACAGCCCCATTTAATTTCAAGTGCAGTTAGGTTAGTGGTATATAGACCTGTTACTATATACTTGGCAGGAAGAGGAAGATGTGTCCTGGAAAGGTTTTCTCCTTTTACTTCCTTGTTTTTCAATATGGAATTACCGTAATTTAGGAACACAAGTCAGGCCATTGGTTCAACTAACTTATCTCACTAATTCTAATGGATATAAATATAACCAAGTCTCTATCCAACTGATGATGATGCAGGCATTATATGCCCTCCAACATTTCTTCGATGAAAGTAGGGATGTTCTATTCCATACCCTCCAATATTTCTCTGATGAAAATAGGGATGTCCTAAGGAAAAGCGGGACAGCTTCTGTAAATCTGGGACTGTTTCTGGAAAATAACGACACTTGGAGGGTCTAACATCATTAAACTATCCTGATAACCTTGTCCCAGAGAGCATCATGTTGTTGGGAGACCACTGTTCCCTAACTCTGAACCTGTATTGTGCAATTCTTGAAAAACAGTTATGCGAGAGTCACAAATACTCTGGTTCTGAACGTCTTCATAATTCCAAAAATAATTATATTCGAAACAGCAGCTTATGTAGGAAGGCCGAGTACCTAATGTGGGCTATTACTAATTTGCTTGGATGCAGTCCAGAAGCAACTCTTTTCATTATTGTTGTTAGCAATTCTTTTGGGCGTTGTTTCTTCCATGAATAATGCACATTATAAAGCTATCTATTAACTTTATGCTGCTTTACCTCTTATGTCTACTCGAAAATCATTTTCAATTTTTATTTTTTTAAAGTAAAAATTCTAGCTAAAAGTGAATATTATTGCCTAATGTGGATAGGTCACAACGAAGTGTCAAAAGAAAATTTTCAGCACCATATAAATTCACAAAACCAGACTCTAGGTTTATTTTTGTGTAAAGATAATTCAAAAAACCTTTAAACATTCTGCTGGCTATCTGTCTTGCTTTTGGCAAATCTTCCACATGTTTGCCTTGAACCACAATGTGTTTATTTTTTATCATTCATTCATTTATTAGATTGGTACCCCATTGTTTCTCTAAGGATCTCAATATGGGACTTCTTCCATTTTATTTTCACTCCAGTACTATGAAATAAGCTATCCCAAGAGATAAGGATTTACCCATCCTCTTCCTATGCATTTTCTCTGTACCACTTTTTCTTTATAATTGATAATTTAAAAAATCTTATAATAAAATCTTAATACAATTTATTTTAAGGAGGGATGAAACCTTGCAAAATATTGCTCAGGTCCTGCTTGTCAATTCAGAAGTGTTGGAGCATTCTCACTAATAAAGCATCTGGTAGGGTTTCTTTCCAATTTCTGACTCAGGGCTGTTTAGTCATTGTTTTAGATATTTGTTCTTCTTGTGATAAAGCTTCTGTCATTTTGTCTTCTAAGAGTTGTGTGAAGTCAAAGAACTGGAATGGAAGCCAAGACACCAAAGCTACATATCCAGAGCAGGGATGATGAGTCAATGTTTAACTGTTGGGAATAATTCAGCTATTCATCTACAAAATGCTTTAATTTACTTTTTGCAAGTATCTCAAGGATTCCTTCTTCCCCTACTGAAATGTTTGAGATCTTCAGAGGTAACACATCCAGTATGGGGGGGGGGCACCCAAAACCCTTTAGCATACTGGGGTTTGCCTGGCAACAGACTGGATACTTCTCTTCCAAATACAAGTGTAATTAAACAAAGACTCTTCTCTTAATGTTTCTCAGCCCTGGTAAATTGTTTGCAACAATCACTACCAGCTGGCTCACTCTATTGATTAGTAAAATAATAATAAAAATCACCCAAATCATGCTATTTCTATTTCTTAGATCTCTATCAACCCAAAGGGACTTTCAAAACTTTTTGAACTTTTGGGTGTAACAAAATACCCTGAGGAATTATGGAGTTTCAAGACCTTGCCCTTGTCTTGGAATTTTCCATGTAAGAAATGGGGAAGTTTTCTTTTGTGTACTGAAAAGTCTTCAGCTGGACAGCAGGGGCTGATGCCACAAGCCTCAGCAGCTGCCCCTATTACTAAGCTGCATGGGCTGACCATTTCAGATGCTAAAGGCCACTGGGAGTAGCTCCTCCAGAAATATGAGTCCTGAGCCTTTTATCCATCCCCCACTGTTGAAGGACATAGCTGTGTATCCCTCAACTAACCTGATGAATCAGGTGCAGTGTAGTATGCTATCCCAATGTCAGTGCTGAATTAAGATTCAACTACTAGTCCAGTCAGCTTTTTTATACATGGAAGGGGAAGAGAAGCTCTGGCTTGCCCTTTGCTTCAGGCAGAAAAATGTATTGGTCCCCAGGCAGGTGGAGCTTGTGCCATCAGGCTCATCTGTATGCCCTAGAACCAAATAGGGCAGCAAATCATAGTTAAGAGGATTCCTAATATAGTACTTTCCAAAAACAATTTCTTTTCCCTTTTACTTTTCTTCTGGAATTGACACTGCTGTAGAACAGGAAGGGAGTAATAAAGTCTTAACTGGTATCTTAATAACAGCACAGCTTTGGGCACCAGAGATGTTTCAGTAATGTTTCCTCCCCCGCTCCTGCCCCCATGATCAAGGCTGCAGTCTTCAAGCCATTCATTTTAAGGTGCCATGTTCACTTCAGACAGGATTCCTCTAGAGTCCCATTTAGTGTACAGTAAGTGATTTGAGGATTGCAGTTAGAGTAAAAATAGGTCAACCTTCTAGAGGAAGAAGGCTATAGACATAGAGGTTAAGAGGGATATATACAAACTGGAGGGGAGACAGAAAATTGTACACATTTCTCACTGTTAAGAGTATTTTCTAGATGGGGGAAAATGCCAGGAAACAAGAAAGAGCTGGAACACAACTGTTGTACTTTCAGTTTTATAACTCATGACCTTCAAATATCAATTCCTTCAGTCCACTGGGTCAACCCCAGTACATCCAGTAGTTATCTGCTATGTCATCAGTCCCTCAGCACATTCTGCCTTTGGTCTCAGTAGAACAGTTCTTCCCTCCTCTTGGCCCATTCCCTGTTTAAAATACTCCTTTTTTTAAAATGAAATCTTTTTAATTCCAGAGAAAATTTCTCAGCCGTAGTCCATCTATTTCAAGTCTGCTTTCCCCAAACTTCCATTTCTTCAGCTTTCAGTCCTGAGAGGAGTTCTGGTGAGATTATCATTGACAAAGGCACTGAATATGTGAGGTATCATAGTTTAAAAAATAAATAAATTACTGCTATCCATATCAAGACACAACCCCTCCTTTCCTAACTTGATTTGCCCCTCTGTGCTAATTAACATGTTCACTTGGGAACGTCAGTGGACACATGAAGCTCCATGGTACCAGATTCTCCCCCTTTTCTCTTTAATGCCAGGAAATTCTTAGATCCTGAATGCATGGTTGAACTACAGAGGAGGATTCTTCCTTGAACAAGCAGTGTTTGCTCCTTATATACAGACATTCAGATCTCTGAAGAACTTTGGATCATGACTGTTCTATGCAAATTATGAAGATGGGACTCAGAAGTACATAACTGTGCGAGAGCCTCATGGACATCAGCACAGATTTTTTTTCCAGATGTCAGTTTAAGCTTAGTTGACAGGTCTTGTCTACTGATAGTAGATGAATGGAAGCAGGAAATTCTTAGTTTAATATAAATGTGCTTTTCACGAAAAAGGGCCAAGGGTACCTGAAAGGTTCCATTCTGTATTTGGGACATAAGCCTTTTTGAAGACAGCAGCTTTTTTAATGTGTATTCTGTGTTTGTGCAGACAATGTAGTTCTTTTTCCCTCTGCTAAACATGTTGTGGTTTTTATGTACAACATTTAATTTCTTTGGGCTGGATTCAACTGCCTCTCACTAGCTGGAGTACTCACCAGGCTTTCACCCATCTCCTCCTGCATATACCCTACCCCCAAACTTTGTATGGAGAGTGTTGGGAGAACCCTCTACAACAGTGGAGGGGGGGAGAAGGAGAGGGATTGTTCCATCTGGCAAGCTGAACAATTGCTGCAGCACTATGTTCAATTCCACAGTTAGGGTTTACTAGAGTATATCCACATAAATGGGCCAAGCTGAAGCTGAATCATGTTTATTAATTTATATAGGTCTACTCTAAGTGAAATTTAGTTGCATACTACCCCAAGGTGTCTATACATAATAAAACTTACAACCTTATCCTACTTTATACTTGGAATTAAGTCCCGTCGCTATAAATGGGATTTAGGTTGAAATCCAAACATGCTTACCTGGGAAGATATCCCAGTGAATTGAGGACAGTTGCACTGTTACAATTGCACCGTTACAAATTTGATTGCTAAGACTGCAATCCTAAATTTTCTGAGTTCATTGCCTAAATCTAAGCATACTTGAATACCAAGCACGTCAAGAGAAGGGAAATAAAATGTAGAGTAGAAAGTGTATTGCTTGCCACATTTGTTTTTTTAAAAAATTGATTAAGAGGTCCCCTTGAAATGACTATGATGTGCCACCCCTTCCTGAGTAATTGTCCAGAGAAAAAGGTGGCTGCCCACCTTTCACATCACAACGTACTGCTGCTTCCAGGAACTTTTTTTAGTCAAAAGTGTCCAATGAGTGTGGCAGGCACCACACTTTCCAAGTGCTACAAACAAGTAAACATGGTTTTAAAAGATAGGGAAAATGGCCGGGAACACCTTCAGACCACCTCTCCTTTTTCTTTAAGTCAGCTTGGAACAAACAACGCTTAGAAGGGTTTGTAGACATGCAATCTAATCCATATGTCTATGTTCCAAGCATAATTCATTGGATACAGATGAGGGAGGTTCACTCCAAGTTGTGAAGTGAACCAAAAACCTCCCCCACCTCCAGTGGATGAAGGGCAGAAGCTGAGAAAGACCGGCTTGTTCAGGGCAATCAAACAAGTTTAGGCAGAGGTGAAATTCAAGCTGATAGCTTCTTGATTTTTAGCTTAGTCTCTTAGCTGCTTTGCTACACCAACTCTTAGTGTTCCAGGTACGTGCAGTTTCTTTGCAATAAGCAACATTAACCTCTGAAATAACCTATATGTTCCGGTTCTAACCCAGCCAAGAAAACTGTGTGTATGATATCCCTGTACCCTGGGGGGGGGGGGAATCTGGAAAGAGTATGGTGTACAATTGATTCCCACATCACAGTTTATATTTATGATACAGAATTGATCCAATCTGATCCTGTTCCATATTATGTAAGATAATGCACAAGCTGTTTCTCATCCCTTTCCAATAGCATTTTTAACATACAATTAAGTTCTAAGACAAATTTAATTACCAGTGACAAGAGTCTAGTGAAATACTGTCAGACCTACGAAACAGGTCTGCTGTTACACTGCCAAGGCCAATTAGGTAGAGGACCTTTTCTCCCCTTACAATGCCCAGGGGAGGAAATGAATATTTAACTCTGTTTGACAACTTACAGCAACCACCAAGAACATTTAAACAGTTGTGGCTCTGATCCACACTTTCTTGGAAGTAAATTATACTGAAACCCATGGAGCTTATGTACAATATAAATGTTCTTGGGTAGGGGATAATTTTTTTCAACTGAAGTTCCAGTCAAAACCCGGCAGTTTTAAGCCCCACTAATTTCAACAGGAGAGTTAACCATGTGCTTAATGCGGTCCAGTGAAATCCATGGGACTTAAAAATGCTTACCTTTGGCTTTGTTGTTGTTTAGTTGTTTAGTCGTGTCCGACTCTTCGTGACCCCATGGATCAGAGCACGCTAGGCACTCCTGTCTTCCACTGCCTCCTGCAGTTTGGTCAAACTCATGCTGGTAGCTTTGAGAACACTGTCCAACCATCTCGTCCTCTGTCGTCCCCTTCTCCTTGTGCCCTCAATCTTTCCCAACATCAGGGTCTTTTCCAGGGAGTCTTCTCTTTGGCTTAGTCATGCCCTAAATTTGTTACTTAATGTGCATTGCTATGTACATTGTAGAGTAAATCTGTTGGGAAAAGGACTAAAGCAAATTGTAGAGAGACATTTGTTTCATAAAGGTTCTATGGTCTCACAGTAGGGGAGTAGAGAAATGTACAATGTAATGATGACATATTGCAAGAGAGAAAGTGCATTTTACATCCCAAAAGTATGGACTTAGCACTGGGGTACCATTTTTAGTGACAGCCCCATATAGATAGGCTGTAAAGAATTTTCACCTGTTTCAGTTTTGGGATCAAGTTTAGTGTTTCAAGGGAGAAAAGATTTTCCTCTAAAACCTTTGGACAAGCAAATGCTAATCTTTCTTTAAAAGTGTTCACTGTCATAGTTTCTTCTATTTGCTACTGCTTCAGTACCATTTCCCCCTCCCCTGATTTGGCCTTCATTTTACCCGCTAGACTAGAGCATTCCCAGACAAGTGTGGTGATGACATCACTAGGGCTTCATTCGTCTCTCCAGAGTATTCCAAGACAAGTACAGGTGATAACATTACAGCACTAGATAGCCAGTGAGATCCACCTAGAGGCTGAGGGCAAACAAATGTGATTTAAAATGAGGGCAATGCTTCCTGGTCACATGGATTGGTCACAGACATCACGGCAAACTATTCTGACATGATAGCAATGTTTTCTGAACAGACAAATAGTCCCCCCTTTTCTGTAAACTGGAATGTGTCCTTTAAGTGTGATGATGCCTCTTGCTTGCCAACATGGAGAAATGTGTGCATTTGAGTTTGTGTGTAGAACTGCCAGACACTGTATGACTGACTGGAATGTAGCCTATAGTCCAAAAGAAAGAGGTACATCCACTTCTGAGCTAGCTTAGTTCCTGGCCAAAGCCACCACTAGCTGCAGCCCCCATGTGCGAATGAGTAGCTCAGGCTGAAATATATATATATATATATCCAGTTCTATCCTGAAATGCTTGAGATCTGGTTACCTGAAGGCCTACCTCCACCCATATGCCTCCCAGACATTAAGATTGATGTCTTAGACTTTGATCTCTGGCAAGTTATTAAAATATGTCAGATTGATGAGTACCAGGAACAGGCTTTGGTGGTGGTAACCCCACATTCATAGAATCCATTCTCCTTAGAAATGTATGTGGGATCCATCATTATTAGTTTTTCTTTTTAAACTTTAAAATCTTTTAAAATTTCACTCTTTTTTTAATTAATTGCTGTCCCTAGCATTAATTTGAACTGTTCATGTTAAAGTGTTTTAGGGCTATGATTTTATAAGTTTTACTGAGAACTGCACGCCACCTTGTGATGGACTTTTGTGTTATAATAATTTAATAATAATAATTTATTATTTATACCCCGCCCATCTGGCTGGGTTTCCCCAGCCACTCTGGGTGGCTTCAAACAAAAGATTAAAAATACATTAAAACATCATTCATTAAAAATTTCCCTAAACAGGGCTGCCTTCAGATGTCTTATAAATGTCAGATAGTTGTTTATTTCTTTGACATCTGATGGGAGGGCGTTCCACAGGGAGGGTGCCACTACCAAGAAGGCCCTCTGCCTGGTTCCCTGTAACCTCACTTCTCGTAGTGAGGGAACTGCCAGAAGGCCCTTGGTGCTGGACCTCAGTGTCCAGGCTGAACGATGGGGGTGGAGACACTCCTTCAAGTATACTGTTTAGAAATCTTAGAAATTAGAAATTTATATTTTAAATAAAGTAGTAAGTATAGTAAGTCTAATGGGATGCGGGTGGCGCTGTGGGTAAAACCTCAGCGCCTAGGACTTGCCGATCGAATGGTCGGCGGTTCGAATCCCCGCGGCGGGGTGCGCTCCTGTCGTTCGGTCCCAGCGCCTGCCAACCTAGCAGTTCGAAAGCACCCCCGGGTGCAAGTAGATAAATAGGGACCGCTTACCAGCAGGAAGGTAAACGGCGTTCCGTGTGCTGCGCTGGCTCGCCAGATGCAGCTTGTCACACTGGCCACGTGTCCCGGAAGTGTCTGCGGACAGCGCTGGCTCCCGGCCTATAGAGTGAGATGAGCGCACAACCCTAGAGTCTGTCAAGACTGGCCCGTACGGGCAGGGGTACCTTTACCTTTACCTTTTTACATAGGCATAGGACTGTGCTGTTAGGCACTAAAGAAAAACCATGAGTCAAATTATCAGTCAAGAAACAAGTAAAGAAAAGTTAAGAATGAGACGGATGAATTAAAGGTCTAATTCTATTCCCTTTTGTGTCATGAGGTTGTCTCCAATTATGTTTGACTTAGTATAGACTTATTAAAGTTAAATGAAATTAAGTTAGATGTGTGTGTTAATTTCAGCTGGTCTACTCTAAGAAGGAATGGAGGAGAAATCATTTTTTAGTTTATGCTTAAAGACGAATCTACCAAATCTGCACTTTTTGAAACACACAAGCCAAAATGCAGCCATTCAGAGAAATTCACACTTGTCTGAATTTTGCAGTCCAGTTCTCCAACCAAGTAATGTATGCACTAAATGCATGTTCTAGTTTAAAGTGTACTGAATAAAAGTGGCAAAATAAGAAATGGGGAGATTAACCCATAGTTAAGTATGGTTAGCATTGGATGTGACCTGTGCTTTTTAGATTTGAAGTGTCAGGGCAGGGAAAGTCTTATTACTGGTATTTGTAAGTCACTCTGAGATCTGTATTTCAGCTGAATAGTGAGATGAACATTGTTTACATAGATAAGTAAATGCTTCTAAGGATGTGTCTGTACCAGTTGGTCAAAGGAGGAGACAGGGTTTGACCTGAGTCAAGGATCACACCAGAAACATCCATATAACGGTCTCCAATTAAAAAATAAACCAGAGGAGCCACCATCACCCACATATTAATTAGAATGAGTAAGTCTTCCAGCATAAAGGAAACTTGAATGTTTTTCTCAAAATTAGCCACTGGAACTATACATGAGTAACAGTAGCAAATGAAAATGAACAGTGTATACTCAACTCCAATAATCCTATAGAATGGCAGGGCCTTTTCTAATTATGTATAGGCCTAATAAAAGAGTGCAGAATCATGCCCTGGATGCATTAGACGTTCAAGTTGTATTTTAAGAAATGTTGCTTTAAGGTCAAAACAGGAAGTTTTACTTTACATCTGAGATATTGGCACTAGCAAAATGTTACCTATAATTGGGTCTTGTGAGGATTATACACCTGATGCTTAAATAACACTTCAGCAATATAAAGTGGAGCAACACATACAAAATATGAGGAAGGGAAAATATATTCTCGCTTTGCAGTTGTACCTGGGCCAACTTGCATGTTTCAAAAATATGCTCAGAATTGTCTCAGAACAGATAAGTTAGAAGTCTGACCAAAGCCAAGATAAAAGAACCAAATCATAAGATTAATGCCTTCTCTTTACAATTAACAGTACTGAAGCTGTGAGGTACAATAATTCTGAAGATGTCATATGACCAGCTACTAAATAGGACAATGAATCCTGCCACTAGGCAACTAGAAGAAGGTGCCAGAAACTTTTCAGCATAAAAAACTCTGGGTCTCTGATTCCAGAAGTCAGATAAGTCTCAAACATAGACAAAATTACATTGGCTCATTTCAGTAGCACATGACCGGAGACTTTTGTGACCTGATGAACCATACAAAGCCCACCTTTCATATAATAAAGCTCCTATTCCTGCTGTCTCCTGGGGCTACAAAAACAGGGGTTGAAAAACACCTGGCAGGTGCCCATGTTTGTTTGGTAGGCTGAGTTTGGCTTGGGTCACAAATGACCTGGCTATATAAATAAGGGGCTATTCAGCTATTTGTAGATCTGAAGTCTTGCAGATCTGCCTTAGTAAGCTGTTTCTGAATGGCTTATAGCCACAGAAAGTGTTGGGAAGTATCTGCCTCCAGAGAAACTGCCTCTTTCCCCCCCTTGATGTCCCTCTTTGTTTCCTCAGCAGTGAAATAAACAGCTTATTCCATGGGTTTAGATCCATCTGATCTTTGACATTGTGTCATACTGTACACGGCAAATTAATTTTTCAAGTTCTTGGGACAATAAATCCAATAATTCATTCACAGCTCTGACACTTGCTCTGTCACCCAAACTTAGGGACTTGGCTACGCCAAATTCTTCTGCATGATTTATGGAATTAGTTTGCTGGGACTGGAAGGTCATGGGTCCCTTGAATTAACTGATTGGATGACACTGGAACTTTATAGCTGTCTTTGTCATCCTTCGATCTCTTTGCCTTATGGTCATTTGTCCTTTTATTCCCTTCATTCTGAGCTTTTTTGCAGAGCAGTTGTCACATCCTAATTTTTATACAGGAGTGAGTACAATGAAGTCTTGAGAAATGGCACAAGTGAAATTCTTGCCTATGAAACATTCCCAGATATGCAGGAATTTACACTATATGCAATTATAATATAAGACTTAATATGTTGTTAGGACTACTTATGTTTTCATTTGTTTTGTAAGTGCAGCTTCTGATTATGTGCACAGTGCTATAGATAAAAGTAAAAACATCATGACCTACTCAGTTCTAAATAACGATGCATGTGTGTAAAGATGAAGGTGACAAAGGCTGCATACTTAGGAAGAGCTCCCTCTGTTTCATGAACTGGGCTGTGTCCATTAACAGAAAGGCTTTATTTTGTGGACAGCCATTTTGATACAGTGCATAAAGTTCTTTTCTTGGACATACAAAGTACTAGTTCAAATCCTTATCCTGCCTCGAGGCTTCAGGGAAGTGTTGCATAGTTATGAGAAGAAATACATTATTTAAATCAAGGATAGATGATCAGCAGGATCAGGATGGAGGGATCAGCCTCCAGATCCTGCCCCGCCCCGAACATTGTTCATGCTGGTTGGGGCAGACGGGCTCTGGAGTCCAAAAACATCTGGCAGCACCATGTTGGCTACCCTCCCCAGCTTAGTTCAAAATTTAGTCCCAGGCCCTGTCAGAGAGCATTTGAAGGGGGGAGAAATCTCCACTCCTATACACACTTACCTGGAATCATGTACTCTTGAACACGGGGGGGGGGGGGTTACTTCTGAGTAGATATACCTTAACAGTGAAATCCTATACATATTCTGTGTGGAGGCCCCTTCGCAAAAACAAAAAATAAGCCTGAGGAAAATGAAAGGGAAAAGTCACTATGTGATGAATCTGTTCTATCCTAAATGACTGCAAAACATATCCTAAGTGACACTGAGCCAAACTTATGTGTCTTCATGGAAAAACACATCAGGCACACTTACTGTACTTTTACAAGCAAAAGTTAGGCTTGGTGTACACAGCCATTTCTATAAACAATTTTCATTTCCTTGAGGGCAGCTGTATCCAATACCTTGTACAGCATTCTCTGGAGAGAGTAGCCTGTACTTTGTCACTGCTTTTAATGATGTGAGATTATTTTATTTCCACTGACATTTTGTTCAGAAGGAGAGAGCTGGGGGGAAGAAAGATTTTGAGTTTTCTCCCCTTGACCATTTGGATAGTGGTGACAGGAGAACTTGTACCACTCAGCCACCTTCCACTCTAATAATAATAAAATCCAAATGCTGCCCTAAAGTAATCCTATAAGCAATAACATTGGAAAAAATAGGCGGGCAAACTCAAAAGAAGCGAAGAAAGGTTGATAACATGATTAACAACAGATTTTTATTTGGGGTGGGGGTGGGGGAGATCTTTGCTATGATTCTAGTTTCCCAACGCTAAAATCTCCACAAAGAGAATTCTGTGTGTCCTTTATGAACTCTCTACATTTGGGTTAATGCAAGAACTACATTTTAACAAGGCAAATGTTTCCTGACATTTCACACCTGGGCCTTCAAATGTTTTCACACCCACTTGATCGCTTTTTACAGTTGCTCATGTGAAAAAGGACTGGAAGAGTAGAAGCAGACTCAAGGTCATTCCCTGCCTGGAAACATATATCCAGAGCAGAAAATATAGCTTGAGTTTGGACTGAGTTTTTAAAAAATATATATGCTAAAGAAAATTATTAGTGTGAAGTTGGACTGTTTAATGGCCACCATTTTAAAGCGTGGTGAGCTCATTCGTCAATAAGTCTAAATTAGCTGTGCCAACTGTGTCATGTAAAGCTGTAGGCATCTGGCATAGGTACTAATATCTCAGCATGCAACCAAGGCATTCTAATACCAATTACATCAGCTTGCAATACTGCCCTGCCAGTCAAAAATGCTCGCCTCACACATAGGGAACGCCATTAATTTTTCTGCCTTACACTTTTCATCTCCCCTCAACACAATGAGATACACTGATGGCATTTCATTTTTATTCCACCCAATTAAGAGTTCATCAACAATCCCCAAAGAGTTCAGAGGATAAATAAAAGGACTTTGCTAAATAAACAAGCACTTCCTTTGGAATCAGCCAGTTATTAGCTAAATGGAATCCATGCCCAGAGTTCATTATGTTCGCACAAATTTAAAGAGCAACAAACACTCCAGGCAAACATCTCTAGAAGTTGTACTCCATCCCTGAATCAGTATTTAAAATTAAATAAATTAAAGCAGATAATGTTGATTTTGAAAGGGGGAAAACGCTATTTTTTGTTTTCTTATGCAGTAGACTTGAACAGAAAATTGAAAAAGTATGGTGGATATCTATTGTGCTGGTTTTCAGTTCTTTCCTTCTAATTATATATAAAAGTGCTATTTAAAATATATGGCCTCATCAAAGCCAACAGGATGCATGACATAAATGGGAATGCACCTATCAATCTGATAGCTGTTTAGTAGCTCTCTCCTTGACTTCACTGGCACAGTTAAGTAATTTTGGACTCTGGAGTTTGAACTTAATGGTCTTGTGTGGGGGTCATTTTCAGATGTTGACATGTTTTACTTCACTTACCTCAGAAAAGTGATTCTGCTGTCCGGGGGCCAGGACACAAAATTGGGGGCCATGAGCAAAATTGGGGCAGCCTAAAGTTGCATTTTATGCAAATTGTTTCTTAATTATGCAAATTTAGTTGGAGGTTGGGAAATGGTTAAGCACATTTCCCATCCCAAACAGAACCTCCCAAAGTTGCTTAATAAGCAACACAACTATTGTAGGTTTTGGGGTTTGTTTGTTTTTTTCAGGGAAGTGTGAGGGGGCTGAGAAGTTGATTGCAGTGGGAGTAATTAACACTTTCTTTCAGCCTGTTTGTGCAATTAAGACTTATGAGATGTCCCCTGCTCTTTCCACCCCACTAGCAATTCATTTCTCCATTTCTCCCTCTATTTCCTCTTCCATAGTGCTGCTGGAATTGACTTCACAATGCATGAAAGAAGACCGAAGTTGGAAAGATCATTCAAGACTCCTTTCTTTATTTGTAGCTCCCTCCCTGCCCTGGTTACACTGAAATCCTAGATTTCTCCATTATTCCCTCTCATCAGCTAATTTCTTCTACAAAGAAGACAAAAACTGGTTTCAAAAAGAATCAGAACGTCTTTTGGGTAAGCAATGAGTGTGTCAGTATACTACACACAGTGCTACTTCTCTAAACGTTAGTCATTGGCTAAGAACAATAAAGAGTTGGAGAAGTCTTTTTTCTCACAAAATAACTGGCATAATTCAGGCAATTATGGGTACCCTTAGAATAGTTTCCATAAAATTGTCTTTGTGCCAGCAGATGGGCTCAGAAATTACCGTAACTCTGTATATTTCTGCAGTGATAGTTTAGAGTTTCAGGCCCAAGCCTTATCTTCATAAATAGTTGGTCTAGTTCTAAACTGCAGAAGGTGCTCTCCCACCCTCCCTCCTAAAATGTGGTTTGCACAACATTGTGGATAAACTGCAGTCACCTTTGATTCATTATGACATGATTTGGAAACGTTTGCCATTACATATTTTAACTTGACTTGGGGCCCTGTGTGAGCCAGAAACTTGACTTTCAAAGATGAGTGAGTGTTGGGGCTCTGGGGGGTTGAACATAATCCTGCATAGGCAACAGGAATTAGCCTTTGAGGAGAGCCTGAATGGGGCTCACTCAAACATTAACTAATATCCAATATGGTATGCTAAAGGTTTTCCATTATTTTTATTTCATGAAAGACAGAAAGCTCCAGCACTGCATTCTCATTGTGCTTTACTTCTTGGCCCAGCTATAATTTAAAAACAATATGGGGATAGTTTTCTGTTTTCCAAATTTTAAATACCCTTCTTTCTTATTTATTAGCGGAAATGTGGTCCTATAATGGATGCAGCAGCAGCTCTACTTAAACTGCAGTTGGTGCAGATGTAGTGTAGCATCACACAGGATGGGTATTATGACTTACACATTTCTGACAGGTCCTGAAGCCTGTTGCCATGGTGCCAGCTTGGATTCTAGGGCAGAACTAAACAGCCGACTGTAACTCTCTTCATTTCCAGCTGTCACTGTGCTACAGCCTGTTTTGTCATAGCATCAAGGAAAACACTGGGATTTTTTTAAAATCAAACTCCATAAACATGGCCTGCATCAACTTCACAAACACACGTGTTTTCCCACAGTTCTTCTATAATTTCAGCACTTCCAAAATGAGACACACCATAAAATCAATGAATACTTTCTTCCACCCCTCTCTAGTCAACACTGCATTTGCCCCTAAAGCACTCAATGCAACTTGATAGGACAAAACTATGTATCAGTCTGTACATGTTCAGCTATTATAGGCCTTTCCCACTGGGTATTAAAACATGCCTAAGTCAGCTGCTACTGGGACGTAACAATAAGTGGGAGGAGCGGACACAGTGTACATTGTATAACTGATTGTAGAGAAATCCATACCATCCATATTCCCGAGCTTCTGTGGGCGATGGCAGTGCAGTGACACAGGCAAACTTAGGGCTACTTCTGAACCCTGTGACTGCACAGGTTGTAGCTATTCCATGAGAAGTGGGCGGGGGGGGCAGACATACAAGCAAATCAGACAACCTATCCTCTCCTTGTTGATTTCACTGGTCGCCACAGAGTGGATATCATTTCCCTCCCACTCTACTACCTCCATTAAACAGCACTGTAACCTTTGGGAATTTACAGTGGTGCCTCGCAAGACGAAATTAATCCGTTCCGCGAGTCTCTTCGTCTTGCGGTTTTTTCATCTTGCGAAGCACGGCTATTTGCGTCTTAGCGGCTTAGTGGCTATTAGCGGCTTAGCGGCTTAGCGGCTATTAACGGCTTAGCGGCTATTAACGGCTTAGCAGCTTTAAGAAAAAGGAAACAAACTCGCAAGAACTCGCAAGACGTTTCGTCTTGTGAAGCAAGCCCATAGGGAAATTCGTCTTGCGGAACAACTCAAAAAATGGAAAACTCTTTCGTCTAGCGAGTTTTTCGTCTTGCGAGGCATTCATCTTGTGGGGCACCACTGTATAATCTTTCCTTCTTTTTTTAACCAATTGGTCCCTTCTAATCATATTTAACAGCACCTCCAGGACCGAAATAAAAAGCAATGGAGAGATTGGGCAACCTTGTCGTGTTCCTTTCTCAATATTAAATTCTTCCGTCACTACGTTATTCACAATTAATTTAGCCTTTTGTTCTGAGTAAATTGCACCCATACTATTTCCAAAACCTTTACCAACCCCCATCCCCAATAAATTCTTCTTCATAAAACTCCAAGAAATATTGTCAAAGGCTTTCTCCGCGTCCACAAAAATCAGAACTGCTTTAGTATTAATCTTCACTTGTAGCTTTTCTAGAATATTAATTATATTCCTTGTATTATCAGACAAATGCCTGCCCGGGAGAAAGCCCGCTTGGTCTTTATGAATTTCTTCTGTTAGGACCTTTTTAAATCTTTTAGCCAAAATGTCTGCAAAAATTTTGTAATCCACATTAAGCAGTGATATGGGACGGTAATTTTTGAGTTGCGTCTTTTCAGACTCTGATTTTGGTATAAGTGTAATATATGCATCTTTCCACGACTCAGGTGCCCTTTTCCCTTCCAATATTTCATTACAGACTTCCTTTAATGGTTGTATTAACCATTCTTTCAAAGTTCTGTAGTATCTAGAAGTCAATCCATTCGGTCCTGGAGATTTACCTAATTGCATATTCTGAATGGCCCCTGATCCGTTATTTTGTAATCAAGCATTAATTTATTTTCTTGAGAAATTTTTTGTAGTCCATTTATTTCCAAGAATTTATCAATGTCCATTTCATTCTGCTTTTCTTGTGTATATAATTGTTTGAAATACCTCTGGAAGCACCTTCTAATTTCAACTGGATTCTGTATATTCTTTCCTTCCACTTCCAGATTCGTAATAGTATTTAGTTTTTGTCTTTTTTTCAATTGCCAAGCCAGCAGTTTCCCACACTTATTTGCCGATTCAAATGTCTTTTGTCTCATCTGTTTAATCTTCCATTCTATTTCCTGGTTCATCAATTTCATATATTGTACTTGATGAAGCTTTATTTCTTTTAAGATCTCCTGGGACTTTGGTTTCGCCCTCAATTTCTTCTCTCCTTCCTTTATTTTTTCCAAAATTTTATCTTTTTTCTCATTTTGCCTTTTCTTCCTAATTACATTCTGTTGTATCAAAAAACCTCTCATTACGGCTTTACTTGCGTCCCAGATTACTCTTTTTTCCACTGAAGTGATCATATTTATCTCAAAATAATCTTTCAAAGTTTTTGGGGCCTTTTTAATGAATTCATCATTCCTGAACAAAGAATCATTCATCCTCCATCTGAAGGATCCAGTTGGCATTAATTTCATTTCCATCTTCACCGCATTATGGTCAGAGCTGGTCTTTGGGCAAATTTCAGCCTTGCTGATCTTTGGAGCCAGTCCTCCAGTTACCCAGATTTGGTCGATTCTTGTCCATGTCATTTTTGCCTCCGAGAAGAAAGTTCCCTCTCTTCCCAGAGGATTCTTCATTCTCCAAACGTCAATTAAGTCCAAATTATCAGTCATGTCAAAAAATGTTTTTGGTAGTCTTCCATCCTTGGTGATTGTTTGTCTTTGCGCCTTATCCATATTTGTAGATACGACACCATTCATGTCTCTCATCAAAATCATATTGTCATCCATATAGTCCATCAAGATTTCATGTAACTTTTTGAAGAATTCCGATTTCCCTTCATTTGGTGCATAGATACCTATCACCAGATACCTGTCTCCTTGTAATTGAATTTCAATTGCTACCAGTCTTCCTTGTTCATCTTTGAAGATAAATTTAGGTGATAGGTTCTCCTTTGCATCGAGAACCACTCCTCTTTTGTGACTTTAATTAATCTTTCCAACCTGCTCCCTATATTGGTTAGAATGGTGTCACAGGAATGGTGAGAATAACATCTCTCTATCCAAATTTTCTAAAGGAAACTATGCTTTTGCCTACAGTTTTAGTAAGGAACAAGTTTGTGGGACAATGGTTTTAGGGAAGAAAACTACTTCTCCCATGAGAGAAAATAAAAATAATCCAGCTATATCTACTGAAGATTGCTTCTCTAACCTAGCCAGTACTTGTCCATTTATGTCATAAAGCATCTGGGTTTCTTTGAAACCTTCTCCTGGCCCATTTCTGCTGTGGTGCCCAACTGTGATCTCTGACACTTTCCAATGTTCCACCTTTCTTGAAATCTGCCAGATCTTGCTCTCTTGCAACTTTTCAGTTCTCAATCATCAGTGAAACTTTTCACAGACGTCAATGATGACCTTGTTCTTCAGTTTGACTGATATTTTCCCTCCCCCTCTGACCTTTTCACCAGTTAGGAGTGTGGAGTCCTCCTATTTCTCCTAAATTCCTAGGTTCCTATGCTGAATTCATTTATTTAGCCCATTTATTAGGGTTCACATGTTTCAAACAGTGAAAATCAGCTTTTTAGAGGCAAAGTTGTTGAGCAAATTTTTTTTTCCATTTTTGACCTATTTCTATGGGAAATTGAAAAAAGTCACTGCTGACATGGGCTTCCATATGTCTGATTTTCCTAGACATTTGACCAATTTCTGCCTGGACACTGCTGCCTACTGCAGTATCCCGGATATGTTTGGGAAATTCCAGATATATGGTAAGCCTACATTTATACACCACTTAAGATCCACAAATCTCAAAGCAGTTAGAATAAATAAAAATCCAAATACAAAATTCAACAGCATTGTTTCAAATAAATTAATTTACATGAAGAAAAATCCAAATACATAAATGCACAATATCTATTTTCATAATAATATCTATTTAAGAAGCAATGTAAAAGAGTCAAATAAATCTCTACAACCAATTAAGAACAGCTGGAGTTAAACTGCCAAATGAGCATAAGTTCAACAAAATATAATAAAAATGAGTGATTTTTTTTTTAAGTATGTGAAGGTCCACTTAAAAGTGACAAGCAAAGGGATTATTCTACATATTTGGAGGGCAAGGAAATTTCACTTCAAAATTAAAGATAACAGTATGGCAGAATGGTGGTACAAGGGCATCACCTTTAGCACACTTTCTCCATGTTTTGGCCTGAAATCTTGAGTACTTCAACATTATCATATATACGAAGAGTGATTCCAATGTCTTGAGTGCCTGTTCTTATGTAATCCAAGCAAGGTAAGTGCATTTGCATCACAATATCATAGAATGGGTTGAAGGAAAGCTGACTCACTTGCTTGTAGCGATGTGGGAGAAATTCAATGAGGTCCACAGAAGGGCTATCATTTGCACTTCCGGAAACAAGAGACAAACTGATATGCAGTTATCCTTTGAAATTCACACATCTACAGATGCTCTTCAGCCAAAAATGTGTACAAATATACATATTTTGTTTGAGACCAAAGCGAATGAAAGTTGGGCTGTTATGTTATCAAAAGAATGACTTCCCAGTCTCTTGGTACATATTTATTAGATTAGAGCTGAATCTGCACTAAATATTTATGCTTCAGATGGTGTTCCATTCATCAATAAGAATTGAAAATAATTTCAGTTCATCATATATTATAGCACAGCTTTTTATATAATTGGAGGTTTCTGCAAATTTGATGGAGTGGCATATGACTGGGAATGAGGGAGGGAGCGATATCATCAGCACATTCACAAAAATTTGTAATAACAAACTCAGTCTCCAAGAGTGTATTCTTATGTAGCCAAAACAGCACCACAAGGGAGAAGTATAAACATGGTCTGGAGAACAGCAAGGTTTACATAATACAGAAAAGGAGCAAGGGAACCTAAGGGGGCAACCCCCTTAAAAACAGCAACAACCCAACACTGAGCACAAATTTAAAACAGAATATCAAAAATCATTTAGAACAGGCTCTGTCACAAGTTTCACTTGTAAGACTTAATAAAGAAAAAGAATGTCACTGAGCAGGTGCAGAGTGCATATCTTTCAATTGGAGTAGCTACAGCTAGTTCGCAGATGTCTGATGTTGAGGATATGATGACTGACTTCTGAGTCTTTTTTTGGTCACTGCCACTCCGACTCTTCTGTCTACCTGCTGATGTGTTAAAATTAGCTGTAGTCAGAGCAGTCCCAAAGGCAGAGGCTGAGAAAGAGGTGGGGGAAAGTTCAGGGACAAGCAAGTCACAGCAAGTTAGCTCATTTCAGAAAGTGGTGCTCAACTGGCCACTCACTCTACTGTGGAAAAGAGAGCTTCTGTCTTCGAAAGAGACGTTGGTGTGATGTTGTTGTTGTTTAGCTTCCTAACTATTTGGAAAGACCACCAGAGAGTGGAAATCTCAGGGTCCCTGAATCCCAGTTCCTTAATTTTCACATGGAGGCTACAACCAACATTGACAAAATACTTTCTGGCATTGAGCAATGAATTGTGCTGACAGGTTATATAAATCTCCTTTTTGTATTCACTAAAGTCTAAAGCTAATGGCTTTTTTGAGCTTTGTTACTCTCCTTTGGGGGGGATGGGGTGCTTAAGCCAAAAAGGAGAGAGATGGTTATAAATACTTGGCTCCAGCATCTGCATTACATCTGTTCAACAGGGAAAGAGTGAAGAATGTTTTAAAGCAACAAGCATGCAGTTAAAGGTAACATGCCAGCATTGCCTCATAGCTTAACTTGTGACAGGACATAACAGCAATTCAATCTGAATTGTTCGACAAAATAAAGGGGTAAAAATGGATACCTGTGGTCAGCTTAGGCCAGATACATGCCTAAATCTAGTACTCATACTAGGATATGACATCTATCAATGTGATCCTTTGCCAGATCATAGGAAGTAAGTGGAACCATTGCGGGTGGGGGGTGGGGGACACAACACTTAAGTTTATAAAATATAGTTGGCTGTTTTAGTTCTAGAACTAAAACAGTAAGATGGAAAGCAGTCCTCTCATGAAGCTCAAGAAATCCAATCAAATTGACCTTCAAACTGTAATCCTAAAACATTGTTTTGAAGCCAAAGGCAAACTGAAAATATATGGGATTTGCCAAGAATCCTATATGGTTTGACTTAGGACAAGAATGTAAACAAAGAGCACAAACCTCTGCATGTTTGCTGGGAAGTAAGCCTGAGCTCACTTACATGGGAATAAGCCCCATCAGTGGTGACTGGTGCTGTTTGGGACTGATAGGGTAGAAAGCATGGAGGCTAACAGTAGGTGGAGCCAGAGCCAAAGCAAGATGGAGCCAATTCATTTTGGTTTTGTCCCCATCTTCTACCCTTCTGAGTTTCATGAAGACAAAACAGATTGAGCAGGCTGATTGTCCACCCATTAGGCTAAATAAGAAGGCAGGCAGGTGGGGGGCTGGCTGAGGGCAGACTGAGGTTGTTGGGGTGCCCCCCCATCCAAATAGTCCAGCTTCCACTGGCTCAAAGTCACCATTGTCTCCTATGAAAGCATTTGACCACTGGATTGAAAAGTTGTGTGCAGCTTTGAGGGCATTTTCCAAAACCAGGATATAATATGGTAAATATTAATAACAGAAGGTTGAAAATATGTTCAGGCATCTTGGAGAATAAAAATATATTTGCCTAGCTACAAAAATTCACCGTGTTGGCTCTCTGTAAGCCTACTTGGGGGAGGGGAATTCCCTGGGGGAAACCACAAAACACCTGTTTTTCTTTATGCATTTCAGGATGTTTCTAATCAACCCTGTGAGAGGACTCAAAATAGCATTAAAACACTCTCAAAATTGTACGTAAGATCATTAGAAAATACAGGATAGTAATTATATATATATCTCAAGTACAGTGCTACATTTTAAAAGTAAAAACTGCCTTCTTTGTAATGTTTGCTTTTTAATTTTTTTAAGTGAAATCTCTCTTCAGTCTAAAGCCTTATCTGGAGAGGTAAACCGTGCACAGTTTCCTATATGAAAGCATCTCCCCTCTATGCAGATGCTCAGTGTCTTGAGGGGGGAAACAGGTTTGTGCCAAATGTACTGACCTTGGGGACAGTGGCAGCACCAGTGGAGGGATATTCAATCACTTTTTTGGGAAGCAGGATTTGAATATTTCCCCCCCTTAACTTCATGCCTTGTATTGACATGTTCTTATTCTTCTTTTCTTAAGTGAAAAGGCCTTGCTGTGGCTTGAAGCAGCGCATTAGCTGTTCAACTGCTTTCCTGAGAGAACGTACCTGAAAATATGGCTCCAGCGGCCAAACTGCTGCTTGCTTCTTATCCGTGTTTGTCTTCTCAGCAAGAGAGTCCAAAGCAAAAGCAATAACACAGCGGAAGTTCCGCTAACGCCAGCAAAACAGTGCTGGAATGTAAACAGATATGTGACACGCAACAGTTCCATGTCTGCTCCTTAAGGTGGAATAGAAATTTCCCAACATCTCCCATCCCTATCACCTGAACCAGTTCCTATCCGCAACCTTACAAGTTGTGACGATTTGCTACGTGGCAGGTGAAACCCAAATGGCAACAGCCAATCAGCCAAGTGGGGAAAATTCCTGCCGTGCCCCTGTCCCAACGACAGACGACACACGACGGCATAGCAAGGTCAATCACAAAATACCCTAAATCTAGGGAGAGGTGGGTGGGTGTTCTGATGCACGAGCCCAAAGAGAATCTCTGGGTCATGTGCAAGGGATTAAATAGGTCTCTTGAACTGTTTAGACTGCACCCCATTGGCCAGATTATACCCAGCAATGAGGGACCCACCAATCGGGCGTTGTGACTATCCAATAGACCCACCCACAACGAGGAGGTCAGTCTCCAGGTCTCACTGCAAAACGTGCCCTCTTTAGGGAGGACACGATTTATTAACCAAAACCTTGACCAACTTGTGTTTAAGGTAAGCTGGGAAAGTTTTCAAGTTCACCTCCTTTCCCCCAAAGTTTACTCCATTTTTTTTTTTGGGGGGGGGAAATGTCCCCTGCAAAATTTGTAAAAAATCTCTGGGCTAAATCCTTCTTCCCAGCACTTATTTACCTGTGCTCAAATCAAAAATCGCTGCTCTTTGCAGAGGGAATATGCGCAGATTTATCATTATTGCCTAGGTGATATGGGCTCCTTAGGTTATATGGTTTCTAAAAAAGTGTTTCTTTTTCTTTTCGCCAACTCAGCTGCTAACAAACCAGACTGGTCACCAATGAGCCAAACTATTTGTAAACATAGACATGTTCTGGCCCTTGCATTTAAAAAATTTAAATGTGAACAGCAGGTATAGAGAGGCAATTTTGATTGGCACACTTGGCACCAATGGCCTTTTTAATGCAAATTGCAGGAATAATTTTCTTCAGGACCACAACAGAGGTGGAAACTATTAAATGCCCTCTTTCTGCCTGCTTCAGCTTTGAAAATGATCAGCCCTCATCCCCAGCTCATGCTGTTTGCATTTTAAAATCAACCTGCAAATAAAATGCAAAGTTGCATTTAACATCACATCTAATTTGGCCTGGATTTAGATATTGGATATTTAGTGGCATTGTGAAGAATTTCCATTTCATGGGAAATTTCATAAACCAATTAATAATATTTGAATACAATGTGTATTTTGCATTTTTAAAACATTATCTTACCTTTTTCTTCTTTTAATTTATGCAAAGTTTGTACATATGCATACTTCAATTACAGATATTATAACCTTCATTGTCATTATATATACTAACTTTAGTTGAGTTGCTATTTTCACAGTACTGCAAAGCATCTGCATATGTTTCATTTTTGTACGTTTATTATAAAAAATGTGGGCACAGTGCCAACTGCTTTCACTGCAGTTTACAAGCACAGGACAATATACTGCTCCTGTTTACTCTTGTGTAAATTCATAGTGACAAGTTGGTTTCTGAATGCATTTAGCCTTTGAACAATATATCTTTATAATAGCTGGGTGTTATTTCTAAAGAAATAAAAGTGCTTTGTTTCCCAAAGACAATTTATTTTCAAACACATTAAAACAAAAGAGAAAGAAAAAAATATTACTGATATAAAACTCTGTAGCTAACACATCACAAGATGGAGCCAAAGAGGCTACCTGGAAGGAAATACATAGTCAAAAAGGGGGGGACGTAGATCTTGAAGAGGAAATAACTTGCTCTTTACCTACATATAAAATGATCCATTACTACGCTAATTTAGAACTCCACCAAAGAAAATATTAGGCCTCTATTCTATGCTCATTTGGATAGTGACATAGTGGTGGACTAGAAGGAAATATTTCTGTAGTAGCTGAACAAATGACACTTTTAAAACTGTAGAAAGATGGTCACTAGTTTTGGATATGAAAAAAAGCAAGCACAATAGCAAAAACATACCCTACTTTTTTGGTCAGGTATGACAGTCACTTGTATTGATTAATAATTATCACCCCCCCCTCTCTCCTTCTCCTTCCCTCCCCCTCCAGTAAAAGGAATTTGTCAACTGAGGGCATGAGAAAATCCATTTTCTTCTTCACTCTCTTCAAATTGGCTTCCCAACTCTGCTCAAAGTACTATCCCCACTGTACCTAAATCACATATGGCATATATTGCCTGTTTCCAAATGAATCTGAATCTGAATAAGAACCAAGCAAGAGAGAAACACACACACACACACACACACACACACACACCCCTTTGCTACTATTTGAAATGTGAGCAGTGAATTGGACCAGAGGGACCCATTTGTGATTCTCAGCAATTGATATTCCTTATACTCCATGAATTTGTTGAATCCTTTTTTAAAACCATCCAAGCTAGTGGCCATTGCTACCTCTTGTGGGAGTGAATTCAACAGTTTATCTATGAAGAAATACTTTCTTTTGGCTATCCTGAATCTTCCAACATTTAGTTTCATTGGATGGCCCCAAGTCCTAGTATTATGAGCTATAGGGAATGGGGAGCTTCTTCTTATGCCCTTTAGCCACACCATGCATAATTCTATTGTGTGTTTCTTGTTCGCTGGGTGTGCCAAACTGCCAGCCCTGTGGTTCCATGCTAGTCTGCTGCTCTGAGGTGTCCCTGAAGATGCAATCCTCCTGATTGTGAGTGCAATAAACCACTATTTACTGCTCATCTGTAGCTCAGTTTATGTATGTAAATATTCTGTGGTCTCTGGAAGGAGGAGCAGTCTAGCCGCTTGGCTAACATTACCACTACCGTCATGATGTTGCTATTTCTTTCCCCTTGATATGTTAAAACACTAAAGAAGAAATAAAATTATCTCCATTTTGTGTTCTGTGTACAGCCCAAGCAGGGTTCATTCTGCATAGATCCCATCTGAGATAGGCAAACTCATCTTTTAGTTTTAACACAGCCATCCATTATCAAAGCTGTATATTTTGATTCCTGATGAGCTTGTTAAAAAAATAGCTTTGGCTGTGGAAACTCATACTGAGAGCAGAAATGTGTTGCCCATTTTATAATGTGATACATGGGGTCAGTTCACACAGCACTCCCCCCCCCCATGAGAGTAGCCCAGAAATGTTGCCAGCTGCATCCATAACTGTGACGGGGAATAGTCAGTGTGGGGAGGGCTAGACTCAGATAGATCCAGAAGCAATTTTTCACATCATGGCAGAACTTTTTCTAGCCAGAGTGGTCACAGGAATTGCTATGGCTGTCCCTGTGTACATTACCCTCTTCCAAATTCACACATGTGGTTGAAGATGGCTCCAGGCTGCTGGTGGTGAAGGGGGAAAAATTCATGGAATCTGACACAAAGTTTGCTCCTAGAAATTTGCTTTTTGTGGATTGATGCTGCCCTGCTATCCTGGGTTTGTGGTGCCAAATTGGAAATCCTAACTGTTTTATTTTTGATCCCTTAACTAATAATGCCAAAGTTGCATTTGTCTTTCTTTTTTGCTTCTACAGCACAGTTTTAATAAAAATTCCACTGTGCTTCCAACTCTATTTTCTGGGAAGTCACAGCCAATTTAGACCACATCATTTTGCATTCACTTATATCTTCCATTCGGTGTCTCATTAATTCAGTCTAGAAACCTAGTCTGCTTTCACTACCCTGAATAATTTGGCATCATCCACTTATTTGGCTTCTTTACTGGACACCTGATTCCAAATCATGTACGAACAAGATACATGGTTCTGCTCCCAGTAGGAATAATTGAGGGACACCACTGCCTACTTCCCTTCCTTGTAAAAACTGCCCATCTATTCCTTTCCCCTCATTGCTTGTACTTGAAAAGATGTGTTATTTTATTCCAGGACTTAATACATTTCTGATAAAGAAGGGCATGAAGAACGGGTCCTATGTATGCTTACCCAGAAACAAAGCCCATTGATTTCAGTGTACTTTACTCTCAACACAGAAGTCCAGCTTGGCTAGAAACTTTTTGAAAGTCTGAACACATCGTTCTAGTTCATTATATTCCCTGAGCAATTCAACACCCAGAAAGGGGGGACGGTGGGGAGATATGGCTTTTAGCCCATATTTTAAAGAGAATTCTAGTGATTAAATCTTCAGCTAGTCTAAGTGGATACAGTTTGTAGCATCAGTGGAATTTTGCCAACATAAAACATGCTTCGGATTCTGCAAATCTGTCTGCATCATGAGACACCCTTTTTTTGGGGGGGGGGGGAAGTGTTGAGCTTAATCAAACATTCATGCTGCTGCTGCTGCTAGTCCTACTAATTTACATTCTTCCAATATGGGTTTGATGCTATAATTAAAAAAAAGGCATGGAATGGCCTCTTCCTAGATAGCTGTGCCAAGTGAGACTAGAAAGATGCAAAATAGGCCTTGTTAAGCATGAAGGTATTGAAAAAGGACTCAAAGATGAGTTGGAAATGGTTAGGCAAGCAGAAAAGGGGAGAGTTTTCAAGGCAAAAAAGCATCATAGATGGAGATAAAGTTCAGGTGGAATGAACTTCTGGAGGAAGACGCATGGCAGAAGTACTTTCCCATGGCAGGAGTGATTCCTAACACCTCAGAGGAGGTTGTCAACAGGATCGCTTGTCTCATGGGCCTTTAGGGGCATTTGTAATCTTGAGAGTGTGCCATGGAAATGCTGTTGGGCTCTGTGTGTTTGTTATAGTATGAGAGAGGTGAAGCAGGATCTCCACAAGGTGAGCAAAGGACCCTTGGAAGCAAAAAGATGTCTCAGCTTATTATAACACCAGGGAGGGATGAAATGGAAAAGGAGAGGAAACTTCAGAGTGGGGAAGAGAGTACAGAGGAGGAGCTCCATTGTGATCAGCACAACCAGTGGTGGAGAAAGGGGGTTGCAGTAGGTGCGGGCCACCCCGGCTGTCACCACTTAGGGGGGTGACAAAATGCTGGGCAGCACTCACTGTGGGGCTTGCAGAGACACATGCGATGGCCAAATGGTCTGTCCGCTGCCTCCCCCCCAGCTGTAGGGCGGCTGAGTGGGATGAGGCAGGCAGACTCTGGAGGCTCTGTGGTGTGCCCTGCCCCTATGGGTGGTGCGCCCCGCGCTGCCCCCAAATGCCCGAGCAGCTTCCTTCACCGTTAAGCACAACACCCACTTGGCAGGCCATCTGGAATGTCGTTTCCCCCATGCTCCTGCCATGTAGCTTCTTTTGCAGCTTCCTTGAAATTTTGTTTTCCAGGGAATGTGTGATGAACCTTGGAATCCATCTGAATGTTTATTTGAACAAATTCAAGGTATTCACAAGTTGTTGTTTTTCTAAATGTGCTGTGGAGTTGTGCCATTTTAGAAAACTCAACAATTTAAAATAAAAGTCACATGGTTATTGCCGGGACAATTCTTAGTTTGATAAGAGAAGGAGTAAGGTTACATTTAATAATAGTCATCAGTAAGCTTACACATTATATACACTGTTGAAGTCAAAATTGGAAATAACTACTTAGGAAAGAGATGCCAGAACTACTGCATAAAGCTTATGGGGAAGGGTTAAATAATTGTTCTGCAGCACTTTTTAAGAGTCAAATGCAGTCTTATGAAACTACAAATAAAATGGAAAATGTAATTCCACACACACATGCACACATCTATGGTGGCTTTATTTGCTATTTAACTGCTCATCTTTCCTGTGAGTTTCATAAGTCTGCCTTACATTTGTTGTGGGACTGAACTTGAAGGCCCCAAACATACTACATGCGCAGTCTGTTAGAGAGCAACCATATATTCAAAGTTGCTTGGAAGTCAATGTCAGTGAAGTCAGTGGCACTTCCCCATTGCTTAGGACAAGGCAAAGTTTTCTGATTTCTAGTTTCTACCCCTCCCCCAATTTTATTTCTACTTAAGACACATTGCAGGGGGGAAATTGTAGTCATTACAGTTAGGCGCAGGTCAATGGGAAATTGATTGTGTTGAACAAAATGAATAAAAACAAGAGATAGGGCTCGGTTCAGCCAAAATTAAACATTGCTTATTTTATTTATTTGTAATCCATCCTTCAAGGGTGACAGATAATGAGTTGAGTCCAGCTGAGTAATATTCAGGGTACACCCACTTAAATCAAGGGATGTGAGTCTGCTCCAGGTATTATTCAGCTGGATGAGACTCGATAACATGAAAGACATGATCATCAGAACAAATTTAAAACAAAAGAAATCAAACAATGTCATATAATCACAACTAAAACAAGCAGATATGAAAATAAAATATCAATATGGACTTCATCCCTCTCCCAAAGCCTGGGCAAAAAGTTGTGCATTGCCTTGTCTTCTGATGAAAACAACGTAGAGAACAAACGAGTTAACCGCTTCATGCTGAAATGAATGGGGCTTAAATATGTTTATCTTTGGCAGGATCAGCATAATCCCATAATAACTTATCTGATCTATCCATCACAACAGCTTAAATATTTTTTTTTCAAAATAAGAGAACTTTAAAAATGCCTTTAAAACCAATGTGATTTATGCCATCATCTGCTAACAATGCCTCTCTGCATTCTACATAGGGCAGGCAGGTCAGACTCCAACTGTATAGGAACACAAATCTGACATCAGAAATGGCAATAGCCATAAACTAGTGGCAGAACATTCAACCGCCGAAGATATTCAGTAACTGATCTTAAGGAAGCTATTCGGTAACAAAGGAACTTCAGTGGGAGAATAAGGAGCCCACCATCAGTCATGTATTATCTTCAGAGCTCTTGATGGTGGGGAGAACTGTAACTGCATGGAGCTGTACATGCTTATAATCTCCCTCACTGCAGGAATGTTGGGGTGAATAAAGCAGGGGTTCATGTTTGCACGGTCATTATTGAATGTATGATGAGTGCTAAACGAGGAATGACTAACCTGTAGCCCTCCAAATATGATTGGACTCCCATCGGCCCAACCTGGTGTAGCTAATGGTCAGGGAATGTTGGGAGTTGTAGTTCAACAACATTTAAATGGTCAAAGCTTAGTCAGCCCCAGGATAAAGAGTACATGGGATCCAAGAATCTCTGTCTTTGAACTAAAGCTGAATCACCCGTGCAAAATAATTTTGCATCACTTGACTATTTAACATTGCATGCGTAGAATGTATTTTGTTTGAAATGTAAATGTCTGATGTGATATTATATTGTATGAATGACACCTCAAAACAAATAGATTCATTTTATTTTATTGAGTCAAGTAATTGAACAGGATTGTGGCTAAGCAATGAAATCATATTCTTTTCTGTGTGAATTCTAATTCCTCCCTTGCCCTTTCTTCCCTTTTGTACAGATATATTGAATAATTTTTGGAAAATGTGGTGATGGAAACTCCTTATCCTATTGCCAATGGTTTCAAAGGTATTATTTATTTTGATGAAGAAACATCTGCTTCTTGTTATGAGTTCATATCATAGTAGTGTACATTAAAATGTCAGTCACTCAGCTAAGGAATATATGTGTAAATGTCAGCAGTAACAGAACTGATAGGGTTGCCATATTTCAAAAAGTAAAAATCAGGACATCCCAGAAGTTTTTGAGCTTTTTTAGACAACCCCCAAAGTTGTGGTGTTTTCTTTTTACAAAAATGCCCAAAAACCCCCCATGATTTTTTGATTGACTTTTGGAAATTCCCAACAGACGTCAATTCCACTTTGAAATCCAGGTGGTGTCCAGGAAAATCCAGACATATGGCAGCCCTGAGAACTGATGCAATACTATTCATTAATAGGCACAGCAATCTTCACTTGAACTAAGTTCTGCTAACTTCATTGTAGGGATGGTGGGCTTTTTATTTTTCTTTGCATTTTAATGTCAACCTACCTAATTCTCAGTCTGTGAAACAATACAGGCAACTCCTATTTTAGGTGGGGTTTACATTCTAAGGCACTGCACAAGTGGAATCACTTAAGTGAATCTGGTGCAACATTTCTATTTGTCACCCGGGTATTTGAAATGATCTGAATTACAGTTTGCCTACATTCAATTTCTCGCCTTCCTACTGCTTTGATATTAACACATTTCTTAATGTAATATTACATTGTAAAAGAAAGATGCAATACATTCTGAGGTTTACCATGATAACTATATGGAAAGAGTATCTACTCTCACAATCAGCTTCCCTCATTAACATGCTCTATGACAGCATTCCATTTAAGAGCTGGCATTTACCATGCCAGATTAGGACTAGAGGGAAGTTAAGCTATGATGCTCACAGGGTATGTATGTATGTATGTATGTATGTATGTATGTATTTGCTACCCATCTGACTCCAGTGACTCTGTGTGGCCTCCAGCGAAATATAAAAACACAATAAAACATCACTATAGGCTGAGAATGGGTCAACTCACCTCATATAAAATTGGGGGAAGATGAACTGTATACATAATCTTGACCTCCTTGGAGGAAAGATGGGGTATACATGTAATAAATGAGGGTTTTTTTTGTTTTTTGTTTGCTTTATAAGTACCATAGTGGATATTTCAAGCAGACAATTTATAAAAGAATCACAACTGAGCCCAAACCTGCAATTATAGAAAATTGGAGTCTTACGGATTTTTTTTTGCCCCCACTCTCTCAAAAAATAGTCATTTTCAGAGACAAGCAAATAAATGCATTGTCTCTGTTTGAAAACAAATGTTGTGAGATGGTGGGAAATCCTCTCCAGTGGCCTTGTCATTTTTCCAGAAGAAATTAAGAGCTGGATTCATCAAACATTTAATGTTAAGGAGTTAGAAACATTGGAATGTTTGTGCAAAGTCCCAAGCCCCACAGAAAACTTTGTCATCCTGCCGGGCTCCAGTCAAAAATCAGAGCCAAAATAAACACAGACAGAAACTGCATCTGACTGATCCTGTGGAAACAGCTGTAACCACTTAGGTGGAAAACCACCTCAAATTCTTCTCCCAGAAAACACTGATGACATGGGAGAGGGCAAGCAGGAAAACTCTGTCAAGTTCTCTTCAGGAAAATATTTTCTTTCTCCACAACTGTAAATAGATGGTTTCAGCCATGATCACAATAATAATAACATAAGAAACAAGCCACAGGAATGCTAAACTCTCTCTCTCTCTCTCTCTCTCTCTCTCTCTCTCTCTCTCTCTCTGCTGTTACCTCTCTTCATTTCTCTCCCTTGTATACTGCTGATAATTTGGTGTTCATCTCTTGTGGACCTAGGCAAAGGGTGCCTGGCCGGTGGGACCCAAGAAGAAGACAAGGACACAGAGCAAGGCTCTTGGGTTCAAATAGGCCACAACTTCACTGTCTACAGATATAAGTAGGCTTTGGCATAGGCATTTGTATGTGTCCTAAATCAACCAGCCTGACTAAGTCAACCCTGGGTAAGGGCGATCTGGCCAGAACATTTGGAGGGGTGCTATGGCCTGTCAGTCCCCATCTGGGCATCTGCACAGAAGCCACCACTCATGGACCTCTTTAATGGGATACTTGCAGCGGAGGTGGGCAGGCTACCAACCCTCACTCCCTGCTAAGACTCAATCCAACAAGTTATGGCAGCCCCTAAGTTGTGGAACTCTCTCCCCACAGAGGTGTATCTGGCATCCTCAGCATTTCAGTGCATGCTGAAAACATACCTCTTTACCCTGGCTTTTGACACCCGAGTTGTACATTTTTAGGACCCATCTTATTTTGCGGATTGTGCTTTGAACTGGTTGTAATCTGCTCTGTGAATTTAGGCTGAAGGGAGGGGAAATATTCATAATAATAATAACAACACCACCACTAGACCTAACTTTTAACTTTGTACCTTGAATGTGCACCCCAGCCTGCTCCCAAGAATCCTCTGGCATGACCAGGGTTTCCATGCACTTGAGCAAAGGTTCATTGGCAGACGATTTAATGTGCAATCAGATCTGTCAGTGAAGAACCATTTCAGTAAAGTTATTGTTTGAAACCCACTGAGAAGAAAAAAACAGATGCTTAAAAACTTCCCACTGAAAAAAAAAGGGACCGAAATAGTGCTTAACTTTGGCTAGATTGTGCCTGCTGTTTTGTTTATAGCATTAAAATCTATCAATTAACAACAGAATCACAATAACCTCTCTTCTGCATCTGAAAAATCCCTTGGCTTGGGAGGGACCAGAAGAGGATAGGAGTTTAGAAATAAAAGGAGGGTGTGAGTTGGAACAGGAATCCCAAGCAATCCAATTACAGGGTGAACAAGCCCTACCTTGATAAGTCTGTGCCAGAATGATGTAAAGCCAGAATGAGAACAAGAACATTCCATTGTTATGCATCCCTTTTCTACAGCTGCAGCTGGACCACTGCCTAGGAGGCCAGAAAAGCCAGCAAATCCCCTTCCTCAGAGCAACAATGTTACAAGAACATCTGCTGTGGCCGAGAGAGAAACTAAAAGTAACTGAGCAGTGGAAGTGCTGAGCAAAGAACACCCAAAACTTGCTCACCCAAGGATTAATACCTGCATTCATTTTCAGTCAAAACTGGCTTCAGCCATGGGTGCTAACAGGATGTTCTGGGCCCAGCATGTGGATTGGGTCCCTCACCTCAGCTGCAAAACAAGGCACACATTTGCATACAATATTCATATGTTTTGTGCCATATGCAAATTTATGCAATTTCAGTCAATTTTTATGAGTGGTATGGAGGATGGATGGATGCCTGTTGCTGTTGCTTTTAGAACATACTTGCCACTAGTCGGTTTGTGGACATAAGTATTGGTAGATCATGACAATTTCAATGGAATTAACCTTCTACATAGGCCTGGTTAAACTACCCCAAACATTTTACTAGCAGTCTAGCATCAGATTCACAATGCTTCACTAGTAGGCCATACCTCACTCAGCTGAGTATTACAAATATAGACTATGTATTATACAATTAAGAATCAAAGGTTATTCCAGAGCGGGTTTTTCCAGGCTACAGTAACAATGTCAAGATTTCCTTATGCTGCTAGCTATTGTTGATGCTTTCTCAAGATATTTCAGCCCCAATTCTACAGGATTTCAAAGAGTTTGAGCTGGCATACATGGTTCTTTCCTGCTCCATTTCATCCTCTAAACAAGCTAGTGAGGTAGATTAGGCTAAGAGGCAGTGACTGGCACAATGTCATACAGTGAGCTTCATGTTTAGGTGGGGATTTGAACTCTGGTCTCCCAAGTCTGAGTTCGGTGCTTTAACCACAACACCCAAGTGGCCAGTTATACTTTGTGGTGAATTTTGCATTGGTATTTTTCAATCATTCACCCATTAGTTGTTGTTTTTGCCCAAACAATTAACCAGAAAATAAAACTGTTTGAGGCCCTTTACGAACTCCTGTGTGACTCAGGGAGATAGGATCAGAGGATAAAGAGCCTTCCCAGGCTAGCTCTTGTTTTTAATCTCATCAGCTCCATAAGACCAAAAACAAAAAGGGGGGTTGCTTGCTCTCATTTGACAGTTCAGCCAGATGGCATGTCTACGTGAAATAATTGGTGGTGTTGGGACAGCTTGTAGTGGCCAGATGTCCACATCATCACACAAACAAACAAATGAATCCACAAACACATGTTCAATGATGGCTTTGTTGGCACCCAAAGCAGAGAAGCCAAGTAGTAGATGAGAACACTGGCTCAAGGTTAGAGACGGTGATAAATTAGTTGAGGGACCCCATCAATGCTCACACCTGTACTTACATAAAACAACAACAGAGAACGATGCTTGTTAAAGCTCTCACTTAATCTCCTGTCACATTTATAGGGTCATCTTCAGAGCAGACCCATTGAAATCAATGAATGTGACTGACTTAAATCTATTTGTTTCAGTGGGTCTATTCTGAAGATGACTTAATTGGGTACAATACAACCCATGACATTTGTTTATTCCATGATGGAGGAAAGGAAGAGGCCATTTCAATCACTTCTTTCTTTGAGAATCAGCAGCTCTCGTGATTGAATGCAGTGAACTCTTGGGAACACACATCTTACCACTGTTCTCTTTGCCAGAACAATTTTGCTCCCTTCCTAGGCTGGTGTCAGGGCAGGTGTCAGGAGAAGGTCAGCAATAACTCAGACGGAGTCAGTGAAGTTAACTCTCTTTATTCAAAGTAACAAAACAGCTCAGGAGGCAGGCCTAGTGAGCACAGCAACTCTTCCCATTAAATCTTGCCCCCTCCTCCCCAGCCTTTGCCTCTGCTTCTGCTTCTGGGACTGCTCTCTGCCCCAGCCTCTTCCTGCTCACTAAGCCCTGTTACCTCTTCAGCTTTCAACACTTCCTCCTCCTAGACTGCTCCCTTTTCTCCCTCTGACCACTCATTGTTGTCCCACCACCCACCCTCTGGCTCTGAGCCTTCTTCACTTGGGGGGTTCCTAGCTGTTGCCTGCCACCATTCCTCTGCACCCAGCTACCATGACAGTTGGCAATGCTAGCAAATGGCAGATACAGCATGTATTTCAAACCCATCATTGCATCCTCCAATGTTCTCTAGATAATGTATTTTCACATCAGTTACATGGCAATGCTATAAATATTTCCCCATCCAGTATAAAAATAGACCAGCAAACACTGCTGAAATCACAGTAGCTATTAGGATATATAATCTGCTAAATTTCTAAATGTATTCTTGAACCAATATATATGTCCAATAAACGGCCAGCAGTCCTGTTTGGTGGCAGATGCTACTACTGCAGCAGATCAGTCATTAAACATTTCAAGCCATCCACAAAAAGGTGTTGCTGGTGGAGGAATAACAACTACTCAGTGCTTAATTTCATCTTTCCAGATTATGTGTCCACTCTATTCCTTCCAGACAGATTATACAGGATTGTGTTTGGCAGTTGTCCCTCTTCTTAGATAAGACTAATCAGTCAAACTGATTAATTCCACCCCTATCTCATTCTCTGGATGCTAAAAACCCAGTAGAGAGAGCAAGAGGCCACAGACCTTGATGTTGTTGTCAGCCAAACAGCACAGATATCTGTTAACCATTAAAATGCTGTCGGTGCATAGAAAATGACTCCCTGCAGAGAGTTCCCAAGACTGTTGACTCCATGCAGCAGTGTGACACCAAATGCTTTGCCTCTCTCCTTTGGGGGATTTTGACTCCTGTTGGCATTATTTCATGTGCTTATTGCACATTATTTGCATATTCAGCCTTTGCCTTGTGTGCTTGGGACTCCCCTGGCTTCCCTCCTAGTGCTTATACTTCTCTGTTAGCTTGATTTTCTCCCCTCAGCCTTGTCACCATGGAACAATTCTTTGCCAGTATCTTATGTTATTTATTTTTATTATTCAATTTAGACCATTCATTTTCTGAAAAAAGGTCAGGGTGGAGCTTATTTATTTATTTATTTATTACGCTCTTCATCTTAAGATCACAAGATGGTTCACAACATAAAAATACAAAATGAGAACATAAAATAAATAATAAAAACAAAAACAGGCCGATAACCTCCCCTCCCACAAACACACTTAAAAGTACATAGAATATTAATCAGCCAAAGGCCTGGTTAAAGAGAAACATTTTCACCCAGTGCCTAAAGATATATACTGATGGTGCCAAGTCAGCCTCACTGGGGAGAGCATTCCAGAAAAGGGAGCCACTGCAGAAAAGGCCTGTTCTCATGCTGCCACCCTCCAGACCTCTCATTGGGGTCTCACACGAAGAGGGGCCTTGGGTGATTATTGCAGGGTCTGGGATGGCTCGTATGAGAAGAGATGATCCTTGAGGTATTGCAGTCCTGAGCCATTTACATGGCTCTCCCTTCCTCTTTTATCCTCACAACAGCCCTGTGAAGAAGGATAGATGGGATAAGGTATCTGGTCCCAGGGGTGGATCTTGGTAATATGCCACCCTGTTTGAGGCCCTCCCACAGCTTTTACAGGATCGGCTTAAGTAGGGCTTTGGGAAAGAGGTGCAAGGCTCTGGCAGAGTCCTAGAGCCTTCCTATCTCCTTCCCAAAGCTTGGTAAGTGCTTGCCTGGCTTTGTGAAGGAGGCAGAAAGACTCTAGGATCCTGTCAGAGCTCTTACACCTCCTTCCTGAAGCTGGGCAAGTGCTTACCAGGCTTTGAGAAGGCATCCTCTTTCTCAAGTAGCGACTGCACCACTCGCACTGCCTAAATCCGCCTTTGCTGGCCCAAGGTCACCCAGTGAGCTTGCATTTGCCTGTTGCATCAGTTGCTTTGATTCACATTCTAATTCTAAAGCTAATTTTAAATCTTGATGCCAGTCTCCTCTGGACCGTTGATCTGCTTCATTTACATAGGGCTGCCTCACCCTATGTGCATCAATCGCCAGAAACAGAATTCAGGAATTCAGATTTTCAATGACTGTGCCGGGGAAGATGTTGGCTACTGCACACCATCAACATAATTAGTGTCATTATGCATTCAGGTGAACAATTGAGTAGGACTATGGCAAAAGCTTGTTTTGTGATAGCTTAATGATTGTGATAGCATATCTTGTGTCCTTAAATATGTGTGTGGTCGGGTTTGGCAGAGTTTGGGGCATTACATTCCTACAGATGACTGCCATGATATAGGAATGGTCTAGTCTGTGTATTTCTTTGTCAATGCAACAAGTCTTAGCCCTGGTCAATTCCCAAGTTCAAAAATCCGTTGTAAACTTTTGGAATTAGTAGACTGCAGAAATGTTCGTTAAAGTGTGTCATTTGCTCACTTGTCCTCATTTGCCCTCTCTTCCTCTGAATTGCAGGGTTTTCTACTGAGACATTTGCAAAGAAGCGCTTTCTTGATTAAGAGAACTTATCGTATAAGCCACAATCCAAAGGGAATTTTCATCCCTGAGTTAAAACTCCTGTAAATGCTGTTTTAGAATGGAAAGACAGCTCTAATCTATAGAGTCACAAACTCAGAGCCATATAATACTCCTATCATCACCTTGCAAATTATGTCACGTAAATATGTCAAGATACTTGTCATGTTGTGAATGGTTGCAAGAATCAAATGGAACAAAATTTACATAAATACCAAGAGGCTTGATTCTGGAAGCCAAGCATACACTCTGAGGCCAAAGAATTTATGGTGCTGAATTTAATAACATAATGGGGTTTCTGGATGCATAATTTGGCCCAGTTTACCTTTGTGGAGCCATTTGCCAAAGTTCTGGAAATCTCCCAGGTCATTTGTGTAAATTACGTTGCATTGTACATCTGTTTGGTCTCTTGATCTGTATTTCAACTCTTCTGGAAATCTGGGATGAAAGTTGTTCCAATCAGAAACATATTCTCTGTTATGTTAATTTATGGCCTAAAAAAAAACCACACCGAAAACCAGAAACATGATGAGGCAGAACTTCCTTGATATAAGATGTGCATTTTCAGTAGTATTGTATTACAACTTGCAGTTCTGAAGGCCAACAGTTTCTGCAGAAGGCCAAGAGTAGTTAATGGCCAATGCAATAACCCTGCCTAGGTTTCTGGTTTCCATGTGATTAGAACTGTGTATGGAGAGGAGGGGAACCAGCCTCTCTGTTACTTTGCACATATTGGGTTAGAAGTCTGATGTGGGGAGGTTGATGTTCATTCGTAGGCATGATTTTGAACCCAGATTGCACAGGGTTCTTAATCTCATGAGGTGCCTACACATGTAGAGAACCCAGACCTTCCTCACCATTTCATGTCTTCTCTCCCAATACATAAATGGCTGGGGCCAGGGAGAGAGAGCAGAGGTTGTGATGGTGGATGCAGAGACAGTGTGTATAGCATCACTGCCCCCACTCCTGGCACACTGTCCTAATCCAATGAGGCATAAAGCCTGAAAAAGGCTAATGATGGAAGGGAAACTCAGCTCAGCTTGGCATTCCTGATAAGCAGGTATGATAGTAATAACACAAGCAACTCCCTATTTGTGTGAGGGTTGCATTTAGGGTCATTGCGTGTGTCCATGGAATATGCGTAAGCCCACCCGACCCCCTTCTGGGGTAAAAAAGGGCACATGTGCCAGTGATCTTGTGCCAATTGAATGCACACAAAATGGTGGATGCCTGTAAAAAACACTAATAAATATCTTCCTAAATGAGTAACGCGGGGACGCAGGTGGCGTTGTGGGTAAAACCTCAGGGCCTAGGACTTGCCGATCGTCAGGTTGGCGGTTCGAATCCCCGCAGTGGGGTGCGCTCCCGTTGCTCGGAGCCAGCGCCTGCCAACCTAGCAGTTCGAAAGCACCCCTGGGTGCAAGTAGATAAATAGGGACTGCTTACTAGCGGGAAGGAAAACGGCGTTTCCGTGTGCTGCGCTGGTGCTGACTCGCCAGCTGCAGCTTCATCACGCTGGCTACGTGACCCGGAAGTGTCTTCGGACAGCGCTGGCCCCCGGCCTCTTAAGCAAGATGGGCGCACAACCCCAGAGTCGGACACGACTGGCCCGTACAGGCAGGGGTACCTTTACCTTTAAATGAGTAATCGTAGATCTACAACTGGAACTACATTGTTTTCAAAATTCTCCTCAGAATTCTCTTTTGCAGATGCGAGGCCACTTCTGAATATTCAAGTATTCTCCAAATATTTGGAATCTGTATTTCATACCCAATGATAAGGAGTTTCAGTGTATGGTATCCAACAATTAATATTTTGAGGTATCTGACAACTGGCAATAGAATTCAAGACAGGCAGTGACTCTGTACAGATGTCACACTATACGAGCATTCATGGTTTGTGGATGTATACAGGTGGTTATATGAATTCTTCTGCAACAGATCAAGCATGAGCAAATTTGCTCCAAGCTTGTGAGACTTGCCTCTGTGGTGGGGGTGGGTGGGATCTCATTCAACTGCCCAGCAGCCGAAGATGGGCTGTGTTGCATCACCTGTTTAAGAGTGGTACTGTAGCTATTACCTCTTGACTTCTTACTTAAAAAAAAACAAAAAACCTAATAACATCACTATAAAATCATAATATTTGCCTGCAAATCTTTCACTGGTCAGCACATCCAGTGAGAAGACGCACAGAGTATGAACTTGCAACACCCCTCTTACACAGACTCCATGATCCCATCCCATGCATAAAATCATAAATCATGAAGGAAAAGTTCCTGTTTCTAATATAAGGGCTCATCCCCACTCACACTGGTTCTGTGATTTCTAGACATGGGTCCGAGAGGATTTTCTTTTGTCTCGTCACTTTCCCTGGGAAAACCTGCTTTTTACTCCTGAATTGGAAAAACATTAAACAGGTTTTCTTCAGTTTGATGTTTGCTCTGAATCAGTTGTAAACAGTGGGTTTTCCCAGGACAAAATAAAAGTTACAGGACAAAATAAAAATTTCTCGTGGACTTAGGCCTAGAAATTATGGGACAAACAGAACAAAACACGTAAGTGTGGATGAACCTTTGAATAACAACAGTGTCGTTGTTACCATTCATTTATTATTATTTATTGCATTTCTATACCACGATTATTCCTATGAGGGGGGCATTTGACAGTACTGGATTGATGCCATGCAATAGTTTTTGAATTTTGTTCCTAATTTCTTCATGCAAAAATAAGAATGGGAAAATTTTGCACATTTTGAGAAAATTCTTTTCAGATCTAAATCTGTCATTTTCTTATAATGGCTAGGATGATTACAGTCCGTAAAAGCATGTGTGGAATGACTGGCTGCTTGTGAATTGGACTTGGGAGCTGTGTGTCCAACTTCCTGCTCAGGCATGAAGCTCACTGGGTAGTTGCTTTGTCTCCTAGCCCTACCCTAACAACACAGGTTTACTGTTAAGAAAAATGCAGTCATCTACAAATACATTTCCACAAGCTTAAAGCTTCAAGGATTTAGGGAAGGATACCATTATTAGGAAGGAATGAAACAGAGCTTTTGTAGAAATGTTGCCTTTGGGACTATACTTTGAATATGAATCCCAACATATACATTAGGGGTTTCCTACTAACTGTGGCCCAATTAGAGCTGTAAAATAAAACTGCCTTGTTTGTGTCTTTCAAATGTACTTTGATTGTTTCAGACCACATTAGAGAGTTTTCAACAACAACAAAATTAAACCTGAGTGGCATGTTTTAAAGCACTTGGTTAAATGATACGTTGAACTGCTCTGAAAGACTCAATTGGTTGGAATGAGGTGGTGCTGTTAAACTTATCTGCCTCCCTTTGAGATTGTTGGAGTGAAGTCCTTTCCTTGCGATTTCTTTTTATTAATACTGTACGTTGGGTTCTTAGAACTTGGAAGTCTACGTATTTATTTTCGTTATTATTCTAAGGTAAAAAAGTCATGCATGGGGTGTGGGTGCGTAGTATCGGTTTTCTTAACAGCCAAACAATCTGAAGGCAAGTTGCGTATGAAAGGGAAAATCCTCTTTTTCAGCAGGACTCTGAAATATAACACCTTGATCCCCTCAGGAACATAGGAAGACAGCATTTTTATTTTTTTTAAACAGCCTTCAGATTCATGTTAAATTCAGATGTTTCCATGCTAGAGACAGCTTTACGGCAGATCAGATTCTACCACTGGCCTGCTGCCTTTTATTAGTTTAAGCTGTCTCTGGCTGCCCAGAATGGAAAAGTCTCCCTGCCGCCAGTGGTTAGGAGTTATTATTAACAGGACAGCCAAAGAGGACTCACATGCCTGAGCAATTTTATTCAAAGATCTTGTTTAAAAATGTGAAGGGCTTTACAGGCCACTCTCAAACACAGCTGTCATTCATTTAAGTGCCACATTCACAGAAAATTGGGCTTATTTCTCACTGCTTGGTGGGGAACACCATGCAGACAGGTAGGGCCAACTGAACTGTTAGACTGAGTGAGGAAACCACCTCAGGTGGCAAGTGCTGAGGGACTGGGAGTGGTGACAAGGTGTTGGAGGACAGAACTGTGTATGCCCCAAAGCCTGCCCTGTGCTTCAAATCCTCTGCTTTCGAGTGTGATGCAGATTTATGTTCCATCAGTTGAAGTGAGATTCAGTTGCCAGTCCATCCAGCTTTTATACATGAAATGACCTCCTTTGGGGGAGATGATTGAGAGTTGTAGTGGAGTAATTGCAGGCCTGGAGGAGACTGATCATCTAGATCCATTTCAGTCTGGGTTCAGGCCTAGCTTCAGGAACAAATTGGCACTGGTCACCCTGGGAGAGTGACAAGGGGAGTGTGATACTATTATTGCTGCTTCATCTTCCAACAGCTTTTGATGCCGTTGATCATGTTATTTTGCTGAGATGTGTATTAGACATTGAACCTCAATAGTTTCAGTCCTACTTGCAGGATCATTTTGAGTACTGGATAACAGATCTTCAGCCTCCTGGCAAGAGTTTGAACTGTGTGATTTACAGACCGGCTTGCTCTGCTACACCATGCTAATCCTGGATCATTAGTAGTCTGCATGCAGACCAATGAGCTGAGCATGAGACCTGGCAAGGTAGAGGTGCTATGAGTGAATGGTTCCTATATCTGGGAAACAGGCCAGTTACTTGCTCTAGATAGCACTGCACTCAATCTGAATGAACCAATCCGTAGTCTGGGTGAACTCCTAGATCCCTCTTTGACACCTAAGCACCCACCCCCCCGGAGGTCTTCAGTGGTTGGGAATGTCTTTTACCAGCTTCTGCTGGTAAATAAGATATGACCATTCCAAGGACTGGGACAGATTAACCACTGTTGTTCATCCATTGGTAACCTCAAGGCTCAATGACCTTACTTGTGCCTTCCCTGCTATATATGCTGCAGTCATCAGAGAAGGTGCTTCTTACAGTGCTGGATTTTTGACATCCAACACATATTTATTCCCACAAGCCTTCCCAAAAGGACAGCCTTGACCTGGCCCCTGTCAATTTTGGAAGAGTATGATGCTATTTCAATATATCCTTCAATAAATCCTTCGAAGACAGAGGTCCTGTGGCTGGGACGGGACGATATGGGATTTGGGGGGGGGCAACTCCCATCTCTTGCAGGGGCGCAATTAGTGCTAGCACCGTCCGTTAAGAGTTTGGGTGTAATCTTTGACACCTCCCTTTCCATGGAGGCGCAGATTGCAGCTATAACAAAGGCGGCATTTTCCCATCTCCGCCAAGCTAAGCAGTTGGCTCCTTACCTCTCTTGCCCTGACCTAGCCACTGTGATCCACGCGACGGTCACCTCCAGACTGGATTATTGTAACTCACTCTACGTGGGGCTGCCCTTGAGACTGACCCAGAAACTCCAGCGGGTGCAGAATGCTGCAGCGAGACTCCTTACGGGGTCCTCGCTGCGAGATCACATTCACCCGGTGCTATACCAGCTGCACTGGCTCCCGGTGGAGTACAGGATCAGGTTTAAGGTGCTGGTTTTAACGTTCAAAGCCCTATACGGCCTAGGACTCTCGAACCTACGGGACCGCCTCTCCTGGTATGTCCCACAGAGAAACTTACGGTCTTCAAATAAAAACATCTTGAAGGTCCCAGGCCACAGAGAGGTTAGGCTGGCCTCAACTAGAGCCAGAGCTTTTTCGGCTGTGGCTCCAATCTGGTGGAACACTCTGTCACAAGAGACTAGGGCCCTGCGGGACTTGACATCTTTCTGCAGGGCCTGCAAGACAGAGTTGTTCCACCAGGCCTTTGGCCAGGGCACAGCCTGACTCCCTCCTTCGGCAATCTTCGCGGAGCTCTGGCCCAATGGTTGCCACTGGTTTGATTTGAATTAATTTTATAATGAATGATTTTAGAGTGTTGTGTTGTGTTGTGTTGTGTTGTACTGTTGTACTGTTTTATTGTTGTTAGCCGCCCTGAGCCCGGCTTCGGCTGGGGAGGGCGGGATATAAATAATAATAATAATAATAATAATAATAATAATAATAATAATTATCATTATCATTATTATCATTATTACATTGTATTGCACTGTGTTTCTGTCTGGCGTGTCATTACATACAAAGGGTTATGAAATTTTCCAAATAAATAAGAAGAGGAGGGACACCATCTTGCCCTCGTTCAGGTAATAGGCGTCTTGAACTGGTCCTGAATAGAGTAATAGATGAAGTCATTAAATGTACCTACTTTCAGTAACACTTCTCTGGGTACTGTGCTAGCTTGTTGGTGTGGCATACAGAACCATATTATTCATAGTAAGTACTGTGCCCTTCATCCAGTTAATGGTGCCACAAATGCCAAACCATGTCATTTCTGGAGAAAATCTAGTTTATGAGACAGGAATTGATTCTGCAACAGATCAGCCTTTTTTCTTCTTCTTTTGTAGGATGCTGTTATTCTTCTATATTCTGAATACCATAGAATTCAGGCAGTCTGATCAAGTTAAGAGTAAAAAAATGCTTTTAAAAATATAGATATACTACAGCTCGGTTTGATATAGAAAAAGCTATTTCCTGAAATTGGGGGGCAGGGTGGGAATCTTCCCTGTGACATTGCAAACTGTAAACCTCTTTCCCAAGTCACTCTTAGCCCTGAAGTTTAATGGCAGGCAGATTTAAATGCAAAATTACTCCATCTTAGCATAAAGTTAAAAATTCATGAAAAAGAATCATATCGTTATCTGCTCTGTGTCATTAAAAGGTCTTTAGCAAGTTGATGAGGCCTATTTTTAACCACATAAGCTCTTATCCCGCAAGCCAGTTAACAGGGCAAGGCGTGGTAATGTGTGGTAATTAATGTGAAAATGCCAAACCCACAACCTCGGCTTAGAGGGAGTACTTGTAAAGGGTTATACAAACAAAGCGTAAAAATACCATCTGACATCAGCAAGATGAAATTGAGATGGAACATTAAAGACTGCAGCATCATTTTGCTTCCTATGCATGAATTTTATGTAGATAAAACTATATATGGAAGTAGTTTATTCTAACAATATATTGAATACAGATATATGGAAAAGTTTTCTTGAACAAAGTTTCTAATGAATTTGAGAGAATAAATGCTCTGTGGGGAGTTGAACTAGAGGACAGATTCATTAAATAAGTAGCTTAAGAGCTCTCGTCAAGCTTTCTGTCATCATATTCCGTTGACATGTGAAAGGAGCTGTTATACGGATGCACAAATTAGCTCTGACCCTGTATCCCCTGGTCACCATTTTGGTTCACCTTTGTCATATAGAATGCAGCAGTGGGGTGGGGTAGTGGCACTCACATCACGGCTGTATACCAGGATGGAGAAGGCTAAGAAGGAGGAAGAGGCAAGGTTGGTGCAGTGCACACACGCCAGAAGAACCAATATGGTGCCCCCATGGTGCATTTGCACCTTGCTGACTTTGCTGTCACCTTCCTCTCTCTAACCTAGTCTGTAGTGGTGCTGTGGGTAACTGGAGGTCAGGTGAGCACTGCTGCCTCACCCTACAACCCACTACAGGTTGGAAGCTAAGTGCATGGATGTCGTCTGTTTGCGGAAGCTCCCCATGCATTTTAGAGCCCTGGAAAATTAAAGATCTAAAATTTTGGGGGAGCCTTGAAGCAGGATCCCTGTTTCACAAGTCTGTCCTCATGAAGGATAGCAGCAGAGTGACAATGGGTGGAGCCAATGTGCTCCCTGTAGCCCCCCCTTGCATATTTACAGCGCACATGGATGGAATGCCTGCAGAGGCCTAAGATGGGTGACAGTAGATGCAGGTAACAGCATTACTGTTTGAAACCTCCACAGCACAGAGGAAAATCTGTGTGTCCCTCTCTTTTACCCTCCAAAAGAAGACAGGGAACAGGAGGGCAAGTTTCATTGTATGTACTGAACTCCAATGCTTCAAATCAGTAGTTAATGGATGTAACTCAGGGCCACAGTAAATGTGATGTGGCAGAGATGGATAAATCTTCCCATATTCATTTCTCTTGGTTTCATTTTTTATTTTATTTTTTTAAGCCCACATGTGAATTTGTTCAGTATATTATACTTTTTTCTTTTGGAAACAATGTTCCCTGATACAATGCATTTTAATGTTATGCATATTTACCACTAATATGTGGATTTTTATACACCTTATTTGATAGGGGAATTGCATCACCAAGCTCAGAGGCTCAGAGGTGTGAAAGGAGAGTAATGGGCAAAAAGGAACTCCTGGCATTAAAAAATTTATATTTATATTTATATTTTTATATATATAAAAAAAACTATGGAGGGTCTTGATTTGGATAATACAGTAGTGGAATTGTAGGATGCCACTTGTTTGCCCTTCCATGCAGCTTTGGCATTGGGTATAGGAAAGCTATTTACATTAGGAAATTGACAGTGAGAAAAAGGTTATACCTCTCTCCCTATGCCAGATCCCTGATCTGAATCACCTCCCACCCTCATAACACAAATTTAAGTGTTTGCGTGCATGCATGCACACACACACACACACACACACACACACACACACACAGAATACTTGTTGTTGTTTAGTCGTGTCCGACTCTTCGTGACCCCATGGACCAGAGCACGCCAGGCACTTCTGTCTTCCACTGCCTCCCGCAGTTTGGTCAAACTCATGCTGGTAGCTTCGAGAACACTATCCAACCATCTCGTCCTCTGTCGTCCCCTTCTCCTTGTGCCCTCCATCTTTCCCAACATCAGGGTCTTTTCCAGGGAGTCTTCTCTGCTCATGAGGTGGCCAAAGTATTGGAGCCTCAGCTTCAGGATCTGTCCTTCCAGTGAGCATTCAGGGCTGATTTCCTTCAGAATGGATAAGTTTGATCTTCTTGCAGTCCATGGGACTCTCAAGAGTCTCCTCCAGCACCATAATTCAAAAGCATCAATTCTTCGGCCTTCTTTATGGTCCAGCTCTCACTTTCATACATCACTACTGGGAAAACCATAGCTTTAACTATACGAACCTTTGTTGGCAAGGTGATGTCTCTGCTTTTTAAGATGCGGTCTAGGTTTGTCATTGCTTTTCTCCCAAGAAGCAGGCGTCTTTTAATTTCGTGGCTGCTGTCACCATCTGCAGTGATCATGGAGCCCAAGAAAGTAAAATCTCTCACTGCCTCCATTTCTTCCCCTTCTATTTGCCAGGAGGTGATGGGACCAGTGGCCATGATCTTCGATACTAGAAAACCCAATTATGGATCTCATACATTACATTTAATTTGACCCTCATCATTCTGCCTTACAGCAATAATGCTGACAATGGTAGGAGGATGGAGTGGGTTTAGCAACCAATATCATTTTTCTTGTTCATCCTTAGACTATCTATGATATCTTGGCTCTTGTTGATCACCAGTGGCTGTGAAAACTGTATTTTTTCTTCTTCTTCAGAAAAACAGCTACAGCCATAGCATTCAATTCCTGACTATCCTTATAAAGGCAACATCAACCAAGCTAACAGATTCTACCTTAACTTACAGTTTAAGCCAAAGCTACATTTCCCTCCTCCCACACACTTAACTGTTTCTGCTTTATCCATTACCTGCTCTGCCCTTATATTTCAACAATGAAACCAAGGTGGAGATCATGACAAATCTAGCCCAATACATATAGAGTTTTCTTTTGCCATTCAGATCTTAAATGCTGTGTGTAATCTTAGAACTAGCCATACCCTCGGTGCAGAATCCAATAATCTCTAAGCGAATTTACAGCCTGAAAGTAGCATAATATGTGTATATAATAATTTTTTATATCAGTATCTTGTTCTGTTTTACTTGCGCTCTGAACACTTTGGCCTGATAAAAGGTATTATTTCACCCATTTCAATCCAAGCTGGTAATAAACTGGGACACGTTGCAGGAAACAATAAATATCTCAACAGTTGGCCTATAATAATGCAACAGACAACCCTCTAACCTACTTCCTCCACTTCAAAAGATAATAAATAAACAAACAAAAACAAAGTTAGCCTTTAAAACCCAAAATACAATGGGGAAAACCGGGTGAAAAGTTTGAATAAAAACTTTTAGAAAAAGATATAAAATAAGGATGTTAGATGTAGTTTCTTTTTCATTGAATTGTTACCTGGGTGGCTCGGGACCTCCATAGACACTGCAGGCTTGCTTTCCAGGGAGGTCACTTGTAATATCTCTTGTAAATTAACCATGTTAGTTGAAACAATAAAACTTGATTAAAATATCTGCCTATTGATTCAGCCCCCAGGAACCTGATTTGTTACATATTTTTATCCTGCTACAAGCTTTATGACCCCTGAAGATTTGTAAAGACCATTTCCAGAAATGTGGATGCTGAATTTTGATCTACAGTATTGTGCTTTGAGGGTGGACTCAATATGAGGAGTCAGCATATTATTTAATGTGCAGCCTCATCTTGTGCACACGATCTTCTCCCTAGTATGTTTGGCTTGTCCTAATGGTTGAATGTGTCTAGTTTTTCAATAAGGCTTCCACTGCAGAGTCAGAAAGAGGCCTGACTTGATTGTGAAGCACAATCTGCCTTCATGCAAGTAGGAAGCGATATAACTGGCAGAATGAAAAACAGATTAAGGTGGCGGCTGATAAGGAAACTACTGTGGGACAAGCACAACTGAGCTGTAAAAGTTCATTAAGAGACAAAGTGCTGATTGATAGATAGCGTGCAACGTTTGGAGTATAGTTTAAAAATAAAATTGGCTTTTTCTCACCCAATCTTCTTTCTCACTTCATTCTTCCTATGTGTATTTAAAGGTCACAGTGAAAGCACACAATACTTTTAAAGCATATCAAACACAAGCTTCCCCCAAGAATCATGGGAGCTGTAGCTTACCGCTCACAGGACTACAATTACCAGCACCCTTAACAAACTAAAGTTCCCAGGATTATTTGGGGGAAGTCATGCACTTAAATATATGGTGCATATGCAGCCATAAACTGAGGGAGCATTCTTTTAACATACACCTTTCCAGCCACAACAACAGAGATCTAGAGGAGACTTAATTTGAATTCACAGCTTAAATCAACCGAGTGTCGTCTTTGCTACAGTTTAAGAATATATTCTTGCAGAAATAAAAGTTATTAAATATACAACTACAAATGAAGGTCAAGAAACCAGTGGCTGTCAACAAAGGATTAAGACCGGAAATGTTGTTATTGGATTAATTAAGATTATGAAAGCAGGAAGAAATAATAACTTTGTAACCTGAAACCCAGTACACTGTAAGTCATTTCAGATGGATTAATTTGGTTTTTGAATAATTGGCTCTCTTTTTTTTAATTGGATTGTAATTTGGTAATGTGACAATGTGGCTTTTATTGGAAATGTATTAAAATTAATAGAAATTATTATAATAAAAAAGAATACAGTGGTACCTCGGCTTAAGAACTTAATTCGTTCTGGAGGTCCGTTCTTAACCTGAAACTGTTCTTAATCTGAGGTACCACTTTAGCTAATGGGGCCTGCCGCTGCCATTGTGCTACTGGAGCACGATTTTTGTTCTCATCCTGAAGCAAAGTTCTTAACCCGAGGTACTACTTTCCGGGTTAGCGGAGTCTGTAACCTGAAGCATCTGTAACCTGAAGCGTCTGTAACCCGAGGTACCACTGTACATTCTTACAGCAGCTTTCTATGTCTGTCTGTTTAGGAATTTTTCAATGTAGCTTACTTCCAGGAAAAGTAAAACTTCTGTCTAAAAAGTTATTGCATTTATAGTAAGATTTGAGTCTGACTTTATTCCTTGAGTTGGATTCAGATATAAACTTTCATGAACAGAAAGGCTCCATATACCCACAGAAAGTTTTTGATCCCATGGAGGAGTTTTAAGTAGTGCAAAAGGGAGGAGGCTGTTTTTGCTGACTTTCTCCTCCTCCAGCAGCTTCACTTCGCCGGTTTCAATCAGTCTCCCAGTCATTCGGAAGAGATTTTCAGAGGATGCAAGCAAGCGTCTGTAGGGAAAATTGGCAAAAGTACACATACCATTTCAAAGTTAGCTGAAAAGACTTTAACACATTTCTGTATCTATATTTATAACATTTTGTGAAAATTGCAACCACCAATGATCTTTATTTTTAAGAACAGGAAGTACAAAGTCTTGGGAAAACAGCAATCTGCATAGACGAGCTCAAATGATTAAAACATTCCATCAAGTAACAATAAGCTCCATCTATGAGAGGGAAACTCTCCACAAGAATATTTGAGAAACTGGAGGCTAGATATCTCTTAACCTTGGATTAATACATAGAGATAAATATCACTCTTTCCCCTCTTGCAAATTTCCATTTTTGCTAGTTTCCCAACAAAGGCAATTTTCCAGACCCTGTCATACCATTGCCTCAATGAAAAACCCACTTTGGTTTCTTTCAAACAGCTAAAGATACCAAGAAAAATGCTTATTTTACCCCCCTCCCCCCCGCCAAAAAAAAAGGCAAATTAAAATTGTCTTTACATTGCTTTATTAATACACTCCTCTAAAATAAGGCAGCACACACTCGTATCAATACATTCAGCCTTCTATAATGTAAATCCCAACACTACAGATCTAGTGTGAGCTGAGCACAGCTGGTGTGGGCTGCTTCCATGTGACATTCCACACCCCTTGGCCTGTAGTGACAGTGTAGTATTTAGGATTATCCTACAAAGCATGGGGCCATTTTCAATAGGCATGTTCCTAAAACTCCTTATATTGTATGGAAAAACATGTTCTCCCTAGCAGAGAGCACGTGTTGTGGTGGGGGATACAAGCCACCTCATTGTTGCTGGGCGGATTTATGGAGGGACCCAGGCGGTGAATTGGTTAATTGGGTCGCTGGGGAGAACTGCTTGTTGCCAATTTTGAAGGAGGGGTCAGAGGTTTTAAATACTGGATGCCCAACTTTGAGTGTTCTCTTGGCTGCTTGCACTGGATCACCTGCCCACCCTCGCTGTATTGGGGGGGGGGCTTGTTCGCTTGACCTTGCTATGCCTGTCATGGGGTCGTCTGCTTTGAGGCAGGGGCCTGGAAGGAATTTGTCCATCTGGCTGATTGGCTGGTGCCATTTGGTTTTGCCTACTGCGTAGCAAATCGTCACAACTTGTAAGGTTGGTGGTTAGGCATTGGTTCAAATTGTTTGGTGGAGGGGTAAGTGCCTACCCCTCCAATGGTGTGCGGAAAGGGAATTCCGTTAAAGGAATCCAGGGGCTTGCCATTCTTTTTGTCCTTGTCCCTGGCATCGGACTTGGGCCGTGCAAGCCACCAGGAGCATGAGGGGAGAAGTGAGGGACTGAGGCCCAGCTTCATTTTCTCCCCAAAATTTGTTTCCCGCACTGGCTTTTGCTGGGATCCAGAAGTCAGTTCTGTCCCCTGGGCAAGGACAGATAGTTTGAACCAATGCCTAAGCAACCACTCACTCGGATGTATTTAAATAAAGTTGTGGCCAAAATTGTGCCAAAAACCCAAACCAAAATTGATGTGTGAGTTATTGGGGGGTGGCTTGGGGACCTCGACACGCAAACCCTTCGTAAGGCCTATGGAAAATATTGCCCTTGTGATGCAGAGTTCACTGTTACACTGCTATTTCAACTATAGACTGTGAATCATGCTGCTGTTCTAGACTCCTTTTTACAACAATGTTGGCTGGGCTTCTTTTCTGAAATAACCAAACATTCTCCTACAGCTACTTCAATTTCACTGACCCATGTTCCTTGCATCCCACATAGCGCAACACACTAAACTAGTTCCAGGCACTCCATGCCAAGCATTCCAGGAAATTTACATTTGGACGTTTCCTTAGAAAGCAGGAGTCTGAGGGTGCCATGCTTTGTAGAATAACACAAAATGCCTCCTTGTGGGCACCAGCCAAGACCCAAGACCCTGAAACGTGGTATGTTTTCTTCTGTGCACGCTCACAGTTCAGGGCATGGCAGCTGCAATTCCCTGTAGCTACAGATGCAAGCGTGCACAGTTCTTCTGCATTCATTGTTGTGTTTGAAAAATGGAGAACACTCAGAATGTATCCTCCCCAATACAGTGAAAACGCTGCTGATTTAATTGTAACGCAGGACACGATGCAAGCTCTTACCTGTCTTAAACTTCCCAGATGCTCATGTGTTTAAATATTCCTACCATGGATGCTGGCCCAGACGCAGCAAGAGCATGTCTGTGATCAGCTTCCCTCATGGCCTGCGTTCAGCTGGACCTGAAAAATGATTTATAGCAGGATTGTGTAACTTGTAACAATATATGGAAAACGTGGGTTGGAGTATATTGACCAGACCACAGAGCACAAGACACCAGCATTCCAGGGACATGACTGTTAAAGATGGACAAATCCTCGGGTTTTGGCAGCCGTTATCTCAGTTACATTTTTATTTCAATATACTGGCAGAACTTTCTGTATCACGCTTTAGCAGATACGCATTCACTCTTTCAAAGGAGTTGTAATCATTTATGCATATAGCCGAACATGCTGTTTGTTTGTACACATTAAGTAGTTACTCAGAAACTTTCACTTCCTTTCTGTTGTTTTACTGGGGCTTTCTCCATGCAGAAATCACAGACTGAAGTGTCCATACTCCCATAAGTGAAATATGTAAAGGCATGTGTCAGCAAGCAACTTAAAAAACCCCCAAACTCAGCCATTCATGGCCAGAACCAGCAACTTGGTCACCAGCACCCAAAATCCCCTTATGGCTGGGGCTGATGGGAGTTGTGGTCCAAAAACCCTGGAGGGCACCACTTTGGCAAAGACTGCCTTTTAGTGAATTACAATATAAATAATAATAATTTATACAGTATATTTCAGGCAATCAAATTGTTTCACATACATTAGTGTGTTAATAAATTGTTACCTTTGAGCAATTTATTTATTATAGACTTGATTTATTTCTTTGCATTAAGAACTGAAGTTCTAATTGTATGGCTATTTACCCTTTGGTACCTGGTCTTTCCCACAACCAAGAGAAACTAATATATGTCTACTCCCTATATTAAATGCGGGGCCCTTTTTGTTTTGTATGCGTTGCTTTTGGGAAAGTATGACTTATATTAACCCAGCTTGCTAAGCAAAATGCCCTCTTGGCTATCAGCCCAGAACAGCAACTATAAACATATGTTTAGGTTTCAAGCTGCATTATTCTCCAGATAGTTTATCATTTCCTCACTGAAGTCATTTGATTTCACGCCATTCATCAGACCTGTGCAAATAAATCACATCCTACAGGCCTTTAACAGCTTCCCCAGGAGAGTCAGAGTGCCCATCTTTTCTCTATTTGGAAGCAAGACCTCAAAGGATAACTTAGCAGGCATTTGAAATGCTTACTTGGCTTCCCACAGCTTTTGACTGCATTTGTCTTACCTCTTTACACCATATAACTGCACTCCAAGATGTAAGTTGTATTGGACTCAGGGGAGCCCAATTTCCAGGAAAACATTTTTAGGATCATTAGTATGTTAGATATTGAATCAGCTGAATTTGTCAGTAAATAGTAGAATTCCTCTTCAGAGGCTAGAGAGCAGAAGGCGATGCTAATAAAATTAGGAGAGAAAATATAATCAATGTTCTGGTTAATCGTATTAAGAAAAATGTCTTGAAGGCACCTGTTGCAATGCAGACTGAACACTTGATCAAAGCGCTTGGCCCCTGCTCATTGCATAGATCATAGCTACCCAACATGGTGCCCTTTGGATGTTGCTGGACTACAACTCCCATCAACCCTTACCATTGGCCATTCAAGCTAGGGCTGATGGGAATTGTAGTCAGGATGGCTCGGATGGAAAGCCAATTGGGACTATAGACAAGGTTGTTGGAAACCCAAAGCACGTGGACACCTGTCAGTGCTCATATGCATCAGCTGAGCCATAAGGACACTATTTCATACAAATGGCTGGGTAGAAAACACAGACAATGCATGAAGTGGGGCCAAAAATCAAATATTTGCTTCATTCTGAGGCAATTTCAGATATGGCTTGCAAGCATTGATTGAATAATTGGGGAACAGGTTTGTGCTTGCTGTCCTGTTCCACTTTCCGAAACCTCTGTGCATTCAACAATGGTGCAAAAGGGGTTCCTATATGCAGATAATTTTACCCAAGTAAGATCTCCCCCAGGGCTGGATAAGGAGAACACGAGGGCTGCGTCTGGTCCTTAGGCCTGAGGTTCCCATGCCAGCTTTATAGCATCCTAATTCATTATTATTAATAGTCTTAGTATTATTTTGCTACTGTTTGAATCACCACTCACATATGCCTCAAGATGGTTTACAGCCATGCAATTAAAAACAACTAAAGATAGGTTTTTAAACAATACAAAACCCCAACTAAAGATAGGTTGTGACAGTGTGCCAGAACCATTGTCTTCCTTCATGGAAAGAGACAGCTACTCTGTTCTTTTGCCAAATGCACAAACATCTTCAGAAGATCCCTGATTGAGCAAAGTACTGCAAAGTCCATGTACACGCCAACATTTCTCTGAGGAAAATGGGGACATTCTATTTCACAACAACAACATTTATACCCCACCAATCTGACTGGGTTGCCCAGTCACTCTGGGCAGCTTCCAACATACATAAAAAAGCATTAAAAAATTAAACATTTTAAAAAACTCTATACAGGGCTGCCTTCTAAAGGTTGTATCTTATCTCCCTGGCTGGGGGGTTGCATAAATCTATAACCTCCAGCATTTCTCCAATGAAAACAGGGGTCCTAAGGAAAAACAGAACATGATGGGATCAAATCAGAAACTGAGATGGCTTCTGTAAATCTGGGACTGTCCCTGGAAATAGGGACACCTGGAGGGTTTTCGTCCACCTAGGCCCAAATTTGATACTGCATGAAGCTTTCAAGCTGAGGATTCAGGCAACATCTCTCTTGTTCCACAGACTGCAGGCTTAAATCAATTCTACGTGAGCCTGCCATATTAAAAATAATAATAATACACCAATACGAAAACAATAGAGAGCACGTAAACAAGCGACTGGGCTTAACAGTTCACAATGACTGAGGGGTAGCTTTGCATCAGACAATGAGACCTGCATTCTGCGTGCAGATTTTTTTTCTGTTTTCACTACTGTTTTTGTCTTCTGTGTCAGCACACTGCCTGGTCTTAGCAAGTCTGACATAAACTGTAAAAACAAGTTACACAATGTTCTTCATCAGAAGACCTCATCATTATTTTATTTTATTTCTGCCCTGAACATGCCCCAAAGCATGACTGAAAACCAAACCAGATCCCTTTTTTGTGATGAAACTGTTACCTTTCCTCTCTATTCTTACTGATTGAATTTCCATGTATATTTTCTACTGGTTTTCTACTGGTATGGTTTCCCCATTTTATTCTTTATCAATTTAATGGAAATCCAGTTGTCAGATATGCTCACTGTATCTCAAAACTGGGCCTGAACTCAGACTGGGATGAGTCAAGTTTGATCCAAGAGGACCTGCAGTTGAGCCAATGACCCTAACCCCAAAAAGGTGTACTGGTGACTGCATGGTAGTTGGCATAAATCTCTGGGTTCAGGTTGTTTCTTTCCAGATGTGGCCACATCTCAACCTCCAAGTATTGCCTCATCATGCAACGCTGTGTTCCCCATACCGTGGTTCCCCCCAGTGAACCCTCCTTAGCTTGCATGAACCAGCCAGGATGGACAAAGGTCAATAGAGGATGTAACAGGCTGCACAGCTGGAAGTATCTTGTCCAAAGTTGTGATCCACGGGTCAGCAACCTTTTTCAGCCATGGGCCGGTCCACTGTCCCTCAGACCTTGTGGGGGCCTGGACTATTATTTTGAAAAAAATAATGAACGAATTCCTATGCCCCACAAATAACCCAGAGATGCATTTTAAATAAAAGGACACATTCTACTCATGTAAAACACGCTGATTCCCGGACCGTCTGTGGGCCAGATTTAGAAGGTGATTGGGCCTCTGGGCCTTAGTTTGCCTACCCATGTTGTGACCCAAGTAATGTTTCATGCAACCAAATAACCCCATCAATAAATATTGCAACCCTGCCTGCTTTAACAGCATGCAGAAGCTGGGAAAAAGGTGTTCCCCTTGTGCTGAATGTGAGAATAGCACACACTCAGCCTAATGGACAACTGGTGAATCCCATAGGGAGGGTGGGCAAGTCTTGACATGCTTTGTCTTTCTGGATCCAAAGAGACCAGGAGCGGAGGGCACTCTACCTGCCAACTAGTTGTCTATCCTTGCACTGGCCCTGCATGGTGTCATCCTGGCCCCAACCTAAACCACAGTAGCAACATTACTCAAAAATGTTCACCCATCAGACATCACTGCAAACAATTTTTACCACTAACTTAATAGTCACTCGCAATACCTTCTCTTCCATAAATACATCTTAATTGGGAGACATTGCAATCTTTTCTAGGCTACGTGGGTTTTTCATTTGAAGTATAAATGCTGGAGCTGAAAAGAAACCTATTTCACCTTGTGAGGGATTTGCATGTCCTTAAACTGAAGTTGGGATCACTTCAGGTTAAAGTCCCATTTATTTACCGGGTGGGGGGGACCCTAAGTTTCATTATGAATACAAAATATTGAGAAGACGAAAAGTGGAACTATGTACACAGCTTCTAACAGAGCTACAAATTGCCTGTTAAGCATCAGTTGACCCACACAATGTCAAATACACATTTGAAAGCATATAACTAGGGACCTTGATTTATACCTTTCAGAAGCGTATTACATTTTACTCCCTACAGTCCTTAGAGACCCATTGGTTAAATGCAGCAAGTTTACTCTAAAATACTGCCAGGCTATTTTAGCACTGCATTCAGGAATTAAGCCCATGCTGCGGTTCATATTACTTTGAAGCCATTAACAAGAAAATACACTGCAGTAAAGAGTTTCCACCCAAGCAGTCTCTCTTGTATTAAGGCATAAAAAAGGGCTTACTGATGTATTGAAATGGAGAATTTATTAACGATATGTAGCTTCTTGTGCTTCTCTCTGTTTAGTGGGTGAAGGAGCAGAATGTTCCACAGGGTATGGGAGGAACTAGATGGAAATTGGTAAACAAGAACAAAAATACATGTTACAAATGGCTTAGGGAGAATGCAAACAATCCACATTTTCCATCAAAACTGATAGTCTTCCACAAAAGAAGAAGAGAACTATGGATATTCTCAGTATGCTATAATCTGACATTTGCTTAACAATATATGATATAGTATACAATTTTATTTCAGGAATATTTCATAATAGTGAAATTTACAGGAATAAACATTTTTTTTAAATGGGGAAACAAGAAGTAACAATTAGAATCCAAGGCTGATCTCTATAAGCAAAGTTATTTATGTGTTGTTCTGTCGCCCCATGCATTATAAATAGGCTGTGAGAATGGGGGGAAGGGGAGGAAATCAATTTCTAAAATAAAAATAAAAATATATAACATACATGTATAAAACAATAGAAATAAATATAGGAAACCAGCTACAGACAGCAGCCTTTAAGAGTCTTTGCAGCAGAAAAGAGAAATAGAACAGCTGGTTTTGATATTAATTAACTGTATCAGGCAATAAGAAAGCCAAATATCACTGAAGCATAAGAAAAGCATTCTAGATCAGATCAAAGGCCCATCTACTGTAGCATCCTGTTCTCACAGTGGCCAACAAGATTCCTGTGGGAAGCCCACAAACAAAACCAGCGTGCACCAGCCATCTTCCTCAGCAACTGATACTTAGTGGCATACTATATTTGACAGGGTGGCACTGTGGTCTAAACCACTGAGCCTCTTGGGCTTGCTGATCAGAAGGTTGGTGGTTCGAATCCCTGCAATGGGGTGAGCTCCCATTGCTCGGTTCCTGCTCCTGCCAACCTAGCAGTTTGAAAGCACACCAAAAATGCAAGTAGATAAATAGGTACCACTCCAGCAGGAAGGTAAACGGTGTTTCCTTGTGCTGCTCTGGTTTCGCCAGAAGCGGCTTAGTCATGCTGGCCACATGACCTGGAAAAACTGTCTGCGGACAAATGTCGGCTCCCTCGGCCAGTAAAGCGAGATGAGTGCCGCAACCCCAGAGTTGTCTGTGATTGGACTTAACTGTCAGGGGTCCTTTACCTTTACCTTTTATATTTGACAGAGATGGTAGACCGCAGCATGGGTGGCTACTACCCATCAATAACACTGATGTTCGGATTGTGCAGAAGTGCTGGCAGGAGCGCCAGTTTGCCTCCTCTGATGCATCCATACAGAGCCAACTTTTCTGCTGCTTTGGCTTGGCCCAGCACTTGTTCAGGTAAGATGCAGAAGCAGCGGTATTGACAGGTCAGCTTGCAGCTCCATCCCACTACGCCATTTCCTGACATGCCAGGTTTCCCTAAACAAAAAGTATTCTTGGGTTCAGTTTAATGCCACTATACTCTGTCTCTGTTTCTGCAGATTTGCTGGATCCCTGGGTTTCTAGAGTTGTTGCTTAATCTTCAGAAGTCTTGAGCAACCCCCTCGAAATAACATCAGCTGGATGGAGCAGAACCCAAATATATGAGAATCCACATCTTTAGTTATTTTCTGTACTGCTCTAATCCATTTGGATATCTTATGATTATGAAGGAAACATCCCTAGAAAAACCAGACCTGTAACAAACACAACATTAATATTATGATCATGAATGGATTTAATGCCCCTCTCTTTAAATGCATTCCCCCCATTTTTTGAGTTGTAAAAGTGCAGTTTTTAAGTCATTAATTCATTATGCATGCTGTATCGAATAAGAAAAATGGGATTATTCTCACTAAGCTAGGCATTGATCACATCCCTGATAAATCTCTGGTTTATCTGCAATGAGAAGCAAATGGACTTCTGTTCATTCTCCATTGCATTTTTCAATGGCCTTCCATCAAGTACAAAGAGGCCACTGTAATCCTGCAAAGCCCTTATGTTCAATTCACCATTGAATTCCAAACATTTTTTCTTGTTAAAAATAGATGGTCTTTATTCCATTTTTTAATGCATAGCAATATAGATCTGAATAAACTTTCGATAATGAGTACCAGTTCACTGTTTGACCAGAGGAAGAATGGAGGCCAACAAGTGCCCAATTGAATTTTGTATTGCTGCAGTGACATGATCTCTGGCCTTGAACTCAGTTGTTTGACTTACCTTGTGTTCTCTTTCAAAACATTAAGACAAAGTAGCTATTTCTTTCTCTTTTTTATGCTAACCTATGGTTTTCTCTTGTCTATGCAAGGAATAGAAGCTATACCTAGACATGAACTCAAGGACAAAATTAGTTTCAGGCCAGTTCATCACATGACAGGACTAAAGTCCATCCATTTTCTGTGTGGGTTTTAGAGAACAAATATGTATATACTATATCCTTAAAAATCTATGCAGGATTTTATGATGTAAAAAATAGAGGAGGTAGAGCAGTTCCCCTTTCTCTCTTTCGTCCAATAGCATTTCTACGTTTTCCCCATGCAGAGGACCTACTACTTGCTTGTTCTTCCTCTTGCTTCAAACATAGCCAAAGAAACCTTAATGTTTTGCAAGAGGGCGGTGTGATGGGATGATGAGCTGCTTGTGCGTAAAATCGTATCCCCTCAGAGTTTGTTCAAGTCCACAAACCTCTGTCTGTGACGGAGCCCCTCAGACATGGCTCCTCTAGTCACTAGCAGATTCCGACAGTGGTTGCTTTCGGAATCGCTTCCAACATAAAAGCTCCTTAACGGAAACACGTCTTCTGGACTCTCTGCGTGACAGTTTCCGGCGAGGAGTGGGTGTCCCTACAGGAGGTCCTGAAACCTCCCCACTGTTTTCGCTGGAAGTGTCTCTGAGCCATCCCTCCAGCTCACTTTCCCTCGGCTCACCTCCTCTCCCCCTACTGGTTCCCTCTTCAGCTGCTGAGTCTCTCCCAACTTGTGTGAGCCCTTTCACCTCCCTTCCTTCCGATGGCAGTTCCCTGACATCCACCTCCCCTCCAGGGCCCCCTTCACCCCCTCTCGCCCCCTCCTCTACGGGCGGTGAGGAGGCAAAACCCCGGAATGAACTTCCTTCATCTTCCGATGTCTCGAACACTTCTCTCCACCTGTTGCGGTTCCTGGTCTCAAAGTACTCCTCCTCCTCAGAGTCCATCTCCCCTTCCCCTTCCGAGTCCGGGAATCCTTCCAACTCCTCCTCCTCATCGGTGGTCCCAAAGTATTCCCTCCGGAACCTCTCCACAGGCTGAGGTTTCCTTGGGAACCTTTGATGGAACGTTTCTATCAATACCTCGTCATTGATATCTTCTGCCATTACCCAAGTGTTTTCTGACTCCGGTTCTCCTTCCCACGCTACCAAATACTCCACCTGATCCCCCTTCCACCTGGCGTCGAGGATTTCTGCCACATGGCTGCTGCATTCTCTTTCTTCTATGACCGGTCCCCGAGTGGCCATCCCTTCTCGTCCCCCCTCATACGGTGACAGTAACGACCTGTGAAATACTGGGTGCAGTTTCATGTGGTTGGGTAACCGGAGCCTGAAAGCCACTGGGTTGACCTGTTGAATGACCTCAAAGGGACCCAATCTCCTGGGTCTTAATTTCTTACAACCTCCTTTGAACGGCAACCCTTGGGTTGACAGCCACACCCTATCTCCCACCCTTATGGTTTCACCTTCCCTTCGGTTCTTGTCTGCCTGCCTCTTGTATTCTTCCTTCGCCCTTTCTAAGTTGAGTTGGAGCTGACGATGGATTGCTTCCATTTCTTCTACAAAATGCTCGGCTGCCGGGACGCTCCATCTCTCCCCTTCTCCCCCTGGGAAAGCCCTGGGATGACACCCATAATTAGCCAAGAAGGGGCTCATCCCTGTGGACACATTCTCGGCATTGTTGTAGGCAAATTCCGCCAGCGCCAACTTTTCTACCCAGTCATTCTCTCTGTCATTGACATAACACCTCAGGTATTGCTGGAGGACACCGTTTGCTCTTTCCGCCTGCCCGTTGGTTTCAGGGTGCCGGGCAGTCGAAAAGTTGACCTCCACCTGCAGTAAGCTCATGAGCTTCCTCCAGAACCTGGAAGTAAATTGTTTTCCTCGGTCTGAGACCACCCTCAATGGCACCCCGTGCAACCTAAAAATGTGTTCTACAAATAACTTCGCTGTCTCTTCCGCCGTGACTGCATGCGAGCAGGCTACAAAGTGGCACATCTTTGTTAGTAGGTCTACCACCACCATGATGGCTGTTTTCCCCTTGGACTTCGGCAGATCAGTCATAAAATCTATCGACACTGCCTCCCAAGGTCGTTCTGGGGTTGGTAAGGGTTCTAATAGCCCCGCCGGCGCCCGCCTCTCCCCTTTGGCTCGCTGGCATTGCTCGCACCCTCTTACATACTCCCGTACATCTTCCCTCACCTTAGGCCACCAAAATTCCCTGGTGACCAACCACATGGTTTTGTGTTGTCCAAAATGCCCCGCCGTGGGGCTGTCGTGCAACTGCTTGAGTACCCTCCCCCTTAAGTCTCCTTCAGGGATATACAGTGCCCCTTTGTAATACAAAGCTCCATTTCTTTCCTCGAAACCCCCTGGTTCCTCTCCCTCACCCCTAAGACCTCTGAGCTTATTCTGGGCGTATTCATCATTCTCTGTTTCCTCTACCAGTTCTCTTTGTCCCACCAATGCCGCCCCACACACCCAGCGGTCCTCTGGAATGACATGTCTCTCTTCGGGTGCTCCCTCCCCCTCCAAATATTCAGGTTTGCGTGAGAGAGCGTCCGCCCTAATGTTCTCTGGGCCTGGCACGTAACAAATCTCAAAGTTAAATTTGGAGAACTCCTGGGCCCATCTCACTTGCCGTTGGTTGAGCACTCGTGCCGTCCTCCAATACTCTAGGTTCTTGTGGTCAGTGCACACTTGCACCTTATGTTGTGCGCCAATTAGCAGGTGCCTCCATCTCCGGAACACCTCATGAATGGCTAGTAGTTCTCGGTCATACACCGTGTAGTTCCTCTCGGATTTGTTCAGCTTTCGCGAAAAAAAGGCACACGGTCTCCACTCTGACTCCTCCTTCCCTGGCTGCAGAAGCACCGCCCCAATCGCTCTGTCTGATGCGTCAGTTTCCACTCTCATCGGTTTTTGTAAATCCACATGCAGGAGTTGTTGTTCCGAGGCGAAGGCCCTTTTTAGTTCCTCAAATGCTCGCTCCGCCTCCTCAGTCCAAACGAACTTCTTCTTACTGCTGAGACAGTCCGTAATGGGCGCCGTCAGGTGGGCAAAGTTTCGGATGAACTTACGATAGAAGTTCCCAAATCCTAGGAACCTCTGCACATCCTTCCTTGTTTTGGGTGTTTTCCATTCCAGCACCGCCTGGACCTTGCCGGGATCCATGGCCAATCCCTTGTCTGACAGGCGATACCCCAGGAATTCCACCTCCTTGGTATGAAACTGACACTTCTCCAGTTTCACCCACAGCTGGTTGGCTTGCAGCCTGCTCAATACTTCTCTGACGTCTCTCACATGCTGCTCCTCATTCTCAGAATACACCAACACGTCGTCTAAGAAGGCCACACAATTCTTGTAAAGCAAAGGCCCCAGGACGTGGTTCATAAACGATTGAAAGCACGCGGAGCCTGCTTGTAGGCCGAAGGGCATAACGAGATATTCAAATGCCCCTAAAGGGGTGAACATGGTGGTTTTCCATTCATCCCCCTTCCTTATTCGTATCAGGTTGTACGCCCCCCTTAGGTTCAGCTTTGTGAAAATCTTTCCCTTCCGCACCCTTGTCAAAATGTCGTCAATCCTGGGCGTAGGGAAGGCCACTGGTTCTGACACTGCGTTCAAGGCCCTGAAGTCACACACCAGCCTCGGCTTGTCCGTGTTTTTTTTATCCACAAAAAACACTGGGCTGCCCCCCACCGCCCTGGACTCTCTGATGAACCCTCTCTTCAGGTTCTTGTCAATGAACTCCCTTAGCTCCTGCATCTCTCTGTCTGACATGGCGTACAGCTTGCCTACAGGGAGCTGTGCCCCAGGGAGTAAATTGATTTGACAGTCAAAGGGTCTATGCGGGGGTAGTTGGTCAGCTTCCCTTTCGCTGAAGACGTCGCGGAGATCTGCGTATTGTCGTGGTACCTTCACGTTCTCCGTTACTTCAGTCCCTGCTAGGGTGGCTTGGGCCCCTGCCAAACCCTTTCCCTCTTTGCAATGTTCTAAGCAATGTGCTGAACCAAAAGAAACCACTCTCTGATGCCAGCCCACCAGCGGATCATGTAACGCTAGCCAGCTCATCCCCAATATAATGGGAGCTCCTCCCAAGGTGGCCACATTAAACGCTATCAGTTCGGTGTGCCTTGCCACCTTCATTATCATTGGGACAGTCTGCAAGCTGACTTCTCCTCCCAACAGCTCCCTGCCATCGATCGTGGTCACCTGCAGGGGGTTGCTTAAAGGGATCGTCTGTATCTGGTGTTCAGCTGCAAACTCTTTGCTCATGAAATTGCAGGAGCTGCCTGAGTCCAACAGCGCCTTTATCTTTAGAGGGTGTCCGTTTGGCAGCTCTAGCGCCACTTCTATCACTAGGGCGGGTTTAGGAGGTTCTGGCGTGGGCACTTTCACTGCTCTTTGGCCTGGCTGCTGTGCCCCGACGGTGGCAGCCAGGCGTTGGCTTTTACTTGCTCCGGTATTTCTTCCTCTCTTCCCTCCACAGCTCCCACCATCCCTTGCCATTCCTTCCTCTGGGGGCAGACTCTGGCAAAGTGACCTGGCTGTTGGCAGAGATAGCATTTCCGGGTGCCTTTTCCCTCCTTCTTTCCCCCCTCACTGGGCTTTGAAACTGCGCGCGCGCGCGCTGTTCCGATTTCCATCGGCTCTGCCGGCGGGAAAGTTGGCTCTGGAATGTCTGGAATGCGGAACTCCTTCCAACGTTCCCCCTTCCCTTCCCGCCTCTCCAATGCTCTCGCCTCCTGGCGCGCTCCTATGGTCAGCGCAGATTTGGTCAGCTGGTCCATAGAATCCGCCCTGGGGCCCCGGGAAAGTTCGTCTTTCACAGCCGAAGAAAGCCCTTCTTCAAATAGAATTTGAATGGGTTCCGCCGATAAGTCCCACCCCAATCTGTGAACCAGCATGGTGAACTCAGTCCAGTACTCACGGACAGATCGGCTCCCCTGTTTGCAAGCCATTAACTGTCTGCGCACCACTCCCTGTTCAATATCGCTGGAAAACATCAGATCCATGACGCGAAAGAACTTCATCGTGTCCTTTAGGACGTCACTATTCGCTGCCATCAGGGGTCTAACCCAGTCTCTCGCCCCCTTTTCAAGATGCCCAATCACGAAAGCCACTCGTGATTCCTCGTCAGGGAATTCATCAAACTGCAGATTGAGGGCATACTGCATCTCTGTCCGAAAGGCATGATAGTCTTTGGGCTCCCCCCCAAACTTCTGCACCAATCCTGGTACCTTTCTGGCGAGCTGGGTGGCTTTCCCCTTTTTGTCTGCATCCTGAGCCCTCCTCTCCTCAAGCCTCGCCGTCTGCAGCGCTAGCTGGACCTCCAACACCCGGTACCTTTCTTCCAGGCTTGGACCCGCTCCAGCTCCTGCTTCTCCGGTTCCGGCTGGGTTGCTCATGATGCCTTCTCCTGCACAAGCTGCTTTCAAAGACTGTCGGAATGCTGTGATGGGATGATGAGCTGCTTGTGCGTAAAATCGTATCCCCTCAGAGTTTGTTCAAGTCCACAAACCTCTGTCTGTGACGGAGCCCCTCAGACATGGCTCCTCTAGTCACTAGCACATTCCGACAGTGGTTGCTTTCGGAATCGCTTCCAACATAAAAGCTCCTTAACGGAAACACGTCTTCTGGACTCTCTGCGTGACAGTTTCCGGCGAGGAGTGGGTGTCCCTACAGGAGGTCCTGAAACCTCCCCACTGTTTTCGCTGGAAGTGTCTCTGAGCCATCCCTCCAGCTCACTTTCCCTCGGCTCACCTCCTCTCCCCCTACTGGTTCCCTCTTCAGCTGCTGAGTCTCTCCCAACTTGTGTGAGCCCTTTCACCTCCCTTCCTTCCGATGGCAGTTCCCTGACAGGCGGTATAAAAATACTTTTAAAAATAGCTAAATGACAAAACAAGTGGGTCTAGCAGGGTTTGAATATCTTCAAAATAGCAGACGTTTGAATACTTTTTGCAAGTATTTTTTACATTGTTGCTAAACAACAATAACGCTCTCCAGTGTGTTTTTATAGGGGGGGAAAATACCTGATACCCAAACATGCTAGCTTGTTCTGTTTTTCAGTTAAGATTACGATGGTGAATGTTAAGGTTGAAAGAGTGAATTTGTAGATAGTGTATGGTATAAAACACCCTTCCACGATATTCCGGTGTCTCTGATGATGCTCCTTCAGAAGTTACAAAAGACCAAACGTGGCACTAAACATGGAAGCATTATAAAACAATATTTGTGTTGTATATAATTTAATATAGGAGTGCCTTTTTCAAAACAGTATGCTACAGGCCTGTTGCAGAATACACTAGATTGCTTTGCTCTGATTCAACATTACTGAAAAGGCTTCTCTAAAGTACTGTAAGAAAATAAATGGGCACATGTATAATAATGGCACAAACACAAAGGAATTAAGAAGGAAGCATGGATGGAAATATGAAAGGCTTCTGCTCCAACCTGTATTCCCCCCCAAAAAAATTATTAACATATTTATCTGAGTTGTATTTTGACTTGAATTTATTAGTTGAAGTACCGTATCTATCAGGATGATACTTAATACTTTTGATATTACAAGTAAACTGTCTCTGCAGGAAATTTCTAGAAAGCTCTGTCTGGTGATCTATATGAAGCCAAGATGTTTACTAATTATACACTTCTCCCTTTCTCTTAAACACACAAAGTTCTAGCACCTTCTAGGTATTCTGGATTGACCACTCCTGCCTCCTTAACACCAGAGGGCATAAACTGTTGACTAAGTCTGTGATTCCCAAGTTCTTTGAAACCATTAGCCTGTACAATCAAAATTTGTAAGGCTGAGACCTAAGAGTTCATGCCAGAAACATCTGTCGTCTAAACCATACAATGTCTGTGCAGAATATAACCTTTAAACCATTAAAAGGAAAATGGGAATCTTTAAATAACTTGAGCCAGAGAATAAAGGGAGCTATCTGACTTGAACTCAGAGGAGTCACAGTCTTGAATACAGATTTGGCTCCTTAAGATTGGGATTGAACTGAAGCTGGAATGAAATAAACAGTGGAGTCTCAGAAGTTTAAAGCTTAAAGGAAGTCATTCATCATAGGGAAAGAATGTTTGATCTGACACGCAGTAGTATAGCTCACAAACTTTATCTCTACAGCATTTATCTCTAGTCTCCTTGCAAATTCCAATAATAGGAGAAGGCATTCGCTGAAAAAATTCAATAGGTTTCAATAACTGTGAACAGAAGTCTATATGGAATGTATAAGACAGTGGACATTGGCGACAATATAATTTTTACTTCACTACATATGGATTGATTTTGGATCTCTATTTTCCATCAATTTGATTACAGGAAATATAATTTCTCAGTGCTTTCTTCAGAGATCTTCATATTTATCTTGAAAACTCCAAATAGCTGGCTGTGTTGGTCTGTTGTAGCAAAAGCAGCAAAAACTGTTCTGTCACCGCAAAGAAGTAGTGACGAAGCTGTGGCCCTATAGATGTCTCTGGACTACAAGTCTCATCATCCCTGACCACTGATCATGCTCGCTGGAGCTGATGTATTCCAAAAACATCTGGAAAGCCACAGGGTACTCACTGCTGCAGTAAGCGCTAATTGCTTACAGCACAGGCCTATACATGTCTATTCAGAAGTAAGAGCCACTAAGTTCCACAGTGAGGCCCTTTTCAAAGGTCAGATGATGGGCCTGGCCACAAAACATCTCTGCTGGTTAGTTGCTTGGTTTGGTGATTTATCTTGGATTGAAGGAATTATTAATGAGAAGCCAAGTCACTGCTGGGTGCTCCACAGCTAGAAGGTGCTACCTTGTTCTTAGAAGTTCAGGCAAGCAGCAGCAGCCGTGAGTGGCCAAAGCAGTGATCAGAACTGATCTTCAATTTGTTGGCTCTCATCCAGTCCATCACCGGGGCAAGACAACAGTCCAGCACCGTCACACCTGCAGATTTAAAGCAGAAGGAGAGCTGTGGGTCATCAGCATATTGGACACCTCTCTGTTTTTTTAGGCCATTATTAAACAACCTTAGGGGCTTCATTGAATCATAGAAACAATACAGGGCCCTGCTTAGCTTTGCAAATGTGCTAGCAGTTTTATTGCTGCACCAGTATGATCAAACAGTTCCTATTTGTCAACAAAGTACATAGTCAATATGAATTGTGGCTAATGTTATCTACCTTTCTGTTTATCTCTGATACCTGCATATGTAAATGTATCACAGATGATTTTTGTTTAGCTGCTCTGCCATTGCTCAGCACAGAACACATGCTCTGCAGGTATAAAGGTTTCAGGTCGAGTCCCCCGCATTACCCCCAGGCAGTAGATTCTGGCAAATATCTCTTTTTGATACTTTGCAGAAGCATTGCCAGCTGCTGTAGATAGTAGTGGGCAAGATGGACCACTGGCCCAGTATTAGACAACTTCAGCCCTTCAAAAGAAAGATGTCAAGCGGGTTCCCCAAGGCACTTGTGAGGTTACAATCCAACTGCCCCAGGAATAGGGAAATGGCTTGGTTCTTTTCAAGTGCTTCCACTAGGAAATGAAGCAGCTGTTAGTTCAAATTGAAAAACAATTTTTTCCAGACCTTTATTCAGGATTTCTTTTTAAACTAGCCTCTAATGTGGGCTCACATGACATTTCTCATTGTGATGCTACATGGTGCATTTCAATGGTCTCCTCATGCAGTTCAGAAGTGCAAAGCTGGCTGGGAGTGTTAAAGCCCATCTACCAGGTGGTGTGTGGTTAGGTGTTCCACATCCTGAAAAATATATAGTGTCTCCTTTGAGATGCATACTGCTGGGGAATTGTCTAAATTGTTGAGGGCCGATCAAATGGGGTTGGGCATGTCCACTTACTGAAAGATGTTTAAAATAATGAATGATAATGACAAAATAATATCAGTGCCTAGAAATGTTTCTTTTAGTTTACCTCATAATTTTTCATTCAGCAGTTTTATTATCCATTAAGCTGTCAGTTTTGAAAGCAAATTTTCAATGGTTGTACCCTAATCTCTTAAATGCTGTTGTTGTGATACTCTTTAGGATTGTATGTTAGCTTGATACTTGCTATTCAGATTTCTAGGATAAAATATGTCCTTTCTTTATATTAAGTACCTTTTATTTGAAATTATGCACTTATTAGTTTTTGAAGAGCAAGATAATATTTATCCAAGAGTTTGCTATAAAAAGTAGTGCACCCCACTTACACACAAAGCTCTTGAAATAATTGCAGAGTTTGAATGTTTTAATTTCTTTTATTTAGCCATGCAACTCACTAGAGCATTCTCAATGGTGAGAGCTCTGTTGATGCTGTTGCAATTTCATCCTAGTTCACTTTTGCTGCTATATTTTACCTATAGTGCATCTATGTTTTCTGCACAACATCCCTAAAAGGTAAAGGTTACAGTTTACCTGACAATTAAGTCCAGTTGCGAACACCTCTGGGGTTGCGGCGCTCATCTTGCTTTACTGGCTGAGGGAGCCGGTGTTTGTCTGCAGACAGCTTCCAGGTCATGTGGCCAGCATGACAAAGCCACTTCTGGCGAAACCAGAGCAGCACATGGAAACGCCATTTACCTTCCCACCACAGTGGTACCTATTTATCTACTTGCACTTTGATGTGCTTTCGAACTGCTAGGTTGGCGGGAGCTGGGACCGAGCAACGGGAGCTCACCCTGTACCAACACACATCAGTGCTTGCACCATTTCTGGTGCACTGAAAAGAAGATAGAAGAAGCTGGTCTGAATTCGCCTTTAGAGGAAATATTTTGGGGTGACACTAAAAATATATATGAAACTAAAAATAATAATGAAAACATGGTGCACATTCACATGCAAACTTTATATAAAGAAAACTTTTCTCAGTAGTTTGGTGAAGTACATCTGCTCCCACTTCTGTCTCTTCTGCAAATGCATTAGATGATCTTACTTTTTGAATGAACCATAGCTAAAATATTCCCTGACACAGATTCCCATACACAGCATATAATCACCAAATTTTCCTTCGCCTGTGTTGTACAGGCTCCTGAGCTTCAAGCACGCCTTGACACATGCTGCATGCATTGTGGGTCACCAGGTTGTTCTTTTTACTAAGACCCACACCTATCTTATCAGAAAGCACTTTCTGTGTGTAACAAAAGCCTGGAAGCTGTTTCACAGACATTCCAGTTACCCAATATTATATTCAAGAGAGGGGTTTTTTTTGGGGGGGGGGCTGTCTGCTAACCTTTTGAAATTTAAAATCATTCTCCAACCATTTTCTACCTTGAAGCACAGAGAAATATGGAATCACAATTTGTATGATACATAATGCTGGGTCTCTAAACCATCATAGGTTTGAAATGTGTTCTCAGTATTCAGCAGAAAGAGATGAAGGCTATCAGGAATAGATCACTGGGAATAGCAGCTCAGTGCCCTGTACAAATGCAAATTGAAAACAGACTGTGAGGAGTGGTGAGGAAAGGGAAGAAATCTGGAGATGCCACATGTTTTCACAGCTTAAGTTAAAACGAATATCAGTGCCAGAAAGGTTTAGGCAATGGAGTGAGTCAAGGCACTGATGAATCCAGGGGTTTTGCAGAATGCAAAGATCCCTGTGATTCTCGGGTAGTAATCTGCAGCTTCAGTACTAGTGAAAGTTAATGCTAGCAGTGATACCTGACTAGGCACAGCATTGGTACAATAAAAGTAGCGTTTCTGCCAAAGCTACAGTATGGGAAGATATAAGGGTTTTGTGGAAAGCAGGAAAGTGGATGGGCATAAGTCCTAATTTATATGTCACAGCAGCACTAGTCATTACCTAGATCGAGATCTCCAGCCTCTGACTAGTGAAGTGGCAAGCAATTTTTTAAAAAAGTGACATTGTTCTCTTCCAGAGCTCCACACAGTCCCCAGACTTGCAATGGAATGTATCATTGGAATCTTGCAATATACCAGTGGAAGTAAGTGATTGGGTGAGTATTGCACAGGAAATGGAAATGTACACAAACACACCCACACATCTCTGCTGAAGGCCCTCAAGGACTAGCTGCATCTGTAGCAACTATCCAAAACACTTGTGAACCATATACTGTACAGAGACTCTTTTTACCAGCCAACCAGTAAAATAAAAGGTTAGCAGCAAGAGCAAAGGTTGCTTAGCACAACAGAGTCTGTTTGTTTTATATTTTTGTGGAGATGGTTTCATTATTAATATATGAATAATGAACAAAGAAGATAATGTTGGGACCATTATTCCAGGAACTGACAAACAGAGCAGGAAACTTTCCCCACAATTGTTATTAACGCTGATGTATACTACATCCTGTGTAAGTTGATGTACTGTCTTGTTGCATGATGTACTGTCTTGTTGCATACTGCCTCAGTCTCTGCTTACAGGCCCTTATCCATGGTTTGTGTTTCTTTTGGCACAGTGGAGACTGAGGTGTCTTTGTGATATATGGTTTATTTACAAATAGATATTACCTGAGTCTGCGATGGAGAGATTGACAGCATCAACACACCATAGCTGCAGTCTTGGAGTCAAACAGGAATCAAGCATCACTCTGACCAGAGGCACCAACTTGTAAGGGAGATTGAGGAAGGCAACATCATCACGTCAGGAAGTTGGAGGAGCCAGGAACACAGTGGCAGCGCAGATTAAATGGCCACCAGGGGTTCCTCCTCCTCCTCCTCCTGCTGCTGCTGCCACCATCTAGGGGCAGAAGGAGAAGAAGGAACCGGCCACTGAAGCCACACCCCTCTATGGTGGCTCATTTACCAGAAGTAAAGCATTTAGCGTTAATTCTAGGACATCAGGAGGCTAAGTTTGGTCAGAATTGTGAATATACTTCCAGAATTAACATTAAATACATTACTTCTGCTTTTTAGACATCATCTACCCATGTATGGAACCAAAAGGGCGCATTGGTTGCCAGATGTGATTTTTTCCCAGCTATCCTAACCCACTATAATGGCCCATTATCCCAATAGGAAGCTAGGCTGGCTATTCCAGGAATTTGAATCCTGGATGATATGCATGCTGGGCTAAGGAGGGTCTCAGCATTCAGCCTATTTCCCCTCAACTCATTACAGTATCATAGGATTAGGAGGCAGGTTGTCATCATGCTGCAAGAGTCTATTCACTGCTCCAGAGCTGCACCTAAGCCCCAGTGGTAGTGCAAAAGCTGCACAGCAGCCCCAGCTGATGCAAAGCATCCATTGATGCGACATAGTCACCAGTGCCCTGTGAATTAATCAATGGACAAATGACAGGTAATATTGGCTCTATCTGATAGTCAGTCCACTGGAAGATGAGACACAGGTGAAAGGATCCTTTTCACAGAGCCTCCAGCTTGTCAGTTACCCATGTGTAGTCTGTGGTAGGAAGAGTTTGTTGAGCGTAAAAAAGCAGGCACAGTGGAGCAGAATGTCTTAGCCCCATTCCCATTCAACCTGCATCTAGAGCTGTCCAACTTCAAATCAGTACACAGTTAATTATACATAACTTCCATTGACTTCAATAGGTTTTAATGTGTGCTGGGTTTGAGCCTTTGTCTTCACCACTCGCCATCCCACCCCAATTGCTCTCTATATTTCAAAATATACGCAAACATAAACGCAAAACATAACGCAAACATAAACAAAACCCAACAGCACCACAAACATAACCTCTCTTATTTTGGGCTTGGTATACTAAAGTACTCAAACTACTTCCTTTGATGGCATTTTGTGAATTTCAAAGAAACCATGTCAGAGCGTGTAATTTGAGGGCTGTAGTTAAAGTGTAATGTACACATAATTAGGATTTATTTTCCTTCTGCTTCTCATCCCAACTCATATTGTCCTTTCACTAAAGAGCTGATTAGGATTGATAGCATTACTACAGCAGTGTCAGAGTTTGCATTAAGAAAATAACTGCATCGGGTTCATGCATACCAATACCCACCCCAATCCAATCCTTATAAACCTCTTGCACATGCTTCACATTTCTAGATCTGACATTTCAAGAGCTCAGCTAGATTTTGAAAATGGGCATAATTGTCAGTAATTCCTGGTTAATAAGTAAAAAACTTTTGGCACAACACAGATGCTAACATCATCATTCTGCACAGCAACATCTAGTAAGTTCTTTGGAAAAAAAGAAAAGAAAAGCCATTTTGCAGAAGAGATTTTTATGAGTGTTTTTTTTAACAAAAACTTATTTTCTTTTCTTTTCTCAGAACAGAAGGCTATCAGTTACAAAAAAGAGCTTTGTAAGCAATAGGCTTTTTTCTGTTTTCTGTTTTTTTGCCTAAAGGAATATTTTCATGAGGCCTTGAGATTCAAGAAGGAATTTTTAAACAACTGCTTTTCATATTAATGTAGATTTAAGAATGCCGAAGCTCCTTGAAAGTTTTATAAAGAACAAAACTCCTATTCCTATGGCTTTATGGGGCTCTCCCTAGATTACTTCTTAAAAAAAATAAAAAATAAGAGGGGCAAAGGTTCAAAACACTTTACAAACATCAGCCTGATGAATGACATTTATGGTCTTTCCCACCATATTGGCAGCTAGACATATTTCATTTAAGAAGGAAATGGATCCTAAATCATAGAAGAAGAAAATCGCAAATGAATATGTTTTACAAACATTGGAGTGGAAAAGAGCTGTCAGTGAATGGGCCTGAAAAAGCTTTCTAATTAGCTATTATTCACAGGAACATATTAACCCTATCAAGAAAAGCATGTCTGCATGGGGTTTTGTTTGGGCTCAGGAGCATTGAAGAAATAAGTGGAAACCCTTTTAAGCCAGGGTTTAGAAGGAACTGGTAAAAGGCAGAAGAGGAAATTTTTGCAGCATTAAAATTTATTATTGTTAATATATAGGGTTTGCCATATGTATGTGTGTATTCTTCTGCACACACATAAGGTATCTAGTTGTTTGTTAAATTAAAGAATTAAAGTATATCCCACAAAAAAGACAACAGCCTGTAGGGAACCATCCATGCACAGGTGGCCCATGAATTTGATGAGCTGAAGCTATTTGCTTCGGGCAATGGACCCTCTCCCCTCCCCACCACTGCACTGCCGACACAGCCAACACCATTGCCCTCACCATGGCCACTGCATCCTCACCACTGTGCCTTCAGCCACTGCTGCTACATCATGGCAGCAGTGTGAGAAAAGCCACAGGTGAGGGTACAATTGCAGTGATGGGGTTGGCAGCAGCAAGGGTGCAGACTTTATTTTGGGGGTGAGGATCATGTTCCCTACTCTAGGGGTTTTTTTTTGGGGAGGCAATCAGTATGAAAACTGGGAACAAGAGGGAACTGCCTCTGCCGAAGTTTGAACAAATAAGTCCAGGAGCTATTGTGCTGGGTGAGAAAAAACTGGACAAGTCACATTTTTTTCTCACTGCCTGGCAATATCTTCTGTGAAGAAAAAGAGAAAGATTGATATTTCTTAGAAAAAAAAGAATGACTGAGTAAGAAGCAGGCCACCCCAGTAGTCTTACTCTATGGCTTACGCCCTGCTCTCTCAGCCAAACCTCAACATGCTTACTTCAAAATCCCTTCGAAAACAACCGTTGTGATTGGAGTGCAGTGGGAAGTAATTCACTGTGATTAAAATCTAGACGTGTCCATCAAAGCTCAATATCCCCCTTCTGCTTCAACTCTACCTCTCCATCACATCCCTTCTCAAGTTCCGGGTGTTTCCCCAGTCAGTTTGGGGAAACGCCAGAAAAAAGAAAAGGGGAAAGAGAAATGGCCGCACATTTAACTCTCTCAAAAACCCAAGGCAACTCAGAAGTTAGGCACTCTTCGACCTGCCTCAACACTCCTTGTTAACAGCTCAATCTGATGTGGTAACTTGAAAGACCCCCTTGAACCAACCAGATCCATTGTGTTATCCAGGGTAGGCACAGAGCCAATGCACACACCTTTTAAGGACTGCAGCCATAGAAATCCCTCTTAGAAAGATGGACGTTTACTGGCCATGCCCTGTAGTTGTCAATCCTCTGTTTATGTTTTTGACAGTAGAATGTGACAGTGGAATCCCTTCTATATTTACATTTTGCCATCCTTATATTTTTGAAAGTTCAAGCAATCGTTTGTGAAAGATCTTTCTGTCACTCTGCACTTTGCATACCAGTAATAGCCATCCCCCTGAGTCTACACTGGTTCAGAGGGTTTTGTCACTGCTGCTGAGAATAAATGTTCACCGTGCAAAAATGGCAGGCAAAAAGTCACGCCAGGGTGATATCACATCATCAAAATGAATATGAGAAGTGGGCCTTGGAGGAATAGCTGAGACAAATCATAAACACGTACGTTTTCCTGTGTTGCCAATAGAAATAGATGTTCTTTTCTCTCAGTTTCTTGTCCAATTTTAAGTTCACTTAATTTCCACACAATTTTCTTTAAAGTCCATGTGAACATTTATATGCCTTTTTCATGTGCATTTCTCTCAGTATATGCATTTTTGTACATGGTGTTGCCTATTAGCACATTTTGGAATCAACTTGCCCTAATATAACAATATAGGTAATCAGCTGTATTTGGGTTAGCAGGGGTCAGCAAACTTTTTCAGCAGGGGGCCGGTCTACTGTCCCCAGACCTTGTGGAGGGCCAGACAATTTTTTTTTTTGGGGGGGGGAGAATGAATTCCTATGCCCCACAAATAACCCAAAGATGCATTTTAAATAAAACGACACATTCTACTCATATAAAAACACCAGGCAGGCTCCAAAAATACAGTGGTGCCCCGCAAGACAAATGCCTCGCAAGACGAAAAACTCGCTAGACGAAAGAGTTTTCCATTTTTTGAGTCGTTCCGCAAGACGAATTTCCCTATGGGCTTGCTTCGCAAGACGAAACGTCTTGCGAGTTCTTGCGAGTTTGTTTCCTTTTTCTTAAAGCCGCTAAGCCGTTAATAGCCACTAAGCCGCTAAGCCGCTAAGCCGTTAATAGCCGCTGAGCCGCTAAGCCGCTAATAGCCGTGCTTCGCAAGACGAAAAAACCACAAGACGAAGAGACTTGCGGAACGGATTAATTTCGTCTTGCGAGGCACCACTGTAACCCAGAGATGCATTTTAAATAAAAGGATACATTCTACTCATGTAAAAACACGCTGGTTCCTGGACTGTCCGCGGGCTGGATTTAGAAGGTGTTGGGCCGGATCTGGCCCTTGGGCCTTAATTTGCCTACCCATGGGTTAGCATATTGGTTCAGGAAGTGAGAATAAAGAAAGGTTTGCATAAAATGCAAACTGAATGAATTTCTTCCATATCCCTTCTTCCAAATTGCATATGAATGCATCATGTTATTTTATTTCTTTGGGATGGAAAAAAGAATGCCCCAGCTATGTGGAGTTAATGTTAGATCTAATTTTTAAATAGCAAAGGAAGGAAGGAATATTGAAAGAGGTTTCAATAAGATGTGTATTTTCGATGGACCAGGAAATGGCAAGGTCCGTTGTCTAAATGTCAAGTGGATTTGCAAACCTGGAGTATATTTGCTAATAGGCTTTTGTTATCTCTGCTTCCTTATGGATGTGCTGTAATGGAGGAGAAATGTGTACAAACAAAAACGAAGTATTTTTGTACGCACTGTCAGAGAACAGTGGCTGATCATTTCAGTGGGTAGCACTCTTAGCAGGGTTGCCTAGCAACACCAACTCATCATTGATGCTACTCTGAAGGTCTTGTGGGTAGAAGGAATCTTTGCTTGTTTGTGTTACTGAAAGAGATAGGACTAATTCCAGATGTCTAGAAATGCAAGTAACTTTGAACTGGTAAATGACCTTTCAGAATATTTCTACTTGTTAGTCATCCAGTTTTAATTCATAATAATATGAATTTTCACAGGGTGTGTGAGATATATTTTTATTTCTTCTCCCTGGATCAGGGTGTCCTGAAGAATACTATCTTGGTAATCACACATCAACGTAGCATTCATAGATCTCCTACAAACCATCAGGAATGCTATCCTATGAGGAACGTATACCACTACACATCACTGAGCTTTTCCACTTACTTATCTCACACATTATTTAAGATTTTGGGACATCTTGTATTTTCAGATCACTGGCATTGGCAGCTTGTCTCCATGATATGACAGCACATTTATGATTGCCTTAAAGCAATGCATCTTCAGCTCTTGCCCCAGAAGTCCCACATCTTGCTGAGATACACTGATTATGTCATCACCTGGACCCAGTCATTCAACTTATGCTTGGACCAGTTCAACCACAGCTCAATATTTGGAATATTATTTCCACCCCAGAAAATAATTATCTCCCTTAGGTGTTAAGCTAGCATGGCAAGAAAAATGGGATCACCATTAATGACTGCTGTAGCAAGGTAAGACTGATAAATTATAAACACCATCCTGAAATTGAGGAGAAATAAATAACTCAAGATCATCATTCATGGAAAACTATGCTAAAATAAAACCATATAACCTAATGACTTGAAAGAGTTTTGACTCCACAGTTTTAACTGCTGATACACTTCAAATTGAGTAAATTATATAAAACAGAAGCATTACAGATCATTGTACATTTGTGGTGTCCAGGTCTAGGTCCAGCAGTTTACCAGATCAGGTACTGGTTGAGGGCCCAGGGATTGGGGGCGGGGCTCAGCATTCCAAGGCGGCTGTGCCACCAATCACATCCCCTCCTTGCTGGGCTCCCAGATAGTGTTTTTAGCAGTGGGTGGGCACAGCACCACTTCTGAATGGCACACAAGCTTGCATTCTCAGTGGCTGATCATCAGTTTTAAGTTAAGTTACTCTGGCCCATAGATCTATGAAATGATTGATTTCACTGATAGATCTATGAGATCTGGGGTAAATTAAGAAGGTTGGTGGCCAGTGCAGATGGGAGGCAATTTTGGCTCCCATCAAAAGTAGTACTTAAGATACTTCCAGGGAGCCTAGTCAAGACCCAGCAGGGTCTTGTTGTTCTTACTGTTGTGGCAGTTGCATGTGAAGACCCCCAAAACCACCCCCAAATGAAGACACAATAGACACAGATTTTAGTTTAAGGTTTTTGACATGAAATTTTGGGCACAACTTTATTAATTACAGCATGTGAGTGGTTGCTTAGGCATTGGTTCCAGACTACCTGAACCTGCACGGTGGCAGGAACAGGACTGACATTGGGCACCACCATATGTCAGTAAGGGAAAGCATCCTGGGGGAGCGAGAACTCCTTCGATCTCACAGCTCACCCCAGATGCTCCCAGGGGCTCTGGCGTGGCCCTAGCCCCTTGGATTCCTTTAACGGAATTCCCTAGCAGCAGCAGAAATGGAGGGACAGGCACAGCCAACCACGTCACTTCTCCAAAACATTGAACCAAATGCCTAACTGCCAACCTTACAAAGTTGTGATGATTTGCTACATGGTAGGCAAAAACCAAGTGGCACCAGCCAACCAGCCAAATGGCAAAATTCCTACCAGGCCCCTGCTCCAAAACAGGCAAGCCCTAGACAGGCATAGCAAGGCCATAAGAACAACCCTAAATATAGGGAGAGGAGGGCTGGTGATCCGCTGTGTGTTGCAAGAAAGTGAAACTCTCCAGCGAGGTGCTGCAGCTTAAGTAGCCCCTCAGCAGTGAATAGCCAACACAACTGACCAAATTTCTGCCCCAGCAACAGAGGGGCAACCAGTGGGGTGTTGTGGCCATCCAAACGGTCCTGCCCCACAACAGGGAGGCAGTTTCTGGTGATCTCACAGCAACACGTGCCCTCTGACGTGCAAGAGCAGAAAATATCCTTCCTGGCTGTGTTGCAAGTGTGTGGGGGATAGGGTGGAGTGTATATTAGGTCCATGGGCTAAGTGGACGCCCCCTGAAGTCTGACCCTGGCGCTGCTTATCTCCACATGAAATGGAGAGAACTTCAGTGTGACAAACTTCACTTGGATTGCACCGTGATTATTGATCCTTCACTGTGTTTTGAGATGATTCATTTATTCTATTCTTCCCAGTATAACTCTGTAGATCAAAACTACTCAGTCTAATCCAGAACACACTGCCTTTGTTCACACTGAACATGTTGCTACATAATTATTTCTTCCATACTTTAATGAAATGCAACAGATGCATTGCCTTTGAGTATACCAAAATATTTTTGTCAGCGCTCTAAAATCTGCAGCAGAAAGATAAGCTTTAAACCAAGTCCCACTCTTCAATTTCTGTTTCTTAATTATAATGTAGCATAGGGCTGAGCATTATTAATGAACTTTTGTATTAATCACTGTTTTTATCCATGTCTTTGAATACAGCTCCTTTTCTCCTCAGCCATTGTTTATTTTTATACTCTAGAGTTAAAAACTGAAGCATTTTCCTGTGTTTCTTAAAAGGGGTGACTTCCTTGACCACTAACCACTTGTCAGCTGAGCACTGATTAAAAAGTGACATAGGATATAAAAGCCTAGTCTATTTTATTATTGATTCAAGCGCGGCAAATTAAAGGATTTTCCTCTTATCCATTTCCCAATATCCCTTCTTACAAAAGATACCAACAGATAAACTAGAAGTGTCAGATTCATTAAAATTTAACTTACAGTGCTCCTAGTGCCATAGATTAGTTTTATTCCACAAATACATTTTGTCAGATACGACTAAAATAGTTACATTTGCACCTTCTATGAAACTATTTATCTAGTCAATTTTTGGTGTTGCCGGAGGTACAGATTAAAGCAGCATTACTTCAGGCCTGGAGGAGCAGCTGAAATGTGTAACTGCAATCACGTTAAAATATTTTTTGGCTGAAAATCATGCCCTTTATTATAATACCAGGACCTTTTTCATTTCCACAAATGGTACAAAGATCAAGAGAGGAAGGGGCAGTTCTAGCTTCTCTGCAACTTGATCCCACTCATGGTGCTGATCTGAATAATTTTTTTTTTTTTTGCAAATGAGCGAGACGATGTGTTCTTATAGCTGTGTGAAGGGAAGATGTGTGCTTATAGCCACATGGGCTGCAAAGAATGTTTGAACAGCAATGTTGATTTAACAAAATGCCAACTATTGTGCATGTGGGACAATTGCCAGGAGTTCTGGTCTGAGAGGGAAGTGCCAAGTGGTGAGCTAGCTCCTGGATGTCCCTCCACTTCAGTTTCTGTTATTGTTGTAGGAAGAAAGGGGAAGGAAGGAAGCACCACCGACAAAGCCAGGACTGGGGAGGAAAGCCATAGCACAACCAAGTCTGAGAGAAGAAACACTAGGGATGAAGAGGCACAAAACTAAGCTTTGTTCAGACAATCCACAAAACCCATGGGAAATAATCAGAGTGAAATAACTCTTGGAATAGCAGATGTCCAATGAAAATAATGTTAGAAGCCAAATAATAGCAATTATGCAAATTGCTTTTCTTGATGTATGCAAAACCACACACCAAAATACTTGCAATGAAACTTCTTTAGCACAGCAGTCTGCATCAAAAGTAATAAAGTGGTACCTTGGTTTACGAACTTAATCCGTTCCAGAAGTCCGTTCTTAAACCAAAGTGTTCTTAAACCAAGGCGTTCCCATAGCAGCGGGGGACTCAGTTTACAAATGGAACACACTCAACAGGAAGTGAAACATGTTCTGCTTCCAAGGCAAAGTTCACAAACCAAAACACCTACTTCCGGATTTGCAGTGTTTTTAATCCAAGTTGTTCATAAACTAAGCTGTTCCTAACCAAGGTACCACTGTACATGCAAAAGCAAACTACAGTGGTACCTCAGGTTACGTACTTAATTCATTCTGGAGGTCCGTTCTTAACCTGAAACTGTTCTTAACCTGAAGCACCACTTTAGCTAATGGGGCCTCCTGCTGCTGCCGTGCTGCCAGAGAACAATTTCTGTTCTCATCCTGAAGCAAAGTTCTTAACCTGAGGTACTATTTCTGGGTTAGCGGAGTCTGTAACCTGAAGCGTATGTAACCTGAAGTGTATGTAATGTAACCCAAGGTACCACTGTATTATAAAACAAATGGTGGCAGGAATTCTAACTCTTTTACATCTGTGGTATCAACTGATTTCTTTTTCTTCAAAGACTACAAGTGTAAGACTGAACAGAGAGGGGAAAGATGCCTGTAGCTTGGAAATATACTTCCTTGCCACTAGCCTGTGAGAGTAGAAACCTCTGAGCAAAAGCACGCATCAGTTCAGAATCTCAGAGTTGAAGATAATGACAAAGGATTCTGATGAAGATAATGACAAAGGATTCTGAAAAGTAATCTTTGGATAATGTGACAAAGTGTGTTTGTTTCAATTTCCCCCTGATAGTTAACACAAATTTAAGGTTTTTTGCAATCAAGTGGTATATAAATTGTATGAGAGAATAAATAAATTTCAATTTCTTTTACTAGGGTTCTCCATAAATGCAGCCTAATTAGGGCTATAAACACTTCTAATAAAAATGTAACTGCTGCTTTGTTTGAAAAAAACCCACACCCTCTGTAGTTCCACAGTCATTGAGGACAGGCTCAGTTTGTAATGCCTGACATTCACTCCTAACACAAGCAAACACTGGGAAAGCTAAACTGCTTATTATTATTATTATTATTATTATTATTATTATTTAAATGTAGAAGTGAGAATGCAACCCTCTTGGCCACCTCTTCATGATTTTAAGTTAATAACAGCAAGCAACAAACCCATGATCTTCCAACTGATAATATGAAACTAATATTATTAAGTTGGCTTAATAAAGGTATTGCTGCAATATATCTTATGATGGAAAGAGCACCCCTTTTACTTTCCCCAAAGGTCCCTAGACCTCCAGCACATGAAAATTTCATCTGTTTCTGCCAGAAGGTAAAAAAAAAGGTTTTCTTTTTAAGGATCCTTCATAATAGTGACTCTCAAGAGCACAGAGCTTTGTTTTATATAGAGTAGCTCAGAACCTTAATCAGACTAAAGCAAACAGATCAGAATTTTTAAAGCACACAGACCCAAGGCAAACCCTGCACATCTCTACAAAATACCACCTTTATGTCAGTCATCACAGCAACATCGTGATGCCATTGAACAGAATACTAGAAGAGCAGGCAAGCCATCTTAATAGGAATTCAATATAACCAGTGCATTATATGAGTACTATGTGTACCCGATGAGGGGCTATGGCAAATCTACTAGGAATATAAAGGATTTTTCTTGTTTTATTAAAACACTGATTTACTGAAACCATTTTGCATTTTATTTAATGATGATGATGATGATGATTATTTATTATTGCGTTTCCCCAGCCACTCTGGGCGGCTTCCAACAAAGATCAGAAATACATTAAAATATCACACATTAAAAACTTCCCTGAACAGGGCTGCCTTAAGATGTCTTCTGAATGTCAGGTAGTTGTTTATCTGTTTGACATCTGGTGGGAAGGCGTTCCACAGGGCGGGCGCCACTACCGAGAAGGCCCTCTGCCTAGTTCCCTTTAGCTTTGCTTCTCGCAATGAGGGAACCGCCAGAAGGCCCTCAGCGCTGGACCTCAGCATCCGGGCAGAAGGATGGGGGTGGAGATGCTCCCTCAGGTATACTTTTATTAAAGTTGCGTTACTATTCATTCATTTATTTGCTGAAGTTACATTCAATGCTTTTTAAAAAAACTTCCATTTATTTTACTCCTCCACCCCCAGTTCTGTTTTGCTCTCCATTTTGTCACAGAAATTGTACTGCTCTGGGGCGTTGTGGGTGACATGGCAGGTGTCACACACAAACAAAATGGCAGTTTCTGTGGCATCCACTAATATTCCTCTCAAACGTTTCCCCTTCAACCTGAGTAAATTGCACGATCCTTCCCCATGCCCAAATTTACCTTATTTCTTTTTTCTCCTTCCAGTTTTATCTTGCATGGACTATTCTAACTGTTCCAGCCTGAAGTATCTGGAAGATTGAGTTGGACTTATCAGGATAAAATCATAGGTCAGCTGTATACTAGTTTGTAACTGTCATAGTATGGAATTCTGAGAATTGTAATTTCAAGTGCAATTTTTCCAGAGGTTTCTAGCCCATCATTCCAGAACTACAGTTACCAGGATACCCTGTAAGGGGGACTGATGATTATTACTGAAATGTAGATATACTCGGTTCTGCAAGGTCCAAGTTTCTACACTCTTGCTACACAAATAAGGTTAAAAAAGCAGTTTCAGGACAATAAGTAATCTTTCTGTGTCAGGATCCCAGTGAGTACATTAAGAGGCTTGGTTTTCTGTATGCAAACGAAAATATGTTTCTGAGCCTGAGCTGAGCATGACCTGGATTTAAAATATCTTATAAAAGCAGCAAATCATCTTTAATTTAAATCCTCCATGCTGTAATTTATATATCCTCTGTGAATTTTAATGATACAATATATTTAATTTATTCAATTTGGGCCCAGTATTAGTCCAGAAGCCACTCAATCAATAAGACCTTTGAAAAAGCTTTAGAAAATAATCATAATAAAATATCTGTCTAGGAAGATTTAGATAAAAAGAACACCAATAGTATATAAGTAGAAAGACAGCTTCAAGTGACTCTGTTTTGATTTTAGCAAAGCCTTCAAGCATCATAATTTGCTTTAATGTTAACAGTTCTGAACATTGGGTTTGGTTTGAGGGCCAGTGGGATTAAGGTTTATTGGCTTTCTCTGCTCAAGTGTCTTGGACACATTCCATAGCTAACCCTACAAGGACTTTTGCTGAGATCTTTCTATTAGCCATATGATCCCTTCATCATATCCTATATTATCAATATGAGTTGCCAGCATGTAGATTAGCATAGGTAGGAAGTTGGGGAGAAAGACAGGGCAGGTGTGGATCCATACCAATGTCAGTAACTCCCAAGGTATTGAGGAAGACATTTGTCAATACAACCCCCTTCTCCATCCTCCCAAGAAGGCAAGCAGTAGGGGCACTCCACGCACCACCTTTCAGTCCTAGGGAATGCTCAACCTGGATAGTATCTCACAGGCAAAAGCCTTCAGGCAGTCAACATAGAGGCTGGGTGACCATCCTCTAGGTGAAATGAAGGGAGATGAAGGAACTGCCATTGGAGAATGACTCTCAAGCATTCCCTAAGGCCCATTCCCACCCCTTGGGCTTTCTTCCTTTAATTTCCCAGTCCCATGATGGAAGCTGAATGGGACAGAGAATAAGTTCCTGCCACTGTGGGACCATGGGGAACTTGAGCTCAGCAAGTCCCCAAGAGAACATATGATGAGGCAGTTATAATGATCCAAATAAACTAAAAATATATAGTAAGACCCCAATTAACAGCAAGATTCCGCAAGCCTCACTGCTGAAGCAGGGGTTGTGGGTAGTCAAATTCACATATGTTCATGTTACAGTTAAGGAATCAGTTGCTGGAGTAGGAAGCAAATGGCTAGAGGAAGGAACCAATGCAGGTGTCCTGGTACCATGGTTCATGTGGCAAGCTGTAAGAAGAATCACTACCACAACTTTTCTGCTTGAGCTGTATAAACAGAGTGAATGTTTAGCTTTCATTTTGATCAATAGTCATTGTTCCAAAGCCATTTGGCCATTTTCATTTTGGAGTACAGCGGTACCTCAGGTTAAGAACTTAATTCGTTCTGTTCTTAACCTGAAACTGTTCTTAACCTGAGGTACTGCTTTAGCTAATGTTGCCTCCTGCTGCTGCCGTGCTATTTCTGTTCTCATCCTGAAGTTAAGTTCTTAACCCGAGGTACTATTTCTGGATTAGCGGAGTCTGTAACCTGAAGCATCTGTAACCTGAAGCGTCTGTAACCCGAGGTACCACTGTATATGGTTATAAGGTCTCTCCTCCACACACCCCTTATAAAGACCTAAGACAACATTCTAAAGAACATCTTAACTGTTTTATAGAAAATTGTTTGGTTAGATCATCAAGAAATCACTCAACAATTATTTCTGAGATCCCCTTACCTATTTGACTGTTTAAGAGGCAATAAAGCACTTTATCTGAATCTGCTTAATGAATTAAGCACACAAAAGCTCTCACGGTAAGCAAACACATTAGCTGATGTTTGGCTTCTCCTTGCCAGCACCACAGGATGCCTCTAAAATTCTGTGTTGTATTCAAGCACAGTGAAAAAACTCTGCATGATAACTCTTGTGCTCGAGTTGGAGGCTGCAGGCCATGCAAACTGCAGCTGCTCAGGTGCTTAGAGGGACACCCAGTTTTACACATGTTACACAAGTGTTGAAAGACCTGTGTTGGCTGCCTATTAGTCAGGTGCAAAGTTTTGTTGTTGATATTTAAAGCTGTGAACAACTTGGGACCAGGATACATCACAGATTATTTCTCCTAGTACAGGCCAATCAATTTTTAAGATTTTTTGAAGAGAACCTGTTGGTCATTCCACAACCAGCGATTGTCGTGTTGTGACAACAGGGAAGCAGGTCTTATAAACAACAGCACCTGCCCTCTGGCATGCTGTCCGAGGGGTAAATTATGAGAGAAAGGCAGCAATGAACTTTAAAGCATGTAGGTAGTCTGACTCCTGAAATTTTAAATTTTTATTTTGTACATTCCTAAGTTTTATTTGTTATATACAGTTGTGTTGTTGTTGTTGTTCCATATTTTGTTGCTTAAACTGCTTTTTTATTTTGTACGGGAAACGCAGAGTACAAGTTTTACCATAGTTGTGAGATATATATATATATATATATATATATATATATATATATATATATTTCATAGATTTTGGCTGACTAGCAGCCATCATGCTATTCCCCCACCCCCTCTGCAAAAGAAATTACAAGTGAAATTTAGAAATAATGACAGATGTGATCCTAGGTGTGTGTCCTTTAAAAAGTGTACCATATATCATTCAGTGCTATTTTCCTTCCTGGGTCTGCTGTGCCTTTGCCAAGCTAGGGCAAAGCCAAGGCAGCACTTACTTCCCTGCTTTTAATGCTCTTTGCAAGCCTCTTCCTTGCCTCATTGGAGGCTTTCAGGCTGGTGATGAAAAGCTGAACTGACAGGGCGGAAGAGCAAGTCCCTGGTACTTTTTTCACATAGACAACACTACATGATTTTAACTGATCATTTTCCTTCAGCTTCTGACTTTTTGCAAAATTAATGATTTTGTGTCTTGAAATATTAAAATCTCCTACCAGCCCAGTGCATTTCAAATGCCCTTCCCACAGCCTGCCATGGTGCAAGGACAAAGGCTGTGGAGAGAACAAGAAGAACGAACATGGAAAGCCCTGACTGTGCTGCTCTGTACATGCGCTGCTCAGAAGTATGCCCCACTGAGTTCTGTGGGGCTTACTTCCCAGGTAAGCGGGCATAGGATTGCAGCATTTATCTGTTTCTAAAGCATGCTTTTTATGTTTATTAGATTGCTGAAAAATTAATAGCAAACCTAGAATCGGGCAAAGAAAATGTAAACTGCCTGTATATATTTAGATATACCAACATCCAACATAGCGCAGATGCTGCAAGGGCTAGAAAGTAGCCAACTTAACATCAATTTTTTAAAAGGGTGATGCAGAAAATCACAGGCCTGTTAGCCTAATATCTCTTTAAGGTAAATTATGATACTCCTGTAGCCTAATTTGAGTACAGTGGTACCTTGGGTTACATATGCTTCAGGTTACAGACTCCGCTAACCCAGAAATAGTACCTTGGGTTAAGAACTTTGCTTCAGGATGAGAACAGAAATCACTCTGCGGTGGCAGTGGGAGGCCCCAATAGCTAAAGTGGTGCTTCAGGTTAAGAACAGTTTCAGGTTAAGAACGGACCTCCGAAACGAATTAAGTACTTAACATGAGGTAAAACTGTATTGGATTTGTGTCTCCCTAACCCCACCCCTCCTACTCATTTGGGCTGGAATAATGACATGGGAGGTCATCTGACATCTCGATGATGGTTAACTCAGCTAGGGTGGTATAGAGGCATCTCTTTTACCCAGTTCTGCCTACTCCCTGGTCTCTTTCCTTCTGGGCTAAGTTCCTTCTTGAGCAATTGTGTGGGTTTCAGTCCCTTATGGGGCCGAGTAGGAGATTTTTTTTGCCTTCTTTTGCCTACAATTCTATTACTATAAATGCTAGATCAGCCAAGGATAAAGTATCAAATAAAAATATTGGGGCTTCTGCTCTTTTTTTGCCTCCACTTCTGCAGCTGCTGCTTCTACTTGCGGTGGCTCTATGTTATTCCATTATTTCAGATTGTAAAAAAAGCAGTTGTGATAGCAACAGCCAATCAGGGTGTCCTTTGATAAATGGTGTTTTGGTACACAGGGTAGAAAAAGAGAACAATATTATGCAACTCCTAGATATGGACAGATCAAAATACTTCTCTCCCTTGTGAGTTCCAATTTCTCCCATTTGTGAGCAGATTCCTTAGGAAAAATTCTGAAAATAAATATGCCGCGTTTTGCACACACAGGCACAACAAACAGTACCTACAAGATGATCCAAGAGCTGCCTCTTTCTATACATCGTAACTAAAAAAAGTATGCAAAGTGGCATACATAAGGCAGTTAAAGATCACCCCCCAAAATATTAACTTCACAAAGACTTAAACAGTAGGCAAATTTGTTTATAATAGGAAGTAATTATCTAGCGTATTTCAATGATAATAATTACATTCAATTATTTATAATGATATTCAAAGATAATATCATCTACAAATCTTCCTCTATGAATTTTGGCTTCATTGTAAATGTTTCAGAATTAGGTTTGGCTATCATTTTAATTAAATAGGGTGCTTAATAGTCTAATACATTATTTGGCACAATGTCTCTGTTTTCAAGGTATGCTTTAGTTTCCTTGCCAGTCTGCTGTGGCAAGTTCCAAACATTGTGAAAACAGAGACATTGTGCCAAATAATGTATGACTCGTGTCTTTTTCTAAGCACATTCACCACACAATTCTATACATGCCTATTCATAAATAAGTCCCACTGAGTGTGGTGGATTGCAGCCTTTTATTGCTATGGACTTGCATGTAGGATTTGTGCCACTTTACAGATATGGATAGGCTTGCAGTCATATTACTACTATTCATCTGTTAGTTCATCAATTTTTCTAGTGTAAGGTATTTCAGGGAGTAAGGAGAAGCGTATTCTTTCCCCATTAATAAAATTCACAAATTCACAATACGTAAGGACATGACTCGACTGCTTTGATACCTCTGATTAAATGAAGTAGTGCATGAAATCTCATCAGAGCAGAAACTCCTGGAGCATTTTGGTTGATAAACACCAGCATGAGTACTCAGTGGTCACAGGCAGCAGCATTTTAAGAGATGATCTATCATTTTCTTGGAAATAAAATATTCATGGAAATTAACATGGTCATTTTGTTTTGTCTTTTATCTTGTGTGTTTTGTCATGCTTCCATGAGGTCAGACACCCTGATCAATCTCGAGTCTCCTCTGCTATTCTGAATGCTTTCCCTTCATTAACCTCTATTAAATATGGAAGAGGTTTCAATGAAGTAGCCACTCTTCATGCCTACTCTGGTTGGGACCAGATTTTATGTACTCCATAGACTATAGCTAAGATTCAGAAAATCTTGGCATTCATGAAACAAGGACAAAAACAGGTAGCCCTTCTGTGCCTGCGTGTGTATGCTTTAATATAACTTAAACAATTTAATGACAATGTATAGATGCTACCAATTCAGAATCAAAGCACCTTAACCTTCCCCTGTGTAAATCAATACTCGTAATGAATAATTAAACCCAAGTCAGCAAGAAATGGCTTTAAAAATGGAATGGGTTCAAGGTCCTGTTTTGTATATTTCTAAGAGATATGTAAAGGTTTGGTTAAGTGCCCCACTCCATAGCTCAGCCCAACTGATACAGACCTTTGGAGAACATATATATTCAAAACCCAACTAAAATACTCTGAAACATTTCGTGGAACAGCCAAGATGATTGCTTGCAAACACATTTATTTCAATGAGGGACATCTAATTAACGGACCCTTAAGTTGTGCAGTTTTTACTGGATTCCTCCTCAGGGTGTTATTCTTGATACTACACTGTTGCATATACAAATGTCAGGAGTCCAGGTTCCCAGCTTGGGAGCACAGTAAGCGTAGATAATTAAAAAGGAGGATTTATTGCAAAAACAAATAGATAACTCTGGATGGCTCTAACAAAGCCTCCAGGATCATTACTCAAAATGACCCTTCTGAAGACTTCTTCTGGCGTCAACAGAAGATATTGAACTTAAGACCCTTATGTCTCTTGTTTTGCTTCCTTTCTAGCAGCCCTCCCATTCGCTGACTCTTTGAACTTAGTGGATCAGCTCCCACCTCTTCCTGTTCTGAGAGGCTGTCTCTGAGTTTGTGCTTCTTGTGAGCTTTGACTGTGTTCTAGCCTGCTCTTAGCTTCTGCCTTATCAGCCAGCCCATCAAGATCAGAATGAGCCAAAGTCTGCTGCTGCCAGCTCTCTCCTGCCTGACTAACATCTAAGCCTCTCTGTTCCTGGCTGCTTTCTGCAGTTGGCTGTAAACCTTTGCTTGGAGCTGGCTCATTCCTGACAACAAGTGTATCATTCATTCATATGAATTACTAATAAATATGAACCAATATCAATTCTTTCTCCTTCTGATACACCTCCTCTTTCAGTCTCCTGGCTCTCACCCATCCACCCTGGCTTTCACCCGGGGCACAGATAAGCTCCAGGTCACCCACAAAATCTCACAAAGAGGGTTCCTGGACCCTGCTGACATCACCCAAGTTTCTCCCTCTAGGCTTGTTTTTATGGGCAGGCATCAAGGTAGATAGAGTTTCCTCAGGCTGCCCACACAGCTGTGTTCTTTGAGCAGGCACAGCAGACAACCAATTCTAGGTTACAGCAGGGTTGGTGGGTTTTCCTGGAGGTCCCAATGATGACAGACAGGACACTCCTCCACTCACAGTTCTTTCTCTGGCCTCTGCACACTTCTCCTCTAGGTACTGCACTGTTCCATGGCAGTGCTTGCTTTCATGGGCAGGCACCAAAGTTGATGGAGATGCTTCCAACTGCCCACACCTGTATCCCATTCAGCTGTTCTCCACACACCCTCTTGGCAGATAGGACCATTCTCCATTCACAGTTCTGGCCTCTGCATACCAGCTGCTCCAGTATGTGGTAGCAGGCTCTTTTCAGACCTTACAATGAGCATGGATAGGTTGGAAGTGAAGCCAATACACACACCAACAAACATTCAATGCATATTCATTGAACACATGAATAATGTTTAAGGATATAAAACAGTGTTGTAAGAACAAATACAAACAATATCAGAACTAAAAAAACCCCAACAATACACTTGATATTAAAATATTTTACTTAGCAGATTAAATCTTTGAAACAACCATCAGTTGCTTGTTTTAGGTGTCCATAATGCACAGGTTTTCAGAATGTTCTTGGCCCTCAGTTGAAGCTCTTATACACATGGAACTCAAATATGGAAAGCAGTTGAAATGCAATTCACCAAAGACGTACCATAATTAGAACGTATTTTCCACTCTAAACTAAGCAGCAAGATCCCAAAGAGTAATTGGTCTTAATCACATAGGTACAGAATGGGATTATAAACACAACGTAATAATTTATCTTAGAATATGTCACAAAGTTATCTCCTGGAACAAAAAGTCAATAAATCCATCTGTCTACCATTTAAGCATCTCCCTCAGGTGACTGATCTCTTGTATCGCCTATTGCAGTGGAGAGTTGACACATGGGACCTCGTCAGACTTAAAAGCAACAAAGCTATCATCCTTCAAGCCCCAAAGATGGCTAGCATCAAGGTCATGAGCTAATAGAACCAGGATTCGTGAGCTAAAGCCTCCAAGGAATAGCCTATTTGAACTGTAGCTCCACCAAATGAAATCACATTGCACTCAACCAGAGAAGGCTGTTAGCCTAATATTAAGAAAACACAGAAACAGAAAAAGATAAATGACACCCTGTACAGCCCTTTAATCACCACAATCTGCTAGTCTTGGACAGCCATTCAGTTTTTGAATTGGTTAGCTGCCAATTTAAAAAGACAAAAAATGAGAAAATTCTGGACAAGGCTCAGGGTATTTGCGTTTGAGGTTAGGTAATGATTGTTCAGATCCATTTGTTATTCAATTTTAAATGGCTCTAACTTCATTCAGTATACAAAACACGTTCCATAGCCCAATTTTTTCTTGCTTATGTACAAGATACACGCACACACATGCGCGTACACACACACACACACACACACACACACGAAAAGGTAAGTGAAGGAGAAAACAGAATAATCATATATTCAAAATAAGAAAACTGCCAAAGGCTCAGAGCATGTTAAAGCAACAAGAGCAAACAGTATAAATATATATAATTTCTAAACTTGTCATAAAAGGGGGCTTTGGAAAGTACAATCCATTATTAAATAGAAAGGAAGACTGCCTGGAGGAAGCTGCAACGAGGAAAACTATATCCTGGACCATGTTGGTGTAATTCACATCTACACAGTGAAAGATTATCCTGCTGCTAAATTATAACCATTTCATTATAAGCTGTGTGATTTAGAACACTGTTTACATTTTAAAATTAATATAAGTATGTGCGTCTCTACCTCCCAGCCTTCCCTAATAGCTCAGAGATGAATAAAGCAGCTTGGTTCTGATTCCAAAGGTTTTGGTGGAATTAAGGATGGATTGATTCATTCTGCTCTACCAACATTCCAGAATGGATTGTGGAATTGGAAACTGCTTCATACTGGTTCAAACTATTTGCCTAGTATTGTTTGTTCCAGGCATGGGGAAACTCAGGCCAAGGAGGCTAAATGTAGGTTTCCCAGGCTTCTTTGTCTGGCCCTCAGGTCTGTCCACAAGCCACCTCTCTCAATGGCCTTGCTCTGCACTCCCTGCAAGGGCCTGTCATAATGCCTCTTAATTGTTTGCCTGGCTGGTGGATGGAGAGAAAAGTACTGTATGTTTACAGTAGTGATGTACATGTGTTTGTAGAAACCTCTGGATTTTGTGTGGTTGGAGTTGTACACTGTACAAAGATAAGAGTCACCTCAGTTGCGCCACCAACCACTGTCATGTGATCCCCCCAAAATGTCCATGAGCAAATTTGTTCCTCAGGCTGAAAAATATTTCCTCTGCCCCAGTCTTATTCTGACCAGAAGCAGCTGTCTGGCAGAAGTTCTTCCTGTCATCTCTTACCCAAGCAATGCTCGGGGTTGAACCTTGGATCTTCTACATATAAAGCATATGTTCTACCACTGAGTCACAACTTCTCCTCTAAAAATGGCCTTTCCTTCTGCAATCAGCCTTGGGCATATGCAAATATTATGAAGCACAATCCATCCCCATTCCATCAGACTGTGCTAGACCTATTTTCATACTGTTTCTGGAGCAAATGTGGAACTCACAGGAATGCGGCAAGTCCATTCTGGAAACCATTCTACCCCAGCTGGAATACAAATTTCTAGACCAGATTTCAATTGAAATAGAATCTTCTACTGTGTGTGTGCCAACCATTTATGCCAGGCTTCCTCAAACTTAGCCCTCCAGATGTTTTGAGACTACAGTTCCCATCATCCATGACCACTGGTCCTGCTAGTTAGGGATCATCTGGAGGGCCGAGTTTGAGGAAGCCTGATTTACGCTAATCCTCAGTAACACCAAGATGATTCTCTAATCCTCATAATATATTCTGTTTCTATATTTTATGGGAGATTGCTGACCCATAATATGAGGACTGCCACAGAAAAGGGACAAAGTGGCAGACTCAGAGGGAGCTTTGAGGTTGTATAAAGTACAAAAAATCTTAAGAAAAAACTGACACTCCCCATAATGCACGTTATCATTCACCGAGCCTGTGGAAGAGCTGCAGTGTAATGGGAAAGGCAAATGTATTTGTTGCTTTTCTCTTGCCTGCCAACATCAGAAGGAGGCTGGATTGCCAACAAGCCAAAAAAGCAACTGGGCCTATGACTTTGCCTTAAAACAGAAATATACCATTAAAGCTTTTCACGGCATGTGGAGGCACATTACCACCTGCTAATGTCTGAGGAGAAAGTTGCTGTCAAAAGCACAGAAAACCAGGGCTGGTTAAAACGCTGGCATTTGGTATTGCGAGATGGCTGGGACATGAGAGAATTGAATTCAAGTTCGAGCTTTGTCATAAAATCCTCTGGGTATGGCAGGCAAATCATTCTCAACTTCAGTTTCCCATCTAATAATAGTGGGGAAAGTCTATCTTGGAGGTTTGTTAGGAGGGCAAAGGAAATAACAATAGTACAAAACCTTGAAAATTAACTTTTTAATATATAAAAGTTAGCAATACAGTATGTTACGCTCCAGTCCTACCTCACATTACTACAGCAGCTTACCTCTCAACATTCTATGTCTACTGTGATATCTGATTTGTTTCTTATGTCCCCATACTTTCTTTTTCTCCTTATCACCATGCCATCCACATCTTTATGCTTCTAAATTTGCTCTTTGCACTAGGAAGATAAGCACAGAAATCGGTATATTCCCCACATTGTTTGTGCGTGTCAAATAAGCCTAACAAACAACCTAACAAATTAACAAACCCCCACTCCCATCCACCCTTGACCATTTCTCTAGGTAGATAGTTACCAGATATTTTTTCCTGCCTTGTGGAAACATTATTTTCATAAATTTTAGTGTAAGGGTGGAAACCTTCAGATCTTCTACCATGTACTCATCTTTGTCATAGCAAAGTCATTTCCATAATACATAGCTGCATTTTTGACTGTAACTCAATTCTCAATTTACTTTTCTGAAATGAAATGGTTTTTGTTTCTCATGGGAGTGGTTTTACACATTTGAGAAAGAGAATATTTTTTCTTTAAACATCCACATTCTTTTCATTCCATGACATATCACTACACTTTCAGGAACAATAAATCACCATCTCAAAAAGTTGCATGACTATGTTTTGTATAATGCATGACTTGAAACCATCACAATAATATGAAGGTAACAGGAATTGATGTCTCATTCTCTAATAGTGAAGTGATTGAGTTCCTTTCAGTTTGGACGAGAAAACGTGCTGCTGATTGGAAATTGCAGAGTCTGGAGAAAATGAAAGACAAAGTGCGAGATTGGTTACATTACGCTCAGATTAAAGAAGTTTTTAAAAATGATAAGAAACTAGGGTTCCAGGTGGAGAAATCGAAACTAGAAACAGAATTGTTAGAACCAAAGATCAAGGTACTTTCAAGGATGTATAACTTGCTGTTGAAATGGAATACACAAGACGAAACGGTTAAATCGGCTATGATAAGGTGGGCACAGGACATTGGGCATAATATCATGTTTGAGGACTGGGAGAGGTTGTGGAGTAATGGATTGAAATTTACTGCATGTAACGCCCTGAAAGAAAATGTAATGAAAATGATTTATAGATGGTATATGACCCCAGTCAAACTTGCTAAAATTTACCACCTGTCTGATAATAAGTGTTGGAAATGCAAAGAGTGTGAGGGAACGTTCTTCCACCTCTGGTGGACTTGCCCTAAAGTGAAGGCGTTCTGGGAAATGATTTATAATGAACTGAAAAAGGTATTTAAATATACCTTCACTAAGAAACCAGAGGCTTTCCTTTTGGGTATTGTCGGCCAAGGGGTGGCAAAGAAGGACCAGACATTTTTTATGTACGCAACAACAGCAGCAAGGATACTTCTTGCAAAACATTGGAAAACTCAAGATCTACCCACACTGGAAGAATGGCAGATACAACTGATAGACTACATGGAACTGGCTGAAATGACCGGCAGAATCCGTGACCTGGGAGAAGAGAGGATTGAGGAGGACTGGAAGAAATTTAAGAACTATTTACAAAAGTATTGTAACTTGAGTGAATGCTAAATAAGATGCTAGATCAAAATAACTGAGCACCACTAAATTTAGAAGTTTTTAAGAAAATAAGTAAGACTGTGAAATTTAGCTCCTTTTGAGAATTATATGATTATGAAATATAGAAGGGATATAAGAATTTAAATAAGATGATAAATTGCTGACAAAATGTTTCAACGATGAAAATGGGAGCGGGAGATGTGAGGAAGTCCAAAGAAAATGTGAAAATATGTTAAGATCAATGTTACATTGTTTATCATGTTTATTTTTATTGTAAAATTTAATAAATTGCTTTAAAAAAAAAAAGAGAAAACGTGCTGCTGCCACCCCTCCCGAAATAACGGAAAGCGCATACTACAGATTTCATGGGGCTTTCATGCACAAAAGTAAATAACCTTGTAAATTTATATATATCAGTAGCTCTTTTAGGCATTTGAACACACCTATACATACAATGGTCAAGTGATTTTCTGGGAGCTCTAAGCTTTCAGAACCTCAATAGAATGTTGAGAGTATAGAGAATTTTTTTAAAGAGTAACTCACTCATTGTCTAGAAAGGGATATTCTGGATTCACATTCGTCCAGGGCCATGGAAAACGGATGCCAAGAAACTGGACATTCAGTAGAGTTTATGAGTGAAATTTAGCCTATGCCAGAGGACAGTTGAGTCATACAGTCTTAAAGGTATCAGTTAAAAATGGGACGATGCAGGAGAAGGCATGAGGACCTGTTTCAGCTCCAATAGCTCTTACACTGTCCTGGAGGCAAGCAAGTGGCTAAGAGGAATGCCTTCCATGAAGAATCAAAACAAATCAAAATGTTAAGCTATGTGGAAAACATATGAGGACATGTCTTCCTCAAGGAGGTTATGCATGTAGTGCACCTGAATGTCTTCCACTTCAGCAGTGGATAGGATCTAAACATATTTGCATGCTCAAGAACTTATCTTGTCCTGTCCATGAATGAGGCCCACAGCATAATCTGAAATTCTTGGCCAACAGACCCAATCATATGGACCAGATAGAATGATATTAGATAGTCCACCCACAAAGCAGGTAAGATTGGGCAAGGGTTACAGAACCTTGGACAGTTACAATGTGGAATCCATTGTGCTCAGAGCTGGATTGAACCCTTATAATAAGCCTGTTTAGCCTCTGAATATTCAGCTGGGTCCTATGTCCTCAGATTAGGAGTGCATCAGATTTTATGTTAAAGTGAGAAGAGCCCTACTGCATTATACCAATAGCCGATATAGTCTAGTCTCCTGTTTCCTGCAGTGGCCAGTCAGATGCCCATAGAAAACCTAAAAACAAAACGTGTGCAATAGCACTCTTCTAGTGTTCTTCTCTAGCAACTGGTATTTAGAAGCAAGCTGTCTCAGAACCTGGATATATCATATAATCCTCAAGACTAGCAGCCATGAATAGCTCTATTCTCCATGAATTTGTCTTTGAACTATCCATTATGGTGCTCACCACTGCTTCTTGTAGAAACAAATTCAAGAGTGTAACTATGCATGGTGTGCAGAATGATTTTATTTGTTCTGTCCTGAATCTCTCGCAATTCCGTTTCACTGGATGACCCCTGGTGCTAGAATTATCCACTTTTCTCCACACCATGAATAATTTTATACAGTGTTACCACATTTGCTAAGGAGCTATGAGAGAACTATGAACCCAGCCTTCAAAGTCGGCATGAGAGTCATCAGAGTTTGCACATCTCTGAGTAAAAAGTTTCACGGACAATTCATTTTATACCTCACTTTACGCTGTCAGTTCTTGTTAAACACTATGAGAAGTTTCAGGCCTTACCATTAGTTCTCTGCAACACCAAAAGTAGGCCTGAGCCATCAGTCTCTTTCCCTGTTATGTAATGGTAAGTACCAAGCAGTTGAAGGTCATGGTTTTATGCATGCACTCCACCATGCTGTGGTTGTTATAAATTTATTTAACTGAAGTTACATTTACATATCCTTTTACCTGTAGTATGGCCAGCGAGAGCCGCTTACTCTTTTGATAGTAATTATCCCCATCATATTGCTATGAGATGCTGTTGCTGAAACAGAATATAGCACATAGCGTCCATTATGTATTACCCTGAAACAGCAATTTAAATAATTGAAAGGCACTCTCTTCTTTTTCTGTTCCTTTTTTCCCCCTGGGCACTGTAATTACCTGAGTACATACGAGATATAGCTCTGTTGCAATCCCAATTTTTACAACAGCAACTTGGAGATTCTCAGCATATTATAAGGATCTCATGATCCAAATCAATTGAACTGACTAGAAACAGTGTGAAACCTTCCAAAGGTGCTTTCCACACCCTGTATCAGAACACACAAAAAACTGGGTTAGAAATACAGATTAAACATAAGAACAAATTTCCTTCCTGATACAGATAAAGCTGTAAGTTGTTAATGAATAGATAAATAGATATTTTCTTGCATGGGCCAAAACAATTTGCAGAGATGCGAGTGTGAGATTTGACTCAGGAAAATGGGGCAGGAGGAAAGGATTAATCCCTCTCTCTAAATGCTGTCACAGTCCCAATCTGAATCCTAGCTCCCAGCACCTGCATTTAGCACCTTTAAAAGCAAACAAACCCACAACTGACCAGATTATGGATCAGCACAAACAAATTGTATTTCTATCCCTCCCCCTCAATTTGTCAGAGAGAAATTCCAGTATTACATGGGCATGCTTGTGTGATTTCTGTGGAGCTAGATAAATGGGAAAATATTACACAGCTGAAGATCTACTTTGATTCCCCCCCCCCTGAGAAAATCCATACAGAAAGGAGAATCCTGTCAGCTTCTGTTCACAAATTCTTTGTTGAAAATTCCACACAGATTTGATTTTTAATGTAATGTTCTTCCAAGAGAATGTTCCAATTAACTAACTAGGATATAAATGATTCAAGTGAATTTATTATGCCACAATAAATTTGCTAGCCTTTAAGGTGCTAAGGGCTCTTTATTGTTTTCCATTGAGCTGTTAGAACAAAGAAATCACATAATTTATTGCATCTTGTATGCCTGATAGGATTACAAAATCCAGCTTGTTAGCTCAGATCTAAGGTCCTCTGAGACCTTGCAAGACTTTAGAGCTGCTCTAGTGAATTTGCTCTAGCACTTGAATCTTGCTTGCAGGCTTCCCATAGGCATCTGGTTAGCCATAGTGAGAACAGGATGCTGGACTATATGGTCCTCTGCTGTGATCCAGCAGCCTCTTCTAGTCTTATGTAGATTTGAGCTGCTTAGTTATTCAGCTTTAAGAGAATTAATTAATTGACTCTGCTCTTTCATTTATTTTTTCACAAACAAGAATAACATGAAATATCCCTATTCATATATGCAGAGTGGCAGTGAACTGCAAATTATGGCTGGGCATGATGAGCAAGCATGTTAAAAACCCATCTATTCCCAACTGCCTTTTATGTTATAAAACAGCTCTGTTTCAGTTGTTTTAGTCTTTGTAATTGATTTTTAATAGTTGTTAATGCAACTGCTTTTGTTCATTTTGGTTATTTTAGATCATTGTACCGGTATATCATTTCCCAGAATGCTTTTAGAACCTTACAGGTCCACCACATATGATAGAAGGTGCCTTCCTTTTGCTTACATTTCCAGCAGATATTTGCACTTGTCTTACACATTTTTGCAAGCTTAGTAGGAGTCAAATACCACCGGTACATCATTTTCATATAATTTTCTTTCAGCATATAACATGCTGAGACTTTCACCACCGCCCAAGCCTCCCTTACCTGGATTGTGCAGCAGTGCCTGGCAGCAACAATGGCAGATTCTGGTGAGATCTTGTGAGATCTCACTAAGCTCTTGCAAGATCTCACAGAGCTCTTGTGAGGTTTCAGGAAGATCTCACAAGATCTTGCTAGCCTAATACTGCTATTAAACCAACTAGATTTGGTAGGATTATGCATAGGGTTTCCATGTTGGGTTGCAGCTAGCACTGTCGGCAGGGTAAGGTCCTGGCACTTACATGACCTCCCACTACTGACATTGCTGGTGTTGGCAGGGTTGAGTAAGGTTGGCACAGTGCAAACACACTGGTGCAGCCAAACTGGTGCTCATGCCAGTGTGTTCACACCACATCAACCTCACCTCCTTCCTTCTCTACCTTCTTGTAAACCACAGTGGAAGAGCTGTGACAGTCAAGTGGGGAAGAGCCACCGGCTCTCCCCCAAACTCCAACGCTCGCCCTCGAACTTGCTCCGAGCCACAGCAGCAGAAGAGCCCGCGGTGCTCCAACAGGCTTGGCTCTGCTCGACTGTTGGCTCTTGCCCCAGCTGCATGCAAGCTAACTGTTTTGGTGCCACGCCCAGAGCGGTGGGATCTGCCACGTGCTGACAGCACTGAAGGCCGCAACAAACCCCGACAAATAGGAGCACACAGATCCTGTCTGAAGATGTTCCACCGATGCTGCTTGCATTCCCCATCGTTCTGCACTGGCACCCCATGTTGGACAGAGCTGGGAGTGTGCAGCGACAGCAGAAAAGCCAGCAAAGGAACCCGCAGCTTGGTGCACATAACAGGATGCATTGCACAGTGCCCACAATGTTACACGGCGCTCCGGGTGCTGCACACGCAGCCAAAACAGTTAACTGACATGTGGGGGAAGGGGAGGCAGCGGGCGGACAACTGTGCATGCTGCCCGACATTTTGCCCCCCAGCATGGAACCCGCACCCCCCCTTTGTACACCCTTGTGCGTGGGGCACTGGCACCCCTTTTGGTTGGCGCTGTGACTCCTAAAGGTTCTAAAGGTAAAGCTAACAACTTTGGGCCCCCCCCCAAAAAAGGTCAACATCTCTGGGCAACCCCGGTGCAAAAATCCTGAGGATCCATGTGGATCCGTGCTTTGCAACCATGTTTTTGTGCCATTGCAGCCCCACGAAACAGTGGGTGCACGGTTTGTTTGTTTTTTTGGTGCATGCTGTAGCCATGGACATGCTATGTGATCTGATGGTGAATTTGGGGTTACCCAGTGCAAAAATCCTGAGGAACCATGTGCTTTTACCTCCCCCCCTCCCAGGCAGCCTCCTTTATCTCTAGCATCCCTTATCTCCCTCCCGATCCCTTGCTGATCAGTTGCTCAGCGGCTTTGTTTCAACACCCCCTTCCCTCTTGTTTGCCTTAGTATCTTTTCCTTAGCTGGAGCAGTTTGTTGCTCCTCCTTTTCTTCTAATTTCTCTCCTCATTGCTTTAATCTTCCTGTCTCCTCTCCTTGCAAGTTCACTGTCTTTAGCTCCCCCCTCCTAGGCAGCCTCCTTTATCGATAGAGTCCCTTATCTCCCCTCCCGATCCCTTGCTGATCAGCTGTTCAGCGGCTTTGTTTCAACACCCCCTTCCCTCTTTCTAAAAAAAAAAAAAGCATGATGTGCTTTTTGCCCCTGGGCAATTCAGCTCCAGGGACCATGCAGTCGCTCCATAAGATGCACAGACATTTCCCCTTATCTTTTAGGAAGAAAAAAGTGTGTCTTATGGAGTGAAAAATACGGTATTTTTGTGGTTTTATTGCAGTGTGAGCCACCATGGGTAGGCTATGCCTCTCAAAGTAGCTGCACTCCTACTTACCTGAGAGTAAGCTCCCCTGGATTCATTGATGTTTGCTGTCAAGTGCATAGGGCTGACTTGTACTGTAAAACACTGAGGTGTAACAATGTATTCTGCAGTCAATTGAAACAATACCATTAAAACTACTCACCTGAAGAAGAAATACTATCATTTAGAAGAAATGCTTCCTGTTCTCTCAGGAACTGCAAGGATTGCAAACTGGAAAAGCATATAAAGGTTAATCTACTATTCCCTCAGCTTTGCTTTTAATCTCTGCTCTCCACTTGTTCCAGTTGATTAGTATTGATAAGACAATTGAACAAGCATTGTCCCACTGTCACAAACAATAGTAAAACCTGAAGGCCTTGTTGTCACCTTCTCCCTAGAGGAGGAAGGGCCAGTCTGCATAACTACCATGATGAATGGCTTCACTGAAGCCTGCATTCACTTCTCTCATGAAAGCCTAAAGATTGGCAGTGTGAAGCATCTTGAATGCCTTTGGCTTGGGAAAATATTTAGGAAATAATTGTGAAAGATGAAATTTCAATATTGGCCCTCACTTTCTTGACATTGCTTTCATTTTAGCTGAAGTTATGGGCACAAGGGTGTAGGACCTTCAAGATCAAGAGGAGTGGCCTAAGTCAAAAGATGGCAGAAATGCTAACATATGTTGTCTGGAAGATATAGACTAAACACAGGATTCTTCCATTTCTCTCTGTCAAATAATGGTTGTAATGTGGAAGAGGCAGAAAGAAGGAGGGGAAGCCCACAACTCCCTCAGCTCTCTTTTCCATACTCATATTTCTCCTACATAGAAACCCAAGGAGGAAATAAAGTCAGATATATTTGGGCCAATGCATTGTTTCAAAATAACAGCTGTCACAAACTGAGCAAGAGCTTAATTTCAACCACGTATTTTAATCCTCCAGTGAACACTATAGTTTTTAAAGTGTCAGTAGCAGGGTCTAAACATCTATCGAAAACATTATGGAAAGGAAATAGCAGTTGGGGTCACTCTTGTCTATCAACATGTTACATTCCTTTCTTGTCAAGCTTTCTCAGTGAAAAGTTTGCCAAAACACATTAAAATGTAAAATACCGAGTATATATATATATATATGTATGCTACATAATTTCTCTCGGAAGAGACATAAGAACTATGATGGATCAAACCAAAGGCCTATCAGTGTCCAGTTCTCACACTGGCCTATCAGATGCCCACAAGTTGGACGTGGGTCCAATGTACTTTCCACACTTGTGTTCCCCAAAAACTGATATTCAGAGGTATTCATGGTCATATTCCCAAGATCTAAGCCTGCTCATTAAGAGGGAGTACAATTCTAGTTTTAGATGAAATGTTATCTCTGTGCTAGTGGTGTTGTTGTTTAGTCATTTAGTCATGTCTGACTCTTTGTGACCCCATGGACCAGAGCACACCAGGCACTGCTGTCTTCCACTGCCTCCTGCAGTTTGGTCAAACTCATGCTGGTAGCTTCGAGAACACTGTCCAACCATCTTGTCCTCTGCTGTCCCCTTCTCCTTGTGCTCTTAATCTTTCCCAACATCAGGGTCTTTTCCAGGGAGTCTTCTGTGCTAGTACCTCAGTGCTATTTTTCTAGAAAAAGAGGTGCCAGAATGCACCATTAACACCTCCCTTGTTCTCTTAGAATGGCAATGGCACCGCTTGAGAGGTGCCAGAACTGAGTTCCAGTGAGTTATGGCTGAAAAACCCCCCTGTAGAACCTGATATCCATTTGCTACCAGCAGTTACCACTAGCAATACTGAAGGTTATTGTCTGAGCTGGAGAAGCAAAAATGAGGGCTCAGGTGTGTTAGATACAAAAGAATACATCAGTGCAACAAAACATTGTACAATTCTCTTTCTGTCTCATAACCTTTCTATAGATAGCTGTGCTTTATCTAGGGTGTGCAGAAACAGGAATAAAATCAATATGTGGAAACTAAGATGGGCGTAATCTTATTTTTCTTCATTGAACAACTACAGATACATCTACAAAAGCAGCCAGTGTGCGCTTTGAGTTTCCGTGCTGATGTCTAATGTGCCAGTCCTAAGGATTCAAGAACACACTTTTCTGCTTTAGAGCCCAAGATTCTGGAAGGCTCTTCTTGTGCTTCCATGCCAAGATAAGACTATTTTGAAGTCGTCTGTCAGTGCTGAAAGTAGTAAAGAAGCTTCTGATACATCCAAAAGTTGCCTTGCTGACTTTACATTTTAATTTGGCAGAGGAACAAATTGTGATAGATTTGGTGACAATGTGATAAAGGGAAGGTCTCGCATTGTTTTAAGAAACATGGAAGTATGCATAAACCATCAATGCCAGTAAAAATGCCTTATTGCTCTATTCCAAAGAACTGTCTACTCCATCAGTTGAGAGGCAGTATTGCCTACGGGTCTTACTTGTTCTTCACAAATAAGATACAAAAGAATGTATCTGATATGAGCACCTGCTGAAGTAAGGGCATGTTACTGGTTGCAGGCAGCGAAAACAGGATCACAAAACAAACAAAAAACAAATGGAAGGTATAAAAATATTTTGTATTTCAGGCACTGCAAGCTGATGGTGATGCTTGTATAGCAATCCTCAGTGTTCAAAGGGATTGTGGGAGGGAGGGATAGTGGGGACACCCCATCCCCTAGCCCCATCCCCACTGTTGTATCCTCATCTACGCTGCCCTTCTCATGCATGAAACATTTGAAGTGAAGAGCCTGATCTACATGTGAAAGTTCCCTATGGAATTTAGAACCTTGGTCATGTAGGACTCTTTTTAAGAAGCTTTATAATGACATTTTTCCAACACAATTTTTCACCTTGCATATCACACCGATGTGCAAACCCTTTGCTGCAGCAGACAGGATGGAATGAAGTTTAAAATTAAGTGCCCAGAAAAGCTCTCACTGCTAAAAGAATATTCAGTACATGGTCAGAAATATTCTCACTTTTAGCCTTAGTTTATGTATTCCAAGGGTCAGCCCTGATGTTGCAAACTGGTTCTATGCTCTGTCCTGTCTGTGCCCCAAAATATTCTGCACGGACACTCGTCTCGCCAACATTGCTCCTTGTAGGTTTCAAGGATGATTACAAAGGGAAGCATAGATAAAAAAGTAGCCAAATCCCAAATTCTTTCAAGTCTCTTATCTTGCTACAAGGAGTCCAGCAAATTAATCTGCTGCCCTTTCCTTTATCACCAAAATAGGTATTTCTTCCCTTTCCTCTGAAGTTAGTTTTCCATCTTCAATCCATGTACGGTTTGTGCTTCAGAAAACTTTGCTGAAATTTAATTCCATGTCTTGCTTGCACACTCTTTTTTACTTTGACTTTTAAGAATCAGGCCTTTCATCAAACAGTTTTCAGCTATTAATAGGTAGTTAACAGCTACACATGAGAGATCTTCCATATAAATTATTGATTTCACAGTGGGAGGAGAGACACAAAACAGCACAAGTAACTTTTAAAAGACCAAGATATCCCCGTCACTCAAATTCTGGGGCAGTATTTTGAAATCTTGTGATAAGTACTCTAAACTCTTTAGTTCAACCACACATCTGCCAAATACAGTGGCAGCTAGTGCCTACTTTTTATTTATTTATTAGATTTGTATACCACTCTTTATCCATAGATCCACAACACAAAAATACAAGATAAAACATATAAAATACATTATAAAAACAGAAACAAACCAATAACACCCCTCCTCATCACCTGCTCCCACAAAAGGGTATCAGATGTTAATCAGCCCAAAACCTGGTTGAAGAGCAACGTTTTCACCTGGTGCCAGGTGAAAGGTGTATAGTGAAGGTGCCAACCGAACCTCCCAGATGAGGGCATTCCAAAAAGGGAATACTAGACCTGCTAGGGTGGTTAGGAGCTCAAGGGACAATGGGCTCATGGGGGCATAACAAAGCTGGTTTTCTCCCGACCTTCCTTTCTTGCAAAGGTGCTGTGAACATTACTTAGTACCTTAAAAAAAAACCCCTATGTGCTGTGACAATAGTTATGAGATTTTTAAAAATCTGCACATACACTTAGGGTGGTATTCAAGTAAATTTTGCTCAAAGCAGACCCTCTTGTGGTTTCCAGCAACTGGTATTCAGAAGCATCACTATTGTGTATAGTGGAAATCGATTTACTTAAGAGAGCCAGTGTGGTATAGTGGTTAAGAGTGGTAGTCTCGTAATCTGGGGAACCGGGTTCGCGTCTCTGCTCCTCCACACGCAGCTGCTGGGTGACCTTGGGCCAGTCACACTTCTTTGAAGTCTCTCAGCCCCACTCACCTCACAGAGTGTTTGTTGTGGGGGAGGAAGGGAAAGGAGAATGTTAGCCGCTTTGAGACTCCTGAAGGGGAGTGAAAGGCGGGATATCAAAATCAAACTCTTCTTCTCTTTATCACTACCCGAAGGCTAAAGCAGGATATCAAAGTTTTATTCAAAGCAGAACCATATTAAATCAGCGAACATGACCAGGTTAGGTCCATTAATTTCAATAGGTCTGCTCTGACTAAAACTTAGTTGAACACTGCCCAGTAATTTAATGGGTCCCCACCCCTCAGAAAGTTACCTACCTTTGCCCAGCACTGGGCAGTTCCTCCTTGTAGTCCATGGGGTAGAGAAACAGCAGGAAATTGTTTGTGTCTTGTATGGTTCACTGTGTACAACACTTACTTTAATTGTACATTTGCTGTGGTAATGCAAGTGACATTGGAACTTTTATGAAAAGAGAATGGAGGAAAGAAATGTTGGGTGGTTTGTTGAAGACTGAGAGAATATATTTCTTTAGGGTAGGGATAGATAGCAGTGTCATTGATATGCCAGTGGAGAAGTCACATCTTTTTACATGAATCAATGGTTAGCATGTTTAGATATTTCTTCTGCTGTGAAGGCAACTTGTTCACTTAGTCACAAAAAACCAGTGTGCCTGGATGACAAAATAAAAACTCATTGCACAGTATATAAGCACAAGTACAATTTACCTTATCTGGAGAGTGCAGGGAACTTCAAACATTTAATGTATCACATTTTTTTTGGTCAAAAATAGATGTGAAGACATTTTAAAGAACATTTTTTATCTGTTATAGTATATGTATTTTTTTAATACTTATTGTAAGCTACCTAGATATATACATATTTTAAGTAAACAAATTAATAATAATAATAATAATAATAATACCCCACTTATCTGGCTGGGTTTCCCTAGCCACTCTGGACGGCTCCCAACAAAACACTAAAAACAGAATAAAACTTCAAACATTAATAACTTCCCTAAACAGGGCTGCCTTCAGATGTCTTCTAAAAGTCAGATAGTTGTTTATTTCCTTGACATCTGATGGGAGGGTGTTCCACAGGGCAGGCGCCACTACTAATATCAATCAGGGCAAATAAGACTGAAATACCCTCAATGAGTTTATATCCGGGTTTATTCTGTATATGTATTAATCACATTGTCATGTTTATGGTACCTATATTTTAATTTTAAAATGGAGTAGAAGAAAACACAGGTCACTGTACTTTAAAACAGGAGTTATGTAGATGAACTTGTTTATGTAGAAAAACTTAAATCTGCATAGTCACATTGTGATGTTATGGTAAAAGTAATTACGTAGATAAACTTGTCTCACAAGAATGTAGTATTGAGCTGGCAGGTTACAGGCTGAAGAAATGAGAGAAGAATCAGCTCATACACTCTTCCATCTCTTCTGCCTCTTCTCCTGTAGCTGCTGTAGCAAAGAGTCCAGGTACGCCACAAGCTGGTAAGGGGAGAGGGCAAAAAACAAGACTGGAAACAGATTTAGTCCATTGTGTTGGGAAATTTTAAGCTACCCACATTTCTCATGTTCTCTGGGTTGCGACCTGGTAACCTTGTACTGAAAGGCTATACATGCCTCCTTCAATACATGCCTTGTTCAATGGGAATTATGCCCAGATGAGTGTGTATAATATTGCAGTGTTAATGAACTAGTCTAATGTTCTAATGCAAACTAGTTTAATGTGTTACTCAGCTGGGTTGCTTATTTAAAGATGGTCTTAAATACATGAGAAAGCCACAGAAAGGTCAAAGATGTGAATGATATCACATCTAGTTTGGCCTTATAAGTGAAAACATGAGAGTGATTCTAGACAAGACAGGTGCATTGCTTCCAAATCTCCAGGATGACTCACAATGTCCAAGGTCTTGTTGCTAACATATAAAGTCCTGAACAACTCGGGACCAAGTTACCTGAAAAACTGCCTGTCCCACCTGTAGATCATATCAGGAAAATTTACTTGTGGCACTGCACCCTTCAAAATATCACAGGGCAGTGACACCAAAATGGGCAGTTTCCACCAGTGTCTGTTCTCTGGAATGCCCTTCTCTCTACCATATGGAGAACTTAGCAATGGGTGGCAATGAGAGCTGCCAACTTGGATGGCTTTAAAAGAGGACTGGACAAATTTATGGAGGATGAGGCTATTAGTGGCTATGTTTTGCTTCCATAGTTGGAGGCTGTAATGCTTCTGAGAACCACCTCATGAGAAGAGAAGACTCCCTGGAAAAGACCCTGATGTTGGGAAGGATTAAGAGCACAAGGAGAAGGGGACGACAGAGGATGAGATGGTTGGACAGTGTTCTCGAAGCTACAAACATGAGTCTGACCAAACGGCTGGAGGCAGTGGAAAACAGGAGTGCCTGGCGTGCTCTGGTCCATGGGGTCACAAAGAGTCAGACACGACTAAACGACTAAACAACAACAAATGCTTCTGAATACCAGTTGCTAGAAGCCATCTAGGAGAAGGAAAACTCTGATCCTAAACCTCCATTGCCTTGCAGGATATCTTTAGGAGAGGAAAAGGTTAAGGAGTAAATCCAGAGTAGAGTCCCTAAGACAGTTGGATGGCACCTTGTACACCTCCTTCTGGAAACTCCTTCAGCCAAGCTGATGACAAATGCAATGCTCTGCTTTCCTTTGGACCACATCAGCAAGACCAAGAAATGAGTCTTGTTGTCTGGGCAGCCCAGGACCTCCATACACACTGCCAGGCTTGGATGCTGTAGAGATAACTTCAGTGCTACTAATGCAGCAAAAATAACACCAGAGGTTATGAGTTACCAGTCTCTGCAGCCATAGCAGGCATTGTGATTCTCCAGTGGTTTGACTTCACTGCTTAGAGAGTTTAAAAAAAATAAAATATCTGGTTAGTGTATCTTTTTAAATAAGATAGCAAAATTAACAGAACGCTATCTGTGCTCACAAATGGAAATCCATACTGAATGGAAAGAGAATTTGTACAAGTTGAACAGCTGTACACAGCTGGACTGTGGGAAGGGCTGAAACAGCTTTCTCAAGCCATCAGATGGGAATCATCTGGACAAGACTGTATTTGTTTTCCTTTTTTCTTGAAGGACCAGCCCTCCCATGAGTAGAGATTCCTAGCCCCAGGAGGTGGGGATAGGCTAGAACAGGCATGGGGAACATTTGGCCCTCAAGAAGTTGATTCCCGGTAGCTCCCATCTTCCCTAGCCATTGGCCGTGCTTGCTAAGGCTGATGGTAATTGGAGTTCAGCAACCTTTGGGGAACCAAAGGTTCCCCACTCCTGGACTAAAGGAAGACAGGACCTGGTGTCCAAACGTTGGCGCAAATGTTTTCTGGGGGTGCTTCAGCACTAGCATCTCATCTCTCTTGTGGCTGCATGAACAGGGCCTGATGAGCAGAGGCAGTTTAAGGAAGAGAGAGAGAGAGAGAAATCAATGCCTTTTTTTAAAAAAAAATGTAGGTACATCAGCACTGACTTAACAGCTGTGCATGCTATGGCTCTGTGCCTTTAAATTTTGCAAAAGGAAAATAAGAACAGCTTGACAGAGACCAGCAGAGAACAGGCTCCAAAGATCCATTCTTTCAAAGTCCATTTGGCAGGGAGGCTGTGGAAACATGCGACCTTTTACATACTTATAGTGAGAAAGATGAGTTCCTAGGGAGGAAGAAAAAGTGCTCAATGAGATTAGCAGGGGATATCTTCGCTGCTGGGAATCCCACCACAATGTTTGCTCATCTGGAAGGAATCTAGCCCTGCTGTTTATATTTGATTAATAGCATTTTAACATACATCACAAAACTTAATGCTCATTCTGTGGGAGAGGGCAGTTATTTTGCAACTTGCAAAAAAGAAAGAAAGAAAATTACTTCTGTAAAATGGGCCAAGTACAGCCAGGGGAATGGTGCCCAGATTTTTCCATTAATATTAATTCATTTCTGTAGTGAATTCACACCAGTGAGATTTGCCAGGCCTATTTGTGTTTGCAATTCGTTTTATGGCCAACTGTCTCCTTGCTACATCAGCTAATTTGGTAGAATTACTCCTGCTGTGAATTTGGCCCCTTTGTACGTACTGTGGAGTTTCCAAAATGGGTAGCAGGAGCTCCTGATGAAACAGCAACTGCTTTGAAAGGCTAAGTGGTGTCACACTGAATAACATCATCTGTTCAAACGAGGCATAATCAAAAAGGAAGAAGAAGAAATAGTAAGAATGTTGTTAAAGGATGATGTTTCCATCTGTTTAATTGATATAATATGAAAATATTCCCTAGGTAAGATGCACTTAGTGTTTCTAAAGGCTATGCAGAACAGCTGATCATGCGGTATCACTGCTTTTGGGTTGTACCACATTAAATTGGAAGTGAGAAAGATCACACTATTCAATGTTCCCCTACATTTCTTTAAAGAAAACAACTCCCTTCAAATGTCAGCAGAAAAAGTTCTGGTCTAGTGGCAACCCATGCATAAGATTTTAGGCTTCACTTCTGTACACACGTACTTTAGAGTTAACACCAATAAACTCAATGGAACTTACTTTTGAGCAGACTTGTAGAGGGTCGCACCATTCACTTGGACACTCACAAATATTGCTAATATTGTAGATTCCCACATAACCAGAGTCTCTTTCTGTGGGTAATTTTTTCCATGTATCTGTCACCTATATGTTCCTCTATTCACATATTTAAGGGATGTATGTACTACTTTTCAGGTGTATCTCACAATGCAGTTGAGAAAAGATTATGAAACTAAGCACTGATAAAAAAAGAGCTGCAAAATCATTGAAAGGTAACTTTGTTTAGAAGAAGCTGTAGCTGCTGCTTCTCAGTTCCTCTTAGGGCATGATGGTTCTTCAGATGCCTCTGTGGTGGCAGCTGTTCAAAGGAGGGACCACACTTGGAGCTGGATGGCAGTACACCCTTGTGTGAATTAATTGAAACAGAGCATGTTTTCTATCTTACTCGTAATCCTGTACTCAAAGCAAACACGAAAAGTCAGTTTGATCATTTTTTATGTTTTAATGATGCAATCATTATGTCAGCAGCTACTGTATTGCATCAGATTGTAGAATCCTGTCCGGCCACTGTAGTGTATGATGCACTCATTACATCAGCAGCTACAGTATTTCATCAGCTTTTGATTTGACCACCGTTCGAGATGGATGTGACACCTAGGAAATGTACGAAGATCGTAACTCTGCACGAACACACAGCTAAGCCGTATCGAGAGATTGCTTCAGTGGTTGGTGTGAGTTTAGCAGCTGTCAGTGGTGTCATCAAGTTGAAGCAGGAAACTGGATCGTTTTCTCCTAAACATAAAGGAAAGTGTGGTTGTAAGAAGACAAGAACTCCTAGAAATGTTGCTTTCTTGCTTTGACAAAGCAAAAAGGATCCCCGCAAGATGAGTGATGCATTGAATACAGATTTGAAGGAGAAAGGAATCCAAATCAGTTCCTCTACAGTTCGCAGGCGCCTTATTGTGGTCAGACAAAAAGGCAGAATACCTGTCAATGAACAGCTTTTAACCCCAAAAATGAAAGAAAAGGGGTATAAATGGGCAAAAAAGTACAAGGAGTGGGTGAAGGACCAGTGGAGAAAAGAATTTGTGGGCTATATGCAAAAGTCACCTCCGTGCTGTAGACTGTACGACTATGGAGTAGCTCATTCAGGCGCTGATTCAAGTGTGGTACAGGTATCCGAAAATCAACAGTGAATGTCTGAAACTAGTAGACTCCATGCCAAACCGTGTTCAAATGCTGCTTAAAAATAGCGGTGGTCATATCCGTTACTAATGTACGTATATGTGAGTTTTGTACAATAAACTACTAAATTCATTGTTTGTTTCAATTAATTCGCACAAGGCCGTAATTCTCCAGGCTGTTTTTTCCTTCCTTCTTTGGTCTCCTCAGGCAGAGATGGTTTTCAGAAGCACCCATGGTGGCAGTTGGTGCCACACACCTATCATTTTTGTAAGATTTATACACACACTAAAAGATATGCATCACTGAAACAATGTGGCCTATTCCATTTCCTACTGTACGCCTTTCCAGCGGCAGCCCCACCTGTCCACATGTCACACTGAGTGCTGCCAATTTGAACCCCTGAACAGGAATGGCTAGTTGGGTTGATCATGGCAATTCCAGAACACCTCAAGAGCTGGAGCCAATATGGAGAGTTCAATAGTCTATGTTCAACAAAATAAAGTTAGAATTCTTGCAGCTAATAGCTTGGAAAGTTCCAGTCCTCTCTTTCTGAGTTTCTATATTGGGGTAGTGGAGGAAAACGAGTGTTTCCCTGCAATTGTATGTGATCTGTGCTTATATATATACACCAGTCATCCTCAGTGACTATAGGAGACACTTCAGGAGTTTGTCCAAAACTGATTTTGACCCCTCCGATGGGTATACAAATTTTATTGTTAAAACCACTCTAGCAGTAAAAGAGGAAAAAAGAAATAAAGCAGGTAAGGAATTTAAGAGATAGAATCCAAACTCTGATATTAGTGCCTGATCTTGGTGCATTCTAAAATCCTGGAAAGTCACAAGTATACTCTCCCAATAGCCATCCTGGGCAGCCCAGAAGCTGAGTTCTATGGCAGGATATTCGGCTATTGAAGGCTGCTGTCACAGGTGGCCAGCAGTGCAGCTGCAAAGAGCTTCCTGCCAAGGGGGCAAAGCGAGTCCACAGGAAGAAATGTTCCTTTCCTCTTTCAATCTGTTTTCAACTATAAAGGAAGACACGGCCTACACGCCTACACAATATCTGCCTGCACAGCATTTTTCTCCCTGCCGTAGTAAAAACCCAGAGTAACATTTGGAACAATACATGTCACAGGAGGATCACATCGTTCACATGGTTCTAAAGAACAGGAGGCCCTGGGCTCAGCCACAATGCTGCCCTTGAAAAACTGTACAGTGTTACAGTGCTGCTATTTTTTTGTCTTTTTATCCTGACAGAAAGCATGCTCAAAAGCAGTTACGGCTCTGTGTAAAGGCATGCATGTAAGTTTTTGGGCTTCACAATATGTGAAAAACTGGGCCTCCCTACTTCTGCATATTAGAATTTGTTATTATTGCAATGGATAGTCTGAAGCAGATGGATAGATAAGATGACAGAACAAAGATTAATGCAGTATTTTTTCATGTGCATAAATTTCAGCCAGCCCATGGGTGTGCAGGGATAAGGACTGATATCTGAACAAAAGCCCAGTGATGTCAACAGAAAATAATTTATTTTATTCACTTCTCTTTGGGCTACAGTCAAGACTTATGACTCAATATTTGGGTGGAGATCCCATGACTTCCATTTCCCCCCAGCTTAGATCTGCCTTTTAATATATCCATTGGGATATGTGCTTCATGTACACTGTAGCACAGTCACGTTACTTTTGAATTCATTTAATTTACAAATGTATGAGCCCCATCTGTCTTGGAGTTTTTAGTAATATGTGTCACTCGGCCAAAAGCTTGTGTAAATACTTGAAATAGAGAACCGATGTTGTGTAGTGAAGGGAGCACTGACTTTGACTGAAAGTGAGGCCTGAGTTCCATATAAAGGAAGTGTGATCAGTGCAATGTGTTCTGTCTGCTACAATACTGGGCTTAGATAGAGGGGAAGAACTGACCTTGAGTCTCTTGAGCAAGCTTCCATCTCTCACACTAAGTTACCTCACAGTGTTGGTATAAAATAGGATATGCCAGCCCCAAGCTCCATGGAGAAAAAGTATGCTTTCAATGTGATCAATCAATAAACCTTATTTATTTATATTGTTCACAGTAGGCTGTCAGGGACCGGGCTGAGGAGGGCTGCACTGAGGAAGAATGGTGGGAGCCACCCCCTCTCTCTGATCCTAATCCTGAATCTTCCCAGGAGCAGGAGAACAGTATAGATTTAGAAGAGTGGCTTGTAGAGGGGCATAGTTCAGAAGGCAGAATCTGGGAAATACTGTATGGGGAACAGCTAGAAGAAGAAACACTGGAAGAGAGAGGGTTAACAGATTCACAGTCTCTGGACACCATTCACCCCCACCTCCCCCAAAACACGGAAAGCTCAGAAAGTGTCAGAGCAGAAAGTGCATAGGGTACAAGCTCAGATTACAAAACATAGGAGTGACTTGGATTAATATGGGGGAGGGGGAGTGAGCCTTAATTGGGAGCACCGCCATTGCTAGGGAGACATGTTCTTTTCTCTCTCACTGTGATTATTAAAGAATCTAACTGGTAAGATGTTCCTTCATTTGATCTTATTTACTGCCATGGGGGACGAAGCCAATTACCTGAAGCCTGAGATAGGCTATAAACCAGTGCTGGGGAACTGGTTCTGCCCATACTCCCTGGGCCATTTTTGACAAGTGGCCGGTCTTACCCACTAGTCCATCACATGGCATCATGGTGCCCCACCCTCCGGCTAGGACCAATGCTTCAGAAAGTCTCACTGCTTCATTCAGACATCAGTTCCAACCTTCATTGTCCACCAACTCATGCTGCTACCTGAAGCTGAAGCAGATTCCTTCATCCTTCTGCCTGGCAAAGCTAACCTTCTCATTATACCCCTAAAACAGTAGTAGGCGACATGGTGGGACAGAGGTGCTTACTGACCTCCTGCCAGGTGAGTTACTGCTGCTTACCAGGAAAGCGAGGGGCAGTGCAGCAGCAGAGGCAAGCAGCAGTGACTAAAGTGATGGGAGGCCAGGTGAGTGCCTCCACCATACCACACTGTCTGCTAGTCACTGCCCTAGTCACTGAAGAAGACATTGCCACAAAAACTAACACGACTCAGATTCCTTTCAATAACACAAGTAAGTTTACAAAGGCATCCTTTTCCATGCTCCTTTGTACATTGATCATGGGGAAGTAAGGCAAATGTTGAAATTACCACAGCTACCAAACAATCAACACAGTGTAAATTGCAAGCAGCTCCCTTGAGTAAACTATAAATAAACAAACCTGCTGATCCAGAAATATTGTAATATTCTCCCATGCTTTGTCCATTCCCTAGCAAAGTTTCCCCCAGTTAACCAATTTCTAATTTAAAGTTCCTTGTTTCCCCCTCTAATTTATACTCCCACTTCCTTTAGAGAACATCTAAATTATCACCTTTCCTGTTTCAGTATCCCGCTATTAAGGGACCTAGTTCTAGGTCTTATCTTGTCAGATACAAATTAGTGCCTAATAGCCCAACAATTCACAAGATTACCTTTTCACTTTGGTAATTTCCAGTCTCGAAAAAGTATTGAGACAAATTGCATCCACCAGGGGAATATTTTATGCTCCTTACATAGCTGAGTGGCATGAAGTTTTAGGGCAGCTTTTTACAAAAAGGAAAAGTGTGTGTGAAGAAAGAGTATTGCAACCTTATGGTTTGGCTGGAGGGAGTAGTTTCTATATGATTAGTTCACTTTTTAAATGTTAAACAAGATTATCTAGTTTGCTAGCAGTTTTGCTGGAGACCAAAGCCCTATTCAGGCATTCAAAATAAGGTAAAAGTGCATGAGCTAGGTAGGATGCATGGGTGCATGTGCGCCATTCGCACCAGGTCTCTTTTCACCCAGTCCCTGACCTTCAGAAGTTGATAGAGGTGGGGAAGGATTTTGACTGCATTCCCATTTAAATACAATTCACATACAAGCAATACTTGAACCAAACACCCAACGATCCTTTGAAGTTCACGCTTCTGTGAACTTTGCAATGCAGTTCTCCAAATAGGTAAAATGTACAAACATGCATTTGCCTGGGCAAAATGGGCACAGAAATGCATATATTAGTGAAAATAACATACAAAATGGCATTATATTAGGAACTGTTGTCTTTTAAAAAATGTGTATATGAGGAGAAAGTGCATTCAGACGTGTATATTGGGAGAAATGTGTAGTAAAATGCAGGTGAATTTTCATGAGGATTTTTAAAAAAGAACAAAAACCATAAGCTGATATGAAAATGTGGAGAAATGAACTTTGGATTGTAAAAAGGAGAAATTGGGGGAAACCAAAATTGTCACATTTATACATCCCAAGTCGTTGAATGGGAAGGTTGAAAGCAGGATTTTAAGCATGTACAGCTGAATGCACATGACATTTTCCTTGAGATCAGAAACTATGACTGTGCAGTGTTCCTGATCTCATGTTCAAAGCATGTTTAGCCGAATGCAGTCAGAATCTTCCATTAGACCTTTGTACTCAGTCCATGAAGGTTGGAAGTGGATGGGGGTGGGCCCAGTCCTGCAACCTCTACACCAGGAATAGCCAACACAGTGCTCTTCATATATTGCTGAGCTACAACTCCCATCAGCTCAAGCAAGCATGACCAGTGGTCAGGGATGATGAGATTTGCAGTCCCAACAACATTTGAAGGACTCTCTGTTGGTTACTCCTACTCTACACCGTTTGTGTCTTCACACATTCCTGTGAACACCTGAATAGGGGCTGACTTATACCAGAGTGCTAGTTTCAACTGCTGTGTTACTGATTATATGTTGAGTAGTTTCACCTCAGAGAACGTGGATAGTTGAAATGAATTGGGACTATTGAAAGTGGATTCATATAAATTACCTCATCTACAACTCTGTAAGGTAGATCTATGCTGCTGCCTTTAGTTAAACAGAATCCTTTCAAAATTGTAATATCATCTCACCAGAAACCACATTACCCATCATGCCATGTGTAATCATCTGTATTACCTCCCCTCTTCCTGCCATGTCCCCAAAATTGGCTCTCAGGGCATCAGGAGAACCCCTGGGGGGAGGGGGGAGGGATTGTTTGGTCTGGGAAGCCAAAATGCTTGTCCTGACAGAACAATTGCCTAAGTGCAACACTGAATTACTCCCTCTACTTTGTATTATAGAAATGAAGAGTCATTTGAGTTAATATATACTTATCTCAAGTTTCCCTAAATTGTTTTAAATATACATTCTTTCATAAAACTTTACTTCTCATGCTGTATTATGAAGAGACAATCATTTTAGGTCATTATAGCACTCTCTTTCTCTCTCTTTCTCAAATTGTTCATTTAATATACAGTTGTGATCACAAGTTAACTTTAAAAAGTGAGTGACTTTGATAGTCTTTATCCTATGAAACTGCTGCAGATGTTTCTTATACTTAAGTAACAATGGCTGCAATCAAAATATATTTCCATCATTGTTTATTGCAATCATCACCAGCTCTGCTGAGGTTTTAGTTCTTCAAGATATAATGTTAAACAAGCACCACTGAAATACATACTATTAAATAAGTCTACACCAATGGAAGATTTGACTCTTAAATCTAATTCTGGTGCTGTTCCTATTGAGTCAACAATGTGCATTCATTTCAGACAAAATAGCAGAAGACAATGTACTAGCAAAGTCCATATTCATGAAATCACTCATCTTGGTCTCATCCTAAATGATTACTGAAATAAATCTTTTTCGAATGCTTGTTCCTCTAAACAATATGGGGCTGAGTTTAATTTGTTTAGACTGTACTCCTATACATACCAGTGAAGTCCCACTGCATTCAGTGAGACTTATTCCAGAGTAAGCATATATAGGATTGCACTGTAACTCTTTTGTTAAATTTAGAAGCTGCCCCTTCTCCCAAAGGTAATTAATGATTAACCCATAACAAATTCTGTTGTTGAATCCTGGTTCTGAAAAACAACAACAAAAAACACGTGAATTGAATACTCCAAGCTTCTACTGAGAGTAACACTGAAGTAATAAAAGCTATGTCATATAGCACAGTTTTCTTCATCCTTTCACTTAAATTCCTGTTTAGAAAAAATGTGATGTTGTCCATTGCTAGCAGGATGTTGCTACTATGTTGACGTTACAGAATGAGATGCACAACTATTCTGAATGACAAATTTCCTATGGGCGTTACCCACTTCCCCCTTTATAGCTCTCTTCAAGATCTCAACCTGTCCTATTATATCACACACTTAAGCAAGGGTTGGGGAACTGGATCTGTCTGTTGGGCTAGATCCATCCTCTTTGGGCCACTTCTGATTGCTGGGTATGGGACATCCATCTGTCTGTCTCCTGACATCATATGATGTCCAGGCAGTTCAACTTCAAAGAGAATTAAGAGTGTCTTTAAGTTCGCTCTGGATTTTTGTTTCTTTCTTTGCAGGTCCAGCTTGAATTCAAACTACAGCTGCAACTCTTCCTGCCAAAAGCAGGCTTGCATTCGGGACCAATGGCAGAGATCAGTTCTATCTCTACTTGCAGAGGAACAATTTGTGGTGCACCTGAAGGCTCCTAAGTGGTCCTCTGAGGCCATGTCATGACCTGCCCCACACCTGGCATTGTATGTGCAGACCCTCCAAGTGTCCCTATTTTCCAGGGGTGTCCCAGATTTACAGAAGCCATCCCAGTTTCTGATTTGATCTTAAAATGTCCTGCTTTTTCTTAGGACACCCCTATTTTCATCAGAGAAATGTTGGAGGGTATGTATGTGTTTAGGTGTGTGGCAGATGGGCACAGCTGAGGGGAAATGGCCTTGTATGCCAAATTAGGACCACGGTGGGCCTAACTGGGTTCCCCATGTCTGGCTTAAGTCCTTAGGTTTTACTTGGTAGCTTAAACAAACCCAAGCATGATATTCATTCCCTGTTACAATCAAAGGCTTTTTATGCTAAGGGAAGGGAAGGTGATCTTCACTAATTCCCCATTTTACCCTGAAGCCCTCTGCAACACCTTCAGCACTGTTTAGAGGGTTCCCCAATAATGTTTTAGGGGTGAAAACTGCTACTCCCCACTAAAAGGCCTTCTCTGAATGGAAGGGCACCACTGGAGTCAATTCTTCGTGTTTGACCAAAATCTTCATTTCTGTGTGCGTGGTTAAATAAGAGTAATAATTTATTTGTGGTTGAAAGCTGAATCAAAAGACCCCACATGTGCGGAAGCATGTGTAGGAGAAAGTCTAGTTGAATGCACAAAGCTCTTTTCTACATACAGGAAAGAACATGGAAGTTTTGGTGCTCATACAAGTCTATACGCACCAGAGCACTGAATCATATTCATTCTGTGCTCTTTATTCTATGGGCCCAGCTCAGCAGTAAAACAGGGAAGCTATCTGAATAGTAAGTAACCCATACATTTTATGATGAGATTTCAAGAGATGATTTTTGTTCTACCTCTTATTATTTAATTTCTTCAAATGAAGAAGTGGCCATTAAAAAGCATTTATTAATGAATTATGCCCTGCAGGAATATAATTTCTGGGCAAGAAAAGAATACGATCATATATTATACGGCTAGCCTTTACTTCTGGGAAAGACTGCACAGCATTTTTATGTGTTTTAATAGTCTTGGAAATGTAAACTCAAGATTACCCTTTTGAAATAACACATTGAAAAGAAATTAAAATGGTTAACAGTGTTTAATTAATTTATTCTCCTGAGTTTTGTTTGTCTCTTACATTTCCTTTAACTGATCCACAAATATAACTATTACAAACTTTCCTGTGAGTCTTGGGGAGTTTATCTTTCATCATTGCCATAATCATATAATTACATCACTATTGATGAATTGCATGAATGAGAGTTCAATATAGAAAAAGCAACATATCAGGCATGCACCATTTCCAGAAATCATATGGCAATGATGTATAAAAGATCAACTATAAATCTGTGCTGTATTTGCAGATCACTTTGAGCTTACAGATCGAGTGAGAAGGGTAAGTCAATTCTCCCTCTGAGAGCCAGACAAAAATGTTAAGTGAGGAAGTGTTATAATAAAGTGGTAATAGATTCCTGCAAGGGACATGTAAGAAAGTTCTTTATAGCTGTAGAGGTGCAGGAAACCAGGCTTAATTGTGGAACCCAATTTATGGGCAGTCCAAAAGTAATAGAGGAAGCCTCCCCCCACCATGTTCATAACACAGGCATTCCGTCCAGTGCCCGGAAACTACCATTCTCAATCTATGCTGACTTTCACATGGTGAAGCAGTCGCGATAATACAAATGGTAACTTCTGACCTTACTGTCAGGATATGCCTTTCTGTACATAAAGCCAATTCTCACTGAGTTCAGTCCATGATGTCAGCATCCCATGGCCACCTTCCACATGTGGCAGAGCAAAGGAGAAAAGGCCATGGCTCCGAAAGTCACAGGTTCAAACCCCCATGCCTCATGTCCCCTACCTAAAAGGGGACATGAGGAGGGTTGACTTTGAGGGATGAATTTCAAAACTGCACTGATTTGGGGGTTTCTTGAAATTCCCAACAATCCTGGGCACAAAGCTTTCAATAATTTAAATATTTAACCACATCAACCAGTGTTTGATGACAAAAATGCAGGCGTTTGCAAATGATATTCTCTGGAGTTGCTGTGTCAGCTCTAGCATTAATTCTAATTGGATCATAACCAAACATGAGGAAAGGCAATGGTGACAATGATCTGTAATGTATTGTTTCTACAAAAATAAATCCATTTTTAAGAGCTATTAAACAGCTATTAACAATGTGGAGCACATACTATTTTGTATGACCTCATGAAAAAGAAAGATTAATTTCATATGGAACTCTGCTAATGCACCTAGAGTTCCTTATCGACGCTCATCAGTAAAGGAAATGTCCACATTTTTTGTTTCAAGAGAAACAAATATGGCCTGTTTTCACAGCCCTGACCCGTATCTTTCTGTGTGTTTTTCATACTTCTCTCTAGATTCCAAAGCAGATGTGAAGCAACTGGAACCTGCACTTTGGTTGAGATACAAGCTGCCATTAAAAGTGTCATCGGGATAGAGGCTGTTGGTCACTGCTGAACATTTGCCAAGGACGTTTGGCGCCAAATGCATTGACCTGGCCACCCTCTGTGAGTGCCTGTGAACAAACGGGATTCCTGCACGGATGGAGTTTCCTGCTCCCTTCAATGAAAGGGAAGCTCTGCATGCGCAAAGGAATGCCTGCTTCTTTCCTTGACGAGAATAGGAAAGCCACTGTAGAAGAGCTCTATGACTACCCAGAAGGCTCCACATGCACAAAGAAATCATAGAACTGTAACTTCATTGAAGAGTTGATTTGAACAATGTCTTTTCTTTTCAATTGTAGCAATGTACACAGGGGTAGCCGCCTTGGTCTGTGTCTTGCAGCAAGAGCAGCAAAGGTTCTCGTGCAGCAAAGGTTCTCGTTTAACAAATCTATTGTGGAGTGTGTTTGCGTGGACTCTAAATGTTATTTTTCTCTTCCAGATGCAATGAACACTGCAGAGAATGAGGGAATTCCACCAGGCCCCTTTCTGTGAAGATTCTTAACAGCCATCAACCCAACAGAAAAACTGGGCAGCAGGACAGGAGCTACTCAGGGCCCTCCTGGCCTGGACATTGTCACCTGCTCTGCTCCTGGATCTGATCTGTGAGGATGACTCTGTTTCCATTCACATAGAATCATAGAACCGTAGAGTTGGAAGGAATCATAAGGGTCATCTAGTCCAATCCCAACTCGGCACGGGGTGACTTTGCCTGTCAACATGTGGCCTGGAAAGTGTTGATGGGTTGTAGAGTTCCACCTTCACATCGGGTTTTTACGAGATACAGTGGGAGAGTCTTGTAAAATGGTCTTGTAAAAGGCGGGGAGGCCTCACCCTTAAGGCTTCAGGACCATTTTGCTGCTTCCCATTCTTCTGTCCTTGGGTTAGAGCCTCCATTGAACTATTTCGGTTGCTGGTCATAGCTGTCAACTTTTCCCTTTTTTAAAGGGAATTTCCCTTATTCTGAATAGGATTCCTCGCAAGAAAAGGGAAAAGTTCACAGCTATGTTGCTGGTTGCTGACACCAGAAATGTCCCCCCCCCAAAAAAAACCCCCCTTAATTGGCCCTTGGTTGTTTTCACCTTTCCCTCAGTGAAATTATGGCCTAGTTTTGTTAGGCATTTAGTAGTATTTGTTAAGTATAGGGGTGTAAATAGCATTGGGCAGGATCAATATAGTGAAAGGGACCCCCATAAGTAGTCTGAGGGGAGAATTAGCTATGGCATGCTCGAAGCTTAGGTTGGGGTCTCTCCCTGGCTGGAAACCTCATCCTGATCACTCAGTGAGACCCAGGATACTTGGTTTGCACCACATCGGGGTTCAATGCTGGGTGACTCCTGTGGAAGTAACCCCCAATGGATTCTACTACATCAGCTAGGGCTGAGTGGAATGAGAAATTGATTCTTGCCCTACTGCCATTCTAACCCTACTTTGCCTGTTGCAAATGATAAAAAATGGCCTGATTTTTAACCCAACACTTGATGTCCTGTTATTTCACTGCTCTCTGGGGCCACAGAATGTGTAACGTCAGCCTATCTGATACAATGTCAGATGGGAAGCAAAATAAGAACAGGAAGTACAGTATTCACAGTATGATGAGAGAGTCTTTGAGTTGCACAGAACTATGGACTGATGTTGAAATGTATAAAAAAGAGGAATGGATATTTCTAGAAGAGGGCATTGTGCAAACCCTTGTCCGTGATTTGTTTCGGTCTAAAGATAATAATGGAGGAAGCACTTTATAAACTACTGAATTTGGAACAGTGCATTGTGCAAAATATCTGAGGTTGCAAAGAGGAATGCTTGAACAGAAAAGTAGGAGGCTTTCTCTTTGAAAGTATAAAACAAAGCGGTTTGCTTTATATCTGGGGCTGATTCCACATGTATCCTATTATGAAGTTTATATATGTATGTGTGCACACTGATACACTCACACACACATGCAGAGAGAGAGAGAGAGAGTAATCTCCATAAAATAGGAAATGTTTGTCTAAGAAGTTCACCCTTTCCAAGACTTATGTGGGGAATTTAAAATGTGTTTTGTTTTATAAGGCTGGAAATTGAAACTACCTTTTATCAGTCATACTGTTGGGTAATTACACTAGAATTACAGCAGTCAATCTTTGCAGAAAGTGCTCCAACCGCATATCATGCCAGTTTTCAGAAACAGGCCAAGCTGAAAGGTAAAAAGGTTTCTTGTGTTGAACAGCTTGAACTCCATGAATTTGATCTCTGAGTAAAAAATTCTCAAAAACCTTTAGAGTGCTGACCTGTTGGTTCAGATTGTTGCAAATACCACAGTCCCTGAATTGATTGAAGCTGTACACAGAGTGGTATGGCAGACTGGTCTGCACACCACTGCATATTATATATGTGGTATTAAAAGACATCCAAATAATGCTTGTGGATTGTGTTATTTTTATGTGCTTAGGCTGAATAAAATCTAAACTGCTATTCCCTGGGAGACCAATAAGTAGTGATTTTTGAAAAACAAAAACAAATACCCCCCCAAAAAATGATGCAGGAGGTAAAAATCAAGTTTTCCATCTAAGTGACTGCTTGACCTTTAAGAAACCAGTAAGAACAATTACAGTTCAGTTTCGGAACAATTCTACACTGAGAATAATTCGTATTTTATCCTACTCTCACAAACCACCGTTCCTACTGCCAAAGAAACAGGTAGTGATGGACGAGCTCTCCAGCTCCAAACTGGATTAACTCAGAAATTATCCAAGCCATTTCCCACCCCCACTCCTAAATCAAACTGCCCTTATTTTCTATACCATTGATGGTAGGACCCGTCACAAACAATTTCTCCCACACAAACAGATACACCTAGCCACATCGAATGAGCACAACAGCAACTGGTATTCAGGGCAATGTTGCCTCTGATGCTGGTGACCATATAATGATCATGACTAGTAGCCATTTATAGCCTTACCCTTCATGAATTTGAAGTGCAGAGACTAGGACTGTTCACAGTATAAGTAAGGTCATATGTATTCCATATGTGATGTGACTTTTTGTTGTTGTTCCAATGTGCATCACTTTATGCTTGCTTACATTGAACTGACTTTGCAACCCCCACATCCCCACTTTAAAATGCCCAGGCACCCAGTTTGGAGATATTCTTTTGTAGCTCCTCTTCATCTCTTTTGATGTTAGCAAACTTGGCCATTTTACTGCTTAGCTCTGACTCCAGATTATTTGTGAGCAAGTTAAAAAGCACTAATCCTAATTCTAACACAAAATCATGTTTACTACTAATCCTCAAGAAATTATCTTGAGGATTATGTTTCAGCAGGTGCACACACATGCTCATTTTCTGTCTAAAATATATATTGCTGAAACAAACTGTGGCATTACAAAAAAGAAACTTACATAAATGGTATTAGAATGCCTGTAAAATGTTTAATATGCTCACAGGAATTCATATAACACAGGACAAAAAGCTCAAAATATCGAAAGGGTGCCAAACTGCCCTTCCCTGATGCCTGAGAAAGGAACTGAGAAATGATTTCTGCATTGCAGGGGTTGGACTAAATGACCCTCTGGTCACTTCTGACTCTACAATTTTATGATCCTATGATTCTATACTGAATTGCAAAATCAAGATAGCAAGGCTGCAATCCTATCCCCATTTATGTGGCAGGAAGCCCAACTGAATTCAGTAGGAGTTGCTTCTGAGTAGATGGACGATTAACCATTTAATTAGCTTTGTCTTTAAGATATCACAAGACATTTGGTTTGTTTTGCGCAAAAGACTAACAGGGCTATCTGGGAATTCATTAACTTTGAAAGGGAATACCCAGGGAAGGTAATTAATTTGTAAATATTTGCTGATGGCCAATACACATGCGCATTGTGCCCTAGGCTATATATGTAAAATAATAGGAATGTCTCCACATCAGCAGATGATGAAGTGGAAGAAAGACCTGTGCAAAATATACCGACACCAGATGAAAGTGCTAATGAATGTTGGAACACATTGAGCATGTTCATAAATCCCTAAGTCAGAACAGAGACATTGTACATTATGCATTGTGAACAAGGTCGTGCAGGGTTTGGGGACTTCCTGAATATGATCTACCCCTTCCCAGGATATATCTTTTTTCTTCACGAAGAAATACACGCCATAGTTTCCAATGCTGGGCCAAGACATTTTGTTGCCTGAAGTGGAGGTCAAATGGAACCCAACCCCTGGCCAGAGCCAATATTGCACAAATCATTGCTGCATCATTCAGACACCATTTCCTGCCTTCGTCTGCCCCAATCTCACTGTGCCACATAAGCATGTCATTCGACCCTGCTTCACAGCAGGGAAAGCCCTGAGAATTTCACATATCCACTGAGGGTGCTTTCAGGTGTCTCATCTGTCAAGGGTCTGTTTCAGGACTTCGTTCACGGTGCCATACGCACACATGTGTACGCCATGGGAGAGCTCCTTGATTAGACTGTGAGCCTCTTGAGAAAGTGTCTTGTATTCCAGCAGCTGCCCGATCACCTCCTTATTGAGTTAGGTGTATTTGCGATGCTCGCTGACCTCCTGCGTGAAGATGTCAGTACCTTCCTGCAGCTACTTAACTAGAACAGAAAAGACTCACTGGAGCACAAAGAAGTACTTATGCACCTAAGCTTTAAAACAACCATTTTTCTAAGGCAAGATATAAAAAGAAATGGGGGGGGGGGAGGACACAATTTATGGGTTACTTAGTTTTTGACACATTCTCTTTTAATAAGAGGCAACACAGTTATACTAAAGAACCAACAGACTGAGAGCATACTCAGGGGTAGGCAACCTAAGGCCCGGGGGACGAATGCGACCCAATAGCCTTTTCAATCCGGCCCATGGACGGTCTGGAAATCAGCGTATTTTTACATGAGTAGTGTGATGGCCTGGGAATCCAATTCAGAGGCTGAACCAGAGGAATCCCAGCCTGCGCAGGAGTCCCCGCCTCCAGGGCCGGCTGAGCTGGGGCAGGGCCTTGATTCTGAAGCGCCTGCACCTGTGCTGGATCCTCAGGAGCAGGCACCAGGTGAATCCACTCTGGCTCCAGAGGTGATTGAGGACACATTGCCTACAGGTGCGCCTCTCCCAGCCCTGTCAGGGGAAGGTGAGTCTCCCCCTGGGTCCAGTAACCCTCCAGCCTCTCCTGAGCTGCAGAGGCTCAGGGCAGAGAGGTGGAGGGAACTGGTTTCTCCCAGGAGGAGTGCTCGCCTTAAGGCCAGGAGAGGCGGGTCACCTGGCCTCAGAGAAGATAAAGGCCAGTCAGCCCAGTCCCAGGTTGCGGGAGCAACATCGTTGAAGAGCTGTTTCGGCCAGCACCCAGACCTGTTCTTCCAGAGTTCCCGCCCGGCTCATTGCTTTGGGCCCCGCTTCGCCTGTGGAGGACAGTCTACAGACCCTCGACCCAGGTCCCTGACCTCGCCTCACGGTAACCTTCCCCCCGGCACCAGCACAAGTAGAATGTGTCCTTTTATTTAAAATGCATCTCTGAGTTATTTGTGGGGCCTGCCTGGTCTTTTTACACGAGTAGAATGTATGCTTTTTATTAAAAATGCATCTCTGGGTTATTTGTGGGGCATAAGAATTCGTTCATCCCCCCCCCAATATAGTCCGGCCCACCACATAGTCTGAGGGACGGTGGACTGGCCCATGGCTGAAAAAGGTTGCTGACCCCTGGCATACATTCAGAGGCAATCACTGGGGCTTCCATACCCACATATGGGAAGGCAAGAGGTGATTTAAGAACATAAGAAGAGCCTGAAGGATCAGGCCAATGGCGCATCTTGTCCAGCATCCTGTTCCCACAGTGGTCCACCAGATGGCTGTGGGAAATCCAGAGGCAGGAATCAAGCATAAGGGCATTTGCCCCTCCTGTGCTTCCCAGCAATTGGTGCCTCTGACTGTAGAGGCAGAGCATAGTCATCATGACTAGTAGCCATTGATAGCTCTCTCTGCCATGAATTTTCAGGGGTGAACTTGGGGGTTGCTTTTTCCCTTCTTCCACCCACCAAGTCACTCCTGCAGATCTTGTTTTCCTCATGTTTTTCTGTGTGTGGGCTTTGAGATCAGAGTGAAGCCCAATGGTCTCCTGGGGGGCTTTAGAGGAAAAATAACTGGGTGAGGAAAGGGCTAAGAATGTCTTTCTCTATCTGCCAATTCTGCCTTGCAAATGTCTTCCTGCCTTTGCATTCACCTTTCCTCAGCAAACACAGGTTTGGGAATGCATGTTTTGGGCTATGTTTCTCAAACTTGGGTCTCCAGCTGAGTATAACTCCCATCATTCCTAGCTATCTGTACCAGTGGTCAGGGATGGTGAGAGTTGTAGTCCAAGAACAGCTGGAGACTCAAAGTTTGAGAAACACTGAGCTATGGTATAATTTTTCAGCTGGGATGTGTAATCTTTTTATTAAGTGTTTCTTATATTGCAGAAGTCTAGATCAGCAAACGTGAACGATGTTGCATTCATGCACAAATAATTTTATTTTTTCATATGGATTATAAACCTATAATTAGATGAAATTGTTGTTTCTAGTGACTGAATCATTCTCTTAGGCTCATTTTTCCTTTAAGCCTCCTGTAGGAAATAATACTGAAATACTCTTACAATTCTAACTCAAACTCTTCCAAGCTCCTGCTATATTACCCGAAATAAAAAGTATTCATGTTAATTTCCCATCAGTATTCTATGAGAATCAAGAGGATTAGGATTACCTTGCAACCTCTAGTTAATGGACTAGATCTAGATGCAAAAGCAATCCTGGCTGTAAATGAACTGAGCCAACTCCAACTAAGTCCTATTCAGTGTAGACCCACCGAGAGTCATGGTTGTGACCAAATGATGTCCACTAGTTTCAATGGGTATGATCTGAATATGGCAATCCAATGTGTATTTTTGGATATGCCACCGTTCTTCCCTAGGCTGAGTCAGCTAACTGCCTGTAACATGGAGTTTTCTGTCATCACATGAAAGCCAAAGTGGTTTACAAACTGGGATAAAACAGTGTTCTCATCACCTTTGTAAGGGGTTAGCCCAAGGCATTTACTTTCTGAAGTGGAAGAACAAATGGTCCAGCTATCACTCAAGGTGCATTGTACACCCAGGGCCAATTCAGTTATTTGGGCACTAAGGAAAGAAAATCCCATAAGTGCCTCTCTCCATTACAGTGAGGGGGGGGGGAATGTAACAGCAATAAAATTAAATGACAAAAAACTTCCATGACGCTCAAAACCAGCTGCCCAAAGTGGCTACCTCACTCTGCCGAATGAAGGACTGGCCCCACTGCTTTTCTCCCTGAAACAACCTCAAGCATTGACTCCTCTGATTGTGAGCAGGGTGAGTGGGTTTTTACTGACTATTTTTTGTGGGTAGCTGACACCTTAGAATATGCCTTCAGTCCTGGATTGATCCATTGTGTGTTCACTGGCTGCATTTCTGCAAGGGAAAGCAGTTCAGAAGTGAATGGTTTTTATAGCAGTGAGTGTTTATGTCCTTTTCCTCTTCTCAGTGGATAAATTGGGATATTACCATGTGAATTAATTTGGTATCACGCAATAAGGTAGTGGTGAGGTGTTATATTCTTTTCACTTGAGGAGGAAAGCCTTTTTGACCATTTCTCCAGGGGAAGAACAAAGTGAGACACATTGTTTGTTTTGAGGAAAGCTACAGGGATAAAGAAGTGCCAGAACAGGTTTAAAGTCTCTGGTCTCAGTTTCAAAGTCTGGAGGGATTTGTGGCCAAAGCAGAGATTAATGTGACTTCCCGTGCTGAAGCTAATAGTTATGGCTGGCTTCCAGTGAGGGCCAAAGGACTATAAAACAATTAATATCCACTGTTAAGCTGACTTACTTTATTAGGAAAATGCTGATATAATGTTTCAATTACACTTCATCTTTCTGTAAATTTTATATGCATATTGTAATGTAAGAAATTGTGATAATAAAGGGCCCTTGTGCATAATTTAAGTTATAAATGACTTTAGCTGGTAACTCAGAAAGACAAAGAAAAACCATATTGCTTTCCCCGGGAGATTGATATATTTCCATAGACTTCAGTGACAGAACCATAGCCTAATAATTTAATGCTACAGAGTAGAAAATTCTCCCCATAGACACACACAGCATTGCTGACACTATAGTTTACACCAGAGGCGTTCTTCATGTGTTATTGGACTCCAGTTCCCGGCAGCCCCAGCCAGCACAACCGATGGCTTGTGATGATGAGAGTTCTCATCCAACAACATCTGGAGGGCCACAGTTTCCCCACCTCCTGTTTGCACAGCATATTGAACTCAAAGATGTTTTGGATATTCTATTACTTCCTTCCTTCTTGCTTTCATATCCATCTCCAATACCCAGCACCAGCTAATCCTAGTCCTGACATTGACCATCTATATCAATTGGAACCAAAGTCAGCCTCAGGAGCCTGAGAAATGGGAGCTGGGGAAGATGTTGAACCCTTTGCCCTTCTATCCTATTCATGCAGTACTCTACAGGGCAAGTACACCCTCCAGTCACCACGCAATCGCCTTGTAGGCAAGTAGCATGTTTTGCTAAGAATCACTCCCTCCAGCTTTTTCACGGGTAAGGGAAAAGATCTGGGAAACTCTCTTCCTTGTTCCTCTGGTTTGTTTTTTTTAATGGTTGTTAGTTTTTTGATATGCTTTTAATGCTTTGTTGTTTGACATGCTAGTTGCTTTGAAAGGATTTCACCCTAAAAGGCAGGACACAAGGACACTGCCTCTTGTGTTGTTTCTGCTGCATTTGCAGCACTAAAGTGACCTTTCCGGGGGTGCAAGCCTGGGCAGTGTGTATGGAGGTCCAGGGCTGCCCAGATGACTAGACTCCCCCTCTCGGCATCAATAATATGGTCCGAAGGAAAGGACGGCAATATATTTGGCACCAGCGTGGCTGCAGGAGTTGCCAGAAGGAGGCCTACAAGATGGCATCCAACTGCCTTAGGGATTCCACTCCAGATTTGTGTAGGGTGAATGGGGTTTAGGCGAGATGCAATATCTCTGGTGGGAGGACATGTCAAGCTCCTTCTGGGTAGTTCATCCACTATTGGCTTCCACCCTGCACCCAGCTCTCACCTGTGGCTCCTAGAAGCTGTCCCCAGGCAACAGCGGCCACACCCCAGGTATGGCTTTGACTGGCCAGCTAAATCAGGTGATGGCTCTCAAACCTTGGTGAGTTAGGGACTTCCCCTGCATGTAAAGGCAGGCTCTGGTGGATTAAGGGGAGAAGACCAACGGTCAGGAAGGCAGTTTTTGTATGAGCTGTAGAGGGAAGTAAGGGGCAGGTGGGACTCAATCAACCCCTCTAGGAGAAGGAAAACTCTGATCGTAAACATCCACTGCCTTGCACGAGAAAGGCTTCAGGATTAAACCCTGAGAAACAATCTGTACCCACTGCCTTGTGGGAGAAGAAAAGGCAAAGTAGTAAACCTTACTCCAATATCTTAAATAAATTAAAGAACCCAAAATGTTCATGTTGAATTTGTGACCTTCATTCTATTTGTGTAGAATACACAAGCATGAATAAGTCCCCCTCTTTATCAAGTCGTCACTCTTGATTTAAACCTTTATGCAAAACAATCGTACAAAGCTAGGGAATGGTAAGAAATGGATTCAATCTGTTGACTTTATTGTGTTTTTAAAACACTACATGATTTATTGTTTCAAAAGCTCTACACCACATATGATTGCCATATTTTAGGAAATTCACTTCTTCTAAATAGCTCTGTAATTCTACCTGTTCCTCTGGACTAGATGAATAAGCGGCCATTATGTGTTCTTTTGCTGAAGCCAAAATATGTGAAATAACAGCCTATCAGTGCCATAGACAACAAAATCTACTGTGTCAATCCATCTGAATGTTTGATTTCATTCTGTTCCAAGCTTCAGTGAGGAACACCCATCTATTCCAGGGTTTACGCTTTTAAAAACACAGAATAAAAATATTCTCCTCCCAATTTTTTTCATGCTTACACATGATGCTTGCTGAACTCTTAATATTTGAAATATATAGGGAACACCCTCTCTTCTGAAATCTAATATTCCCTCCATCAACAGGACCCAAACCAGAAATAGGTCACACCCTTCAGACAAATCAACATAGGCTTTTAAAACAGAGTGCTAGTGATCATATTCAGATTCAAACAGGGCCAGATGGTTTATAGGAAACACGAACCCTCTGAATTCATACAGCCCCCCCCCCACATTAAAAATACCTCATATTCAGAGAAAATCAGTAAAGTCAAATGCTGACCTAAGAAGAGAATTGGCCACTGTGAGGCTGATTGTGCAACTTGGGCATACCCTGAAGTTGTGTGTAGTGTGTTATGTAGAAATATAGAAATAAACACATAGAAAAATTCAGCAAACACTGTACACCAAATATAATTGTTAGGGGAGTAGCTCAACAAGTTATTTAAAGGTGTTAATGCTTAGTTGCCTTTACATAATTGTATATAAATTATATAATTTTTCCTTGTGGATGTTGATTAGCCCTGTGCAGTTTATTTCGAAAGAGTTGCACAATTATAGAGACATATATTTAAATGTATTTATTTCTCTCCCTCCAAGCAAGTAGCACTGAGTGATGTGCTGCTGCCCCTGAATACAGTATGAAGATTCAATTTCGCTACCACAGCTAATAGCCACGGACAAGTGGGAAGCGGCAAGTTTTTTATTTTATTTTATTTCAAAACCAAAAAGAAACAATGTACAAGCATCAAATTCAAAATCCATATTCGTATTCTAACATAAGCCTATTGCATAGATTACCTAAATTAAAATATACATAATTACTCTAGGCTTCCTTTTGCGATATGCAAATACAACACAGTTAGAAAATTTATATTATAAATAATATTATAAATTCCCACATCCCCCCACTCCCCTTCACCTATGTGTGATCTCAGTATTTTACTTCTTCCATCTTGTTGTATTGTTATAGTTTAATAATTATTCAATTAATTCTATTATTCTTTTCTTGCTTACCCCTGCACGTTTTACCCATTATCTATTAATATTTCAATTCCTGAACAATATTTTTTCATGTATTCCTTCACACCATCCCACTCTTTGATTATTCTTTTATTTGAGTGGCCTCTAATAATTGCCCTCAATTTTGCCATTTCTACAAACTTGTAGAGTTTGTTTGGCCATTCTAATAATGATGGGATTTTCTCCCCCTTCCAATTATTTGCGATCAGTATTCTGGCCGCTGCTGTTCCATAAAAGAATACATTTTTCTTATCTCTGGGGATGTCATTAGATATTAGGCCTAACGAAAAAGCCTCTGGCTTTTTGGTAAACGAAATCTTAAATAATTTTTTCAGCTCCTCATATACCTCATTTTAGAATCGTTTTACTATTTTACATCCCCACCATGTATGGTAAAAAGTTCCCACCTCCCTCCCTCTTGCATCTCCAGCATAGATTTGATTGCTTTTTATAAATCTTAGCCAGTTTTTCCGGGGTGAGATACCAACGGTAAAACATCTTCATCATGTTCTCTTTTATCATGTAACAGGCTGTGAAGTTCATATCAACCTTCCACAACCTTTCCCAGCTTTCCAGTTGAATTGTATGGCCAAAGTCCTCTGCCCACTTTATCATTACTTCTTTGATTGTTTCATCTTCAGTTCCCACTCTAACAGCAGATTGTACAACCTAGAGATGGTCTTCTCCCCCCCCCCATTTTTAAAATTAATTGTCACAAAACTATAAACAAACAAACAAACAAACAAATCATAACCTTATTAAAGTTATTTACATTGTTAAGCAACTTCCTCGCTTCCTCTTGGTTGAATTTCAATGTATATCCTTTTAACGGTTTTCCAAATCAGAGTTCTTATAAACGTAACTTAATCGTTTAACATCCTTATATCTTTTCAATTTGAAATTAAACATATTAATTCAACACTTAACTTATATACAATCCTAAGCCAATCTAATACCTGCAAGCTGTTTCCAATTAATTTAACTTAACAAATTTAACTAAATAATCATTATATTTTGAGAGCCAGTGTGGTGTAGTGGTTAAGAGTGGTAGTCTCGTAATCTGGGGAACCGGGTTCGTGTCTCCGCTCCTCCACATGCAGCTGCTGGGTGACCTTGGGCCAGTCACACTTCTTTGAAGTCTCTCAGCCCCACTCACCTCACAGAGTGTTTGTTGTGGGGGAGGAAGGGAAAGGAGAATGTTAGCCACTTTGAGACTCCTTAAAGGGAGTGAAAGGAGGGATATCAAATCAAAACTCTTCTTCTTCTTCTACATTTTGTCCATTCTTCCTGGTACTCCTCCTCCTTCTGGTCGCGGACTCTTCTGGTTAGGTCGGCTAGCTCCGAAAAATCCATCATCTTCATCAGAGATGGTCTTCTTTTTAGGTTGTATTAATTCACTTTGTAGTTTTGACACTTTTTGCTCAAAACCTTTGTTTTTAGCCTGATTAAATCTGTGTACTACATGATGATATTGTAACCAGCTATTCCAATAACTGCTAATTTCCTCATAGAGTTTTAATCTTATATCACCATCTCCTTCTGTTAATAATTGTTGGTAGATGGGCCATACTGTTTCTGTGTTCCTTTTTTTTCACTGCCATAACCTCCATGGGTGACACCCACCGAGGTATCTTTGGTTCGAGGAGCCATCTATATTTTGTCCATATTTTGTATAATGACTTCCTGACTATATGATTCAGGAAATCTTTATGCACAGTCACTTTCTTGTACACTAAGTATGCGTGCCATCCGGAGCGGTTATTCCAACCTTCCAGATCTAAGATTTCTAAATTTAGAGTACAGTGGTACCTCGGGTTAAGAACTTAATTTGTTCTGGAGGTCTGTTCTTAACCTGAAACTGTTCTTAACCTGAAGCACCACTTTAGCTAATGGGGCCTCCTGCTGCTGCTGCGCCACCAGAGCACAATTTCTGTTCTCATCCTGAAGCAAAGTTCTTAACCTGAAGTACTATTTCTGGGTTAGCGGAGTCTGTAACCTAAAGTGTATGTAACCTGAAGCGTATGTAACCCGAGGTACCACTGTAATCCAATCTTTAATCCATTCAAAGCAAGCTGCTTCATAATACAATCTCAGGTCCGGGAGACCAACTCCTCCTCTTTGAATTTTATCCGTTAAGAACTTAAATTTTATCCGTGGCTTCTTCTTTTGCCATATGAATCTCGATATGTCTCTTCTCCATTTCTCAAAGCAATCAACTTTACCTATTATCGGTAGCATTTGAAAAAGAAACATTAACTTTGGCAGGATATTCCTTTTAATCACCAAAATTCGCCCCCATATTGATAACTTTAGCCTTTGCCAAATCTCTAATTTATTTTTTAATTCTTTCCAGGTTTTATTATAATTATCTTCAAAGAAATTTATATTCTTCATTGTCAAATTTATCCCTAGATATTTTGCTTTTTGTACAATTTGTAATCCTGTTTCTTGCTCTAATTTCTTTTTGCTCTGTTCATCCGAATTCTTAACCATCACCTTAGTTTTTTCTTTATTTATTCTAAATCCTGCCACCTTGCCGAATTCCTCCATCTTTCTCAGCAACTTGCTTATACTTCCTATTGGTTCTTCTACCATTACAATCATATCATTCGCAAATGCTCTTATTTTATATTTGACTCTTCCTAGTGTTATACCTCTAATCTCCTCCTCTGACCTGATAACTTGATTTAGTACCGTGAGAGGTGGGAAGTTATGGGCAGTGTGTTCCCAGCCTCTAAGAGGAGTGCTCCTGTTTGGAATGAATACTCTTGAGGAAATTCAGAAACCATTATTTCCCCAGTATCTTCACCTTAAAATTAAAAAAAATTAAACCTCCTTTTTAAAAAGAATCATTCTGACAGTAAGAGCTGTTCGACAATGGAACGGACTCCCTTGGAAGGTAGCAGACTCTCCATCCTTGGAAGTTTTTAAGCAGAGGTTGGTCATCTGTTGAGGATACTTTAGTTGAGATTCCTGCATTGCAGGGGGTTGGACTAAAATGGGGGTTCAGTATTCCCTTGTTTACTTCTCAGGCAGGATGGATGTTCTACCAATAGTATCCAAGCTTTGGTCATAATGAAAGATGAGTAAGAAAAGTGTTCCTGAATAATTTTTTCAGGCCCAGAAATTTTTAAATTCCAGTTTGATTCATACACGGGTAAGGAACCTATGGCCCTCCAGATGTTGTTGGAATCCAACCTGTGTTCTCTGCCCCCACTCAACAACTGGAGGGCCACACGTTCCCCATCCCTGACTTAAGATGAATTTCAAAGACAGAAAGCGAAAGAAAAAGAAAATGCAATGCTAACCACTTAGGGAAATGCCGTAGCTCAGAGACCTGTGCCCTTTCCTCCAGTTGGCACCTCTGCACAATCCATTTTCAATTCCAAGCCCACTGGCAACCCCCCCCCCCCACTTCGATAGATGATCACATGGAAGTCACCAAGCACCTTTTCCAGGATACAGATGTATGTTGCAATAAATGAATAAATTAAAAGAATGCTGATTTCCAAATCTATAATTTAATCAACTCTATGAACCTTCTGACTACATTAACAAAGAATGCTAACCTACATTCTTCTTGTACACTTTAAAGTCTTATTTAAAGCAATGGGCTTCGAGTAATGGGACACTAGAGCATAGCCAATCAATGTTTATCATCTATCTCGGTTTGCTGCAGAGGCAAAGGTCATTCTAAGGCCCCAGTACTAATTTTATTGTTGGTAGCTGAATGGATCATCTTTTTACAAAAGCAAACCCAAAGCTTTATTTGGGAGTAATTTTTTCTCAGCTCGCAGCCTCAGTGTGTTCATGCATATGACTGGGAACCTTTATGCTCAATGAGAGAGAGAGGTGGTTTTTTTCCTTTTGGTTTGTTAAACAGTTTGTTTTAATGAAGGAAATGAAGGGGACATTAATGGCAGGATTTTATGGTGCTTTCCAAATGGCTTTGAAGAAACTATTAAATGTGATTCCAGGACCAGGAATGTGATCTATTGCTTCATAAAGGATTGCAGTTCCACAAGGGAGCCATACAACTACTTAAGCTTGAAAGATGACACCAAATAAATACCATTACTGGCATTTGCTTCTGGAACTTTACTGCTTATTTTGCTTATACCACAGATAAATAGGAATGGATACTGGCATTCTGCTAAAATCTAATCCTACAAAATTCAGCAACTGTTTACAGCCTTATGAGTTAGTCCACGTATCTCCTTCATGATGTCGGAAGGCAGAAATGTTCAGAACTTTTTTTTAACACCCAAATGCTTTGGTTTTAAGCACCGCCATGCCCCTCTGTTCTTTGCTTGATCACATCACTGCATAGAATTCACCCTCTATTAAATTCTGATCCATTTTTCTCTGAAGCACATTGATTTTGATGGAGTCATATTTCAAGTAAGCAGGGTTAGGACTGGAGCCTCATTTTAATTTCCAGCTTATGATTTAGTTATGATCTGTTTGTGAAAAATGCCTTTCCGTCATGTAACCACATGGGTCAAGCAAGGTAGGGCAAGCGCAGAGGGAGCTTATGTAAGACCCTATGGATTACGGCCACATGACAGCTACTCATATGTGAGTGTGTACACACTTAGGAAAACATTCCCATCCACATGGGTGAAACAGGTTGTGCAGAGCTTTTCCATGGAATCATCACCCACTTCCTGATACTTGGTTTTCTCCAGCTGGAGTAAATTCTAGTTGTGGGGGCACTGTGTGTGTGTGTGTGTGTGTGTGTGTGAGAGAGAGAGAGAGAGAGAGAGCGCGAGCGCAGGGGGGAAACCAAAGGGCTAAAGCCACCCTATCCCCACAAAGTTCCCAGACAAGTCCAGACCACACTCCTCCCCACAGGCCCCTTGTGCTGGTTATTCTGCACACAAAAAATCCTGCATTCACGGGAAAATAATGTTATTTGTATAATGTACACTTTGACCCTTTAGGCTGCTGTTAAAAGCACAAGAGCAGGCCAGAAAAATGGTCAGCTGACAACTTCTAGATAAAGAATGGACCATTTGATTTCATTTTTAGAGAACATACTATTGGCTCATTTGACTAGTTTCATGAACAACTTTGTTTGTTTTTTTTAATATATATTTATTCAAGTTTTTCAATACATAAACATATTTAAACAAATAACATTGATTATTTGACATCTTTTCATCATTACTTTGGACTCCCCCACGCCTCCCGCACACACTTACATCGTTAAAGAATTATTTCCAAACAAATTATCATTTTGTTCATAATCTTGGATTTGATCATTAGCGTATAGTTTAAACTTAAGTCTAATTTAGTGGTAGACAATTACTTCTACTCTGACATCCCAATCAACATTCAGCCAAATTACAATACTTTTGCAGATAAGTCTTGAATTTCTTCCAGTCTTCTTCCATCCTCTCTTCTCCCAAGTCTCGAATTCTGCCGGTCATCTCAGCTAATTGCATATAGTCCATCAGCTGCATCTGCCATTCTTCCAGCGTAGGTAGATTTTGAGTTTTCCAGTTCTTAGCAATCAGTATCCTTGCTGCCGTTGTTGCATACATGAAAAATGTTCTGTCCTTCTTTAACACACTCTGGCCGACAATGCCCAAGAGGAAGGCCTCTGGTTTCTTAGTAAAGGTGTACCTAAACACCTTTTTTAACTCATTATATATCATCTCCCAAAAGGCCTTCACTCTCGGGCAAGTCCACCAGAGGTGAAAAAAAGTTCCTTCATTTTCCTTACATTTCCAACATTTATTGTCAGACGAATGGTATATTTTGGCCAATTTGACTGGGGTCATGTACCATCTATATATCATTTTCATTACATTTTCCTTCAAAGCATTACATGCAGTGAAGTTCAGCCCAGAGGTCCATAACCTTTCCCAGTCTTCAAACATAATATTATGCCCAATATCCTGTGCCCATTTTATCATTACCGATTTGACCATTTCGTCTTGTGTGTTCCATTTCAGCAACAAATTATACATCTTTGAAAGTACTTTAGTCTTAGGTTCTAACAGTTCAGTTTCCAACTTTGACTTCTCCACCTGGAATCCTAACTTTTTGTCATTTTTAAATACTTCTTTAATCTGAGCATAGTGTAACCAGTCTCGCACTTTATCTTTCATTTTCTCTAAACTCTGCAATTTCCAATTGTTACCATCTCTTTCTAATATCTCCCAATATTTTGGCCAATTGGCCTCCATATTGGCTCTTTTTCGGGCCTTAGCCTCTAGGGGTGACAGCCACCTCGGAGTTTTATTCTCCAATAAGTCTTTGTATCTTATCCAGACATTAAATACTGCTTTCCTGACAATATGGTTCTTAAAGGCCTTGTTTGTCTTAACCTTGTCATACCATAAATATGCATGCCATCCAAATGCATTATTAAAACCTTCTAAATCTAATACATCCGTATCTTCAAGAAGTAGCCAATCTTTTAGCCAGCAGAAAGCTGCTGCTTCGTAATACAGCTTTAGGTCTGGCAGGGCAAAGCCCCCTCTTTCTTTCGCATCCGTTAATATCTTGAACTTAATTCTGGGCTTTTTGCCCTGCCAGACAAATTTGGAAATATCTTTCTGCCACTTCCGGAAACACTCTGTCTTGTCTACAATCTGTAGTGTTTGAAACAAAAATAACATTTTTGGCAATACATTCATCTTGATGGCAGCTATTCGGCCTAACAAAGAAAGTTTTAATCTTGACCAACTATCCAAGTCTCTCTTAATTTCTAACCAGCATTTTTCATAGTTATCTTTAAATAAACTCAGATTTTTTGCTGTTATGTTTACCCCTAGGTATTTCACTTTCTTGACCACCGTTAACTCTGTCTCCCTCTGAAACCGTTCCAACTCAGTATCTGTCAAATTTTTCCCCAATACCTTGGTTTTTTGTTTATTTAATTTAAATCCCGCCACTCGACCAAAGTTTTGAATCAATTGTAATACTCTTTTCGTACTAGATTCCGGCTCCTGTAATGTCAGAACTAGGTCATCTGCAAACGCTTTAAGTTTATATTGTTTCGCTCCGACCTGGATCCCTTCCACCAGCCGATCCCCTCTAATCATGTTCAGGAGCACTTCCAGAACCGAGATAAATAGTAGTGGGGAAATCGGGCAGCCTTGTCGTGTACCTTTTTCAATTTTGAACTCTTCTGTAACCACATTGTTAACTATCAGTTTAGCCTTTTGTTCTGAGTATATTGCCTCAATCCCATTCTCAAACCCCCGTCCCACTCCCATTTCTTTTAGATTCCCCTTCATGAATTTCCAGGATATGTTGTCAAAGGCCTTCTCCGCGTCTATAAAGATTAAAACTGCTTTAGTGTTTATGTTTGTTTGCAAAAGTTCCAGTATATCTATAATGTTCCTTGTATTAGCATACATATGTCTACCTGGGAGAAAGCCTGCCTGGTCTTTATGAATTACTTCATTTAGAACTTTCTTGAATCTACGTGCCAAGACATCTGCAAATATTTTGTAATCCACATTTAAAAGGGAAATGGGACGGTAGTTCTTTAGTTGTGTCTTTTCAGTTTCCGATTTTGGTATCAATGTGATAAAAGCTTCTTTCCATGATTCCAGCGCCCTCTTCCCCTCCATAATTTCATTGCTGACCTCCAACAATGGTTGTATCAGGTAGTCTTTCAATGTCTTATAGTAGTTGGAGGTCAGCCCATCTGGCCCTGGCGATTTGCCCTGTTTCATGTTCTGGATGGCCTGCTCAATCTCTTGTCGTGTTATTTTACCGTTCAGAATTGTTTTGTTTTCTTCTGACAGCTTTGCTAATCCATTTTTCTCCAAGAATTGTTTAATCTCAATTTCATCTTGTGGCCCTTGAGTATATAACTTTTTGAAATATTTCTGAAAACACTTTCTGATCTCTCCAGGGTTCTGGATGCTTCTTCCTTCAATCTCTAGGTTTGTTACCGTATTTAGTTTTTGTCTCTTCTTCAACTGCCAAGCTAGCAGTTTTCCACATTTGTTAGCCGATTCAAAAGTTTTTTGCTTCATTATTTTAATCTTCCATTCTATTTCCTGGTTTATCAATTTAGAGTATTGTGCTTGATAAAGTTTAATTTCTCGTAGAATCGGCTGGGACTTTGGGTTAGATCTTAACTTCTTCTCTAGCTCTTTAATTCTTTCCAAAATTTTGTCCTTCCTTTCATTCTGTGATCTTTTCTTTATGGTATTCTGTTGTATCAGGAACCCTCTCATCACGGCCTTGCTTGCGTCCCATATAGTTCTTTTTTCCACCCTGGTGTTCATATTAACCTCAAAATAGTCCTTTAGAGTTTTTTGGGCCTTCTTTACAATCTCTTGATCTCTAAACAGGCCGTCATTCATCTTCCATCTGAAGGAGCCGGTTGGGATCAGTGTCATGTCCATTCTCAGTGCGTTGTGGTCGGAGCATGTCTTTGGGCAGATTTCCACCTTTCTAATCTTAGGTGCCAGACTTCTAGTTATCCATATTTGGTCGATTCTTGTCCAAGTCAGTTGGGCTTCAGAGAAGAATGTTCCTTCTCTTCCCAGGGGGTTTCTCACTCTCCAAATATCAATCCAGTCCATATTGTCAGTCATTTCAAAAAAAGTCTTTGGTAGTCTTCCCTCTTTAGTAACATTTTGATTCTGTGACTTATCCATGTTGGTTGATACGACTCCATTCATGTCTCCCATCATGATGATGTTGTTGTAATCCAGATAATCCAGCATAGTCTCATGCAATTTCTTATAAAAATCCGATTTTCCTTCATTTGGGGCATAGATTCCTAATATCAAAATTTTTTCTCCTTGATGTTGTATTTCTATTGCCAAAATTCTTCCATTTTCATCTTTAAACAGAAATTTAGGTGAAAGGCTCTCTTTTGCATAAATCACTACGCCTCTCTTTTTAACTGTGTCAGAAGATATAAATTCCTGGCCGAGTCTTTTATTTATTAACACTTTTCTGTGGAGCCTAATCACATGTGTTTCTTGTAAACAAATAATGTCCAATTGTTCCTTTTTTAAAATGTGAAAGATTTTTCTCCTTTTCTCCGGACTGTTGCAGCCATTTATATTCCAGCTCAGAAGCTGCAGAGACATCCTGAATAAATCTGGTTATTCTTGCTGGGGTGGTACCTTGTTCTCCGGTCCTTGAGGGTCCGAGGGCGCAGGCTCCCCTGAAGGTTCGGGCCCTGGTAAAGCTCCAAGTCCTTTGTGAAGATCTTCTCCGTGTGCTTCCAGAAACTTGTCTCTATCCTCCAATGTTCTAATTTTGATCTTTTTCCCTCTGAAAGTAAAAGATAATCCTTGAGGAAACTCCCACCTGAAGATAATTGAGTTGCTCCTCAACAATCTTGCTAGTTCCGTGTAGTCAGATCTAAGGTCCAACAATTGTTTAGGGATGTCCTTGTAAATTTCAATTCTCTTGTCCAGAATGTCCAGTGACTTTCCGTAGTGCAGGCCCAAAATCTTGTCCCTTTCCTCCTTGGATCTCAGTATAACCAAACAATCTCTGGGCTTCTCTTTCCTCCTAAGTCTTCCAAGCCTGAAAGCAGATACTATTTTAAAGTCTTTTTCCTCTAACTTCCAAAACTTGGAAAATTCTTTGGTCAAAAACTCAATTAAATTGTCTTCTTCTACTTCTGGTATTGACCGTATCCTCAAGTTGGCCTCCCTGTTCCGCAGCTCTGTCATCAAAAAGTGAATCTGATGTTCTCCAACTTGTTTGCTGAGTGGTCTAACTTCTTTCTCCAATTCTCCCAATCTTTGACTAGTATCCTCAGCCAATTTCCGGTTTTCACCTACAGCCTCCTTCAACTCTCCAATGGATTGGACATTCTGTGCAACTTGTCCAGTTAATCTATTCAAACTTTCTGTATTCTGGTCAATTTTAGCCGTTTGCAAATCAACCTTTCTATCCAAAGCCTCCAATTTTTCAAAAATTTTGTCTAAAACAGAAGCACTCCCTCCTGAGGCCATATCTTCCAATTGTAATTCTTCCGTTTCTCCCTCCCCTGCCTGTGACAGGGAAGCCGCCTCTATCTCAGGAGGCAAAGTGGAAGGCAAAGCAGGCACAGATGATCTACGCTGTGAGGCCGCAGATAAAGTTAAGGTTGTTTGTTTGGTTCTTCCCCTTTTCCTTGTTCCACTCATTCCAAAGTTATCTAAAGACCAAGGTCAAACTGAGTTGTTCCCATGAGAATGTAGAAGCTCAGATGCAACAGTCAAACAGAGGGCCGGGAAAAGGAAAGTAAAACAAAGTCACTGCTGTAAGTCCAAAATCCTCTAGAGGGAGCTTAAAATGTCTTAAGGGAGAAAGTCAAGTCCAATTCAAATTTATAGATCTAATTCAACATCCAACGACCTCCACAGAGTTAAATTTTTACAGAGTATACGTGAGACAAAACAGTGTTTCAGACAGTGCCTAGACTGCAGATGTTTCAAAATAACAAGTTCCAGCTCAGAATGTTTCAAAGTCTAAATTCAAAGTATCCAATGTTGCAGACTGGTGCTCAGTTACTCAGGCAGCTCCAGCACCTGGGGTTCTTATTTAATTTGTAATCCACTGGTTCAACAGAAGAAAGATATCCTTGTTCCCAAATAAATCCAAAAGCCAACAGCTTAAAGTCTTTCTGCCCTGGTAGCTATTTTAAATAGGTGCCAGCAATTGGTTAAAGCATCGCTCTTAGTCTCCACTCCTCCTGTTCTTTGCTTTCAAGTTCAGTGTTAGCGGAAGACGGGCTTCCTGTTTATCGTCACTCCGCTTTCAGCCAAATTCTAATTTTTAAAGGTCTCCACAAATTCTTAAAGTCCAGATTACTCACGGGTTGCAGCTTTTCCGAATTTAAAAATTGCAGGAAGAAAGGTCAGCGCTCACCGGCAACAGCAACGCGGCTTCGCTCCGTTGATTGCGCAACGACCCACAGCGCCGCTACCCCCTCCGCGATCCGGAGCCCCTTACGGGGTCCCTTCAACGTTTTGGGGGCTGCTTCTGGCGCCCGCCGGGTCCCGAGACTACAGGCTTCTGCCGCCTGTAGTTTTCCTTAGTGGGTCTCCGCTTCGCCGTAGCGGACGACCCGTTTTCAGCGGAGCTTCCCTCTCCTTACCAGGATCGGGCAGCCATTGCCGATCGCGCCGCCTCCGGAAGTCTCCTAGTTTCATGAACAACTTTGGATGGGTGTCTAAGGAACGGCACTGCCTCTACTCACACGGAGAGAAACTCCTTGTTTAGATAGTTATAAGGTACCTGGAAAAGACCCTGATGTTGGGAAAGATGGAGGGCACAAGGAGAAGGGGACAACAGAGGATGAGATGGTTGTATAGTGTTCTCGAAGCTACCAGCATGAGTTTAACCAAACTGCGGAAGGCAGTGGAAGACAGAGGTGCCTGGCGTGCTCTGGTCCATGGGGTCACGAAGAGTCGGACACGACTGAACGACTAAACAACAACAACACCTTTTGTTATACAGGATTCCCCACTAGACTTTAAAAAAAACTCCTCAGTGGATTGACTCTATTGTGGACCTCCTATGAACAGAAGGGCCCCTTCAATTCATGGAAGGGACTGAGATCCAGTGGAGGGTGGGAGATGATTTCTACCACTCCCTGCTTCTTCCTGTATCCCCTGGTGCCATGTCCCACAATGTTGCCTAACCCCATATCAGCTTTTCAGGGAACTGCAGGGGAAAGTGGCACACATTGTGTCCTCCATTCCTTTTCACCAGAGGAAGTGTCCTGTGAGTAGAGTTCCACTCATGGAACTTCTGGATCCAGCTCATCGTGGTCTTGGCTGATTTCCTTTCCTTTTGCTGTCAGCTAAGTGGTTTTGTTCTGCCTTTCGCCCAAGGGACCATCATAGCAAACTCACTTTCCTCTCAGTTATGCTTAGTTAGCATGTTCAGTAATGTCAGGTGCTAAAGCACACAGAAAAGGGTCGTTTATAAGCCTCATTAAATGCTGCCTTTTTAAGAGCTGAAATGTTTGACTGTGCAGAGTTAATTAGAAGCGAGATGAGAAAAATAGATCTGTAGCAATCCTAGCTCCCTGAAAGAAATTGTGCTGCTTCTTTCCTTAAAAGCCTAAAGAAACTAGGCCTTTTTGTCCCACTGATTTCAATGGGACAGCTAGGCAACTCCTGTCCAGAATAAATGGAATTTAGCTTTACTTTGGCAGAATTATGTAAGACTTTAGCTTAATTTTGTCTAGGTCGCACTCAACATGTTTGTGCGTGCGCGTGCGCGTGCGTGCGTGCATGCCATTATCATTATTATTGTATCATTCTTACTCCTATGGACATCAATGGCTAAACTCCAAATGGCCATAGCAGATCAGGGAATTAAGCACGCTCAGCCTAATTGAAACTAATGGGCTAAAACATGCATCGCTCTGTACTGGATTGTGGGATTTGGCCATGATGTTGGTCTAGTCATCCACAGCAGTGAGTCCTCAATTTATGCTGAGGCTCTGCCAGGGCCAACCCATCCATGAAGCAAGGTGAGGCAACTGCCTCAGCTGGTAGGATCCACAGTGGCAGCAACAGCTATGGTGTGGTCCTTGGAGGCTGCATCTGCTGCCTCTTCCTCAGCAACACCCCCGCCGCCTCTGCAGCAGTCTCTTGGCAAATAGGAGGAACTGCTGGTCTCCTAGGGAGGAAATGGCAGAGGCTGCCTTCTATGGTCTCCTGGGCTCTGTACTCACCCAGCGTGATTCAGAGCAAGCTCCTTCCCCTGCTCTGCAATGCCCTTTGAGTCCCTCTTCAGCTGTGGAGTAAAGTTGATTTGATTTCCCTGTCTTGTTCCTGATGTAGATCTTCACCCTCCCCTTGTTCCCAATGTAGATCTTTATTTTCCACCCCTTTGTTCCTGATGTAGATCTTCACTCACCCTTTCTTCCCTGGCAGGGGTGACAACATTTTGTGATTTGCCTCAGATACCAAAATGTCTTGGGCTGGCCCTGGACCCTACTTAAAGCCCACCCCTTTTAAGAAGATGGCACACTTAATCAGCAGCCCAACCAATCAGGAGCTAGAGATGGATGCAAACATTAAACACCTTTCCCTGACTGGTCTTCTCCACCTCCTTGCCTCCTAACTGTGAGATTTGTTTCCACTTACTGCCTCATCACCGTGGTGTAAACTTGATTTCGGAGCAAGTACAGTGGTACCTCGGGTTAAGAACTTAATTTGTTCTGGAGGTCTGTTCTTAACCTGAAACTGTTCTTAACCTGAAGCACCGCTTTAGCTAATGAGGCCTCCTGCTGCCCCTGCGCCACTGCTGCATTATTTCTGTTCTCATCCTGAAGCAAAGTTCTTAACCTGAAGCACTGTTTCTGGGTTAGCAGAGTCTGTAACCTGAAGTGTATGTAACCTGAAGCGCATGTAACCCGAGGTACCACTGTATTGTGATAACATTCATCAAACTGAAAGTGCTGCAGATCTTTACAGAAGCTGGATTTCCACCCCAAAAAACCAAAAACTTTTGGTTTTTTAAAGGTAATTACTATCTTATATTTATTAATGCTCCCTCTCTCCCAAGTGCAATAATTCATTAGCTTGATGACTCTGGGTACAGTTTACTGAATCAATACTACAACTTTAACAGAAACAGAGAATCAGACAATTGCATAATGAAGCTGTCTGTCTTTATTTACACAATGTATTTTTGTACTCACAGGCCAGAAAGAACAGTTCTGTGTAGCAGCTGTCATTGTGTTCCCCGCCCCTTATCTGTGTCCTGTCTGCCAATTTTATAATTCACCAGCTGACACCCGCCTTGGCAAAGACCAAGTGGAGTTCTTCATTGCCAAAGCAACAACAACACTCTGAACTATGACACAATGCTTCTTGGTTCTAGTTAACAACGGTGGTTTCTTTTTGGCTTTCTCGCTGTTCTGTTGATACACTTCACTGCTGTGGGGGTACAGTCCCAATTAGTGCCAAGAAACAGATACAGCTCTGTTACGCACCATGGATAGAGGCCATAGGGAGGGAAGACAGGACCAGCTGTGGAAGAGAATGGGGATGGGTGACCTAGAGAATAAACTAAAGCTTTTAAACAACAACAGCAAAAACAGCAATGCATAATTGGAAGGTTATGAGCAACTGAACAGTATTTTTCAGCATGCTTTCAGTTGAATGTTTTGAAAAACTGCCACTACCTCATCCACTTCTTCTCACTCAATCAAAACCTTTCCCACCTAAATCAGCACGTGATTTGACTGCATTTGGGGAGTTTTGCCCCTAATGCAGTCACTGCCATAATACTTAACTATGACTAAATGCATCTAGACTGGCAGTGCAGTCTTATACAGTGGTACCCCGCAAGACGAACGCCTCGCGAGACGAAAAACTCGCAAAACGAAAGGTTTTTTCGTTTTCGAGTTGCCTCGCAAGACGAATTTCCCTATGGGCTTGCTTCGCAAAACGAAGCTTGCCCCGGGGACAGCGGGTCTTCTCTTTTGAAGCAAGGGGCGGCGGGGAGAAGCGATCTTCTCCCCGCAGCCCCAGGTCCGGGGACAGCGGGAAGCGCTTCGCGCTGCCCCCGGACCTCTTTTGAAGCAAGGGTTTGCGGGGAGATCGCTTCTCCCTGCAGCCCCTTGCTTCAAAAGAGGTCCGGGGGCAGCGCAAAGCGCTTCGCGCTGCCCCCGGACCTCTTTTAAAGCAAGGGTTTGCGGGGAGATCGCTTCTCCCTGCAGCCCCTTGCTTCAAAAGAGGTCCGGGGGCAGCGCGAAGCGCTTCGCGCTGCCCCCGGACCTCTTTTAAAACAAGGGTTTGCGGGGAGATCGCTTCTCCCTGCAGCCCCTTGCTTCAAAAGAGGTCCGGGGGCAGCCGGACCTCTTTTGAAGCAAGGGGCTGCGGGGAGATCGCTTCTCCCGGTGCTCCAAAGCGGGGCGGGGGGTCGGGAACACCTTCCCCCACCGCCCCGCTTCGGAACGCTGCTCCGAAGCGGGGCGGGGGGGTGGGAACACCTTCCCCCACCGCCCGGCTTCAGAACGGTGCTCCGAAGCGGGGCGGGGGGGTGGTAACACCTTCCCCCACCGCCCCGCTTCGGAACGGTGCTCCGAAGCGGGGCAGGGGGTGGGAACACCTTCCCCCACCGCTCCGCTTCGGAACGGTGCTCCGAAGCGGGGCGGGGGGGTGGGAACACCTTCTGAAGGCTGGCGGGGGGCAAAAGTCTTTGTCCCCCCTGCCGGCCTTCCCAGGGGCTTTTAAATCGCCCCGGACAGCGGAGAAGTCCTCCGCTGTCCCGGGGCGATTTTAAAATGCCGCCCGCCAGCATTTTAAGATTGCCCGGACAGCGGAGAAGTCCTCCGCTGTCCCGGGGTTTTTTAAAATGCTGGGGGTGGGAAGAAAAGCTCTTATCCCCCCCCCCAGCCTTCAGAAGAGGTCCGGGGACAGAGTGTCCCCGGACCTGGTCTGAAGGCGGTTTCCCTAGGAACGCATTAATTGATTTTCAATGCATTCCTATGGGAAACCGTGCATCGCAAGACGAAAAACCCGCAAGACGAAGAGACTTGCGGAACGAATTAATTTCGTCTTGCGAGGCACCACTGTACAGTGGTACTTCAAACGTCTCCATTGACGAACATTTCAGTTTTCGAATGTCGTAAACCCGGAAGTAAATGCTTCAGTTTTTGAACATGCCTCGGAAGTCAAACATGCCACGTAGCTTCCACTGAGTTCAAGATCCTGAGGCCTAGCTGTTGGCTATTGAGTTTCTGTTTTCAAACATTTCAGAACTCAAACAGTCTTCTGCCACGGATTACATTCGAAAACTGAGGTACCACTGTACTCAGAAAGTAAGCCCTATTAAACTCAACAGGACTTACTTTGGTAAGTGTGTTGAGAATTACAGTCTGAGGCTGCAATCCTATACACATATGCCTGGGAATAAGTCTCACTGAACTTAATAAGATAAACTTTCAACTGTGAGTGACCTTTCAGTTCTCAAAGTGTGCTCATTTTTTGATCTCCCCCATGTTGAAACATTCAGTCTCCCCTCTACGTTGTAGACAAAAGAGCAAAGTGGTTCAAACCAGCTCCATTAAGAAGCACCATTGAAGAAATGTGAATTATGTGAGTTAATGGATTGTGCCTCCAGGGAAACAGGGAATGTGCTGTGTTTTCCTGGACAACATCACATGTGAAGCAATCAATGAAGCAAGATATTACAGGAGACAGGCTACACATATGAGTGGAAACATATCCCCCCGAATAAGCTTCTGCGTGAACAGAAAGAAGGTCCTTCTAGTAGATAAAGGATGGTGTTGCTCTTTGGCTGACTCTGTGTGTGGTAGGCAGCATGTGCAAGGATGGAGAAAAATGTAGAGTGGGATTGTTTTTTCCTGACATACTGAACTAATTTTCATTGGAATTCAGTTTGCATAATGACTCAGGGATTTACCACATAGTGTGTTGTGACACGTAGCCAGGGAACAACTTAAAAAATGACTAGTTTATGTAAGAACAAGGTGGTGCAGGTCACCCTTAATAATACAGGTAACAGGGTGTTTCTTTTTTACTTAGCTAAGTAGCCCCACTTGGGATTGCTGCTCAGGGTGGATTTATTTATTGAACTTACAAAGGCTCCCATCAACATATATTACCTGTGCAGCTGAAGTTCCTCTGGAAGGTACAGCTTGAGAAGGCTGAATGCTTTCCTTTGGCTAGTGATTGTTCCTTTCCTTCCTACTTTTAGCAGCAAGAACTGTTATAAACTCATTAGTTCTCTTCCAAATTATCACTTGTCAACTAAGAGCATTTCCCCCCATTTCTGAACCACTGCAGGCATGTTCTGTTGCTCTCATTAAGTGGCAATAGCCCTGAATCAGGAAGCACAACAGGAACTGCCTCTAGAAGAGGGCTGGGGAGCCAGTAGCCCTCCAGATAGTATTGGACTTCAACTCCCTCAACATGACCAATATTTGTTTCTTTGATGGCTTTATATCCTGCCCTTCCTTCAAGACAGAGCACAGGGTGGCCTACAACGATAATAAAATACCATAATCTGAATAAGACATTTTTAAAAGTGGTAACAATAACCACTCAACACACAATGCACAATGGCTATAAAACACATCTGGGGGACACTTTCTGGAGGACCATCCCTGCTCCAGAGAAAGTGTTTCCCATTGCAGAGATCTAGTGTTGCCTTTGCTGGTTTTGGCATGATAATGGTTTTGCTACCTCCTCAGCAAAACACCATCTCTGGAAGTGTCCTTTTTACCTGGAGATGCCAGAAGCAGAAAAACAGGGTCTCGGGTATTCAAAGCCCATGCTCACAGTGCCTCCCTCATTATGTTGTGGACGAAGCAAAAATGGAATGAAGTTAAAAGGAAGTTGTTACTCGGCTTAGTTTTAAAATCACACTGCTCAGGACAGCTATTTGGGTAAAAACAAATCGTTGGCATGTAGCTGTCCACTGAGAAGGGGGAAATCTGTGCTCCACAAAAGAGCAGTATATCAAGCAAACATGACAACAGAGGAACGAAAAAGAAAAACCTAGAATTTAGACACCCGATCTCTGGAGATTCATAAACTTGTACAATAAAATGTTGACATTCACAAAACCCTAACGAAAGTGTGTTTCGTAAACTGCCTCACCCCTGGATAGCAGCTAAGAGACATTATGGCTCATCATTTCTCACTTATTCTCAGAAGGGGGGTTAATTTTATTAGCTATAAAGACCTACTTGTACATCTTTTATCCGGTTACATCCCATTCACTTTGGTAAGAAAGTGCAACTTCCAGAACTTCTACTCTAGAGTGATTTGCAGCACTGAAATAGTAAGTTATTTCAGGACCAAGGTTTCATTTATTTAGTCATTCAGTCATTCAGTATCATCACAGGTCCTGACACTTTACAGAGTGTCATAACAGACCCTCCAAGTGTCCCTATTTTCCAGGGATGTCCTTGATTTAGAGAAGCCATCCCGGTTTCTGATTTGATCCTGAAATGTCCTACTTTTCCTTAGGACATCCCTATTTTCATTGGAGAAATGTTGGAGGGTATGGTAGGATGTCCCTATTTTCACTGGAGAAATAGGTATGGAGTTATCCCACCCCCTAACCGTATGAAGGCAATCCTATATACGGAAGGTTTTTTAAAAAAATGTTTAATGTTTTGTTATGTTTTTATATAGTCAAGAGCCCTACTGACCCACTCAGGGCAGGTCAGATTTTATTTTTATTTTACCATGGGTTGTGTTGAGGGAATGGTGGGACTTGGGAGCCACTGGATCCAAAGCTATCCCAAACATAGGCTGAAATGCTCAGGTTTGGTCCTAAATGCCAGGAGGAAGGTCTATGCATGCGAAGCTTTCTATGAATTGGGCCTTCAAGGCAGATAGCAGAGCTTTCCACTGGTTCTAGCCCATCCTAACCTCCATCATCCAGCCTTTGGCAGTGATTAGGATTGCTCAGTAAGTCAAACTTTTGCTTCAGGACCAAAACTCTATTTGGAGCAATACAAGTCAAAGAGATGTCTGAAAACAGACATTAAAAATAATGGCAAATTTTTCCCCAGAAGAAATAAATGCAACTGCAAAGTAACACCATACTATTTTGTTTTGCTTCGCTTCCCCCCTCCTACCACTTTTCTCAATGTGGGAGATTTGGTTGTATCTCTCCTCATACAGAGAATTTAGTGAATCTTTTAAATGCCAAGCTTTGCTAAATCTGATGGGTTTAAAAATTGCAACTCTCTCATACATTTCATCTCAGTCTTTCCTGTTTTTCAAAGTCACATTTTAAATTAAAGGCTTTTTAAAAATAAATAAAGAAAGAAATACACAAATGTTATCCTTCCCATCAAGCAACTCTTTACAAATTATATTTCGAAGAGATATCCAATAAACAATCTTGGCGCAATGGTGTGGTTTTCAGTTTCCGACTATCCAAACATATTATATTTTATTATGCACTGCCAGCTGGTCATGTTAAGAATTACAAAGATTCACAGGGCACAGTGAGTGTGTGGTAGGTAATAAATCTGCCAAAGATTATGGAGGTTTATATATTTTAACATACTGTGATGTGACCTTAATCTCCATAAGTCTAAAGAAAAAGAAAGTCTGCCTCTTTATAAAAGATCCATTATCTACTTGTAGATAATGCTGTTTGCAATTTAATTCTGATGTTGAATTTTATTTTTTCCTGATGCGTATTTGGCACGTAATGCAAAAAGATGCAACATGATTATATGCTGTGTATTCTTCTTTTTTTAAAAAAAACACCAACAACCAGAGAATCATATTTTTGTATGATGAGAGAATATTGCATTTTGTCTCAAGAGATATTCAGTTTTAGAAAAGAAGCTGAGTTTCACATTTGATGATAGTGTATAAATGAGTAGAGAAAGTGTAATTTACAAAATTACAAGCACATGAAAGTATTGGGGAAAGTCTGTCTTGTTTGTTTGGATTGCTTTCTGAAGGGAATTCAGTTATAGATTATTTCTGGTATTCGGGTTCCAGACACAAAAGTAAATAAGTACCACAATGTGACATTGAATAATGGAAACCTGATACTGCAACATTTTGTGAAATAATATACAACTTTAGAAAGCAGGCTGCGGATGAGAGCAACCATTGTGAAAGCTGAGTGAAATGCAGAGTGTTTTTTTTTCTTTTTTAAAGAGGACATGGAAAGGGCAGATAATTGAAAACTGCATCTGTGCCCCAATCCAGTTAGGGGCCCATACATATGGGGAATCAGACTTCTGCTGTGCATATCCCAAGCTGGATGAGCAACTCGAATAGAGGCTTCCCCAGGCCATCCTAGAAACACCATAGTGTCAATCAAAAAGAGATAAGCAGTTGAAGTCTTCTCTGCCTGCCCTGCCAAGCAGCTCATGAGTACAATTGTCATTGTGTGGCATGAGTGCTCAGGTGGATCCTGATAACTGTAAACACGCCTTGCACACATGAACATGTATCTGTGTTCAGATCATTCTGTATCCTGAGAAAGATCATCTGAAGTTTGTTCTAAACAAGAGGCAGCATAGCTGCACCAGCTATGGTCAGCCACACACTTTTTCTTTCCATTTATGCTTGCATTCTGATTTTCCATCCATGCTTGGGTTCCCCTTTGTGCTACCCTGTAAATCTGAAACAAAAGGCATGTGGTCCTGCAGGAGCACAGGAGCCAACTCCTAGGGGCCAAGGTCCCTTCTTCCCCCCAATAAAATATTTGAGGGGGACGGGGCCCCCCCAAAGTGGATGGGCATTGCCATTCAAATGGTGTGGTGTGCCATGCCATGTGATTGATTATGTGAAGTGGGGCTTACCACATGAAGGTTGGCACCCCTTTTTGCATTAAACAAAGGCACAGTATTTAATAATAATAATAATAATAATAATAATAATAATAATAATAATGTTTTATTTGTATTCCGCCCTCCCCTGCCGAGGCCGGGCTCAGAGTGGCTAACATCATAAAAACAACATAATATGCATAAAAACAGACATCAATTAATTGAAATACATCTTAAAATTAATTCAGACAAGTTAAAATCTGGGCAGGTGGCAATTATCTGGTTGGAAATGAGAGTGGTTAATACTTGCCAGGACCAGCTGTTTCCACTGATCATACAAGGACCTGTGAGAGTGTTGGGGGCCTCCTTCGGGCTTGTTTTATACAATTTATTAGCAGGTGAATGTGTGCCCTACAGAGCTCATGAAGTCATGCATTAAAAAGAATAGAAATACAATTTCAAAGAAAAATTACTGATCATAGCATTACTATCAGGGCATCCCATAAGGGGTCTTCTCCTAGGAAGCTCAATGGTAGTTTAGAAACATACCAGAAAAGTGATGTGATACATCTCATACTATTCTTCCGCATAGATTGGTGCCCAAATTATTTGACCTGGGACTTCCACCATGTTTGTGCAGGTAGATATTAGATTTTCTATCAAACCATTCCCAAAGGGTCAGGTTGGGTTCCCACGTCTCTGCGGATCTCATACGAATACGGGGACGCCGCAGGGGTGCGTGTTGAGCCCGCTTTTATATACGCTCTATACAGCTGTCTGTGCCCCCAAATACCCCAGTAATAAGATCATTAAGTTTGCAGATGATACAACGGTGGTTGGTTTAATCACTGCTGGAGAGGGGGAGGCGGCCTATAGGAAGGAAGTTGAGCAGTTGGGGGAGTGGTGCAGGAAAAACAACTTACTCCTTAACTTAAAGAAAACAAAAGAGATCATTGTGGACTTTAGGAAATGTAAATTGAATATTCAGCCACTTATTATTGAGGGGAAGTGCGTGGAACAGGTCTCGGTGTTTCGATTTCTGGGAATGGAGTTGAGAGACGACCTAACCTGGGGAGAGAACAGCAAAGACCTGGTGAAGAGAGCACAGCAGAGGTTATATTTTCTGAGAATCCTCCGGAAAAACAATCTCTCAAAGGACCTGTTGATGGCATTTTACCATTGCACTGTGGAGAGCGTACTAACTTACGGTCTGTGTGTGTGATTTGGGAGCTGCACGGCCAGGGAAAAAACAATGCTATCCAGGGTTGTAAAGACTGCAGAGAGAATAATTGGGTGCACTCTTCCCACCTTAGATCAAATCTATGCTGCCAGGTGCCATAAGAAAGCAGCAGAGATAGCACAGGATAGTACGCACCCCGGAAATGATCTCTTTCAGCTTCTGCCTTCTGGAAGAAGGTATAGGGTTATAAAGGCCACAACTAGCCGCCTTAGAAACAGTTTCTATGCAAATGCAATTCTGGTTCTAAACACAGCATAAGGGGTCTCTGTAGTATAGTGTATTTTAAAATGGGGTTTTAGAGTTTTTAGGGGTTTTTAAATGTTTTATGTAGTTTTGTGGTAGTTTTATGTAGTTTTGTGGTAGTTTTATGTAGTTTTATGTAGTTTTTCAATTTCATTGTTCCGCATGGGACAATGACAATAAAGATATCGTTATCGTTATCTCAGTGACAAAACCCATGCCACCTCCAATTGACTGAGAGCCATAGAAAAAATATCCACTGGGAAGTTTTATGACATATTTATACTCAACTCTTTGGCCATGTCAAATGTTAAATGACTAAGTACAGGAACATGTGTGCAATGTAGCTTAGGTTTCTCATATATTTGTTCTCTGGGAAGTTCACACTTTGTTAGTTTTTCATTATCACCACATAATCAAGGTGAAAGCCAAGTTTTGGAAACCACCCAAACTATTTGTTGTAGATAGATGATTAATCGGGGAAGCTTAGTGTGCCAGAGTTTCTACGAATTAAATTTCACATGATGATTGGTAGTATATAGTTTCCCCCAGATTTTTTCTTTATTTTGTTTTTTTTAAAAAATAATGTGCATTCATGAGGAGATTTTTTAAAACACTCTGGCAGCTTTCTAGCTACATGTTCCATGATTCTCAGCAGGAATTTATCCTCTGTACATCAATTTCAGCTAACAGGAAGCCTTGCATTGTCTCTCATATGAGGAAATGAGCCCTTTACCCCATTACCTCTTCCTATTTCCTTAATTAAGAGAAGTCTCCCCTGCCCTTGGGAAGGCAGAGGGGGCTGGAAGAGAGAACCAGGATAGTAGCAAATGCAGGGTGTGGATGCCATTTGAACTTGGACCCAGCTCAAAGGGGACTGGGCCCTCTTAAAAAGGGGCCAGGCATTTCAAGTGAAAAGAGAGTTTGCATTTCCAGCTCTTCCCTTAAAAGTCATTCCTTCATAACATTACTAATAGTGGGTGCTCTTGAGAAGGTTTGAGACGGGTCGAGATTGCAACTAAGCGGATCTTGACTCACTTTACACTTTGAGAATCTCATAGAATGAGATGACCCAAGATCTCAACACATGGTAGAGCATTCACAGAATAAATTGCCATATTGCAAAAAGTGAAAAGGAAATTTCAGGAGATGCCTAGCATAGCAGAAATGTGTCTTTTGCTTGCCACAGACTTTCCCAAAAGGTTTCCATTATTTCTTAGATAGGAATGGATGGATAAGTCTTTTTCTTTTTTTCTTTTATTCTGTGAACCACCCTGAGACCTGCAGGTATAGGGTGATATATAAATTCTATTATTATTATTATTATTATTATTATTATTTTGTTTCATGGCACTTTTGTAACTTTTCAGTTCTGAGTCTCTTTCATTCCATTTCTGCAGCAATCCACTTATTATGTCAAACAGTAATCCACACAAAATTATGGCACATGCTAGTTTTGTGTGTGTGTGTGTGTGTGTGTGTAATGTGCTTGAAGTGGTCAGGAACCACGCAGCTCCTGCTGTGCACTGTGAAAATATAGCCACAATTCCACTTCCTCTGGCCATGAGATGCTGTGGCTCAGAAGCACCATTGGCAGCCTAAGGAAAGGTGAAATGCTGTGATCCTGGACTTGCCTGTGCAAGGCAGCATTGCGGAGTGAGGCATGTCCACAGGGCCTCTTTCCCCTTCTTGGTACCTGCCCAGCCCATCCTCTTTTCTAATGACAAATTCTAGTGACTTCAAGACTGAGCGGGATTTTTCTGCCTATACAACAAATTGATCAAGTTAGGCAGGTTTCACCCCCCAAACGTGTACTGGGGACTGGGGTGGTATCCTATTAAATAGGTTAACTGGGCACGTTGTTTGCCAGAAAGACGCAGGAAATATTAAGGGGAAATAAGGACACAGGTGAGCACCTGAACTCCTTTTTAAGGTGAAGTGTTTTGATTTGATAGGCCAGCTATTCTGAGTTGCGGGGCCCTTAGCCTGTATATGGAATGTTCTTGAGGTTTCTGTATTCTGAAGTAATGTGCATTATGATCTAATCTGGCCCCATCATAAAACCATTAAGTCCGGAATCTAAAATTACCTTACTCCACTGAGGAAGATTATTTTTGGAACATGTTTTCTGCACTCTTCAAATAATACTCAATTGCTCTTCTCAAGCATCAGACTGAGCCTGGCTCCCTGTTTGTTTGTTTTCTTCCTTGTTGCCTCAGAGGATTGACACCTTCCCCCCTTCCCTTCCGGTCCTGTTTAGCTATAGCTAAGCCCTGTAGCCATGATATGGTGGGGGAGCATATAGATTTATGGGAAGCAATTGCTCTGTTTGTTTGTGCAGCCTTGTATAATGACCATGCTCTGTGTTTTCTTTGCCCCAAACTTTGGAGAATGTGTCCTTTTCCAGTTTCTAAACCAAACTCTATTTTCATATATGTATGCCCAGATTAAAACTTTTGGGTTCTCTAAAAACAGTTTGATATCTTCTCCTGGCTCAGTGTGGTAACAACACGGCTGTTCAGAAGCAAACTCTGTACAGACAGAAAGAAACCCAGATAGGATCCCATTGTTTAAGTTTTGCAAGGAGACTGTTTTTTCCAGTCAATGCTGGCACCATGGCTGGTAAAGATGTAGTCTGTTTTTGGCCACCAGGGCAACTGAGGTGAGTGGCATCCAGATTCTCACTTGAGGGATATTTTTATTTATCTATTTGAGTCCATGTATTAATTGCTTCCCACAAAATATGTCAAACTGGTTTCACAGCAAAAACATAAACAATTAAAAACAATTCCATATGTACAAATGATTTCAAATCCAATACAGATGCAGAGTAGGATAAAGATGCGGGGTTACGATATGTATTCATTTACGTTCCTTTTTAAAAAATGGGATTTGAAGGAGTCCTCTATTTGAAGGACTGTCCATTCCAAATCCAGTCTTATTTTTTAAAAAGAAGCATCAGAAGGTAGAGTGAGAGCCTTGAAACTGTCTATCAGTAGTTAGAAACTGGGCTGTAGACTTAGCTGACCACACAGGTCTTCCACTACTGTGAGATGTATTAGAAATTATAGTTATTATTTCTAGATTTGTATCTCTACATATAAACTAGCATATGCACATTTTATGCAAACTGGTGTCCTCTTTCCTGGGTGAAGCACTTCTTCTTTTGTGGTGATGTACCGTAGATTCCGGCGTATTAGGTGACTGGGCGTATTAGTTGTTGTTTAGTCGTTTAGTCGTGTCTGACTCTTCGTGACGCCATGGACCAGAGCACCCCAGGCACCCCTGTCTTCCACTGCCTCCCGCAGTTTGGTCAAACTCATGCTGGTAGCTTCGAGAACACTGTCCAACCATCTCTTCTTCTGTCGTCCCCTTCTCCTTGTGCCCTCCATCTTTCCCAACATCAGGGTCTTTTCCAGGGAGTCTTCTTTTCTCATGAGGTGGCCAAAGTATTGGAGCCTCAGCTTCATGATCTGTCCTTCCAGTGAGCATTCAGGGCTGATTTCCTTCAGAATGGAGAGGTTTGATCTTGCAGTCCATGGGACTCTCAAGAGTCTCCTCCAACACCATAATTCAAAAGCATCAATTCTTCAGTGACCAGCCTTCTTTATGTTCCAGCTCTCAGTTCCATACATGTGGAGAGTTTTGACCAAACATGATCCACCTGGAGCAGGAACCGGCAAACCACTCCAGTATCCCTGCCAAGAAAATTCCATGGACAAAGACAACGGGCGTATTAGATGACCCCCCAAATTAGCAGCTGCAATTAGGGGATTTGTCTTATAAACCCAGTCAGCTAATACGCGGAGCCTGCCACTCGTTGATGCTGCTGCTTCCGAAGCAGCAACGGGTGGGCGGCTCCGCGTCAGGCAGCTTTCTCCTGGTGCGGAGCTAAGCCCGCCACCCGCTGCTTTGGAGCCACCACTGCAGTAGCAGGGGGTGGGGGTGGGCTCTGCTCTGCGCCACCCATACCTGGCGTATAAGGCAACCCCCGACTTTTTAACCCTTTTTCCGGGGTTAAAAAGTCGCCTTATACGCTGGAATCTACGGTATATATGACCATCCTGGGGAGCTGTGAGGTGGTGATTGATACATAGGGCAGGTAATTTAGCACTGGGCAAGTCTATAGCAAGAGACTGGGCAAATGATCTCTGGGTGGCTTGCTGACATGAGCACATGGTGTGGCTGCAGCTACTTACCCCTTCGCTGCTTTTCGTACCTTCCTTAGGTAAAGGCATGGGGTTGGACCCAATGCCAGTCCTACTCAGAGCAGACTCATTTCACTTAACAGGCATGACTAACTGAGGCATTATTTTTGATGCATGTAACTTAGTTGCATACAACCTATCAGCTCCTGCTTAGTGCTGGTGGTGGCTGAGTTCTGCCTCCAGTCCCATCATGCACCACCAGCTACAGTGGCAGCTTTAAAGAGATGAACAGCACCTCAGCTGCCAATCTGGCGACTTTTATTTACAATTAGTCTTAATGCTTTTGTTTTAATAGGAATTGTTCTGTGTTAAATAGCATTCCAGATGCTCTTGTTTCATTATGTTAATAGCCAGGAGTCTGTCTTCCCTCTCGTTTATAGATGTGAACATACAGACCCGCAGTGTAAAGATAGGCTCCGAGGAGTGTATAGAAATCACAGAAAAGGAAAAGCTGCCCAGCTGAGCAATGCATTAATAGGAGATCAAAAGACGGAAATTATAGACTCACAGTGAGAGCCCTATTGTGCCATAATGAAGTGAAATTAGGTACTCAGAAAAAGTGGGAATAAATTAGATTTCTACCCAGCCAACAAGAGGAAACACAATGCTTCTGCAACCGTATTCCATTATAAATCTAGAAATAAAGCTACTATGTATGTTTCAACAAAAGAAATGCTTTTACCATTTCCAGTATTCCCACTTTTTAAAATGTCCAGTGCATTATCAGAAGCATATCAATAAAGATAAATATCTCCAGAATAGAAAGGTGATATTGTAAGTCACCTAGAGGCATGTTGCATTTGGTGACAAATAAATTTAATAACCAGTATAATATCATTTTACCCTTGTCCCGTTAAAATTGAATGCTTTGAATTCTAACCTTGTTTATGAGTGGCATTGTGATTGCTAAGAAGAATTCCTGTGAGACACTTTGCAATACTATATATAGATGCAACTATAGATACAAAAAAGTACTTACCTTAAACACTTTACAAGTGAAAACGAGAACACTTCCAGATAGGTCAAGGAGATGGAAATTGGTAGGCAAAACAAACATAAATCAAAGTAAAATTGTGACACAGAGAGATAGCGGGAACTAGCAATTTATTTTTGATCCATTTTTAAAAATATACACCACACTTTCTCACTTTACAAAAGGTGGGGGTTGCTCAAAGTGGCTTACAAATAAAAATCATAGTTATCCAACCATTAAAGCACAGGTTATCAAGTTAGAAATGCATACAGACCAAAAAACCTCTAGGTGATAAAATCAGGTCACTGTATGGCAGTGATTTTCAACCAGTGTTCCGTGGCACCCTGGGGTGCCTTGAACGATGGTCTGGGGTGCCGCAGGCAACACTTGCCTCTGTCTTTCTTTCCTTCCCTCCCTCCTTTGATGCCCTCATGCGTCTCTGCCTCTCAAAGGCTTGAACAGCTTTTTGTTGCAGCAGCCCTGGCTACAAGCTCCCCAGATGAATTGTGTCCAGGGGGTTCTGGTTGCCAGGAGCTGAGGTGGCCTTGGAGTAAGCAAGCAAGAAGGTGAGGGAGCCCAGTCAGCCAGTCCACCAGTCCTTGCTGTTGGAAATGGACAGACTAGTGGGAGGCTGGGCATGCAAGGCACTGTGCTGGCCTTTCTTGTGCTTGCTTTGTGCAAGGCTTGCCTGGGAGCTGAGTGCCTGGTGCTGAAGGGGAGCCTTTCCACCATGCAGGCCTGGCAGTGCCTGCTGCTGCCACTGCTGCTTCCCAAAGCCCAATCTCCATTGGGCCACTAATGCTGGGGGTATCCTTTTCTCAGGCCCTTGTGGGACAGTGTGAGGAGGCACCTCTCTTTGGGGTGGGGGGCAGCTCAGAGACCAGGGGCAGCAGCAGTGGCTGCCCACAGTGGTGGAGGAACCCTCTCTAGCACCCGGGGCGGGACACCGAGGGACAGGGTGAACCGCCTGGTGATGCATGCACAACATCCGTACAGACTGCGCATGTGCGGCATCCCATATGGAATGTGCATGCCCAGCGACCATATGGGCTGCCGTGCATGTGCACGCCATACGGGATGCCGCTCGCACATGGCGATCATACAGGCTGCCACTTGCATGGCATCCGTACGGGCTGCCGCGTGAATGGCATCCTGTATGGACTGTGCATGTGTGGCATCCTGTACGGAGTGTGCATGCGCAACAGCCCATATGGTCGCCGTGCGAGAAGCAGCCCTTACAGGCGCCCATATGGACAGCGCACGAGAGTGGCAGCCCGTATGGATGCCGTGTGAGCAGTGCCCATATGGAATGTGTGTGCCCTCGGCCGCTCTACAGCTCTACATCTTGTCACCCCCCCCCCCAGAGTGGCACCCAGGTCAGATCGCCCCCTCCGCCCCCCACTTTGTATGCCCCTGGCTTCCCAGAGGACTCTCAAGGAGACGGCAGAGAAGAGGAGGCTGAGGGAACATTCCATAAGGGAGGGTGCTTGAAAAAGAGTGAGAGGCTGCCAGCTCTGTAACTGGCTGCTGAGTCCCACAGGGGTGCCGCAGAAAGAATGTCATGGACTCAAAAAGGTTTAAAACCTCTACCGTATGGTAACCATACTCAGTAAGGCAATGCAATGAAATAGCACACATATATGCAATAAACTCTTAAGAAATTAACCATTTATACCATTTAGAAGATATTCTGGATTTATAGGACATTCTAGAAGTGTCATGAGCCATAGCTTAATTTCCTGACCACCATATGGGAAAGCATGCATAAAACATGTTGAATTCTGTCATTTTGCTCAAATGTGTGAAACTAGAAAAAGAAAATGTCAAGGCAAAGAAATGTCAAGGAAGAAGACAGATAAGAGCCCACTGGTGAACTGAAATCTTCAGCTCCTGAAGATAAGTAGTTGCCTTGAGATGTAATTAGCATCATTATATGCTATACTACTAAACAGAATGCCACTGGTCAGCATGCAAAATGTTACGGAGGATGTGGAGGGTGTGAGAGCCAGTGTGGTGTAGTGGTTAAGAGCGGTAGTCATGTAATCTGGGGAACCAGGTTCGCTTTCCCGCTCCTCCACATGCAGCTGCTGGGTGACCTTGGGCTAGTCATACTTCTTTGAAGTCTCTCAGCCCCACTCACCTCACAGAGTGTTTGTTGTGGGGGAGGAAGGGAAAGGAGAATGTTAGCCGCTCTGAGACTCCTTAAAGGGAGTGAAAGGCGGGATATCAAATCCAAACTCTTCTTCTTCCTGTGAGGGTACATATCGTTCATGAAAGAGATCACAACTAGTGAATAAATATTGATGTTGCATTCTGATTGATTTTCATTGTGAGTCGTTTGGGGAGCCTATCCTGGCTGAAAAGTGGGGCATAAATAATATAACCAACAAATGTCTCTGATTAATTCTTTGGAATACAATTGGAGGTGAAGGCAGCCAATGCATCTTTGAAGTAAGGGGGGGTCACAGACATTCTCAGTAGCTTGCAGTGGCGCCAACTTGAATAAAATATTGGGGAGACCACCACCCCTCCCCCTGCCGGAAGGTCACCAAAAAGTTGGACTGAGGGAAAGAGGAAGGCCAGAGTCAAGCGAGCCCAGCCCAAGATGAAGCCCCACAGCCTGGAGGAGGCTGTGTTTCCTCCCTCCCTAACCTGCTGCTTCTGAGGTCCAGGCGGCACTGCAGGCACTGGGGATGGTACTGAGAGGCTGAGCCAGGAGGCTTGAAGACAGGCCCAGCCTATGCCCGCTCCTTTCTGCACCCAGACATCAAAAGTGGCAGCCAAGTCTCCTCCATTACAGAGGGTTTCCTGGGCACTGGGTTAGGCCAAGGAGGGGAGGGGAGGAGGTTGGGTGCCCTGAGAGAAAGGGATGTGGGTGCGCAATTGGGCATATTTTCTGGATTCAAATGTTTTGGGTGGTAGGGTTTTACTTCTGGTCTTATCTGACTGGCAGTGTAGGAAACAAGACTTTTGTGCTTTGGGTATGGTTCCGTTTCAATCTGATTAAAATATCCTTTAAACAGCCATCAGTGACAGCTCAAGGCCTTTTACCGCCTGAAGAAAAGAACAAGATGGTTGCTTGTTGAATCTTACTTAAAGGTAAATAAGACAGTGTCTTTCACCATAACTGAGGGAAGCAAGCTAGCTTAGGGGGTGAGGGCAGGCACACACAAAGCTTTGCCCACTAAGGCCTCAACACTGGGCTCCCATCACTCAGCATGCACCCCACCCTGCTGTCAGGAAGCTGCCTCACTCTGCCTAGGACCATTCCTACACATCTTTCAATGTTTTGAAGCTTAAAGTATGAATGGATTAATTGTCAAAGAATCCGAAGAATCACTTTCAGGATTCCATTCCTGCCTGCTAAGGTTCTTAAACTTGTTGGGTATATGGCCTGCCTTACTCATCCAAGGCTGTTCCATAGCAGGCAGTGATGCACTCAAGCCTCCATCAGCAAACTTGTAATCATAATCACCAACAACACATTTTTTATATAATTAAACAAACATAAAAGCATAATGTACAAAACATACACTTGCACACCTGTTAAATATTACAAAAACTAACTTTTTAAAAAAAGATTTCTTGCTTCTAATAGAAAAATTAAATTAAACACATAAAACTATTTTATAAATCACTTATACCTATATCATGCATAATTTATTTTATTGCTAGATTCCTCTTTTCTAATGGTAAAATGTTATATTTTTATATTGATCTTTGTAATGCAAGTAACTTACCCATTTAATTAATCCCCCTTTAATGAATTCTATCCTGCTCGGCTTGTTATTATTCTCAGAAGTGTCAGTGAATGAAATTATTTCACCCATCACTATATACAAAACAGGTTCCTCATTATCCTGTGAAATAACTGCTTTTACATAATTTGATATACAGGCTCTTGTTCAATATTTAATTGAAATATTTCATTTATTATCCCAATTTCCCTATTCCAAAACTGATTTGATAGACTTTCCCATACTAGAAACGAACAAAATAATATTTTGCATCTTGGCAAGTACAGCACTTTCCTTCTCCTGTTTCATATCTTTTATCAACTTTTCAGGCTGTCAAGGTCCCCAACATGACTCTTTTGTAACAGTTTTCTCTATAATGTACAAAAGCCTTTTAAGATAGATATTGATAGATAGATAGATAGATAGATAGATAGATAGATAGATAAATGTCATGCCTCTTCATCAATTATCCTTTGGATAGCTCTACTCCCACAAGGTAGAGAGAGCTCATAGAAATGTGGTTGATTCCCATAGATGTTTGATTTTGTTTGAATATTAAATGCAATCACTTAATCATAACCTCAGCCTTGTTCACGCAACACCTGATTGTGAAGGTGTCCCACTCTAGTGAAGCTCTTGCTTGTGCTCTTCCCTCTACAAACTTGCGCCCTTTGCCCAAGTAACGAAGGAATGCAACTCTATGCTCTTCTCTTTCTCAAAATCCCTTTCACAATTGATAATACATATTTTGTTTCCATCTGAGTGAGAAAGATTTCTTTTGGATATATTAGCGGTGGCTAAGCAGTCACAAAATTAAAGGACACCTGGTTCTTGGGAGAAAAGCAATGACAAACCTAGACAGCATCTTAAAAAGCAGAGACATCACCTTGCCAACAAAGGTCTGTATAGTTAAAGCTATGGTTTTCCCAGTAGTGATGCATGGAAGTGAGAGCTGGACCATAAAGAAGGCTGGTCGCCAAAGAATTGATGCTTTTGAATTATGGTGCTGGAGGAGACTCTTGAGAGTCCCATGGACTGCAAGAAGATCAAACGTATCCATTCTTAAGGAAATCAGCCCTGAGTACTCACTGGAAGGACAGATCGTGAAGCTGAGGCTCCAATACTTTGGCCACCTCATGAGAAGAGAAGACTCCCTGGAAAAGACCCTGATGTTGGGAAAGATGGAGGGCACAAGGAGAAGGGGACGACAGAGGACGAGATGGTTGGACAGTGTTCTCGAAGCTACCAGCGTGAGTTTGACCAAACTGCGGGAGGCAGTGGAAGACAGGAGTGCCTGGCGTGCTCTGGTCCATGGGGTCACGAAGAGTCGGACACGACTAAACAACTAAACAACAACAACAATCTTTTTTTTGGCATGTGCAGATGATCAAATGAGCAGTCCGAGGAGTGGATGTTCTGCACCCTCCTCAGGATGCTGGGCTGAGGACAGGTGATTAAATCTCTCTGTCCACTCAACTGCTGTTACATATACATTCTCACATATACATTTTGCCACAAAAATTAGCAGGCTTGGCAGTGGGATCAAAATATCTGCTTGGGGATCTGGATTAGGCCTCTGAACTGGTGCACTCCTGCATTAATAGTAAATTGTGACCCTTCAAAAGAGGGGTGGGGAGAGAGGGCACTATATTCTGTGTAGCACTGAGGCCAAGGTTCTATCAGCACAATATGCTATTATTATTTTTTGCACATTGGAACCTTCTTCCCCCACATGCCATCTAAATGTGTTCTATCTTTCTCTGGTCCTCCAGAGCAGGTTTGGGGACATCATGGGATTTCAATGGGTGGAGTAGGGGAGAAGACCCATTGCCCTAGCGTTGCGCTTTGTGCTAACTTTGGCTAGCACAACTTTAACTGAAAACAGCCCCAAGAATTTTATTCACCCTTATTATTGTGTCTTATGGCTAATGAAAAGTTTAACTCAATAGTGGTTCTGGAGTGTAATTGGCTCCCTCTCATCAAAGCAACTAAATTCCTGCAAAACACTTAAAGCCTGTATTAGCAGCAAAGAACATTTCAGATCAGATCAACTTTTACAGTGATTATGTTTTACCTCTATTCTGGGATACTTTTATGTCCCTTATTTAAAGGGCACTGTTGAAACAAACCAACTAAAAAGAAAAGAAAAGTTAGGAAAAACTCAAAAGAGCCAATCCAATGGCATTAAAGTACTAATGTTAGCCTGCCATCTAAGATAGCACCCTCGATTTGATATCTCGCCTTTCACTCCCCTTCAGGAGTCTCAAAGCGGCTAACATTCTCCTTTCCCTTCCTCCCCCACAACAAACACTCTGTGAGGTGAGTGGGGCTGAGAGACTTCAAAGAAGTGTGACTGGCCCAAGGTCACCCAGCAGCTGCATGTGGAGGAGCGGAGACGCAAACCCGGTTCCCCAGATTACGAGACTACCGCTCTTAACCACTACACCACACTGGCTCTCCTGATGTGAAGGAGATAAGATATTCCTTGGTTGCAACTTCATAGAAAAGACCTCTAAAAATGCCAGCAAATGGAGACAGGAGCATCTTGTCTAATGATCTCCACAGGGAGAAAACAAAGACAGCAGCTGGGTAAGCTGAATGGCACCGTGAAGTGATTCATTCCTAAATGTGTGTGTGTGTGTTTTTCTGCCAGAAGGAGGAATCATAGCCAATTACAGCCATCCTACATGGACGTGATAGCAAACCTTTAGGTTGATCAAGCCATTCCCTGTTGGGAGAGAAGTTACCATTCTGAAAGATCGATCAGCACTGTGTTGCAGCGGGCCCAATTGCCTGAGGTTCAGAAAAAGAGCAGCTGAACTAAGAGACAAATGTGTAGCAAGCATTTTGGCTTTGTTCCTTCTTCTGGCACTTGGTATAAAAATGAAAGTGAGAGGGCCTTTATCAGTACTTGTCAAAGAGCCTGAGGCAGTCGGGCCCATCATTTACTACCATACGTCAACTTTCATGTTACTTTACACAACAAGAGCTCAGAGGCTGGTGACTAATCATCATTTCTGGTCGGTCTTATTATGCTCACTCACATGCAGAGCAATGATACAATTACTTCTGAGAAAATATCAAAGGTTATTTTAGTCAGTGCAGTCACATAGAGATGGGGCAAACTTAATAAACAAAGAGAGACAGTTCAGGGCTAGGATCTAGGCACTGCTCTGAGCCACCCACTGGGGATGGGGCACCTGAGTGGTGACAACATTTATTTTATTTATGTCATTCAGTTTATGAATCACCTCTTATAAAATAGCTCAAAGTGATTTAACAATAACTTAGAAGTACAACAGCAGGGATCATTTGGTTAGTAACCAAGGGGTTAATTCTCCTTACAGTTAATCAGCCAACCAAGAGGATTATGGCGGTGGAGCAACCAGTCAGAATAGCATGATTCTTGTTGAGTAACTTGTACTCTGATTGACTATGTAGTCCTGAGGGAGTTCTCCTATGTTTTGTAGTTTACTATCTCCCTTCTACGGTCTATGCCTGAGCCCTGTAAGAAAGACAAAACTTCTCTCTTCCTTTCTCCTAAAGTTATGCAATGTTTTTGTTCAGTTTATCCAGCAAAGTTTTATCAGCATTTTCATTTTTCTCTGGGCTCCCTCTGCACTTCCTCTGCACTATTTGAGTGACTTTGCGAACAATCACAACCATTGCATAAATTTTATATATTAAAAATTAAAACAATGTCACATACAGAGACTGTTAAAAAACTGTTGGACTCTCTCTCTCTCTCTCTCTCTCTCTCTCTCTCTCTCACCATATCCATTTACAAACTTAGACTTTCACTGAGTGGAATGTAATGAGCCTGGCTGGAATTTTGCCAGAGCCCTGGGGTTAATACACAAGCTCTCAGAGGTTGGGGGACTCAGACAATCTTAATTACCACAAGTGGTCAAGGCTGGGATTTAGTTTGAGTGATGACACTTCTGACAATGAGCAACACCTTCCTAATCATACTGCAGAACTGGTACTCTAGTATTGTCATATATGCCAGGACACACTCCAAAAAATCTCATGTTGACTCCAAACAGAGCTCAATCACACATCCGCCTAAATGTTCTGCTTTGAAAAACAATATTGACTCAATGCAAGTGATAGCAAGGACAAAACAATCTGTTCCAATTGATTTGCAACATTATTCCACAAAGGATTTATTATCATCTGTTTGAGCCATGGGAAGCATGAGAGTTCAAAAAGATTGGCCAGTTTAAGTTCATTGATGTTTCCAGTGCTATTGTTTTATTTCATATAGTAGATAAGAGCACCATTGTTCACTGTATGAAATTTAGTGGGACATTAAATAGTTGCTCTAATCAATACATACAAATAACGCTTAAACAGATTGTTTTTCAAGAAAAAAGAATTTACTTTTCTCTTGATTCATATAGGTCATGTGTGTGTCAAGAAGGGAGAATTTCAGGGAAAGTGGCAAATTTACCTGGTGTGTTTAAAAGGATGGCTGGTGGAAAGCAGGTGTTTTGTTGCTCCCTTCTTCTTCTTCTTCTTCTTCTTCTTCTTCTTCTTCTTCTTCTTCTTCTTCTTCTTCTTCTTCTTCTTCTTCTTCTTCTTCTTCTTCTTCTTCTTCTTCTTCTTTTTCTTCTTCTTCTTCTCCTCCTCTTCCTCTTCCTCTTCTTCTTGCAGTGGTAGAAGCAAAGCTGACATTTATTTTACCAGCCTCCCTTGTACATAGTATTGTTGCAGGTAGAAAATAATGTAGCTGCCATTTATTTTCCGTAGAATACCATGGAACAACCCTGTGTCTGGGGCATTCTGAGGTAATAGCACGATCCCTGTCAGCTGATAGTCACCTAGACAAGATCTGCTGCCACTAGTAACTTTGTGGTTGCCTGCCTAAACAAAATAGTTTTCAAAAGGTGTTTCAAGGAAGGTAAAATTCTTACTAAGACTCTACAGCTAGATTGTTCCACAGGGCTGCCACACTATAGGCTCAATCCCCTGTGAAGGCCAGCTGAACCTCAGGGGCATGGGAAGCCACTAGAAATGTCCCATCAGAGGAGTTCAGTGTTTGAGCTGCAGCACCAGATGTTCCTTAAACTACTTTGGGACCATGTTGTTTAGGGCTTTGTGAATGAACACAAGTACCTTGAATCAGGTCCAGTAGCCAATTGGCAAGCAGAACAACTCTCTCAGCAGAGGAACAGCATGTTGCCAGTAAACTGGTCCTGTGAGCAGTCCAGCTCCTACAGTAGTTGAATAATTATCTGGTTCAGAAGCTTTGTTTTATAAAAGTTATACACCTCTTGCTTGTGAAAAACCTCAAAGCAGTTAAAGACTGCCAATGCCATCAGGCTATTGCAGTCTAGGAATGGTCATAGATGGCAAAGCAGCTGAAGCTGGTGAAAAGCCCTCTTAGCCGCAGAGGTAACTTGGGCCTCTTATGACAGAGATGGATTATACAGTTCCCTCAGATTGCACGCCTGCTCCTTCAACAAGAGTGCAACGCTGTCCAGAGCAGACATTTGACCCATCTCCCTATCTTTTTAATCCCTGGGTTACATGTGGGGCAAGCAGTAAGCTCCAGCACATATCTAAGGACTGTTTCATGTATTCAGAGGAGTTACTCTTGCTTCCTTTTTCCTTACTTCTACAGTAAGACTTGCAGATTTTCCCCGTAGTGAGCCTCTGTGAATAAATGTAGCTGTTTAAAGCTGCAGCCCAGTGTATGGTTGAAGTCAATGGAACATCATTGTGTACACAGTTGCATAGCTCTAGTTGTGAATAACTACAATCAGCAACCATTTTGTGCAAAGGTTCCATGCCTGGTCCCCATGCATGTTGGTGGAGTGCATCTAAGTGCACTCCAGCCCACCACATTCACTTCAGCTCCAGCCCTGCCCCATTCCACCTTTGTTCCACTCTCTTCTGGGTCCAAAAGGACTGACACATCAGTGAAAGTGCATCAGTTGGACGCGCCTAAAATGGTTGCTGCCCGTAGTAGCGTTGGATGAGAATGTCTCCATCCAAAGACATACATAGCCTGTCTAATGGGGCCCAGATTAGCACTACAATATGGATTTGCATCTGCACCCCCATTACATTGGTTATGCAGGCAGAAGACTGCCTGCCAAGATGTGCCTCAATGGAGATTATTCAGGACATGATGGCTGAGCAGCGAAAAAAATTCAAAGTCGATTGTGTTTAACTTAGACAGATTTATTTTGCCATCTACTTTCATAACCATAAAGTAAGCACGCTAAGAAAGAGTTTAGGTACATATATGTGTAGGTGTGCATTGGAATACAAACTATGCTTAAAAGGAAAGAATGAAAGCTACCAACCTTGTAAAAAATTCTGATCAATATTTTAAATGTGTTCAGGAGCATCAAAAATCAAAACTAAACAATTGCTGAATACCAAAGGAATGCATGGTTTTTTTCAGGGAGAGAACTACTTAGAATCTGTAGCCTGTCTAGCCTGCTCCTAGACCCCTTAAGACTCCCTTTTCACATGACAAGGGAACAATGTTAAAATGTGAAGAAATATAATACAGCATGGCAATGTAGGCTGCATATTCACTGGAGCTATCCGGCAAGAAAACAAATCTCTCTATAGAAATAAGGAGACATGCAGACCCCCCTGTGTATGTTAAGTCAGTGTTGTGCTTTATAAAATATTATTATGCAAGATGAGTGAAATGGGGGCAGTGGTTGAAATCTTATGAGACAGGGGTGAAATCTTCTCAGCTGAGATAGTGACTTTGGAAATAAATACTCAGAAGGTACCATTCAAGTGGAAGGTCTGAGCTGGGGTAGCCAACATATAGCCCAAAATATCTGGAGGGAACTGACTCTCATACTCTCCAAGCATGGTCAATTGTCAGGGATAATGGGAATTGTAGTTATGTGACAATCAAAGGGAGCCATGTTGGCTACCCCTAAACAGGTTCTATTCATCCTGACTAAAGATGAGTAAAACTATTTGGAATCTGGAAAGTTCTGGCTGCCCTAAAGACTTTGCTGACAGTACAGGCCATGTTTTATGCTTACACATGTTGAGCACATACTGTATGTGTGTTAATATTGGAGATTATCTAGTCTTCTAGATAAATCTTCATAACTAGTGCAAGGGATTGTTTTTCAAATTATATACGCAAACAAACAAAAATCAGTATTGTGCTTTTTGCCTCTTTGTAGCCTCTTATAGCACCTAAGATAATGTTCTATTCTCAATTTGCAAGTGCAAATAAACATTGTGAAGGCTGTGCACTCCTAAGGTGGAGAGTAAAGGCACAGGATATCTAAAATTCACTGAATTATTTCAGGGTCTGGTCTGGATACAAAGTTGGACACATCAATAGGGGAAAGAATCATCTATTGTCTTTATTGGGCTTTGAGGAAAGGCTCTGCATCTTTGCAAGTCTCCAGAACAAATACTTCAAAACTTCACAAAGTTCACAAAGATAGCTGCATTTATTTCTGGAAAATAGGCAACTCTGTGGTGAAAAGGCAGGAAAATGGGATTAAGCACAAGATGAAAGAAGGAGAATGAGGCATGCAATGCCAGATGGCCTTAGCCATTCCAAAAATGTCTCCTGTTCTTATCTCTCAATGGTTGTCTTTGCTTTAAAAGCATGTAAGTATATCAACAATGATCCCAGGCATGAGGAAGGGAGAAACAAAACTAAATGTATCCTGGAAAAGGGCAGGTGCTGCTTATTTTATTTTATTTTTTTGTTTCAATTTGGATGCTTTATTTTTGTCAGGATATGTAACATTCAACTTTAGAAATTATGTTTCTTTCCATTTAAACACTTCCCAGAGTAATAAAGAAAGAGCATTAAAATCTTGCCGCAGAAGTAGGTGATGAATATTGACAAGATTTGAATTTTGTCATTGGAGACCTATATGTATATGTTGGCATTTTTGTTGTAAAAGGAAAAAATATTTGTCATAAGGATCCCAGTGGAGTCTAGGAGCTACAGTGTGTTTCAAGTTGGTTCCCATTCAGATGTTGCTTTTCCTTTATTCATTTAGAAAATCAACCACACAGGTTGCAGAGTTCATGTGGCAAGTCTTTTCACTTGTACCATTGCTCCACATGTGCCCTATAGCACATACAGTCCAGTATATTGGGTAACCAATATAGGAAGCATTAAACATCTGGCAACATGTGGGTCCTATTAACTGCATGGGAAATCTGAATGAGTTATTCAGAGTTTCCACAAGCGTAATATTTCCTGTGACAATGGGGGAGAAGGGCAGAGGTGCATTAGTTTGAGGGTGTATATTATTATATGGCTACATTTTAAAATCAACACCTCTTTGTCCAACAAGGTATATGAAGTGCTGAAGAGAGCCAAATGCCAGGAGTGTGCATGGGCCTCAATTTTTGCCTTATATCTGTATTCATGCTTTTTAAAAAATAAATAAAAATCCAATTTGTTACTGAGTTGCTCTGAACATTTTGATTTGTGACTTGGATTCTTAGCTACAGATAGGTAGCCGTGTTGGTCTGCCATAGTCAAAATAAAAAAAATCCTTCCAGTAGCACCTTTAAGACCAACTAAGTTAGTTCTTGGTATGAGCTTTCGTGTGCAAGCACACTTCTTCAGATACACTGAAACAGAAGTTGCCAGATCCTTCTATATAGTGAGAAGGTGGGGAGGGGTATTACTCAGAAGGGTGGTGGGAATGGGAGATTGGCAGATAGCTGAGATGAGCCTGCTGACGACTCTTAACGACTGTAATAGGTCTTACAGGAAAAGGCAAGGGGTGAGAAGGTGAGAAATGGCTTAGTCATGTATAATGGGATAAGAATCCAATGTCTTTGTTCAAACCAGGTCTCTCCATGGTTTTAAGTTTGGTAATGAGTTGCAATTCAGCAGCTTCTCTTTCCAGTCTATTTCTGAAATTCCTTTGTAGTAAAACAGCTACTTTGAGATCTTGTATAGAATGTCCTGGGAGATTGAAGTGTTCTCCTACTGGTTTCTCTGTTTTGTGATTCTTGATGTCAGATTTATGTCCATTTATTCTTTGGCGTAAGGTTTGGCCTGTTTGTCCAATATAGAGAGCTGAAGGACACTGTTGGCATTTGATGCCATACACAATGTTAGACGATGAGCAATTGAATAGTCCCGAGATGGTATGTGTGATGTTGTTGGGGCCAGTAATGGTGTTGTCCGGGTGTATGTGGCAGCAAAGTTGGCATCTGGGTTTATTGCAGGCTCTGGTGCCAGTGTCCGTGTTAAGTCTGGTTGTAGTATTATTGTGGGTTAGGAGTTGTTTAAGATTGGGTGGCTGTCTGTAGGCAATGAAAGGTCTTCCTCCCAGAGCTTGAGAAAGAGAACTGTCATTGTCCAGGAGAGGTTGTAGATCTCTGATGATGCGTTGTACTGTTTTAACTTGGGAGCTGTATGTGATGGATTCTTAGCTGTATGTGATGGATTCTTAGCTGTTCTGTATAAAACAAAGCTCTGTGTTCTTCATTCCCCTTTGGGCAGGAACATATGAAATTTGCATGCACAGGAGCCAAAATTGCAGGCAAATTGATCAAGAGGCATTTGTGGGTGAAGTAAAAGAGATTTGTTTTTCTCCTTTATATTTTGGCAATGTTTGCCCCTTTCTTCCATTTGGTACATAGTCTGGAACACAAGAAACTTGCACTGAAACAAAGGCTGGATTGGGGTTATGGATGCTATAGCAAGACCTCCAGTTCTCTGTAATAACCTTTCACCCTGCCCTATGTGTTAACAGTATGAATGAGGGAACCTAAGGTAAGGAAGGGGAACCTCAATATGTAGCCTGTCCACAAGAGTCTATGGTAGGTGAGGTTGTGCCTGTATATATTTTTAATGGTGGTGCTGTGAAATCAGTACTGCATAACTTACCTAACATCTCTAATATCTGTTTTGAAACTCAGTATTCTCAACTCTTACACAAAGCTAGTGGAAGTGTTAAAAACATATACCGTAGGTGATATGAGAACAGGAAATTCCTCACCACTGAAATATCAAACAGAAATGGACCTAATTGACATTAGTTCCAAAGGCAAACAAGGTGGGCTGTTTTTTGTTTGTTTGTTTTTTGGAAAGAGGTAAAGTTACCTTCTGGAACCATGTTTTCTCATGAATGTGACTGAGATAAATGAAAACATGCTCTTAAATGCCTCCTAAAATATGTTTGACCCAATTATGGCTCATCAAGAAGGTTAAATAGCTAGTTTTTTTTGTTTTGAAATTGGTTTCAAAGAGGGACAAATCTCCCCTGGTTCATATGAGCAAAGCATCCTAGAAAGGAGTTGTACAGTATCGCTATATTGACCCAGCTGTGACAGACTATTTGCTGTAGAGAAGATTAAAGAAATAGAAATGAGCACAAAATACTTAAAAGCTGGTAACTGTCTGGCCTGTAATAAAATTGGCACCACAGGGGCCACCAACCATTTGTTGTTGCAAGTACCATCTTTCATTACTTAGTGTATAAGAAAATACTTAGACCTCTGATGTCCCCTCCTGAATTTTAGGATGGATTCTGGTGTCATAGTCAAAGGAGGAGCCATACAGTGTCCTGAGCACACCCAGCCCAAGCAGGACAAATAACTGGTAGTTTAATTCTTTATTGACAACGCACATGTGTATTTTGTGTGCACAGAACATGCACACACACCTTTGGTGAATAAGTAGCTGGCATCTCATTCCCAGGCTTGTGCTCTGAGCTGAACTGTTGGAGCAATAGATATTCTGCTGTGCATCAATTTTTTCTTAAATTTCCAAATGCGCCAATTGGCTCAAAAAGGACCCCTTGCTAAGCTATCATCTCCATGTAAGTTGGCACTCAGTCTCTTGTCATAAATTGTCATGAAACGTATTTCTACTTCACTCTACAGAGAACTTTTTTACTTATCTTTTTTCTTCTCTTTCTTAAAAAATGGAGGCGGCACGTTTTACCCTCTCATAAACTGTAGTGCATATCTAGCTAAAATATATTAAAAAAGAAGAAGAAGAAAAAGAAATAGAGAACAAGCTCATGGCCATATCGTCACAACAAACCCATGTGCTGACAGGCTAGTGTATTGTTTTCATTGAAAAGCAACTTCCAGGAATATTGCATAAAGGCTGGAATAAGATTGGGACAGGCTTTGACTAACTGATTATATAGAGGAGCCTTAGATTACCAGTACCATGGTTATTTATTTAGTTAAAAGATCCACAGACTAAAACAATAAAATACAGACAAAACACATACACAATAAACTACACACTCAAATGAAAAACAGCGGAATTAGATATTAAATTGGAAAACTGACAGTACAATGCTGTACATGTCCACTCAGAATAAGCCCTATTGAGTTCACTGGTACATACTCCCAGGAAAGTGAGAATAGAACTGTGCTGTATTCTCTTTATGGAGAATAAAAAGGGGGTTCACTGGCACCTAAAGGATAACAAGCTGGGAGGATTTCCATAAAGCAGGTGCCATAACAACATTGCACAATAGGTAGGGATGGGAAATTTGCCAATTTCAGTTCCGTCAGTTTCCATTTTTCTAAACTTACAGTTATTTGCATCACTTTGCAGGGTGGGAAATTAAACTCCTCATGAAAATTCATCAGCACTTTAGTATGAATTTATCCTAATATTTCGATGCATTTTTACCTAGTATATTTGTGAAGCAATTTCTTCTGCTAGAATGCATTTGTGTATGCTATTTTGACTTAAAGATGCATTTCTATGCATTTATGTAGACAATACTTCACTGGAGAACTGCACCATAAAATTCAGAGATGGGCGTATTTAGAATGAGGACTTTGTTTCAGTTTGCATCTTCTTTCAGAAAGTGTGAATTAGCTAAATTCAGCTTTAAATGTGAACTAAATCAGATTTCCCCCCATTCGTAAAGGTAGTCAACTATTATTATCCTGTATTACAGATAGGGACCTGAAGCCAGACTAAGGGACTTCCTTAATGCTACCTGGTAATCTCATGGCTGGTAATCTCATAGTGACACTTGATCCAGGGTAGTCTTGACCCAACCCTGTTAGCTGCTGCGTGACATTAGATAGAGAGAGTAATTTGTTCATTTCATTGTCTACAAATTACACTGTGTCGGGATGTTTCAACACGTACAGCCATAAAAATCCTGTTGATACTGTCAGGTTCTCATCTGGTTGTGCATCTATCAGCCTGCCCTTTAACAAGCCACATTGCAACAACATCTGAGAGCCAGGCTTAAAGCTCATCTTGGTCCCGGAGCCATGGGACACTGCATTCACCTCTCTGTCTCTCACACAAACTGAATGCGCACACACATAAACACACTTTAGCTGTAATTCAGTGCTTTAAAAATTGGAAGCAGTTTGTGTAAATGTCCCTGATTCCTGGCAGTGCCACAAGTCAGCTGTGATCTCCAAGTATAATAAGTGCCTTGCTTCAGATTCCTCCTCTCTGCTGTGTGTGAAGTTTGTCTGCAGCTCGTTAAAATGCTAAAGGCTCTATCCAGAGTCCAGATGTGCTTTCAAATGGAGGAACAACTGGATGTAGTGGGGAATCTTTCCTGTCTTTAGCAGTTTCCATTTCACAACCAAAACACCAGCGTTTGGCATCCAGCAATCTGAAAATTAGCATTCTGTAAAGGTACACTCTGAGACCAGCATATTTATGTGTAATCCCTAACTGTAGAAAATACAGTAAGCATGGCTGGACCACAGGCTTGGGAAAGAGTCTTTAGGTGAAGAGGAGTTTGTTGCTGAAAAGCAGTAGGCAGGAGGAGGGTGCTTAACCCTTTCCCACACTCTGTTTTCTTCTTCTAATCCTCTGACTCCATCTGCAGCTGTTTCCCCCTATGTTTGACGCAGCAAACATACATTTGAAAGCATAAGTCCATCAGATAGCTCTGACTTCCATTCCAGGGTTGGTGAAATTTCCTTTTTCTTGAGGTTGTCACAGTGGCTCTATGTCAAAGCAGTAGAGTTGGCAACTATCATATGTAGTGATGGCATAAAGGCTTTCTTCCTAAAATGCTCTGTTGCTTCAATGAAATGAAATCAACTCCTTCCCTTGAACTTTGGCTAGCTTTCACTTAGTACGTCTGTTCCTTGGGAAATTTAGCACAATAATCCTTTGGAACTATGCTTTCCCTTTTAAAAAACAACAACATTCCTCATTGCAATTGAAAGAGAAGCATTTAGTGAGATGAAAGGCCTGTGAAGATTTCAGTCTCACCATAGCAGGAGCCGTGAAATTCCGACAGATGTGCCACAACTTGTTCTGCATAAAGTACAATTGTGAAAATGCATTAAATGCTCAATGCTCAATGTATAACTATGAAATGGAACTGGCTTTGGGGGTAGGCATTGTTGGGCACCTGCCAGGATGCACAACCCTGCAAGGGGCCCACTGGCAATGCTTGGAAACCCCTCACTATGCTGACCTGGAGGTAGCAAGCCCTAATTCTTCATTCGTGTTCACCAAACCCAGCAGGTTCTTAAAGATTTCAGTGGATTCTTAATGCATTAGATTTCACTGTACATGTAGAGCGGTTTCTGCCCGTACCTGTAGAATGGTACAATACCATTAACTCTCCACATTCATACAGAAGGCCTTTGCAGAAGTCCAGCAAGGTGTTTAGCATTGCGGAAGTTTCTAGAACCAGGAAAGTAGTGCACCAGTTTTTAGCCCATTCCCGTGCACTTTGCTGTGGGTGGAGTGGGAAATTTGCCATCAACTTTCACCTGTGGCTGTACAGGTGATATTGCTGGACTATAACACTCATCCTGACCATTGGCCATGCTGGCTGGAGCTCATAGAACTTCAACATATATGCATCCTATATGCTACAGAGTTTAATTTAATGACTTGGTATCCAATATCTGAAGGAACATGTCTGCCCGTACTATTTTACCTGGATGATAACACCTGCTGGGAGACCCTTCTTGTTTGTTTACTCACTGGATGAAATCTATTATTCAGTCACCTGGCAGAGGAGACATTTCAGTGGAGGCACTCTGGATTTTGAATACTTTCCCCCTCAAATACAATTGACGCTAACTCTGTTCAGTTTTAGAGGCCAGTTAAAAGCCTATCTTTTCATCCAGGACTTTGGTAGGAAGCATTCATGAGGGGTTGAGGTTAGTGGTAGCGTATTGTTACAAGTGCAGATTATATAGCAAATTTATGTTTGCTATATAAGGGTTGTTAGTGTATGTTGTGGTTATTACTTTAACGTGCCCTGGGGTCTCTGTGTGATACAAGCAAACACACATATTAAATAACACCTTGAGGTCCCCAATCCCTTCTATACACATACAGCTGTACATACATAGGCACCTCTTTCTGACTCTATTGATGAGGCAGACTGGGGATGAGGCAAATTTCCCCTCAATGCATTGGGTATATATGCATGGTGGCAGCATCCCAAGAGCCCTCATGTGTCACCTGTTACAATAGAATACACAGTCACACAATGCCAAGACCCTTTAGGCTGCAATCCTTTACATATGTATTTGGAAGTAAGTTCCATTGAATAAAAAGAGATTTGCTTCCAAGTAAACATGCACAGGATTGCGCCACTACTCACAAGTAATATGTCCCCATATTTTGGCAGGAGATAGGAGCAACTCTGTTCTCCACCCCAGCCTTATTAGGAAGTCGACTTGGGGTCAAGGTCAAAGAGCTTTAGAACTCTCTCTGTTCTCACAGGGTTCAAAAGCTTTAGTCCTTGGATTAGTCAGGTGACAGCTTGAACTGCCTGACTTTCAAACCCATTTGCCTGAACTGAATGGTCCTTCCTCATGAATTTACAAATTATACAAGTTCTCACACACTTGTGCCTTTGGGTCGTGTGACATAACTTCTCTGGCTCTCTTTTAAATTGGTTGGCTGCATATCATTCCATTATTAGTTGTCATGAGAATTTTGAAGAAAATGACAGGCTATAAAACCAGAAACTGAGCAATTTATCACTAAGGTTGCAAGAATCTTACTTTCGGGAATATGCAGCTTGCCTCGGAGAAAACATGTATAGGACTGGGCTGCGTGTCAACAAATGTTCAAATTATTTTGCAGTACGAGGGAATGCAGGAGTTGCACACATCTGCTGAGCAAAGAAAATTGAAGTACATGGATCTTCATATTTCAGTTCTTTCTTTCTTACTTTCTCATATACACACACACACCCCGTATATGTATATGTATATGTATATGTATATGTATATGTATATGTATATGTATATGTATAACACTTATGATGGACTTGTTTGGAAGCCAATGTTGGTATAACCACTGTTGCCTCCCTAAGCTGACCTTTGAGTCTCAAAGTGGTGGCTCCACATTTTTCCCCCTTCTCAAAATGAATTCTTCCCTGTCTATTTTAAAGCTAATGTGTCCTGGAAAACTTGCTTATAGATCTAACTAGCTTTGTAATAGATCAGCATGTTAGCTTCTCCAGATCCCATAAAGCTAAGATGCCTGTGATTGAATTAGGAGCTTAACTATACTTCACTCTTGGACCCTAAAGCCCCACTCCATTTCAAAGAATAGCCAATGCCAGCTGATCAGGCTAATTCTGATCTGATCTTCTACAAAAGAGATGGGCATTATTGTTAATGTAGGTATTCTAAATGTATTGTTTGTTTTAATATTTATATATTGCCTTTCCTTATCAAATTCCAGGATGGTTTACAATAGATCGATCGATAGATAGATATAACACAATAATTCATAACATGAATACAACAGGCAACTGTAGAAAATATTTTTTTTAATGTACTACTAAAAGCTAGGTATTAAAATCAAGAAATGCTTGATATAAAGATTACTATTTAACCAACACCCACACACAATTAAGGTTGGTGCCAATCACTATCCATATTGATTTTTTATGTAGAAAGGAACTAAAATAAATAGAGACAACCAAACAATAAAAGAAACTAAAATTCAATATTTAGTCTGCATCACTGGGTAGAAGTGAGTCCCCAAATACTCAACTCAGTAAAAAAAAAACCCAGAGAAGGTGAGGACATAACAGAAATGGAGAAAGAAAAGGGAAAATATAGTACATGTAGTTATGTACGTCTAAAATATGAATGCTAAGAGAAAATACATCTGGTTTTTTGTTTTATTGCAATATTTCATTGGGGGTAAGCTTACAGGACAATTCAAACCCTGGCCAGGCAGTGATGGGGTATGACAGAACAGCGTCACTGCAGTCCCATCATGCACACTGAGCAGTGAGTTATGGGGCAGGCATATTGCTGTACCATCCTGTCTAGCAGAGCCAGGGTGAGGAACCTGCTCCAGCCTGTGGGCCACATTTCCTTCGGAATAACCTTCTGGGCCAGAACCAGATAAAGAGACCTGGGAGGTAACATGTGGACCCAGGGCCTAGGGATCTCCATCAGAGGTAGAGAAAGCCCTTATTTTGCCTCCAAAGTGATGTTTTTGGTACAGAAGCACTACAGGGCAGCAAGAAATAGACAGGTACCAGAATACACTCTGTTTCCTGTGTCTTTCACAGGAAAATAAGGAGCAGAAAGTTTCACATAAAAGGAGGATTTTCATTTTAAAAACAAAAATAAAAAAGGTGAAGCAACAGACTAAGAATTTTGGTTGAATTTTTTTAATTGTTGGGATCTTCCAAATTTATTAACTTTGCCAAATAGTTCAAAAAATTGGATTCAGTAGGAGCTTCTTTTCCTGCCTTTAAGGTCTTCAGCTTCTCCCTCAACTATTTGGACCAGGGTAGATGAGAAACGCTGGCATTCATGCAGATCCTCTATGTAAACATACTTTAAAACTAAAAACGTGCATATGATAATGTTTCATAGCTGAATAGTAGAAGATCAGGTTTCTCCTGCTGAATTATTTTTTCCTGGATTCCCCCCGCCCCCGCCCCGTGGAGAGTGAAAGCTATTGAAGGCATTCAAACAGCACTAGCAAACACCCCAGCTGACGATCTGGCTCTGGAGGAATACTAAAAGGTTAATGGTTTAGGGGAAAATTGCTCCAGGCTTAGCATTAATTGACTTTTAGCTGGTCTCAGATCATCTATGATCAGATCAGAAGCCAGGCTGCATCAGTTTCATTTCCTTTCTGTCCTTTCCAATTTCTTCCTGAACCTCTTTTGCTATTACCAAACTTGCAGACAGACAGATGGGGCATCTCCAGGGGGGAGAAAAGACAAGAAACCTCAGTGAGATCTCAAAGTCCCAGAAGTGATGGCTTAAACCTGACTCCTTGCACAGATGGCAAGGGATGGGGGCAAGCGATCTGATTTCTTAACTCTAATTCCTGGGGTTTCTTTGGAACCTTAATGGACAGCAGGTAGTACAGCTTATTGTATGGTTTTCTTCTCCTTCAGACGCTTTGCTTCCAACAGACTATGATGCTCCAACTAAACCATTTAGGAAAGGCCTAAAACAGACAAGTAGCTCTTTGTCTGTGGCTCTGTGTGAAGAATCTTAGGCTTGTTATTAGTATATTGATACTGATGGCAGTAAAGCCACCACTCTGTGGAAGGATCCATTGGCTTAGTAGCAATTAGCATCATTTAGGAAGGAATAACCCACTGGGAACAACTTGCAGATGCAGGATTCTTATTCTAGTGGCCTTTCACTCCCAGAGAACATACTGATGACAAGGTTAGGAAGCAGTCAGGAGGTTCATGCCTGCTCAACTTCCTTAAGCATTATCAGGTAGCTTAGCTATTCATGGTGACTCCCGATTCCAAGAAAAGAGATCAACAACAGGAAGAGTGTTGCATTCAGGATGCTTATTTTCATCACACGTGTTTATTCCTTTTTGTTTCAGGATAGAAGCATCAAGGCAAAAATCAAGCTCATAATGTTATCTGTGAATGAAAAGACATACATAGTAACAGATGCTGAATGGACTGAGTGTCGGCCAATGCCATCCTTATATAACACACTTTCTGAGAATGCGGTGTTTCCAGATATTGTTTTTTTCAGGAGCAAATGTGATCCTGGGGCCTATTTGAGTTTGAATGGGTGCTGATTAGCAGTTGTCATGAAGTCAGACTGTGCAATGCTAGAGATCTTTCAAATGGCACACAGAGCGGGCAGGTGTTTCCTTGTAACAGCGAGTAGATCTGATGAAGAGCCTGACAGCTGTTTTAGTGGGAGGAAAGCTGAGTCTGAGAAATACAACCAGACCAAAACACAAGAAAGAAAGAAAGAAAGAAAGAAAGGAAGGAAGGAAGGAAGGAAGGAGGGGGGAAGCCCCCAACAACTTAAATATTAATTTGCCTAATAATCAAATGATAGGGTGCTGGTGATAAATCCATTTCACAGAACACTGTCATGAGAGCTGTGGAAATGTTGATAAGTCTTCCTGCAATTACAGAACACTATTCTGCATTAGAGGAAGAGGAAATTTAGACCTAAACTTATTAGCAACTTTCAGTGCTTTTTTTCTGGGGGTACGCAGGGTTACGCATGCCCCTAAACATTTTGTGAATCTAAGTTTGGCCTCATTGAGGGGCAGTATTTCAATATGAGTAGGAAAATGAGAGTATTTCTAAACATTTTTTTAAAGAAAAAAAGCATTGGCAACCTTAGCAATTAGCGTTTGGTTTGGAGTTAAGAGATCTCCACCCCTGATGTCGTATGATATCTGTTGACTGACTTGTGTGCATGGTCTTCCCAATATAGCCTCATCGGCCATATTAAGAAGCCTGGCAGGTCTAATTAGGCCCATGGGCTGGCGGTTTCCCACTGCTGTTGCCGACCGTCTAGCCCAACCTCCTCGCTCAATCTATATTAAGAATTTCCATAAAAAGCTACATGTGCTTTTCTTACCATTGCCAGAGTGAAAAACGATGCTGTGCAATGAAGATAATGAAAAAGGAAGATGAAGAGGAAAGCATTTCAGCCTAGCATTTGTTTGCTCTAGCAAGTGAAAGAGAAGGTGTGGTGTGGGAGCAATTGCAGGTAGACTTCCATCCACAATGGCAAAGCTGTTATAAAGTCACAGGTAAAGGTAAAGGTAAAGGGACCCCTGACCATTAGGTCCAGTCGTGACCGACTCTGGGGTTGAGGCGCTCATCTCGCTCTATAGGTCGAGGGAGCCGGCGTACAGCTTCTGGGTCATGTGGCCAGCATGACTAAGCCGCTTCTGGCGAACCAGAGCAGCGCACGGAAACGCCGTTTACCTTCCCGCCAGAGCGGTACCTATTTATCTACTTGCACTTTGACATGCTTTCGAACTGCTAGGTTGGCAGGAGCAGGGACCGAGCAACAGGAGCTCACCCTGTCGCGGGGATTCGAACCGCTGACCTTCTGATCAGCAAGTCCTAGGCTCTGTGGTTTAACCCACAGTGCCACCCACGTCCCTTGCGCCACCCATGTCCCTTAAAGTCACAGGTAGGGTCTCTGATTTGCAGCCTAGTAATCCTACTGTTGGACCCAGTACAGCAGCACAAAATCTGATAAGTCTTTTGTAAAGACGTTATGCCTACACTGAGTAGGGCAAAAGCTGGATTGCCGCTATTAAAATGCAAACAGTATATAAAGGTTAAAGCTCACTCATGATGAAACTAATTATATTCTAATAGTATTGCTCCAGAATCTTTGGATTACAACCAGTGAACAATAACCTGAATATTTTCACTAGTTTTCTTCTGCAATATCGAATTTCTTTCATTCTCAGGAAATATATTAGTTTTAAAAAACCTTTTAAATTCATACGGCGTTCACAGAGGAACAAAAATTTGTTGTGGAATTACAGTTCAAAGGAAACAGAGGGGAGCTGAATGGGACTGAAAATCCTGTAATTTTATCAACGCGCGAATGAAAGCACCACTTTTTGTGTGTGTGGATTTAATCACTTCAGAGAATGAAAGTGGAAAACAAGTTCTTGATAGGAAACTTGAAACAATTCAATGCCGGCCATTGTGGGAAGGCATTCCATTGGCTCAATGAACACAATTGCCTAGACATGCTAGAAGTGCTACGTGACTAACTTCAGCACCTGTGTGTGATGATGGGAACTATGTATGTACACCTGAGAGTTTAGAACTCAAAAGTTCACAATCATCACAAACATTAGCTGGGGACTGCTTCTTCAGCATTAGCAATGATCACTGGACAATTCCAATTCTAAGCTAGTTCTTTTCCAACTGAGTTGATCCAGATATCCCAAAAATTAATGAAGTTTTTCCACTTGTTTATTTCAAAAATTGACTTTTCAATTAGAAGCTATCCCTTTTCAGCATTTTAAACATTAAAATGTTCTATTTGTTAAGGTACGTGTCCTGTCTTAAAACCCCTACAAGCTGGCACAACTTCCCTTTAGGTTATTAAAGAGGTCTGAGTTTGAGCAAGTTTTAATTGCAACATCTGAAGATATCAGTTTAACTCCTATTGGTGTTCTGCTTTTCACATCGGAAGAGAAAAGGAAACCTAAACCCGACAGATATTCTTCCTAATCCAGCTGGTTTAAGATTGTGAAAAAGACCATTGTATTAAAGTTGTATAGGCCACACCCCAAAAAAGATTTTGGAAGGGTGGCACAGGTTATTCACAATTTACAGAGGAGTTCCAGTCTAGCTTCTTTGAGTTCACATTGTAGTATTTATATCTTATTTGTAATTCAGTTTTATCAGCTTTAACCATTTCTTCCCCATGACCAAATGAGTTCATGATCATTATTCACCATCCAGAACCTGCATCCTCAGTTATAAAACGTTTTTCCTGACATCCTGCAGACTATAGCTCTTTGCATTTGTTATATGTTAAAAGGAAGAGTCTAGCTGTAATGGTTTTCAAGCAGTTTCTGTAATGCTACCTTTCCATGCTGAGTATAGGGCTAGCAATAATCACAGCTACTCTCCAAGATCCTTTCTGACATGTTGTGACTCTGCATACTAAATTTAGTCACTCTGTGGTATTAATTATCTTCTGCAGCAAAGTGGAGAGACAATATAATTTATTATTATTGCTTCCTTTGTTGTTGCGTCACTGGCTTGAAGGGGGACCTTTTGGAGCAAATTTTGAGGGGTTCTGCAAGGTGCATGGGGAAGGAATGCTTGGGAAATTCCAATTATGTGTGTTGAAGTTCATTTGTGTGGCATTACTTTTCTCCCTTTCCATTTTTTCTTCAAATGTTCAAGTTCTCACTTTGAGAGGTATTTTGGTTAAAGAAATGTAAACTGTTTATTTTGTTGATTTAGCTAAGGCAAGAATGTTACATATCAGCTTGTTAAATTCTGTGCGTTAACATCTTTTTTTGCCCCTAAGAATGGCATTTATTATTGGAAAAGTTGGTATGGTTGTTCAAATCTTGAAATCAGGTGTCTCAAATTTTATTCAAGCAAATTGAAACTTGGAAAATATGCCGAAGAATCCTAATGTTCATTTCAGATCTCCATGCTGCTGTAATGTCAATTATTGTGAAGATGTTAATATTTTAGATACAGTGGCACAATCAAGCATCTTGTGCTGGAACACTTTATAGCAGTGGTTTTTAACCAGTGTGCCGTGGCACCCTGGGGTGCCTTGAACGATGGTCTGAGGTGCCTCTGTCCCTCTGTCCTTCCCTCCCTGTTCTGATGCATCTCTGCCTCCCAAAGACTTGAACAGCTTTTTGTTGCAGCAAACAAGCTCTGCAGGTGAAAGGTGCCTCTGGAGCTGGCCAGAGAGTTCTGGTTGCCAGGAGCTGAGGTGGCGTTGGAGCAATCAGGCAAGGGAGTCCAGTCAGCCAGTCCACCAGCCCTTGCTGTTGGGAATGGACAGACAAGTGGGAGGCTGGGCAGGCAAGGCGCTGCGCTGGCCTTTCTTGTGCTTGCTTTGTGCAAGGCTTGCCTGGGAGCTGAGTGCCTGGTGCTGAAGGGGAGCCTTTCCACCATGCAGGCCTGGTGGCGCCTTCTGCCACCACTGCTGCCTCCCAAGGTGAGTAAGATGGTGGCCTGACGCTCCCCTTTGGCCAGACTTGGTTGAGTCACTAAGACTGAGGGCATCCTCTTCCCAGGCCCCTAGGGAGCAGTGTGAGGAGGCACCTCTCTTTGGGGCCAGGGGGGCAGCTCAGAGACCAGGGGCGGCAGCAGCGGCTACCTGGAGGACTCCCAATGAGAGGGGAGAGGAGAGGAGGCTGAGGGAACACTCCCCAAGGGAGGGTGTTTGAAAAAGGGTGAGAGGTTGCCAGCTCTGAAGTCAAGGGGTAACATAACTGGGCTCCTGAGTCCCACAGGGGTGCCGCAGAAAGAATGTAGTTGGTCAAGGGAGCCATGGACTCAAAAAGGTTGAAAACATCTGCTTTATAGCATGGGCATGCAAGTTTCCTTCAAGCAGAAATGGGGAAGGAAAGGGTTTTGCCCTTTCAGCAATTGCTGGAGATATTTTAAACTGTCACTATGCTGACAATTTCCCCCTTCTGCAATGTCATCTGCTTAAGGACAGATTTTTTAAAACCCCAACTAATCTGGTGAGGCAAGCCTAGAAATTGTGTGTTTCAATTTGAAGGTCAGAAATTAAAAACCTCTTTGTTTCCACTTTTTCTTAGGATGTCCCTATTTTCACTTGAGAAATGTTGGAGGGTATGGAGTTATCCTACCCCCGAGCCATCTGAAGACTATTCTATATAGGGAAGGGGTTTGTTTTTTTTTTTTGCAAAATGTTTAATTTTTTATTATGTTTTTATATATGTTGGATGCTGGCCAGAGTGGCTGGGGCAACCCAGTAAGATGTGTGGGGTATAAATAGTAAAACCATCATTATGGAATGGGACGCCCCTATTTTCATTGGAGAACTGTTGGAGGGTATGCCACCTTTCATCACAAGATCTCAGCGCAGTTCACAGAATAAATTTAGAAGTAGCGGCTTAGTAAACCAGGTACAGACGAATGGCAACTAAATAGTTTACTGCTTTATTTACTTTGCTTGGGTTTTTTTTTTAATCACAAGTTTGAAAGTTTATGACGTGAGCCATGCCTTGACAGTCATTTGATGCAATAATGTAATATGAATGTTGTGCAGAGCAACCCTAACCATTTTGTAAGCCTCACTCCCCAGTTCAGTTAGCATGTCGATAAAATTGCCACCTTAACTTATAAATAAATCTAGAGTAGTACATTCCGTATGTATAAGAGCTATCTCACCCAATCTACTTTATGGTACTTTAGAAAAGAAGTGATTACCAGTAGATATTTCTTAGTATTAGGTACATCCAATATAAACCAATTATAATGTACAGGCTTAAAATCTGCACAAAACAGAACCAAAATGTAATGAAGATAGCAGGTGGATGAATGGGTGGCTACCAATGGCTACTAGCCATGATGGTTAGGTTCTCCCTCCACTGTCTCTGACAACCACTTTGTGGGATTCACAGTTGGGGAGAGTGTTGTTGTGCACAGGCCCTGCTTTGAGGCTTCCATAGGCATCTGTGTGGCCAGTGTAAGAACGGTTTACTGGATAAGATGGGCCACTGCTGATCCTTCAGGCTCTTCTTATGTTCTTATGAATAGATGTTGGGGAATCCCTTTGCAAAGTCTCAGCTGTTTGGTACATGATTTGTGAATGAAAACAGCACAGTCAAACCCTGAATGGCAGGCTGCCCACACAGGATTGGTCTGGGTTCCAGTTTCAGCTGTGCAAAAGTACCCTCGGTTACAAATTAAGCATTACACAACTGTAACTATGAGGCACAGGTTTCCCACAGATATTGCTATTATGTTGTACTACTCTTGCTAATTTTAGTCTCACATTGTAATTCCTATTATTCTAAAATCATAGCCTACTCTTTCAGGCTACTTAAAGGGAACATTTACTCTACAGTGTATACTTTTAGAATTTCTAATACCTGCTGCGATGCACATGAAATTGCAGGGACTCGTTTTCCTCTCCATTCTGCATATTATGTTCTTGTAAGTAGTAAAGTGAATGGGTTTGGAGACAGCTAGAAAAAGAAAACACACACAAAGCTAAGCTATTACAGGCATGTAGGCTTTATTTGGTTTGAAATGTGTCCCATGATTTTATCCTGCTCCATCTATAGTTTCCCTTTATACATGAGAATGGCAAGATAATAGTTATGGCAAGGAAACGTGTGTGGTTGATGAGGTGACATGTGAGAAACAAAGATCAACATCAGAGATTGCTTTTGATGCATGCAACATGCAACATTACTTCCATTGGTATTTTGGTTGTCCCACGGTCACCCATGTGGCAGAATAATCCCATGGATAAGCAAAGAATGTGAGGCTTCTGGACAGACTTCCTTTCTGCGCAAAGTATTAGCCACAGAATACTTTTAGAGTTTATTTGCAAACTTCAACTGGATAATTTACAGAAGGGTGACTTTGGGGATGGGCCATATCATGGGCCTGCTATTGCAGCAGCTGTTACTGTCAGTGTAATGTAGACAGGATCCTACTCACCCAAGAACAAAAGTTCACAAAAAATACCATTTTAAACAATACACATAGCCACACTGACAGACTTTCCCATTGGACACATGACAATACCACTGACAATAATCTCAGGATGTGGTCTGAAGGCACATGAGATTTTTTTGCACTTATGCAAAACCTTGACGATCCCCAGAACTTGCTGATAACCCTCCCGCTTGTGTGTGGATGGAGTCGTTTTGACTACATAATGATCCACAAGTTATTTGAAAGATCACATGTACCCACACCACACTGCTCACACATTAAGATCAACAATGCCCTTGCTGTTTGCCCACCACCAAAATCAGTGAGGTGTGAGGAAGAGGGCTTTTCTGTGGTTGGCCCCACAGCTCTGGAACTCACATCCAATTGACCTCTGTAATGTCACTGCACTTCAGATTTTCCAAATGGCCTTGCAAACCTTCATGCTCTCAGTGACTTTTTCATGACTGATGTTCCATCTTATAATTGTGTTCCTTTGTTTAAAATGGTTTGTTTCTGGGGTAGTTATAGTCTTACTATTGTTTGTTTTATTAATGTGATTATATTGGAAGAACTGCATTTTATATTTTTATTGTATTATGTAAGTTGTTATTTTAATTGTGTGTAAACCACCTTGAGAAACTTCTGCACAAAAAAACAGCCAATAAATAAATAAATAAATAAATAAATAAATAAATGATGGAACGATACACACAGTTGCCCATGTAAACAGCTTCCATTGCCCCTTTCAGATCCATGGCATCTGGTATAACTTACTAGGATGCTTACAGTAGTGTCATGGTACTCTAGACTTTGCCAGTCCCATGCCACACCATTGATTGCTACTGGTGGAAGCCAGGGAAACCCACACACAGAGGAAAAGTCTCGTCTGCAAAGTAAATGGTCTGTGTAAATCATACGTGGAAGTGATGGTGGTACTTTGGCTGAACCTTTGTGTTCTTACGTTGTCCCAGGAATTTGCCAGGAAATGAATCAAAGGAAAGCCCTCCAAAGGGTCAAATGGAATGTGTCCGTGCCAAGCATTCATATTTACAAACCGAAACAACTCTCTTCATTCTCAAAATAACTAATATTCTTGTCTAGAGCTGCACCCTCCAGAACACTGAGCTGCTTACAAACACAGAGGAAAAATTTACAGAGATCTTTTGTCTGCAATGCTGAAGACTTCCTGCAGCCAAACCTTAAAACTTGGCTTTCCCTTTTTCAGGTCCTCACCTCTGCACATGCCAGAAAGCTCACATATGTTGACATAGAGCCATTCGGAAACTGCCAAGTTCAAGTTTGTGAGTGCTCAGAGACAACAGCTGCGGTCTTTGCCAGAATTCAGACAGCGAATCCGGGGGGAAATGTCAGTATTTCCATCAACAAATGTAGATATTCACTATAAAAGTAATGATGGAACTCAAAAATGTGGTTTTCATACGAACGAGTCCCAGATTAGGTATTTCTGAGGAAGTGAAAGAGTTTGCAGAGGGTGGGATTTTAATTGACCATAGGCAGGAATGGGAAAAAGCTGTTTCTGCAAAGCAGATGTGCCCTCTTTTCTCATGGGTGGGTGGAAGTGAAAATTTTATGATGCAGCTTCAGGAGTGATCCACTGCCACGTAGACTTTGCAAAAAAGGAGTGTCATTTAAAAAATGAAGGGCATGAGGCAGTCAGGAGTAAGCATGTTTATGTCCCGTGGATATATCCTGTGTGTCAGTGTCTCACACTGAATTCAATGCGATTTTAAAACTGTTTAACTTAAGAGTCTGCCTAGTGCAGGTGAGGTGTTTTGAATCAATGTAAACCCCATGTTAAACAGCTTTCTCTTTCATAAGGCTCATATTAAACCATAAATAGGGAGTGTCCTCTTGTATATAGTTTCAGCTGCTACCACAGAAGAGGTACATACATTTTCTTGTGAACCCATCTTGATCTTGGTTTTAAATGTGGCATTGTGGGTCTTAATTTGAATTGCAACGTCTTTTTTATCACCTTTCGTTGAAAGCTGCTTTAGGGCCCCATTCTAGAGCCATATAAATAAATCATATAAATTAACATGCAAGGCTACTGCACAATTATTGTATAGCACACTTATGTCAGAGTATATGAACCAGATATCTGACTGTGCCAAAGCTAATGTACAGTGGTACCTTGGGTTACAAACACCTCGGGTTAAAAACACTTTGGGTTATAGAATCTGCTAACCCGGAAGTAGTACCTCGGGTTAAGAACTTTACCTCAGGATGAGAATAGAAATCGCGCACCGGCGGCAGCGGGAGACCCCATTATTTAAAGTGGTACCTCAGGTTAAGAACGGTTTCAGGTTAAGAACGGACCTCCAGATCGAATTAAGTTTGGAACCAGAGGTACCACTGTATTTGAATGTCTTCAGCTAAAATATCTCACAGAAGGACCTGTTTATCAAGGGTACCATCTTTACAGGCAATTTAAGGTTGTATCATCAAGAAGTAGAATGGCATTCCTTCAGATCACTCCAGTTGATGTGAGACTATATGGTTGGATGGTGTGTTTTTGTGTGAGACAAGGCATGGAATATCTATTGATGAACCAGGCTGAATCTTCTCCTTGAATAAATCATAGTGGCTATGTTTTACCTCTACTGTCAGAGGCAGTAGACCTCTGAATACCAGTTGTTGGAAATCATGAATGGGACAAGTGATGTTGCATTCAGGTCCTACTCCTGGGCTTCCTTCAGGCACCTAGTTGGACACAGTGAGAAGAAGATGGACCTTTGGCCTGATCCAGCATGGCTCTTCTTATATTCTTCATTTCCATTACCATACATTTATTGAAACAGTAAAAGAACGTATTTTGAATTGACAGGTTATCTATATCACCATTTCCCCTAAATGCCTTACATGTGCATTGGCAACAGAAGTGGAAGACCAAGGCCTTTGATAGCCACTGGTCAAATTTTAGCTCTGACTGCTGACATGGTTTAATGTTCCTATTTCTACAACCTAATTCCTAGCAGATGTAGAATATTTTCACCCTTTCTTAATTTTCAATAAAATGTGAACCAATGGTTTCAGAGGAGACCACAGTATTATCCTCTATTTTAAAGCAAATATAGCCCACCCATTTAGTCTTTGAATTCCTGAGTCTGACAGCTTACTTCATTTGTAATGTCATGTATGCAGAGGCCATAGAGAAACATTTCCACATGGGTCATAAAGTATGTAAGTGGGTCACTACATGTATCAATTGCCTGGATTCATAGAGAGTCTCTAGGATTAGTATGGATATTCCCTCCACAGAGAGCCAATAATCCTGATCCACATGTTGCCCCTCTAACAGAAATCATGACTGTTTTGTGGAGACACCAACATTCAGGACCATTTCTTAGCAATCTTCACTTGTCTATCATAATGTATTATCACGATCCCGTTCTATCAATTTTGCCATCTTGGACTCATTCAGGAGGAAGGATGGGATATAAATAATAAATTAAATTAATGGAAATTTTGGTTAATTTTATTCAATTGTATAACTTCATTTAATGTAGATTCCACCTATGCTGTTTGAATTTAGTGTCATTATTAAATTCCCACAATGTCTGTTTTTAACTATCCTAAAGCTAAGTTATTTGAAAGCTACTTTGTCCATGAAGAAAGCTTGTTTTAGAGTTGAAGGCATGTTAAGTCAAAAAGATACAAAGAGGCTTATATTGAGAAGAATTTGGTGTTATCTATTGACATTCCATGGATAGGCAAAAGAATCTAAGTACTCAGGAAATGGTAAATAATGAAAGCAGCCTGTATTTTATGAAAATATGTTGTATCATAACCACTTCTTCCATTACACGGTTCTTTCCCCCCTTTTCCTCCATCAATGAACTTTCAACAACATTAATATGGCAAGATAATCTCTACCACTTATTAGTGCCTTGAATCAATTACAATATAGAATTAAGGTTTTCTGTAACTTAACTGAAATAGAATTGTTCATAGTATAAATCTGATCCAGGGTATGTATCAAGTAGCCAAGGAACATTGATTATTATATGCTTTATCTTCATATTTCCTTTTATAGGGACATTTGATCTCAACAGTAGTGGAATGTACTCAGTCCTCATTAATTTTTCTCTCTGAGTTACCGTACGTTAATATTTTAGTGAATTTAGTAAACATTCCAAGAGCCACATTGCACTGGTCCAGGAGAAGAAAGGCAAAAGTATTTCATTTTTATTTCATTTCACTTTAAATTTGTATACCACCTTTTTATATACACAGGGCTTTTTTTCAACCGGAGCTCACAGGAGCTCAGCTATGGCACATCTCAGGTGGAAAGCAAGGAAGAAGTTTGTGGTGAGCTCTGGCGAGCTCTGGCACCTTTGGGTCTAGAAAAATAGCACTGGCTATATACATGGCAGTTTACAAGCCAAAGAAACAACAAAATATGCAGCAAAGATCACACATTCTATAACAGTCCAATGCAATGTAAATGTCATAAAATATAACTTAAAATAAGCAACTTACAGTGGTACCTCGGCTTAAGTACTTAATTCTTTCCAGAGGTCCGTTCTTAACCTGAAATTGTTCTTAACCTGAAGCACCACTTTAGCTAATGGGGCCTCCTGCTGCCGCCGCGCCGCCGGAGCCCGATTTCGGTTCTTATCCTGAAGCAAAGTTCTTAACCTGAAGCACTATTTCTGGGTTAGCTGAGTCTGTAACCTGAAGCGCATGTAACTCGAGGTACCGCTGTATATCAATTAAATACTATTCAATAATCCATTATAATCACATTATAAAATTAACTCCCAAAATATCAGCAAATAATAATTAAACAAGAGAAATTAACTCTTGGCAATTACAATAAATCATATAACAATAAAAATAACAGCAAAGTAACAATACATAAAACACCACAATATGTAAAAGACATGTAAAAAGATGGAACTGAGCAATGAAGTCACACAAACTTTCAAAATCACAAAATGCACTAACAGAAATGGTGCAATAGGTGTGGGGAATTTTCCAGGGGGTCCCAAGAGTGGAAAATTGACACTCCTCCACTTACAGTTCTTTCTCTAGCCACTGCCCCCTTTTTCTCCCCAAATAGGCAAGAAAACCATTTTTTTAACCTTTGCATAGTAGACAATTTTCTATATATACACACACATCCTCATATCAAAGATCAAGGACACATTCAAGTCAGGCAAAAACAGCCAAGGAAGGGTGTGAAACAGGGCTAGTGAGGGAAGGAAGTTGTGGCCTTGAGGGCCAGATGGCGAGACCTGAAGGGCCAAATTTATAACCTCAGTCCTCAGGTTCCCCCTCCCCCTGCCAAATGGTATAACTTTGTATTGAAATAGAGCAAAACACATTTAATAATTTTGCTTACACATTTTTTGGGGGGGAGGAAACTCCCTCTATTGGCTTTATTTGCTTAATGTATTTTTTTAACCTTTTTGCAGCATGAAGATGTGAATGATGATCTCACACAGATCTGAGTGTAATTACCTGGAGGCTGCTTACAGCCGTTCAGCGTGAAGCAGGCATTTCCGTGCTAGATTTCAACATTCTTGAAGCAAGGGGGCTTCTAAACTTACTTTCTGCCCAAGAGCAAGAAGAATAAGGGGAGAAGGAAGGAGGGGAAAACCCTTTCCCTAATTAGCCAGGCTTTTAGGTTAACTGCTCTGTGAAATGGCATGAAACGCTTATTATTTTTATAGCTTGCTTTTTATCTAAGGGAAAGGAAAGTCAAAGCACATTGTGAGAAATGGTCACCCTGGCCTCAAGGGAAACACAGAAGAAAGATGGTCATGTGTTTAAATTTCCATGCTGTCTCAATGGAAGGTCAAAAGTCATTATTTATTTTGAGACAAGAAACTTATGGGGAGGTGAATAAATGATTATGTTACTTTCTTTCTTTCTTTACTCTAATTTCCTGTTCTGGAATGTAGGCAGCTCACCCCCAGCAACCCACAGTAGAATTGACACCAGAACATTCGTCTCAGTGGGATGAGCAATTTATGTTTACCCAGAAATGTGATGTTTATTTAACTCGGACACAGTTGCATGACCTTCAGATGCCAGTGGCTGGGCCAGGCTCTGAAGAAAAGGACAGAAATAACTTGGTGGAGACATGTAGAAAAAGTACATGCTGAAAGCAAATATCAGTTTTTAGCAGTGTATTTCAACACTGAATCTCAGCTAGAGTTGGAGCAAGGGTTAAAGTACTAAAGGCAATGAAAAGAGATGCCAAACTCTCTGGGTTGGTTTCTTAGGAACATAAGTATATTTTCATTTTTAGACTAATCTGCATACTACATTTTCTGAATTGGCATGTTTCTTCTCAATCACTTCCTTATTTCTGATTTGGCATGCTCCTAAGCACTCTTTCTCTCTCTTTCTCTCTCTCTGTGTGTGCTATTTAAAAAAGAACAACAATGGGTTATACCTTGTCCTGACTGTTGATAATTTCCAAATAATTTTATTGTAGCATTTGAATGAGTAGGGTGAAAAGGCATGGATTTTGTTATTTCAGGTATAGATCTCAAGCAGTAGTCTTGCACTTAGTTATTTGGGGTTCAGCCTCAATTTAAGGATGACGGTATAGCAGTCATACCTGGTTCAAGACAGTGCCCATGTCATCATTAGTGGTAAGCTGTACAACCCCTAACCCTTATCCATTTTCTCTGACTTTTAGTTTTCTTCTATTTTTTAAAAGATCAAAAACTGCAGTTGAAACTCAAACACACACACACACACACACACACACACACACACACGGGGCTGCATGGCTTTGTAACGCTTCGGGTTACAAACGCTTCGGGTTACAAACTCCGCTAACTCGGAAGTAGTACCTCGGGTTACAAACTTTGCCCCAGGATGAGAACGGAAATTGTGTGGCGGCGGTGCAGCGGCAGCGGGAGGCCCCACTATCATAGTTTAGCATTGCCAGTGGAGGCTGGTGTTTTGGGGCGAATGGGACACTGCCCCACTAACCTGAGTCTTGATTCTTCTAAGTCCAGTCACCATCTTACTTTCAGCCAGGCCAGGTGTCTGCTGCCTCCTCTTTAATCTCAGTTTTGCCTTGTAGAACTCTCACGATTCAGTCATTTAAGGGAACCATATTTTGTTTAATCCAAGATATGTGCCTTGCCTCATTATTCTTGGGTGTGGGTGCATGTGTGATGCCTACTAGTCAATGCCAGACTAAACTGCATGGTAAAATTTAGAGCAAGCTGTTAAAACAAGCCTAATTATGAGAGCCCCTAATAATGTACGTAATTCAATTATGGGCCATGAGATTTCTGTCTTAAAATGTGCAGAGTTCTAGAGGTTGTAGATTTGCACTTTCCAAAAAACGTTCAGGAAAGTATTAGTAATTTAAGAAAACTAAGAGTTGCTAATGATTATAATTATCTTAAAGTGCAATGTTTTGGTGCTTATCCATTGTACACAATTAGATACCCTTGGCACACAGCCAGTCAGTCTGACACACAAAAGCTAAGTGTACACATGGTGTACCACTGCAGTTTGCCAAGAGAGCCTGAGCGGAACATTGTTTAAAAGAGGTGCCTAGCCAAGCCTGTGTTTAGGAGAGGGGGGAGGGGGAATATATGACTGAGAATTAGAGAGAGGTGTGGGAATAAGTGGCAATAACAAAACAAACAAACAAAAAACACCATGGGTTTGTGAATCATCATTCTGGCAACTGAAAACCACCCTGAATTACCTCTCAGGTCAACAAGTTATTTCAAGCTCAGATATGGTCAGCAGTGCATTTGTGAATTGTATCCTGAAGTAGCAATCCCTTAAATCACTTCAGCGGATGTGTTCACCTCTTCCATGCATTTATTCAAGTGGGTTACATTGGGGCTCTTTCCTTTCTCTCATTTCCTTTTCCAGTACCTGATGGACAGGTACCTCATGTATTGGATCTCAGTGTGTGGAAAAACTATGGGGATCTATTCATAGGGGATATCCAATATGGGAACGAACTCAGGATGCTATGTGTTGGATTATCAGTTAAAGAGTATCCTCTTAATTGAAATAAATTAAAAAATTGTCTGGTAGCACCATAGAGACCAAGTAAGTTTGTTCTGGGTATAAGCTTTCGTGCGCATGCACACTTCTTCAGATACTTCAGATAATTTAAGTATAGCTGATGCTGCCAGTATGCATTCAGCAGAACGTCTCACAGGTTCTGCTGGCACTCATCCCATCTTAAGGACTGATCAGCCATAATAATAAGCATAGTCAATAGACAGAGATTATGAAAGTTGGAGTTCCACAACATCTGCAAAGTCACATGCCTGCTCTTATGGGTACAGCGGTGCTATATATGTGCAAAATGCTTCCCTTCTGCAAGTTTCCCATTCACTTCAGCTGATGGAACAAGCTGCCCTGGGAATGCCAACTGTCCATCGAAGAGCAGGATATAAATTTTAGAAATGAAAGGGGGGAAAGGCCATGTGCACTGAAATGTATGTACCAGTAATTGCATTGGTTTATCATTTCCATAGGAGTGAATGGACTAAGATATTTTGTGTTGCTTCCCTCTGTTTTCCTGAATAGCAATTAGCTATTGATGTGTGTGGCATACATGACAGATTGCATTTTAATATGAAAGCAGACTGGGTTTTATGCACTGTTTTAATTACAGTGGCATAGATTTTATTGTTCAATCACTGTGTACATCACTTCAGAGGTATTTTTGAAGTAGAAAAAGTTATTCATCAATTTTAATTATAAATATAAACCTCCGCCTTTCCCCTTGATGCACACACTTGCAGGTGTTGGGGTGGAAGACCTGTGCACCCCTCCTGCGTTCCCACTCTGCTTTGTTTGCTATTGGTAAAGGAATGTAATCTCAGAACTTTCATTCTTTGATTGGAAGGAGAGCCCAGTGCAGATGTGGAGGAACTATGTACAGTATGTACAGTTATCAAGGAGAAGTGCAATGGAGCTCTGTATTACCCTGGGAGATCTGTCAATATGCATGTAACTCCTAGAAGCTGTCAACATGCATCAGTAGCCACACCCCAGGAACAGCTCCAACTGGCCGGCTAAAGTAGGAGAGGGCAGCAAATAGGTCTCAAGCCCTCTGTGAGTTAGGAAACTTCCCCTGCATGTGAAGACAGACTCCAGAAGATGGAGCAAATGAGACCTATAGTGGGTCCAATGGTCAAGAAGGCAGTTTCTGCACATGCTGTAGGCGAAGTGAGGGGCAGATGAGGCTCATCAACCTGGGAAGGTAGACTATCTAGAAGGAAAACTCTGATCCTAAACCTCCACTGCCTTGTGGGATATCTTTGGGGGGAAAGGTTAAGAAGTAAACCCCACTAATCCAGAGTGGAGTCCCTAAAATGACTGGATGCTGTCTTCCAGCAATTCCTGCAGCCAAGCTGGTGCCAAATGTATTGCTCTGCTTTCCTTTGAACCACATCAGCAAGGCCAAGAGGGGGTCTTGTCATCAGGTCAGCCCGGGACATCCATACACATTGCCCAGGCTTGCGCCCCGATGAGATCACTCGGTGCTGCTAATGCAGCAGTTTGACTTCACCCCCCAGAGGCGCACTCCATTGTCTCTTGACACAGATGGATGCCAACAATACGAAGGATGGATGAACCTGCCAATTTTGATTCCTCTCAGTTTCTCATTTTTCCACACATATTTTTCTTTTTTCTTTTCTTTTTTTAAAAAAGCCTAATATACACATTTTTGCAAATAAATCTCCTCTGATATGAGTCACTTGTGTATGTTATTTTCACTAATATGTACATTTCTACGCACAGTCTGCTCTGGGGCATACATTTTTGTGCATATCCAATGCATGGCTGGAGAACCGCATTGCAAAATTCAAAGAAGTGTGAAGTTTAAATGATGGCCATGTTTTCGTTGGCTCATTGCTTCAGAAAGTCTGTAGTATGCAGGGCTGCCTTTAAATATGAACTGAATGGAATCCCTCCCCCATCCCTACATACTATGAGCATCTTCAGAGCCAGTAGAACAAGGTAGCTGGAATGAAAGTGAGCACTAAATGCTTAGTTTAACATGGTTCTTTACTGACCCCTTTTCAAAATTAGCTATGGCTCCAATCCAATACCTGTTATACTGTTATACCTTTACTTCAATGGGCCTTCCTTCTGAGTAGACATGGGCAGGAGTCTACTCTTAAGAGTTTAAGGCTGGATAAAAAAAAATACTACATATATACTTTTTCCAGCATAAGTCACAGAATAATTTTATGTAGGGTGGACGAAACATAGCTTAGGTTAGGCTGATTAAGGTTTCATCAAAACTGCAAGTGACACATAGCTGTGGATTAGGGGGAGATCTCTTTTATTGGCCAAGCTGTACTCTCGGCAGAGAAATGCATCATCAGCATACACTTCTATTGTCAGAAATTATGAACCTGGAGTTCTTGAAATCTAATTACACTTGACACAGGCTGTGCAATCACTAACCAGCGCCAGTAATGAGAACACTTATTCCTATCGGAAATTTATGTCTCTCTTCTGCAGCAGAGAAGAGGGGAGAGAGACTTGGGAGAAAATTAACTGGAAACAGAACCAGAACTAATCTGTTTATCTAATTTTTACCAGATGTGGTAAAGTAATCTTGCAGAAGGAATAAAATGAAAATCTGAGGCCAAGCACAATTAGCATGTGCCAAACTTTTTGAGCATGAGTGAGCACAGGATTGTCCAAAAGACAAAATAGAGGGGTTGTGCGTCACAGTATCCAGGGCCAGAAAATTAGTGAATCGGGATTGCTGCTAGATCCTATTATTATTATTATTGCTGCTGCTGTTATTATTAATCATTGTGCTCCCCCCTTTTTTACTTACTTGACTCCTTGAAGCATGTGATATAGATTCAGACACAATGTTTGGTGCTGTGTGGCACAATTTACTGGATGCCTGATGTATAGTTGTACATATTGAAATAGGAAATGATGTATGAAATAAAATATTACAGCTCAGTGCACAGAGAACACAGTGAGCAGACTGCGCACAATGCCTGCCAGTGGTGCTGACAGAATAAAGGACTTGCTTGGTGCAGCTTAGACTGAACATGTTTCTTTCCTCACACAAATAACTGTAGAACACTCCTCAAACTTCCTATTTCTATATACAGATAGAAGGAGCTGCTTATAACTAGGTCAGAGCATTACTATTGGTTCATTTAGTCCTGATTGGCAACTGTTATCCAAGGTCAACTAGCAACCCTAGATGGAAGGAGCAACCTAGATTGGAAATCCCAGTATGTGAGTGTAATGCATTATTTCTGTGCAGAAATTTCTGGCCCTGTCATGATATTTTGGTTGGTGAATGTCAGAAGCAAAGCTCAGGACCATCCTCTCCATTCTCTGCCAATTACATTATTTTAACTTTCCTTTTGATAAAGTATTAAACTTGCTTTCTAACCTCAGTGACTCCAGTCATCGAGAAACAAATCTGCTGTCTCCCTGCACACTCCTAGCCTGATTTTCTGCTTCTTTCCTGGGTACTCTTTTATAGGCAGACAGGTGTGCATGCATGTAATGAACTTTTTTAAAAATGAAAGTGCTTTTGCAGATCTACTTTATCATGACTTACTTTTTCACAGTGCATATGAGAAATATTTGTCTTATTTTTAATTCCACTGAGAAGATCCTCAATTATTGGTTTGGCTGCTTTCTTTAGATAAAATTAAGATGTGTGTAGGCCACATCTAAATAAGCATGAATATATCACTATTAGAATAGTTCTCTTTATTGATTCATCTCCACAAAAGCAGGACACAGAGAGGTATCAGTGCAGAATTTGGAGTATGGGCAGTGCATGCTGCAACTTCAGGATCCACAAAAGAGGCTGGCTAACATGATTTTCCTGGGGTTGTGGGGAAAGGCTTTAGGGTTCTGTAGAGGTTCTTGTCCCTTCCTGTAACCAAACTGTGCAAAAACAGAATCAAAATGATGCAAAACAGAGGGAAAATGCAGAATAAGTTAACAAAGTAAGAGAGAGAATGCATGTTAAGAAAACATTTCCATAATCTATACAGGTTGTAGAGGTCAGTTTTTTCTTGCTGTGGAATTTGAATCTTCTTTTAAGCAGAGAAGGAGCAAATGCTATTATTGCAGGTGCCTGGAATATGCAGCTACTTTCAGATCCTACTCAAGTGGAAGCATAAGAGACCTCTCAAGTCTAACACAGCGCATTAGGAGAGTTGGCAAAGCATGTTGATGTGGATCATCTAATAATGGAAGCTGGAAGTCTCTTAATGAGGGTCAATTTCCTTCAGCAGCTTTCCAAAAAGCCTATTATGATTTTAATTATAACAATCCTAGAATGAGTGCAAATGTTCTTTGATGAATTATTTAATGAGTGAACAAAATGGTAGCTTCTCATTGAAACACTGAACAAAAATGTTTGTAGTTAACACTACCGGGGGCAGGGCGGGGGGGGGGGGAGCTGAACTGCTATAAACAGAGCACACAGACCTTATCTATTTTACTCGAGTTACTGCTGCAAATTTAATTGATCTGAGAACTGTGCATGTTTGCTCTGAGCATGTTTACTCTGAAATAATCCCCATTGAGTCCAATGCAGTTCACTTCCTAATAAGTGTCGCTCAACATCTGCCACCTTGGTAAACATGTAAAGTTTATGCCAGTGAAAAGGCATCCTTTCCATGGGATGTGCAGTCCATGTGCTTAAAACTTTGCTTCAATACCCAGTTTAATAGAGGCCAAAAGAAGTAGATGAGCCCTGATGAGCTCTCCAACCCTCATGGCCGGATCTTATGATGGCTAGGAAGTTTCCTCACCACCCTCACCACCCTGCTCCAGCTTCTAGAGGGAGAAATAGAAATGAACACATCTGACCCTCATTTCTTTGATTTTCACCCCTGGGTAGTTATGTGGTAGGATGTTTGCATGACTGGATGTCCACATCTGTCAGGGACAGGACAGAGGAGAAATGGTGGAGACTGCCTCCCCATCCTGACCCTTCCAGGAAGGAGGAAGAGGAAGACAATATAGATTTACAACAGGGGTTTGAGGGAGGTCACAGCTCAGAGGCAGATGAAGGGGAAAGTTGGGAAATCATGGAAGAGCCAGAGCAGCTGACTGACACGTTGTCATTAGAAAGCATTCCAGAACCACCATCTCTCAAAACCTGGTGGGCCTTAAAAGTAGGAGAGCAAAGAGTTCAAAGACAGAGGGCACTTAGCAGCACCCATAGAGGAGATGATGAGAATGACGAAGAGGAAGTGGGAGAGAAGGGGGTGGAGATTCACTCAGGACAACACCATTATCCAATAGGCTGGGTTCTATAGCCTCTCTCTGTGAAAAGTGAAATAAAAAAGGACTGTAAGAAGCTTTTCCTTGTCTTTATACTTTCCTGAGCAACCAGCCGGGAGCCTCTTACAGAATCCTGACAACATCTGCTTTTGGTGATGTGGCCTGCATGACAAAAGGATAAGGATCTTCATGGCCTAACAGATGAATGAACCAAGACTATCCATTTTTGCTGTTGATGCCTAAATTATTTTGCGTATCCAAGGCTGCAGCTCTGATAGCCCAATGGGTTGTCCATGTCTGCAATGGAATATTTTTTTTCCTGTTCTCTCCAGACCCCTCTGCAATGCTGTGCAACTGTAGCTTTTGGGGGCTGCTCATATAATTCAGTAGTGGGGAACCCCAAGCCCAAGGGCCAAATGTGGCCCTCTAGGCCCCTCTGTCTGGCCTTGGACTCTCCCTGGACCACGCTCCCTAGGTACTCCCCTTCTCCTCTGTGCCCTCCTCAAATGCTGCTGTTGCTTGGCTGGAATGTGTCCTTGAATGGTGCTTATTCCTCTTGCTATGCTTGTATGGAGGACAGAGGTATGTGTATGTGGGGAGAAACCTCTTACTGGAATGCAGCCTACTGTAGAAGGATCAGAGTCAGGCCTGTTGCACCACCCTCTTTATCTCTGGTCCTGCCCACCACTAGTCTGCAACTCCCTACAAGGTTGTTCACAAGGGAATGCGACTGACAAAAGCTCCCTCTTATATCCACATTCCCCTCTTCATCTTTATTTTCCCTGGGATAGCATCTGAATGGAGCGAAGCTGCACGTCCCACTGAAATACAGATATCTTGTTCCTAACCCGCCCACGCATCTGGAACAGTATCGAGATCATTTTCTCATTTCACAGTGAGTCCAGAAATGTTTTGGACACTTAATTCCAAAATAATATATGGAGCTAGGGAAATTAGTTTAAATCATGGAGGTTTGCAATTGCCAAGAGCAGAAGAGAAAGGTTTACTGTTCTAAAGGACATCGGTTATACGACAGTAATTAAACCCTGATGAGCTTTCAGCGTTTGCTCTCACTTGTTAATTCACTAATTCAAGCTTGTTTGGTGACAGTGTAAGGCTGTAGCTTGTTATTAAGTAACCACACCTTGTTTTGAAACTCATTAAAGGACTAATAATTCAGTTTGCCTTTAGAATGTATATATTTTCAGAGGGAATTTCTCAAGGAACACTTGAAATGAACATACTTTAACTAAAAACAAATGTAGCAGTTCAGGTTGGTATGTTTAAGCAGCAGTAATGAAAGCTGTGCTGAAAAATATATCCCACCCTGATTTCAGGTGTCCAGCAACTTCTCCCATGGGACTTCTGCAGATCAGCAAGTATAGGTAGGCAAGAAGGCTGCAGTCCCTGGAAATCTGCTTAATAGAAAGAAGACTCGCATACTGTATTTCCTCCAGCCTATTGCAGTGATATGCTCAACCTCACACCCACTGTAATTTTACAAGGAAGGTGATATACATCTAAGCAGGTACATAGTTTGGAGATACACATGGAGCCAACATTTTCAATTGAAGTTAAATCATTTTCCCATCAACTTCCCTCCACTCTGCCCCCATAAAACTAACAAACCACACTCTAGGGCATGTCCCTCTTCTTACTAGATTTGTCAGTTTAAATACATCTATTTTGGGTGAGGGGGAGGACACTAAATATTATTTCCTGGCAGCTTCCTTAAAGTTGGTATTATAGTCAGCATTTGCATCAAGCCAACGGAAAAGGTAGTTAGAAGACTAACTGTTCCAGGGAAAGATGCATATTGTGAATAGTTTAAAAGCAAGTCTATTTAAGGTGAAAAATTGCATCATGCAGAATCCTCTTTAAATACCAGAGCTAACAAGCAATAATAATTTTTAAAAGCAGAGTGCCTGTTCAGTGCCTTATTCTCGCTATGGACAGTCACTTCACAGACTGTGAAAAACATAGGCACACACCTAAATGGATCAATAATGTTTCTCATACATCATGAGGTCACATGTTGACCCCATTTACACTCTGCGTATAGACTTCAGCAAAGCAGGCCAAATATTTTGCTTCCCAGAATGAAAGACAGGATAGTGACACACACAAGACCCGGCACACACATTCCTCATACAGAAGATGGCTAGGCTGGTAGTGAAATGTTACTTCAACAGTGGCAACAGGACAGCACCTTCCATTGCACCCAAAGTTTGCAGGCTACCTCAATGGGTGCAGGGCAGAAGCATGGCACACACACAGCTCTATTCTCCAATAGAGGGGGACAGCCAAGTAGAAATGGTTGGAGGAGGGCTGCCACCACTGCCACCCCCCCCCACACACACTTCAGCACCCTGAACTAAGTTTCTCACTGTGCCTAATGCAGTGCTTGCCCTGTGACCCATAACTGGCTTTAAGTCAGCCACTATTAAAACAGACATGATAATACAATCATATGCAGTGACTCCTGCATCGCCAGGAGCTGGACTTGATGGTCCTTGGGGTCCCTTCCAACTCTACAGTTCCATGAATCTATGAATGCCACAAGTGTTTTTCTAGAGTGGTTAATTCATGAAATGTAAGCCCATGGAATTTGTAACCCACCAAAGAGAAGATAGCCCACCAGCCATGTATTATAGCCTTCACAAGACTGCCTTGTTTGCACAGTCCCTGACAGATGGGTCACCAGTTCTGCAGGCCCGATGCAGTATGTGAAAGAGCCACATGCCCAGACCGGGTGAAAGTCCTTCCAATACCAAGGAGAATGAATTTTGTAAAGGTTTTGGCTACTAGCATCACTCAGTACAGACTCTGTGCATGGCAGTAACGTTTCCTGTTTGTCTGTTTCCAGATTTGCATTCTGAACATTTTTATGAACCGGATCTGAAGCACATATGTGACCCTTTGAGCAGATTGCAGCCCACAAAGCATTTGTGGTGGATCACCAGAGACCGGCTGAATCAGTCTCTTTGTTTTTTGTTTCCTTGCCTGCCGGAAACTGCAGATCAAGGAGGAGAGGATGTAAAGCACCTGGAAGACCAAAATGGGTGGTAGATTCCTTCAGCTTGGTAGGTCACATGCCATGCAGGGCTGGTTTGTTTAAAAAACTATTGCAAAAGGGAACTTGATCTAAGGAGTTAGATGTCTTTTGGCTGTATGAAAGTGAAAACAGTCGATCAAGACAATATATATAGAAAGAAATATTATTATTATCACTCTATGTGCTATATGGTATCGCCACCTGGTGTGCCTTGCACTTTTGATGTTACTGAATTCTGTTCTTGGTGTGGTACCCACTCTTTTGGCATGGATTGTTTCACAATTACTTTTCATGACTGTAAATTGAAAGCAACACCCAAAGGGGCAAATATTTTCCCAGAAGCATTTCTTTCCCGATGCTTGATTGCATGCCTCTGAAAGATTCAATTATTTCTTCACTAAATGCATTTCACCTGACATCAGACAACCTAAAGAAATGTGAAGTTGCAGCCATTATTCCTGTAGAAATTTCCATTCACAGAGGGCTATGTGCGCTTATTCTGCCTCTTGTGTTAACTTCAAACTAGAGATGACCTCTGAAAAAATGTTGCTCATTTTTGTTTGGGGATTAATCTGGTATCATTTCATTTTCCTCCTGAAATGCACGTTGGCCCAGTTCTTCAGGCTACACATATGATAGGGGTGGTTCACATTTTAAAGTGAAATATGTTTTCAGTCTTCCAAAGGTCTGTGTTTTCTGGCAATGCAACATTTTTGTGAAGATGCTCTTACAGAAACGTTCAAGCACGATGACTAAGATGCCAAAAAAACAACATTGATTTAATGACAGCAATTGATTTAGTATTCAAACTGCTTGGGAAAACCAGTATTGATCATGTATAAGCTAGTAGGAACAAACCGTTATTGTGACAAATCATCATTAGTATTCTTATTTCCTAAAGTAATTTCTATTTAGGGATCACATTTTATTTCATCCGTATACTTGGGAGATGAACTCAATATTTACAGCAAAATCTATTGTGTGCAGTTTAGCTGAGCTGAATGACTAGACTCTTAACAATATAATAGATTGCTGTGGAAGCAGGCCATTAATATTTGCAGTACCACAGACCTTTCTGTATTCCTGAACTTTAAACAAAAAAGAGGACAACTGATTAATTCTTATTATCACTTAAGCTCCCATCCAGGGTCCTCTCTGTGCATTCAGAAATTGCAAAAAAAGGAAATTAACTATGCTTGCTTCCCCCCATATCCCATTATACTCTGTGGACCCCCCCTCCAGCCAAGCTCATTGGGAGAGCATCTGCTTTGCATGCAAAAGGTTCCATGTTCGATCCCTGGCATCTACAGGTAGGGATGGGAGCATCCCCAGTCTGAAATGCTGGAGAGCCATGGCCAGTCAGTGTAGACCATACTGAACTTGATGTACAAATTGTCTGACTTAGTATAAGTCAGTTTCCTGTGTTTCTATCCCTGCTTCCCTGAAAACGCCCCAAGTATTTCCCTCCACCTTTTCAGTTTTCAGATCTCAGCTGGGTAAAAATCAATTAAACTTGTATTGATAGATACCACCCTCTATTTTACATGCATGTATGCACACGTGTGTGCACACACACACACACATTTGTAAGTCATTGTAGCTAAGTCATACTCGGATCAGAACCACCGAAATCAATGGATTCCAATGACTTGATTTCAATGGGTCGATGAGATTTCAATAGGCCCTATCTGCAATATACATTTAAAGTAGTATCATGGCTCCCCCCAAAGAATCCTGGGAAATGAGAGCTGAGAGGAGACCTATATTCCTTTCACACAGCTACAATTCCCAGAATGGTTTCACCACCAAGCAGGAAACTCTTAAGAACTGTAGCTCTGTGAAGAGAAAAAAGATCCAAGTATAACACCATGTGGGAATTCTACAAATGTAGGATGCTGTCTTACATTAAGTCATACAATTGGTCCATCAAGCTGGCACTTCTGCAGTGTCTTGAACAGGAGCTTTTCCTAATCCAACCTGGAAATGCTTGGAACTGGAGCTGAACTGTTCTACAGCAAATAATGTGAACTATCACTGAGTTATGGCTTTCTCTCCTTGTTCTAAATTAAGATATGCCCAAGTTACAGCCATGCAATTGTGTACATTAGCGATTATGCAATCTCTTGGGAAGGGGATTCAGAAACTATCAATACTTGTTGATTTTCCTTAACAGGTGAATTTGTTAGTTGCTTCTTCATTCCAAAACAGACATTTTAATGTGTGCACTGAAACTCCTCTTTTAACGTTTTTTGCTGGCTCAGAGGACTCTCACTGGAAATGGAATCCAGTAAACCTGATTCTCCATCATCCAATAGTATTTTTTATTTAACAAATAGTATTTAATTGTAAGTGAATGTGAGTACAGCAAGGCAGTAATAAAATGAAAGCCAGGACTTATAGGTTTCAAGTTAATGACTATTTCACTTTTTCACAAGTGGTGAGACTTTTAAAAGTATATATTTGAGATATTAATCACCCCATAACTGTTTAAATTAGACGTGGAACATAATTGCAAGAGCCATTTTTCACCAAATTCCAGAAGTACAGTAAAAAAAAAAAAAAAAAGGTCTGTTGAACAACAGCTTTCCTTCCACATTATATTCCGTGAAGTTTTACAGTCCTGGTTAGCCATGTTATATTTTCAGACACACCACAAAAGCCACCGTTTTCAATTACCATTGGTTTTAGACATATAAAGAAACACGTGGTGAAATAATTAATACCATTGTAGTTCCAGAAGTTTCTTTGAACAGAGAAGCTCACTTATACTAAGTTAGACCACTGGTCCATCTAGATCACTGTTGCATGCACTAGCCTTCCCCAGCCTGGTATTCTCTGAGTGTTTTGAACTCCAACTCCCATCAATCCCAGACAGCATTATGAACGGTCAGAGATGATGCAAGCATAGTTGGTACTGACTATAGAGAAACAACTGTCTAGAGATTGGTGCCCGAGTTTTGATTTTGATCTTCCTCTTCCCTCCTCATCCATTTCCCCTTGTGTGTTGTGTGTGTGTGTTTTAGATTGTAAGCCTGCGGGTAGGGAGTGTCTTGTTTTGATTTTATGTAAGCTGCTTGGAGAGCCTTTTAGGCTGAAGAGTGGGGCACAAATGCTATAAATAAAATTAATAAAACCAAGTTCAGCATTTTGTGAAAATGCACAGGATATAATAGAAGTCAACAAGCTGTAGAAGATAGTCAGGGCCGAGGCTAGAATGTAATTAATAAACAGTTTTCTTCAGAAGAAAAAGCTTCTCTAGAACAATTATAGGATGAAAAGACTGTAAATAAATGGTGACAGAATGAGTATTTTCACAAAGTTACAACATAACGCTTGGGCTTCCAATATCCCAATTATAGGACAATGGTACACAGTTAGTTCTAGTTAGGATAATTAATAAAGAGCCTAGCATTGGAGAAAGTCACAAAGGAACATGCAGAAAGTTACAAAGGAATACATTAGGGTTACAGGCTTCCCTTTTCTCTTTTATTGAAGAATAACAGGGTATTTTAATGCCACCTTCAACACAGAGGTGTCTGTGAAGGGGATATATTCATTGAAAATGTATTGTATTGTAACTGTATTGTATTGTAATTTTTGAATAAATGGGTTTTTTTTCAAAGGGGGGGGGGGGTTACAGGTTAAAATCATCCATAGCAACTGCTTGTGAGTGGAGGGGAAAGGTGGGCTACTCTTGGGTTTGTGATGGTCTACTGAACCATAATCACAAAGGTGTTGTGCTAAAAATGGCTTGGAGGGTCTTAGACCCCACTCCTTTTCATATTTCACAGCACTGATGAGATCCATGTAGGACATAGTTGTGTGGTATATTGAATGGTAATTTCACTGGCACCATGCTTTAAAATATCCATTGACTGAGGGACAAAGCTGATGAGATGTCACTCATTCAATTAACAGAAATGGCCTTTTCAGAGTAAACAGTAGAAACAGTAGGCATACGGGTATCTAGATCTGCAGTGGGGAATGATGTGTTAAAGTCCCCTATATACCACACCAGGGTCTTGATCCAGATCAGGGCACATGCGCTTACTAAAAAAGAAGAAGAAAGCAATTCCCCAATTGTTATTTGTGTAAATGGTGTCTTATTCATTTTGGTGCTCCATATCTTTCCCTGATTTCTTAGTGTATCTCTTATAGGCAAATGAAAATAAAGGCAAAGATAGTACAGAAAGGCATCAAAATCCATCTCCGAGTTTGGTGGCTCTCCGAATATGCACTGGATAATAGATAAAGCTTTCTTGCACCTCAAATGATGGTAGCAGCAATGTATCAATAATTCATTTCGATATATCAGCATAAATTTTCAGTGTCCAAAACCAAGAAAATGGAGGGAAAGCATCAAAATGAGAAAAAACTCCCCAAACACACCAAAAATTCAAAGCCTCAAAACAGATACTGTGAAGGAAGAAAGTGCATTCTACGTGATATTTCCAATGTGTTGCGGTTTTTTTGTTTTTTGTCTTCTTTGGGGCAAGAAGGTCTGATTTCATTATCTTGCTTCACTATCTTGTAGAAGCAGAACATTCAGGACCCTCCTTTCCAAACTACCCATGACCTTTTCAGCACATCTCCAACAGAGAACACTTTCCAGTTGAGAATTTGTAAGTTAGACTGCTCTAGCAACCACTAAATTGTTGGCTGGACTGACCTAAGCAAGGGGTGTTCCCAGTCTTGGGGTGTGATTTCTTCTAACCTCAAAAGAATAATAAACTTTCCAAAACACAGCTGTATGCAATATTCCCGCAAAGGAGGAACTGAAAGGGAGCATCTGTTGTGTCTTCTTCACCCAGGGTGACAAAACAAGCAAAGAATGTGGATTAGAAACAATTTATTCCAGTTTTTCTGAACTCTTAAAGTTAAAAAACAAATTCACCTTTTCCCTGCTGCAAAGCAACACACTCCTTGCCTGCCAGCAATTTGCTTAGTGAACTGTAAAAGTTGCTTATGACATGGACTGGCAGAATCTAACACAGTGGTTCCTAAACCATTTCCTCCCTACTTTAAAATTGCTGGTAGTCATGGCAAACACTTAAAGGTTTTTTCCTGCCTTTTAATGCACTGTGCTAGATGTTGTATGATTATTTTGTTGTTGCTGTTGCTTCCTTTATTTTTTTGTATTATATTATATTTTATTACAATTTGAGTGAAGCTAACAGATCACTGGTGGTCCATGGACCAGAGTTTGGAAACCTCTGTTCTAGCAGGTTCCTTGTAATGCTTATTACAATGAATAATGATGGTTAATTGTACAAATCAGGCAATTTTGTTCACAGATATGAAGAGTAAACAAAAACAGAGAAAAGAATCCAAACCTGTAGTGGCATGAAGAAAACTGCTCAGTTAATGTGAGCTAGCTGGTGCTCAAGAAATCACCAACCACAGGGAAGGATTTCAGTGGTCTCAAGTCAGACATATCTTGTATAGTCATCTTAAGATCCACTCATTTCAGTGGAATTTGCTTCTAAGTTGCTACCATTAGCAGCACAGCCTAAGTGATATTAATCAGATATCCCTGAGAAATTTGATAACTAGAGGTAAATATGTTGTGTCTCATACAAAAGATAGCATCTCCAACAGTAACTCAATAGAAGAATTAAACCATCAAAGTAATTTCCTGCACTGATCTGCGTTGATGGATGAAATTCTAGCCCTGCCTAATATCACTTGTTTACTTTTAGGATTTGGGGTGATATTTATTACATTCTCAGTTTTGCTCTTTTCCATTTATCAGTTTCCTCATGAAGAAATGAGATGCTAAAAATTATCCCCAAAGTTTTATAACTTGCCTTAGATCAAAAAGCGAGGCAAACGGCGCTGAGAAATTTAACACAGATTTCCTGAGCTCATTCTATGGTTTCAAAAAAGAATCACACACAGCCCTTAAGAGGATAGCTTGCTATTTTGTTAAGCCTTGATGGTATGTACGCTACTGAATTAGACACAGGCAGCCTCATACTCACAAAGGAAATGGATGAGACTTTATTTGCTGAGAGAAAATAATTCAAGAATCCAGACTTAAAGAATCAAATTTCTGATTTTATTAACAACCTCCAAAACAGCAGAAAACAAATGTGTTCCAGTTGATAGAGTTGGCCTAGTAAGTAGAGCTTGATCACCAAGGTCTCATTAGTAGCTTCATCCAATAGCATACAAGACCTAAAGTGTTGGCTCATCACAACGGCTGCATACCAGCAATACACACAAACACACACCTACTGGATCCTGCCTGTAACTCTGTTATTGTCTTTTCAACTATACTACCTGCTTCAAGGCTACCTGTTATATCACTCAATCTGCACTACAAATGAACAGGAACTAATTCCAGGAGGTTTGCTCTAGTGCTGTGCCAAATGCTGTCCTCGAATTTCTCAAAATATTTCTTCCCCTACAAAAGTCTCCTATATTTCTCCCTTATTCTCATGGATTTTGAATTTCTTTCACATTTCTCCAGAATTTTGGTGAGCACAGGGTTGAGCTTCCTTCATCATTATGAGGTGGTCAGGGCTGATGTCTGTGTGTGTTTTTCCAGCATCGTGTTGCCACCCTGGCTGCCTGTGAAAAAGCCCCACGAGAGAATTGTTTCATAATATATTCCTCTGAGCTTTAATTGAAGCACAGGAAACCGAAGTTGGCTACTGAATGTCTGTTTTGGTTCACCAATTTTGTTTAAGGAAAGTTCTCCCTTTTCCCTCTTAAAAATATATACCCCTTTCTTTAAAAGTAAAACAAGAGAGTCACTTAAAAATAACACATACCTGTCCGTTTCCCTGTGCTTACGGAAAAGCCCAGCTGAGGATGTCATGGCTTTTCAGGAAAGATGGGAACTGAGGCAGGCTACAGAGTTCAGACCACTGTAGAGATAATTGGTAGAATGAAAGAAAGGACGCTCGCGAACAACACTCCACCACCTTGAAAGGAAGGTGAGTGCAACAAGAAGCCCACATCCCAGAGGGCTCTTCCATACTTCTTTAGTCTTCAAGACAGCTTTGCCCTGTGGATGCCTGTGGGAGCAGACCTCTCCAGCTGTAGTGGTGGTGGTAGTGGAAATCCTCTTTTTTAAAAGTCAAGTTAGATGGCATGATTTGACTACTGATCTGACAAAAATGTTCTTTCTATGAAAGTGTAAAATTCAGCAGAACCTTATTCTGAAGCATTTTTTGGAGTTACCTATTTACTTATTTTTGCGTACCCCACACCTTATCTGACACCAAATCAATTAACTCAGTTCATTGTTGATTCCTCAAAGTGTTCCTTTACAATAATTCTGTCTCATCACTGTGATAACTCATCCTCCCCACTGCCCCAGCATATGATGCTAACTAAAGAGGAATAGAACACACTCTGCAAACCAAAGCACGGCATCTTGATTGACCATAAGCTTTTGCAGTAAGGTGCTTCTTTAGTTCATGCCAACCCACCCAAACCCCCAGGCCTGATTCTAATCACTGTGATAGGAAGTGACTGTTTTCCATGGAGAATGGTGATAGCCTGAAGATAAGAACAACAACAAAAATGCAAAGAATGTATGGAACCAAAAAAATGGCTTCCTTTTTTACCTCTTTTTATCTATGCTTAATGCAGCTAGAGTGTGGGAACAGAAAAAACATGCAGGCAATTTTTTTAAAGCAGGAAATTCCATCTTTAATAAATCTCATTTAAGGATTTGATGGACACATAATTCTTTTTGTAAGCATGTGATAGTGCTACTATAATGTCAAAGGAGAGCGCTGAGCTTTTACCAGAGATCTAAGGTCAATCTGCTTGCTGTCTTTCCATGTGTCTCTCCAACACTCAATCATAAAGCCAAAATGTTTATATTTAAACAAGAATTCCTAGAGCAGGATATTGAGGTCACAAGACTAAGGAGAGATTGACAAGACTTTGTGTAACAAAGAAATGAAATTCTCACCAGTAATGTGCTTAAGTGCATTGGGAGTCCTGTTGCCCCTCAGTTCCTCAAACAAAAAGTGCAGCAGAAAAATGGGCCAATCCTGAAGGGGTTCTTGCCTTCTCAGTGGGGAATGTTCCTAAGGTAAATTGACTTTTGCACATTAGAACAAATTGAGTTGCTCCAAAGTTAATGAAATTAATTAGCCATTTGTTTTGAACAAGTAAGTAATAAAAAACCCCCAACCCAACCTGGATGGCCTCTTTTGATAAGCATAGTAATCAGCCCTGTCCCCAGCCCCAGAAAGCAAAGTTCAAAACCGACCCTACTCTGGTATTAATGGGAGATTGCCTGAGCATGTCATACAGATGCACTGGAATTGATGTTTAAGATCACGGGTATAAACCTTCTGACCCTAAAATATTTCCTCACAAAATGTAGCAGTGTTGGGTTATTGCTTATTATTACATTACTACTTAGTAATAAAATTTAAACTTATTGTTAACAGCAGTGTAAATTCCATGTAAAGTATTAAAACAAGGTGGGCGGGTGAGAGAAAGAATCTAACCTACCTCACAGGATTGTTGTGAGGATTAAATAAGGAGAACTATGCATACCACCTTGAGTTCCTCAGAGAAAAAGGTGAAATATAAAATGCTATGTACACACACACACACACACTGTTTTGGGTTACTGAAAGGCCAGTTTAGCAGAATCCTATTGTGACTTTCAGGAATATCTTTTGCCTCTTTCAACCTTCATGTGTGCAGTGCCTTTTTGCCAGCACCGCAAGACTGAATAATTGAAGAGCTCAGTGCTACCTGTCATCCCATAATTGTGAAAACATGTCACCAGGTGATCCATGCATAATTTGAATGGCCACCTTTTGTGTTAATACAACTTGCGATGCATTTATTCTGCCTCCAAGTTTGGGTGTTCACTAGTAACTGGGCGGAAGGGTGAAATCCATCCATTCCCAGTGATCTGCTGTGGAGTGGTAGGACTGCCTGCTGAGCCCATGAAAGAGACAGCAGTGCCAATGACAACACAGTTCTGATTTATCCTAATCCTTTAGAAGGCTCTTGCTGGAGGGTGGGGGGAGACAGTTGACCTTCAAAGCTTTGTTTCCAAAAAGCCCTCTTTTGTTTTGTTTTTTTAATGGCTGTGACTGATGGTATTGGCCATTTCTTCCCCAACATATCAAATTCTGAAGATGCCCATCTTCATCAGTGCTCCATTTCAGAGCTGTGACACAGAACTCTGAAATAGTCCTGGGATTAATTTTGGGATTATAATCACACAGGAAACTCAGTCCCAGTAGCTCTATTTGGACATGCTGTGAATTAGATGACGGAGAAGAGTAGGGCCACAGTTGCTCATCTTACCTCTGCTGTTGTGTCCCCACAATGCTATCCATGGGTTGAGAGGGTGCCTGTAACAGGACAGCCTCCTATATACACATAGGTTGTAAACTACAGCCATGGTTGATCAATGTTTGCTCGGGAAGACAGCCTATGCTTGTTTGACAGACTGTTCCACTACATACATGCCCTAAACTCCTAGACTAGGCAGTATTAGGAAGGGGTTGGGGCACTGAGGCAAGCCTTGCTCCCGTCACTCACATTATATATTATTGTTGCTTATGACTGGTGTCAGTGTGACAAGGGGCACATTCAGATGCGGGGATTATACACACACACACACACACACACACACACACAAAGATTAATCAAGCAATTTCTTTAACTGGTTTACAGCTCTTCTACTAATGTGATTTATAGAAATAAATGTGCCTTATATTGGTATCCTCAGATACCAGAATGTTGGAAGATTCAGAACAGACCCAAGAAAGAACTTCTTCACACAGCACATATTAAACCATGGAATTTGGCCCTGCAAGAGGTTGTGAGGACCACCAACCTGAATGGCTTTAAAAGAGAATCAGACAAATTCGTGGAAGATGTGGCTCCTAGCCACAATGGCTATCAGAGGCAAGATGCCTCTGAGTACCACTTGCTGGCAATGACAGTTGTGGAGAGTGCTGTTGCTTCCAACAAGGTGTCTAGTTGGCCACTATAAACAGAATGTTGGACTAGATGGGCCTTTGGCCTGACTTAGCACTGATCTCCTCCTCCTCTTAGAATGTTTTTATTTCAATAACAGTGCAGAATACAATATATACAGAGCAGTCATACAATTCATACCCAAGCAATGTTCTTATGTTCTTAATGCATGTGCTGATACCCAGATGCTTTTAAAACTGAGGTAGTTTAAAAGGTAATTGAGGTATGGGCGAGGATGAGTTGAAGGGGCAACTCTCAAATTAATTCAGAACTTGTGTTTGTGTGTGTGCAAGCACACACCTATGGATCATGCCTGATGCACTCTAGGTTCTTTAGCCTACAGCTCTGATTGTGAAAATCCCCCAGTTGTGATGATAAAGTAAATGTGCCTTCCCTCAGTATTCACAGGTTCCTATGACAACCGGAGTTAGCCAGCAGAGGCCTGGCAGTGAATCCTACTGACTGAATGCCAGATTTTCAAGTTCCATCTCTCCCTACTGCTATGTTGACGTCCCAAGTAACTCCCAAGTATTCAGAATATGACAATACTGCATAAAAGTGTGCTCAAGGGTAGTACAAATAAATTATTTGGGGGAAATGTATGCATAATACACCCATCTGCATCTGCTGAAATTCTCACTTAGCTTACTGATAGATCACAATTACTTAAGTACTTGCCAATTACACAAATCCTCAGGGAGATGAGCCAAATCTCTACCATAGAAGGAATGAATATGCAGCACATTATTTTTTAAAGGAACAGAGACTTCAGTACTGCACTTGTCAAACCTGACCATTTTCCTGCAGACCAGAAAGCAGCAATCAATAATGGCAAATGACAATGACTTCATCTGCAAGGCATATGGCCAAAGGCAGGCATGGCGAGGTTATGATGCACTCTTCATTGTGACACCATTTCAAAACTGTGCTTTCAGTTTCTCCAGATCACTTATTTTGTGTAGAGATTCTTCATGCTGCTTTTCTCTTTCCTGTCACAGAGACATTCTTTTATGCATAGGCAGAAATATCAAAAGGACTGCTTATAATTTCAGTTAAAAATAGATCCTTTAAATATTGTGGCTGATGAGAAGGTTGAAAGAATGTAGCAGGAAAATGAAATTAGCTCAGCACATAAACCATATTCTCATGCCGTGGCTTTTTGAGCAGTGACTTTTTTGGAGTGGCAGCAAATGCCTGTAATATTTTCCAGTTCTGAGTGTTCCCCTCTCTGGGGCCACCTGGGATCAAAGCAATTCTTCCCCCTCCTGCGGTCTCAGCTAACTCCATTAACTCTAATTACAAACACTTCTGTTATACTAACCAGATTTTATGGCTTCCAAAGGTTGAGCCTCATAGGGAGCGAGAAAGTACACACGGTCTGGATGGTTCCTTCATTATGATGGCCATACTGTACATTAACCTTTCTAAAAAATAGGTAGCTCTGAACTGGAATCACTTTGTTTTTAACTGATGCAATAAAACGACACTTTAATTTTAACCTGAAGTGCCCAGCATCAAATGTGTGCTTGGGAGATTCAGTGAGGTGAATTTGAGAGTGACGGAGAACATTTTGCCACTAGCCAAAAGGTTAAAAAAACAAAATGAAAAAGTGGGTCTCGCTACTTATTCATGCTGCTGACATGCAGCTCTTGAAACACAATGACATCAAATGTGTCCCCTGTACGTACACTCTATCAAAGAAAAGGCACTGAGTGCTCCCTACTCATGATGTTGCCATTGTTTCAGGCTTCTTAGCAACCTGCCACCTCTCTTTAGGTGTTGCACCTGAGCAGGGAATTCCCAACACGAGTAGGGGGTGTCATGGGACGCATGTGACCCTTGCCACCAATGTCCCTGCATGCACCAGACGTCCCATGAAGGATTTGAAACATGTTCACTCAAATGCTCCCTTCACATGTTCCCCTACACACCTATCAGGTGGAGCTGGCTCATGGGGCTAGCAAGCCACCACCAAGCATCTGACATTCCAAGGAAGTTCTAAGTAATTGTGTTCCTTTCCCTCCCCTACAATACAGCAGTGATTGAGCTGCTTTGCACACAGCTGCCAGGGGAGAGATGAGTGGCAGCTGGCAACTGGCAAGGGCAGTGAGGGCAGTAAAGGAAGACAGTTGCAAAGAGCCCTGAGGCGCCACTTAGCTCTCTGGATCCACACTGGAACTCAGTAGAGCTGCATGTGCATACACAACTGTTGTCGAGGTAGACTGCATTATTTAACAGACACTGTTACAATATGGAGATCCTCAGTCACTTTGGTGTTGTGATGCACATGTTTATTTCAAAGCTGCAAAATAGCATGGGATTTATAACTGAGCAGAAGCTTAAAAAGTCTGGGAAGGAAATGGAACACTATAACTTTTGAAGAGATCTTGAGACAGACCTTTCCAAACTTTACATGCGGGTGACACACTTTTTAGAAATGCATCATTTCGCGACACAGGAATTCAGTTCTACTAGCAAACTGGAGGTTAAACTAACCCCCTTCCAGCCCCGGAAAGATTGCGTGGAATGTTAGCGCGAAACACCTCTTCACTGCAGCCGACACACTAACGTGCGGCAACACACAGTTTGGAAAGCTCTGTCATAGGACATGGTTTGGGTTAAAACACCACAAGAATGGTCTGCTACAAAACAAATACAGTGGTACCTTGGTTCCCAAACTTAATCTGTTCTGGAAGTCTATTCCAAAACCAAAGCGTTCTAAAACCAAGGCGTGCTTTCCCATACAAAGTAATGTAAAATGGATTAATTCATTCCAGACTTTTAAAAACAACCCCTAAAACAGAAATTTAACATGAATTTTACTATCTAAGGAGACCATTGATCCATAAAATGAAACCAATAATGAATGTACTGTACTATAAAATAAATAAGACAGTATTGTATATGATAAAAATTAAAATCATTATTTTTTCTTACGTGCACTGATGATAGTCATTGTTTGGATGGGGGGGGCTTTTATCTATTTCTGCAGTCACACAATCAATCAATAAGTAGCTGAACTGTGTTCCACACAGCCACAAAAACAAGTCACAAAAATGAAGTCATAAGCCACAGTCACAAAAATGAAGTCACAAGCCAAAGTCACAAGTCAGTCTCATAAAACGAAGAACAAGTCACAATCAAAAAAGCCACATAAACAAAAACACAAAAAATAGCAAAAACAAAACCTCCAAATATCACCTCTGGGTTGCGTGGGTGCTTGGGACAGCCTACAGACTCAGCAGGAAGCCTCTGATTAGCAACGGGGGACTCAATTTACAAACAGAACACACTCAACAGGAAGCGGAACATGTTCAGCTTCCAAGGCAAAGTTCACAAACCGGAACACCTACCTCTGGGTTTGCAGCGTTCTGTTTCCATGTTGTTCATAAACTATGCTGTTCTAAAACCAAGGTACCACTCTAGTATGGTAGAGGTGAGGGTGGTGGTGGTGCTTATTATGACATTTATATGCCACCTTTTCTCCAAGAAGATTCTCTCCCTCTCCTTCTCTCCCCCTCAACAACCCTGTGAGGTAGGTTGGACTCAGAGGTAGTGACTAGCCTAAGGTCACCCAGCCAGCTTAATGGTCGCTGAGGTCATAGTCCAGCAAGCTACACTGGCTCTGTTGTTTCTGAAATGCCTGATTTTGATCTTACATTGCTGCTGATAAGTGGGTAACTGTATTCTGCATGAGCTATTGTTAGTCTCCAAGGACTATATCTCAGTTTAGCCTATATGAGAGGTAGCCCCCCCCCCCCATTCTGGTGCTGATATATAGGCCTTGAAGAGGAGCCAAAAGCATGGCAGATTTGGATATGACCTCCAGAATTCCTAGGATAAGCTTATGTATTATTGAAACTACAATATTCAATCCACATTCCACTTTTTGCTGGAGGAGAGAAGGCAATTTCTAAAGTATTCATGCCAGCTTAATCAGGAATATTTTCATTATGGCCACCTAAGTATCAAGCATGTGTAGTTAGGCATTCTCAGTAAAAGGCTGTCATTTGTTCTCCTGAAAATGCTGTTGCATTGAGGACAAGACTCATCACAGAAACATCAGTCCTAGCCTGGGAATTGTCCACTACTAGATTCATGCAACTACTTGCTGAACGACAAAAATAGTGACTTTATTTGTATGTAACTCTGTAGAGAAACACCAGACACCTCCTTGAAGTCATAAAGTTCGTTCATGTATAATCGATGATGGACAACAGCCTTCTGCTTGGGGAGTTCTGCTCCTCCCCTCATTTGAACAAAGAGGTACATCCCTGCAAGAATTCTGCCATATGGGTCTGCTGTTTATATATAGCTGGATCCAAGTTTGCACTTGAAAGTTCTGCATTGAATTCCAGTGCTCAACGGACAGCATTTTCAAGCGCAATCTCTGCTTTCGGTGTGATGTAATTTGAAGAGTGGAAATATTGTTGTTGTTTAGTCGTTTACTCGTGTCTGACTCTTCGTGACCCCATGGACCAGAGCACGCCAGGCACTCCTGTCTTCCACTGCCTCCCCCAGTTTGGTCAGACTCATGTTTGTAGCTTTGAGAACACTGTCCAACCATCTCGTCCTCTGTCATCCCCTTCTCCTTGTGCCCTCCATCTTTCCCAACATCAGGGTCTTTTCCAGGGAGAAATATTACATACCATTTGTATAATGGCCAACTCAGTTTTGTAACTTATGGCAAGAAACTTTGGAAAATTTGGTGATTTGTTTGTTTGTTTGGCACTCCTCCCTTTTGGTAGGTTTGCCTTTCATCTGTAATATGAAACATTTCCTGGCATTGGTTCATGCATTGTCCTACTGGTGGATTTCAGCATTACTGTAAGAGACAACTGCTCTCGCTTTTCATTTAGCTATGGCAAGAATTGTCCTCTGCAGCTAACTTGGTGGAATGTTGACTGTCTGAATCCTTGCCAAAGAGTACAGATAAATGGTGTGGTGGCTGAAAAACAAGGCATAATATATTTTGCATAGTGTCAAGAAAATTAACAGGATGTCCCTGGCTGGCTCGTTTGTAAAGACTGAGACAATCCCTGCTGACAAGCTTGATCGGTTACTCATCCAAAACTATGCCATTTGTTGGTTCATTCTCTCTCTCAGCTCTGAAAGCACAAGTGAAAAGATACTCCAAGAATAATAGTAACTCAGATGCATCCCTTTTCACTATGAAACTAGTCCAGCAAGGTTTTAAGACTAAGCATAAAATGGAAGAATGTGTTCAGTAGCCTTTAAACAAAAACAAAACCCGTCAATTTCTATTTATTGATCATATTTGCATCCTGTCCTTCCTCCAAGAAGCTGAGGGTGAACAGGGCCATCATTTTTATACCCATGACCATTCTATTAAGCTTAGGCCAAGCGCCAGTGACTTGTCCAAAAATACCCTGTGTGCTTCCTTAGAGCTGGCCCAAGACGTTTTCCAGCCTGAGGCAAAGTAGCAAATGGCATCTCCCATCCCATGTCAAAACAAAGAGTACCCAAGCCCACCTCTAGTTATTTTGGCACCTGAGGCAGAAAAGCCCATGAGCACCTAGTCCTTGGACTAAAACTGTCATGACTCCCAAAACCAACTGGCAAAGCTGTAAGTTCTGTGACTGAGCAAGAATCCTGGGCCATATTTGCACCATACATAAGTATTCATATACCACTTTAACAATCACTTTAACAGGCATGACTTCCAGGGAGTCCTGGAAACAGTTTGATAAGGGCAGTGAGAGTTGTTAGGAGACCCTTCATAGAACTAAAATTACACAGAGTTCCCGAGAAGAGAGATTTATTATTAAGGCACTTTGGATTTATCGCTGTATGAGGGGAATAGATGTCTCCTAACAACTATCAGCACCCTTCATAATTACACTTCCCAGAATTCTTTGGGGGAAGCCATGACAGTTAGAATGGTATTTAAGAGTTCTTTCAATGTATGGTGCAGAGGTCGTCCATGTCTCTTTAGTTCACAAAACTAAACTATATCCATTCCGCACAGGAGCAGAACTTTAACGAAGCAGAAAAGACAAGCAAAAGCACAAATTAAATAATTTGTGAATTGTCCTTAAAAGCTAGTTAATAAGGGTTGTTTTATCATGCATTTCAAGAGACATAGTATTTTGAATGAAAGAATGAAAGAATGCTATTAATCAAACAGAGAAGCAACAGAAAAAAAATAATCTTTATTGTGCTATTTAGTCTCTGAAACTGGGACTAGTTAAAATTCCTAGAAATCGAATAGGAACATGCAAACTGGTTGTGCAAAGTAATAAAGAGGCTATTCAAAATCCTGGTGCATTATGCTCTAGGTGCCCTTATGCATGGGGTAGTACCAGGTAGTACCTGGTGGTAACAGGCACAAAATCCTTGTTGGTGTTGGCAGTGGAACCAACAGACCTGCCATTTCTCGGTTTCAGTACCCATGGGTCATGTTGTGGGTTACCTTGGTTCCTATACTAGGAGAAGGGTGGGATATTAACTCTTATCCCTGATGTTGAAGAAACAGAGAAGGTAGCGACAGACCCACATATCTGAGCACAAATTCTAAATACACTATTGATCTTTATGTGAGCAGGTGTAATCTTAACTTATTCCTTAGCACTTAAGGAAACGGTCCTAGTTAATTGCAACTTGTGTGGGTGGGGGACTCAGAAGAAGCAGAAGAATAAAACATTCTGCCAGATTGGCATTTAAATTTGTTGTGATATGTTTGCAGCGGGTGAAAGTCACCAGAACAATTTTCTCCTCCAAAGGTCATAGGATAAGGCAAATATCACACGTTATCTGCTAGCGAAGTCTCAGAAACAGGCATATTGATTAAACTATCTGGATTCCTTACAAAGTGTAATTGGCTCTTCAGAGGCTTTATTGCCTTGATTACCTGTGACATCATTATATTCAGAGTAAAAACATTCCCTTATAGTTGGATTTGTTTTTTTATTTATTTTAAAAAAAAATAGAATTCCAGGTTTTGGCAACAAGGATCCTTGATACAATTAACATAACACTGGCAACAACTCCAGAGGACTGTCAGGATGCTGTCAGCGGCTCTCAGCTGGTTGCCCAGGAAAGTATAAAGACAAGGAAAAGTTTCTTGCAGTCCTTTTTTATTTCAATCTTTACAGAGAGAGGCTGTAGAACCCAGCCTATTGGATAATGGCGTTGTCCCAAGTGACTCTCCACCTCCTGTCTCTCCCACTTCTTCATTTGTCATCATCATCACCTCCTCTATGGGTGCTGCTAAGTGCCCTCTGTCTTTGAGCTCTTTGCTCTCCTACTTTAAATGCTCTCCGGGTTCTGGGAGATGGTGGTTCTGGAATGCTTTCAAATGACAACGTGTCAGTCAGCTGCCCTGGCTCTCCCATGATTTCCCAACTTTCCCCCTCATCTACCTCTGAGCTCTGACCTCCCTCAAACCCATGTTGTAAATCTATACTGTCTTCCTCTTCCTCCTCCCTGGAAGGGTCAGGGTACGGAGGCGGTCTCCACCATTCCTCCTCTCCCTAGTCCCTGACAGGGATCCTGGGTGCCCAGGCGCCCATAATTTTTTTGCTGTGGATGCCTGGCCTCTGTGCCCCCCCCCCAACCACCTTACCTCTGGTGCTCCAGCACTGTGTTAGTGACAGGGGTCTTTGGGGACCTGCTGTGGCCATGGCCATGCTTCCAGGGCACGCATTCTGTGCATCCCAGGTTGGCACCACTGTTACATAGCACTCTTTTTCATCATTTGCCTCTACCAACCCCTTGCTTACTTTAAAAAAATGCAAACTGCCCAGCTAGTGATATGAAGGTGTATTCAAAAAAGAAAAACAAAGAATAGAATCAGTTCATGCAGACTGTAAGTATGTCTCATTGTTCCTGAAGAATTAGTAACGACACTTGGCAAAGAGTCACTGGGTAGGAAAGTTTCCACTGTGTTCCTGCCCCATGTTATTCATTCTAGGAAGTGATGGGTGAATATCAATTGTCACTGTGATTTTTTACCCATCCAGACTGCATGCAGCAATTGTGTTGGTGGGTTCCAGATATAATCTTGCTGTAAAAATGTTATACATGTCCACTGGGAGGCTGGCCTTACCCTTTCACAACTGTGGCAATAGGACCATTATAATTTCCCCCACAACTCTCTAGACTAGTTAACAGAGCAGATATTTTTCTCAGCTGTTGCAAGCATTTTGTCCCAGGCAAACATCCTGTTAGCAGTTTGTGCAACCGCTTTCTAGCATTATTGGTGCATTTATGTTACAAATCGTAATGTTCAAGTCAAGTTTTAGCCAGCAGGAAGTTGGGGAGCGGTTTTCAACATTCACAGAAATGACATCAAAGTGGGGAACCGCTCAGTGCTAAAGCATTTTCAGAACTAAAAGTAATGTTTTCTGGGGTTTTACTTAGCAGCATAAAAGTTAATCAGAGGTTGTTGACTAGACTCTTCAGAATTCTGTTTTGTTGGCCGATGCTAATGAGAAAAACATTTGGGAATGAGGGTCATTCTAATTTGATATGTTCTCATATTCCTTAAGAATTTTTATTTCACATACATTAGCAGGCCTGTGTAGCAGCTGGATTAGTACAATACACTGGTGTCAGTGTGTGCTACAAAGTCAAGAATTTGTAAACTATGAGAGATTTACATAATAGGCCATATTGCTTGTCTCACAGCCATTTTAACACACTGAGTAAATATCACACACAGGTCATAAATTCTGGACACATAAGAAACACTTATTTACTTGATAAACAATAACTGGCCCAAAGACAACAATTTATATGCCATTGAGACTAGAAGATAAAGAGACATGGTGAGTTGGAATTGGAGTGATAGTGGAACATTTTAATTCTTTAATACCCCATTTATCTGACAAGTGATAAGACATCTGTCAAGCAAAGGCATGAAAAGTACCATGTTTATTTGGCAAGTGAAAGAGAGCAATTTAGCAGGAGTAATGTCTGCAGAAGTCAATTATTTGCTTCATCCTGTTGGAGGCTAAAGTCAATGTTGGATTTTTATTTCTGCTTTTGGCTTTGTCAGTTGGTTTCAGACCCTGAAGATGACTCAGTTGCCAAGTTTTCCTAGATACTTCTCATGTTTCCACTTACTGCTAAACAAGGTAGGTTTTGGCACTTATGTGCTTCCGTATGCTTAGTTTTGATTTCAAATATCCTGCCTAGTCAGGTCTTTGAAAAGAATGATTCTAGCATTCATACACATCCCGCATCCCAAGAGAGAAAATGATCAGGACAGCGGTAAATCTCATACACTGTTTCTTGCCATCACATTCTGGCATATGTAGTTGAAACATGCAAATATGTGGTTCAGAGAAATGCATCCAGCTTGCAATAGTTTATCCACTGCCCACCCCCTTCCTTGTTTATGCTCCATTTGTCTGAGACAGATTCAGTACTTATGTCTGGCCTGGTTCTCAGAAACAACAGATGAGGGTGCTAACTTGTGCCTAGGCTGTACCACTTCATAGTGCAGGTGGGAATACTCCAGGGATGTTTGAGATTTATTTTGGTCCACATTTATTTTGGTCCACCAACCTGATTCACACTTCCCATAACAATACATGGATCAAAGCACAGTTATCCTTCAGGTTTCACACGGGCTCAGATTTTCTGATATGATTCTCAGCCCCTGAAACATGTCAAAATGCATATAAAAACGTGTACAGAAATGTGCATTTTATAATACAACACATACAAGAGATGTGCATCTTGAGGTAAAATGCATACAGAAAAGGCATGTTTTAAGATTATATATGTACAAAAATGCAAAATTTCAAACATCAAAAAAAGGATTTTGAAACAGATGCAGAGTGGAACTGACATATGAATGAACACTTAAAAAGCTGATTCAGACTAGAAATGGACTGCTCATCCCCAGCCTGCTCAGATAATATATTTCCCCCCCTCTCCTGTCCTCTCCCTTCCTCTCTCTCTTTCAAAACTGAAGAAGTTCTGCTGGCTTGCTTATTATTCAGACTCCCTACAACCCAATACCAGCTTTATACAGGATTCTTTTTTACACTCTTTGAATTATTAGAAGCAACCATGAGTGAAGGAAATTGTCGTCGTCGTCATTATATCCTAAATTTCCAACAAGACTATAATATGGGATTCCTGCCACCGTACTATAAACTTCAGCATATCTTTTTCTATCATACACGTACACACAATTTTTTGTACTGTAGGGAATTTTTATTTATTTATTTATTTGTATTGGGGGGGGGGGGTTGCAGACCTGCAGTCTGCAATGAATTGCAACACAGGAATAGGGAAAGCAAGGCACCCAAACGATTTCTTACCGTGCGGAGATTCTAGGCCACATTTTCCTACACGTTTGACACCATTTGGCAATCTTTCCAACACAGCAGGGATAGGCTACCGCTGTCTTACCTACTACTTACCTACAGAAGGAGAGGCAGCAGGGTTTCAGCTAAACTAGGAGCAGATGAGATAAAAGAGTGAGACCTCAGGGGAAGGAAACAAGAGGCAGAAGTGGCCAAGTCCCCTGCTTCTGGACTAATAGTTTCTCCTCACACACCCTTTCAATACTGTCTTACTGCAACACCATAGAGCTTTCCAAATCAATTGTTTTATTATGTGCCACTGTCCCATTCTTTGTTGTTGTTGTGGTTGCTTGTTTCTTTTCACTATTGCGTACTATCTTTTTTAGGGATTGGCTTTTGCTATTTGTTATTTTAGCCACTTGGATTTCTTTCTGAAGATAAAGTAGGATTTTAAAAAATCGAATAAATTTTTACGACCACATTTCCGTACACATTCCTATCATTTCGTAAATACTTATGTGTTAAGGAGAATTGATTCACCCCCCCTTTTTTTTGCAAGAAGACTTTTTGTTTTCTTGAGTGATTTTGAAACTTCAAAAACATATAGTCTGTCTAGTGGTAAATCTGGCCTTGGCACAAAAAAGCCCAGTTCTGAATAACTGTAGAAGTCCCAGTGACAGAAAGAAGTGATCTCTTAAGATATTCAGCGCCCATCATACATACAAACCAGGCCCTTCCATCTGCACAAAAGAAGGAAATATCCTCACACATAGGAAAATCCTGAGGTTTGCAGAAGTACAGAGAAATCTTTGGGTGGGAGGAGAACCTTCACTTTCCAACATTGTGTTATATGCTCCACTTGTATTTGAAAGCTATAATAAACCTGTGCGCAGTGCAATGAAAAGCAAGAAGCTTGAAAGATGTGAGTAAATTAAAGGCTTTTAAAAAGGATCTTCTTTCCTCGGGACTCTAGCTATTAAGCACAGGGAGTGTAGAGGCCACCCAAAACTGAAAGCTGCGTATCCAGAAACATCAAAGTCCCGTACAAAACTCTATAAAAGTTTCAGTTTTGAATTCAAAGGCCACTCTTTTGGATTTCAAAAAGTCTATGCCTAGAAATCCTGTTAAAGTTAACAGGGCTTATGATGGGGAACCTTCATATGTGAACCTCTCACCTGGCAACCAGCCACCCAGAAAGTTTCCTGTGGCTTCCCGTTGAACCACGGCTGCTCAGGAGCACTGGCAGAAGATACATTTCTGATGGAATACTTCCATTGGATGTACTCTGTTTCCTATCAGGTTTCCTTTGGCCCTCTGGATGCTGCTGAACTACAACTTCCCTTGGCCATTGGCCATGCTTGCCGGGGCTGCAATGTGGGTTTTCCCAGAAAACAATTGAATTCAAAATATTCTGATGCCCAAAATCAACTGACATCTCTTTCAGGATGTCTATATGAGTTATATTTAGTAAACACAATTTAAAAGAAGTATGGCATGCTAATTTTATATGCCATGTAAATATCTCAAAAGTTTTTTAATAGGAAAAAATAGTAAAACTGAAATATTAGATAAGAAAAACAAAACCTAGTAAAGCTCATCTGGTGTGGTTTAGATGTTATATTCAAAAAATGCAAGGCTTTACTTTGAAATTATTTTTGCTGGAGCATTTGTAAATTTTAAGGAAAAAAATGAAGACACTGAAAGTCTAAATGCAGTAATTTCAGCTTGCATGGAGAACCCTCTAGGGATACTCATCTCTAAAAGGATAATTATAACTTTCATTTTAGGTTTGGCTGGTAATATCTTCCTTTACACATAATGCAAAAGTATGGTTTCACATTGTGTGAACAAGCCTCTCTCCTCTTTTCTTCTTGCATGGCTGTGAAAATATAGGAAGCTTTCGCTTCCTTTTAAACAGCTACTCATTACACCCCAGCCCAAACAAAGGGCTATTCTTAATTGTGGTTTAGGATAGGGAACCTGTGGCCCTCCAGATGTTGCTGGACTACAACTCCCATCATCCTTTATCATGATGGCTGTCAACAACATCTGGAGGGCCATAGGTTGCCCAATTCTCATTGATTTATGTTATTGTTCCGGGATCAGACACAAGAATATATCACAGTTATTGGGAAATAGCAATGAACACTTCTGAAAACCTCTTCACAGGAGGAGAGGGGAGCAGAAGAACCTGAGGCTTGTGCATGTGACTGTTAAACAATCATTTTATATTACATCCCAATCAGATCATTGTATCTATTCTAATTTCCCAATCTGACTTGTTCATTCACCATGTTATTAATTAATTTTATGAAATGATAATATTTGAAAATGGAAAATTTTCCACCTGCAGTTATTGCAGTAGAAAATCTTCTGGAAAAGTTCCACTTTCAGGGCAGTGGAATGACAGGAAAAAAATCAGCCCAATATCTCTGGTTGTAGACATTATCCCCATTCAAGAAAGCTTAGGCCTGAAACATGGTTTCAAATTTTTTTTTACTTCCCAGTTAAATTTATTATGGATTACAGAGCTATGGATAATAGTTTAATGAGTACAACACAAAGTATATATGAAATAGGGACACTTTGTGTGCCCCTCTAAACAAATGAAAGTTGTATGCTCACTCACAGAGATTCTAGCAGTTGAATTCCAGTTCATTGACAAAATCTACTTAACCCTATCAAATGCTTTTTTAGCACTGAGAAATAAGAGGGCCTCTCATCCCCTGATCCCTTTAAAAAATATTTGTAACAAGTTGTGTTTTGATGAACTATATATGCTCCTAATCAACATACATATTATTTACAAAATTTAACCAAGTGTAAAGACCACATTTTAAATTTCTGATTTAACTTGGAAATGGCTTAATAAAATTCGGTCAAAAGCAGGTCAACAAAATCAAGCTTAAAAAGGAGTCTTATTATTTTCATATTATGAGTAGCTCATGTCATCTCTTCCTTCGTGACAGGTCCTACCAGAGTTCAACATCTTCTGACAAAAGCCTGGCACTAAGTGATGATCTTTAAAACTGTTTAAATATAATTCACATTTGACTTGTCTGGTTTTTTAAATGCCTTACTTCACAAATCCCTGGTGATTTCTTTTATACAAGTTGCACAACTACCTGACCTTTTCCTTTCCTTTCCTCTTCTTTGTTTCAGCATATTGGCTGGAAAATGACCTGTCTTATTGACCTTTCAAATTTAAAAGATCCATTGTCTCAGGTATCTCAAAGGTTTTCCCATTTTATGTCTTCCAACTTACATAAAGACAGTATAGCTGCTTCCTTCCTTTTTAAAATGGATTGCACACTCTAGCTGAAGTGGTTTTCTTATGTTAGTCCATGAATATGCTGAACTATTTTAACATTCACCTGTTGCTGAGCACACTATGAAATGTTTAGCTATTGAGTATCCAGCTAGATCATACTCAGAGTAAACTCACTGAAGTCAGTGGACCTACTCTATGTATTACTTAGTTGGATTCAAGTCATTGTCTTACAAGAGATCAATTATTTAGTATTGTTTGATTTTCTGATTGGATAATAACAATCCTGCATAGGTGAAAGGCAACAAAATGGGCCACACAGTCATCATACAGAATCGGCTATTTTGTTCAGTGGCAACTTTTATGTCATTTTGGTCCACTTGGCTTAGGACCAAACACATGGTCACAATATATAAAGCTAAGCCTTCAATAAGCCATTGGAAACAAGGGTTTTAGCATATGTAAATCTGTATTGGATATAATCTATTAACAGACCATAGTCATATATTTGTTTGGAACAAACAAAATCACTATTTTAGAAGTGACAGCAAATAGAATAAGGCAACACTTTCATTTGAAAAATGACTGCTTCTCAATCTACCTTGTAAAAAATAAATAAAATCCAGTAACATGAGAAAATCAGGTTATATATGCATTGAAGGGCCAGGTCAGTTGCAGGATCGAACATGCATTGCTCTAGACCTCAGGAACTTCTATACTATTTTCCCTTTCCAGTTGTGAAGCTAATGGAGCACTTGAAATTACAATCATTTGGTATTGTTCGTTTTCTTTTCTTTCTTTCTATTTAAACACAGTATTTATAATGCTGAGCTGCCCATTACATTAGTATTTCTGCAAAGTTTAACAACCCTGTTTTTCTGATTTCTGTTTATTGATTGAGCAGAAGCAATGCTGTTAAATCATGCTTTTTAAAACACAGAGACATACACTCACACACACACACATATATACAACGAAATGCTAACTGGCATCCATCCATACTGGCAAGAATTGTGATGTGTTCAGCAGTTTGGCTGATTTGTACCATTGCCAGTTGCCAAACTTTTTGTCATTTGCTTTAATATAGCATTTGTCCCTTTAATATTTTTTCCCTCTTCCATAAAAAGATTTTTTTTTTATTTTGCTCAGTAGGGCTATAATTCGAAGGTATAATTAGCATCTTGTTAATTGTCAATAATTAAACATGTCATTCAAAGAGCTCTTGCAAAGGGCATGCAATTCATTTAACAGAATTTCCTCAGGCTTGTGTTATAAAGCCCCTAATGAACAGAGAAAGGAGCAGGAATGGATGTAATGATATGAATTAAAAATGGGAATGCAGATAAACAATCTAAATATAAATCAACTAGGCCAATTGCTAAGAAGCGGACAAAAATATAAGCCATGATCAATTTTATAAATGCTATTTCATCACACACAAAAACCCAACATCCTCAGGACTCGATATGAATGCCTGTTTTGGCCTCCAAAAAAGAGAAAGCTTTGGGCCTCCATTTGAGACTCGAGACATAGATGCAATATGTAAAGGCAGTATTGCACCCAGTCTTTTTGTGAGAAAAGAGTTTTCTCCCACCTTCCACTGATATAGCTGGTGATGGAAGGAGTGATCCACATAGATATAGGAGAATAATGGACAGAAATAAATTCTAAATATTGGACTTTCTGGTTCCTAAATAAAAAATTAAAAAAGCCTTTCCCCAGGTGAAGAGGATTTTAGCAGAATTGTGATGAGTTGGTAACAATTAAAATTAATCATAAAAACAGAAAGACCTCAGTGATCAGACAGGGATATAAGGAATCAGGCAGTCTATAAGGTATCCTAGACCCAAGTTGTTAAGAACTTTGAACCTGGCTTGATAATAATATACGAGTCTGGTAACATATACTGTGTAACATTTTAATTTTTTCTAAGAGGGGTACAATGAGGTTGCAAGCTTGTTTTTTAACCTCTGGTTTTATTGCAATTTTTAATGTATACTTTATATTGTTTTATGTAAACCACTTAGAGGCCTTGATGATTAAGTTGTATAAAAATCCTGCTAAATAAATAAAGAAAAGATATACAAAAGATAAAATCGGTTAGAGTTAAACATAAAATCACATGCACATTAATCAGTTACAGCTCTGTTGACAGCACTCTTGGCCCTTGTTACAGCTTTCCAAGAGTATAGCATGATGAGAAACAATGCTTAAGTCCACGTATTCAGCCATGGTGGTGTTCTACTGTTATGTACTAAGCTTGGATCAATAGGCAAGTAGGTTCCTAGAATGCAACAACTGATTGGCTTGCAGGAGAAAACCAATCAGGCTCCAGGAGGAAGTTAATCAGCCTATTAGGCTGGTAGGATCGTAGAATGCAACAACTGATTGGCCTGCAGGAAAAGACCAATCAGGCTCCAGGAGGGAAGCAGAATCAGCCAATCAGACAGGACTCATTGTGAAAATAATGTATATAAAAGCCTGAGGTTTGGGGGGCAATTAAATCAGTGTTTTACAAGCTGCAATAAAGAGCATGAAATCACTACAGGACTCTGAGTATGATGGTTGAAGCTAAAGCCCTCCCCTTCACCAGGCAGCCTCCATTGAAAGCCAGGCTCTCCACATGAGTTCTTGGTTATGTAGAACTCCATCCATCACATGATGAATTTTTTCTCAAGAAATTGGGAGAAGAGGGGCCACTGTTCAGTGGTAGAGCACATGCTGTGCATCCAGAAGTACACAGGTTCCGTCCCCAATCTCTACAGATAGCTGGCAGTAGAAAATATCTCTGCCTTCCACCATGATTCCTCCGTATCACCATGTTCTGCCTCCACAGTTGGATAAAGCATGCCTCTGAATGTCAGTTGCTGTGCTCAGGTCCAGCTTGCTTTCTTCCCTTAAGCACCTGGTTGGCGACTGTAATAGCAGGATGCTGGGCTAGACGGACCACTGGCTCTTCTTATAGTAGGGCTAAGGGAACAAGTAGTATGACCTATAGGGAAGTTCACTATGTTCTGTGTTTCATGTGAACTGTGACTTTGAGTGGCCATGTACTCATGAGGAAAGCCTTGTTCACACTGAGGGCTATGTGTGCTTGGTGGAAGGAAGACACTTGCGCTCCTCTCCCATCGTACTGCTCTGGCTGAATACATGAATGAATGCATACCATTGTACAATGTTATGTCACTTATCTTAGGATCCAAGCCAATAATATTTCTCTGCACCCACCTGTGCCTCCCACCCCAAAAAGAAGAATAAGAGTTTGGATTTGATATCCCGCTTTATCACTACCCGAAGGAGTCTCAAAGCGGCTAACAATCTCCTTTCCCTTCCTCCCCCACAACAAACACTCTGTGAGGTGAGTGGGGCTGAGAGACTTCAGAGAAGTGTGACTAGCCCAAGGTCACCCAGCAGCTGCATGTGGAAGAGCGGAGACGCGAACCCAGTTCCCCAGATTACGAGTCTACAGCTCTTAACCACTACACTACACTGGCTCTCCAATCTTGAAGGTAAGGGGCCCTCCTCAACAATGTGAGGTGTGGTCTGGCTTTGGGTGGGTTACAGAGGAATCACTGACAACTGGGTGAGGTTCTACCCAGTTTGGGGCAATCCCTTTCTTCCCAAGCAGCCTTCCACACCTGATCCCATCTTGCTCATGGGGCCCCCTTAACCTTCTAGAAGAGCTTTTGGGGAGACATAGGAGGGTGCAGGGAGGGGAGGAGGGTGAAACTTTCGATCCATGAACTCCCTTCTGTTCTCTTAGGATCCAACTGTTGTCTGTAACAGCTTAACATTTAGGGTGCTGCATGGAAGTGTGCAGTTGTCGCCTTTATTGACCTTGAACTGAACTGGAACTGGAAAATGAGCCGATATAATGTTTGCATTCTCGCTAAAAGCATAAATTTAATTAGCACTGCAACTAAAAGACAAAGGAAGAGGATCCAAAAAAGATCCTTAGCCAAGTTGTTTTGGTTCTTCACGGCACTCACTAGGGTTATTAACAAAGTTGCAACATTCATTGGCCCTGTACAATGACAGATGATTCCCTTGTCCTTTGCAACATTTAGCCCATCTGCTAATTATTCGGGCAGTGTGCGTGTCAGATTAAAATCAAGTTGCTTATTTCACATAATAAGAACATACGAAAATTAATCCATGGAAATCACTGAGCCATTCAGTGGTACAAAGTAAGATAGCAATTTCAGATGCCCTTTACATTCCAGAATATTGAGGACAGCCACAGAGGACAGAGGGTTGAATCCAACTAAGTCATACTCTGAGTAGACCCATTGAAATAAGCAGATATGATTAACTGAAGTCTATTGATTTCAGTGGGTCTCCTCTAAGTATGGCTTAATTGAATTCAACCCAGAAAATGATTGAAATGAAAGTTATGAATCAATTGGACAAAACCCATAAAACAAGGAAATAACTGTGATTAAACAAACCAACAACTTGGATATAAAATAAATTACTAATCTAATAGCAAGCTTCCCTCTTCACTAATAAGGTTTTAAATCTCTGGGATGATACTTGTCAAGTGAGTATATCATATGTTATCGATCCCTTGCAATATGATTGCTGTGTTTACACATGTATGCTTACCCACAAGTCAGATATTATCAAATAGAAACCGCTCCCAGGATCTGTTTGGCATGGAGGTAAAGAGATCCTTAATATACCATACTCAGAATGAAAGTGGGAAGAAAGGGTTGCCCTGGTATAGGCCAACTTTTACTAGTAAATGATGGTTTTAAAGGCAAAAATCAGTATTTTGGATACCCAGAATGTGGACACTATTAGACTATGGTGATTCTTCTGTGCACAGGCACTTGTGAACATGCATGAAGAAGGTTTGTGCCCTTGCTATTTCTTGTGATGTACCAGTAAAATAGCAGTCATCTTTCTGCTAAATTACCATAGGTGGGCTTGCTTCAGACAGACTTGTGACTTGTCCAAACCAAAGCAGAATCTCTCCTACGTAGCGTGAAGCAAGGCACTTCCAAGATTTGGAGATTTTGCTGGTAGGAAAAACCAAAAACCCTCTGCAAACAGGGCGTCTGCAAGAAATAAAACCTTTCTCCTTACATTTGCCATATAAGAAAATGCCTGGGGGAGGAGAGAGGGGGAGGAAGAGTTCTTTTGTGACTGACAGTCTAGCTTCTAATCAAAGAGAATGATTTTTCCCCAGGCTCTCCAATCGCAGTGCTTTGGGGAAGAGATACTGAAGCAATGTATCGGCTTGTTCTTGTCTGTGCTGGTCTCTTTGCTGGTTCCGTTAGTCCTGCTTGTTCCAGTCCTTCTGCCTCTGTGCCACATGCCCACCCAGCCTCACCTGTCAAATCAGTTTTGCACATAGTTTCTGTGACTTTTCATGCCAACTGAGCAGAACACAAGCCTGAAGCTGGTTGGTTTTTTTAAACAACAACAACAAATCACCATAACTCTTCATTCCCAGCCCCCAAGCTTCTAAAAACCTGCAGTTTACTTTCTTAAGAAAACCTCTACAATGTCATTTTCATTTTTTTAAAAATCATTTCCCACAAAACCACAGAGAGGGAAGCAATTTCCATTTACTTGTCGCACCCCAAAATTAACTAACACAAAAACCCCAAACTGATTTGTCTGTAATTTGGCAAGTTTCTTTGTCTAGGGGCACCTCGCTCATGTATGCTATATCATACAGATTGCCCACAAAATAACAGGAAATGGTAAGTGAATACTTCTTTAACCACCTCAAAACTGAAAAGACTGCCCTTGCAGGAGAACTTCTATAGCCTTCCTTCTGGCATTTGGCAGCATTCATCCTCTCAGAAGGGGAAAAACATTAGGTCCTTCAGTAAAAACTTTTAATGTGCTCAGCACAAAAAGACCTAGACATATTCTAGGTCTATGATTCATAAAGCTTTATCTGCTGTAGTGGAGCTACTACACCTGCAAATTTCATCTACTTCTTTGAATTAGCTTCTTAAAATGCATGTCCTCATAATAATAAATGGGAATGGTATGAGGCTTCATTTTTCTAAATCAGGAATTGGGCCTGAAACAAATTGGAGAAGCCTCTGAAGAATTTTGGCCAAAATTGGGTTGTTTTCTGGATCTGAACTGAATATTGTGTTTGGTCCACACCGCAAATAAGTATGACCATTTACTGGTAAAATAGTGCAAATGAGTTGTGCCCATTTAGTGCAGGCATTTAATCAGCCTTGAGATAACTAGTATGTCAGAAAATGTCCATTACAGCCCTGTTCTTGATTCCCATTCCTTTATAAAGGCCAAAATGAATTGTATTAAGAGTAAATTATGGGCATTAGTGGAAGGGACAGGAAGTGGACGGTGCATTTGCACTGCACCAACGTTATTGGCACCTTGCCCAGTAAGGTTGGTGCAGTGCAAAATTATATCTATTTAAATAGTTTTGTATACAGATGGATATCATAGTATCTAAGAAGTGTACAGGAGGGATTGAGAATGTGCCATAAAATCAGTTACAAAGAAGAGAAACACCTCACTTAAAATGTCTCCGAAATTACAAAAAGTCTTCACCAAGATACCAGAACATCATCAGACCTGATATCAGCTGGGAGGGAAGTCCAAAGATGGAGTTTTGTAAGTAAAAGGTTTTGAAAAGAATGGAGTCTTTGTGCTTGATACAGGTAAAAAAAGAACGAATATGGTCAAGAAGAATTCAAGTGCAACCTGTTTTCATCTGTGGCACAAAAGCCTTAGGCATAGAGACTTCAGGATTATAGCAGACCTGCCCAAGAAAGGTTTGGTGAGAGGAATGGAAATTGAACCTTGTAAAGTTGACCTGAATAGTGAAATATGTGAAAGTTGGGGCCCCAAGTGGGGCTCGCTAGCTTGGGGAGTAGGTGTGGGATTCCTCAGCTGGAGTAAACTCAGGTGAGGGTCAGATGCCTCACGAAGCCCAGACGGTATAACGGGCCTGTGACATGACCAGGCCTGCAGTGTTGCATGTCTGCTGATTGTCCCACCATAAAGGAAAGGAACAAAGGCAAGCAGATAGGCTGGGTGGTCTATGGCTGGGATTGATGGCGGTATATGGAGTTATTGTGGTGGCTGGGATTGGTTATGACTTTTGAACAATGATAATGGATTAGTGCGGTTAATTAATTGAAATAGAATTGATTTTGGATCTGCACAGGGAATTAACTAAGTATAAATTAATTAAAAAGAACTGCTTATCTGGAGTGATTTGGTGGTCTGATAAAATTTAGAGAAAAATCATTGGGGGGAATTATTTGGATGGGAAATTAATTGGCCTTCCATCTTTAAATAAATTCTAGTCAGTATTTTTAAATCTTCAAGTATAGATAGAAATTGGTATATGCAAATGTGTGACATCTTTCATCCATTTTTTTTTTATTTTATTTTTTTTGGTGGAGGGTAGTTTCTTTTTTGGCAATGAATACATGTCACGCTACATAAAGGACAAGTTGGATCATTAGAGTGTCACACAATTTGTATGGAGCTGACTGAAATGAAATTTACTCTGGTGAAAATGGAAGTGTTGCTGCCTCTTTGAGAGTTTCTTTTCCAATGTTTTGGAACCTATTGATTTCCTTCTCTTTTTTTGCCCTGGAAATGCACAATTCTTGACATCCTGTGCTCAGTAATACCCATGTTATTACCTGGGGAAATGTGGAATTGAGGTTTAAGCACATACCTTTGGCTTGGCTCACATGTGAGTTCACATACCACATTCATCCCAAAGGTAAGGGTTGTTTTCCTTAACTATTCCTGTTAGTCCCTTCATAGGTTTCTATAATGATTTCCCCAGGCGATTAAAAACCACAAGGATGAATATAAACAACTGCCATTTTTGGTTCCACTTTTCACTTTGTTTGCCTTTGTTACTGGAGTTAAAATGAAATGCAATTCACCACTACCCACTTCAGTCATGGCATGTAGTTCTTTCTCACTTCCCTCTTCAGAGTTCATTTGTCAGTCACCCCAAGAGCTTTTACTTCAACAAAATTTTCCCCTGGCTTCTCCTGGGGCCCAGCTTTTAGTTTTCCGGGAGCACCATCATCCTTACAGCCATTGTGAAGTCTTAGGCACCAATTGCTCATCACTTCAAGAGACAAGGACTATGACCATAAACGATGGCACAGCCACAGTCTATGGAAACTATTCTATTGTTGCACGCAATCCCAATCTCTAAGTGGTGCGAGATTCCAGGAATTCCAGGCAGTTACCCATTGTTTGGTTTCCTTGGATGAGGGACAGCAGAGACTGTGGTGTCTATGATATATGGTTTATTTACACATATATACAATCTGAGCCTATGATGGAGGGGCTCACATCATTAACACTCCAAGAAGATCTTGCTTCTCCCACTAGCTTGGATTCAAGCAGAAATCAAGCACGGCTCTGTCTCTCTGGCATCTGCCTGCTTCTAGCTCACATACTCCCTGATCAAATCTGATTTCCCACTGGTACACTTGGAGTCCCCTTCATCTTCTTTCGTCTTTCTGCCCCTGGACCAGTCCACTCCACCCCATGCCCCAAATTGCAAAACAAAGTTATGCCACAAGTCTTTATCGAGGGGCACCTTCTTCTAGATAAGTTAACCCAGTCCACCCAAAATGGTGGCCCTCTCTGCTTACTCTCAAACAACTTCATGGGCCCAAACAAAGGCAAGTAACCTTTCCAGTGGTTTTTGGCCCCAAAGCTCATGGGACTGTGGGTGACCCTGGCTGCTGGGGACTACTTAAGGGCAGCACCCTGTGCAATGATTGGTCCCTACCCTGCAAAGCCATCTTGGAGCACCCAAGGGGTAAAGTCATTGGAGGGTTTTATCTCACTCAATTCAGCAGGTGCCGCTGGTCCGTGCACACAGGTCTCCAACTTTTCCTGCATGTTTTCTTCCACTATCATTTCCTCAGGTGCTGGCTCCTCCTCCTGCACATTCAAACACACCTCCAATTCCTCCTGCTCATGCATGGACACCTCTTGCATTCTAATCCTGCACCACTGGCACACATAGAGTGAAGAGATCTATAAGGAACAGCTCTTTACCTCCATCTCTGAGTTCACTCTCCTCTGAGGCACTTTCTTCCTGCATCTTCTCTTCTACAACAGGCTCCCAGGGAGTGCAGAAATACAAAAGTGACTATTCTGGAAAACAAGTAACAGTAATTCCTTTCTGGCATTAGTGTGCAACACACATAAGCAGCAAAAGCATACCAATTTGTTCTTGGACAACTGAGGGGGAAATTATTTTCCTTATGCCATGCAGCAGGAACAAGTGTTTGTTTGTTTTTAAATCAATTTATTTCTTATCAAATAAAATGACGCCTCTTCCAATTGTTTAGAAACCGTATAAGACCACCTCTTTAAAAGCCAGAAAAAATAAGGAGGTAATAAACCAGGTAGAAGGAGCTCTTAAAGGGGTGGAAGAACAGGGAAGCTTTTATCCTAAATTGTGGAACTAACTCTGCATTGGGGTATGTGTGGAATCTTCATTATATGCCTTTCTGCAAATGCTGAAGATACATCCCTTTACCCTGGTTTTTGACATTTGAGCTGTATTTTTTAGGGTCCACTTTATTTCTGTGCGTATTAGTTGTTTTTACCTTTTTTTTACTATTGTGTTGTAACCTGTCCTGGGACTTTAGGGTGTAGGCTGGGTAATAAATAAATTAAGTGGTGACAGGGCTTCAAAAAATGAAACTGAGAGCTCATGTGGTCTCTGGGCCACAGATTGTCCACCTGTAACCAGCCCAATACTAGCAATATCTTAGCAGGGGAACTCCCATTCCTTGAAATCCTTTGTTGAGACTGAAGCTGGGTCCCCCCCCCCCCCTAAAAGGCGTGTGTGTTACTATCTATGTCTGGTGCCTTCTAAATTTTAAGAAAACATTTCTGTTTTGACAGGAACTTAGGGGTTAAGTCTGATATCTGATGCTGTGTATATGGTGATTAGGGGGCTAATGACAGGCCTTGTGGTTTTAATATTTGACTTGTTGCCTAGTTGCTTCTGTCTCATTTGTTTGATGACAGATTTTATTGCTGCTGGTTTGTTTTTAATGACTGTGCATCACTTTCTTTGCCTGCTTATGGAAGAGCAGTATATTAGGGTAGTTGAGCTTTTTTTTTAGGCAGACCCCAAAATTGTTGAACTTTTTTAAAGGAAACCACCAAAATTGTTGACAACCCCCCCCAAAAAAAACATATAGGAAAATCTTAAGTCAGACACCCCCAAACTCGGCCCTCCAGATAGTTTTGGGACTACAGTTCCCATCATCCCTGACCACTGGTCCTGTTAGCTAGGGATGATGGGAGTTGTAGTCCCAAAACATCTGGAGGGCCGAGTTTGGGGGTGCCTGTCTTAAGTATATGTATATTAAAAATATAGGTGCTGACCCGTAGCCTCCTCTCACAACAAAACAGAGCAAGGATCAAGTGAGCAATCTACAGCACTCCAGGCTGGGCCTCAAAGCCACAGGAGCTGCTAAGGAAGGGAAATGGGGTCACTTTGCATGCACAAGGTCCCAGGTTCAATCCCAGTCATGCACAAGTAGGACTGGGAAAGATTTCCTGCCTAAAAACCCTGAAGAGCTGCTACCAACTGATGTAGACAATAGTGGTCCCCACTCTGCCTGGTGCCTGCTCAGACAAATGCTGCAGTGAGGCAGCAGTGATGCCAGAGTATGTCAAGTCACCAGAGCGCTGCATGCCACATGCATAGTGCCTGCTGGAATGCATAACCTGGCCTGACTGCCTCTCTGACTGCTTGTTCCAGCAGAGACCCTTCCCAGCTGTCCTGCTGTGAGAAGGCAACGGGAGGAACAGTCTAAGCCCGAAGAAGGAAGCACCACTGCCTCTGAGTCACCAACTCAGGAGAATACAAATTGTTAGTAGGCTCAAGACAACCACTCATGGTTGGCATCATGGGGTTGGTATCTCAGGTATAGCACTAGCATGAGGTTCACTGCCAACCTCCAGATCAGATGGCCCTGCTGTTGTCACTTCCTGTTTGCCTGCAGGAGTTGCAGGAGCAAGGAAAAAGAGGAGGAGCTTCCACTAGGCTCAGAGCCCAAAATTGGGCTCAGAAGAAGAAGGTGAATGGGCACAGTTACTAGGGTGGCCAGATGCCCTCTCTTAGACTGGGTAGTCCTCTTTTGAGGGACCAGCCCAGTGTCTTTACTTGTCCTCTACAAATCCGCTATTCTGGGTGCTGTGTAGTTTTGATTTTTTTCCCTTAAACCCCTTGTTTTGTTCTGCTAAGCTGCTGGGCCATGGCAGTGTGGCCAGCTTTGTTCCTGGTGGCAGCAGCTGTGTACACCGTCAGAGCTGGAGGGGGGGAAGAAGAGAAATGGGTGTAGGAAGAGTGAGCAAGTGGGTACTTCTTGGCACACACAGCAAGCTTCGAAAGAGCAAGAGAATATGGCATCGTCTCGGAGTGAGATGCGGCTTCTTTAGCCAACATTTATTCTCTCTGGTGCACATAGCACAGCAGCAGCCCCTTCCCTTGACAGGCTTTCTTGCTTCTGTGCTACAAGATCCAAATCGGCACAAAGAAAGGCAGCAGTTGGTGTGACTGCTGAAAGTGAGTCCTAATTAGTCCGCCAGTGGCATGGGGGAATCTTAAGAGCAAAGGATGGCTCCTTGACTGAATACACCCTCTCTTTGTTGCTTCTGCTGCCACCCTGTTTGTACTTCTCACTGGAAAGCCACAGAGGGCAGCTGTGGCACATGACACTGAGGGTCATCATTACTCAGGATGGCTGGATTTGTCCATTACACCTTCCCTTTTTCCAATCTCAAGTTCACTTTTCACTTCACATTTGCACATCAGTTTGAGTTTTTAAAGAAGTCTTCATGAAAATTCACCGGCATGCAGGTCATGTAGTCACAGCCTTCCCCACAACTGTGAGTTGTATTGTGCAATTTTATTTACTATAGTTTCATACTGTATTGTGCTGTTTTAATTATAGTAATTATTCCTAACTTTGCATCTATAAATATAAATTAACAAGCAAGTTTTATGCAAATTGGCATCCTCTTGGGTTCTCTCTTTTTGCGAGGCATATCCTATCTGTTTGTTTTTGGCAACATATAAATGTCTACCCTACCAGCAACAGGAGTGAAGAGAAAGGGGTCTCACCAGAGCCTGGTCTCAGTGCTTTAGGTAACATTGTTGTTGTTTAGTCATGTCCGACTCTTCATGACCCCATGGACCAGAGCACGCCAGACACTGTCTTCCACTGCCTCCTGCAGTTTCGTCAAACTCATGTTGGTAGCTTCGAGAACACTGTCCAACCATCTCGTCCTCTGTTGTCCCCTTCTCCTTGTGCCCTCAATCTTTCCCAACATCAGGGTCTTTTCCAGGGAGTCTTCTCTTCTCATGAGGTGGCCAAAGTATTGGAGCCTCAGCTTCAGGATCTGTCCTTCCAGTGAGCACTCAGGGCTGATTTCCTTCAGAATGGATAGGTTTGATCTTCTTGCAGTCCATGGGGCTCTCAAGAGTCTCCTCCAGCACCAAACCCTAGTTTGCCCCTAAATGTTCACTCAGTAGAGATCAACACCAAAGCCCAGTATCTTGCCAAGGCTCTTCATACAATCAGGTGTGTTGTGTACAAATGGCATACTAGAGAGGGAAGGGCTTGGCAGTGTATTCCTACTTCTGCTCACATTTTTCTTTACCTATCAGGAGACTGAATGCCTGGATAAGTCTATTGTTTATGTGTATATGTAAAGTACCTGAATAAAGCTGTTAGGGGGTTGATAAAGTCCTCACTGGGTCCACCAATCCTCACAACTCCCCTGTGGATAGGAGGAGGTTGAGTCATTCTATGGGATAAAGCCTGTATCATGTATGGACAGCAGGGATTAAGTGTGTCCTAATGCAGCTAGTCCCCCAGAATAAGTCAAGCACAGACATGTCATTAGGGTACATTAGAAACTGTAACAATAATGCATTCTGAATGGTTAGCTGCGGCAAGCACCAGAGCATCTGCTTGGGGCCTGATTATCCCCCACACAGGGCAATCCTTATACAAACACTTCTGCAGATCTAATTGTAAAGTAAATTTTGAAATACTTCTTCATGGAACTCTCCACCCCCGTTCTGTCCACACCAAACCATAGGGGGAAAGCAAAATGGTGAAGAAATCACTTTTGTGTGTGCAATGTTTATTGAACTAAGAGAGGCAAGTTGTCCAGTGTGATGAGAAACAAATGTAAAAATCCCTGGCTTCGCAATTCTTTTGCAGCACACAGAGGGTTTAACTAGCAAGCAGCGCTTTCTATTTCCAAAGAAGCGAAACTTTGGTGGGTTGCTAACACTTCCTAGAACAAAGGCCTGCAAATAATTAAAAAGAGGAAATGCAAGGGAAAGAAGGACTCTAAGAGTTGCCTACAGAGGCAGCTTTGGGGTTGAAGAGTTGCTTGTTTGTTGTTTGTATCTTTGCTTAGTATTTTGCACTTCCTTAATTGTCTGAAGGAGCTGAAAATAAGGAAAACGAAACAAGAAAGGCATTTTGGAGTGATCCTGGCATGCCCTCCAACAGTTCTCTGATGAAAATAGGGACGTCTTATTCCACAATAATAAAAATAATTTTATTATTTATACCCCGCTCATCTGATTGGGCTGATAAAAACACACTAAAACATTAAACATAAAAAACTTCTCTATGCAGGGCTGCCTTCAGATGTCTTCTTAAGGTTGTACAGTTACTTGTCTCCTTGGCTCAGGGGTTGCATAACTCTCTATCCTCCAACATTTCTCTGATGAAAATAGGAACATCCTACCACATACTCGAGTGCAGAACATTCCGGGACTAAAGCAGAAACCGGTGTGGCTTTTGTAAATCTGGGACATCCCTGGAAAATAGGGACACTTGATAGGTCTGTCCTGGATTGATATAATTTTGAGAAACATCATGCAAATAACCAATGCAATGTTAGTCATGCTCAGATGTTGAAATTAATGGATGTAGGGTTGCCATATGTTCGGAATTTCCTTGACATATATGGAAAATCTGGATGTATGGCAAGCCATATTGACAGTGTCATTTTTGCTAAATTTTATATAAAAATAGCTCTAATTAGCTCTAAAGCAACAAATTTGTCTTGTGGTTTTGCAGAAAACATTCAACTTTGGGGGGGGGGAACACCATCTCAACAACTTCTGTGTCCAGATTTTCACTTTTTAAATATGGCAACCCTATACTAAATTAGGTCCATAAGTTTCAATGAGTCTATTCTAAGTAACACTAAGTTGTATGTAGCCCAAAGAGTGAGATCCCAATTTCCTCATCTCATGGCAACTCTAAAATATGTTCCTGGCAAAGCTGGTATTTTCACTGGAGAAAGGGTGGCTTCAATTTCATCATCACTTTCCTTCTTCTTTTTAAATGGGAAAATATTATTATTTCACTGTTTTAAAAAATGCAAGGAAACCAGTACAGTGGTACCTCGGGTTACATACGCTTCAGGTTACATACACTTCAGGTTACAGACTCCGCTAACCCAGAAATAGTACCACGGGTCAAGAACTTTGCTTCAGGATGAGAACAGAAATCGTGCTCTGGCGGCGTTGCAGCAGCGGGAGGCCCCATTAGCTAAAGTGGTGCTTCAGGTTAAGAACAGTTTCAGGTTAAGAACGGACCTCCAGAACGAATTAAGTACTTAACCTGAGGTACCACTGTAATTACAGTCACTCCATGCTGCAGGAACAGCAACTGACACTCGGGCAATTAAAAGGGGTTATTAAAGGTGCTGGTGGTGAGAGGGGATTCATTCATTACTTGTCCCCCAGCGGTAATCAACAGGTAGTAATAAAATAGGCAAGGCATGCAAACAGGAAACTCTTAATTAACATAGGAGAAGAACTTTGATGAACTGAACCTACTCGTTAGAAACACAGTAAACGTATATTGGCTTTGGAGAAGGCATCCCTTTCTTATATTGCACTATATTAAATATGTTGTGTGAAATCTGTTTTAATTTGACTTCCTGCTATTATGGAAAAGCAATGCATCAGCAGCGCAAAGGCTCTGGTGTGGAAGCAATGACTGTGTTTATGCAAAGAGTGGCTACGATGTTACCACTGTGCTTCTGGATCCAATCATGAAGAAATCAGAAACTGTACCACATATGCAATGCATCAATTAATCCCAACATCCGCTTATCAGCCATTCTTCTGTCTGAATAAATATCATCTTATCTTTGAGCAAAAATAATGGTGGCTTGAGTATGCTCAAGTGTTAGCAGATACAGATCCATCTGTTTTAATGACTTATATCTGCTCATGCAGCAAATCGGCTTGAATTTCCTATCCCGATTCAAATCCAAGTTTAATCGTAATGATGTAATAATTGCTATGTGATCACTGCAATCACACTTTCCATTCTAAAACACTCCACCCTTTCTGCTTAAACTGCAGGTTTCAATGCAAAAAAGTGCAAACAAAAACACCTCCTTTCTTTTTCTTTTCTCTTTTCCGCTATTCTGATGTGCGCACAAAGTGTGTAGCTTCATTGATGCCACACTGCTGCACAAAAATGCTCTTGCTCACAAGCCAGCGCTCAGCGTAGAATCACATCATGCTTTTAGAATCAATTGTTGCTTGACTGTGTTTTCAGTGTGGGAAAGGAACATTTTCAAAGTTATCTTTTATTTAGAACAAATGACATCTTAGAAATGCTTTTAGAGTCCCGAAAATAAAAACAAAGCACTTTTTTCAAGCGACATTTCACTGTGGCTGCAGTTATTTTTCAAATCCAATTTCATTTGTCTACACATTTCAGTGCGGATGACATGCCGCTCACATCAACATGAGCATATCCTGCTATGAAATCTTCTTTTATTTATTGTGGTGTAACACTTATCCAAGTAATACAATGATTTCCATTCATAGGGGAGTTGTGTGCAGATCACTCCCGTCATAAAATTGAGAATGTGGGAAGAATTTATGCCTATCTTCCACTTCCAAGCCAGACATGGATATTGCAAGCCACTCCCAGTTTTGGCATTCCTGTCTATGGTGGCCCCAGCCAACATTATCTTTAATCACATGGGAGCTTTTTCTGGGATGAGTCCAGAGAACACCACTCAGTAATGGCAGAAGTTTGAAATAACGTGGAACAAACTCACAGGAAAGCGTCTTTCTCTGCTATTGCAATGTGCCTCAAATCACACTTCTCTCCCACACTTCCAGGGGAAGGGATTTTCTGCTCAAGTCTTCAGGCTATATTCAGCCCACCCTTTAGGAAAGCAGTATCGGCATGCCTATTAAAGGCAGATGTGCCTTCCTTTAGTGGATTACTGTAGCAACCCACCCTCCCATCTATATTTTAAGCAGCATAAGATTAGCCAGTGGCCCTAGGGATCCACTAGCAATGGTTGGGCTCGTATTCCTATCAGAATGGATGGGCTTAGATGTCAGGTTTGTTGTTGTTTAGTCGTTTAGTCGTGTCCGACTCTTCGTGACCCCATGGACCAGAGCACGCCAGGCACTGTTTTCCACTGCCTCCCACAGTTTGGTCAAACTCATGTTGGTAGCTTCGTGAACACTATCCAACCATCTCGTCCTCTGTCGTCCCCTTCTCCTTGTGCCCTCCATCTTTCCCAACATCAGGGTCTTTTCCAGGGAGTCTTCTCTTCTCATGAGGTGGCCAAAGTATTGGAGCCTCAGCTTCAGGATCTGTCCTTCCAGTGAGCACTCAGGGCTGATTTCCTTCAGAATGGATAGGTTTGATCTTCTTGCAGTCCATGGGACTCTCAAGAGTCTCCTCCAGCACCATAATTCAAAAGCATCAATTCTTCGGTGATCAGCCTTCTTTATGGTCCAGCTCTCAAGTTTAATTGGTCAAGGCTGGAGGGGACATGAGAGGCAGTGGCTGCCCTTCCAGGGTTCCCTACCCTTGCATTAGAACAACCAGAGCTGTTTCAGTCCCAAATATAGGCTGGGAACCAGCATGGAATGTAGGAGTAGCCAACGAGAACCATGTACACCACCTTGAACTCAGTGGAAGATAAAGGTGGTATATAAATAAAATGAAATAAATAAATAAATAAACAACCTGCCCTCAAAATGTTCTGAACTACAGTTCCCATCATCCCCAGACTGCAGGACCAAGAAGAAGGGAGTTATAGTCCATAACAACTGGAGGACACCATGTTGTTCACCCCTGGACTAGATAATCGATGCCATACAAAAGTGATAGCACAGACTGAACTACCAAATACCAAATTCAGAGTGAAAAGCAGCCCATGTCTTCAGCGGTACAAAACAGCAAACAGGGTTCTGGCTGCTCAGGCAGCAATTCCTCCCATGCACATGCCATGGCCGTCATCATTAAAAGCCTGGCTAATAGCTTCATTTCCTCACCCTTACTATGCCAGTGCTACTGAAGAGGCCAGAGGCCATCTTGGCTGTGAGTCTTAGAAGACCTGCTCCCTGCCTTGCAGGTCTTTCCCACCTGGCCTGGGAGGGCAGGTCCCTGGCAGGCTCCAGCTAGAAAAGCTAAGGCTGCTGAGCAAACTCTTGGGCGGAGCTCCTGTTTAGATGGGGTTGTTTGTCAGGGAGCATTGTTGCTGTTATTGATTTTACATTTTTTGTATCTTTATTTTAGATGCCATTATGATTTATGTGGAAATTGTTTCAATTCAGTTGTACACTTTTGGCTGTTTTATTTATTGTTCATGACTGCTTTGGTTGTGTATGTAATTTTTGTATTTTTTCATGTTGTAAGCTGCCTTGAGCCCAGAAAGGCAGCATTCAATAAAATTATGTCTGTCTGTCTGGACTCACTGGTCTCCGGATATAGTCTGAAGGCATATGAGGGAACTGCCTTGCTTAAGCTAAAGTAGCTCTGGGTCTGGGAATCACATGTACATTGCTTGGGATCCATGATGGAAGAAAGGTGTAGAAAATAAATAAGAAAATAAAGAAATAAATCTGTGAAATGTCTCTCATATGATTTCCCTGTGTTACATAACGGAGGCAGTAAAACCTTGTGAATCAGGCTCTTTCTGATTTGGAGTTAAAATGATTCTGTTGCCATTGTTCATTGGCATTCAAGCAAATGCCACAACATGATATTCAAATCTCCATGTGTTTATTTCACTCAGCACTAATTGCCTTGCTGACAGCCACAACACTACCTCTGCAAAGAGCAGTGTGCATTGTTGCGGACACCCTGCATACTCAGCGCTCCTGCCTGCTCTGGGTGCTCTAACCTTCCCAGCAGAACAACAAATCTTTTGATTTTCTTTTTTTCCTTTTTAACCAGCTTTGCTTGAATATAAAAAAACAATTCACTCAACACTTTCCTACATGATTAAAAGAACACAATTTAGTCCTTTCAACAGAATGTGGTGTGTGGAGTCCCCCGAATGCTTCAAAGTCCCTTGACGCATGACTCACCACATCCTGATTCAGCCCAAGATACACGTCAAACCATTCACAATATCATTTAAAAGCACACCAGCATAATAAAGAAGGCAGTTTGTGTTTGTTTCACTGCATGGCTCTTTGAATTGGCACCAACGTTGCCCCTTCAACGTTGGTGTTATGTACTGAAGTTCTCACCCTAGGCCAGCATGGGGGATACTGTAGATAGTTTTCACTCAGGTCCACATATGCAAATAAGGGAATGAAAGTGACATTCAGTGATTGGATAGTTACAGAAAATGGTTACTGTTGCGTTCTAGTGGAGCTCTATATAAGCAGGCTGGCTGAACCCTTCAGTTCAGTTCAGTTCTGGCCTGTGAATAAACAAGCGCTGTTTGAAGAATCGCTGTGTCGTCTGATATGTTCACCCACAACCTAACAGTTGGTGCCCCAACTGCACCCATTTGGAGGAAGATCAGAACTTGCCGTGGTGACACAAGTCTTGAGTGCATTAAGATGGGCTAATGCAATGCACTCTACATGGCGCTGCCTTTGAAGAGTCTCCAGAAAATCCACTTGGTTCAGAATCTAGCAATGGTGCTCTCAGGAACATGGATACATAGCATATTATGCCAGGTTTAGAACAGCTGCATTGTTTACCAATATGTTTCCAGGCCCAATACAAGGTACTGGTTATAAAGCCCTAAGAGGCTTGACTTCTGGGTTCCTAAAGAGCTGTGTCCTCTCATACCATCCTGCCCACAACCTAATATCTGGTGGAGAGACGCATCTCTACTTCCTAACACAGGCTATGGCAATTCTGGTCAGGCGGCATGAGGGGTTCATTGGCTGCACCACAGGTGTGGAATTCTCTCTCTCTTTTTTTTTTAAATAATCTTTATTAGATTTTCAAAAAATTACAAATAACAAAGCAAATAAGAAAAAATAGAAAAGAAAAAAGTAAGAAAACCAAAAGAAAACATAAAAAAAAAACAACATAGGAAATTTCCACCTTTTACCACTCATTTTCAGTAACTTCTTTTCAGGACTTCCCCACGTCTCCCCTTATTGTATTCCAACTCCAATTGTTTATTCAAGCAAGTTCTTCCCTTAATGTCCTAAACATAGTTTATTAAAATCACTTAACCTTAGTTTAATTAAAATAATTTTTGTAGTAGTTTTTAACTTTAATTCGTTGTTGTTCCTTGGCAATTTTTAAAATATATACCTTAATCCTATATAAAAAGAAGAAACAGAAATGTAAAAATAAAATTAAAAAAGGTACCTTTCCTAAGGTTGCCACTATTTCCCCTCCACAGATTCCCCATTCTTATAATAATAAAAAACCTATAGTTACACTGCAAAAACGAAAAACAAACCCCCTTTGGACTTCTAGATCCCACCCTTCTCTCCCCGGTTTCAATCCCTAACCAAAGTCCAATTAGTCCATCTTTCTAGCCTGGTGATCTTATGTCCGAGGCTCGCAAATCTCTCTCAGTCCCTTTCAGCCGGTTTTTTCGAAAGTCTCTCATGCTCAACACCCAGAATCGATAAAGTAGTTTCCCAATGCTGGCCCTGGTTCTTCCAACGAGGCCTACTTGTTTAAAGGTAGTGCTCCAGCTCTGTTTCTTAAATCTGTATATCCCAAATAATCCAACTTTCGCCTTGGTCAGTTTAAGCTTCTTCTTGGTAGGTCTCCAGCTCTCTTTTTTCTTCTGTGACGTTTCAGCCATCCCTTCTTTCAGCTCCTCCTGTTTGGCAAATGTCTTTTCCTCCTCAATCTTTGGTTCTTTTTCTTGTCCAGCTGCCTGTGTTTTGATCATCGAGCCCCTTTCCAACTCAATGGGTATATTTTCAGTTAACTTCGGGTTTGAAGAGCTCGTAGACAAAACATGGCCTTTTTCATTCCTCTCACGCAACTTTCCCACGAGAAAGATCAGATTTTTCAAGCCATCGCGTATTTCCTGTATTCCCTGTTTTAGCTCCATTCTTGTAATGTCCAAGAATCCCCTCTAGAGGGATTCTGATTACTTAGTGTTCTTTCCCCTTCCAATCCAAAAGTCAAATTTATTTGTATCAATTTGTATCAATTTTTCTTAGCTTTCAATATTTTGTAGCAATATAACCGGTTAGAGTTTCAGCTTTCAGTTTTTCCAACTTTGACAGCTAGTTTGACAGCTGTCAAAAGTTCCTGTAGATCCTCAGCAGGCTCTTTACACGGGTTACTCCCGGGCTTGAGAAAGGTCGTGCTTAATCCAAACAAAGTAAACTCTAGTCCTCCAGCACATTAACTTAGTCCTTTGAATCTGTGAAATTTATATCCTTATCCAATCACGACAATTCTTCCCGCAACCTTAGTTGACAGGTCCTTGCTTTGAACTGTTTACAATAGGGGGGAGACGGACTTCCTCTTTTTTTTTTTCAACTCCCCCGCTCGTGCCAAATCCAAATTTATAATCCAATTTTCAAGTTACTCACGGGCTGTTGTTCTTGCTTTTAAGTCCCGATTTGATAGGAAGAAGTCAGCGCTGTCCGGCAAATGGCTTGCGGCTTCGCTCGGCAGGGGAAGCGAAGGACTCACAGCACCACGCCTCTCCCCGGCACCCGTTCCGTAGCCTTTAAAAAGGCTCCTTCACGGGTCGGGAGGGCGCTTACGGTGCCCGCCGAGTCACCATGTCCACGGGCTCTTATGCCCGTGGTTTTTGAGGGTCCCCGTGTCGCCGGCACGGCAAGACCCAACCCCCTGCTAAGCCGATTCCCTCCGGAGCTCGGAGGGAATCCGCCATTAGCTGGTCGCGCCAACCCGGAAGTCCACAGGTGTGGAATTCTCTTCCATGCCTCATTTCCTTTGTGATTACTACCGCCTGGTTCTGATGGGTTTGCTTAGCTTAATGTGGCTGGTCTTTCATACTTTCTACATTCTCTGTTAGCTTATATAGAGACTCTGGTTTTCAACATGCTGCACTGTCTCTTTTATAGCTTTCCTGATTTTATGTTGCTCTTTGTATTTTTAATTGTTTTTTTTATAGGAATGGAACTGTTGGCCATCTTTGTATCTCTATCTCTCCATATTAAAATGTGGTGTGTACTGTATCTTAAATGACCGGATTGTATCTGAGCATTTCTGGTGAAAGCACTTTGCCTTTGGCTCTTTGCCCTCTTGTGTGTATTTATGAGTCTGCACCCTGATGACTTGTGTGTGCCCCACAGGTACCCCATAGCAGGCAGTATACTGCCACTGGCAAAAGCAGAGAAAGCACACAGCACCATAACTTCACAATTCAACCGTGCTTTCCCCCCTAAAATAAATATGTTTAGGGGTACTATCATCCTCAGTGTTGTTTTCATGGGATTGTTTCATTCTGTGTTTTAATTATGGGTGTTTTTAGTTAAATGTTTGTGTAACTGGTTTCTAAGGGATGCGGGTGGCGCTGTGGGTTAAACCACAGAGTCTAGGACTTGCCGATCAGAAGGTCAGCAGTTCAAATCCCCGCGACGGGGTGAGCGCCCGTTGCTCGGTCCCTGCTCCTGCCAACCTAGCAGTTCGAAAGCACATCAAAGTGCAAGTAGATAAATAGGTACTGCTCCAGCGGGAAGGTAAACGGCGTTTCCGTGCGCTGCTCTGGTTCTCCAGAAGCGGCTTAGTCATGCTGGCCACATGACCCGGAAGCTGTATGCCGGCTCCCTCGTCCAATAAAGAGAGATGAGCGCCGCAACCCCAGAGTCGGTCACGACTGGACCTAATGGTCAGGGGTCCCTTTACCTTTTACTTAACTGGTTTCTACACCTTGTAAACCTATTTTGGCAATAAGTAGAATATAAAGTCAACTAAAGACAACTTAACATGCCCTGCCCCCCAACCTCTCTCACTGCCAAGGAAAAGCAATAAATGAATAGAAAGAGAACCTACCCAAGTGATGCTGACACAAAACCTCCAGACATACACTATGTAGAATAATTTTATCACCCCCACCCCTCACCCTTCCCTTCCCTTCCAACCTTATACTGTATACAATATAAATGTCTCCCACTAAACGTAACAGATCAGTAGAAATGATTCTATGACCTGAAAAAGAGACAAGGCATGTACTTTTGTAACCCCCCCAAAATCCTTAATAAATATTATTTTTAAAAGATTCTCCCATGTGATTATTTGTCAAAAAAGGAAAGGAAGGAAGAAGTTTGTTCCATTTTCCAAGAACAGCTATCAGAGCTGTACCCAGTGGCGTAGCGTGGGTTGTCAGCACCCGGGGCAAGGCAAGTAATTTGCGCCCCCTAACCCGTGGATTTGCGCCCCCTAACCCTAACCCCCAGATGTTGCGCCCGGTGCGGCCGGCCCCCCCTGCACCCCCACGCTACGCCACTGGCTGTACCCCACTCCCCATATTAGTCCTGAATGATATTACATTTTATATCCCGACCTTCTTCTACAAAGGATTTCAAGACACTATACCCACAGGGCTATACCCAGTAATCTCCCCTTCCAAGCACTGACAAACTACAGACCAGTACAGCTTGAGCACAGTTGTGGCATCAAGTTCTTCTAGACAATGCATGCACAAACGCTTCTGCTGGTAAGATTGAGATCAAGGGAAGAAAATCACTCCAATTGGTCAAAAGGGCAGTGACTGTACAAGACAAGACTGTACAAGGCAAGTTGTACACCTGTACAACTCCTCCTACCAATAGTGCCTTGAATGTATTTCAGCAGAACCTGATGCTACACTGGTAGTGGTTCACAGGGCAGTAGCTTCAAATGTAAATGACAGCCTGAGACTATGGATGTCCCATTTCCTGCTTTGTATCTCATAAACCTGCCTGGGTGATTTAGTGAAGCTTTGCTGGTATAAATGGTTATTAATAACCCATGCACAACAGTGACAGCTGGTTGTAGTTGCCAAACCAGACAAAAGCAAGCAAGATTTGTGGTCAGCATTCCTCAAACATTTAATGAGAGACAGCTTCCATCCCATAGAGTTTGGCTGCAAGCTGACTCACCCAAAGCTGACTCTCGAGTTTCATCTCTTTCCAAGGGACTCCAATCCCAGTCCCTTAATTTATGATGGGCTTCAGTCTAAGAGCAAAAGTGGTGGCAATATGTAAAAGGAGACAGGAAAGGGGGGAGTATTTTTACTCTTCATACTCCATGGTTGTTGTTTTTTGTTTTTTTAAAGGAATTTCCTGTTGCTCCATGTGGGTCCATTAACATTTCAGTTAGGAAGCAATGGAATGGCTTATTTGAAAAAGATGTATTTATTTTCCTTCACCACCTGGGGATTTCCAACGTGGAAATGCAGTGCAATTCATGACAGCTGTCATTCCGTTTCACTTCCACTTTTCCTTTTGCTCATTTTGCTTATGTGAGCTACAAATAAAAGGTTTTAGAAACAAAACAACTAGTTGCCTGTAAATGTCTGGTGTGTGTGTGTGTGTGTGTGTGTGTGTGTGTGTGTCTGAGTGGAGGAAATTCCAGACTTGCTTGGACATAGTTTCTCACAGAAATTTCCTTGAAATGCAAAATTTCCTAATACTGAGGCCCATCAGCAAGACTCAGTCCCAGAGCCAACCCTACAAGAAGGAAGAGCAACCACAACACTGTGACATTTTAAAAGCTTAAGGTTGTTGGCTGTGACATTTCAGAGATTGTCACAAATGGTTACTAAGGATCTATTTTACTCTAAAAGTGTCACGTCTGAATATTGTGAATGAAACGTCTGAATGGAGAGGTGGGGTATCTATTTTGAAATCGAATGTACATTTTTATAAATGTGGCTTTTGCATTTGAACCCAACCTCACTCGTGTCACTGGTGTTAGCATCTCGCTTGTGATAAACAGCCTTCAATGCTTAAGGGTGGCTGATTGAAATGTGTCAGTGAAAACGCAAGAAGAGCCCTGCTGGATCAGGCCAATGGCTCATCTACTGTAGCATCCTGTTCTCACAGTGGCCAACCAGATGCCTATGTGATACCTGCAAGCAGGACCCAAGCCCAAGGGAAAACCATCCAGAACAATGTGCGCTGGAGAGACATAAGCATGGCCAAAGGGAACTGCTGAGTATCAAGTTAAGCCGTAGCCATAAAGTGTTTTATACAAAGTCAGAGAGTTAATCCATCTAGATCAGTATTGGCTACACTGCCAGGCAGCAGTTCTTCAGACAGAAGACTTTTCCAGGTCTTCACGGTAAGGGGCGGAGCAGTAAAATTCTGAACTGTACCATTCAGATTGCAGGTGAGCTGGAGGCTGTATTTCTGAATTCTCTCCATGCAAGAAGCTCCTTTCATATGGTTAACTAGCTGTGTGTGTGTGTGGTTAGCTATATGGTTAACTATCACATCATAGAAAAAGGCTTAGCCTTCTCCATAATATGTTTGTGTAACTGCATGAAATGTGCATTTTAGGTAGATAAATATTACAAAACATGAGGCCCTTAGCCTCAGAGTCTGATGTGGCACAGTCAAGAATTCAGTTGCTTCAGTCCAACCTATTTTGTATAAAATATAGATCAACTCTGAGTGTTATGGTCCCCATAGGGTGGGCTCTGCAGCTGATTGCAACCCCCACCCCCCACCTTTCCTCTTGCCCAAACGCCATTCATATTCATATAGATCATTTCAAAGTATGGCCATTTCAAGTCCTATAAAAACTCAGTGTGAATGCGAATGCACCGTTTGACAGCAAATTGAGTGGTCATCAGAACTTTCCCGCAATGTCTTAAATATTCATAGAGCATGAGGAGGTGCTGTGCAGCCATAAACTCCTTTTGATGTTTACATAAGAGATTGTAAAAGAACTATATATCTCAGAGTCACATAGCAAATACCACAGTGCCCAAAGGGCTTCAGGCAAGCTGCTGTCCCTTGAATCTAAGGAAAAGTCTGCTAGGACCCAAGAGAAGCAAAAACATTCACAAATGCTCGCACAGGAAGTTCATCCTAACTTGTACAGAGAGACCCCCAGCAAACTCTTCACAAAGGAGCATGAAAACATTCTCACAGACTAAATAGCAGTGCAACTCTATACATGACTACTCAGAGGGGCGTCCCACTGAGTTCAATGGTGCATGCTTCCGGGTAAGTGTGTTTCTGGGATGTGCATATAGGATGTCAGTCTTAGTCAAAGGCTGTGCCTTTCCATATACATAGCCTGAGATTTCTATTATGAATGAACAATGAAGACAGATAACAGCATTTAGAACAGTCACAGTAGATTTATTCAGCCTCTTCTGCCTTCATGAGTTAGGAGGGCTATTTCATGGTACACATATGTTCATTTATGTAAATGTTTGTTCATCACCTTAACAATATGTGTGTGTGTCTCGCACACACACATATATAACTGTTCCAGGCATTGTTAGAAGAGGAGTTGGTAATGTCACAGACACTAGCCAGTCTGCACCTGCCACAGCTGGATTTGCTTCATTCAAACTGTATCTACATCTGTGGGAGACAGACAGAGAGAGAGGGAGAGAATGGATAATTGAGTGAGATATGTTAGGTAAATGAGGAAAGAAGAGTACTTGCATACAATCATTTTAACTCCCAATTTGCTGCAGCTCCCTCCTGTGGTTGGCTTGCTTTGGGTGTCCTGTATGGCAAGCACCCAGGAGGCAGTGGCCATCTGCCTTGCTGGCCTGGCCTCAGAAGATTCCCTGGGCATTCCCCAACTATAAAAGGTGGTCCTGGCAGCAAGGCCAAGCTTGCTTAGAACATGGCGTCCCCACCCACCCTCTCTCAAGATGAGGTATTCTGATGAGAACATGGGTTGCTGCTGCCTGACAGAGTCTGAAACAATTTTAGCTCACACCTAATTGGCCCTTGGTGGTGAGGATTTTGCCTTCCACCCAATAAAAGCTGTCCCAATAAAGGCTGCTTGCATTGTTAGGCATATTAAATACATATTTCTGTCACAGCTCCAATAGGAAAAGCCCTAGGCAAGATCTGGACCTTAAGTGAGAGCCTCACATGGGGTCTTGGTGACAATGTGTTAGTCCTTGGTCTTTGCCTTGGTTTGGGTGGGGCATCTTTTGCCGCACAGCCCACATTTCCAGCTGGAACCATGATGCATGGCCTGCACCACAGTGGGATTTGTTAGGCTGGCAACACCCAGAAAGGGGCCCCAGCAAACAGGTTGTGCGTAGGATCAGACAGTAGGCAGGCTGCACAACCATTGAACCTTGCCCCATGCTGAGCTAACCTCATGTACTTCTGAAAGCAATGGAACCATGGCCTATTTTTGTCTATATTTGGTCTGATTTACTCTCATTCTGCTCTTGGAGGCAAGGCATCAGTGCATATGGTGCACAATAGTAAGCATTCACAACATACTATTCAAGACCTCGATATCATTTCCCATCTACTATTGTTGTTGTTTAGTCATTTAGTCGTGTCTGACTCTCCGTGACCCCATGGACCAGAGTACGCCAGGCCCTCCTGTCTTCCACTGCCTCCCGCAGTTTGGTCAAACTCATGCTGGTAGCTTCGAGAACACTGTCCAACCATCTCGTCCTCTGCCGTCCCCTTCTTCTTGTGCCCTCAATCTTTCCCAACATCAGGGTCTTTTCCAGGGAGTCTTCTCTTCTCATGATGTGGCCAAAGTATTGGAGCCTCAGCTTCACGATCTGTCCTTCCAGTGAGCACTCAGGGCTGGGCACCCATTTACTATGGGTGCACTCAAAGAGCCCCTGAATATAATGGTCCTGTTCACTGGTCCTGTTCACTGGCTGCAAATTTGGGGGCCCATATCTCTGATTTGCAGGAGAGTGGAATGTGTGCCCCTTGCCTTTAGCACAAGATGGCATGTGTGGCTTCTTCTACTTTTATCTTAACTTTATTTCACTATCAGGACTTCCAGGTACCCATTGGCTCATGCCATCTTTGTGCTGCTGTGTCCTGGATGACAGGCAGGCGATGGGAGAGGAAGAAGAGCTCATTGTATAAAGTGCTTCTACCACTGCTGAAGTTTTCAAACAAGGAAATAAATTTTGTCTTCGCTTACCTGACCTGACTATTTCTCTTTTCAGCTTCGTGGCAAGCTACAGAAGAATGATGGTGGCAGGTTAAGACTGGCCCATGATCCTCACTTGCACACTTTTCTGTAATTCTCCCCTCACTATGGTGGCTAATGCTCATTGGGAGTGGTAGAATAGAAGGGAGAGGGGCCAACAATAGGTGGAGACAGAGTCAATGCCAAGTGGAGACAATTTATTTTAGTTTTGCTCCCATTGTCCTCCTTGTTGAGTCCTACCAAGGCAATGCTGAGATGGAGGAGGAATAAGCTGACATCCAGTCCCAGTGCCTGGAGTGGACTTAAGTAAGAAAACAGGTGGGTGGGGACTCTGAAGACATACTGAGGTTGGTGGAACAGTGCCCCATTTGCTGTACTGGACCAACCTCCACTATCCCCTCAGGGGTTGGATGCTGGAGGAAGAAGAAGGCCAACATTTGCCGAGTGATTCTCTGAACGCTCTGAAGAACTGGCCAAGCTGTTCCATCTTGGCTGGCTACACAAGTGTATTATTAAAGGATACTGGGATATGTTCTCTGGCACACACTTTCAATTTGCTAAGGGAGCTGGCCAAGGGAGGAGCGGATTTGCCAATCCCCTGAGCACATTGATATTGTAGCATTAACAACATCTAGTTTGAGAAAGGAGGAGTGGAAGAAGGATAGGTCCTCTCGAATCTTGTTTCACCCCAGGGGCTTTTGGTCACTGATTGTTTCATTTTATAACTAAATAAAATAAAAAGTGAAACTTCCTTCCATAGTAGAGAGAACCTGGCTTGCTTCAATCTATAACAAAAGTAAATAAAATACATTACAAGAGGTTGGTATGCTAATACTTTATTGACGGGCATGCCAGTTAGTTTGAGCTAAAAAAAAACCCCACCCCTGTTCCTAATAAGAAGTTACAGCAGTTTCCCCCACTGGGTTAAAACAGCTAAAACCTTCAGGATTTCCCTTGTGTTTTGAAGCAATTTACTTCTTGAAAACAAATCCCTCACTTCCTCTTCTAGCAAGGGAAAAATGTTTTATTGCTGCACTGCTTGGTTTTGCAATGGCATGCTGCCACACACACACACACACACACACGCAGAGAGAGTTTCAATAAACACAAAACAAACTGTCAGCATGGTCATATCTGTAAAGTTAAAATGAAAAGCAGAACTTTAGCAGTGACCATTAGCTTTCACCAAGACAGTTTTTTCAAGATCTTTGTTCATGTTGAGACCACCACTGGTTCTTCACACTAGTCTTTATGGTGAATATTCACCCATTTCTATTTTCAATTAAAAAACAAACTGTTTGGGGGCAAAATATTGCCTGGAGTATTTGTGGAATGCCTCAGTGGGTCATCTTTCCCCACTCTCTCCACTACTGTGTGTTTGCAGTGCCTCCTCCTCCTTTTTTCTGGTTAGGGCTTCTTTCTCCTTCCCTAGAGTAATCCTTGCCATTCTGAGTCCACACAGTGAAGTGGCGACATCAGGTTTGGCCATATGATGATGTCACTAAGGGGGACTGATGCAAATTTAAATGGAAAGCAATGTTTCCAGAACCGGTCACAAAGATGTTTCCAGACAACTGGATTGCAGATTTTCTTCATTTTGAATAAATGAACACATTTGTTTTCTTTCACTGTAGTCTCTGAAAAATCCCTGAAAGGTGGTTGTCTGAAAATATCCCCATTCAGCAAGCAGCAGTGATTCACCTGCCAGGCGGTCAGGTAAACACCTCTGCCCCAACATGATGTCTACAACTGTGTTTTAGTCTGTAATTCTCTGTTAAATTTTTGTTCTTATTTGTTTATTTTTATTTTTATTTATACAATTTATACACTTTCTTAGTTATATCTAAGCCATGTACAAAAAACTCAATGAAAAGAAAAACCAGTTAAAATTATAAAATTAGAATTCAGTTAAAATGCCTGCTAGAATAATAATAATAATAAAGCCTTCAGTAGATGCCTGTTGTTTAACTGAAAGGGGGGCTTTTTGACCTCAGCTGGAAGAGAGTTCCATAAAACTGGGCCACATGGCTCCTGGTGGATACAAACCATACATCTGAGCTATGGGGGACCACTGACAGTCACACTGCCCCCAGATACCTCTGTGATCAAGCAGGGGATGGATGGTATTCTGGACCCAAGTCATTATAAAGGTAAAGGGACCCCTGACCATTAGGTCCAGTCATGGCTGACTCTGGGGTTGCGGCACTCATCTCACTTTATTGGCCGAGGGAGCTGGCGTACAGCTTCTGGGTTATGTGGCCAGCATGACTAAGCCACTTCTGGCGAACCAGAGCAGTACACGGAAACGCCGTTTACCTTCCCACTGGAGCGGTACCTATTTATCTACTTGCACTTTGAGGTGCTTTCAAACTGCTAGGTTGGCAGGAGCAGGGACCGAGCAACAGGAGCTCACCCCGTCGCGGGGATTCGAACCGCCGACCTTCTGATCGGTGAGTCCTAGGCTCTGTGGTTTAACCCACAAGAACCTATGCTGTTATCCACTTCAAGAATTACTTTCCAAACTGAAAAGTGGGCTCAAATATATCTTAAGGAAATTAATAACCACATCCAGGAAGGCTTAGCTCATATAAAAGATGAAAGGGAAAATTACGTATTTCAAAAAACAAAATACAGGTCTGCTGATAAAACTTAGTCCCATTTTTTGTGGCAACCCTGTGTTTTTCGTAATATTCTATATGCATGGATTTTGCTACTTTATTTTTTCCTTTAAGAACATATTGTATGTTACCGAAGCCTCTAAACGCCAAAGCCAACTTCACCAAATTACTGTGCAAAAATATTAGAGATTAATAGAGCTGATGTCTTAAATTTCCACCAAATTGTTTTTGCTCAAATGACATAATTTAACATTATATTTTCAAAACTGCATATTACATAAAAGTCCGAGATATACCTCTGAGAGTAGTTCGGAGTTGCTCAGCACTAACTGAGGTGGAATTTAATGCATTGTGTTTTCAGTTCAGAGCGGGGCTAGTTCTTTTACCGTTCTAGTTTGTCTGCTCCTAAAAATCACCAGTGAAGAGTTTCACTAACCAAATATTTGTTTGCAGAAAAAAGCGATTTGCTGGCGTTCGCATAATTGACCACAGTAATTATAGAGAAAGCTATTTGTGTGTTATTTATAATTCTGCTGGATAGCTTGTTTTGGCAATATATAAAATCTAAGTCTTTAATCCACAAGAAACATGTTTTCCAAAGCCTATTTTGAAAATTATGGGGGTTTTTTGGGGGGAGAGGGGAGGAACTTGCAGTTCCTCATATATTCCATAAACTATACAGTTCTTACTTAGTACTTTGAATTTTAAGGAACTAGATAGCTGTGGGTGTTGAATGGCAATTTATTGAGGCAGCCTATAAACAGGTAATGTGAGCTACCATCACTGCCCAATCAATGTGTCTTAGCAATGACCTGGATGGGCTATATCCAAAGGTGAGAAGGTCATTCAAAATGTCAACAAGGCCAGCTGGAAAGCTTGGATGTAGACAACATCAACTCATTAATAGACTTAAGGCTATATTCAACAGTCATATGGTAAGAATTTTGGTTACCATACCAACCTAGACCAAATTCAAACCAGTGACCTAGGGCTGAAAGACTCCATATCATATTGCCACCCCCCTGGGCCATTCAGACTTTGCAATTGTAGCTTTTAATGCTTGGTTAGGAATTCATGCAAGAGACTAAGAAAATTAAAGCTGTCTACTTCCCTGGTAGTAAGGAAGCAGACCCCCTCCCCAAAGTAGACTCATTTAGAAAGACATATGGAACTTGTCAAGTTTTTGATATTTCTTTTGCATTTTGCTCTTGAAGATACCTTAAACTCCACTGATCGGAGAGAAGAATAGTATTCTCTCTCTACACCAGTCATTTTGGGAATGGATTTCATTCTTTCTTTCTGAATTAAAATGAATTACTAATGTTTCAGTAGCCGTGTTGGTCCCATAAATTAAGACACATAAACCAAAAAGTGCACTCTTATTGAGTAAGTTCCATTGTGTTAAAAGATGCTTACTCCAAGGGAAGGGTGCATAGTTTCAGAAGTCCAAATATGGCAGCTAAGATTCCAAAACACATGGTCCTTTCTTCATAATGTAGTTTGCAGCAGGTTTACTCAGATGTCCCATTAACTTCAATGAGCCTCACTCACTAGTAAGTGTGTATAGGAATGCAGCCATAGTCTCTCAGTGGAATCAATATCTTATTTTAATTCCTTCCTGCTCCATGTAGATGCCATTTTATAGCATTTGACAGATGTAAAAGATAGAATATATATATGCTTCCTCTCTATTTTTATTGTTGTTCTTGTCATTTCCAATTTTTACTTGGGGAAGTTGGTCTGAATGGAATTTTATTCTGTTATAATTATTGTTTATTGAATTTATATACTGCCCTATACCCCGAAGTCTCAGGGAAGTCTCACAGCATAAAATCAAAATATAAAACCACCAAATACATAATCAAATTTAAATGTAAAAACGTGAGCAAATCCTGAATTAAGCTCGGGTTGGCTGATATATCACAATCCACTAACCCACCTTTGAAAAGTGACAGTGTCCCACCATTTCTTCTGAAAGCCACCGCCACCATTGCCCTCTGTTGCAGGATGTTCCTCTTTGTTGAAGCCCCCTAAGCTTGCTGGCTACCCCCATGTGAGGTGCAGAACACCAGGTAGTTTCTAGTGTAGGACTTCTGCTTGTGCAATGGAATGTTCTCCCCTTCTCCTTCCCCTGTGCACCCCCAAAATCATCTCTAGGGGTTCCCCCAACCCTCTAGAGCAGATTTGGAGAGTGTGCAAGGTACAGAGAAGTGGAGAAAGTCTTGTTGCACAAGTGAAAATCCTTGTATGTCATGATGCATTCACTGCATATTGCCCACTGTCCCATTCCCAGTACTGAAGTATGGTCCAACTGCTAGTATGTTTGGCTTCTGAACATGGAATGAGTGGGTGTCATCTTTTCCTTCATCTCAAGCAGCAAAATGTCTTGGAACAACTCTGGGAAATTCAGGGAGAATCCTGTGTGTTGTATTTTGCCCGTTGCACCAATTCCATCCCCACAGTTCTGTAAGGCAGCGGCGTAGCGTGGGTTGTCAGCACCCGGGGCAAGGCAAGTAATTTGCGCCCCCTAACCCGGGGCAAGGCAAGTAATTTGCGCCCCCTAACCCGGGGCAAGGCAAGTAATTTGCGCCCCCTAACCCCTAACCTGCCGCCGCTGCCAGCTTCTTCTTGCTGCTGCCTGGTCTGGTCTGGTGTGGTTCTCTCCCGCGCTCAGCGCTGCGCTGGGCGGCCGCTGCACTGTCCCTCCCCCAGATAGTCCCTCGCTCTCTCTCCGCACCGCACGCCTGGCACCCACCCCCTCCACAGTGGGCGGCGACCCAGCGGCTCGGATCGGATTCGCACAGCCAGCACTGCAGTGAGAGAGAGTGAGTGAGCCAGGTAGGGGCAGAGAGCTGCGAGTGCAAGCGCGCCCCCCCAGATGTTGCGCCCGGTGCGGCCGGCACCCCCTGCACCCCCCACGCTACGCCACTGCTGCAAGGTGAAGATGGGAAATCGGCATAGCTCATGCAAGTCACCTTGTCCACAGGCCATCGTGATGCTAAGGGTTCAGAAGCATTATGTGTGTACAAGGTCACAACAAACACCTCAGTAGTTCCAATGTGAGATAAACTGCAGAACTTTCCATTTCTTTGTAGGACAGAAAGGCTTGGCTTCAGGTTGTTTGTTTTAATTTGTTTGTCAGTTAATCTAATTTGCTGATTATTTAAACAGGAATTTAATTCTTACTGATGCATGGGAGCTTGTCTGTTGCAAGAGAAAGTATTTGCAGCTGTCATGCCTGCCAGCTTCTGTTTGGACACTAAAGCAGACTTAACTAATTAGGAGAGCTTTCCATCTGGTAAACTCTGTGTGAGCACAGCTCAGAGCCAAGTTCTGAACCACGGCTGGTACTGGTCAACTGACATAGGCCAAAAAGATGCAGAATGGAAGCTCCTGTCATTTCTCTCTGATATAAGACCACATGAAGAAATGTGGGCGTTAAATATCGTAAACAGTATACATCCGCAGGATAATAAGTGCTATATCACTTTCACCATATGCAAATCATGCAAAGGATCACATCCAGGTTCATTTGATATTACATGAATCACTATTCTCTCCCTCTAATAGAAAGCTAATGTGCTGTTGACAGGATTGTAACCAAAGCAGGACCACTGAGGAACAAGAGAGAGTTAACAGTGTTCTTGGGTGAACACCATTTTGGAAGTACTTTTTTAAAAGACACTCAATAGAACAAAGAAGATAAAACAACAGCAGCCCAGTGAGGTCTGAGGATACTCAATAGTCACAGACTATCAGCTGGAAAAGAAACAGCTCCCTGTTTGTGGAATGCTCTCCTCAGGGAGGTTTGCCTGGCGCCTTCATTATACACCTTTAGGCGCCCGGCAAAAATGTTCCTCTTTCTCAAATTTCCAAATGGGGCTGAAGCTAAGTGATAATGATGTATACAAGACCACGTAGTGCTCAGAGAAAGCACAGGTAGAACTGCACTGAGCCAGGGCTACATTAGCAGTCCAGGTTAGTGCCTGCATGGTTGATTATTCCTGCATATACAAAAATAAAATAAAAATCCTTGCTGTAGAAACGTAGCATGTGGGATGCAGAGCAACCTATTCTAGATGTCTTCCTGACATACTAGATTTCCACATACAAGGAATTTCCCACAGGGGAAGCATTTCTTTAAACAAACAAACCTTCTTTGCATGCTGAAGCGGTTTAGTCTCAGGGTGGGGATTTTACTAGTAGTATAGATCAACTCAAATGCTATAATAGTGGACTTCCAGTTTGAAATCTATTTATAGAGCAAACATTAATATGCACTGCCTTCTGTGTTTAGAAAACCAGTATGTCAACGCCAAAACATTTTATTTTAGAATCAGAAGATAAAAGTGCTGATAAACAGTATGCTAATCATATTTGTGGAGAAGTAAACAAGTCAGCTAAAGGGTGACCTCACTCAAAGGGATGTGGTTTGGATACTATATGTAACACACTACATTGAGTAAATAAAAAAGCCCTAATAGCAGGAGTAAAAAATGCCTAACCGCAATTTGCATGTTACCAACAAACTTGATTACACTTGCTGCTTGATCCCGTTCGGAAGAAAGTCCTGATGTGATCAGTTGGATTTAAGGGCAAATAAGAGTAATTAGAAAATAAATAAACTAGTATATAAATAAATCAAAAGACAAGAGGCTTAAAGCTAGAGTTTATTGAAGGTCCCCAGTTCTCCAAATTCAACATCTAATTTCAAATGCATTTTGCCCTAACTGAAAAGTTTCAAGTCACAACTGAAGGTTTGTCAGGTGAATAATAAGCCATGATGTAGTCATAGAACAGTGGTATCTCTTAGGGATGGGCATTTGTGGCCTTAGTATTGAGACAAATCAAAGTCAAAGTGTGATGTCAAACTCAGGGCCCCTAAAAAGCCACAGTGTTATGTTGTTCTGTTTCTGTGACCCATATGTTAACATAGCTGTATGCCTTCCTATATCTCTTGACTTTAACCAACTAAGTTTTACTCAAAGTTGGTTCACTGAAATTAATCGACCTAAATTAGTCATCTCCATTCATTTCATTGAGGGTATTCTGAGTATGATTAACAATAGATAGAACACACACTGTTTCCCTAGATCACATCTTATTAGGCAACCAGTGGACATCTTTTAAGTGACTGTCATTAACAGCAGAACAGACTATGCTGTGTGTTGTATTATTTTCTATTCTTATCTCTCATTCATGGGATACAGTTAATCTATTTTCTGTGCAATATTTTCATCTACCTCTGGCTACCCATAAAACCATTGTTAAAAAAACCCAATAGGCTTCATTTCCTTGCAAAAATTTATTGTAGGAAGAGGAAGACTAATTTATTTTACTAGTGGAAATGGTCACCCTTGTGTCTCCAAAACAACAAAAATCTCATAGAACCATTCCCCTTAAGTAAACGAATAAGGCTGCAATCCTATCCACTCTTTCCCAGGAATAAGTCCCATTGAATTCATTGGTCTTACTTCTGAGTAGACATACATACATAGGATTGTGCTGTTAAACTATTAGTGATGATGTGCCACTTAATGGTGATATTTTATCCCACTTCAGTGTAATTCCCCAAGGCAACTTTGATATATCTCATCATTCATGGCAATTTGTAAGTGGGAGCTCATTCTCAAGATGAAGGATTTCTCCCACTAGTTTATTCATGGTTGTCTTCATTTTTCCGGTATTCTAATTTTTCCATTGATTAATTAAAATCATTCTCGCTCCACAAACTTAGCTAAAAGAGAGAAAGAGAAAGGAAAGGAAGGGTAAGCATAAATGCCAAAACATATTTTTTCCCAGGGTTTTCACACAGCTCTAATTCACACTGCAGTCACACACCAGGATGTGTCTGAAAGAAGTTTGGCGTTTCCTGCTTATGCGTGCTTGGAATGCCTAACCTCTGAGATGTCAAGAAGTCAAGTGGGTCATGGGTACAAGGCCTGATCCACAGGTTATGTTTTTGTGGTTTGCAGATATGAAGCACGTAAACAGCCCTTTGATGGTTTAGGTTTGATAGATTACACAGTTTAAGGAAACCACCAGATTAGCTTGTGGGTGTTTCTGAAAACGAATGGCGTATTTTGCGTTCCTGACTTCAAGGGAATATTGTAGTTCGTAATGAAAACAAAACAAAAGGCATAAAATAAAAAGGGAGGCATATTGGAGCAGGCATTAGATAACGGAGCAATACCTCATCACAACTACAGTTGAAGAATGGGGTTCTGTTAATCCTTTCACATTTTTATGTGTATTTGAATTCCCCTCTTGTAAAGGTGGCCATCAAAACAGATTCAACATTGCAATGAGACATGTCTCAGATATTGTTACACCCAACTGAGACCTTAGGAGCACCCCAGGTGCCTGTGTGTAACTAGCTCTCAATTCATTTCCCTGGGGAAGGAATAAAGCTTGCACATATGAAGGCGAAACAAGAAAGGAGATGCGCACAGGACTGCACCTTCCATTGAAATAAATGAAGAAGCCTCGTTTTGGGAGATTTCATATGCACATTGGAGTTTCTGCACTCTCAAGAGATTGCTGAATCTGAATAGAGATGTTTGATGCAACCATGTGGTTGCATACTGTGGTTTTGGAATTTTTTTTGCCTTAAAACGGTGCTCATACATAAAACACCGTGGGAATGAATCTTCAGGGCACTGCCTTTGCTGGATACACACCCACTTCAAGCACTTCTGTCCCATGTCAGTCAGATGATATTTTTCTCATACATCAACTACTGAGAAGTTTGCTTTTTAAAAAAATATTCCATAAAGAACACTGGGCTGCAGATTACCAGCCTCTATCAAATGCCCATTGCTATTTGTGTGCCATGCACAGTTCTTTCACATACAGACTAAGGGCACATACCATGGGTTGAAGTTGTAAGGACTTTATTGTACTCAATATAACTATCTAATCACAACAAGCAATATATTGATTTGACTGCCTCTGTATTGATCTCCTTTAGGTTATAGATGGAGGAAGGAAAGAGAGGGAGACTGCATACACACTCCCTTTTATGCTTCATCCAGCACATTCCCACCATGGTTTGGGAAATGGTGAACATACTGTTATCCACAATTAATATCTATTTTGTCATTTCTTGTGCTATATGTGTTTTGATGCATTTTTATTTTGAGGATTAACTAAGAGGGACAACCATGAGGTGTTGTTGTTGTTGTTGTTTGGGGAAAAGGTGGGATATAAATGCAATAAAAAAATGATAAATAGAGAGTAAATAAGTCCCAATGAAAATCATGCACAAGGCTGGAATGTGAAGGTCTTAGGAGGCCAATGCTTCTTCTGGTTCAGTAATCAGCACTGCTAGGAGCGAAAAGTATTCACTCCAGCCTAGAAATTGTCCATCCTTTACCTCATGCTAAATAGGCCTTATCTCATACCAAAAAACCATGGGAACAAGATGGAGCTCTGACAAAAACATCCATGATAGATGGCAAATTTATGAGCCTCTTCTAAAATTACCCCATTACCTGGCCTGTGTTCTGGCTTGCCAAGAAAGGAAAAGCAGCTCTAGCTTTGTGCTCTGAGGTAAGTTCAGCCAGACAACTCATTTCTTGCCTTTTCTGTCAGTCATTGAAGGCCATTCTATACCAGCAGATATCTAAAGCTTTCACTTTAGATAGGGGCATGTTGAGGGCTGGGTTTTTCTTATTCTGAAACACCTGCCTAACTTTATGCTATGAATTTATTTTATTGTGATTTTAATTTATGTCAGCCACACTGAGTGGGGCATAAGCCTCAGAAAAACAGGGTAGAAATCTTGGGAACAAATAAATAAAATTTACTTCAAGGCTTCAAATACACTCAAGAGCCTCCTGTTTTCTCCCCCAGAAGAGCATAATCAAGTGTCGTTCTTGTTGTTTTTCACATGACTTTTCATGACCTTCTTCACTCTTTCCTGGAACTTGAATAATACTTCTAAATGTTACTTCTCAACATGGTAATTATGATGTCTTATTTGCCTTTGCCTTCGTTTTAATAATACCAATGCTTCATCTTTGTGGGAAGTGCCTTCACATAGCAAAATCTTCACCACTCCTTCAACATACAGAAATCTAATAAGCCTATATAATTTTTTTTACCATTGAGAACCGAGCTACTCATGATACTAATCAAAGGGAGCTGGTAGAAATGTGCAGGAGGTGTATTTTGTTCCCCGGGGAGTTAAAAAAACAAACAAACCCTCCATCTTCATCCTATCACAGAGATCTTCCAGCTGAAGTCAATGGGAGTTTCATCACTTTATCACTTGACCAATAACAGGATTAGACCCCTGGGCAGTATGTGGCATAAAAAGGGTTTTGGTCATAGAACTCAAAGTTAGAATAGCATTAGAAACTGTCCTACTGTGTCCATCACATCAATACTACACACAAGTCTTTAGTTCCTAAGTAAACATTACTTTTTATCCAGTCAGGTCATATAGATAGTTCCTTTATTTATAGGAGAGCACAGAAGTGTTATTATAGGTCCTTATAAATATTTTAATTATTTATCTTTCATTTTAAAAAGACTTAGGACTTTGAAATTTCAAATACAGTGGAATCTTGGTTCTTGAACACCTTGGTACTTGAACATTTCAGCTCCTGGATGCCAAAATCCAGATGTAAGTGTTCCAGTTTTTGAACATTTTTCAGAAGCCAAATGTCTGATGTGGTTGTCGGCTATTGTTTCCAGGGCGCCTGCGCCAATCAGAATCTGCGCCTTGGTTTTCAAACATTTTGGAAGTCAAACGGACTTCCGGAACAGATTATGTTTGAGAACCAAGGTACCACTGCATACAATATACTATGGCAGTCACACTATATGCTCAGTTAGAAAGCAGTGGCTTGCTTTGTACACATTAGAAGTGGATTATGCAACATATTTTTACGGGGGGATGTCACTGCAAGGTGGAGTCCCCCCCTTTCTTTATTCATGATTATAAATGTATAAATGTCACACAGTGGGAAATGGTATATGTGCACTGAACACTGGTATATGTGCCCCTGGATGCAATAATGCTATTTTATTGCAATACACACAAAAGGGAAACAGAAAGGTCCATGGCTATTACTAGCTCAACTCTTTCCCATATCAGCATTTTATATAATAATGACTTGCAGCCTGAAAATCCCACAGAATATAAAAATAACACATGGGTTTGGATCCTAAGCCTTGATTCAATGAATGGAAGGGCTCCTTACATTCAAGGAAGGCTTTCAGTCCATGGTGGATCCAACTGGCAGAAGGATAGAGATAATTTCCACTCATTCCCCTCTTCCTCTGAAGCATCTCTCCTCCGTTGTTGGTAGAGAGATACTCCCACTGGTGGAAAGAAATCTGAACTCCAAGTGTCGTATTCAACTAAGTTGAGTAGACCCATTGAAATTACCAGACTTAACTTCATCATTTATCATTAATTAAAATGGGACTACTCTGAGTTAAACTTAGTGGAACCTTCCATGTACTTTAGGAGAAAGCTCCCAAGAGGCATCACCCTAAACATCAGTGCCTTTGTGAAATCAAATACTAATTTTCACTCTTATAATTACATGCCCAGCATTTTTCATGCCTCGTGCTACAAAAAGGGTGAACACGGCCATTCTTGACAGCCTTGGAAGCAAAGGATCAAGAAGCAAATATGGACACGAAGAGGTGAGCAACAGCCAGCACAGCCATTTCAATGTACAGGTATGTATCACTTCACACTGCCGTAAATAGCCCTGAAGCTATTTACAGGGACAACAGCACACAATAATCAATGAAAGTCCATTTACAGTGAAACAAATATACTAAAAGTATTTGTCTGCAAAAATCACCCAACAACATAAATAATCACCCCATCCACATAAGGATGAAAATAACAAAATACGTAATGAAAAGATTGATCACTGACACTGTCCAAATGATTTGGAGAATAGAAATATCTTTGCCTGGTGCTGGAAGGATGACAAAGTCAACCTTTGAAATATAATTTTCTTTCAATGGTCTTATATCCTTCTCTTCCTCCTCCTATTATTGTTAGTAATAGTATATTACTAGTGAGCCAGTGTGGTGTAGTGGTTAAGAGCGGTAGTCTCGTAATCTGGGGAACCGGGTTTGAGTCTCCGCTCCTCCACATGCAGCTGCTGGGTGACCTTGGGCGAGTCACACTTCTTTGAAGTCTCTCAGCCCCACTCACCTCACAGAGTGTTTGTTGTGGGGGAGGAAGGGAAAGGAGAATGTTAGCCGCTTTGAGACTCCTTAAAGGGAGTGAAAGGCGGGATATCAAATCCAAACTCTTCTTCTTCTTCTTCTATATTAAACAAGTTATTGGTTTATTATACAAAAAGTTCTTCAAGTGATTTACAACATATTTAAATACAAAAGCATAAGTAACAGTAAGTTATGATATGAACACATTTACACAAAAGCATGTGCAATTCAGTAAAAGCAATAATACCCCCCTCGCCCATTGCAGGAGCAGAAAGCTTTAGCAGCACACAAGCTAGGAATGTCATCATTGTCCATCAAAAACCTGAGGGGAAATGTTAAGTTTTTACCTGATGAATATCAGTGGGAGCAGTGAACGGCTAACAATATAAATGAATAAGATGATCATAAATTACAATTAAAATAAATAAAAACATCATTCACACAACCAGAGGAGCCAACTCTTAGGGGCTGTGGGGGCTTTCACCACCACAATAAAATATTTGATGGGGCTGGCCCCCCACAAAGTTGATGGGAGTCTCCATCAAATGGTGTTTGTGCACTGCATCATGTGATCGATTATGCAGGGCGGGGCTTACCTGGGCCCCCACAATATTTTATTCAAGTTGGCACCACTGCACAAAATTGCAACAAAACTGCCACAGAGGTGGAAGATTTAGGGTTCATCTATATGCCCACTTGTCTCATACCTAGAAAGCACGGTTTTATACTTGACCCCCCTGATTCTTTCCCAAGGAAAACCTGCTCTTTAGTTCTAAATCGGAGCAAACATCAATCCAGAGAAAACCCAGAGCGATTTTCCCCAGGAGAAAGCAGCTGGACAAAAGGAAGTATGGATGAGCCCTTAATAATTACATTCCAAAGGCCTGGAAAGGTTTTTTAACTATGCCTATGTATTGCTAACATGTGGGGTAGCCAAACTTGCAATTCCACACCCACAGCGCCTAGTGTAAAGGGTGCCACCGCCACGTTGACCAAAAAGGTTATTTGGGCAACTTCTATTTGTAATGGGAAATCAAATTATTTAGTTTGTTTGTGAGATAGACAACTGGCTGGATCTTGTTTTTCATTCAGGCTGATGGGAAAGTTTGTGTCACAAAATTAAATTGCAAGAGGCACATGAGGCTTTGGCCTTGAAAAATGTGCTGTCTCCCCAATTGCTTTCCTGAATGTGGCCAAGTATCAAAGAGCAACATCTGCCCTCATTTTAGCTTTAACAGCAAGATGTTGCTTTAGGGTGGTTCTTTAAGATGATCGCTGCCTTCAGGCTTAGTTAAGGCTTTGAACTATGTAGATGCTTGCTGTTCAAAGCCTTTCTTCTCTGCTTCCCCACCCCCTCAGAAAAAGCAGAAGCTAACAGTTGCCATATTTTTCACTTTTACATCCAGATGCACTGCCCCACCTTTCATATCCTCTCTCTCTTCTCTCCTCTTCTCTCTCACCTACCCACCCGGCTTCTGCAACCAGTCTCGTAAAACTATCAACCAAACACAACTGAATGTCACATACACACACACTTAAAAATAACATTGTCATCTTGGCTTCTTTCTTGTTATCTGGTTGACAGGAAGCAGTTAATAGAAACAATGTGCTCTGCCACTTAAAAAGAATTGGGAATTTTAAAAAAAGAAATCTATCAGACGCAAAAATATTTCGTGCTTAACAGAGACATGCATCACACACAGAGAAAGACACACACAGAGAGAGAGAGAGGGAGGGGGAGAGAGAGAGAGAGAGAGAGAGAGAGAGAGAGAGAGAGAGAGAGAGAGACATAAAGAGTTTAGATCTGAGTTTTAAGTAGGTGGAAAAGTATATGACATTGTTGCAATAATTTTGCTCCATGCCAGTGGCAGGGGAATGTGATCCACCACTAGGTATGTTTTCACAAAGGGCTTGGAAAATATTTGAGCAGGGCCTCTTGTACAGTATGCCATTTTTACAATCTAAGTTTTTCTTGGAGGCTACTTTCCGTGTTGGTGCTACTTAAAATTTTGAGATGTGAAGGTTGGATACAGGAAGTGGGGGTGGTGGGGGCTCTATATTTTCCAAGGCTCAAAAAAGAAAGAAAGAAAGCAAGAAAGCAAGAAAGAAAGAAAGAGAGAGAGAGAGAGAGAAAGAAAGAAAGAAAGAAAAGGAAGTGGAGACTTATTTTTTAATGGTAGAAAAATTGAAATTATTCTTTTGCAGGCAGGGAAATACAGAAGTAAAATAATTTTAAAGACTATATAAAATAATGCTCCTTCCCCTAATAATATGGTTCAGGCTCCCATTCCTGCCAGAACACAGTTGAGTGGGGCCCTGTCAGTGTGCCAGCCAACCTGCAAACTCTTCTACACTCCAAGCCTACTTCTCTCATCCCTAGGTATGGACTGGATGGATCTTGATGCCTCCCCACCCCCCAGTTACATGCCATGTTTGGACTTCCCCTGAAGACACGGGGTGTAAACACAGGGCCTAGGTACATTGTCTGCTTTTCAGATCTTTGCATGATTAGTGTCAAGGTCTGGAAAGAGTTTTTGGGAATTTGGTTGAATAAAATTAGAAACTCCATGACTGAGAATTCTGAGAGAGGTTTTCAAGTGTGTTCTCCTGAAGGTGCTTTAAAACCTTATTCAGAGCTTTTCCTAATTACACACAGGTCTCAAAAGCAGTCAATAAGCCTAGGGATGTTGTGTGGGGGACTTGCATGCTTGCTTCCACCACCTCATCTATTTCTTTTACGCGTTGTGCATTCTGCTGAATGCCTCAACATAGCTCCTTTCCATGCTGCCTTTAAGTTTTGAGATGAGGTCTTTGCAAGGTGTCCTCAGTGGGACCCAGTCCACACCACCTTTCAGGGGGAGAGGACAAAGTGGGCAAAGAGTGGTGCTCCATAAGTTTTGATTTCACTTTGGAAACCAAAGTGAGTGCTGCTGTTGAGTGCAGACCATTTTCCTTCCCCTCTGCTTTTGCCTTGTCTTACCCTCCACTGCATAGGAATCAGGTGTGATAGGTGAGGAACAGCTGGTTTGCACTGCAGACATGCCAGGGTGGCCCATTGCTTCTCATGAAAAAGAACAGATGCTCATTAAGGTGTGGAAAGGCAACCACTGCTCTGCTTTCCTATGGAAGACACCATTGCCTTCTGATTTCAGCTATAGATACACAGTTTCCCCAGTGCTTCCATTTACAGAACTATTTGAAAGCATGTTTTTTTTTAAAAAAACATGAGTGTCTCTAGATCCCCTGCACTCTTTACAAGCTGTAAGTTACATTAGCATGAGAATCGGTCATGCTGGGAATTTATGTAGAAAACACAGATCTTGGGCCATACTGACCTGCCAAGTTAAACCTTCATTTGTTTGCAATAACCATGTTGTGTAATTCCAGAAGCATGGAAGAAATATTACCCAGCCTCCAAACCATTAGCAAATGTGCTAACAGGAAGACTTTTCCACTGGGTTTAACACCTTGCTCCCAACAGTTTTAAACAAGGAAAGTGAGAAGGTGACACACAAAATGACTTACTGGACAAAGGTTAAGATTTGAATGTTCTAGGTTTTGATTACTGAAAGACTATTTCAGCACCTTATCCTTTCAACTAGCCATCTTCAAATATCTAATGGGCTGTAACATGGCAGACGGAGCAGGCTTGTTTTCTCCTGCTCCGGAGGGTAGGACCCAAACCAATGGATTCAAGTTACAAGAAAGAACATTCCAACTAACCATCAGGAAGAGCTTTCTGACAGTAAGAGCTGTTCAACAGTGGAACAGATTCCCACAAGAGGTGGTAGAATCTCCTTCCTTGGAGGTTTTCAAGCAGAGGTTGGATGGCCATCAGTCATGTGTGATCTAGTTGACATTCCTTCATTGCAGGAGGCTGGACTCGATGACCCTTGGGGTCCCTTCCAACTGTACAATTCTGTGATTCTATGATGATTGACCTATTCAAAAATCCAGTTCCCACACAGAATTAGAATATCATGGGAATGGCTGGCCCTCCCCGTCCAACATGCCCTTCCAGCCAACCTGCTTTCCTCCCCACATTAGAGAGCAAACATCTGCTCTGGACAGCCTGGTTTACTTCTGGAGGTTTCTCGTAATTTTAAACTCTGCTCATGTGGTATAGTTATGGACAATGGGGATGGGTGGTTGGAGCAAGGTGGCTGGATAAATAGACAACTACTTGATCCTCTGCTTGTCCTGTTCTAGAATATACTAGAAGAGTCTATCCATGGCTTCAGTTTGTTTTGGAGGGAATAAGGTCTACTTCCAATGTAATATATTCTTCCTCAGGTATTCTTCTGACACACAAAAAATGGCCCTCGGTTTTCTGTTTATGGTTATAGTTGCCTCACTATACCTAGTTCACTATACCTGCATAGAATTTCAGACTGACTTTTGTGAGAAAGAATGTTGAATGCCATTTTATTATTCCTCAATAATACTTATACCCTACTTAATATGCAAAACCTTAATCTGTCTTGAGGAAAACAAAATAAGATCACTTTAAAAAAATCTATAAGCAATACAAAGAAATACATCAATAAAAAGTTCAATAAACATTCAGCAAAGCATCAAAAAATAATAAAACAAAGCAGTTTGATGAACCTTTAGAAGACACATTTTATAGGTAAATCTAGAGTGGGCCACAAAGAAGCAAAAGAACAGCCAATAATTTATTGGTGGCTTTTTGAAGAAAAGAGAGCAAATATGGTATTCCCATGACTGCAACGGTCCTTGTAAACAGGAACAAGATTTTCATACACTATCTCAGGGAACATATAAATCCATTCCTTTAGAGAACATTAACACGTAAATCACAGTCACGCTCATTTGAGGGTGGAGGTTACTATTTAACCAGAACTCTGTGTGCATCATCGTGAACAAGACAGAATGCTGTTTTGGCAAGCAGAAACGCTGCACATGTTGTTTTGAGTCCACAGTGGCTTCCAAAGTGAAGCACAATTCTTTCAATTTTCTGTGGTGGCCGAGACTGTATTACTAACAGGAGGGCTCATGAAAGGGAGAGGAAACGAAAAGAACAGAAAGAGCTTAACATGACCCAGGCTGGAATTTTAACAGGATGGCCAAACGGTGGGTCTTGTTAGTCAGTGCACAATGTGTTCTATTAATAATGATACACAAACTATCATTTTGGAATGGTGTTAAGTTAGTACTAATAGAGTGAAAAGGATACCTGGCCTGGAATCATAGAATCACAGAATTGAAGAGTTGGAAGGGACCCTGAGGGTCTCTTGTGGACCTCCAAGGAAGCGGAAGATTCAGGAGCCGAAAGAAAATACTTATTCACACAGCAGATAATTAAACTTTTGAATTTGCTCCAGCAGGCAGTGATGGCCACCAACCTGGATAGCCATAAAATACATATTCACTAGCCATGATTGTTATGCTTCTCCTCCACAGACGGTGGCAATTGGCTTCTTAATACCATTGGTGGAAATCATAGGAAGCCACACTCAGGTCCTGCTTGGAGGCTTTCTATAAGCATCTGGTTGATCACCACAAGAACAAGTTGCTAGACTAAATGGGCCATTGGTCTGATCCGGCATGATCTTATTTTGAAGCCTTAGAACTTATCATCATCATCATCACCATCATCATCAATATAAGATATTTTCTTCTGATGTTTGAAATGTGAGTCCACATTTTTATAAAGCCTTCAGTGAACAGCCAGGAAAGTGGTTCTTCCCAAGAGATATATAGAAGAAAACAAGGGAAAGAAATTGATGGCAACTCACTAACACCTAACACAATGCTGTTTATTTTTATACATTGTTTTTTCATACAAAAGTCTCACAAAATGGTTCAAGTTAATCTATACCCATGCCTGTAGACTATAAGCAAACTATTTCATATGCAGGAAGCATCTGTCGATGCTGGAGGGCAGGGGGTGAAGTGAGAAACAATGGTGCAGTTTAAGGGGGAATGATTGACTGCAGGGAAATCAGGAAGTTCAGGCTGGAGGTGAGATCCACAAGTCCCACTTTAAACATTAATTGCAGGGAATCAGAAGTGTAAGGTACTAGTGCTAATGCAAACTCTACAATTCAAGTAATGTATGAAAAGGCTTTGATTATTTTTTTAAGAAAAACGAAGAAGCCATGTCTTATTCAATAGTGCTTGCCGTCAGATGGAATTAAGCTTGGTTAGAAAAGCAGGCTGAAGAGGGTATTTCAGCACTGATGAGAGCAGAGAATAAGCATCAGTCTTGGATCATTACAGCAGGCAACCCACTGGTGGTGCAACGGCCAAACTACACGTGATGCTTATCTGCACGTACTTTGAGAACAAACTTTTTCTTTCACACAATGTCAGGTCAGGATGCAGGAGTGGGGGGTGAGATCTATGTGAAGACCCTGGAATGGGGTGGGAGGGATTCACTCCTTCCTGCAATGCAAACTGCATGTGGAGGGACTGTTGCAGATTGGTACTATAGCCGGGGACAAGAGTTAAAGCCCCCCACAATCCCCCCCATACCAGTTTCCCAGTCTGGATCCGGGTCCCCATGCTGCCAATTTGTGATAAACGTGACGTGCAGTTTGGCCCTTAGCAAGAGAAGTAGCAGCAGCAGTACAATATTTGCAGAGCTAAAATATTATGTGATTTGACTGCTACTTTGAGAGCCAACAGGCATTTGCATTAATAAGCAACTATGTGCGTTCTACAGCTAAGAATTTAGCTATCATTCCTTTCTGCCTGGATTAAAAGTTATGCGAAACCTGGAGGGACTTCCGGGTTAGCGCGATCGGCTAATGGCGGATTCCCTCCGAGCTCCGGAGGGAATCGGCTTGACAGGGGCTGGGTCTTGCCGTGCCGGCGACACGGGGACCCTCAAAAACCACGGGCATAGGAGCCCGTGGACATGGTGACTCGGCGGGCATCGTTAAGCGCCCTCCCGACTCGCGAAGGAGCCTTTTTAAAGGCTACGGAACGGGTGCCGGGGAGCGGCGTGGTGCTGTGAGTCTTCTGCTTCCCCTGCCGAGCGAAGCCGCATGCCATTTGTCGGAGAGCGCTGACTTCTTCCTATTAAAATTTGGACTTAAAATCAAGAACAACAACCCGTGAGTAATTGGAAATTGGATTACAAATAATTTGATTTTGAATTTGGCACGAGCGGGGGAGGTGAAAAAAAGGGAAGTCCGCCCCCCCCTTATTGTAAACAGTCTGAAGCAAGGAGCTGTCAACTAAGGTTGCGTGAAGAATTGGGGCAATTCGATAAAAGATATAAATTCCACAGATTTAAAGGACTAAGTTAATGTGCCGGAGGACAAAAGTTTAATTATTTGGACTAAGTACCACCTTTCTCAAGCCCGGGAGTAACCCGTGAAAAGAGCCTGCAGAGGATTTATAGAAAACTTTTGACAGCTGTCAAATTAGCTGTCAAAGCCGGAAAAATCAAAGCTTAAATTCTAACCGGCTATACTGCTACAAAATATTGAAAGTAAAGAAAGACTGATACAAATAAACTTGATTTTTGGATCGGAAGGGAAAAGAAATACTAAGTAACTAGAATCCCTCTAGAGGGGATTCTTGGATATTACAAGAATGGAACTAGGTCGGGAAATACGAGCTGACTTGCAAGAGCTTATTTTTCTCATGGGAAAGCTGCAAGAGAGGATAGAGCAAGGCCATGTTTTGTCTACAAGTCCTACGAAACCGAAGTTAACAGAAAATATACCTACTGAGTTGGAAAGGGACTTGATGCTCAAAACACAGGCAGCTGGACAAGAAAAGAAACCAAAGACTAAGACATCAGCTGAACAGGAGGAGCAGAAAGAAGGGGTGGCTGAAAAGTTACAGAAGATAAAAGAGAGCCGGAGACCTGCCAAGAAGAACTCCAATTCGACTAAGATGAAAACTGGATTATTTGGGACATATAGACTTAAGAAACAGAGTTGGAGCTCTACCTCTAAACAAGTAGGCCTTGCTGGAAGAAATATGGTTAACATGGAGAAGGTACTTTCCCGACCTGGGGCGTTCAATATGAAAGATTTTCGAAGAAGCCGGCGGAAAGGGACTGAGAGAGATCCGAGAGCCTCGGACGTAAGGTCACCAGGCTAAAAAGATGGACTAATTGGACTTTGGTTTGGGATTGAAACCGGGAAGAGAAGGGTGGGGTTTAGAAGTCCAAAGGGGGTCTGATTTTTATTTTGCAGTGTAAAACTATATGCTCTTTATTATTATAAGAATGGGGAATCTGTGGATGGGAATTAGGGACAATCTTAGGGAAGGTATTTTATTATTTGTTTTTATATCTCTTTTTTTTTTATCTCTTTTTATGTATGATTAAGGTATATATTCTAAAAATTGCTAAATAATCTAAATTAATGGATAATAATGAATTAAGGTTGAAAATTATTATAAAGAATCACATTAACAATTTATGGTTAAGTAAATTAATAAATTATGATTAGGACATTAAGGATAAAAACTTGCTTGAATAAACAATCGGAGTTGGAATACAATAAGGGGAGGCGTGGGGAAGTCATGAAAAGAAGTTATTGAAAATGAGACCTAAAAGGTGGAATTTTTTTTTTTTTTTATGTCGTGTTTTTGTGTTATTTTTGTGTGTGTTTTTGTTTTTGTTTTTTTTTTGTAACCTTTTGAAACTTTAATAAAGATTATTTAAAAAAATAAAAATAAAAGTTATGCGAAACCTGACAGGCTGCAGAGGCTTTAATTTAAAATAGTTCCGTAAAGGACCATATTATTCCACAAATCTGAATTTTTGCTATACAAAAGCATCGCTAAGGGTTTTCACCAGTGAGGCCTAATGAAGTGTGATGTCACAACAGCAGCCTTACTAAAACTTAGGATGAGACATAGTCTCATGCTTTTTGTTCATGAAAACCTCCTATCTCTTCTCAAAACTATTTTAAGAGAAGAAGAAGAAGCAGAAAAAGCCAGCGAACGCAGAGCCTGTAGGGCTCCAAAGGGGGGGGGGGGCATGGCTTACTGACATGGCCCATTTCCTTGGAGATAGCTGTGAAGAGTTATTTTATTTTGGAAAGTCAGAAGGGCGAGGGCTCTCTGTCAACATGGGACAGGCAATGAGGCAATTTACCGCCTCGTGAAGCCTGTGTAGAATAATGCACTGAAGTCAGAGTCAGTTTTTTTATGGAATGTATGACTGGAACAAGAGGCCAGACTATATACGACCCATTAATTTCCCCGCCATCAGTGATATGATGCAATTAGGAATACACCCACAGCACCTGCGTGCATTGTAGCACAGCAGGGCACCTCTGTCAATGACCTTTTCATAGCTCTACACTGTATTTACACAGTCACTAACCAGATTAGGGTTGCTGTGCAGCTGTTTTCGTTCTATTGTTCATGGGTGGCTTTCAAATACTAGCCTTGCCAGGATCCTTGAAACAACAGGATGAATCTCCTTCAGGGATACTTCCAGCCACATTCTTTCAGTGAAAGGAAGCGGTGTTTTCTGTCTTGCCGTCCTTGAACTCTCAGGCTTTTTATGTCCCCGACTTACTGTAAAATGAAACAGATCAATCATATATAATAATATAATATAATATAATATAATATAATATAATATAATATATTGGTCTGCCCCCTCCCTTTAATGCACCCACCTTAAGATACAACATAGACATTTCAGATCACCAAGAAAACTGGCAAATCTAGAAACAAGCAAAGCCTCATTTACTTAAAAGCTGAAAGTTTGGGCCAGTGTAATGCCTGCACTCTCTTGGGAACAAAAAATTGTTGTGCCCCGAATGGAAAACAAAAGTTTTGCCCATGCAGTTTCCCAACAAAGAGGGGATATAGTGAGCTAAGCTGTGCAGATGTCATCAGTCATGAACCCGTCTGAGAATGACTGCTGCTGAAGCAACATCTGAGGTTGGATCTCACAAAGTATGCAATCTGGGCCCTACATGGCCCTGTCCAGGGTACCCTGGCCTTGCCTCTGCTGAAGTCAGTGATCACAAGAGAACACACAGAGAGACCTTCATCCTCCATCTAGGCAAGCAAGAGGCATGGCCTCATACAAGGACACATTCCAGCCAGGTGAAGGTACTCAAGGAGAGTGCAGAGCAGGGCCAGTGAGGAATGCCACCTGGAGGGTTGGACAAAGAGAACTGAAAGGCTACATTTGGACCCTAGAACTGAGGGTCTTTACCTCTGCTGTATATGTTTCCCACTATGTTCAATGGTGCTGACTCCAAGGTAAGCGCCATAGGATTTCGGCCTTGATAAATCAATATGACATAACAGGCATCACTGAAACCTGGTGGGATAAGTCCCACGATTGGAATGTAATAATGGAGGGATACAATCTATTTCAGAGAAACAGACCAGACAAGAAAGGAGGAGGAGTGGGGTTATATGTCAGGGATGTGTATACCTGTGAAGAGATCCAAGATTTAGAACCTCAAAGCCAAAGTGAGAGCATTTGGGTCAAAATTAAGGGAGAGAAGAATAACAGTGAGGAGAGAAGAATAACAGTGACCTCATTGTGGGAGTTTACTATAGATCCCCAAGCCAAACAGAGGACATAGATGATGCCTTCCTGGAACAGATGGCCAAGCATGCAAAAGGAAGGGAGATAGTAGTAATGGGGGACTTCAATTACCCAGATATTTGTTGGATGTCAAACTCAGCCAAGAGCATAAGGTCAAACAGATTCCTCACAGGCCTTGCAGACAACTTCATTGTCCAGAAAGTGGGAGAAGCAACAAGAGGAACAGCCATTTTAGATCTGGTCCTAACCAATGTTGATGACCTGGTTAGTGGGGTAGAAGTGGAAGGATCATTAGGCGCGAGTGATCATGCTCTTCTGAAGTTTACTATACAGCGGAAAGGAGCAGCCAAGCATACTAGGACTCAATTTCTTGACTTTAAGAAAGCCAACTTCATAAAACTTAGGGAAGTGCTGGGTGAGATTCCATGGACAGTGATACTAAAAGGAAAGGGAGTTCAAGATGGCTGGGAGTTTGTTAAGAGGGAGATAGTAAAAGCACAACTTCAGGCAATACCAATGAGATGGAAACATGGAAGGTGCCTAAAGAAGCCAGGGTGGCTATCTAAAGAACTTTTAACTGAGTTAAGATTAAAAAAGGATGTGTACAAAAAATGGAAAAGGGGGAAAACCACCAAAGAGGAATTCAAACAAATAGCCACCATGTGTAGTCAGAAAAGCTAAAGCACAGAATGAACTCAGGCTTGCTAGAGAGGTTAAAAGCAACAAAAAAGGCTTTTATGGGTATGTTCGTAGCAAAAGGAAGAACAAAGAAACAGTGGGGTCACTCAGAGGAGAAGATGGTGAAATGCAAACAGGGGACACAGAAAGGGCTGAACTCCTCAATGCCTTCTTTGCCTCAGTCTTCTCCGATAAAGAAAACAATACCCGACCTGAAGAATTTGGAGCAAATGATTCAGCAGAGGAAACACAGCCCAGAATAACTAAGGAGATAGTACAAGAATACTTGGCTAGTTTAGATGTATTCAAGTCTCCAGGGCCAGATGAACTGCATCCAAGAGTATTAAAAGAACTTGCAGATGTGATCTCAGAACCACTGGCAGTCATCTTTGAGAATTCCTGGAGAACAGGCGAAGTCCCGGCAGACTGGAGGAGGGCAAATGTTGTCCCTATTTTCAAAAAGGGGGAAAGAGAGGACCCAAATAATTACCGCCCAGTCAGTCTGACATCAATACCAGGGAAGATTCTGGAGCAGATCATTAAGCAAACAGTCTGTGAGCACCTAGAAAGGAATGCTGTGATCACCAATAGTCAGCATGGATTTCTGAAAAATAAGTCATGTCAGACTAATCTGATCTCGTTTTTTGACAGAATTACAAGCCTGGTAGATGAAGGGAACGCAGTGGATGTAGCCTACCTTGATTTCAGCAAGGCATTTGACAAGGTGCCCCATGATATTCTTGTAAAGAAGCTGGTAAAATGCGGTCTTGACTATGCTACCACACAGTGGATTTGTAACTGGCTGACTGACCGAACCCAAAGGGTGCTCATCAATGGTTCCTCTTCATCCTGGAGAAGAGTGACTAGTGGGGTGCCACAGGGTTCTGTCTTGGGCCGGGTCTTATTCAACATCTTTATCAACGACTTGGATGATGGACTCAAGGGCATCCTGATCAAATTTGCAGATGACACCAAACTGGGAGGCGTGGCTAACACCCCAGAGGACAGGATCACACTTCAAAACGACCTTGACAGATTAGAGAACTGGGCCAAAACAAACAAGATGAATTTTAACAGGGAGAAATGTAAAGTATTGCACTTGGGCAAAAAAAATGAGAGGCACAAATACAAGATGGGGGACACCTGGCTTGAGAGCAGTACATGTGAAAAGGATCTAGGAGTCTTGGTTGACCACAAACTTGACATGAGCCAACAGTGTGACACGGCAGCTAAAAAGGCCAATGCAATTCTGGGCCTCATCAATAGGAGTATAGCATCTAGATCAAGGGAAGTAATAGTGCCACTGTATTCTACTCTGGTCAGACCTCACCTGGAGTACTGTGTCCAGTTCTGGGCACCACAGTTCAAGAGGGACACTGACAAACTGGAACGTGTCCAGAGGAGGGCAACCAAAATGGTCAAAGGCCTGGAAACGATGCCTTATGAGGAACGGCTAAGGGAGCTGGGCATGTTTAGCCTGGAGAAGAGGAGGTTAGGGGGTGATATGATAGCCATGTTCAAATATATAAAAGGATGTCACATAGAGGAGGGAGAAAGGTTGTTTTCTGCTGCTCCAGAGAAGCGGACATGGAGCAATAGATCCAAACTACAAGAAAGAAGAGTCCACCTAAACATTAGGAAGAACTTCCTGACAGTAAGAGCTGTTTGACAGTGGAATTTGCTGCCAAGGAGTGTGGTGGAGTCTCCTTCTTTGGAAGTCTTTAAGCAGAGGCTTGACAACCATATGTCAGGAGTGCTCTGATGGTGTTTCCTGCTTGGCAGGGGGTTGGACTCGATGGCCCTTGTGGTCTCTTCCAACTCTATGATTCTATGAATAGGATTGATTAATTGGTTAATCCTGCCTATCAAAATGCTGCCCTCACATTTCCTGGCTGGCGTGGCTAATTTACTTCTATTCTTCCTTGCCTTCATAGTTTTTCTTACAGTATCTGACTTTTCTGACATAGGAAATAAAACTGCACAGAAGAAATATACTGTATATTATTTCAAGATGTCAGTTCTGCTCCTTGCGAATGATCCAGCATTCCAGGCCACATAATGGCTGGCATTGTTATGACTTCATATTCATATTGTTGGGGTGTTAATGCATTGTTGTACGTTTGGCCATCTTGATTACTAGGAACAAGGCCAGAGGGGGAAACATGGCAGAGCAGATCCCTGACAGCCAAAAGTTTTACATCAAATAATTTACTAAGAAGCCATGTACCTTTTACAAATTATTCTGAATAATATAAGAAAACTGTAATACTGGGTTTTAATTTTTGGGAAAAAGAAAAAGAAAAAGAAAAAGAAAAAGAAAGAAAGAAAGAAAGAAAGAAAGAAAGAAAGAAAGAAAGAAAGAAATGATTTTTACCTCTGAAATGATTAGAGGCACTCTCTAATGACTGTACTTAAAAACATGCAACACAAGACTTTTTTTTTAAAAAAAAGATTCCCCTGCAATAGGATCTCTGAGCCAGAAAATCTTGGGCTAGATTCCCATGCTGAGAGTACACATTTCCTCTTTGGCAACAGGCAGTGCATCTTAACCTGTCTTGATTGCTTTAATGTCCTGAGGGAGCGCTTCTTATTTAATTAAGAATTAATTTCCTCTATTTAGCCATTTTGGGGCCAGTTCATATGCAATCAAATAGCATAAGATCTACAGTCTGATAAATCATTGCTCTCAGGTAAGGCCCCAAGAGTTCAGATGTTTATCAATACATTGCAACCCTGTAAAATATGACTGGAAACCAGGCCAAAATCAGACTTGCTGATGAAATTTCCAGTGTTTCCTATTTTGGTTAAGAATCTTAAATGTCATTCAGACTGTTCCCTATTCTTCCAAGGACATGGCAATTTGTTTTTTCAACTGACACCCTGATTGTAACACTTGATTGAAAACAAAGACTCATTGACTTCTATGAAACATATTGCCAGTTTGCCATATAGGCAAATGGAGGACTACATATGGAGAAGTGAAAGCGGATTATCAGGTATTGATGTCTCAGGGAGATCAAATTATTCTTCAAATTTTATCTTAGTCATCAATTATTTGGTGGTAGCAGGATATGTGTACAGAAAGTTGCTGACTTTCCAACTCAGTGTGCGCAAATGAAGGGTTTTATCTAAAGTAGATCAGCAGTGAAGAGCTGGTTGAAGATAATTGGTATATCTGGTATAATAATCAGAAAAGACTTTGAAGCAATGTGCAAGGCAAAAGTAACATGCCTTAGGCATGGGGTGAATGAATCCATACTGTAGGAGTTCACAAAATGTTTATCGGGCAGCTTCAAGGCAGTGGCGGAGCTTCATCCTCTGGCACCAGTGGCAGAGAGCAGGCAGGGGAGGGACTGGTGTGTGTACCAGGGGCTGGGCGCGCTGCCCGCAGGGGTGTAGCACGCATCCTGGGGATGAGGGGAGGCGCCGCCTGCAGGGGTGGGGGGGCAGCTGCGATGGCACTCTGGGGATCACACTGCTGGGGGTGGGGCGCTCCCCCCCACTCCTCTTCCTCTGCCAGTGCTTCAAGGTAACTCCAGCTCAAAACTCAACCTCCATTTCACACACCAGTGCCTCTCCTTTCCTAAGCTTGTGGAATAGGAGCCGCTGTAATGCTTTGAACCCCTCCATTGTAGGCTGAGGTATAAATGTGTAAATAACCATATATCGTAAAGACACCACAGTCTCCACTGTGCCTCATTTCCAAGGGAAACACAAACCCTGGTTAAGTGCCTGGAACCCCTAGAATCTTGTACTGCTCAGAGATTGGGATAGCGTGCAACAATATGTTGTGCTCCAAACTCCCATGAGCCCCAGCCAGCATGGCAAATAGTCAGAAGTGATGGGAGTCAAAGTCCAACACCATCCAGAGACCTCCGTGTTGGCTATGAATGATTTTAAAAGACTCACAAAAAGAAAGGGCACTCAACTGTTAAACCACACTCAACTGATTTTGTGAAGAGACTAACTCAGAGGAGGTATTCTCAGCTGAAATAAGTGCCTGCTGTACAAAGGGGGGGGGTTTACCTTCCCATTGGCTCATCTTCTCCATTCCCAGCATTGTGCTGACCTCCGCACTGTGTCACAAATCCGTCCCACAAGGCACAACACAGCTGCAACAGCAGCAACAGCTTAAAGGTTTGCAAGGCAGGAGGCAAACATCTAATTGAGTTTTCTAAAGCTTTGGAGTGAAGCTCCCACTGTACACATCCAATGGTCATTGTTATCCAGGTGTTATTCATATAACCAAAACCATTCCAAGTATTGATTTCTAAAAGACTCACTATGCCAATGAAGGGCGGGGAGAGGAATCACATCATGATCAACCTAAATTCAATAATATTCCATATTTATGTTGAAAGTCATAATTAGGCCCCTTTTCTCCATCCTTATTTGTTCAGCTGTCACAGGGGTCAAGAGGCATTTGATGCCATCAGGAAAATAACAGAAAGAGGAATCTTGGAGTTACAGATGTAATGCAGCCCCTAGCTACTAAAGAAAATAAATGAAGGCTGGAATTTAACATCCTCTTTGTTGGCTTGAAGTAATTGTAGAAGGTTCTTGGAAAGGTCATTTCACTTAAAGGAAAAAAACCCCATTTCAGAACCATTTTTCCCTCCAGAAATTCCAGTTATCTTTGTAAACACCATCAGTCTTCTCCCACAAAGGGTTCATTCCCAGTTTTGGCTTATCTCTGCAATCCACCACTCAGGAGAAGTGTGTATACTCTACAGGCACTCAGGAGTAATTGATTCTTGCGCCTTTTCAATCCAGACATCTTAAATGGGAGTAAAACTCAACCATTACAAGAACCCATGTTTTTTGTAGTATGGCTATAAAAATGCTGCTGATTGCTTTTGCTCCCCCTGTATTTTAAAGATCAAGCTGAAAGTGTGATTTTTGTACACCTAGGCTATAAAACCTTATCACATCAGAGACAAAGGTTCAGCATAGTCCTCTCCTTGCTATTTTAGTTGCTACCTGGAGAGAATTCTCCATGCATAGGAGCATTCAAAATTGTTTTCAAAGTGGTACATTTAATTTTAGTAACTCCAAACACTTCCACCTCAATCTGATGCATGTGTAAATTCAGCTGAACTGTTGAAAAGGCTACTCTGATAAAGATCAGCAAAATGCATTGGGAAATAGTAAATAAATATGGAACCTTATTAGTTTTGCTATTGCATTTTTATTTTCTGGTTTTCTTTTGGAGGGTGGTTCATTCCCCTCTTTGTCTGGTCACCTGTATGCAATCCCAGCACATTATTGCTCGTGCTGTGATATTACACATCCTTAAATTGTCTCTTGAAACATGTCATGAAGGAGTAACTTTGATCCAATGCCGTGGCAACAACCTAAATCATTAAACTTGGCCAGATCACAAAATCTAGACCTGTTTGACTACTTGGCCTACAAAGTGGAATTTTTATTCAAAGGCCACTTTGATGAAGTGAGCTCCATCAGCAATGTTCCCATGACACGGAATGTCTGATATAATGAAATACAGTTGAATACAAAGTTCAGTTGAGCCTGCCTCTAGCATCCCATGGTTTGGCTTTGTAGAAAGCAGTAAGTAGGTGGCATTCCACTAAGCTTTACTCAGAGTAGCCTAAGGTTAATTAATTTCAGTAGGTCTACCTTAAGTCAAACTTAGCTTAGTACAACCCAGAATGTCTGGTAGCCTAGAAAGCTCAGTTCTGCTGCCTCTGGAAACCCCTCTCTTTGCCTGCTTGGCACCACGATGTTCAAAATGCAGGGAAAGGAGGATAATTCACTCACCTTCCTAGCAGTTCTGCTAGGAAGAAAGGGTAGAGTGCAAGGACACACTCTAAAACGTATATACCCAAGCACAGTGCACACATCAAAACACTTCCATTCCCAAGCTTTTTTTATGCCTGTATGGTTTGTGGTGAAGTTTTACAGCTGCAAATGCAGTACAGTGTAGATGGTCTGTTCCTCTTTGTAATGTGGGTTTTCATCTCACCTTCCAGCCCACCTGGGTCCTCCTGATGACTAACAGCATAAGAACGTAAAAGATGACAGTCACATTGAAAAAAATAACACCAAATAAAATAGTATGAAACTTTTCTTAAAGAATACTAATATACATATAAAACTCTCTGAATCCCAATGATAAAACACATTTTGAAAAATGAAGCTACAATGAGAAGTTATCTGAAGAAAACTTCAGCGCTCACTGAAACACATTGCCAGCCCAAGAGATGCAAAGCAAATCAAGTTATCAAGAGCACTAAATAAAACCTGACAATCCATCAAGGGACTGGGAAGTAAACCTTCAGCTGACATATTTCCTCTGCTTTTCTGCTTTGAGAGAGACCAAATGAAGTTCCTTCCAGTCCATTAAACTCTGCTTGCTAAGAACATTGTCTTGGTTGGTTTGTTGAATCTATTGATTGGCTTCCTACAACTCATCAGGAAAAAAACAACTCTCTGACCTAAAATAACTTTGCATTTTAGGATCTTCTTTGCTAGAGACACTGCTAGCTGTAGCTCTATCACCAGTGTCATCTTCCTTCTGGTAGCAGTGCTGGACCTCAAAGGAAAGGGTGTTGCGGAACACCAAAGACTCACATGAAAAGTAACTGAGGACAGTCAGAAAGAAAAGAAGCCTGAAAGTGGCCATAGTTGTCATACAGTAATTTTGACATAGTGTTTCTAAGGTGGTTCCACCATACTCTCAGAAGGCTTGAGGGGGATTTTGAGGCTCCATACATTGGCCTTGCTGGAATTACCTGCAGTTCAGCTCTTCCCCTTACAGACCAGACTCCACACGACTTGCTTTTCCAACTTGCAGCTGTCAGAAGATGGAGACAGACAGCAAGGCTCTCACTCCTTCTCTGACCAGCCTGCACGCCTATATGCTGACATACATTTCATGTTTCATCATCTTTATTCTAATTTATGCAATGTGATGATGGAAATGTTTCTCTCCTTCCTTTTGTTTTCACAGCTTTCGTTCAAATTGGAAGACATTCTGACAGGGATATAGTTTATCCTTTGTATGGTTTTAGGCAATTAATAGGATGGCCATATGTCCTACTTTACAGTGGATATAAGTGTAAAATAAACCATATATATTAAAACACTGCAGTCTCTGACATGCCTGAATTCTCAACAGAAACATGCCTGGAAACCCATGGAATCTTGCTACCACTCAGCAGAGATTTGGGGTGGTGCACAACCACTGTTGCAATACTTACACCAACTGCTTTTCTTCCAGGCAGCCTGAAAATGCATGCAGGGCTCTCTGGCTCAGGCCTAGATCAGTTCATAATTCAGGAAGGGGGGTGACATGGTGCCATCTAAACATTTTGGACTACAAATCCCACCAGCTCTTGTCAGCATGGACAATGGTCAGGGATGATGGGAGCTGTAGTCCAGCAACATCCAGCTGTAGGCACACTAGCTACTCTTGTACATAAGTGACCACATCAAAACATATAATCAACTTAAAATTTCTCACAGAATGTACCTTTTCTTCTTCTTAGAAACACTCTGCAAATGAGATTACGCATGGTGTGGAATGCTTTAACTTAACTCTTTCATTAACTGGCCTAAAATCTATAAGGCTTTCCTGCGCTTCTGAATATCACATGAGAAAGAGCTTTCCCTTTTTGTTTTGTTTTAGTAGGAGAATGTTATTTGCGTACCTTTCCAACAGTGTCCCTGTAGCTTATTCTTCTTGCATGCCAAGAAGCTTTTGTTTTTTTACATTTAACAACAGCCCAAGAAGCAACAGCACAAATTGCTTCTGAAACTCTCCTGAGTTTTATTTTTTAAGTTTGCCATGTAGCATGGGGAGCTGCCTTTCAACAACACAAGGGAAAACTCCTTTTGGAAGCATAGAATTACTTTCACAGTTTTTTGGTTCTGGACAATGGAGGAGGTCACTGTTCCCCACCCCTGGTGTCTTAAGAAGAATATTTTGGTAGAAAGCTATCAAAATACCATTGCATATGACCATCCACATTCAGTGCCTGCAGGCCCTGCTCCAGATGTTGGGGTGGTAGATGCTGGGGGTCCTGCCAGGGTGCATTTACCCCAGCAAATGTCCCAGGATGCCAGGGGCTTATGCTAGACTTGGGTGCCAGCTTCCCTGCAATGAATGAGAGCTATGTAAGAGCACTGCACCGATATTAATCTAACTGATTTGCAAGATTTTCTATGCTGCCAACATAAGAAAAAAAATACAATGTTGGTAAATAAGCAACAGAGCACACCGTCTCCACCAAGGAGGAGACAGGGGACTCCCCTGAGAAGGAGGCTAGTTCACCAACACAGGAGCCAGATATATGGAGAAACGTGACTCAAAGAAGTAGGAGGCCCAGGGTTCGCTCTGATTGTTTAGAAATACACAATCGCTTTGAGGTTCTCTCCCCTAGCATGGAAGATGAAGAGCAGACTCCATTTGAGGATCTCTCCCTCATTACAGTCGATCAGGTATATTAAGATGAGCAGCAAAGTCAGTCCTCAGGGAATGTGCAGGCGACCTTGGAACGGACAGCTCACGGAAGAACCCCGACCAAACCTAAGAGGAGGCGTGTAGTGGTGATAGGGGATTCCCTACTGAGGGGAACAGAAGCAGTGATCTGTGGGCCTGACAAGATGTCTCGGGAAGTGTGCTGTCTCCCCGGGGCTAAGATCCAAGATGTAACTGAACGACTGCAAGGAATCATAAAACCCACTGACAAATACCCCTTCCTCTTGGTTCATGTGGGAACCAATGACACTGCAAGCAATAGCCTCCAGAAGATCAAAAGAGACTACGAGGCTCTGGGCAGGAAATTGAAGCAATTAAATGCACAAATTGTCATCTCATCTGTCCTCCCAGTTGAACGACGTGGCCCAGGGAGAGAGGGAAAAATAGCGGAAGTGAACAGCTGGCTTCGCAAATGGTGTAAACAGGAACGGTTTGGATTCTTAGATCACGGACTGCAGTTTCTTGAAGATGGACTTCTGGCAAGCGATGGGCTGCACCTCACAACGGATGGGAGAAATGTTTTTGCCAAAAATCTCAGAAACCTCATCAGGAGGGCTTTAAACTGACTAATGTGGGGGAGGGAGACAGTGCTCCTGAAGGTAGGAGTCTATCAATTGATGAAGATGATCATCCAAATGTCATAGACCAAATGGAGCAAATAGCACACAGACCTAGTGGTGGGAGGAAAAAATCCTTAAATAAGAGACACGGGGGAATGATTAATGGACTTCAATGTCTGTACACTAATGCGCAAAGCATGGGAAATAAACAAGATGAGCTTGAGCTCTTAGTATAGCAAACTAAATATGACATAATAGGCATCACTGAAACCTGGTGGGATAAGTCCCACAACTGGAATGTAATAATGGGGGGATACAATCTATTTCAGAGAAACAGACCAGACAAGAAAGGAGGAGGAGTGGCGTTATATGTCAGGGATGTGTATACCTGTGAAGAGATCCAAGATTTAGAACCTCAAAGCCAAAGTGAGAGCATTTGGGTCAAAATTAAGGGAGAGAAGAAGAACAGTGACCTCATTGTGGGAGTTTACTATAGTTCCCCAAGCCAAACAGAGGACATAGATGATGCCTTCCTGGAACAGATGGCCAAGCATGCAAAAGGAAGGGAGATAGTAGTAATGGGGGACTTCAATTACCCGGATATTTGTTGGATGTCAAACTCAGCCAAGAGGATAAGGTCAAACAGATTCCTCACAGGCCTTGCAGACAACTTCATTGTCCAGAAAGTGGGAGAAGCAACAAGAGGAACAGCCATTTTAGATCTGGTCCTAACCAATGTTGATGACCTGGTTAGTGGGGTAGAAGTGGAAGGATCATTAGGCGCGAGTGATCATGCTCTTCTGAAGTTTACTATACAGCGGAAAGGAGCAGCCAAGCATACTAGGACTCAATTTCTTGACTTTAAGAAAGCCGACTTCATAAAACTTAGGGAAGTGCTGGGTGAGATCCCATGGACAGTAATACTAAAAGGAAAGGGAGTTCATGATGGCTGGGAGTTTGTTAAGAGGGAGATAGTAAAAGCACAAAGTCAGGCAATACCAATGAGACGGAAACATGGAAGGTGCCTAAAGAAGCCAGGGTGGCTATCTAAAGAACTTTTAACTGAGTTAAGATTAAAAAAGGATGTGTACAAAAAATGGAAAAGGGGGAAAACCACCAAAGAGGAATTCAAACAAATAGCCAGCACGTGTAGACACAAAGTCAGAAAAACTAAAGCACAGAATGAACTCAGGCTTGCTGGAGAGCTTAAAAGCAACAAAAAAGGCTTTTATGGGTATGTTTGTAGCAAAAGGAAGAACAAAGAAACAGTGGGGTCACTCAGAGGAGAAGATGGTGAAATGCAAACAGGGGACACAGAAAGGGCTGAACTCCTCAATGCCTTATTTGCCTCAGTCTTCTCCGATAAAGAAAACAATGCCCGACCTGAAGAATTTGAAGCAAATGATTCAGCAAAGGAAACACAGCCCAGAATAACTAAGGAGATAGTACAAGAATACTTGGCTAGTTTAGATGTATTCAAGTCTCCAGGGCCAGATGAACTGCATCCAAGAGTATTAAAAGAACTGGCAGATGTGATCTCAGAACCACTGGCAGTCATCTTTGAGAATTCCTGGAGAACAGGCGAAGTCCCAGCAGACTGGAGGAGGGCAAATGTTGTCCCTATTTTCAAAAAGGGGAAAAGAGAGGACCCAAATAATTACCGCCCAGTCAGTCTGACATCAATACCAGGGAAGATTCTGGAGCAGATCATTAAGCAAACAGTCTGTGAGCACCTAGAACACCTGGCTTGAGAGCAGTACATGTGAAAAGGATCTAGGATCTAGGAGTCTTGGTTGACCACAAACTTGACATGAGCCAACAGTGTGATGCGGCAGCTAAAAAAGCCAATGCAATTCTGGGCTGCATCAATAGGAGTATAGCATCTAGATCAAGGGAAGTAATGGTGCCACTGTATTCTGCTCTGGTCAGACCTCACCTGGAGTACTGTGTCCAGTTCTGGGCACCACAGTTCAAGAAGGACACTGACAAACTGGAACGTGTCCAGAGGAGGGCAACCAAAATGGTCAAAGGCCTGGAAACGATGCCTTATGAGGAACGGCTAAGGGAGCTGGGCATGTTTAGCCTGGAGAAGAGGAGGTTAAGGGGTGATATGATAGCCATGTTCAAATATATAAAAGGATGTCACATAGAGGAGGGAGAAAGGTTGTTTTCTGCTGCTCCAGAGAAGCGGACACGGAGCAATGGATCCAAACTACAAGAAAGAAGATTCCACCTAAACATTAGGAAGAACTTCCTGACAGTAAGATCTGTCCGACAGTGGAATTTGCTGCCAAGCAGTGTGGTGGAGTCTCCTTCTTTGGAAGTCTTTAAGCAGAGGCTTGACAACCATATGTCAGGAGTGCTCTGATGGTGTTTCCTGCTTGGCAGGGGGTTGGACTCAATGGCCCTTGTGGTCTCTTCCAACTCTATGATTCTATTCTATTCTATAAATATCAACCGTGAAATCACATTTATAAAACAAGTACAAATGAGTACACCATGAACCAGTGAAGACATCATCATAGCTGGATCATCCCTCAAGGAAAGCCTCGTCAGTCAGCGAAGACTTTAAAAGGAAATGAAAGAGATTTTCAATTCTGTACAAAGCTTATCTGTAGTTTTGAAGCCTCCACAAAGTTGCCTGGGCTTATGCAATGGCAAAGGGAGAGAGGGAGATGTTTGTATTGTTGCTTCTGGAAGAGGCAGGGGAGTTGTCAGTTCTGCTTTGATTAAAACTCACAGGGGGCACAGCTGAAGGCTAGGAAGAGGTTTTTAGGAGATGGGGAATTTCCTTTCCCCACTCCCTGCACTACAATGCAATAGACCAGGGGTGTTCAACTTCCAAGAGACTGCGATCTACTCCCACTATAAATAAACTGGCAGTGATCTACCCATTGGATTGACCAGAAATGTTGAGCTTTGGGGGGGGTAGGTCACTGGAGATCACACGATCAACCGGGATCGACCAGGGACAGCCCACAATTGACCGGTAGATCTCAATTGACTGGCAAATCTAAAAAAATGCAGTATAAGGATGTAAAATTGGGAAACACTGGCCTGCGAGTGCTCCAATTGGAGAACAGCCTTTGCCAAAGGTGCCCTGGACTTTGAAGAAGCACGAACTCAGAATGAAAGGCAGAAACGAGTGAAGAGGAAAGCACGTTTGGCAAATCCTCACCATGATCAACTCCTGGCCGAAAACCTATGTCCCCACTGTGGAAAGATGTGTGGATCCAGAATTGGCTTCCACAGTCACTTACGGACACACCATTAAGACTGTGTTCATGGAAGACAATCTTACTCGGCCACAAGTGATCACCAAAGAAGAAGATTATCAGCAATTGGAAGACTGAATTGTAAGTCTTGCACAGTTCTCCAGGGGTGTTTGTCTGCCTTTTTTAAATTAAAAATGTCATGTGGCTATTTAGGATTGTATCCAATGTCATCATATCATTAGCAGATTTTACTGCAGGCTTCCAACTGCACAACATGAGCTCCTAAGAAGAGCCTGCACAATCAGTGGCCCATCTCGTCTAGCACCCTATTCTCACAGTAGTCAATGAGATGCAGTAAGACTTATCCTCCCTCTCTCTCCACACACCCCTACAGTCAGTACTTTTTTTCCTGAGGGTTCGCAGGTGTACGCATACCCCTAAACATTTTGTGAATCTAAGTTTGGCCTCATTGAGGGGCAGTATTTCGATACGAGTAGGAAAATAAGAGTACCCCAAAACATTGTTTTTAGGGAAAAAAGCACTGCCTATAGCACCCACTAAAATATGCTCCAGAGAGTTGGGGAAACCTCCAGAGCAGATCTGAGTGGGACACATGCTGGGGAATGCCAGGCAGAAGTCCTGCAAAGTCATGGGCATGTTGCCTCCTTACAAAACTTTTGAAAGTGAGTTTTAAAAGATTTTGAGGTGACTGAAAAGATGTTGAGGGAAAAGAGAGGTGGTGGAGAAGTTGCTCAGAACAAAGTGTGGCTAAAGTGAGTGGGCCAAAATCATCAGTAATTTGAAAAACAGGAACATGAGGTAACAATCATGGCCGGAAAAGTGTAGAGTAAGGATGAGCAAAAGCAATGCATAGAACCTGAAGACAGAAACTATTGCGTGCTTGGCAGAAAAGGAGGCAACAGGTAAGGAAGGGTTAGAACAGAGTCTGACTGCAGAATCCTGCCAACTGCTGCACAGCAAGCCAAAAAGATTAAGCCAGAGCAATAAAGGTGACTGGACTTCACAAATTAATTTGAATTACCAACTACATAACCAATCTGGCTGCAAACTTCTAGCACTCATTGTTGTCATTAGCATATCTTTGCATGACAAATAATATTAATAACTTTAACTTTTTTGTTTATGCTTTCTTCTATAGTTTGTCTTTTCAAATGTAAAGTGTGTTGTTGTTATAACAAATGGATAATTGAGCAGTTCAATTAATAGTAAAATCCCAATTGTACAATGGATGTCTAGAGTTGTTTTGCTCTGTAAATTCACACAAGCAAATTGATATATGTTTAAGTGGCCAAGGCTACAAATATGATTTAAAATATCATTATAATTCTCCAGTTTCTGAATTTGAAGCTCCCAAAACCCAGTGAAAATGGAATATACCCAGTTTTGCACATTGGACTGTTTTCATGTTTACCAGTATAGATTCTATACATTGCTTAGGGAAACACAATGTATAGCGGTGTTTGGTCTCATTTCATGTCAGAATTGTCAACAATCTTGAAAATATGGGTAGTAAAGCTAATAAATAATTAGAATGAATTTGCTACTATGAAAGCACAAAATATGTTGTTTATATGCTTGTGAAAAACTAGAAATGTGTTTTTATTGACAGAATGAATTATATCAATATTAGAACTTCCAAAGCTTCTGCTGTACCACATGCTTGTTTGTGCTTGATAGAAAGAGAAAAATAATTTGCTAGTTATCACACTGTTAAATACATGAGCATAGTTAGCAGCTCATGATGTACATTGCAACATTTAGTAAGACAGTAGGATTGTGTTGGCATATTTTTTATATATAAATATGTGCAGCTTGAGGATACTGTATGGGCAAGATTTCTGGAGATGTGTGGCCCACCACATGCATTCTCAATCCTTGCCCTTTCTGGCTTATTTTGTCAGATCTAAACTGAGGTGCTTGGTCACTGAGGTAATAAGGAAAGGTGAAGTCTTGGCAACTTTGAAACAGGTCACAGGAAAACTTCTTCTTTAATGAACCCTAGTGTCATACTTCATTTGTGTGCTGGAGCCTACAATGTCTAGCTTTTAAAAACAGGGGATATAGAAGTGCAGCAGGTATATAGAACACAGCCAGTCTTGGCTCATTAGAGAGACTGGATATCATATTATTTGCCTTTTGGAAAATTAGCATAAATGGATGGAGTGCAGTAAAGCCACTTCAGACAGATTGTTTGGGAAAGCCACCAGAAAAGAAAGCAAACATTTTGAATTCGCACAATCTAACTTTAAAATACGGCTTTTAAGGAGATAGCAGTCTATAAATTTTCACTTGTGCTTAAATTATGATACTTTTTTACCCTGTGCAGAAGAGAAGAGACACGACAGAAACACAGCAATTCACATTACCAAAAAATATCCAATTGGCACCAACGAGAGGTTCCCCACCCCCTTATTAATTGCTATGTGTGGAAGCAGGTGATTTTACTTGAGATCACGTCTGGTGTGGGAAGGGTTAAACCTCATCTCCTCACACATCATGGTGCCAATGATAATTGCTCCCTTGCCCCGAATGCACCTAGTGTTTAAATAATAATAATAGTAGCACAACCTGGGTTGCCATATGTCCTCTTTTTCCAGGACATGTCCTCTTTTTCATGGGTATGTAAAATGAGAGTTGTCTTAGTGATCCCTAGTTAAAAGTAGAAGTCAGCAAATTGTCCTCTGTTTTGCTCTTCAAAATATGGCAATTAGACCTTCAATGGTCTTATGGGAGGCCCTCTTTAGATGGCAACAGCAATTATTGAAATTATAGTGATACCTTGGGTTACATATGCTTCAGGTTACATACGCTTCAGGTTACAGACTCCGCTAACCCAGAAATAGTACCTCGGGTTAAGAACTTTGCATCAGGATGAGAACAGAAATCGTGCAGCGGCTGTGCAGCGGCCGCGCAGTGGCAGCAGGAGGCCCCATTAGCTAAAGTGGTGCTTCAGGTTAAGAACAGTTTCAGGTTAAGAACGTACCTCCAGAACGAATTAAGTACTTAACCCGAGGTACCACTGTACTTCAAAATATGGTAGGCCATATTTTGGTGCCTGTATGATCACTACAGATGGTGACAGCAGCCACAAAATTAAAAGATGCCTGCTTCTTGGGAGAAAAGCAATGACAAACCTAGACAGCATCTTAAAAAGCAGAGACATCACCTTGCCAACAAAGGTCCGTATAGTTAAAGCTATGCTTTTACCAGTAGTGATGTATGGAAGTGAGAGCTGGACCATAAAGAAGGCTGATCACCGAAGAATTGATGCTTTTGAATTATGGTGCTGGAGGAGACTCTTGAGAGTCCCATGGACTGCAAGAAGATCAAACCTATCCATTCTTAAGGAAATCAGCCCTGAGTGCTCACTGGAAGGACAGATTGTGAAGCTGAGGCTCCAATACTTTGGCCACCTCATGAGAAGAGAAGACTCCCTGGAAAAGACCCTGATGTTGGGAAAGATTGATGCTGGGAAAGATGGAGGGCACAAGGAGAAGGGGACGACAGAGGACGAGATGGTTGGATAGTGTTCTCGAAGCTACCAGCATGAGTTTGACCAAATTGTGGGAGGCAGTGGAAAACAGGAGTGCCTGGCGTGCTCTGGTCCATGGGGTCATGAAGAGTCGGACACGACTAAACAACAAAAATGGCACCACTTGATAAAAGATGAAATTAAGGAAGTCTATGGGCCTATTCAGGCATTCAAACCTCTTGCATTGTGAATTTTGTGAGGAGAAAAGTGGGGCCATGCTGATTGCAGCCCACCTGCATCTGTGTGCCGCAGCTGAGTGGGAGATCTGAAGCAAGGTGCCTTCTCCACTTGTGTGCAGAACTCTAAACCAGGCAGTGAGCTTCAGACCTTTCCTCACCAGGCATGTGGATAGTGCAGCAGGTGCGGGGGGGGGGGGAGCAGAACCATCAGGGATATGTCTGTGGGGATGAGGGCAGTGAGCCTGGCCCCTCTGCTCCCTTCATAGGGATCGTAACTTATTGCTATAAAATATTAGCACATAATTGTGCTTTAAAAAGGCTATGTAAGCAGCTGTCTTCAGTCTATTGTTTTCAACACCTCCTGAAACAAACCAACCCAGACTTGAATGCAAGTTTGTTCATATTTTCCAAACAGTTGATTTCATCTATATTTTGATAATTTGATTGTCTGCCCTTTTATCATCATTTTGAACAACTGTTTTGCACTATTATGTAAACTCCTTAGATATTGTTTTGTTAAATGGTATATAAATCTTGCTGAATAAATCTGTATGACACATTGTGGTGGTGGTGTTCTTACCAGCAATTTAAAAATACAATATTAAATCAGTTTAAAACAAACAATTGTATTCTTTACATAACTCACCTTGATTTATGTCACCATCACTGAGTCTTGAAAGGCTTCCCTCCATAATTTTCTGTACCATGTTTGAATGCCTGATTCTAAGAAATGAGGGGTAAAATTTGGGATCAAAGTTAAATTGGTTTTGTGAATTAGTTCACTTTTACTGGTAAATAGGCATTTTACTGGTAAACAGGAGATTTTGCCCTGCAGACTTTCAGCAACTAATTTCTGTTTCATTTCTTTTTTCTTTTAGGGCAGCTGGCAAATAATATGCCAAAAAAGAGCAGTGTTCCCAAGACTTCAGAAAGGGAATTTCCATCCCGTGGTAACAAAAATGATGTAAACTGCAGTTCTTAAGAAATATATTAAGACTAATGCTTTCAAAAATGGGGACACGTCATTTTTAATCATTTGGGCATTATTGCAGTTCAGCTTTCTATCTTGACTTATGGGCAAGTTCTCAGGGTGAAAAGCCTCATAGTATGCAATTCCATTGGAATCCTGTTTAATGAAAGCTTCAGTGTTCATTCAAACAGAGGAACACTGATACAGTCATCATGACACCATTTTTAGCAGAGCCACTCATTTATTAAAAGAGGTTATTTTTAAGAAAATGTACCAAATGTACCAAAATGCTTATAGGAAGAGAGAGCAGTTTGTTGTTTGAAACTGACTTAGAAATACAATGTTAAAAAAATTAAAATTAAAATGGTGTCTAAAAGCAATAAAATCCAGTAGCAATAAAAGAAAAGAAAACAGTAAAAAAAATCAAATCAATGTGCAGTCAAGAATCTATCCCAACATCTTGCTGGAAAAAGATTACCTTGGCCAGGCACCTGAAGGTCATCAAGAAATGAACAAAGGCATCCCTTGGGAGGACGTTCCATTGCTATTGTACCATCACAGAGGAAGAAGCCTTTTCCTGCTTCACTTAACATTGTGACTTCAAATGCAGAGTGGGCACCATTTACTTCAATGAGGAAAGAACTAAGCATGAGCATAGCTCTGCCACCTAAATAAATTTGGTTGAAAATTACCGTATTTTTTGCTCTATAAGACTCACTTTTCCCCTCCTAAAAAGTAAGGGGAAATGTGTGTGCATCTTATGGAGCAAATGCAGGCTGCGCGGCTATCACAGAAGCCAGAACAACAAGAGGGATTGCTGCTTTCACTGCACAGTGATCCCTCTTGCTGTTCTGGCTTCTGAGATTCAGAATATTTTTTTTCTTGTTTTCCTCCTCCAAAAAACTAGGTGCGTCTTGTGGTCTGGTGCGTCTTATAGAGCGAAAAATACAGTGTACTTCGCTTGGGATGGATGGATCATGCATGCCTATACTTTGTATTGCCTTGAAACTGGTTATATACAAAACAAGAGAATGAGGAATTGTTACAGTATGGCCTCCTACAAAAAAAAAAGTCTAGTGGTTCTGTTCTTTAGAAGTCCGGAATTTCCCCTTCTCCCCCTCTTGTTTTCTAGGAATCATAAGACTTTGGGTTGTGGTTTTTAGGAGGAGGAAGCAATCCTAGCAAGACAGCTGCCTGTTTCATGACTCTGATGCACGCCACTAGATCATGTGCTGCTTGAACCTATTTCTACAGTGCCCCGCATTAAAATTTTAATATCCTGTGCCAAAAATTAAAAATGCTTGAAAATGAATAGTATTTAGGTCAATTAGAAACAACTTTTCCCCAAAACCAAAACAAACCACAAACAAAGAAACAGTGTATGTACACTGTACTCCAAATGCATTGATGTGAATTCATTTTCCTCGGCCAACCACATATTAAAGCCTGCTGAATAAGCAGTAGACTTTTATCATTGCCTTCTATGGATGGAACTAAGCATTACACTTAAATGCATAGAACAAAATCTGCATGGCAACGTTTGTTCAAGAAAGGGAGGCTAGGGAAGATACCTCACTTTGAGGGACTTTTCGATTAAAAGGTGGTCTGGAAGTGACCTAAGTAAAGAAATAAGATTTGGAACTGGGAATGTGTGTATATGTTTCTCCATCTGCTACTTCTGTCTTCCCCACCCCGTGCTATATCAACAAACAGGTCACAGCCAGAAGTTTGTGAACTGAAACATCTCTCTAGAATTCTATGGGAAGTTGGAGAAGACTTGATGGGTGGGGAAGGGTTAAGTACCCCCCCCACATGCACACTTATTTTCTCCAAAATTAAGAAGGAGGGAGAAAACAGCCTTTTTCTAACAAAAGCGGTGATTCAAGTTTTGATACTTACCTTTGCAAGTAATGTTTAGTTCTGACTCAAGCAAAGCTCAAAAAACTGTTACTGCTTTTTGCCTAGAACGAGCAACTGTTTACATTCTGGAGCATGCTGAAGAGAAGGAAGCATAGTCTGTCCATGTGACCAAGAGCCTTAGAGCCAAATCATATATTTCTAATTATACCCTCCGAGATGAATTTAATAATGAGGAAGGCTGGAGGTCATTTTGGCTACAAACTACTCAGAGTTAGACATACTTAAGCTCATTGAACTCAGAATAGGGCATGCTTAACTATGTGAAGGATGGTGGCCATGACATTGTTTTTCCAGCTTTGGATGATTTCCACAAATGACAAACTGCCTGCCTTCAGAGAATGTGTCTTGTGTAGCATGTACAAATACGAAGATGAAGCAGAAGCGGAAGAAGCAGTTCCTGAGACTGAAGGCCACCACCTCCCCACAGCTGCCTAAATCCTTCCTCTCCAGGGTTTCCCCCCAAAAATCCACCAATCTCTTCTCCTCCCTTTTCAAGCCTCTTATGGATCTGGGAGACAACCAGGAGGAGAGCTTGTCACAAAAGGAGGGGGAGCCACCCATGACTTCACCAGCTTCATCCCATTCTCCTGCTTCAGCTTCTGCCTCTGATTCTAGACTTCTCTCTGCCACAAACTCTCCCAGCTCACTATGCTCTGTTACCTTTTCTGCTTCCAACACCTCCGCCTCCCAGTCTGCTCCCTCCTCCCTCTTCATTGTCCCACCACCAATCTGCGGGGTCTGAGCCTTCTTCCCTTGGGGGTTCCCTACCTGGTTCTTCCCACCATTCTGCTTCCGACCATTCCATGGTGCAGTCCTATCCTTTCCCCTTTTCCACATCAAACATACAATTCCTTCCCTTTAAAACTCTCCATGGCCTTGTCCCTCTTAGCCTTTCTGCCCTTGGCTTCCAATATATTCATTTCTGTGATTCGGGTATCCTTCAGCATTAACTGTCCTCAGACCCACTGCTCTCAAAATCTCCCCTGCTGTTCTCTAGTCACAACCCAACTTCAGATTGTAAGCACATTGGGGCAGAGACCTTACAAATTGTAAGCACTTTGGAACCAGGGGTCTTTGAGACAGAAACATTTCCATAATGGACTGCTAGTGGATTGATGGTACTATTTAAATAAACAGTGCTATCGTATGCCGTAATAATTGCTCCAACAGGGCATCCTGGTGTAATCTGTCCCTATGGTGCAGGACGCATTTAAATGGATGGTACAGAAGAGCATAGCTGGGCAGATTTGAAAGCTAAAGCTGGGAACTGCATTAATTACATACTGTCTCTGCTTGAGTTAAATCAGTGCCTTTGCTAGCCTATCATCAGGCACTTTTTACATCTAGAAGGCGAGACTTGCCGTTATTCCTGCAGATGCTCTGAATGTGCACTGATCCTCTTCTGCTACAGCTTTTGTTTTCAGGACCCCCCCCCCTTTTCTTTTTCAATGGTTGCCATAGAATCTCTCAATTATCATATGAAAGGCACGCGCACGCACACACACACACACAATCCCACAAAAGCCTGTTGCCAAAGCCTCGGACAATTTTATTGTATTATTTTCATGTAGAAAGAGGAGGGGCCCCTGAAGGAAAATAATTGGTGAGGCTGCTGCTAATTCTCCACCTAACTTAGAAGATTGTGATGATGTTGATTACTATTATTTATTCTTTTAAATGTGTGAATTCAATTCTTACTTGATTCCTCCTGATCAGCTGTGTCATAGCTATTATGGGAAATTAATTCACTGAAATACATTTTAATTGCTCTGTGAGTCATGGGACAGACATGCATTTTTCTCACGTTAATGCATTATGCACACAGCTCTAGTTAGAGCTTGCCTGATTTTCACTGAATGTTTCAATTATCAGTTCCCATACCCTCTTGGCAATTGGGGAGGGGGGCACACAGCCAGGAAATGGTTAATAAAAGTCTTCTTTGGTATTATTGTTTCAGGACAACTGGCTGCTATTATTTAGGAGTAGTGGCTGTACAATATTTGGGGGGGGGGGGGGGAAGAATATTCAGAGAGTCCAAACAGCAATTGAACTTTCTTTTTCCTATATAAGTAAGAGGAGTTCCTGTGCCCAGTAAGTTGTTTTGTTTTTTTTAATGGATTGGCTCTTGATGTTTCTTTTGAAATAACACATAATCGTCAACATCATCATTGCTGGTCAAGCACTTTTAAGTTGAATCTATCCATCCATTTTAAAGGCTACCTTTCAGGCAACGTATGCAACAGGGTAATGCTGTAAGAAAATCAAACTATTGTAAAGCCACTATAAAACAGCAACCGGAACTTTTCCATCAAACTTCACATGAAACATTTTCAAACAGCTCTGAAATCTGAAAACAAAAAGTCAAGCAGAAACCTCACTAGCTGCATGGGACCAAGGAAAGGTCCAGAAAGGCGAGTTCTAAGACTCACTTAAAAGCTTGTATCATAAAGGCCATTTGTCATTGGGTTTGAAGGGTGCTTCTTAACTGGGAGGCCACCTCGTTATTTTAATAATATCCTTTTATATTGTCACTACTGAGACTTGCAATAGGAGAAGATTCTAACCATGCAAAGGTTGAAAGAGGAGCCTGTGCTTCTGGGGACATTGGATTTATAGACATGTCCTTGCCCTTATCCTCAGCTTAATTCCACATGTGCTCAGGCAAGCTCCTTAACAGGGCTATACTTGTTGCTTGTTTGTTGTGCAGAAAGCACCTCATCACATTGTGGGTCTTTCCAGCTATCCCCACCGCCAGTCCTTGCCTTTGGAAGCCTTCTAAGAAGCAGCTGCAGCAGAGAAACTGTGAGCAACATGGGACAGCTGTTTCTAGGACTAAGAGTGGCTGGGGCAACTCAGCCAGATGGGCAGGGTATGTATGTATGTATGTATGTATAAATAAATAAATAAATAAATGAGTGAAACAGTGAGGCTCCCTTGTTATTTTTGCTACATGATGCGGCATGTTGTTTAAGTACCGTATTTTTCGCTCCATAAGACACACTTTTTTCCTCTTAAAATCTAAGGGGAAATGTCTGTGCGTCTTATGGAGCGAATGTGTGGTCCCTGGGGTTGGGGGGGGGGACCCGGGCTTCCCTCGCCAGCCCCGACAAGCTCTGGGAGCAGCGGGAAGGCTGCACACAGCCTTTCCGCTGCTCCCTGACCTGGTGTTTGGGGCTGGGGGTGGCTTTCCCCAAAGAGCAGATCGGGGAGCAGCGGAAAGGCTGCTCCCCGAGCTTGTGGGGCTGGCGGTGGGGGAAAGCCACGCTTCCCCCACCACTGCTCCCCGACCTGCTCTTTGGGTTGAGCAGCTCTGGGGTAGCCTGCGAAGCCTCCGCAGGGCAGCAGGGAGCCTTCATCCAGCTGCCCTGGGGAGGCTTCACGCGGCTATCCCTGGCTTTTGCGGGAGGTGGGGGAAGGGACAGAGCAAGGCTCTCTCACTTCCCCCACCTCCTGCAAAAGCCCCCAAGAGCCGCATATTTTTTTCCCTTGAATTCCCCCCACCCACCCCAAAAAAGTAGGTGCGCTTTATGGGGTGAAAAATATGGTAATATTGTTATATTTATAGTATTGAAATGTGATGATTTGTATGTTATTATATTTTTATTTTACTACATTATTGTTGTTTTGTAGTGCTTGCTATGAATGCATCCCTATTTTTTTGTCATAAGCTGCTTACAGCATGCTTTTTTGTGCAAAAGCCGCTTACAAATTAAATGAATGAATGAATGCTAGGGGTATCTGATTTTCTCAATAACTCATTCTTCAGGTATTCCAGCTCCCATGTGAAGCACCAAGGGAGTGGCAGCACCACACCTGATATTTAATGTATTAATAAATTCCTTCCTCCAACATCCACACATCCAGCCCTGCTCCCATGTTGCTCTATATGTGAGTTAGAAGTTTTTAGTAGAATACTCATTGAGATTCAGGGTGACACGTCTACCAGTCTATTGATTGGATCTAACGGACTCTCACTCATTGTAGCGCCAAATCTGAAGCCAGTGAATTAACCTGAATATTTTCCCTCTCCTGCAAATGGTGACAGCAGCCATCGTGTATACTTGAAGCTTTCATTGTCTATCTAGCGTAGCCCTGTATGAACCTGTATCTCAGCACGTGCAAACGTAAACATCACTTGAGAACTTCTTTATGAAGATATGAACAAGAGTGAGTGACACATGGCAAATGTCCAGGGTATGGACATTTCTTTTGTTGCCCTGATTGTGTGCATCCATAGGAAATCTGACTGGGTGCTGTGGATACAAAATGCTGGACTAGATGGGCCTGGCAGCAAGACAAAAATGTATGTGTTTATGAACCAAATGAAGCCTGGAGAGGCTGAATGCTCTTAACTGCTGGAATGGCAAGCAGCCCTTAAAGCAGCTATGACTGGTGGCATTTATGACCTAGGCTACAAAAGCAGGAAAGGAGTTGCATTCTTTGATTAATGAGTGGACTGCCAAAGTTAAGCATTCATAGGTCCCATTGGTTTGAACAGTGAACTTACGCAGGCTGAATATGCTCTGCTTTGGCTGGATTGTGTTTCTGTAGTCACTATATTCCATTTTTACTGTGATGTTAGGAATTATCTATGTAGGAAAGAAAGCATGCCTTGAATTTTCCATGGAGATAGGGAGACAAAAACATGGACAGGCAGAGTGACTTCAGATAAGAAATCTTTACCAGACCAAGGCTGTTAAATGGTTTCTGTCATAAACATGGCCATCAAAGAAACGAAACCAGCTGAATTTCTCATTATTCATTCCAAGTGCCTCATCTATGGTCCACCCTTACAGAATATGTACATTTTTCCATATATTGTGAAATATCTTGGCTGCTTCTTAAGCATGACACTAATGCCAGCAATGCAGCTGGCGAATCACATCAAGTGATTGTGTTTGAGAGTTAATCCTATGCATCTCTACTCAGAGTCTTTTTTTAGTTTTAAATTGTTTCCCATTCTTCTTCGTTATGTGAAGAAACATTTGTTTTTACTGAGCCTGAAGAGTTCTACTTTCCTTCCCTCTATGTATCATCCCACCTCATCTGAACACAAATGACAAACAATGGCATGGAGGAAATATTACACTCTCCCCACCAGTGTGGACCTCAGGCCAGGTGTGCTGGAATGTACTTATCCATCCCAAGTAGGCTGAGGCGCTTCTGCACCCCACGCCTCAGGTGTGCATGCTATTCCTAGCAGAAGCAAAGGTGATGCACAAGGAGGTTCAGAGAACAATGGACTTCAGGATGAATATGAATGTGTCACTGGCATATCTAGAATGGCTAGACCAGAGGTAGCCAAAATGGGGGCCTCTAGATGTTTTGGGTTTCAACTCTTATCACCCCTGGATATTAGCAATGCTGGCCAGGTCTGATGAGAGCAGTAATCTACAGTGTCTGGAGGACACCAGGTTGGCTAAAATTAAGAAAAAATGGCCACTTGAAACATTCAAGAAGCCAGACAACTATATCAACATTCAGATTGTTTTGTCCATCTGTCAAATGCAAATGAAGGCAGGGAATACAAATCTAATCTGAGTCCTCTTTAAAGATATATCTTCCCTATCTCCCAGGACTTCTTTCAAGTCTTCTGTAGTGATAATGGAAAATTTTGGAATGGAAGGGGGAATCAGGAACAATCTCCTGCAGTTGAGAATTCCTGGGCTGCGTCTAAATTGCTTCCAAAATTCCATAATAGCCCATTAGGGATTCAACCCCAGTGCTCCTCTTTAGCAGCCCTCCCTTTTCCCAAGGAAATGTATCATTGCAAAGGGAAAACCCCCCAGCAAAAAGTGTCAACTAATGCTTTTGAATTATGGTGCTGGAGGAGACTCTTGAGAGTCCCATGGACTGCAAGAAGATCAAACCTCTCCATTCTTAAGGAAATCAGCCCTGAGTGCTCACTGGAAGGACAGATCGTGAAGCTGAGGCTCCAATACTTTGGCCACCTCATGAGAAGAAAAGACTCCCTGGAAAAGACCCTGATGCTGGGAAAGATGGAGGGCACAAGGAGAAGGGGACGACAGAGGACAAGATGGTTGGACAGTGTTCTCGAGGCTACCAGCATGAGTTTGACCAGGCTGCGGGGGGCGGTGGAGGGCAGGGGTGCCTGGCGTGCTCTGGTCCATGGGGTCACGAAGAGTCAGACACGACTAAACGACTAAACAACAACAACAACAAGGAATAAAGAAGACTTGTAGGGGCAACATCCCTAAGGCCCAGATACACCATAGCCTGTTCATCAGTGTTTCTTGCTATGTGGATGCATGAGAATTGTAGTTTCCAATGTTAACAGGGGTGGGAGAGAAATCCACTCAGTTCACATTTTAATGTCTACCTAGTTAGCAATTCCAGAACCAGTATGTGAACTGAAACACAGCTACCAGCTGAAATTTGCACTTCTCTGAATTTGGTGATACATTTCTCCAACCGAAAAGCATAATTGTGGGAAAGTGTGCACAAAAATCCATATACCGGTATTAAAATGCAGTACTTTAGGGGACGTTGTTTGCAAAAAGGTGTATATTAGGAGAAACTCACATGAAATGCTGAATTTTCATGTTCATTTGATATTTTTTTTTGCAAACTGATGTGCAAGTAGGGTTAATTGAATTTAAGACTGGGGGGAAATCAGAAATGAATTAAACTGAGATTGACATATTGATCCATCCCTACCTCCAACTTTAATAAATTGAGCTAGGAGGCATTTAAAATTATAGTTCCTATGCATCACAGCAGCAAAGGATGCTCCTGAGAATTGCAGGCCTTAAAGATGACGTTCATGAAACCTCTGCTGCCTCCGTCCAGCACTCCTTAGTCACCATTGCCCCCCCCCATACAAACTTTGTGAGCATAAGGACATAGGCAGAGCCTTTTGGATCAGACCAAAGGCCAACCAGATGTCTATGTGATGCCCTCAAGCAGACCTGAGCACAACAGTGCTTTCCCCAGCAACTGGCATTCAGAGGCATACTGCCTCCAAAACAGCATAGGTAGAACATACGGTAGTCATAGCGGTTATTATGAGCTTGCTTGGCTAACAAAAATAAACTTTGTGGTTAGTGAGAATAAGCTTGCTTGGAATGGGGATGGGGGTAGTCACTTGGAGACTTGATCTTTCAAAGCTTTTCAGAGAACCCTCAGAAAGACCCTGAGTATTTTCCAGGAATTTTTTGTGACATCTCAGAAATACCAAGCTAATTATGAGGAGAGCTAGAGGGAGCTTTCCTATCCACTGTGTGAGGTTTTAACCCCAGCCAAACCAATGAAAATTTCCCCTTCCTTTGCAGAAGCTGGTCTGCAAACTGCTTTGTTCCCGGAGCAACTGAACATTCCAAGCCATTACACTAGTTCAGCCAGTCAACCAATACAATACAGATGTCATCTTTTGGGTACATCAGTCAGCAGTATTTTTGTAAAGCCTGGAGTTTCTGTGATTGGGGAAGACAAGCATTTCATTGTGTCTTTGTGAGACATTTTTATTTTAAAAAAGGTCTTATCCATTGCCTGCCATTTAAGCATAACAGAAAGATGCTTGAAATTAAGCATGTTTGCCAAAATTGTTTTTAACCACACAGAAACATTTTGCAGCCTCCAAGAGTTTGGGGTTGTTCTTCCTGTGATGTGCAGCTGGAAATCAGAGTTTGCACGAAGGTGGCAAATCACATTGGAAATTCAACGCTGCAGAGAGGAATGCTTAAAGAGCAGGGAAATGGACTTGAAAACTGGTGATCTGTATGCCATGATCTTAGAACCGGCACTTCTGTGAGGTGAATGTGATAAAATGCAATAATGTTAGTCGCTTGCCTCACCTGTCACAGAATACCAAGCAACATCCCTCTTAAAGAGCACTGTCCAAGTGACAGGGCCAACCCAAGACATTTTGGCAACTGAGGCGAACCACAGAATGGTGCCCCCTTCCCTGCTAGGGAAGAAGGGGTGAGTGAAGATCTACATCAGGAACAAGTGGGACATCAGGAACTAGTACGCATGCATAAGATTGCACCGTTACTTTCAAGTAAGTATTTGTAGAATTTCAGACTAAGACTTGGCTAACTGAACTTCCATAGGGCACACCCATTGCTTGCATATGGCCACCAGAGAGTGAATGCATCCCTTGGGCCAAAATAAGTTACCCGCACCATCCCCAGTCTAAAAAGGTCAAGCACTGAACAGAGCACATAGTTCTAGGAGGAAAGGTGGGATAAGAATGTAACAGAACAAAAAGCCCTGAGTAACTAGACCTTCACTATGTTGTCTAAAATATTTTAGTTGACTTCTGGTCAGAGTGAAACAATACAAACTGAAAGCTTTTGCAGATGACTTGGTTTTAACATTACAGGAGCCAGAATCTAGTACAAAGAGAGCTTTAGAACTAATTCATGAGTTTGGTCGGGTGGCGGGATTTAAGTTGAATAAGCAAAAAACCAAGGTTTTGGGAAAAAATCTGACACCTTCAGAAATAGATGGGTTTCAGAAGGAGACAGAGTTAAATGTGGTTAAAAAAGTGAAATACCTAGGGGTCAATTTGTCTACTAAAAATTTGAACTTATTTAAAGATAATTATGAAAAATGTTGGTCAGAAATCAAAAAGGACTTAGAAACCTGGTCAAGACTAAAACTTTCCTTGTTGGGACGAATTGCAGCTGTAAAGATGAATGTATTGCCAAAGATGTTGTTTTTGTTTCAAACCCTACAGATCGTGGACAGAGTGGAATGTTTTGGAAAGTGGCAGAAAGATATCTCGAAGTTTGTCTGGCAGGGCAAAAAGCCCAGGATAAAATTTAAAATATTAACTGATGCAAAAGAAAGAGGGGGATTTGCCCTGCCGGACTTAAGGTTATATTATGAAGCTGCATCTTTCTGCTGGATGAAAGATTGGTTTTTACTAGAAAACGCTGATGTCCTAGATCTGGAAGGGTTCAACAATGCTTTTGGATGGCATGCATACTTGTGGTACGACAAGGCAAAAGTTCACAAAATGTTTAAAAACCATATTATCAGAAAAGCTTTATTTATTGTCTGGTCTAAATACAAGGACTTGTTAGAAAACAAGACCCCGAGGTGGTTATCACCAATAGAGGCTAAGGCCCGAAAAAGACTTAATATGGAGGTTGGTTGGCCAAAATACTGGGAGATAATAGATAAAATTGGAGATAATTGGAGGCTGCAGAGCCTAGATAAATTAAAAAACAAGGTGCAAGACTGGTTACATTATGCTCAAATTCAAGAGGTCTTTAAAATGGATAAAAAAATAGGTTTCCAGGTGGAAAAATCGAAGTTAGAGACAGAATTACTTGAACCAAAGACCAAGGTTCTCTCAAGAATGTATAACTTGCTGCTTAAATGGAATACCCAGGATGAGACAGTTAAATCAGCCATGATAAAATGGGCGCAGGATATCGGGTATAACATCATGTTTGAGGACTGGGAAAGGTTATGGACCACCGGTATGAAATTCACGGCATGTAATGCCCTGAAAGAAAATATTATGAAAATGATATATAGGTGGTACATGACCCCAGTCAAGCTTGCAAAGATATATCACCTGTCTGATAACAAATGTTGGAAATGTAAGGAGGCTGAAGGGACATTCTTTCACCTCTGGTGGACTTGCCCGAAAGTGAAGGCCTTCTGGGAGATGATTCACAATGAGATAAAAAAGGTATTTAAGTATACCTTTCCCAAGAAACCAGAGGCCTTTCTTCTGGGCATTGTTGGCCAGAAAGTGTTAAAGAAGGATAGAACTTTCTTTATGTATGCAACTACAGCAGCAAGAATTCTTATCGCCAAATATTGGAAGACACAAGATTTACCCACGCTGGAAGAGTGGCAGATGCAATTGATGGACTATATGGAACTGGCTGAAATGACTGGCAGAATCCGGGATCTGGGAGAAGAAACAATGGAGGAGGACTGGAAAAAATTTAAGGACTATCTACAAAAACATCATAAGCTATATGAATGTTAAGAATTTGCATGGCTAGGAAAGTCTAGCTTCAGCAATAAAATTTGATGATTTGGGAAACTAAGTTATAACTATGAAAGGACCAAAATTTAAAGTAATTTTTATGCCTATTTTAGGATAAAAGTAATTTGATAATAAGTATTTTAAATTTAAAGTATAATTATTTGAAATTACAAAAAGCGCATGAAACAAGGTAACAATTTGCTGATATCTTTATTGTAAAGAATGCAGGGTGAGGGAGATGTGGGGAAGTCCGGTTGGTTATGAAAAAATGCTCTGGAAAGATGAATTTTTTATTATTATTATTTTCTTTTTCCCTTTTTTGTTTTGCTGTTTCTGTTATTTATCTGACTATATATCTGTACCTGGAAAAAAGCAATAAAAAATATTATTAAAAAAATAAAAAAAATAAAATATTTTAGTTGACTTCTGAGTCTCTTGGGCTTGCCAATCAAAAAGTCGGTGGTTTGAATCAGGACAATGGGGTGAGCTCCCGTTGCTCTGTCCCAGCTTCTGCAGTTTGAAAGCATACCAGTGCAAGTAGATTAATAGGTACTGCTGTGGCAGGAAGGTAAACGGCAATTCTGTGTGCTCTGGTTTCCATCAGGGTGTTCAGTTGCTTCTGTTTAGTCATGCTGGCCACATGACCTGGAAAGCTGTCTATGGACAAATGCTGGTTCCCTTGGCCTGAAGCAAGATGAGTGCTACAACTCATAGTCGCCTTGACTGGACTTAACTGTCCAGGATTCCCTTTACCTTCCTTACTCCTAGAACATAACATTTTCCCCTTCCCGAAAGCCAAAGATGACTTAACACAAAGTGGACTAAACTGGCCCATGTTTAAAAGGCCATCTGCTGAAGCTGTGTAATTGCAGCAAGCACAACTCCACATTTACTATATAATACTAGAAGCATACAAAATTTGGAACACTATAGACTGCACATGTGGGTTCAAATTCAGATATTGTGTGTGTTTTCATAGTCATGGGGAAGCTAACTGGTCTCTCCTAAGTTTTCATTTTGCACTCTCATGGATTTTACACTCTCCAGGCTATGTTGCCCAGCTCTGTAACCCTATTTCATTCCTGCACTCATTGCCATTTAGAAGAGATGGACATTAATTCAGCCCATTTGGTGAGGGAGGGTGGTCAGCTGACCCTGCTCCCCCCTTTTCTACTGCAACTCCTCTTCAGGCACTAGTTTCCCATTTTGTCCCCATTAACATTTTGCAGCTGCCTGTCCTTTTTCTTTTAATGGCAATAAATTTTAGACATTTCAGTGCCAAATCCTGGCTCATTACAGGTGATCGATCTGCATTAAGTGAGTGCGAAAAGAGAAATGAATCCTAAATACATGTGAAACTGCTATCAAGGGAAGAGACTTTTGTCACTAGTTAGGCAATGAACACAGAAACACTCTGAGGCCTCTGAGTGTGTACATGCATCCACTTTGTAAGCAGGTTGTCTGCATCAGCCTGCCAAAAGGCAATGAGGGTTTGATGCAAGAATTTGTTGTAATGAGTAGCCATTAATTTGTCCTACACTGCACTGCTTTTGCAGGTATTTGGAGATGAAACATTTGATCTCACTGCCAGCATGTGAGGTTAATTCCAATTATGGTAGGTGGGCGTGAAATGACAGTAAAATTACAGTGGTACCTGGGGTTACAGACACTTCAGGTTACAGACTCCGCTAACCCAGAAATAGTACCTCGGGTTAAGAACTTTGCTTCAGGATGAGCACAGAAATCATGCAGCGGCGGCACAGCAGCAGCAGGAGGCCCCATTAGCTAAAGTGGTACCTCAAGTTAAGAACAGTTTCAGGTTAAGAACGGACCTCCAGAACGAATTAAGTTCTTAACCCGAGGTACCACTGTACTTTCATCACTTGCAGGATGAATAGTTTTCCATGTGTCTGGTTACATCTACACCATAATAAGTGGCCACTTGGTCAGTTATTGCCTGTATCTACCCACTGTCAAGAGCCCATGTGGTGTAGCAGTTAGAGTGTTGGACTAGGTCCTAGGAGACCAGGGTTCAAATCCCCACTCAGCCATGAAGCTCACTAGGTGACCTTGGGCCAGTCACCACCTCTCCACCCAACCCACCTCAAGGGGTTGTTGTGAGGAGAAAAGAGGGAGAAGGATAATAATCTATGCCACCTTGAGCTCCTGGGAGGAAAGATGGGATATAATAATAATAATAATAATAATAATAATAATGCAGAAAAACATCAATTGACTAGTCACCGAAGCTAATTCAGAAGATATTTTTAGGTCAATTGCAAGTATGTCCAATGGCCAGGGATTGTGGGAGCTGTAGTTCAGAAATATCTGCTAAAAGTTCCCTGAACCTGGTTTAAATTATAGTAATTATTTCTAAATTTGCATCCACCTACAATTTAGCATGTACTAATTTTATGAAAACTTGTGTTCTCTGATTTGGCAATGCATTCCCATTTTTTGGCCATGCCTGAGTAGCCACTCTACCACAAACACCACATCAAAAAAAGGAATCTCAGACAGACATATGACAATATTAATACTGAGGCGGGTTTGGTGAGGAGAATGCAATTCTGGAAGCACTCCAATCTCAAGCCATTCAGGGCTTTTAAGGTAAGGACCAACACCTTAGATAGTGCTCTTAAACAGATGGTAGCCAATGAAGCTTTTAAAGACTGCCATGATGTGATCCATTTGAGCAGTACCAGTTAAGTTGATCAGGTGCAAAAGCAAGCAGGGCTCCTGCGCCTTTAAGGTTGCACAGAAGGGGGAAATTTTAGTGAGCACTGTTTGCATGATAAGCTACATCTGCAGAAATGACCTCCTCTACATTACTATGAAAGGTTCAATAGCCCTGCCCCACATTCGCACCGGACCACCCTAGTTCCAATGAGTAATTGTGCCACTGTACTTTCTCCTAATTGAAGCTTATGAACAATCTTCAAGGGCAGCCCTGTACAGCAACACATTACAGTAGTCCACAGTTGCCACAGCATACCATCTGATGCCTTGATGTAGCTTGAGCTTTCGTAGACAAGATGCTTGAAGTAGATACTGACTGCGATAAAGATATGGACACACTTGCAAGATATGTGTCATTTGGGAGTGGGAATCTGTTCGATGAGTTGACATTAAAAGAAAGGGACACGTCCAGAAAGCAAAGCCTGTGTGGCATTTGTCCTTAGAGAGAACTGGACTCAGAATTGCTTCCTCCTGTTTCTAATCCTCCACCACCACCCTTCTGTTATAGTGTAACAGAGACAGACTGTAGCTAATGTGTGAAGGCAGAAATGATTTTCCATCTGAGCGCCTCCCCTCACATGTGATGGGGAAAGCAGCGATCGACGCGTTGTAATGTATATTTATGAAGTTGTGTTGAGTTGACGAGGGAAGTGGAGATGAGGGGGCTGGCAGAAGGAAAACCAATTGTCAAATTTACCAAAGCCAATGTGCAAAAAGGATTTTTTATATAGATATATAAAAAAAGAGCAAACACAGAAACATTGATTTAAAGGTACATTTGTATACCTGGGCTAAATATATTCCCGACTTCCGTATCTATTAGATAGTGTCATGTCTGCGCTGAATGTCTGCTAAGTATATTGCAGAGAGGGGGGAGGGCTTCCTATAAAAAGCAGCAAGTGTGCTTAATCTTGGAATCCTCTAGGAGTGCTTCTTCTTGGGCTCTGGCACAGCAAATCGGGTTGCCATGGTAAAATGGGTCAGCACAGCGAGCAAGTCAGTATGAGCAACTGAAATCAGGCTCACAATGCTGAGATAGCAGCACAGGCCCGAGCAGACAGTAATCTAGTGGAGAATCTAGGTCACTGGGATTCTTTGAAGCTGCAGCTGTCCGTGTCGGACCACTCGCTCTCAGTCAGGGCTCACAAAAGAGTCAGGGCGGCTGGGCTTCTGATTAACGGTTACAATGCACGGGTTACAACGCACGGCCCCGGTTGCACGCTTTGTCTTCGGCGGGAACAATTCGCTATTTCAGATTTCGTTTTACGATTGCGTATGTGTGGCGTGTGTGCGCGCACATACACATCCAGAAAGGGTATGCAGAGGTGACACATCTCCGTTCCCACAGATACACACCTCTTTATTATGCATTTGCATGACAGTACAAATTAGAGCTTTCTTTTCTTAAGGATAATACATTGAATTGTTTACTTCACTCCAAAGCAGAGACAAACATTCATCTGCAAGCAAGATACCACGTTCTTCCATCCTTCCCTTTCCAGACTACATGCAGCCACATTGCTAAGCCAAACACTTATCAAAATGGAGGCAGGGGGAATTAAGTTGCTTCACAAAATTGACAGACCTCTGTATGTTGCCACACATCTTCATTTCCATCCCTAACTTCTCCATCACCATCTCCAGTACTATACACACATAAATCCACTGGCATCTAATCAGAGGAAGAACCTTTTTCTTAAAAACCTGTTCAATAATTACATTGGATAAATTGTGGACTAATTTGGACTTAATTTTACTCCAAATATACCCACTGAAATTAGCAGGCCTAACTTAGTCATATTCATTCATTCCAGTAGGTCTACACTAGGTGAAACTTGGTTGAATACCACCCATCATCGGGGGGGGGGGGGGTCAAACCCTGGTCTGTTCAGCAAACCCTTTTACACATTTTGAGAGTGTTTCCCATGCATAGCTAACTTTTACATTTTTAATTGTTGTTATTTATCCATCATATCCTATTATTTAGAAGTGGCCTCTTTTAAACAACAGTTTCACAGAAGTATGCTGGAAACTGCTTGTGAAAGTAAGAATCATCTTGCTTGCTTCTCTGGATGGTGGCCAATGTGGAGAAGACTCGTGTATTAGCAGACGAACAGCCCGCCTTGTAACATCGTTATTACACAATAAAATACATATGGATGTTAACAAGGATGAAATTGTGGGAAGGATTTAATGAAGTTTCTCAAGCATCAATAACACAAAGGAAACAGTTATTGTTTTTAAAAAATCATTGCTATATTAATATATGCATACACAGAGATTGAACACAATTTTGGAGCTCTTTCAAAGCTCCAAACTTGGTTCCAAACTATTCAAACATCTACATTTTAAAGTTAGGATTAAGGAATGCATTAATTGCACTAATTAAACAATTAACATTTTGTGGTTCAAGTGCTATGGAATATTTATGAGAGACCAAAAATGGACTAGAGCACAGAACGTTAGTGGGTAAAAACAAACAAAAACAAACAAACAAACAAAGCTGGGCACTGCCCTGTCCCCCAGCTTGCCTCCTGGCATTCGGTGCCATTTCCAGCTGCATCTGAGCCAGGTCAGGCAGGTGGGTGGGTGGGCAAGCAGGCTGGTAGCAGGCGGCAGTTGGAGGCAGGGGCAGGAAGTGGGTGAGCGGGCAGAAACTTATCATGCACGGGGGGGGATGAGAGGCGAGGGATAAAGGTGCACTCTGGAGAAGTGCAAGGAGGAGGGAGAAGTGTGGAGAGGGGCAACAAGGGCAAGCAGATATATGCCTACCTCTCACTTGCTTGCTTTTAAAGATGATTAAGGACTTAAACCACAGAGCCTAGGACTTGCCGATCAGAAGGTTGGCAGTTCGAATCCCCGCGACGGGGTGAGCTCCAGTTGCTCAGTCCCTGCTCCTGCCAACCTAGCAGTTCAAAAGCACGTCAAAGTGCAAGTAGATAAATAGGTACCGCCCCGGCGGGAAGGTAAACGGCGTTTCCATGCACTGCTCTGGTTCGCCAGAAGTGGCTTAGTCATACTTGCCAAATGACCTGGAAGCTGTACGCCGGCTCCCTCGGCCAGTAGAGCGAGATGAGCGCCGCAACCCCAGAGTCGGTCATGACTGGACCTAATGGTCAGGGGTCCCTTTACCTTTAAGGACTTACCTGGATTACTTTGTAAGAGATACCCCAACAGTAATTCTGTCTCAAGTCTACCTTCTCAGAAATTAGCACCCTTACAACCCCGTCCACAATGTCCTATGCCACTAGCCATGTCCCAAACACCTGTCTATTGACCACAGGCATCTAAAAAAGGAATCCCATGTGCCTTCAGCTCTCTCTCTCTCTCTGTGTGTGTGTGTGTGTGTGTGTGTGTGTGTAGGCTTCCACGCAACTTGAGGAATCCCAATCTTGCAATGCTCCCAGTTGCACTGAAGCCTATACTCATACAGTTAGGCTTCCCTTTTTTGGTTGTTTGTGTTCAATGTGTGACTCAATGTTGAAGTGGGCCAAGTGGTTGTGATGTCCTGCTCTGCCTCCGCACATTTTGCCGTCATGTTGAGGTTTGAACTCCCTGCTCAACTAGTATCATGAGAAAGTAAATCAAAGTGGAAAGACATGGAGAGAAACCCGAAAGGACGCTTCTCAGAAGTAGGTATCAGTGTGTTGAATAGGATTTACACCCTATAAGAATAGTTTAGCCTAAAGATTACTACTTTATAAATCAAGTTCTATGTAAATTGCAGCACTGTTGTGGGTAATTCACCTTCCATAAACAAATATAACAAGTTTCAGTCCAGATGTCTAAGGAGAACCTGCAGTGTATGGTACCAAATTACTGTTACCATTCTACGGAAAGTGTGATTATCATTACATACAATTGAATGGACCAGTATTTTAGGTAATCGTGCCAAAGGCACAAATCCATTCCCTTAAAAATAAAGGGTGGTGGCTTGACTTGTATAAATAACACTGCTGTTGTTAGTGACCAGAATTAACTGTAGTTTAACAAACCAAAAAGTCATCTGGTTGCACAAAGAGTATATGGAAGTATACATACAAATATAAGACCGGAATATATCGGCTGGTCTTGTGTGCGCATTTGAATGTGCACACGCACATATAGATATATTTGATTCTCATCATTCTTGTGTTTCAACAATGAGAAAAATACAAGAGTATTCCTTTCTGTAGACTTTATCTTCAACATGTTTTCGTAAGATAAGATCCATATACTTTGGGCTTAAGTCCCTCAATTATTTTGTCATTCTAAATGGCCTTTAGAATCAATATGAAGCAACATAAATGACTGAAATATTTGCTCAGGCAGGCTTCTTCTTGCAAAATCAACAAACTCTACTTGGTTCAAAAGAGTCTGCAATTGAGGTCAACAGCCTATTGGTACAGAGCATAGCTCAACACGGGCCTGTAGCTCAGAGGAGCACACACCTCCTTAGGTATCTGTAGATGTGTGTTAAAAGATCTCCTGTGATGCTGATAAAATTCTTTCCATTCTTTAAACGCCTAGATAAACAACACTGAAGCATCACAGATACGGCTTGCCTTCCAGACCATCCTACCTGTGGCTGGTATTCTGGCATGACATTCCATTTGTATTTTTGATGTGGCAATATTGCAAGGCAAGTGTGGAGCCCAGTGTACATTTTGAAGGAAATGCCAAGCCCCTCTGTCTGTGGGATTCCCATACATCATCCAAATGAGAGCTGCCCCCAACACTGAAATGAATGAATGAAGAACCTATTGCCCTGAATGTACATATCGCTGATCATTGGATAGGCAGTAGAATCAGCAATGCATTGAGCAAGACGTCAGTGTGAAAACCGTGGATAGCTCAGTCATTAGTGTGTGAGACTCTTACTCTCGGAGTCCTGGGTTCGAGCCCCCCCGTTGGGCAAAGGATTTCCTGTATTGCAGGGGGTTGTACTAGATGACCGCCTGAACACCTCCCAACTCTGCAATTCTAATATTCAATTAGCTCTTTTAAGATAAACCAGATAGACAAAATGGGAGAGAGGATAAATGACAACCCAAAAGAAGAGTAAGAGGAAAAATAAGTAATAAATGTAAACAATAGAGGGAGAATGAACATATAACTCACATATATTGCTAATTTGTGTTCAGCTTTATTGCCCAGAAATGGTAATCTGGGGATTGCATACCATTTGATGAAGAAACCTCTATGACAAAATTCCAGGGAGAGCTGTGTTAATCCATGGAAGGAAAATTGCTAGATAAATTCAGGGTTAAGTCACATTCCATTATTAAAGAGCTAAGAGTTTAAGATGTCATATCTTCCTCTCTGGTCAAACACCTCTTGGAAAAAAATAACACAAAGGAGCAATTCATTCTTTATTTGCAATTTTGTGACAATTCTGTATAATCAGGATGCAGCAGATGTTTAATATAAGGGGAATGATTTTTCTCAGATGCAAAATATCCCAAAGGATACTTGCTGAGTTTTCACTCTCTTTCTTTCTTGATCTCTCCAGGGAACTACCAAGAGGTCAACTTCTAGGAGGAGTGGACATCCCCCCCCCCAAAAAAAATCTGACAAGCCAAGAAAAAAACTGAGTTGGGAGGGAACGATAGGATTTTTTTGTTGCTTTGTGAAACCCAGAAAGCTGGAATTTCTACATAAGTCGCTTTAGCCCAGGTCTGCAATAAGTTGTGATCCACAAAGTGGAATACAGCCTTCCCAAGCCATACATGGCCAATCCACCTGGGGTTTGGAAAAGGTCATATTTGTTTGCTGCCTGCCTGTCTGCTACTGCAAATAAAATAAATGAGGATGGCATCCAGAAGGACAGAACAGGGGGCTGGTAGGGGCTGCATGTGGCTTGATGAATCACAAGTTGTGCCTGCCTGCTTTAACCTTGATGGCACCCAATCACTCTTCTGTTACTGATAGCTTCACCCCTATTGAGTGGCATGTTTCTTTAACAATTATCCCGCATGCAAGCTGTCTAATTTTAGGCATTCCCCACTCAAGTAGCCTATTTTCTCAGAAGGGCAATCTCTTCTAGAATTGTACGTATTCACAAGGTACCTCTTAACTGTGGTTTGCATTTCTTTCCTCTCCAAATATTTAAGAGGCATATCTTAAGGAACATATCTGTCATATATAGCCCTCCCTGGAATATTCTTAGAAAGGTTAGCACTCTGGCTAGGAGAAATATTTATATTCCATTTTACAACATAACATCTCTTTTCGAATGAACAGGGATCAAAATGGACATGAATCCCCTTTTGGATAATTGGCTGCTTTTGCATTCATTATTCTTGTCACTGCACTAAGTACAATACCAGACAAGGAAATCTTATGAATGTGCTAATATGGCAAAAAAATAAATAAATCGATGATTGTGACAAAACTGCAAAGTTCATAAAGGTGATTTAAGTTAGTTCACCCACTGATTTCAGTGGCTGTACATTAAGCATGACTGAAGCTTGAGTTCGGCATGGCTAGGGTTGCGCTGTTAGTTGGCTTCACCCCAGAGAATGCTGGAAGGCAGCCACAAAGGCTTAAAGAATAGGATTGCTAATGGCGTACTTAAATTTAAATGAAGAGTTTGGCTAGAATCAGTGACAGAAATTTTCCCATGTCATCAGTGTAGACACATTAGGCTATTATTAAAACAAAACAAACTTCCTTGGCCACTCATTGAGCAAACTGGGTTACAAATATTTCTGCCATGGTTAATTTGTTTTCAGCTACACTTTAGATTCTAAAGTTTAGAAAGTTCTTCCAAGGCAGTTACATTATACTGCTAGCTGTCAAATACCAATTTTGTAGAAAGCAAGCGTCACCACTGTGCCAGAAGTGGATTTGATTAAGATCACATTACAGTGGGATCCTATGAAATGATAATGAATGCCAAAACAAAGTTCACCAGTAGTTTCCCAGTTGGAGATAACAAGAAACAGCAAAGCTACAATCCTAATTACATCGTCTTGGAAGCAAGCCCCATCTGTTTCACTGGACCCTCCTTCTATCCCAAGCAAGTCTGCCTGAGTTCCTACCCTAATAATATTACACTTTCAGCCAATTACCAATTACTCAAACTGCCTCATGCCACCATGATTGTAATCCTCAGCAGAGTTCTATTCCACAAAAGAACTTGGGAAATATTGTTATTCCTTGTCCTAAGCTATTCGCAGCTGTGCCCAAGTGTGGGGAAGCGAGCAGAGTGTTGCTCTTGGAGCAGGGAGAGCTGAGTTCAATTCAGCCAGCCATAAGGCTCCCCGTATAGCACTGGTCTTGTCAGTAACAGCAATGAGCTGCTCCACACACTCATCTGACTGAGGGTTGTGGTTTAAAGGCATACATAAGCCATTGTGTGCAAGATAAATGCCATATTGCAATAGAGCAAGAATGTTATTGAAAAGCTGTCTTTCTTTTTAAAACAAATGTTTTTACACCTGCAAGTGGGGGGAGTTTGGATACTGAGTCGTCCATATTGATTTCCCACTTAGATCGACTGAGCTGCCAATAGCTGTGAATGTGTAAAGTGACACAAATAAGCCTGGTGGCTGTGGGGTTTTTTCTGTGAGATCAGCAAAGAATTTTACTTGTGTATTTGTTTTCCGAAAACAACATCATTTCACACCATGTTGTGTGACTCCACACCCTTTTGGAACGTGAATGTCTGTGAAATTGATATTCTTGCCCCATATTGAATTTCATTATGGTTTGTGTAGTTTATTTAGCCTACAAGCCTATACAGTGGTACCTCAGGTTACAGACGCTTCAGGTTACATACACTTCAGGTTACAGACTCCACTAACCCAGCAGAAATAGTACCTCGGGTTAAGAACTTTGCTTCAGGATGAGAACAAAAATCGCGCGGCAGCGATGGGAGGCCCCGTTAGCTAAAGTGGTACCTCAGGTAAAGAACAGTTTCAGGTTAAGAATGGACCTCCGGAACGAATAAAGTTCTTAACCCAAGGTACCACTGTACAAACCTACCTGAAAGTAAGTCCAATTGCAAACTACAGAGCTTACTTCTGAGTATACATGTATAGTATTTCACCATTAGTTTTGTATTTTGTCCAGAAGGGTCTCATTTAAATTCTTAACTGGGCAGACATCAATCCTTTCACTATGCGTGATCATGTTTTCACTTGGAAAACTTGCTTTTAACACACTGAGCAATTTTTATCTAGTCAAGCACCTTCCTCTCATTGATCATTGACTCCATTTTTATGCCAGTCATGTCACAGATAACATAGTTCAGTTTAACTGGCACATAATCTAACCTTAGCCAGTAACTAACAATTAGCCCCACTGACTACAGCAAGACTATCAGGAGTAACAGGCTTCCAGACAACCTAGATCTTTAAATCATAATATATTCTTTTAAAAATTAATATTCAGACTTCAGCTTTAGTGAGCAGTCTGATAGTAGTGGAGCTAGTGGCGGAGGCTGCCACCCAATAAACATCCCAAGCAGTTGCTCATGAGACATTGTTCTGGAAATGTCACAACAACTTTTGAAATATGCAGAGATAGCCAGACTGTCAGGATGCTGTCAGTGGCTCCCGGCTGGTTGCCCAGGAATGTATAAAGATGAGGAAAAGTTTCTTAGAATCCTTTTTTATTTCAGTCTTTACAGAGAGAGGCTATAAAACCCAGCCTCTTGGATAATGGCGTTGTCCCAGGGTGAATCTCCACCCCTCCAATCTCTCCCACTTCCTCATTCATCATCAATATCACCTCCTCTATGGGTGCTGCTAAGTGCCCTCTTTCTTTGAGCTCTTTGCTCTCCTACTTTTAAGGCTGGCCAGGGTCTGGGAGATGGTGGGTCTGGAAAGCTTTCTAATGACAACATGTAAGCCAGATGCTGCTCAGGCTCTGCCTGCTGCTCCTCTCCCATTATTTCCCAACTTTTCCCCTCATCTGCCTCTGAGCTGTGACCTCCCGCACACCACTGTTGTAAATACTGTCTTTCTCTTCCTCCTCCCTGGAAGGGTCAGGATGGGGAGGTGGTCTCCACCATTCCTGCTCCTCTGCCCAGCCCCTGACACAGACAATTTGCACCTTGTGATCTTTTTCTATGCTGGCTCTTGAACAAAGACATGAACATGTACTCTGCTTTTTTGTGGGATCTCGGTAAAAGTCAGAATTAAAGTAGAATTAAAATTAATCCTCATGAATTTTCATGATTTTACATATGGCTCCCCCACCCCCACACACCCGAACCATCAAATTGAAACTTGCAGTGATAAAATCACAGATCTGTTTTTTGGCAGCAATACAAAAACATTGATCCAAGGCATAAGTCCACATGGATATTCATGATTTCACCCGCATAGGATAGCAACAAAACCACCAACAAATCACATTGAATATCTGTGGCCATAGAGCTGTGTTGGGATGGGGGAGGGAAATTTATTCAGTTCACATTTAAAGATGACTCCATCAAATCTGCATTTTTTTGAAACAATATGAGAACCTAAACACAATCATCCTTCAAAATTCGTACTTCTCCAAATTTTGTGATGTAGTTCACCGAACAATAAATGTTTCGAAAAATACATATACTCAAAAAAGTGTGCATTAAAAGGAATATATCACCAAAAGCAACATACAAAATGGCTTTATTTAAAAAGAATTTTTTTGCAAAGATATACTCATTAGTTAAAGCTACGTACAAAAATACATTTATTAGAAGAAATTTGAAGGAACTTGCTGAATGAATTGCTGCTAAAATGTGGAGGGCAGAATTTAAGATTGGAAAAATAAAAAACTGAGAGGAGCAACATTGACAGATCCTTCCACACTTCCACACTTATAGGTGACGGGTTGATCTGATGGTGGGTTTGAGTGGATCGCTCATAAAACAAATAATTATAAGAATCCACATGTCTTCTTTGTGCCATGGCAGTGCTAGAAAACACCAGATCCATGATTTTTCCTGTTCATTTGATGGTGCATATGGGGAAACAAAAGTTATTCAGTTTCAATGGTATCCATTTTACTCATCTGATGTAGTTGTCTATGTGCCTGCACACCTCTTGCTCTCTCCAACCAGCATGGCCAATGGACAGGAAAGATGGGGTTTCTATTCCAGCAATATCTGAGGGGCCACATGGCACAGGCAACTCCCCACTCTGTAGCTAAAGTAACATTAAAACATTTGCTTTAGCAAATTTCAAAATCTCTCTAGAGTATAAGAAAATTATAAAGAGGGGTCAGAAGTGCAGAGCTGGCATCAGTGCGAGCAAGGTAGATGAGGCAGGAGCAAAAGAGCCTGAGATGCAGCAGTCAAAAAAGACTCTTCTCTTACGCATTGCGGGGTTTGGGCCTTGCTCCAGGCTCTTTCCTGTAACATTCCATCATCGCTCGCCTGCTCTGAAGTTAGCATCCAGGCTGCTTAGTGTCCCAGCCACAGCTTGGGTGAGGAAAAGGGCAAAGCCAAAGGGAGAAAAAAGAAGCTTTTGTGACTTTCTCTTTTTGAACTTTGTTGGCAACTGAGACTGAGCTTTGTCACAGCCTATTGGCCTGTGACAGAGGTTTGGGGAGATGGGCATTCTTTGAGATACAGAGCACAAAGGGAGAAAATGAAAGGAGAACTGTAGTTGAGCTGATTGGGAAATTAAATGTGTGCCTACGCAGAAGTATAAAAAAAAGACCAGGGGAAATATATCCATTTTAATTGGGGTTGCCACCTGCTTTCATTTCAAGGGTTCTTCTCATCTGAGTGCAATACTTTCTTCCTTCATGAAACACTTGTGAGAGCTTAAGGTCTTCTTCAAAAGCCATTGTTAATGTCCACCACCTATTTATTTACCGTATTTTTTGCTCTATAAGACGCACCAGACCATAAGACGCACCTAGTTTTTGGAGGAAGAAAACAAGAAAAGAAATATTCTGAATCTCAGAAGCCAGAACAACAAGAGGGATCGCTGCGCAGCGAAAGCAGCGATCCCTCTTGCTGTTCTGGCTTCTGGGATAGCTGCGCAGCCTGCATTCGCTCCATAAGACGCACAAACATTTCCCCTTACTTTCTAGGAGGGAAAAAGTGAGTCTTATAGAGCAAAAAATACAGTAAGTAGCCTCTCATTATCTGAAAGTATCACATCAGTGTATGGATAAACCAAGGCTGATATCTCAAAAAATATTCCTGATTGCTAGAAGTATCTCATATCAGTAGACTTCCAGGCCCAGATGACACCTTTGACCCTGCACTCTAGGCTGGTACCTGAATGAGCTCCCCCTCACACAGCCCTTTTTTCACTTCTAACATAGAATGAAACTCTCCAAATTTTTATGAATGGTGTCACAGTCTGTTTTTAGAACCAAAGGTACAATGCCATTCAGGGTTTGGGAGAGCTGCTGTGACTCAGAATCTCCGAAATGAGAGGGGCACTAAGAATAGGGGGGTAGCAGCAGCCTTCAGGTCCCATATTAATTGGCAGAAATGGAAGGAAGATTTTATGAGGGTTGGATATAATAACTTTAAATTATATTGTGCCATGGATGGTCACAGAACAATGACACATAGTCCTCTTGTTTAACTTGAGAGACACAGACAAAAGTTTCAGGACCACGATGTAATGAAAAGCTACACTGAGCTTGATTTGTTAGTATATTGTGTGTGTGTGTGTGTGTGTGTGTGTACGTGTGTGCGCGCATGCATGTGTGTGTGAAAGAGAGAGAATTTGGAGTAGATGTCACATTAATGTACCAAGTGCTTATTTCTTTACAAAAATTTTGACACTAAAGCAAATGAGATGCAGCAGATTGGCTTTGAAGTTTGGAGTTTGTTTTCCCACTTCCCAAAAACTCAAAAGTAGGATAGGAATCAAAAGCAATCAAATATAAAAGAAGCATTCACCGAAAAACAAACAAAACAAAAACTACTTCATGCAGGAAGACCACAAATCACAGAGTTTAGATACAGTTTCCTGATGCTGTCACTGTGCCCCAGATGTAAAACTCTGCAACAAGCTTGCTCTATATTCTTGGTAAAAGAAGAGCAAAATATATCAGTCTGGCAGATACCACACCATGTGCTGAGTAGAACACACTGGTGTTCTGCTTTTTTGTGTGGTCCCCACTCAATGTGGGCCATTCTGAGGAACATCAGATGTGACTGAATGATTCGGTGATTTCATTTGGTAACCAGAGGTGCACCAGAATTATGGTGAGGGACCATAGCTCAGTGGCAGAGTGCATTCTTTGCTGGCATCTTCAACTAAGTCTAGGAAAGACTTCTATATGAGATCCTGGACAGCCACTGAGCTTAGATGGACCTATGACCTGCCTTGGTATAAGGTAGCTTCCTATGTACCTACCCTAAGAGAATGCCTGTTCAGAGCAGTGACTCACAGAGAACCAGTGTTCTCTTTTTACACTTGTTAAAGCACCTCTAATTTTAACTAGGAGGTGGATAGTATGTCTCAGAAATCAAAAGTATCAAACACACTGGATGAAGAATCTAATCACCATGGCCTCCCAGAAGTTTATACTTCCCATATTAGAATAGCCAATAACTTCAGGTTGAAATAATAATTCCAGCATCCCTACATGTGCATGTAAATGTGTGTCTAAATGTGCACTGGACAACTCCCATCAAGTAAAGCAAGTGAAGAACTGTCATGCTAAGTGCTGGGAGAGCCAATCAGAGCCCTGGGAAGCTGCAAGCCAGAGTGAACCAGAGAGGCACCTCAGTGGCAGCAGCGAGCGACAAGGAAGCACTGCTCTGCCAACTGCTCAGCTCTCCCACTGCCCTCAACCCACCTTCCCCACTAGTTACCTGTGGAAGTAGTGGCCCAAATCATGCCACCCAGGAGCTAGCAAACCAGGGGTGCCAACCAGTGGAATGATTTTTGCACCTCTCCTCAGGCCTGTGTGCCCAGCAGAGGTCAGTTTCACCAACGCCTGGGTATGCCTCTGAACACACCTTTCTCCTCTCTTGTCTCCTCCACACTGCATTGTCATCATAGATCAGGACTAGATATTCTTTGCTGTCTACCCAACCTGCCTACTGGAGCACATGCCGCATTCCCTCTCCCCAGATCAGGGCCTGCACTAGATGCAGGAGTATCCAGCAATTTGTAATCCACACATCCTCACTGAACTCCTCGTTAGTAGTGCCCAATACAGCTATGGACACAGAAGACCCTTCCATACCGAGAAGCATCAAAGATGGCATTGTAGCATCAGAATGTGAATTTCCTTTTTCTTTTGTGGAGAAGCCATGTCTTGAGAGTCCTGCAGCTGACAGTAAAATGCCTTCAAGAAGTTGCCAGGCCACCCCTCCATTGGACAGGGTAAGTCAGCCACCTCAGGTGGCTAACGTGAGGTGTCATGAAGAGGAGGAAAACTAATAGCTATATGATTATACTGTACTTGTTACTGCCAAGGAAGGAGGGAGGCACCTGTGGGATTTGTTGCCTTGAGTGACAAAATAACTCGGGTAGCCTTGGGAAGTTTGTGCCTTGAGAGTTGCCATTTCTGCTCTGCCCTGGCAGCAAATCATCTTAGGCCAGTCCTGCCTTAAACATACATGCCAGGCAGGCACTATAGCCTAACTTGTATTGTAGCAATCAAAAATCTTCAGCTGCTCCTTCAACCCTAGGCAAAGCTGTCACTGCACACAACCATAGGCGCTTCGGCACGAGGACTGGAGAAGCCAAAATACAGCTCCCCTGCTGTGTACTTATTTATTTGTATGGAAACAAACTGTCTTTTGTAGGACTGACAGAGAATTCTTACAACCAGCTTCGCCTGATCTAATGACTGAAGCATGAAAGAATTTGAAAGGGGCCACCCCAAAATACCAGGGAGACTTCTGGGCATAAATATTCACAATGATGTACAGTAAGCAAGTGATGAAGCGTGCACAGAATGAAGCTTGTTTCATGGCACTATATAAAGATGTCTCATAAGCACTTTGTCTCTTTTATGATTCTCTCTCCCCCTGCCCCCAACCTTGGTCATAGCCAATAAAACACCCAAACCAAATTTAACTGTGTTACAATACTGGGCATCATTCATTTGCTGTTTGTGCCATACTTTTTTTAAGGCAAATGAACAAATGTTCGTATCAGTAGGGATGGGGGACAAATTTGGCTTCCAAAACAGACTTACCTGCTGGACCTCCCAGCAGGTAAAGGGACCCCTGACCATTAGGTCCAGTCGTGACCAACTCTGGGGTTGCACGCTCATCTCGCTCTATAGGCCGAGGGAGCCGGCGTTTGTCCGCAGACAGCTCCAGGTCATGTGGCCAGCATGACTAAGCCACTTCTGGCGAACCAGAGCAGCACACGGAAACGCCGTTTACCGTATTTTTCGCCCCATAGGGTGCACCGGCCCATAGGGCGCACCTAGTTTTGGGGGGGAAATAAAGAAAAAAAAATTATTTCCCCCCCCCAGGCGCGGGGCTGGGGAAGCCCGAGCTTCCCCCGACCCCAGCCCCCAGAACAGGCTGCTATCTGCTAGCTTTGGGAGCCCTGCGGGAACTCCCGCGGGTTCCCAAGGCTTGCGGATAGCTTCCTGAAGCCTGGAGAGCGAGAGGGGTTGGTGCGCACCGACCCCTCTCGCTCTCCAGGCTTCAGTGAAAGCCTGCATTCGCCCTATAGGATGCACACACATTTCCCCTTCATTTTTGGAGGGGAAAAATTGCGTCCTATAGGGCGAAAAATACGGTACCTTCCCGCCAGAGTGGTACCTATTTATCTACTTGCACTTTGATGTGCTTTCGAACTGCTAGGTTGGCAGGAGCAGGGACCAAACAACGGGAGCTCACCCCGTCGCAGGGATTCGAACCACCGACGTTCTGATCAGCAAGTCCTAGGCTCTGTGGTTTAACCCACAGCGCCACCCACATCCCTTAGGGAGAGGAATAGGGGCCTTCTAAAAACTCTCAGGACCCTGAATAAACCACAGCTCCCAGAATTCTATGGGGGAAGCCATTACTGTTTAAAATCGTACCGTAGTGTTTTAAATATATTGTGTGAACAAGGCCTTGGTCAAATATGGACAGATCATGACCCTGAACAGGGCACTTTAGAATCCACAGTCCAGCAAATTCCTTTAAGAGTTAATCTGATGACTGCAGCACAGCCTGTGTTTGTGTGTGATCCTTTTAAAAAGTTCCAGAGAAGTATTCCAGTCTGAGCAGGTATCACATGGGGTTTCTTGCTGCTACATTTTCCAAATAGAGTAGAGGAACATGTCCTGCTTGGAGCAATGGGGACTTCCTGATGTACAGTCAAAGGGATTTTTTTAAAAAATGGCTGCCCTCAGGTAAACACTTGCCAGGTCAATTCAAAACATTCATTTGTATTACTAGTACTATTCCCTCTTCTGCTACCAGTGCCATCATGATACTTGGTATTCACACAGGACTTGAGGATGTTCAGATTGCCTCACATACATTAGTCCAAAAGAAAACCAGGAGCAGAGCTGGCTAGAAACCTGTGGGCTACCGAAAGACATGCCACCACCCTTCCTCATTTTCGAGCAGTTCAAAGCTGTCAGGGTTTTCGCTAATGCACATGTATCCTTCCAGAACTGCTGGATATTGTCCTGCCAGAGAACTCATCATTTGCAAGATGGTGGGGTTTTCTAAATTGGTAGCTGTGAGTTCCTAACTCATCAGCAATTGGAAAGAGAATAGAAAAGAAAGACTCATACGGTGGATTTTTACTGAAACTAAGCTGGAAAACATGAAGGAAATTATAGACTCTGTAGTGTTTTTTTCATAACAGTAGAGATACGGTATATGGTGGGGTGGTTTTGGTACTACTTTCATTCCCATAATTCCTGGAATACCACTTTTATTAGAACCCTGAAACTACTGGACACTGTCTTCTCTTGGTGTAGTTAGGAGGAATATGTCATTCTGTCTATAAACAGCTTCAAAGTATGAAAGATAATGTGTTGGTAAACTAAAGTACGGCTAGCTGGAACTGCACAAACACGTTGGCTCCTAGATTGGAATTTACATCTGCATACCAAAATTAACAAGAAGTCTGAAAAATTGCCCTGAGATAGATAGGACATGCCAGCAGGAGAGCCATCATCACATTCCACATGTTGTCGTTCTTGTTGTTTTCAAAAAGTGAATGCAGCCATTGGGATTATATTGTTAGAGAAGCAGCGATAACTCTTCTCTCTGGCCCTTGTCCCAGTTTAAAACCCATCTTGCTCAATACTGCATTTTTATTTTTATTTTGCGCTAGGGAGGGTTACAGATAACTCGCATGTTTTACCCCACATGGCAAACAGTAGATTTGATGGGACAAGTTAAACCAGAGGAAATTACACACGGGAGCCATCTCCACATAACAGTTTCAAATTGCCCTCTCAATGCATTTACCTTGCTTAAAAACAACACAGGAGAACTGATCGTGGATCCTCCAACTTCACATCCAGTTTGCACCTTTGTGTACAAATGCATGTGTCTATGTGTTATTTTGTAATCATTTGCTGCTGTTCTATGCTCATTGCCTCACCAGTCACACAAACACTTACCTACGTCTTGCTTCCCTAATCAGATGGAGTTTCAGGATTCAATGAAAAACAAGGAGGAGTGGATGTGATCCAAGCTGAGTAATCATTTACACTAATGTTTCAGAAACATCCTTTTGTTGCCAAGCCACCTACCCCTTTTAATCATTGTGTTAGGGACAAAGGATTCACATTGGATATTCACTGTGAGCCAATAATAGGCCGGCTTTACCTCAGAGAGACATTGCTGTATGTTCCACCTATGATGCTGTGGTTGCTATGGTATGTCCTTGTTCTTTTTGCTGAATGGCACAGCAGAAGATCACGTACAATTCTGCTTACAAAGTACACTGGGCCAGACTGTAACATGCAGGCAAGCCACATCCCTGTGGTAAACTTACTGCTTTTTCCCAGTCTCCATGAAATGCAGGGCAAGTCTGCAGCAAGGAACCATTTCAAGTTTCTAAAAAGATTGGAATGGGATGAAGCTTACCTTCCACATAACCATCATTTGCCATCTTAAACTACTGTGACAAAGTCACAACTGATTAAATGACCCCTTTGCTCCTGGCAGCCATGACACCGTCTGGCTTAGTGCCCTGCTTGTGGGAAAGAAGGTCAACTGATTCATTCAGTTTGAAGCACAGTCTGCCAGTTTTTGCACTCCATTGGCGCAGTGGCACTTTTGTGTTGACAGCAAATGAACCGGATCGTGCATGTGCTTTACCCTGAACTATTTGGTGGTATTCCTCCCATCCCACTCTTATTTTATCCTCACAGCCACCATGTGAGAGAAAGTGACTGGCCCGAGATCACTAGACTGCATGGATTTTGCCATTCTCACTCCTGCATGGACTGCCAGTGGCTGGTAACTCGCTGACCACAAAGCTGACCATCATGTGCAAGCAGAAGAAACTGGCACGGTAATCAGACAGAGACAGACAGACAGTAAAAAGGCCTCTTGAGCTTTTCTGTCAAGCAGGAGTAGTCAAAGCCAATCTCCTAAGGCTCAGGCAGTGGATCCTAGGAACTCAAGGATGGGACTTGTCAATGCAGAAGAAATAGATTATAATATATTGAATCTGAAGGAAACATACTGAACAAACAAAGCATATTCTTGCATTTGAGAACTGGGGAGAAGCAGGAACCTGTGGAAAACAGCTTGGTTGCCCTGCTTGTCTCAGGACCTTGAAACTTCAGGTCAAACACTCAGGGCCAAGAGGCACATTAGGTCATTCACACTCTGTTTTTTAAAAGTGTGCTTAAATGAGCCTCTTTTATTCTGAAGAAAATGCAGCTGCAGGGCACAGGTCTGTAATGGAATGGAATGGAAGTTGCTCAAACCACACAAGGTTAATGCCACACAAAATGTGGGGAATTACTCAAGACAGATTCTAAAAAATGAAAATATTGCAGAGCTGTTCCTGATCTTATAAAACATCAGATTTTTATTTTTTATTTTTGCATTAGAAGAAAAAAAAATAGTTTGATGATATTATATGGAATCAAGCAGAAACGACACAAATGTCTTCCATTGCTATCGTGCCACAAATGGAAGTGCATACCTGTAAGGACCCTTGCTATGGTCCCTCACAATCTCCTACTGCCCCCACAAGTCCTCCAATATGTTTGATGTGGTATGTTGCTCTTGAATGTCTAGTGCAGATGAAATGAAAAGTGGCTGCACTTGGATCATCATATATGACTTAGCTGTGATTCCTGTATCGCAAGGGATTGGACTTGAAGGCCCTAGAGGTCCCTTCCAACACTACTGTTCTGTGATTCTATGATTTGTCTGTGACAACTTATTGACAAAGTAGAATCGCACAATACAGCTCTGACTTAATGCACTCTGTCTCTTTCTCTCTCTTTAATCACTTATACATTTAAGAGAAACCCATGTTTCTACAAGTTGCATGACAGAAAGAAAACTTGCACAGAACACATTTCCTTTGTGTGCTAATGTTTATATGCATAAAAGTTATTTTCCCTCCACGGGGAAATGTTCTGAGTATACTCCGAATATACATTCTGAGAAAAATTGTACCACACGATTCTGCGACATTTGTAGCATGCCTGCAAAAAAGTATGCAGTGACCTCAGAGCCAGTCTTCAGTCAGAAGTCCCTTGGCCCCTCATAAAATTACAATTCCCAGGGGGGCCTTCACAGTTAAACCATAGTTACCCTGTGCTGTAGCAGAGACAAGCTCTTGCATCAGCCAAGCACATCAATATGTGCAACTAAAACTTATGTCCATTCTTATATGAGCTTGTTTATATCTTTAAAATGAAAAGGTTTTAATGTTGCTTTAAAAACTAGTGAGAAAATGCAATTTCAGCATTCCTTCAGAGATGATAGAAAATGTGCACTTGTTTTGCCAAGACTCTGAATTGTTATTGACTATAAGACCAACAAATCAATACTGCGTTAGAGAGAAGGGGGAAAAAATGCTGTATGGGTATATGTTTGAAAGGCTTCAAACTTTTTTTTTAGCATAAACTTTGATGTGTGTTGTGCTTCCATTTTTTTTAATCCTAACTGCAGCCACTGTCTTACTCAGACAAGAGGATGCTTAAGATTATATGAAGGAAATGATTTGTTTCGCAATTCCCACAGCTGTTGCAATTTACTTTCCCAAGAGTTCACCAAATGAAAATATAATTCAGTCTGTCCACTTATATACTAGACATGGTTCCTGTGGATAACAGCTTTTTCTGGATAATAAATACATAAGTTGCTACAGATGACAATAGATGCGGCTATTACCCAAATTGTTCATGTACAGTGCAAAAGCTGTTTATGTCATATTGTCCGGTAGAAGATGATTGCTTCCTTAGAGCTCCACTAGACGGGACGTGGAAGGATCTTGCCTGGCTGATTTCCTATAGCAAGGCCACATTCCCTTTGTGGGGTGGGGGGCACATACTCACATGCCCCTCTTGAGCTACAAGCTTGATTCAACACCTGGTCTCCCGCATCATGTCTAGTTCAGCCCTTTGCTGCCTTCTGGATCAAAAGCGGCTGCTTCCCCAAAGTTGGTAAACTGTGAGTTAGACAAGATAACTGTTAGGTGGATTTGTTCCTGGTTGACTAACAGAACCCAAGAGTGGTTATTAATGGCTCCTCGTCATCCTGGAAAAAAGGGACAAATGAGGTGCCACAGGGTTCTGTCCTGGGCCTTTGTTGTTCAACATATTTATAAATGACTTGGATGAAGGTATTGAGGGGATGCTCACCAAATTTGCAGCGCTCTGCTGGATCAAGCCAATGGCCCACATAATCCAGCACCCTGTGGTCACTATGGCCAATCAAATACCCATGGGAAGCCAGCAAGCAGGACCCTCTCTAACTGAAACTCCAAGGAACTGGTATTCAGAAGCACACTGCTATTGACAAATAAGTCCATTGGGTTTCCAGGATTGAGATACGGGATTACAGACCTACTTCTTTCCCCCTCTGATGTGGCAAATAGCAGCCTAAGGAGGTGATCTTAATCAGGAAAATAACCCGAAGGAAGGGGTATTAAAACAGTCTCTCCAGCCCTCTTCTGCTTCAGTCAGTTGGCATAACTACTCATATGCATGGCTGCATTTCAGTTAAGGAAAAGAAAAGAAAATGCTTGAGGATGGCAGCCATTGTACCTCCATTTTTCCTGGGTGTCTTCCAGCTGCTTCCACTTCCTTCCGAAATGTTGTGTGGGGAGCTAATTGCAGCATCTCACTTGAGGCAGACGACTGTTCCCAAGCACGTGGTTTACATGCCAAAAACACACCCACCCACCCACTTGTAACCCCAACATGTTTTCAGGAACTTTTGAAGACGGCCATAGCAAACAAATATGGCATCATTCTGATTTTACGAAGCGTAACGTAATTGTGTAATATATAGGTTGGGCCTAGCAGGCAGTACCAATGTGTGGAACAGGCTCTGGGAACTTTAAGAGGAGCCACAACAGCTCACTGATTTGTGACACCCACTTTCTGCATAACCACAGAAACGTTTTGTGCACATATGTAAGTTTGTTTTGATCTTTTGCAGGTTTCTTTTTCTGGTCCTTCACTCTGTGCAGCTTCTAGCAGACACTGACCTGTTGCCTGCCTTGCCTGGCTCCTAAACATGCACCAGCAAAAAGAGTGCCCTGTCTCAGCTGCAGAAGAACAAATGTGTTTTGAAAGACCAGTCTCTGAAGCACAGATGTTTGTTGCTTTGTATGCAAATATCCTGCGAGCTCTGGTTTAAATTTAGTCCTCTGTAACTATTGGCTGATGATACCTCCCAGTTTTAGATGCTTGACTTAAACACAAGAGACAAAGAGAAAAATTCACAGAAACCCTGCAAGATGTTAGCACCATTCTTTTTTTAAGACTATGTGTGAGGAACGTGACATCCTTCCGTCCCCCCAGACATATTTTAGATGATACAAATCAGCAGTATTCTGTTACACTGATACTGCCGAGATGGCTGTGTTGAATGACAAGCAAGAGAAAATGTATTTAAGGGCTAACTAAACTCAAAATTGTTCTGCCGTTTCAAAATGCCTGCATGGTCTTTGGCTGGGCTCACTCACAGCAATACTCAAGGCTCATTGTTTGTTCTTGAAAACTGATTACATTTGGTAATAGCCAGTGTTAATTTGGCAGTTCACCGATGCTTTAACTTACTTTGAGTGGCAGTACAAAGGAACCCTGGTTTTATGATCTTTTTAGCAGCGTATTCTGGAATGTCAAAAAATAATGTTTACTCTGCAACAAATTAAAAATCCTCAACTTGTGAAGGCATCTGTACACATGAAATATTTGGAACACAGGAAGCTGTCCTGTAGCAGGACAGGCAATTTGCCCATTTAGCCCAGTCTTGTTTCTGATTCAGAGTCACTGTTATGCCATCCTGTATAAGTGGAAATGCCAGGGGTTGAACTTGGGACTTTTTGCATGCAAACCATGTGCTTTACCCTGAACTATTTGGTGGTATTCCTTTCCTATCACAGTGAAGATTAACATTTCAGATCAAGGCTGCATACACGTGACATTTTATTCTGGACTCAGTGGAGACTGAGCACTTCTATTCCTACATAGTTTGCATGTAATCGACATCTATTGCACATTTTCTACAGCTGAAAAGTGCTTATTGAAAAACGATTTCATTCTGAAAATAAATGGTCATTTTGCAGCGTCTGCATTACTCCATAGTGTTTCCATTTGAAAACAGATGTAGGCTATTGCAGAATCAATAAAGTTTCCTACCCCTGCACAACTTAAGCCCTAGATATGTGAAAGACAGCTTGCTTTCCTAGAGACCATCTCAGGTGTTAGATTACCAGAGGGAACCCTCTTCACAGTCCCACCACCCTCAGAAGTTTGGGGTGGAGGCCACTTAGGAGAGGGCATTTTTTGTGGCACTTTCTGTCTTTGCTAAACACATAACTCATTGCCTGGCCTTTGACATCTGAGGTGTATTTTTAGGGTCCACTTTTTCCTGTCTACTGTAATTTGTTTTATACTGTTTTTGTCTTATACTGTTTTTGTCTTTTGTCTGCTTTCAGACTTCACACTGAAAGTCAGCATATTTTATTTATAGGTATTCCTTTGCAGCTGTTCCATGAGGGGAAATCTTAAGGTTGCAAACAGGTGGATGAGCCCCTGCAATTGTCAGGCACTAGAAAAGGACATGATATTGTCACTTAGGGAATGGTATTAATCATCTGGTAACCTTCTAACTGCAGGTTAATTCTTTCTCATCTGTGAGGGAGTGAAGTACTTTTGCTCCAGCCTTGGAAGCAATTTTCCCTTGTGGCATTATTGATAACCCCTGCATATCAAAGCACCAATTAATTACCAGAAGTATATTTTTGCTAACTCCTTATTTGTTTCCCTGCTTAAAGCACATTATCTATCTGAAACAAAGGGAATTAATTTGGGATCAGGCTGAATATATTTACTGAGTTTGGAACTTGGCCAAACCATAGAGTTAAGAACATTTGACTCTTCTGAAAACAACCTCCCTACCAGTCTTATTTTGCAAACCAATGATGTTGCAGGTCTTTTATTATCTAAGGCTGAAGATGGGTGTAATCATCAAACAGTGAAGGCAGCATTGTGGTAGCAGTATTTAAATGTTAGAGCTGTATACCAAAAACAAAATTTGAATCGCACTTGACTTTTATGTAGTTGGGAATGAAGGCTGGAGGTTAAGAAAGGGCTTCACCAAAAAGATGGATTGTCCATAGTTGGTCCTATTCCTGAGTCCATTGAAATTTTCTTGGTTCTTTCCTTTTTATTGCATTTTTCTATTGTCTTTTTTTAAAAAGTGTTTGTTCCTGGTGATAGGAAGGAAGGAAGGAAGGAACATAGGAAACTGCCTTAAACCAAGTCAGACCATTGTTCTATCCAGCTCAGTATTGTCTTCATTGATTTGCAGTAGCTCTCCATTTTTCAGAATTTCCAGTATTTCCCAGTCCCACCTGCAGATGCCAGGGGGTAAATCTGGCACTTTCTTCATGCAAAAGCATCTTCTCTACCCTTGAGCTATGGCCCTTCCATCAGTATGGCACATAAAGTCTGGTTTGTCTGCTTATGAATGAAGATTGTGCGGGCTGAATATCTGAAATTGATATTGTTGTTGTTGTTGTTGTTGTTGTTGTTGTTGTTGTTGTTGTTACTACTACTATTTTCAAACTGGTCAATAATGAAATTGTGAGTTCCACTACTATTCATGCTGTTGTCATCTCTGCCTCCCTGCAGTCTACAGTACTTCCAGCTAAAAAAGGATTTCTCATGCCCACCCCCTATGTACACACATTCAAATTACTTTCTGGAGATCTAAAAAACTTCCTTTGCAGAAATCTTCCTTTGTATTAAACAGAACAGCTGCTTTTTGCCTCAGGTAAGAAGAACCCAACAAACAGATGTAATACAAAAAGCCATCTCAGAAAAGTCATCACAGTTCAACAACCATGCTAGTTGCCTTGCAGTGTTGAATCTGCTATAATCCGAAACCAGGAATTTAGTTTATCAATGCTGAGCTACAACACACAGTCACCAGTACTGTGCATTTTTGAGGCTTCACTTCTATGCAGATACACTTACCAGGAGTAAGCCTGAATGAACTCAGAGGAACTTAACAGAGCAATCCAAACTATAGGAAGCTGATTTAATATACAGCTATATAAATCATACTGGTGTAATTTGCCCCTGTTCCAAACTCTGTTCAGCAGCAAGGCTGAGTAAACTAGCCCAAACCTGGAAGAGCGGAAACAAGCCTTAAAAAAAGAAGAGAGAGTTTGACTTACACCACACTTTTTTGACAGTGTAACTTCTGCTGGGTTGCTAGGTCAAGTTTGGAATAGGAGCAAGTCTCAAGCCATCTTGCCCTGGTGAGCTGCCAAATTCTGCACCAGCTGGTTCCCAAACTGTCTTCAGAGGCAGCCCCATGTAGAATGTGTTGCAGTAATCTAACCTAGAGGTTCCCAGAGCATAAAATTACAGAAGTTAAACTATCCCTGTCCAGATAGGGGCACAGCTGAGCCGATGGAAGTTCCTCTGGGCCACTGAGGCCACCTGAGTCTCAAACGGCAGCAATGGCTCCAGAAGTGCCCCAAAGTTGTGTACCTGCTCCTTCAGAGGGAGTGTAACCCCATCAAGGGGAGGCCACCTCCCAGCCAGCCAGTCTAGGGAACCACCCACTAACAGTGTGTCAGTCTCATCTGGATTGAGCTTCAGTTTGTTGGTTCTCATCCAGTCCATTACTGAGCTGAGACAATGGTTCAGCACATCCACTGCCACACCTGCAGATATAAAGGAGAAGTAGAGCTGAAATAGGAAAGGATATATGTACATTACTGTAATTTGCATGCATAAATGTGGTCACCTGTCTTCCTCCCTAGACTGACAGGGGCACAGGCCCATGGCCCAAATGTTATCAAAGTTTGCATATGCAAATCTATATGTATAGATGCATATTTAAGTCAACTTTCTGATGGAAAAAAACAAATCTAGTTCATGCTAACTGGGAAAACTCTGAGCTATGGTGTACCAACATGATTTTCTGGGCCCAGTACATTACATATGCCCCCACAATCTACTGGCAACAAATTCTGCTTATGTACATAAAAATAAGTCTTGTTCAGCATCTAACATGACTTATTCCTCCCAGTTTTTTTCCTCTTTCTCTCCCTCACACACAATTTTCCTTCCCCACCCTGTCCAGCAATTGTATGTACTTAAAAGCGCTGAAGCTTTGTAACAGTGGGAAAGCAGAAAGAGGTGAAGGCACAGTTGTGCTAATACACTGATTAAGTCTCTCATTAGCTGATAGGGAAGTTTTTCTAATGAGCCATAATAATAAGCACCAAATGAGACAGTTCTTTCTTTTTTGAGTCACCCAGCCACTGTGTTTACTTAGCCAGTGCACAGAGCTTGAAGCTACTGTCATTTATAGTTTATATTGATCTATCTGCGTCGCCGATGTTTTCCCTGTTAGGAACCTAGATAATAGCTTCACACACTTTACATTTCATTGGATGAAGAGGTCTCTTCAGCTGAAGTATTGACATATAGAATACAGCAAAGAAAATGAATCTATTTCATTATTGTTTAAGGCAATGACAATTAACTGTTCTTCCTCATTATGTAGAGTTTAGCCCTTTTCACGTGTTAGGGATCCACAGCGACTTCTGTGGTCCTCCAGTTGTTGCTGGACTTCAACTCCCATCAGCCCCAATCAGCATGGCCAATAGTCAAGGATGTTGGGAGCTGTAGTTCATCAACACCTGGATGACCATAGGTTACCCCATCCCTAGTTAACACTAGTGAGCACTAGTTCCACCTCTGTTCACCTTCCAGTTTGTGGAGGGCAACATTGTCAAAAGGGCATGTCTTGTACTTGTGGAAGCTCTTTGCATGTGTCTGCATTGCTTTTCCCTTTTTCAAGCTTATGTTCCTACATCTAAAATTGACCAGTATCTTCAAGAGATATACATACTTAACATCTCCCATAGCTTCTCTCTCCTGACCAATGGCTGCTTAGAGTTTAGCCATTAAAAAATGAGGTCCATGCGCACCATACCATCTGCTGACTCAGAAAAAGTTCTGCACACACAACAGCTAGTTCTCTGTCCAGCTAGGGATACTATTTATAGTGTCCTGAGATTATCACTACGTTAGGACCAAAAAAAAAGTGCAGAAAAATGTTTCATGAAATCTAGAGTGTGAATAATGGTTCTTGAAACAGATTAAGGGCTTGGCTAATAGTCAGCCATTGTGCGGTTCCAACCTTACATTTGTCTGCACTTTTTTGGTCCTAACGCTTCAGCAATCCATATTACACGCTCCATATGATAAAGATATGCTCCAACAAGTATTCTTGCTGAATAGTGCAGCTTCTCAGTTAAGGCAAAAATGAGCCATTCTTCAGAAATTCGCCAGCATGTTCTGTGTTATTATAATAAATCATGTACAAACAATCTAAATATGGGGGTGGGGGGACATGGATTGGAACAAGCAAATTATATTACCTGTGGTTAAATATTTTGAACCTCTAGAGCCACAGGTCAGAGCCTGCTCAAGGCACATTCTTAATAGATTCTGTAGTATTATAAACAGTACTATAAAAGCCACAAAGGCATATGAAGTGTGTCACAAGCATAGCTGCAGGTCTCATAGTTGTACATTGATCATACAATTATAAGTGGTAATAAATAGCAATTTCATTTCACAACCATCCAAATTCCTAAATATTTTAATCTGAATCACATTGGTAGCATTTGATTCTGCAAAACCTATGCAATATGATGAACCAAAGAGTTGTTTAAGGATTTGCCTTTGTAAAGTAAAAGCCCCCTTTATTTTTTAGGGCTGAGAATCTTTTAAATATACAAAATCTAAAAGCCTGTAAGATGAAATACCCAACTTATGCCCTCCCCAAATGCAAATAATGGAGTGGAGTGCAAGGAATAATTAAAAACTGGGCTATTTCTTTTTATGAATCATAGGCCTTTGTCTTTGAAATGGAATTGTATTCGTTTAGTTCACTCACTTGCCATTCACAATGCTTTGCAATGGCTTTTGCACTAATTAGAATGGATTAGTGAAGTTACTATATCCCACTAGCCTGAGATCAAATGCTGGCACCAGAATGGTGGCCTTAGGCCAGTCACTTAGGTCGTTGTGCCCCCCCCCCCCGCCTGCCTGGGCAGAAAAATCTCCCAACTGTGTAAATTTGGATGCCCAGCATAAGATACCTCAGCCCTGGTTTCCAGCTACTGAATATGCTTGGCAATCTCATTGAAAAGCAAGCCTAAACTACGCAGAGCTGGGCACTCCAATAATAAAGTTTTTGAAATCAGCAGGAAGTGTTGGCCAACTTTCCCTTGCTTGCAGAATGAGGTAATAACAAAAGAGTAATTAAAGCAATTCATGTCTATAAAGCTCTTTGAAAAAACAAAAAAGGAGGGAGATACAAAAGAAAAAGAAACCAGGGTCTACTTACATTACTCATGTTGTAACTACAGTCCACTTGCAGTTAACGTAATGGACAAGTTTGCCCACATTGGGGGCATTTTTGTCAGTAAAGGTCATATTCAATTGGAATTCAATTGTAAAACCTGCATCAGTTCACCATAACATTTGCAAGTGACGTATTTCTGATCACTAGGAATGATCAGTCTTATTTGTGGGCAAGAAAAAGTACATGACTATTGAAATATAGGAAGGAAACTACAGTTCACCTCCGCTCTTGCCATCTCATTTCCACAAAGCTGGATGTTGGAGGGACAGTGAAGGAAGCACAATGCTACTTCCTTCCCCATTGGGGAGAGACCAGTGCAGGTCTAGTTGTGAGGTAAATTTGAGCACTTGTCTCAGGCAGCAAGCTCATGGGCATCTGGCAAATTGACACCCAACCTCCCCTGCCATTGACTCTGAGAAAAGGGCCAGCAGGGCCATTCTTCAGAGCAAAGTATTTTCAGCAAGACAGCCAGGAAAATGCTTGTGCTACCGTCACTTTGTTACAACAGCTAGAAGTTCTCTTTAAACGTAGATAAAAATTGCACTCACAGGGAGAGAGAACAGAGCAACTATCCACCCCACCTCAGCCAAGAGAAGGACAGCTGCTTGCTACCTCCCCTCCTTGGGGATGAAGACAACACCCCTGCAATAACCTCCCCTTCCAAGATGGTCCTTTTATTCTAAGCATAAGGGAGACAGTTTAATACCTACTGTACAGAATAAAAGGGCCAATAGGGCAGGGGGTGGAGAAGCTGTATGGTGGACATTCAAAATTTGCTTAAATGTAAGGGTTGCTGACCCTTCAATTCTAGGAGTTTGAGTTCTGTGAGGGAGCAAACTAAAACTAAAAATTAAAATTCAATTATCTTCCAGAAGCTACAATAGCCAGGCCAGTCTCACAGTAATTAAAATTTATAACATAATGTGTCCCTACAGAGTACTAATCTGATAAAATGTAAGAAGATGATAGACAAAAGATAATATATGTGCAATGCACACATAAATACTACTGTGAGCACTGGTAATACCATTTCATTTTTGCTTTTTTTAAAAAAGTAATTACCATTAAATTCAATAGGTAAGTTATTCAGTTTATGGTGCTAAAATTTGCACAAAATTGTTACCAGACAAATATAAAGAACAGAGTGCTAATAAATATCTTACCAGCCAGGCTTCCTTAAATTTTTGCTTCCCTCCCCTCCCCTCCTCCCCTCCTGCGTTCACACACACTCACAGTTACAGAAGTGTTAATGTTTGTTGTTATTTACTATGATAGAAGAATACAAATAAAAAGCAGACATTAGAAATAGCATATATGGATTAAATGAGAAAGTTTTGCAAATCCCTGTAGGGAAACCTTGGCCAGCCTGCTTTGAGAGATAGTTTGGAAGATAAGGCTGAAAATTGCTAATGCTTGCTGAACAGATGGAGAGGATAAGTGAAATAATAGGTATTCAACATAGCTGGAACTAAAGTAAACAACTAATCACTGAGGAGCAGGACCATATAAAAGCCAAGGAGGAGGGGGGGATGGGAGAAAGAAAACAATGCCAGGATGAAAAGGTTAAAGACAAGAAGTGTTACAGCTCCTTGGGGGCTAGTTGGTTTATTAAAACAATAAAAAGTCCAGTAGCACCTTAAAAACTAGAAACAAAACTTTGTGGCATAAGCCTGCATGGAATGAGATGAAAAGTTTGTTGGTTGAGCAAAGCAAGTTTGAATGTGTCCCAGAATCCTTTGCTGTGGAATCTCTGCATACTGCAAAGTTTTCTGGGACACATTCTAAGATGCCCTTAGTTCACATGCATACTTTCCCCAACATTTCAAAAAGACACTTATGCTAAAGTTTGGGTAACATAAGATGTACAATTATTCAAATTTAATTGATTAATTTCCTTTAAAAAGGAGATGGGTAATCAACCCAAATTCTTTAATTGGTTGACAACAGAACACTCACTATTGATGATGGATAGAACATCTTTGAATGAATAAAGTTGCCCTGAATTGCCTCCATTCTGCCATATAATGAATGAAACCATTCCCATCTTGATTTAAAAAGCAGAAAAGAAAGTACGTAAAATGAGGGAAAAAGGTAAAGCAAAACAAATCAATTTCATCTTGTCCATTAAGTGTGGTTTTCTCTCCTGTTAATAGTTATTCTATACGTTTGCATGTGTAATAAATATTTACTATGGTATAGGAACTCAGTGATAGCTGACAGATAAATGTCATATATAAATCAGAAATTACGGCCTTGGACATGTGCTTTTCACATCACTGTGGCCTAATTTTCCCATACTTCTGGGTACTTGCCTAAACCTACATGCCATTCCTTAGCAGTCTAACCTCCTAATCTAACAGGTAATAAAATAAAATGTGTAGGAGCATGACTTCAAGAAAGCTGGCTAAGAACATTTCATATTTCTTAATATTACTACCACCTCGGTTACTTAGACCTTCTGCCAAGTAGAATATCACCCTGACCCCAAAAAGATATGTGTTAGTCTAACTGTGCAATAGTGTAACACTACTTTAAAATAATGCTATGCCTTCTCGGGCATTTTACATGAAAACCACTATTTCATCACTAGTTTAACATGCTTCAAAATTTAAAGCATAAGTTAAACTAGTGATGAAGCAGTGGTTTCAATAAATGTACAAAAGTGGACATAAAAATATAATATAGTGATTTTCCTAAGAGATAGCCCAGGTCTTCAGCTCACGTATATAATATCCCCATGCTCTAGCAGAATAATGGAAAAATGTGTTTGGTTTAGGCCCCATCTGTGCTATACATTTAAAACAGTATTATACCACTGTAAACACTCATGGCTTCAGCCAAAGAATTTTGGAAACTGAAGTTTCCTAAGGATTCTGAGAATTGTTAGATGGCTCCTGTTTCCCCTCACAGAGCTACGATTCCCTGAGTGGTGCAGCAATCAATCCCTCTTCTCAGGGAACTCTGTGTAACTTTCTGAGGAGAATAAGAATCTCCTAAGAACTCACAGCACGCTTAAGTTAAACAAAAAAACCGAAAACCCTACAATTCCTAGGATGGGCATTTTCAAGACTCCTGTGGTTTGGGACTTATATTTTAATTGTCTGGTCCATCTCACCACACTCTGGTGCACAACTGCACTTGATTATTATTAGCATATCACACCAGCCCTGACTGTTGTTATTTTTTCCACTGCAAAGGAAGGGAAATTGCTGAACGCACATCTAGTATCTCCTTTGTGTTCTTCTTGGCATTATGCAAGGCATCACACAGAAAGAAAATAAGTCCCCAAAACTACAGGTGCCCAGGTTAATAAGCTAACATTAGATCATCAGATGCTGTGCTCCCTTCAATCCTAATACACAAAATGATTCTGCACATTGGAAGAAGTGTATGTTTCCTCAAACAAGTGATACACTCTGAACTGAGTCGTATTCAGGTGTTCAGTCAGTGCTTGGAAGGGGATGATTGAAGACAGGCCCACTCATTCCAACTTGAGTCCTTCAAAGTCCATCACCTCCAGCGTGTATTGCCAGTTATGAAGTCCACAACATGTAGAGGGCACCTGTTGGAGGAAGGTTGCTCTATGCATTTAAAGACCCAAAGTACATGGAGTCTATGTGTTTACACACACTGATGGGAGCTGAATTCCAAAACATATGAAATGTGCCAGTTTGGGGGGAAGTTCTTTACTGCATGGAAGTTGCTAGCAGGCATAATCTCAATCACATCCTCCCTCACATTCTTTCCTCTCTCTCAAATCACTGAATAACACAAAGTAGGTTGTTTACTTCAGTCATTCCCAACCAACTGACTTCCAGATGTTGTTAGACTGACCACTGGCCTTCTGACTGGGTCTGATTGGAGTTGTAGTCCCAAACATCTGCAGGAAACCAGACTGGTTGACATGAATATGTATTATACTAGAATGGGTTATAAACATTACCAATGTTGCAATTCACATCTGATGCAAGTTTTCATATATAATGAAGATAACCATAGGGGCATGCACACTTCTTGGCTTTGGAGAACACAACTTTCCATATCACTAGATATGTGGTCTGGTAGAAAATACAATGGAAAGGAATATGGTTCTTACAGGCAGAGAAGCACTCATTCAATATTTCAACAGTACCACATCACTCACCGTCGGAGAAGGAAGTAGGTTTTTGGGTGTGTGGGTGTGTTTCTACCTCCAAGCTGCAATCTTTTAGCAATCAGCTTGGAACTTTAGTGGGTAAACAATGGTCCCTGATAGGGTATAGAATTGCATGCAGACTTTACTAGTCATGTGAAAAAGTGCCTAGTGAATACTATGACTGATGTCAAAATCAAACATGCCCTTGTGTTTTATTTCACTGTCATAAACCAATGTTTGCCTAGAGAAGAAACCCCCCAGGCTAATGAGGCAGGGGAGACTGCAGTAGCCTGAAAAGCCATTTCATTTTTCAAAGACATTTTTGCTAGGCCCATCCTTCCTATTCATTCTCTTCTCCTTTGTCCTTCCTGCCACAAACATCTGTACTTGCATGTTAGGTTTTAAATTGTGAATTTATGGGGAACTGTTTGATCTGTAGAGCTATGGTTTTTTGTTGTTGTTTTTTCAAAGGACACTCCATTGTTCTAGAGAGATTTATAATTAGGCAACAGAGGCAGTACAATTCAGTAAAGTAAACATCACAGGGTAGAAGAATTTCCCATGCTTGGGTGTGGTGTTGAATGGCATTGACTGGGTGTATCCAGGTAAGAATTCACCAAAAGACAAAAAGAAAATAAAATTTAAACCAGCATTTCCAAAGAACTAGAGCTAGACTTGACTATAATTCATACTACAGTATGCATGTACAGATGCATTTTTTATTTATGCTACAATAATTTATATATTGTATATTTCAAAATCAACAAAACCCACTTTCAAAGCCTTCTGGAAATTTTATTTTTTCATAAAATGTATATACCGCTTGATTGTAAAAAAGCCCCAACAACCTCAAAGCAGTTTACAAAAATATAAATCCATAAAATAAAGAAAAAATGCAATACTTTAAAACACGCAGATTAAAACAGATGAAAATCACCTCAGCTTTCTAAGCATCTGGCCAGCAACTTATAATATTATTGAGTCCTAAAATCAATTCATACATCATTTGAATGTGTGTCAGCCTTAGGCTCAAGTCATATGTTACACTGGTGCAGGTACTGGAAAAGTGTGTTTCTTTGCTGAAAGACCCGTGTGAAACATACAGGAGGGAAATGGCAAGGAGGTGTCCACTGAAGAGATGCAGAGGACATCTGTCAGCTCCAGATCACCAAAATTACCAGATTTCTATAAAAAGAGAGAAAACAAACAACAGCATTTGAAATCATAAGGAGAAACCAAATGAATGGAGTATGGTGTTTTATGAATTCCTTTTAAACACATCCATTTTGATTTGGACAGGACTACTATGTACTTCCAACTGCCTCAAGTGGAGAGTGATAGACAGTATGATAGACACACTTCATTGAACAGCTCCAAAAGCTACTGCTCATTTGTACATAGCAATTCTTAACTAGGACTGCCTAATTGTTGAGCTTTTTTTTCCCTTCCAAAAATAGTTCTGAACTATTTTTAAGGAAATCTACACTTCCAACATGGGTTGCCATGCTTCCGGATTTTTGCAGACATTTCAACAATTTTTGCCCAGGCACTGTTTACGAGTGCCAAATCTCTGCTAAGTCTGGACATATGGCAGCTCTATAACACTGACATACCATTTCACAAATACAGTGGTACCTCGGGTTAAGAACTTAATTCGTTCTGGAGGTCCGTTCTTAACCTGAAACTGTTCTTAACCTGAGGTACCACTTTAGCTTATGGGGCCTCCTGCTGCCACCACGCCGCCACTGCAAGAGTTTTGTTCTCATCCTGAAGTAAAGTTCTTAACCCAAGGTACTATTTCTGGGTTAACGGAGTCTGTAACCTGAAGTGTCTGTAACCCAAGGTACCACTGAACTAACTCACTGATGCAGAGTAGACCAGTATTACTAGTTCCGTATTGCACATGGTGAGTGGGCAATGCTGAGTTAGTGGTTCACTTTGACCCTGTATACCTGAAGGAGTGTCTCCACCCTCATCATCCAGCCTAAATGCTGAGGTCCAGTTCCACGTGCCTTCTGGTGCTTCCCTCATTGTGAAAGGTGAGGTTACAGGGAGCCAGGCAGAGGGCCTTTTCAGTAGTGCCCCCCCCCCCCCGTGGAATGCCCTCCCTCTCATCAGATGTTCTGTGTGTCAGAATAATTGCTTCTGAACTCATATTCAAGCCCAACTGATTGATTTACTAAAACTCAAATGACGAATTTGTGACAATTTATTTAACCATATGATAGTCCTAAGCGTTTTGCCTCTGCTTCTTGAGAAACACATGCACAGTCTCCATTGACCCATGCATTGCTGAGACACTTCTGTCCTGGAATGTGTTGGTTCCCCCAAACAGTAGCTAAAAGTGTTTTTTCCTATGTACCATTGGCAGCAACCTACTGCCATATGGAGTATTTAACTGTATTTGCGTTATGCTTTGAAGCTTGATGAGGCAGTTGCATAACTACAGCCTACTGAGTGTATTATATTTTATTATGGACAAGATATATGTAATATTTTCCTTGAGATCAGTTCTGGATATGAAACATCTTATACAGGATATTTCATGAGATTTTCCTCTGTTTTAGTACATGGTGAACAGAAGTTGAAGATGCATATATCTCTAGCAACTACTGGAGATGGTGGTGTGCATTATACTTATGAAGTATGGATGGGATAGTACCATCACATCCAACCAGCCGGCAGTTCTCTTCCCTACAATGCCAAATAGCCTTGGATAAAATATTAGTGGCTGGAGCAATGGAGATCCTGCCTGACATCTAACTGTGGGAGACCTAATTACTGGATAACAAAGGACCCAATTACAGGAGAATGTGCTTTGCTTATGTGGGTGTAAAGGACAATGAGTGTGTCTCTGTTCTACATCCACACCAGCCAATAAAGACACTGTGAACAAGGATGGCACATTCTTTTGCCAAGTGACTAAACCACTAATGCAGAACATTTCTTCTTGAGGAATTTTTACATGAGTCAATTAGGACTGCTTTGTGGCCAGCCTCCATGATTTTCTTGCTTAAAAAACACACCCACCAAAAAAACTACTCTGGAATGATGACACAAGTCTGGTCTGGTAACATTCTTGGTTTCTCAACGTTATCTTTCAGAACCTGTGAGAATTCCCATGGTTCATGACTGTGAGGCCTAGACACATCATGTTTTGGGTCTGTACCATAGTCATGAATGAATGTTCCCTTATTAGAAAGGAGGAAAAACAACCCTGAAGGATCCTGTCATAACCTGGCCCCTGACTCTGTGCCCTCACAGTGACCTTTATCCAGCTTAGAAGGGCTCAACCCACAAGTCCTGCAGCTCCCAAATCTGCCTTAGACAAACTCTGAGAATGTACTCCCTGAAAACCTCTTGCCAGGAGGAGGAGGTTGTCCATCACTGAACCTAGTAATAGTGGCTCATAAATCACCTAAGGCTACCCAAGATCCCTAGCTGTGGAAACACGTAGCTAATTTCAGCTGTACCTTTTCTCAAAGCAAGCATTGCTACAGTGAGAGTTGTTTTCAGTACTGCAGCCTTTGTTACTGTTATACTACCTGCTGTCTTGCAAGTAAGTAACCTTAAATGGTTAATAAAATGTTTGACAAATAATCAATGAACATATAACAGAGCAAAAGTTTTGCAAAGATGCAGCCAGGTCCTAAATGTCCCTGACTGGAACTGTCATACTTGGTTCAGTGAGACTGATATCAAGATAATGTGCAGAGTATATCAGCTTTATAATAGTTTTATAGAACATTGGCCTTGAGTCAGTAGGCCATAACCTGACTGGTGCTGAGTAACAACAAGTGCACTACCATTAGGCACCCCATCTGCAATATGGAAGACAATAATATCACTACACTACAGGGCTGTTGTAAGAATTACAACTAGCTAATGTGCATGGAGTGCTTTGAACACACAGATTCCAGGAGCTGTAGCTCTGTGAGGGGTAAATTACCATTCCCATAATTCTCAAGGGAAGCCATGTAGGATGTTGATGTTTGCAGTATTGCTGTTTTCCATTTGCAGTCAGAGAACCGAACCAACATGTGAATGGTGAATTGTTGTTTTGAGATTGCATGGTTTAATTGCTTGTGATTATTCTTCTATACATCTTATGTGAATAAATTATTATTATTATTATTATTATTATTATCCTTTTTAGTAGAAGAATTGTGTTAATAAAAGGGTTAAGGGAAAGTATACAAAATGCATCTGGTGTATTCTGAAGTAACAGAATCCACATCCAATCAGTTTAAACTGACAAATATAATGCAAAACTCTCTTCATATGTCAATGGTGACAATAATGATGATTAGGAAATTTTAAAACATAAGGAGGAAAGGTCAAGCCCATCTATTTTCTGAGCAAAATCATCAACACCTGTCTAATGTCATAAACAGTAAAAGAAAAAGAAAAAGAGAGAGAATCTGTTGGAGAAAAAACAGGCCTGAAGCTGCTTCTAAATGCCAATGTAGAATGGATAATACTCTTCAAAATGTAGCAGTGACTGATTTTTGTGACAAGGCTTCACCTGGGAAAGCAAATGAATAGTGATAGACATCGTGCCCTTCTATACACAGCATGCTTGAGTGGATCACGTAATCAGATATGAATTAACTATCTCTGTTTTGTTAAAAATTGAAGTTACTGAACACAGTTTATTTTCAAAGACCAACAAAGCAAGCTTAAATATTGATGGGGAAGAGAGTCTTTTTGGTGCAATGTCCATGGCACAACACAGACCATGTTACAATTCAGATGTGGTGCCCTTTGGTTGAAAAGCTAGACTAAGCAGGATATATACTCAGGTTGCCACCATTTTTTTTTGTCAGTGCACATTTGCCTTCAACACCGATATGAGTGAGTAAAATTCAGCTGCTGACTTTTTCCACAGTATGGAGATGCAGCGATGCAAGCTTAATTCTGGAAGTTCTTCTAGTGTTGAAGACACAGGAACCTTTCCAGAAAACAAACAGTAAGAAGGGGAGCTTGAGACAGGCTTCTAAGAAGGGATCTGTGATCTTGGGGAGCCTTTAACCATCAGGAGACAAGAGTTAGAGCCAACAAAAGCTGCAGGACTGGAGAGTGAAGAACAGGCACAGGAGGAAGGAGAGGCAGGTCAGGCTGATGGAGAGTCAAGGGCCCCTACCTCTCCTGCTCCACTGTCTTCAAGGACCAGGAGAGGGAAGAACAGAAGCAGCTTACAAGCACATGCAGTCTTTGCCTGCTTGCACACAGCCCAGGTGAGGAAAATACACAAGCTGAGGTCAGGGGCAGGGCCTCTGCGGTGCTGCAACTGCCTTATTGGGTGCACATCTAGGAGTGGCTAAGAGACATGGGACTGATGGACATGCTTTTTCCTAACTTGTAAGTGTACTTTTGACAATAAAGAGTTAGTTCCTCATTTTGGACATTCCTTGCCTGACGGTGCCATGACAGTGAATGTCTGTGGGGATGGGAGCTTTGAGTGTGCATATAGAACCCTAAATGACTGGTGATGTATCTGCATATATCAGGTGATGAGCACATGACATTGAGGGCATGGCTATTCACCATTGTTCCTATTCCTTGCTCCCATGTTGTCTAACACAAGACCGAATAAGCCTTCTGTTGACATTGCATGTTGCAACAAATTCCAGCAGAAATATTTAGGAGTCCAGTCTGTACTTGTTTCTAATACTAACTCCTTCCAACTGGTCATTAGAGTCCATTAAAAGATAACTGTTGCTACTCTTTTCCTTCAGGCTCTGCAGGTCTTCCTTGCCTTGAACTGATTAGCTTTTGGTAGAGTGGTTTTCCTTTTCCTTCTTAATCAGAGGCAGTCCTAAGTGGATTGAGTGATTCCATTATGCAATCAAGCCCATTACATTTAAAGTGCCTTTAGTGTGAAGCAACCATTTGTATATAAGTGAACACTATTTATTAGATGCACAAATTAAAAGCATCATTACAAATCCGTTTGCAAAACATGATTCACTGCCAGCCTGTCAGAGATATTGTATATATTGCACTTTAATAGAGTTAAAAAGCCAGGCCTTATTTTCATTTGAGTGTAAATGTTTTCTTTATATATTCACACTCTAAAATAGATTTCCATCTCTTGTAAACTCTTAAGTGATGCTTTGCAGTTGACAGAAAATACATAAACTGAGAGAAGTGTATATAGATTCTGCGTGAAAGCCATGTGGTGTCATCTGACAATCCTACCAGTGAAAGAGTGAGATTTAATCAAAAATAAAACTGGTGCAAGAATGGGATCTTACATCATATTCACACAGACGACCACCTAAGATTATGCTTCCACTAAGGAAACATTTCCACTAAGGAAACATGTGGGTGGCACTGTGGGTTAAACCACAGAGCCTAGGACTTGCCAATCAGAAGGTTGGCGGTTCGAATCCCCGCGACGGGGTGAGCTCCCGTTGCTCGGTCCCTGCTCCTGCCAACCTAGCAGTTTGAAAGCACGTCAAAGTGCAAGTAGATAAATAGGTACCGCTCTGGCGAGAAGGTATCTGGTGTTTCCATGAGCTGCTCTGGTTCGCCAGAAGCGGCTTAGTCATGCTGGCCACATGACCCGGAAGCTGAACGCCGGCTCCCTCGGCCTATATAGCAAGATGAGCGCCGCAACCCCAGAGTCGGTCACGACTGGACCTAATGGTCAGGGGTCCCTTTACCTTTACCTTTTAAGGAAACATTGCCATAGAATGTGCTTTACATATTGTACCTCGATATATAGGAACAATAGAGCATCCATTAAGTGACCCATAATGGCAATGTGTGTGTGTGTATGTGTGTGTGTTTCTTTCCTCCAAGGAGTTTAAGGCACTGTATATATGGGTCCTAACCTCCATTGTCTTTCCACGTCAGCCTGCTGAGGTGGATTAGGCTGACCAACAGGAACTGGTTCAAGGTAATCCAATGAGCTTCATGGCCATGGGTGAATAAAGATTCACCAAGTGGTTCTCACAACAGTGGAAGTAGTGCAGGACATAGTATGCGCCATGGAGGATGAATGCACATCATGGCCTGTCTGATGTGCATCAAATGCCAGATTTGAGAAGCAAAAAAGACGTGGCCTGCCAGTCCTGAAATCACTAAATGATGCCTCTCAACAATGGAATGAAAACACAGCTGTCGGGAAATGTTTCTGATACAATTGCAAAGCAAACCCTCTTTCTGTCAGACTGACACATGTTCTATTTTCCCTGTCTTTTCCCATTCCTCGAAGAATCAATTCTCTGAGACAAACTGGTAAAATTACAACTTCTGACATCCTCAATATTATCTTAATATAGGGGAGGGCAAAACCTGATTAGAATGACTCCATAATAATTTCCCTCCATTTTGCTGACATGGCTGACACTCCTGAGTTATTCATTGGGATCACAAGCAGCCTTTTCTGCTAAGTGTGCCACTATCTCAGAGCCAAACTGCTGAAACTTGGAACCGGAGTTATTGCAGAAATTCAAAGATCCAAAGAGATGGTCCACATGTTCCATTGGGGGAAGTGACCTAACCAGCCACCATGAGCCATATGTACTGAACACCCATGGCACAAGCTAGCAATATTTAAGAGGATTGGTTGGTGGCTGACAGGACTGGGGAAGAAGGTGTGTAGAAATTCAGGAAGACAACAACATTGTCAAGTGTGTGCTCTTAACTGTAATGGATGGGCTGTGAAGCCTAAACCACTCCCTGGACCTACTCAGGGAACACCCTCATGGCTTGCTCTAAGAAGCCAAGATGGGCTAGGGTCTTTCAGCAGTTATTGTAAGACATTTCATTTGTCCCGATTGATTTTTTTTTTTAAGTGAGTTGATCCTGGGGTGGGAGAAGTCCAGATCCCAGGCCTCTCCTTTCAACTGAAGAGGCCAAGGTTTAAGTTGGAAATGTTGACAAAGGCAACACATGGTAAACATTCAACTTTGTCTCTCTTAACACTTTATCTATAAATCGATAGCATAGCACTGAATTCTTCTGGAGGATGTGGAGTATGTTCCTGAATGTAAGCTTCCATCGTATAACATATTTATTGCCTCGTAAAGCTGGCGGAGAACTCTGCAAAGATCAAATGTAAACGTAAATCAAGGGCAGACCCTGTGCCATACCAGCAGTTCCCGTGCGAAAGCCTTAAATTCCAGAGCCACCTTTTATTTGGGTCGTGTGGGGAGCGAGCGCTGCTGCAGCACTGGGGTGGGGTGGGTACTCCCAGCCATAGTTCTTCTTCCACACATGAAGCTAGCAGTAAATAAGAGTGTTGATTGTGTCCCACAGAGGAAAGCCTTGGGTCTTAGGAAAGAAGCTATTGACTTTACCTTTATGTGAGCCCTTCCCCCTGGGCTATCTGTGAAAAGGGCCTTCATGGTGAATTATGGGAAAGATTAATGTTTCAGCCTACCAGCTGGAGAAGGCCAACAGGGTGCTAGAAACCCGAGGGAGGGGGGTTAGCTAGCTCCCCGGACTGACAAGGACAAACTCTCAAGCAGAGTTGTAACAAATTTAACAAAAATGTGCTTTAGAAAAATGTATTTAACACAATTGCAGCAATGCCTCAGCTTCTGCATCATTATTATTATTTTTTGGTCTTCTTAACTGTGCTATGTTGCCATGCGCCAGGAGGCCAAGATAAAAATGGAGACCGTATGCCAGTAGGCTAATGCATTCTGATGTGGCAGCTAACTTGCAACACAAAGCAGGGAGAAACAAAGGGCAAAAGAAAAGGGAATTTCAGAAAGGGACAGCAGTCCCTAGAACCTGAAAAGGGGATTAACTCAATCTCCTGGGTGTGATTTGCCATGCTGATATGAACAACTAAAAGGACTCGGGACTGGGATGGCTGGCAAAGTACTAAACCCCAAGGAAGCCTGCATTGACAAATAGCTCAGCCTATCCTGAATTACTTGCTCCATCTGTATCTGTTTGCATCACAAATGACAGCTGCCAGCCATCTTTGGCAAGGAGTAGATGAAATTTGAAACTGCAGCGAGATGTGTACTTTGCATGTGTGTATATGCAGTGCTATTTTTCTAGAAAAAGAGGTGATGGAACTCATCTCCCTTGTTCTCTTATAATTGCAATGGCACTCACCTGAGAGGTGCCAGAACTGAGTTCCTGTAAGTTCAGGCTGGGGGGGGAAGTGTGTGTACAAACACACACACACCAAACAGTTCTACTAATAGAGATGTTCATTGGCAATCGTAAACACATTGAATGCCTCTTCATCTATAGCAAAATTGTAGTCTCATTCATGTGGCTTGGCTCGGCCTCCATGGCATTGCACTTATTGAATGGATATCAATTCAGAAAAGTTAATGTCAAGTTCAGAAGACTTCCATATTCATGAGCTTTCCATTGATGAGTGCAACTGTAGAGGATACATTTTTTTAAAGGGGGAGGATAGAAATTTAGCATTATCTGGCGGCTAGTTTCACTTTTTAGTAAGAGAATATCTGAACCTTCAAGAATTAATGAGATGCAAAAGATTGCCATCTTTATGTTTGAGTAACAGGAAAACTAATTATATTTTTCTATCTATAAGAAAATTGCAAGTGCACATGGAGCGATTAATTTGAGATAATCCCTGTCCTGGCTACAGGTGTTGAGCAACCTTCATGCCCATCACATAATCAAAATATAGGAAATTTTCTGGCATGCCCTGCATCAGAAGGTTTTTAATGTTTGATGTTTTAATATGTGTTGGATGCTGGGGCAACCCAGCCAGATGGGTGGGGTATAAATAATAAAATTATTGTTATTATTACAGATGGAACTAGCAAAGATTGTGGCACACAGAAGAACATGAAGAGTTAACACACAACAGATTGCCATTGTTATGAGTTTGTGGGTGCCAGACTCTTCTAAATTCTTGTACCCAGCAAGGGTTTAAATATAAGCAAGGTCAGCTTCCTCATGAGTAATCACCTGGGAGATGAGCCATTAAGAAAACAAAGGCAAGGTAATGGGCCATTAAGAAAGCCAAGGAGAAGGGGCTCTGTTCAGTTGGGCGAGGCCTCTCCCCTAGCTCATGGTTAGATAGAAGACAAAGCCAGAATTTAGAGTTGAGTAGACTGTGATGTAAGACCTGGGTGGGGGAGGTTGTAGACTGGAAAATATTGCAGAGCATGATGCTTTAATTTTGAATCCAAGGCTATGGCTATGGAAGAAACAAAATCTCCTTGGAGTGTTGATGTTATGAACTCCTCCATCAAAGGCTCAGGCTGTATATATGTGTAAATAAACCATATATCATAAAGACACCACAGTCTCCACTGTATCTCAGTTCCAAAAGGAAACACGAACCCAGGGTAAGCTCACCTGGAACCCCTAGAATTCTGCATTGCTTGCAGATATGAGGTGGCGCGCAACATTATTATTGTATTTTTGGCAGGTACCATAATGTGGCATCTGGCTTGACTTTACTCTTGTGGAATTTCTGTTAACAAGAGCCTTCTAATGCAATTTAAATATAATACTCTGTGGATTTTGATCTATGATAAGAAACTGTCCACAGTCAGAGCACATGGAAAGACATATGGTACTTTAAAAATAAATTCCAAAATAATAATCATAATGAAATCCTATCTATTTTGAAGGGTAAAAAAAATCCTATAATAACTGAAGCAAAAAACAATAATGTGAAACTTTTGTTGCGAATTATCAATAATGGTACGATTAGGCAGGCACATAAAGTTTATGTTCTACAGAGACAGTGGTTGTTTCTTTTGAATATTTTATTCTTCAGGCATAGGTAAACTCGGCCCTCCAGATGTTTTGGGACTACAACTCCCATCATCCCTGACCACTGGTCCTGTTAGCTAGGGATGATGGGAGTTGTAGTCCTAAAACATCTGGAGGGCCGAGTTTGCCTATGCCTGGCCTAAGACATACTGTATTTGGGAAATCCTGCAGCTCGTGACCTCCATCTGTATCCCCTGTGATTTGACATGCCCTGACAGGATCTGCCATAGTTCTCCTAAACCAAACCCTCTCCACTATCTCTCAGATCATTGGGCAGCTATTCACTGAGGGCCTTGTGGAGCAATCCAAACCCAAATAACACTGGAATGAGCGGGGGGGGGGAGGTTTAAATAGTTGGATCTCTGGCTGATCCTGGACTACCCCAACTTAAGTCTTCTATCCTGGCTCAGTCAAGGCTGGGGTAAGTTTTAAAAATGGGGGCTTCTATTCTTGTGGTGAGGGTAGAATGGAGAAGGGGAGACCCATCCGTATTCTGAACTCCTTTCAGCTTGGACACATGACCTAACAACCCAACAGAAGTTACACTGGCTAAAAGGGTGTTTTAAGTCACACTCTGTTTTAAAGGCTTGTTTCTCTTCTGCTAAGCTGGCATTAACCTCGCTCCTGAACATAGTTTGGAATGGGGTAAATTACACCAGCCTGGTTATAATGGCTTCAATAGTTTGGATTGCTCTGCTAGTTAGAATGTTTCACTTAATCCTTTCCCTCCAAGTCAAAGGGACTCTTTATTCCTTTCTCCTACAATTGCCTCAGCTTGTGTATTCCATCGTTTGCTAGATTTCATTCATCCTGGAATTATATTCAAAACTCTTCATATTTCCCCCCCTTCCTTTTCAAAGAACAAAGCGTTCATTACACTGTAATCTAAAAGGCCACCACCAGGCTTTGAAAAGGGGGAAGGGGGAGGGGAGTTGTTACAGAACAGGTTCAGAACATCGCCGTCTCTCCTAAAGAAAATTCATTTAGATATTATCAATTTATTTAAATAAATGCAAATTCCAAATTGTCCACTGCATTGAGGCAATGCTATTTAAAACAAAAATCAAAATGGGGAAATACAATAGTCTGATTGGTTTGAGGCTGCTCAGGAAGCGGTCTAGTTGCAAGTTTTGGAGTCACATAAAGGTTCAAATTCTAATTTATATATTAAAAAACCATGGGAACTATAATAATGTTTCCAAACTATAAGGGAGAAGAATATGACAGTGATCCTATATACTTAATTGGGGATACGTCCCATTAAACTCAACTCAGTAGGGTTTATTCCTGAGTAAATATATGTAGGATTCCATTGTATTTTGCATATTAATTGGCAGATGGAAAATCTCTGGGTGCGGGGGCGGGGGGGGGGGTTAAAATAAAATGCTAGTAGCCAGAGAAATGTCTTCAGGCAATAAACTCCACTGGTATGTGATGTATGAAGAATTATTTCTTTTCAAGCCCCAAAGTTACTGCCTATTAATTACAGGATAGCTCCTAGTTTTTATGTGGGAATACTTTTCTCTGTTCATTCATTCCCTCAAGCCCTACATTATCTTATAAACCTGTCATGTCACTACTCAGTTGTGTCTTTTTCCTAGTTACAAAGCCCAATTGCTCTACTAGAATGCAGCCAACCAGTTATTAACTAGTGCTGGTTGTAGGGACACATTGCTCCAGTCCTGGGCCAGTTACACTGGCTTTCAGTTTGATACCTTGCTAAATAGAGAGCTATAGAAAAGAGCCTGGGGCTCAAATGAAGGTGGTAGAATTCACTGAGGATGTGGCGACTGGCACATTTCTTCTCTGAGCTCTGGGAATTAAAAACTCCAAAAATTATTGGTGCCTGTAACCTGCTGGGTGGAGCCTGTGATTTACAGCGGCAGGTAGGCAGAAACTATTTCTAGGAGTAGCTAGCTTTGGGGCAAGAGGTTCAAAGTGGAACTCTGGAGACAACAAAAGTTTGCATGCCTGGGAGGGAGATAGCAAAAAATCATACACCTGCAACCTTAGGGAATGTAACTAGGGAAAGAAAATGGATGTGCATTTAGCACATGGTTCTTTTCATTTTTTGGTGGAAATCCTACGGCCAATCGGAAGCCGCAGAAGCCACGTTGGACGTTCAGGTTCCAAAGAACGTTCACAAACCAGAACACTTACTTCCAGGTTTGTGGCATTCAGGAACCAAAACGTTCGAGTCACAAGGTGTTCGGGATCCAAGGTATGACTATTTGTTCTTTTCTATCTGATGAGAGAAGACATACAGTGGTACCTCGGGTTACATACGCTTCAAGTTACATACGCTTCAGGTTACAGACTCCGCTAACCTAGAAATAGTACCTCGGGTTAAGAACTTTGCTTCAGGATGAGAACAGAAATCGTGCGGCGGTGGAGCAGCGGCAGCCAGAGGCCCTATTAGCTAAAGTGGTGCTTCAGGTTAAGAACAGTTTCAGGTTAAGAACAGACCTCCAGAACGAATTAAGTTCTTAACCCAAGGTACCACTGTAGTAGCAAAGTAGGAACATTGATCCAAGTTCTTTCCCTTGAATCACTCCAGCCAGTTCAGACCCCATCAATGTAGACATACAGAAAGAAACAAACAAAGATATGCAAATGAGGGGGGGAAAGGTGAGTCATATTAAATGCTTCTCCAATCCCCAAAATCATACAGTGGGAATGGCATTTGATGGAGATAAGCCACATTTTTTTGATATCTTTTGGAAAATCTGATTTGGAAAAAGTGTGTAATCAGCATTTGCAATTTCCTATGACATATGGGGCCATGTTGGTCCATTGTGAATATTCTGTGTTAGATTATAATATATCCGCAGTATGTTTTATGTACTGCTTATTAATAAAACATACTTAGTTTCATGCAGTTCAACAGAAGTTCACTGCCACTACATGCAGCCTTTAGAAGATGCTATATTATTTATTTATCTGTGAACTAAACAGCAGCAACAACAAAATATCCAGCCATCATATACTCTCTCTGAATGCTCAAAACCCTTAAAACAATCTACAGTTAATTGATAAAATGTCAGCTTACATTGAATCCTGTTTCCTGAATACCGCCTCATACTAAACATTGTAAGTTCTTATGGTTGGGTCCCTAAGGCAAAAGGCTGAGTAAATTGATTGACCTTTCTACAGTGCCTTGAAGGTCAACCTATGCTCTGTCAAGCCGATTGATGATGTAAGTTTCAGGAATGAGGATCTTCCTCTGTATTCCACTTTAGACATCATTTCCACCTGCTTATTCATGCTGCAAACGGAAGCATAGGAGGTCAATTGTTACTACTACTGGCACTTAAGGAGGCCCTTCTATGGAAGCATCACGAGTCTCTTTCAGAAGGGGGCATATGCCATGGAAAAGGAGGTTGTTTCTGAGAGGTCCTTCACTTCATTCTGCATTAATGACCTCAGCCTCAGAGTGAGAGAGCAAAAAGCATTTGTGTATATAATTTATGTGATGCAACACATTAACTTCTGAAAAATGTCTCAACGGCTATAGCCGTACTTGTCATGTAGCATGCTTTGCATTAGCTTATCGTAAACAGAACAATGGAGGGGGAGGGACACCCTCTCCATGTAACCCTTGGGTACTACGTTGGAGGCGTAAACCAGAGTTCTGATTTCTTCTCAGATATAATCTACTTGTGAGGCCTTTTTGTGTTTCAGGAACCACGGGACAAGCAGTTGTGCACCACACACACTTGTCTGATGATATTGCAGTGCAGGATTAGCCAGTATGACAGCGCCCTCCAGGCTAAGGCTGATGGGAGTTGCAGTCCAACAACATTGGGAGGATGCCATGGTGGCTGTTCCTGCAAAGTATAATAACCCTTGGCATCGGCCATCCCCTTCTTCAATACTGAAGTGCATAGGAGCCAACTCCAGGGGGCCGTGGGTGCTTGGGAGCCCCCAATAATATAATTGTGGGGGTCATGCACCCACAAAGACAACGAGAAAAGCTGGCAGATGGCAGTGGCACTGTCTCCAAAAGAGAAGCAGTTCAGGTCTGCCCTCCGCAGCCAGCCAGCGAGACGCCATTTTCTGGGGGGAAGGGCTTGGACCCTCTGAGTCTGAGCGCCCCCCCCATGGAAAAGGGTGCCTTGCTGGACGCAGAGAGGAGAAGGAAGAGGAGCCAGCAGCAGCAGCAGCCTGTGCAATGTGGTTGTGTGAGGTCACATGCCCACGCCTGTGATTGTGGGGCACCCACAATCCTGAGGGCAAGATGGCACACCTGCTGAACAGCCACCTAAGTACACCACCCACATGAGTAGGTATATCAGCATATTAAAAGAGAGGAAACAATTGTAACTCCAGTTCAAAATGAATTGGAACTGGTTCATTATAGATGGTTTATCAGGAGATAGTTTCATTATCTGTTCATTAACAATATACGGTGCACGATGACTGCTGCAACCAGGGTAAGTGGCTTCATGCAGGCAGTGTATGAGCTGGAAATATAATCTAGTTGGGAGTGGGTGGAAAGTGGATAATGAATCTTTGCAGTCTAGTTTGGTTGAGCTGGGGGAGCCAAAAGAGAAGAATGCAGATGATCACAGGTAGCCATTTGTCAGGCTGATGCCAGCGATTTCTGTCTGGTTCTCCAGAAATGTACAAAGTCAAGGAAATGTTTTTTAATGTCGACTTTTTATTCAGTATTTACAGAGAGAGGCTATAGAACCCAGCCTTTTGGATGATGGCGTTGTCCCGAGTAAATCTCCACCACCACCCCACCTCTCCCACCTCTCATTCATCATTCGCATCTTCTCTCCTATGGGTGCTGCTATGTGTCCTCTGTCTTTGAGCTCTTTGCTCCCCTACTTTCAAGGCTCGTCGGGTTCTGGGAGAGGATGGGTCTGGAATGCTTTCTAAAGACACTGTGTCAGCTGTCGCCCCCCTGGTGTTTCCCCTTCCTCCTCTTCCATTATTTCACAACTTTTTCCCTCATCTGCCTCTGAGCTGTGACCTCCCTCAAGCCCCTGTTGTAAATCTAAACTGTCTTCCTCTTCCTCCTCCCTGGAAGGGTCAAGCCGGGGAGGCAGTCTCCACCATTCCTCCTCTGCCCAGTCCCTGACACTATTGGAAATCAGTGACAACTATAATTATCATTTTCTAATATGACTTAAAATGGTAGCTTTGTTGAAATCAGGGTTGTTTTGTTACGGCCAGGCCATTGTTTACACAGGGCAGCCACATGGTTGCCATACAATTCCCTCTGAGGGCGATGGGGGTTCCCAGGGGGTTCTGCTCCTATACTCTATCCAAAGTGCGCTGTGCCAACAAACTGTCTCTCCCACACTGCCACCTACTAGCCTCTCCAGGCTGCAGGTGGATTGAAAACTTCTGGAGTTTTGCTTTTTAAAAGAGTAAACAGAGACAGAGACAGATCGGCACCTTCAGACCACTCCATAAAGGAATCTGTTTGATGGCAGATTCTAAAGTATACTCATGACTCAACCTGGGTCATGATCCACCTGGACTGAATCAGGTGAGAGCACTTTGGAATCTGAGTTCTGCAGATTTCTACCCCATCACTAGTGATGATCACCAACTTGGATGGCTTTAAAATGGGATTAGGTCAACTCATGGAGGATACGACTAGCACAATGGCTACTAGACCTGATGGTTATATGCTACCTCCAGAGTCAGAGAGAACATGCCCTTCAATACTGTTGCTGGCAAACAAGAGCTGGGCAAGGCTATTGCCTTCATGTTCCGCTTGTGAATTTCCAAGAGGAATCTGTCTGGGCACTGTAGGGAGCAAGAGCTGGACTGGATTGATGGCTGGTCTGATCTAGCAAGATTCATCTTACGATCCCTGTAGCAAGGATTATTTTTTTTATCTGAATTGTTTCTGATTCAATGATCATCCAAGTCTGATTCCTATAAATATTGTGAATGAGTTAGTCAAGTTTAAGAGCAGTCTAGTTTAAGTCCCATTGATTTCAAATGAAGAGTTAGACACATGATTGATCTTTTGCAAGAAAATAAATGGGGAAAGTGCTTAACATTGGCCAAACTGTGGATTTTCTTTTCACTTAATAAGAGTCCAGTGGTTTGGATTGACTGATGACTGTCCAATATGAAACTGACAAATGCAAACTTAAAATGATAATTCAAATATTTAGTGGGCAATCCTTAAATTTCTGATACAGCAAAATCTTATAAGGCTACGTAACCTAAAAAATTCAAGTCTTCCTGTTGTGACTCTGTTATCTGATTTGGTTTTGGGTTACCGTATGTCTAATAGAGAAATTTCACATTTGGGTGAGAAAAACAAGAAAACATTTCCCTGGTGAATTGGTTTGAGTTTTAGTGACAGCTGTTCTGAGACTGCTCAGAGGATTGGAATGTTATCCTAATTTCCCTCCCAGTTAGATCAGCAGGCACAGTGCAGGTGAGGCAATCAAAGGTACATGAAAAATGGCATTTTATCCGCAATGGTGTCATCACCCCCATCTGCGGCCAGCCGCAAATATGTCAGAGATGGGAACAGAGCAAGTTTCCAAGGACAAGCATGCTTAGTCTTCAGGAGTAGTGAATGGAATCTCTAAATCCAAAAGGATGTGAGCAAACATTACATCTGACTGCCTTCCTTACATACTTGCATAGTCACTGTGCAATGTACATACAGCACATCTTTCTCAAAAGGATTTTCTCTCACACGTACTGCAAACTAAACACACAGAAATCTTGTCAGCGTAACTGGAATCACCCTAGTGAGCTAGCAATGAATCCAATTGTTAGTCCAGTTTCCATGTCAGCAGAAAAACAGATGTATGATACAACTGAGGAGGAGAGAGTTGCTTTCTGTTTGTGGAGCAGGTGCCTGCATTAACAATTGCAAGGAGCTTTCACCAGTGGCTTTCGATCCAGTTGAATAGGAGCCAACTGTAAAGCTTCCATTTCATACTCTGGAAATCCAGCTGTTCTGCTGCTTGTATGCAAAGGCTCCCCAAAACAGCTGAAGTATTGGAGACATGGGCACATTCACATTTTGCCATCAATGTTATCCCCACCCCTAAAAGAACAAACCTCTGCCTATATGCTAATTACCCAGCTGCTAGATATGTTTATCAAGAAATCATAGATGGAGTCACAATCCAGGATGATATCAAGTTTCCACACACACCCTCCTGATGATTATTGTATCTAACACCTCAAAGGATTAAAAATATGTCTTCCTGCACACGTGCAAAAAGAACCTTGGGAAAGATCAGTGGAGGGTCCAATTAGAGGCTCGGTTATAAGATTATGATTTAGACTGCCAAATAATTTAATTCCAGCTGGAAACAAAAATCTGCATTTAATCATTATGAATTGGAAACATAAGCAGTGAAGTAAACTATTCTCAAAATGTGTTACACCAAGGGCCTGTTCTCACAATCATATCAGTGCATAGTTGTAAATGCTCAAGCTCTGCCAAAATTCAATCCCAGCTGCTCCCACCCAGCTGAGTGCATCATCCATTATCATATACTGGATTCGTCTTTGGAAAGCCACCACCAACCCTTTCCCAATGCAATCATATGCATGTTACTCCAAAGTAGCTACAATTGGATTCCATGGGACTCATTCAAAAGTGTGTGTGGGTTTGTGGCTTTATTATTTGTATTGGAGTTTCAGAAGCATTATAGATAAAACCTGAACACCTTATGCACACAGGCTAGCTATTGTATAGTAAATTAACCGCTGGTGCAGTGCAGCGCTCTGTTACACACACACACTCTCTCTCTCTCTCTCAAACACACTCAAGGAGATTTAAAGATTTAACAGAAGAACAAAGAGGAAATCCTGGGTCATTGGGATAGCTCAGTTGGTAGAGCATGAGATTCTTAATTTTGCTGTGTTGGGCAAAAGTTTCCTGCATTGCCAACAGATGTTATGACCTTGAGTCTTAAAGCAGATAAACTTGCTGACCATACAAAGGAACTGATGCAAAATACTCAGGCAGTCGAACAAGAAGATAATGTCGTTGTTTTAGAGGAGGAAGAAGGAGGTGTTGGGAAATCGACGGAGAAAGAGAATAACCAGAAGCCATTAAAAATATATTATAAGGGAAATAAGCATCGGATGACAGGAACCTGGTTGGCAATTGAGAAGGAGGATCGCAGAGACTTTTTTATGGGAAGTTTGGAAGACCTTGGGATTATAAAATTGTACAAGGTGAATGATGGAGCCTTTGGACTTCTTGGGACTTTTGGACTTAAAAGGAATATGAAATATCACCTGGGCTCCGTTCTCGAGTTTCGAGGTTTGGCTGGAAGAAATGCAGATCCTACTGAGATAGAGAGTCTCCGAGACATCAAGTTCAAGATAAAGGACTGTCAACAAAACCGGCTGAGAGGGTCTGAGAGAGAATTAAGAGCCTCGGACGTGAGGGATCCGGGCTGAGAACTGATAGGACAATGGACATTCTTTGGGGACCAAACCGGGAATGGGGGGAGGAAAGTGGGGATGGTAAAGGGGGTATAATTAGAATTTAATGTCTTTGTTATTTAGTACTTTCATGGAAGTGGGGAAATTGTGGGAAGGGATCTAAGATCGACCTTAGAAAAGGATGTATTGATGGGTGTTGAAATTAATTATATAGGTTAAACACATAAGGTTAAAAACTAAGTATATATAATTTTGAAAGTTAAGTATATAAGCTAATTTAATAAGAACTTGCTGAACTAAATATTGGAATTGGGATACAGGAATGGGAGGGGGGGAGTCTACAGAAAGGGTTAAGAAGTTAAGGATTTGAAATTATACGTGTTGGTGTTTGTGTTTGTTTGTCTTTGTTATGTATTGTATGTCTTTAAATTGTGTAAAACTCAATAAAAATTTATTTAAAAAAAAAAAAAAGTTTCCTGCATTGCAGAGGGTTGTACTAGATGACCCTTGTGGTTCCTTCCAGCTCTAGGATTCTGTTATTGTGGCACACAACATCAACACATCTTAGTGCACCAGACTGAGAGCAACAATTGTAACACCAAGTAGAATATCCCATTTCTCAAACAATAATAAAATACTCCTTAGGGCATATTCTTACTTTTTGTATCCTGACTGAAGAGGTGTGAGTTATAGAAAAAGACTCAGAAATACCACCCCTGAATGCCATTTCTGATTATTATTATTTTTTTAAAAAACCAGAATAGTGCTTAATTCTGAAATTGTGTGTCTCTCACACTTGCTAGGGTAAGTGTGCAATTTTTACTTAAGCATGTATTGCAAAATACAAAAACCAACAGCTGAGAAAACGTAAGAGTCATGGGATATTTTTTCCTTTTTTGCTGCAGCTGTCTAACACGGGTACTCGTTGCCAGTACAGTACTGAAAGTTTTCAAATTGTCAGTTAATAAGATAATGGCACCCTTTAGAAACAAGTCTATATTAATAAAGTTAATTTCCATCCTATGCCTTATGAACCATGCTGTCCTGCTGTGCTTGGTTGAGTTCACACTTCATTATTTTAAGTGCTGCTGTGAAAATCATAGCAAAATCATGAGGATGGAGAATGATGATAGGTCTGTTTTGTGTCCCACCTTTCCGAGTTGAAAAAGGTCAGCCTAGTGCTCTCTGCTTACACAGAAGGAGCTGCACACCTAAATTCTGGAACTCTGAAAATGGCCACCGGGCTTGACTTTCACATGTATTTTAAGGTATGTCAAATGGCTCAACTTCTTGTGACAACTAAATCATGTGTGACTCAAGATTTCGTAAGCATTGTCAGACAAATTCAGAGCATTGCTTGGTAAAAACCCTCCAGCACAGCAAAACAATTAAAAAGAACTTTCATCTTATCCTAAGCAGTTCACACACATGACTCCACCTAAAAACTGCTTTTGATGCCCATAGTTTAAGACACACTGGGACTTATCATTGACCTTGCTATTGACCTCACTTGCATGTCATGATAAGTCCCAGTTTGTCTTAAACCATGGTTTGATGGTGAACACGGTCATGCAGCACCTCAAACAAACATTTGAACCTGGAATGTAGTTTCTTTGTTTCAACAAACAATGAATGGTATGCCAGAAACAAACCACATTCTGGATTCAGATGACACAGCAAGCCAGAGTATGGCTTGTTTGAGTCAAACGGACAGCACACTGGGTGAAGGCTGAGGAAGACAAGTCATACGGGGCCCTGCATGAATGTGGCTTATCATGACCTGCAGACCTGCTGTTGACAAGTAATGTCACTTTTGTGCCCTAAGCACGAGTTTGGTAAAGGGGAATTTACAGAGTTCTAGGCCTAAATTCCAAGTTAAGCATGATTTAAATTATTTTTGTATGCATTTGGGAATTCTGCACAGCACAGCCATTTAAATACACAGAAACACAGTGGAATTATCCATTTTCTGAGACTGTAAACCTTGATCATATCCTGAGATCTATATATGGCAAGCAGAGAAATAAATTTCCTTAGTGAAAGACCAATGTCAGGCTTTGATACATCCCTCCCATCTTTGCAGACCTTGTTTGATGGAATGTACAGGATTCATGCAGCGTTGGGTGTGGTGTCCCAGGGTCTCAGAGGGATGAAATGAGGGCAAGGGCATTATTCAAATCCTTTCAAGATGAATCATGTGGAATGGATATTCCCTAACAAGATATGTAACTAATAAAATGTCAGATCGATGAGTCAGGAAACCCTGACAAAGCAACAGGCTATCTATCCAAGCCACCCTGAAGCAAAGGCAATTCAATTGGTCTCAGCAATGATAACACAACATCCATTCTGTGATAGAGGAAAATCTGTTCTTCCTAGAACCTACATGATGCTAACTATATATTTTCCTCTAGTCCCTTCTCAAGCCCCACAGTAAAGCCTTTGCTTCCTTCTCCCCCAGTCTCATGATTTCTAGCCCTAGCAAGGTCTAAAGTAAATGTGACTTCATTTGCTCATCCCTTAGCTTTGGCTTCCTCACCCTTCCTCTTCCTTTATTGCAGGCATGGGGAATCTCAGGCCTGCAAATGGCCAAATGGAACCTCCCAGATCTCTCTGCCTGACCCTCAATATGTCCCCTCCCACAACCCCTCTTCCCAGGTTACCAGCCCTGCTTTGTAGCTTCCTGGAATGCTTTTGCTTGGCTGGATTTTGTTCTTGAACTCGGCTCATGCTTGGCAGGAGAGGGGAGTGTGAGTGTGTGTAGAAGCCAGCCTACTGCACAAAGGCAAAATGTGCACTTTGTCAGAATGTGGCCCCAGAAAGTTCACCCAGAAGGAAATATGGCCCTCAAGCTGCTTTATTCTAACCTGTCAAATGTTTAGATTGTAATGAAACTTGAACAGGGGTGTGTGTGTTATGCTCTGAAGCTAAACACCCACCCTATCCAAAAGAGTGCCTGCCATTTTAAATGCCGGAAAAACAGAGGAGAGACAGACAGACAGACAGACAGACAGACACACACACACACAGAGAGAGAGAGAGAGAGAGAGAGAGAGAGAGAGAAAGAGAGCGCTCTGGGAAGACCACCATTGCCCATTGAGTCCAGATGTATCAATAAGACAGAAAATGGTTCTAATTGTGGTGCATGATTGGTACTGCAAACATTATACACTCTCCCAGCTGATGAGTGCAAAGTGCTTTTAAAGTGGTTTCTCTCATTTCAGGGTGCCTGCATTTCTGATAGTGTGGGTTGGCTTGGGGCATCTTTTGTGTCAGCAATATTTTCTGCCAACAACAAAAAATAAATAATCCATTTTGAAAACACTGAAAACTGTACTCTCCTAATGAGGACATTTCAAAGGACTTTTTCTCTCTCTTCACATTACAGAAATAATGCTTTCCATCCCAAGCAGCTGTACTCTTGAGGTTACAGTCAAATAGTTTGTATCTTTTCTAATCCAGACGTCTGTGGAAACTGGCCCTTTCCAGCCATGGGACACATATTCCAGGGCTCCCCCTGACATAATCTTGCCTTCTTTGCCAGGGTTCTGAAGTCAGGCCAACTGCACAAAATGTGGTTCAGGAATGCAGAATGAAAGATGCAGCACTCACTCACCATAACAGAAGGCTCTTACTCAGCCAAAGAGCAGGATGAAAGAATGAAGTTGGGTACAGTTTTCCTTTTTCTCTCTTATGTAAGTAAAAATAAATAAATAAGGTTGTCAACCAACCATAGAGTTTCCATTCAATAATCCAGCTTGATCTTAATGGGCTAATTGATTAATTAACTGACAGTCACACTAAAAAGCACTATGTCCATCTGATTTATAGGCTGATTCATGCATTAAGACTCCAAAACATTGTGACTCCATGTGGAGGCCGTAAGATTTGGAAGCTGCTTATCATTTTGATTAGGCCAACAGCATGGGGCGTTTCCACAGCCATGTCAGGGGTCACCAGAATTACGCAACATGGAGAAAAGGGCTGATTTATATCTAAGCAGCCTGTAAATCTCATGGCTCCAAGGGAAGTGGAGAGGTTTACTTGCTGTTCCTTAAATCCTGCTACCTGTAATATGCTAGGTACTGTACAGAACACAGAAGAAGTGATGAATATCTATGCAAGGTTCTTCCACAGTTATTACTGAATGGTCTCACCATTGTAGAATGCACTTAGTAGCCCTGTGGTAACCCTGCCCTAAAGCTAAAAGGATCTCTGTCATTTGCTCCTTTATTTTCATTATTCTTTAGTGGGCAATGAGGAAGTCCAAGCAGCATAAGACAGAAGAATAAAAAGCTGTTTGTGTTTTAAAATATGATGGCAGTCATTTACATTTGCTTTAGTATGGCTAATTAAAAATAGGTTCTGTGTCAATGCAGCTGTGTTTTCTTCGTTGACTTCCAAAGACAATGCACACCTGGCAGTTTCCTTCTCTTCCTCCTCTTTATTGCTGTTTTTTGGTGCAAACCTTCCTAAAAAGGAGATCTTATTAAGGAAGTGTTCAGAGACAACACTGGCATCAACTACCATCTCAGTACAGGGAAAACAATGCTGACTGATTGCAAGTTGAATATTAATTCCATTGATAAGATTTATGTATTTATTTGCAACACAGTGGCTTTCCAGATTTTTCTGTATGACGCAACGTGTGCACCGTTCTGCCTAGTATGAAGCAGGTTATCCATGTACTAACAGGAGTGGGGTCTCAAGGAAGAACACCAGCATATGCTGAGTGATGTTCTGGGCCATAGAGCTAGGCATATTAGAGTGACCCACAGCTTTCACTTCCAAGCATAGGAACATAAGAACCTGCCTTCTGCCAAGTCAGACCTTTGATACATCTAGTTCAGGATGGTGTACACTGACTGGCAGTAGTTCTCCACGATTTCAAGCAAACTTCTCTCTCAGTACTATCTGGAGATAGCAGGGGTTGAAGTTAGGACCTTCTACATGCAGAGTAGATAAATCTACCCAGGGAAGGATTTAGGTTTGATGAGGCCCTAGGCTACTGAAGGTAATGGGGCCCTTTATATGTCCAGCTGTCCTTTGTCAACAACAAATTGTCACTGTTTTTTGTGCTGAATATATGCTATATGGTAATTTATGGACCTAATAGGTATCTTGGGACACGGGTCTCGCTGTGGTCTAAACTTCTGAGCCTTGGGCTTGTCGATCAAAAGGTCAGCAATTCGAATCCCTGCGACGGAGTGAGCTTCCGTTGCTCAGTCCCAGCTCCTGCCAACCTGGCAGTTTGAAAGCACGCCAAAAAAAAGTGCAAGTAGATTAATAGGTAAACAGTGAGAAGGTGAACGGCGTTTCCGTGCACTGCTCTGGTGTCGGTGTTCTGTTGCTCCAGAAGCAGCTTAGTCATGCTGGCCACATGACCTGGAAAAACTGTCTGCGGAGTGGACAAACACCAGCTTCCTCGGCCTGTAAGGTGAGATGAGCGCCACAACCTCAGAGTTGTTCACGACTGGACTTAACTGTCAGGGGTCCCTTTACCTTTACTTTTAATAGGTATCTATAGCCATTTGCCTAATAAGTATCTAAAGTCTACACAACACAAAATACTGTTGCTGAATGTAGGTTTTGTTTTATTTGTTTTTTATCTTCTAGGAAATGTACATCCAGGGTTTTTTTCTTTAATTTTTTTGGGGGCCCCCAAGAGAGTGGGGCCCTAGGCTATAGCTTGTTTAGCTCATACGTAAATCCGGCACTGACTCTACCACTGAGCTATGGCCTTTTCCCATTTAAAAAGTGCCATTTAGGAGTGAAGAGCAACACAGATAGGTCCAGTCAACAGCATCTTTTCAGGGAAAGCTCTATTTGCTGTGGCCTTTGTCCAATGTCAATCAAACTGCATGGTTGTAGTGCTATCCAACTATATGTTATTTAAAATACTTAGAAACCTATTTAATATTTTAAAATTCAAAACAGCATATAAAAGAATAGAAAACATACAGTAAGTAATAAAACAGTATAAAAACAGAATCAAATTCAATTTCACAGCTTCACAGTGACCAGTAATATGTGTGACTAATATGGCTCCTCTGAAAATGCTTGTGTGAACAAATACATTTTTAGCACATGTTGAAAACATAAAATTGCCATTGTTTGCCTGATTTCCAAGTGGAGTGTTCCCTACAGTCGGTGCCACCACACTATATCCTTGGGCATTAGAAACAAGAAGGGCGAACCCTTGATCTTTCCCACAGTCGTAGAACAATTGTCACTACAACTGCAATATTGTGGAGAGACTAAAGCTCAGACAGGAGTGTAATTCAGAATTCAAAATGTCAGGTGTTAAGTGGGAGATGGTTTTAGCTGATTGTTCAGGCCAGTTTTGCTCTGTATTAAGGCCAAGGCCAAGCATGTGCTTTCAGGGATCTTTAAGGAAAAATAAAAGCCAGCAACCTTGTCGGAGCATAAGCCTCAGCTGGGTGATGCAGACTAAATTGTTTCCATCTAATGTGCTTTAGGTTAAGGCAGAATCTCAGTTTGTTCCATAGCAACATAGGATTTTCCCAAACACATGATTAGCAGCTATGGCGGAGCTGACAGCGAGGAGCAAGTGATGCAGGTGATGTCAAATCCATTTTCAGCGCTTTCACCCTTTGCTGCGCCTTTTTGCTGCTCACTCCCGCCCAAATGTGTAGAACGTGACACATCTTTTCCTTTTTATTAAATGTTAAAAGATGCCAGTTTTGCACACTCACTCTGGGCATGCTGCTCCCAGGCAACATGCTTCTATCAAGTGAAAACTCAAAATAACCATTAGTGCATGATACATATACGCAGAAAGTGAGATACAAAGCATGTTTCTCCCTCCACCCCCTCCCCTCCTTTCCCCCACTCTATCTCTTTTGTTTCCTACCTACCCACTCACCCCCAAAATAATAATTGATCTGGACAGGGATTGGGATATAAAAGGAGAAGATACAGAGCCAGGGTGGTACAGTAATTACAGTGTCAGATTATGTAGTTCACTGAGTGACCTTGGATCAACCATTTTCTCCCTCCCTATTCCCTGTAGCAAAGCCGTGCCTCACTAGTAAATATCAATTTCCAGAACGGTAGCCATGTTACTCTCTTGCAACAAAACCAACAAAGAGTCTTGTGGCACCTCACACAAATTTTATAATGACATATGCTCTTGAGGACCAGTCAACAGAGGACTTCATACATCTGACGAAGTGGACTCTAGTCATCAGAATGGTTTTTACAGCATCGCCAAACTCTACTTTTTGCAGCCAAATTTCTCTGTTGTCTTCATTAACTATTACCACATATAAGGGCTAAGGTGATTGCAGCATCAAGTTCTTTTGTTTTTTAAAGGCTAATTGGAACAATTCAAACAGTAGCATTTGAATTACGTAGTCTACCAAACATTCCATCAATGTTAGGAAAGCCTCTGAGAAACGTTTCGGATCCTTGATGTCCTATCAACCTTTAAATGTATTTGGGGAGCACACACTTCCTTTTCGTCTGGAATGTGGAATCCTGATTTTATTGTTGACTCATAACTATGTGCTACTTAAGGTGGAAAGATCTGGTATTCTATTGCTCCATTTTTGGTTTTTATCTGCCTCAGGTTACTATCCCAAACTGATATGAAGATAAGATTGTCTCTTCACTGTTGTTGCAACTTCAGGCACCTTTGTCATTTGCAAGTCATAGGCATGTTCTGTTGCCTGACCTGGAATTTCTATTGTATTAAGACTCCATACTGAAGTGATTCCATATACTTTAATCCTTAATGGATACTTAACCATTAAAATGGAATAATGACTGCAATAATCACACTCAGGGAATTCGGGCAACCAGTGTCCTTATAGTTTAAGAAGGTATTAAGCCATAAACTTTAATGTACCATCTTCCACAAGACTTAAATATGGGATACAACATCTTTGGCTGTCTAGTCTCCATCTATTACCCTAAGCCATCCAGGCCAATGGTCATGAATGATGGAAAGTGAAGTCCAGCAACATCAGGAGGACCTCGGGTTCCTCACCCCTAATTGAAAAGGAATATTACGCAACAATCAGCTATAGCATAGCTACATAGGTTTGCAATGTCTCTGCAATAACTTTTCTCTTCATTTCCCTTGCACCTATCTGTATAGAAATATTCAAAGTGTCTTTTCCAACTTTTGAATTGCACTCTAACCATATTCTAGCCATGTAAATGCTAATGATGCTTCCTTTGTTATCACTGTTATTTCACAGATAATTGATCTCCATATTACCAAAAAAGAATAGCAAGCAAAACTTCTTGAACAAAGGAATAGCCAAAATGGAAATGGTGACACAACTGTTTTCCTAGCATGTCCAAGCCTATAAAGTTCCTGTTAACATCAAATAAATGGATACAACATATAATTTGTTTCTTTTGAGGCTTGGTTCCCATGAAACTCTTTCTGCTACTGAGAAACAAATCCTGCTGGATGTTTTTCTTATGATCAAGCATTGTGGTTAATGCTCAGAAAACTTTTCTTCCTTCTTTTTGAGTATGATAGTAGGATATTGTTTCCAGCAGAAAATGCCTCCCGAGCAGTTTACTTGTGTCTGTGTATGAAAAGGGAAGATGGCATATTAACACAACACACAGGTGGGCAACCTTTGTTCCAGAAGCTTCATGCAGCCCATGACCTCATTTTATTGTCTCCCCCAGACACACACACACAAAAACCACCTTCTGCAGCTTCCCCATTCTTCTAACACCTTCAGAGTTCCTTCCTCCCTGTTTGTTTTCTCTTTATTTTTCTTGGCTTTTTGTGTCTGTCTGTGTGTGTGTGTGTGTGCGCGCGCGCGCGCGCGCGCGCACGTGCTGTTTGGTTCTGTATCATTTCAGAACAATTGGAAGGGACAGTATTTTATTGGAGAAAAGTAACATGGTTGTTACTGCATGGCTTATGCTGGTTCTTAGTTTACAAACTGCTTTTTTTTTTTTTTTGAAAAGCAGTCTATGAGTCATTACATAAATAAGCATAAAAAAATAAAAATAAAAACTTTCCCCTGGTTGTATGTCAAGGGAAAAAGGTTTTCCTCCACAGCTGTCTGAGAACAAATTGGTAGTTTCTGCTCTGTATGTGTGCGTGTGGTCGTGCATCAGACTAGTCAGAAAGGAAATCATCGTAATCCTCTGTAGACTTATTTGAGTGTACAGTAACTCTACCTCTACCAAATCCTGTGGTGCTTACTTCTGAGTAGACCTATATAGGATTGAGAATTTTACTTTGAGGTGACTATAGTAAAAACTGAAGAAAAGTGGTCTTTCATCCAGATTTGTGAATCCAAACATCTTTATAGCTAGCTCACCCCATCATCAGCTCCACAGTTATGGCAATGGCCATTAGTATGTAGATTGTGCAACAGGGCCTTCTTTTTCTTCCCTCCCCCGGCACATGTCACTTCCCAAGACCACAGAACAGATACAGGGGTTGCATGGGGAGAGGAACACTAGCTGAAATCCTAGCCCTGACAGAGGTCTGTGCTACATCGGAGATAACCCATACAGCCCCTGACAAAGACAGGTTACTCCCCACCCGAGGAATACAGCCAACAACAGCAAAAAGTTTGCCCACTCCAGCTTTAACAAATTATTTCAGATGCATGCAGGAAAGACTGGAGGAGTGAAGGTGTGTGTGATGTAAGCAGGGCCTGGTCTTGAATGGTTGCAACCTATCAGATTGGGATCTGAGTTTGGTCCAATGAAAGGGATCTTAACCTGGGTGAATATGCTCAGAGACTGTGGGTATGTACACATTAGTAGCTTAAAATGAAATGAGGTCCTTCCCCCATCACTGTGTGGTGTTCCATGTCACATTTGCATGATGCTATATACATCAGACAAGGGAGCCTTCACCTTAAGCACATGCCCAGTTTTGTTTCCCTGCCCCTGCAACCCACCCACCCTGGAACTCATATTCATGAAGCTGTCGTCTTACGCATGTGCTCATATGCAATGGCTGTCTCAAATGTACACACTTGGCTTAAGTACAGAGTCAATACAGCTTAAGTTTTCTAGGCAGACTGAAGCTGCTTTGAGGAGGGGAAATGCATCAAGTAATAGTATTTCTCAAGAAACCACAGGATCCATATGGAGTTTAGATAACATCATGTGCATGAAACTTCCGAATCTAGCAGCGTGGGAGCCCAGGATGTGGAGAAAGCAATAATGTGTTCCTACCTTTGGGGGTTGTGTGTACACATGCATGCACAAGCACAACTGCAGTCCGTTATGTGTTGCACAGACCTACAAGGCTGCTGCTCATCAGTAGAGCACAAAATTTGCATGCACAAGGTCCCAGGTACCTGACATCTCTAGGTAGGGTTGAAATCCTTGCCAAAAATCCTGGAAAACCACTACCTGTCAGTGTAGAAGATAGTAGTGAGCAGATAGACCAATGGTCCAATTGCCACTTCCTGGATTCTTTCACTATGAAGGAATTTGGTCCCTATCAACTTGTTCACGATCACAAGAACTTGGCTGTTCTACCGAAGGCATGTTCAATTGAGGAAAAGAAGAAGCAGCAACTATCATTATGGTATAATGTGCCAGTGAAAGGAGCTATGAGGAGGTGAATGGCGGCTGGCAGTCTGTTCCAGCTGGTGGAGTTTTGTCATATGGACTGAGAGCGGAATGGCAGAGAACTTGAAGGAGATATTTAATGAAGCTTATGTGCCTTTGAAATGCAAATCGTGCTAAAGGGAACTGTTTGCTTTTAAAAGAAAAGGACCTCATTAGCTGGCCAGCAATCACTGCTGCAATGGCAGCACTTTAGATTGCACCAGTAGAGTCATCACTCCTTGGAGAACGACTCACATCTGTGTGTCATTTGCCGGGGCTCTCCAACTGCACGCCTTTGAAACCTGTTGCGAATATGCAAGACTGTTTCAAGTGGCACGGCAATTAGTCAATGAGGAACACGTTGTGTTTTGATGTAGCTAATTGTTGCCAGACTATCAGGGTCTAGATTTGTTTGGTGAGCTGACTGGCATGAACAGAATGCAAGCAGAATAAAGATCACACAGCCCTAAATTACACCACTTCTCAAGTCCCCCCCCCCCCTATACAAACTGCATTATTAGATTGCATAGCTGTGTGATTTAAAAGAGCTTCTAGCCTGATTCCCTCCATCTATAACACTTTCGGTATCACTGCTTGCATTGCAAATTTATGTTGTGGTTGCAGTGGAAAAAATCAAGGCTGTGAATGTGGCTACATGTTCCAGCTGTCACTTTGCTGTATTTTCCTGCATTAGCTACATGAGAAGAAGAAGAAGAAGAAGAAGAAGAGTTTGGATTTGATATCCCGCCTTTCACTCCCTTTAAGGAGTCTCAAAGCGGCTAACATTCTCCTTTCCCTTCCTCCCCCACAACAAACACTCTGTGAGGTGAGTGGGGCTGAGAGACTTCAAAGAAGTGTGACTGGCCCAAGGTCACCCAGCAGCTGCGTGTGGAGGAGCGGAGACGCGAACCCAGTTCCCCAGATTAGGAGTCTACCGCTCTTAACCACTACACCACACTGGCTCTCAGTGAGATTGGAGGAGGGGAGAAAGTGCTGGCCTTTTCTCTCCCTTCACTTCATAACGTACCATGAACTGGTTCAGATATAATGCTAAACCATAGTTTAGTTTCATTTAGTTCAGCATTATGAGAATTTGCCTAAGAGAACCTCAGGTTTGGGACAAATTTATATATATAAAAGTGTGGGTGGGTGGGTGTGGCCAAAGTCACCTGTGCTCACTTTAATCATAGCTAATAATGAAAATCTCTTAAATTATATTGAAGAATCAGACTGTAATCCTGGAAGTAAGACTGTTAAAAACATGCATGCATAGGGTTGCACTATTGTACTTTTACTATTCCTAATAAAAATGAAACAAATGGGATTTTAAAGTTCTTAATGTCAGCAGATCAGGCCCATTAAGATGATAATTTTGGGATACTATGTACAAGATCTAAAGGAAATATAGAATGTGCTGATATCTTGCATTAGATCAGTGCGAATGAGGCACAGCAAAGCAATAATGTTAAGAATTTATTTGTACTTTTTCTAGCAGCAGGAGCAAACAGTTTAACACATGGCCACCTGCCCAAGAGAGTATCTGTTTTATGACTCTTATTAGTTTGCACTACTCCACGAAGAATCAAATTTAGCAGAGTCTTTGGTTTTTAGTACTACATAAAACAAGATTCAGCAAATGCCATGGCAGATTTTCAACCATTTAATGTCTGGTTCCCTTATGTTCTTCTTTTTTTAAAAAAAATAACCTATCTGTCAGTCAATCTGCTTTTAAAATTATGCTACAAGTTCTAATTAAAACTAATATATCTTGTGTTAGCTATTTTGTGGACATATGCACAGAAAAAGACATTAGCTGATGTCAAAGTTGTGATTAGCAGTGCAATCCTATACAAGTCTGCTCAGAAGCAAGAACTGTAGATTCCTGGTAAAGCATACACGATTGCAGCTGAGGTCTCACTGAAACCAAGAAAGCCCATTTACAACGCCTAATTTCAGCCCCATTGTTTTCAGTACGACAAGCAGTACAATCATATGTACATTTACTTGGAAGAGATCCACTGTGTTCAATGGAATATACTCCCTGGTGTATGTGTTTATGATTGCAACTTTACGTGTGTGATCTTTGCTGTCTATTTTGTTGTTTCCTCAGCATGTAAACCACTTTGTGTATAGCAATATAGAAAGGCAGTATACATTCAAAAAAAAACAAACAAAAAAAACCTTTGGCAAGATCTAGCTTTAACTGAATTAGGACCACAATGTTTCACAACGTTTTATTGTTGAAGGGCCATTGTTCTCAGTGATGGGCCATAATTTAGTGGAAGAGCATCTGCTTTGAATGCAGAAGGTCTTGGATTTGGTCACAACCACCAGGTAGGGCTGGGAGAAGCCCCCATCTGAAGTCCTGGAGGATCAGCACCAATCAGGAGACGGACCAATGATCTGGTTTGGTATAAGACAGCTTCCCATGTTCCCATCTGTTTCAAACAGAATAAATGTATTTGCATTCTGTAATTAAATATGCTCCACCCATAAACCTAACCCCACACCCACTGAAGTTCTAAAAGGCCTTGAGAGCAAGCAGAACAAGCTCTCATTATTTAGACATAGCAAGTCTTGAATTCAGGGGACTCACCAATGAGTACATCTGCAGAGGGAGCTTTCCTTCCATCTTGTACTTTAGCACATGGCTAGATGCACATGCTTTGTCGGGGGGGGGGTTACAGACTAGTTTTCATACCCACATTATTCTATCACTGAAGAGGCAAAGAACGATATTCAGTCACAGAACAGCACCATGTACTTGTGAGTTTTATAATCACATTACTCAACTTACCTGGGACTAAGCCCCATTAATTTAATGGGACTAAGTAAACATGTGCAAAATTGGACTGTAAGATCTCAATAACGTCTCTGTAATAAACCTCTCCTGCTTGACAAAATGTGGTTTCAGGAGGCACATTGTCCATGTTAGGTTCTGAAGATGGCACCAGATGGGAAGACTATCCTAAAATAAGTTCTAGAGAAACATTTGATGGTCGGGTAAAAGGATGCCACAATAGTTTCCCATAGAGGTTTGAGCCACGTATATTTTTAAAAATGAAAGCCAAGTTTCTCATGGTTGTAAAAATGGCCTTGCCATAAATCTTTCAGCTGCCTCTGCCAACCAGATGGCTGGATTTATACACGGCTGAGTGAACACATTTCCATTTTTAAGATGTCCCTAACTTTATTTTGTTTTCAGAAGTTGGTAAGAAGATGGAGCAATCCATATTTACAGATGTTTGGAGGAACCTAATACTATTAACTGTCAGAAACATTATGCTGGACTACATGCATGATTCTTAAGGTTGGAAGAGTTGAGAACCTCACCTACTCTGTGTCCCTGCTAGGAGAGATGTCAAACATCTCTCTTTCAGAAGGCAGCAAGATCCATGTGTTAGAACACAGCTTGTGCTTAACAGATATATTGGGAGAGGGAATTTCACTTGGAGAGGGGTGCTGAACCCTTTCTCTGACACATATTACGTCCCTAAAACTGTGTCCCTGCTGCCTCGTTTCTCCCAGTCAAAATTTGGAGATTGTCTGAGGCAAAGAAAAAGCAGTTTGAAAAAGATATTTCATGGGGGGAGTTCCAACAAGGAAATAGGTTCCTTGTTGGATGTAAGTTTTCACATGCAATGCACAATGCCTTCAACACTTTATACTTGTCCTGTGATGATCCTTGACTGTATATCCCAAGGATTATGGGGGATGGTGGTATCCAAGTTGAGTCCTGAATGGGGTAACTGTGCCCCTGATGGACCAGGTGAGCAGCCTGGGAGTCATTTTGGACTCACAGCTGTCCATGGAGGCTCAGGTTAATTCTGTGTCCAGGGCGGCTGTCTACTTCCTGGTACGCAGGCTAAGACCCTACCTGCCCACGGACTGTCTTGCCAGAGTGGTGCATGCTCTAGTTATCTCCCACTTGGACTACTGCAATGTACTCTACGTGGGGCTACCTTTGAAGGTGACCCGGAAACTGCAATTAATCCAGAATGCGGCAGCTAGACTGGTGATTGGGAGTGGCCGCCGGGACCACATAACACCGGTCCTGAGAGATCTGCATTGGCTCTCAGTACATTTCCGAGCACAATTCAAAGTGTTGGTGCTGACCTTTAAAGCCCTAAATGGCCTCGGTCCTGTAAACCTGAAGGAGCGTCTCCACCCCAATTGTTCAGCCCAGACACTGATATCCAGCGCCGAGGGCCTTCTGGCGGTTCCCTCATTGTGAGAAGTGAGGTTACAGGGAACCAGACAGAGGGCCTTCTCGGTAGTGGCACCCACCCTGTGGAACACCCTCCCTTCAGATGTGAAGGAAATAAGCAGCTATTCTATCTTTAAAAGACATCTGAAGGCAGCCCTGTTTAGGGAAGTTTTTAATATTTAATGCTGTACTGTTTTTAACACTTGATTGGGAGCCACCCAGAGTGGCTGGGGAAACTCAGCCAGATGGGCGGGGTATAAATAAATTATTACTATTATTATTATTATTATTATTGTTGTTGTTGTTGTTGTTGTTGTTGTTGTTGTTGTTGTTGTTATTATTATTATTATTATTATTATTATTATTATTGGTGTTGAGTGTTATATAAATTCAATAACAGTAAAATAATCATAGCAAAACCTGGAGATGCCAGATATTGAGCATTCATGGCAGATGCTCTACCAATGAGAGACAGCTTTCCCTCACATATTTGTACCTCCCTGGTAAATAATACAAAGATTGATAAAAGCTGTGTCTTATGGCAAAGGAGGGTGAACTTGGTTCCTACTATTGTGGCAAACAGTGACTGCCATTTACAATGATTTCTTACAGCTTTCATATACGCAAGCCCACACATTTAATAGAATAACAGTTGCCTCTGTAGAAGAGGAAGAGGCGATGATGACAGACAGCAGTGTTCGTTCCTCAGACAGCAGCGCTGTAAAATCCAGCACCGAATATAATAGCAGCTGAAAGCTTCATAATGTTAAAAGAGCATACACAACATTATGAATTTAGAGCCGGCAGTAGAAAAGTCCTATAGTAAATGTTATTTAGAGCAGCAACAAAACTAAAAAAAAATAGGACCATTTTCTCTAACGGAAATGGCCTTAGACTTTGGACTGTCAAGCAATAAGGAGTTTTAAAGCAAAACAAAAAAGTCCAAAGGCCATTTTCACAAATGGCACTTAAATCTATCTTTGCATTTCCTAGTATTTTCACCTCTCAGATTCAACTATTAAGCCTATATCTTATGAAAATGCCCTGAGTGCCACAAATATGAAGCGGGAGGTAAGAAAGGTGAAGGCAACTGGTTTTATCTCCACAGTACTTAGGCCAGAGGGGGCATGTCTAATCACTCAGTGAAATGACACAATATCCCCCTTAAGCCTTTTGTCACAGTGGAATGGAACTGTGCTGTGATCCCGATACAAGTAAATGAGCTTGTTCTTATTTGTGGTTTGCCCTTGAGCAGTGGTTTTAGGTGAAGTGTGAACACAGTCACCATGGGTCAACTGGCAGTGGGGAGGCATCAAGTGTAGTGGATATTCTTTCTCAGGGGACATCAAGGCCAAGCAAAGTTTATTGCTCAGAACCAAGCCGGGGGGGGGGGCAGGAAAGGCCCTGGGCAAGAGGAAAGGTAGGGGGCTCAGTTTTGGCATCAATGACCCAGCAAAGAGGCATTTACAGAGGACAAATGCCTTCTGTTATCATATTGTTGATAGATTCTAGCTCATTAGCACTTGAATGCAGAAAAAAGTAGCCCATAGGTCACCCATAGCTTGTGATTCATCATTCATGTGCCTACATGTCTTGTAGCCAAGTTTTGAAGTTGCTGTAAAAAAGAATATTTTTTAAAAAAAAAAAACAAAAACATTGCAGATCGACACCTATAGCTTGGACAAACCAACTGAAATAGGTATGTGAAATCAGAAAACCCTGCAATTTTAAAGAACACTAGCCCATGAAAGAGGGTGAAGTCACTGGCTCCTAATTCACGTAAATAGAAATTTGTAGGTGAGGGGGCTGGGGGTGACACCTTTTCATGGATTGTACCAATTCAGATTGCAAGTGAGGGATCTCTATTTTGTGGGGCTTGGGCAGGCGTTCGTATACAAATTCCTTTCCATTTGAGTTCTCAGTAAAATTCTAGCCTTCCTTCTCTGACACTCTCTGTCCCTGTCGCTCTCTCTGGGGGTAGGAGCGGACATCCATGCATATAAAAAGCTAAGATATCAGCATGCTGGGCTAGAACACTTCTCCCTAATCTCTCGCTTTCTGTCTGCAGGAAATGTTGTGTATGAAGCACCAGTCAACCATGCAATTCTTCAACTGCGGTCTCTTGTTTGTGAATGATAACTGTAATAAATTCATGCCTCTAGAGTGGAGTTTGCTGTGAAGACAAAGCTGTAGGCAAACAAAAATTAGAGATAGCTGTGCTAGTTTAATGGTTGCCTTTATTACAACCTGCCCAAATACAGATAGGCCCACCGGTGTTGTTGGGCTCCAGTTCCCACCAGCCCCGGCCACCACGGCCAATAGTCAGGGATGATGAGACTTGTAGTCCAACAACAGCTGGAAGGACACAGGTTCTTTACTTCTGCGCTAACATGTGGCTGCACTGTGACAGTTTTGTTGGTTGCCATATAATAAAATCATATAAAGTCTGCTGTGGTTTTCCTGTTTTTCTTGAGTTTTCAAAAGATCCATCTTTACATAATTCCCAGTTCCTGAGAACCGATGGTTTTGAACTCAACTGAGAGATGACTGAAAAACACTTGAGAAATATATGTGCTGTAGTGTGGCGGTTTCCCTTTTCTTATTTGTTAACTTTATATATGAATAAAACATAGCTACCACATTTTCATTCACTGTTGAGCCACTAAAATGTCAGTATTACAGAATGCTTTCTCATGTTTGATTTGATTATAGCAAAGGATGTAATGCCAAGAGTAATTAGATGAATAACTAAATTGAGTAATATTCTATTTGGATACATGAGATTGTACTAGTGGACATTAGCATATAGAAGATGCACCGGGCTGCTCATTAGTTAATTGTTACTTCTTGTAGCAGTTAAATGACTCTTCATGAATATGATATACAATCATATAACATCCTTAAGAGATGGGCTTCTACAAATGGGACACCACCACTGAGAATGCCTTGTCTCATGTCACTACTCCATGGGCTGCACGCATTGACATGACCAAAAGCAGGGTTTTCCCAGTGATCTCAAAAGCTGTGCATGGCTTTTTCACTAATCCCAATACCTTAAATTTGATCTGGTAGCTCAGAGGAAGCCAATGCAGTTCTTTAAGGACTTACTACATGTCATCCCATCTTGCTGCCCAGCACAACAATCTGGCATCATCCTGCACCAGTTGCAGCTTCCAGACCATCTTCAGGGGCAGCCCAACACAGAGGGCATCCCAACAGTCCAATTGTGAAGTCATTAGAGCATAATTCATAATGTTCTATACATAGTAATACATAAGCCATGGTATCTAGGTCCAGGCATAGAAAGTATCAAGTGATGGCTACATAAGCAAATATAATGTATAGTTAAACTCCTTTTCCCTTCTATCTTTCTTTAACATTTGCTTGGCACAGAAAGCTTAAATTTTGATAGATGTTGACAGAATGGACACAGATTGTACAACACTGGGCAAGTCATTAGCACATCTCATTTTTATAATTGTATACCAGTGCCATGTGTTTTTCTTGAGATACGGCTTTTCCTAGCCTGAACCACAATACTAACTTTGAGTTATATCTTCTGAGTCTTTTCTGCCAAAGGCTGGTGATGGTGGAATTCCTGTACTTGGAGTAGCTTGGACTAGATGACCTATGAGGTATCTTCAAAAACCCAGAAAATGTGGGAATTCCAGGGAAGGGCTAGTGATGAAGAGCATCTGTGTAGAGCAGCAGGGATGGATCAGTCAGATCCACCAGCCCAGCAGTGCTTCAGGCAGATGTCAGGACCCTTTCCTTGAGCAGAGGAGGAGGAGGAAGACTAGTATTTCATAGAGAATTCAAATACCCAGAAGTGTAGCCCCTCACTTGAAAATGCAAGCATACAAATTTCATTCAACACAGGATGTTGTTCATATGAAGTTGGTTCAGATATTTATGAGTGGTGTGTGAGTCCAGTATGAGACTTCATTTAACACATTAGTGAAAAACCTAGGCCATAAGGCTTCCTCCTGATATGATAGCTTTGTATGTGGTAAGAGAATTCAAAAGAAACCCTCACATCAATTAATGAAAGTAATTATTAAACTGAATAACATATTTATTTTAAATAGTGTTTCCATCAAGTTTGTTCTAGAGGTGATATAATCTTAGAAGGACTGTAACATTTGCCTACATTGATGTTTAAATTACCTCATTGAAACAGCTCTCCACACAACTGAAAGAATTGGAACCTCTACTCCTCTTTTTCATGGGATTGTAGCAAAATGGTTGAAACTATAATCGTATGTGAGGCCACCATATAAACAGCTTTCCACATTAAATAACGTTTCCATATTTCTATTTGCGTTGTCTTGTCTTGTAATGTGTGGATTGGGCCTAAGTAAACCAACAAAACTACAGCTCCCATGGTTCTTAGGAACAATCCATACAGTACTGCCATTTATGTTTATACTGTGGATGTGCCCTATAGTGACTCATTACCGATCCCTTTGTGTAATAACCACTCATTTTTCAACTCTATTAATTTTATTTAATTGCAAAGGGAACAAGGGAAATGTCGATTATCACAACGGGAATGAGAATGATGTGGTTCTGCTGTGAACTGTAATTAACTCTAGGCCCAGTCACAGGCTCAAGTGAGCCCCAGACCCAGACAAATTTTCCCAACCAATGTTATAAAGGTAAAAGTTTGACTGAACAGTAATGGAGGGGCATTTTATTTGGGCCTTTCTCAGAATTCAGAGAAGTATGTGAAGTGCCCTGGGCACTCATGGCAGTGGTTGGCAACATGGTACTATGGGGCACACAGGTGTCCACAGATGCTTCCTCTGGCACCCACAGTGTCATCTCTCCTAGGTTGTTAAAGGGCCTGGAAACACAGCCTTATGAGGAGCAGTCAAGGGAGCTGGGAATGTTTAGCCTGGTAAAGATGAGTCTGAGAGGAGATATGATTGTTGTTGTTTAGTTGTTTCGTCGTGTCCAACTCTTCGTGACCCCAATGGACCAGAGCACACCAGGCACTCCTGTCTTCCACTGCCTCCCCTAGTTTGGTCAAACTCACGCTGGTAACTTCGAGAACACTGTCCAACCATCTCATCCTCTGTTGTCCCCTTCTCCTTGTGCCCTCAATCTTTCCCAACATCAGGGTCTTTTCCAGGGAGTCTTCTCTTCTCATGAGGTTGCCAAAATATTGGAGCCTCAGCTTCACGATCTGTCCTTCCAGTGAGCACTCAGGGCTGATTTCCTTAAGAATGGAGAGGTTTGATCTTCTTGCAGTCCATGGGACTCTCAAAAGTCTCCTCCAGCACCATAATTCAAAAGCATCAATTCTTTGGCAATCAGCCTTCTTTATGGCCCAGCTCTCACTTCCATACATCACTACTGGGAAAATCATAGCTTTAACAATACGGACCTTTATCGGCAAGGTGATGTCTCTGCTTTTTAAGATGCTGTCTAGGTTTGTCATTGCTTTTCTGGAGATATGATAGCTATCTTCAAATATCTAAAGAGCTATCAAATGGTTTCTCCTGCTCCAGAGAGTAGGATCCAAACCAATGGCTTCAAGTTACAAGAAAGGCAAATCTGACTAAACATCAGGAGAATGTTCTGACAGTAAGAGGTGTTTGACAGTAGAACAGACTCCCTCAGAAGGTGGTGGACTCTCCTTCTTTGGAGGTTTTAAAGCAGAGGTTGGATTGCCGTCATGGATGCTGTAGTTGTGTTTGACAGCTCCTTCAGCAATCCTACCAGTTCTACTATTCTTCTTAGATTAACTGATGCAATTTGTTTTGCTCTTTAAGCTGCTGAGTCTTTCTTAATCGCCATGGATTCATGTGGAATATAGAAAAACTGCAATTATAAAATATTATATACATACACACACACATTAGCTTGCCACATGAAATGATTTTTAACACACATGGATATAAGTTAACAGAAGATATTTTGGTCCTGGCAAAAGGACCAAGTAACTGTAAACCATTTTAACCAGGCAACCTGCAATACGGTTCTACACGGAAAGTATTCTGCAGCAGCAGACCATTTGTCTGCATTAGCAACAGATTTTTATTTCATCTTCTCTTGACAAAATGTAAATGCTGGACTATGTGGCATGGATTTTCCTTTGTGTCATGGAAATAGAGGTTCTATAAAAATATAGAATTTCAGTGCAGCTGGTATAATACTATGTCAAATGTAAAAGTCAGTGGATTTCAACATCTTTTTTAAAGAAACCAAAAAGCCTTTAAAAATATATTGGTAGCAAATTTATTTCATATACTTGGTGCAATACTGAACAAATGACAGAGTGCAGATTAAGTGTGTTTACTTGGCTCCTTGGTATATGTGGCTCAATACATACATTTATCTTGTGCATATACAATTCCTTGATGTGCCAATAAAATGTTATATGTAGTTGACATAGCATGTGAATCATATCTCAGACAGTTTTAGGAGTAATTCCTGCATATGTCTATCCATTTCCCCCCATAATTCATAAAAGTAACTTCCCAAGATTCAGAGATTAAAATAGGGACACTTGTAATAATGCTACACTCTTACCAAGAATCACTAACTGACTGATTTCTGACTCCAAGATACTCCAGTCTTAATAGCCTCTCCCATTCCCAAGAAGGTGCCTGCACATTACATTAAAGACATGTTAGGAAAAAATAATTGCTCTACACTTCTTAATTGTCCCCACCAACGCATGAAGACTATGAAGCATGACTCACTAGGTTTGTCTGCATGCATTTATAACCTGGGTATCAAATCAATGGGCTAATCTCAGCCCAAAGAGCCACTTCTAGTATCCCACTGCCAACATTGGGTTGGGGGAAAATAGTGCCAGAAACAGGAAGGAGCTCTAAGACCTTCTTGTAATGACACAATGCCCTGAGGAAACTTCTCTTCTGATCTCAGCCCTGCAATACAGAGAAAAAATACTGGGTGTGTTAACAAACTGCATTGATCTAGCCATTGTTCACTTTGGGACATTTCTCCTGTACCATCACCACATGGAAGATTAGGTGGGTTTTGGAGAAGGCCAATTTTCCATAAAATGTGCAAAAAATAATAATTGTGTGGTTAATAATTGTGTGGATTTGGAAACTTTATCTTTCCAAATCTGGCTTTTTCCAAGTTCATTTGTCAAGTCCAAAAGCTCATGTTCCTGCTGGGCCACAGCTCCCTTCATCTCTGGCGCCCAAGATTCAGCAACATCCTCTTCCCTCATCTGTTCTGTCAGGGCACACTCCTGATTTAATTCCTGGGTGGGCTCCGTATAATTTCCCACTGCCTGTTCAAAATTTCTGATCGCATCAGTCATCAAATCCGTCTTCTCATGTAGCTGTTCCAGTAGGGCATTTGTTTTACAGAAAGCACGCAACAGAGCTTCTGAATACATTGTCCTGCAAGGTCAGAAGTCTATTCCCACGATTGTAATCTGTAACAGCTGCAAGCTCCCCGGAGTTGGTTACAGTTTCACAGTCTCCCTCTAGGGGGAAAACTTCTATTTGTTCTTTCTTTTAAAGACAAGTCTAACAACAAGGTTTCCTCTTTCAGATATTTTGTCAATATTTGTTCCTTTAAAATGCGAAGGGGAACAATGGAATCAATGTTTCTCTTCTTATAGCTATCTGTCAAAAACGGTTGTCTCTGGTCAATGAGCTTCAAAAAACGTCAGTCCTGACACCCCGCTCCAGGATCAGGACGGTGGAAAGTTACTTTACTTTACACTCACTTCAGCAGGTTTAAACAGTCTGAAAAAATCCCCCCTTTTCTCCTTCTTCCGAAGGGGGGTTCAACAATTTTAAATGATGAAAGTTAATCTTTTACAAGCGATTTTCTGAGCTCTAGTTTGCCATGTCTTTGCTTTAATCTATCTACAAAGAAACGGAAGGCTGACTTCCTGTTTAGACCTTCCCGTTTCAGTGCCAAATTGAGGTAAACGTTTAAGTCCAATTTTCCTTTCTGCTCGCAAGTCCTTATTTAAAGTCCAATTGTCCGAAATTTAAGTACTCACGGGTGATTATTTTAGAAGCCAAATTGTCCCAGGAAAAGGCAGCGCTCTCCGGCAACGGCTGTGCAGCTTCACTCCACGGAAGAAGCAGTTGACTCTCAGCACCGCGCCACTTCCCCCTCTTCGCTCCGGAGCCCGTTAGTGGGTTCTTTTGCGGGTTGGGGGGGCGCTAAAAGTGCCCGCCGAGTCCCATGGTCACAGGGTTCATCCGCCTGTGATTTTTAAAAGGGTCCCCGCTTCGCCGTAGTGGAAAAGACCCGTTTCGCGTGGAGCTAGTCCCTCCAGATCAGAGGGAGTCCGCCATTGCCGATGGCGCCACCCCGGAAGTCTGTGATGTGTTGCATTTGTACACTGTGCTTGTATATATATATAACACTGTCATGGAATAAAATTGTATCAATTGCATGTTACCTCTTTTGAGAGTAAGTTATAACTAGACTTGAAAGCAGTCTGATGCCACTGTGTTTCTTAGCTAAAAAGCGAACACATCAAAAAGGGAATGTGATTTCCAGCAAGTGGCCAATACCAAAACAAAAAACCCACACATGAATTGGACCCCCACCCTGACTCCAGACTGCTTTGTTTTAGTCAAATATACTAGAACCTTGATGAAACTGATATATTTCGTTTCAATGTGCTTACTGAGAGGAGTTGCACCAGTTCAGCTCAGTTATGTAAATTACTTGGACAAAAAGAGTTGACAAAGCAAAGTTGGGCATCAGTGAACTCAGAGTGACTCTGACAGCTCATCAGCAAAGCTATGTGACAGACCAAGGCTTCGCTCAACAGTTAGAAGCACAATACATGCTGCTTTCAAAGTGAATGCCAGCAAGGAACCAGATGCTTTAAGAAAGATGTCTGAGGCAGAGCTGGAATAAACTTGCTTGCGTAAACTGTCCACTGAATTTTTCTTTGCATATTTGGATGTGGTATTCTGGCTGAACATTCACTAAATTTTTGATACCCAAGTCAACATCTATGATCCAGCCTTACTGGATCAGACAAGTGGCCAGTCCGGCCCAGTATCCTGTTTCCCACAGTAGCCAACCAGTTGCCTCTCTGGGAAGCCCATATGCAGGACATGAAGGCAACAGCTTTCTCCTGCTGGTTTTCCCAGAAAGCTGCCTCTAAAATGGACATTCTCTTTGTCAAATTCCCTTTTAAAGTTATCAGCTTTATGTGACGGTAGATAACTAATAGTACTTGAGAGATGATGTGTAATGGTATTTAAAGTTGGTATGCAAGGGTATTTGCTACTCAATTGCCTTTGAGACATACCAAGCAATGCTATTTTGTTTTTAGAGGCTGGCAGCTTATGAAAATGTCATGCCTCATGGCCCACAAAATCAAAGGACACCGACATCTAAAACACAAAATATCAATTGTGGCTTAAATTTCACATTTTCAAACTGCAAATGTTTTGCATTAGGAATTTAAATGGTGACCATCTAGAACATCTTCATACATGTGGCATATGTAAATTTTCTTGAATGTACACTCAGTTCTACTAATAATGCTGAATTAGTTGCTTTCTTATCTATATAACAATTTTGTGAAAATTGCTATGTAAAAAAAACAAATAAATTTCCCATGTCAAGCTGCCCAACCAAAGAGGAAGCAAAAAAAACAACAACAACCTTTTGCACTTGACTATTATTTTTGTTTATTTATTTGTTTATTTTGAGAGCTGTTGAAAGCTACAGGCAAGACCATATTTCCTCTCAGCCTTTTAATAGCTGCCCAATTTGGGTGAAGAGGGAGCTTTTGCACTTGGTTGCGTCTTTAGGCTCTCACACCTGCCCCAGCTATTTCTAGACCTGTCAGAAACCGCTAGGCCCCACCCCAAATCTGCACAAGGTTTCCCCTCAGAGACTGGATATCTTTTTCTTCCCTCTGTCCCTCACTCCCATCAACTTAATACTAGAGTTTTAAAGCATTCTGCTGCCCTTTTAACACCCGACTAAATTCAGACTTGGCAGCTTAACATGTTTATATAGCCCTTCCTAAGAAGGGCCTAGCAACACATGGCATTAAATGTGCCTCTTGCACTGCCATGTTGTTGTTGTTTATTATGCAATACTAAGCATATGGGGGCAGATCTATTCTAAATTGGGAGTGGTGTGCATAGGAAGGGGAGGTTTAACCATTCCCTCCTTCACCATGTTTCTGGCAAAATTCCCCCCACTGCACATGCTGCTCTTAGTGATGGGGGAAAGCTCAGACTAACACCAATGAATGTTTTCTTCCGCTGGTAACTGCAGTACGGGGGGGCAGGGCGTTTTCAGGATTGTGACAGGAAGGGAAAGGGGGTAAACTGACTCTCAACAATGAAAAAAGGGGGGCACTGAATGTAAGCATAAACCAGAGAAGGGAAAGTTATCAAAGTACTCTGAATACTTTATTGTTGTCTGATGCATCTTAGAAACAAGACATCTCTTCCTCAAGGGCAAATCCCCCTTATCAGCACCCTGTAAATACATACGACAGCAGCAGTTTTCTGTTTTGCCTGGGCCAGCCCTGATATCAGGGCTATGTAGCTTCCGTTGCACTGGTCAAATATGGCACGGCTCACTATGCATTGTTCCAGTCAAAGTTAAAATCCAAATAATCCCAACTTTAAAAAGAGAAAGGTAAAGACATTGAGTCTACCCTTACCATGTGGGTTGAGGAGTGACCTACTTTAAAGTCTAGCCAAAGTCGTTCCTTCAGAGTTCTAAGCTGTTACTTTTACAACCAATTTATGTTCTTCTCTTCCATTTGCAGAGCGATGATCCGTTTTTTATCACGGGGGAGTCTGTAACCAACTTTAAGTGTCTGATAGTAAATTTAGGGGTAGTTTAATAGGTTAGAACAGGACTACACTGTCTTCTTCAATAACACTTCCCCTTAAGTGTTAGAAATATGGGCACCAAACTCTTCAGCGAATAAAATGCAGTGTCATAAAAATACTTCATCTACCTGGGACAACTGTCATCGCTAGAACACTAATGGTGACAGATTCATTGCTTCCAAATGGAAACAGAAAGAGCATTATGTACTTGGTGAAGCTGGTTCTATTTATGGAGCAACACTGACACAGAAAAAGTAGGTATGGCATACGGTTTAAATAGTCCGTATTTTCTATGGTCTGGATCAGACAATCATATATTGGCTTAATAAGCACAAGACTTTTGACTACACGCCAAGCCCCTTACCGGCTCCCCTTTGTGGTATCCAGTAGATGTTACCTGGAAATCTTCAGTTAACTTTTATTTCATATTTTATCCAAATCAGAAACAATGGTTAGCAGGTTTGGAACAAGCCAGAATCTTAAACCAACTTGATAAGATTCTGGCCTGATAACCAAAGCTTCCTGATTTGAACAAAGCAGGCAACAGTGGTTCATTGGAGACTAATGGGCTTCATTTGTGGTTAATACGGGCCCTAGTAGGTGTTCATAGCCAGCAGTTATGGTAAGTTTAATGCACACCATGAGCAACTATGATGAATTAAGATGAATGATACTGTGTCCTGACTGTATGATTTTTGTGTAAGCTGCCTGGAACTTTATGCAAACTTTTGCTGCTTTAGTTGCTGTTAGATGAGACCTTGGCATCATGATAAGAGTCACAGCAAATGACCACGAAACCATAACAAAAGTGAGAGCGTCATATGTTTTGGCAAGCCAGTGCTAGAAACTTTGTCAAAGTGTTCTGTTTGCAGAACAGCTGATACAGCAGCGCTCCCAGCTATTCATTTCCCTGCTCCCAGGTAGATTGTGGTCATTCATGGCCTATGTCTTATGGGGGTCTGCTCACATGAGTAATGAAATTAATGCAAAATTCACCAAAAAAGAATCCAGCCCTATGGTCCCGTTACTGATTGATATTAAATGTGTATTCGGGTTTTTCAGTTAGTTCATTGAGGGAGAGGGTTTGAGGGTTTTTCTTTTGTCTTTCTTATGTTTAGCATTTTTATCACGCTCAAGTGTTTTGCAGTATTTAAAGGAATTGTGTGAGGCAGTGAAATATTGTTTCCAGTTTAAGATGTGTAAGACACTGACTTGCCTAAGGCCATTCAGGGAATTCATGCTAGCTATGGAATTTGATCCTGGGTTTAATGGCTTTCCATGGATTTTGGAAGGCCAACTGTTGAACATCATGGGCTAACAAGTGAAAATGAAATATTTGATCCTGTCATAATATGTCAGGACATCCCAAGACCCCAATATCAGCCTAATCTGTCACACTAAAAACAACTACCAGCATGGTTTGAGAAGTGGCCATGGGGAAAAAATATTCCTTGAGGTCAGTTTTCAGATGACCTGGATATTGTTTTCTACTATGTAATGAGTGAGCTGGCAAGGTGCTTGTGAAGGAGATAACTATGAGAGGGGGCCAGGGACCTCAGGGCTCTCACTAAATTGTTTGAGACATCACATTGTGAGCATGTGTTTTATGTTCTGACAGACATTTAATTGGGTGCTCCGTCATCACACCAACTTCTGTACTTCTGTTTGCTTGCTGCCTGACCACAACCTACCAATTTTGTTTCCATCTGCCCAAAGGGAAAGGATGCCTCCTAGATTAGGGGTGGGGAACTTTTTTTACAACTGAGGGCCACATTTCCTCATAGGCAACCTCAAGGGGGCCAAATGCCATTGGTGGGTGGGAACAGCGGTGTAGTGTGGGGGCTGGGGGGGGCATGGCCCCAAGCACAAAATTCTGAGGGGGCACAACCAGTCGCCCACACACAGGTGCAAGCTTCCATAGGGATCCCTGCCCGGCTCAGGCTCACAGTGAGCAGGTGTGGATGGAGGGGCGACCTCTGTGGCAAGTGGCACAGCATTCCCCCACTTGACTCAAGTGGGCACTCTGGTGGCATTGGTGGCTTGCCCGCCCTGGGCACCAGCAACCCACGCTACACCACTAGGTGGGAAGAGGCAAAAGTGGGTAGCACAGGCAGTGTGGCCCTTACCTTAGTACTGCGTGTTGTACAGTGTGCTGTATTTCAGCTGTGCAAAAATCAGAATTTTTACTTATACAGTGGTACCTTGGGTTACGTACTTAATTCATTCCGGAGGTCCGTTCTTAACCTGAAACTGTGCTTAACCTGAAACACCACATTAGCTAATGGGGCCTCCTGCTGCTGCCGCGCCACCAGAGCACGATTTCTGTTCTCATCCTGAAGCAAAGTTCTTAACCCGAGGTACTATTTCTGGGTTAGCGGAGTCTGTAACCTGAAGCGTATGTAACCCGAGGTACCACTGTACACATATCCCCACCCCATCTGTTCATCCTCAATCCCAGCAAGCAGGGGTATTGTGACCACTTTCTGACCAGAGCCATCAGGGAAAACATGAAGCAATGCCACTGAAGATAGAGTATGTGACGTTGCGTGGCCTGAGAAGAGTCCCAAGAGTCAGATAAAAGGGCCATTGGACAGAGTAGGACTTACTTCTGAGTATACATGCATAGGGTTGGGCTGGATTTATGTGGAAAGATGACTAATGCAAACAGAATGAACTCAAATGCGCCTCCTGGTTCTAAACATATTAAGGGGACAATGAAACAAATGGTGGCTTCATTAGTAGTATAGTATGAAGGTTAAAATGTCATTGGTGTTTAGATCACACCTGTCTTTTAATTGCAAAGCTCTCACTCTTTCACTTTGTCTAATGCAAAGGGAAAGGAGAATTTCCAAATATTTATGAAAGAGGAGTTTGCTTACATCGTGGTACAATTTGGCATTGTGGTTCTAATGTCAACAGTCTGCTGCTGAAACTTCCAGTAATTTTTATCCCAGGCACTCAGATGTTGTCACATGGCAGGGTTTTGAGCAGGCATATGAAACTTGATTAAATGGATTGAGTCGGTGATCTTCTCTTAGTTTATCTTCACGGTTGCCTTCAAAACCCAGAACTTGTGACCAGCACCAAAGACAAGCCATGTAGCTCCTTGGAGGCCTTTCTTTTGCTTGCTTGTCTGCCACAAACTTTTTCAGTTACTTCAGAGCTCTATTCTGCTTCAGAAAGAGCCTCAGATTGGGATGGGCAAAAGACATAAACTGGAATTGGGAGGTAATGCTGGTGTCCCATTGCACAGGGCCCTGCAAATGTATTGAGCAACTCTGGAGTTGCTCAGCACCAGATTTAGAGTAGTGTGGCCAGTTCCTCCACACAGGGTGCCGAGCCAAGGGGGCACAAAATATTAACAATAACAATAATAGATATTTAAGCAGGTGCCTGCTGAGAAGGTCCATTAAAAAGCAACTGTAACAAAAGGAACTATTGTGAAAATCATAAATTTTATTCCTACACCAGAGCACAAAATTACCAAAGTCTGCCCCTGAGTGTTGCTGTTTCCCTATATTGTTCTGTCTCTATGCATATGCAGACAGCATAGAGAATGTTATCCTAAATAAGTTCATGTGCATGCAGATGTGCAGGGTCTATATATGTGGAACCGCACAAATGGTTTCCCACCAACACCCTTGTGATTCTTAACACTACAATGTTTTTGACGCTAACTCTGGCATTGTCTAAGTGGCTGACTTAATAGTGAAAAAATGTTCTCTGTACTCTGCAAAAAGTCATGGTCAATCTCATTCTAGCTTACGCATTTTGTTTGAAACTCTGTTTATACATGATAAAATATCTTAATGTACACAAGGCCATTAAGTGTTAGATGTTTGAGTACTTCTTGGCGTATCAGTTACGGTTTATAACAAATCATTAATTTTCCTAATATATCCTTGAGGTCTCTTTTATGCAGTTCATCCCCTCCCCACCCCAAATTTGCATCAGCATGCCAGCCTTGAAACATCTTGATAATTAAAATAATGAATCACAGATTTGTGGTGTGTTTTTTGTTTGCCTTTTTACAAGTGTTAGAATTTAAAATAAAAGAGCCAAATGAAATGGACTATGCTTTTAAAGTAACTATTGCATTTCTAATTACATACATTATATTCTGCTTATAAGATCTACAGTTGTGGTCACAATCCTATTCACACTTACATGGGAGTCAGACCTGTTCAGTCCAGGAAGCCTAACATTTTAGAAAGCGTCACAGAAAACAAATAATAAAAATTAGAAACTATAACTAATAATTTCCAATATAAGTCTAATTCTAATTTATACTGGAGATTTCTAGATAGTCAGATGAATTTGTGCCATGAGTTACTATCCATGGTTGTTTGTCTTCTGGTTGTATGTCTGTTTCACCCTGTGGAGGAGTGTTTATAAGATCTTAGAGACATTCTCCACAATAAATTTACCCTTTAGGCATCTTGTTTCTATAGTTCTGGGTGTGTTGTATTTATTTATTTTTTTGTTCCTGGAAAAATATTGATGTTCCTTTTGTGCATCCTTTGCCATTGCAGTGCAGAATATGATTGCACCTGCACAAGTATCAGAGACAGCGATTTAATATGTGAATGGATATGTGTAACACAGTCCTTTCCCCTGCCTATGTCTGCACCATTTGACTAACAACACATTTAGAGGCCAAGTCTTCCTCCAGAATACCATTGCAGGGCAGGAATGCTCACTTAGCCATTAAAAATAAAAAAATAAAATGGTTGCACCCCAGACTTCTATCCTGCAGTAATTTTCACTGAACGTTTGGGGTGCTTCTGGTAGGGTATTTATTGTGGGATGGATGCTCCTCATGCATGCAAATGTTTTGCAGTGCACACACATCAGTTGTATTAAAATGCCAGCTTCTCTCTGTGTGTGTGTGCCCACAATTTAATTTGGATTTCCCCAGAAAGGTTTAAAAATCCTGTTGCCAACAACCTGTTTGAGATATATGAACACCCTACTTACAATTTTAAGCACCTGCCTAGAAGTGCCCCCAGTTGGACTACTTCTTGACAGACTTAGCAGAAACAGATCAGAAGACTGCATCCAAAGATTAATAAAAGCCAAAATCTTAGGCTATGAGTTATGCACACTTTGACTTCAGCCTGATGTATGCTGACTTGGGAGTAAGCTTTGTTGAGCTTCTAGCCATTCTTTCTGATGACCTGCCTTTGTGCTTCGGAAAGAAAAAAAACCCATATTGTCAGTGGGCAATTTTAGGAGTGCTAGCAAGGTAAGCATTTGCCTTTCATACTTTTTTAATGATCTAGTAAAATGCAAAATGTTTCCTAATTTAAAGAAGTGAAAGGGCTGGATAAACCAATAAATATTTATAGACTGTTACCAAGAATGCACTTAACAAGTCTTATCTCTGATGGATAAGATATATGAATAGCACACATAATAGCTCTCTTTGGGCATTCAGAGTCAAAGTGTGAAGGGGGCAGCAAGGTCATGTGCACAAGCCCTGCTCCCTGATGTGCCTGTCCTGTAAGAGGCTTTTGCACATTGAGTGGGAAGATCTGAAGAGAATTCCTAACCATGTTTAGCTGAAGAGGATTAGAAATCTCTGTATAGTCAGGAACCTTGCATTATAGGCTTCCCAGGCACATGGAGACTTCTAAACACTTTCATCCTTATGTGCTTAGACACCTCCTTTCAACTTCCTTGCTCAACATATGTGCCTATGCGCCCTACACACTTGCCCACATGTTGCTTGAATGTCCAAGCAGTGCTGTTTAGTCCTGGAGTCCTTCCAGGGAGCACCTAGGCCTGTGAGCATCAGTCACCTGAGGCCTGGCAGAAGCAGAAGCAGCTGAACTTGTAGATGCTCATGGAATTGGGCAGGATGGTGCCAGGCCCATAAGAGTACTGGGAGGATGTGACACAGATGTTTGAATGCCAGCTCTTATTTCTGGACCCCAGAAAGACAGAAAGGGAACGAAAGGCAAGTGGCATGGTGTATGAGCTCACCCATGGCATCTCCCTCAGACAGATCTATGAGGAACTGCAATCATTATGGAAGGCAGGATTAAAAGCTCTGCTGACAGATGGGTATGAAAGCAATACAAAGGAATTCAATAAAGACAAATGTCAAACATTCCAAACCGATGTATCAACATCATTTACAAGGCGGGGGGCGGGGAGAACAGTACTGCTCTGCTCAGAACTGACAAGCCTGCACCCAGAGTCTTGTCAGGGTACCACACTTAGAAGAGGCATTAAGTGGTTCATAATATCCTGAGGATGTGAATTTGGTGGGGTTTTTCTATGTACCACCTAATTGTATTAGGTGGTACATCTATGTACCACCTAATTGTAATAGAAAACCTTGAAGTGGTTGACCAAAATAATAAAGCAATAAAATTATCAGTAAAAACTGTTATTGAAACATTCAAAAATAATTCAAATAAACAATGAGCTAAAGCCAGGCCAGCTTTTACATGTCTGGATAGGCCTGCCTAAACAAAACGTTTTGAGCAACTGCTGGAAAAAGTACAGTGACGGCATCTGCCTGATATCAAAAGGCATACCTGTGTGCTGCCACACTATGGAACTCCCTGCTGCTTGATAACAGGCAGGTGCCTTGACTGTACCATAGAGTTTACAGTGGTACCTCAGGTTAAGAACATAATTCGTTCCGGAGGTCCGTTCTTAACCTGAAACTGTTCTTACCCTGAGACACCACTTTAGCTAATGGGGCCTCCAGCTGCCGCCACACTGCCGGAGCACGATTTCTGTTCTTATCCTGAAGCAAATTTCTTAACCCAAGGTAATATTTCTGGGTTAGTGGGGTCTGTAACCTGAAGCATCTGTAACCCGAGATACCACTGTATTTAGAGAAATCACACCACATTCTTAGCCCCATGAATCTGGCATCTGGTTGGCTGCTGTAGGGAGTAGTATTATGTATCCACAGTGCCTTAGTATGGAAAATAATTGAAAGTCTGCATATGAAAAATATTAGCTGATTAGTGCATAAGAGGATGTTATAGATAGATGGATGGATGGATGGATGGATGGATATGCACAATAAATAAGTGATGAGTCATACCCTTTTCATTAAAAAAAAAAGTAGGGTTCATTAATTGTATGTTGTGTATTTGCTCACTGGAAGAGAATTATGCCTAGCAAATAAAGCACTTGTTTGATACAGTTTCTACAGGCCCCTTGCCCTTCTCCCTTTTTAAGTGCAAAGTAAAATCTTTTTTAAACAATTCAGAGAAAGGCTGGAAGTGATTGGATGAATTCCCATATCTCTGCGTTAATCCATAACCCATTAATTAAAAATGAAATTAATTAAGGATTACAGCCCCAGAGAACATTTCCAAATGATAGTGTGCTGCTAGCTTGCTTGAGACAAGTTAGCTGAACAGATGGAATTGTCACAGTTTCCAGGGTGTACACATTTTTCAGGAATTCCTTGTGGTGACTGTTATGTAATACATAATAACAAGTGGTGAGAAAAATGCTGGAAGAGAATTCTAAAAATTGACCGGACCCAACCCCTGCCCCACTCCACCCCATAACAAAACCAAAAAGTTTCGTGGCAATATTCAGTCAATAGCAGTAGCATAAATTATCACTTTTGCATCAAACTAAACAAGTTGTGCAAGTTCTGTGATTAGAATTCCTAATGTATTTTCCTGCTACACAAAAAGCCAGGTGCCCTGAGCCAGATTAAGACGTCATGAATGGACCGGGTGCATTGTATCCCCACTGATATTGTGGCCTATCTCCTATTTGTCCTTCTTGGTGAAACCAATGGGCATACATGACTGTGCTCACAGGTTTTGACAACTATTAGCTTTAGGTGAAAGTTTTTAGTGGTGAAAACAGCATGGAGGAAAAGTTTAAACTCACTCTGTTCCACACAGCACTCCTGATCAGAATCATTTCCCTCTTGTAAAAGGAAATTATGTTGGGAGTTCCAAGGACAGAATGCTAACACCATGATGCACAAGTATCAACTGATATAAGGTGAATCAGAAGTATTTTAATTAATTAATAAATTCTGAGGAACAAGCAAGTGCAGTGCATCCTGGACTATAGTGTTGGCTTGGATGTGAGTCATCCAAATAACAACAGTTATCATTACCATTATTATTATTATTATTATTATTATTATTATTATTATCATTATTATCATCATTATTATTATTATTATCATTATCATCATGAAATCTTTCAGTCATTTACAGATCTTTTGGATGGTCATGGAGTTTTAAGATCAGTGAAATGTTGGCGCTGTTGTGAGTCCTGCAATATTGATTTTATCTTCCTCTATGCTGCATTAGTTTTTATGTTTCTCATTTTTTGCTGTCATGTCCCTTTTCTAAACTTTAATTCTAAGCTTCCCAGAGAAACTTGGTTATTCGGCAGCATATAAATGTTGCAAATAAATATAACAGATAATAAATATTTCATTTTTATGCACCTATCACCATCAGTGTGCATGGTGCTTCGCAAAGTAAAAGAGGTCGGGTCCCTGTCCCAAGGAGCCTACAAATCCAAATCCAAAATGTTCCGCATTTAGCAATAGTCAAAGTGGTGGTCTTCACGAAATTACTCATTCGCTCATCCTAACCTTTCCACCTCACAAGGTTGTTGTGAAAATATGCCACAGTTCTGAACCCTGTGGAAATAGGGTAGGACACAAATGAAAGAAGCTTTTAATTACATCATGTTAAAGATGATGGAATAAATAATTGAGCCGCAAAGCAATAGATTTTTCTTTTCTTGCTTTTTGACTTCCAGGTGCTATAGAAGTCTTCCACAGGACATCCCTATCATGTCTACTCAAAGGTAATTCCCACTATGTTTAATGGTAGCAAACCTGTATTAGGATTTCAACAGGGCTCCCTCTCTGAAATTTATAATCAACGTAGGGTAAACATGAACTTTGTCATCAGCCAACCCATAACAAATAGTAAGCTGCAAAGTTTATGCCGAAATCTACACAGAAGTAATGGTGAACCTTGTAAGGGGACTTGGCTTCTTCAGCAGTAGCAGTATGTCTAGCGTCTTGCACACCATCTGGTAAGAAGAGATCGCAAATTGACTGGAGGGACATGGCCATCTGCTTTTGTCAATAAAGAAGCCACATGGATTGCTTGAGGATTGATGCAAGCCATTTGCAGTCCAGTGGATAAGAAGAAGAGGAGTCTTCCTTTCAGCAGGAGGAAAAATATTCTGAGTTTGTAACTATTACATCGGGGGGAGGAGATGGGAGATTAAAAAAAAAACTATTTGGGTTTATGCTTACAGGCGGATGACAGTATTTCCTGCTACATCCAGTGTTACTTCTTCGATGTGCCACTACACATAATGTTCCACGCCCTTCTGTTGGACCATCTCCCACAGGTGATGCAAGAGCATATTGAGTCTTGCTCTAAATGGCTAGCAAGGACATCTGATGCCCAGATTTGAATGAGAAATTGAGCTTTAGAAGGATTGACACTTTGTAAGCACTGCCTTAATGAGACCACTTTCTCTGCTAATTGCTGGAAAACCTCTTCCATGGCATCAACAGGAGAACTGAAGAAATGAACATGGTAGCTCTTTTTTGTCATGGCGTCTGAGCACTAAACATTTGATCATAGTTATGCCCATACATTAAAGAGTCCTCCATGTGTCCCTTATATTGTGCATTCATGATTATTTGTGCACCCAGTGGTATCAGGGCGGTTACACACTATCCTGCTTTCAATACTGTTTGCACATGCAAAGGTTTTGGGGTGAACACCCGGCTTCATTTCCAATCAGTGCATGTCATATAACTTCCCGTTGAAAACCTAACTGTTTCCACCAAAATGTTCTGGTTTATTTTCTGTCCTGCTTTTATTGCACTACAACACAACAGAATCCCTCCAGACAGCAATAAGACAATGATATTGGGGAAACACCACAAATCAAAATGATGAGTTGATAGTCTGAGATAAATCCACCACTAATGTACTAGTCTTTCATCAATGGCATGTTGAAGAAGACCTCTAGGGGGCAGGACCAATCTAAATGGAGTAAGAGCATGTGCGATTTAACACTTTGACTGCTGCCAGGAATATCAACAGTGCTGCATCAAAAACAAACCCATACGATGTACAACGTGATGATATTTTGCTTGTTCTGGAGAAAAAGGTACAGTGGTACCTCGCAAGACGAAAAACTCGCAAGACGAAAAACTCGCAAGACGAAAGAGTTTTTCGTTTTTTGAGTTGCTTCGCAAGACGAATTTCCCTATGGGCTTGCTTCGCAAGACGAAAACGTCTTGCGAGTTTGTTTCCTTTTTCTTAAAACCGTTAATACCGTGCTTCGCAAGACGAAAAAATCGCAAGACGAAAAAACTCGCAGAATGAATTAATTTCGTCTTGCGAGGCACCACTGTATAACATGCTAAGGTAGGGTCTTCTGTTTGATACGGGCATCTGCTTGTAGCATCAGCTGGTCTAGGTTGGATCCCTGTTACACATCACTCGGTCTTGTTGATCTCTCATCTTCCTCTGAAGGATATGCAAACAATGTAGACCTTACTTAGCAAACAGCGTTGGCCTTCCCTCATAAAAGCTTGGTCAATATTAGTAAAGGGCTGGACCCAGCCTTAAACAGCTATAGTAGATAACAAAGCTTTGAATTGTGTGGCACAATGCTGGGAGAGGGAGAGAAATAGCATAACAAAAGGAGAACAACATTTGATGGATTGTCCAGAAGTCATACTCCAGAACAGGAGTGAGTAAATACAAGGTGGTCCTGTAAATTTGCTTTTCTTACCCAAATGACTGCCCTGCTGTTCAGTATTGGGGAGCAGGGGGAGCACATCTGACACAAAACAACACCTAAATTGTTTTTCACCAGAAAAGCTGAAGGATCTGTGGAAAAACAATGACACCCCACCTTTTCTTGTGCATATGCTACATTGTTTTTTGCACAAGGAAAGAATGGCTCCGGGGAAGGCTGATACATAGGGAACATCATTTGTTAATGTAACTTGTGATCACTTGTTTTTAATTGTTGCTACTTTCTTTTTCAATAGGAAGGCTTTCAGTGCATACCAAAGAATTGTCTTTTCAGTATGTTCTCAGATAACTGTTGAGGTCAGAACTTTTCAGTAACTTTTGTGAAATTATCCTAGGGACACAGTTACAAAAGCAGCATACAAGGAGTAGTAGAACCTCAGGTGGGGGACACATCATATTTTGTCCATCTTTGGTCCCCACCCTCACTCAGCTCTTACCTGTGGCTTCTAGAAGCTGTCAGCATGCAACAGCGGCCTCGCCTCAGGAAACTGCTTCAACTGGCTCGCTAAACCAGGTGAGGGCAGCCAATGAGTCTCAAACTCTCAGTGGATTAGGAAGGCAGTCCATCTGAAGAAGGAAAACATTGATCCTAAACCTCTGTTGCCTTGCAGGATATCTTCAGGAGAAGAAAAGGCTAAGGAATAAACCCAACACTGATCCAGTGAAGTCCCAAAGATGGTTGGATGGCATCTTGTATGCCTCTTTCTGGCAACTCCTGCAGCCAAGCTGGTGCCAAACATATTGCTCTGCTTTCCTTTGGATCACATCTGTGAGGTCGAGAGGGGGGTCATCATCTAGGCAGCCCAGGACTTCCATACATACTGCCCAGGCTTGTGCCTCGGGAGGTCATTTCAGTGCTGCTAATGCAGCGGTTTGTCTTCACCATTGGAGGTGGACTCCATTGTATCTCGAGACAGACAGATGCCAACAACCAACACATAGTACACAGTGGCTATAGTTGCTTTGATCCAAATATTTTTCCTTTCACTGCTTAAAAAGTGCTGTTAACTTTTTGGGTTTTTTAAAAAAGTCCACTTGCAGTGTTAAGTGAAAAAGGAATACTCTAAACTCAAGACACTTACAGAACCATCCTGGGTATGCTGATTTGGAAACATGGTGTTCAAAGTGGAGGTGGGCTTACTCCCACATAAGTATGCACAGGATTGCAACATTAATGAGAACCTTTGCAAGCATATTAGCCTGTGTGTCAGCCTGGAACTGGCTGCATTGGATCAGTGCCTGAGAGATCAGTATCAGCAAAGCTGCCGTAGGCCAGAAAGCACCTTTTGTTCTCAGGGCAAAGAATAGGCATGTTTTAGTTCCTTCACTAGAGCAAAATTTTGTATGCATAGCTCATATCCAACCTTTTTCCTTCTGGGGGTCATAGAAGTTAATTCTTAAGATTATGGAAAACCATTTTATATGAACAGTGCAATCCTATGCATGCTTACTTAGAAAAGGGGTGGGGAATTTTAGGCCTGGGAACCAAATGCAGTCCCCCAAGCCTCTCTATTAGGCCCTCAGGTAGAGGCCACGCCCATCACTAGCTCTGCTTCACACTCAGAGGGGTTTTTGCTAGGCTGGAATGTGGCCTTGAATTCCGATAATGGATAGATAAATTGTGTGTGTGTGTGTGTGTGTGTGTGTGTGTGTGTGTTGAAAAGGTTGACTTTGAAGAAGGTTCTCCTCTTCTGATTTAAGTGCCATGGTGTTCAGTGGAGCTTACGGTACTTCTAGGTTTGAGTGCAGCCTTTATAATGTGGCCCTTGAGGCCTTTCTATCAGGCCCTTCAGACTCTCTCCAGCCCAGGCTTCCTTGGTGTTCTACTTCCACTGGCTCTGCTCCACACTCTTCCTGAACTGTCCTTGAACAGTGACCTCAAACTGTGGCAATACTTTTCATCTGCCTAAGAGGATGGAAAGAGAAATATGCATTTGCGTGGAAACCTGGAATGTAGCCTCCTGCAATGCTACTCAAAGCAGTTAGCCACAGGACCATGCCAGTTTGTGAGCCATCCATCTCCGGTGACTTGACCACATTTCAGGTTGGGTGGGATGCTTCAGGGATCAAATGTGGCTCCGGTCCCTGGCACATTGGTGAGGGGGGAGTTTTCTATCCACCACATCAGATAGTTTGAGAAGCACTGGGGGTGGCTAGGATACAAAAAGCAAGGGTCACATCTATTGCTCTGCCCACTTTTACCTTCAGCTCCACTCACCCTGTTTTGTATTATTATGGTTTTATGGGGCAAAACATGTGGCTGAAGATGCTAGTGTGTCCGTCTGTTTGGTAGTGGGTAGTTAGCAGAAAACCTTTTGATCTTGGAGTGGACTTGCAGGGTCTGTACCAGGTGTTGGACCAGAGAGAGAGACTGTGGATGCTGCTTGCTTGAATAAGCTAGGAGGGCTTGGGGTCCAGAGAGCAGGTAGTATAGCTACAAACACCTTGTTAAATAAAGTAAATAAAAATAGCAGATAGCATCATCTGTAGATTACCTGGGGTGATCATGTACAGCTTTGCTCATTCTCCCAGAGGCCACACCATACATTGAAAGCACATTTATAGCACTTTAACTCTCATGGTTTCCCCCAGCGGTTCCTTGAGAAGTATAGTTTATCACCTCCAGACTATGACTCCCTCCAGCCTTAAACTAAAGTTCCCAGGATTCATGTATGGTGCGAATTGGGGTGTAGCAATAAGAACCTTATTACTGAAGATGCCGAGTCAGATGTAGAGTTTTTCGGACAATTACAAAATTCAGCTGCAGAAACTTCATTCTACAGGTGTTTTGTCCAGATTATGGCTTCTAACTCTTTCATCCTTCAGCAGGTTTCCACTAAAATTCCATCCCATCTTACCATCATTCCAAATTTTTTTTAAAAAAATTTGTCCTTTTCCTCATGTCTGGGAACAACTATGGGAAAGTTTTAGTGGAAAACCCTTCAAAGTGTAGGTTTACAAAGAAAGCTCTTCTCTGCTTCTCTTCAGCACCAGATCACAGCCTCTTTTTGCTAGACTTTTCCAAAAGAAAAAGGGGAAATATCAGGAGGAAGATTACTCAGAACTCGGTGTTACATTAAGTTTGACTCTTATCCGGGTATCAGTTTAGGTCAGGGTCAGTCTCCTTCAAGGGATAGAGGGTGAAACTGTACAAGGCAAAACCAGTACCAGCCCCATGAATCACAGACGTTTTAGAAGCACACCAGGCTACTCGTGCCAAGCTTCTGCTTCCAGCCACCAGGACAGCCAGTTATTCCAAATCTAGGCCCAAATCTGGCTCTCTTGCATTAGAGTTCCACTAAATCTTGGACTCTCCTTGTTGCTGGCTATTCAAAGTGAGTTGTTATGTGAGGGGGAGGGGGAAGAGACCAAATTTTACAGGAGGAAACTTTTGGGTTTTGTTTGTTTGTTTTTGGCCTGCTCAGTCTCCCTAGGTTGTGGTGTCTTCTGCAGCTTACCTTATAAACAAAGTTTCTTCACCAGTGCTAAATGAGTCTGCAGGTGCTCAGCGCTAATTCCTTTCCAAGCCTCATATTGAAGAGGTGGTACCAAAATGCCCTGGAACATGTTTTTCTTCGGAAGAAGCTCGACTAGCAACATAAGTAAGGAACTGCTGGTACATCTCACTAAGTATCAAGGTTTGTCGAGTGGCATTTATCCATTCTGCAAAACCTTAAGATGTGGCCCCTGAAGCTGTTTTGTTTTATTAGTTATTTACTGTTTGATCTCAGTCAGCCACTCCGTGATCAGAGCCCCCCGTCTGCCAAATAAAGATGTTGAAACTGCCTCACAGCAATGGGCTGTGAAAATGGATATTTATAGCACGTTTTACATGATATTCTCCCTTTGGAATATAAAACATAAAACTTGGCAGAATAATTCATCACGTGCATAGCACTTTGCAATGCACCAAAGTACTTTCCTATCTTTATCTCACTCTCTTTTTTGCCCACACAAAACAAGATATTAAAATTCCAGAGGATTTTGTTTTTGTTTTACCGATGGGAAAATGAGGCTGAGAGTTAGTAACCTACCTGAAGCCACCCATTGAGACTTGAACCCCAAACTCCAAGGCTCAAGTCTAACAAGATCATACCTGTCAGCTCTACCTCTTTGTCTGGCTGATCTACAAGAAGGGAAAGATGCATCTATAAATGCAATAGATCCACGCTTGATCATTGTGACTCATCAACAGGAAGATCAAGGAGATTCAACAAACGCATCTTCTAATTAGCAGGTACTCACTATATCTACAAAACAATGCGAATATAGACACATAGGTTTTGGAGATGCATGCTCAGCAACCTCTGTGTAAGATAAAACACATAATTATTCTGTCCATTTTACATCAACAATGAAGTGTTTTGCCTCCTTAAGTCCATCATCCAGTTCCTGAAATTAACACTTCAGTGGGACTGTTCTGATGTAAGCACTTTGCAGGCAGATGTGTAGAATCCTGATCAATCAGCATCATCATTATTATTATTCATGAACCGCTTCCTATAAAGCATCAATGAAGTGATTTCGCAATGCAGTAAAAACACACATAAAACAATGGCATATACAGAACTGTTTAAAAAATCACATATATAAAGAATTGCACACATGCACACACACACACACACACACACACACACACACAATACATATATAAAAACAATTTCAAGTCCAATACGGATACGGACTGTGGTAAAAATAAAAAGAAAGTCTTCATCGGGCACCAAAAAGACAGCAGAGATGTTTCCTGTCTGATTCGCAACTGGGGGAAGTCCCAAAATGTAGGTGCCACTACACCAAAGGCCCAATGATAAGATAATATTTTCAGGATGCCCTCTTCTGTTGAGTATTGTGATCAGTTGGATATATAAGAAATGGGACTCTTTCTAAGGTATCCTGGTGGTATCCCAAGCCATTGGGATTTGTTCCCTGAAACCAGGCTGGTAGGCAATTGGCAGCTACTGTAATTCAAAAGAAGTGTGATATGATGGTGACATTTTGCAAGAAAATATATACTGAAAGAACCAGCATGAGGGAAGGGTGAATGATCCAGAACACGCTTTGATTCAAAAGGACCGTGAATCAATTCCTGGCATTTCCATGTAAGGCTGAGAAAGACTCCTGTCTGAAATCCTGGAGAACTACTGCCTGTCAGTGTAGACAATACTGAGCGGGATGGATCAGTGATCTAACTTGATATAAAGCAGAATGCATTGCTTATCTATGCTAGTGTAACATAGTGACCAGAGTGTTATGGGGAACCCTGTTGGGCATCTGCCTATGCAGCAATGAAGCACATTGAGTTGTACAACCCTTTCTCCCAGCCTAACATCAGGGGCTTGTTGTGCAAGTAAATACGCACCAGACTTCTCTGAGCATCTCACAAATATGATGAATAAAGCATGCAGAAGTAAGTTCCAAAATCAATGGTACTTACTCCAACTTAATGTATTCAGGACCAGGGTGTAAATTTTCCAAATTGCATATACTCCCGCTAGGAATCATAAGTGCTCCCTGTGCATATAGCTTATATTTATATCTCAATTAATTAAGCGCTGTGAAATCCTTTGGGGAGTAAAGGGATGGTACATGGATGCCTGGTGCTTATAGCACATTTATTGGAGATTTGTAGTATGACTTTTAAACGAATGTTTAAATGCAACTTCCTCTTCCATTTGTCTTCTTCCTTTCAGTGTAAAGTTGTCTTTACTGGGTTTATGATATATCACATAATTTATAAATGTAGAAAATGCACGTACAGTGTGATCTTCTCAGGCATGAGCCCTGTTGAATTCAATGGGACTTATTCCCGAGTAAGCATACAGAGGAGTGCAGTCTTACTCTTTTATGATATTCAGCCCAACCTAGATTTATGCAGACATAAGTTCTATTCTGTTCAACGAGACTTGAATACTGCTACATTAAGATTTGTTTATTTTCATTTACACGGATACTGAGAATGGTGAGGGTGAAATAGGGAACTCCACAGTAATCCAGACACTAACTCTTGCATTTAGCTTGACTTAAGGCAGGTTAAAATGTCACCACACCTGCATGGAAGTGGACAATTGGTGCGTCACCTGCAGCTATAATAACTAAAGAGTGTAAAGACACTTGCTACATTGTTTATCTAAATTGCCGGGAGCCTTAATGCTGCAGAGTCCTTAGCTGGCTTGCCCAGTGAGCTCACAGAGAAGTGGCTAGCTGAGTGCATCACCTCACTACGGGCACAAACTGATTCAGGCCAAGTGGTTCAACCCAGGGCTGTTTGTAGCATTGGGCCAAATAGTTCGGAAGAGGCACTGAGACAAACTCATTGATCAGCCAGGAAAGAAGTGAAACTGCTAGCCAGTCTCACGTGCAGCAGTATGAATATTTAGGCCAATGCTTAAGTCACACCTGCCTGTATTAGGAACATTTCCCAAATTATCTTTCAAAATGACTAAAACCACACCACCTGGAAAACATCTGAATCCACCCATGTTGGGGAAAACAGGACGGCCTCAACATGACAGGCAGGGCTGCAAGCACAGCAGTCTCCTCATCTGCTGATCTATATATACAAAGACATTCTGAACTTCTTGAAATTCTACTCTTGCAGCTTTGAAAGGCACCAAGTCCCACCAGAAAGGAAAAATACTGATCCTTCTCTGGTGTCTTGAAAGGAAACTATTTATCTCCAGATTTAGGCACCTCTACCACACTTTCTCTAAGGAGAGTAAGTTTGCATGTGATTTTTGTCCACCCTTTTCCTGTTTCACCCTGTTTTTTTCTTCTTCACCTTTTCCCTTTCCTGTATCAACTTCTGGACTCCAAAGTGTTTGTCGCTGGGGTTGCCCAACTGCTCCTATGAGAACCAAGGCCTCCTGTGTCACCTGAAAGCCTAACAAATGCATTATGTCAGGGATATGGAACCTGGGGCCCTCCCATGTGCTGCTGAACTCCATCATCCTTTGGCCATGCTGGCTGAGGTTCCCATTCCAGGTATGTTTTCATAGACTTGAGTTCCTTTCATCATGTGCATAACATAGTCTGCCAGAGCTTATGTCACAGTAAATGTGTGAAAGGTTTTCAGGTACCACAAGACTCTTTGTCATTGTTGGTTTTGCTGCAGTAGACTAACAAGCCGAGAACCATTGCAGCATAATGGTTACAATGTAGGGGGGCCAACCTGAATAAAATTTGGGGAGGGGAAGTAAGCCCCACCCTGCATAATTGATCATAACTGAACCAGACAGAGGGCCTTCTCGGTAGTGGCGCCCGCCCTGTGGAACACCCTCCCTTCAGATGTGAAGGAAATAAATAACTATCTGACTTTTAGAAGACATCTGAAGGCAGCCCTGTTTGGGGAAGTTTTAAATGTTTGAAGTTTCATTCTGTTTTTAGTGTTCTGTTGGGAGCTGCCCTCGGTGGCTGGGGAAACCCAGCCAGATGGGCAGGGTACAAATAATAAAATTATTATGATTATCACAAGATGCAGTACATGCACATCATTTGAATGGCAATGCCTATGAACTGGGGGTGAGGGGTAGGTAGCCCCTTCAAATATTTCGGGGGGGGGGGGCTAAAAGGACCTCAGCCCCTAGGAGTTGGCTCCTTTGTTACAGTGCCAGACTAGGACCTGGGAGACCAAGGTTCAAATCCCTAAAGGTAACGCGACCCCTGACCATTAGGTCCAGTCGTGGCCGACTCTGGGGTTGCGGCACTCATCTCGCTTTATTGGCCGAGGGAGCTGGCATACAGCTTCCGGTCCTGTGGCCAGCATGACTAAGCCGCTTCTGGCAAACCAGAGCAGCGCACGGAAACACCATTTACCTTCCCACCGGAGTGGTACCTATTTATCTACTTGCACTTTGACGTGCTTTCAAACTGCTACCCTACTTGGCCATAAAAATTCACTGGGTGACTTTGGACCAGTCACAGCCTCCCAGCCTAACCTACTTTGGAGAAAGAAAAGGTAGGGAATAAATGCAACAAATAAATAATCAACAAACATGGCTCCCCCTTTGGAAATGGTTCCAAGAAGTTGTTCAGAGAAAGGAAATGAGTCCCCTCCCCGCTCTCAGAGCTCCTTTGCTCTCTTGGGGTTTCTTCCAGCTGGTTCCTTTGCGAGTCTCCTCCCAACTCCAGCAACCCATCTTCCTCTCCCCCCAACCCCCCGCCCCTCTCGAGGGTCCATCTGCTTGGTGCTGCCGCGCCTCGCCCTCGCTCCTCGCTCCCTCCCTCTCACGCGAGCCCCTCCCTTCCCTTTCGAATCTTCCCCGGCCGTCGCCTAGGCAACCAGCCGATACCGCGTAAATAGGCACCCTGCAAAAGCAATGCAGCCGGGGTAACAAAGGAGCAATAAAGGAGCCGAGCCTTCTCAAATGAGGCTGGCCGAGAGAAAAGAAAGGAGTCCCCAGACTAGCTGTTTGCCCTCCCTTTGATGCAGATGTTTGTAAGAGATGCCTGTGGCCGCCGCCGCCGCTGCCTCCTTCCTCTTCCTCCTAAGACAGGATTCTCAACAGCGATTTAAACCGACAGCTCCCAAATAATGGAGATGGAAGGGAATATGGTGGTGTTCCAGTGAAGAAAAATCAACAGGCTCCAAAACTGCACCTGGATGCTAATGGATTTATCCAGATGACGTTTCGGTTGGGGACTGCCACATGTGCACACACACACACACACGGTCGGTTTGCATCAACTAGTGCTCTCGGCTGCCTGCCCGATTTCCCCAAAGGGCGATAAGCCCTGTTTGTTGGCACGATGCACATCTACAAAAAAAGGGGGGGCTCTAGGGGAATATAACTTGGAGAGTGAATATGCATCGAGCTGAAGCAGCGTGTCTAAAACCGTCGTCGTCGTCGTCGTCGTCCCCCATCCCCTTTCCAAAAGAGCGAGAAATAATGATTAAAACAAAGAAATCGCGGTTGGCACTAATGGATTTCCACCACGCGATCCATTTTTCCCGTCCTCCGGGCTGGAGAAAGGAATTGCATTTGAAGGAATACCGCGGGGGAGGCGAGGGAATAAGGAAGGAAGCGGGGAGGGCGGGGGGAGAGAGAGGAGGAAAGCTTGATGTAAAAACCAAATGCCTCGTGGTGTATTTTGCCCACAAGAAACTAAATATTCTTTGACTGAGTGCCATCTTGCTAAAAATACTAGAGTGTTGGCAAGGGAAGGGGGGGTATTACTGAACGGCAGTGAGTGCACAAATCTGGAGCCATCACACAATGAAGTCCGTAGGGAGGGAGAAAGGTGGGCTGTGGAGCTGCTGCTTTGCAAACCCCCTTTTAGAAACCATCACCCCCCCCAACCTCAACCCACCGGCATTTTGGTATCCCGAATGATGTGATTGCTTTCGAAGCAGCGAGAGGAGAGATCGCTCGGCGTTTGCTATCACTCCACTGTAGCCATTTAAACTGAACGGGCGGAAAGGGGGGGCGAGAGAGAAAGCCCACCATGAAGCTATGCTAGGGTTGTACTCCTAACAATGCAAAGCTAGGTGTGCCCATAGCTCACGGATTTCGATGGGTGGGGGGAGGGAAGGAGGCGAAGTATAGGATCAGGCTGCGCGGTGCTTAAGGTGGGAAGCCCCCTCCCCTGCCTCTGTCGAAATCCAGACCATTCGCGTTTGCACACAAGCCATCATGGCTCCGACGTGCACCACATGGAAACGAATCAAGACTCCCGTTCCATTTGACTAGGAGCGTTTTCCAAGTACACGTGGACGCTTCTCTCGCTCGCTCTTTTTGGAAAACACACAAGCAGCTCTTCTTGATGGCATTGGCTTCATTTCATCATCATCATTTTTTAAAAGGGGATTTGCAGTCTAAGCTTTTTTTTAAAAAAAAATTTTTAGATACAAATCAAAGTTAATCAGGCAGGGAGATTTAATTAGACCCGTAGGCTCCTCGCAAAATATTTTATTTCAAACCAATATTGATGGGGGGAAGGGCACTCTCCCTTTCCCTAGCCATGGCAGCAGCGGCGACGGCAGCTGGTGGAAGCATTTTTCACATCTGGCCTACAGACCTAATAACGTTCAACTCGTGATCTCGTTTGGCGAAACTTGATCTACGTGGTTTAAATACCTTCCAAATTGGGACGATTGAACAATTGCAACCAATTAAGGGGGGGGGGAGCGAAACCTCGAGCCTCCATATCTGTTGAGTCCTCCACCCCCACCCACCTCTTCGAGCTGAAAAGGGGGAGGAGGAAGAGGCATGGAAAGGGGGGGGGAGAGGCAGCGGGGGCGAGAAGATGAAATCACAAACACACACACAAGTCAAATCATTGTCTCTAACTTAACACGGGGCTTGGGGGGAGGAGAAGGAAGACACAGAGAGACAGACACCAAACAGAGGCTCCCACCACTGCAAGAAGAGGGATACCTTCTCTCCCTCCCCCCCCCCCCGCTTTTTATGAGGAGTGTTCGTCCGCCAGCGAAAGGAAAGGGAAATAAACTCTGTCTCCCACCGTGCAGCGTTCGATTTCCCCCCCCCGCACTCCCCCGTTTTTTAAAGAGAAATCGGGGTGCACGCTCTAATCTCATTAATTTATTTATATTCTTCGGAGTATTAATTATCAGTCCAAGGCCGATTTCAAATTATTTGCAATCGCAGCTCCATTGTTCGCTCCAATTGGAGGCCCCGCCCCCTCTTTTGTCTGGCGGCGCCGTGATTGGTCGGCGGCGGGCGGGGGCTGCCGTCAGCGCTCGGGAAGCCCATTCATCTGTGCACTTGGGCGTTGGACTCCGCATCTTATTAGCGACCAGGGAGATTTCTCCATTTTCCCCTTGTCTACAGTACGGCTACAAATCTGGGATTTTTTATTACTTCTTTTTTTGTACTAACCTTGGGCTTCTAATATTTTTGCTCGACTTTTTTCCTCCTTCCTTTTTCCCCCCCTTTTGCTTCTGCGCTGCTGCTTTTTTGACCTCTCCAGCTTTTAATTTTTTTTTTAAATAAAAAAAATCCGGGAGTGTACATATTTTAAAATAATCGGTTGTCTTCTCTCTTTTTTTCCCACCCCCACCCCCATCACCTCCTCCTCCTCCCCCTCTGGTGTGTGTTTGTGTTGCTGCTCTTCAGGCTGCTGGTCTCCCAGCATTTATACGAACCCACCGCTCTTTGTTTCCCCCCTTCTTTTGGATCTGTTGAGTTTCTTTGTTGAATAAAACCAGCATGGGTGCTCAGTTCTCCAAGAACGCTGCAAAAGGCGAAGCCGCTGCCGAGAAGCCCGGGGAAGCGGTGCCTGCGTCGCCTTCGAAGGCGAATGGACAGGTAAGCGGGGTGCAAATGGGGAGAAGCGAGGAATGATGATAATGGAATAATGTCTCTCTCTTTGAAGAAAATAAATGGTGTGCACGGTGTTTCGTTCGGCTCCCACTTTCTTGCTTGGTGGGGATGCATGGCTTTTTTTTTTTTAAAATCTGACTACAGCCCTTTAAAAGAATGGTAATGAAAAGGAGTGGCTTTTCGCACTGCTGTGGACCCAGTGTTTTAGGCGTAGTAGTGTGGTGGAGGCAGAAATTTGCTAGATGCTTGTGTACAGTGAGATGTGTTTTCCCTTTGGCGTGGTGCGCAATTTACTGCTTATAAACTGGCGGCATCTTTGAAGACCTTTTTTGCTGTATTCGTGCTCTTGGTTGGAACTGATCGTGTGCTCCTCTCGATGGCTTCCTATCCTGTAGCAGCCCCTATTCTGTTCTCTTTCTCTCTCCCCCCCCCCCCATTTCTCCTCTTTGGCGCGTGAGGAGAGTGTAGTGGAGCTTGGCAGTGATAAGGCAAGAGCAAGCGACAGCGGTGCTTGGTGGGTGGGGGGCGCTGGAGAGTTGTCCGTGTGTATTGGGGAAGGGGCTGAGAGACCGTCTTCTCCATCTTGCTTGCTGGATCCTTCTTCGCTCTGTCGGTTGCCTGCATACAAGCTTGCGGCACACGCTGAATGTGGTTGATCGTAGACGGCACTACGAGACCCCCCCCCCCCAGCCCCGTGTGCATATTATTGTCGTAACCAAGGCTACTCTCCCGGCATTGGTGGGAGATTAGGGCGAGATTTTCGGAGAGGCGCTGCTGTGCGCGCGCTTTGGTGAGCTGTTGCTAAGGGATGCGCGAGCGTGCCGACGGCACCGGGCTGAACGTGGGGCAGCCCGGGCGGCTTGCGCGCCTGCAACCGAGTGCATGTTGCATGTGGCGGCGCTTCGCTCTCGGCCGGGCGCGCCACGCTGTGGAGGGCGCCGGGCTGCACCACGCCTCTTAGTGGCAGCTGCTGTCTCGTCGCCTCGCCGCTCCACGGAGGAGCTGGAGGCGCGCTTTGCATAGAAATCAAAAGGCAACCGGTGCGCTGGGGAGCGGAGGCGCCGCTCCTTCCACTATGGTGGGCGGGAGGTGGGGATTGGTCTCTCCGTTTGGCACCAGGAAGGAGGTGGTGGTGGTAGAAGGAAGGGGCTGGGAGAAGCTGCGGCTGCGGACGGAGCTTTTGTTCGCCCAGCAGAGGCGATCCTGGCCAAGGCGACGCTTCCTCCTGCTTCGCCAGCGCTTCTCTCCGAAGTCTCCTCCCTCGGCGCTTCGCTCCTCCTTCGGGTGGATTTGGCAAAATGGAGCCGCAGTGCCCTCTGCCGGCGGAGACTCCTCGCTGCCTTGGCCTCGTTCGATTCTCGCAGGGTGTGTTGAGAAAAGGTGGTGGTGGTGATGCTCGCGCGCGGGGCGGGGGGGAGTGTTGATTAAATCGCAGAAGGGAAGCAGCAGCGTGGACGGCGGCCACGCGGCGCGTTTCCAAACGACGCTAACTGGACGCCGCGCCCAAATATCTGGGTGGGGGGAGCCCTGAAGGGACGAGCCGGAGTGAAAAGGGCGCGGGGAGGAGGGGCTTGCGTCTGAATGGCGTCGCCTCCCCTCCCCAGAGCCCGGCCATTGCGTCACGCGCGCTCCTCGGGAAAAGCAGCGGGAAAGTCGCTGGCAACGTGCTGCCATGGCTGGCCCAGGGAGTTAGGTCACATAAACTGATTTGTGTAGTGCTGGGTTCCTTTGACTATGTTCCTATCCCTTTGACTGAAAGTGCCTCAATGGCACAAACAGGGTATATAGTCCTGTGTCCACCTGCGCTTGACGTGAGAGAGATCTTCCTCTCGCTCCCCCTTCTCCTCGAATAACGCTGAGTTCATCTCTTCCAGGAGAACGGCCACGTGAAGGTGAATGGCGATGCTTCGCCAGCTGCCGCCGAGGCGGGCAAGGAGGAGGTCCAGGCGAACGGCAGCGCTCCGGCCGAGGAGTCTGTGAAGGAGGAGCAGAGCCCTTCGGAGGCTGCCTCGGAGAAGGAGGCGGCTGAGGCCGAGAGCACGGAGCCGGCCTCTCCCGTCGAAGGGGAGTCCTCCTCCAAGGCCGAGGAGGCAGCCACCCCTTCGTCCAGCAACGAGACCCCTAAAAAAAAAAAGAAGCGCTTTTCCTTCAAAAAGTCCTTTAAGCTAAGCGGCTTCTCCTTTAAAAAGAACAAAAAGGAGTCTGGGGAAGGAGCCGAGAACGAAGGGGCGGGCGCTGCGGGAGAAGGGGGCAAAGACGAAGGGGCGGCCGCCACCCCGGAGCCCGCCAGCAACGAGGAGGAGAGCAAAGCGGCCGCCCAGGAGGCGTCTCCTTCCGCTGCCACCGCCGCCACCGGCAGCACAGAGGAGGCCAAGGAGGAGGCCGGGGGCTCTCAGGAGGCCAAATCGGAAGAGACTGCGCCCGAGAAGCCTGTTGGGGAGGAGGCCAAGCCTGCCGAAGAGCAGAAGCCCGAGGAGAAGCAGGAAGAGGCGCCCGCTGCCCCGAGCGCTGCCCCCGAAGCCAGCTCAACTGAGCAAGAGGCGCCCAAAGCAGAGGAGCCGGCGGCAGCGGCGGCAGCTCCTACACAGGAAGCCCCGTCCGAGTCTAGTCCAGAAGCTCCACCAGCTGAGTCGGCAGAGTAAAAAAGAGAGAGAGAGAGGAAAATTTGGCAATTTTGAGATGATTGAACTTTTCTTCCCCCCCGTTTGTTTGTTTGGAGTGGTGCCAGGTACTGGTTCTGGAGAACTTGTCTACAACCAGGGATTGATTTAAAAGATGTCTTTCTCTTTTTTGTCTCTACCCACAGATCCCATCTCAGATCATTCTGTTACCACCATTCCAACCGGCAGAGGAGAGACTAAACGCCTCCCTCCGCCTCGTTCCTCCTCCTCCTCTTTTTTTTTTTTTTTTTTTTTTGCATCAGTATTAATGTTTTTTGCATACTTTGCATCTTTTACTCAAAATGTAAACTTTTTTTTTCTCTGTCAATCTATGGACATGCCCATATATGAAGGAAATGGATGGGTCAATAAAGGGATAGCAAATGAAGTGATAAGGGGTCACAGTGGGGAATTAGTGGTGCAGATAATTTGCCAAGAAAATGTGCCACAAGAAATAAGGGGTTAGTCTTTTTTAAAAAAGAAAGTTATTACAATGTATTTTGTGAGGCAGATGTTCTATAAGTTTACAACACTACAAGTCTTGACTAAGAAGGAAGAAGAAAAATTCCAATACTCAGATTTTAAAAAAAAGATCATAGTCTTAGGAAATTCATTTAAACCATAGGAACTTTCACTTATCTCATGTTAGCTGTACCAGTCAGTGATTAAGTAGAAATACAAGTTGTATAGGCTTTATTGTTTATTGCTGGTTTATGACCTTAATAAAGTGTAATTATGTATTACCAGCAGGGTGTTTTTAACTGTGACTATTGTATAAAAACAAATCTTGATATCCAGAAGCACATTAAGTTTGCAACTTTTTCCACCCTGCCCATTTTATTTTTATTTTTTTGTAAAATTGCAGTAATCTTGGACCTAAAAAGAAAAAAACCACACACAATTTTAAACTCAACCAAGCTGTGATAAGTGGAATGGTTACTGTTTATACTGTGGTATGTTTTTGATGACAGCAGACGATGCTTTCTTTTTCCAGTTGTCTTTCAGAATAAAGAATAAAAACCAGTTTCAGATGCAATGGTTTTTGTGTAGCATCTTGTCTATCATGTTTTTGTAAATACTGGAGAAGCTTTGACCAATTTGACTTAGAGATGGAATGTAACTTTGCTTACAAAATTGCTATTAAATTCCTGCTTAAGGTGTTCTAATTTTCTGTGAGCACACTAAAAGCGAAAAATAAATGTGAATAAAATGTAGAATTGGCTGTGTTTCTTTTTCTGGATACTCTTGATAGCTTAGTAGATAGCCTGTATTGTCTAAATTTGTATAAAAGAAGGCACTTGTTTGCCACTTAACATTATTCTTTATTTCTAAATTACGGATTGTGTGGTCTTCTGGCCCTACTTAAAAGCTGTATCTGTAGAGGGAAGAGCATTCAGGCCTTCTAAATAGAGATGTGCATTGGATTTTGAATGAATAACCTGTGCTACTTTGGACATATGATTGGCTAATATGTCAGATCTGGGGGGAGGGGGGACAAGATAAATGTGTTCACAACAAGCTTGCACAAGTTGACTTTAGCTATAATGGATATGTGTGTAGTCAGAGCCTTGAGGACCACTTTATGGTACATTAGATTATTATCTCTTAGCTTGAGTTGACTTGACACTTTGGCTGTGGTTGTTTGGGATATCTTGGGCTTAGCCTGAGTTTTCAAACAGGGATGCCTGAATTCAGGTGTAAGACAGCAAAGGTCCAATCTTACATGCGACTTCTTAACCATTTCAGCATCTACTTCAGTGCCTAACTTTAAGCTTGCCAGCCTTGGAAGTTTGGCCTAAAGTAAAAAAGAAAAGAAAAAAGTTTTTGTTCTACCAAATTGTTGAGCAATACTTTTTGTATGTTACTCCCAGCTTAATAGGTGAGCTAGCAAACAAACAAACAAAAAAGATTGCTATATTTGTCTACAAAAGGGTCACTTGGTGCTTGCCTTTTAACTGTTTAGACTTTTGGGCTAATTTCCACCAAAATTGCTCAGGGCAAAATATGCCTTAATAAAACAGTAGGCTTTTGTAAAAAACAAAAAAAAACCACAAAAAACAAATACAGAGTAGTAATGGTGTTGGAGGGTGGAAATTGATTCAAGGAAGTGTTGCTCCTAGGTTTATAGGTGAAATTTAGTGTTACACTTAACTTGCTTCCATCTATGTTTTCAGCAGTAACTTGCTTTGGAAGCAATTACACTCACTTTATATGAGAGTGGCACATTAGCACCTTGTTCCCTAAAGAACAAAGCCTGAGCTGAATGAAGTTCAATGGATTCCATACTGAATACATACTCTTATTCAGCTGTCCACATCTTTTTTTATTTTTTATTTTTGGCTTGTATATATACTCTGGTCACCCTGGTATTATTTCTCTGTAGTGTTAGAAATGTATTGACTATTATGCTTTAAATGGCCATGGGATGAAATAAATGGATGTAAAATGAGATCTTCCATACCGGTGTCGTTCTTGGACTGCATCTGTTGGGAACACAACATTCATACCTCTTGATAAAACATTGACAACAGCATGGCTGCACGCCTCTCTTCTGTTGCTCTTGGTGCGTCATAAATGTGCGTTCTTAAGTCAGTAAAATTAAGCTGGGCTTGATTTATTTATTTATTTATTACATATTCTGCACTCAAATGGAATTCTCTCCATTTCCAAAAACTAGTTGGGACACAGTTTTATATATATTGAGGCCCACTGCTTTCAATAGGACAGAGCCAGCTGGAATGCTTCAAACTGGGAAACGCATGTATTGTAAGGTACACTTACCTCAGAACTTTGTGTGGCAGCAGTTCTCTGTAGGGCGATACCTTTGATTTGCCTCTGTATCAGGTCTTCCCAAACCTGGTATTCGCTAGATGCTTTGGACTAACAGGTGTTCTAAACCAAAGAATATGGAGGGCACCAGGTTGGGAAGATTGCTCTGTGCGATATATAGAATGGCTCTTAAACTCTCTGAAATGTGCAGATTACAAGCCTTGGCTTCTTAATTATGTTAAACTAATTATTTCCATCCATCCCCCAAAGATGTCCACTATTGCATCACTCAAGATTCTTGGTCACTTGTAGAATTAACTGCATAGTTAACAAATTTCTGCTCCTCCTCCCTGAACATGTCTGGCTTCTACAAGCAGTAGCATGAGTGAAAAGTGCTTTGTGTCACCAGTACAGTTGGTTAGCCAGCTGGAAGCAAAATGCTAGGTTAGACAGCCATGCGGCCTTCTATAGTAGTCTGCTAGATTCCAGTCTACACTGAAGTTGGATAATTGATCTTAATGTTGGACAGTCATTTATTTTCCTAGTACAGGAAACACTGCTGTGGATTTTAAATTATTGCAGGGATTATTTCTCAAACAATATACTATCGGATGTCCCATAGTGGAACTACCTAATTAAATGAGTGCCGCTGCATAGCAAGTGGAGGATTAAATCGTTGGATGTTGAAAAAGAATAGCACACAATAGAATTCTATGGAACAATTGAGTTTACCATGGAAATGTACTGTTGAATATTTTGAATTGGCAGCTAACTTACACAGTACTTGATGAACAAAAGTATTGAAGCTGCATTCTTACCTTGAAGCAGCCCATTTGTTAAATAGCACTTTCTTTCTAAGGCTGAATTAGGTGCTGGTATCTTACTAAGCCTCATGTGCCAGATCGTGATTTCCATTTTTTAAATCAATGAAGAATCAGTGTTGTAATTCAAGGCATGCATATGTGATGATAATAATAATTTTATTATTTATACCCCGCCCATCTGGTTGGGTTTCCCCAGCCACTCTGGGCGGCTTACAACATACCTGAAAACATAATACTGTAATAACATCAGTCCTTAAAAACTTCCCTAAACAGTGCTGCCTTCAGATGTGGAAGTAAATCCCACTTCTGAGAAAATGTGGTTGGAGCTGGACTTTCAGTTCAAAAGATATGTACTCAGACACAATCCCCATTGATTTCAGTGGGAAATGTAACAATCTCAGAGTTACTGACCCGAGGCCATTTTTGTTATGTCTGAGTTGAGATTTGAATGCAAGGATTTAAGACTTGACGCTCTGTTGGCTGGCCCATCATGATCGCTAACAATGTTTTCCAGTAGCCTGATCATAGTAAATTATAGTAGGTTTTTAAGATAACGGATGAGATTCAACATAACATGAATGGATGTCTGTTGTGCTCACATACAGTAATGGGACCTTGCTCCCTTGCAGTCCCCATTCCCAAAATGATTACTCCAGAGGGTTGAGGGATCTTCTGGAGATGATACTTCCCTAGGCTGGAGAAGAGAAACCAAAAGTCCTGTTGCACAAGTGGGTTTTTGCTCCACAAGATGCATTTGGTTGTCACCAAGCTGAGAACTGATTAAAACAAATTCTTCTGAAAGGATTGTGTGCAATAGCCAGCTTGTGCTCTATGAACATCCTGATTGTTCAACAAATTTTAGCTGTGGAGTCTTATACAGTGCCATCCTTCAGCAAAGTGCATTGTACTTGTTCCTATACCCGCTAGTACTAAGTTCCATTGAATTCAGTGGGGCATATTTTTTAGTAAACGTGTATAGAATTGTACTGGAAATTTCACAGGCTGCCAAATATTTTAGAACAAAGATAATCTAAATCCACCATAAAGCTTTGTCTTCCACAGATTAATAACCAGTGATCCCTCCCTCCTCTCCCACTCCCAGTGCTACTATTTTTGTTAAAAAACAACAACAACCATAATCTTCCTGATCTATATTCACTAAAATTAGGTGGTGGTGATGTCACCCTATGTAAAGAATTGTAATGAAATAAATGGAAGAGCAACAAGTGTTCTGAAATGTTGGACTATGTCATAGCAATCCTATTTGGGGGGGGGGCATTCATGGCATAGAAAGTACCCTATCCAAGCCCTTTTGGGCTTGCACCAGTCAGGGCAGAGGCTGTGGGGTGGCACATTTTCCCCCAAGCAATTTTTGTGTGTTTCCTCTTTTATTTTCTGCCCATTGGTTCCTATGGGAGGGAAATTCCCTATGCCAGTATCAGGACTGGATTCATTTTCTTCCTGGGTAGGATTCTCTGGATCCAAGGCCTCCCTCAGTCTGCCCCAGCATGCCCCTGGCACACACATTACCTATAAATAAACATAGACCCAATTCATTTCTGTTAGCTTATCTGGAATATGGCTTGAATGTAGAATGAATGGCTTTGAAACCAACAGTCAAAGCTGTGATAAACTTACAGTATCCATTTATGCCTGTATACTCTTGACTAATTATGAGAATTACCAAATATGTTTCCTAAAAGCTATTTTAAAGGTTCTGTACCTAATGACTGTATAATATGTCCAACATTTAGTAAGTGGGGTTTGAAAGTGTTTACAAGCTGTTCCGGGCACTTTACGCCAGCTAATCAAAAAGTGGTTGTAACTGAGCTGTAATTTTAGAAAGCACTTGAATATATTTGGGATTGGCCTTTTCAAAGACCAACAAAAGTATTGACACTCAAGACTGAAACATGTTGAAGAAGAAAAGAATATTTATTTTGAACTGTTCCCCTGCCCCTGTTGTACAGTGTTGCAGTTGATAGTTACTTGTTAACATTTTCTGGAGACAAATAAGTATGTTTGCACGCTTCTGGGCACCACAATTTCTCCAGGGAGACAAGAGAATAATAATTGTGTATGACTACATGGGACGATATAGAAGTAAAACTGCCATTAATCAATTTACCTTGGAGTAAGGAAAGCAAGTTAACATTGAAAGTGCTAATTTACTCAGCTGTATGTGTGGATGGGTTTGCCTAGGGTGCTTCAAAACAAAACCAAGCTGTCTATTTAAATAATGTGAATATGCTATGAACTTAAATTGAAGAACAATCTTGTTGCATGTGAGATTTTTCCCCATTTCCACAGGTTAAGATGCACTTCCTTTTTTAAGGAATCCAAGTCCACTAATCCTTGACCCAAATAAGAATCAAAGCAAGAAAAAGAGGGTTCTTCTTCTTTTCCTCCTCCACCTCCTCTGGTTGGGCACTGAGTATAGGTCAACTATCTGCAAAAGATCATTGGTGTCTACCTGCAAGTCTTAGCCTTTGAATGTCATCAAGCCGTCCTGGAACTGCATGGGGCAAATGTGCTTGGTTGATTTCAGCCAGAGAAATCAACATTACTTTCTGACCTTTGCTTAACCGTTTGCTGGCATTTGCATTCTGCACTGCAGAAGACTACTCCGAAGCTATGCTAATGTGTGCTGAGTTCCTTAAGGATTCCATCTCTTTTCATGCACCACATCTAGAAATCTGTTAATTTCACGTGCACCAAGGGTGGAGAAGCTCAGGCCTGGGAGTGAAGAGTAGACTTCCAGGCTTCTCTATCAGGCCCTTAGGACTGTTCTCAGACCATGTCTCTTCCCCAGGTCACCCCCCCACCCCCCCCCCACACACAATGGCCCTGCTCCAAGCCCTCAAGTGTGTCATCCAGTGGAATGTATCCTTGCTTGGATGTGTGCTTGAGAGAGAGAGAGAAGGGTGGGAAGGGGAAGCGGACTTTTGTGTTGTTGTTGGAATGCAACCTATTGTACAAAGGTAAAAGTTGTATCAGTTGCTCCATCCACTTTTTGCCTCTGCCTACACTGGCATGTAAGGGACGCAGGTGGTGCTGTGGGTTAAACCACAGAGCCTAGGGCTTGCCGATCAGAAGGTTGGCGGTTCGAATCCCCGTGACAGGGTGAGCTCCCGTTGCTCGGTCCCAGTTCCTGCCAACCTAGCAGTTCGAAAGCACGTCAAAGTGCAAGTAGATAAATAGGTACCGCTACAGCAGGAAGGTAAACGGCGTTTGCGTGCGCTGCTCTGGTTCGCCAGAAGCAGCTTAGTCATGCTGGCCACATGACCCGGAAGCTGTACGCCGGCTCCTCGGCCAATAAAGCGAGATGAGTGCCGCAACCCTAGAGTCGGTCACGACTGGACCTAATGGTCAGGGGTCCCTTTACTTTTACCTTACACTGGCATGTAGCCCATCAGGTAACATGGCCATGATAATGATGGGTTTTTCTCAAATTACACCTGTCCCCTACATATGTCAGCATCATACACTTGATTTGCTCAACAGGAGGACCATGCATCTTTTCTTAAACATATTCCTAACCTCCACAGGGTTTAAGGGCAATTTGGATGGTCTGCCCCTAAGGTCTGAATCTTTCCCCCAGAAACTCTGGGGGTATTTCTTGCCCTTAATGGTGGCCCTGTCCAAACCCGGTTGATCTCTGGAATAGGAGGATGACCTGGGTGGGTGACATAATTTATCAAGTGCTTTCTTGATACATCAGGAAGAACTTTCTGAACAGTAAGAGTTTTTTAAGCAGAAGTGTTGAATGGCCATTTGTGATGGATGTTTTAGCTGAGATTCCTGCATTGATTCTATGAGTCTTCTACTGGTTTTCTGAGGAGCTTGGAGTGATGGAAAGGCAGGGATGGTGGTTAGAATGCAGGGCAGAAACTCAGACTTAAGCTGACTGAACATGGACCAGACTCTAGTCTGTAGTAGCGATTGCAAAGGAAGCTGACTTCTCCATCACCATTGCATCTGCCCAGGGTCACTCTGTGGAGCTGATACAAGTGTTGAAGTGCCCATTTCATATTGCTCTCAGTAGTGTTTATGGAGGGTGGGCCGAGTGAGAGAGCAGAAGAGCCTTGCTAGCCTGCTGTGACCAATTTGCATACCATTATTGGATATAGTCATTCATAAAATCACTCCAGCATGAACTCCATATTAACTACTGACATTGTTTTGGATGTCTGCATATGCAATGGGAGTAAAGAGGGAAAATGTAAGCGGCAAGATTGGCCAACCACCCGAGGTGTGTATATGAAATGTCATTGTCCAGGATAGAACAAAATGTCAGATCAATCTCCCAGGTAAACCAGTCCAATCGTCCTGATACTTCTCTCTCCAGGCCTTGGGTTGGTAGGTCATTGACCCCACTACCTGCAACATTTTGCTTCCTTTTACACCAATGCCTATGCAAACTTCCAGAACAAAATTGAATGTGGAATAACACATAGGTTCAAGTTAAATTATTAAGAAATTGTGATAAATTGTCTGCTGTTCCCTCCCTGACTTGCCAACGATACCTTTGCTGTTTATAACCTCCATTTCTTTCTCTTTCGCAACATGACCCATTGCATGTCTGCTCAGAAGAAAGCCCTACGTGGTGTTCAGAGGAGCTTTGTGTCAGGTAAGTGTGCATAGGATGGCAGCCTCTCCCTAGATCACTGCAATTGTCTTCCTTGTCTCTCCCTGTTTATTGGATAGCAAGGGATGTGGGTGGTGCTGTGGGTTAAACCACAGAGCCTAGGACTTGCCGATCAGAAGGTTGGCAGTTTGAATCCCCGCGATGGCGTGACCTCCTGTCGCTTGGTCCCTGCTCCTGCCAACCTAGCAGTTCAAAAGCATGTCAAAGTGCAAGTAGATAAATAGGTACAGCTCTGGCGGGAAGGTAAACGGCGTTTCTGTGCGCTGCTCTGGTTTGCCAGAAGCGGCTTAGTCATGCTGGCCACATGACCCGGAAGCTGTACGTCGGCTCCCTCGGCCAATAAAGCGAGATGAGCGCCGCAACCCCAGAGTCGGTCACGACTGGACCTAATGGTCAGGGGCCCCTTTACCTTTGGGGAAATCCACATACCATGTCTATTTTTATTCACTTTCTGGAACTGCTCTCTAGCACAGATTTGTCACCCTGGATTTTGGACTGGAGGAGCAACTATTTGCATATGCAGAGTCAATGACAGGCAACTGATGATGGGCAGGTTATACTTCCCTTAAACATTTTGTTTTCTATCATTCTTCAATTCACATGTGAAAATCATGTGTCAGTACTCCAAAATCAAGCAAAACAGATGCAATGCACTGATCTGCACAGCAAACCAAAACACAGGATTAGTTTCAAAATCAAGTTATTTGTCACCGAAGTATACTTATGTTAGGAGCGTACGGAAGTGAGATTTCTACCTGTAGTGTCCCTTCACAGGTCTGTTTTGAAAAGTAAATGGATTTTGAATCTTAATGTAGTGTTTTGTGTGCCTGTTTCCTGACAGGTATTTATCTATGGAGGATAAAATTTAGATCACAATTGGCCCCTTCAGGGAGGCTTTCAATTTAAACATCTTTGTAAGTCAGGTATGTAAGCCTCATAGATTATACTTTCACTAGTATTCACCTTCCAGGGCAAAAATGACTGTTATACAAAGCTAATATTAACGAAGCTGAATGCAGCACTTTAATTAAGAATGGGGAGAAACCAATGTATTAAAAGCAGATACATATTTTGAACAGATTTGATAATTATGTAGAAAATGAATGTGGAAAGAAGTATCGGTTTTATAGAAAGCTCTCTGGTGACACAGTGAGGCCACTGTAGTGTATTACTTCAGTGCGTCTATTTGTCTAGTTTGCTGCTAAATACACTGCCACAGAGAGAATATGTTTATTATATGAGTATAAAAGAAATGTTTCAAAATAGTCACTGGGGTGGGGAACCCCAAACACTATATTAAGCCAGTTCAGAAAGTCTTGGTAGGCTTTCTCCATAAATTCTGTTCTTAGTGGGCCGGATCATCAGTCTGGATAGCTCAGTTGGTTAGAGCTTGGGGTTGATAACACCAAGGTTGCTGGTTTGATCCCCACATGGGACAGCTGCATATTCCTGCATTGCAGGGGGTTGGACTAGATGATTCTCAGGGTCACGTTCAACTCTACAATTCAGTGATCTAGCAGGTTTATTTGCAATATAGGCTGGTGAAGCAGCAATTTGTGTCTCCACAACTCCTTAAGTTGGTTCTCTCCTCACCAATCAGCAGTGGAAGCTGGTTGAATGAGAATGAGCAGGCTGGAAGCTTCCCAGTGAGTTTGTGAGTGCAAATTTATTTGCACTCAAGATTTCTCAGGTCTAAATTGACCATTAAATTGAACATTATCTCCATTGGGCTATGCTGTTTGTGTATTCACCAAAGACAAGTTTTGGTCTTTCTGTTCCATGTGAACCTCACTGAATAGCATTTTCAACACGGAGGTGCTTTGTGCAGAAGCAGTACCATGCAAGGGCTCTGATCCCTTGCACTCCAGTGCTGCTACTGTAAGGGATATGCTACTACTTAAATGTGTGATTCTTGTGATTGTGCACGGGACAAGGTCAAGAACATTTAGATGTTGCAATGTGAGGCATGCTGCTGTAAATCTATGGGTGCAATTTTGAAGCAACATGATGATTTCTTGATGCAATAGAACAAACAGTTTTAGGCAGAGACTAACAGTAACAAAAGAAAAATAAGTGATGCCTGTAATTAGAAATAAGGTCATGAATCAGCCCACAGTTCAGTATGAAATTAGTACTATATAGTACATAACGTTCCAGGCAACCTCTTAAAAGAGGTATGTGTGACTGCTTGCTTATATATATTTAAATCTCCCTGACAGAGCAAGAGGTTTCCCCCCCCTTTTGCACTCATTATAATTTTTCTGTAATTCTTTTCAGATGGCTGAATTAATTTTACTGATTCAGCGAGAGTTGCTCTTTGAAAAATGGTATATGATCACTCAGCACCCAGCAGACCTTTTCAGCAGGAAACACCTTTGAGCTGAGCCATGAAACTCTTTCTGCTTAGATATTCATGTGTGTCATGTAAAAGCCAGCCAGCAAACTAGCTCATAAGTTCAGGGTGATAATGTTGTTTTCCTCCACTGAAACCCCGGTCCTAATTCATTTGTCAAAGTACATCTAGGAAACTAATCTGGCATATGTATAACAAACTGATCCACCTGGATGGCTGTTTACCAGATGGTATTGCTAGTTCTGGCCTTGACATTTTTATTTTTAGGTTTTCTAGGAAAACCTTTTGATTCTGACCTTTCAAACAATGCAGGAACCAAGTGTGTCTGAACTTGCTAGATATTTCAGCATAATGTAATATAGATTATTAAAAACTTAAATAAATTCTCTGCCCACTATTGACTACTCAGTGCTTTGCTAAAGTGCACTCATTTACACACACACACACACACACACACACACCTTTTTAAAAAATATCCCTAGGTTTGGAATGTTAAGTAGATGGATGCCAATATAACCACAATGTTGTATGTAACAGGATGAATGGGATTTTTTAGTCAAAATGGCATACCTGAAACCTGTAGCTGGTCCTTGTCAAATAAACATAAGGAAAAATGTGTTTTCCACCTATTACACTCTTTAAAGTTGTATTGAATGAATAAACAAATGCAGTCATATCTTGGTTGTTGAATGGCTTGGCTCCTGAACAAATCGGCTCCCGAACGCCGCACACATGGAAGTGAGTATTCCGGTTTGCAAACGCTTTTTGGAAGCTGAATGTCCAACATGGCTTCTGCGGCTTCCAATTGAGTGCAGGAAGCTCCTTGGTTTTTGAATGGTTCTGGGAGTCGAACGGACTCCCAGAATGGATTACGTTTCACAACCAAGGTACCACTGTACAGGCAACACCCCATTTATGCAAGACTTATGTTTCAAAGCACCATGCATTTAAGTGAAATCGTGTATATTTGAAGTGCCATTGAAAAAGCCTGCAAACACCCTATTCTGTCCCTGCCCCACTCCTTTTTGTGACATTTTGGGGTCACTTCTGGGTTCATTGCGATGCGCATGTGCACGGCTGCACGGTTGCACACTTATGGAACACACGTAAATGGGGGGTTTCCTGTACACAGGTAAATAAGATATATAAATAAACAATACAAAAAAATAAGAGGGGGAGTACATTTCAACTGCTATTATATTATCTGCCTCCTCAGAAGTCCCAATATGTTCAATGGGATTTACTCCCAGGGAAGTGTGTGTATACAATTGCAGATCTAACTTCTTAAAACAACAAAAAACAAGCCCAAAATATGACTATGCTATCCCAAAGTCCACTTAGAATAAGTCCATTATAGAAAAGTATGTATCTCTAGGTCCTTTGAGAAACTTAATGATGCCTAGTTGATGCTAGCATGACAAGGTCTTTTCAGTGGTGGTTCCCCTGTTGTAGAATGCCCCCTCCCCAGTGAGGTTTGTCTGTCTCCATCATTATTAGCTTACAGGAGGAGTTTGAAAACGTTCCAAGCATTTGGTGGTTAAAGAATACTGTTTATAGCAACCTTGAGATCATCAAGTATGTTTTTAATTGTAACTGTTTTTAAAATGTTTTAAGTGCTCAGGATGCTTTTATATATATATATATATATATATTGTGGATGGGTTTGCTGCCCTGGGCTCCTTCTAGTTTTTTATAGCACTGACCACAAACTATTAGCTGAGTAGAAGTGAAACAGCTGGAGTGGAAAAATTTGCAGAAACTGTGTTAAGTTTCCTTTTTACACACTTTCATTGTTTTCTTTTTAAAATGTGATGGGTTGTAACCAAATATTATGTTTGCACCTCAGGGTTTCTATCCCCCCTCCTTCCTCCTGCAGCCTCCTTCTCTAAATATAAGGTTACCTTACAGTATTTTGTGCTTCTTTTTTTGTTCACATTTTACAAAGCTCTGATGAGTGGATGAATTTTTGCCTAGGTCTTATTTTTTTGCTCTTTGAGCCATCAAGTTCATGATATACCGTTGGCTTCCAGTTTCACTAAAATTATTATCCATTTTTCTTTTGAAAAGATCAAAAGGGCAAGAGATAAATTTTGCAATTGCACCCTTCAAGTGATGCCAAAGTTCGTCTGCTTGCTATACTAACTTCCTCGTTATCATACAATTAAACAGAGGACCTGATTTTTTTAAAAAATTGCAATGAAATATCCAAAGCTTTCTTGCTTTGGTTTAAAAGAATCTTTGATCATACTTTTTTAACAGATTTCCAAATGCAATATATTTTGCAGGTGGGTGGGGAACACATTCAGGTCAAACTGAGGCTGTAATTTCTGCCTTTGATGATGGAATGTGAATTTTTGGCAACAATGAAAGCTGATCAGTGCAGATCATGAGCTTGCTCCAGATGTATTAGATATTTCACAGTGTCCATTTCCATCTAGGTCAGGTGTTTGCATTTGTACATATTATGTCTATGCATGCCTTCTTTTGCAACAAGGATCAGTTTTGTTTGTGGGTAGCCAAGATGGGCGGACTCATCTCATATTGGATCACAACTTGGACTTCCACCCAAAGGGTAGTTAATTGACTTGGTCATAAGGCTGTGGTGAAGAGTCAGGCAGTGCCTTTTTTGATGGAGCATCTTAATTGCCCTGACCTACTATATTGGGGGTTTTTTTGTATCTGAAATTGAAAATCCTCCTTGAGATTTCTGGCATTTTGCTTCACAAGCATTCTCTTAGGTATCTGTTATTGGCCTTTAATGTGTTTCCTTGTGTTAGTTGCTGTAATCTGAGGTGTTGGAGTGGTTTTGTGTGAGAGAGGAAAGGGTGAGGTACACCTTGCTATAGAGGATAAAGTGCTTGTGCACCCTGCATCCAAAGGATGGAATCCTGCCATAGGGTGGTTTCCAAGCAACCTTTAATGTCTTACAAAGAATTTCATTTATACAGATGGCATTTATCTTTCAACCAAAGGGTGCAAACCTTTTATTTGCATTTGCAAAAGCTTTTGAGGATTTTGTGTGCATGGATGCATGATGCTACCATTACTAGTCCATCACTAGACCACTAGTCTTAACCACTGAGCCTCTTGGGCTTGCCGATTGGAAGGTTGGCGGTTCGTATCCCCACAATGGGGTGAGCTCCCGTTGCTCTGTCCCAGCTCCTGCCAAGCTAGCAGTTCAAAACCATATCAGCACAAGTAAATAGGTACCACTGTGATGGGAAGGTAAACGGTGTTTCAATGCGCTCTGGTTTCCATCACGGTGTTCCGTTGCACCAGAAGTGGTTTAGTCATGACCCAGAAAGCTGTCTGTGGACAAATGCCAGCTCCCTTGGCCTGAAAGCGAGATGAGTGCTGTAACCCCATAGTCACCTTTGACTGGACTTAACCATCCAGGGGTCCTTTCCCTTTCCCTTATTACCTATATCAACCTTTCCCAACCTGGTTCCATCCAGATGTTTTAGACTACAAATGCCATAATCCCTGACCCTTGGCCGTGTTGGCTGGGGGTGAAGGGAGCTGTAGTCTAGAGGGCATTAGAGCATGGAAGACTGACAGAGATATTGAGTCATGTCAGACATAACTTTGTAATGTTTATCATCGTGTTTTCAGTCTGATCTTCCCATCGCACATCCTTCCACTCCTTCTCCAGCTTTGGGCCAGTTCAGCTCTGCTGACTGGGCTCACTGGAGCAGCGTTTTTAAGATTGCTTCCATTTTCCCCTTAGCACTTTGATGTCCAGATGAAGCATGGGTCATTTTAACTCCTTGCCCCTTTCCCCCATCCCCACGGCTTTACTTCCGTGAGTAAAACTGTGGCACCAAGATCACTTGCAAATAAGCAGCTGTATATGTGTGTTCATTCCTTCATGCTGTGAATAAAGGAATGTGGTTTCTTTTCTTCTTCTTTTCTTAAAACTGGAAAAGTTAATAGTTCAAACTGGAGCTTCACTGTTGTGCAAAAGAGTTTCAATCAACGGATCCTTGATGGCATTTGTTTGGAAAGTTATCATAACTTAAATCAGTCTACATTCCTGTGCACTTAACACAAATATTCTTCTTTTAAAAGGCCTCCTTTCTAAATCTCAAACTTTGAACAGATTCCCAAGTATGTTGCCCTTTCCCCCCCTGCCCTTTTTGTCTGAGAAGCCCACATTTTCCTTGAAATTACAGAGACCAAAGATGATTGCAGCACAATCATTTCAGGTAAACTAAGTTACACACTTTTTTCTTTAAAAAAAGAAAGAAAATGGCTGCTTTTATTAAGTCGCCAAAATGCATTATCTGTGGAATGGTTCACACAATACTTTACTGCCCATGTGATAAGACTTCCAAAAACCTTTAGATTTTCACTCACATATTTAAGAACGTGTAATTTATCTAGCAAATACGTTATCAAGATAGCTTAGATACCATAAAATAACTAAGGCTGCAATCCTAATCCCTGGCTGGCAGTATCAGGGCTTGATGGAGCACCACAGTGTTGCATCAGTGGTACCCCTCCCTTCATGCCAGCTTTGTAGGAAGGGAAGGAAAATGCTCCTCTGGGGACCTACTCCTGTCCCATGAGAGCAGCCTGACCTGGCCTGGCCCCATCCCCACCCCCACCCCCAAATATCATGTTTCAGGAGTTTTTGCTGGCTACTACAAGTGGGTTTACTGGTGACAGTAGCTTCTGCCCACCATTTAGGTTGGGTGCATTGGGGTGCTGTTTGCTGGCAGGGCTTCCTTTAACAGACCCCTACGCAGTGGCAATCAACCACATGTCATAGCCTATCCACACACCTGTATGAACAAGTGTGGGTTTAAAGTAGGGAAGAGATGCCAATGTCTACACACACACACACACACGTTCCATTTCTGCTCTTCATATATTGAACACAAATGTTTGAAAGGAGATTCTAACCACAAATGTGCTTGGAAGCCTCCCAACAACCAAGCGCCTTCTGCTGTCAGGGTTTCCAAAGCACAACGCTCAACAGTAGAGCACATGCTTTTCCTGCGGAAGGTCCCATATCAAATCGCTGTCATCTCCAGGTAGGACCAAGAGAGGAATCTTGGAGAGACCCTGCCAATCAGCACAGACAATATTGAGCTAGATGGAACCAAGGTCTGACCCCGGTAGAAGGCACTGAAGATGGGCATGTGCTGGGATACAGTGGGTGGGCCTTGCTTGCACAGCCTTGCTCCTTTTCCACACACATTTGCCCCAGATATACGCCTGTAAGATCATAAGATGCCATTACAGACACGACACATTGTTGGATGTTTGGCATCCGCTTCTCAGCTGCTCTTCTGAGAATACTCGTTCATAGGACAAGTGATTTACAGAACAATTTAATATGTATTTGGAAGTGAGCTGAATTCAGTTCAATGTGGCTTGCTACCAGGTAAGCCTGGATAGGACTGCAGCCTCAAGAATGGAAGACTTTCACCTGAAGGAAACAAAGAGACAGTCTGGCTGCCGAAACAGGGTGGGGCTGAAGCGAATTCCATTCATGGGAACTTCCCAGGTATCAGTGGTTTGAAATGATAAAAACCCTTTCATCTTTAACTAGTAATCCTCACCAGACTAAAAGGAAGCTTCAAAGACCTAAGTGTTAAGGACTTTCTGGATGCCAGACACCAGTACTGGACGGTTCAGATTTTTTGAATTTTTGTGAATGAATCTTTGCCGGAACACTTACAAAAGAAGAAGAAGCATACTTTCCAGATTTGCTGGTGGCCACTGCAAAAATTAAGTTTCCACCTGTGATGAGCTCATTAGCTTGTGCTGTTTATTCTTTACCCCAGTTCTATCCATTTTCTATCGTTGTTGGTAATTAAGATAAATAAAAGCTGTGGGTTTTGTAGCCCAGATTATATTTGTTCTCTTCCAAAGCATCACATTATTGAGCCTATTTACAGGTTTCTGTAGCTGGGAAATGCCCAAGTCTAAAACAACCATAATATTGATATCTTGTGTGACTTGCTACAGAAATGGTAAGAAGTTTGCCACAGATTGTTAAGAATAATAACAGTGCAATCCTATGGATATCTGATCAGAAGCATGGGATTTTCTATCAGGTAAGTGTGTATATAGGACAACAACTTAAATACAGTAATATGTTGTCTCCATTTAGAATTGAATACTATAATGCAATGATAGAATCATAGAATTGCAGAGTTGGAAGGGACGCTGAGTTGTTGGCACAAAATGATTATCAGGCAGAAGGTCCTTTTTCCTAATTATTGGTTATACCTGAAAGTCTTCCTGAAACCAAATGAAACAGACATCATTAAACTGCTTCTCAAGCTGAATGAATTCATTTTGCATTATGCATACTGGGCCATTCTCCCATGAAAATTACAAAGCACTCAGCATCTTTATAACAATGCAGTGATTAGCAGAAACCAACATGGATTTGTCAGGAAGAAATCCTGCCCAAGAAAAATCTATTTATTAATTGGGTTACCAGCTTAGCAGATTGCAGAAATGCTGTGGATGTGATTTATCATTTCAGCAAAGCATTTGACAATGTGCCCCATGATATTTTGGTTAGCAAACTGTTTAAACTGGGGTCACAGCTGTTTGGAAAACTGTAGTAAAACAGTGCTAACAAAGGTCGTCCTCATTTAACTAGAGTGAGGATTCAAGTGGGGTGTCTTAAGCTCTGTCGTGGGCACAGTGCTCTTGAACATTCTTATCACCGACTTAGGGGCTGGGAAAAACATACCCTTCCCCAGTCAAAAAACTAATCTTAAATTACAAATGTGAAGAATAAAACCACAATTACCAGATTTTATTTTATAACTAGGGTTCTGCAATTTGTCTTACTGGATTTTAATGGTGAGCTTTGTTTGTCTTGATTTATTTTGTTATTGTAAAGTTCTCAGCCATCTTGGGATTTTCTTCGTAAGCCTAAAGTTGGAATCAAAATGGCAAAGCCCTCAAAAATAAAATAAATACATAATAGATAAAACTGTGGAAAAAGCAAGGAAGTGGGAGCCATACATTCCCTTCCATTAACCACCCTTCCTACTTACTCATGGAACTCTTACTGACAGGAGTCAGCTCCTTCCTACCAAGTCAACAACTGTCCCACCTCAACTTCAAATCCTAGGTGATAGGTTAATTTTGTTATCTGTAAATATCAAGTGAGACAGAGTAATACACTCACTTCAGCAAATAGTTTTGGTTTACAGACTCCTACTCAGTGTTACAGCCCCCTTTCCCGAATTAAGGCACTTCCTCTTCAGCTTTAGTGGCTGGCTGACCTTTTGAAGATTTGTTTTGCTGCTTTCCCCCCTTTATTACCAGCCTCTTTTATTTGGGTCTGTAAATCAGTAGCGCTCAAGAACAGTGCCTTTTTCTAGACTACCTGCTGGGAAAAAGAGAGAGAGCAAAACTACTTCAGAGCGAGCTGTTGAATTAGTCAAGATTCCATTGGAAATATTCATGAGGCCTTTTTTTAAAAAATGGAAAATCATATAACCTGCTTGTTCTATCTTGCCTAGGCAAAATGTCAGAAGACATCTTGATCAGCTCATTTTATTAAATGCATTTTAATACGCGTCCTTCCAATGTGCGCAGTGGTACGTATCCAATTGTAGAACAGACCATTCCATTAATATAAATGACCTGATAGTTCAGGAATAGAGGAACAGATCCACATGGGCAAACAAATGAACAGGGCAGCTGATGAAAATGGGGAACTTCTAAAGGGCATTGGAGTTTGCATGCTCTTAAGAAATCACTGGATTGGGGGGCGGGGAGAGATGATGTTTAAACATACTAATTCTTGTCAGCACTCACAATAGTTAAATTTTCTAGAGCTGGATCCAGACATAGTCATGTTTACACAATACCCATTGAAATCAGTCAAATTCAGGTTAGGGAGCAATCCTAACTCCTGTCTGCAGGGAGATGTGGCTGAGCAGAGCTGTGGTGTCACCTCCAGGGCAGAAGATGATAGTGAGTGGCTTTATCCTGCTCCTTCTTTTGCGGCACCAGCTCTAGACTGATGTTGCGTGGAAGCACAAATCTTGACTACTGATAGTAGCTGGACCTCTTAGCATGCACTGAATCCTTGGCTAGTCTAGCTCTATGCTATCCCACATGTCCCAGTAATGCCCTGTTTCAGTATTTTCACAACCAGGTATATGGCCATTGGTAGCTTCTGCCACATCCAAAACCCCTTCCAGGAAAAGTGAAAAAGGAGTTGGGTAATTAAAACCATGTGCAGTGACTATACCGTATGTGCAGCCTAAGTTCATAGTGCTTTGTCTGTCTTTCTATTTATTGGATTTCTTTCCAGCGAAGGATTAAAACTGCATCCTCACAGCTCAGTTCTGTCCATGTTTCCTCCCAAGTCTTGTTGTGCAACTGGTCTTCCTGTCAAGTAGGACTGAGGCCTTAGCTATTGGGAACAAGCTTTTACTCTTGCATTAATTGAATTTTTGTGTCACTGAATTTCATTGTGACACTTCCAAACACAGAAAAATTCACAGTGCCAGGGTGTGCCCTAGTTATGCATTCCCAGACAAGATTTCCAGGTGTGCAGGGGCAATGAGGGTCACTTCACGGAGGAAATTTTACTCACACAGGTAAGTGAACAAGCTCTAGGAAAAAAGGGCATTTAGAAGACAAGCCAGAGGTACTCTGTCAGAATACTGAAGACGACAAGCTGGGGGATGAGAAACTCTTGAAGAATTTACAGAAGTGGAAAAGTAAGAGAATTCAGCAGGAAAAAAGAAGCCGCAGTCTTCCACAGGAAACCATATAGCGGAACGAGTGAGAAAAGTATTGGAGAAGCAAAACCATGCCAAGTAAGAATGCAGAAATCATGATTAAAGCTCCACATTTTGTTCATTTAGGGACTTGTGTCCTATCTAGTATCAGGATAATGGTTATTGCCATCATTTCACCTGTCAAATGGACGCAGCATCTTCAGTATGGCACTTATTAGAAGCCTACTAGTGCACCTGTAGTGCTGCAACAGGTTTTTATTCCACAAACTTAATCTTCAACCTGGTACCTGCCCTGTACCCAGTGGCGGAGCATATGCCCGTGCTGCCCAGGGTGGGGCGCGCTCCCGAGGGGGCCGGGGCACGGAGAGTGCCCTCCCAGGCGTGGGATAGATGCTTGGGTGCACAGAGCGGTGCACGCGCCCTGCAGCTGGGGGCGGAGTAGGGGGCTCGTGGTAGGCTTGGGAGTCACAGGAGGGCAGTGCGCCAAATGTCACCCCCCTCAGCAAAGACACCTGGGGCAGACCACCCCCACCGCACCCCCTTCCTCCGCCACTGCCTGTACCTTCAGGGAAAGGGGTGGGCTACAAATAAAAAAAAAACAGCCTCCCATAATAATGCACAGAGAGAGAGAGAGGGAGAGAAAGCGTGCACTGGGATTCCAAAGAGATTACCTTCAAAATAACTCAATTCTATGTATATTGACTTGGATGTAAGTCTTAACCTAGCTCTGGCAGCATAGTTGCTTTTGAATGCCTGCAGCCTCCACACACCATGGCACCTAAGCGGCTGCTGACTTAAGGCCGTGTGGGTGTGAGATGGAAAGGTGGAGATGTGGAGGGTACTACTGAAAAAAAGGAGAGAAGCAAATCCAGTAGGATATGGCAGGGAGGTTGGTGAGCAGAGCTCCTTACCCCCTCCCCCGCCCGTAGATTTATAATGCCACAAGTGGACCTGCAATAAAACATGATAGTATATCTTCATCTCCTAGTGGGTATGTTTAAGGTTTCTGCCATGCAGCCAAACCCTACTCCTGGATACTCCATTGCATCGCCTTGCTTTTCCCTTTTTCTCAGCTAACACAAACTCCACAGTTACTGACTTTGCTCCATGCTCATGGAACTAATTTTGTGTGTGTGCATTTCGTGACTCCCTTTGTTTCATATTGTTCAAAATATTTCCTTCTGTCCTCCTGTATAACTTAGGGTTCTGTCAAGCACGCCAATATGCCCCTCTTTTCTCTTGGTCACCAGTTGTTGGCATGTGCTGTCTGAGGGGGAAGACAGGGAGCCGAATAGGGAGCAATTGCCAGCACAGGCTGGTCATTCTGAAGTAAATATCCCATTCCTGCCTAATGCACTGTGCTTCGGGGCTGGGAAGTGAAAAAAGCAGAACCAGCAAAAAGACATGCCTCTCACTGAGACGAGAGTCCCTTGCAGTTCAAGATGGCTTCCTGTTTCACCAATGGAATGAATTGTGGGTATGGCTGTGGCCTGTGCCAGCTCCGACAGAAATATGCCTGGAAATCTATCAAAGCGACATCTGAGAGCTTCAGGAAACGACACACCAAAGATTATTATTGCCAAAGATATAATCCCCCTAGTGGGTCCTATGCATGCTTGCACCCTGGTGTAATGTTTAGAATTGGCCAACAGCAGCTGCCAGGAGCATGGAGCAGAAGCATGGAAACTCAGTGCAATGGCAACCACTTTTCCGTGGGCAAGCCATTCCAACAGTAACAGCAGGGTGTGTGCATGTGCCCAAGTCAAAGTTGCCACAGGAATGTTATTGATAGCATAATGTGCAATGCAGCCCTTAGCGTGGCTTTGAAAAGTTTCCACATACATTTCTGTTGGAGTGAATATAGGCCCACAGCCATGCTGACAATGCACTCCACTGGCAGGGCTGAAAGCCATCTTGAGCTGCAAGAGTTTCCCTCTATACAGAGTGGCATGCCCCCTTTTCTGACTTCTATAACCTTTGCTCAAGTGGTAGGCTAGCCTCCATCCCTGCATATGTTTCCCTTTTCCTTTCGTACAGCTGCCCTGCAAAATAGACTTCTCAGTGTCAACACAGAGGAAACTTCTGCCTGCAAAAGGAATAATTTCAGCAAAGATTTTGCCTCTAAAGAGCTAAAAAACACATCTTTGCTCCATTCTGTGCATCTGTTAAAGAAGCACAAGCTCGTTTCTTACAGAAAATGGCAACCTTATTCCAGAACCCCAATATTCTACTGTTCCCCACAATGCCAGCCACTGAAAGAAATTACAGATTCTGCAAACCCTGCAATGTTTAGTTGTTAGAATGAAGAAAGTCGTGCAAATGGATGCAGAAGACCTCCAGTCTACATTTGTTTTGCTTTGGTGTAATTGTTTTTTGTTTGTTTGTTTGTTTGCTTTTATATTTTGTAAATGGAGGCGAGTATGAGGCTTGGGATTCCTACTGTGGAGGGGCGAGGGAGGTATGGCGGTGGGGGCAGATGTCATAGGCGAAGGGGATCGAGATACGGATATGCTCGTACCCCTTCCAATCTGCGCCCCATCCCGAGAGACGAGGGTAGGGTGAGCAAGGATTACTCACCTCCGTCACTGGTGTTGTGCAATGCCAGGTCTATAGGCAACAAAACCGCCACCCTGCGAGATTTCTTTATCTCGCAGGGGGTCGACCTGGCTTGTGTGATGGAGACCTGGGTGTGCGAAGGGGCAACAGTTACCTTACGAGAGATGGCGCCCTCGGGTTTCTCCGTCCTCCACCAGTCACGGACTGTGGGCCGGGGGGGGGGAGGGGTGGCATTATTAATCCGGGAAGATTGTTCTTTCAGGGCTCTACTATCGCCATCGATCCCTGGCATTGAATGTGTTGGCCTAGTGTGGGGCTCCGAGGTGAGCTTGGCTGTCTGGCTGGTGTACCGGCCCCCTGGCGCACCAGCAGCCACCCTGTCAGGCCTGCTGGAGGCGGTGGCCAGCTGGGCCTTGGAGTTCCCTAACCTATTGGTATTGGGGGACTTCAACATCCATGCTGATGCCACTCCCTCCTCACAGGCTCTGGACCTGGTGTCTTCCATGGTGACACTAGGGCTTTCCCAGTTTGTTTCGGGCCCACACATCAAGCAGGCCACACACTGGATTTGATATTTGGCGTCGGTATAGATGTGATCATGTTTCCTTCGATGAAGGTGCCATGGTCTGATCACTATGCTCTGAAAGCCAGGATTGACATTCCACCCCCACCCTGCTTAGGTGGCGAGCCAATTTGGGCTTGCCCGCAGAGGCTGATGGACCCTGATAGATTCCGTCAAGCCTTGCGGGACCTTTCTCCCCCTGGCGACTCATTGACTGAGCTTGTTGAGGGCTGGAATACCAAGCTCCTGGCAGCCATCAATGAGATCGCACCTAAGCACCCTCTGCGACCCCACAGAAACCGGGCTCCCTGGTTTACCGAGGAGCTCTGGAAAATGAAGCGGGACCTCAGATGGCTAGGGCGAGTATGGCGGGGTGCCCGTGATGGAGCCTCAAGAACATCTTATAGGGCTTTTATGAAAACCTACGAGATGGCAGTGAAGGCCGCTAAGAAGTCCTACTTCTCGGCCTCCATTGCATCCGCTAGCTCTCGCCCGGCGCAATTATTTAGTATAATTCGGTCTTTAATGTCCCTCGAAGGACAGCCAAATTTAAATAACAATTTGACACACAGCTGTGAGGCATTTGCGAGCTTTTTTTGCGGAGAAGGTCCTGTTGCTCCGCCATGACCTCCCTGCCAATTTGGATACAATAAAGGAACTGGAGGCCCCTCGACTGTCCTCGGGTCCAGTATTGGACCACTTTGACCGGATATCCCCAGCCGATGTGGACAGACTCCTCCGAGCTGGAAAGGCCACCACTTGTCCTCTCGACCCGTGCCCGTCCTGGCTGATTAGAGCGTGTCCAGATGAGGTGCGGGCCCCCCTGGGGGATATCATCAATTTGTCCCTTGGCACCGGGACATCCCCAGGGGAATTGAAGGAGGCAGTGGTGCGCCCGCTTTTAAAGAAAACATCATTAGATCCCTTAGATCTATCCAATTACCGCCCGGTTTCGAATCTTCCATTCCTGGGTAAGGTGATTGAGAGAGCGGTTGCTGAACAGCTTGGTAGGTTTCTGGATGAAACATCGGCTCTGGATCCATTCCAGTCCGGCTTCTGCGCTGGTCATGGGACCGAGACGGCTCTGGTCGCCCTAACAGATGATCTCCGCAGGCAACTGGATCGAAGCGGGTTGGGGCTGCTGATTCTTCTAGACCTGTCAGCAGCCTTCGACATGGTCGATCACGAACTCCTGGACCACCGCCTTACCGATGTGGGGATCCAGGGCACAGTCCTTCAATGGCTGCGCTCGTTTCTCTCTGGTCGGGGACAGAGGGTGGCGCTTGGGGGGGGGATTGTCATCCCGCCACTCCTTGGTGTGTGGAGTGCCCCAGGGTGCGATACTCTCCCCGATGCTTTTTAACATCTTTATGTGCCCCCTCGCCCAGCTTGTCCGGAGTTTTGGGCTGGGCTGCCATCAGTATGCCGATGACACCCAACTCTATCTGTTGATGGATGGCCATCCTGACTCGGCCCCAGACACACTGATCAGATGCTTGGAAGCTGTGGCTGGATGGTTACGTGGGAGCCGGTTGTAGTTAAATCCTTCGAAGACAGAGGTCCTCTGGCTGGGACGGGACGATATGGGATTGAGGGGGCAACTCCCATCTCTTGCGGGGGTGCAATTAGTGCCAGCACCGTCCGTTAAGAGTTTGGGTGTAATCTTCGATACCTCCCTCTCCATGGAGGCGCAGATTGCAGCTATAACAAAGGCGGCATTTTTTCATCTCCGCCAAGCTAAACAGTTGGCTCCTTACCTCTCTCGCCCTGACCTAGCCACTGTGATCCACGCGACGGTCACCTCCAGACTGGATTATTGTAACTCGCTCTACGTGGGGCTGCCCTTGAGACTGACCCAGAAACTCCAGCGGGTGCAGAATGCCGCAGCGAGACTCCTTACGGGGTCTTCGCTGCGAGATCACATTCATCCGGTGCTATACCAGCTGCACTGGCTCCCGGTGGAGTACAGGATCAGGTTTAAGGTGCTGGTTTTAACCTTCAAAGCCCTATACGGCCTAGGACCCTTGTACCTACGGGACCGCCTCTCCTGGTATGCCCCACAGAGGAACTTACGGTCTTCAAATAAAAACATCTTGAAGGTCCCAGGCCACAGAGAGGTTAGGCTGGCCTCAACTAGAGCCAGGGCTTTTTCGTCTGCGGCTCCAACCTGGTGGAACGCTGTTACAAGAGACAAGGGCCCTGCAGGACTTGACATCTTTCCGCAGGGCCTGCAAGACAGAGCTGCTCCACCAGGCCTTTGGTCAGGGCGCGGCCTGACTCCCTCCTTTGGCAATCTTTACAAAACTTTAGTTTATGGTTGCCATCAATTTTGATTTTAATTAATTTTTATAATGTTTTTATAATGTTGCACTATTTTAGTGTTGTTAGCCGCCCTGAGCCCGGCTTCGGCTGGGGAGGGCGGGATATAAATAAAATTTATTATTATTATTATTATTATTATTATTATTAGGAGATATGTGTTGTGAAGAGAGAAATCTTGATGTTCCACTTGCAGAAGGTGCTTTCCATGGAACAGTATAATAGTATTTTAGAACTTAAGCTGTATTTCCATTTTGTTCTTCATACTTATCAAAAGATTGTGTAGCTAATGGGTGGAGGAAATCTGAATGCTGAAACTTACATAAGCGCTCAACTGGTCCATCTAGCAGAGTACTTTTGACTGGCAGTTCTCCAGATTCTCAGGCAGCTCTGCTACTCAGAACCCTTTACTAACTGGAGATAGAAAGGGCTGAACCCAGTGTTTTTTGAATGCAAAGCATGTGATCTACTACTGGGATCCACTCCTATAACTTCTCTCTTTAATTATATAGAACTCCTTTCACTAGCAGGTATGTCCTAATAGCTTTTAAAAATAGAATTACACTTTATTTAAAAGCGTACTCTCCTAAAAATGGAAGGACCAGATTCAACAACTGACAAATATGTGATGTGGAATGATTGAACACTTGCCCACAGCTTGTTTTGTGCATTTCTTAGCAGTGCAAGGGGGGGGGGGGAATTGGATTCTTATTCAAAGCTGGGAGGTTCCATTTATTTCTGCCTACCCACTGCCAGTTCAGATGTCCCAATCTTGGCATCTGTTAAGAATATACACTCAGTGTTATTTATAATTCATCCTGTACAATTTAGGATACCAAGCACTGCATGTAAACAGCCGCAGATGGTAAATGGCCAGTTTTTAATGCTGCCCACTGTATATGTCTGCGCCATCTGTGCCATTGTGTGTGCCAATGAAGCTGAGAAGACTGATGCAAATTATTTCCAGGAAACAGAAAATTAATTAATTATTGCAACAGATTAAAAGGGACACTTAACAAGGACATCAAGGGCTGTGTCTACAATGCCATTTAGCCATGGCTTTATGTTAAAACATGACCAGTTTGGTATGGAATGACACTGCACTCAGAGTGCTTTTAAAATAATAATTGTAAAAGTGCTTTGCAAATGCCAAAGAGTAGTAGCAGGCCTAAACTTAAGTACTCAACTTTAGGAAGAAGCTCTCAAACTATGGCCTGTCGCATCATACATCTGAAGCACTACGATACCAATTCAAACAGTCATGGCTTTCCCCAAAGAATTATGGGAGCTGTGGTAATAATCAAAACCCTATATTCTTAATGGAATAAATGCTTGCATCCTAAGGAACGGCTTGGATTCAGAGTAGATCTTTTGCAAACAAAGATACTCCTTCCATTTGTGTAAGGGCAGTCCATGGAAGGGTTTTTTTATTTAGCAGATTCCCCTTCTGTGCAGCCTCCTATACTGTTCAGATGATACTCGAAAGCAATTCTTCCAAAGGCAGGTAAGAGAAAAATCAGAAAAAAATGCCTTCCCCACTCTTCTGTGAGTAGGAAGATTCTATGAACTCTGTTCACAATAGTCAAACTAAATGTCTCTCAAAAGCTTTCTCATTTTGTTGCTAGAGACTGTGCTAGAGACTTAAGAGTCCTCTAAGCAAAACCAGACTCTTTGTAAAGAGTTTCTGCTCAAATGATCCCTTTTCTTTGATCTAAAGTGCAGTTACTATGTTTGATTCAAGGCTGCATTCCATAACTCCCCCTACCACACCCAATCATTATTGTTCCATCAACAAAGCTTCATTTCAAAAGCTTGCTATTTTTCGGATTCTAGCTCACTCGATGAGAGGCATCATCTCATCTTCTTTGCTCAGAGATACTGATAAAGCTACTAATGCTCTAGTCTCTCAGATAAGATCACAATCTGAAGGTGTGGAAGCATTTTGAAGCAGTAAGCATTTCAAAAAGGTGCTAAGTGGGAAATAGTTACACAGGCTACTAAGCATTTGTATGTGTGCTCACTCAACCACTTTGACCTGCAGAACTGATGCATTTACAAGTGCTGCATGCTTACTCCACAGTCCATCAACCTTTCAGTGTGGCAGCACTTACACTCTGGAACACTCTGCCCATTGACATTAGGCAAGCACCTTTACGGTTTCAAGAGCCTGCTAATGGTATACAAATTCTATTAAATAAATAAAGCACTCTCAGTGCTACAGACACTTTGCACTCTTTAGAATCAGTTCCCCAAATAAAATGTTTTATTGCCAACATTCCAATCAGAATGCTAGTCTTTAAACTGTAATCACCGAGCAGAAGCTGAAAAACAGGCACTGATGTTGTTGTAGGTCAGTGTCAAGTGCACTCTCATTTCATTCTTGCCTTTAAAGAAATGAAACTTTTAAGAAGATCAGTGTATTGTCAATGAGGAAGAAGGGAGCTTCATGGGCAGGTTGTACTAAAGTCAGACTCAAACTTTATCTTGAACCCTCCAAAATAGAAACCTGTCCCATATATGAAAACCATAGAATCCGATTATAAAACATGTCCTATCAACACTACACCCTTTAAACACTATTTTTATTCTTAAATCGGTTTGTAGCAACCTGGGAAGTAAGAAAGGCCAAAAACTACATACAACTTACAAATGCTAGTAATATAATCCAAATTTTATAGGAAGATTGTTTAAAATGACACAAGCAGCCTTACAGGGTGTAATATTTTTGTGCCAAGCTTGCTTCCGACATACAGTAGACCCTCGGTTTACATTACCTTCGGGTAACAATCTTTGGGTTGCGAACACGGCATACCTGGAAGTGGGTTTGCTGCTCACCCGTGCACAGAAGCACTCTGCAGCGCTGTGCGTGTGCGCTGAAGTGGTCCTACGGTTACAAAATTTTCAAGATATGGCCGGGCCTCCAAAATGGATCCCGTTCGTAACCGGAGGTATCACTGTATTAATGTTTACTTCTCTGGTGAGTTCTCAACTGTTACCACCTATGATGCATTTGGATAGTGGAGCAGGGGTGCAGAAAAGAGGAAGAATTGCAAGAGACCTGATGGGAAGATGGTTTGACAAACAACCCTGTAGTTCTTCATTCACTAAAAGCCTGTACAACCTGAGCTACATAGCCAAACACAACCTGCCAGCCAGGGTCAACACTTTACTGTCAGTTTTGAACTGCAAGAACAGGATTCTCAAGCACTTGACTATTATATATTGATAGAGGGAGTGGTATATTGATAGTGGCATGCTTTTCTAGTTGGTGGGTCATTCTTTGATATTCTGCATCACTGATAGTACTGAATAGAGCACTTTCTTTCAAAATATCAAAAATTGTTAGTGATAACTATGCTGCTCTTCCCTTAAGATTCTCTTAGGTTGCTATACCTTTTTTTACTGAATACTTGAACATAACTCTGTAGTTTAATTAGTGTGCTATAATTCCAAACATGATTTTCACAAGTAATCTCCTAGTAGTTATCCATGCAAAGTAACCTCTCAACACAACGTCCATTGTTTGCCCCAATAAAGTTATACAAAAAGCATTCTTTGTAAACTATCCAATGTAGTTCAGTGCAATTTCAACCTTCACAATATTTCTTCATAATAGTCTTAAATGACATGTCATAAATGACATTTATGTGTTTTCTAGGCAATGATGGACAAAACGGCTGAGTACATTTTTTTTAATAAAGATATAATTACAAAAAGGGGTAAAATCAGTTCAGGAAAAGGCAAATTTTAATAGATCATTTAGACGTCTAACATAATAGCACATCCATTTTGAATACTATTACTTAAAGCCTGGCGGAAGGAACAAAATTTTGCATCATAATTAGAAAACTCACAATACAACTTGCCAAAAACAAAAACACAGTTGTTTGAAAATAAATACGCTCCATGCCAAATAGTACAAAATGAAAATCAAGAGTCTCTTCTCAGATGAAAAGTTCCTTTTAACTTTTCCCCCCACTTTTGTATTGTGTCCTTTAATTGATGTGAGTCTCTACATTCAAGGATTGTTGAGCTGTTCTGACTTTGTGCTGTTCAGAGGAGGGAAAAAGTCAACTGTTAACATGGGTCACAATTTAATGCCATTCTCTGCTCATTTAAAAACAGTAAGGGTTGCATTGCTCACATTATAAATTCTTTAATAGCTATTGGCACTAATTTATTGTCATCCATAATGGATAACAGATGCATAAGTAACATTTCGAAGTTAATGGCTGTTCTGAAACAGGCATATTATAGGATGGCCGCAATTTACTTACCCTTTGGTATCTGCTTTCTCACCACTGCTATCCTTGGATTTATCTTCCTCTTTAATGTCTAAAAATAATTAAAAGCGGCAGGTTTATATAAATAAATTTCAAATGACAACTGTTGACTTAGCTGTTAACAAATTACAATGAAAATGAACACTGATAGAAGAATTTGAATGAAGCTGCACCTTTGCCAGTGCTGATTTCTTCTTTCAAAACAGGTGTGTGGAATCTTTTGCCCCACCACATGCTGCTGAACTACAACTACTGGCCATGCTGGCTGAGGCTGATGGGAGTTGTAGTTTAGCAACACCTGGAAGGTGAAAGGTTTTAATCAAAGAATGAATATTTAAAAAGGGTTAAAGTAGAGATATTCTCAGAAAGATAAACATTCCAACCAACAGCCTAATCCAGAAATGCACAACTTAGATTCAAACTAAAGGAAAACCAACAGTTATGGACCATGGCATGTGAGCTGCTTTATGCCTCAACTGTTTTTGCAGAATGATGAATACAGTGATATCTTGGTTTCAAATGGCTTAGTTGTTAAACAAATCAGCTTCCAAATGCTACAAACCTGGAAGTAAGTGTTCTGGTTTGCAAACGTTTTTTAGTAGCTGAACGTCTAATCAGACTCCCGGAACAAGTTCGAAAACCAAGGTACCACTGTATAACAAATATGGGTAGTTTACCATCATAAATTAAGTAGGTCTGACCTAATCTCAACAATATTTAGTTGGAAGCAAATCCCATTACTTTCAGGAGAGTATGATATGCTTAGGAAAGCCAACAAGGAAAGTAAAAGAAAGAAAAATACTGATTTAGGCTTTTACCTGTTTTTTTATCTTCTGTTTCTTTTTTGTCTTCTTCTAGTCGGGCTTTCTTTGCTCCTTTCTTATGATCTGCAACATTTCTGCGTCCACCTTCCCCTTCATCTTCAGAATCAGAAAATTCTTCATCACAGGCTATTCGCTTATCGGATGCACGAACTAGAAGTAAGGGAAGAGGATTAGAAAACACATTCCTCCAAGATCACCTTCTTGTGTGTTCCATTTCTCTCACCATGGGAAGGCATAAAATAAATAAAAGTTATTTCGTGACAACAACTCTTCCCTGCAATTTGTATCAGCAAAGGAAGTCCTGCTGCATTGATCATAACCATAATGAAAACTTTCCACATGACAGCAATGTTGTGTTTAGAAAGACATTCCTCAATACAGTGAGTGGGTGGGGAATGAACTCATAATGGGGTTGCAATTTCAACAGCGTATTGGTGATAAGTGCAATGTGTACTCTAGCTCTTATTTAGGCCTGAGGCAAAATTTGCCGCTTATTAGCCAAAAGATGCAGTAGAAATAGCATGTATTACCGACATGAAATTTCAACATATAAGCAGCATCAGTCCTCATTCACAGGCAAACAGGTTATAAAGTCCAAAGTAGATGTTACTATTGCAAAATAGCACCTGCAGCGTCTACCTGACTCAGTTATTCCCTTCCTGGAAACTAAGTAAAAACCAGAATGTCTAGGCCAATTCAAATGCTCAGACATGCTGTCAGGACTGGTCGTTGTCCTCTTCAGATCACCACACAAACGCTTCTTGTTCTTTTATAAAACTTCTTATTGCATATTAACAAAACATTCTTATAAACGGTTCTTAACTATTCTTCCTCAGAGTCACTTATTTCAGATACCTTCTGAGCTCTGCTTCTCCGTGACCACCCACCCTCAAAATGGCGAAGGCGCCCTTCCCTTCCCTTTCCCGCTCTTTTTTCTAACCTCCTGGCTAGAGCTGGCCTGTATTTCCCCTCCTCCGAATCTGAGCTAGAACTTAACCCTTGCCTTTCCTGTGAACAGCCGGTCCCTCCCTGTTGTTCCTCTTGCTCCCTTCTATTAGATTCACTGCTCTCCCTCCCCCCTTGGGGAATGCTTTCTCCCTCTGAGAAACTGGAAACTTCTAACTCTTCCCTGACACATGCCTCGTGATTTTATTGAACTGGTCCAATATGTAAGGCCTGTGTATCTAATTTTTGCCTTTAAACAGGCACAAGGCAAACATTTGATGAAGGAGAAGGGGAGGCAGTTTTTGCCAATTCCCCCTCCACCCTGCAGCCACCAGTGCCCACTTCCAAAATCTGCTCTAAAGAGCCCCCAATGCTCCAGAATCATTTTTAGTAGGACTGGGGACTATAGGGGAAATAGGCAAAAATCATATTCTCTGTCTTATGCTAGCAGAAACCTCTGCTAGGAACTAATTTAAAAAGCTTGGTGTAAAATCTAAGAACTATGCCAAAAATGGCACAGCAAATTGTATAAGTTCATATAATTTCAAGATTGGCTTTAAAAATTAAGCAGCTTCCCCTTGGTTGCCAGTTGTGTTTATTTCCCAGGCTTTCTGCCTTCATGTTCTGATATGTAACTCCTGACTTCTTCACAAAGCACTAAAGCAAATTTGTTTCTGGATGGTCACTTTAGATGTCCATCTGACTTATTGGGGCACTTCTGTTCCACCTTCTTTAGTACTACTTCTTCAACAATCCACCCAGTATTAATGTTAGCCCATTCTTACTAGAAATACGTTTGTCTGGATCTTCACCATCTTCATCACCACTGTCTTCATGAACAGCATCTTCAGGAATAGCCTGCATCTGTACACCTGGGGCATGGGGCAACATGCGCAAGTTCTCAAACAAACGCTGTCTGCAAGGCAAGTAATCCAGGGAAAAGTTGTTATGAGACAACTTTCTTCTTAATAGCTTGGGAGTTTCTTAGTTCTCGTCCTCACAAAAATACCCAGCTGCCTAGTAATGGTAGGAAAATAAGGTGAAAAGCAAGTTACATAGCAAGAGGACTAGGGGCAATTTTCTTGAAAAAGGCAAGCCATGGTATCCAAAGGAAATACATGTGTCAGACAGAACATCTATGGTTAGAGGTGAACACATTTAAAAAATACAAACTCTCAGAACATATGACTGGCATTCAACATAATGAAATTAAGCAACATATAGTGATACTTTGATCATGTTTTGTGCATTTCTGCTGACAAAAGAGCTTACTGAGACTTAATAGCTCTTTTGCAAAAATAAAAAATGATTTTAACAATGTGCACCAAATTTTGAAAGATAAAAAGGTTTTTCTTTTCCAACCATTAAGCACTGAAAGCTGTAGCCATCTAAGCCATGCTCAGAGTAGATCTAATGAAATCAAACTTAAGTCTATTAATATTAATGGGTCTACTCTGAGTACGACTTAGTTGGATACAACCCTGAAACATTAAAAGACAGGTTTGAGTTTATCCAACCATGTCCCTCCAGCAACAGAAGATAATTTGATCAAGCAAAGGCTTCCATCAGAAGAATGAGGTTTGATGCTTTTTCTGCTTTTTCCCTGCCCCAGAAATCCATTCCAGAAGGTTGCTCTAGCTTTTAGAACGACATGGGAGGTGGCACAGGAAGCCACAGGGAGGAGGGAGAACTGGTGAAAAAGTGCTTCTCCCCCTTCCATTGACAGAAGCATTCACTGATCAGAGAGCCTTTCTTCAACAGAGGACACTAACTGAATACAGTCTTTGACTTTCTAGTTTCACCTGCTGGCTTTTAAAGCAGTAATTCTGCTATCTCAAGAGCCCAGGACCTTTTAACCCCTCCCTTTCCCTGCTTCATATGGAGCATAAAAAAGAAAATGGATCCTTACCCATTGCAAAGATTTAGATCGTTATAGTATTTATGTGTCTTTATGGCATTAATACTCACTTAATCTTCTCCATATATTCTGGGGTGTTCTGGTTTGTCATATTTGAAGGGCTAATATGCAGCTTGAAATCTGGTCCAAAATACTCAAAGTAGTCATTGTACGGCAATTCTGTTAAAACAAAATGAATTAATAATAGCTTATTAAAACAGCCTTATTGCTCTTCAGATTATAGTGGTCAGATATGATAGTATGCATTTTTTTATGTTTGAAAGCATAGCTTTTGTTTTTTTCTACTAAATGCTGAAAAAAGAACAAATTCAAAGGAATGCAATGCAGCATATGACAGCTCTCAAATATTTAATAGACATTCAAAATTATTTTCTGATCCAGAATAAATACATGAGGAAGTATCTGCATTCTAAGGAAGAAAGAATATTTTTTCAAGATTAAATGTGCTACAGTTATCTTCTATAGCAGAAATCTAGATGCTCCACCGTGGTATAAAAATGAAGCCTCATTTGTTTCTGTGATTGTAAGTTGCTTCAAACTGTTTTAAATAATGTGTGCTGGTTTTTGGAACCCATGTGGGATCTTAAGGTGATAAGGTGGGTAATTAGTAACAACAACAACAACAACAACTTACTGGCATATTTCACACACCACGAATTATGTTGAAGATGTAGAAAATCTGGTGTTTATGAATGTAAAGTTTAAATGATTGTATGGTTTGAATGAAATAGAGGAAACAAGCTCAACTTTAGGTTGTCATGAAACCAGGCTTTGCTTCCTCAAAGTAGACAACAATGAGTAAGCCATAAATCAATCTTCACTTTCTGGTTGTGGTTTGTTTGGAGAGAAACCAACTTGAGCCCAGGGTTCACATGTCACTACAATCCAGACTCTGACTTGCTTCTTCCCTTGCACAGCACAATCAGGAGCTGGGAGGAGCAAAGCTCTTGTGCATTTTAAACCACAGCTTATTTAAACAATAGTTTAAAATAAAATATACTACGTTGAAAATAACACACTGTGTTTAAATAAACACACCAAATACACTTACTCATTTATACAATCTATAAAAGGTCCATGCAGATTTCTATGCATCTCATTAATGCTTTCTAAAACATCTGTGTTCACCCATCTAGGTAAGCCATTTGAAGCTACCAAGAGTCTGGTTAATGAGCCAGAAACCACATGAGTCAAGACAGATATCCCGCTTCTTAATGATTCAACCATTAGCAAAATCCCCTGTAGATCAAAGAATGGTTATGCTGTAAGTCTTCTCTGTCAGTCTCCAATCCTCTGTAGCAGGTTGGCATAGGCTCTATGGCAAGATACACTGTACTGCAATACATATTATTTGCAGTTACAGAATACAGACAGTTGGCAATCTCCCTGGCCACTGAAATGGGGGATCTGATGACTAAGGCAAGCTAAAGTTTAAGTCACATGTTATTCTTCATATGGAGAGAACTTAAACCCTGGTGTCACCTGTGATACTCCTTAGAACAGTGGCTCCTAATCCCATTCTCCCAATGAACCACTTCATGAGGGACTTTGTGGATCACTTAATGATTTTTCTGCCTGTTGTAGCAATTGTAATACACTGCACTACGTAATGTATGACTTTTCATGCATTTTTGCAGACATGCTCTAGACCACTTGAATGAAGCTCATGGACCACAGCTTGGGAAGCCCTGGCTCCAAATATTTACCATTAGGGATTTCACAATCTAAGGCAACAGCAGTCTCATAGGTCCAACATCGAGCAACATTCCGTATGGTATATCCACCTCCTCCAAGCATCAGAAGAGGCAAGTTGAAAGTCTTCACAACTTCTACACATTTAGCATGTCCTTGAAAAACAAACAAACCATAAAGACATACAGTTATATTCATTTCAAGATTACACAATTAAGATCTGTATACAGAAACATCAGCTCTAGACAAACAAACTTAAACACAATTGAAAGATGCAAGAACTAAAAAAACAGAATAGGATAAGGTATCCTATCAATTCTGGAATCCGGTCTTCTGTTTTGCATTTATGGCATTGAGTTACACAAGAATTATTTTTTTTTGCAAGAGTCATAAAGGCAAACAGATGCACACTCAGTTTAATAATTCTTGCAATCTATTCATAAATTGAATGCATTTAATACATTACTGATCTAATTATAGTAAAATATTGGCCATATTGCATCTCACACATTATGCCATATTTAATAGCTTATTCACATAAACATCACTGAATTTCTACATGTGATGTCTGCCTACTAAGACCTGAACTTATTTCCTAAAATCACACAAAACTGAAACACTGCAAATAAAGACATTGACATGGAACATCTTTTTCACATCTTCCTTTAGATGTACTATGGTCAAAAGGGTGCATACTTGACAGTCACCAGTGTGTTTGTGTGTGTGGGGGGGGGGGGGGATCCCAGCATTAGAGATGGCTGCCCAGAAAGATGGCTGCAAGAAAACTGATACTAAAAAAAAAACATTTCCACTAAATCTGCATTCAGTACTTGTTTTCAAAACATATGTAACTGTGACTCTACAGTAATGTTTTGCTCTCTGACCTTTGACGGTAAGATTAAAACATCCCAGCCTGTCACCAGACAGTGAATCTGCCCCACACTGCAACACCACAGCACTAGGTTGGTACATCTCCATGACTTTGGAAATAATCTGTAAAGAAGCAGAAATCATGGTAAATCTATTATTCAGCCACACAGAAGCATCTCTAAAAAAATGTATCTAGAATATACTCACTGGCTTAAATATCTGACCGTATGACTCATCATCTATTCCATCTCTCATTGGAAAGTTGACAGCATAGTATTTGCCTTTTCCAGCACCTATGTCCTATAAGAGAACATGAAAAAGACAAAAACAAAAATCACAAACTCATATCAAAAGGCAAAACACATTTTGTTTACCACTGGACCATTTGTGGCCAAGAGTGTTTGAAAGTAGTTTAGATGCTACCTAGACATTTGAAAAATTCTGAGTATGTAATGAATACCAAAACTGCATATATAAGAAGTGTGCCAGATATTTATTATTAAATTTTCTCACCCTTTCTCCCAAAGCAGCCCAGGGAAGCAAACAATACTTCAAGTTTAATCTTCAGATAAAGCATTAAATCTTCAGATAAAACATTTGATCAGTGCAGCAGAAGAAATCAGTGCACAAGGAAGTATATCCAAAAGAACAGAAGGATGACATGTGAAAATACAGAAGAATCAGACCCAAAAGTATAATTTGGATTTTATGACTTTATTGAAATTCACCAAAGTATGGTTTTAGAATCATTGCAGGGATTTAAATAGGGTATCACCAAGAGTGGGGATGGCATAAAACAGAAACATATGGGTTTAAAAGACAACCAGTTACCTGGGGATGGGGAGTAATGTCATGGGTCTGCTGTGTCAGATCCGTAAAATCACATGTTATTATATCTACGAGAAATGTGCCACAATTCACTAAGTGAAACACATGGAGTTTATTCCTTTTTGCACCTGCTTCAACGTTCATGATTTACAAACGGAATACAAGACCTTTGACGTCTGTTTAGTACATCAGTAGCTAAAAAGACATTTTGTTTCCAGTTTGAATATATTCTTCATATTTACTAACAGGAAGTTACAATGTTGTTCTAGAGGGCGAACCACAAGTATTGTACTTTAAGGATAAATGATTATTTTGTGACAGAAGCTTTAATGGTCCACTTCAAGTGCATGAAGTTTTATACAGTTTGGCTACAAGTATTGTGCTAGTACAGGGCAACAGTCTTCTTTGTTTTTTGAGGTACTGCAGCAGTTCCTTCAGTACAAGCTTTATATATCTAAACAGAAGCAGATTTTTAAAGCGATACAATGAAAATGTCTCTTATAGAAACAACCTCTTTCCAGGAGAGTCAAATCTTAAAGTGAGGAGCTCTAACTTGTTATGGAGTCACTTTTTATCACCATGTGTCCTTCCTTACTATTTCACAAAAGGCAAAGGACTGCCTTTTTTCATATGAACCTACCTGGACCCTGAGATCATCACCTGAGGACCTTCTTTGTGTGCCTTCTTGCCATGAGGCTGGCAACACAAAGAAGGCCTTTACTGCAGTGGCTCCCCATTTGAGGAATGCTCTCCCTGGCTGGCACTATCATTATACACCTTTAGGTGACAGGTGAAAATGCTCCTCTTCAACCAGGCCTTTGCCTGATGAACATCTTATATACCCCTTTTAAATGTGTTTATTATTTGTTTGTGGTTGCTGCTTTTTGTTCTTGTTTTATTATGTATTTTGTGTTTTTATATTGTATTTTAATGTTGTGAACCACCCTGAGATCTTTGGATGAAGGGCAGTATGCAAATTTAATAAATAAACAAACAAAATGCTATTAAGAGAATCTCATACAATGGTTTTATCTAGATACAGCTGAATTAACACGCAATGCTCTTAGCAGACATTGTAACATACACAAAAGGCACGTAAGCAACTTAAGTTTACTATACTGTATTATACAGTACATTTTTATAGTTATAATATTATATATTGAAAGATAGACAGCATACCCACCATGCTCCAAGTAAGCAAAATTTAAAAAGTCTCAGAAAATATGGGAATCAAACAAATATATTCCTGTTTAGCTGAGGTATTAATGTCAAAATTAACTGAATTTGCTTTCTGGACAGATTATTAAGGATATCAGAAGATTAGGTTTAATAAGAAATTAAACTTTCATGTATTTGACAGGTGAGAAGCCTAGTTTAAGGTCAGTGCTTCTGCTCTTTAGAGGCCTGCATTTAGCATGAAGCAACAGTACCATCTTGTGGCCAATCAGGTTGAGATATAAAAGCTGTCTCCAAGCTAGCACATTTAATTTCTGTTGAAAAAAGGAACAAATACCACAGCTAGCAGCAACAGAAATGGGTACCATGGATTATATTATGCATAGGAATTTTTAATGAACAACTTCGTGTGATCATGCAAATGCAAGCATCTCTACTATAGTAACGTAAGCTTCAACTATGATTACTGGTGATTTTTAAATGGCATTTTAGTAACTATTAGCAAGCTGGGCAGTTTTTTTCAGCTATTTTGACGTTTTGTATACCTATCTTACTCATCATTGATATGCCTGAAAGTATTTTTGCCCACTCCCAGAATGGTTTATAGATCAAAATAAAATGATGCAAGCTTACAATCTAAAGAGCACAAAAAGGAAAAAGGGATGGGAGAGGAAGGAAGAAACTTAGATCTACTCTTGAAGATACAGTTTTTAGATTAGCAAAATGGGTGTCAGATATAAAATGACAAGAAAAAAGCAACCCTAGTTACCAAAACTGCCATTCATTCCAATGTTGCAGTACTATGCCACTCAGGGGCAACACACATTGTTTACATAATAGCCCAATGAGTGTAGGAAACAATACTGTAATTAAGATGAAAAAATACACCATATATAGAATCGGACTCATCAAGTTAAGAGTTAGCCTTTTTCACCCTGATCAATTCAAAGTGTCCTTCATCAGAAGGAAGGATAAAAACTAATTAAATTAAAATTGTTAACTTGATAACCAGGCTTAAATATAGCATTTGCAAGATGCTACTTTAATCAAATGGTAACCTCATATCTGAACTTACTCTCAAATCGCCTGTGCCAGGGAAATATTCACCATATTTATGGAATGATACTGTCATTACACGATCAGTTGTGTAAAATGCTTCTTCAACGCCATCACCATGATGGATATCAATATCAATGTACAATACTCTTTGGTGGTATCTGGAGGGAGAGAGAGAGAGAGACTTTACTTGAGCAGTACCAATAAAACTCACTACTTACCTTTCAAAAAGTTTATCTGGTGCCAGATTTATCCCCAGGCTAAATCAGATATATAAAGCCGCATGACTACATGTATACAGATCTGTTCTCCCTTTTCCAATATAATGCTTAAAACTATGTGTATCATGACACAATATCAAGAACCAGGAAGGTCACTGTGTATAGCCATACTGACAGCTCATTAATAAACATAAAATCATCTGCAAATTACACTTGTTTAGCTCCCAGAGAGGGACCAAATTAGGGCGCCTTTGCTACACCAGCCTACAGCTCATGCAGCAACAATGTCCCCCCAGAAACCCCCGAAGCCTGAATCCCCTCACTTTTTGCCCTGGGCAAGGCTTCAGACGGAACAATAACTCTGCTGCTTTATTTGGTCTTGATGCTTGCTCTCCAGCCAGAGTCTGAATTGATCAGTAAGCTATTTAGAACAAAAAGGGTGTTGCAATTTATATCATGCGTGCATGCATACACAAACACATATAGAAACAAAATATAATTTAAAATGACCAAGGAACAATGATCACTAGTCCTCTGGTCAATATATACAGATTAAGCCAATACACAGCCTATATTTTTAACATTTCTAGAAGACAAGTTGTGCATATAACACCAACATGAACTTACTTTAGTAATTCCAGAATGGCAAGCACAATATCATTGACATAGCAGAAACCTGATGCTTCTGACTTCTTAGCATGATGAAGTCCTCCAGCCCAATTAACAGCCATGTCTGTTTGTTGTCTGTTTAATTTTACTGCTCCAGCTAAAGAACCATTATGGAGAAAAATGCAGGTAAGGAATGAAAAAGGTAGACAGTATGTCTTGCCAAAAAAAAAAAAAAAAAGAGAGAGAAAGAGAGAGAGAGCTTCAATGTAAGACATCGTGGTGAAGCCTGGATTTTAATTGTTTATTGTTAGGCACTTCTACAGTTGGATATACCAACTCATGCAACAGAATGAACTATTAATTTGTAATGGGAGATGCTGAAAGATAAAAGGTCCAACTAGTCCAGCATTCTGTTCTCACATTGACTAACCAGATGTCTAGAGGAAGCAGAGAAGCAGGACATGAGTGCATTAAACTTCTCTAACTCATGATCTCCAGCTACTGGCATTCAGAGGCACACAGACTCTGATACTGGAGGTAGTACATATCCATCATGCCTAGTAGCTACTGATAACAACATTTTCTTTTAATTAAACATTTCACTTTATATTTCTATTAAATTCTTTCTCCCTCATTGATTTCCGCAAGAGCTATAAAAGTTGTCACATGGGTAATGTTAAAAAAAAAACTGGTACAGCCTTTTAAAAATTAACAACTCCAGGAAAACATTAGGATATACTTACCCACAGAGCCTCCTGTTGACAGCTGACAGAACTCAAACAGCCCATCAAACACAGGACAGTCTTCCCCCACGTTAACTATACAAGACAAGTTTTATTTATCCTTAAATGTATTATTACTTAAGTTTGTATATAATCTTTCTTTAAAAAAAAAAAAGGTATAGAATGTTGGTCAATTGACTAAACATTGTCAAATGTTCCCTGAAAAAAGAACACCTCTGCATTGGTAGCATTATCTCATATGTGGCCACACCATAGGTTACAATACCTTTCACAAAACTGATTTCACTGTTTTTTAATCATTCAACCTGCTGATGTTGAATCTATGTGTATTGTTCTAAAAAAATAATAATGCTAAATGTCTATTACTTGACCAGTGATATGGATCAAATAATTTTTGATCCGTTAAATGCCCAACACTATCTTTAAAATGAAAACCAAAACCTTAGAACAGAGGCATTTTTCAAAACTTAACCTAACCATTACCACAGATGTGAAACTTGGTAGACACCTTTTTTTGTCAGTTAAGTATATTTAAATATGCTTTTATGGATTCAGAGCAGTTTGTAGCTGAGTGTATGCCTAAATTTACAGCATCACTATATGTCAAATTATGGCTTATGAAGTTTCAGCAAAAAGACAATTACCAGTTACCAATTAAGGTACTATAGGTGGCTTAAACTGAGCAAATAGTTATCCAACTAGTAAAATACAATTCTCTTGCAAGTTATGCTGTCATTCAGAATTCATAATGGAAATCAATGTTCAGAAATCAAAGAAAGTACAAGTTAATTGAAAAGATAAATATTACAGTTTTTCGTCATGCTATCTAATGTTCTAAATTTTGGGATGGAAAATTACACTAGTTTAATTTAATACATGTGGCAAACCTGTTACTATGGTCCAATTCAAATATATAGCTTTGAAACTAGAGAATGAAATTAGAAGCTGATTTCCACCTCTGGTGTAAAAGCTAACTATGGTTAGCAGTAACTATCCCCTAAGAAGAAAAGGGAGACATGTGCAACTCCTAGAGAAAGAATCATGTGCAATATGACTCAGTTATCAAACTATGGTTTGGTAACTGGGCAGCATTACATCTGAACAAGCCTGAATGTTATAACCACTATAGCCAACAACTAACAATTCAAAATGATTAAACATCATATAGACAGGATTCTACACATTACAGTAAAATAGATAACATAATACTCTCCATCTTAACAGATCAAGTTCGCAAAACCAGGTGGGAAACTGAGGGAAACCAGTTATTTTTAGCATTAGACTTACATCTTTGCATTTGTTTACTATATTCAGACATATTGTCGGGTCTAATTGAGCGAAGAAATTTTATGTACTCATCACTGTGGTATTTCGTCATTTCTTCTGCTGTAGCTTTGTGAGGCCGCTGGAAAAGAAACAGATTGAATTTGATCTGAGACAGAATAAAAAGCAGTAGTATTTCAAGTACTTCAAACAGATTTGATCAGGCATGTGTTAAGTTGAAACTTGCTGAAATATTTTAAAATATGCTCAACAACACATTATAAACAGAAAACATTTTGTTGTACAGTGGTGCCCCGCAAGACGAATGCCTCGCAAGACGGAAAACCCGCAAGACGAAAGGGTTTTCTGTTTTGGAGGCGCTTCGCAAGACGAATTTCCCTATGGGCTTGCATCGCAAGACGAAAGCCCATAGGGAAATGCTGGCGGTCGGGAGCAAAGACTTTCGCCCACAGCCGGCCTTCAGAAGAGGACCTCTTCTGAAGGCCGGCGGGGGGCAAAAGTCTTTGCTCCCCCCCGCCTGCCTTCCCCCCGCCTGCCCCGGGCGATCTTAAAATGCTGGCGGGCGGGAGCGAAGCGTTCGCTGCCGACCCCCAGCATTTTAAAATCTCCCCGGGACAGCAGAGAAGTCTCTGCTGTCCCGGGGAGATTTTAAAATGCTGGGGGTTCGCTGCCGACCCCCAGCATTTTAAAATCTCCCCCTGTCCCGGGGAGATTTTAAAATGCTGGGGGTCGGGAGCGAAGCGTTCGCTGCCGACCCCCAGCATTTTAAAATCTCCCCGGGACAGCAGAGAAGTCTCTGCTGTCCCGGGGAGATTTTAAAATGCTGGGGGTCGGGAGCGAAGCGTTCGCTGCCGACCCCCAGCATTTTAAAATCTCCCCGGGACAGCAGAGAAGTCTCTGCTGTCCCGGGGAGATTTTAAAATGCTGGGGGTCGGGAGCGAAGCGTTCACTGCCGACCCCCAGCATTTAAAAATCTCCCCGGGACAGCAGAGACTTCTCTGCTGTCCCGGGGAGATTTTTAAATGCTGGGGGTCGGCAGCGAACGCTTCGCTCCCGACCCCCAGCATTTTAAAACGCTGTTTCGAAGCGGGGCGGGGGGCGGGAACACCTGCCCCAGCCGCCCCACTTCGGAACGCTGTTCCGAAGCGGGGCGGGGGGGGCGGGAACACCTGCCCCAGCCGCCCCACTTCGGAACGCTGTTCCGAAGCGGGGCGGGGGGCGGGAACACCTGCCCCAGCCGCCCCACTTCGGAACGCTGTTCCGAAGCGGGGCGGGGGGCCGGGAACACCTGCCCCAGCCGCCCCACTTCGGAACGTGTTCCGAAGCGGGGCGGGGGGGGCGGGAACACCTGCCCCAGCCGCCCCACTTCGGAACGCTGTTCCGAAGCGGGGCGGGGGGGCCGGAACACCTGCCCCAGCCGCCCCACTTCGTAACGCTGTTCCGAAGCGGGGCGGGGGGCGGGAACACCTTCTGAAGGCGGGCGGGGGGCGAAAGTCTTTGTCCCCCCTGCCTGCCTTCCCAGGGGCTTTTAAATCGCCCCGGACAGCGGAGAAGTCCTCCGCTGTCCGGGGCGATTTTAAAATGCCGCCCGCCAGCATTTTAAGATCGCCCGGACAGCGGAGAAGTCCTCCGCTGTCCTGGGGTTTTTTAAAATGCTGGGGGTGGGAAGAAAAGCCCTTGTCCCCCCCCCCCCAGCCTTCAGAAGAGGTCCGGGGACAGACTGTCCCCGGACCTGGTCTGAAGGCGGTTTCCCTAGGAACGCATTGATTGATTTTCAATGCATTCCTATGGGAAACCGTGCATCGCAAGACGAAAAACTCGCAAGACGAAGAGACTTGCGGAACGAATTAATTTCGTCTTGCGAGGCACCACTGTATATATTTTACTGTAACCATGTCATGTTTTCCATCCAGTAGATATCTGAACACTGAATGCTTGTGAATTTTGTTTCCTTATGTGGCATTTTCACAGGTACTCATAGGTTTCATAGAATCATAGAATTGTAGGGACCCTGAGGATCATTTAGTCCAACCCCCTGCAATGCAGGAATATACAGCTCTCCTGTATGGGGATTAAACCTGCAACCTTGGCATTATCAGCACCACATTCTAACCATCTGACCCAGGCTCAGTTTGTGTTCTTCTTTGGAAGAAAAATGTTATCTCAGAATCAGCCAGAGGATTTTCCACAACAAAGAAAGTGTTGAAGTGAATTAAAAATCTTAGGAAACTATAGCCTCTTCACCTGCTCATCAACTTTCAAGTGACAAAACTGTAAATGTATACTCACATAAATTTCCATTTTTCTGTACAAGCCATAATTTAGCAACAAGTTGTGTGTCATGCGAATCCTGTGAGGCTTCATTGGGTGCCCCTGTCCATAATAATAGTTCCCAATATCACCTAAAAGAAAGCAAATGAGTCATGCTTGAAAATGTAATGATCACTTTTTCTGGGTTTACTTAACTAAGTTCTCTCTCTAGAACAGGGATTCACAATGCAAACACTAGTCGTAACGGCAGGCTGCCTTCCTGCTTTGGTGAGTATTCCTCCAGTAAGACTGTGCCCTCCCTTTGCATCTCAAGAGGATGTAGGAAAGAAACATAGTTCTGCTTCCTGTTGAGTCTGTTCCATTTGTAAATTGAGTCCCCCACTGCTATGGGAAAGCATGCCTTGGTTTAAGAACGGACTTCCGGAACGGATTAAGTTTGTAAACCAAGGTACCACATACTGTAATGTATTCTATATGAGGCTGCCCTGGGGTCTTGTTCAAAAGTTCCAGTTGCTGTTGAATGCAACAGCCAGAGAGCTTTAAGGGGGCATCTGGCTGAGAATATGTGACATCAAAGCTTTTATTCAGATAGAACTCAGTTCCAGCATCTCTTAGGTGGGCGCCATTGCCATTATAAGAGAATGGGGGAGTTGTTCATGGTGAGTTCTGGCACTATGTGACATTATTGTTAAAACAGCTGCATTGGTTACCCAGCTACTACTGAGTCTGGTTCATGGTCCTTGTACAAAGTGATTAATGTACAAAGGGCTTGTACAAAACAACTTAGTGCAGGATACCTCAGACACTGCCTGAACCCTTACATGCTAGAGCTGGGTGATATATTGATATATCGTCCAAAACTATTTTGAAGTTCACATTGTGGTAATTGTTTCATAATATCTGAGCTGGCAATATACTGCAAATCACAATGTGTGTAAGGGCTAGGCGATATCTGGTTTTCAACACTGCAATAACTCACCAGCTAAACATTGCAATGTTATCACCAGCTAAACATTGCAATCTACCACAATGTCTGAAATAAGGATGGAACTATACAGAGGCAAACAAGGCACTGTCCTGGCAACTGCTACTACTTAGGGGTCTAAAACTTAAATGACCATATTATTTATCATCACACACTCAGTTTCATCAGCAGGCAAGCCAAAATGCATCCCAACAGAACTTTTGGTTTGGGGCTTGGCTACCAAATGGTGGCATTCAGAACAATCCAAAGTACAGCCACAGTCTCCTGCTGCCACCACAAGGCCTCGCAGGCCACCATTACAGTCACCGCCATGACAAGGCCTTGCAGGCTGTCAGTGCTTTTACCACTGCCACAAGGCCATCACTACAAGTTCTCACAGGCTGCCGCTGCTTCTGCCCACTGCCGTGGCAAGGCTTCACAGGCTGCTGTTGATTCTGCTGCTGCCGCCTCTGCTGCCTAGTAGGCCTGCTGGCAGTCCCAGATTATTTGTATTCACTATGATTCATCACCAAATTTTGGATTGTCCCGAATACAAGCCCAAAACCAAAAGTCTCATTTGGATGCATTTTGGGTTGCCTGCTGCTGAAAGTGACAATGAGGTGATTGATAATATCATCATTTATCAGTTTTAGACCATTAAGTAGTAGCAGTTGCCAGGACATTGTTCTGTTCACCTCTGCGTAGTTCCTTCCTTTTTTCAGATACCGTGATATATAACAATACTGAAAACCAGTTATCGCCCAGCCCTGTTACATGCCAGCTTGATCACTGAGATCTTCTGCAGGAGTGTGGTTGGTTGTTCTTCAAGTTGGCAAGGCTCATTTGATTAGCACTCAAATAAATGGCTCTGAAGAAAAGAGTTTGCTCTTTGCCCACTATCATCTACAGGAAGACCCACAAAAGACTTGCCACAAGTCTGGGGGTTCCCCCCCTTAAAGCAATGAGTCACGACATCCTTACTATTTAGAGCAGTATAGAGCAATGGATTCTGGGCACTCTTCTACCAGGAGACAAGGACTCTCTTGCCCAAGAAAGTGGCAAAAAAGCAACTCTCCTTTCTGCAGCACTCTACTTCTTGCAGACAAGGGAGAAGTTAAGCACCCCCATCCAATTTATTTGAAGAGAGCTTTTGAGTCGCCAACTGAAGTGCACCTGTATAGTGCTGTCCCAAGCACACCACAGATGAGGAACTTGTGGCATTGCTATCAGTGGAGCTGTAAACACACACACTTAAAAGAAAACAGAATAATCACTTAGAAAATAGAGGAGGAAATATACTGAGCTAAGTAATGTTATACAGTGGTACCTCAGGTTAAGTACTTAATTCGTTCTGGAAGTTCGTACTTAACCTGAAACTGTTCTTAACCTGAAGACCACTTTAGCTAATGGGGCCTCCTGCTGCTGCCGGGCTGCCGGAGTACGATTTCTGTTCTCATCCTGAAGCAAAGTTCTTAACCTGAAGAACTATTTCTGGGTTAGCGGAGTCTGTAACCTGAAGCGTATGTAACCTGAAGCGTATGTAACCCGAGGTACCACTGTACCTGGAAAAATGATGCCTACACTTATATTTGGACTTATATGCCTACACTTATATTTAATATCCGAAGTCAAATATTTGGACTTCCCTTTAACAAGATTAGTGACAAACACAACAATTAAATACATTATTTAATGTATGAAAATCAGCATGCATTCTCCATGTATTCTTGCAAAGTACTGGACATACAACAAGATTTTAACGCTATCTTTCACCTATAAAAACCAAATCTCAGTTCACAAATAGCTCTCCCTACTAAGGACTATTTTCTCCTCTGTTGAAAACTAAACAAAGAAGAGTGAGCAACAAAGAAGGCTGCTGCAACCACCATTCTGTCTTTCTTGGCAGCATTTTAGAAATTTATACTAGGCTGAAAAGCTTCTGTCTCTGCAAAGCAGATTAACTGCACTACAGTCAAACTTTGAAATGCACAGCTATCTACTCCAAAACTGTCTATTCAGAGTGTGCAAAGTACTGAGGATATCCTTTCTTCACCCAGCTCCCACTGAGCATAACTATCATTCCCCAATTCTATCAATTCTCTCAGTGAAAAGAATCACTTAATTGGTGGTTATATATTTAATATGATCTAAGCATATTTGCTTAAGAATCATTTCCCAAGCAGATGCATTTAGGACTGAAATCCTATTCTAATTATTATAGCTAGCATATTGATGGCAAGACAGAATCTCAAACTAGGATGTGCTCTCCCAAGGCCACATTCTGAGCATGTTCATACTCCTGTCTCAGGGAAATGTGAAAGTATGATGATTCGTAATAGTATTAGTATTCTTTGTTTCTGAATGTGAAATTTTTATTGTATTTTTGATAATGGCTTGTGGTTTTTTGGAACCTGCAAACTGTTTAGAAATTTCTGTTGATACAAAGTGGAAGATAAATTAAAATAAATAATAAACATAAAATATGAAACAAATTTATTAACCATTAAAATTATTTTAATAACTGCAGAGGTAGCAAGCTACTGAAACCCAGCAACTGGAGCTTGGGGGCTGAAAGGGAAAAACTACTGCCCTCATTCACTACTTCTGGGTTTCCTGAAAACATCTGCTGGCAAATTGTACCCCAGGATGCTACAATATGTAGCTTTTTAAACTCACCCTGCAGTGTTCATTTTAAAACGAACTTAATAAGAACTTTAAAATGAGCTTATGAAGACACAATAATTAAATTAAAAGGCTGAAAGCAAGAGAGAAAGCATGTTTTAATTGTCTGTGCCCAAGAAAGATTTTAAATGGCTGTTTGAAGTTTTTACCTTTTTTATTTTTAATCTTCCATCCCTCTAGTGAGAGTGCTGGCTGCAAACGTGAAGCTAACATATGCTGCCATGAGAGAGGAATGAAGTGAATGCATTCTGATAAGAAGCCAGGGGACTCAGGCGTAAAGACTGTAAAATTTTGAGGAATGAGAATTATTAATAAGACCAAGAACACTCAGTATGGCAAAAATAGTTAGATACCCCATTTACTGTTGGCATCGTACAGCAACTGCTGTATGTGCAACTGAAAGAGCTCAGAGCTGGGATGCATAAATTGGTGAATGAAAATGGACCAGAGAAAAATAAGGCTTAAGGCAGCACAGAACCTTTGGAAAATAATATTGATGGAGGACTACCAGAACAGGAGAGTGGAATGGTAAAACTGAAGCAGTAGATGGTGAAATGGAGAGGACCTCCAAATAGGTGCCTGGAGGAGTGAAACAGTCCAACGTTGGAATTATGAAGTTGGAAGAGAGGAATGAAACCATGGATGGAGAGATTAAGAAATATTCTGGGCTGGCAGAGATAGAGCTGAAAAAGGATTCTGTATACAATTTTGAGTGAATTAAGAGAGGAAAACTATCAAGCCTCTGGAAAAAGAATGGAAGAAGTGATTGTGAAAAGAATCTCTTTGTTCTAAATCAGGATGGAAAATCACAGCCGACAGGAAATGAGATTGGAATACAGTGGTACCTTGCTTCAGGTTACAGACTCCGCTAACCCAGAAATAGTACCTCGGGTTAAGAACTCTGCTTCAGGATGAGAACAGAAATCGTGTGGCGGCGGCGTGGCAGGCCCCATTAGCTAAAGTGGTCTTCAGGTTAAGAACAGTTTCAGGTTAAGAACGGACCTCCGGAATGAATTAAGTACGTAACCAGAGGTACCACTGTATATGGAACTGGGTGTGAATTGATGAATATACAATGTTGAAATAACTATGGATTGCTGTTTTGATGTATGACAACAGCAAATAGACTCCTGTGTAAATGAAGACGAAGGACTTATTGTTTTTCAACACTGGAGGCAAAGTTGTTTTGCTGGACTGGAGGAAGACTACTGTTGACATTTATTGATATTAATAACTGGAGAAGCTCTTTTAGACATGTGTGGAAGGAAAAATGAATGAACTTGAGATGCCTAGATTTGAAGACTGGGAAAATATCACATAGCAGAAGGAGGAACAGCTGGATATCATCTTGGAATAAATATTTTGCATATTTTGAATAATATTTATATGCATAACTATAGGAAGTCCTTTTTATTTCTTCTTTTTTATTATTATATTCTTATATTTTGGTTTCTCTTTTCTACATTTTTTTGCTTTGCTCTTGCTTATGCACATGAAGGTGATGGGTGGTTGGTGAAAGACCCTGTGTTAAAGGCAGAAAATGGAAGATCTCCCGGGAGGGGGCGGGGGGGGGGGAGAGAAGAAAGGGAAACTCCCAGGTGGGTCCACCCCTTTTTGTGTGAGACAACGGTTACGATCTACCCTGGAGAGACGACTTTGCATGGTGATAATGATGGTTTTCTCTTTCTTTTTTTGTTTTTATTTAGATTAGTCTGTTTTTATTGTACAGTGGTACCTTGGGTTAAGAACTTTATGCATTCCGGAGGTCCATTCTTAAACTGAAACTATTCTTAACCTGAAGCACCACTTTAGCTAATGGGGCCTCCCGCTGCCACTGGAGCACAATTACTGTTCTCATCCTGAAGCAAAGTTCTTAACCTGAGGTGCTATTTCTGGGTTAGCGGAGTCTGTAACCTGAAGCGTCTGTAACCTGAGGTACCACTGTATTGTATTATAAAAAACCTTTTATAAAATTTTATGGAAATAATAATGAACCATAATAATTTAATTAATCCCAGCAAACGTATTTCTGCACAATAAAGAATCTATTTGTGAGGCTGTAATCTTTTCTGTGTACTTGATTTCATCTTAAAATAACTGCAGTCAGTTTTAAACTTGCCTGCTGATGTGTGACCAATAATTGCCCCCAAAGTATAATGAATGACATTTCCCTATTCCTCAATGTTGAGCTATCCAGATTTTTGCAGTCATTAACAAACTGCAGATTAATTCAACCTCCTACTCTAAACCCATTTAATTCAGATGACATTTCCACCACCACCGGATCCAGTGGGATCAATTTCTCTAGGAGGTCCCTAACATTTCTGAACTGAGGAAAACTGTGTATCCCTGCAAGTGTATACTGTCTACCTTACTAGAGCCACAGTGCCAACAAATAAAGGATGTATTGGAAAAAACATTCCTGGAGTCTCCAGTGCAAGATGCCATTTTAAAGTTAATTTTGTGTTAAATTGATGTGAAAATGCCCCTAAATGATGAGTGAGCAGAAAAATCAGAGTGCCACTATCACTACTTCTTTAAACAGCACCCATAGGCAAACATTCTACCAGAAATAGGTAACATTCACAACTTTCAAGTCCTTTATCACCATACAAGTTAAGTAACCTAGAACAATCCTTAGTTCCAATGCAAAAAAGTCAAGATTTCACACATGCCAGACAAGAGATTTGTTGCTTTAAACAATCCAACATATTCAAGTTTTGAGAATCAATATATGTACTTTAGGAAAAAATTACAAGGGACATTAGTTTTTTGGAGAATGGCATAAATACAACAACCTCTTGGTTTCTCTCTCTCTCTCTCTCTCTCACACACACACACACACACAATAGGCTGGATGCTTCAATTTCTTGTATTATTTTCAATAGATGCATGTTCTGCTGTCTATTTGTGGATAGCCTGGTGAAGCAAAATAAAGTTCCCCTGTAATGTCCCTACATCTGCAGTTTGTAAGGCTAAGAGCAAATAAACTGAGAATAAAACTTAACAGCTGAAATATGCAACCTATTTTTTGCTAAATAAGTGGTTGAGAAATAAAGTCTTGCTTTAAATTAGTGGTTGCTTTACCTTAAGTGCCCAGGAAGATGCACTCTGTTCAAAACATTTACATGTTGCATTTGAAGTTTAATACAGTGGAACACCCATTTTCGAACATCTCAGAAGTTAAACATTTCGGTTTTCGAACGCGTGAAACCTGGAAGTAAATGCCTGTTTTCGAACACGCCTCATAAGTTGAACGGCTTCCGCTGAGTTTTTTTCCCTATTTTCTCTATTAAATTTGCAGACCGCCCTTTGCGTCTCAGTTTTTGAATGTTTCTTGAACGGTCTTCCAGAATGGATTATGTTCAAAAACCGAGGTACCACTGCAAACGTTTGCCTTATACCCATGGGCTGTCCCGCACCCGCATTGTGCTTCTTGATGGCTGTAGTAATTCATTTCTACTAAATTTCACATAGAGTAGAATCTTCACTTTTCTACGTTATCTCCACTCCACCATTTTAAATCTTTACCATTCCTTTGGCTACCATGTATAACAGTGCTCAAAACAATACGCCTATATCCAGGATATAAACCCCTAACTACAATGAAAATAACCATTTCCTGAATTAGTGATGGGGTTCCAATGGATGGTGGGGACAACCTGTATTCACCAGGGTGAGGTGCGCAAGAAAGATGCTCTATGGAGCTATGAGGATGCGATAGGCAGGCCCTTCATCCAGATCCTTCCAGTGGGGCTGAGTGAAGAGCTCTCAGCTTTGGCCAGAGCGTGCCAGTCTCGCACCTTTCAGGGATTCAACGTTGAGGCCTTCAGATTCTCAGCGCAAGGCAGTTACTCGCGCGCGCAAGTCCCACTCGAAGGACGCTTAGTAGGAAAAGGATCGCGAGGCCAGCCTCGGACCCCCCCCCTCTCAAAATGGGGACCCTTCCCATGAGGTTTGTTGCTAGGCCGAGCCGGGCGCGCACCCCTCACCCCCTTTTGCAAAGCATTCGTTAGTAGATGCGCGCGGATTTCGAAGGAGGCGAAAAGGCACGCCCGATACAAAAATTAAAGGGGGTGGGGTGGGGTGGGATGTAGATGCGCTTTAAGAAACATGGGGCTCAGCACCTTCCTTCCAACCCAAATGCAGCCCCTGCAGACACAATGGGTAAAAGCGAGAGGGGAGGGGGGAGGGCTGGAGAGGCGGCGCGTGCGCCGGAACGAGAAGGCGCGCGAGGACAGCCGAGGGGCTGCCGAGGGGGCCGGGGCGCGCGAGGACGGAGCCAACGAGCATTCCCAACGGCGAAATAAGCGCGGCCTGGAGGGGAAGACGCGCGGAGACGAACAGCTGCTCTTGCTCCCACGCGCACCCCAACCGACACACAAAACACAACAAAAACCGGCGCCGTGCCCCGCCCCCCTCACCGTCATAGTAGTAACAGACTTTCTTCTTGCCGCCTCCCTGGCTGTACGCCATGAGACTTGTCTGAGGGGAAACCCGGGGCCGGGCGAGACTAGGCTTGAAGGGGCCGGGATTTACGTCGACGGTGGCGGCGGCAGCAACAGCAGCAGGGACGCCGGAGCCGGGGGCAGCCTCAGGAAGACCCGGTCCCGCCTCTTCCAGCAGCGACTGGTGCCACCCGGAGGAACCACCCTGAAACGGGGGGGGCAGAGAGAGACAAAATGCTCTAGCGCCCCCCTTTCGCAGTCACGGAAGCTCTCTTTCGGCTTTGAACCGCTCTGTAACGCGTTGCCCCGTTCCCGTGGGTGCTTCGGATTGTAAGTTGCTAAGGCTTCCGGTTAATGGGAGGAAACGTAGAGCGGTCAGCCCCTCCCCCCGGGCAGAGTCGCAATGGTACAGGCCATTCTGGTCAGACGCTCCGCACAGCGCGTGCGCAGAAGCATCTGCTCTGTTCTTGCTTGTATGGGCTATGACCACGAGAGCGTTGGCTCCGCCCCTACTCCTTTCTTCTTAGGCCTCCACCAAAAAACCCACACAACCCCCTCTCGCTTTTACTAATAGACATTTCACAATGTCTGAAATAAGGATGGAGTGATACAGAGGCGAACAGGGCAATGTCCTGGCAACTGCTACTACCTAGGAGGTATAAAATGGATAAATGACAATATTATCAGTCGTCACACACTCAGTTTCATCAGCAGGCAAGCCAAAATGCATCCCAACAGGACTTTTGGTTTGGGGCTTGGCTACCAAATGGTGGTATTCAGGACAGTCCAAAGTATGGGGATCAGTCAAAGAGAATAAAAATAATCTGGGATGGCTAGACTGCCAGCAGGCCTGCTAGGAAGCAGAAGCAGCAGTGGCAGAAACGACTTGCCATGACTGCGGTACATGTCAGCAGTAGCAGCAACAACCTGTAGGACTGAGATGGTGGCAGTAAGGGCGGCAGCCTGTGAGGCCTCATGGTGGTGATAGGGAGTGATGGCACCCTGCAAGGCTTCACAACGGTGAGGGGAGATTGTGGATGACTTTTAGTTGCAAAAGGGTTCTTCTCTTCCAACCCTTTGGCTTTGGGGCACATAAGAAGAAGGTAGTTGTGGAGTGAAGTGAGCAACAAATACCTTAGATGAGTTTCATGTTGACTAAAGAACAGCTTAACCCTTGCAAATAATTACCCGCCAATATTGTTTGAGCAAGTGGCTGCCTTGCTTTGTGGCCAGCCATTTTAGGGCAGGCTCCATTCGACTGTTTGGCCTGGCCAGAATTGTGTCTTTCCGAGCCAGCCAGGGCACCCTGGACTGAATGGCACCTAGGATGCATATGTGGGTATCTATAGGTTAATTTTATTTCATTATTATCATTTTGCTATTTATTTCTGCAATGAAAGGCATTGACCTTGACACAATCTAATTCTTAGCATTGGTGTGACACACTTTACACACCTGTGAATAAATGCAGTGGGGCTTACATATGAGTAAATGAGTGTTGTATACTAATAAGACTTGAGGGAGGAACTAAAGCTACAGAGCTTGTCTCAAGCTGTTCAAAATATTTCCCCCAAATCTTTAATAGTGCAATGAAAAGAGGATAGAGTAGCATGCAAATACCTACAGTGAGTGATAAAGGAGTGTGACATAATACGTTTATTTTTAAATTCTAGGAATGTATATAAAATAATGTATCTAAAAGAAAGATTTATAGAATGTATCTAAAAGAGCCCTCAGGTAGTGAGTTTTTTTAAAAAATATTGTGTGTAATTCTGTAATTCTTACAAATATGGAGAAACAAACAATCTATTGGATATCATAGTAAAAATAAATAGCAGTAAGAGAAGTCTACAGGGAGATTTCCATGGCTTAACTAAGAGGGGGGCAGCTGCCCCCCCATCCAATAAAAAAAAAAAAATACAGATAGCTTGGTTCTGTCCTTCTAGCATATATTTTGCCCCCTCCCCCCAAATCCTAGCTACGCCCATGATGGCAGGTAAAAAGTAATTAACAAAAATGGTGTTCTGTGATTAGAGCATGGCTGGGAGAGTGAGTCTGGCCCCTGAAACAATGTTACCCTGCCTTTTCAGGCACTGGCCAAGTTTTATCTAGAGTGAAAAGTTTTAATACCATGTTTTTGTTTTAACTTTTTAATTTCTATCATTTTGTATGTCCAGCTGTGCCTGGGCGCATACACCTTTTATTATTATTATATTATTTATTACTAGGTTGCACCAACTTTATTGTGGCACGTGACCATTTGTATGAATAAAAATGATTAGAACACCTCAGAAGCATTCCAGAAGAAAGTCAGACCAAGGTTGACTTGACCCCGCTAGGGAATGAATGATTGTTGGGGTGCCACTGCAGGCATGGTTCCCAGATCCACAGTATGCCCCATCTCATGTACCAGTCTACTGTGGAAGCAGCAACTTGGCCACACATTCTTGAAGAAACTCCATGTTTACCTCATAACATGTAATTTTGCCCTTAGCCATGCTATAGTGCTTCCTAATCTTTTATTGTTGGCATCTGTCTGTCTTGAATGACAATAGTGTGCACTTCTGGGGATGAAGTCAAACTGCCGGAGAGTCTTTTTGGCCTGGCAGGCCAGACTCTTATCCTTCCCCCAACCCCCAGTGGCCAACTTTGACAGGTGGGACAGCCCACCAGTCAATCATCTGACAAAATGATGGTGCCAGATGATTGACACATGTCAAAGTCCCCTGTGCATTGCTTCCCAAATACTTGACAGCCAGCTGGAAGCACCATTTAAATGCTTTGCAAAGCCTTAGGAGATGCTGAGCACAGGGCTGGTAAAAGTGCTTTGTGCAATGGTTTTCCAGTGCCCACAAACACCCAGCTGTTGGGCATTTGAGAAGCACTTTGTGCAGCAATTGCCTGGCAGCCAGCTGTTTGCCAGGTGCTTGGGAAACAATGCGCAGCATGACTCTTCAAAATCCCCTTTACGCAAATCCCACCTTTATCTGTCCCATACCTTATGTCAGCTGTAGGGCAGGATGCATGGCCTGCCTGAAATGGCCAAATGGTTGGGTTTGGTGGACTGAAGGTTCCTCGTTTCTAATTTAATGCAAGCTCCAAAGTCTTCACACTATTCATCTTTTGAGAAGAAATGGCAATGCAATGCTATTTTTAACTTTTCCAAAAAGATGAGGGAAAAGATCTTAACACATTTCATTTATTTCATAAAATTTATATACCTCTTAATTGTAGAAAAAACCTCAAAGCAGTTTTTGCTTGAAGCCTTTGGGGAAAATAAAGAAGAAGTTCTTCATCCTTTGAAGTGTATAAAGACAAGGTCAGTTTTTGTTCAAGCAGTTTCTTCCCAACCTTTGAAAATTTAAGTGCTTTCTAAACCTAGCAAATACCTAATGGAATAAAATGGCATAATTTTTTGTTTAAGTGTTAGATTAATTTTAACAATTCAGATTAATGGTTAAGATTGATGCTATTAATCTTAACCCTGTCTAATCAGAAGGAAATCCTACTGACTTCAGTGGGGCTTATTCCCAGGTAAGTGGGGTTAGTACTGTAGCCTACGTTCTGATATTGGTCAACATCTATCTCTGGCAAATCTTTAAGCTGTGAGAGCACAGCAGGAAAAACACAGCACACAACAAAGAAAAATTTAGCAAATTGAAGCAAAATAAATGTTGGCTTCTTTCAGGGTACTCCTTTCCATATTGGTATACAAAAGGAACTTTATTTTGAGCTGATTCAACTGTTCCTTCTTAATGCAACATGATTTTTTCGAATTAGGAGGTTGGAACACACCTTGGAATTCATCTAGTCCAACTCTCTGCTGAATGCATGACCTGCAACATAGGATGCTTTGTGCAACTACAGTGTTTCTGACATGCCTCTTCTTAAATTCCTCCAGCAAAGGAGAGCCCTCCACTTGCAGAGGCAACATCTTCCACTGTCAAACAGCTCATACTGTTAGGCAGGTCCTTCTTATGTTTAGCCTAAATCTGCTACCCTGCGCTTTTTCTACTAACTTATTCTTAGTCTTGCCCTCTGAGCAACAGAGACCAAGCCTGCTATGTCTTGTGCGTGACATCCCTTTTGACACTTGAAGACTGCCATTGTGCATCCTTTTGACATTTGTCTTCTTTAGGCTACCCAGCTCTTTGAACCATTCTTCAGAGGACATGGTTTCCAGACCCCTCACTTTCCTAGTCATTATCCTCTGGACATGTTCCAGTTTGTCAATGTCCTTCTTAAAGGATGCTGTGTTCTTGTGATTGCACATAGTATTCAAGCTTCAGCCCAAACAGTGCAGAACATTTGTAATGAATAATAGCTTTTGTGCCTTTATGGTCACTGATCTCACTGGGGTGGTAATTCTATGTCTGGAATGTAGGTGGACCTTACCTGATTGAATGCAGCACATAGAAAACTAGTCTAGCACTCTTCTCGTTGACATGCAGTTTTCTATTTGCAGATATATTTTTCTTCTATTTTGTTTAGTATAGAAAAATATTCAAACATGTGAAATCCTGCATGCAGTCTGAAGTGTTGTAGATCAGATTTAGTACCTGAGTGAGAAGTGGCCTTCCATGACATTATAAGAGAAAAATCTTACTCCTCTGTACCATATTTTTCTGACTGATGCTTTCCTGAATTGATGTGCTTTGGGCAAGAATCCTTTTTGATCTGGGTAATGCTAGTAATCCATTGTTTAGATTTACACCTGACTGGATGAGGTTGCTTGGACATGATCCAGTTATGGAGGAGTAGATTCATTTTGTTACATTCTGTTATCATTTTGCTATTCCAACATGTGAAGACATCCACATAGCCTCTACCTACTGGTGTGGGCAGACAGCAGGCAACTTGGAAACACATCCAACTGTACTGATGTGTACAAGTATGTCCGTCTGCAAGTTGAAATGCAGTGGAAAACAGTAACCTCTCTGGGTTTTATGCTGGCATTGTATACATAGACTGTGTCTTTCACCAGGTGTTTATCCATGCTGCAGTCTTTCCCTGACCCTAATTAATCCAATGGGATGCACAGCCATACTCTCTGTTGAGAGAGGCTGTAGTCTAGCATATTCATGGGGGGAAACTGTCAGCCCCTGCCAAGGTCCTGTGGGGAAATAGAGTCATCTGACTCTGCTTTCTCTCTTTCAAGCCAATCAATTGGCAGCAGCGCCAGTTGGAGTCAGGCCATTCTCATAGAGGCCTCCATGGCAGCTGCTGTATATTGCATAATACAAATATACATATGCATGTTAATAGCATTCTGGTAAATAACATCACGTCTAGTTTGGACCTTATAGTGTGGGAAATATATCCCAGTTTATGAAGCTTTGGATGCTGCAAGGAGGGGACAGTTGGGCAACAAGTGCATGATGTAATTCTGGTTGCAAGTTGACTGCGTGGGCTGGAGGTTTGCTAGATGCACAACCTGTTCCTCTTCAAAGCCATATGCCCTTGAAACACACAAAGATGTTTTGCTTTCCTTCTTTCTGAGGAAACTGCACTTCCCGAGTCTGTGTTGAAAACAGAAAAACAACACCTCTGAAAAAGCAGCACTTACAAGTTGACCCCACACCTCTTTGTGGGGACTGGGGCTAAGGAAACAGCACTTCTTATTCCTGAATAAAGCACATTAGCCAAGTCCTGCAGTACAACTAAGGGAATTAAAGCAATCTCCATATTTTCTATTCCTCCCTATCAAATTATGACATTGCATTATTAACTCAAATAGGCTTGATGAACTTCCATTACAGCAAAGCAAACTTTTTTATTTTTTAACACAGTAAAGTGGTTATGCTGATAATTTTTTAAAAGGTCACTGAACAAGGGTGTTGTGCCATGAACAGCAGCATTTGGTATTTATTCCCTTATTTAGAAAGTTCAATAATGGATGTGGGGCTGAAAACCTCTAGCATTTGGTGACTCGTCCAGAATAGCAAACAGGCAACTTGCTACCTGAGATTTGTTGCAAACCTGTGAGATGACTGCTTTCTTCCATAATGAATCAGATAACACAAGGTGATGGTGAGGAGTGCATGAATCACAGATGATTCATAAAGAGAATTAGGCTGAGCGCAGGAGCAAAAGGGGTCAACACATGGGCCTCACATGGCAAAATGAAACTTCGGGTGCAGCTTACTGAGACAAGAAGAGTTAGATACTCAGTAGGCAGGCACTGGATCCCAGCTCCGTTTTTAGATAAGATAATAAGAACATGGAAGAAGGTGGAGGTGCTTGTTCTTTCTTGTGAACCCTTTTTCTTCCTTGGAAATGTCCCTCGCGAGGCAGTTTCTTTCCACACAGTCCAACTTTCAGTTCAGAAGTTCAGAATGTAAGATCAGGACAGTGGCCCATCTAGTCCAGCACCCTATTCCTACTAGGTGCCTTTGGGAAACCTGCAGTAGTCAGGACCTGAACGAAAGGGCACTCTCTCTTTCTGTGGTTTCTAGCAACTGGTATACCCCCCAAGTGTGGAGGCAGAGCACTTCCCCCAACAGCATGTAACTGAATATGCTTTTCTCTGCTAAATAATGACTTGTATTTTGGGAATTCCAGGCCTCTCTAGTCAGCTGATATGCCAGAAATATAACCGCTTTTAATATTGTCATCTTGTTTTAATTGATTATCCTTTTTAATTTTTATTACTAGCTGCAGTTGTGGTTTCTAAAAATAAATAAAAAATTTATCCTATTAAGAATTTCTCCCATCTTCTTCATTAATGTTTGCTCTCTTTGGTTTTATTTATTGAATGATTAAATTACCATTAGCAGATGGCAATTGAAGTATATAAAATGCAAATGCCTCCAGTATCAAGCAAGCATATTTTACTGACAAAACCCAATTTACAAGCATGTGGCAATTGCTCTCTGTTTTGCACACAGAATGGAAAATGATAGGGATGCACAGACCATCTCACTTAGATAAATTAAAAATAATTTATTCATCAGATCAAAGTACTGCCAATAGTGCAGTTCAGAATATGGATTGGGAGATGGAATTTGAACATATGGTTTTCAGTTTACTCTTCATCAAGGAGGTGAACTGTCTCTTTCTCCCCCCCCCCCCACTGTCAGTTTAACAGGAGGCCACCAGGGCATTTGGGGTGCTAAAGAGTAAGTTAGTTTGGATTTGGTGGTTACACACACCCTTATGTTATGCCAAGAAAAGTATTGGTCTTTAAGACTCAGAGCTTGCATTAAAAACTTGGCACTAAAGCATTGATCTAATGCAGAACAGACCTTTGTGTGCAGAATGAAAAATACCAGAGTGAAAGATACCAGAATGAAAGATGCAAAAGCAGCAAGACTGATTAGTTTTTATTGGACCTTATGTATATTAATAAAAGTGTATGTAATATCCCCAGTCATTTTCATTGTTTTCAGAAAAATCATTGCACTTTCATTTACTTTGCAGCTAGTGCTCAGTACTAGTTCCACCCCAGGAGTCATACAACATATTCAGTACAATCCGGTGGAACAATTCTATATTCACTGGGCACTATTCCCCCAAGAAATACCACATAGGATTGTAGCCACATTACTGCAAACATATGGCTCCTTCCTGCCACTCACCATCTGGCCTGGGGCGGGGCCTGAGGCCTCACAAGGACTGCTGCGCTCTGCTGCCCAGGAGGACTCTCCTGTGTGGGTGTCTGAGGGCCCTGCTCCTTCCTGCCACTCACCACCTGGCCCAGGGCGGGGCCTGACAGGCCTCACAGGGACGGTTGTTGTCACTGCTGCTGCGACCCAGGGGGATCCGGAGGGGCGCAGAGTTTGTTTTAAAATGTTCCTTTTCCTTTCATTTTTTTGTATATGCGGGGACGGGGATGGGGGTGGGATGGATGTTTAGTTGGGAATTTGTTTGATTTTAATGGATTTGTAATTTTTATAGTTTTTCATTTGTATTGTTTTTTGTTTTCTGGGGTTTTTTATTGTTTTAAGGTCTTACTTTGTTCTTAAGGGGAAGGGTCAGGGCTGCCGGGGAGTGGGTCCCAGCCAACAAAATGGCTGGGGTATGTTCCACGGAGGGGGATGCGCTGGGACAACCGATCTCAGTGATCACGGGTAGGAGGAGGAGTTACGCTAAGACCAGACCATGTCATTACAGAGGAGGCAGGTTTAGTCGTTGTCTGAGGACTATCCCTGCCTCCGGGTCTGGTCCTGTCCGGACGGATACTAGAATCAGCAAGGGATACCCACATAGCCTGAAGGTGCTGCTGTGCAATGCCAGGTCAATGATTCATAAGACCACTGCCATCCATGACGTGATCATGGATGGAGGATTTGACCTGGCTTGTGTAACAGAGACTTGGTTGGATGAAGCAGGTGGGCCTGTTCTTGCCGCTGCTTGTCCACCAGGTTTCTCTTACGCACAGCAACCCAGGCCCTGTGGGCGGGGAGGGGGGGTTGCAGTGATTTTTAGGAAGTCATTAGTTTGCACCAGGCATCCTATTGGGAAGACCCAGTTCTCTGAGTGCATGTTCTGGAAGTTGGGCAATAGGGGCAGTACAGGATTCCTTTTGGTGTACCGACCTCCCCGCTGCACCAAGGATTCCCTGCCCGAGCTGCTTCAGGTCGTGGCGGATGTTCTCCTGGAGACACCTAGTTTGGTTGTCCTAGGGGATTTTAACATCCATGCCGACACGACCTTACAAGGGGCCGCTCGGGACTTCGTGGAAAGCATGGCCTCCATGGGGCTGTCCCTGAATAAGTTTGGCCCAACCCATAGCCACGGACATGCCTTGGACCTGGTGTTTACCTCCATGGATGTTGGTGTTCTGACACTAAGTAAAAGCGAAACAAAAGAAGTGCCATGGTCAGACCACTTCCTGGTGCAACTTGACTTCTCCGCGACCCTTCCCCTCTGCAGGGAGGTGGGACCGATTCGGATGGTCCGTCCCCGCCACTTAATGGATCCAAATGGTTTCCAGAGAGCGGTAGGGGATGCTTTATCCCATGTTGATGGCCTTTCAGCTGATTCCCTGGTGGCCCGCTGGAATGTGGAGTTAACCAGGGCTATTGACTGTTTGGCTCCGAAGCGCCCTCTCCGATTGCATGGAGCCCGGATGGCCCCGTGGTTTTCCACGAATCTGAGGGCAATGAAACAATCGTTGAGACGGCTAGAGCGCCGGTGGCGGATGACCCATTCTGAAGCTGACCGGACACAGGTTAGAGCTCAGTGTCGAGCCTACCAAGTGGCGGTAGCGACGGCGAAGAAGGCTTTCTTCGCCGCCTCTATTGCATCTGCAGAAAACAGCAGCAGGAGACTTTTTCAGGTGGTCCGCAATTTAGCGGAACCACCTGCTACATCGGGGCCCAATACGGGCCACATGATCTCCTGCAATGATTTTGCAAAGTTTTTTGCAGATAAAGTCGCTCAGATTCGGGAAGAGGTAGACGCCACCGTGGGAGCAGGGCCGGGGCGGGGGAGTGCTAGAGTCCTGTCTAGTCAAATTGTGTGGGATCAATTCCAATCTGTTACCTCCGAGGATGTGGACAGGCTGCTTGGACGAGTGAAACCAACCACCTGTCTCCTTGATCCTTGCCCATCCTGGCTTATAAAAGCTAGCCGGGAAGGGCTGGGCGATGGGCTTCGTGGGGTGGTGAATGCTTCCCTCCGTGAGGGAGCCTTCCCAGACCCGCTGAAAGAGGCGGTTATTAAACCGCTTCTTAAAAAACCATCTTTAGATGCGGCCACGATGGCCAACTATTGCCCAGTCTCAAATCTTCCATTCTTGGGCAAGGTGATTGAGCGAGTGGTTGCTGAACAACTCCAGGCACGCCTGGAAGAAGCGGACCATTTGGATCCCTTCCAATCGGGATTCAGGCCTCATCACGGGACTGAAACTGCCTTGGTCGCACTGGTTGATGATCTCCGGCGGGCTAGGGACAAAGGTGAGAGCTGTTTCCTAGTTCTGCTGGATCTCTCAGCGGCGTTTGATACCATCGACCATAACATCCTTCTGGACCGTCTTGAGGGGCTGGGAGCTGGGGGCACTGTCATACAGTGGTTCCGCTCCTTCCTCCTGGGCCGTGTTCAGAAAGTGGTGGTGGGGGATGAGTGTTCAGACCCTTGGGCTCTCACTTGTGGGGTGCCTCAGGGTTCTGTCCTCTCCCCCATGCTTTTTAATATCTATATGAAGCCGCTGGGAGAGATCATCAGGGGGTTTGGACTGGGTGTTCATCAGTATGCAGATGACACCCAGCTCTACCTCTCCTTTAAATCAGAACCAGTGAAGGCGGTGAAGGTCCTGTGTGAGTGTCTGGAGGCGGTTGGAGGATGGATGGCGGCAAACAGATTGAGGTTGAATCCTGACAAGACAGAAGTACTGTTTCTGGGGGACAGGAGGCGGGCAGGTGTGGGGGATTCCCTGGTCCTGAATGGGGTAACCGTGCCCCTGAAGGACCAGGTGCGCAGCCTGGGAGTCATTTTGGACTCACAGCTGTCCATGGAGGCACAGGTTAAATCCGTGTCCAGGGCAGCTGTGTACCAGCTCCATCTGGTACGTAGGTTGAGACCCTATCTGCCCGCGGACTGCCTCGCCAGAGTGGTGCATGCTCTGGTTATCTCCCGCTTGGACTACTGCAATGCGCTCTACGTGGGGCTACCTTTGAAGGTGACCCGGAAACTACAACTAATCCAGAATGCAGCAGCCAGACTGGTGACTGGGAACAGCCGCCGAGACCATATAACACCGGTCTTGAAAGACCTACATTGGCTCCCAGTACGTTTCCGAGCACAATTCAAAGTGTTGGTGCTGACCTTTAAAGCCCTAAACGGCCTCGGTCCAGTATACCTGAAGGAGCGTCTCCACCTCCATCGTTCTACCCGGACACTGAGGTCCAGCACCGAGGGCCTTCTGGCGGTTCCCTCACTGCGAGAAGCCAAGTTACAGGGAACCAGGCAGAGGGCCTTCTCGGTAGTGGCGCCCTCCCTGTGGAACGCCCTCCCACCAGATGTCAAAGAGAACAACAACTACCAGACTTTTAGAAGACATCTGAAGGCAGCCCTGTTTAGGGAAGCTTTTAATGTTTGATGTATCATAGTATTTTAATATTCTTTTGGAAGCCGCCCAGAGTGGCTGGGGAAACCCAGCCAGATGGGCGGGGTATAAATAATAAATTATTATTATTATTATTATATATCATTAGGGAGTATACATGCTATACTTTCTTGTATAGCAGTTTCTTGTAGAAGCATAAGCTTGCTGCCATTGACGTTGGGGAGAGAGGAGGGTAACCGTCCTGTAATTATTTTATTTGTCACCAAGTCAGCTGTTTGTGGGAAAAACAAGGTGGCACCAAAAGCTGTCCTGGCCTCCTTGCCTGGATGTAATCACCAGCTCTAATCTCCCTTGCTTCAGCGGAGGGTCTGTGTAATGGAAAATACATGGCAAAGTATTGTACTGTATCACAAGGAGAGCGTGGCATCTAACAGTTATTCCTCTCATGTTTTATGTTAGCCTTGTATAAGTAACCTGAAATTGTTTAGCTAGTAATAAAATACTTTGACTGGAGGGGTAGAAGGATGTGCTGCTGTTTGGGAAGGAATTTGCCAGCAAGTCAGTGGGCCATAAGATGCCTGCTTCTCTAATGCTGGTGCTTCTGTTCTCATCTAGCAAAATAAGCATTATTAAAAATCAAACCTGAATCCAAATAAAACCCCTTCCCCATTGACAAGGAAAAAAACCCTGCTTTTCATCCAGATAGCAGGACAGCCAGAACCTCCACTGATTCTGGTTGTGATGTTAAAAACTAACTTTAAGAACTAGTGCTTGGGCTCGCTTTTCCCTTCTTCCTTTCTTTTTTTCCTTGAGTGTCATGTGCTTGTAGCTTGTGAATCTGTGGGCAGAAAGAAACTGCCTTAGAACTGCCAGCCATTTTTGTAAGCCATTCTGACAGCCTTTTTGGCTAAAGGGAAGGGTATAGGTGCTGTAAATAAGTAAGAGTTTCCACATATAAAGCTGCTTTCCCCATTGATGTGAATGGGAATTACGGTCGTGATCATCTGTCCACTAGCATACAAGTAAGCTCCATTGTAGAACTTGCTTCAGATTAAACATGGGCGGGACTGAGATGTAAGTAAATTAGAAAAGACACATTCCATTGAATGTAAGCCTGTGTAGGGTGTGTATACACATTTTATTTTAGGATCAATGTGGACTGAATACTTGGTTTTCCCCCCCATGTAGTCCACACACCAGTTAGATTTATTGCATTTTTTTGGCCTTAGAAGTCTTCCTGAGAAAGTAGTTTCATTCAGAAAATAAAAGCTCATAGGAGATTGATTATGCATTAACCCAGAGTGTGCCCATTTTAAAACAGATGTAGGCAGTTCCAGAAATATGTGTTTGTGTATCCAGACCTTCCCAATGACATTGGGGGTGGGCGTCTACCAAGAGCACAATCATCACTTCCTTCATCATTAACTTTTAGCATGTGCAGGGAGACAAAGGCAGGGATTAACTAATAAAGGGGAGGATTTTAAAACTTATATCAAGTAACCACAACCACCCTTGTGGACAGTAGGATCTAAAAACAATCTAGATCTAAAGAGCATTTTGAGGACAAGCATGAATGATTCCAGGAAGAGAAGGGGGGGAAATTGTGCTGCAAACAAGTTAGGGCAGTGGTAGTGAACCTATGGCACGCATGCCAGAGAGGGCACTCAGAGCCCTCTCTGTGGGCACGCGCACCATCGCTCCAGCAGAGCCATAGCTTCCATGCTGGGGGTGGAAGGAGGAGGAGAGGAGGGCTCACGCGTGCCGTCCAAAGCCTGCAGCACTAGGGCCTGGCGAGCAAGTGAGGAGCTGAGCAGGTGTTGACTTTTGATGTGCCAGGGCCTCCTGCTCGTCTGTTTTTCCTACTCAGGAGTAAGCTGCCTTGAGTTCAGCAGGGCTTACCGTATTTTTCGCTCTATAAGACGCACCAGACCACAAGACGCACCTAGTTTGGGGAGGAGGAAAACAAGAAAAAAAACATTCTGAATCTCAGAAGCCAGAACAGCAAGAGGGATCACTGCGCAGTGAAAGCAGCAATCCCTCTTGCTGTTCTGGCTTCTGGGATAGCTGCGCAGCCTGCATTCGCTCCATAAGACGCACACACATTTCCCCTTACTTTTTAGGAGGGGAAAAGTGAGTCTTATAGAGCAAAAAATACGGTAACTCCCAGGTCAGTAAGCATATGAAGATGGCAACCTAAGAAGGGGCTGCTGGGTTTATATGTTCGCTGGGCTTTCCCACAGAAGCCAACAGAGAAATTCATTCCGTGGAGGCTGCGATCAAACAGCAGCCGAAGAAAGAGCAAATAATAATAATAATAATAATAATAATAATAATAATAATAAATATTTATACCCCACCCATCTGGCTGGGTTTATTTATTTATATTTATTTGTATGTGCACACACAGGCAATCATTATTATCTCATATTAAAAATTGGGAGAGGGTGGCTCTTAGTACAGTCCTCCAGTGTACACTAGTGGCCAAAATTGTGGAACCTTCTGGAAAAAATGTATTTCCGGGGTTTGATGGCTCATAACACCACTTTGTTTTGGAGTAATACCAGTGCTTTTTTTCCTGTGGAGACGCAGGGGGACAAATACCTCTAAAAATTTTCTGAATTTAACGGGAGAAGAAATTCACTGTTATTTATTTTCCCCGATTTGAACTGTATTTATTTTCCCCCGGTGGTGATTTTCTTGAGTCAAAATGAGAGTACCCCTAAACATTTTTTTTAGGAAAAAAAAGCACTGAGTTATACCATAAAATTATATATCAATGGAAAGATAATCTAATGAGGAATGTAATGCAATAACTTTTATGAAGGATTATTTATTACAACAGCAGTCATAAAGAAGAAATGTGAAACACACAGAAAAAAATGAGATACACAGGTTAAATTACCGTGTTGGCATTTTGCGATATATAAGTGGGTTTTGGGTTGCAGTTTGAGCACTTGGTCTCTAAAAGGTTTTCCATCACTGAGTTAGGGTGTCTGCAGTGATACACAGAAAGTCCTTGTTGCACATTGGAACACAACACGGAGGTTTTTCCTTTTGTAGCATGTGTTAAGACCACCCTGACACTTTGATAAACCTATGCTAGGTTTGTAATCTCCAATTGGGAAAGTGAACTTTTCACTTTACTCCTTGAGGGGGGAGCTCTTGTTCGTGCAAAGAATCTCACTTAAGTTAACTAAGGGAGAAAAACCCAACAATCCATTAACAGAAGAGCTTTCCAATAAATGGTTTTGTTGAAACTAACCTGCACTGCTCTGCAACCCTTTACTTATGCTATTGGAACTTCTGTATCATTTTCATACAGAGCTGTAAATATTTGCTATGTTCTTGACATTTCACGTTCTCTGACTTTTTCTGAATTAAAAGAAGTACACACAAGTGGATAATTTGCTCAAATAAAGCCTGCATTATGGTTTAATAGAGTCTCTACTTCATTTAAAGATTAATATTATTTTTGGATCATTTTAGTTTATGCTTTTCAGCCACAACTTTTGAGCTGAATAAAAATATTTCCAATGTTCAGACTAATTTAGTTAAAATAATGGCATAAATCAGAAGTAGCAACACCTGCGAATAATAATAAAAAAATTATCAAGAATAATATAAATTAGTTGAAAAGAAATGAAAAAGAGAAAAATGCAACCCTCACACAATACGGCTAATTATAAACATCCTCATCAGACCAGGTAGTTGCCCTGTAAATATAACAGTATATCGAGACTGATTCTGAAGTGAAGATGTGAGATAGGTCTAGGCTCCACTCCATTTACATGGGTAGAGCTCCTCTTTGCATGACCCAATCATGGCCATTCATTGCCTGAATGAGCACTATGCATATATATGTGAGTTGAAGAGGCAATCACACATTACGTTCAAAGGGTATGTACACCCTTTGTATCTGTGTGTACAAACAGTTGAGTTGCACAAATTAAATGCCTTTCATACAAACACTTGTCTGTGTGTAGAGACAACTGGTACCTGAGTTCAGTGTAATGTGCGAACCAGTCTAGTTGGCATGAGTACGGTAGGTATTACAACAGTGGCTTTAAAGCGTGTAGCACTCCACACTGGTGTGCCAGGAAAGGATGGCGAGTGTGGTGGGAAGATTCAAGAACAATCAAAGAAACATTTAAACAATTCAGTGTAGTATAGTACAGGCAACCCCCAATTTGCTTGGGGGTTGTCTTCCGGTCTTTGTGCGTGTTGGAAGACCACACATAAGCTCTCCACACCTCCGTTACACCCCTGTCATGCCCTCTTATGGGTCCAAAAATGGCCCATGCATGGTTGAGTGTTCTTTGAATGTACAGTCATAGCTCGTGTTGTGATTGCTTCATGATACATTTTTTCAGGTTGCGTCCCGCAGCGACCCGGAGGTACTGGAAAGGGTTACTTACGGGTTTCGCCGCTCGTGCATGCGCAGATGCGCAAAATGACGTCACACGCATGCGCAGACGCGGCGAATCACAACCGGCGCAGACGCGGGTTGCGTTCTGCTCATGTTGTGAACGGGACTCCGGAACGGATCCCGTTCGCAACCAGAGGTACCACTGTATGCAAAACAGGAGAGCCTGTATAGTATAGTATCTTCTTCTTCTTCTTTTGATATACAACCAGGAACACTATCCATGCCTCTCTTCAAGAGCGTTAGCTATTCTTCTACAGTTCTCCATGGCATGTCATTGTGAACAGGGATTTTAAACTCTGAGAAATATGCAAGATCAGAAGAAAGAAAGACTTCTTTGTGTTGATGTGGTGATTTGTTTATCTCAAGTAAGATAATATTGTTTAAAATAAATGAGATTACCCACCAAAAGCAAGCTCACACCTCTCACTGAGTTTGTATACATACTTAAGGTACATAAGTAAGAGGTTTGTTTATAATTATATTTTAGGAATGATTCATGTTCTTATGCATTGTTTTATCATTTCTAGATGGCCCATGGTCATATTATAAAGTAGTTGGGTTCTGTGTTATAAATGAAGCATGGCTAGGAGTTGTTTCTGTGTTCCAATATATTTCTTATCCATAAAAAATCAGTGTGGTGCAAGCAAATTTTTATTCTGAAAATGTGGCCCAAAGAGAAAAGTTGGAGAACTACTGCATTAGAGAATGGTGCCATTGGCAGACAGGGTTTGCCCTGTGACCCTTCCACATCTTCTTTCAACATGTGGAAGGGTTTGTGTGAATGACCTTTCTAGGGAGAAAGGGAACAGATTTTCTACACTCTGATCTTTAGGATGCTGTCACCAACTTCTCCTGTCTTTGAATCAGCTGATGTATTGTGCTTTCTGATGGGGCCGCACTCTGACCTACATGCTGTTGAGAATGAATACTCTGCTTGACCTGAGGTGCAGGTCATATACTGCTCTTCAGGATTCTTGAACTGATTGGGTAGTATATCGCTTGATAATCATGTTACATTTTCTAATATATTTTGAGTTAGGGTTTAAAGAGAATATCTATATAATTTATTACCACATTAGAAGTAAATGAAATCCATTAGAATCACTGGTACCATAGATAGGTCAAGATGATGATGAAGTTGTTTGCCTGATTTTCTAGAATATTTTAGCTGAATTACACTTTAATTGCCTAATGCAGCAAAAAATCTAGCTAGGTCATGCCCACTAATGGGTAAATTGAAGAGTCTGAACCTTGTAAATAGGTCACACTTTGCTAAAAGTGCAATAATTCTAATTGATAAAATAATGTTTTGCAGAGTGCTTTTCAGTCTCAGAAAAGATCTGGAGGGTACCACAAAGGACATTTGTCCTTCCCTGGTGACTTACAAAATTGACCTCAAAATTTTTTCTTTTTTTAAAAAAGTCTTATAATTTACTTCCAGAAGCTGGAACTGCTAAGTTACTGAGAACGGTTATATGCTTTACTTATTATTTACTCATTGAAACACACCATCATTCAGCATAATATATTAGCTCCTTTCAGAAACTAATATTGGAATGACAATCAAAGAAAAATGTGTTATGTGCAACCCAAATCTCCAAGTGTCAAGAGACTCCAGAGGTGCCAGTGCATATCCAGGACATATTTTTCTTGGAATTAAAGACAGCAGAGACTATGATATCTCTAGGACATATGGTTCATGTGTTTGTTTGTTTGTTTGTTTAATAAAGTGTATATGCTGCTTAATTGTAAAAAAAAAGCTCATTAAAGTGGTTTACAAAAAAGACAAAACAATATAAGTGAGAAAAAGTCACAAACATACTTTAAAACATACAATAGTTAAAACACTAAAACAAATAAAATGACCTCAATCTACACATATATACAACCTGAGCATAGGATGGTGGGGCTCACAGAATTAATATTCACATTGCTTCCCCTTTAGGATTCCAGGAGAGCCCCAAAGTCCGGCAGAGAGCAAGACACACCTCTAGCTCCCATCCAGCTTTGCAGCTCTTTCACACAACAACTCTGTTATTCTCCTCTGTATCGGCCAGGTGTGGGGAGTGAGGAAAAGACCCATCCATTTTTTCTATCACATAGAGCAACTTATTTGGATATGCTAAATTGTGGTATTTAACAAGCCAGTCAACCCTATTACTTTGACCAAGGAACAAGTTTGGCAAGCTTCCTCTTAGACATTCTACCCTCAGGTTGTAGGTTTGGAAAGGGGACCCAGGGTTCCATCCAGATTGATACCCCAAACTCTCAACATTTATATCCCCACCCTGGTCCCTGCAAATTCCTTTAACTGCTGATGCCTCTGTTCCAGTGTCATAAAATGAAACTGTGTCATAAAATGTGTTGAAAACAGTACATTTACCACCAGGAAAGACAAAGAGCTACCTGATCTGAATTTGGGTGTGGGTGTGGGGTGGGTGTGGGTGTAATGGAGGTGCTCCACTAATTTCTGTCCCAAGGTGAAAGTATCTTGGGAACAAAAGAGCATGCCCTTCCCATCCATTGCCAGTAATGGCTCCTTCCCCAAGTTATTCTAGGTAGTTTTTAGCTAAGCTGGTGTTGGTGGAGGACGATGGGTCCTGGCAGAGGGTTACCCAAATTGCTGCCAGTGGAAATGTGCTGAAGAACCATTTTCCACCTGAGGATTAGAAGGATGGCAGAAGAACTGGTCTGCTACAGCGAAGGGAAAGGGAAATCCTATTCCTTCTGTTCCTATGGAGTATATTTTCAGGGATCTGCCAGCTTCCATATTCTACGTCTATGCTGATAACACCAAAACTGAACAAAAACAAGTTTTGTTTTGGCAAGCCTATCTAGACATGCTAACAAGATGTAATATATCTGTTTTTACATTATGCTGATTTTATTTGTATATTGATAATTGCTTTAGATTGCTCTATAGTCACTGCTTAGGGATTATTTGATTAAGCAGTTTATTAAAGATCTGTTGAGTTGCCTACAAGTTATCTGTAGCATCAAACTTGCCAGACCTCTTTGACCAGAGAAAACAGTGGGGCTAATCCTACCCATGACTCTATGGTGCCACCTTCAACTGATTCCATCCTGGACAATCATTCTCCAGAGTTAAAACAAATTTTCTAGTGCTGAGGCATTTGCTGCTGTGGCAGCAGCTTAATATATGGCATTCGGCAGAAGACACATTTTTCCATTTCTCTGAAATCCCCTTTAGACCTCCTCTATATAGTGAAACTTCCTCATAGGCATCCTGAAAATTTAATTAGAATGCCGGCTGCATCCCTTTGTACCCCTCTGCTTTAATATCTCTAAATGACATCTTTTATTAGCTCGGTTAGTGAAACATGACCATGCCCTCCCTGCAATAGGCTGCCCATTCTTAATCAAGACATGCTTCTTTCTTTAGTGTTCCCAACTGATATCTAAAAATAGTGCCCAAGCCTTTCTGTGAAATTGAAGTTAAACTAACTGGTCTATAATCTTCTGGAGCTCCCTCTGGACATCCCTTAATTATGACATTAAACTGGCCAATTTCCAACCTACAGGGTTCCTTCTCAAAATCACATTAACAGAGTGTTAATGGATCTCTCCTAAATTGCCTTTAGCAGTTAGTTTCTCTCTTCCACCCACAGAATCCTTGGACTTGTTTGTCTTTACAGTTTTATTAAAACACCTACAGGCACCTCTGTTACACTTCTTCCCAGTGGAAAAATGTTACATAATTACCTGTGTCCAAAAAAAACCAAAAACAAAAACAAAGGGAAGTCATGGTGACTAAGGAGCCCATCCAGTCCTTTCGCCTTAGGGCTCAAATAGCCCCCCGATTTTAAAAGGTTGGCCAGAACTGAGGGAACTTGCATAAATATTCCACACAATTGTGCCTTATTCAGTGTACTATTTTTTATTCTGTAGTAATGAGATACCCATCATTAGGCATCGTGCTATATATTAACGCGGTGCCCATTGGTCCTTGTCAGTGGAGACTATCAACCAACTCTGTTGGATGGGTCAGACTATGCCATTACGTATACTTTACGTCAAACTGCAGTATCCTTTTTTTGACCATGTGTATGTTTCTGTTCAAATAAATATAAAAAATAGGGAAGACACAAAAATATGAAGAAATAGTGATAATAGAGAAAAAATGAATATTATCCCCTTCTAGTTGAATGAATGGCAGTGCTTCACATATATGAAATAAGTAAATGGGTACAGTCACTAAGTTGGCCGAAACCTTCCCCTCCTCTGGTGACCATGAATGACAGAGGGTTGTTGCTCCTCCTCACACTGACTGGGCAATCCCCACTACAAGCCACAACCAGCCGTGGCAACAATTATGTCATCAAGTTGCATCTCTTCTCTGGACATGCCTTGGCAACAGTACATCCCCATCTTGTCTCCTTGTCCCACACCAATGACTGAGCGCCATGTTTTGCTCTCATCAACTGTGTTGCAGGTACTGGCATGTTTATTTTGCTTCATAACATTAAGTGGGATACCTTGCGCCCCTATTTGAGTAGGCCTGCCGCCTTTGTATCACTGTTGGTGCATATCCTTCTGTTTCCTGTTGTGCTGGGAATAGAATAGAATAGACTGAGCAGAATTTTTGGTTTCTGTAGTTGCCTAACTAGGCAAAGGTAAAGGGACCCCTGACTGTTAGGTCCAGTCGCGGACGACACTGGGACTGCAGCGCTCATCTCGCTTTATTGGCCGAGGGAGCCGGCGTACAGCTTCCGGGTTATGTGGCCAGCATGACTAACCAGAGTAGTGCATAGAAACGCCGTTTACCTTCCCACCAGAGTGGTACCTATTTATCTACTTACACTCTGACGTGCTTTCGAACTGCTAGGTTGGCAGGAGCAGGGACCGAGCAACGGGAGCTCACCCCGTCGCAGGGATTCGAACCACCGACCTTCTGATCGGCAAGCCCTAGGCTCAGTGGTTTAGACCACAGCGCCACCCGTGTCCCACAGTTGCCTAACTAGCATGCTTCAATAGGTTATAAGAAGCCTATACAGTCGTACCTTGGCTCCCAAACGCCTTGGGAGTCAAACGTTCCGGCTCCTGAACGTTCGAAAACCGGAAGTGAGTATTCCGGTTTTCAAACTATTTTTGGAAGCCAAATGTCCGGTGTGGCTTCCGCTATTGTTTCTGGCACGCCTGCACAATCAGAAACCAGTTGGAAGCCGCGCCTTGGTTTCCGAACATTTTGGAAGTCGAATGGTCTTCTGAAACAGATTCCGTTCGACTTCTGAGGTACAACTGTACTAGTTCGTTAACCAGTGTTACCAGGCTTGCTTGGGACACAGGTCTCTCTATACATGTATTTCTGTAACTGCTTCTACATATTTGGGGAATAATCTTTTTGGAACATGATTTACTGGAGGGAATTTAGCTCAGATATGCTAAGGGAACAATTTCCCACTGTGACCATGGCACTTTTCTGCTTTCATTCTGTCTGAGACCCATTTAAACAACCTGATACGGTGAAATTCTGGACTGTACCACTTCAGTTTACATGTGTGTGTGTTTTCATATCTTTATATGTTCCCTCCAGTAAAAAGTTACCTGATATAGAAAGTGAACAGATCAGGGAGGAGGATTTCTTTTTGATGTCCTACTTTATTACCTTCAGGTAGATCTGCATGTGTGTGTATATCTATATCTCTCTATCTCTATATCTGATGGGAGCATTTATGACCCTACCCACTGGCAATCTGCAGTGGCACAGCCAACAACTTTATTTGCACAACTCCTAGTCTACAGATAAGTATCTAGAATACTTGATTAGACAGAGTATTTCTAGTGTTGGCAGCAATAAATCTCAAGAACTCACCTGTCGAGTTCTCCCATGGTTACTTATTCTTACAAATGCCCTTGTCCCCAGTCATGATGATCTTGGGACATTACAACCACAGTAAATGCAACTATTTAAAACTCCATATTGCCTTCCCCGTGCATTTATCTCACTTATATAAATTTAATTGTGTGACAATAATGGCAGTAATGCGATGCATTAAAAGCAATGCAACTTCTTCCTAAAAACATAGAAGTCTGTTTGGGTATTTTGTTTGTTTGATTCACAAGTAGATAATAAATTGACATGTCTGATCTTATTTGGGGTAATTTGTTTACAGCATAATGGATTTTGACAAGGCCAGTTTTCTGCAGCTTTGCTTCAAAAATGACTCAAATTTTCCCCATGTTCAGAACCAAAGGCCTTTCCTTATAGAATTTTATCAACTTTTTTTTATTAAATGGGGTTAAATGATACAAAGCGGTAATTCAGGCTTTCTAGGAGGAGTAACCTCAAGCTTCCCAGAAAGAGTAAGATGCATTATTCATTTATTTATTTATTTCAAAAATGTGTAAGCTGCTCGTCATCCTAAAATGAATTTCAGAAATTAAAAATCTACCAAACATATCCAGAGTTTTAATAGGAGTAACTACTTCCTCAAAACTGTCTTGCTTTAACATTATTAGGTAAATATAAGTTGCCATTTAAAGTGACAGTAGCCAATTTTCAAAGCTATTCTCATTTGAAGATGTTGTTGTTTAGTCGTTTAGTCATGTCCGACTCTTCGTGACCCCATGGATAAGAGCACGCCAGGCACTTCTGTCTTCCACTGCCTCCTGCAGTTTGGTCAAACTCATGCTGGTAGCTTCGAGAACACTATCCAACCATCTCGTCCTCTGTCGTCTCCTTCTCCTTGTGCCCTCCTTCTTTCCCAACATCAGGGTCTTTTCCAGGGACCCTGGACCCAACATCAGGGACTTTTCTTTTCTCATGAGGTGGCCAAAGTATTGGAGCCTCAGCTTCAGGATCTGTCCTTCCAGTGAGCACTGAGGGCTGATTTCCTTAAGAATGGATAGGTTTGTTCTTCTTGCAGTCCATGGGACTCTCAAGAGTCTCCTCCAGCACCATAATTCAAAAGCATCAATTCTTCGGCGATCAGCCTTCTTTATGGTCCAGCTCTCACTTCCATACATCACTACTGGGAAAACCATAGCTTTTACTATACAGACCTTTGTTGGCAAGGTGATTCTCTACTTTTTAAGATGCTGCCTAGGTAAACAACAACCCCTTCATGGATCACTGCCTTGCCGTGGTGAAGGGGCTTGAATAACTCAGAGAAGCTATGAACTATGTCGAGCAGGGCACCCAAGATGAACAGGTCATAGTGGAGAGTTTTGACCAAACGTGATCCACCTGGAGGAGGAACCGGCAAGCCACTCCAGTATCCCTGCCAAGAAAACTCCATGGACAAAGACAACAGGCATTTGAAGATACAGTACCATATTAAAGTAACTAGTGTTAGGCGGCTGCAGGCAACTCCCACAGCTGGTTGCCAGGCACGTACAAAGGCATGGAAAAGTTTCTTACTGGCTGCTTTTTATTCAATATTTACAGCCTCTTGGGACAAATGGCATTGTCACAAGTAAATCTACCCCCCCCCCTTCTCTCCCACTTCCTCATTCATCATCAGCATCACCTCCTCTATGGGTGCCACTAACTGCCCTCTGCTTCAAACTCTTTGCTCTCCTACTTTTAAGGCTTGTTGGGTTCTGGGAGATGGTGGGTCTGGAATGCTTTCTAATGATAACGTGTCAGCCAGCTACTGCTCCAGCTCTGCCTGTGCTTCCTCTCCCATGATTTCCCAACTTCCCCCCTCATCTTTCTCTGAGCTGTGACCTCCCTCAGACCCCTGTTGTAATTCTGAAATGTCTTCCTCTTCTCTGGAAGGGTCAGGCTGGGGAGGCGGTCTCCACTATTCCTCCTCTGCCCAGTCCCTGACAACTAGATAAACTTATTGTGGATCTTGAAACAAATGTTAATATCTTTAATTTAATACAGGAACTGCATCTGACTAGCTTTGTACCACACACCTGTACCCCATAGCTTCCAGCTTTTGGCAAATTAAGAGTCCAGATGGAATAAGGAAAATGGGATGGTGGCAGTGGCCCAGGGGTAGGGTGGAAATTGGGTTTTCGTGCCACAAGAGGTCCAGAGGGTGACAACATGAGAACAGGCCTTTTCTGCGATGGCTCCCTGCTTGTGGAATGCTCTTTCGAGGAAGACTTGCCTAGCACCTTTGTTACATATCTTCAGGTGGCAGGTGAAAACATTTCTCTTCAACTGGGCCTTTGGCTGATTAACATTCAATGGCCTTTTAAATATGTTTGGGGGGGATTATTGATTTGATTTAGTTTTATCTTATTATGTATTTTGTGTTTTCATATTTTTATGTTGTGAACTGCCCTATGATATTTGGATAAAGGGCGTTAAACAAATTTTACAATAATACCACCACCACCACTATAAAGTATGGGGGAAGAACCCTTCACACACACAATTCATGGATATCTGTAGGCTTGTTGACAACAATGTGATAGAGGGATGCTGCCAAGGATTGTGCCTTCACTCTTTCCCTGCTGATAGCAATAATTCCTGAATAGCATTGCTCCCACCCATACTCATATCTTCCTCTTCCTCTTCCTCTTCCTCTTCCTCTCCCTCTCCCTCCCCCCCCTCTGTGTAGGCAGGCAGGCAGGTAGGCATTAATTACTGTTTTCCTAAAACCCACCATTAAACAAAGAAAGAAAAATGAGAAGAAACAAGTGGGAGGAGAAGCTGGCATTGAGACAACAGAGATTACTGAAAGTGCAGATCATGGGCTACTCATCACTACTTCCCTGGCCTTGATCAACAGGAATCAATAAAACAGGATGAAGCTATATAGAAGAAGCTTTCAAATAACGTTGGAAAGAACCTTTGCTGAATGGAAGTGGTTGGACATTATCAAAGGATATTTGTCAAAGAAAAGGGCATTGCTTTATCATACAATGGTATATGTCAGGGAACTGCCATCGGAGCTAGAGGCGGAGGGAAGGCTCCAGAGGGATGCAGGAGAGGGTCCCAGTAGGGAGAGAGGCAGCCCATCTGCTGGGGAAGGAAATCAGCGTAACACCAGTGGAGAAGGGGGGCAGATGGGGGGATCGGAGAGGAGGCTCCAAGACTCCTCGCCGGAGACCAGCGGAGAGAGTACGGGTACTCCACTGCCCACACCCTCCCTGCGCAGAAGACATCCGCACAGGGAGAGTAGGAGGAGACTTGGCGTCAAACAACTTTTATGCTGGAAAAGGTTCAAGAAACGCCCACTGATGGATTCTGCCAGCGACTGAGACAGTCACGATGCTGGAGGCTGTTCAGTCAGAAAGGGTTTAACCAGGTAACCTCGCCAGCAGTGGCGGCAACTTACGCACGAGCAACCCCTACATCCATTACAGCAATCCATCAGTCACCGACGTTGCTTGTGCGCAGCTCCAGAGAGGCAGCACCATGAGCCAGACCAGAGGAGCCGGAGAGACGGAGCAAGCAGCTGCAGTCCAAGGTCTGGTAGAGAGAAACCAAGATTTGGAACAGCATGTAGCTCTCCTGACGGCGCGGCTGGACGAAAGACGAGCTCAGGATGCTCAGGTCAGACCCACCCCCATCGCAAGGAAGGTACCGGGGCTGGTACACAAGTTTGGGGGGAAACCCCAGGACTACAATGCGTTCCGAACGGAAATAGAGTACGCTTTGGAACTGCAGCATGATGACTTTGTTAACGATGAGCAAAGGGTAGCCTACATTGTGGGGCATCTGGAGGATGGGGCAAGAGAATGGATCAGGCCCCTTATGGCGATGCAAAATCATGCCTTGAAGGACCTTAAGAAATTCTTTCAGGCGATGGATGCGATGTATTCCAGTGAAGTCCAGCAAAGTGTGACTCGGTGAGAACTGATGGGGTGCAAGCAGGGGAGCCAGTCAGTTAGAGACTACTGGTCGCGCTTTGCAATGTTGATCCACCGTCTCGGGTGGGATCTGGACTCTGAACCTATTCAAATGTTGTTTGAGGAGGGGTTGTCCCCAACGGTGAAGGACGAGCTGTCCCGCGTGCCCCGCCCACAGTTGATGGATCAGCTGACCAAGGCTGTGCTTGCGATTGGAGTGCGGCAGGAAGCGCGGGCTCAGGAGAAACGCGAAGTGAGAGGGGAACGTTGCCATGACTACCACATTCCTGAAATACCGAGACAGCTTTCCCAGGAGGCTGAGCCAATGGAAATAGATGGCGCGCGAGAGAGAGAGGTTTCAAACTCCAGTGAAGGTCGCAAGAGAGAGGGGAAGGATTGGAAAACCACCAAGAAGTGTTTCCTCTGCCAACGGCCAGGACATTTTGCAAGGGTCTGCCCTCAAAGAAAGGCCTGGCAAGGGATGGTGGGGGCTGCTGGCTGTGAGGAGAAGGGGGATGAAGGGCAGGCGCAGGGAAACGACAAAGCCTGGCTGCCAACCAGCGGGGCCAGCAGCCAGGCCAGCAACCAATAGAAGTGCCCCAGCCTGACCCCCCCAGGGCAGCGATAGCTATAGCAGTGGTGCTAGAACTCCCGAATGGGCACCCAGTCAAGGTTGAGGGGCTGCTGGATTCGGGCAGCTCCTGCAATTTCTTCAGCAGGGACTTCGCTTTGGAGCACCAAATACACTTGCTACCCCTGGATTTTCCCTTGCAAGTGACCACCATCGATGGCAGGGAACTTCTGGGAAGGGAAGTGACACACCAGACCCCACCAATGCGAATGAGGGTTTCCAGGCACACGGAGACCATTGCCTTTCACGTGGCCACACTGGCAGGACCCCCAATAATACTGGGAATGAGCTGGCTGGCACTGCATGATCCAGTAGTGTCATGGCATCAGCGGTCAGTCACCTTTGGGTCAGCTTACTGTTTGGAACACTGTCTGGGGGGGAAACCCCAAGAATGACAGTGGCCAGGGTGGCTGGGCTGGCGGTGGAAACAAAGGGAGAGGTGCCACCACTATACGCTGACCTAAAGGAAGTCTTCAGCGAGAAGGAGGCGGACAGACTACCCCCCCATAGGCCCTTTGACTGCCAAATCAACTTAATCCCAGGGGCTCAGCTGCCTGTGGGTAAGCTGTATGCCATGTCGGACCGGGAGATGCAGGAGTTACGGCAGTTTATCGACAAGAACCTGAAGAGGGGGTTCATAAGGGAATCAAAGGCGGTGGGGGGCAGTCCGGTGTTCTTTGTGGACAAAAAAGGGACTAACCAGCCCAGATTAGTCGTAGATTATCGGGCATTAAACCTGGTATCAGAACCCGTGACCTTCCCAATGCCCAGGATTGACGACATTTTAACACGGGTGAGGCAGGGGAAAATTTTTACCAAGCTGGACCTCAGGGGAGCGTACAATTTGATCAGGGTAAGGGAGGGGGACGAATGGAAAACCACCATGTTCACCCCCCTGGGGGCTTTTGAGTACTTAGTCATGCCATTTGGATTACAATTGGGCTCCGCCTGCTTTCAAGCATTCACGCACCATGTGTTGGGGCCCCTGCTGTACAAGAACTGCGTAGGCTTCTTGGACGACGTCTTAATCTATTCAGACAATGAGAAGCAACATGTCAGAGACGTCAGGGAAGTACTAAAGAGGCTGCAGAAGCACCAGTTGTGGGTCAAGCTGGAAAAATGCCAATTTCACACCAGAGAGGTCGAGTTTCTGGGGTGCAAGTTGTCAGACAAGGGACTAGCTATGGACCCAAGCAAGGTGCAGGCGGTGCTGGAATGGAAGGCCCCCAAAACCCGGAAGGATGTGCAGAGATTCCTAGGGTTCAGCAACTTCTACAGGAAGTTCATCAAGAACTTCGCCCACTTGACGGCGCCCATCACAGATTGTCTCAGTAGCAAAAGGAAGTTCGCCTGGACAGAAAGTGCCCAGCAATCCTTTGAAAGACTGAAGAAGGCGTTCGCTTCGGAAGAGCAGCTCCTGCACGTTAATCTGCAGAAGCCCATGAGGCTAGAGACTGACGCGTCCAACCGAGCCATTGGGGCGGTACTTTTGCAGCCGGGGGGGGGGGCAAGCAGGACTGGAAGCCGTGTGCCTTTTTCTCAAGGAAGCTGAGCAAGTCGGAGCAAAACTATACGGTGTATGACCGCGAACTGCTGGCGATCTATGCGGCATTTCGCCGATGGAGACATCTGTTAATAGGGGCGCAGCACAAGAACCAGGTTTGTACTGATTACAAGAACTTGGAATACTGGAGGACCGCGCGAGTACTCAAGCAGAGACAGATTCGATGGGCACAGGAGTTCTTCAAGTTTTCCTTCGAGATCCGATACGTGCCGGGAGAGGAAAACGTAAGAGCAGATGCTTTCTCCCGGAAACCGGAGTACATGGAAGGAGAGGGACCGCCGGAGATCCGACACGTTATCCCCGAGGACCGATGGGTGTGTGGCGGAGCCTTGGTTGGGAAACGAGAACTGGCCGGGCTGACTAGAAATGACGTGTTCGCTCAAACTAAAATCAGGGAACTCCGAGACGGGAGGGAAAACCATGGAGGGTTCGAGGAAAAGGAAGGGGTGCTGTACTATAAGGGGGCGCTGTATGTACCGGGGGAGACCTTGAGGGGGATGGTACTCAAACAACTCCATGACAACCCTACAGCTGGGCACTTTGGACAGCACAAAACCATGCTGCTTGTCACCAGGCAGTTCTGGTGGCCAAGGGTGAGGGAAGATGTACGGGAATATGTACGGGGGTGCGACCGCTGCCAAAGGGCAAAGGGGGAGAGGGCTGCACCCGTAGGGTTACTGGAACCCTTACCCACGCCGGGAAGACCCTGGGAGGTGGTGTCCATTGATTTTATGACAGATTTGCCCAAGTCAAGGGGGAAGACAGCAGTCATGGTAGTAGTTGATCTCCTGACGAAGATGTGCCATTTCATAGCTTGCTCACATGCGGTGACGGCAGAGGATGTTGGGTGTAGTGAAGGGTTAAACTTCTGTGTCTCGAGGCTGAGAGGAGGCGCTTACAAGGGAAGTAAGCCAGGACGTGACGAAAGCAGCTTGGAATGCTGTGAGCTGAGTGAAAAGTGAAAGCAGTTTTAGTTACGCAGCTGCAAGCTGAGAGAGAAGGACGCAAAATGCAGCTTGAATCAGATGGTGTTTATGAATTGTAAATATGCTACTTTTGAGCAAATAAAGTGCTACTAGGAAAGAAGAAACGTGTGGGACTTCTTTTACTGCCCTTTCAACACGGACGCTGTGCAATTCTGCTAATTGCTTTACGACCTCCAGAGGCACGCAGGGGGAAGTGTGCTGGACGCCAAGAATAAAGCAATAAATCTACCTAACATGGTTATGGGGGAAGGAACCCAGCCAGGTTGTTTGTGGATCACATCTTCAGGCTGCATGGGGCTCCCTCGAGGGTCATCTCAGATCGCGGGAAACAATTTACTTCCCGTTTCTGGAGGAAGCTCATGAGCTTGTTGCAGGTCGAGGTGGGCTTCTTGACGGCACGCCACCCGGAAAGCAACGGGCAAGCAGGAAGAGCGAACAGTATACTCCAGCAATACCTACGCTGCTACGTCAGCAAGAGACAGAACGATTGGGTAGAGAAACTAGCGCTGGCTGAATTTGCATACAATAACGCTGAACATGTGTCTACAGGAATGAGCCCGTTCATGGCCAATTATGGGTGTCACCCCAGGGCCTTCCCGGGGAGCGGGGAGGAAGGATGGAGTGTATCTGCGGCAGAGCAGTTTGTGGAAGAAATGGAGGCCTTGCACCAGCAACTCAAGATGAACTTGGAGCGGGCCAAGGAAGTTTACAAGAGGCAGGCAGACAAGCACCGTCGGGAGGGGGAGGCCATACGGGTGGGAGACCGGGTGTGGTTGTCAACCCAAGGGTTACCCCTAAAGGGAGGGTGCAAGAAGTTGCAGCCAAGGCAGCTGGGACCTTTTGAGGTAACACAGCAGGTGAATCCTGTGGCATTCAAGCTCAAGTTGCCTGACAGCATGAAGATACATCCGGTGTTCCATAGGTCCCTACTCTCACCGTACAGGGAGGGGCGGGAATTTCTGGGGCGGGAGGGAGGAGTCACCACCCACCCGCGGGTAGAGGAGAGGGAACACCACAACCAAGCCACGGAAATACTCGATTCAAGGTGGCGAGGGCGCCAGGTGGAGTACTTGGTGGCTTGGGAGGGAGAACCCGAGTCAGAAAACACGTGGGTCCCCGCTGAGGCGATCAATGACGGGTATCTAGTGGAAGAATTCCACAGCCTGTTCCCAGATAAACCGAAACCACTAGCGAGATTCTGGGAGGAAGAATTTGGAACCACAGACGACGAAGAGGACTTTGTGGGTTTTCCGGCCTCCGAAGAGGAGGGAGGGGAGGTGTCAGAGAGAGAAGAATCAGACTGGGAGGCCCACCCCGCGGGAAGATATCGGAGTGGGTGGGAAGTGGCTTTTGAATCCTCAGAGGATAGCGACAGCACCTTCAGGGGCTTCCCCGCATCGTTGGCCGAGGAAAGGGACGAGGTTGGATCTGAAGGTCGGGCCGGGGGCGGAGGGGGTCCTGGGGGGGAGGTGGATGTCAGGGAACTGCCATCGGAGCTAGAGGCGGAGGGAAGGCTCCAGAGGGATGCAGGAGAGGGTCCCAGTAGGGAGAGAGGCAGCCCATCTGCTGGGGAAGGAAATCAGCGTAACACCAGTGGAGAAGGGGGGCAGATGGGGGGATCGGAGAGGAGGCTCCAAGACTCCTCGCCGGAGACCAGCGGAGAGAGTACGGGTACTCCACTGCCCACACCCTCCCTGCGCAGAAGACATCCGCACAGGGAGAGTAGGAGGAGACTTGGCGTCAAACAACTTTTATGCTGGAAAAGGTTCAAGAAACGCCCACTGACGGATTCTGCCAGCGACTGAGACAGTCACGATGCTGGAGGCTGTTCAGTCAGAAAGGGTTTAACCAGGTAACCTTGCCAGCAGTGGCGGCAACTTACGCACGAGCAACCCCTAAATCCATTACAGTATATTAGGTGCGGTGTGGAATTTCTCTTTTAATTCTCTGTCCACCTCATTTCAAAAGTGCAATGCTTGTGTGTTGAGGAAAAGGGACCTTGGGCCATATTATGTGGCCATGCTACCAAAGTCACATAACCTCTTTAATGCCTGTCGTGTAAATCATGAAATGCAATGGGAATCTTCACATGTTTGTGGAGGATTCCTGTGCCGTTTAGAAATAAAGGCTATCAGGCTTCTCAATGTTGCAGAGAACCCTCACTTCTAGAGGAGTCCTCCTGCTGTAGAGTATTGTAAACATGACTGTGTTAGGATATAGTTCTGCTCCACCTTAAAAGGATCAGGCATGACTGTTGTGTGTCACATGCCTGTTTACTTCCAGCACAGTCTGCTGGGAACTTCCGTTTGTATATTGCTTTTGCTTTTTCCTGTTTTGCTTGGACACGAAGGGAAGCAGACATATTTTTCCATTGTCCTGCTGTACAATAAATGCTGTAAATATGCATACACATGTCTCTGTCTGCTACTTCTGCTGCAAAGAGTTTTATCTCTGCTGGCTTGCGTGCTTAAGCTTCTGAAGGCTTCTGAGGCTTGAGTCACAGTTTTGATGCTGTTCCGAGAACCGGAGTTTCGCTCGGCTGCCGACCAGTAGCTGGAGCCAGCTGGGGGCCTGTTAGACACCCCTGTCTCCCAGCAGCATCCCAACAGACTGCAGTAGTGGGGGCAGGAGAAGCCAGACCCTGGGAGTGGGAGGAAACTCTTTTCAACATGCTTTCCCTCTATATGTGACTAATGCATTAAGAAGGCTCAAGCCTCAGCTACAGAAACGGGCTCTACTGTGGAAGCATCTTACCCCTACCTGTTCCAAGTCCAGGTCTGTAGCCACTGTACCGCAACTGTCAGTCAACTAGCGATCTCTCAGATAAATCTGTGGTCAGTACATAACTGAAATATAAGAAATTGCCTTATGCTGATGCAGATGATCTTACTGTTGTCTCACTCTTACACTTTTTCAGCTCTCTTCTTGATGGCATTCAACTAGAGTTTCTAGGGATTACATCTGGGTGAAACACATGCTCTAGCACCCAGTCATGCCCTCTTTGATATGCATGTCTCTTAACATTTCAAAACACTCCAGCAGGGTGTTCTTAGGATAAATACAAATGTTGCAGTGTTATATAGCAGCTACAAATTTGACTGAAAACTAAACCAGTGATTCTCTTTCTGCTCCACGCACCAATGAGCTGAATGGATATGATTTTTACCCAACATTTGAATCTGATTGAAATAGATGAAATGAATTATTCACAGATTGCACTTAAGAGATAAATGCCAAAAGGTCAAAAGTCTCTTAGAGTATTTCAGCACTATTCCCTTTAAAGGATGGTTGTTCCTCCCCTGAAGACCACGCTTTGAGTTTTAAACAGGAAGTATCAGCAAAGCGTTGGCGTTTCTATTATCACTTGGGATTTTGAAGAATTCTGGTGGAATTAGCATCCCAGCTGTTATTGAGTTTTCTTCCAGCACATTAATCCTGATGGTAGCTTTCAAATCCGAAACTCTGAATGAGTCCTATTGATTTCAATGGCATTATTCCAGAGTAAGCAGTCTGAGGACTGTGATTATGACTCTTGGCTCCATAGAACATCTGGAAGATAGAATCTTTTGACTCATTTGTATGCAGTCATAAAAGCATTTATAAGAAGCTCTCTCATAAATGTGCTGTTATGGTCTAAAGAAAGTTTGTGAAGATTCGTCAGGGGGCTTGCTTACAGATAAATCTGTCCACAAGAGGGCGCACATAGAAAAAATATTCTGTGAAGGCAGTGCATAGTGATAGTGTCCTCACTTCGCCCCAAATCACTGTTAGAAAACAGTGTAATATGCAGGTTACTGGATCCTACCTTCTCAGAGCACAGGGCTAGGTTAACTTTGCTCCAAGATTCATTAGATCTTAATAAAAACACTGGTTCAACCATGTATGCAGCTGACAATTTTATTGGCATGGATGCATCCTTCTTCCTGGCACATGAAGGCCACTGAATAGTCTGGGAGCTTTCCAAAATATCTGTGGTTTATCATTTTTTCATTGCACTGTGCCCCCCCCCGCTCCCCCCCTTGACACAGCATTTTTCAATTGGCCTCTTTTCATGAATATGATTCTAGCTTGAACTCCTTTTTAGCTAGGGGTGGCAAGCTCACTGTCACTTAACTGGCTACAAAGTTGCATTATCCACATTTTAAATATATATATAAAAAGGTGGTGCAAAAAGCTTTCTTTCATTTCTTAAGCTTCACTATTGTCTACATTCTAACTAACTGAGCTGCTGTTTCTTTTAGTCTGTCATGTTAGTTTAAACAACTGTATGTCTCTTCTGGTGTTAGGCATCTATTACTGCCATTTTGGACCTCTCAAGCAATGATAACCAAATTACTTGAAGGGCATTACTGCTCTATGAGGTGTGTGTTACCCCAATTTTTAAATTGGTTTTTAATTAATTATCTCCACCTTTTTGCAGTTTTGACTTTTATTCATTAGAGACAGCCTAGGGGTCATTATGATATGGTCATTTTCTTCCCACAAATCTCTTTGTCTCTCAAACACACATTCACGCAAACCATGTGTTTTGCAATTGAGCTAAATTGAATTTAACTTGCCTTTAAGCTTGAAGCCCTGGCCTCAACACAGTGTCCATGACCCAGAGAAAACCCAGATACACCCAACCCTTTTCAATTAATGGTTCTTTCCTGTGCAAAGGTACAAGTCATTGTGGTGTAGTGGTGAGAATGTCAGGCTGAGGTTGAGGAGAGCCACCCAGCCTTGAAGCACACTGGGCGACTTTGGGTCAGCCACTACAGTGGAACCTCGGTTTTCGAGCGTAATCCATTCCGGAAGTCCGTTTGACTTCCGAAACGTTTGAGTGAAGGGCTGTCAGGAAAGTGAATGGTGAAAATGGAAAAACGTGTCACAGAAGCCATTCAACTTCTGATGCATGTTCGAAAACAGAAGCATTCACTTCCGGGTTTTTGGCGTTCAGCTTCTGAATCATTCGGCAGCTGAGACGTTCGAAAATGGAGGTTTGACTGTTTCTGGCTTGTATTAGAGAACTGATGCAGCATGTGGTACATCATTTCTAAAGTTTTCAATAATAAATTACCTTAAACTCAAGTCTTCTCTCTGAATTGATTAGTTTTACTGATGGGTGGGATGCAGTGAAGTCCCAGGTAAGCCCATATATTATTTTCCTTTGCAGTTCTATTTCATTACCATTATTGTGTTTGTATAGTTCATGATATTATGAGTTTAAAGATTTCCATTTTCTGAAAGAAGCCTTCTTACCTCTCATACTTTCCTTGACTTTGCTCTGCTCATTAACCATGCTGGCATCCTCTTGGCTTTAGCAGTACCTTTCCTGTTTGCAGTATACATTCTACCTGAACTTCCATTATTGCAGACAATAGTACTCTGATCATGTGTCTATTACTATTTTAGAATTCATGATACTAATATTTGCTATGATACTCCAGAAAACAGCAATATGATTGTTATGCTATATGATTTGTCTTCTCATTTTGTATTTTTATGTTGTAAACCACCATATGATCTTCAGCTGAAGGGCAGTATACAATTTATGTAAATAAATAAATAAATATTAATAATAATAGATTGCCTAGATTTCTAAGGGCTGATTCAGGGTGTGTGTGTGTATGTATTTATACTTGTTTAAGCTTAACTCTCAACTGAACATGTGAATTGCCTCCTTTGAAAAGTATGGTGTTTGAAATAATGTGACATTCATCAAAGAAAATGAGAAAGCCAGTTGCACATATAGCAATTTTAATCCATTCCATTTTAAATACCACAATAAATTTAATTTTCACAATAAATTAAATAGCCATATTCAGTTTACAAAATAGAATTACTTAGTGTGAAACCAGTATTTACAAACAATATACATTATGTACAGCAGGTTTCTCTTTGTCAACGTACAAGTATAGAAGGGGGAAAAAAGACTTCCTTTTCGACACATGATTGACATGCTACAAGTGCCAAGATGATCCATACAATAAAAACAATAGTGCAAACTCACCACAGGAAATTTGAAACAATGTTGATTGCATGAGAGAATATCTTTTCAAACAATAGGAAAAGAGTTCCAGTAGAACTCAGCATTACAAGGGATATATTTACACTGCAAACTTGTATTGGTTTTTTGCCAGTTTAATTAGTATGGTCCACCCCACCCCAATAAAAAATCCTGGAAATAGTAGTCAGGTGAGAATTCTGTATTACAGATTCCCTGCCCCTGGTCAAAGAAGCATAGTTACTTTGAAAGAGTGACTGTTAAACCAATATAAGCCTGAAGCATAGATTTACACCTTTAAAGGGTCAATATTCTTTTAGCAATATGTATCCATAATAGCCCATCTTAGACCTTTCAATGAAATTCTTGCAATGAATTCTACCATAATATTCTGCCTTTCTCTCTAGATATGTTTGGTATTAAATTTTACGGAGCAAATAGAGTACTGACCCTTTGAACTGAGTAGCTGAGTTAATTCCTTTAAATGACACCTTCTCATTTAATTGTATAGCATAAAACGATGCAATTATGCAGAGAGTAAATTTTATGTTATTCACTGCTCTGTAGAAAATTGATCCCACCTTATATTTGGTCACACACTGCATATATACAAGTATGCATGAAAAAGGGTTACTTTGATAGCTGTGTATACGAAAAGTGCATATTTTTTACTCTAATAGAGACACGGTGGCATATCTCCAGGTGCAACACACAGTGTTGTATGAAATTTACTTTAGGGCCAGTTAAATGTCCTCCCTGTGATCTGGTAAAATTTCTGATTAAAAGGGTGAAAGAACTTGCGCAATTTGGTAATGACAGAGGAGTCCACCTCCGGATGGATGCGTCCTTTGCTTCCCGCCAGGCACTTGTTAAAGACAATGTTAAACCGCAAGCAATAAAACCCTCTGGTGGCATTGAAATATAAATTATATTGACTTATCCTTGGAGGAAGATTTAAGAACTTCTCTACCAGCTGGAGTTCTGGCAGTGGTTCTGTAATGAGACGATCGCCATCGACAATATGAAACTGCTCTATGGGAAAGTATTTTAACCACCTCTCCAAATGTTTTGTGTAGATGCTCGTTCTTACTGCCTTGTATTTAGTGTTCACCTCACAGGTATTAGGATCAATGGCCAGCTTTTCAAATTTGTAGTAGGTTTTGTTTTTCCTTTCTTTTCCCTCCAGCACCTGAGTGTAATCAGAAATAGCTCTTGTTGTGGGTTCCCTGACAATGATCAGCAATTTGATGGAGGAGTTCATTTTATAAATCCTTTCAGGTACCTCCTCTGTGATAAAGTATGCTGGACTTTTCTCAATGGTTATCTGATGAGGATAAGAAAATGGCATTTTTTTCCTGTACCACTCGATGCCCTTGGCGTAGTTCTCATCGTTATCAAAGAAGTGGATTTCTTGAGAAGCTTTGACCACTGCTGGGTGGAGGTTCAGCATTTCCAGCAGCGCCCGAGTTCCACCCTTCCTCACCCCAATTATTATGGCCTTGGGAATCTGTTGGACCAAACTGTGAAGTCGAATTTGCTCCTTGCTGGCATTGCCCTTCCGGAACTCATGTAGCAACCCACGCTTAAACTGTAGCGCTCGGAGTGGAATTTCATCTTGGCCATGGAGTCCAAATCGACCATCGATAGGGCATATGGGCTGCAGTCTGCGATTCAAAAAAGAGGCGAAATAGGAGTTACTAACAGTGAAATCTTACACAACTGCTCAGAAGTTAATGGTGCTTTCTCTTAGGTGAGTGGATATTGGATTTCAACATAAAGGTAACAAGAGACATCATTTATGCAACTGAGATGACTTGCAACAGCCCTATTAACTTGCCCAGATGTAGACAATTGTTATCATGGTAAGAGCTGAATTGACAGTAAACTAGATGGCAGTAGAACAGATAACACACAAAACAGTTCACCATGCCATTGCTTCATCCACTCCAGGAAGCGTCACACTGATACACACTGTGTTTCCGATGAAGCATGTAGTTGCCACTGCTTATATGTATGTATGGGATTGATGCATGCAAGCTTTTTACAGTGTTCCCACAACTTCAATACCATCGAAAGGTTAGCCCATTTTCTCTCTCTCCTTTAATCTGGATTTAACTCTTCTGTGGAAAATATGATGCATTGAAAATCCTTGTTGTCAATCTTGGCATCTGAAAGGCCTGTTTGCCGTAATCTGGTAACATCTTCAATCAGGAGCTTGTGCCTTCATGATACACATTAAACTGTATGCTTGTTGTGTATACCCACATGCACAGTTTTAAGCCTACACTGGAATCTAAGTACTGTACCTTACTACATAAATGGAAGCCACTTCTGATTGAACAAGGCAGCGTTGCTGATTTTCTTCTCCACCTCTGCCTATTGCCTGGAATTTAAATGCTCCTACTGGAATTTTTGTTCTTAGAACAACCCCCCGCTCCTCCAAAAAGGAAATGGTTTTTTGAAATGAACTTCTAAGGAAATCAATGCTAGAAGAATTTTGAGCAACTGCTTGTGTCCTTGTGAACCAAAAGAGGTATCTAGAGCAACCCTTTCAGAGAGGATAGCCATTCCTTGCATGAAATACGTGAATGGAAACTTTGGTGTAAGTGGGCAGTATTTTCAACACACAACTGCAGCCTGTACATAAAATGGATGCAAAGGGATCATTGCATGTCTGAAGGCAGTTGACCCATGTGGTGAGCCAAAGGACTGTGATTTAGAGCACCTCCTTGAGCAATGAGCAGTAGTATCAGCTTCTGTACCTCCTAGACAGGAAGGGCTATAAAAGACTTCCTGTTTGGGCTAAGGCTTTGCCTGAGCAGCAACGGGCTTTGGCATATATTTGTGTGTCATTTTGCTCTGACTCTGTAGCACAACTCCTTCCTCCAGCTTCTCTGACTGTTGTCTACTCCCAGGTTCTGACACCACAGCAGCAATCACTTTTAATAGCTCCAGGAAGTGGGGAAAGAAAAGCAGCAACCATGAGTGAATCCCAAGATGTTAGTTTTCCTACACTTAGAATGATGAGACTGCAGATCAAGGAGCTTGCAGGGCAGCAGTTGAAGAAGGAGCAAAAAGGGTTTTCTTGTGTGTGTGTGTTTCTTTGTGGCTGATTAGCTGCTCTCCCTGTGCAAAGGTCAGAGGGGGCAGGGTTTCTGTTGAGGCAGGTGATTAGCTGTGGGAGGAGCTTATCAGAGCTTGCAGGGCAGCGGCGCGCACAGTTTGATCCATCTTTTAGATTTAGGAGAGCTAGTCTCAAACGTTTGTTGGGGGAGACCTAGGTTTTTTTTGTGGGGGGAGTTATTTGTCCTGTCTTTACCCTTTTTTTTTTTTTTTTTTTTGATGGAGGACCGCTGTAGCCACCCCCAACGACACGTTCTCAAGATGGAGGGGGAGGGGACAGCTGCAGTCACCTGCGGTTCCTGTGCAATGTTTGCCATCTTGCCAAAGGTTGCAGGCAGCTTTACCTGCAGCAATTGCATGTTGATTGCCCTCTTAAAAGACAAAGTCCAGCAACTGGAGGAACGTGTAGCTACACTCCAAAGAATTAGAGAGCTGGAGCTCTTCTTGGAAGCAACAGAGCACACCGTCTCCACCAAGGAGGTGACAGGGGACTCCCCTGAGAAGGAGGCTAGTTCACCAACACAGGAGCCAGATATATGGAGAAACGTGACTCAAAGAAGTAGGAGGCCCAGGGTTCGCTCTGATTGTTTAGAAATACACAATCGCTTTGAGGTCCTCTCCCCTAGCATGGAAGACGAAGAGCAGACTCCATTTGAGGATCTCTCCCTCATTACAGTCGATCAGGTATATGAAGACGAGCAGCAAAGTCAGTCCTCAGGGAATGTGCAGGCGACCTTGGAACGGACAGCTCACGGAAGGACCCCGAACAAACCTAAGAGGAGGCGTGTAGTGGTGATAGGGGATTCCCTACTGAGGGGAACAGAAGCAGTGATCTGTGGGCCTGACAAGATGTCTCGGGAAGTGTGCTGTCTCCCTGGGGCTAAGATCCAAGATGTAACTGAACGACTGCAAGGAATCATAAAACCCACTGACAAATACCCCTTCCTCTTGGTTCATGTGGGGACCAATGACACTGCAAGCAATAGCCTCCAGAAGATCAAAAGAGACTACGAGGCTCTGGGCAGGAAATTGAAGCAATTAAATGCACAAATTGTCATCTCATCTGTCCTCCCAGTTGAACGACGTGGCCCAGGGAGAGAGGGAAAAATAGTGGAAGTGAACAGCTGGCTTTGCAAATGGTGTAAACAGGAACGGTTTGGATTCTTAGATCACGGACTGCAGTTTCTTGAAGATGGACTTCTGGCAAGCGATGGGCTGCACCTCACAACGGTTGGGAGAAATGTTTTTGCCAAAAATCTCAGAAACCTCATCAGGAGGGCTTTAAACTGACTAATGTGGGGGAGGGAGACAGTGCTCCTGAAGGTAGGAGTCTATCAATTGATGAAGATGATCATCCAAATGTCATAGACCAAATGGAGCATACAACACGCAGACCTAGTGGTAGGAGGAAAAAAATCCTTAAATAAGAGACACGGGGGAATGATTAATGGACTTCAATGTCTGTACACTAATGCGCAAAGCATGGGAAATAAACAAGATGAGCTTGAGCTCTTGGTACAGCAAACTAAATATGACATAATAGGCATCACTGAAACCTGGTGGGATAAGTCCCACGATTGGAATGTAATAATGGAGGGATACAATCTATTTCAGAGAAACAGACCAGACAAGAAAGGAGGAGGAGTGGCGTTATATGTCAGGGATGTGTATACCTGTGAAGAGATCCAAGATTTAGAACCTCAAAGCCAAAGTGAGAGCATTTGGGTCAAAATTAAGGGAGAGAAGAACAACAGTGACCTCATTGTGGAAGTTTACTATAGCTCCCCAAGCCAAACGGAGGACATAGATGATGCCTTCCTGGAACAGATGGCCAAGCATGCAAAAAGAAGGGAGATAGTAGTAATGGGGGACTTCAATTACCCGGATATTTGTTGGATGTCAAACTCAGCCAAGAGCATAAGGTCAAACAGATTCCTCACTGGCCTTGCAGACAACTTCATTGTCCAGAAAGTGGGAGAAGCAACAAGAGGAACAGCCATTTTAGATCTGGTCCTAACCAATGTGGATGACCTGGTTAGTGGGGTAGAAGTGGAAGGATCATTAGGCGCGAGTGATCATGCTCTTCTGAAGTTTACTATACAGCGGAAAGGAGCAGCCAAGCATACTAGGACTCAATTTCTTGACTTTAAGAAAGCCGACTTCATAAAACTTAGGGAAGTGCTGGGTGAGATCCCATGGACAGTAATACTAAAAGGAAAGGGAGTTCATGATGGCTGGGAGTTTGTTAAGAGGGAGATAGTAAAAGCACAACGTCAGGCAATACCAATGAGATGGAAACATGGAAGGTGCCTAAAGAAGCCAGGGTGGCTATCTAAAGAACTTTTAACTGAGTTAAGATTAAAAAAGGATGTGTACAAAAAATGGAAAAGGGGGGAAACCACCAAAGAGGAATTCAAACAAATAGCCAGCACGTGTAGACACAAAGTCAGAAAAGCTAAAGCACAGAATGAACTCACGCTTGCTAGAGAGGTTAAAAGCAACAAAAAAGGCTTTTATGGGTATGTTCGTAGCAAAAGGAAGAACAAAGAAACAGTTGGGTCACTCAGAGGAGAAGATGGAGAAATGCAAACAGGGGACACAGAAAGGGCTGAACTCCTCAATGCCTTCTTTGCCTCAGTCTTCTCCGATAAAGAAAACAATGCCCGACCTGAAGAATTTGGAGCAAATGATTCAGCAGAGGAAACACAGTCCAGAATAACTAAGGAGATAGTACAAGAATACTTGGCTAGTTTAGATGTATTCAAGTCTCCAGGGCCAGATGAACTGCATCCAAGAGTATTAAAAGAACTGGCAGATGTGATCTCAGAACCACTGGCAGTCATCTTTGAGAATTCCTGGAGAACAGGCGAAGTCCCGGCAGACTGGAGGAGGGCAAATGTTGTCCCTATTTTCAAAAAGGGGAAAAGAGAGGACCCAAATAATTACCGCCCAGTCAGTCTGACATCAATACCAGGGAAGATTCTGGAGCAGATCATTAAGCAAACAGTCTGTGAGCACCTAGAAAGGAATGCTGTGATCACCAATAGTCAGCATGGATTTCTGAAAAATAAGTCATGTCAGACTAACCTGATCTCGTTTTTTGACAGAATTACAAGCCTGGTAGATGAAGGGAACACAGTGGATGTAGCCTACCTTGATTTCAGCAAGGCATTTGACAAGGTGCCCCATGATATTCTTGTAAAGAAGCTGGTAAAATGCGGTCTTGACTATGCTACCACTCACTGGATTTGTAACTGGCTGACTGACCGAACCCAAAGGGTGCTCATCAATGGTTCCTCTTCATCCTGGAGAAGAGTGACTAGTGGGGTGCCACAGGGTTCTGTCTTGGGCCCGGTCTTATTCAACATCTTTATCAACGACTTGGATGATGGACTCAAGGGCATCCTGATCAAATTTGCAGATGACACCAAACTGGGAGGGGTGGCTAACACCCCAGAGGACAGGATCACACTTCAAAACGACCTTGACAGATTAGAGAACTGGGCCAAAACAAACAGGATGAATTTTAACAGGGAGAAATGTAAAGTATTGCACTTGGGCAAAAAAAATGAGAGGCACAAATACAAGATGGGTGACACCTGGCTTGAGAGCAGTACATGTGAAAAGGATCTAGGAGTCTTGGTTGACCACAAACTTGACATGAGCCAACAGTGTGACGCGGCAGCTAAAAAAGCCAATGCAATTCTGGGCTGCATCAATAGGAGTATAGCATCTAGATCAAGGGAAGTAATAGTGCCACTGTATTCTGCCCTGGTCAGACCTCACCTGGAGTACTGTGTCCAGTTCTGGGCACCACAGTTCAAGAAGGACACTGACAAACTGGAACGTGTCCAGAGGAGGGCAACCAAAATGGTCAAAGGCCTGGAAACGATGCCTTATGAGGAACGGCTAAGGGAGCTGGGCATGTTTAGCCTGGAGAAGAGGAGGTTAAGGGGTGATATGATAGCCATGTTCAAATATATAAAAGGATGTCACATAGAGGAGGGAGAAAGGTTGTTTTCTGCTGCTCCAGAGAAGCGGACACGGAGCAATGGATCCAAACTACAAGAAAGAAGATTCCACCTAAACATTAGGAAGAACTTCCTGACAGTAAGAGCTGTTCGACAGTGGAATTTGCTGCCAAGGAGTGTGGTGGAGTCTCCTTCTTTGGAGGTCTTTAAGCAGAGGCTTGACAACCATATGTCAGGAGTGCTCTGATGGTGTTTCCTGCTTGGCAGGGGGTTGGACTCGATGGCCCTTGTGGTCTCTTCCAGCTCTATGATTCTATGATTCTATGAGCCTATTGAGACACTCAGACTTCTGCAGCAACAGAACAGGATTCACTAGTGAATAAAAGCCCCTCACAGCTTGGTAAAAACAGGAGATATTGGAATAAACCCTTCATGCCATTAGCAATAATTATATATGGATCCTGTAGCATTCACTGCTGCACGAGTTCAAGGAGTCAAGTACTGTGTCTGGATAATTTTATGACCATTAATAACATTTGTAGCTGTGCAAGCTTAGATTGGTGATAAGGTTAATTAAATTTCATGCCTCAGGGCACAGGACAAATTTCTGCAGGAGTCAAGAAGGAATTTTCATCCCATACATGAAACTGCATAATTGGCCATGGCCATTATGCATATCGTTAAGGTATGAAGTTTTGCTGGTGGATGGTGGGATAATGCCAGCCTAGGCATAGATGATCCTTCCTTTTTCAGTATATGCAGGACTTCATTTTCAAATAAGAAACTGGAGAACTAAATTGTGACAAGTGGCAGAATATGGAAAAATTGTCGCTTTCTGGGTGAAATGATGCATAGGATTTATCAGTAGGTGGATCTTTTTGGTGGTATTTAGGTCTGCATTTGTTCTCACAAGCTCAGTTTTGTACATCTGTCCTGTTGCTTGAGGAAATCATTCTCAGGCAGATCCTCTTCACCCAGTGTATCCAGCTTCAACACACACACACACACAGCTAATTAACATAGTGAAAATCCCTCATCCCTGCAGCAATCTTTCAAGTGCGATAGGATTCCAGGCTTGACAAGCTAACTCTGCAGGCTCATGCATAATTTTAACTACCACAGTAGCACATTAATTGCCCACTCATAAATTTCAGAAAGGAAGATGCATAAATACATCATAACTGTTTGTCGAGACTCGAGGTCAATCCGCAGATGCACACACAGACAAAAATGAACTGCTGTAATGACATTTTTACTGTTTGCTGCTTTAGTTTCCTTCTGAAAACAACTGCCAATGCGCCTGGAATACAAATGGAAAGGCAGGATGCATTGGCTTAGGCAAGCTGAAACTTTTAAGTTTACCCACACCCTCCTCCACCCTTAAAAAGAAAGGGAATAACAATGAAAATCAATACTGCAGCAGATTGTATTTCTAGATCTTAGTAGTAAGACAAAGAGCTGGAAACCTATTCAGTTCTTTCCAAAGTCTAAGAGGAAGTTGTGGGGGAAAACCCCAGCTAAAGCCATTTAGGATCATGAATGTCACCCACATGTGCTAATTTAATGACTTACCTATCCAAGCTCCCAACTCTGGCAACTAGATATAGGAGACTTCCAATAGCAAGGCTGCCTAGCACAAGGAGCTTCTGTCTCAGCAACGCCTGCTGTTTGAATAGCATGGCCCTCCATCAATCTTCAGGACTTCTTCAGTCTGCAGGGAGCAGAATACATAAACCACTCATGAGCAAGTGGCAATATACAGGCTAATGTTTATTAACAGGCAGTCAATCAATTCCTACAAGTGATTAACCCACACTTGCATCTTTCTCCCCCTCTCCCTCTCACTCACAAGAAAAGCAGACAACGTGTTTATGTAGTGACGGTTTGGGCAGTGCTTCTAAATTCCAGTGCTACCAAATTCAGGGGGTTCTTGGGTCTTGAGTCCTTGAACATTCAGCAGAATGGAGAGAGAGGTGGGTGCCATGTAAGCATGTCAGTTTCACCTGAATAATGTTGGATACAGACAAGATACAGAAAAGGATGGAACATTATTTTTGCAAACTCATTCACTAGCCATTTTCTGACATCCACATGCCCAAAGGGAGAGGAACGGGCGTATAAGCAAGGTTTACAACAGTCGCTTCCTTGGGAGAAAAATCAGATATAAGTGAAGGAACCTGGCTGCACACTCTCATGCTCCTGTTTCCCTGACTCTGGTTGTCTTTTCTTTGGGGATAAATCAGATGTTCCAATGGCACAGTTTGTGTGAATATGTGGGTTGTGCCAAATTAATATGATATGGTGTGATTTGTAACAGAGCACGAATTGGCAGGTGAAGCTGCTGAACCACCTGTTTCCCGGAAACCACTTGTCCTGAGCCTCTTATACTTTCAGTTAAGATTTCCCATTTCAAAACCCCAGTGGATATTCTCTGAGAAGGCTAGAAGAAACAGGAGGGGGTTTGCAGGGTGGGGAAGCATGGGGAGGGAGAGAATGGTTTAGGACTCCACTTATCCTGTACTTTTTATCCCACCCAACCCCATGGTTAAATGCTAAATTCAGCAGTGACCCAAATGTAAACAATGGCTCTCCCATCATAACATCTAGTTTGCTCCTTCGCTAGATGGAAAAACCGAACAGGTAAGACTGCAAACTCAAAAAAAATGAGCTGGTTTTAGAAAAGGTACATGGAATGGAATGGAAAAGTTTGTCAAATAGCTGGTTCTTCAGATGATCTAATCTTTGAGTAAAGACTACATCTGGCAAGAGAGTGAGATCGTACATTCCCATGCCTCCCGCCACATATACCTATATTACTTCTGGGCTCGCTCATAGGTGTGTTTTGACCAGTTAGTTGACCAGGAATGCATGTGGGATATGAGTGTGTGGTTTAGGCCTACAGTATATGCAAAGATTTTTTGTAAACATTACAAACAAGCAGACAAGTATGGTGGGAACAGAAGTGAGATAGACATGACCAGTGCATAGGACAGGCACAGATCATATTGTTCTTCCACTGTGTGCAGTCTATTGTCTAAATAGTTCTATGGAAAATTCCTTCAGCACGGGCCACCAAACCTCTAGAAGAACCTAAGTGGGTATTATTTCAGTTATTCAGGGTTACTTGCAATGCTGAATTCTAGCTTCTAATGAACGTGTGAACTAACTCTAGGCAACCATGGTTTTGAATATTTTAATCTAAAGAGACAGATCACACTCCAAGCTTTATTTTGGTTGAAAACACTGTGGGGTTTGCTTTTGTTTTGCAATAAAATCTAAGGCCCTGCCTTGAAAGATGCATGGAGAAAAAGTGGCACATTTCCCCTGAACAACTAAGTAGACAAGGATTTTAAGGGATTTTCACAAAGCTGTACAATACGCCTTAGACAAAGCGAGGATTTGAACTTGGTTCTCAAGAATTCTAGTTTGAGCATTAGCAACAAGATGATACTCTCTTTTTATTTCTCTTCCTACAGTCTTTTTTTAAAATCCCTTGCATTTTTTTTTGCTAAAATAGGTGAATTTTTTTTCCTTTGAGATTTTTAGTAGTGAAGATATACCATTGCCAAAAATTATGATTTGCACTGAGAATATTACAACAAAAAAACCCCCACACATGACAGCTTGAAATGTGTGTACCTCTATAATCCCAATGATTTTAATTAAATTCTTTAATTTTAAAAATGGTTGTTACAATGGTATCAAGGGCAGTGAATATTTACAGTTTTATAGCTTTTAATCTAATACTACTGATATGAACATCAACACAAAAGTTACAATTTTGGAGGAGATGGTTCTGATTTGAGTTCTCAAGACTGCAGTCCTATAGAAATTTAGCTGAACTTAAGAGGACTTACTGCAGAGTAGGCAAGCACAAGATGGTCCTGTAACAAACTTGAAATCCCATTCTTTATGTTGAAAATAAGCTTGTTTAAGTGTCTCTTTTCATGTATAAATATGAGGACTTCAATGCTCATTAATATCTGCAGACTTTGTCAGGAACACAGGCAGCCACAGATGACAGCAAAAAATACATGAAAAGACAATTTATTGTCTCTGAATTTTCAAGGTTATATCCAACTAAGCCTTACTCAGAGGAGACTCGCTGAAATAAGTGAATCTAAGTAATGACCATAGATTTAAATTGGTCTACTCTGAGTATGATTCACTGGCTTTGACCCATAGTCTTTAGTGTCTTTCAGGTAACAGGAGGGGAACAGATACTTTTCCATCAGATAAATAAGCAATCTTTCTCGGAGCTTCCCCCAATGTTTTAATTGCACATAATGATACAACCATCATCTAGTTAGCGGCAAATTTAATGATTTACACAGAACACTTGCAAACAAGCTGCTTAAAAGTGAATTGCAACTCAATTGTCTTTCACTGAAGTCATTCCAATATTTTTTAAATTCTTTGTCAAACAGCCCTTGTGAATTCACATTAGAAATGTTCACACATGCATGGATTGGAGTAATGGATCCAAAGGATTTGTGCAGGCCTGGTTAGGAAGGCAGTAAGAATTTCTTTAAAAGGCTGATGCTCTTTTACAATTCCTTACCATTCCAACCTCTTTTATGGTGCAATTTGATCCCATAAGGCATTATCCTTTTAAGTGTGCCTGTCTCAGATATAAGAAGAAATCAAATTTCAGTTTTCTGAAATTGTTTGCATGATCATCTTTAACTTGGAAAAGTTTGGATGACACCCCCCCCCCCCAACCCCCTGACTTAAGTAAGATTATTTGGACAAAGTCTGAAATCCAACTTATGGAAGTGACATGGTTGTTGCTGTAAACTGTTCTCCCATGGTCCATGCAGCTTATCATATAGAAGACTTCCCATAGAATATTTTCTTATTAGTTCTGCAGACACTGGCATGGAAATATTCCATTAGGTAACCGCTTAACATGCAAACCCATAACTCAAATTATGACACCTGTGTGGAGCCCCAATGATGGGAAAGGTGTTTTTTTTCTGCAGCAAACATGGTTTTGCTATAATATATGAACCAGCTCTGAGAACTTGATTTAACAATAACAAGTACTGTAAATAATTGACAAAAAGACAAAAGGAAGATTCATAGACTCTGAACACCTGCTCCCTAATAGCTAATTACTGGCGTAACTGAATTTGTCTCTTATTTTTATTTTGCATGTTGGTCCTTACCAACTATTCTAGTGAGTGAAAGATGCTTATGTATTTTTAAAATGGGAGTTAATGTAAAAAAAAATCAATACAATCTGGTAAGTTAGATATAAAATAATAAATGTATCTTTCAGTCTGTGTTTAAGTCTTAAACTGCTATAACAGTTTAAGTTTGTTTTATGTTCTTTTGTCATATTGTATTGTGCCACATTTTAAAACAAACATCCTGAGAACCAGCTGACAGGGAGGTTGTCTATAAATAAAAGGCTTAAATCATTTTTGACTCAAGAAAGGCCCTATGCCTTGCTTGACATGTTTTGCATGTACCTAATACCTTGATTCTGTGGGTGGTTGCTTGTTATAGAAAAATGTGTGATATATATACAATCATTTGCCTTGTATCAAAGAGTTTGCCTAACTCTTAGTAGCTTGGTCAGTATTCGAGGAATGCACTGTGTATTAGAAGCAAGAAGCATAACAAATTAGAGGGGCTATCAAAGTATGAAGCGGGGAATGTCTGGCCAAGGTAGGCATCTGAGAAGCTGTATGAGTAATCTGCTGCAATCTTCAAGGGGGTTGGAAAATTTTCTACACCTGAGCTCCTCCTTATTAGGGTGATAAATTTGAAAAATGTTGCAAACTGCTGTGTAAGAACAAGACAATGAGGAAAGGCATTATGAACTGTGAAATAATAATTTATCAGTCCCAGATGGTATTTTTCTTAAAAAAATAACGCCACCTGAAATAAGAAATTGCATAAGTTCCTGTACCTTAAATTATACAAGATGGGTATCAAGTATCTAGTGAAACACCAATGGACGTTATATCCTCAATAAATATTTCACAGGCAACCCAGGAAACTACAGGGCTAAACTGACACCACTGAAAAGAATCATTTTTGCAGTTGTGTGCGTGCGTTTGTGTGCGTGTAAAGCTTCCCTGCCTTGTTGCCTATAGGAAGGACTTCTTCACTACAGATAGGCAGGTGAGTAGTCCATTCAGAAGCCTGGAGAGATGCACGAAATATTTGAGTCACCTGTATGTTAACACTATATTTTCTTCTTTTGCAGTCTGAGTAGTATAGCTTGATTAAAATACATCTCCTTTACCCTTTCTCATTTTTGTAACTGCATCTCATTTGGTAATAAGTGGTTGTTGCAGATACAGTAGGATCAGCGTAGCATTTTGGCCAAGTTGAATGCCAAAGTTGACGCAGCAACGTTTGTGCCTTATATACCACCACCTCCCACCTCCTCCCAATGCCTTTTTCTTTCCTTGGCAGCGATATGCCTCATACAATTGGGTAGCGTGATTGTTTCAGATTACCGGTAATTAAAATCTGGGAGCCGTTTCAGTCTCGCTATCCTTGGTAGTATTTTAAAGAAACAGACCTGCGGAATTCAGTAAGACTTGGAAATGTTAATATATGTTGAATTCACTGAGGAGGAAGCTAACACTAAAACCATTCATGCTGGAAATGTGTTTTAATGCTACATTACAACTGCAGCAATAGCTATGTGGATTCTCCTGATATTACTTTGTCAGCGCACAAATGGTCACATTGCATGGTCCTAGAAGGGACCAAACAAGAGGACTTGCCATCTGTATAAGAATTTCAAGCATATGGGATGTTTAGTAGCAGAAATCTAAGCTCTTATTTTCAGAAGGAATGTTCTCATGAAATAAGAGAATTAACAGAGTAGAGCAATAAAGGCTAGTATTGCTAGGTTGGCACAGGGAGGGAGGACATCGCTCATCTGCATTCTGAACACTGAGCATCACTGTCTGTTCCTGAGAGCGAAAGGAGCATGGCAACAGAGCCAGTCAGACACTCCTGCCACCACAGCTGTACTGTGCTGAACTCCCAGCACCTCACCACTCTCTTCAGGAACTGACAGCAATGTTTGAGGTTTGGAAGGCAGGTCAGCAATGACACTTTGCCTGGTCCACCCCACAAACCTTTATTGCTGTGCTGAAAATTTCCTGGACCATTCTTCATCAACTAATGTTGCCTTCCCACTTCCCACCTGCTTTCGTGGTCTGGCTCTTCGGCAAGTCGTTGGGCCTCTTACACTCCCTTTTCAGAAACTGGTATTTGATTGTGCAATTTTCTCTCTCCACAGCATCTATTTTAAATGAACTAAGAAGTTTTGTACTGTTCAAAATATGTTTATGTCCTTCAAACTATTCCATAAATAACTGCCTGCTAATACTGTGGCTATCTGAGGAAGTCAAGATCCTCTACATCAATCTGAAGACTCTCTGAGCCAATCAGGGTAGCAGGATGACAGGCAAGAAGAGGGTAGAAGATGCCAGTTGGGATCCAAAGGTTCACATTTAGGAGCAGGAGGGTCACAAAGTCCAGGGAGCAGGTTCGTGAGTAGCACAGTCAGCAGCAGGGACTGCAAGCAAGCAAGCAAGCAAGCAAGCAACTGCAAGGACTCTATTCCTCATGCTTATGAATAATTTGAAATGCTTGGTATTCTGTCTTGGAGCTGCAAACCGTGATGTTATTGGATGGCAGTTTTAGTCTGTTGGCTCTTCAAACAGGTACCTCTAGGGAGACGGATAGCCTTAGGTGGTTGACTAGATAGGGATAAGATGTGAAATTGAAGCAGAAGAAAAAGTGGTTCTGCCAATTTGCCAAATAAATCACAGGAACCGGAAAGAAGCAGTAAGACCTGAGCTGTGCACCCCACAGCTGTTGACAGCTCTCTAGCAATATCTATTAGCAAAAAAAACCCTCTGGCTTCATTTTATCAGATGGTTTGTTGCATCATCCAACATAGCCTGAGCTGCTGTGATGTCATGGGATGATCATGGAACAGCCTTATTATGCAAATGTAGCAGGAGACAATCCTTTTAAAGTGTACAGGAATTGCTTAAATATCACTTGTTAGAAATATACAGGATAGCTCTTCTTTAAAAAAAAAAAAAGGCTTTAGAAAAACCAGTCACATAAGAATGACGTGTTCTTTTCTCCTGTCCATTTGTTGGGTTTAACATTTGGAATGTATGGGGGGTCTAGACAGAACTGACACCCTATAGTGAAAAGAAAACCATCTCATTCAGATTTATCAAGTGGCTCTTACTGTTTTCTCTCTTTGTTTCCTTCTTTAAGCATAACATAAGAATTGTTGTGAATAAAAAGGGTGTAAGTTTATAAATTATACACAGCTATAGAGCTTATTACTGATCTGTGCTCATCCTCTTGAGAATCACTGCAGGAAATGCTTTGAGCAAATTCCAAATTTTGAAATGGGTTCTCCATTTCTGTATCTCATTCAGCTTTTGATATTGGGCATACATTATTTATCATAGCTCACCACTCTTTCGTCAGCTTGAGCTGTCCTCTGGCACCATGTCGGCAGAATGATGTTCATTTTGCATTTGCAATTACCAAACTTAAAAGAAAGTCAGTTAATCCTGCCTCTGTTAAGCTCTCTCATTTAACAGATTGTTAAGGGCTGAGATGTGAACAGAATACCACTGTGACCCAGAATTCTAATTATTCTTTTAATCTTGCCATTTCTGTGGAATATGTAAGTATATGTTTATATAAGAAATACTGCCTTTTCTTCTAAAGAAGGGGATAAAAGGTTTTTGCTCCCCCCAACACCACATCATAAAATTGTCATTAGAGCCCCAGTGAATTATACGCTGTTCTACCAATTCCAGAGTAGTTTCAGCTATCAAACAGTTTAAGACAATCTCCTTGAAAGTAATTCCAATGCAGTTCCATTAGGAGTGTCCCAGCAGTTTGTGCATGGCCCTGCTTCTCAATTACCTCACCTTGAGAAATGTGAAAGAACCACCTAGTCAGTTCTCTCCCAATAAATAAAATATATGCCTGAGAAAATCCTGTTTTTTTCTGGTTGACTTCCTCTCCTGTTAGTCCCATGCCGCGCTTGTCTCATCCTTCTGCCCTTTGCTCTGCCTGGTCACTGACACTGAAGTAAGTGCTGGCTACCAAAAGGCCTCTGGAGATCAAAAAAGCCTTTTATTTTGCACATGAAGATGCTGGCATTCGTTTCTAGAGAGATCCAACCCAGTTCGCAGCTGACAACTGAAGTGATTTGTTTACTCCTCGACAAATGTCAGATGTGAGACATTAGTTCCTCTTCTTGTCTCTGGCACATCCCAATCTAAAGTCATTAACAAGAGTAGAAACAGATGGTTTGGGGTGGGAAATGTTGAAAGTGACCATGAATAGCATGATCTGTGGGTTGACCCTGGACCAATTAGCTCAAAACATACACTGGGATCCAACGAAGCAAAATGAAGGAAGCTGCCTTATAGCAAATCAGAGTAGGAGCAGGGATGTAGCTCAGTGCTAGAGCATCTGCTTTGCATGCAAAAGCTCTCAGGTTCAATCCCCATCACTTCTAGGTAGGACTGCAAAAGACCCCTGTCTGAAATCCTAGAAAGTTGCTGTCAATCACTGTAGACAGTTCTGAGCTATATAGATCACTGCTCTCACTGTATTTAAGGCAGCTTCTAAAGTTCCTGCTATTTGTTCATGTAATCAAGTATTATCTGCTCTGATTGACAGTGGCTGTTTAGGCTCTAAGGCAGAGGTCTTTTACATCCCCTGCTGCTATGTTTGTTAATCACCTCGAGACTAATGTGAAAAGCAATTAACAACAACAACAACATGTGGCCATCTTAACTGAAAATGTCAAGAATTGAACCTATCACCTTCTCTTTTCAATGCATTCTGCTATATCAATTACCTAGGGTTCCTCCCACACTCATGCCGATCTGTGGTGCAGGATGTTATGCATAGTTGTTCAATTCACAGGACCCATGTTCTTCTGACCTCAACTCTCTTCTTTTCATGCTTTCCTCAGCATTATTACATTGGGTAGCAAGAATGCACACAGCCTGACACACAAGTCCAACTTGGTGGAAGTGGTTCAAAGTTCATGCACTAGAGCACACACTGGCACAACACACATTTAATTATCATTATCATATAAGCAGGTAGGACAAGGGCTACCAACTTCAAAAGTGAAAACCATATTCTCCAGTGTCAGGGCCAGATTAAAATAATAAACTGTAAATAAAATTTTGTTTTTTGAAGTAAAACAAAACCTACAGTAAGATGGAAAATAATGTTTATATTTGTATACTTCATTTGACAAATTTTATCCAACATTTTGTAATTGCAAAGTCTTTGATCAGATCCGCAAAGCTAATCTTACATAACACATCTCCTTCTATATTTAGTGGAGATAAGGTATCCAGGCCAGCCTGTCTTGTTGCATACTTGTTCTGTTGGGGTTTTTCATATACTTCAACTGCGAAAATTAATGCTCAGCTGAACAATTTGTGACCTTTAATGTTAAAAACCCGGCAGCGGGACATTTCTGTGGTGCCCCCTTTCCTTTGATGCCCCGAGCACATGCTTATTTTGCTTAATGGTTAATCCAGCCCTGCCCATTGTCTTAATTTTACATTAATGGAGAGCATTGACTGAGGTATATTGATTTCAGTGGGCTTACTCTGTGTATGACTAGCACTGGATATCACTCACTGTACATATACCAGCAGCAGTTTCTCTTTTAGTAATCCCTGCCATCACATCAAATCTCCAAATGTGTAAACTCAGCAAAGTTTAAGTAGTAGTGGAAATTCTGTGCTAACAGCTCCTGAGAAGAAATTACACGGAATAATATAGGTGCATGCCTAGACAATCTGGGTCTAATCCCTCTTGATCACAATCTGTTATCTATAATCAGATAATAAAAACTTGAGAAATAGCACAGCCTGCTAATTACAGTTCATAGCATTTCATTTTCTTGCTTTAAATGAATTTAAAGAAATACTAAATTATTGTAAACAAATGATATTTCATGGTTAAGCTACCTCTAATTGAGTTACACAATTTATTGGGGGCAGGGGAATCTTGAGTTCATTGTTTAAGTCAGGAGATGCATATTTTCAGCCTTGTTGCATTACTGACTGGAGCTGTCCTTTTTAGCAGAGTGCCAATTAAGATCTAGTTAAAATGTGTACTTTAAAACCTGTACCATGTTTAACTAATAATGGGACCAATTAATTCATTAATGCTTTCAGCACAAACCAAGAATGATCTGAATGCAGGCATTCTGAATTAGTGAGCTTTTACCATTATGAGAATGCCAGTGACTAAAATGTTTTGCCCAGCAGCATTTTATATATAAACTTAATTGTTAAATTGTTTGCACTCTTGTGCATCTCTTAGTTTTAACATTGCAGTAAAGCAGTTACAAAAAGCTTGCCCACAGTGAAATTGCCATTGTTCCTTTTCTATGTACAGGGTTGGATGTAAAAATTACATAAGGAGAACAGCTGTTAAGCTTAGCCTTTGAACAAACAAATGATAATGCAATTGAGCCAGCTTTCAGCAAAGAGAGGTCACTCCACACTCATGCTTTAGACCAAAATATGGATAAGTGGACTTATTCAGTATTTGAATTCCATATGCTACTTTAATATGTGTTCCTATAGGTTTCCTAGATGCTTGTTGCTTTCGTGCTGCCTGTATCAGTGTGAAGTTAAAGGAATTTGAGATAGCTGGATGACTTCCTCCTGCATATTGCTCTTCTGTGTATAGGTTGCATATCTGCCTGGGCAGCCCCAAATCATTCAACTCCAATTTCCTTCCTCTCCTTGGGGATAAGACTGCTGTCTCACTGCCAAGAAGAATTGACCACAACTGCCTCTCCCTGCCAGCTACAGCAACTGATTGCACTGAATCCTCAGCTGGGACTAGGAATGCACTGAACTGAGCCCAACCGGAATAGCTGTTTTCAGTGTATGATGACAGATCTGATTGAAATTCGCAGTGAGAGTGTAATTCATTCTCTCTCTATCTCTCCCCATACCCCACCGCCCAAACTACCTTAAAGAATAGCACAGTCAAAGTCAACATAACTTACATTTCCAATGTACTTAGTACTCTAGGTCATTTTTAAACTGTTGGGTCCTATCGTAGGGGCTTGTCTTTTCTACAAACTGTGCCTGCTTGGTTATGGCTAAGCAAAGATATGACAAGAGGACCCCAGAATGGGTTTGATCCACAGAACCATGTGTGGAGGCCTGCTGGCAGGACAGCAATTCCCTGCCACCCTCACGCTGCAGCCTGTTGCCTTCTTATAGGATTCTCGGGAATGATTTGGGATGTAATGCTGGGGACTGCAGTTAGAAGGGTTCAGTGAAAATTAAGGACATCCTTGTGCAAGCAAATCTTTGGAGCTACCATTCACAACTAATGTCACTTACAGACTACCTGTTTATTGAGTATTCATCTTTACTCTGTTTTCAGGGAGATTAGACGATGCTGGCAATTTAATGAGCATCCATTTGGTTTACAGGGATGCTAGACTACGTTGCATCAAAGCAAGTGGCACTGGACTCGGGAATCTTTTGGGGAAGGAGGTTTGTTGCACAAGGCCTTCCAATAAAATTTAACTGTGCAAGCTGAATTTGCCAGTATGTGATCAAATGCCACTTGAAAATAGTGACAGTCTGGAAGCTTATTGGTCTACTGTGTGCCTTCCCTACACAGTTTCCTGTGCCCTACATTTGAAACTCACAAATTTAGCCATTAAAAATAAGCATTATCCACTAAAAAAAGTGAGTTTTCTTTTACTTTAATGCCAGAATTACTTTAATGCCACAAGTAGTAAAGCTTCATGCAAGACGCTAGCCCCCATGCAGATAAAGTAGTTGGACTTAAGTCCCACTAGAATCCATGGTTTTAAACAAGTTGTGGCAAATGGTTCCATTGATTTCAGTGGGATTTGGGCAACAACCCTATTTGTTCTAAGAGTAACTCACTTGAACTAAAGGAAGACTCCTGAAAAGACATGCAAAGAACTGCCCTGTTAAATGCAATTCATCTTGAATTGGGACCATCAACTAGCATCAGTGCTAAAATCAGTGACAGATAATGCATGCTGTTTGCACCACACTGAACATCTTCATTTGGAAACTCTGTATCTACATATGGAAGTACCTTTCCTGTTGATATTTAGATATGACTGGCATAATTTTACAGGCATGGCTTATTAGTTTGCTTTGTAATCACATAAAATTCTGACAATGATTATCCCAATTGACTCAAAACATCCTTTGCATAGCAGAGTAAATAAATATGGTAGGAAGGCTTTTTCTTCTCAAATGTCCCTAATGAGCATGCTAAGTTATTTCACAAGCTCTTCACTATTCTAAAATCTTTAATGATCACATCATTATAATTTCTCGTTTCCCTTGCAGTAAAGGACATGGATAAATACAAGTCTCCCCAATGCTGTAGCTGAAAACAACTTTAAGGAAAACTGCCAACAATTTCTGTATTGTATAAAATGCTTCATATAGTTGATCAAATTTATTGTGAGTCCGGGTGGTATGGTGAGCAGAATGCTGAGTTGGGATACAAATGACCCCGGATTGAAACCTTTCTTAGCTTTAATGCCACTGGGTGATCTTGAATAAATCACAGCCTCTCAGTCTGTCTTAGCTCACAGTGATGTTCGAGAATAAATAGAAAAGCAATTGTAAAAACACACTCTGTGCAGTGAAAAGTCTTATTCCAACTGAGAAATAATTACAATTGTGTTTGGGGGCCAGGGCACTCGCCGCCTGGACACGCAATTGTATTTATCCTCTTAACAACTCTACCAGAACCTGTTTGGTTTTGCAAATGTAGGGTATGGTATGGTTTCAAATTGGATGGAGGACTGCGTGTTGAGATTCCTACATTGAAGGATTTGGACTAGATGACACTTGAGGTCCCTTTCAGCTCTAAAATTTTTTTATTCTAACTCTTCAGAACACTGAAGGCCCTATTGCACATTACTATCAGCATGTTACTGAAAAGTTTCGCCCTAAAGCTGTAAGTTGCAAAAGGAAAACCAACTCCCATTGGTGAGTTGTTGCTCTTTTATTGTCAGCATTTATTGAAGGGGGATAATCCCCATCCCTGCACCCCTAGGTCATGGCAGGGAAGAAAGGTTAAACTTTGTCTCACATCGTTCTGCTCCAGATCAGACCAGGAAGGGCTTGCTTGGTTTTGATTTTTTGAAATCCCCAATATCACTTCCTGTGACATAGTTTATTTCACATATTTTATGTCACATGAAGTTGTAGAAGAATGGTGGGTAGACCCTCAATGAATGTGAAATGGTTGTGGAAAATCAGGAACATGTCTGCTGCCTCCATTCCCAAAGTGTATGTTTATTCAAAAGTCTTAACAGAGTTAGAAGTGAACATGGTGAGATCCTTGTTCCTTCCCTCCAAGTATTCACTGAACATGTCTGCACTGGCAGAAGGTCGCTTAGTGAACTTAACAGAAGATAGTTCCAGCTTTTTCATGTCAAAAGCAAATACTTAATTCATTTCCCCATGATTCCTTGCCCATGAAGCTTTTCTTCCCAGCAGAAATATTTTCAATATACTATTTTGGAAACATTTTCAGCTGTTGCAAAACCCTTTTTATGGGTAAATGCAAGCGAGCCTGATGAAAGAACGAGCAACACACTAAAAGCAAATTGGACTGTTAATTAGCTAACTAGAATAGACCTCGCTATTGGTTGGCCAGCACTTGGAAGGAATTCTCTTGAAAACAAAGGGGGCTGGTTCTCACAAAGAGCCTTCCTGTTTTATAGATCTTGACAGTGCCTAATGGCTTTTAGGATTGGTTTCCATTTAATTCAAAACTCTGGGTGATAACCGAAGAGAATGACATATGCTTTTCCTAAAGAGGGGAATTATTAGTCTTCGTGTGCCTAATTACAAAAACGTTTGCTATCATATACCCCCAACTACTTCAATCTCCCAGGGATTGGTGGTGTGTAACAATGAAGCAAGGTTACTCTAGCGTCCAATTAAGCTTTTCTTGGAGGATTAATAAGTCATGTCTCATCAGTCCCGTAGCACCCAGAAGTGTTAATCTTCACCTCATCATTGTAATCTTAAAACAAAATTCTGCAGATCAAGAGTTGCTGAGTGTTAGAGTTAATTGCCCCATTAGAGCGATGCAGTCTTCAACCTCATGTCCAATAATAGACCATGTTATCCCCCAGGCTACATAGCACATATCAGCAGAAGAAGAGGCAAGTCAGTGTTGTAACTATTTATACCAATTCTATCTGCACCAATTCTCAGTGCTATTTGATCGTCTTATTTCTCTTTTTGTTATAGTGCCACGACCAAAGTACTCTTTCCCACCTTGCTGATTTCAAAGAAGGCAGAGTGGCAGGGATAAATCAGTGGCAGGCTTTGGGCTCACAGATTTTAATGGCTCCCTGCGTGACACTAAAATTTGGCGCCCCCTGCCTCTCGTGCTCCATTCTAGATCATCGCTCCTGTGCCCTCTATAGTACTGGTGCTCAGTGCAGCCCAATTGGTTGTGCTATCCTAAACCCACCTCTGGATAGGTTGGTACATCTGAGATGTGCACCTTTTTAAACCATTGACTGGTAAGAATTTTAGAATTCATTTTTCTTGTTGGAGCCACATTCTCCCTGATGCAAGAGATTTTCCGAGTAGAAAGAGTACATCAAACCAGCAATATCAAATATTATTTAAGGAAAAAGCAATCGGACTTTTTTTACTGTACAGTGTAGATACTTTAATTCATGCAATAATACATTTTCAATGGATTTATTCTTGAATAGAAGAGCGAAAGTAAGTATTATCAACATCTCCAAGTCTTTACTTGGAAATTGCACAGGCCGTTATTGAGGGCTATGGGGAAATGTTGTTGGAAGAAGGATAAGCTCTTGTATATGCTTGGCACATGTTGCAAAACCATGTGCTAATGCGACTGATTTCAGAGACTATACATATAGAAGTGCATTGTTAGCTGTCTGTTACTCATCTAAAAAGAGTTCACATTGAATCTTTGTTATTTATCAACGTGATTTAGGCCATAATCCTATATGCATCTATATCTGGTAGTAAACACCACCGAATTTCACAGGACTTACTTCTGAGTAGATGTTAAAGAATTGTATCATGAGTTCCTATGGGGAACTCAAGATTTGTTCACATATTCCACATCTACCCAAGAGACTTCTCACTGATGTAGCTTAAATGGCAAAACCTCCTAAGCTTTAGCAGTAGCACTGTGTCGTGTCTCTTCACACCATTCTCTAGATATTCTTCAGGTGTTATTAAGATCAACTATCCAACAGGTATCAGGTATTTAGTACTGTAGTCCATATTTTTCTCGTGCCTGAAAACTTCATAAAGTTCTCTGGTAGCTTTTAGGTGCTAATTCTCACCATAAAACAAAATTGTACTTTTCACATGTATTTATAGGGTGTCTCCAGATTTTTCAATAGCCCTTTATCCCCTTCAGAATTTTATTATCCCCTTTCCTTTTCACCAAACTCTTTTCTCACAGTACGAGCTGTTGATGCTAAGCACTGTGTCCACTTTACTTCAGTAAAAAGAGGAAATTTGATGCTTGGACATGTGTAGCCTTGTGGAAAAGGGTCTTATTTCACTCACTGACAAGCATAGTAGTATGTCTGGCAGTATTTCCCAGGGGACAACCTAGCTTAAAAAAAAATCAATATTGACTCTTGACACATTTTCATTTACATCAGCGCATGACTTTCAGTCTGGGCACAAATCAATACCCAGCTTTTAACACTGCTCAACTAGTTTGTTCTATGTAAAAGAAGACTGATTTTACTTGAGTGGCTTGTTTTTTTCCATGGGGATACAGGCAGGTTATCCACCATTAACACATACTGATTCTTAGGAAGGAAGTTTGGCTTTGCCATTTGTTCTGTGAATGTTCAGAAGAACTCAAACTGTTGCATTAATCACATGGCATTTACTTGGCCAAAGCCACTTAAAATCAATTGACTTTGTACTTAGGGAAGGTTCTCACCACTGCTAAACATATGGGCAGCACTGTAAAACAACTTAGAAATGTTGACTCTGTGTCTGCAGTTAGCTGGTTGTATGCAGGTCCTACTCTGTGAAGTTCAAAGCTTTTTCTGTATGCTGTAACAAAATTTTAGAAATTAATATTTTCAGTAGCATACAAAAAGCTTCATTGTTTGTTCTGCAGGAAGTTCAAGGGCTTACCACCGTAGTTTCGTGAATTGGCCCTTAGGAAAAGGTGCTTAAAGCAGTCATTGCAGTGCCTATAGTGCAATTCTGTACATGTAATTTTATTTAAAAGCATTTATAATCTGCTTAATATTTAAAAATCTGTAAGCAGCATATAGTACAGCAAATATTATCATTAAAACAAAAATACAACCTAAAACCGATAAAGCTTCAGCATAGAAGCATCTTAAAGCTTCACCATAGAAGCATCTAAAAGAATAGAAAAACAAATGAAACAGGAATCCTGTGAATTCAAGCACATAAAGCAGGCTCCAAACAGGGTCAAGGAGAGCCTGGGCAAAGAGAAAAGGCATCTGAAGCAACTGTTTCTCTTTATGTATGGCAGAGGAAAGGGCTGTTTGCAGTGTTTTTGTCAGTGGTAGGCTCCAAAATGAAGTGTTCTGGGATAGGTCAGGCAGCCTACGATTTGTTGGATCCAAAGTCTCTCCATTCTTCTGAGAGGCCTCAGGAATGGGCCATAAACAATACCAGCCTGAAGCACACTTAGCTAATTCCTCCCACTGAAATGAATGGTTTCAAAAACTGCTGAAACAAAAAAGACATCCAACACTATCTGTCTCTCTATCTACCCTGCAAACTAAGATTATTCACTATTCCACGGCTCCCTGCTTTTCGGATTGCTCTGTTCAATTATTTTTGTAATTGCAGGTAGTGTCTGAAAGATCATTAGTTTCAGATTCTGAACCTTCACTTGAGCTTCATGGACTTCAGAAAATTGCTTGTTTACATGAAAAGGAAAAAAAACACCCGTTCAACAATTGCACTTGTTAGCTGTTCATTTTACTTGATTGCAGAAGATGGAAGAATCTGAGTCAAGCGAGAAGCAACAGGAGCTAGAGTTTGTTTCAAAGCTTACACTACAGAGCTTATACAACATGCTTGAAAGACTCTGATATTGCAATCTTGCACCTATTACCTAAAGTCTGAAAGATTTGAAAGTACTTTTCCACTATCAAGACTTTAGTGTTGTTTGTTTAATAACCAAACACAGAAGCAATACTATGATCACTATACCTTTGCATATTGCATCTAAGGAATTCATAGCAATGTGAATTTAATGCAACAATACTAGTTTTAAAAATTCTTTCAAAATATTTCATCCATCATTCTGAGACAAAAAAAAGATATTCATTTTTCAAATATTTCCTGCACTGCCCTAAATCTGGCTGTTAACCTAATCTGTTAACAAGGCTACATTATGCATTCTGAATAAACATGCATTGGATTGTGAGGTTTGTGGTATACATTATATAGAAATTAAAGGAAATACATTCTGGTCTTTGCCACTGGCTAGGCTCAGGGCAGGTTGCATTCCATCCCTCTCTCCCACAAATAATACAGCAATGAGAAGACTAGTTCATCTCCAGCCATCAGCCATAGGAGGAGGAGATTCAGAGAAAGGACTCTACTCTAACTACTAGCTGCCCCAGGAGTGAAGAAGGAGGGGAAGGAAACATTGGTTTCTGCCTCCATTCAGAGCAACAAGAGCACCATGTAGATTTCTGAATAGCTTCACTATGTCATAAGCTACCTTGAAAATGATTTGTTGAAAGGCAGAGCATAAATATTTCTGATCTATTGATCAATAATACAGATCACAGTAGTAGATTAGCTGGATATTCATCAATTGAAATGCCATTTATATCTACCCCACATCTGTTAATCACTTGCAAGTGTCAAGGAGTTCAACGTTTGCCTTTTCCTACAGTGAAAAATCCAAGTGAGAAGTCAAGCGCCAGGTCATTCTCCAGCTTATAATGGGTTTGATCATAATATGTAAAACTACTTTGGATTGTGTAGCTTAAAGGCTGCAAACAATCTAAGTGTCTCTGAAGTTCCAGATAAAGCACTAACATTATTCAAAGGCAAAACAAATGTCAAGCTATAATAGTAATGCTAACTGAAATGTTTAACACATTTGCATAATATATATTGTACAGTGAAAAGCACTTAAAGAGACTGCATATTTCACAACTGAGTACTTTTGTAATAAAATTAGTATTGAATGTAAAAAGTCAGTAAATGTAAAGGTAGTAGATAGCAGATCATTTGTTTTGATCACAACAGATTCAATAAAAGTCTTCCCAGGCAATGCATCTCTTGGATGTGGAGGTACGCATGGAAATTTTCACTCTGAAAACTGAACATGGTTAGTCTGAAAAAAGTGGAGGAGGATTCACGTGTTAAATGTGATGGTGCAAAGCTACTCTCCTCAAATGAAAGTGTGGGATAGCTTTAAAGCAGTGAAACATCACATAGTATAATAGTGATGGGCAATTCAGCTAATGAGTCCAGCTAGTGAAAGCCCATGGAAGGATTTCCACTAGTGCAATGGGGCTTGCCCTCTCTGCATCCCCTCAAATTGGCTCAGGAGGATTGCAAGAACCCCCAGAATTGGGGGGGGATTCATTCCAGCTGGCAAGCTGGAATGCTTTTGCTGATGGAATGATTAATGATTGTCACCTAAGGGGTGGTATTCAACTAAGTTTTGCATAGAGTAGACACACTGAAGTTAATGGACCTAGGTTGGTCATGTTCATTGCCTTCTATGGGTCTATTCTGAGTAAAATTTAGATTAATACCACCCAGGGGTTTTACTATGTGTGGTGAGAATTCATACCATAGGTTGTAGGCAAAGAGAAAATGCACAACAAGCTGTCCACAGAATTGGTGTGGCACATTCTACAACCTGGGAAACAGTCAGTGTGAATGCACTTACTGGCTCCATGTGGAATTAGGGCACCCAGACTTTCCACATATGTTGGTCTGCATGCAATAGGGATGTTCATACAGCAATTGCTCTCAATACTTAATAGTGAATCTTTTGCAAGTGCTAAAGCTTTGGGCAGCGCTGGCCAACTTAAATGCCCAGGGAGTGGACCAGTGAAGATTGCTGATGCACAGTCCACTCCCTGCCCGCCCCCTAGCCGCCACAGATTGGCCAGAATTCAAAATGGGGTCTGGCGGGAATCCAGGATGTTCTGCAGCAGCCAGGGGAAAGGACCAATGCCCACAAGCTTCAGCATTGGGTTGCAACCTCCACCCACCCAGGTACTGTGTAAGTGGGCGGTAAGCTGTGGATGCAGCGCCATGAGGATCTCACTGTTACCCAACTGGGCAGGGCTCCAGCTTGGCAGCTCCCCAGGCCACTCCCAGTCACCAGTTACCCCCCTCCTGCCACCCTTGGCCACCGGCTGGACTGTGCCAGACCGTAGCGTTGTCCTCACCAAGAGCCAGGTGAGAGGTTTTCCTGCTGCTGCTGCTGCTGCTGCTCCTGTTTATTGCTGGTGGAGCTGCACTGCAGAGAAGGCAGGAGGGAAAGGAGAAGAGCGACTTTCCCCTGTGTTTTACACACACACACACACACACACACACACACACACTCTCCACAATTCCTGGGGGTGGCATTTTCTGATTCACCTCCGGCAGTAAAATATTTTGGGGCAACCCTGCTTATCACACTATTGCTTGGTGCTTTATGAAAAGAATGGCACACTCTGGGGGAAAATGTCAGCACACAGCTTGTAAGAAACAATCTCACACAGCAATAATGGAGTTGGAATATATATAAATATGAACTGGAATTGTGGATTCTTCTTTGTTGATCTGCTAGACCAGTGGGCTTCAAAGGGGAGCTCTTGTCAAGATCCAGAAGAAGAAAAGTTTTTGACAAATTCAGATCATTGCATAGTCAAGATACTGATCTATTAAGTTCTATGAAACCTTTTAAAAACTCAGTCAGAGGACTTATTTAGCACAAGTTTTAAACAGAGCATCACAGCTTCACAGTATATTCTTTTACATGAATATTATTTGATGTATGAAAATAATCCAGAGACTTGAGCGAACTTCAGGCTAATTGGTCCAAGAAAAGCTATCAGCTCACTTGTTCCATGCTTCTTACTCTGCAAAGCCAACACTGCTGCATATTCTTTAGTTCGGATACAGAAAGAGCCTCACATTGCCAGACTGGATTAGCTATTAACCATCAAGTTTCCATGTCTTGATAGGACAGGCTTTGCCTATCTAGCATCATTTTTTACTCTCCTGCATCATGAAGAACTGCTTATATTTTGAAGGAAGAAATATCTGTACAAAAAGACTCCGGGAAAGAGTGTGGATTAATGCCAAGGAAATTGCTAAATGATACATGCTTCCCTAAGGATTTGTTCCAATTGGAAATCCATACAGTTGTTAATGTTGCCAGAAGTCGTTGCAGTTTCTCTTTAAGTTGCTGCACCATTCAGACTAAACTGGCAGTAGCTAATATGCAAGAAAAGAAAAGAAAGAGTAGTGGTTATGAGCCTGGCACTTGATCAAGGATATATTCATGTTCTACATTATATTTGGACTCTTATGAAGAAGATGGTGAAGTAGAAGACATGAAGATGATGCAGATGATCAGTTCATGGAATGTTGAATCTTGATTTGGTAAATACAAGTTTTATCAGTTTAGGGAATAAGCTGGTGTAAAGCAAGTTGGTGAAAGTTAAAGAGCCCCATGTTACACCACATCTAAACCCCATTCAGCAGTGGCGCTGCTGCTGCTATGCATAAGCCTGGCAGAGGGAAAACAAGCTTTTAAAACAATATTCTATGCCTGGTTGCCAACTCATGTGACTGAAAAGCAGAGTGATTTGAGGCCTGTGCAGCAATTTGAACAGGGAAACTGGCAACATAAATAAATTTCAGGAGAGTTGTGACTCTTGCTCTCTCTCTTGTAAATTTTAAATAGATCTATATTAATATATCTATATGCTAAACAGGATGTTTCACAGGATGATGCCAGCTTTGCAACTGATGTTATGAACTTGCACATTGTTGTCAAATGCTGCTTCTAGTGCCAATGTGGAGTGTCACCCCACAATCTTTTGACTACTATGATGTATCAGGCAGACTGTTTGACTTTTATTTTTAATTGCAAAACGGAGTTAGAGATTCAGCAAAATCAATGAAAATGTGACAAGTACTAGTTAATAGGTGCCCACCACAGCTGATTTCTCTCTTTTTCCACATGAACCACGCTGAAAACTTGCAGAACTGCCTATTTCAGAGCTCACACAGGACGGAAAAAAATGTGCACGTTTTGAAGCCAGTGATGTTCCTCTTAAAAGGTTTGCTTTTACCCTACCTTTGAAGAAGTCAACTTTTGTGGTTCTTATTCTTTACTTTCCTAGATATTTTTGTCAGTGCAGTGTGCCATCATACAGCCTATTTCACTGCTACAGCAGGAGCTTTTATACTCACCCAGAGTTTCTCCACCCATAATATCTTCATTGTTCATTAAAGCAAAGGGAATTTTTCTCTGTTTACTATGTATTGCATGTGGAGATTGGCATTTTCTACTGAAATGAATAACCTGGCTAGACCTGGGTCCAAATCCCCACACAGCTGTGAAGTTCACTAGACCTAATACCAATCAACCTCTTTCAGCTTGATCTACCTCACAGGGTTGTCCTGAAGATAAAATAGGGGTGCCATATAATGCCAAACTTACTTGGAGGAAAAGTGGGACTAAAATGCAGAATATTTCCCCTCTGAATCATGAATCTGTGAGCACAAACTGGTATAAATAGGTGTCTGGACTGAATGACTCACTGTTTCCTTAAAGCACACAATTTAAAACTATGATACAGCCAAGAAGTGTTAATGGATTTTTTTGCACAAGACAACTAAAAGTCTGCTACATTTTAAATGCAGCATCTTAATTAACCCACCCTGGTGACAAAGGAATATTCTACTTAAGAGCTCTTGAGCAAAACTCCTAATATAGATGTAAAACTCTGTTAAAACATTACTGAAGGTTTCACGTTTCATATTGAATTTGAGTCTCAAGGCTTCAAGTCATTGACATTTTGTTTGAGGTAAATTATTTAGATTGCTTAGGTGAGTTGATGAGAAGACATGTAGGGTTAAAAAAAACAACCCTCAGTGTCATACATGCAGCCCACCTTTCTTTCTTATCATTATTTTTTGCTGTACTTCCTGACATGACACATACTTTCCTGAATTGAACAGCCAAATTGCAGTGAATAATATGCATGTTCTCATTTCAACTTTTCATTTCAACCTTTCAAATATGTCATGCACTAGTAAAATGGCTGACAGAGCTTGTCTGCACAAGCAAAGGGGGAAATAATTGTGTTCTAATAACACAGTATTGAAACCTTATTGACTATTTACTTGTATTTGTGCAGAGAATGAAAAGAAAACTTCACTCTTGATAGTAAACGCAGAACAACTTGTGAAAGTCACTTGGAAGATCTCCATATGATGCACAGACTGACCGGTATATTCAGGCATGGTAGCAGGAGATGAAGTGAGCAACTTTGTGCATTGGCCTCCCTTTCACACGTGGTAAGATCCCCCCACTTCCAACTAAAGATTCTTATGCTTGGGACACTAGGAAAATGCAAATATTTCTTTAAAAGGTTTCTAACCCACCTTTCAGGGCACAATAGCTGTGAAATCAGTGTCTAATTCTAGAATAGAACAACAACATATAGAATTGTGAATTTAAACATATATATCCATTAAAATAAACAGCCAAATTGATCCAAAACACAGCTTGAAGTAACAATGGTTTTAAAGTTTGGGGGAATTTTTTAAGCCCCAGTCATGGTGGAGCCACATGAATTTTGAAGGGGATTGTATTCCATACATATGGGGACACCACTGATCAAGCTTGCCCCAGTAGCCTTCAGCCAAGCATTTTTCAGCGATTGGCCAGAGAACATGTCCTCAAACATTGATCTTAATGCACAGGCAGCCTTGGGTGCATGCCAGCCCTCCAGATAGATGTGTCCCAAATCATTAGGGCCTTAAAGACTAAAACCTCTGCTTTAAATTGAGTCTGCAAGTGGTTTTCTGCAACAGTTGCAAGTGTCTATGGAAGTTGTTTGAACAGTGGGATAAAGCTGATTAGCAGATTCTCTGTTTTATTATTTAGGCTCGTGTGCTGGAGAAATAATGCTTTAGGCTACAGTTTGTTGCTCAGGGGAGTGTAGTAGAACTAATTAAAACAATAGAAGGTTAAGGAAAACCCTACAGATATAATTAGATTGTTTTGCTGACACAAGGAAGTTATCGTCTCTTACTCAGATGACTACAGAAAAAGCATGAGATGTTTCTAACCTAAAACAAATACTCCGAGCCTTTCCGCACTGCTGTTACTTAAAATCACATATAGACTTCTGTATTAGCCATGAGCTAAAACCAGTCATTTAGCTGATTATTTACCCTAGATTTCCTGCTCTCCAGTGTTTCTCCTGCTTATAACAAGAGCAAAGAAAGGTACCATACCACTGGAGCTCCATGAAATCCTGCTTCATAAAATAAAGCAGAACAAAACCATGGCTTCCTTTGAGGATGTTAAATTTTTGTGAGGAAGGGATAAAGTAATCATAAAAACATGGCAGCGTGCCGCCTATGTCATTACTTAAAATTGCTAAATGCTTTGAGTGCAGGTCGTGAGCTGGGGGGGGGGGGGAGGCTTTCTTTAGGAGTTCTTGCGACAGTTTAGGCACCAGCTACTGATAGTGTGACCTGCTGTTTGTTTTCTTGTGTGGCTTTAATTGCAATACATTGGTTCCCCACCCCTGATTTTATGCCATGCTTTGTTTTCAAATTTTATCAGTTGTTTGAAGTCTCCTTATGTGTCACACATGCAACTCATGGATTGAATAAATTAGTCATCATTATAAAAGATAATGCACCTCATTTCTATCTGCTACATCTCAGACAGTGGTGGTGGAGGGGTGTGTGTGTGTGTGTCTGGTAAGACCCAAAGCTCCAACTTTGATGTGAATTTTTTGAGCAGATAGTATGGGATGAGGCCATCTTTCTGCTGACAGCAGCTACATATCCAGCAAGAAGTAGGGATATGATTCAACTGGTTTCACCTACCCAATTTAGGTTCCCTGGACAGGCTTGGTTTGTTTTCAGGAGAACGTCCAGATTATTAGATACTATACCATTGGGCTTTGGACAACAAGGGAAGGAAAATATTTTTCATTCACGTGCCTCTCTTACTAGTTCAAAATAACATTGACTTGCTTCAGTCAAGTATATTTTACATTTACCCTCTCCTCCACCTTTCATTATCCTATTTTCAGCACTGTTGTTGTTGTTGTTCTTGTTGTTTTAATTTATTACCTGCCTAAGGTCTGCTTATTCACCCTAAGGTCCCAGGTGGACTCAACAATTTAAAACACAACATTAAAAACAATAGAAAAAATAGATAGAATGGGTCTTCATTCTTTGCCACAATCAAATACGATCTCAAAAAATAATAATATAACGTTTTCTGTCTTCTCTGTTCTTCTTACATAATTTATCTTTCTTCCTTATAGGATACATGTTTTATTTACTGTTTTCACTAGAATATTTTTACTTCTCTTTCTATAATTTATATCATATACTCTCCTCTGCCTTCTATTATTCAGTATTGTAAATCATGGCTAGAATCCATTTCTAGAGAAGAAGCCTATTTGTCATTGTCTTACAGAGCCACTACTGTGCTTTTTCCAGGTGGCTCCCATGCAACAAGCTTTCTAAGCCACACACACACACACAGAGAGAGAGAGAGAGAGAGAGAGAGAGAGAGTACCACTTTAAAAAATCCACACCTTTGTCATCTTGCACTGTGACTTGTGTTTAAAATGATGCTTTGTACTCTCTTGCTCTCTCCTCACTCCAATATATTAATGCTCATTAATTAATTTATATTTTTTATCCTGTCCTTTTCCCCAAATTTGTCTAGGTATGCAAACACATCAGAGATCAAACAATACAATTTTAAAAAATATTTGTAACATTACAAATCCATTAAAAACTTTATTTTAAATGGAAAAAACAAGTAAAACAATCACATACGCTAATAGCTAGTACTTTCAAGATTGTCAGAAACAGTATTGTTATCCAAACATTTAGGTGAAAATGAATGTTTTAAATTCTTCCTGAAAGCCAATAATGTGAGAGAAGGACATCCCTCATCAAGGAGGACATTCCACAAACAGGAAACCACCACCAATAAGGCCCTGCCATGGGTCAGTGACAACCAGGCAGCACCCAGCTTCTTTGGCTATATGCTATATGAACCTTCTCCAATCTGATGCCCTCTAGATGTTTTGGACTACAACTTCTATCAGCCCCAGCTAGCACAGCTGACTGGAGTTGCAGTCCCAAACATCTGGAGGACTCCAGGTTGGTGAAGAGTGGGCTGAATCATCTAAACCAGATGATCCTATGGAAGCCTTGTGCAGCCTCTAGCTCATGTTCATATCCTGAGAGCTCATTATGAAAATGTATGGTTTAATGCTGTGAAACCCTAAAACATTTACATCCACATTACAAATAAAAGCGGAAACCTGAAAAAGGAAGGTATAATTTGCATGGAATTAGCACATTCAAATTTAGAAATCATTACTGTAATCTAAATGGAAATACAATACATCTCACCACAGTGGGGAGACTTAGCAGCAATTTGTCATGTGTTTACAGCTGATGAACAACTTGAAGCCTTCTTCTCCCCCTTTTTATGGTTCTTCATATTTAAACTGGACAGGACAGCCCTTCCAATAGGAAACACCTGCAAATAGAGCAATGCCTTTGACAGCCATGAGGGGTCTCCTCTGTAATGTAGGATACATGGCCACGGCTGTTCTGGAGAAAATTTGTATCTGGCCCTGTATTGCCCCCAGAGTCTCAGAGACATATTTTTTTACCTTTTTTTAACTGATCCCTTTTTACTGGAAATCCCTGGGATGAAGCTGGGACATTTTACATGCAAAGCATCAGTTTTACCATTGTGCTGCAGTTTCTCCCCATTGTAATTTGTAATGTCAAAATTCCTAGTATTGAATGCCACACAAAACACCTCCATTCCTCCTATGTGTTTGCATTAACTGTTTTCGAAGACGGAGAAACAGCCTGTGTGCATTTTACTTCCATAATTCACAACATGCCTGCATTATCCTGAATTGGCCTCCTGCCCCTGTATGATGAATGCTGTCTTCATGCCAAAGGAAGCAATGTCTTATCGTTCCTATTGTTTCTGTCTCTGCTTACTATTTCATTGCTCCTATTTAGCTTTTGGGTTCAAGACAAATAGTACTTTGATGGTGGTGGGACCATGATAAAGACAACAACTAATGGTGCAGCTGCTAAGTGTACTGAACCAAATGAGCCTATAGGAATCTGTTCATTAAGAACTGTGCCATATAAAATGGCTTTTCACATTATCATATGAAAATGTTTATAGTACACTATTTTTCCAACAGAAGTAAAAAGAGGAAAGTAGAGGAGGAAACAGTATTTCCAAACTTCTTTGTTGCAAACAAAAACTAGGTAATAACCAGTTCTAAAATGACCCTCAGCACACAAAACTTATTTTCCACATATATTTTGAAGACTTGGTATTAAATTCATGAGCAATCCTTTTAAACTGAGCAAACAGCAAAAACAAAAGAGAAATCCATGTAATTTCAGTAGATTTTATGTTATATATTCAGAAAACAGTAATCCTATTGCAAAACAGATCTTTTAATGATTGTAAAATAACATAAAATGGCTAGGGCCTTTTTGACATCAAATTCTAGAGCTCATTCTGTTTTAAAGTAACCACTTTCATGGACTTTATCTTTTTCCAATTATACATTGTAATTAGTATTTTGCATTTGTCTCCGTGATTTAAGATGTTAAATAATGTATAGGTTCAACAGAGTTCTATGATGAAGGACAAGTATTTGAGTGAACATGTAACCTGACCCCAAGCCACTTTCCAGCACTTTGTCATTAGTACAGGAAAGGTTGGGTAGGTTACAGTGATGCATGAGCTTTCACATCCTGCAGCGCAGTTGAGTTCTACAGTTTCCATTAGGAACAAATAGGTATCGTTTGATAGCTCGCAAAATAGGTGGGCTACAATCCAAAAACCACTTGGATGGATAAAAGGTAATACACAAGAGAGAGAGAGAGAGAGAGAGAGAGAGAGAGAGAGAGAGAGAGAGAGAGAGCTTTCTAATTAACAGAGTTTGGCTCTGTGATTGGGAGTATGTGGAGGTAGCTGTGTCTATGTGGCCTGATTAACCAGGACTGAAGTTTTGATTGAGCCAGGATTTTAATCAGTTAATCAGTTTGATTAATTGTATAATCTTGCAGCCCTCCAGATTTTAGCTGGGCAGATTCTTGTGGCCATCACCAGCAAACTATATAAGGTTATAATGCTCTTTTAAAAACTGTGACTAATTAAAAACAACACCCAGACATTAAAAATGCCCATTCTTAACAATTCAAGGGTGTATATCTATGCTCATCTTTAACTCCAAGTTGCAGCTGAGATCGCTCCCCTAACAAGGAAAGTATGGTGGGGCAGAGGAGCATCACATGTCAACATCATGTGTTGGTGGCCACAGGCAGTGCAAGGCAGCTGCCTCCACTATCATACTTTTGTGTTGTACGTTATGGCCTATTAGCATGCTGAATGTGTGACTTATGAAGTCTCTACTTTCCCACCTAAGCCCCAGGCAGGCAGGCACGCTCTTAGAAAGAGAGGCAGATCTAGCACAAAAAGTACTCATCATAATGCCGAACAAAAGGTTACACACACTTTTCTAAGGTTAGTTAATAGCACCTAGAACACACTTCATTCTTTATACAAGGCCAGAGAATCACATTAATGCATTGATTTGCATTAATTCATTTTAGCCTTGCAAACAACTGCACAATGCTATGGGTAAATTTCTCCAACTACTTTATAAAATATCAAGATTCTAAAGTATCCTTGTCTTTTCACAGAGAAATCACTATATTATTCCCACACTCCACTGAGAGGCTATGAAAGGTAAGACCCACAATTATGCTTATGTGGAGTACATGGGGAGTCCAGGATCACAAGAGAGGGACACACAGTCCTTTTCATATGGCTTCTTCTTATTTACCATGTGTCTAGTTGCATATGGGGTGTTGGGGGGGGGGGTAGTACGTCTGGTTGACGACACATCATAATCCTTCTAGGGCAGTTTGTCCACCTTTGGTTTCCATCCTGCACTCAGCTCTCACCTGTGACTCCTGTCAGCACTGACAGCAGCCACACCCCACAAAATGACTTCAGTTGGCTGCATAAACCATGTGAGGGTAGCCAATGGGTCTCGAACCCTCAATGTTCTCCTGCATTATCTCCTGTTTATCAAGATGCCCTTTTCAAGTTGTACTGTATAGCAAACATTTTCTGCTTTTGGTGTTTCATTACCTATTTGTATGAAATGTTTTCAAAACCAAAAGAAATAGAAAAAAAGGATGCCAAACTGTTGCATAAGTATTTAGAAAACTGGATACTTTGTCCTAAAAGCATATTTCCTAAAAAGATATTTCCTGTTAAACTTATTCCTGTTAAACAGATTGCCCCTCAGAGTTTCAAAGTGCAGAAGTTCAACTCAAGGCAGCATTTGTGAAATATCAATAGAAGAATCTGTCTTTACTTTACAACATCAGCACATTCCATTATTTATTTATATTAAAAATAACAACTACATTGCAAGCAAAGCATATTTGCCTTTGAATTTTCCATACCGATTTTTCAGCTTTTACACTTAATTCAATATATTTTCTTATTGAAGTTTTGACCCCCCTTAATCAGTAAGCTGGGGAGGGGGGAATCCTGCAACCAACAAAAAAATGAATTATTTTGAGGCAAAATGGCCTCAGGAAAACTTTAAGTAATGTATGTTGCTTTCAGTTTCAAAATATCTTTTATGCCAAGTAAGACACCAGACTTTTGCTTTGTAAAATTACTTAATATCTTTCAAAATTCTAGCCTTTCCTTTTAATCACAGACATACATATTCTCTCTGACTCACTGTTTCCAAACCTATTTTTTTTAATTGTTGTTGTTTGTTGTTTAGTCGTTTAGTTGTGTCCGACTCTTCATGACCCCATGGACCAGAGCACGCCAGGCACTCCTTCCTGTCTTCCACTGCCTCCCGCAGTTTGGTCAAACTCATGTTGGTAGCTTTGAGAACACTGGCCAACCATCTCATCCTCTGTCTTCCCCTTCTCCTAGTGCCCTCAATCTTTCCCAGCATCAGGGTCTTTTCCAAAGTATTTTTTAATACTTTGCCATAAAGAGGCACCATAATAAAATAAAAAACCCTCACTTTCTGCCAAGTGCATAACTATGGAGCCCCAAGATTCAGTAAAGTTGATCCTACATTTGTGCTTTCGGTGTCTCAAATGGCACAAAAGGAAAATACATTATATAATCATTAGACTAGGGTTGTCATTTTCGAACAGAAAAGTTGCTGAGCTTTTTGGGCAAAATCACAAAAAGTAATGCTGTTATTGAGCTATCTTTATGGGAAAACGGCACTGCCAGCATGGGCTGTCATACGTCCAGATTTTCCCAGTCATTTTCCCCAATTTCCATACTGCCAACTACAGTATTCCAGATATGCCCTGGAAGATCCAGACATATGGCAACCCTAAATTATACCCATTTATTTTTAAGTATTATTTTGTACATGCATGCCACCTGATACCAACCACATATAGACTATAACAATGACCACAGAAGCTAGGCATCACCATAGTTAACCTTCTTTCTCTCACACCAGAAAATTAGCAGAAACGTGTTTCAGAAAATGTTCAGATACAGTCAGGGCCGGATTTAGGTTTGATGAGGCCCTAAGCTACAGAAGGTAATGGGGCCTTTTATAAGTCCAGCTGTCCTTTGTCAACAACAAATTGTCGCTGTTTTGTGTGTTGAATATATGCTATATCAGTGGTGGCCAAACTTGGCCCTCCAGATCTAAAGCCATTTGCACATAACAAAATATCCAGATCTAAAGCCATTTGCACATAACAAAATATGTATTTTATTTGTTTTTTACCTTATATTTTGGAAATGTACACCCAGTGGTGTTTTTTCCCTTTAATTTTTTGGGGGGCCCCCAAGAGAGTGGGGCCCTAAGCTATAGCTTATACGTAAATCCGGCACTGGATACAGTACATGATAGAAGAAGGAGGAGGAGGAGGTGTTCCCATAATGAAAAATGTATTTTACTGTTTGTAACATAAAAATAATAATCCCCAAGCCCTACATTGTACCTTTGAAACACGGGATTATATCCAGTTGTGTCCCTCCACTGGTGGAAGGCTCTTCGATCCGGTGGATGCTTCAGTGAGTGGAAATGGGGTGGGGGAATCTGTCTTGCTCCTGCATCCCCTCCCTTCATCCGCATCACCTCATATGATGCTCCAAAGGGTCCCCAAACCATATAGAGTAGATCAGGAAAGGGGCACAGATGTCTGCAGGGAAAAGGGGAAATCAGCAAAAAATCTCTCCCACTCCATTTTTCACTCATGGAAATCTCTGCTGGATCAGGGAGCCCATTGCCAGCAGAAGGATGCAACTGGAAATAGCCTGTGACCCTCCATTAAAAGTTAAATACCTTTTAACTAGCAGTTGTTTTTATCAAGGCAGAGAGATGTAGTAGAAACTATTTTGTTGCCTGAAAGCTTGCTAATTACTTGTTTGAAAGGTTAGGAATGGTTGGTTTACACATGAAGGCCAGTACTGTAGTTCCAAAAGTTATCCTTTAAAATACTGAACTGGTTCCAGATCATTTTGCACAAGGGAATTAAAGATTCCCTGCTCCCATCAAAGTGGCAGACCTAATTGTCACGAAGCCCAGAGAAATTAACTTAACCGGGAAACTAAACTAAAACATATTTCAGTACTTCTCACAAGAAGAGCATTTGCTCGAAATATATTGGGATTTTTATCTAATCTCTAAATATGGTTTTTCACCATTTTGTATTTGCCCCATTTCTTGTTTTTATATTGGATCTAATAATTAGCAATGATTCAAAGAATATGTCTTTAAAGAAGTATTTAACGAATAAGATTAAGAGTGTGGGTGGGAATAAGCTTTCTGATGGAATATTTAAAGAAAAAGTTATATGAAATGTTTTAATGTATGTGTTTACATATTTAATTTATTTGTGTGTGTGTGTAGCTTATATATTGATGTATTTAACATAAGATTATAGGTATAGATAGGTATACCTATCTTATAGGTATTATTATAGGTAGCAAAAATGGGGTTAGTTTGAAATTTCAAGTTGGGTGCACGATACACCTTAAAATACCCACCTTAAAATACCTACATGAAAACCGTGAATACCTTTCATTTTTGGAATCTGGAATTCTGGATTTCTTTTAGGCTTTGGAAGCATGGAATAATATGGTGATCCCAAGTGTAAGGATTTAGCAGTATGAAGATTTGCTACCATGATTGCTTTGGGCAATCATCAATTTCACTAATGAAACCAAATTCAGAACCATGTGCATGCCTTTGATTTTTAGTTATTTCTTTGATGCTAGGTAAAAGGTAAAAAGGTAAAGGACCCCTGGATGTTTAAGTCCAGTCAAAGGCGACTATAGTGTGTGGCACTCATCTCACTTTCAGGCCGAGGGAGCCAGTGTTTGTCCGCAGACAGCTTTCCGGGTCATGTGACCAGCATGACTAAACCGCTTCTGGCACAACAGAATACCATGACGGAAACCAGAGCGCATGGAAACACCGTTTACCTTCCCACCACAGCGGTACCTATTAATCTACTTGCACTGGCGTGCTTTTGAACTGCTAGGTTGGCAGGAGCTGGGAAGGAGCAAAGGGAGCTCACCACGGACCTTCTGATCGGCAAGCCCAAGAGGCTCAGTGGTTTAGACCACAGCACCACCCATGTCCTAATGCTAAGTAATGGCCATAGTAGACCTCTTGATATAGAATAGTCCAATATTATTTCAAAGGGTGTGCACTTTATTTCTAAAAAGAAAGATAGTTTTGGGTGGGCTTATTTCCCCATAAAGTCAGAAAAGTAAATTTGACTCAACAAGCAAGCTTTTTCTTCTTTCTTTTTTGCTAGTGAAATAATACATTTCTAGAATCCAGCTCAACTGGAGAAGTGGAAATGGTAGAGTTCTTAATTGATTGAGGTAGCATTAGGGATGATGCAATAATTGCTTTAATTAGCTCCTATTAAACTGGTCTGTAAGTTGATAGTCTGCTTCCATCTGAACAGCTTCACAGCTGTGCTCTGTCAATACATCAGCTCATTTTAATCTCTTTGCTTCTGTGCTGTGCCTCTCCTTTTTGAACTCTGGTGTTTTCTCACTTCATTTCAGTGATTAGTCATATATCCCCAAACTATATACTAATCAATTTCAGCCTGATTAAAGCCTAAATGTTGCTTCAAGGTGAAGTACACAAGCTTTTAAGTGATACAAAACTCTTGATTGGGAGGAAGCATATGTGCTTACTTTGCATATAGTAAAGCTGGCCATTTGTATTTATCTGCCAAACAGTGAATAAAAAATTACCATACTTCAGCTTCACACCTGATAAGAAATCCGAGGAATCTAATGGTAAGACAGTGACAACTGGTTTACCAAATAGTTACATGCACACTCTCCTAAATTACCAGCTGGTAAATTGTTGTCTTTTATTTGCCTTTGATACCAGGGGCAGCGAATTTCCTTTAGTCCAAGGACCACATTCCCATTTAGACAACCTTCTAAGGGTGATAAGACAGTGCCAGAGGTAGAAGTGGATGGAGCTACAGATGTGCCTCTGACCTTTGTACAATAGGCTACATGCCAGCCTTGCGAAACTCAAGCATTTCCATATATATTCATAAACACATTTCTCCATCCTCTAGCCAGGCAAGCAAGAGGCATTATCATAGTTCAGTGATACACTGAATGACTCAGTGACGGTGCAGAACTGGGCTGGTGAGCAGACCTGTCTGGGGGAAAGCCCAGGACCCACTGGCAGAGGAATGGGGGGGGGGGAGAGCATCACCCCTGGCAACATCGGGGAAGGGGGTACCATTGCAGCTGCCCCCAGACACGCTGTACATCCCTCCGCTATGCTGGGCGCCACACTCCCAGGAAACATGCCACGGCCCCAGATGCACACCACGCCCCAGGGATGCACGCTACACCCCCGCGTGCGATGAGCCACGCCCCCCAGGATCAGCACCAGCCACGCCCACGCCTTCTCTCTGCCCCCCAGTGCTGGAGCATGCGGCTTCACCACTGCCCAGACCTCAAAGTACTAGAGAGAAGTATCTGGAGGACTGTGTTTGGCCTCCTGCTCAAGGTTTCCCACCCCTGTTTTATCACACAAATTCATGCAGATCCAAATATAATTTGCGGGAGATATAGATTTTTAAAAGCCTTGTCTAGTAATCAGGGTGTGTTTGGCCCCAGCTGGGATAGCTCATTCGGTAGAGCGTGAGACTCTTAATCTCCAGGTCATGGGTTCAAGCCCTACACTGGGCAAAAGATTCCTGCATTGCAGGGGGTGGTCCCTTTCAAATCTACAGTTCTATTTGTGAAAAAAAATAAATCCAGTTTTCGATCTGTTGTGGAACTACTATTTTCTTTAACTGTCATCACAGTGAGAGAGCCAGAGAAACTCAAGAAACTCCCCCCATCCCAAGTCACAAAATTCATTATGAAAGAAAATATTTGTAGTAATCTCAAATAGCTGACAGCTTAATCACATGTTTCCTTTCAGGAGAACTAAAAATGGCACCCCTCCAATACTCAAATATTCCCAAAGGCATGTAAAATATGCTACGATTTTAATCCAGAAAACTATGCTAGTTTCTTTTTGGATATTCCTGTTCGACACTTCAGAAGGAGCATTCAGAAAAAGCTATTATTATTATTATTATTATTATTATTATTATTATTATTACATTGCCACTAGGTAATGTGTAATCCAAGTAAAGAAGAATACACTCTAGTTAGTTGATGTTGTTTTCTAAAGTATAAAATTATACAATAAACTCAAACTTTCAATTCACATTTAAAGCAGGTATCAGGCACACTTAACTAACAACAGAAAGGTGAAAGTTAGTTAGTTATTAGGTAAAGGTACCCCTGCCCGTACGGGCCAGTCTTGCCAGACTCTAGGGTTGTGCGCTCATCTCACTCTATAGGCCGGGAGCCAGCGCTGTCCGCAGACACTTCCGGGTCACGTGGCCAGCGTGACAAGCTGCATCTGGCGAGCCAGCGCAGCACACGGAACGCCGTTTACCTTCCCGCTGGTAAGCGGTCCCTATTTATCTACTTGCACCCGGGGGTGCTTTTGAACTGCTAGGTTGGCAGGCGCTGGGACCGAACGACGGGAGCGCACCCTGCCGCGGGGATTCAAACCGCCGACCATGCGATCGGCAAGTCCTAAGCACTGAGGTTTTACCCACAGCGCCACCCGTGTCCCTAAGTTAGTTATTAGGGCTAACCAAAAAGTCACAAAAATGTGGCAGAAATTTAGCTCCTGCTTTGGGTAGCACCCTGCTTGATGAATAATTTCAGAGAATGGGGAAAAAAAATGAATGTTATTTTAAATAACAGGGTTTTTTGTTTTTTTACTTTCCAAACTGAATTGAAATCTGAAGCTTTTATGATTCAAGGGTTTGAATGCATGATGCATAAAATAGTGGCTCCTATTATCTGGGAAGAGGTAGTTGCTCTGGTTACATAACTTGAGAATGCAAGTTTCAAAGTCAGATGGATGTCTCTGTTTTAGTTTTACATAATAGACACATCCACCGTGATATACTTGTACAATGTGATATAATATGATACGCCTTCTTCCTAGATGTGTCAGATATCTTCTTGGAATATTTCGTTCCTCCTAAAGAAGGAGGTTGGTCAGCAAGTGTGAGAAGAGATCAATACTATTTGATTGTTTTCCTCTTTAGGGTACTAATACATCCGAGTGTTTCACAACATGCTGTCTAAACCCAGCAAAAACAAACATGCCAGCAGGATAATTAATTTAATGAGATTATCTCACCGGTGGTTGCCCTTCTTTTGGCAGCACTCACACTTAGGCACAGTCCATGAAAAGGACTGCGGCTGCAGATACCCTCAGTGAAAACCTTTTTATATTTGCCAAACAATATGCTATGTTTTAATGAGAAGTATAAAACAATGGTTTTTTAAAATAAATATAAAATAACATTTTATTTCTCCTGATAAATAAAAACAATTATCTTTCTTAAAGGGAGACTTGTTTCTAAGCAAATGCTGGATATCACACTGGCAGATTACTGCAATTTAATATGATAGAATATAAGTAATGGAATGAATAAATAAAAATGAACACCTTGTTGGAATAGGCTGTGTGTGCTTCTACCACTTTTCAGTTTGAACTTTACTTTGCATGAAGTAAATATATACTTTATATACTTTGTGTGTGTGTGTGTGTGTGTGTGTGTGTGTATGGCTGCAGTCATCTGTACACTTACTTACCTGAGTTCAGGTGTGATTTGCGCTACATGAAAAATAAAGTGAAATGGCAGCATATTCCTATAGGTAACTCTGCTGCTGCACTAGTAGAAATTACCACCATATCTAATGCATTGCTCGGCCAAGAAAGAAGGAAATTACACAGCATGGAGAATATAAAAAGTGGTGTAGAAAGTACAGACAGAGCCCTAGAATCCCTGGAAGTACCATCATGGCCCACCATTCAGGGGCAGTGCCAGTGAGAAAGAGCTGAGCCAATATGGTATAGGATTGCACCCTGATATTGATTAGCAGCAACTGTAGCAGGGATTAATGTTGTTACATGCATATTTAATCTTCTGGGATTCATTCCAAAGCCTTACTTCTCCTTGGACTTTGAAAAATAACAGCAAGGCCTCACTGGCATTAACCTGCAACTTTTTTTTTTTGTAACAGATACCAGTTTCCCACAGGAAACTGCAAGGCACTGCTGGGCAGCTCAGAATAAATTATTATTACATTAAATAAATCCCTTAAAATAAGTCTGGATTCTTCAGAAAGGATACACACAAACCTTAATAAATAAATAAATCTGTAGCTCTTTTTAAACGCCATACATTTTTGTGCTGCTGTGTTAGCTGTGAAAGCCATTACTACTAAAGAGAGGGTATTTTTTGTGACCTAAAGTGACTTAGAACTAAAGGCTAAAGAGGTCTGATTTATTCTGATGAATTTAAAGGCCACCTATGACACTCAGGGTGAATTATATCTTTTCCTCTTTTTAATTCATATGAAAATAGCATTATTATTATCATCATCATCATCATCATCATTATCACAATCATCATAAATTTATGTTACTGTTAGAGTTTATTTACCTGAATTTGGAGATTATATATTTACATATCTGTTAAAGTAGTTTTTAATATATGCATGCTGGTCTCCATGCAAAGCTGTAAATCCTCATAACTCTATTTCATTCTTCACCAATGACAGCCGTGAAGTCAGATTGTAATTCTTGCACTGTGAAGCATCTATATACAAGTACTTGCTTGGCAAATGGAGTACTGCAAGGCATGCATTTTCTTCCCCGTTAAGTTTTTTGGGTTTTTTTAATTCAAGGGTAAATGTCAAAACAATGCTGTAAAACCAATTAAGAAGAAAGAAAACAAGATTAGAGGTGCTACTTGAATTATTTATTGTTGTGCACTGTTGCCAAGTCTTTAAATAAGTAGTTAATAGACCTTACAGTAACTCTCTTTGCAATACAGTAATTTATTTAATGCACTTTTCAGCAATGCACAAGCATTAATCTGAAAGACTCCATGTTGATCTGTACTGTACCTTTCTACAGAACAGTAACAATATACACAAGGAATCTTCAGCAGAAGGGCAGAAGACCACATTTACTTAAACACTCTTGCAGTGGTACTATTCAACTACATAGCTTTGGTTACTGTGTAAGCAGCAGGTAATGAAAAATCATTGACCACCAATGCTGACTTTTGTAGATTTGCTCAGTGTCATTAAAGAAATAAGCTACTGACTGCTATAATTTCAAGCATTTTTCCAGACTGGGTACAGTTATCAATACTGTTCTGAATATGATAGCTCCCGTTGCTTGGTCCCAGCTCCTGACAACCTAGCAGTTCAAAAGCACATAAAAAGTGCAAGTAGATAAATAGGCACAGCTCTGGGGCGCGAAGGTAAACGGCGTTTCTGTGCGCCACTCTGGTTTCACCAGAAGCAGCTTCATCATGCTGGCCACATGACCCGGAAAAACAAACACCGGCTCCCTCGGCTAGTAAAGCGAGATGAGCGCCGCAACCCCAGAGTCGTTCGCAACTGGACTTAACTGTCAGGGGTCCTTTACCTTTACCTTTTAACCTGATCAGAGTAAATACCCTAATTTCTCAATACTGTCCAGTAGCCCGTTAGAGACCAACTAAGGTGCTACTGGACAATTTTTTAATTTATTTCGACTGTGTCAGACCAACATGGCTACCTATCTGAATTCTCAACAATGATTTTCCTTCTGAATTTTTAAGATAGTGGTAGAAAATATTTAGCTCATATTCCATAAAAAGTCTTGCAAGGTCACCTTACCCCATATATACCCACTCATCCACTTCAATCTGTGGAACCAGCAGTGTTACAGGTGTTGCATAAAGTTGGCATGTACTGTACTGCAACCTTGTTTTCACCTTACTGCTGATTTCAATTATTTTGGAAGAGTCATATATATGCCTAATATAGTCCACAAAAGGAAGCACGTTTGAAGGAGCTTGTATAAGGCAACATTATGGGATGGGTGTTTCCAGCTACCCTGCCCTTTGCCCTTGGAAGCCTTATGAGAAGCTGATTCAGGAGAGGAACGGTGAGGAGCATTATGGGAAGGCTGTTTCTAGGACTAAGGTGAAACTGTGAAACTCCCTTGTTACTTTTGATATTGGATCCTGCTTGTTGTTTAAGCAATCTTCTTATATTTATAGTATTAAAATGTATTTTTCTATGTTACTATATTTGCTATTGTTTTGCTCTGTTATTATGAAATCGTTACTTTGTGGTTCGAGGACCCGGTCCCCGCATAGTGGAAATGAAAACACACGGACATGTGATATAAGGTTAATGGGCAAGAAAAGGCCACAACTTTATTGATTACAGCAAGTGAAAAGGTATTGGCTTAGGCATTGGATTACGTCAGTTGACTCCACCCACTCAGAGGGGGGTGAGTCTAAAAAGGGGGGGTTATTCTTTTGAGAAGTAGAAGATTATGAAGCATAGAAGGGATATAAGATTGCAAATAAGATAATAAATTGCTGACAAAATGCTATAACGATGAAAGTGGGAGCGGGAGATGTGAGGAAGTCCAAAGAAAATGTGAAATTATGTTAAGATATATGTTACATTGTTTATTATGTGTATTGTTATTGTAAAACCCAATAAATTTCTATAAAAAAATAAAAAATAAAAAGGGGGGGTTATTCACCAGTAGGTGGAGCCTGTTGATGCTAATCCAACTATAAGCTCTCCCCTGATGTCACCGAGGGTCGTGCCATGGCCTCCCGCCACGCAGGCATCGGACAGAATACACGACCGCCGGATTCCTTCAACGGAATACACAAAAATTGAAGGCATAGGCGATGGCCACACCTAGCCCTTCCACACACCACAACACATTATTCCAATGCCTAACCGCCACTCCAGAGCCCAAGAGTGAGGGCCGCGTGGCTGGTGCAGCAGTGATTTACGCTGCCATCCACGCCCCTTCAAAGGCACCTGGTTGGGTGCCTGCCTGTGGGCGTGGTGCGCCAGCCAGGTGAGTGGGAGGCAGGGGGCTAACACCGCCTGCTTGAGGCGGAGACCGGCTCCCGCCCACAACCACTCCCCTCTTTTGCAGGAGGAGAGTCTATGTTATTTTTTGTTGTGCTACATTGAAATTGTTTCTGTAGTTTGTTTGAAATGCATCCCTGGTTTTTTTGTAAGCTGCTTTTGAGCGTGATTTTTTGTGTGTGTGGAAAAGCAGCATACATATAAAATGAATGAACAAATTTACTCTTTCTGCATCAGGTGCTTAAAATATTGAGGTATTGGAACATGAACAATGCTTTTAAACAACAACACAAAGAATAAATAGATCTACTGAAAACCAGAATTTTTGTTTTATCTACTACTATAGGATCCAATCAATTGTGCTGGAGTAGAGCTAGCCTTGGGAGAAAACTAAGTTATTTGTCATATATTCAAATAACACATTTGTAATGTGGTAGCTACAGGAGAAGTGCTTTTTAAGTGCTTATGTGATGATGGCATTGTGTGATAGAAGATGCATAAAGCTGGCTGCTGGCCACTGACTAGGAACTGGCAAGCCTTGCCCATGCTAAAGTGTCCCAAGCATGTAGGCCCCCCATTCGGGTCTGTGAACTTGCAATTAGTGAGTTAAATTAGAAACAACTACAGCATGTTTGCTCAAGGAAAGGATATTAAGAAATAATAGAAAGAAATATGCATGTTTAATATTCTGGGCTTCATTCCAAAGTCTTACTTCTCTTTGTGCCTTTTTGAAAAATAACATCGGGGCCTCACTAGCATTAACCTGTAACTTTTTGTAATAGATACCATTTCCCCACAGGAAGCTGTCTTTCTGAAATAATACCAAATACTAACTTGTGTAATAATTGTTCTAATTAAAAAACAATGTAGGACTCTGCTGGGCAGCAGAGGCTGTCTAAGGTGTCCCTATGCAACAACAGGAGCTTGTATCTGAATGACTGATCTGCTCCAGAAAGCACATAATAATATTGATGGAGGACTGACATGTCCACAAACCTAGTATTAATATCAATTATACTGAAGATTCTCTATGCCCTTGAGTCCACAGTTATTTTTGGGTGTTGGAACTGTTATGTATGCAGGCGTTTTAGGCCGAAGCAACGCAGGCCTAGACCTTCAGGCCTCCTGGAGCTCAGGAGCTTCATCTGCATAACAAAAGACAGAGAGGATTCTAAAACCCTCCAATGACATTGTTATTAGCTAGAAGACAGCCAATCCCTGCTGAGGGCCAATGTTGTGATTCACAAATTGAAAACTTTCACAGGTGGTGTGTTTGTTTTGTCTGGGCTGGCTTAAGGTATATATACTGGGCCAAGCGCCCCTGTTTGTCATTCTTGTTCTTCCTGATGTTCCAGTAAATCTTTTTTTGAGCCGAATCTCGGTCTTGGGTCATGCCTGAACCTACCTACACTTCAGGAACCACATATTGATTCCTGTTCTTCTGCATAATCCCTGTTTTACCAAGTATCAATGGAAACAAAGGTTAGGGAATGCATATCAGGTTCTAGGCTGGAACTTCAATTATTTCTGACCCTTTAGGTAAAAGTAAAGGTAAAGGGACCCCTGACCATTAGCTCCAGGCGTGACTGACTCTGGGGTTGCGGTGCTCATCTCGCTTTAGTGGCCGAGGGAGCCGGTGTACAGCTTCCGGGTCATGTGGCCAGCATGACTAAGCTGCTTCTGGCAAACCAGAGCAGCGCACGGAAACGCTGTTTACCTTCCCGCTGAAACGATACCTATTTATCTATTTGCACTTTGACATGCTTTCGAACTGCTAGGTTGGCAGGGGCAGGGACTGAGCAATGGGAGCTCACCCCGTCGCAGGGATTCAAACCGCCGACCTTCTGATCAGCAAGTCCTAGGCTCTGTGGTTTAACCCACAGCGCCACCCCCGTCCCATGACCCTTTAGGTACTACTGCTTATAGTAGGATTGAACATACAGATTGACTGCAGTTTGTGTTTCTTTCAGCATAAACAGTGAGGAAAATTCGATTACTAACATTAAAATGATGATTATGCATCTAAGACTCAAACAGTCCATTGAAATAAAATAACAAATGTCTCAAGAACAAATTTCCACCCTTGACCTTAAATTAAAAATGGACAGACAAATATTTCGTTTACTCTGGCAATGCTTAAGGTTCTAAATTAATGTTGAAAACACAATTCGGAATTTAAGAACATAACAAGAGCCCTGCTGGATCAGACCAAAGGATAATCTCATTCTTTTCTCACAGTGGCTAACCAGATGCCTGTGTGAAGCCATAAGCAGAATGTCAGCAAAACAGCATTCTCCTCACTTGTGCTCCTAGCTGCTGGTTTTAACAGGCACCCTCAGCAACAGATACTCTGACACTAGAGGTAATATAGCCAACATGGCTAGTAGCCATTGATAGTCTTAACCTCCATATAGTGGTATAATGCCATTTTAAAACCATCCACATTGTTGACCATTGCTACATCTAGTAAGAGTGGTACTATGCTCTGTTTGTCTAGGTTCACAAGTAACAGTAAGGCTTACAAGGGCCACATAAACAAACATTGGCTATAGGTCGTGGTTAAGGAAATAGGAGTTTAACGGTGAGGCTGCATTCGAGTATCACACTAAGCGAAACCTTGGTGTGGGTGCCATGTTACACTGAACTCAAAGGACCAAGGAGGACTAAATTGGCTGTGATTTCCCAGGAGCACACACTTTCATGCATTTGCACTAAACTGTGGTTTGGCTTAGTGTTATGTGCAAATGTAGCCTTTCTGGGTCCTGAATGTTCTAACATTCAGCTTCATTGGATGGCCCTGGTATCTAGCATTATGAGAGAGGAAGTAAAACTGGTCTCTGTCCACTTTTCCCACATTGCATCTCCTGTTATGTACTGAAGTTCTCACCCTGAGCCAGCAGGGGGATACTATAGATAGTTATGCAAATGAAGGATCGAAAGTGACGTTCAGTGATTGGATAGTTTGTATGCAAATGAAGGATTGAAAGTGACGTTCAGTGATTGGATAGTTTTAGAAAGTTGCTACAGTCACGTTGTTCTGGAGCTCTATATAAGCAGGCTGACTGAGCTCCTCAGTTCAGTTCTGTTCCGGCCTTTGAATAAACAAGAGCTGTTTGAAGAATCGCTGTGTTGTCTGATATGTTCGCCCACAACTTAACATCTCCCATCTGCGAGACTCAATATTTTGAGCAAGCGGTAGCTACTAGCTCATTGCTTAGCCAAAAAGTCCCAGGCTCGGAAGGAACATGGTCTTAAGGCACCACTTACACCAATGATGTCACCATTCCCCTATCCAAGTTATTGTCAACATTTGAAAGTTCTCAGGTCTTTAGTATATGGAAATAAATAATGTTTGACAATGGTGTTGGAGGATTCATAAATATAAAATTACTTGTTACAGTATTAAAAATAGAGTTCACTTTTCTAAAAAAAAGTATATATTACCCAATTGTAAGACGATAAATGTGCCATTCTCTCTAATGCTTCAACATTACAGCTCTATCTCTTAAAAAGCTGACATGGAAAATAGCAGCGTAATAAACCAATTCATCATAATGCGCAAAAGAAAGCATTGGAATAAATTGTAATAACCTTTCAAAAACTAGCAGCTTTTAAAAGTATTAATTTCTACTCCAGATAATTGGAAAGGACACCTGGGCGGTCAGGCAATATTTTTCATGGGATTGTCCTGTCAGGAACTCAGATTGTCTTTGGAGTCAGGAACAATCGTTTAGCGCTAAATGACAGTGAATCTTGCAAATGGGTATTCCTAGATGGTATTGCCATAAATTACAAAACTGAACTCCCCTCAAGGTCAGCCATAAAAGAGGGCAGGTATCAAACGGCATTCTTGGAGCTCTGAAGTAGTCTTCAAGCTTCATACAAACGGACGCCGGTTGTGTTCCTGCCATAAAAATCAACTTAATGGACTGACAGCACATATTATCATCAAAGCTTTATAAATTTCCTATATAGATCTACAAAATGCAATGAGGACTGTGTTTGAAATGGAAAGAGCTGTGGTTTCTGCTTATGCTAACTGTAAACATTGTTACTTAATTCTGAAGTGCTGACAGCCTTGAATTTGAGACTACAGTGCATTTTGCATTGAAAGCAAGCAATGCTTCGGTGCAGTTCAAAATAATCATACTAACACAATGGCTATTTTTTATTTCCCTTTTACCTTTTTATAACATCTTTTGATATTTTGTAAAAAAGAGGTTGTACCAATGAACTATATTCCCATTTAAATATGAGTTCTGTAAACAGGAGATCAAAATTCAAAGAGCAGCTTCTGAATTTTTTAGATGTTTTTTCTCTAATAGCCCGAGACAGTCACTGAATGGAAATAAACAAAACCAATTCAAGGTTCCTTCAGATGGCATAGGAAGGTTCCCATGGAAAAGCAAGTGTGATTCTTCCTTATGCTGTGTCACCACAAGGTGCAGGTATTATCTCTTCTACCGCTGCATAGGCATTGACCAGACAGGGAATGTGACCAGAATATGCAGTGAACTAACCATGAAATCAGTCTGCACACACTGACTCCAAAAGTAGAACAGCATTTTCCTGGGCTTTTTTCTGTACTCTTTTTAAATTGGATACATATAGATATGCACACACACACACACACACACACAGAGAGAGAGAGAGAGAGAGAGAGAGAGAGAGAGAGATGTAACATTACATTTTCTCATTTAAATCTTATAATCATAATCTGTTTCCCTTTAAAAAAATCCAGCTTAAATTGTTGCACCTGAGTGAAAAGGTTGATTTGAGGGAGGGGAAGGCTGCAATTGAACAAGTTCCCAAAACCTTTGGGTGCAATACATTGTAGTGCTGAGTCTCTCATTCCCCCAGTGCAAGGATTTTTCTTACCACAATGGAACATTCTCCCTGTCTCCTCTCCCTCTCCCTGTTCTTTAGAGCAGATTTGAGGAGGGTGCACGGTGCATGCTGGGGAGAAGGTGGTGAAGGCCCCACTGCAGAAGTGGAAATCATTTTATTGGCAGGGTATGGTAGCTGAATACCACTCACGCCTCTTCTATTTTGCTATTATTACATGGAGGCCACCATCCAAAGCTTTGCTGCCAGTTTCTTAGCTATGTTTATTATTCTACTTTGTGCAGACCAGTGGCCAGCAACCTGAAGTGTCATATCAGACCCCGGAGTCTCACATTTCATTGGCACCCTTGTGGGACAGCAAAATTTGGTGCCGACCACCTCTTGCACTCCTTTCTAAATCATAGGCATGGCATCCCCTGTGGTGCCTGCAGGGCTCCAATCTTAGCGTCACCAAATTAGTTGTGCTCCCCTAAATCTGCCTCTGATCATATCTTGAACATGTGGTTAGTGAGTCGTTGGTGCTCTGATTCAGAGCTCCAGTTACCTGTTACACAGTAGTCCTAGAAATGCCCTTAGCCTATGGCCCAACCCACAGCAGACCATGCTTCAGAAGTGACAATCCTCTCTTCTGCACTCTCCTTCCAAACTCAGTAGACTAGTTCAGATGATATTTACTGACTTATCCAGTGCAGTGAGGCCACACCTCTGCATGTCTGGAGTTGGCCTACATGTAAAATACAAGAAAAATATTTGAAGAATCAGTTGACTGACTGAGCCTAAACTGAGGAAATGGTACACATAGGCTGACTTCAGACATTCTGTTTCTGTGGGGGAGGCAGAAATGGGACCAGTGTGTGCCATGGCCAGGGGAGACAATCATGGAGGTTTTTGTCACCATATTCTTGTTAGTCTTAATTTGTCAGGTGCATGAAGGTACATGCATGAGCACAGAGGTGAAATGGTTGTGAGCAGTGGCAATGGAAAGCAGTAGAAGTTCTATGCTGAGTTTAAATATGAGTGACTCCTGCACAACAGTAGTCACTGGTGATAATACTATCCCTGCTATGCTGATTTAAACACCTAGAGAGAGAAAATTATGGCTAAAATCACACATGCATTTTAAAATGCTTTAATAATCACATGGGAATCTTCAGTTAATTATAACCATGTTTCAGTTAATTAGTGCCACCCTCAAGTGGTTCATTTTCCAGTTTAAATATCACCACACACTCCTTTAGCTAATGCAGAAGGGACCTTCGCCTCTCCTGAATACTGGTCCATACTGTCCTGTTACTAGACTGTGATGAAATCCCATGATAAGGCATGTAACCCTGCCTTTCTACATTACCAACCCACCTGTACCTCTGTCTCTAGTAGCACAAAACGATTGCCTTATCTATAAGGCAAGCATTCATGTCAATTTCAGCAGTGCAATGCATTCTAAATTTCTTTTATAAAAGGAAACTGTTACTGTTTACTCCATTGGCCTTTTAAACACACATCTTTCATGTGAATCCCCTCTCCTGTCACTGCTTTGAGACCCTCCTGCTCTCTTTCAGACTCCTAGGATTTGCTGACAATGGTATTCACTGGCGCTCTCTCTCTCTCTCTCTCTCTCTCTCTCTCTCTCTCTCTCTCTCTCTCTGCCTTCCCAGTAAAGAATTTTCAAATGCTGCTTGTGACACACAGCCTGATCCTATGCATTTTTATGAGCAAATATGTGCCACTCAGTTCAGTGAAGCTTTCTCCCAAATAAATGTATATGATTGTAGCTTTAGTTGTTTACAGTTCTGTAGATGAATGTCGGGCACTCGTGGACTATAAGGTCCTTTTGATCCCTTCGAACTCTACAATTCTATGATTTTATGATTCTGTGACTTGCAGTTCTTGTCCCCTGCCCCATTTCTTTGGCTACAGAATTCCCTTTCACTCCCTGAAGGAATGCCTTTATTTTGACATCAGATTCCGACATCTAGATACACAAAAGATCCCCCCCTTAATGCTCAGAGACTCTACCCCAGGATGAACAAAGTGGTGGTTTGTAGCTGGATGGTGCTAAGTTTCACACACTGATGAAAATTTACCAGCCAAATGTTTGACTATAGTCCTCCACTTTGTGTATTTGTTTAAGAAAACCTCTTCACCATACCTATTCATCTCCTTCCTGGAGGGACATAGGGAGAAAAGGAGACAGATACTCACATCCTCTCTTAGTGAGCTTCCTTTTCCATGCTATAACTCAGAATTAGGTCAACCAGCCTGTTTCCAAAATATCACACTGATTTCTGAACAATTTTACAGTGATGTTGCCTGAGTGTCTCTGCACAGGTATTCTGAAGGGGAAGAAAGGAAATAATAGAATGATCTGCTGTTGGACATTATTTTTAGCTTTTAAATAAATCTGTCATGCCATTTGAAGCTCAGCCTAATGACAATAATTATATGGGCTCTGAAGAAATCCGATTAGGTGAGCTAGGAAACCCATAGCAACTATTGTCGCTCATTTTCTTGTATGACAGGGTTGTCATTCTGGTAATTGCTGGAGCATATGCTTGATGACTGCTTGAACTTAGAACCTTTTTCTTTGAAAAAAGATCTGCAAAGTTGGAAACTGCCTGAAAGTCACAGCTAACATATTGAATCTGATAGCACTGTGGTACATCAGAAGGCCTATATTAACATTGCTATAAAAAAAACCTACGCAGTTCAGCTGTTGACATGTATGGAAAGGAGATGTGAGGAAGAAGGATTTGAAGCATACAAAAGAAAATTATTTTAAAAGAAAACTACTAGTGAAATGCTATGTTACTTATCAATAGAAAATATGGAGCTCAAGGACTAGGAGTATGACAATGGATTAGTACTTCCTCAACCCCTAAAACCAGTAGCCAATGAAATGGAGTGGAGCTGGGATGTGGAAATGACAACACAACCATATCTTATCACAAACTGCATGATAGCACAGAAATATAGGGGTGGGTGGAGAGAGATGTGGTTCAGCACTATCAGGATTTTTGGCCTATACTGTTTGCATATGAAAGTGCCAAATGATATCATACATACATGAACTGGGTCAGATATATTAAAAAAAGTGTAACAAAAATTATTCACCGGATTCATCCTAGTAGAAGCCAGCACAAGGACTCCTGCTAGCGCAATGGGTCATTCTCCCTTCTCTTCCCCTGCAGGCGAAGTTTTGCCAGGCAGGTAGAAATGTGTTTGCTGACAGACTACGCTGAATTCTACCCATGATCTCAATTGTTCCCATAGCAAAGCCTAGGCACAGAATGCTGAAAGGTGTTTCATATGCAAACAATTTAGATTAAAATAACACATGATGCCATTGCTGAGCCACATCTTTCCTCTCCCCCACCCCCCACAATATTTCCCTGTCTGATATCTATTCTGAGAGTCAACTCACCAATTCTAGAATATGGTGAGTGTGAAGTGTAGGAGGGTGAGACCAAGGAATGGCTTGCACATGCATGCTCCTTACTTGATGTCTGCAGTGATAATTGATGACTTGTATGTGTAAATAAAACATCACAGAGCAAACATCACAGATTCTCAAGTGGAATCCATTTGAATGGAAGTAGAGCCATTCATTTCAATGTATGGAAATGCTTAATCACATTTCAACCCATGAATGTGGAAGAGACAGTAAGAGCTGTTCGACAGTGGAATTTGCTGCCAAGGAGTGTGGTGGAGTCTCCTTCTTTGGAGGTCTTTAAGCAGAGGCTTGACAACCATATGTCAGGAGTGCTCTGATGGTGTTTCCTGCTTGGCAGGGGGTTGGACTCGATGGCACTTGTGGTCTCTTCCAACTCTATGATTCTATGATTCTATGATCACCCCGATTCACCAAGTTATTCACCCACGCTCTCACACTTGGCCAATGCATATCCCTAGTATAGATGTGTGTGTGTGTGTGTATCCTATATCACCAAAATTCCCATCAACCCCCAGTAACCTTCAAAGAAGCCAAATCTAGCTTATGTACCAGGAGGCCCCCAATATCTCTTACCACTTTGGAGATTTACTATTATGTTTTTGTTGAACCTCCATATTACTATACTTGTGATCTGCTGTAGTATTAATTGGATGTTGATGCTCCCGCCATCTTTTGTTTCTGCAAGACAAGGCTCTTAGTGGGAAAGGTTGCTGCCTGAGCCCTTGGAGAACCACTATCAATAAGAGCAGATGTACTAGGTTAGATGGATCAGTGGTCTGATTCAGTATAAGGCAGCTTCATATTTATAGTTACATTTCCTTGGAACTCATTATTTTATTAAATACAGCTCTTACTGTTTCTCCATCAGTAACGGACTGATGGAATTTCATAACTCCAGCAAGAACAATGGGATTATATAATTTCCTGGTGTTCAATTGCTCATGATGAATGGGGAAAAGCATGAAATTGGGGAAATGAGCGTGCAGAGCTCATTTTCCAGGGTTGCTTGAAATGCAGGCATGAAGAGGAAATGTGCTGCTATCTGTCCCTCCGAGTGTAGGAGAAACACTAGTATTCACAACGCTTGATGGCTGCATCTGTAGAGAGGAAAGATCATAGTGTGCATCCCAATACCCACTAGATGAAAGTGATTTAGGCAAAGGGTAACTTAACAGTTAGCTTTTCTAGGTATATCCACTCAGAATAAGGCCTCTTGGGTTTGATGGAACTCAGCTAACTGTGCATAGCATTTCAGCCTTAACGGCTGTATGGCTCTATAGTGGCAGCCATCTTTCCCCTCATACATCGATTCTGAAAGGAATGGCATTTTGACACATCTCATCAGTCTCACAGGCATTTGCAATCCCATTTTAATGCAGGTGGTTGGTGGTTTGTGACATTTGAAGGTCTGGCGTCAACATCTGAAGCAGCCCTGTTCAGGGAAGTTAATACCCAGTCAGATGGGCGGGGTATAAACATTATTATTATTATTAGTAGTAGTAGTTGTTGTAGTGGTAAATGTCACATTTAACGCTCATGTTATTGAAGGAAAGGCAAATATATTGATAGAGTCATTGTGCAGAGAGGACTGCATCAATAGTGCTTTGCCAAAGATTCCTGCAGCTTGAGGCTCTCAATGACATTACTGAATGCCTAGTAGATAAAATACGGATGACTTATGTATTAATTTCTCATTATTGTGAAAAGGGAGATTAACCTGACTGACCTTTTAACATATACTTCTTACAAAGTGAAATATTTATTTGTATTCCCCTTCCTTCCTTATATTCCACCCCAAAAAATGACAAAGAAAAAGGGGAGAAGGCCAAATTCATGACCTTTCCCCACATTTTTCAAATGCATGTTTTACATGTTTTTTTGTTCACTTATACTGGTCCAAGCATCAGCTGCATGGTGTCAAACGTAGAACACACATGCAAAAAATAATCTAGGAATAATATTTTTGTAGCAGTTGGCCACTTAACACAACCGCTTAGTTCAGCATACGCTGCCAAGGTTTGATTATGGTCAACAAAAATCTAAAGGTATATTTTGCTGTCTTCCTGCCTTACATTCACCGAAGGCAGAAAAGCTCCTTCTAGAGTCAGCAGGATTGCAACACACACAGACTGCTGCTACACTGGACGAACTACTGCTGTGTTGACATGCTCTGTCATAGGGAAAGGGGCGAAGGTAAGGCATCAACACAAAATCTGAGAAAGAGAAGATCACAACCGTGCACTGAATTATTATTTTTTGGTCAATCATGCATCAAATATTGCAGTCCTGCTTCAGGAGAACTGGTTTAATCCATTCACAGGGTTAGTAGGACAGTCTTCAATCCTCTGAATGGATTAAACCAGTTGCCCTGGAGGGAAAGTCGTGAGACTTGAAATATGTCGGGCCAATAAATAACTTCTGTTTATTTATTTTAAATTCACAACAATGTCATGTGCAAAATTCCTTCCCTCACACAGGGTCAATAAACCATTTTCTACACACTATCCCTCCATTTTTGTGCTGCATCACAGAGAGGCATTTTAAAGGACTTTCTGGACCTTACACAGGACAATCGGGGAGGCATCTCCCCATTAGGCTCTATACCCAGCATAGCTGCTGTGCATAAAGATAGTAATCTGCATGCTGGAAGTGACGGGGAGACGGAATGAGGCTGCTGGACAGTCCTGTTCCTTCATCTGGCATTTTAAAATCTTGCCCTTCACTGCAAAATATCCTTTCTGAGGCAGAAAGGGGTTCTGCAGGAAGTAAATTCCAGCCCACAATGGAGCGTGTAAGCCTATCAGGGGATATTCAGAAGGAGGGACTCATAAGAACGCAAGAGTTCAAACCAAGGGTTAATTTTGCCCAGCATCTTGTTTATTGTTAAGTTGTGGGTGAACATATCAGACGACACAGCGATTCTTCAAACAGCTCTTGTTTATTCACAGGCCAGAACTGAACTGAACTGAAGGGTTCAGCCAGCCTGCTTATATAGAGCTCCACTAGAACACAACAGTAACCATTTTCTGTAACTATCCAATCACTGAACGTCACTTTCGATCCCTTATTTGCATATGTGGACCTGAGTGAAAACTATCTACAGTATCCCCCTGCTGGCCCAGGGTGAGATCTTCAGTACATAACATTTATAACAAAGGCCAGCCAGATGCATCAAGGAAGCCACCCAAGCAGGTTATGAAAGCAATATAGTTCCCAGTGTTTGCACTCAGCAACTGATATTCATTGTTATACTGCCTTTGAACATGGTTCTCTATAGCCAGCATAGCTAGTAGCTATTGATACTGTTGATTGTTCCTGGTTAATTTTAAAACACCATCAAAGCCACAGCATATCCCTCTTCATAAACCAGTCTTTCACGCATTAAAGAACGGGAGCAGGGTCTCATCGCAGCTGGAGTATTAAAAAACTTATGAAACAAACACCTGTCTAAAGGTTTTTGCTGTATGGTGAAACACCACGAAAGAGCAAGACAGAGGGAGATCTTCTCAGACAGACTTCACATGGTGAGTGGAAGCTGAATGTGCATAGATTTCCCTTTCAGTTCTTTGGCTCAATGCACACATATGACCCAATGAGAGAGAGAGAAAAGTTAACTTTCCATTTCCTTCATACTGTGAGGCCATAGTCGTCATACAATGTTCATTTGAGGAACCACTTTCAAAATTCCAAGAGTACATTTCTTACCATTATGTGTTGAATTTCAGCAGCAAATTTAAAATACTGACATGAGAAGTATTTATACATTATCCGTTACTTAATATGAGAAACGTTCGCCTTTTTATTTTAGTGCCAAATAAGACTCGCAATGAATCCTGTACCAAAGTGACCTAAGCAAGATTAATATAATCCTAGTTATATCTGCTTCTTGTGGTTGACTGCCTCTTGGGTCATATAGTCAATGAAAACAGCTATTTTAAAACGTGTTTGCTTATGTTTAATTTTAATATAATTATCATGTACAGTTTCTGAATGCTGCCACAGTCACTTGAACATTCATTATTTATGAAACTGCATCTAAATTATATTTAAAGCTTTGATCTTCAAAAGACTTAGAAAGCAATCTGGCTTCTTTGTTGTTTTAGCTGATCGTTTTTTTAATGAAACCTCTATCTCACCACTCTAATATTCAAAAACCTAGGATGTTACTATGTTGCAGAAATACTTGTGTATTTTTCCCCCTTCAGAAATACTCATTGAAATTAGTAGGTTTCTAGGGCTATGATAATGCTCCACCACCCACCATCCTGTTCAGAGGAGAATTTGAAGGAATATGATAGTTTTTGCTTTGTTTTTTAGGTGGATGATATTTTTTTAAAAAAAGGGTTTGTATGCTATTGTTACTTTTTTGAATTTTATGTAAAGCTTTTTCAACTTTGGGGGCGGAGGGACTTTTTTCAGTGGCTATTTCAGTGCTGCATTTGGCCAGCTTATAAAGTAGGACAGGGGAGTTTTAATTAAAGGACTGTCTCTACTGCTGCCACCAGCTATGGTGAACCCCACCACACATGAACCTTAAAAAAAATCCCTAAAATTACCATTACTTTATGAGGGCATACGGGAGGCAAAGTAATTGTATTTTGCCACACACCATATTTGAGCCTGGAGTTCTTGGGCACTTTTTGAGCAGCTTTATGATTTGCATCTTCTGTGATACAGCACATATATTTGGTGGATATTATAAAAATTCTGCAGGGGTGATAATGTGTCAGTGGAAACCTGACATGGATCAACACTTACTATATTTGGGCCAGAATAGTTAAAGTCACTTCTTTTGGTCCTACATTATCTATATGTATTGTTTTCTTCTCGTTCCTCTAGACATCTTCACCATTTTGTAATTTTAAAAAATAAATTAGTTGTTTATAATTACCTTCATTGTAGTTTTTGTATGTCAGTTGCTATGGTCCTCAGAATTCTGGCTGCAGAGAAGTTTTGTTAAAGTCAGTGTAAGTCATCTGAAGGGTGTGGTTTGAAGATTGACATGAACATTTCCTAAGAATGCTGGTATTTTATCCACTTTGGTCAATCATTGCATTATCTGGTTTTATGTAAGCAACTTACGTAATGTGGGATTTCATGACTATCTCTTACAAGAAAAACCTTAAAAGCTACAAGATAATCCATCTCTTGTTTGTTGTCTCATGATCTACTTTCCTATATATAAAGAACAAGGTTACAAGGAGGACTTCCCCACTATTTCAGTGTATATGTAAGTGTGGGGTTATAATTCTTCTTGATAAATTTGGATGCAGATAATAATTATTCCACTTCAATTAATTTAGAATAAAATAATGTGGTCTTTACTATGCACCTTCCAAGGTATATCTTAATAGCAGGATTCTTTATTCAATTTTCCTTATTGGGCCTAGATTAATGTCACCTTGGAGCTGATATATCTGCTAATGAACCAACGAAACAGCTTCTGACTCTGATAGTTCTTATTTGCTAACCTGATTGGACTTTTGGCAGGTATAGAAACCACAGCATTTGTATTCCAGGAAACCAAATTTCTTGTTAAGCTCCAAAATTTCTATGGTAATAATGTTAAAACTGTATTGACCTTTTTTTGAAAAATAAATAAATAGCTCCATCATTTTAACATTCTATTCTGTAGCAGTGAGCTCTGAATAAAATCCCAAAAGAAACATAACAGAAATGTAGGAACTACATATTATTAATTTTATTGAAATGAAGAAACATCCATGAAACAAAAATTGGTGGCACGATTATCTTGGTGATAATTGATTGGTCCACAAATATTACCACCTCCCAGTCTATTTTGGCAGCTCCAGAAAGTGTGAAAACCATGTGCGGAGGAACTAGGTTTAAATTTTAATTTTGTGCTTCATCTTCAGCCATGCCGAAATATAGTTAGCAGCAACACATGTTAATGACAGATAAGGGAATTGTTGCTTCTCATATAATTATGTTGCTCTTGCCATAGTGGAGTCTGGCAGTAGAGCCAGCCGTATCATCACATTATTAGGGTAGTTACTCTGTTTGACAAGAATCCATTTTTACACAGTCACAGAGGCATCTTTTGTGAGTTGCGCTTCTGGAGCATAAAAATACAGAATATTTTTTGCTGAACCTTATAATGTACTTTCCATACAAAATGCACTTTTATGTGTACAAACATACAGGGTTGATTCAGAATAAATCAAGAAGAATAAAATAAACATGTGAATCTCAACCTGTCAAAGAACGGGCAGAGCTGCTTTTCCATAGTGTTGTGCTTTACCATGTTGGAATTTTACCTCATCTATCAGCTGTTTCGTTAAGCCCCCCATCCACCAGCAAGCCTCCTGAACTCTATTCATCAATTGCACTTAAGATTTAACTATTAAGCTCACTTGCAAAGCAATCCACCACCACCACCATATTCCACTGCGCTGCCCAGAATTGGATGTGATAGGTGTGTTGCTCCACCTAACTCCACTGGCAGTGCTGGATTGCTTTTCAAGTGAGCTCCATTGAAATAAATAGGACTTACTTCCAAGTAAACATCTTTAGTGCATTGTTGTTGTTGTTTAGTCATTTAGTCATGTCCGACTCTTCATGACCCCATGGACCAGAGCACGCCAGGCACCCCTGTTTTCCACTGCCTCCCGCAGTTTGGTCAAACTTTAGTGCATAGATAGGGACAAGCTAGACTTAATGGGGCAGCCACATATATTTACTCATATGTCTGCCCTATTCCCTTATGCAGTGTATGGGAGGATGTTCTGTTTTATGCATGAAATGGAACGTGCCTCACCTTGCTGCTCTGCATTGGATGAATCACTTCAATATCAGAAGTGAACTGGGCTGGGAGAAAATGGCTTGAGGAAATTGGAGCAATAAGGTAAGTCAGGGGAGGGGATTGGTTTTAGATCTACACCATGTAAATAAAAAAAGCTGCCACCTACCCTGCTTTATATGTAAATGGGACAGATGTGAATAAAATCTGCATAGCTGCCTCATCAAATCTAGTTTGACTGAGATTACTGGCAGATATTAGGGGGCCTGCAAAGATGTGCATTTGAGCTGCATCAAAGAAAATTGTAAAAGGGAAACATTTATGGTTTGCAATGTTTGCAGAATCTAAGAAAAAGAAGAGATGGCTAATTTCATTTTCACATACCTTGCTTTCAGCACAATACTGCACTCTGAATTTCATTTGATTCTTTATAATCACCAGTATTCTGACAGCTGATTAAAATTCAGAATTGGCTTCTCCTTGGAAAGTCATTTATATGTGGAACAGAAACAGGAAAACCAGCTATATACTGCTGTGAATCAATAACATTTTCATATATATGTAATTGTGAAAGTTGCTGTGGGAATTCACTGTCATCTTAATGGTGTATGAGAAATATATAATATAAAGCAATTGAAACAGTTTAGTACTCAGAATCTCAAACTCAATCATTCTGTTCTGCAGGAAGAACAACGAACATCTTCTGGCACACTGCCTCTTTAAAAAGGATAGCAAAGCTAATTGGAAATATGCTGCAAAAAGTATCAATGTGGCTAGCAGAAAAATAATACTGTATTAGAATAATGTATGTGCATCATGAGTAATTAAAAGTCTAGTTACTAAACAGTATGTCTGGCCCTCCCAGCTAGATCTCCACGGGAAGCTTTCTTTTAAGATGAAAGCAACAGAATTATTTTATTTATTTATTCATTCATTTTTTATCCCGTAATTCTTCTAAGGAGCTCAGGGCATCATCATCATTTTCATTTTTAAGTCACCTGACTCAAGAAAGTCTAAAGGGAACTTACATAAAAAAGTGTTACATTTTAAATACAAGAGTTGCACACAAGTTTTTAAAACTTGAAAAGTTGTCATATGCTTATTCTGAAAACAACAATAAAAAACTCTGCCTCTCCTCAACAACATATGAACTGACCCAGACCCTGCGACCATCATGTGAGACCATCCTTCATGTGACCCACCTCCCACAAGAGGTCCAGAGGATGACAAAACGAGAACAGGCCTTTTCTGTGGTGGTTCCCCATTTATGGAATGCTCTCCCTAGTGAAGCTTGTCTGGTATCTTTGTTACATATCTTTAGGCACTATGTGAAAATGTTTCTCTATAACCAGGGCTTTGGCTAATTAAACAATCTATGGCCTTTGAAACTGTGTATGGGTAGGAAGGATTATTGTTTCGTGCGTTACTATGTTATGTATTTTTGTCTTTTTATATTGTAAACATGAAGGGCAGTATAGAAATTTAACAAATAATAATAAGCATGATTGCCATGAAAATTAATCCTCTAAAAATGTCCATGAAAATAGTGAAAGACAGCAGAGTCTCTCTGGGAAAAGTGTCTCATAAACTGATGGAAAAAGAACTCTCCTCTTTCTTGTCAACCAGTCTTTCAGTTTCTACCAAAAACTGCAAATGACCTCAGGCTTTGGGTAGGCTCATATGGATCACATGGGAGGAGGCATTCCATAAAGTATTGGAGTCCTGAACTGTGCAGGGGTTTATAGCTTTAAATCAGCACTTTAATTTCAATCCGGGAACATTCTGCAAGCCAGTGAAGCCAGGCCAGAATTGATGTAATATGTCAACTCATTCAGTTCCTATTAACAAGCTGGTCACTGAGTTATGCACCAGCCACAGTTTCTGGACTGAAAGGGCTGTGAGCTCAGTTCCTGCACTAAAAACAAATTACTGGTATGAGGATTTATATGTCCACCTCACTTTCTCAGCCAATATTGGGCACGCAAGTGCAGCTGGTGGGCCTTGGAGTTCTAGGACGGGAAACTAGATCTTGAAAACTTGAAGTCCGCCCATCTATGTCCTAGTTTGGAGCAGGTAGTCCTCTGTTTGAAGGTATCTTCTGTTTAAAAGGGCTGTCTATTCAATGCCCATTTTAAAGAAAAAGAAGCATAAGAGAAGAGCAGGAAGGTCCTTGAAGATGCCCATCAACAGGGTACTGAGCAGGGACACAAACCACCCATAGTCAACTATAGTGAGATGTAGTGATTTTTTCCTATTAAATTTAAACTAATTATTTCTAAATTTGCATCTATACATATAACTTAGTCCATGGAAATCTGATGCAAATACATGCCAAAATGGTGACGTATTTACTTTCTATTTTGGTGATGCATATGTGGCCAACCTAAAACAAACCTGATGCAATAGAAGTGCTAAGGCAGAAAGGGAGGGGGGGAGCCTTCTAATCCCTTCCCTATCTCTGACTCACACAAAGACACAGACAACACAGCATTTATAAAACTTTCAGACAACCAATCACTATTACAGTATAGTAAAACCCACGCTTTAAAAATTGATCCACTTAACAAATTTGATTAAATCTGAAATACCAGCATAGCAAACATCATGTCTCGCTGCCTATGGAAATTGATTCTTATGCACTGTTAAACATCCTGCTGGTTTTATAAAATCTACAAACTCTACAAGCTACCAAGTTCCCTGCTTCATTTTTGAAAAATGCCACAGCAGCTGTATATGTCATGCAACTTTGATGAAGAGAGAAAATGAGTTTCCTCCATTCGTAGAAGGAGAGTTGTTGCCATGGGGGGACCTTACACTCATGGAAAGTTCCCTTTCATGAGCAGAACTCTCCTGCTCATGGAGCAAAAAGTTAGAATTCAATCCATTGTCTTTTGTAGATAGAAACAGAGCAGATGTTTTGAACCTTACACAAGTGATTTAATGTAATTTTCACTAGATAAAAAAATACCATTACAGGCTATAGTGGGAACATTTAAATGAAATACACATATTTTATTTCTTTTTATCTCAAGTCCTCATTGATCTTGCTTCAGCTGAGTTATCTACTGCTTTCCATTTTAAAACTTTGTTTTCAAATATTTCACTGGGAAAGCTCAGTGAGATATTTTATCTCACTCTCATTGGTGTCCTGGGGCTATCATGTAAGAAAGTAGCAGAAAACAATTTCAAGGGCAACATAAATAATGGGGATTGAATAAATTGAATAGAAGTGTCAACAACTTTATTGCAGGAAAAAACACCTTGCTCTTGCACTTTTTTTAAAAAAAAAGTATATTCTATACATTTTGGTGGGCAGTAAAGTTTTCAAATAGCATGTAGATTTTGCAGTGGTTTCTTCGATTTTATTCAGGGAGTTGCTATGTATTCTGGCATGTCTGAAGTGGAATATGAGGACACAACCTTCAATACTTGAAAATCTCATTCATTTTAATAGTAAGTGTGCCATTCAAAAACCTTCAGAGTCAGACAGGAATGCAAAAGTGTTTATCCACATCTAAAATCAAATTTCTACCCGCTCTGGTGTCACCTTTGCTAGCATTTTACCAAACTATGTTTCAAAAGAAGTCTTTATATGAACAAAGACACTGGCTTAAGAATTCCATGGCCATGCCCCCTGATGCAAACGCAAATGTGCACATGCAAATGTGCAGATGTCATTCAGCCTACTTTGGTCCACCCAGCATCTTCTCTACCCCTGGGCTCTCTGCAAAGTGCTGCTGGGTTGCAGCTTTATGCAGCCAGGAGCAGCAGCATTGTGGACTTCCCTTGAACATCTAGACAGGGCTCTTAAGTTCTTATGATTTAATACACTCTAGCTTTAGCTATGATCCCTCAACAGACAGTCTTTGATTTCTTAAAATTTAGAACTTACTTGGAACACACAGTATTAAAAAAACAGCTTTCACCCAGAGCATCTTATTGCCCATGAAGCATTGCTGTTTTTCAAATAGATGGTGGTGGAATAAAAAGATGATTTAAAGCAGCACCTTTCCCATGGCCTAGATCCCTCTATAACTTTTACTCATGAGTAAGAAAAGAAAAGAAAAAATATTTAAGAACATAAGATTGCAGCATTTGGGACTTTTGTTCAGAGAAAAGATGCGCAAGACATGATAGAAGTTTATAAAATTATGCATGGCAGGGAGAAAGTGGATAGAGAAAAGTTTTTCTCCCTCTCAGAACATCAGAACTTGTGGACATTCAATGAAGCTGAATGAAGACTGAGGATAGATAAAAGAAAGTACTTCTTCACACAGGCAGTGATGGCCACCAACTTGGAGATCTTTAAAAGAGAATAAGACAAATTCATGGGGGGGAGCATTATCAATGGCTACTAGCCAACCGGGATATGCTCTACCTCCACAATTGTAAGCAGCAATGTTTCAAAATACCAATCTCTGCAAACTTCAGGGTGAGAATGTGACCTTGCGTTCATGTTCTTATTGCATGTTTCCCACAGGTATCTGTCTGGCCGCTGTGGAAACAGGACACTTAACTAAATATGCCATTGGCCTGATACAGCAGGCTATTCTTATGCTCTTACGTTAAGCTATTTGCCACTTATTCCCAAACCGCAATTAACAGGCAGCAATAACAGGAAGGAGGGCCAACAAATGGGAAATCTAAAGGCATGGAAGCTCTGAAAATATCTATGATTCAAAGTGGATAGGCTGCAACTGCAAAAAATAAATAACTAGATTGTCACAACTCAGGGATGGAAAAAAATTACAGGAGAACAGAGAAAACACTGGACTGCAATGATTTGACAATTTTGGCTGAATTCCCTGAAAAAAGCAAGTCACCAAACCATGGCAATTCCAGAGAAAACTGCTAGTGTGGAAGAAATCTTTGTCCAGGTATTTCCCCCAGACAACTACCACTTACCATGCTTCTTTTTCCTGCTGAGTGGTAGCTCATTTTTTGTGGGAGAGAAATAGCCAGTGTCATGTTTACAAGCCAATTTGTTGTGAGCACAGATTTACTACTTGGTTCACATCTAAAAGCATGCTGTGTATAATCTGAAATTTGGCAGCGATAGCCAAGTAATGAAGTCCTTTTAAACTTGATTGGTACAAATTCCAGAAAGAAACTACTGAATTGATTGTTCTCTTGCTATAATGGTAGAATATTTTAGTTTGAAAATGTCAGTCAGAACCGAACTGTGAAACTACCCTACTCCACCACCCAGTCAGGAGGACTAGGCACCTCATGTGTCATGACAGAGGCAAGAAATCTGAGCATCTGTACCAAAGTGTAACAGGTAATATAGGCATCATAAGAGAGAACATAATCTAAACCACCAGCATAGACTTGCTGATGTAAATGGTATCCCCCCCCCACTGAATTCCTCTTTCTCTGCCCATATTGCCGGTTTGGTATAACCACATACTTTGTAGCTGCCGGGACCTCAGTACAGAAGTAGGATACATTGATGATGTCTTCCTTTTACAAATAATCTGGTTCTGGGAGCTGCCATTTTAATTTCCGACAATGCATCACAGTAATGCTATTTTGGGATTAATTGGTTCATGAAAGCAATTGCATGGTACTGTCACTAGGTAAGCCAGAAGGGACCACTAATGTAAGGGGGGGGGCACAAAATAACACTTTGTCTATGGCCCCCTCAGACTTGGAGCTCTTCCATAATATATAGTTATGGAAACTTTTCTCCATTCCTTTCACCATTTCCAGACACTGCATGGCCAAGAAATACATCGTGTAGTGACATCATCATACCCATTTTCATTACAGTGGTACCTCTGGTTACGTACTTAATTCGTTCCGGAGGTCCGTTCTTAACCTGAAGCACCACTTTAGCTAATGGGGCCTCCTGCTGCTGCTGCTGCGCCGCCCGAGCACAATTTCTGTTCTCATCCTGAAGCAAAGTTCTTAACCTGAAGCACTATTTCTGGGTTAGCGGAGTCTGTAACCTGAAGCATATATAACCCGAGGTACCGCTGTATAAGCAGATGAGAAGGAAGTCAAATGAAACTTTTGCTGTTTTCAATAGCAAAACTATCAGCCGTCACCTTCCCTTCTGATCCGAGGTTAAAAGGAGTAAGCATATTTTCAAGAGTGATAAACTGTCAAAACACAATACTTTTTCATAGAATTGTAGAGTTGGGCGGGCCCTGGAGGGCCATCTAGTCAAACCCCCTGCATTGCAGGAACCATAGCCGAATAATTCCTTTCCAATGTTCATGAGGAGTGCAGAGTTATGAGGAAATGTGTTCATGATTTGGACCCCACAAACATAATAGAACAGGAATGTCCTTCAGATGTTGCTCAACTCCAAGCTCCATTAGCTTCAGTCAGTTTAGTCGATGGTCAGGGGTGATAGAAGTTAGAATCCAACATCTGTAGGCCACTACATTGCTATCCTTGTAACAGAAGCAACCCTAGTAACATGGCAGTAATTTGGCAACACCACTGCGAAAGCAGGATAAAAGGCAGGCCATTGATCTGTGAAAATTACTTAGTATTAACAACAGCTGGACAAAGGAGACTTAAAATGCACCTTCATGTAGGGCCAGCAGCTAAATTTAATCAGTTATTCAGGGTAGGGCTGGTATTCTACAGCATGTGTCATGCTGAATGCAAATACATAGTTTGCTGCAAATGCAATCTACTCTTTTCCCTTGGAAGGTTTTCATAATTTCCTTTGTCCTTCCGGGGCTTCCTGATGAAGCGGTAACAACATAATATATCACAGCACACAGAAGACATTGTGGTAGGCTGTGCCCAAAATATTAAATATTCTATTCAGTTTGCACGAAGTGTACCACATGTTTCATAATCAGGTTCTTTAACCATGAAGACCATGGAGAATAACAAAATTCTGGAAAAGATATAAACAACAAATGCATAATTCAAAACACAAATGTAAGAGTCTAGTCTAGTTGCATGAGGGATTAATAATAACTTTTTATCTATTTGAAAAAGACAAGGACAGAATAAATTGCAGATGCTATTTTATATATATTTTTTAAATCTCTTGCCTCCAGTTACCTCAGCCTATCAAACAAACTGCATGCCATGTGACTGCACTAAAACTTCTGGTATTGTTTTAGTATATAAAGATAATAATGTATACTCCAGTTTAATATTTATACCATCTTCTAAGATAACCTATGTAGCTTATGTTGCAAAAGCAAACAGAATTATTTTTGCAGATTCAAAAGTACTACATTGCCATTTCCCATAGCAAATATATGGTGTGTGGATGACATTTAAACATTGTAACATGAATCAGAAAAACTGGTTCCTTGTATGTGAGAAAATGTATATGTCACACACACTCTTTACATGGCGATTGTACCACCAACGTACATGTCATAATGGTCAGCAATGTAGTGCAGGGGAAACACAGGGGAGATGGCAAGACAGGAGTCAGCAAACGTTTTCAGCAGGGGGCCGGTCCACTGTTCCTCAGACCTTGTGGGAGGGCAGACTATATTTTGGGAAAAAATAATAATGAACGAATTGCTATGCCCCACAAATAACCCAGAGATGCATTTTAAATAAAAGCACACATTCTACTCATGTAACAGCATCAGGCAGGCCCCACAAATAACCCAGAGATGCATTTTAAATAAAAAGACACCTTCTACTAATGTAAAAACATGCTGATTCCTGGACCGTCCGCAGGCCGGATTGAGAAGGCGATTGGGCCGCATCCGGCCCCCAGGCCTTAGTTTGCCTACCCATGTTTTAAGACTTTTTCCACAGTGGGAGCAATGGCATCATCTTCTCACTCTCTCATGCAATTGTCAGATCCTCCTTTCTCTGGCAAGTAAATAAGGTGATATGGAGGCTTTCAATTTTTACTTATTGTTTGTGCCAGTTTAATACAGTATAGGGAAATCAGAGAGTGAGGGATGTAATCAAGACTTGATAGTTCTTTCCTTTGATTTTTTTTTTAAAAAACTTAATATGGTCACACTTCTTTGCAAGACTGTTTGCATTTCTAATTTAAAAGGTTGAAAATCAGCTGACTGAAGATCTTTCATCAAAGCTCAATATATTTTACAAGGATCTATGTAGTTTGAAGGAAGCATCCCGAGTTCAACTGAGTTCAAGCTTCAGCCAATATGATTGTAATTGAGAGCTTCCTTTTTAGTTCCTAGAAGTGGCATGGTTCAGTGTGGTTCACGTGCATGTTCCCTAATATTCAGTAGTGGCTACTTTGATTGTCTCCTTTCTCATAATACCAAAAAACGTACTTACGAAAACACTAAAATTTAGCAGCATATGAGCAAGTAAAATGGGCAGTGGAGACCTATATCCCCCTCCACATTTTCATAGACAGGCAGGCTGAGTGAGTTCAACAGTTCAATGAAGAAAATAATCAAATAAAGCAGAAAGTCCTCCAAACGCTTGATAATGTTTTCATTTGACTCCTTAGCTTTTTTGCACATTTTGTTGTTTTGGTAACCATAGTCCTACTTCTGAGCTAAAGCTTTATTTAACACACCTAGAATACAATAATAAATATATGGTTGTTATGGTCGGAAGCTGAATTAGTGGGCTGTCTGGCTAAGCAGTGGAATTGCTATTCTGAAGAAATCCCTCCCAACCTTGTCTGAACTTAATTATATTAAACTAAGCTATTGTGCTCGTAGTCTAACTTTTTGACCTCATGTCAAAAAAAAGAATAATCTAACTTTTTGACCTCATGTAAAAAAAAAAAAAAATCACCAATGCAATTGCCTGAAAGGTGTGTGTGTCTTATTTTGGTAAAGTTGAAAAGGGCACCTGAACTTCAGGTGGGTTTCAAAGCCCACATGCAGTAAATAATGAGTCCTGCCTGGAGCTCTCCAGGCACTTTCACAGTTGTGCTCAGCAAAGGTCAGGAAAAGAAAAGAGCTCATCAGAGAATATTTGGCCACATTAAACTATTCCAGCATAGCAGAACCTGACAAATGACACCCTTGGGTGCTGAAACAATGTGTGAGGGTGCTGGGGGGGGGGGGGAACTAAGCCATATGCAAACTTCCCAGAGAGGTCTAGCAAGACACAGGAGATAGAAGTGTGGGCTTATTTTGCAATGGTTAGTCCTCCAATGAAGAACTGTGCGGAGTACTTAATAAATGTGGTAAAAGATTTGGAATGCATCAAGTAATAATAAAGTACTTGGGTTCAGCACACAAAAGTGTTTTTCACATGTTAAGAACCTTCCATCAAGAAAACTCTCTTTACTAAAGTCACTGTTGAGAAAATAGCAGAAAGTACGAGGGCAGGGAATTAGATCATGTGGCCATTCAAATGTTTGTTGAACTCCAGTTCTCAGCAAGACCAATGGACAGGGATGATGGGAGTTGAAAGCCAGCAACACCTGGAGCAGCACAAGTTCCCCATCTCTGTAATACGATGATGAGAGTAAACCATATTGAAGCTGGATAGTGGGAATAACTTATTATTAAAAAATAGTTGGACAATGGCACAAATTTCCAGATAAAATATAAATTCACCACAGGTTTTTAAATAAAGACTTGGCGGAGTATACTGTGTCAAGTGGTGACTTGACCATCACTTGAGATTTCATAACTCTCAGCTTAGTAAGAATGAATATGAAACAAGTTCTGCTGGCTTTTATAAATCAACTATCATTTATCATATCCCCGTCTTCCCACACTTCTCCCTAAATTATCATTATTCTTATCTTTTTCAAACAGAATAAAACCACACTGACAAGATGGTGCTGCCATTGCATTTTATTGCAATAATCAATCAATATATCTATCAATCATCACTTCAAAGCAGCCCTGAAAAAACACCCCTATCTTAGACTTAACTCATCTTTGAACTTGCTTACTCAGCCTGCCCACTTTACAGATGGTTTTCCAAGCCTGCTTACCTGCTTGTTGGCTTTGACCTTGCACATACCACACTCTCCCCTACTTATTTCCTTTCCCTTTGCCCAACCCTACAAAGAACTGAGTTTGTCCTTTATTCTAAAAATGTGTCAGCATTGTAATTTATCAAATAAACAAAAAGCCATTCCCTTCGTCTATACATTAAATCATGCATTCAGCCCCCACTGCTCTTAAATGGCAATGCATTCAATGAAATTGCATGCAAAACATACACTGGCAAGTCATGGCAAGACATACAATGAAATAAGGACAAAAGAAATCAGAAATTCAATGCTGGGAATGAATGGTGCAGTGGAGGAAGAAAAGAAAAATTAACAATAGTTTCTCTCCCCTTCATTTATTTTCTCAGGCTATCTGTCTTTTCCTAAGTAGTTTTGAATAGGACACTAGTAACAATTATCAGTACGGCCTTCCAAGTAGTTTTTTTTAAATAAAAAAAGTCTTCAAAAGTTCCTGAGCCCATTTTAAAAATTCAATAGGAATTTTAATTGACTATTAAATACAGTGCTATGCACAATAAGATCATTACTGCACTTCTATAGAAGAATACGAAAAGAAATGTGGTATTTTAGGGGTAGGGAAGAGAACCTGTCTTTTCAGGAGACATAAAAGCTGCTACAGCAAAAGAAACAATTATGCAGAAACAGCAATAGCAGAATAGTGTGTTTGTTTGTTTGTGTGTGTTTGTTTAAGTGTAAATGCTTACATTTGTTTCTCTTCCTCTGCTCCATCCTAAGTATCAACTCTTTCTCAATATAATATATGGAGTTATTAGGTAAAATAACTTTTCCCAGTTGTAGTTGCTTATGGATCTGTAGTCAATTGTGGATCTTTCTGCTTCTTTATTTTATTCTGTTCTTAAACAAAGGTAAATACTTTACTAATTAAAATGGGGAATGGATTTTCAAGGGCAGTTGTGTAACTCATGCTGTTATCCTCATTATTAACAGCAGGAGAATATATTTCAAAGCCAACAGAGGGTCTATCAACTGACCTCTCTTCCCTTTTTTTGCCATAGTGGAGCATGCTCAACAGCTCTTCTGAAAAAGTCCCAGAAGTCTGTCTGGAAGAGTAAACAGAGGGGCTGCTCTAGAGGAGTTCAGAGGAGGCCTGGATATTTGTTTTCAGCTATAAGATGGGTGGCATCAGAACTGCCAGCAGTACATGTGAAAAGGACTTACTAGACCAGAAGATAAACATGAGTCAGCAGCGTGATGTAGCAGAAGCTGCAGCAACAGAAGTACGGTGTCCAGATCAAGAGAAATAATAGTACCACTCTGTTCTGCCTTGGTTGGACCACAACTGGAATACTGTGTGCTATCATTCCTCATCTTCAGTTTTCCAAAAACTTGCTCAACTTCTGACCAAAATTTCTGGTATCCTTCCAAATGATGACAGAAATATTTAGGAATTTCTCTCTGAAGTATAAGTGTACACTTCTTGAAATTCACATTGTGATGTATTTGAATACTGTGCAAGTTGTATAAAACTCATTAGAGAAGATAAGTGTCTGGTGGCCTTTTGTTTTCATTGAAATGATTGCCCACCAGACAATAAAGTCTAGAAGACAAGACACAACTCTAGAAACCCACTTGGTATGATACTCTAGTCACAAGATACAGTCTATGCACATTGTTTCCGGTCTCAAAGGGCTTTATTAAAAATTGAAAGCATATGCAATAGCTGCTGAATTGGATAAGGTTTGATTGGGTCCTCCAGGGATAATTGTACATAACAGGCTGTTTTCCCTTTCTAAAAAGAGACCCTCTGCTCTCCTTCCTTTGACTGTGGCAAGCCTTTGCAATGCTGATGGACATTATTGTAATACCAATTTAATATATGTGTATACTATGTAGGTGTGGAGCATGTATTTGCTTGTTTAGACACTACAGGACATCTTTCATTGTTGAAATAAAAAAAAATGAAACAGAGAGATGAAGAACCTGTTATGTTTGTAATGGAAGAACTCATAGTCAAAAAGAGCCACACTCAAAAATCCCAGTTCTAATTGAGTGGGTCTGAGAACAGCACATGCTACTGACCCCACACAATTAAACAGTGAAGCAAACCAGCCAAATACAGACCCTCAGGGCACATAAGGCATATATCCTGGTTATTTTAAAAATAAAAGAAAAATCAAGACTTTATCATGGTGTTAAAAAAAAGACAGGGAAAAAGCAGTACAAAACAAACAAAAAACAGGGGCCACATCATTACCTCACATAACAAAATACATTCCCAAGAGACTATACAGTGAATTAGAAGTTACTACAAAAATGGACCTGATACAGAAAGAATACAAAATAAATTATAAATGCCAAATCCATATTTCATTGAGACTTGCCATCCCTGTGATTGACCGATCCTGTAAGTAAGAAATGGCCAGCAAATGGAGGCAAAATCCATAAGTTTACCTGCACCCTGAGATACCCTTGTTGTAAGTCAATTTCTGAGAAATGAGAATAAACATGTTATTGAAACAAATATTTGAAGAAAACCCCCTTTTTCTGAAAGGAGGGCTCCTTTCAGCCCTGCAATATGGTCAAACAAGCCCCTACTAACAGAAAAATTATAACAGGTTTACATATTAAGTCTTTACTGTATTTGACTAATCATAAATTTACAAAGGACACACACTGGGGGTTAAAGGCACTGGTACACTGGTGCACCTATTATTTCAGAAATGTTCTTCATTACCTCTTCCCAAAATTTGTACACAAATGTACACATGTGCAAGACCACCAAATGTTCCAAACAGTATATTGGATATTTTAAAGATGCGGCTGCATTAGGTGAATCAAAGGGGATGTACTTTCAAACTAGGATGGTCAAAAGATAGCCCACCTAATGCCCCCATTCATTTTAAATGATTTATTTATGACATTTGTATTCTGTCCCATAAGATATAGTTCTTTGGGTGGCTTAGAAACACGTAAGGTGTGCTGTCTATAGGTTTTGCCTACAGTTTTGCTTGTAAAGAACAGAAAATGTCTATTAATAGTTGCATGCAGGAAAGTCATTTTACACTTTAACACTTTCTTTGGATTTTATATGTGATATAATCCTCTTTTCTATTCAGAAAAAAATGAAGTGGCTAATAACAAAACAGAAAAAGTAATAAAAAGCAAAATATCAAGTCAGCAAAAACATAGCATTCAAAATACAAAAAAGCAGCAGCAAGAAAGCAAAAACAAAATAAATAGAAATCCATGTAAAGCTACTGGCAGAAAACTGCAGCCAGGCAGGAATGTGTCCTAGCCAATAACTTTCTAGACAATGTATTAGGTCAGCTTGTGTGGCAAAATATACAGTCCTTGGCCCACTCTCTTTATAACAGAGTGATTTCCGAGATCACACACTGTTTTAAAGCTAGTTGAGTCATTCAGTCAAGGGGTTAATTGCTTCTGTTTCTACCTGGCTTAACAGCTTGCCTCTTCTCTTTGGCTGCACCTATCAAGTCAGTCTGTTAGGCCCCCACAACACTTACAAATCGTGTCCAGCCATCTTTCAGACCAGCTGAAGTAAAATGCAGAAAGCCATTCCTAGAACGAGTCATGCTTCCTTTCATAAGCTATGCAGCTATGCTTATGAGGGGAAATACCTAACATCAAACAACAAACACATTAATTGGCTCTTGTCAAAGGCATGCTAATGGCACCAAAACAACTTGCCAAAATAATGCAAAATAAAGAGTAACTAAGGGAAGTGAGGTCAAAACTTGAACAAAACTTTGGCATCAGTTTGTAGGGAGCCTGAATTTGGGGGTCACATGTTACTGAAGCTGAAGTGAGGCCTTATTGCCTGGCGTCTAAGCAATCTATGTTCTAGAGCCCTTGCCAATATCAAAGGCTCACGGAACTTCAGCCCTGAGTGTCCTAGCACAGCAGTCTTATACCTTTTACAACCCAAGGCCCACTTTTAACTCAAGTTTACATTTGGAGACATATTTCTTTTTTAACCATGTATTTGCATCGTGGTAGTTCTGCTGTTGTGACACACCTTAGATCAGGATGTGACCTAGTAGCAGATCTTTACCCACAGCTGAAGATCAATGCTCCCATTACTAATGGGGTAGAAATTTGATTCCATTTCAATTTAAAGGTGAGCAAAACTTGAGCCTTTGCTAGACAGCATTAATAATTTCTGTGTAGTTTTTTGATAAATTGATTTGGATATGTCAGTGCCAAGAAACCTCTCTTGGAGGAAAAAGTTCATATTTACTTATGTCTATGTTAAATAGGGGGTAGACATAGCAGACGACACAGCTATTCTTCAAAGCAGCTCTTTATTTGTAAGCTGGAACAGAACTGAACAGCAAACAGCTCAGCCGGCCTGCTTTTATAGGCAACCAGCTGTCAACATTGTAGCAACAGCAACCCAGGGTTTCCCGCCTAAAGTAACTGACGTGGACCTGAGTGAAAACTATATACACGATACTCCTGGTGGCCAGGGTGAGAACTTCAATGCATAACACCCTAAGAAAGTTATATAAATTTCATAATACCAGTTATTTCATAATGACATAATTATACCAGTTAATGAGGGCCCGAGCTGCCTCCACAACTATTGTAGTAGATGGCCTGCTGCTGATTTATACCGTAGAGGACTTGACCCTCTTATTTAAACTTATTCTGTTGTAGTGACTTTAGACTGTAGCATTTTCTTTGCTTTGTATTGATGTTAAGTGCTGAAATGTGCATAATGAAAGGGCCAAGATGAAAGGAAATGATAAAAACCCTGTATAAAATATCAGCTAGTAACAGTAATTACAAGCATCAAAATGAAAATGAAAATTTGATATAAACATGAGTAAGTAATGATACAATACTAAAAATAACCACCTTTGAATCAAGCCATTCTACATCAGTAGTCATTTCAATAATATGGACAAAGGGGCAGGGGAGAGAGGAAATTAAATATTAACTATAGTTTAGAATTGATTCCACTACCTTCATTTGTAGAATTTCCTTCCTACAGAGGTTTGTTTGGCAGGGCTGACCCAAGACATTTTGGCACCTGAGGCTGCCCCCACCCCCAATACTGTCTCCCTCCCTGCCAGGGAAGAAGGGATGAGGGAAGAACTACATCAGAAACAAGAGGGGAAGAAAATTTGACATTGGGATCTGTTGTTCCAGTGGATCCTCCCGCATGAGGCATTCATCTCACTTTTCCTCATGGATGGGCCAGCCCTGGAGCTTAGGGACATTCATGCTATAGTTTCTGCCATATGCTGAAGATGCACCTCTTTACTGTAGCCTTTGACACTTGAAAAACATATTTTTAGGATCCATCCTATTCTGGCTACTATAATTTGCTTTAAATTTACTTCATATTGTATTTTTAAATTGCAGAGATCAGCCCTGTGACCTTATGCACCTGTGTTTGGACACAATCCCAGTTTAGGTATAGTTACTGCCACCCATAATTCTGATCTCTTCTTGTTTGTGTGCGTTTTTTTGTTGTTTTTTTTTTGCTTTGATGCCTGCATGGAAGAGGTGCACTCTACAAAGAAGCTCGCTTTAGCAGGTCAGTGAGCCCTTGAAGCATCTAGGGAAATGCTACATGGGCACCACTTTCTTCCCATATATGTCAATGCTGGGGCATGTGGGTGTGTACAAAAAGTGAGGATACCCTTCTTCATGTTTCACTGCAGAAGATCCCACACAGTCACGATATACATGAGAGATATCAAAAGTCACACATCAAGTGTTGTGGAGCCAAATAATTGAACTAAACTCACTTGCCTTTAATCTCACATTTGTTTCATCACATTTATTTATCTATAAAATTTATATTAACATTACAGCAATTTGCCATGGTATGTAAGTCTGCAAGTCAGTACAGTGGTACCTCGGGTTACAGACGCTTCAGGTTACAGACGCTTCAGGTTACAGACTCCGCTAACCCAGAAATAGTACCTCGGGTTAAGAACTTTGCTTCAGGGTGAGAACAGAAATCGCACGGCAGCAGCGCAGTGGCAGCAGGAGGCCCCATTAGCTAAAGTGGTATCTCAGGTTAAGAACAATTTCAGGTTAAGAACAGACCTCCAGAACAAATTAAGTTCTTAACCCGAGGTACTGTACAGTGTTCCTTATTTCTTTCTATTGTTTCTTAATTTATATTGAACAGTCTCCTTTCAGAGCTCTGGCTATACACCATGACACTGCCCAGAAACAGTGCCTCTGTCTAAGGCTGCAACCCTATACCCACCCATTGAACTCAACAGAATTTACTTCTGAGTATACACATTTAGGACTGCACTGTTTATTGACAGTCTTGTTATGCCACTTATTATATTTCATTTAACTGTCAAAAAGGTGGTGATGGTGTGGCAGAGCAGGATGGCACTTCCTCTGTTGCCTCAAGTGCCAAAAAGGGGCATACCACCCCTGAACTCAGGATTCAAGAATTTACAGCTGTTAGTTCTGAGAGAAGGCAGGCAAGGACCCACAGCCTAGGTGGGGCCAGCAAGCTTGGGGAGTAGATGTGTGATTCCTCAGCTGGAGTAGGCTCAGAGCAGGAGGGGGGGGGTCATATGCCTCACCAAGCCCAGAAGGTATAACAGGAAAGCTGTCTTGGCCAGGCCTGCATCCGATGTGGTGCAAAACACTAGCAAAAGTCCCACTGCAACGTTTGATGGTTTAAACTACACATTTCATGGTGCCCCACAAAATGAGCCCTCGGCCCCTTAACCAGCGGGGTCAAGATTTTGCCGAAAACCCAACATTGTCTGATTCACCCCAGTGTTTTTCTTCCAATCCCCTTCTCAATGTGCCTAATTTTAATTAATCAATTTTAATCTAGCATGTAAATTCTCAAAACTTGCTTATTTAAACATTCAGCATTTTTTGTACAATCTAATTTATTCTCAGTAACCAAAATTATATTATCAACGTATTTAAGCAGAAAAGTTATTTTCCCATTTTGTTGTTTTTGCCATGAGACATCAGTTGAATTGGGCCCCACATAGCACCTAAATTATTTAATTCAGTATTTGAACGATTGGTATTAGTAATTGTATTATAAATTGGTATTGTTATAATGAGGCTATTATTGGATTGTAATTGAAAACTAATAATTTTTTTTAAAAAAAATCTCAATAATGAAAATTGGAAAAATCAGAGATGGAACGTAAATGGTTTAAATAATAAAGCAAAAAGAAATAATTGCATGGAATAGCAGAAAGGCAAAGGAACCAGAAAATGTGTGGAAGGGAAGTCATATGGTATATGTATACATGCTGTATTTGGTACGAAGTTGTAAGTGTGATGGGGGGGGGTTAAATATGATCTCTGTTCCTGGTTTTGAAAATGCAATTAAAAAAAAAACTTTCAAAAATACTGAAAATAGAAAATCCTGCACTTAGGTTGCGAGCTGTTTGTGTCATGTGGGTAAGACATAACAACAATATAATTGATTGGGAAGTTGCTGTGGGTTACAGAAACTACTGTAAGGTTGGATAAGAAATTTCTGAACTACAGCCTCAACCAGGGAAATTGTAATGGCCAAAGGAAAAAGCCTTTTGACAGGCATAATTGGCACTTTGGCCCTCCCACCTGCTATTTTTGGGTAGCCAATTACTTCCTTGAGGGAAGGATCAAATTAAACTGCAGGTGGCAAATCCCATACTGGGTAATTCCTCTCTCCCAACCTGCAGAAGTAAATCAACCCCCATTCTTTTTTTTATTCAGACACAAACAGGATATGGTTACGAATTGACAACAGGGGCAAGATAGAGCAGCTGGAACAAACTATTCATGTCATACGTAATTTTGGTAAGTGAGGTGGGTGCTATCTGTTGAAGCCAAACCTATGGACAAAGGGGAGGTGGTGGTAGGCCTTTGTTTTTCTTGTTGTGATAAAATGTGGTGCCTTCGTCTTCCATTTTTATAACCAGCAGAATTGCAAACTTGGAATTAAACAGTGACCTTTCTAAACACTCAGATTATGACCAAATTTGGGGAAGAGGGACTTGAGCAGTTACCAGCAATAAAGCATACCGAACATTTTCTGAGAGAGAGAAGGGAAATTACAGTAGAACTCCCTTGCCAACATGGAAATGAAGTGCTGCCCCCTCTTGAAAACAACCACAGTGGAACAAATTACCGTAGGAGCAAGTACACAACATAACACTTAGATTTGGCATTGCACAGTAGGGTTGGGATGACTGCTTTACAGTTGAAATTATTTTCTTAGTCAAGTCAGCTGTTTGTAACCACAGCCATATATTGCAGAAATGATTTCACAAATATATAAGCACACCGAAAGAAGCATGACAGTGACACATATGGGTATGAGTATTAAATACTTCATAGCATACAGCCAGATATTTTATTTTACTTATGATGTTTAAGTTTCACCATCCCTCCAAGGAGCTTAAGGTAGCATACATGACTCTTACTTCATAACACCCCTGTGAGGTAGGTTAGGTGCAGACAGTAGGTGGCCCTAGTCTCTCAGGTCCTAGTCCATGACTACACCACATTGGCATTGATAGTAAACTGCAGAAAACAACACAGATTGTACCATTAGGAAGCCACAGACAGTACTTACTGACTGTTGTATTTGGGCTAGATCTGAATGCAAACCCTTGAACTAATGCTTGTGGCAAAATCTGACACGGACCATGTTGCATTATTAAGATGAACTGGAACTAGCCAGGTGTTAATTTGCAATCAATAAAGACTACAGGCTGCTTAAGTCTGTTTGTGTTTTCTTACCCTTAGAGAGATATAGGTAAAGTTACTGCCAGTTCTTCTCAGTCAAATCTTCATGCTAGTTGACTTACTAAACCACAGGACAAATCTGAGCAAAGCTTAGAGTGCACAAAAGGCCCAATAATAAATCACTTTGAATTGTATGCCAGTGCTATAGATAAGATGCTTAGTAAGAATACCAGAGTGGGAAAGAGTAGGAAGCGAGCAAGGGAAAAGTTTATTGAACTCCAATATTGGCTTCCTGTGCAATATTAGTTCTACTGAGTTAAGAAAACTTCTGATACCCCCTTGTGTTTCAACATTCCGTCATTTTAATGTTTGCAAATAGAAATTTCCCTTCCTGATATAAAAGGACTAAGTGAAAAATAAATGAAGCCAAGCAAGCATTGTACTTCTCTACTGAACTTGTCAGCTTTCACCTGCTGAATATACCATTCAGCTTTTGGGAACAGAGTGGCTTTGTTAAGTTTCTCTAAGCCTTCCTAATTATGTACATTTGATAGTGCAGAATTCTTTCATTTGAGACAGCTTATATTATCTGATGCAGCTCTTTCAAAACTATTCAGAAACATCATCTGCCAGGATCAAGAGTAATTGAACTGATATCTATTGGGTTTTATCTGCAGCTTTAGTGCATAATTTTTCATTTTCTTTAGAAGGCTTTTAACATAGAGACAGAGCGTTCCTACAGTCCCACAGAGGTGTTTTGACATTAGACTTAATAAAGCATGAAGAACTCATTAATAAATAATGTTCTGCTAGGTTAACAAATAAAACTGAATGCATTTGTTGGACCCAAGAGTAAATTGCATCAAACATGTGACTTGTTTAAAAGACTGCAATGGTTATTCTGTTGGAGCATTTGGCATGTCTCAACACATCAGTGCACTTTAAAAAAAAAAAATAATCACTTCAGAAGTTCATGTATCCGCAATTAGAACGTAGTCTGTCAGTTTGAAGATGCTTTCTGCTAGCCTGAAGTTTGTCTAAGTAAGCATCCATGATGCTGACAAAGAGGCAGTTAAGCAGCATTAGTAGTCTTTGTTGAGAGACTACCGCTCCCTGTCATTTTCAAAGTCAATTCATGAATTAATGGAATCATTCTACGTCAGAGCAAAAAGTTACATAATTTTATACTGCTTTTATACTCTGGACACAACTATCCCTTTCTGTTTCTAGTCAAACTTAGAATGCTATGTATGTACCAATCAAATCAGCATCCGGTTATAAGCAATGCAGTGTGCAGACTGGTGAGATCAGTACTAAGATGTTCATTCCAATGTGCTGTTGGAAGGACATTTCATTTACTCTTGTGGTTTGTGACAGAGCAAGTGTTAATTTCTCCTTCATGGATCACTGCCTTGTCGTGGCGAAGGGACTTGAACAGCTCAGAGAAGCTATGGGCTATGCCATGCAGGGCCACCCAAGAAGGACAGGTCATAGTGTAGATTTTTGACTAAACGTGATTCACCTGGAGCAGAAACCGTCAAGCCACTCCAGTATCCCTGCCAAGAAAACTTCATGGACAAAGACAAGAGGCATATAAAAGTTATGATGCTGGAAGATGAGCCTCTCAGGTCGGAAGGCATCCAACATGCTACTGAGGAAGAGCGGAGGACAAGCACAAGTAGATTCAGAGCTGATAAAGCGGCTGGGCCAAAGCCAAAAGGTTGCTCAGTTGCAGATATGCCTGGAAGCGAAAGGAAAGTCCAATGCTGTAAAGAAAAATATTGCATAGGAACCTGGAATGTAAGAACCATGAACCTTGGTAAGTTGGATGTGGTCAAAAATGAGATGGCAAGAATAAATATTGACATCCTGGGAATCAGTGAACTAAAATGGATGGGAATGGGTGAATTCAGTCCGGATGACCATCATATCTACTACTGTGGGCAAGAATCCCGTAAAAGAAATGGAGTGGCCCTCATACAACACCTTCTAGAAATGACACCAAAGAAGGATGTTCTTCTCATTATAGGGGATTGGAATGCTAAAATAGGGAGTCAAGAGATAAAAGGAACAACTGGCAAGTTTGGCCTTGGAGTTCAAAACAAAGCAGGGCAAAGGCTAATAGAGTTCTGTCAAGAGAACAAGCTGGTCATCAAAAACACGCTTTTCCAACAACACAAGAGAGGACTCTACACATGGACAACACCAAATGGGCAGCATCAAAATCAGATTGATTATATTCTCTGCAGCCAAAGATGGAGAAGCTCTATACAGTCAGCAAAAACAAGACCTGGAGCTGACTGTGGCTCAGATCATCAGCTTCTTATAGCAAAATTCAAGCTTAAACTGAAGAAAGTAGGAAAAACCACTGGGCCTGTAAGATACAATCTAAGTCAAATCCCTTATGAATACACAGTGGAAGTGAGGAACAGGTTTAAGGATTTAGATTTGGTGGACAGAGTGCCTGAAGAACTATGGATGGAGGCTCGTAACATTATACAGGAGGCAGCAACTAAAACCATCCCAATGAAAAGGAAATGCAAGAAAGCAAAGTGGCTGTCCAACGAGGCCTTACAAAGAGCGGGGGAGAGAAGGCAAGCGAAATGCGAGGGAGATAGTGAAAGATACAGGAAATTGAATGCAAATTTCCAAAAAATAGCAAGGAGAGACAAAATGGCCTTCTTAAACGAGCAATGCCAAGAAATAGAGGAAAACAACAGAATGGGAAAAACCAGAGATCTGTTCAAGAAAATTGGAGATATGAAAGGAACTTTTCATATAAAGATTACCATAATAAAGGACAAAAGTGGTAAGGACCTAACAGAAGCAGAAGACATCAAGAAGAGGTGGCAAGAATGCACAGAGGAATTATACCAGAAAGATATGGATGTTTCGTATACCCCAGGTAGTGTGGTTGCTGACCTTGAGCCAGACATCCTGGAGAGTGAAGTCAAATGGGCCTTAGAAAGCACTGCTAATAACAAGGCCGATGGAAGTGATGATATCCAGCTAAACTATTTAAAATTTTAAAAGATGATGCTGTTAAGGTGCTATACTCAATATGCCAGCAAGTTTGTAAAACTCAGCAGTGGCCAGAGGATTGGGGAAGATCAGTCTACATCCCAATCCCAAAGAAGGGCAGTGCCAAAGAATGCTCCAGCTACCAATTGCACTCATTTCACACGCTAGCAAGGTTATGCTTAAAATTCTACAAGGAAGGCTTAAACAGTATGTGGACTGAGAACTCCCAGAAGTGCAAGCTGGATTTCGAAGGGGCAGAGGAACCAGAGACCAAATTGCAAACATGCGCTGGATTATGGAGAAAGCTAGAGAGTTCCAGAAAAACATCTACTTCTGCTTCATTGACTACGCAAAAGCATTTGACTGTGTCAACCACAGCAAACTATGGCAAGTTCTTAAAGAAATGGGAGTGCCTGATCACCTCATCTCTCTCTTGAGAAATCTCTATTTGGTAGAAGAAGTGACAGTTAGAACTGGATATGGAACAACTGATTGGTTCAAAATTGGGGAAGGAGTATGACAAGGCTGTATATTGTTTCCCTGCTTATTTAACTTATATGCAGAATTCATCATGCGAAAGGCTGGACTGGATGAATCCCAGGCATCTGGTTGGCCACTGGTAAAGCAGGATGCTGGACTAATGGGCCAATGGGCTGATCCAGCAGGCTCTTTTTATGTTCTTATATTGACTCAGGAATCCAGTAATCCTGTACCTTCCTAAGTAACTGCTGTACATGCTTCTTGGATTCCTTTGTAGGAAACTAGGTTGAGTCTAGTTAATACCTCTGTGGAAGGCTTCCAGTTTTTGGCCATATGCACAGCACTAGCATAGTATACATTTAGCAGATAACTGGCAGGGAAAATGAAAGGAAAAGAGCTTAATAATGCCATATGCGTGCGCTCTCTCTCTCTCTCTCTCTCTCTCTCTCTCCCTCTCTCTCTGTGTGTGTGTGTGTTTAGAAGAGGATAGATGATGCCATGGACAGCATATGGAAACAATTTCTTTTACTTATCTCCATAAGCAGAAATATATCAGCTGCTATTCAAAAGAAGAGAGTTCATATCCTCAAATCAAAAGTGGCTTATAAATAAAATCCTGACACCGTGTGAAAACAGATCAGACACCCTTTTAAGAGATTGCAAAAGATGTTGAGACAGGAGAAAGGCCTTATAACAATATGGATGATCTACATACATTCTATTCAACTACAGAATTACTTTGTAGATCTGACATTATTGCTTTCTCAGTTGCATGCATATTCATTTGGGGGGAAATGCACAAAATATTTCAGCTAGAGTTAGAATATGAACTTGAACTACCACAATCCATCAAAAATTGTTAGAAAAATTAGAGAGTGAGAGAGCCATTATTTTAATATTTTCTCCTTGAATTACTAATTTAAAAGACATTTGCAATTAAACACCTTTAAGAAATAGTGAGATAATTTCACTGTATTTGAAGTGTTAAAATGTATTTGAAGTGCTATATAATTGCAGCTGGAGCATAAGATAATTTCTCCTGGCTCGGCCCCCATTTAAAAATTATTTTTGCAGAGAAATGTGTTATCAGTTATCTAGGGAAATAGTATTTCATTTTCAAGGAAGCAGATACCTGGTTTTTGTTATCTTAGTAAGAGACGCAGCTGTTTCAGTAAATCTCGCCAAGCTTATTAACATCTTTGTGCTGAAGTGTGGCCTACAAGTCTACAAAAAGGTGTCCTGGGGAGAAACACCAAATATGGAAAGTAGTAATCAGTCATGGTGATAATATACCAGTGTTCCCATTTCAGGGGCTCAGTGGGCTCTTCCTCAGTGGGCTTCCAATCCCACACACCAAAAGCATGAGGTGCTTGTCTTCACAACTGCACAGAAACATGCACAGGACTAGCAAAGGTACCTTGCCATACCAAGTACCAAGTACCAAGTATAATATATATGAAGATATATGAAACATACGAAGACACTTTATACTTTATCCAGTATATCTGAAGGAGCGTCTCCACCCCCATCGTTCTACCCGGACACTGAGGTCCAGCACCGAGGGCCTTCTGGCAGTTCCCTCACTGCGAGAAGCCAAGTTACAGGGAACCAGGCAGAGGGCCTTCTCAGTAGTGGTGGCCTCAATGTAGAACACCCTCCCACCAGATGTCAAAGAGAACAACAACTACCAGACTTTTAGAAGACATCTGAAGGCATCCCTCTTTAGGGAAGCTTTTAATGTTTGATGTATTACAGTATTTTAATATTTTTTTGGAAGCCGCCCAGAGTGGCTGGGGAAGCCCAGCCAGATGGGCGGGTGTAAATAATAAATATTATTATTATTATTATTATTATTATTATTATACTATGAGTCATTGGTCCACCCATCCCAGGATTGTCTATGCCAACTGACAGCTATCCACAAAGGCCTGAGACATAGGCATTTCCCATCCTTATTTTCTGAGATGCCAGGGACTGAACTGGAGCCCTTTATACAGTAGATGCAAAGCACATACTATACCTCTGAGCCATGAAGCCTTCCAGGGCACCTGCTTTTCTCCACTTAAAGTCAGTGCTACATCACTTAATGGGGAGAGTAATAAGCAGAGATGTTCTGCAGGCTTTTGCAACATTCTGTTTATATACACAGGACCTTCTGCTCCCTCTAGTATTATGGATGAATCTCTCCTCCACAGCCGGACCCTGAGTTATTATTATTATTAAATTAATTATGCAAAAGGCTTCCTCATCCTTCTCTTTCCTTTTTCTTGGTACTGCTTAGGATACACGCATTTAATTTTTAGACTGCATTATAAAAAGGGAAACGTGTGAAATCACAAGAGGCTGAAAGGTAGAAAACACTCCTTTATCCTTTCTCTTCCCCATATCTGGCATCACTGCCATCTACCTCTCAAAACTGGTTACTAGGTTTGGTTACTTATTTGGTATGGAAGACTGCAGTGGTCTGCCATTAACTCCCTGCCCATCTAATCCACATTTTTTATGTGTTTTATTCTGTCTGACTTAGAGACTTCGTAGAGACAAAACCAAAAATTCCTAGCTTGACTGTGCTTGACTGAGATGGGGACTTGGTGAGTGATTGGGCAGATGGAAACATCTTACTCCTGTATAGGAGTTGCTCTTCCACAAAACAAAATGTGACCACAGGGAGGGGGCAGCATTAAACAATTCATACTATTTCAGTGGCACAGTTTAAGCAGCACGAACACCTGAGCACAGACCACCACCATTTTCTTTCTTCCCATAGAGCCTCTAAAAAAAGATGACAGGCTGCTAGCATCCTTCCCAGAAACATCGTAATTCCCTTTCCTACATTTCATGTCTTTAGGATGAACCTCTTTGTAGAGATCTATACATAATTTGCACCTTTTGACAATTTTGGCTTGGGGTGTGTGTGAATGGCTATTTCAATAGAGTGCTGCATGTTATAAGCAATGCCATCATATAAACCACTTTGCATGTATTAAAAGCAAGTGCTTTATTAGATGGGGCAATTTAAGCACATTACTTTCCACTTGTGGAAGCTAGGAAGTGTTGCATTATGGATGAATTAGATTGTTGTATGTTTAAAGCATGTGTTACCTGGAACTGAGGTTTGCTAGATATATCACATTATAACATATACATCTGCATGATGATGGCAGGACCCCTGATGTGAGGAAGATAGGAAAATTATTATAATCTCCATTTCTAAATTGAATGAACATTTTGCTCAGCAGAAACCTCTTGACTGCAAATAGTCTGAGATTACATCCTGCTGTTTAAGGTACCTGTGTGTGTCTGTCTGCATGTGCATGTGTTTATGAGCACTCATTTATTTTTAAACTGAACATAGGTTTCTCACATTCCTTTAAATCAGATATCTTTGATATCCTATACTGTTAGAGCTACTCACATGTTGTCACAGACAGGTCATATTAGTGCAATAGCTATTTTATGATTTATTTATTTATTTGAATTATTTGTATTATTTGTATTATTCTGACCCAAGAGATGAGTCACTCTCCTACAGAAAAAGTACTCAAGCCTACCCTTATCAATCTCAGGATGAAACTCACAGCTGCCCTGATTGAAAAGGACATGAAAGAAATTATGCAACAAAAACTCATTTCAGTTCAACAGCTACAATAAAACTGGGGAATGGAGAATTACACAGAGGCTGCATTCAGACAAGAGATTAAGGCTTGGCTTAGTGCTACAGGAACAACAATCTCCCCTCATATCTCCCCTCTTGCATGGCCACAAGGATGATATTCAAATATTCCCATTACATTTTATATCAACTGCAGTTTAGGGGGTCATCTGAACTCTAAACTGTGGTTAATCTTAACTCTGGTTAATGAAAAGAAGCCACCTGCATAAACTATGGCTTGAGTTCAGTTTGTATCCACTGGCCAAAGTTAAGATTAACCCAGTTTGTCCATGTTCAAATAACGGCCAACTGTGGTTAATCTAAAACAGAAGTGAAAGGTCCTAAAGTCCTCCTCACAGTCACTTTCCACCAGAAGAGGAATGGAAAGCACCCAAGCCCAAACCTTGCTGCAGGTTGTTCTTGTAATGCTGAACTGGCCCATAGCCATCAAGGCCTACTCAACATTCAGAGCATCATGCCACCTGTTAATTTTGGTTAACAAGGCATATTAGAGGAAGGGAAACAAAAATTGTGCAGAGAGCAGCCTGCACTTTATTTCCACACAGGAAAAAAACAGGCAACGATAAATGACTCAGATTCCTATTTTGTTTTGATCCTTTATTGCTGTACAAAAGAGGTAGCCTTTGGTAGTTACTTCTACACAAGCCCATATTCTTCTCTAGAGAAAAAAAGAGAGGCTCTATTAAAAGGTATGAGCAGCGTGGGTAACAATGGGACAGCAATCTAGGAAAGTGATATAAAATTATAATGTGTCAATCCAAAGAAAACTAGTTACTGATTTAGAGATAAGAGGACAATAAGGGACAAAAGATGCTTTGTAGTGTTGGATTGCAAGAAATGAAACCAGGGTGGAAGAGAGACGGTTGTGGGATAGGGATGTTTGTGGTCACCAAAGGGTTATCTTCCCTCCCTTTTTCTATACACAGTGTTAAAGTGTTGTTTCATCTTTCTGTTTCTTTTCTATGTTTGCTAAGGGTTGCACATTAAGCTTCCTTAATGTGGGTTTTTCTGTCTCAGCCCCACTTTGTTGCGGTGGGGGCAAACAAGACATCCCTCTGTTGCTGGGTGGGTTAGTTTGGATGGCCAAGAATCTTCTTGGGCACCTCTTGGTCATTGGGGAGAATTTGATGTTGCAATTTATGATTGATGGCCAAGGGGCTATTTATTCCCTGCACGCAGTCTTGAGCTGCCTCTTTTCGCTGCGTGCATCGGATCACCCGCCCACCCTCCCTATATTTAGGGCTGTTTGTGTTGACCTTGCTATGCCTGTCATGGGATCATCTGCTTTGGGGCAGGGGCCTGGTAGGAATTTCTCCATTTGGCTGATTGGCCGGTGCCATTTGGTTTTTTGCCTACTGCATAGCAAAATTGTCACAACTTGTAAGGTTGTGGTTAGGCATTGGTTAAATTTGGTTGGTGGAGGGGGTATGGTTGGCTGTGCCTGCCCCTTCAATGCTGCTGCTGCAAGGGATTCCGTAAAAGGAATCCAGGGGCTCACTATACTCTTGTCCTGTCAAGGGGCTAGGGCCACGCAAGAGCCCCTGGGAGCATTTGGGGAGAGGTGAGGGCCTGGCACCCAGCTCTATTCTCTCCCCAAAATGTTTTCCCTTATTGACTTTCGCAGGCTTGCAGATGTCAGTTCTGTTCCTTCCTCTAGGTGGGAACAGTCGCGAACCAATGCCTAAGCAACCACTTACATTCTGTAATCAATAAAGTTGTGGCCAAAAGATTATGTCAAAAACCTTAAACAAAAATTCTGTGTGAATTGTGTTTTATTTGAGGGTGGCTTGGGGACCACGACATGCAAGAGAGTATTCTATGCTTCTTATTGAAAACATGGAGTTTACTACCACAGCTACATTTATTCAAAAGTAAATTCATTAATTTTTTTGTTAAACCAGTTACAATATTTCCCCATACCTGTTACCAGTTCCCATTGAAAGATCACTGACGTATTATTATTCACTTTAGAGCAGAGCTTTAGTTGCATACATTCATTGCTGCTCTGTTACATTTATTATGCAATCGGTTTTTTTCTCTTGTATTTGGAATAGCTAATTGATGCCATTGGGACATAAGTCTCTTCTGATAAAGGACTGCATGTTGTCTGTCTCTTATTTATGGTTTATAACAGGAGAAATAATATATACAGCATGCACACAGTAGTTACAGACATACTAAAAGGCAGACAGATTGAGTACCACAGTATAATTCTGCTGAGGGATTTATATGGTATCATTTACCACAAAGTGGAAATTACAATGTAGTAACTGCGAAGTTTTAGTTTTGTCTTTATTAATCACCATACTCCCATGCCTTATAATAGCCAAGGCAGAAAAAACTTAGAATAAATTATTCTCAGTCCCCTCCACACACCTGATTTTCAAAGTGCTTTGGCAGCAGAATACCTAGACTGGTGCAAAGGGAGCATTTTGAAACAAAGGCTGGTGTATTTTCTGCCTAGCAGACTTTCCAGCTCTTCGGCTGTTTATCATGGCATGTTTATGTTCTGCCTTACCCATTCTCTGCCCTACAGGGGCTATGAGAGTCTTTTAAAAGTAGAGGTGGAAACTTTAAATGAATTCACACATGCATGTTCCTAGCTTAAGAACTGCAACTTTGATTGGTAACTTGTATGTGTAAGTAGGCATCACGTATCAAATGTTGAATGAAAGCTGACCTAAGACTTCAAAACAAAACCCCACAGTTTAACTGGTAGAGGCAGTCCAGTGAACAACAGGGAGTCATCACATCCTGATGAGACACATTCAGTCCTATACATGTACATGCAGCACATGGTGGTTATACAGATTTAAAGTTAGGTCTGTCTCCTCCAAGTCTAACATTATAGTCTAACATTATAGTCACTGTTCCACTATGGAGTGTATGAGCAATAAATTGGAGAAAGAGAGAGAGAGGGGAGATATCAAAGGAAAAAAACCTTTTTAAAATGCTGATAAAGAACAGTACATTTGAAGTTTTTAGTTAATTACTTCCAACGTTCTTCAGTTAAGAATCTTTTGCAATGGGGAATATTCACTTGCCACTATGATAAGGTATCACATATATATCAAGTCAAACAAATACATTCATTTTCAGCTGCAAAAAGTGGGCAGTGTGAAATGAGATATGAGAACCCCCAAGGAAACGAGGGAGTATAAACAGCAGAGGCCAGAGAAAGCCCCAAAGTCCAAAAGTCCTTAACTAAGGTAAGTACACTGGAGGGACAGTAAGTGGCAAAACCTTCTGTGCCCCCTTTGCCATACATCACCTGGTGATCTCGTTAGACTAGTTTCTAATAAACATTGGGGTTTTCCCCTGCGGCATTAACAGCATGTATATAAACTATGGACCAGTAATTAATCTCTTAGGGCCAAGCTAGATACAACTTGGAATATCCATGATCAGATTGCCTGACATTTTTTTTTCTTCAGCTAAAAGCGGGAGTGGGGTGGAGTGGAGTGGTTCAGGGCAGCAGTGCAGAAGGAGGGTTTTAAATCCTGGTTCCTCAGTGAAAATGCGCACCACCAAAGGTGATATCAGCTGGAGAGATTTGGGAAAGGGGTATCTGGATAGCTGTCTTTTTAAAAAGAAACCTCATTGGTTAATCATGGCTTCTTGGGGTGAGATTTCCATCACGAATGAGGAAGAGAAAGAGTTAATGCTCTCCATGCACAAGTGTCATGGTCCCAATTCATTCCACTCCATTATCGAATGCAGCTTCCCATTAATTAATTCTATATTCACCTAAAGTGTTGCAATTTTTGTATAGATGCAGCACTCACATCCAGTACAAGCATAGGTATTTTTTTCCAGTGATACAACATCCCATTTGATACGTTCAGGTTAAATCAGTTTTGGAATATGCAAAAGCAAATCTGTCAGATCGAGAGAAATCACTGGATGCTTTTCCAGTAGGAAATTTGTTCCATGACATTCCAAAAAGAAAGAAAGAAAGAAAGGAAGGAAGGAAGGAAGGAAGGAAGGAAGGAAGGAAGGTAGGTTGGTTCTCTCTCCCAAGTATAAATAAAATGCTATACCGCTCATGGAAAACAGACATCTATTAACTCTGCCCGCCCACCCCACTGTACTATATACACAGAAACAAACAGTTCCGAAGCTGTAGGCTTTCAAATAATCCACCAACCTTTTTATCCTTATACTCATCCAGAAGATCGGATACATCTACTTTAGACCAAGAACATTCAAAGAAGAATTTATGTCTGCCAGTCTTCAGTGCTCAAAAGCCTTCAGAGTTTATAAGAGAGATCAGTGATATGGTAAAAAGGCTCCAGATGCAAAAGGGATGAATAGATATTTCTTCTTAAATGTGTTCTGACTTGTTAAGGCTGTAGGGGGAAAAACAGAATGCAGTTATTTTGAAGAAGCAATATTGTTCATGTAAGTCTAAAACAACAATAAAATACAGGGCCACAAAATTATACTATAGCAGCCTTCCAGGTGCTTTGGACTACATCTCCCATCCTCCCTGATTTTTTACCATGCTAGCTGGGGCTGATGGGAGTTGTTGTCCAACACCTCTGGAGGGCACTATCGTGAGGAAGGCTGGGATATAGGAATGCAACTGTATTGATTAGCACTGTGCATCTATAAATGCCCACCCCCAACTTAATGTTCTCTTTTAAAACAAATGGTGTAAACTTGGAAGACAGTCAGTGTCAGCCATTTATCTATCTTTCTATCTATCCATCCAATCCACTTCTACACAGTAACCTCCACTAGAATAACAACAAAGAATAGCTGATAAGTGGCGGGGATAGCATGGGTAGAGGCTGCTTGTTATGAATTCTCCTACAATATGTTAATTTGATCATATTGTACACATTTTTTTTCAAATCAACAGGTTACCATTGGGGGTTTCTCTTATATCAGTTTTTGGCAACACAGGTTTCTGCGGCTTAAAATAACAATTATTTCACCTCCTCTTTTATATATTCCAGTAATATCACTTGTGGATTTGCAGTTGCTACGTATAAGGGGCCCAGAAATTCAGAACTTTGGGGCAGCTCAAGAATATATGTAAGTAATTCTGCCCTTTGTGTCCTACATCTCCAACAATTATTTTGAGTTATCTCATTTAATTTGTTTGGGGTAAGGTGCCAAAGATATTGAGTTGGTTTTTTAAAATCTTTAAAATATGTTTATATTAGTTTGGGTTCAAAACATTTGGGGCTTTGCTGCGCATATTTGTATGTAATGTTTACTTCTTCCCCTTAGTTTAAAAAGTGATTTGACAATTAGGCAAAAAGAAGAAAATGTATGAGTTGCTACTGAAGTACATGCTATTTTATTTTTTTAAAGGACATGCACTTTGCCCTGTGCATTCATTATCCTGTCTTCTGAAAAGACTGCCATTATATAGAAAAGATTATCTATGCTTTAGGAAAGAAGCTTTTTAAAATGTTTCCTCCCAGTGAAATCTTGAACTCAGTATTTAAGAGGGAAGCTAAGCTGATAAGTGGAAAGTAGACTGAATTTAAAATAAAAGCTTCCACGTCTTCCTCCCCTTGAGAGTATATTTAGCTCACAGCATACAAATAAATAAATCTTCATTTAAATTGAGATGCAGTGCTGTTCAATAAAAGTGATGGTGTCAGCCTTGATATGAAAGGTTCTACCCATAATTCTGCATCCCAAGCACAACATGGGAGCTTTCTATCCATCACTAAGCAAAAGAAAGGAATGAACATCAGTAGCATTAGGAAAACATCTATATGTTCACTACTATTTACTGACTTGGAATGTGTATGAAGTAGTTAAAGCATGATAGCAAAGTCTGTGTTCAAGGCATACATTTGTTCTCAACAGAACAAACACAGTTAAAAATAAATAAATAAATAAATGAAATCAGACTTGATTTCAGCTGAACTTTCCTGCCTTGGATACACACTGATTTAATTTTACTGCTCAGCAGCCCTCCGTGCCCCATCCCACAATGTTAACGAGTGTTTCCCATCTCTCTAGAGAGACTTTTAGGGGAACGCAAGTGGCTGCAGGGGAGGAGGGAGCAGGAAACTCTATTTTCTTAAACTTCCTTAAATTAACTTACCTTAAGATCGAATCCATTATCTACCATGCTTCTACTGCCACTAGTGGGAGCCAATGAGAGCAAGGGTTCTACCTCTTTATACAAGAAGACCATCTACTTGAACCCTCTCATGCAGTGTTCCAGCATTTAAGGATATAGCATTGGCTAGTCTCCCAGTGAACATACTCAAGGGAATCTCTCTAAACGATGGTGGCTGCTGCAACTGTTGTTGGACTACAGTTAGGTGAGCAGCAGCCAAAATCGTGTCCTCCAACCATTGCTGGACTACAGTACCCAACATCCTCTATCCCAGAGCTTTCCAAACTGTGTGTCATGACACATTAGTGTGTCGGCTGCAGTGTGTAGGTGTCTTGCATGAACGCTCCCCACACTCCTCCCAGGGCTGGAAAAGGCCTAGTTTAACTTCCGGTTTGCTAATAAAACAGAACTACTGTGTCGTGAAATGATGCATGTCTAAAAAGTGCGTCACCAACATGGAAAGTTTGGAAAGGTCTGCTCTAACCACTGACTATGCTGGCTGGGGCTGATGGAAGTTGCCATCCGGGCGGAGAAAGGCTGGTCTGCATGGTCTCTTAGTAACACCAAACTAGCATGTACAATTGTTTTGAAATTATTATCAAGACTGTAAATATTAAATGATATTTTTTTCTAAAAAAAAAATTCACAGCAAAAAAGTAATCCTGTAATGTATGAAGCTATAAAGTACAGACATTTTTCAAGTGGGATCTGTAACAGCAATGAAGCAAAGTTGTATGACTTGTACAAATAACAAATGATAAATGTTATTGAAGGGCTTTAATACTCTAACCAAGGTGTTTTTGCTCAAAGTAGATTCTCAAAGGGCGTTTTGAGGTCATATTAATGCAACTTTCAGAAATATGTTCTGCACACCTTTATTCTATTACACAACACAGCAAACATTGTATCTTCACATTCTTTTTTTATCTACAATCTCAATGGAATAATGGTTTGGGATTTGTTCATTTTAGGATTTTATTATGGGATTTAATGAATTTTTTTTTGGAACTGAGGCAACCACAAAGTTTTCTGAAAAGATTATTGCAATCTAATCGAGTCATGAGATAAGCACTCCCCTCTTCTTCTCACGATGCTTCCAGAAACATAAATATTTACAACTTTATCTACTCTGATTATTCATTCTTTGCAGAAGCATCCATATTTTCTGAAAGCAGATAAGTACCAAAGAAATGAATGCCATTTTGCTTAGTTCCTATCATCATGAAGAATATGGGCCTATTATCAGGAAATGCTATGATCTGGAAATCCATCATAGCAGTCCTACAGAAAAGCACAATGTAACTTGGAGAGCAATGCCCATGGAACACTCCTGATAGCAGAGCATGTGCTAACAGAGCAAGCATGGAGGCTGCAGAGGCACCAGCTAAGGAGTCAGGTCATGTTCAAGGCTCTCTAGGCCAGCTGCTGGTGATCAGTGAACCACTCTGCCTTAGGCTGTCAGACAGGATTCCTCAGAAGTTCCTCCTAGACCAGCAGGTCCTGTATGGTCACTGCCAGGACCGGGGCCATCTTTAGCATATGCGCCGCCGGGATGCAAAGATCCACCCAGCGCCCCAAAATTAACTTTTATTATGCTTATGTCAGACACTACGCTTACGCCTTATCTCTTGTTTACAAAAGAAGGGAGGAAAAAGAAATGTGTTTCTCGCTTAGCATTTATCGTAAAATGAAGAAAAAATGCAGCTCACAGAATTCATAGTGTGTGCTCTAGGTGCGTTTTTGCGGAAATGGAAAACTAAAATCGCATGCTGAAATGCATGTGTAGTAGAGCCCTAAGTACTAAGTAGTTAGTCAAAGAAAATGCCAACAATTAGTGAAAATAAACACTATTTTTTAATGATTTCTCTAAACGAATTTGAACTGTAAGTGATGAAATTAAAATGTGCTGTTGTGAATGACAAGCGCCGCTGCTGGCGCATCGCGTCTTTGGTAAATAAGCACACAAAGTTGAAAGTCCTTTAGTGAAACAGTAGGTATATATTTTGGTAATAACTAGGTATATATGTATTTTGTTTTTCTAGCTTGATGAAAATTATTTATTATTTCATAACAGATAGATGGTTAAGAGCATAGGCGGCTTCAGCGGCGGGTGCCTGGCGCCCCCCAGAATTCGGCGTGGGGTGTCCTGCACCCCTTGCACCCTCAGTAAAGACGGTCTTGGCCAAGACTCCCACAAGCAACTACCTGTGAACCTAAAGAACCAGATGCCACCATCCACAGCTGTTCACAGATACAGTGGCACAGGGAGTATACCAGGAGTGAGACTACGGAGTGGAGGAGGAGTGCCTGTCTTCAGGCCAGATGGTTGATTCTCTGACATTCTCCACAGAGGAGTAAAACAACTTCTGGGGAGCTGTAAAGTGGCCTTTTGTGGCATTTACAGTTTGCTTCTGCTGCAAATGTGCAAAGCCACTATTTTCAGACTGTAGTCCCGGAGAGCAAAAGTCTATCACAGCTGTTACATCTGCCTTTATCTGTTGTTTTAAGAATACATTTTTTGCAATGTTCTCCTAGTAAACACTGCTAATTAGAAACAGTAGACAGAATGCTGTTTAAAATCCTAATATGTAATCTTAATGCACCAATACTATGCAATACTGGAGCCCCTTATGCTGCTGTTAGAGATCTCTTTCCAGCTGTCAATGGATAACATCCCTGGATTCCTGCTAATTGGCTGTACACCAAGGCAAACATCTCAGCTAATTTGAGAACATAGTACCGATTAGTTCTAGATAAAGTATGAATATTTATAAAGAAAGAACCAATAATGAGAGAAAGGCAGAGATGGAAACCAGCAAAAAAGGGAGAAAAAACACCCTTTCAGATGCTTTAATAAGATTTTTAATCCTTCGAGCAACTGACAAGAATATTTAACTGTCATACTTTCAGAATGGAAAAGACAAAATCATCCTTGTGTATGATCTTTGTTCCTAAATAAATGCTTAGGGGATTTAGATTTACAGAGCTTTTCTTCAGGCACAAATAAAAATAAAGCAAATGGCTTTTAAAATTGATGGCTTGGATTCCAAGGTGCTCTTGTATGAGCAGAAACACACCTCAGCTTGTGCAAGCCCCCTGCTGATTTCCTCTTCCAGCTCCAGAGGGTTCCCCAACCATCAGAAACTTATTTTTAGAGGCACACGAACCTCCAAGGAGAAGGGAAGTGGGAAACATTCAATTAAGTTCTCGTCCAGCCAGAATATCTAGCTCAGATTGGAGGAATATAACAACAACATGCCAACAAGTCTATTATTCAGTTGTTTAATCCCCCCCCCACTTTTTTTAGATGAGGCAGTCATTCTTGCAATTATTTTGTATTGCTTTACAATACTATATGTTGTGCACTGCTTTGATATATGAGTGGGCAGTATTTTTTGCTCTATAAGACGCACCCGACCATAAGACGCACCTAGTTTTAGAGGAGGAGAAGAAGAAAAAAAAATTCTCTCTCTCTCTGCACAGCGCCCCTTCAGCGAAGCGGCCGGAGAAACAGAGCCCCTTCCATTTCTCCTCCCGCTTCGCTGAAGGGGCGCTGCGCAGAGAGGGAAAGCTGCGCAGCACCTCTCCAGCGAAGCGAAAACAGGAGAGTGAGAGGGATTGGTGTGGACCGACCCCTCTTGCTCTCCAGGCTTCAGCGAAAGCAACGCGAAGCGGGAGGAGTGCAGCGGGACGTCCCACTGCGCTCCGGAGGCTTCCGGCGGCTATCCCTGAAGCCAGGAAAGCGAGAGGGGCTTCTTTCTATTTTCTTTCTATGCTATTTCCCCCCTGTTTTCCAGCACTCTCTCCCACGATCTCTCAAATCCAGACCAAAATATCTTGAGTTGAAGCTTTGGGGCCAGCTGGAGGCTGGAGGACATGTAAGAAAGCAACGCGAAGCCTCCGGAGTGCAGCAGGAGCTCCCGCTGCGCTCCGGAGGCTTCTGGTGGCTATCCCTGAAGCCAGGAGAACGAGAGGGGTCGGTGCACACCGGAGGCTTCGCGTTTCTTTCGCTGAAGCCATGGAGCCTGCATTTGCTCCATAAGACACACACACATTTCCCCTTACTTTTTAGGAGGGGAAAAGTGTGTCTTACAGAGTGAAAAATACGGTACATACTTTTAGAAATAGAAACAAACAATCAAACAAACTATTTTCAAGAGCTGAACAGCAGTGTCAATTTAGTCAGCAAAGGTTAAAATATGCTTTTAGTAGCAGGCTATGGGAAGTGCTTGCAGGCCATGTGGCACAATCAGAGTCCAAAAGTGCTCTACAAAATTGCCATTTCCTATGGAGAACCTACAGCTGCCCCCCTACTTATGCAGGGATAACGTTCCGGAGCCCTGCACACATAAGCGAAAATCACTTAAGTGGGGAGCACCCTATAGAATGCCTCTAAATGCTATTTCCCCCCTGTTTTCCAGCACTCTCTCCCACACTCTCCAATCCAGACCAGAATATCTTGAATTGAAGCTTTGGGGCTAGCTAGAGGCTGGAGAACATGCAAGAAAGTAGCTGTTGTACTACCCAATGCATCAGCTGTAAGGCAAGGAAGCTGAGCAGCCTAAAACACTGCTGTGCCTCTAGTCTCTTCGGGGCAGTAATATAGATTCCTCAAATGAAAGAGTTTTTACTAGAGATGTGTGATTTTACCAAAATTTCAGCATTGCTTAGCTTATTCAATCTATAAACAATTCACCATGTGGTAGAATGGATATCATTGTAAACTGCAGAAATCCACATTTTTAAAAACGAATAATGTGTTGTTTGCAAACTCTTGGATTAGTACATCAACAGAAAGAAGACCTGAGCTCCTATACAGTAATAACTTAGCTTGAGTGTGACAACATTCATTATCGACTCTTACCATGCTGAATTATAATTATGAAAATCAGTAATTTAATTGGCATCTACTGCAATGAAAACAAGCTTAACCAATGTTATGATTGGAGTGCAAGTGCCTCCTTGTGCTTTCAAAACTCAGCCTTCCTATCAGGTATTCAGTCACTATATAGCTAAACGGCCAGTTGTTAAGATACACTGAACATGTTATAATGTGCGGTAATATTCATACCTATATGAAAAAAAGGATGCAGAAAACAAACGCTCATGGAGAAAATATAGGAAAATGCAGCAGAGATCACCACTCATGTGAATGGCATGCTAGACAATAAGGACCACTTCACATATTTACAAGTTTAAATGTATCTATACAATGCTTGAAATGCACACCTAAGATTATAACAGGTGAATTGCAGCAATTGTGTTTATCATACAAGTACCCTTGTTAGGAAACTGTGATTGGATGAAGATTGTTGTAGTGCAAAGTCTTCCTGGCAAATCTAGGCTTGCCTGAAGTAATGTATGAAAGGTTTCTAATTTTCGTCAGCCTTCTGGCAAAGAACCTAGATGCAAAAATACAATGCAATCCACAGCTCTGCGCTTTGATGGGCCGACTTGAGTTACAAATTTGTGTGCCATTCACATGGGAGGAGAGGGATACAGAGCTCAGTAAGACTGGATTATCAAACTATGAGAAATGTACTGCTAGCCGGAGGGAAGAGCTAGATTTATTCCTGTTGGAAGAACAATAAAAATCCCAAGTGAAAATACTTTTGAGCCATTATCAACCTATGTTAGGCTGTAAAATACAGAACCTGTTTCAAATTTCTGCACCAAAATACTTCTGTCTTCTGATTAGGTATTAATAAACTATGCTATGCCAAAGCAACATCTCAATTATATGCCATGCCTCAGAAATGATCACACTGAAAAATTAACATTTATGTCATGAAATGTTTAAATGACATGAACTATTTGAAGGCCATGAAATGCCACTAGAGCTATATGCTTTGCCACAACACATTGACCTGAGGTCTTCTGAAGTGGAAAATGTCAGGCAGGCTGTATGCTGAATCAAAATTTCTAGGAAGTTTAAGGTATTAACACCAGCCTTCCAGTAATAAAAAGGTTAATTTTAGAGTGAGCACTGAAAAAATAATAATGGATGGCTCTCAATAGAAAAATGAAAAGGACAAATTGTACCATGTGAACTCACCATAAAGAAACAGTCAAACCCAAATTCTTGAGACATCTAGTTAAGTGCTATAACACGTGTTGCATGTCCAAGATTGCAGGTTCAGTCTTCAGCATCTCCAATAAAACAAACAAACCAAAGGACCAGGTGATGGGTAAGATCTCTGCCTAAGACTCCAAAAAGCCATTTACAGTAAAACCAGGCAAAACTGTGTGAGGTGGACAAAAATCTAAGGTGGTGTAAGATCAGCATTCTATTGGCTACTGGAGATGGTCCCAATTATTCCCAGAGAGGGATCAAAACTGTGTTTTTTCTAATTTCTTCTCTAGTAGTAGGTACTGCTTGTTACCGTACACACAGGAAATATAACAAAGAAAAGCCAGCAGAAGATAGAACTGTGAGCAGAGCTGGCTAACTAGTGAGGCAGGGTGAAGCACCCATCTCAGGCCACCCTACCGCTAACACTACCTTCCAAAACACTCCCTGAAGCAAAATGGGAACGTGTTGCTCTCTGCTCCACCACTTCCACTGCACAATGGAACCACTGCACAATGGAACACTTCCACCTCTTCCCCAATGAATGGGAATGCCTCACGGAATGCTCCCAGAGTTCTAGCACATGGCAGAACTGGAGGGGGGCGGGGCACAGGGGCGGCAGGGGGCAGCACATTCCCACAGTGGCGTAGCGTGGGGGGTGCCAGGGGGGCCGGCCGCACCGGGCGCAACATCTGGGGGGGCGCGCTCGCTGCCTCCGGAGTCGCCGAAGAGCCTCGGGCGCAGGCTGTAGCAGAGCCCCATGTCTCGTGGAACCGACGAGCTGTGCGCGCGCCCGGGCTGAAGGCGTCCGGCAGGCAGCGGCTCTCAGCCCCGCGCGTCAGGGCCGCGGAGGACGTGCCAGGCAGCCCCTCCTCACAGCCCCGCCTCCCCTGCTGCTGCTGCAGCTGCTGGGCCATGTTGCATTTTCCTCGCCTCTCTGCCCCCCTCCTCCTCCGGGCAAGCGGCGTGGTTTGGGCGGCAGCGCCAGCAGCAACTCGACTCAGATCGGCATGTTAGGGGTTGGGGGGGGCGCAAATTACTTGCCTTGCCCCGGGTTAGGGGGCGCAAATTACTTGCCTTGCCCCGGGTGCTGACAACTCACGCTACGCCGCTGCATTCCCATTTCAACTCAAATAGTGACATACAGGGCGGTCTTTACCCTGGGGTGCAAGGGGTGTGGGGCACCTAGGCGCCGATTTCTGGGGGGCGGCAAATGTATACCTACTGTATACCGGTCCCTCTCGATTGGCAACAGTGAAAAGCAATGGAGCCAAAGTCCCCGCCCCCCCTCCATCGCTGTGTTACTCTGTAGCGTCAAATATTCCTGACAAGTCAGGAAGCAAAAGCAGACATTTCCGCTGCGTCGTTGTTACAGCTGAGCGATTTTCCTCACCCCAAAAAGCTCAACAATTTTGAGTTCGCCCCCTCTTTAAAAAAGTCAACAACTTTGGCTTTCCTCCTCCCAAAAAAGCTCAATAAAAGTTAATTTGGGGGCGGCTAAACTAAATTTGGGGGCGCTGGGCGGATCTTTGCACCCCGGCAGCGCATATACTAAAGATGACCCTGGGGAAATAGGATGGGCTGCCGCTGAGTGTGAGCTCTGATAGTAGAAACAATGACTACATGACAATTTGGGTATATAATTGGATAATTGAAAAGATGTAGATTTTGGTGGTTCACATGTATCCAATCCATTTCGTGCTCACTTTGGGGGTGGTATTCCATCATTTTATCTCTTGGGCTACACATAGATCCTTTGCTTCTCAGAAAACTTCAATGAATCAGTCTGCTAGTGTGCTTTTTTTACACTAAAGAGTGTCAATATATTCCTGTGGTTATTTCAGTGCTTTGTGGAGCTCCTATTTGAACTAATGGAGTGTTGTTGGAATTAAATGATGCTCGAGCTAAATTCTTACAAGTCCTTTTACATATTCCAAGATGTGTTCCTAATGCAGCTATATTACTGGAAACAGGATGATGTCCTTTTGAGATAAGAGCTTGATTGGCAGCCTTAAAACTTTGGTTTAAGATCTTTGTCTTTAAAATACCAACTTGGTGGCTACCATATTTACCCAAGGATAGATATGATAATGTATACACTAAATCTATTGCCCAAAAATCTTGTTGCATCCTTCTTTCCTTCTTCAAATGATACTTAATTCTGCACTACCTCTGGTAAAACAAAGATTCTAGGATATTTCCTTTCAGGACCCTTTGGTTCACATGTATAACCTGCTCACATTGCTCCTTGAGCATTTCCTATAATGTTCTTTTTCAGTTAGTTGCTTATTTTAGGAATTCATGTGTAGTTAAATACTGCAGAGCTTTTACTCTGGCCAGATTGAATGTTTCATCATTTCAAATGCTCTGGGGTAGCTATGCTGATTTTCCTCTCTCCTTAGAGGTATGCCCTAGAAACAACCAGGAGGTGGAATGTGTGGAACATGTCCTTCCTTCTGTTTTGCAATTTCTACACTGGAGCTTTTCAGCAAATGATTGGTCTTTTATTGGCCAAATTACCAGGAAGGTTAGCTCAATTCCATGTTAAATATTTGCTGGGAGCAAAAATCCCATTGGTGACATTGATAGAGGCTAATATTTTTTATCTGTGACAGTGAGAATTAAGGAGGAAATAACCACCAAAACTGGAGCAACTATTCCCAGGGACTTAACTGAGGTTACTTATTTTGTATACTACTGAGCTTTTCTTCCTTTTTGCACTTTTTGGTGCATATCCTGTGTATCAAATTTTGGTGTATTCTATGGTTAATTTTTGGTCTTGTTTCTGGTCTGTTGACTGTAATAAACTGATGGTGATAATTTCATGTTCACTGGGAAAAGGTGGACATTTTAAAAATATTCACAATTCAGATCCACCACCATACTTCCCACCCCCTGTGCATGAGTAGTGAAAGTGCTTCAGAATGTGCAGGGAGAGAAAATCCAATTGCAGCCACACATAAAGTAGTGGTTTGGAAGCCTTCTCACACTTGGGATTGGGCTTTGGGGCTGGGCTTGAAGGGAAGTGCTTAAAAGCTCCTCTGTGTGAGTGGAACAGCTTTTTCAACAGGTTTGGATCCCGGCCAAGGAAAATCTGACAATATGATTACAAAGCATTTCAAGCTTTGTAATCAAGGTTTCTGCAGCTCTGTTGCTCACCTGAAGGATATTATATACTACTTGCATTATATAGAAAAACAGTCCCACATTCCCATTGTTGGCAACAGTGCTTAGCTTTCTTGTTTGTTTATATTAAGTGGTTCCTGAATAGTTTGCAAATATGGTATATTATGCACTGAAACACTGAGCTTTCCAGGCCATTTTTTTAAAAAAGAAAAAAATCATTTCAGAGCTTGCGTTTTGTCTTCAGAGACTGTTACTTCTCTCTCTTTTTCATTCCTTGACTTCAAATTTATAGTCTTCCATGCCTTCAATGCAGAAAATATTCAACTCAAATTGTTTGGTTGTGGCTTTTGTGGCCTATGGAGAAACTGCCATATGCAGTCTTGGATGACAAACTGCTCTAGTTCATCTATGGGCAAAAATACATAGGTTTACAACTCGATTACTGGCTCCTTGGATAGTAATATATTGTTGCTTTCTGTTCCAAACTGGAGTAAATCATGACTAAATCATTTTTTAAAGTAGCATATCAATCCAAGTTCCTGACAGCTGCAAATTAGACTTCCCTGATCAAATGAAGTAGGGAGGAGGGAAAGGGGGTTAGTTTAAGGAAGCTGAATTGTCAGGCAAATTGCAGCTGGATAATTTTTAAGATAAAGCTGGCCAACATTGACCCACAGATTAGATTTTCCAAAGACAATAAGAAGATTGATATGATCTAGTTCTTTGTACTTTGAAGGGGGAATTATAGGGCTCGCAGTAAGGGGAACAGGAAGGAGGCAGAGGGATGGATTGAAATAATTTTATCAGACACTACTTTTTAAAATGAAATAAGTATACAACACAGTAATAAATATACAGCAATATTGTTTGGGCTAATTTGGAAAAAAAGGTTCATTGTTTTATAGTTAATTTAAATAATTCTGAATTAAACAAATGGTAAAAAGTGAAAATGATGCAGGGAAATATAAAATAGTTTCTCTTCAGAGTTTATAATATTATTCTACCTCTTTTCTCCTGTTACTTCTTCCACTATGAATGCAGCACAGAGCTGTCTACATTTCTGACTCCGCTGTGGCTCATCTAAATGTTATGTGAGTTTTGAGAAGTGAGCAATGGTAGAGATACAGTTTATTAATGAATATCTAAGTGACAGAAAAATCAAAAGCAGCATTGTGCTTAGGCTCCATCCCTCCCTCCCGTCTCTGATTGTGACCTGAATATTAACAAAAAGAAGACAAAATACTTGCACAAGCCACATCTTCTACAAAAAAATATTTTCTTGGTGCTGAAATAAATGTTCATTGTGAATAATACTATGCCTCGTTGTATTATTCTATCAAGCACTGAAAATGATTTCATTTTTATTTCCCTCTCTCATATTGCAACCTGTCAACAATATCAACAAATCAGATTAACAGTCCAAGGGGCAAACAAAAGGAGAGAAGAAATGGTTGGCTTTGGTGCATCTGGAATTCAACTGAGCAAAGGTACAGAAGGAGTCTATGAATAAGCCACTTGCTATTTTCACTATGGAAACATCAGTACCTTTTTGGTCATAGACAAATCTGACATGAAAGGTAGTTTTTCATTCTTTGGAATCTGGAAAAGACCACTTGTAACTTAACCAATGTTACTTCCATCACATTACGAGCATGCCCTGTCTATGAGTGTTCAGCCCACAGTCTCAGAAGTACTTTTGATTTTGATTTTGTTTTAAATATGAACATTTAATACTATCACATTAAATGTGCTGCAACACTAACATCTCATAAATACGTGTGAGCCACAAATATTCTGGAAGGAATAGTGGCATTGGACCATGCTAAGTTTCTGAAAAAAGAAAAGCTTCTCAATAATAATACTAAAAAATATCATAGAATTGTAGAATTGGAAGAGTTCTTGAGGGTCATCTAGTCCAACCTGCTGCAATACAGGAATCTCAACACGCGGTCCCCCATCCAGCTTTGCAAATATGCCAACAGCTTTATTGCTGCACCACTAGGATAGAAACACCATTTAATTCTTAAATTCCAGAAAGGTAACTGTGTGTTTCTGTTGCTACAAAAAGCAATAGCCGTACAGCCCCTTAGAATCTATGCTTTCATGATCCAGAGCCCACATCTCAGATTTATATACTGAAGTGGGTTCTTTTTCTTGAAAATCTATGCCACAAACTAGATGTGACATTAAATGCTTTACTTGCAAATACATCAGGTTAAAAAGAATATCTTAGCAGGCATGAGCAGGTAAAAGCCATATCACATAGGGAAGGGAAGCTTAATCCTTTCTTTCCTACCATGGTTTTGTGTGAACATTAATTGCATAAAGATGCCAGCACTCTATATGCATCATAGTCAATGATACCCTGGTACAAGAAGGGACTTAATATGTGCAACCTGTACCAAACTGTACATTTCCAGATTTGAAGACATTAGGGATTTGAAGACATTAGGTATACCAGTCATGGTATACTTTCACTCCCTTCTCCATGGATCTCAGTTTCCTCAGTGACCCCCAAGCCAAATGTTTTCATAGGAAACCCAAGTACTATGATGTTTATTACCCTATAACATTAAAAACAACAAACAAAATTTATGTGATAAAAGGAAATTAAATTTTCACCTGAACAAATATATCAAAAGAATTCTGGAGTTGGCCAACCAATATGGTACTAATGATGAACCTATACCTGGCATTAATTATGAAATAAATGATACATAATAAATACTTCCAAACTGATATCACATTTGTATAGGGCAATGGCCAGCACTTAATTTCAAAAGTTTCAGAATTCCCTGGCCAAGTTTGCAGATAACCTTAATTTCCACCCACCCACCCCAAAAGAACCCTGCTGTGACAACTTTTATTTCACCTATATTGAAGAGGAACCTTGAATGAGTCTGTCATTCATTCTGACAGATGCATTAAAGACTTCAAAAACTTTAATTGCAAATGAAATTCTTCCATTTGGAGAACTGTAATATGCTCTGCAATCTCAGCTATAACTTAAAATTCAGTAAATACAGTAACTGAAGAAAAGTGGTGCCATCATTTTGAAAATAAAGATTATGGGTTTTGTAATTCATGTAGAGCTACAATACAGCCTATGATGTAAGAACAAAAATAGCTCTTGTAAAAGGCAATTTGGCCAGAGTAGATACAGTAAGCACAGTGTTAAAAGGGACAAGTGTAAATTGCATGTTTCTATATCCTTCTGAAAAGCTCAAATTTCAGCACCCTTGCTATTTTTGCCACAGTTTGGGATGAGAACTAACTGTCCTTTGGCAATCAGTTTGAAGTAGCAAAGACCATTCAGTGTTATTATAAAAGAAAATAAATGTATAAATCACTTTGCAGGGATGTTAAGTTTAGATGAATTCAGTGCCCTGAAGTGCAGGTTTACCAGCTGTTTATTATATAAAATTGTTCCTATTATTTAACTGTTAAAAAGCAATTGCAAAAAATGTATGTAAATAATGTTGCTTAAATCTTTCTGTCGCTGGCCTTCTCAGGCAACAGTAGAAAATACACTTTAAAAGTATGCTGTCAGTAAAATCTTAAATGATATTTTCAAATACAATCTACATTTTTAAGATCCATTATAATTAACATGAAGACAGCAGTTTTCAAAGAAGCATTAAATACTGCATGATTTGTGTTTTTAAAGTATTTTCCTTATCAACCACTATATCCACCAAATACAGCACTGTAAGCTTTAAAAGACAAATTGTTTAATCTATTGTTCTTTCCGCAGGCTCAGAATAATTAGCAGCTCATTGTACTTAAAAAGGATTCACAATCTTTTCTATACGTAATTATAAAAATCATTATTGTGTGAATGGTGTCTAAGTCTAATGGCCTCCAACAAATTATACTTTTCACCCCAGGAGCAGTGAAGAACAGGATGGCTTGGTTTTTAAAAAACAGAGTATTTCAGTTATAAGAAGGCAATGGCAGAATTTTTTTTAATATGTATTCATACATGGGGACATTTGCACATATTCATTGTTATACAAAGCCGAATACTATGCCAATTGTTTCCAGAAAATCAATATAAATTCAGTTTATAAAAGTGCCATATAGTATGCCTTTCTTTGTTGCAAACGTGTTGTAAAACCAACCACACTAACTAGCATTCACTAGTCCATGGTTTGTAAACATATTCCAAAGGAACCATTTCTGAGTCAACTTTTCTGCTTTCCAACCCCTAAACATGTACCATGGAATACATGTGGATTGCAGGGGGCTCTGGAGACAAGAAAATTGTGGAGGCTGGAAGTTCAATTCACATGGAGTACTGGCCATGATCCCTACTCTCATTCCAGAAGAACTTAAAGTCATTGCATATGCCTAACTTTCCATGGCAGCTGACATTACAAGTGAAGATTGGTTGAAGCAGGCAAATTGTCCTGGGAAACTGTGTCAGCCATGACTGTCTGCTGTTACTTCTCATGTAGGAACTGAGCGATCCTCTGGACATAGTCTGACAAACACTCTCCTATTCAGAAGCATTTTACAGAGCTTGTCATAAGGCCACAAGGAGTGCCAGGGTCAGGGCTTAGTCATTGTCAAATCTAAATAATGTAATGGTTTGAGACTTACTGCATGAATCATTAGTTTAGGTTAAAACATATGACAAGAGTGCCCAGCTGGGTCCAAGGGGTGATCCTGACTATTTAAAGGAGGCCATGGAATGACAAGTCATAAAGAAACCTGCTGGGGATCTGGACGGTGTGAATTACATCTTCAGCCAGTGCTTAACATTTATCTTCCTAGATAAAATGTTCAAGCAGGTGCTTTCCTGAAAACTGATACTGATTTTCTTGATATATTTCAGGCAGGGTTCAGACCTTTGCCATTCTCCTGGACCTCCCAGAAGCTTTCAATACAACTTCCCATGCTATCCTTCTGCCACTTACTGGGACAAGGTGGCAGTGTCAGGAGTGCTGGATTGTCTCTGCCAATGTGCTTGCACAGCACTGACCTCCCCACTGCCTCGCCCCTCTCCCTGCTGGTAAGTGGAAGCGACTCCGCTGCTGGGAGGTCAGGTGCATGGTACACCTGGAATTTTGGGAAGCATATTTCTATCCTTTGTTTTGTCAATATGGCGCTGTGGGTTAAACCACAGAGCCTAGGACTTACCAATCAGAAGGTCGGTGGTTTGAATCCCCGCAACAGGGTGAGTTCCCGTTGCTCGGTCCCAGCTCCTGCCAATCTAGCAGTTTGAAAGCATGTCAAGTGCAAGTAGATAAATAGGTACCGCTCCGGCGGGAAGGTAAACGTCATTTCCGTGCACTGCTCTGGTTGGCCAGAAGCGGCTTAGTCATGCTGGCCACATGACCCGGAAGCTGTACACCAGCTCCCTCAGCCAATAAAGCGAGATGAGCGCCACAACCCCAGAGTCGGCCATGACTGGACCTAATGGTCAGGGGTCCCTTTACCTTTAATTGCCCTTTATGTCTGCTGCCCTGCAGAAAATATTGTCTTAATCAGAAACACAAGCAACATCCACAATGATACATCCAAGACCTTGAATTTCCCAATTTCACTACAAATAAGACATTTAGGGGCCACAGAAAGTCCTCTGTATGCTGATGTCTAGAAAACATGGCTCTGAAGTCTTGGCCAGACATGAGGGCATTCTTAAAATATCTAGAAAGTGAACACTATGGAAACACTAAATAATGTATTAGTCTGCTAATCTGTTTGGTACAAACAGCAGAACACCGTCTACCCAAATTTGTATTGGTAGCATTATCCATCACAGAAGGTGACACTGCCATGACAGATGAGAAGTATCTGTTTGGAGCTGCATACTGAGTTGTTTGTACCAATCAAGAATGCTGATCTTCGGATAAAACTTATAGTCAAAGTATTTTGTTAGATGCTTTAAAATTTCTTTATTTCTACTGGGTTTCCATAAGCATCACACTACCTGCAGACAGTATTTAATGATATTTGAGAACTTTTCTTAATCTTTGTTTCACTTGTATAGTTTTTATTGTTATATAGAACTGTAGCATTACTGTGATGTTTAGTGGTTTATAAGTATTCCTAACGAATACATAAATAAATACAGAAACATACTTGTTTATTGCTCACATACGATGTAATCAGAAATAGAGCCACTTCAGGCAGTGAAACACACCACCTCCGTCTCCATATAAATATACCAAGGCCTTTGGAAAACATTTCCATATGGTACCACACAGTGAACAGTATTGTTTGAAATCCACCTCACATAGATGGTCAGATTACATTGAGACTCTGTATCAGAACTGAATATCTCTAGCTCTGGTTGCATGGTGTGGCATCTTACAATGTAGCTGAAATCCTCCATATCATAAGCAAATTGAAGAAGATGGGTGGGATTCAAATGGAAGAGGATGGGCAGCATTTTTTTGCTTATTCTCCTTTCCCCCTGTTTTGGACAGTCCCCCAGCTCCCAGGAGCTTATTTTCATGGAGCCCTATATGTGGTAGGGGGAATCGGGAGGGGGGGGAATCCCTCCTGTCCATTTCCATCATCAGCAAACAGCTTCACTGGCTGCAAAGCACAAGGGCAACAATTGTCTTTCACCCTTAAATCATTTTCAGCTGTCTGCATGGGAAGGACATTGTTACATTTGTATCTGTAAAATCCTAACCTTCTCAGGAATAAGGCCTGACATCTCTTATGTTTCCTTAACTTCCCCTGCAAAAAGAAGCTTTTCTTTTAAAATAAAACATTGGTGGCTTATTTCTGATCTTATCCCGGCGTAAAAAACCACAGAGGCTGAAGGTGTAAATATGTTACCGAAAATAAGCCTCTCTTTGCTTACTTGATTCTTGAGGTTAGGTGTAAAAAAAACAAACCAGCAACCCCCAGGCAAATAAAACATTTGATGGTAGGTAATTGACTGAGCCTTTTAACAGCTACTGTAAATCTTTACCAGTTTTTACACTGTGGACCATCATGACCATTTAATTACATGATTCATATACAGTGTTGATCAAGGGAGTAGCTATGACCTAGATATATACAACAGGGAACAGGATGTGCAACCGTGCAGCATGTTTCCACAAATTTGTGAGAGAATGGTGTGTAATATTGACTGCCCAACATGGATTTCTAGCTGCCCAGTTCACAGCCTATTTAATATGAATTTATATCACTGGAACAATTTTCATGTTACAGAAGTTTTTTTTCTCGGGGAGAGGAGTGTTCAGTGTCAGCAAGCCTACCCATGTCCCTGATCACATGTTACAGATTAACATGCATGCAAACACGTGTTGCCATACAAGTGTGCTATTTCAAGATCTTGAGCCCAGATTTGTGGCACAACAAAGGTTAGCAAAGGACCACTGAGTCCCAATGTGGGTTCAAAAGAAATTTGTTTATTACTACACAACACTGTTCAGCCATGTGACTTGAATCGCCAGAATGATTCCAGAGAATAAAATCATTTGCTGAGACAATGCACAAGGATATATCTCCTTCATCCCACTCTGTCAGGACCAACAGCTTATGTTTTGCATGTTGCTATGACAGAAGTAGAGATAGACAGAGGTGGGGAATATTTATGTTTACTATATAAGGATCTGGGAGGGGTGCTAGGAATCTGGCAGGCTGCAACAAAGACCTCAGTGCAATGGGGGGGGGGGAATCAAATGCAAATGACACTAGTTAAGAATACATGAGAGCAGAAAGGACATGAAAAATGGGGAAATGGAGGAGACAGAGGATCAGAAGAGTGGTTGATTGGCATCCATCAGTCTTGGGAGACAATGGAGGAGTGCACCCCTGGGGATGAGTGCTGATAATTACATGTTCTGACTAAAGGACCAGAAGTGGATTTCTTGAGTTTCATAGTGACCTGAGAATATCAGTCATGGTTTTATATTGGGATTCTTGAAGTGTTTCAGCATGAGTTGCTGGATATAAGCCACAGTCTGCCTCTCATTATTGGCAGGCTGTCCTTCACCCAGGGAACCATGTATGGTGCAGAGCTAGCATTTTCAGAACACTCCCAAAATAGCACAAAAGTTGAGAAATTGAAAAAATGGTACACGTGGTTTCATGCTCCCTTTGGATCCTAACTAGACAAGAAAATTACCAATGGTGAGGAGGTAAGGGGGACAGGAAGGGGAGGTACTGAAGGGGAGCTAATTATAGATGAGCAATTTGTCTTAGGAGAAATCCAAGAGTATGGTCTCTTGGAGAAAAACACTTAAAAGCCTTTGTTCCCTGTGCGGAGGGGTTGCTTGTGACAAAAAGTTGATCATGCATGAGACTGAGACTAGGAGAGGATAGGAGTTGAAGGTCTATCTTTGAGAAAAGGAAAAAGCAACAGATCACTGTATCCTTTAGAAATACACTTTTATTTTACCAGGTCAAATTGATTATCAGATAGAGACACACATTTAAGTTGGCAACAGACAAATATATCAGGTGCATTGTCAGGCATTAGAATACACCTAGGGCAAGTTAATAAAGGTAGCTGAAGTGCACCAAAGTTTGCTTCCTCTTCAGGCCTTTATGTCATGCATCTTGCATAGTCACATGACGAGCAAAGCCAAAGGAGCTTGACCTAACAACCACACTGGGCACCTTGGTAACATTGGGTTGTGGGGTCATGATTCATGAAAAGATGACATTATAACAATATTTATGTCACCAAAGCATTCACTCCAAAGCCTTCTCTGGAATTCAGTGTTTGTAATAGCAGCTCTGCACATACAAGGAGTGTGTTGAGTCATCCCTAATATTGTTTTGAATGGGGAAGACTTGCCTCTGAATCAGGGCTCAAGCCGGCATTTATTATCATCATAATTATTATTTTTATTTCTAGACCACCCTTCATCTGACAATCTCCTGAAGACATCTCTCTCTCTCTCTCATCCTCATAGTATTTTTTTAAAAAAATTCAAACACCATAAAATATATTATACAGCAGAATCCAACTACCATCTCTGGGTCATACATGGTGTTTCTGTCTCAATTTCCTCTAAAGCTATGAAGGAATGCATGTGCCTTCAGATGGTGGCAGAGAAATAGACAATCTTCATCACTATCACCATATGATTATATATTCTTAGCTGTCTTCAGTCATATTTGCTGCAAGATTTCAGCCACCTGAGCCATCATTTGATTGTTTCATCACCAGTTACTTCCTTCCCAACCAGGGAGCCATCCGAGGCCCCTTAATTGGATACGGCACTCAAGAATGATCCTATCAATGGCCCCTCCACTTCACTGTTCCACCATGAGATCAGAGTCCAACATGTTTGCCAGCATGCCATTTAGAAATTCCCCCAAAGCATTCAGGAATCCTTGGGATTCTGTAGGTTTTCAGGGCCATCCTAGTCAGTTTTCCATCCCTGCAGAGAGAAACTGTGAACAACAATCCAAACTTTATCAATGTTCTGTCCATGACAATAGAGTGACTTGAAACCATGTATTATTGGATCATTCCTGAAATGTTTTATGGCAAATAAAAACAAATGAACAAAACAAGAGTATGACCAGCACATGTGCTGGACCCATCTTATAGAAAAAGACTCATGATTGCCTTAGTTATCATGAAGTCCAGCACTGAACTTGAAAAGGTAACCCAAAACCCACCACTAAGACCACCTCCATCAGCTCAGGTTAGGGAAGCTGTTGGACAATACACCAACAAAATTTCTGTTCTGTCTCCGAGGCAGCAAGCCGTTCTTGGCTATGTGATAATATTTTTTACAGCAGTCAGGTTAGGAAAGAGTTAGCTATTTAAATAGTCAAACTAAAGAAGATAAAACCTGGGGTAATTTTACCATCCACTCTCCATTTCAAAGCTTTTTATGTGTAGGTTTATGAACCATACCCATTAGACATATGGCCAAATTAGTCTTAAATAGCTAATCTATTTCTAAGTTGGCCATTTCTTTAGATAACAAATCTTTATGTGACTGAATTATTGTTTTTCTAAGAATCTTTATTTTATAGGTGAAACAGGTTTGAGCATTTAATTCTATTTGAAAATGGTTCCTTTAAAGTAATGCACACCCAAAAGACATTTCTGATTGCCATATTTCTTTTAGGGGCATTAAAAATAGATGGTTGGCTATACTAATTAAAGCAGCATAGTAGAGAGTATTTAAGCAATTAGAAGTGTTACCAGAAGGACAAGCCTCAAGATATTATTGATAATATTGATTATGTAGCAGATGACTAAATATGGATGTATATCATTAGAGAAACCTTAGTTCCACTTCTTCCTTTGTTTCTTAAACCTTCTTTAAATAACTTCTCTTGCTTTTCTGTGCTAATTATTAGTCACCAATATACTGATTGGCCACCAAGTTTATCCACCTAGAGGCATATGACCCCAGTGCAGAAAGCTATGTAGAAAGCTAAATGTGCACAGCATAATTTTTGATCCTCGCTTTCTAGAACTTGCTTCACTAGCTGCCCACTAGACCCAGTGAAGCAGCAATGCAGCACAAGGAACCGCTGTCAGAAATAACAGCCAGGACCAAACTGAGAATACCAACAGAGATGGTATTCAACTAAGTTTTAAATGGAGTACAGTAAACTAACTTAGGCATCTGCATCAATTTTCAAGTACAATTTCTGAGTAGAACTTAGCTGAATACTACCCCAGGATTTCAATGTTTTCCTCCTTTGCCATCACCCATACAAATTCCCCCTAAAACTGCTTTTTTATATGGTAAAGAAAGTTACCATGAGGCAAATGGAGTTCTTTCCATGTGAAATAGCAGCGTATCACCAGCACTGTGACATGGGAGGAATCCTCTTCTTCATGTGTCACGGCCCCCATACTAATCATGAAGGCCCCTGCAGCTGCTATTTCAATTTTTAAAAACAAAACAAACCCAGTACATAAATGCTCCAAAAGACTTCTTAGATTATGCCTTTAAGAGTTTTTTGTTTTGTGGTATATTGAGAAAAATGAATACTACTGTCAGCATTCAGTGGGGAAAAAAATCAAAACTATCAAAACATGTAAATACATGTTTGGACATTCAGAACATTTTTATAAATGACTTGGATAAGGGAGCAGACATCAAGTTTGCAGGTAACATGAAATTGGGAAGGTTGCCTAGCATCATAGAAGAGAGAATCAAGATTCAAAACGATATTGACTAGCGGTAACACTGGACCGCAACCAACAAAATGAAATTTTACACAGATAATGTCCTGCATTTAGGGCCAAAACATTAAAGGCACAAAAGTATAATTGGGCAAGCCTAACTTGACAGCATTACTTGTAGAAAGGATCTAGGTGTCTTGGTGGACCACAACCTTAAACAAGGCAGTGCATAGCTGCAAAAGAAGTAAATGTACTATTAGTTTGCATTAACATAAATATAGCATCCAGATCATGGGGAATAACAGCTCCACTCTGTTCAGTAATGGTCAGAGTGAAGCACAGGGCACATCTGGTCTACTGTGTCCAGTTCTGGGTGCAACATTTTAAGAAGGACATTACAAACTAGAGAATGTCCACAGGATAGTAATAGGCATGGAAACAATGAGAAATGATTGAAAGAGCTGGATATATCTACCCTGGAGATCAGAATATTAAAGCAAGACATGCAGAAGATAGAACAGACTTATTATCTGTTGCCCCGGAAGACATGACTGCTGCCAGTAGATGGAAATTGCAGACAAGCATTTGCTGGCTAAATATTAGGAGATGTTGTCCAACTGTAAGAGTTGTTAAACAGTGGTGCAAATTGCCTTGGGATTTGGTGTGCTCTCTTTCACCATAGGTATTTAAGCAGAGGCTTGATCTCAGGAATGCTGTAGTTGCATTTTGAATTATAAATCCTGGACTGAGCAGGGGGTGTGGACTTAGGGCACATGTGCACTTGAAAAGACATGATGCTCAGAATAATAGCTATGTGGGGGAAGGACTACAGTTACCAGGAACTGGGTATGGATGCGACTCTATTCCCCAAGACTTCCACTTCTATAATTAAATGGTCCTAACATTTAATTATAGTGTATGCTCTTCCTATGAAAACCCTAAGGGAGAGCTCAGCAAAGGTGGCTCTAAGGGAGCACAACTTGTTTGGTGACCCCAGGAGCACCATACCATGCACTGCAACTATGAGGTCTAGTGGAAGGCGAGAGGTGGGGTGTGTGCCAGATTTTGGCATCACCATGGTGCCACTGAAATTTGAGATGTCAAGTTCCACCACTGAGCTCTGTGTTAGAGATGGAGGGACATTCTTATCAAAACAGCATTTTCCCACTTGGAGTAAATAACACCTATTCATTTAAGGTTGCAAATGTAAAGGGATGCACTCAGACATCACTGTGGTGGGATTAGACCTGCCTTGTGTTATTGGAGACCCAAACATTTGAAAATAAAGCCTGTTTCTATCTACATAGTGCGCCTCTTTACTTGCACAGCCCATCCTAGGTTCCCTTTCTTGGTCATGCTCATGTAACAGAATGCTGGGAATTGGCTTTAATGTACAGGTGACTGCTCTTTTTAAGGAACAATAAAGATAAAATATCCTCAGTGATAAATAGGGCCATATCAAACAGAAGTTGGACTGCTTAAATAATGAAGTACACCACCGCTTTATAGGGAATTCTTCACTCTGCTGTTATAATTCATTTTAAATTAAGAAAGGCTGCTATAAAATGCAACATTTACATCAACAAATAAATGACTAAAGCAAGCTTTTCAAAGGTGTGTTATATTGTCTTAAAATGTCCTTAGAGAATTAACTGAAGGCTTCATGTGATTCATTTCCAGGATGCGAAATCAAGCTGCCTTGTGTCCGTAATACAAATTTTCAGAATTAATACTACAAAATGATTTGTTTTTCAACAGAATTAAAACAGAATTCAACAGTGAAATTTCTGCAAGGACGAGTAAAGGGCCTGGTGCAGTTAGGAAGACTAGTGTGTGAGAGAAAGAACATGAAAATACATATATGTGGAGAAAGGAAATTTCAGTTGGGATTTTTGTATGTGATATGCTGAATGGAAAAGAAAGAAAACAAATTTACAAGCACTATACTAAAAAATATATCTAGTTTTGTTGTTGTTTTATTCTTATTTCAATCTTCTCTCCTGTATTTCCTGATTAATTGCTGGTGTTTTAAATATAAGTACAAATATTTCTATTTTAAATATCTTGCCTTCACTTTGCTGAATTTTAGGGAAACACTAACCTGAATATCATACAGGAATGATATTACCTGGTTCAAAAGACAAATTCATCCAGCTCAAAATTTGGGATAGAACCACATTCTGAACCAATACATACATAATCACTTCCTCAGACATCTTTCAAATACTTTAATATTTTACATTAACTTTTGGGCAGAAAAACAACAAAGATTGGGTTAGAAAGTTCCTAAAACATATGCCAACATTTTAGATGGATTGTTCTCTGTTGCAGAGAACTGAAATAATTAGGGTTTCTTTGGGGCTTAAGCTTATTTGGGTCTTTATGTGCTTATCCATATTAAAACATTTATTAATTTATGGGGAATTTGTGGGCTAATTTAAGCCTTGACCTTTTCTTCCCAGTTACACCAAGCTAATTGACATTAATATGGAATGCAGTGAAAATTCCATTGTTGCCTGCCTGATACATTATAATCAGGAAAGGTCATTACAAATATCTAATGCTCTTGTGTGAACATTCTGTCAAAAGATACTTGAGGGGGGAAATCAGGATGTGCTTGTTGCAAATTAATTACTTGAAGCTACGGATGTATTTTATGTCCCTGTGTGTTAAAAGGTCATCAGTTTGCATTTATCTATTTGTTTAAACAAATTGTGATTCTGACACCACTTTGTGCCCAGACTTTTGACGACAGTGATGTTCAGTTTAAAGTCCAGGTTGCTCAGTTTAATAGGTATTCCTCTTTCTGAGAGGTTTGTGCTCTTGATCATGCCTTATTCATTGCATAAATCACCTTCAAGAAATATGTTCTGCTCTCACTTTCCAATCTTGTTTGGAGCTGTTGCTAACAGCTTTTAATTTGGGAAGTCTATCTCTGAGTTGACTGCGCCTCAGTGGTTTCAGCTCAATTGTTTCCCTAGCCAGCAGAGCATTTCATTTTTCCTGAAGGTCACTACAGGCTGCCAAGGCTTTGAAAGCACACCCACATTTTCATTGAGGCTGCAATACAACTTTGCAGTACCATTAGGATAAATGGAAGTGGGCATGCATGTGTGTGACTTTTCCTATCAACAATTACATAATTTATTATAATTCAAAATAAACAAGTCTAGCAGCGAAGGATGAATTGCAAATAGTATGGCTTCTTGCATTTGTCTTTACTTTTCTTCCATTGAAATCATAAGATATTGTGTGTGTGTGTGTGTGTGTGTGTGTGTGTGTGTGTTTCTACTGGATTGGCTGTGTGCTGAAAAGAAGTATAAACTGACTCATAATATGACTGGCTTAGGCAAGTGGCTGTTTCAACTATGGTACTACAAATTTGCACCAACAGAAGATGCAGTTAGCTGCAGATAAATCAGGGGTGCACAGCCTGTGGCCCTCCAGATGTTGGATGACACCTCCCATCATCCCTGATCACTGGCTATTCCAGCTGGGGCTGATGGGAGTTGCAGTCCAGAAACATCTGGAGGGCCACAGATTGTGCACCCCAGAGATGTATGAAGGCTCCCAGCAAAAGTGTAGCACAGTGGCCATCTGTTGGAGGGTAGATGCCATTAGCTGCAATAGAGAATGGAATTGATTCTTCCCCATCCCCATCTTTCTCTCTACCCCCTCTCTCACAGAAACACATACTTAAATGATAAATTAAGTGCTAAAAAAGTAAAAATCTGTTTTGATGTAAGCTAAAAACAGCAAAACTGTTATTTCTACCTTCCTTTGTGCAAGTAATCCCTGGGTCTCTTATTCCCAGGCCACACTGTTCGGAATTTTAGAAGGCAGAGGTAGTGGTGTTGGAAGGACCTACTTTTTGTTGTGCTAATGGTTGGGAAGCTTTGTTAGGAGCTGGTAACACAGACCAAAAGCAATTGAGGAAAGTAGCCTTTCCCCATTGCTCATCCACAGCAACCATGTTTCAAATACTGTATGTATGTCCTGCCTCTAACATATGGTTATACTAAGCTATTGTAGCTAACAGTCACTGATAGGTCTATCACCCTATGAAGACACCTAAACCAGTGGCTATCGACACATCTTCTGTCAGAGCTCCATAAATTACTTATGCATTGTGTAAGGAAGTGAATATATTGCCAATCAATTTCATTGGGTGACCCTAACAGCTTTATCGGAGGAGCTGTTTTGCACACCGTATATAATTTAATAAATGTATCAAATCCTTCCTTCATCAAATTTTCTCCAGGCCAAAAAGTCTTTTAGCATTTATTTTTGCCATTTTGGCCCATACCACAGAACTTGTGGGGCAATATAAACTGCAAATGATGGCTGATGATTTAGCTAAGTCGCAATTTGTGGAATCCTCAATAAACATGTAAGAGGAGCTTATTCCTCTAAATCAGAAAAACACACACATACATATTCACTCACCAAATTTCATTTAGATTTTAAAACTCATATACTCAATTACTATCACAATTAGCAATTTTAGGCTAGATTTAAATTTAGCATACATTAGAATGAGATTTTTGTGCTTGAGAGAGAGATACCAACATTAGCATGGGATGAATCTAAACTAATTATCAGATCTTTGGCTTTTTAAACTATAATTAAAATACTGGAAGGCTTTTGTTCAAAAGCATGTAGATTCTTCAATACCATTTTATTTTAAAAATGTTGAAGTGGCAGAGAAAATTAGACCTTTCAGAGCATCAGAGATATGATCCAAGTACAGTAACAGCAACCAAATGTGGTTGCAAGTGTTCATATACATATTTGTCAAGAACCATAAAACTTACCTGTTAACGTGCTTTGGTTTAACAGGCTATTACTTCTCCTGAATGAGCACAGTGATACATATTGAAATGTGCCTGCTTGTTTAGTGGCACTTATGGTACAGTCAAAAGCCCATATTAGATATATCTTTTTATATATGTAAATAAAACTCCCTCACACTTTATAGACAGCAAGATAAATAGGTAGCTTATTGATGTAGTAACACTGGGCAGAAACTGATAGAAACTGCCTGAAATCTAAAGGTAATATTTTGCTTCCACCAATTCTAATGGTCAAATTACACAAGACATTACTCATATGATTTGCCCCTGAGTGCAAGGTATTTCTTCCACAAATAATCAGCAAAGATGGGCAGATATGGACTAGGACCACATCTTAAGATAAGAGGATCCTAATCTACATTGACACCTGCTATTTGCTTGAGGAAGAAAAGCAGAAATGGGGAATCCAGATCAGGATTACAACAGTAGGCAAAGGGTGAAATTCCCCACTCCCTCAACCCAGCACATACCCCTGTATTTTTTTCTTATGGAGGGAGATTGCAAGATTAATGGACATTTAGTAATGGTATCAACGGATTATGTTTGTTACTGAAGAGTTAAGTGGTAAGTAATGTAGCAGAGTGGAAAGGAAGGTTTGTTTTCTCAGTTTCAGAGGGTTGAGAATGACTGGCTGTTCTAAACTTTATTTCACTTTCTTCATCTATCACGTCAGAAGAGATGGATCCTAAGACTTCAGAAACCAGCAAAACACAATAGGTCATTTGGGTTGATATTGCAATACAACTGCACCACCAGCCTTACAGACAGATACACCTGCACAGATCTAAATGATTGGGTTTCCAGTCACATATACCGTACTTTCTCCTTCCCTAGCTCAACTTCTAGACGGTTCCATTGAGACAATAATTACATTTTAATTTCCCATTACCAAAATGCCAGAAGTTTCCAAAGCATTTTTAAATAGCAGCCATTGATCAGAAAAGGAAACCTATTTATGTTAAGTGGATAGAAGAGGAAGGCAGAGAGCACTCTTTCATTTCCGCCCTTTCCCTTTGTAAACATGCATCCTCGAATACCATTTAAGTTCACCATAGAACTTGACTTCTAGAAAAGAAGTATATTTTGCACACCACAGAGATTTACTTCTAAAAAGAAGTATAATTTTCACACATGAATTTATAGCACATGATCTCATGAGTTTGTGTGATACGCATGCCATAGTCAGCTTTCATTAATACACAATAAACACAACGAGAAACCTGCATTTGCTACTATATACAGTGGCTACATTCGTATGCCACAATAAATTATAGTTTATTCTGATTGTAATGACCTTTGGGCTCACATACTTTCCCTCTCTTTCTTTGCTGCAGCCATGAAGAAATAGCTCAGTGCTATGTCTGAACTGTAAATTGTGCTTCAGCTTTACTTTGGTTCGTTGAAGCAATCCAGCTTCACAACCCATAGGCTGAACTCAGCTTATTCGAACAAACCATAGTTAAGATTAATCACAGTTTGTTGGGTTCATAAGTTACAAGAAGCTGTGGTAAATCAAATATGGAAGCAAAAGCTTTTCCTCGCAGCCAAGTCAGAGCAGGAGAGGAGAAGCAGGAGTGCATGAACTAGACTCATTCCCATGGTTTATTGTGGCGTTGAGTAAGGCGAAACCATTTGCTCTCTTTCCTTTTTCTGTCTTGAAATTAGTTTGTTACCAGCATTGTTCCTCGTTATTTTTGCTTTCACTAGACTGAGATACAAGTCTTACATTACTTCGTTAATCATTTTCATGACAATACACAGCTATGCTTAGGAAAACTCTAGAATTTTGGCTCAAGTTCAAACACAGATTATATTTTCACTAAATGAATATACAATTTATGATGTGACCACCCAGGAATCCAGCAAAAATGGTTGCATAGAAAATATGGCTTTTAACTGAAGGTCAAATAAAATTATGATGAATATTTCAAGTGGTCAATTTAAAGAGGGCATTGCTGAGGGAAGGAGTACCTAAGGTCTGGAAACTGAAAACTGATTTTCCAGAGTGCACCCGTTCTGCACTGGATATCATTAAATTGATTGGTAGTCATCCTTAATATCACTCTTTCCTTAAACAAAGCTTTCTGCCTGAGTTTTTCTTCTTTTTCACTGCTTTTTAACAGCAGTTAGAAAGAAAGAAAAATGGGAACTCTGATCCAGTGATAGTTTAATATAGCAGGACATCACAAACAAGTAATAAACCAAGGGGGGAAATCAGTGTAGTAGCCTCAAATAATACATTAGTATATGCATCCTAATTTGCAGTGTGAAATTAATGAAAATGCATACCTTCAACTGCATGAAGAAGGGGCAACAGAATCAACACTGGATTGCATGTCTATTTTTGTATTAGACATGTGCACTCACATCAAGGCCCAATGATCCAAACCTGTCCATGTAAGTGGGATGGCTTAAAGGCCATAAAAAGTTTAGAATCCGTCTTCATAGTACATAAATAAATCCCCCCTGAAAGAAGAGTATGACTCAACATGACTCAAATCATGTTGAATTTTATCATTAGAGCATACCTCTGGTTCAATCCTCTTTTTTTAAAAAAATGATAATGAAGCAAAAATATAACCTTACTGGATTACAGTAATATATTTTTCAAGAATTAAGGTTCACAACATTATTCTAGGTAATTCATTTACATTGCATTTCCTCTGTATTGGTTTATGTCTGAGTCTCCTCCTGCCCACCCCCAGGGGATGGGTTAGGAAACAGCCTAGAAATGAAGAAGGAACCACCAGAGACCCAGGTTTCTGAATGATTTCCTTATTGACTTGCCCCTTTTCCCACACCTCCTCCCACAGCTCATATACTCTTCTTCTGTCCTGGGTGGACTCTTTATACTGCCTGAATCATTTTGTGGCACGTATAACAAGCAGCAATAAGAAAAGGGAAGAGGAGGCAACATTAAGTAGCCCACAATAGTAAGCTGATTTAAATTTTGTGACCATGTTTCCCATTTTACAGAGAAATGACCTTTGTATGACATATCCTGTATACAATGGGATGTCTGGTCCAAGTCCACTATGAAGTTAAAGAACCATAAGAAAGCAGAGGCCCTGGAGTTGGCCATGAATGTTTATCAGTCTAAGCAGGCACAAAAACCACCTTGTCACAGTCTTCTCTACCGTAGTGATATGTACCATGTGCTTCCTTCAATTATAGGATCATATCAAAATTTCATGTGAATCTGTGTACTCTTTCGTTCTCTTATTAGTGATGCACAGATAGTCTCCAAATGGTCACAGCATAGGCTGCAACACTAACAGGTTGACAGAAATAGGTGCAGAAAAGAAAGGTACAGAAAAGGAAAGTTCTGCAGAGGCAGCTTATCTAGAGCAAGCCCAGCTCTCTCCTTTCCTTGCAGCAAGACTGCATGCTGGGTCTGTGCTTATTTTTAATATTCAAATTTGCACTTGAAACCATTAAAAGGATGTTTATTTTGCTGCTTTAATGTGAATGCATGCATGTGAAACTTTGTTTTATAGGAACAAACACTTTCCTATTTGCTTAATTATCTAGAGGTATTCTATAGGTTAATTTATCATGTAGAATTCAAAGGGGTACATAATAATGAGGGAAGCCACAGTTATGCTTAGTTCGTATTAACTGCTTCCATAATGTATTGGTAGAAAGTATTAATATTTCTTTCAGATTTAAGTTCAGCTTAATACACAATATTCTGGCACAGCTGCTGAACACTAAATGTCATGTAGCTACTTTAACTTCTATTTACACAACTTCTTACCACAGTGGCAAACTGAAGTATGTTTGCAACCACACAAGGAAATGAAGAAGCAAGTTGCAAAAGAACTGGGCCATATTAAAACCCAATTAAATCCATATTTAAACCCCAAAATGATTTGCAAAGCAGGAAGAAGGTGCAAGACCTAACTAATAACCAAACTGTGGGCAAGCCAACCCTGCCCAGGGCCCGGGCCTGGGGTATCCCATCCTCTACTTCCTCCCTTTCACATGAGTAGGGAGAGTGGACTCCATTCTCCATGCAAGTGTTACAGGTGGGTCCCATAGTTGCTTCCTAACCTTGTCATCATGTCCCACAGCCCTGAAGGCAGTATCAGGACTACACCCCTCCCCTGTCCAAGGGTGCTCACCAAACCTTAACTTCCTCATAACCAACCTGCCAATGTGCCTATTAGTCTTTTTAATGACTACCCTACCCCTGCTAATACCCCCACCACATCAGTCCAGAGTAGGGAAATAAACCTTATTTCCCTTAACTTCCTCATAACCAACCTGCCAATGTGCCTATTAGTCTTTTTAATGACTACCCCACCCCTGCTAATACCCCCACCACATCAGTACAGAGTAGGGAAATAAACCTGACAGCAAAGCTGATTCCTATCAGTCCCCGCAAAGGTGACCAGACACTAGCTTCACTGCCAGTAGGGTGGAAGGTGGGTAGCCTGCCAGATGAAGATGCCATGAGAAGAATGGGGGTGAGTTAAATAGCACCCACATCAGCCCTTCACTCTCTGCAATGTTGGTGCAGCATATGCCTGTACATTGAATCCACTTGCCAGACCCCTCCATTCCCTGAGTGGCTGCAAACCTTTGGACATAGCCTTGAATACCTGAACTCAGTTTCTCCACTGTGATCAGTTTGTATTGGTCTCTTAGATTTAGTTAAGGACTTTGACTCAAGGCAGGGCTTGTTACAATAATCTGTCCTCTTTCGGAGGTCTGGAAGCTTGTGGAACACAACAAGCCAGTCTGATGAGAATTTACAATGAGCATGACTGGAATTTATGGCTACTCACATAGAATGGCTACTTGTATAGAATTCTGCAACCATACAATTATGCTTCATATAAGCATATATGCCCCACTGTCAGCAACAAACATGTACCTTACTCACAGTCTTTTTGTTAGAGTATTGATCAAGAATGGGAAAGATCCAGTTTCAAACTCTCATTCAGAGCCACAAAGTTCACTGGGTGGTTTTTCGTCAGTCATTATCTTTCAGTCTAACCTACCTCATAGCATTGTTGTGAAGATAAAAGAGGAATTGATCCAAATATGTTACTTTGAGATCCTTGGAGGAAAATCAAGGTATAAATAAATAAAAATAATGCTGGCCTATTTATTGCTAAGGTTGTGTCTGGCCTGCATGACTTCAGACTATAAGTGGAGGAAATGAGGGCTAAACATGCATTCTATTAGTTTGCCAGAAGTAGCTTTTACATCACATGAAAGCTCAAATATAATGGAGAATTATTGGGGCAATGGAATAAACTGCCCTGTGAATGCAGCCAATATCCTGCCCAGTAGTATACATTTAGCTAATTCTGTGCAGCTAATTTCTCTCAAGTAAGTGAAAAAAGGATTGCATCATTTCCCCCCACAGCATAGTTAAAAGTTTCATTAAAAACTAGGCATATAATAGTGCCAATACATTATTTTGTTGATATACAAATGCAGCCTGCCCCAGTGAATGCCTAGACACTGTTTGCTTGCTTGCTTATACTTTATGTATTTATTGTATTTGTAATGTACGTACCTTTCATCCATGGACATAAAAGTTGGCACAACAGGGTATCCAAATAGTCTCTGACCAGGCATAGACTTTTAGCAAGCTTGCTTATTCATGTGATTTCACACCATGTCCTGGTTTGAACTTTTGTCCAATTCAGTTTAAAGTGTTATCTTTCCTACTTTGTCATCAATTATAAACAAAGGGAAGCACTACAGCCTGTTGTTACATACTTATCTGAATGGACACCAACAGCCATTCATACTGCAAATTTAGAATATTGCCCTGAGAATTCTGCCAGGCTTATTGAAATCTGCCAGCCAGACTTCATTGTTTTATTGTAAAACACCAAGCAAAATGGTGTAAATTGTGACTTTGCTCGTAAATGAGGTAAGCCACAGCGCTTGGATATAAGTTGATCTAGCCTTCAACCCCAAACACAATTTTATAAAAGTTCCATTAAAATCAATAGGATTTACTTGCAAGCAAGCATGTTTAAGATTGGGGATTGACTTCAATGTGACTAAATCTCTTAAATCCAAGTAATCCTTTGTAACTGGTTTGTGGATTAGGCTGCCTTAAACCATATGCAAGCACAGCCTTCTCTTAAAGAGGTAGCTCTGTTCCCAAACAGCAGACTTGCTGAAACAGACTCACTATGCACAGTTTCAGTGCAGTTTCCTCAAAGCATTTTATGGACGTGAAACTAACAAAATGTAACACATCTCAGAAAAATGAATGTAACATATTTTGGACCCACAGGAAGTATAATTTTCTCTGAGCTTCACTGCAAAACCCTTACTCTGCTGGCACTGGTAAAGCAATTGTTAGCAAGATGTGGGGGAAAGGAATGTATTTTCAACTGAAACTGCAAAGAGAATAGTAGCGAAGCATAATTATTTAAATGAAATTTGGCCCAAACACCAGAACTAGCACCACCAGTTTGGCAAAATATGTTACACATATTTTATAGGGAGCACAGATCAGACCGGCTGCCAGTTCCAGTTTCACGCCATGAACAAACCCTACAACCAGGGCTATAACACACCAATTTAGGCACATTTGACTCTCATTTCAAAATAAAATTGCAAGTGCTGAAACAGTGGTACTTGACAGTTTCCTGAAAGCTTCTGTGGCAGCTGCGGGGAGGGCTGGAACATGTAGTGTGTGCTTTAAATTCTGTACATTTTTGTAGTGCAAAAGTACAAAAAAATTAAAAAGAAGAGCCATACGTCAATGGCAGTGTACATCATTTGCCTACAGATGTTCCCTGAAGCATACACGAGTATAACTGACACTGTACAAGATAAAATCCAATGGAAAAAATCACGAATGAGAATGAAAAGGCACTTCCATTATTTGATGAAACAGGCAGACATTACAACTCCATTCATGTTACTCTGGCTAAGATATCTACTCTGCAACACGGTTTGGATTTACTTAGTTTTAATTTCTACTATTTATGTTGTTGTAACCTTGGAACTGTAGGGTAGAGGGTGGATGATAGCAAAACAATGATAATAATGAATACAACCAACCCTAAACTTGGGACAGTCAACCTATATTACAGGAGGCTTTTCCATTCCTCAGACAGAAGTATATTTTGCTGCACAACCCAATACTTTCATGGAATGTCAACATCTATAATAAAGTCAGCACCACTTTTCAGCATATGACTGAGACAGGTATGACTAGAAAATTAAATACAAAACAAAAAGAGAAATGAAATACTTTAAAGTGTCTGATATCTCTGCCAGTCAAAACTTTTGACAACAGTTTTCTTTGCCTTACAAATTAAATTGTGGGCAAGGTTGTTTTTTTAACCATACCTTGATTAAAATTTATTAGAGGCATTATAGGAACCAGATGAAAATGATTTGAAGAAAGCCAGTTAGCTGCCCTTATCTCATAAATTTCTGTGCATGCTGCACAACAGGTAACCATTTATATTGTCTTTTTATGTCCAGAAGGCTGTAACAAGTTTATCTACCGTATTTTTCGCTCTATAACACGCACCAGACCATAACACGCACGTAGTTTTTAGAGGAGGAAAATAAGAAAAAAAATATTCTAAACAAAATAGTGGATATATGATTTTTGTGGTTCATGCTGTGGCCACAGACATGTGATCTGACAGTGAGTTTGGAGTAGCCCAATGCATGTGGATCCATGCTTTGTAACCATGGAGGAGGGAAGGAAGGGGAACCATGGATCCTCTGCTCACGACTGTAGCAGATCCCCCCCGCCACCCGCAGGCATTCGCTCCATAACACGCACAGACATTTCCCCTTACTTTCTAGGAGGAAAAAAGTGAGTGTTATGGTGCAAAAAATACGGTAATTTCATTGATTAGTTGTGGTTGTAATTTTTTTAATAATGGATCATCACAGATTAATACAACCAGATTAAAGAAATGCAATTTCTTATTAATTATCAATCTAAGCTATGGGGAGATTCCAAACAAAATAAGAGAAGAGAAATTGATAGCCCAGCTGTGTCCTTATCTGGACAGGGACAGCTTCTAGGTTGGATTACTGCAACACAGTATATGTAGGGCTACCTCTGAAGATAGTTCAGAAACGTCATTTGGTGCAAAATTTGGTGGCCAGGTTGCTCACAGGGCAAGACAGTTTGCGCATATTACACTGATCTGGCCTGACAGCACTGGCTGTCAATTAGTTTCTGGGCCCAGTTCAAAGTGCTGGTTTAAATGGTTCAGGACCACAATACCTTAAGAACCACTTCTGCCCATATGATCCAACCCAGACCCTGTGATCATCATCTGAGGCCTTTCTTTGTATGCCTCCTCTATGAAAGGTCCAGAGGGTGGCAACATCAGAATGGACCTTTTCTGTGGTAGCTCCCCATTTGTGGAATGCTCTCCCTGGTGAGGCTCACCTGGTGCCTTCATTACATATCTTTAGGCACAGGTGAAAACGTTTTTCTTCTCCCAGGTGTTCAGGTGACTAAAATTCTATGGCTTTTAAAAATGTGTTTGTGGGATGAGGATTATTGGGGGTGTAAGTTGTTTCATTGAGTATTTTGTATTCTCTTTTTGTATTTCTTTGTTGTGAACCACCCTAGGCTCTTGGGCAGTATGCTAATTTAAATAAATAATATAATATAATAATATAATATAATATAATATAATAATATAATATAATATAATATAATATAATATAATATAGTTGGAAGATAGGTATACAGTTTTCTGTACATTAACTGAATGTGATTACTAGATCACAAGTGCAAAATTAGAAACGCTTTGAGCATATTTAAAAATGAGCATGGACTTTATCTTATTTCCAGCATAGTGGTGTATTATCCTGATATATAGAAGGTGTTATTTATCATTCCTAAACAACACACTTATCTATGCCAGCAGATTATCTATACCAGGCATAGGCAAACTCCCATCATCCCTAGCTAACAGGACCAGTGGTCAGGGATGATGGGAACTGTAGTCCAAAAACATCTGGAGGGCTGAGTTTGCCTATACCTGATGTATACCCTCAGTAATGCATTCACAAATAAGAGAATAAATGCTAGATCAGAGCAGCATTCTTTCCACTGTGACCAGATGCCTATGGGAAGACCACAAGCAGGACACAAGTGCATTGGTTGTAGCCTTTCCCAGCAACTGGTGTTCAGAGGCAAGCTGCTTCTGATGTGGAAGTTAATGTAGAAAATTCTATGTGCTGTGTGAATAATTACTTCCTTTGTCTATTGCTCCCACCTTTCAGCTTCATTTAATGACCCCAGCTTCATTTAATGACCCCAGGTCTGGCATTATGAGGAGAACTAAGTTCATAAGCTGCATTTAAAACTGAAAGTGAACCTACAGGGAGCATGAACTGAAACCTAAGAATGCAGATTTTGTTTAAAACAGGTTTAGTTTAGGTTTCTGGTTGAGGTTCGCTACAGCCACTCAAGGTTTCGCTGCTGGAGCAGAGCATTCCTTGCACAAGTAGCTATCCTAAGATTGTGCCACTGACCAACAAATTTATTCAGGAGAGCAATTGTATGCTGTATATATGAATTAATGCAAGTAGAAATTAACAGGTTTTGTTAGGGCCAAACCAGCGCCAATAGGAAGTAACTGCAAAGACCAACAAGGAGGTTTTTGACATAATTGTTTCAGGGAGAGAAAAAGTTTAGCTGCCCCTTCTCAGGCTGCACAGCCCCAAGGCACAGTTTAGGCTTTTTCTTGGCTGCTATTTACACAACCAAAATGCATGTTAATAGCTGTCAGACAATTAAATGACTCCTACTTTGGGGTCCTAGAATGATTTCTTTCCCAAGCAAACTGTAAGGTGAGCAAAAGCATATCTAGTGATCTAAACAATGGCAGCTGCACATTCACTCCCAAGCATGGTATCTTTCCTCCTGATATGAGAAGGATAAGGCAGAATTTATTTTAGCACCTGCATGCATTCCTAAGCTTTGTGCATCCCTCCTTCTCCCTTGTATAATGCCTGCTGGCACAGCTGTTTCACTTACATATTTTGTTGTTACTGCTGCTCCTGCTGCTTTATCTTGTAACTGACGTAGCTTTTCATTGTGCTGCCACAGCTTCTTATGCTCCACTTGGTTCTTTTCTGTGACTTCCACACCCCAGTTTCCTGAATTCAGTCTGATGCTGACTGCTCTGACTTGTCTATCTTCCCCTTACAGCCTTCTGTGTCATTCTGTGTAACTCGACCTTGTCCTCACCTGCAGATCTCTTTTTCAGCACCACATATTGTGTTGGGCATCCAGCCATGGTATTGGGACTATGCATAGAAAATACCCCACTGCTTTCGGGCATGGATTGAAACCCATTAGCCATCTGTTCTCTGTGATCATTATGAATAAATCCTGCTCTGGGCTGGTCTATAGCAATAACTTTAAACATCTCTACTTGTTCCTCCACTCAACCAACCCCTTAATCTAAGGATAGTGCAATTCTGAATAATTTGAAATCAGATTGTAGAGTAATTGTAAATATATATAATCACTTCCTTCAGGGTTTTGTTTTGTTTTGCATTGGCTGTCTTCATTTCGTCCACAGTTGCCACTAAATTTATCAATGGCTTCCCTTCCATTGGCACTATGAAGCTACCCCTTTTCGCTTATTATCCTAATGAAACAAGCATACATCGTCCAAGAATACATCAAAGTAATGCAAAATTGTTTTCTTTCACACTCAGTTCTAAAAAAGAGGAAAGTGTTTCAACTCCTTTTTTATTTTCAAAGATGAATGCCAGCAAATAGTCATATTTAACGGTCTTGAGGTACATGGGAATAGAGTACCTCACAATTATGTAGATGCATTTGGGAGCAAAGGTCTCTTTTTCTTGTTATAATTTAACTATAGAAAAAGCTTTTCTTCTGAGAGCTTTATAAAACTGGTAAAAACCTGTTTTTAAGTTTTGGTGGGTTGTTGTTTTTAACCTATAGTATGTGTCTGATTACTGAAACAAGTTAACGGAAATGGGAGAGCTGCTTGCTTGTCTTAAGAGAGTTCCAGAATGATGTTGATAGTTTATTCTAGGCTGCTATAAACCATTCCATTAAATTAGGATTTTTAAAGGCACCTTTGCAGAAATGTTTTGCGATTCTTGATCCTCTTATAGACAGATTGGAAAGGATGGTATTTTACCAAAATGGTTTGTTGGATGTGTCAAACTATTGTCAGAGAGATCTGGGGTCAAATACGTCCCCAGCCACAAAGCTTGCTGCATGGAGCTTGGGCCAGCCACTATTTCTCTCTCTAGCCAACCACGTGGGGTTGTTGTGCTAATGAAATGGGGGGTAGTTAGCTGACTGGGAAGAGCCATGTGTGAAACCCTGAGCCCACTGGAGGAAGGACAGACCATAAATATAACTGTACTAGGATGTACTAGGATGTATTTGAGCTGACTAACATGGCAAATAGAAAATGCAGTCAAAATAGATGAATCAAGATTTTCACTAGCTACCATAATTTTTATTAATGTTAAACACAGCAGAGGTCTCCTTCCCAAAATTAAGTAACATGCACACTAAATATAAAGGACAGATAAGCACCACTCAGCCATAACTTTTCAAATAGGTTGCTGCATAAAGAACAGATACCTCCTGTCAGTTCTACGCTGCCTGATTAGTTAACAGTTAATTCACCCAGGGATGTACCCTTGGTTGAGTGAGGATCAAAGTGACATTTGGATGGAGGCACTTTCTTTCCTGCAGAGCAGGATGAATGGCAAACCCTTTTGTACATGTCCTAAAATTATAATTGCTCAGTAAATTTCAGATCAATGTTAATGGGACTCTTTGCTCAAGACTGTTTTCACTTAAAGTAGTTCAATTTTCTCTCAGTTTGTTTCTTTGTACCTTAATCCTCAATGCATTTCCTACGAAGGATGTTCTACCATATCAACAAAACTTGCTTCCAAATGGTGTGCTTAAGATCACAGCCTCAGGGGGCAAAAAATTAAAATAAAGTATTGTCCTTATCTTCCGCTATTACTTCAAAAGAAAAAGAAAACTACAGTGATATGAAAGAGGTGGAATCAATTACATTGGTACACTGCTTGATTTTTTTTAGCACACTCTAGCTTTTTCAAGAGCTAAACTGAGTCACTGTATTATTCACAAAGATAATGCTTAAGGGTGCAACAAGTCATAGGTTTATCTTTAGAAAATTACCCATTTTCCATTCTTCCATTTTGTCACAATCATATACATTTTAAGTGAGAATATAAGGATCCTAAAAATTGTCTATTAAGAAATCACATAAAATAATAGAGTTATTCCCGTAGTTAATGATAGTGTTTGCCATCTTTTTATTCCTACAAAATAATTATTCTACACTGTCCTAATTATCTGAGTGTTCCCCCAAACTAATTCTTCCAATGCCAACTTTGATTGTATAGGTGGTGATGCTGATCATTTAACAAAGTTATGTATAGATTACCTTATAAATGAATACTAACATATTTAATTTTTTTGTATTCATTTATAAGGCAATCTATACACAACTTTGTTAAATGATCAGCATCACCACCTATACTAATATATTCAAATAGGGGCACTGATGGCGCTGTGGTCTAAACCACAGAGCCTAGGGCTTGCTGATCGGAAAGTTGGCGGTTCGAATCCCTGCAACGGGGCGAGCTCCCATTGTTCGGCCCCAGCTCCTGCCCACCTAGCAGTTCGAAAGCATGTCAAAGGTACCACTCAGGAGGGAAGGTAAACGGTGTTTCTGCACACTGCTCTGGTTTGCCAGAAGCGGCTTAGTCATGCTGGCCACATGACCCAGAAGCTGTCTGCGGACAAACACCAGCTCTCTTGGCCTATAAAGCAAGATGAGCGCGCAACCCCAGAGTCATCTGTGACTAGACCTAACAGTCAGGGGTACCTTTACCTTTACCTTTAATATATTCAAATACTAATGAGATTACACAATTGTTACATTTAATAAATATTAGTGGTCACATTGATTATGCAAACGCTATTTTTAGCATTTATTTAATTAAATGTCATATAGGTCTAATAAGTAATTAAAGCTCTTTGGTGTCAGCTGTGATACAAACTCATTTTTGTTGCTGATTATAACACCATTACTTTGAATCAGTAGTATTATGCTGTGTAGCAGAGGTGTAGTTGGGCTTATTATCTGCCAGAGCTCTTGCTACTATTAGAAGAGAGACATTGTATTCTTTGTATTGTGCAAGAGACATAATTATATCAGAGAAATATCCAACAAACTCATACGGTGAATATGACTAACATTCATAGGCACAAGCTCCTAGGGGTTGAGGCACTTTCGGCCCAGCAATATTTTTTTGGTGTGTTTTGTTTTGTTTTGTTTTAGTAAGCCAGTCCCCCTCAATGTTCAGAGGGCATTTGGTTCTGCCCCCTGGCTACTCATAATATTGTGCATGTGGAATTAGGATGTCGCATCAGGCTCCCTCAATCATCTTGAGAAGCTGGCACCTCTGCTAACATTGGATCTCACCCTCAAACTTTTCTAATAATCTGGGTACTTTGCAAGTTTGACATCATGACTGAGTTGCACTGAAAGCAACAAGGCTTGAGTTTCACTGAAACCAGGCCTGACCTCAGGTTAGAACAGGTCTAAATAATCTGTGTCTTCCAAGAATGTCTGTAGTTGTCTCACCACTAAACCAAATGTTATCATCAAGTTTTATAAACTTTGCTAAGGTTGCCCATAATTACCAGTATTAAAGCTGTTTGGTTGTACTCTAAGGTGGTTACTCTAATTTACACCACTTTTGCAGTCAAAAACTGCAAATTAGGAATTCACTAATAGGAAATTTTGAATATGCAGTTGCTGTATTTGCCGAAGAATAAAGCAAAATTTGTTTCAATGTTTTTTTGCCAACTTGCATCTGTACCTGTAACCATCAGAAACAGATGCACAGATAAGGTGTTGTGACTGTGCTCAGTCTTGTCCCTTTACAACTCTTGACCAGTCTTGCAGACCTGCATCTGGTGTTCTCTCAGCTAATGTGGGAGCACTTTCAGCTGTAAATCACTCAATAGGTGGGGGAAAGCAGAATCTTTGGGAAGAATGACACCAGAAGCAAACTCCCACTGTTTTTAGGTTTGCAACTTTTTTGCTGTAGAAGGAACAGCAAAAACAACAACAACTCAGTCCTTCTTGGTATTTCTCTTAAGTAATACAAATGTCCACTGCAAGAAAGTGTAAGAGAGATCTACTTTGTAAACAGTATGAACATGAAATCGATTCATATGTGTTAATTAGCAGTGAGCATTCTCCCATGAAAGCCAGTGTGTCCCAGTGGATACAGACAAACAAACAAAAACACTGAGCTGAAAATGTCAAATTCTGTCTTGGCCACAGACTCACTGAATAGCCAAATCTCCCATTTTTACTTTGGAAATAACAATGATACACCTCAAATGGTTGCTGATGAAGTCTCTGTTGTACGTGCCATCCATAGCAGAGGCGTAAAGGTCTGCAGGAGCTAATAGAGCATTTTCATTTATGACTCCTCCTCTGTTATAATCTGAGTTTTGTCAGATCTGAAAGTTTTGCCTGCAGGCATGCTGCTAAAATGCTTTAGTTTAGCTGAGCACTTAATGTTTTAAATAAACAGATTCAATACTCAGAAACTTTATTTTCTTTCATCAGTCGATGCTGTTCCGGTAAAATGTCTACTTTCACCTGCAATCCAAATCCTTTTTGTACCAGGCCGGGGAAGGGGCAGGAGTTTGACTGTTCTACCTTCAGTGGACTGCCAAGAGATGGCACATAATCCTTTCATACCTCATTCAACTTCCACACTGTACAATGTATATATTCAAAAAACACCCCTAAATCATGCTCTATTAGCATTATTGTTGAGGGCTCCATCACTCCTGTTTAAAGAATTAGTAAGGAAAGATACAACTGTAGGCCCAATCTGATTGTTTCCAGCTACTGAAGAAAAGGGACTTCTTAGTAAGGATGTACATGGAATCACTAAAGTATAAGGCAGGCTGTTGTGCTGTCACTGGACATGTCACCAAAAGACTTTCATTTCCAAACAATAGTTTCTCTGCTTTATGCAACCCATGGAAAGAGTATGTAGCCTATTCTGCATAACCAGGGGTAGGATTACAACTACAGATCTGAGGAGGTAACAGTGATAATGATATAGCCCAATGATCTTGCACAGCAATATTCCACTTCAAAATTATCTGTCTTGCCCTTTTGTTACAGCTGAGTGTACTAATTAAAATGACGTACCATTCAAGAACACGTCAACTGCATTTGTTGTTTCAGTATTCAACCACCTTCACAAATAGATCAGCGCTTGCGCTTCTCTTCAAAAAACCTAATAAAGCATGCCATCTCAATCTCTAAGTTACTAAAAAAAGTGACTGGACCCCTTTTCAGTCTCATGTGGACAACTGCTTTTAGCGTTCCAGCAGTGTGGAGTTGGGTGCAGGTGCAGATGACTACACGTAGGTTGAAGTAGATTTCAAATGACCCCAACTAAATTTCTTGCAGCTCACAGTGTTAGGTGTGATAGAGGGCAAGGATCCAGTCAATAAGCTGCCTGATTCCTGGCTGATAGTACCACCACAACCTGAATGTCGGAAGTTGATGTGAGTTGCCAGAATCTCAGACCCATAGTAATGGGGGGGGGGTGGAGGGGTGGTCTCCTATTAATATCCTAGTATAGACCAGATGTGGAAGGTTCTCCCTCAGGTGTGTCCTAAAGACTTGCATCCTAGCAACCACCCGTCACAGCAAATTGCTATCCAAGGCAAGGTCTGGATTGCAGCAGTAAACTCGACCAGAAAGTCGCAGGCTGTGGACAATAGAATACAACCCACTCCTTTCCCTTTCACCACATGATGGCACCAAGTAGGAACCCCAATAAGCAACGACACCAGAGTTGTCTTATAGTTAACACAGAATTCTCCAGAAAGCTGTGAGATCTGAATATAGCTCACACTCAATGGGCCTTATCCAATGCTGTGGCTCCACTGGTGGCAAAACCAACTTCCCTGTCCTCTTCCTTTCCTGATACTTCTAGCCCCTCTGCTCCCTCAAGGAAGTCCTGCTGTGCCAGTGATACCATGCATGTGGAGCATTGGGTACAACCCAATAATTTCATCCAGTCAATACAGGTACAAACAGGGATAATACTTACATTATCTATTATATAGTGTGGGGCGGGGAGCTTTTCAGCATGCTGCTGCTGCTGCTGCACAGTACCTTCTGTGATCTGTATGGAGACTAGTTGCATTTATTGTGCCTGTCTCTGACACTTAAAAAAGTTGAAACTTCTATACAAATTATACTTAATATGAACTTAACAATATGAACCTTCTTGTGGAGTTAAGTTCCTTTATAATAGGAACTTTACTCCATTCAGAAAATGTAATTATATGTGCTACATTTGTGCATAGAATTAGGCCTGCTGAGGTCTTGGAATACATCTGCATGACAATGCAATTTATCTCTCTGTGAAAATAAAGTGTTGCCTAACAGCTGTCTGATTTCAGTCTTCCACATTTCAGTCCATCCTAGTTCTAATGAAAATGTAGGTACAAGTATAAACTGTAATTAGAAAGCATGCCTTAAGAGCTAATTCTTCTTGTGTTAATTATACCAATAAACAAGCTAATTCAAATGGAGTTATCTTAAATAGAAAGGTATTTTCAGGGGGTGGGAACATTCAATTTGTTTCCTTTTACTTTGACTAATTCTTTGTTTCATAAGTGCAATGCAAAAATAATTGTTACAGTCAAGTTCCAGACCTCAAAGTGCTCCTAGCACAAACCCAAATAATAAAAAATCAAATTTGTGGCAAACATGAAAGAGAAAGTAAAATAAAAGCAACACCACCATCCATTCTAAGAGTGAGTTCATAGAATGCCCCATCACAACTTTACTTATACTTCTGCAACTTCATCCCACACTGGTTCCACATGGACTTGCCACTGCAGAAGGTGGGACTGGGTGACCACAATAGACTGTATTTTGAACATAGTAAACTGCTTCATTCACTTATAACATTTCTGGTTTGGGGTAGAAGCATAAAACCCACAAGCATGGGAAGTTACTATCTGGGCATGCATTAACAATATTATATAGTCTTGTGTGATACTCAATACACTCCCCAATAAATGCTCCTTTAAAATATTAGGCAGTGCAGAGACAATTTGCAGTGTACAGCTATCCTATGTGGAGTCACAAACAACATTTGCTCACACTGAATATATAGCAAAAACTACCCTGGGTAGCAATGTATTCTTGCCATCTTTGCCTGCATCTGCACAGCTTACAACTATTAATCACTGCTGCATTCCTTTCAGAAGCAAAAGCGCACATAGCATCTTTATTGTAGATAGCAACTAACACTTAAAGGCCTTGGTTTGTACCAAAAACTTCATTGTATATACAGATCCTTCACAGATTTGATAAATTGTAATTCCCAGCTATATGTCTTGCCAAAGTCTCTACTAAAATGCTGTATAACCATTGTATTTATGACTGTCCTTTGAGACTACAACAAATGCACACAATTATTCAAGATTATTCCAGCCATTAAGTTGCGAGGCTTTATTGCTGCAATTTGAATGGATATATTTCTTCTCTGCCAGGAAAAATATGGATTGATCACCTCTGTTTTCAAACAATAACTGAGAAAATACTTAATCTAATTCCCACCAAATAAAAACCTAGATCATTTCCCACTAGCAAAAGAGCCTACTGCACATACAACCCACAGAAACAGTGACAATGTCAAAGAACAATGTCTACTACAGAAATTAAGGGATTTATTTCTTTATTTACAGTTTAATGTATTTACCCAAGTAATACAAACTCAAATATCTGATATGCCTCCTGGGTCAAACAGCTTGGTTGTGTCAACCTTTTCTTCCTTCAATTAACCTACTTTTATAAAACAAGAACAACACCCTGTACTTTATTTGGTCCATTAAAGTTTACACCATGCTACACTGGTACTGGTTTGTACTTGAGAATTTTCCTGAGGATCCAAAGGCTTTGAGAACATTGTATAAACAATTTCACTGGTAGGTGTCTTTCCCACAACAATTTTATCTCTTCCGGATTAATTTGAAATTATTGTCACGAAGGAATACATATGGCAAGTGTTACGTAAGAATGGAAACTCCACATGGATTTCACTGAAAAGGCCCTTGTGTTAGACACTAATTCAAAAATCCTGCTCACATGGGTTTTCTATTCTGGTATGTTCTCCAAGTAGCAAATGAAAAAGAAAGAAAGAAATGATAACCCATGGTCCTCTTTAGTTAAATTTCCTGGGGAACCTTCTGTATGCATAGTCAATTCTAATCCTTGTTCATAGATATATCCAGATTTTCTGGTGCATATTTTTTCAAAATCTCAACAGCCTGAAACTTTTCTCTAAGACACAACAGTGTTTTATTATTATGTTCTGAAGGCACGTGAGGCCATCACCATGCTGAAACTAAGCAGATCTGAGTGTAGTCAGTGCCTGAAAGGTGATCACTTCAGAAACAAAATTAAAAAAAATCCTTCCAGTAGCACCTTAGATACCAACTAAGTTTGTTATTGGTATGAGCCTCTGTGTGCATGCACACTTCTTCAGATACCAGAAACACATGCATACCACCTGGGGTTCCATGGTGGAAGAAAGGCAAGATACAAATGTAAGATAATAAATAAACAAATGGTGCACTATTAAACATTTGTTGTGTTCAAAACACTATGTGATATGGCATAACAATCAAAGATGCAATACTGTGCATGTATACACATGTATGTGCCTACACACCCTACCAAAGCAGTATTCTGCTGAATAATGTTTTGGAAGTCCATGCTTTCATGCTATTTCCTTCTTCTACCTCCCCCCCCCCCAACATGTTCAAACGTGTTTAGATATTATTCTACTCTTCAAATAATATTGTAACCTTTCTTTTGAATGCCATATTCAATTCATAAAATGTCATGGTCTATGCAGTGGTTTTGCCCTGACAGCACGACTTTCAGTGATTCCAGCATCCAATTAATATCCCAAGAGGACATTGTGCACTTCTATGTGCATTGGTGTTTCCCTGTTTTTTCTTCAAATGCAGTTGTTCTTGCGTTCTGTTGCAAGCTACTTTCAAAAAAATCCTGAGTTTTGAAAGTGGTTTTTGCAAAAAGAGGTGATGCTCAAATGTAGGTTTCTCAGAAGTCCTACTGCATTTGTTGAGCTTGCCTCACAGTAACCCTTGTGGATCCAAGCCAAAGCATTTAACACTCAGATCCTTAAACAATGGACTGTACCAAGACATATCACTATAATATGCCCATACAAAAGTAGTCTTCTAATGTATTAGTGTGCTTAGAATGCTTAGAATGACATCATAAGAATGTTCAAATATTTTCATGCACCATCTAGCCTTTCAAACGCTTTTTGAAAAATTCTCTCAAGAAAGATATATTTCAAGTCATTGGCCACTCTATTGGCCAACTGCTATTTGAATCCTTTACTGCGGTGCATTTATAAATTGGTACCACATGCTCATCTTATGGAAAGAAGCAGCTTTAGGCTAATAGCCCAAGGAAAATTCTTAGCTATAAGATATTTCAGCATGGCATTGGGGAAATTATTTTCCTTCTTATACAGTTAAAGTTTGCTGCAGTCATCCACTTCCATATTTTATTTCTTTTTGAGTAAAACAACAGTTATAAACTGAAAATTCTGATGCACACATATATGATATGTTGTTCCAAACAACTAGATGTCAACTCTTCAAGACTGCTGCATGGAGTACTTTGAAGCTTTACACAGAGAATGCTATCTCACTTGGCTTATTATCAAGGAAGACCATGAGAAAATAAAACAGAAGAATAGTCACTATAATCCCTTTTTGCAGTCTAGTGTCTTGCATTACTAAAATCTTTCTCACAGTTGTCTACAAAATCATCAAGCCTTTATTAATACCTTGCAATGAGGTTAAATTGGGAAAACATATCATGAAGTACAGGTGACATCCTGCCTTATCTGAAGCAGAAGTGTTAACGGCTGACAAGCTGATTTAAGTGATCAGTAGTTCCATGTTGCCTCCCCCTGCCCCAAACTATTCTGGGCAGACTGGGCCTCCAGTTAGGAACAATTTTATATATCCAAAGGCTGTCCTGGGAATCTGATCTCTGATGTTGCCTATGCAAAAAAGAGTGTACAATGAAAATCGTTTCACTTTCCCCATATTTGACAAATAAAAGAAATTTGCAGGATAAATACAAGGTGCATTGCCTCCAATCCATTAACTGCTTAGTCCAGAATAGTATCCCTTAGCTTCTTTTTAGGAAAGTTGTTTCTATATTGTGGCCACGACAACTCAAAGTGCTTTAATCTTGCTACATTTACCCTGATTTTGAAACTTGCACTGATACCTTGTATCAGACTACTTCCCAGCCCATCCTTGTATTTTCTCCTTAGAAAGCATTTAACATGGCCCCAGTGCTTTTACCCAATGAAATCCATATGCTTTACACTGCTCAATTCCACAACAGAAAGAATAAGCTTTTCAAGTGAAACTCAAAAGGACATTATTGTCAAAGCACTTGCCACTAAAATTAAAGAGAAATATTGAAATCGCTTAGCAAAATCCATTAAAAAGTCTCCAGCAATTACCGGCTTTATATGTTTCACACAAATCATGCCAAGCAGTGTAAAAGAAATTGGGGTGGGGGGACGCTCCCCAGTGCTTCCCCCATCTAGCCAAATGCCTCTTGACATTCGTCAAGCCAGAACTCTCATAAATCTTGAAGAAGTAACAATGCAAAAGAACAAAAAAACCCCAAACATATCCCTGGTTAAATGAAGCCAGACACTAATTTGATATAAAACATTTTGCAAATATTAAGGCTTCCCTTAAGGGATCCATATTTCACAATTACGGCCAGCTATTAAAGCACGCGATGAAAAGAGATGGGATGGGAGGAAGAGGGGGAGGGAAGGAGTTGATGAGTGTTCATACCCGATGCTTCCTTGGTCCAAGTGCAGAAATGCCCACAGGAGAGCGAGAACTCAGAGCGAGAGGAGATCCGAGGAGGAATGCACCCGGATGGCAGGAGGTGGTACTGCCTTTCCCAATGTGGGAGCTTAATAGCTTGTACTTGGACAAACCTCACCTTCCCCAGGTAAGGGAGGCTGACTCTCTCGCTGCCATAGCCCAGCCAGGCAATGGCATCTCTGCTTCTCCGTCAGAGCCAAGTCTCCGGAGACCAAGCCCTACCCTCCTAAGTGGCTGCCAAGCCCCCTTCCCACCGATCTCTACCAGAGATCCTCACCCCAACAATACACAGAGCCCGCCCGCCCCTTCCCCAGCGCCTTCAGCAACCCCCAGAGCTGCCCGGTGGAGCGAGAGCGCGGAGGCATCCCCACATTGGAACACAATGGGACTTACTCCCAGGTAAGTGCGCACACGCAGGATGGCAGCCTCCAGCAGCCTCCCGAACAATGCACTGCAGAGCGAGAGGGAGAGGGAGTGTGTGCGTGTGCCTTCGCAAAACTGCACCAGGAAGAGAAGCAGAGAGGCGCCCCTTTGCAAGCCAAACACGCGCGCGCGCGTGCCCACGTATACATACACATGCACCCACCCCAAAGTGGGTGAGCCGGGGAGAACCCCAAAGTGCCCGAGCCGCGCTAGAAGGCGGCACAATCCCCAAGCCCCTTCGCTGAGCTCCATACTCACGCGCAGGGCTCTCCTCCGCGATGGCAAGGCAGCTCCAGCCCAGCAGCCCAAAGTCCTGCTGACGGAGGGCGGGGAGGGAGGGAGGGAGGGAGGGAGATGCCCGCTCCACTCCTGCTCTCCGCCTGCCCGTTCCCCCCGCCTCCTCTTCGGGATTCGCTTCTCCTCCTTCCTAGCTCCGGCTATGGCACCGCTTGGCGCTTATCCTTCGCCAGCAAGAAGTCTCCTTGGTGTCTTCCCCGCCAAACCGGGCAGCGCCTGGGCGACGGAGGAAGAGAGAGAGAGAGAGAGACCGCGGGCAGCAGCTGGAGCCGTAGAGCGCGCGGGAGAAGTAGTGGAGTTCAGGAGGCGGCGTTTGCTGCACATCCCCCAGCGGCCCAGGCCAGGTGCGGCAGCCGGAGCAGCAGCAGCGGCAGAGCTCGCTCCCGCGGCGCAAGCACAGCGCGACCAGCAGCAGCAGCAACCCGCGTCCCTTCACTTCCAGTCAGCTTCGCTTGTGAGGAGGGCAAGCGGCGGGGAGAGCGCGAGGCGGCGGCGGCGGCGGCGGAGAAGGTGGGGCTGAGGCACATTCTTGCCCTCACTTCCCGAGGCGGCGTACAAACTCTCTCGAGTTCCTGGCGGCGAATTGGCCCTCCCTTCGCCTTCGGGAAACAGCCGCCAACATCGCCCGTTGCCTTACGGCTCTCTCTGTGTGTGTTGTTCCTCAGTCCTCACATAAACCGGAGCCACCTCCTCTGCTGTCCCTGTGGCGATGTTTGCACGCAGCAGTTCCTCTCTCGGCTCCCCGCTGCCTGGGGTCGAGTCACGGCAGCAGCTGCCGCCGCCGCCACAGCTTCTTCTCCGCCTCTTCCCCTTCTCCGGTCTCGGAGGGAGCCGGCAGCAGGCAGCCTCGTCTTCTCTGTTCCCGCCAAGCGAGCGAGGCTGCCCTCCGCCCACTCCCGCGGGGCTGCCAGCCGCCCGCCGGGAGCGGCGCAGGTGCTGCCAAAGGACGGCCCGGCAGCAGACGCGCGGCTTTCGGAGAGGGCCCGCCTGGCTCCCCTCCCGGCCTTCGTCCCGGCCAGAATGGGTAGCCGGGCGCCGCCGAAAACTCGCAGCGTCGAAGCGCGTAGACGAGAATTTCGTCGGCTTCGCTGTCAGTTTTTGCTACCTCAGGCTGTTAGGCGGGGGGGGGGGGAGGGGAAGAGGGAAGCGAATTAGAGCAGATGCCAAGCCTCCCACAGATTGGATAGCGGAGCCAGTTGTGCTTTGGAGCTCCCCCCCCCCCCCAAACATAGCAATGAAGAGTTGTGCGAGGCTAGGATGTCCTGAGTCAGCACAATCCATTACATCAGGCTTGCACGCCGGATAGTGACTGGGGCTGTTAGCAGTTCACATGGCAAAAGGACCAGTCCGTTCAAGTGGCACCAGGAAAAAAGAAACATGCACACAGAGCCTTTGGTTGGAAGGCACCCACTCTGACACACACACACACACACACAGAGAGAGAGAGAGAGAGAGAGAGAGAGAGAGAGAGAGAGAAACTAACCTGACTTCAGAAAGAATTGTTTCACATTCCTCTATGGCAAGACTTGCATTGGTTTACATCACAGGTGAGGAAGCTCAAAGCCCAGGGGTAGCAAACATGGCTCTCTAGACATCTCTCTTCAGCTGTTGGGGCTCTCCTGGGCCATGCCTCCTCCCCAGGTCTCTCCCCTCACTGACCCCGCTTCACATGCTTCTCCAGTTCTGTTGCCTGGCTAGGATGTATCCTCCTTGAATTGAAATAACACCCTTTGCTTGCCTGGATGGAGAGATGAATGCATAGAAAGGCACTGTGTTTATCATGCCTGACTGTCGTCACCTGTACAAAGATAAGAGTCACCACATCTGTTGCTCCAACTACCACCCTTGGTTTAAACAGTTTTTATGGGGGAAACGGTTGCTCAAATCGCCGAATCATAGAATAGCAGAGTTGGAAGGGACCCTGAGTGCCATTTCATCCAACACCCGGCAATGCAGGAATCTCAACATCCACGGCAAATGGCCATCCAAACTCTGCTTTTGTGTTTCACTGTTTGAGCCATCCTATCTGTATGCAAGAGCCATAACTTAACTTAATTAAATATATATCATTTTAATATAGATTCCTAATATCATATGTATCATTTGAAAGGAATTATGCTGCACACAGTGATTTGCTTCTGACATTGTGAAGGCTCCCAAATGCAGATTTTATTACACAGACCAGTTGTGCTTTGGAATATGCATCTGGTGTGAAACCAATCCACGAATCTACCAGGTGGATCAAACAACTCTCCATGGACACATCTGATTATTAAACCAGCCCACAGATGTGCATAGTGTAAACACAGCTATACTTTTGAATGTGGCAACACCACATCTACACCAGTTTTAGTGTAGACCAAATACGCCAAAAGACACTGATAAGCAGTTAATGTCAATGAAGAGTGGCAATGACTGAAAAGAGTGGCAAACATCAATTTTTAACAGACAAAGTACTTATCAGATGTGTGCAGTGCACACATGCTTTATGCAGCAACCACATAAATGTGGATAATTATTTCAGATCAATGTGTCATTCTTCATTTTTTTCAGTGCCTGGCAGTTATCCTCTCTGCCCTTTCTCATTTCTGTTGCCCTCTTCCCCTAGCTGTTTGTTATTCTAGATCTGGAAAGGAGAACTTCAATCTGAAGGGCTGAATGCAATGCCCCGGCCCCTCATACCTAGCCCCTGGGACTCTCCCCAGGCTAAATCCCACACCAGCCTTAGTCCTCAAGTGCTTTTTCCTGACAGGAATCTGCCCTTGAAATGCAGCAATGCCTCTAGCTTTGCTGGATTGAGGATGGAGAGATGTACATGGGGAGTGAGTACAGGAGGTTTCTTTCCAGACAAATAACAGAGATTACTATGCTAAGGTTAGTATCCTTCTCTTTACAAAAGAAAGCTCCACTTGTTTCTGCTTCCACACACTTTTTACTTCTCAACCTGCCCACACTGGAATCTGGCTGCCATAAGTTTGCCCATGGGGAAAATAACACCCCTAGGCTGAAAGAATATACCCTGTCCGTGCTCTAGATCACCTTTTGTTTCTTAAGCCTGTCCTGACTTCCACTAGCTCCTGGTTGCCTAGGTCCCTTGCTTATTGTTTTTATTTTCTTGGGACCTTCAGCCCACTATGCTGAACAGCTCAGCCAATGGAGATCTCTCTCTCTCTCTCTCTCTCTCTCTCTCTCTCTCAGCACCTCATCCAATTCCTGCTTCTTACTTCTCCCCCATCACCACTATATATTTTTTACTGCATCACAGCATATATTCTGGAACAGAGCCTATGAACAAATAAGCACATGACTACTGAGTTTCCTGCTACATAACGATCAAAGGACTTCATCTACTCTCCTTCCCAATGAAGTCAGTCAATGTGATGCCAGACTGGTCTTCAGTATTTATTTTGAAGATAAGAAAATACACAGCAAGACTATGGATACCAGCTACAATCTTCAAAAATGTGCTATGGGGGGGGCGGCGGCTTGTAAGTCAGATGGGATCTGTTCTTACAATTAACTAATGTATTGTTGCTATGCAATTGTTAGTAAATATTTGCATTGCCTTATTAAATAAAGTCACATTGTGAATAAAATACATTAGCTTTGTCACTGGGAACACATAGTTTATTAGAGAAAATTTAATGTTACAGAAAAGGAAAGTGGGTAAGGTCAGCACTGTGCTTTCCCCTTGACCATAGCGTGGCAGTAAGCTAATAAATCATTTTAAAACTTTATTGATCTGGGAAATAACAAAACTGTAAACTTGTCAGTTTGACAAGTAATCTGCCATAGTAATACATCACAATAGAAATGGATACCAGACATAAAAGGCTACAACAATAAAATATTCAGTTATAAAGAACTTCTTAGTTGCTTGCTTGCATGGCATTTATGCCATTATAGGTAGGTATGCATGATTTTTAGGCTTTGCTAGAATTGAAATGAAGACGTGAATAAAGGTTTCAAATTTCCATTCAATGTGGGGTATGAAGTATGACACCCTCCATAGTAAATAAGCAACTCTGATTTGGGACAGGTGCACAGATGATGAATTTGGAAAGTTCTGCCATTTTTGCATTCTGTGCAATGCCTGGCACAGACACTGCTGGTGCCAAATAATTGTTAAAGTAATAATAGCAGCAGTCATAGTCGCCGTGGGTGTTAGGCGTTGTCAGCAATATCCACTGAAGCAAGAAGAGATGAGAGAGAGAGAGAGAGAGAGAGAGAGAGAGAGAGAGAGGCTCACTAGCAACAGTAGGAAAAAAATGTTAGGAGTTGATTTCTTTGAGGCTTCTACTTTGTTTCTTCCTTACAATTTTCTGTTTATTAATATGTTTATTCCATTAGTTTCTCCATTGGGTCTTGACAGGTTAGTTGTGGCTGCTGTTGTTAAATAAAAACTGTAAGACCTATGCTCACAATGAGAAAAGAGAAGAGCAGTTTTTTCTGACATAGCCTCGATCAAAGGAAAATCCATCAAGTTCTAGAATATTTTTCTGACATTTGTTACGCAATAGTCAGGGATGATGCTGCCATAAGACTTTACTTTAGTCTACTTATTGACAGGGAGCAATGGTACTTGGAAAGGGACTCCCTCTACCTGCCAAGATGTGGGGATAGATGAATCTGTCAAATTTGGTTTTGCCATGTTTAATAGAATAATAGATCTTTGAATCAGAGAGATGGAAGGGACTCTGAGGGTCATCTAACCAAACCCCCTGCAATGCAGGAATCTCAAGCAGATCATCCATGACAGATGGCCACCCAACCTCTGCTTATAAACCTCCAAGGAAGGAGAGCCCACCACCTCTCATGGGAGTCTATTCCACTATCAAACAGCTCTTATTATCATGCACTTTCTGCTAGTGCAGTTTTGTGCACATAAAGCACAAAATTCAGAGGTATGGGTTTTGAAGGATAGCAGCATTTTAGATTGTGTACGGTCTCAGGGGTGCGAATTAGATAAGTTTGCTTTGAAATGCAAACAGAATGGAATCCCCATCCCCATCCTTGCAGGACAGAGCTTAAGTTAAACCTGTACTTGCCTCATTAAGTGTGTGCAAGGTGAGCTGGAGAGGAACAGTTTGAGGCCTGTATTTTGAAGAACTAGATTTCATTACAGAGGCAGCAGCATGGAAGCTGCCGCCTCAGAGAGCAGAACTTTCAGGGTTTGTTGAATATGTATGCTAACAGTTGTAAAGGAAGCTGGATTGCAATAGCACCTGGGCTTTCTCTATGCTGCACATTTCATTGCTTCTGGTTGTATGCTATGACAACCTAAGGTGGTTCTTCAGTGCGTTTGCAATATATGTGAACAGTCCCAATTTGGAATATACGTCATATGTACATTGTCATAATGAACAATTATTGCAACAGCTGGAAACCTTGCCATTGTGATAGCAGAAATTGCTTTTTACTTCAGTAATATCCAGCACCCACAAACCATAGATGGACAATCACTGTCCCCATGATGGTTAGCCTAAATGCCAGATCGCACTAGCACAATTATTTTGAGTCACATAATCCAAAACACGAACGGTTGCCAGCTTGCCCCTCCCCTATGCTCGATGCATTATTATTAGTAGTAATAGTATTTTGGGGGGCACCTAACATTGCAGCAATAAACCAGATGTAGAAAAGCAGGCATCTAGATACAGCCAGAGAGGAATAAAGGACTTTGTGAAGTCAAGTTCCAAGAATCCCCAGGTTACCCTGTGCCATTCCTACTAATATTGCTAATCCTCCATTATTCGGAAATGCAGGGATGGACAGGCAGGGATGTTGAATTCAGAGCACTTGACACCAGAGAAGAGCCATTGAGTCAATTTCCGCAAATGAAAATAGCACGGTACAAGCCAAATACAGAAATTGTTTAGCGGCTGGGGGGGGGGAGGGACCTTTAATCATCTGCATTGTATCCAATTAGTGCAGGTTATTGCCCTTTCTCTGTGCTGGAAAGTTTGTCAGGAGCCAAAACCTGCAGCTAATTGGATACAACCACCACTTATGAACTTGTGAAAATGGGGGTTAGTACTGGATTTGGGATTGTGTTTGGAATATTCTACTGAATAATTCAGTGAATAAAGTCTATTTCAGTAGTTCAACAGATCTTGACTTTCAGAAGACAGAGGGCAGAGCTGCATTACCAGAATGCAAGGACAGTGTGCTTTTATGAATAGATGTGTCAGAAGTGAACACAGGAAATCACTGTCCAGTGAGCAGGAATGGGATGAAATATTTCCTTCCTCTGTTTTATTTCTGCAAGCTTTTCTGTTGGCTAAGGCCAGTTATGCATTGTTTTCATTCCCCAACCCCTTGCTGCTCCTTTCACTCTTTTATCTTTCAGTCTCTGCTTCTCTCTAGTTGTCTTTTCCTCTATAAAGCTTCACATTCTCCTCCTTTGAGCCAAGTAGCTTCTATTAATAGTCATTTGACTGCCCGGTTCATACCCTCAGCATTTTTTAACCATCTTCCACAGCAGGGAGTAGGGGACCTATTCCAAGTTAAAGCAATAACCAACTTCATAATTAACACCAAAGGAGCAAAATTAGACAAGAAATAGATTTAAGTATCCAATAAGCAACCAGGAGAGTTGCTAGTATATGGGTGTGACCTGGGTCTGTCAAGAACTTGGCACCAGAGAATCATGACAACAGTTGTTTGAACCTTAGAGTGCCCATAGGCAACGAGCTATAGATGTTATACCCACAATGTCATGAATTTATTTATGTATTTATGGCATTTGTATGTCACCCCAAACACGAAGTTCTCTCGGTGGCTTACAATAATAATCAAGTAAACAATCTGAATGCAAATAAGACATGAAACTGTAAAATCAAAGGCATCATAAGTACAACAAAGATGATAATATAGTCCCCAAACTAATACCTAATTTAAAAACTGAGAAGCTTGGATGACTATTTAAAAGGCTTGGTTGAACAGAAGGATCATCAACTTCGCCCAAAAATACCACAGAGATGGCACCAGGCAAACTTCTCTGGAGAGGCTGCAATCCTGACCCCACTTCCCTGAGAGTAAGCCCCACTGAACTCAATAGCAATTACTTCTGAGTAGACATATTTAGGATTTTGAGAGTCAGTGTGGTGCAGTATATGGAGGAGGTAGTCAACCTTTTTATACCTACCGCCCACTAATGCATCTTTCTTGATGGTAAAATTTCCTTACCGCCCACCAGTGCTCGATGGGAGGAGGATTCAGATTGTGCCGTAGAACCCTCAACCACCCACCTAGAATCCTGAAACGCCCACTAGTGGGCAGTAGGGACTAGGTTGACAACCCCTGGTTTAGAGTGTCAGACTAGGATTTGGAACACCAGGGTTCAAATCCTTACTCAGCCGTGAAGCCCAGTGGGCCAGTGACTTCCTCTCAGTCTAACCTACCTCACAGAGTTTTGTAGGGATAAAATAAGAACCTTGTATGCCACCTCAAGCTCCTTGGAGAAAATGGTGAGATATAAATGCAGTAAAGAACAATATTTGCTGTAACCTGTGAATCATACGGTTCCCATATCAAATTTTATCTCTGCTAAGAACTCACTATGACAAGGTGGTTTTAGAGAAGAAATTATCAGTCTGTTTCAGTTTCTCCTCTTTCAGTATGGAGATAATACATTGGTACCTTGGTTTAGGAACAGCCCTGTTTACGAACTATTCAGTTTACAAACTCCGCAAAACCAGAAGTCGGTCTAAGAATGGAAGCTGAATGGTGGAAGGGCACCGGCGGCTGGAGGCCTCATTAGGGAAAGCGTGCCTCGGTTTAAGAACAGTTTCGGTTTAAGAACGGACTTCCGGAAAGGATTAAGTTCATAAACCGAGGTATCACTGTAAAACTGAAATACCTTGGTGGGCTGTGATAAGAGTTACTGACATCATATAACAAGGTTGTGTACACATTTGTACCTAATTTTAGTATTTAACTACATTTAACCCAATTGTAGTACAAAAATGTAGTTTTTCCTCAATCATTCATGCTCAAGCTCAACATGATGCTTCCAATCTAGATTTATTCCAGTCCCTGCCATCCACAAAGGTGGGTGTGGTTACTTGATACATATTTGACACCCCCCCCAGGTTATCCACACTTTTCCTCCCTGCACATGTTCCAGGTGAATGAAGGAGGAAATGGTGGTGGTGATCTTGGTATACACCAGGCATAGGCAAACTCAGCCCTCCAGATGTTTTGGGACTACAAATCCCATCATCCCTAGCTAACAGACCAGTGGTTAGGAATAATGGGAGTTGTAGTCCCAAAACATCTGAAGGGCCAACCCACAATGTCATTGGGCTGGTGGGGATACATACATCCATTGCCAGGGCCAAGTATATTTTTTTATTTGTTTGAGAATGGGCATATTGTGGGGCAGTGCAGAATCATTCTGCAATGAGCTTTCATTTTTTGAAACCTGTTTCTCAAGAAATGCCTTTTGGGGCAAAAAATATACAATATATCTAGATTGTGTGTGGACTAGGTGGGGGGGAAAGTGCTTAGACATTAGAAAAAAAAATGTGCATATGCACATAAAGTTTGCTGAACTGTCTAAAGTAGGGCTAAGCTGAAGAAGGCAAGTGTTCACAAATGTGTTGCTTCCTCCCTCTGTTTTTTGACAAAGTTGTGGTTACTGCTTCCAAAGGAGCAGTTGTCTGGGTTGGAAACCTTTGGCCCTCTAGGTGTTGCTGAGGTACCAAGCATGGTCAAAGGCCAGGGAGGGTGTAAGTTGTAGTTCAGCAATGTCTGGAGGCCCAAAGGTTTCCCCACAGGTCCGTTGGATGAACAGGTTTTGGGTGCATTCTGCCTCCTGACCAAGTTTCATGTCCTGATCCATCTGGTTCTGCCAAGTATCCTACCTTAACCTTTGATCCTTATCACACCAGGCTCTGCCTCTTGAACTACTGCCCTCTGCTGGTGAGAGGTTCTTGGGGATAGGGTGAACAGATTTATTAGAGACAAAGGCCACCACAGAAGAAGGCGTACATCACTGTCGCACACTACCAAAGGATACATGGGAACATTTTACAGCCACTTTGCACAAGGACAAAGACCACTGCAAAATGCTCGAGAAATTAGATTCAAGACCCTATTATCTATTCCTTATTTATCACCATCAAATGAAATTCACTCTGAATGACAAAAGAGAGCTGAGTGGTTTCTTTTAAAGTGTTATGTAAAATATTACAACTTGTATTTACTAACAACCAAGCAACCATAAAAAAAATCAGCCCAAATGCTATTCAATGAGAGGCAGCATGGCTGTTTGCCAGATCTGTGATCCATTAACCTATTTAGTTCATTGCTGGCAAGCAACAATAGCACACAATCAAGTTGCTATATTTTAAAGACAAGCCTTCCCACCCCCATGCTCATATCCACTCTCCCATATTACAGTTTAAAAGAAAGAGGACTTCAACAATGCAAGCATTTAGATGGAATACACTGTGTAGATTAAAAATAAATTGGCACAGTGCCGATGTAATAGTGTTATCAGTTTGTGGGTGCTAGACACCCTAAATTCTAGGGATCTAATATATGTTTAGTATTTAATCAATGCTTGGACTGTTAAAACTGGTGGCCAGACCCATGTGTATTAGACTCCTGTATTAGGGCAGACCAGTGTGTATTAAGCTCCATGTTACACTTCTAAATCCTCTGGAATTAGTATGTTTTAAGGGGTAATTAGCGGGACGCGGGTGGCGCTGTGGTCTAAACCACTGAGCCTCTTGGGCTTGCCAATCAGAAGGTCGGCGGTTCGATTCCCCATGACGGGGTGAGCTCCTGTTGCTCGGTCCCATCTCCTGCCAACCTAGCAGTTCGAAAGCATGCCAAAAAAAGTGCAAGTAGATAAATAGGTATTGCTCTGCCAAGAAGGTAAACAGCATTTTCGTGCGCTGCTCTGGTTTCGGTGTTCCGATACACCAGAAGTGGCTTAGTCATGCTGGCCACATGACCTGGAAAAACTGTCTGTGGACAAACACCAGCTCCCTCGGCCTGCAAAGCGAGATGAGTGCTGCAACCCCAGAGTCGTCCACAACTGGACTTAACTGTCAGGGATCCTTTACCTTTTACCTTTAAGGGGTAATTAAGCCAGGCTGGTTTCCTGTGTGAAGTGATAGCCTGGGGATGGGCATTAGGAGCAACACAAACTGTCAAAGGGAACTCTTTGTGAGATGGCAAAGGGGTGGGCCCCCTTTCACCCCCTTTGGCTTTATCACAGATAAAGCCAAAAAGTTAGAGAAACTGGGTGGAAGGAGTTCTGCAACAAACAGAAAGCATCACAATGGCTGGTATCCTTTTCAATCCAAGGCTGCACTTAAGGAAGAGGCAAGACCCTCTTGGAGTGTTAATACTGTGAGCCCTCCATCGTAGGTTCAGGTTGTATATACACGTAAATAAACAATATATCAAAGACACCACAATCTCAGCTGTGCCTCATTTCAAAAAGGAAGTGTGGTCCTTGGGCAACTGCCTGGAACCCCCGAGATCTCAAAATGCTCAGAGATTGGGTGTGGCACATATCAATATGTTGGGACCAGAAAACATGACAGAGATTCTATAAAAACAGAAGGGACAGAAGTAATTCCAAAGTATATTTATATTGTATCTAATGGCACCCCAAATGCTTACAGCCACAATGCCACCCGAAGCCCTCCTTAGGAGGAGGTTTGTAGCAGCATGGTTAAAACAGCTGCAGTAATTTCAAATGGTACCACACTACAAGGAGCATCAGTGTAAGTAATAAAGAGCTCAGATAATTGTAACATATTTTATATCCGAAATAGGTAAATCTTAAGCTGGCACCAAGTGGAGAATCTGCTCAGCTGAACAGGTCCTTTGTGTTTCAACAGTGTATCTTCATTAAATGCATGGCTCTCTTGTTTTACAGAAGAGTTATATCTGAGTTCTGGTTATCAAAGGGAATTTTTCAATGAGCACAGCCTAAGGGTAAGACTTGGAAAAGTTCTCAAACTAAGCTGACTGAGGCTGAGTGAATCGAAAACAAGCTTAGGTGTTGCCAAAAGTACCTCCTTCTCCTCTCCCTGCCCGTAAAATGACTATTCGTGCAAAAGTGACATTATCAGAAGAAATGGGGAGACACAGAGGCATAATGACAGCCACACCCTGTCACACAGTCCTTATAGGATCAAGATCAGCATGACTTCCATAATAAAAAATTCTTACTCCAACAGTTCACTTGGGGAATCAATTAGCACCAATCCTGCTTATCCCAGATATTCCCTATGCCAAAGAAAATGATTCAATTTGGTGAAGAAACCACTGATGAGATTAATCACAAAAATAATAAAAAGTCAAAGTCCTGAACCAAGAATAAGAAAGGCCATCACAGTTTCCAGAGTCTAGGTACAATCTGCACACTTGGGCTAGATCTACACAGCTATTAAAGAATGCTCTGAAAATGCTCTGCAAAAAAATGTTGTAAAGCTCACAATTGAAACTATCATTGAGTTGCGGTTTCAGCTCTACAGCGCCATCTGGTTAGTCACAGTGCTGTAATGCATTTATAATGCTGTATTTTGACTAATGTAGCTGAGTCCTTCAAATAAAAATACGTAGCAGGACAGGTATTTTATTGTTAACCAGCTGGAAGTGGAAACCTTTGCTGAGCTACTGCATCTCATTCAAAGATCTAGTAGTAGACAGTGATATACCTTCTATTCTAAGGTTATCAGACATCCCCGTTTCCTGGGGACAGTCCCCGGATTTACAAATCAGTCCCCATACAAAATCCATTGAAGCTGAAAAGTGTCCCCAGATTCATTGAAAAAAATCTGGTAAACTTATTCTGTTCACCCTTGTACTCAGTGGACTGCAGTCAATGAAGTTTCATACTGTTGTGAAACCATGACAGGCCTTTATCACAATGTGTCCTGCTCCTCCTACCCGCCCTGCCACCTCACAGCATCATCTAGATGTTCAGGAAAAGTTCAGGGAAATAGGATATCACTTCTACAAGTAAATTTTTATGACTGTACCCTTGAGCCTGATTAAAAAGAAGGAAATTTGACTTTTATTATCACACCTGGCAACAGTGAAATGCTGTTTCTGAAAATATATTACATCCTTACTTCAAAATATTTATTCCCATCTCTAGGTCAAAGTGAGCTAGTAAATATTTAGTTTGTGAGTTTGGAATAACCCCCCCCCCCCCTGATGGCAGATCTGGTCACCTTGTATCATGCCATACCAGATACAAGCGGGAGGATGACCATATTGCCAGGGACAACACTCCCCCTCCCGCCGCCCAGAATCTGTATAGCAATGAGCTAGCGGCATGATCTACAGGAGCTAACAGATGTGCAGAATCTTGCTTTCAAAAGGCCCCATTTTATAATAGTTGATTTTTGATATGGAAAGCTCTGTCATTTGTAACTTGCATTTGTTAATTTTTTTTGCAGCAACAAAAAACAAAACAAAATAAAACAAAACTGCACAACTTGAATAACCACGAACTTCATTTTCTTCCAGAATGCTCTGAAATATGCCTTCCTGTTTGAGCAGAATCTTTGTAGAACTGGGAATTCTACTTGATTTTGTTGAGAATCCACTCAGGATCCGGCATGAAGGACTCCCCCTCCCCACTGCTCATGTTGGAGCTCTAACCTCTGACAATGCTTTACTGCTCTTTGATCTGGTGTAATCTGGTTTACGGATGCTGAGCATTTCAAACTGTGGCTTTGATCCAAAGGAGCTTGAGTAGAAAAAGAAAATTGTAAGTTCATGTCCAGAATGTAACTGAGGTCTTCCAGCTATTGCTGGAGAACAGCTGTTATCATCCCTCACCTGTTGGGGGAGCAGGAGTCTCCGATTCCCCCATCCCTGCGTTCTGAGAATCACACTAAATAAAAGAAAGATGCAGGCTATACAATATAAACTCTAGTGGCCATCAAAGGTCTTATGAAAGTGCTTGTGCAAGAATTTGTATAAATAGAAGAACAGCTCTGGTTCTGGGATCGCTTCTTTCACGCGATATTCTCTTGCTGCTGGTAACAGTGGCTTTGGAATTAAGGAGTGGGATATAAGTAACAGCAGCAGGCATGGTGTGGTGGCGCAGTGCTGCTCACCTGACAATGGCATTGTGGCCACTTTCTGAGACAGTACCTGGTGGGCACGGCTGTTTGGCTGCAGCTCCAGGAGAGCTGGATTGGCCTGGTCAGTGCACCTGCATAGCTCTGTCCTTATCCCTGCCCTGGCCTAAGCCCACACCAACCCACTAAGCATCAGTGATGCTGCTGTCAGGAGAGTAATGTCGTGACACCACTCTACTCATGCTGACCACGCCTGGACTAAAGTCAAATATAAGTCTATGGCAAGTATGGAGAACCTGCGGCCCTTGATGTTCAGGCATAGGCAAGCTCAGCCCTCCAGATGTTTTGGGACTACAACTCCCATCATCCCCAACCAGCATGGGCCAATCATCAGGGATGATGGTAGTGGAAGTCCAACAACATCTGGAGGGCCCCAGTGCCCCCATCCTTTGTCTATGGCATGCAATTCACAAGTTAAATGAGATCTCATATATAATCACATGAGTGATTTCAGTTTAGATTCCTAGTTTTATGATTCTTCATGATTAATATATGTAAACCCCACCAGTTTAACAATGGATATCAAATATGTACGGTACATTATTTATGAAACGTCTTACGAATGGCCCAGTTTGCTACAAAATTGTATCATGGCAAACTATGAACACATTCTAGCAAAACATGTACACTTTATATTTTGAACTGCTCACCTATTATTGACTTTTCTGGTTTCTCTGAAACATAGCATCAAAAGTCCTAACTTCACTTTTTTATAACCGGAAAAATCAATTCAAATCCTAGGCATTCAATAAAGTAGAATGGGTAGCCATATATTTTATAGCTTTTTCATCTTATTCCCCCCTCCCACTTTTTTAAAAAAAGAAGAAAAGAAGCAGCAATACTTTACAAGCTTATCTGAAACATCTGAGAGTTCTGAAAACTTTCTTTAGAATATAAAAGGAAGATGTTTCTTCATGAAGTCATGGAGATCTGCTCCAGTTTAATTCCATGAAAGTTGAAATTCAAGAGCTTTTCCAAGTATGACTGTTTGCAGCTGTGTGTAGCTGAACCCCAATGACACTTAGCTTTTGTTAAGTAAAAGCCACATGGGGAGCAGGTAAAAAAGTGGCAAGGGAGGCCAGTTTAACTCTTTTCTTACCTGTTACTTAGCCATTCACCCTTCTTGAAAATTACAGCACTATCACCCACACTGTTCCAGAGCAGATTTTCAGAGGGCACAAGGGGTTTCAGGGGGTGGAAGAATCGGCAAAAGTCACTACTTCTACTTTTACAAGCAGACGCATCTTCCAAGCAGATGTGTAAGGAATGCTCCTGCCAGTGGGAGTGAAGTCTGGATCCGTGCTGTTTCCTGATTTATTTATTTGTTTTGCATTTTAAAAATGCACAACTGAATCAAAGATAGAAAGAAACATTTTCCCATTTATAAAACTCCATACAATTTTAAAATTAATTGGTGATCATTGGAGGAGGGTAGACTCTGCTATCAGCTTTAGAAATACCTGTTCTCATTATCACAGGTAAAGCAACCCTCTTTCTTGATAATTATACAGTGGTACCTCGGGTTACAGATGTTTCAGGTTGCAGACGCTTCAGGTTACAGACTCCACTAACCCAGAAATAGTACCTTGGGTTAAGAACTTTGCTTCAGGATGAGAACAGAAATCGCGTGTGGCTGGCAAAGCAGCAGTGGAAGGCCCCATTAGCTAAAGTGGTACCTCAGGTTAAGAACAGTTTCAGGTTAAGAACGGACCTCCAGAATGAATTAAGTTCTTAACCCGAGGTACCACTGTATAGTTAAAGATGACACGCCAACATTACCACCTCCCTTGTCTCCATCGGCAATATCTCTGAACCATTCTAAAAACGGAACTCTTAACAAAAGGCATGCGGTTGCCCTTTTCTAACTCAATGTAGAGCTGATGAATGTATGTGTTTGTGGGGGAAGCAGTATTGCAGTGACAGTCTGTTTCGATATGCGAACATAAAACATATTAAGGGCAACATGGAGAATCTCTACATATAAATATGCATAGATCTATGTTACTGCCATGCTAATCTCCAACCGCACTGATTTAGATCTAAACAATGATCTGAAAATGGCTAAAAAAAAATCCTTGTACTGTATTTCCTTTTCTTTTCATTTATTATTTTCACAAATAAACTTTATAAAGTCTGTATTTTTATAAAAGTCATAAAGGTCTGGTAATACATAGCTTGGTGTATTCCTAATTCTTAATTCAGATTCCTCCTACCCTTGTAGCTTTAATTTATTTTAGATTTTTCATTGGAGACAGCTCCCAAATAAATAGTTTAAGGATTTCAGCCTTAGTAGTCAGTCAGTGCAAAGCAGCAGCACCTTAAGCCCATAATTTAAAATTATGGTTAATTTCATTAACTTTCTAATTTAGAACCCTGTAAAAGCTATATTCATTCCATTTATGGATAAAGAAAAATCCTTGGAGTAATTTCCCAGGGGGCTGCGGGGGTCACATCATAGGCAATGGAAGCCAATTGTTACACTGATTTTATTATTGCAGGAATGTTAATGTAGGTACAGTTCAGTTAAATAACTAAGCTAAAAAATACTAATCCAAACCTTGCTGTTAGCCGTATACAAAAGCCCCAGGTAATTTGTATCATAAACAGGTCAACTGAATGGGTGCAATATCGTCTATTTTTTTTTTATTTAAAAAACTGCATTCTTAGTTTCTAACTTCCTATCCTCATGTGCTCATAAATGCCTTTCTTGCTTTTATTCTAAGCTAGAATGATCCTGGAGCAGCTTCTGGTTTAGGGTGCTTGTTTGGATCCTTTTAAAAAAGAAGAAAAATAAAGCAGTTAAAACAGGCTCCCTGTTTTTGAAAAGGAGTCAATGAGACGAGCAAAACCTTGCCCCCAATTAGTGATAAAATAATAAATCTGTGTGGATTTCAAACAATTGAACTAAATAACCAGCAAAGTGTCAAGAAAAGTGTTTTCTTAAGAAGGGACTGTAGATCCTGTAATTCTACCATACAGCATGGAGCAAAATGACAAAATGGCATATGTCACATGCTTGCAAACTGAGCAATTCAACTGCAAGATAGCAATATTTTCAAGGTCATGATATTGCATGAATGTGTGACACATTAAGGCATGCATTATTAATAGACTAGTCATGTGCATATTACTAAAGAAAAATAAGCTAATTCTTCAGTTGAGGGGGAGGGGGATATGATTCCAACATTGCTAATATGCTGGCTCATGAACAGTGAAGCAGAGCCTCAACAGCGACACTCCAGACCATTAAAAAAGATACACACTAGGGGCTAGCAGAATCCCCTGCTAAAAGAAAGGGGGGTGTCTCCCTTTTAGCAGAAGATTCTTATGCACTACCTTTTCTGATTCAGGAAGGAGTGTGCATCAGAATCTCCTGCTAAAATTGACTCTCCCCACAATTGTTTCCACAGGGGTTTCCATGCAGTGGAAGTTTGTGGGGTAGAGTAGGATTGTGGGGAGAGTCTGTTAGCAGGGGATTTTGATGTAAACACCTTCCTTAACCAGGAGGATGTTTGGACTGAATCCTTTTGAACTGAGCAGGATTAAACCCACACTCAAAAGCTGATGAGTGGAGGTTAAATCCTGTTTGTTTGACTGTGCATCTCTGTTGCCTGCTTCTCCTGCTCATACTTCCCGCTTCACACCACCTTTTCAGCTCCAATGATGGGATGTTTGCTGAGGAACTGCCCTGCCCTGCCCTGCTGGCTCTTCAGTTACTTGTTTGGGCTGCTTTCCCATCTGCCTCTATCTCTCTCCTCTGCTTCCCTTCTCCACATATTCCAATGTTGCTGTGATGATGAAGCAACTCTCAGAAGTCTGTCATGACACTGTAGATGGCCACGTCAGGTGACAACAGCCTTACCATCTTATTATATGCAAGATACACTATGTTGCATCACCCAACAACATTTCCTAATCGGTATATATATATAAACAATAAAAATACAAAAAAAATCAATAAAAGTTCCTCAAAATAAAGTACATATCATGGATAAAACCGAACAGTGTCTAAAATAGAGAATTAAAGAGTTATATTCCAGCAAAGCTTGGTTAAGCAAAGTTTATTAGAGGCATTTAAACAGTTATTTAAAAGACTTGTTTCATGACTCAGAGTTCCTTCCTTCATCTATCTCAGCCTAGAGGTGCACACTTTCCCATAACATACATTTTTTTATACACATTTAGTTGGAAAATTGTATCAAAAAATTTAGCTGTGTTTCTGTTTACTTATTGTTTCAGAAAAAGTGAATCAGGTAGGTTTGCACTGAAACCCAAACTAAAGCAATCCCCCCCCCCTTTCTAGTGTGCTTCAGAATATAACCAGTCAGTCATAACGGGTGCAAATTATGCTGACCCATGGATATCAAATTATATATAAATCCCCACACTAAATTGATAGAAAGTGAATAAAGTAAGGTAACTTTTGTACAGGCAGCAGATTGTAATGTGCTTTTAAAATATAGAAATCTCTCCAAATTTATATTATTTCCCTAAATACCCAATCCTAATAGTTCCATCTGTGCTGAGAGAGACAGGGCCTCTCAGTAGGACATAATGGAAATATAGAGATTTTTTTCCTCCCAGTTAATTTACTATGCCTGAATTGACATAATGAATAATGACAAATAGTTTGCTACTTCCACACAAAACTTGCTATTAAAATTTGAATGGTCCTATGTGTCAAGAATAGCAGATTTAATTAAAGAAATAGCAATGAAGTCACATGGCATATGAATTTAATGTGGAGCATCTAAGCATTTTGTGGTAAAGGTGCACTAGATGTGTGCATTCAGATGAATACATTTTTCTTTACATGCCTTTATATTTTCCACAAGTTAGTACCTAGGCAGCAGACTGAACAGGTCCCTATTAAGTTCTTATTTAATATAAAGCAAATTACTCACTCTGTAGGCCTGGAACAAGAGGCTGTTTATTTATGAACTGACTAAACGATATAGGAAAATGAAAGTAGTTAAAGGACAAGCTAAAGGGTGGAATCTTCTCTACAACCCAAATTCATATTGTCTACAACTAGTGACAATATCTATCTCCATAAATACCAATTATTACAGTCACATCTCCCTCACTACAGGGAAATATATTGCATTAAAATTATAATAATGTCTAAATGTGCACCAATACATATAGATTAGCATGTGCAAATTTTGCGCAAATTTGTTGTCTTCTTTTTTTGATGGTACACAATTGAGGATTTGTCACAAGTACAATTGATATCTGTGCATTCCATTTTGCCATGTCTGGTTATGAATGCAAATTAGGCTGCTGAAAATGGAGAGAAATTAAAGGGCCGAAAGAAGCTAAAGGACATCAAGCAACCATCCCAATTTTCAAACCAGGTACGCTATTTTTGGGGAAGGGACATGGAAGGCACAGGTGGTTGCAATTAAGTAGCAGACCTAGGTGATTTATTCTGGGGTCCTGCCTAAGATATAGGAAGAAGAACTCTGAATCTTAAAATTGACCTGCTAAATTTAAACCCCTTAATAACCTGCCACATTAATGCCAGTGGCGTGCTTGACTGAACCTAGTACAAGTAGCACGTAAGTTTTGTAAGCATAGCCACTAAAATAACTATTTGATTTAGGAACAGGATGGATTGAGTAATGTATCTTAGACTATGAGATTTCAAGGGAGCATCGCCTATTGAAAATGAAATCCATGGCAGAGTGCAGCGAATGTTATTTGGAGTCCTTTTCTTATCCAGATCAATGTCGTTCCGTGCTTGATTTAGAAAGAGATTCATGGAAAGTCATAATTATTTAAAGAAGGGAGCAGTGAAAGTGTTCCTCTGCCATGTCTATAAATCTTTACTTACACTTTGCAGAGAACTCTGCTCTCCGCATCTGCTTTCGCAGCATAAGAGAAGTATATCATAATGTCATGCGTTGTCTGGGCTTTAGAAGTCTTTATAATGCAAGATCACAAACTGAGGTGTTTTCACAGCCTACCTACCGCAAATAAATAGCACCCAGCAGGTTCACTGACACGCCACAGATAGCTCCTTCCATGTGTTAACAGTCAGGAAATAACCTTATCCATTAGGTTAGAAGAGTTAATATGAATAAGACAGATGAAATTTATAAATGAATGAGACTGCTGGAAGAGAGGAGCTATTTCAGAAGGTAAAATACAGAAAAATGGTTTGTTTTTTTAAAAAAGTGGAGATAAGTGCCTTTCAAAAGACGAAAATGTTTTTGCTGATGAAGCTCCCCAGGGAAATTGCCTACGATAGCATCAGAAAATGTAGCTTCAACACCCACTTGCCTCCTCACCACCTCTCTGGGATGTCAGCACCTGCAGCCAAAATTGTGAGGCCAGATAAAAGTCTCCCTTGGCTACATTACACCTAACAGTTAGCACATTGTTGTTCGAAGTCTGCCGTATTGCAGGGTTTTTTAAACAGATATTTTGCAGTTAGCCTACTGAATATTATGACTGTTAACTGAGTTAGGCCAGATTTTTCACGAGTGACTTGCAACTTTATCAACTGCCTTAAATAGGAAGGGGCCTATTAAGAATAAAAAAATCATCAGGGTCTCAGAAAATGTGCTGTGTACTTGCAGGGCTCCCCACGCTGCAGATAGCAGCCTGCTGCACGGAGCGTGGGGCGCGCTGAAGCAGAGCGCCCCGCGCTTCGGGCAGACATCGGCCAACCCCACAAGCTCGGGGGACAGCGGGGAGGCGCAACGCCGCCATCCCGCTGTTCCCCGACCTGGTTTTGGGTAGGGAAATAAAGGAAATTTTTTTCCCCTTTATTTCCCCCCCCCCAAAAAAAACTAGGTGTGTCCTATGGGACGGAGCGTCCTATGGGACAAAAAATACGGTAGTTGCCTGAAGGCAGAGTCAGCATCCAAAGTCAGATCCAGTCCCAGGAGTCAGGCAAACAGCAATCTGCATGGGCAGAATGTCCATGAGTTAGGTTCCCTTTGGGTCAAGGGTCCAAACGAGCAGGAAGCAGCAAGGTTGGGCCAAGAACTACAAGCGTTGTTTCCAGCATCTGACTGCTGCTGGAAGCTCTGCTTAAGAAGGCTGAAGCCAGATGGTTCTCAGCAGTGCCTTCTCCTCTGTGTCCTTGGAGGCTGATCAGCTGCAGATAAAATCACTCCTCCTTTTCCCCTTCAAGCTGCTGTTCAGCCAGGTGAAGCTGACTCCTGGCCCATGATAGGCTGACTCTTAACTCTGTACAGTATGTTACATTCTAGCCACAGAATAGGCAAAGTCTTCTATAAACGCCCACATCTCCCTCCAGTCAAGCAACAGGCATAGTTGCAGTTCCAAGGACACAGCCTAGCCAGGAAGAAGCACTCAGGGAAGTTGCAGAGCTGGAGTGATGAGGGATGTGGCTAAATGAAGATGAGGGGGCAATAAAGAACTGCACCCGAACTATTTCACCATCATCACATAAAATCACCAAGTCAATAAATTAAAGACGTCAAGCAAGATTTGTTTCAACATGTAAAGAGCTTGAAACAAGAAACACTGCATAGAACTATTCAAAATGACAGAGTTTGTCTATGTTGTGCTATCCTTTATGTCAAGATAGTGTATATTTAACTGAAAATTGTAAAAATATAGTTATTTGGTTTACATTTCAAACATGCATGTTTATTTATTTATTTCCATTTCAGATTTCTCCTAACACTCATCCTGGTTTCATACATTGGGTGAGATACAATGTTAGTTATACTCTGAGTAGACCCAGTGAACTAAATGGGTCTAAGAAACTTAAATCCCTTGATTTCAATTGATGTTCTCAGAGTATGACTTAGTTGGATATCACCCACTATCTTTCTAAAGACCCGTAACTTCCCTTTTCATTGTTTTAGAGATAATTGAATATTTTGTTTTAAGACAGGTGATCAACTTTTGTCTTCGACGCTTCTAAGGTATGCACACATATTACTAAGATTCAAAGTCACAGAGAGATCAACTGGCATGTTTATTCAATATATGTAGATAATCAAGTAAAAGCTATTCTAATAGAATTTAATAATTCAAACGTTACCTGTTTCTAAGATGAAATCTGAACATATCCCTGTACTTCTGTAATATAATCAAAAGTGTACAATTGAGAAATCATTTTGTAAGACCAAGTATATTAAAGGTGACACTTCCACAATTTTATAACCTTTCAGCTATTAAAATACTGTATATTTACAACATGAGGACTTATATATACTGATGTATTGAAAAGTCTGTTTTTATAAACAGAAAAATAGGATTTTCATGGAAGAAAAAAACTTGTCTTCATTTTGAACTCTTCCCTCCCCCCCTTTTTAACAGCAAATCAATGAAGAGGTGGACGGATAAGGTAAAGCTCTCTAAAATATGGCACAAGGATCTTTCTTTGCATTATTTATATACTTGTTTACCAAAGTGGCTTCTATAATCTGCATTCTTAAAGTGGGGTCTGAGATTTTTAAAATACTACAATTCAGAAGGTCAGCAGTTCGAATCCCCACGACGGGGTGAGCTCCCGCTGCTCAGTCCCAGCTCCTGTCAACCTCGCAGTTCAAAAGCACGCCAAAAAGTGCAAGTAGATAAATAGGTACCGCTCCGGCAGGAAGGTAAACGGTAAGGAAGGTAAAGTCCAGGAAGTCTCCAAAAGAACAAATGTTGTAGAAATTGGAATATTCAACTACCCTCACATAGACGACAAAAAAGTAAAATTTAGGGGTAGTGGTGAAACGAAATGTTCCTCAAAATTTGGGTAGGGAACAGATAATTTCAGAATAATGATTGAGAGCATTTTGAAGGGAAGACTGGTGTTTACCATGTTTAAACACTGTTTGAGCTTTCTGAAGGGTTGTGTATATGAACAGAGATGACAGCCACCACAAAGAAATCTGTGAAGAATATCAGGGGGAAAATATTGTGGTCATCTTTTTGGGGTGGGTTGTAAGATAGGTAAAGTTAAAATAAAGGACCCCTGGACAGTTAAGTCCAGTCAAAGGCGACTATGGGGTGCAGTACTCATCTCTGCTTTCGGGCGTTTGTCCATTCTGGGTCATGTGACCAGCATGACTAAACTACTTCTGGTGCAACAGAACACTGTGACAGAAGCCAGAGCGCACGGAAATGCAGTTTACCTTCCCGCTGTAGCGGTACCTATTTATCTACTCACACTGGTATGTTTTCAAACTTCCAGGCTGATAGAAGCTGGGACAGAGCAATGGGAGCTCACCTCGTTGCGCAGATTCAAACCGCTGACCTTCCAATTGGCAAACCCAAGCGGCTCAGTGGTTTAGACCACAGCGCCACCTGCTGTAGTGGGAGATGGCACTGAAGAGGGCTGGGAAATCAAGAATTTTCTTTTTAGAAGTTTTGACTTTGCTTTAGCCAACACTTCCAACCATTTCAGCCTTACTGAAGGATGATATTAAAAGAAGGAGGTTTCCAGGCTTCTAAATTGTCAGTTTTCTCTTTGACAAGCCATAATGTATAGCTAGAGCATTCGAATTCCATTGATATTCACATCTTTTGTTTTCTGAGTAAGGCTGCATTGAAGCCAAAACAAAATGCACATTCATACTCACCACATGTAAGCGTTTAGAATAAGGCACTTGACCATAATTTGTTGCTCACTTTATGCTCCTGATTAAAAAAAGCCTTGATGTACTTTCACAGACACAGCTCACTTTATATTGATGCCATTTTCTGAGGGATGGCATATTCTTATGTCAGGATTGACATTACAAATATTTTCTTGAACATTAACTTTTTATAAAGGGACTTTATATTTGCAGATTTGCACACATTGCTGTATGTAGGTTAGCTTTCTTAATTACAGGAAAATAACCTGGTTATGTTTTCCCTGTGTAGGTGGTGGAATATGTAAACAGTGAAGGGAAAAAAATAGCATTTGAGGATAACAGACTTTCAGAGCAATTGGAAAGCGATAAAACATCATATGCCTTTTTTTAAAGCAATGCGGCAAGCTGTTTTGTCTTCCACTTTAATTAGTTATTTACCAGCAATCTAATACATTACCTTCCTCACATATGCAGATGATTTAGGCCTTTATACAACTCAGTGCATCCGTTGCGGTCTGGAATCTGCTGCCAGCAGAGAGTGGGTATCTAATATGAAAAATGTCTGCCTTCCTCAAATTTTACCAGTCATGTCATGTTGCATTAGACAGTGTGATAGAACATTAAACATCTAATGAGACATGACTTTTAAAATGTAAAGGAGGGTACACTTTCAGATTATATACAAGCCATCACTATATGGAAGGGAGGGGGTGTAGCCATTCTTGCTTAGTAGATACTACACATAGCGGTTGTGTTTTTGTGTGAAATATGAAGAAATTGAGTGTTTGCCTTTTTACTAGGTCTGATAGAAAAATGTACCTATTAGGCACGTATAACTGATCAAAAACATCACAAATTATATTGAATTATATGCTAAAGTGCCACCATGACCACAAAATCTGCATCAGCGTAGTTGCCTTCCACGCCGAAGAGGAAAAAAAGAGTAAAGTAAAGTGCAATTCTTGCATGGAAATGTTTCGAGTGATTTTTGGTCCGTAGGATGTTTGTTATGAGTACTTTACCATTTGAAGGAGGTTAGATGTAAATACAAAGAAGGATGAAGAGGGCATGATCTTTAGACATGCTGTCAGCCCATCCATTTTCATTGTACTGGCATTCCAGCAAACTGAACATTGGTTCAAGCTGTCAGTCTTGCTCCTGCCCATGAACTTCCAGCTTCGTCCCCAGCTTCCTCCTTCTCCTAGGACTCAGCTACATTAGTAAAAAAACCAACAGCTATCTGAATGCATTATAAACATGCAACACCAGAGGGTGCCGGAGAGCACAAAAATAGCGTTTTTACATAGCGGTTTTTTCCTTTTGTTATAACAATTTAATTTCTGATTTATTTATAGTGGGATTTTTTCCTGTGTGTAAAGCCTCCTGCGCCTAGCAGTGTCAGGTTGGGTGGGTGGGAGGTTTTTCAATATGGTTGACATTGTGCTGATCTACTGTTTGGTGGTAGGGGAGCAGGGAGCCCGCTCTTCCACAAAGCAGCTGGCACTTTTAGAAGCACCTGCTTGCTACCATAAGCTGATTAGCTCCATGTTAGCCCTTTAAAGGGTTTTTTTTCTGTCACACCCAGCTGTTGAATTGGGAAAGGGCACTGCAGAGCTCATTTGCACATTCTGTAGCCCACCCAGCTGGAGATACATAAATGGAAGTCTGCCTGTGTGCATCATATCTCTGGATGGGTCAGAGCATTTATGTTTACATTCTAACGATACAAGGAAATAAAAAAGAAGCAAAAGTTCTCAAGGATGTAATTGAAGTTCCTCTTTATTACCTCATGTGATAGCTCCAGGCTTTAGAATCTGTTCAACGGCAATGAATCATTAAGATTTCACTGAGAGTAGGGAGTGGGGGGAGATTAGAGTAGACACCTCTCTGTACTATGTTGTTTGCAAGATTTTAACTAAATAGCATCTGTTCGCTTAGATTGCGGATGATTTAATTTTTAAACACGTGCTCCCAACCTTTAATTTTCTGCAAAGCAATGGCATACATTATTAATTCATCCATTTTTCCTCAAGGCGAGTTAGACTTAAGGTCCTTCTTAAATATTTAACAATGCTGCTGCAAAATAAACAAAAAACTTCCACATCACTTTTAATTGCAAGTCCTAGCACCAATAACAGAAGAAAAGAAAAGAAAAAAATGAGAGAGAAAATATGGAGAGAAGAATATTTCAGGTGAATGACTGGCTATACCGATGTTGATGAGAGATTTTTATTTTGACCGCAGTCTAAAATTCCTGAATGAAGGGATACAGTTCCCAATATTCTTTGGGGGAAATCATGTGGTTTAAATGTATGGTGTAGATCTGACCAAACGGCAGGAATTTAAATGCAACTTGAAAGGTATAACCCTAAACTGAGACTTGATTTTTTTTGGGGGGGGGGTGAGGATTCCCATGATTACAATGTAGCAACTGAAGGGTCTAACTTTTTCAAAAAGGATATAATATGTCTAAATGTCTACACTTGCCCTCAACTTTCACTTTCTTCACAGAATCTTGTTTTAAATAATCACAAGCCAAACAAGAATGCTCTCCCACACCCTTTCTCTGTTACAACTGAACAGAAAGCAAAAAGAATGATTAAAGAACTTACAATGTATTGAAAATGCAAATAACTGCAAGCATTACCTTATAACTATTTAAAGAGTGAAACTTGAAAATGCAATTGCGGCCCCACTCAGTGTCCCAACTCCTGGGAGCAAGGCCCAGTGTAAGAAGGAGAACAAACTGCACAAGACAACGTTCTGGGATTTAAAATTGGGATATATAGGTCCATCGTAAGATGCAGGTCTACGCTGATGGCTCTCCCATGCCACTGAAAGAAGCTCTATGGCCCATCTGCCGCTCTGGCTTTTGGACAGAGACTTCTAACTAGACCTTTCTAACAGGGTACCCCTGTGATCACACTACTGCAAGGTGGGGGGTGAGGCACCACTTCACCCCCCCACCAAAAGTTAGACTAAAGGCCCAATGCTTAATTCACATCCAAAGTTGTGACTATTGCTCTGTGGAAGGCAAAACATGGACCATATATACATCATTTTAGTAAACTTTTATTTATATTTGATATCTAACTTTGTGTCTGCGCAAATTTTTCTTCCATTTTTGCAAGACGAATCCTTCCTCTCACTGTTTTGGATCTGTAGACAGCGGACATCAATGCTGAGGCAATTTACACACCGTGCAACTCTAAATGTAATATTTCCAGAAGGGCTCGAAAAAAGTTTCTGATGTTGCTGTATCCAGAAGGTGATGAGAAACGATCTGCTAGTGATAAGGGTCTTATGTGTGCAAATCAAATATCACACAAGCAGGCAAATGATCAAACCATTTGCTCCTAGACTATTTAGGAGAGGAAAGCCCCAGTGAAAAGAAACAGAAGTTAGAAGTATTATCCTGCAGATCAGATAAAAGCAAAACACCCAGAGAGGTGCTGAACTCCAATAGGTACCTTTACCACAAGGTAGCTAGCTCAGTAACTTGCATGAGCACAAATATTTATTGATAGCTTTAATTAGGAAGACTGGCATGACCTCTTTAACAGCTGATTCTGGCAGGCACGGAGTAGAGAAAAAGGAAACCACATTGATACTGAAAAGCTGTACAGTATGTGCTACAAACTTTACAAGATCAGATAGCGGAAATAACAAAGAGGCCATAGGAAGGGTATTACATAGTTTCATCGTATTTTGCTAGAGTGCCTTGTGAGAGTGTGGTTGCTATGTTATTTCTTCTAAAGGCATTCAGATAGGATCTCGCCAAGATGGTCCAGAAGATAACATCTTTTAACAGAGTGGCTCTGTGGGTTAAAGTAAGGTAGGGAAAGGTAGGGCTTTAAAGATGTACAGAAGCATGTGTGCTCTAGCATATAGGAAGCTGCTTAGCTGAGTAGGAACGACAAATTCAAATCATTAGCAGGTATCATTTTCTTTTAGAAAAATCTGTAAAAATTCACCTGAAATGCCTACTACTTCTTAAGTCTACTTAAGGCATTCAAGGTTGTCAGATATCAAATGATATATATACTGCACCTCTAAAATAGCCAGTGGGTGATTGTTTTAGATTCGGTGTTTTTAAAAAATCTTTTTTCTTACATTTATCTACCATCTTTTTCTCCAAAGAGCTCAAGGTGTTGTACATAACTCACCCCTCACTGCATTTTATGCCCAAAACAACCCTGTGAGGTAGGTTATGCTGAGAGACAGTGACTGGTCCAGGGTTACCCAAGTGAGATTCATGGCTGAGTAGAGGTTTGAACTCTGATGTCCCAGGTCATAGTCCAACACTCCAACCATTATACCACAATTGTTTTTGGCAATTTTACTCCATTCATTCAAGCCTTTGTAAGGCTAGACTCTTCTGAGTAGCCCTTCCACTGTTCCCTTCCTCTGAAGCTCACTAGTCCATGTCTGAACATCTTTTAGCAGCTGCATTTAAAAAAATCAGATGGATTTGGGTGGCCAGAGATTAGAAGATATTGGAATGTGTTTTGTAATAAGTATGGGCTACTAATCAAATAAATACATAAATAAAATAAATCCATTTTATGTCTGAGGAGCTTTTCCTGCATGTGTGCTCATCTCCACCAAACCGAAGGTTTACTTATTCACAACGTTTGCTGCAGGACACAATATTTACTTCATGCCACTCAGGAGATCAGTTACTTTCCATTGTGATTCCATGTTGACATCCTGTAGTGAGTCTGTTTACTGCTCAACAGGCTTGGATTTCTATTACATTAAAAAAAGAAGTGACAAAAAAAAGCTAAGAGTGCCTAAAATAATGTGAAGATTCAACAGACAAAGTCCAAGGAATCTAAATCCCAAGAGAATAATTGTTTGTGTTTGTAGGTCGAATAGGAAAGTAAGCCCGGGACATGCAAATGCTCCTGTCAAAACATTTCCATATTCTTTTGTATATATGAGTAAAGGAAATGCAAGTGGGCCCAGAGCTTGGTGCCAAGTAGCAGCTCAATGCAATTTCAAATTCCTGAGTTACAAGAAAATAATGGGATTTTATAATGGAAATGCCGACTGACCTTTACGTGGAGTTGGGCAATGAGGCAGTATAGCTATTACGTTGGCAGCAGGAGAGGTACATGGAAAGAAGAAACCTTCCTGACAAGGGGACTATTGAATGGACTGGGTTTTTTAAAATAATAATAATAATAATAATAATAATAATAATAATAATAATAGTGACTGGTTTGCAAATGTCTTGGAGTAACACTGAAAATTCTGTGTGATTCTACAAAGCTGAGGTAAAACTCAGGTGAATGATGGCAATTATGGGAGGCAAATGGAAAGAAAAATGAAAGAAAGAACCCACCATTCTTTGGGGGTTTTGGTTTCAGCTCCCATCCCTCTGCCAGGGATGGAAAAATGGGAACAAATCTCTCTCTCCCCCCTCCCCAATTTCATCTTCACACATTAATCCTGGGAGAGTGCCAAAAGTCAGTCCTTGGAAGACGTTTGTTACTTCTACAGAAAGGGTAATCAAGAGTGAATGGAAATTAACTGAGCTTAACAAATCTGGAACATCCATATTTACATATGAAGTAAAACTTTAAATATTTATTGATTATGGTCTTTGTACGGCAGGCTTCTACGACCCACAAAAGGACTTTGTTAATCAAGGTCTATATGAAACAGAACAGAATTGCTTTTAAATGCCTGGTCTCATAAAACCGTTATTTGGCAGGTGCAAATTCCTTGGAAACTGCATTAACTGCCAGAATCAGACATTGTCTTAAGACAAAAAAGCAAGATGACCCAGCAATTTTTAAAAAAGCTCTGCTGAAATGTATGGAATCGTGTTTTTTCTCACCCTTAATTGCAAACACAGTTTTAAGAGGCACCCTAGGGGTTTTATTAGCAATGACACACAATGTAAGCTCCCTGCTACTAGGGAAAGAGAGCTGCCTTTAACTGCTGGAATAAGCACTAGGTGGCTAGATCACTTGGGGCATTGCAATAGTCATGTTTTTAAAAGAATAACTAAACGATAATTACAGTCCACCATAGACCCGTTTCTATTCTAAAACAAGAGAGAGCTTAAATGGAATTGTGGATATCATTCCTTATCAACAACGTATGTTTTGCCCTTTCAGAGTTATTGTGCTTCAAGTGATTTGTTCTAGCGGGTGCTATTGTTGCTGCTGCATCCCAATTTCAGAAATAAGTGAAACCACTAAGCTTTGGGTTTGCCTTACAGAGCTGTCTGGGAACTGCAGTTAGCTCAGGCTGCTGCAGCGTGATTGCTGGAAGGAGTGACAGCCTATTAAATCTCTGCTCACAGATTAGCTACTGATTTGTTACTGGGACAAATTCAAGGTTTTACTATTAATATACAAAGCCCTTAACCGCTTAGGACCAGTTTACTTGAGGGGTTGCCTTCCTCCATATATGCCCCTTAACACTTCAATTTGTAGAACTACCACTTTTACCACTGCCAAACAATGTCCATTCCACACTCGTAAGGAATCAGTCTTTCTGTGTAGCAACACCTACACTGGAACTCCCTGACCATTTACATTGGGCAGGTACTTTTGCTGCATTGTTTTTGGCACCTGTAAAAAAACTACAACTTTTTTGTTTAGACAAGCCTATCCAGATATTTAAGAAGAAGAAGAAGAAGAAGAAGAAGAAGAAGAGGAGGAGGAGGAGGAGGAGGAGGAGGAGGAGGAGGAGGAGGAGTTTGGATTTGATATCCTGCTTTATCACTACCCGAAGGAGTCTCAAAGCGGCTAACATTCTCCTTTCCCTTCCTCCCCCACAACAAACACTCTGTGAGGTGAGTGGGGCTGAGAGACTTCAGAGAAGTGTGACTGGCCCAAGGTCACCCAGCAGCTGCATGTGGAGGAGCGGAGACGCGAACCCGATTCAACAGATTACAAGTCCACCACTCTTAAACACTACACCACACTGGCTCTCTTTAATATTTCTCAATATTTAAATTGACATACATTTAGTACATCATTTTAAAATAAATATTGCATATTTTAATTGCTCGTTTCATGTATATTTTGATCTTTTTTAGGTCTACTTGTTTTTAACTTCTGACTTATTCTTGATAATTTTAATATATTGTTTTGCTCAGAGAGCTAGAACTGGCTCAGGCAAAGACGAAAACTGGTTTCTTACAGTGAATAGCCAAAAGCTTCTGGGAAACCCACAAAGCAGGGCATGGAGCCAATAGCACTTCCTTAATATTGCTTGCCCTCTAACCACAGGTGTTCAGTGGCACATGACCTCTGCCTGTGAAAATCCCATTTAACAACAATGGCCAGTGAAACAGGGATAGAATTCTCCTTCAGGAATTTGCCTAATCCCCTTGTTGAAACTATCTAAGCTAGTGGTCATCACCACATCTTGCTGCTATGAAACCCATAAGTTAATTAAAAGCTGTGTGAATAAGTACTTTGTTTCTTTTATTCATTTACTTCTCTTCCACCTTTCCATTTACCAATGTAGCACAACAACATTCAAAACTACAGGAATGCACTGAACAATTAAGCAATTTAAATAATTAAAAGCCAAAGCCAGAAATTGCATTACAGACAATTAAAATGGGGGACTGCTTAAAATAGTAGCATTAATGGAAAGCCCATCTGAGCGGAAAGCACCTGGGGATAATGTCCATTTCTGTAGGCCTAAAGTTTAACATAGCAAAAGTCCAGACTGCTGACATTACAAATACTGCCAGTTTGCTCGTCTGCCAGGCCAAACCTCCTTCTTGCCACTCACCCCCAAGCAAAAGCTATTACACACAATCACACACACAAATGTAAACAGTTTTGTTCTGGTTGCTATGCAGTCACTAAGGCTTGAACTATATCTCTTGTGCCTGAAAAGTAAATAAAACTTCAAGGCTGAATATCTTCCTGCCAAAGTTAAACTTCTGAGTTACAAACACAGCTTTATGAATAATGAAAGGACAGCATAGAATCTAAGAATTTTGATAGTTTAAAAAGCATTATATGTAAGAATGACCGCTCCCCACATCAAATGGGAGCGCCTTTTGCGTGGTCGCGTGCAGCCCCCCGGATCCCAGTGCGACTCCTGGTAGTTCAGGCTGGCTTCATCCTCCCCAGGCTGGATACCTGGAGCTCTCTGCCTACCTCAGCCAATCACCCAATCCCACCTGGGGAGGTGTTGCCAGGGGATTGGCCTAGTAAGGGGAGGGACCATCCTGCCCACACAACAGAAGGTGAATCTTACCTGCAAAGCGGCAGTTGGCTCCAGAGCTTCTCCCACCCTCCCTTCCCTCAGTTACATCTTCTTTTGCAGGTTAACCTCTTCTCCACAGGTACGCAGGCGCTGCTACATCAAGGTTGCTGTTGAAGGTCCGGAAAGGAATTTTCCTGTATTGGCAGGTTTTCCTGTAGCAAAACGTCACAACTTTGGCAGTTTCAGGCCTTGGGCGGAATCCTTTAGTCTATCTTCCTAAATTGGGGGGGGGGGGGTGAAGCGATGACCCACACCCCCCTTGTGGCAGTGATACCAGGGTTCCCCGCTAAAGGGGTCTTGAGGGGAGACATTGGCCATACACCAAGAGGTTCTCATTGCTCTCCCCTCCAACGGCGGCGAAACGGGGGGCGGGTTCTCTGTTTGAATATATGTTCTCCAGAGCATTCTTTTTTTTTTTTAATATATATTTATTCAGGTTTTTCAATACATAAACATATCTAAACAAATAACATTGATTATTTGACATCTTTTCATCGTTACTTTGGACTCCCCCACGCCTCCCGCACACACTTACATCGTTAAAAAATTATTTCCAAACAAATTATCATTTTGTTCATAATCTTGGATTTGATCATTAGCGTATAGTTTGAACTTAAGTCTAATTTAGTGGTAGACAATTACTTCTACTCTGGCATCCCAATCAACATTCAGCCAAATTACAATACTTTTGCAAATAAGTCTTGAATTTCTTCCAGTCTTCTTCCATCCTCTCTTCTCCCAAGTCTCGAATTCTGCCGGTCATCTCAGCTAATTGCATATAGTCCATCAGCTGCATCTGCCATTCTTCCAGCGTAGGTAGATTTTGAGTTTTCCAGTTCTTAGCAATCAGTATCCTTGCTGCCGTTGTTGCATACATGAAAAATGTTCTGTCCTTCTTTAACACACTCTGGCCGACAATGCCCAAGAGGAAGGCCTCTGGTTTCTTAGTAAAGGTGTACCTAAACACCTTTTTTAACTCATTATATATCATCTCCCAAAAGGCCTTCACTCTCGGGCAAGTCCACCAGAGGTGAAAAAAAGTTCCTTCATTTTCCTTACATTTCCAACATTTATTGTCAGACGAATGGTATATTTTGGCCAATTTGACTGGGGTCATGTACCATCTATATATCATTTTCATTACATTTTCCTTCAAAGCATTACATGCAGTGAAGTTCAGCCCAGAGGTCCATAACCTTTCCCAATCTTCAAACATAATATTATGCCCAATATCCTGTGCCCATTTTATCATTGCCGATTTGACCATTTCGTCTTGTGTGTTCCATTTCAGCAACAAATTATACATCTTTGAAAGTACTTTAGTCTTAGGTTCTAACAGTTCAGTTTCCAACTTTGACTTCTCCACCTGGAATCCTAACTTTTTGTCATTTTTAAAAACTTCTTTAATCTGAGCATAGTGTAACCAGTCTCGCACTTTATCTTTCATTTTCTCTAAACTCTGCAATTTCCAATTGTTACCATCTCTTTCTAATATCTCCCAATATTTTGGCCAATTGGCCTCCATATTGGCTCTTTTTCGGGCCTTAGCCTCTAGGGGTGACAGCCACCTCGGAGTTTTATTCTCCAATAAGTCTTTGTATCTTATCCAGACATTAAATACTGCTTTCCTGACAATATGGTTCTTAAAGGCCTTATTTGTCTTAACCTTGTCATACCATAAATATGCATGCCATCCAAATGCATTATTAAAACCTTCTAAATCTAATACATCCGTATCTTCAAGAAGTAGCCAATCTTTTAGCCAGCAGAAAGCTGCCGCTTCGTAGTACAGCTTTAAGTCTGGCAGGGCAAAGCCCCCTCTTTCTTTCGCATCCGTTAATATCTTGAACTTAATTCTGGGCTTTTTGCCCTGCCAGACAAATTTGGAAATATCTTTCTGCCACTTCCGGAAACACTCTGTCTTGTCTACAATCTGTAGTGTCTGAAACAAAATGTTCTCCAGAGCATTCTGGATAACCCTAAAGTCTCCCAGATCCCCGGCTGGGGACTGGGAAGGATAAACAGCCAATGCCTGAGCCAAGGTCTCCCTACATCTGAAACTTAATAAAGTTGTAGCCAATTTTAATCCCAGAGCACGTTGTCTTGAGTCATTATCCCGCTCGGGGGTCGCCTGGGGTTGGGGGGCTCCACCTGCCCACGCAATGAATGAATATATCATAAGCATATATGTCTCTTTATAAGATTCAGCATACTCAGCTGCCAAGCACACAAGTTGGGCTCAGTACTTCTGCTTATTAGGGTTGCCAGCTTACTAAAACCATTGTTTGAAGATTCAAGATGCATTTTAATCTTGCCACAACAACATCAGCTCTAGCTTTTCCTCACCCACTTTTTTCTTTTGCATCCAATGTGATGAAAACTTCTGGAAAAACTGGAAACTTGTGTCATGACTTGTGACATTTGTGTTGGTCATAATAAAGGTACTGGCATACTGTGGTTTGAGGATTTATTCATTGAGTGAATCAAGATTTTTCTTCTTCCAGGTGTTACTTTCTAGCTTCATTCTGGGGCTGTGCAGGAGAGTGAATTTTCAAGGTTCCCATTCCCTTCTATTGGCTTGGGCAGAACGTTAATGGCCTCTTACTGAACTCCAGTTTAGCCTTTCTGACATTGAATTGTAGACCATTTCTCCAACAGTGTGTTGTTTATACTAGTTGCCTTAATTTCTCTTCTAAAGCTGATTGTGTTTTAAACAGCCATGGTCCCGTTCATGACACTGGATTCATAACAAGATGCACTGTCCTCTGCTATGCAGACATTGTGCCTCACCAAGATTAAGTATGCTCCATGCATATAAGAAAGTAGGCTTCAGTTCAAGGTGTCTGGCAATTAAATTCTGTGGCTTTTTTCAACATGTGATTCAAATTCACCAGAGTATTTCATAACTAGATTTTTAACAGTACCTGAGACTAGAATAGATTCAAATATAGCTGCTTTGGGATAAACTTGAGGGCCATTTGTAAGAGGTCTAATTCAGCTTAAGGAGTAATGCTCTCTTCTAAGATGAAAGGATCTATTCTCCAGTCAGTAAGTGTGCATTTCCTGATAACATTAATCAGATTTATGTGTGTGAACCGACAAAAGATTTGACCTCTAAATGCGAGAGACTCTGTTGGCTTATTTTATGGAGAAAAGCAAATTTGCCATCCTATTGAAATAAGCACTTTCAAAACAAAAGGTAGATAACGTAGTGCCTGCCAGATACTGTGGACCACAACAGCTCCAACCTGCCATCCCCAGCCAGCATGGCCAATGGTCAATGGTCAGGGGTGATGGGAGTTGTAGTCCACAACCTTTGCACTACTTGTGAATAAGGAGATACAGTAGGCAAGGTTGGTTATGGATAAAGCAATGATTTCTGCTCAGCTATGGAGCTAACGTATTCTAAGAAGGGCCTTCCTACAGAATAATTTATTTTGGTTTTATACCAGTTTAACAAATAATCCTGTAGTTGGTGTGGATGCCGAATATTATGTCAGAAGTAATAACCTGCTCAAAATCCACATTGATGTTACACTGAGCATAGGTACAAGCTGTTCCTACACATGCACAAGTGCTTGTGTGAAAGAGTGTAAACTTGTTAATTTGTGCAGCTCAACTATTTGTTTACATCGGCACAGAGAACATATGCTTGTTGAACATTAAATGTGAATACAAGAATGAGTGGGCAAAAAAAGGCATCAGGTGAGCTTCTCTTGGGACAGCATCCCAAAATCCGAACACCCTATTGTGGGTTGCCAGCTGCTTCACTTCTGAAGATGGGGGAAACCTGAAGAAAGAACTTTGAGAAGATGCTTAGCTGGGTAAATTCATGATCTTTATGGTAATCTCTAGTCCCATGTCATGAAAACCAACATTTCCAGAAATGCACTGAGAGCCGGTACAGATATTTCTGGTAAGATGTGATCTGCGCACTGGTCTAATCAATAGCATAGTTTTAGTACAGTGGTTACATATGCTTCAGGTTACATACGCTTCAGGTTACAGACTCCGCTAACCCAGAAATAGTTCTTCAGGTTAAGAACTTTGCTTCAGGATGAGAAGAGAAATCATGCTCCGGTGGCGCGGTGGCAGCAGGAGGCCCCATTAGTTAAAGTGGTGCTTCAGGTTATGAACAGTTTCAGGTTAAGCGTGGACCTCCGGAACGAATTAAGTTCTTAACCTGAGGTACCACTGTATTTTGTTCTAACTGTAATCTCTGAGTTATCTTCAAGGACAGCCCCACATGCAATGCATTCCAGTAATCCAAGCACAACGTTTTGTAAGGATGAATAACTGGATACGCTGTCATGTCTAGAAGAGGCTTTGACTAGTACACAAACCTTAGGAAAACAGGAACATAGAAAGCTGCCTTATATTGAATTAGGCTTTGGCCTATCTAGTCTATATTGTTTCCAGTGTCTGAGAGTGGTTCTCCAGAGTTCTGAGGCAAAGAAATCTTTCCCAGCCCTACCTGGAGAGGCTGGTGGTTGAACTTGTGACCTTCTGAATGCAAAACATCTGCTCTGCCACTGGGCTAGGGCCTCTCCCTGAAAGACAGTTCTAGGCAGCAAGGCTACTCACAGTAGGTCTTCAAGGGCTAGTTAACATCCCTAGGCAATGAGCCTGAACATTTAGGGGAAATGTAAGTCCATCCAAAACAAGCTAGCTGATATCAGCAGATATCTGGATTACCTATCAGCAGCATTTCCACCTTATCAGCTGCAACTTGGTGGGCTGGAATGAAATCAAGTTGCTTTCCGCTAAAATTTTTGAGAATGGAGCCAAGATATTCTACTCAGTCACAGTAGAAATATGGGCATAGTGGGCATAGTTGTTTTGATGGGAAATGGTCTTAACCCACCTCCCCTTCCGTGGAATGCATATAGTTTACTATGATAAGACCACAGTATGAGAGTTCAATGACATAATGCGATTGTAAGTACAGCGAGTAATGAACAGAGCTGTAAATATGAATGCATTTGTGCTGCCCTTATATAGAAGTGGTAAGCTACAAAAGAAAGTGGATGGAAATGCTTTATGGCATGAATAATGCCTTGATTTAGATTTTAGATAACTGCTAAGCACAGCAACATTTCAAGATTCCACCAGCCAAACCTAAAAAGGAGCATTGGAAATAAATCCTTTTTATAGTATGCAATACATCCTATTCATAGGCCCCGGGGCAATCTGAAGAAGAAAAATGCCAGGGTTTTATCTTCATCCCTGGTCTTTATGCACTGGAGATAATTCTTTGTCTAACACACACATAGAATCATGCACACATTAAAATTGCCCTTGTCCTGAAATTACATAGGGTGGACTTCTAAAGCTTTCTTCTTCTTCTTTTACAGCTCAGGCTGTACAGATTCAGTGCAGTATGGCAGTAATCAACACAACTGCTTCTAGGGAAGCAGACTGAAGAGTAACTATATGTGTAGTTCTAGAATGACCACTCACCACATCAAATGGAGTGCGCCCTTGGCATGCCCACGTGAAGCACCCCCGATCCTATGTGACTCCCAGCAGAGTGCTCTTGGACCCCAAGTCGCGAACCTTGAGGTTCCCGCCAAACCTCAGTTCAAATAACCAATCGCAACTGGGGAGGCAGAGCTAGGGTAAGAGTAGGGTGCGCTCTTTAAGAATAGAAGGGGGTGGAGCCTACCTGGGAGCTGTCAGTCGGCTCCAGAGCTCCACCCTCCCTATCCTCCCTTTGTTTAGGCCTTTTATTGCAGGTTAACTTCTTCTTTACAGGTATGCGGGCGCTGCTGTGGTCTTACGATGGTTGCTGTTAAAGGACCGGGATGGAATTTCCCCTCCATTGGCAGGTTTCGCCTTCCCCATAGCAAAACGTCACAACTTTGGCAGTGTTAGGCCTTGGGCAGAATCCTTTAGTCTATCTTCCCTAAATGGGGGGGGGGGGGCGTGAAGCAGTGACACATGCCCCCACCTGCAGCGGTGATCCCAGGGTTCCCTGTGAAAGGGGTTGTGTTGAGGGGAGTCACTGACCATACACTGAAAGGTTGTCAGTGCACTCCCCTGTGTTGCGGTGAAATGGGGAGTGGGCTCTCTGCTTAAACATACGTCTTTCAGAGCCAGCCAAATCCCCAGACAGATTGGTTAACCCTGATGTGCCCCAGATCCTTGGCTGGGGACTGGGAGGGATAAAAGTCCAATGCCTAAACCATTGTCTTCCTACATCTGACAGTTTAATAAAGTTGTGCCCAATTTTAATCCCATAACATGTGGTCATGAGTCATTATTCCACGCGGGTGTCACCTGGGGTCGGGGGGGAGGGGGGCTCCGCCTGGGCACGCAAAGCAAACTAGTCAAAGGGCTGTCAGGCTAGAACACAAAGCATGAGACTCATATTTAAATCAATAAAGGATAGGGTACCACTTTCATATGGCTAAATCCTATACAGCTCCAGTAATGGCTGTAGAGATTAATCACATGGGACAGGGCAAATTAGATCAGGTAGGTATTTATTTTCTTACTAAGGCAAATTCCAAAGTACGATACTCTGACTGATGGGCATAATCTGGGCACTATCGTTTTCATGGATTTGTGTGAGTCATTCCTGTATTTTCCATTTTTCGAGATATGCACCACAACACCCAACCAGTAGTCCCAATATAATAGCAGGAGTTCGAGAGTAATCTTGATCCTAGTAGATGGAATAACTTCCTGTTTTCTAACTCATACCCATCCACCACTTAGTATTTATTTAGAGGAAGTTTAACTGAAGTTTAACATTGGGGACATCATGCTTTGCTTGGGAATTTCCAGAGGCATCTGACTGAGAACATGATGAACTAGATGGACTTTTGATGCTGCCAATGGCAGCAAGGCAATTTTCACAAAAAACTAACAGTGAAACAGATGTGTCCCATGATTCAAATACCACCACCAACTCTAAAATAGTTCCTTTCACAAACTTCTTACCTACTCAAGGTTCCCCTTCCTTGTTGCCCAATTAAACTACATACATACCGTTCTAAATCCTCTTTTCTCTCAGTGTCTGCCGTTTTTGCTGATAGCTGATTTGTAGCAGGCTCTTTGCAGTACAACAGGACATCAGTCAACATAGGCAGATCTAAAAGAAACTTCACTTCATGTCAGAGATATGTGAAGATAACATTATGTGGTTTGCTTGGGAATGCAAAACAGCAGTTTATAATGATGGAAAATTGCCAAGTACTTCCTGAAGTTGCAGCAGAGTTTACCTTTCCTAGCTACAGTCCTGAAAATTACTGAAAAGCACATTTCTGTTTATAAATGTATAACATGAAGGAAATAGTAATCATAAAATAATACAGCTTAAAAAAAAAAACCACCACCACCACCCAAACCCATTGTTATGAACTACAAAGCTGCCAGCAAGGTAAATTGCATGTCTAAAAATGAATTTATTATAAGAAGATGAAAGACTTGGGATTATTTTTTCCTAACTCTCCAATAGAGGCACTAAATCAAATCCCAAATCTTCCACAACAGATATTAGACGTCAGACTCGCAGCTTGCACATTTATCTCCTCTGTTCTCTTGATGCAGTTTGGCTTAGCGTTGGGTTGGAAGGCAGTTGTAATTAAGATGCAAAGGCAAAGTCTCTGCTCCTCTCCCTCCTTTCCTAGGTTAGCACACTATTGGTTCTCGAAGCCAATGTGAACTATGCTTAAAGAACTTTTTGATGGGAAAATAAATCAGCTTAGGGAAGGCAGCAAATTAGGCCACTGCCCTGTTTACAGTTTCTGAGGGATATATAGCAGATTCTTATGCTAGAGAAGACAACTGAATGGCAGAGTCCCCTTAGTACTGTTTTGAAAACGAGGCTATTCAAGGCTCATATAGGCACACACCTCAAAAATGTTCTTGTCAGTGAGTCCCAGGCTTATTTTCCAAGTGTGATTTATGGACCATATGCTTCCTTCATACTGGGACCATGAAAGAAAAACAACACGGTCAATGCAACCCCCAAGCCCAAATTGCAAAGGGGAATTGTTCTATAAACAACCACCATTTTTCCCCAGGAGTTATAAAGCTGCTGTGTGCTGCTAGAGTCATTAACACACCTGTCAGGAGTGTCACATGACCAAGCTGTGGTCTTTAGTGGTATTCACAACTATTACAAGGGGAGAAGAATCTCAGGACTGCAGGTGTTCACATACTTTTAGCAGGAAGGATAATGTACCTCTTTCACAACTAACAACTTTTGCTGTCGCAAAAGTGGGAAGATTGTGCAGATGTAAAGGTTGTGGGAAATGGCATGAGATCTTGGTTTCATACAGATCCACATTAAAGGCGATATCACTGCACGTCACATACCAGGCAAACTGTACCTCACCCCAAGGGCTTTGGAGTAAGTCTTATTTTCATAGCTTCATGCATTCATTCATTTTAAAACAGGGGAGGGGACATGTGGCTTTCCATACAATACCAGACTATAACTGCCAGCATCCTTGATCAAGACGGCTGGGGCTGATGGGGGTTGAAGCCTAACAACACCTGGAGGGCCACAAGTTATCACACCCAGTCTACGGTGTGTAACATGTATCTAAGAAGAGACTAGCTATGGTTGCATGGTGAATTAAGGTAGATGGATGATGGCCAGTTATACTGTCCTTGTCAACCAGCCTGCAGAGGTAGAACAAAAAGTACCAAATAAAGTAATGGCTGATGAGGGTATTGGAGGTTTGAAAATATTATGGGGATGTACTGTAATTCTACCCCTGACTCAAATTAAGCCTCACATAAACACCTGTTTGAGAAAATTTAAAGGCAGCTCCCCGACCTCTTGTAACAAGCGTATAGAAATGCCAGTCTTGGTATTGTGATGTTAAGAGAAGCAGAGCAGATTCAAGAAAACCTAACCTAAGTGGCAGAGCATGAACCAAAATTTGAGGTAATACACACAGCAGCTAAACAGATTCTCCACTCCAGAAAGACAAAGGAGTTCAATACAGAAACAAAATATTCCTTCATGGAAAGAATAATTCAGAGGCTGTGAGAAAAACAACAACCCTACCGCTGGAGCAGAAAATGCAGACTGCCTGTCATTGAATAACCTTGAAAAGTGTCAGTTCCTGGTCGCTCTTGCATTTTCCCTAACAGTCCCTGTGGACCTGGAGTCTCACAAAAGGAAATAGAAGCTTGATTTTTATGCATTCAAGGTGGTCTTATTTTTTATGTATTTAAGGCAGTCTCACATTTTAAAAAAGGTGATAGTCTTGATTTATCAATTTAGGTTATCTCCAGAGATAAATGTGAGTTTAGATCTTCCTCTACCACCACCACATCAGCCAAAGTGAGGCTGAAGAAGCTGGAGCAGCTGCTGGTAGACAGGCTGTGGCACAACAGGAGCATCAAGGGTGGGGAGATGCTGCCGGACCTCCTGGTTGGCCTCTACACCAAGTGCAGGCCACAAGTCACCACCCCAGAGGGACAGGCTCCTCTCAGACTTCCTCAAGTGGGAATAGACCTCTTGATTATTGAGAGTTGCTCATCAATGGTGTCTGGGCAGGCTAACCAGAGTCAATATCCACCTTACCACTGGCGGTGGGTCTGAGAGCCCCATTGTCTCCACCATGGCCCACTATCCAAGGACCCCAGCCAGTGCAGCATCTGGCTGATCTGGCTTAACAACAGGCACTGTGTGTGTGTGTGTGTTTTATGTTCATTCTGATGAACTGAATCAATGACAAATGAGTCATGGGGATGTGGAAAGTATGTGTATGAACTTAACAGTGCTTAGCTTTTTAAAAAGTTACTATTTTCTTAATGTTGTTAAGAGCAGAGTCTCAGATATGCTTGGCAGAGTCAGCATATGAAATCAAGTCCATTCCAAGGGTTGGGCAAACAACAATCCACTTAGTCAAGACATTTCAATGGCCAGGGAATCCAATGATTGTGAAGCCAAGGGTCTAGGCCAGGCATGGCCAAACTTGGCCCTCCATATATTTTGGGACTACAACTCCCATCATCCCTAGCTAACAGGACCAGTGGGTCAGGGATGATGGGCATTGTAGTCCCAAAACAGCTGGAGGGTCAAGTTTGGCCACCACTGGTCTAGACAGAGCAGGAAGCAGCATTGTAGAGCCAGGAACCACAGGTGTAGTTTCCAGCATCTAACTGCTGCTGAGAGCTCCGGTTAAAAAGTCTGGAGTCAGCTGGTTCTCATTAGTGCCTTCTCGCTCCTCTGTGTCCTTGAAGGCTGATCAACTGCAGGTGGAGTCACTCTGCCTTCTCCCCCTTCAGGCTGCTGTTCAGCAAGTGAAGCTGACTCTTGTCTCTTGACACAAGGTGGTATTTCCCAGGCCACTGCTGGAAGCTCTATGGCCTGTCTGCCCCACACTTGGCTTCTGGATAGAGACTTCCACGTAGACCCCTCTAACAGGGTGCCTTGAGTTCACATCTGCTTTAGGTGAGGGTTTGAGGACCTTCCAGAACATCATTGGAGGGGGCGACTGATGGCTGCAGAAGGAAGGGGAACATAGGAAACTGCCTTACACCTAATCACACCATTCATTGGTCCCTCTAGCCCAGTCATGTCTACACTGGATGGCAGTGGCTCTCTGGGCTTTCAGGCAGGGGTCCAAGAGATTCTGGAAGCTTCTACATGCAAAGCAGATGCCCACTGCTGAGTTGCAGCCCTCCCCTGAGGTACGGCAAAAGATTTCCCCTCTTCCACCAGCAGGGTCTCTGCTGTGCTTATTGGCAGCAGGGGAAAGGCAAACTTCCTTTTGCGATGGATTCCCCAGCCAGATCAGGACTGTTATCACACTATAACTTCCAGACAGCAAGTTTCTGAAAAACCAATAGCTGGTTTTTGTACCTTCTGAAAATTCCCTAGGTGAAGTTTGCTTCAGTGGGAGTAACTTAAGTCTTTAAACTTTAGACCTACAGAGCTGATAAAGAATGAGCTGACAAGATGCGTTTGCAAAAGTAATTCTTGCTGGTATTAAGTTCCCAGTTCTACACATAAAACTGGGTGATATCTGGAGGAGTTGACTTCATCAAAATAAAAGAAAATTGTTAAGCTGCAGCACTCCCATGTGATTAATTATATCTCTAAATTTGCCAAGACAAGCACTCTGAAAATTGCATAAAATAAGACCCATCACTCACAATGAATAAACTTGAAAACATACATATAAAAATAAATTGGCATCTTTTCAAAGAACATCCAGAGAAACAGGTGCAGGTTTCCTTCTAACAGTTAATATCAGATGGGGAAGAGCAATATGAAACAGGATGTAAATTGCTTTCCCAAAACATGAGAAGAGGAAGGTAACTAAAATCAGCAGTTTCACAAGATTCTTTGTTGACAGTGGGGAAAATGTGTCATACCCTCTGCTCATGAGTCATGGGTAGGCTCACTGAGTCCTAACCCACATAATTCTGCAGAGAGAAGAATGAAATATATCTGTCCTACTGAAATTTTCATATGCCCTCTTTCATTTGTGTCATTTTGATAACCTTATTTCATCTCCAGGGACAAGTCATTGTATTTTCAATCATACTTGAAAATACTAGTGGCTAAGAGAGCCTTTAATAATAATTACCGGTAGTAAGGAGGACTGTGAATGCAGCTAGCAGGTTTCAGACCAGCAGTTGTTGTTGTTGTTTAGTCGTTCAGTCGTGTCCGACTCTTCGTGACCCCATGGACCAGAGCACGCCAGCAGTAGTTGGCTGCAAATTATAGCCTGGACACTTGGGCAGGGCCATTCCTGCCCTCCACTACTCCCCTCTCCCAATTAGAAGAAGAAGAAGAAGAGTTTGGATTTGATATCCCGCCTTTCACTCCCCTTCAGGAGTCTCAAAGCGGCTAACATTCTCCTTTCCCTTCCTCCCCCACAACAAACACTCTGTGAGGTGAGTGGGGCTGAGAGACTTCAAAGAAGTGTGACTGGCCCAAAGTCACCCAGCAGCTGCATGTGGAGGAACGGAGACGCGAACCCGGTTCCCTAGATTACGAGACTACCGCTCTTAACCTCTACACCACACTGGCTCCATTTCCAGGGTAACCTTGTGATATCACCTTAGGACTCTCCCTGTGACATCACCAAGGGCTGTCCCAAGGAATCAGGGTTGGCTCCTGAAATCTCAGGGTCTGGAATGTTCCTGACCTGGCAACCCTACCCACTGCTGGCTTTTTAAGTTGGGTTCACATGATGTTATTCACAACCCTTCTGTATCCTACAGCTTTACAGAAACATTCCTCTTCAATGTGCTTTTTCTTAAACCTGCTTTCATGTGATTTGAAAATGGAAGCCCCAGTTCCACTGGGGTGCAAACAGTTCAGAAAACTTTGCACATGTGCAGATGACAGCATGTGCACAGATGAAAGCTTAACTGAATGGAATTTGGCATGGGAAAATAAATCATTGGGTAAAGACACCCTGCTCCCTCTGCTCTACTATAACAGCAGCAGCAGCAGCAACAACAACAGCAGCAAGTGACTTGGAAATGCAGCAGGGGCAGTGTGGTTAAAATGACCTCACTAATGTGAACATAGCCTCAGTATTCCACATCTCCCTCTTGGTGCCCCATGCCATCTCCCCCCCAACCAGAAGAATGGAGAAAGCCATGACGAAAACAAAAATACAAGAACTTCTTTATGTTTAGGAAAAAGTGTCCTGCAAGACCCTTTCCAAATGTGGCCAACAGTATGGCCTTAGGAATCCCACAAACACAATATGCCAATAAATCAACCACTCAAACCAATTATTTGTCACCGGCATCTGATGCTGAGAGCCAAACAATGGTGTTTCTGAGCTCACCCTACAGTCTGAGCTTTTCAATTGACTACATCATAACCATCCATGCTCAAAGAAAGAGGCGTATTTGCCTTGTCCTACTTTCCCATAGTTTTTTTTCCCCCCTTTGCGCCCTTGTTTACCAGCTTAGAGCACATCCTTGCAAAACTACTTGGCTGGAAAATGAGCTAAGATTTTATTCTTATAAAGAAAGATCCTTTAGCTCATTGGCACAAGCAAAGTTGAACTTCAACCTGATATGGATGTTTGTAAGATGAGAGGTTTAAAAATCAGGTCAGCTAAATGAAAACACTTTTATGACTCCCGCGCAGCTACCACAGTCAGCGAGGCTTCTGGTAATCTGCTATATAAATGCCAAATGTGCAAGGTAAAAATGCCTAAAGGCACTAGAGTTCAGGGTTATTTTTTAATATATAATGGCAGTCAAATGCCAAGTTTCATTACAGCACAAAAATTTAGTATTTCTTTTGGTCACACCTATCAGAATTTAACATAAATCAGAAGAAAAGCCATATTGATTTAGCTATCACTCAAATTACACACGTTTTCTTCTGATAAAACTGGTGTACTTTGACAGCTTATTTCTTACAATGTGTGAAAGAAACATGCCTTAGTCCATGGGGGGCGGGGGGGGGGGCGTGAAACACTAGCTCCCAGCAATAGAAATGAACTTTGTATTCCATAGCAGATTTAGATGGAAGTCCACACACACACACACACACACACACACACACCCTTATTGGATAAACTATCATTTATTTTTTAAAGTGGTGAGCATACCTTTCGGGTTGCAAGTTACAGGTAGAGTGAAGCATCTTCATCCTCCATATCTCTGAGTGAGATCCGGGGTAAGGGTAAGTAATAATCTAACTCGCCTTCATTAGGGTTTACATGGTTGACCAGGTGAGTCAAGTAGGAGAAGGGAGCTATAAACAAAGCTATTTTACTAGCTACCATGCTGTGGTTTTATTCTGAATATTTTCGAATCAGTGTGACACTAGACTTTCATTTTAAAATTTGTATAAACATTTTAAAAACTATCATCTTGAGCATGGGAAATGGAAATGTGCTATTAATTCAAACATAACCAGAGTATACAATAACTTCAGCAATATATGCCTGAAATGTATATATATTGTGTGTGTGTGTGTGTGTGTGTGTGTGTGTATGGCATAGATCTCAGTTCTCACTGAGTGATATAGGCAATTCACGCTTTGATGGTGAAAGGTATTATTTTTATTATTTTTAATGGTGATTTGTTTAAAGCCAACAACTCACCTTCAAAACTTTTTTTCATGTTTGTCAGCACAGTTCAACAAAAAACTGCAATGCAATTCAGAGAAGTTGCTGTGAATTTGGGGAGTGTGGAGTTCTGCTGGTTTGGGTGTTTCCAATACATTCAAAAAGTGAAAATATCAAATTCAAGGGACAATTCTTTCACTCAAGCCTTCCAAAGTGGGTGGTGCCAAGCAAAGAATATTCCCCTGATGAGCTGCTCTGAAGGGCTAGGGGACCCTTTCCGGCAGTGTTAGAGGCAGGGCCGGCCCAGCCATTAGGCAAGGTGAGGCCGCAACCTCAGGCAGCAGAATCCCTCAAGGTGGCAGGCAGGCAGGCACACGCGCGCGTGTGCGCGCACACACACACACACCATGTGCCCTGCCTGCACTGCCACTTCTGCTGGCGGTGGAGATATGGCACTGGCACCAGTGCCAGTTTGGGGTGAGATCTCACTGAAACCACACTTGCAGTGTTCAAGATCTCATACAATTTTGGTGAGATCTTACCTTAAATTGGCGCTGATGCCCCTAGTTGCAGGTGGTGTTTGGGGAAGGTCAATGACTGCAGAGGCAAGGGGAAATTAGCAAAAACAATGCCCCTTCCCTCCCCCCCCCCCAGTGGGACCCTTTACTTGATCTCAATCCCTTCTGAACACAGAAGGAGAATTTACGTTCAAGAAAGAGAGACTCTGGATCCAGTCATCTGCATCTGTGTATGTTGCAAATAGCCTGTATAATAAATTGACAACAACACATCCCTAAAGCTGAGGCAAGATGGAAATGCAACTGAAAAAATACGCTTAATGTCAATACATGAAATATTCACAATAAAGCCACCTGCAGTGAATACCTTTTCTGTGTGTAGGGGACAAACTTAAATTTAAATAAAATAAAGTGATGATGAATTGGCTATTTGATTCTTCCCTCTATTTACTATATAAAGCCGTTTTAACTTTTTCATTCTTTAAGTCTTTTGCATATCAAATGGCTCCCCTACACACCCCAGCAAAAGTTAAATACAAGGCATATTGTCTGTCTGTCTGGCTTTATGTGTAGGAATGATGATTAAGAAGGATGAAGGTGAGAGATGTCATCTTTTTCTAGGGTGAAGTGACATGTGTCATCCCCCCACCCAACACTTTGAAAGCAATAAATGGGAATTTCAGAGTTTTTCTCTCTGAAGTACTTTGTAAACCTTGAGGTTGAACAGCTCTGAATAATCCCCCCTCATTCCTATTATTTAGGTTGTAGTGTTTCAAGAGTCTTCAATTCCTTTTCAGCAGAGTGATATTTTAGTTCCCATCATTGTCTTGTTAATGCACTTGACATTCCAGTAGAAATGTGTTTACATAATTTGATTGACAAGGATGGGTGCTTTTCTTTTCTTTTCTTTTTGGTTAAAAAGCAGCAGAGAAAATGGAACCCCCCAAAAACAAGTAGAAGAAAATAGCAGCAACAACATCCTTGCACTGCTGTTACTCACTCATGTGATTTGGCTGTCATAATGAACATCTCAAACTTCATTCATTTATTTATGATTTTGCAGATTTCTTAAAACCCTGCCTTTCTGTCTTCTAAATGGCCCCCCTAAACCATCTAACAAGGAAGAAAATAACCACCACATATGTAATACACAAATACTTCACAGCAGGTAAAACATCACAACAGGACCAATGTAAAAATAAAAAAGAGGGAGGCCAAAATCCTGTTATTACTCCGTGCTAAAGGGGCCATGAGCAACTCATGGTAAATGAGGAGCAACTGAAGGTAAGAGAGAATTGGTCTCAAGAACTGGTCCTAGACACCCCAACTGCACCCACTTTAGCCTATGCTTCTCCCACCTGAGGAGGTTACATTGCCATTCTCTGAGGACTCCAGAACTACAACCAGCCTTGTACCACTGGAGTCAATGACTGTCAAAGGCAGCTAGGCTCCTTGAACTGAAGAGGCTTTGGCATCAGAGGCAGAACTGGCCATTGAAGATGGGACTGCTCAGTATAAGGTTCCATCTGGATTTACCTGTCCAAGCAACACGATTTGAGCTTGCTCCTGTGATGCTTCACTAAATGTTATCCAGGTTTCTATCTGCTTTGCCTCTACATTACCTGACATGCCTTAATGGAATTTGAACCTTGGGCTTAGCACTTTCCTGCTGAGACTTGAACCCTGTCCAATGCCTGATACAGAGCAGCACCACAACTTACTGATATCTACCAGTCACATCCCTGGCTTGAGCACAACTTCCTTCAGGGGACCCAAGGGGAGCAGGTGGAACCAAATAAAGGAGATGACCTTTTAAGTGTCTCAGCTGAAGACCAGATAGGTCTTTGCGGTGCCCCTTCCCTTCCATTCCTATTTTTAAAAAGGTAAAGGGACCCCTGACAGTTAGGTCCAGCCGCGAACGACTCTGGGGTTGCGGCACTCATCTTGCTTTATTGGCTGAGGGAGCCGGTGTACAGCTTCTGGGTCATGTGGCCAGCATGACTAAACTGCTTCTGGCGAACCAGAGCAGTGCACGGAAATGCTGTTTACCTTCCTGCCGGAACGGCACCTATTTATCTACTTGCACTTTGTGCTTTCAAACTGCTAGGTTGGCAGGAGCTGGGACCGAGCAACGAGAGCTCACCCCGTCACAGAGATTCGAACCACCGACCTTCTGATCAGCAAGCCCTAGGCTCTGTGGTTTACTCCACAGCGCCACCCGCATCCCTTCCATTCCTATTTACTGTGTTGCAAATCATAGTTCACGACTTTGTATGAACCAGTAGGAGGCGGCATCTATGCAAAACCTATCAATTTGTATTAACTCTCCAGCTACTTCCCAGCTGAATAGCACTTTCTACCATAGACCAGTTGGATCTTGTTGGTTTTCATTTATACCCCACCTTTCCCCCCAAGGAGATCAAGGTGACATACACGGTTCTCCCCTTACTCATTTAATCCCCACAACAACCCTGCAAGGTGGGTTCAGCAGTGACTGGTCCAAGGTTACCCAATGAGCTTAGCTGAGTGGCGACTGGAACCCTGCTCTCCCAGGCCCGAGTCTGGCGCTCTATCCATTAAAGCACCAGCCCCTCCAAGTGTCCCTATTTCCCAGGGATAGCCCTGATTTAGGGAAGCCATCCCAGTTTCTGATTTGATCCTGAAATGTTCCACTTTTTCCTGGGATGTCCCTATTTTTCATTTGAGAAATGTTGGAGGGTATGGAGTTATCCGATCCCTGAGCCGTCTGAAGGCAATCCTGTATAGGGAAGTTTTTTTTAATGTTTTATTATGTTTTTATATATGTTGGAAGCTGCCCAGAGAGGCTGGGGCAACCCAGTAAGATGTGTGGGGTATAAATAGTCAAATTATCATTGTGGAATGGGACGTCCCTCTTTTCATCGGAGAAATGTTGGAGGGTCGGCAGCACCCTGGCAGTATTGCAGCAGCTTCTGGGCCTCATTAGTTATTGCGTACTTTGCTGAGTGATATATACAAGCAATGCTTTTCTTTTTTATTATGCCAAGACCTCCACATTTTATTGTTGTTTGAAATACTGAAATTAATCTATTTTTGTTGACTAGGGTACTACTAACTTACAAATAAAAATGCAATTCTTCAAACATTGCACAACATCTATTAGGAATATTCTTAAATGAAGCTTTAAATCCTGTCATTAATTGTCCAGGGGAAGGGAACCGGATATATTGCTTGGATCAAACTAGGATCTCTGCCAAATGCACTTGCTCACACATTTGTAAAGGAGACAGGAAGTGCAAATGAGGAATGTCACAATTGCCATCCATTACCAGTGGTTACCAGGTTTTGTTTTGGAATAAGTAGTTGGCATTGGTAAACAGGAAACCTTTGCCTATTCACCATTCAGATACCTTTAAGATTTTGTCCTCATACTAGAGAACTGTATTTATTTTTGAATTAAAATGTTTATGGGCTACCATTCCTAACTGAATTTCAGGGCTGAAAATTTCAGGGTACTGAAAAGATTTCCAAGAAGGTACCAGGAAATTTTTTTTTAGGGAAGGTACTGCATAACTGGGGCACCACAGCTGAAACTGCTTTCAAAAAATCAAATTCTTAAAAACAATAGCAAAGAAACTACATCAAGAGCACCATGTTGCATTTTAATTTTGTTATGTTTAATTGTTGTAATCCACCCTGGAACCTTAAGCTAAAAAGCAGATAATAATTATTATCATAATTATTATTAATTCTAATATTTTGGGGGTAAACACTTTATGAAACTGTAACAAACAGGTAAAATCTGACTCAACCCCATACTGCTCCATGCTGCTGCTACTGATTTCAAGATGAGGGGAATTTAGATCAGAGATGTCAGGCAAAAATAAACAAATACTGTATAACCCTTTCCCTATCCACTGCTTTTCTGTTCCAAATTGCCCCTCCCTCCCACAGGTTTCCAAGACCATGCATGCATTTGGGCAGTTCATAGATAAAGGTAAAGGAACCCCTGACTGTTAGGTCCAGTCGCGGATGACTCTGGGGTTGCGGCACTCATCTCACTTTACGGGCCAAGGGAGCTGGCGTACAGCTTCTGGGTCATGTGGCCAGCATGACTAAGCCACTTCTGGCAAACCAGAGCAGTGCATGGAAATGCCATTTACCTTCCTCCTGGAGTGGTACCTATTTATCTACTTGCACTTTGATGTGCTTTTGAACTGCTAGCTTGGCAGGAGCTGGGATCGAGCAATGGGAGTTCAGCCTGTCGTGGGGATTCAAACCACCAACCTTCTGATCAGCATGCCCTAGGCTCTGTGGTTTAGACCACAGTGCCATCCACGTCCATACAATTACACATTTTGCTGCCTTTCTCCTGCTATGATTATTAATCTACCTTGAAACAAAGTGTCTTACCTCCTAACACATTTGGATGTGACATTTCCCACTAAATAGACCTGATGCTCCGTTTTCCTCAATCATTTCTGCTGTGGGTTTACCCTTCCAGTTCAACCAATACACATCTACAATGTAAACACAGCCCAGTGTGCTTTATTAATTCCCATGAGCTTAATCAGTTCCTGAGCCCATGAAATGCCTGGTCTTATGAAACACACTGCATATGAAATGACATGTCCCTGATAAATTTCGCAAGAGAAGGCTAATTATACCAGCCAGCCAACCAGACTTGGCTTTCTTCTTTCCCCATCCTCAATGCCACCTGCAGCCTTTCTTTCTCTCTTTTGCTTTCTCTCATTCTCTCTCTCTTTCTGGGCACCAGTCTCACTCTGTATAGCAATACATCTAAAAAATAATAATTGAAAATGAAAGCAAGTACTAGAAAGAGAAGTCTGGCAACTGGAATCTTATAGGTGCCAGGTGTAGCCTATGCATGGCCACAGCTGTTCGCTGTGATAAACAGAGGGAGGGAAAAGAGCAAGAGAGACAGAGACATTAGGAACCAGCAAGACGCAATGCTATGTCATTATTTTAATTACATGGGGGTGTCAATTGGCAGGGTAATTGCAAAGCTTCATTGTTGCCAAAAGCCCAAGATATGTATGGAAAGACATCCGAATTGTAAACACTCAATAGAAGAGTAGACTGCCAAGAAGACGATTGTTCAGCTATTCCGAACAGAGGAGGTAAATATGATTTCTTACTGTGATTTTACAAGTCCCTGGTCCCACTTCCACCAGTACACAAGAATAATGAAAAACAAGAACATGTGCAAACTGCAAGGGTGATCACTTTACTGTATTATTATTATTATTATTATTATTATTATTACTTAAAAAAACATAGGAACATTTTAAAACACAATTCTTAAATAGAATTATATGAAGTGTTTGTTTCTGTGTATAAATAATGGAATTATTACAAACACCCCCCCATATATATGTAATTCACCAGAAAAATGTATATTGTCAGCACTTGTTTTGGGAGAGAAGAAAATTGGCTCTTCCTTTTTTGGTTAAATAGTTGCATGGACCTCTATGGACATGCTATTATTGTTTTTACTAAATGCCAATAAAGAAGATCAGTGCACAAAATGTGTTGTGCTTAGATATGGGGATTTTTGTTTAGCAAATACTTCCAAATTCTTCTTATAAAGAGTGTCTTCTTAGATGTTCCAGACCCAAGGTTAGCCCTTCCCAATTATCTACCTGGAGGATATAACCTTACTGCCTTGCAGTTCATACAAGAAAGGCAAAAGAAAAGAAAATGTTCAACAGAACCAGCTGCAGAGACAACAAAGCAGACTTAATTCCCAGTGCATTTGAACACTAGACTTTCTCAGCCAGTGATTAGCTTTGTATCTCTTTGAGCAGTTAGACTCTTTACAGGTTATGGCAGTAAGAGAGATATATATGACAAAAATGACTCTGCCGAATGAGTGAGCAGATCCAACTGCCTTACTTATTTGTGAAGCAATTTCTCCCTTGAGAAAGACTGCAGTTCAAAACATGTTAGGAATTAGAGAAACTTTTTTTGTCTACACAGTTGGTACTACTAACTCCTTTCTTGCATGCATGGATCCCTTTTGTGACTTTCTATCCTGCAAGTCACTTTTCCTATGCAGGCTGCATTAATACTTGCTGCCCAGCCATAGGGTTGCATGCAATGAAGTAACTGCAGTCATGGAATTCCCTTCCCTCTTGTCCCTTTGCACGCCTCTCAACAATCTGGAGCAAGCTTGAAGGAATGCAGGGACATGTGGAAGAGGACAGGGAGCGGTGGCTCCATTGCACCAGTGGAAGTCATTCTGCAACTGCCAACACCACAATCTTTCCCTACTACCCCTGTATTCTAACTTGGCTTATCCTTTAACTTCAGAAAGACAAAAAGCGAAGAAAAAGGACTCTTTTGGGAGGGACTGGGTAGCATGTTTTGCTTTCTAAGAGACTGAACAGTTACTTTCTCCATGGAAAATAAACGTTGATCTTGGTCACTACCAGCTTCCTCCTGGTACACACCCTAGACCAGTGATGGGGAACTTGTGGCCTTCAGATTTTGTTGGGCTACAAATTCCATCATCCCTAGCTATTTTCCAGGGCCAGCCTGAGACTACTCAGCACCTATTCAAACACCTGAAGATGTGCCATTAACCCCTACCCTATAGATCCGGGCCCCCTCCCTGGTGGGATGGGAGGAGACCAGTGACAAAGCAGCCACTCTATGGGAATGCCCACTTTTTGTTGAGAATCTTGGTTAAAAGGGTGCATTCTATGAGGTGTTGCTGCTACTCTCCCCAGCTTTGGCTGGGCCACCTCACTGGTGCACTAGCTTTCCAGGGCAGTAAGCTAGCTATGAGGCTGCAAGGCAGACCACATGGCAAAGCTTTCTAGCCACTTTCCACTCTTCTGAATTTCCCTCCTGAGGCAGCTGCCTTGCTCTGTCTCATGACAGGGCCAGGCCTGTCATTGGCAATGCTGTCTAGGGCCAACAGGAGTCTAACAGAATCTGAAAAGCCAGAGGTACCCTATCCTTGCCTTAGGAATACCCTTTTAAAGACATAAGGGTTGTTCAGACATTCATTTGGGTACAAATGAGCTGATTTGGGTTACACTTACTGGCTCTGAACTCCACACATTCAGGAACCAACACTTGCATGGAATACATTCATCGGAATACATGTTAGTTTTTTGTATGCATTATCTGGAGCGTTGATGCACATTGCGTTAATTTGATCAGATTGAGGATAAATTCTGAAGGAGATATTTGGATAGGGCTTTACATACAAATACAAATTTATAAAATGAAATAAAATCTACTTAAGATTCACTAGAAAATCAGAACATTTGGTTTGATTATGTAAACATTAAAAAAGAGAATGTGTTTCAGGCTCTAGATAATATTATGTTCTTAATACAGATGGTATGGGTTCTAACTGTTAGGGACCCCTTTCCGTTGGTCGTAGCTCTGAAATAGCTTTTGTAAAGGTTGATTCTCTCTGCTTCGCTTAAAATATCAACAGATTTGATTTTCTGTGTCACATTCTTTATATACTTCACCTTTTTGTGTGTGGGGTTTACTGCTGTATCATAAGTAAATAACCAAACAACCAACTGTACACATTTGCTGATACCCTTACATATCTGTGGGTATTTTTTACTTCTAACGGAAGTGTCAACAGCCTTTCAGGGACTTCTCACTATACATGCCCTCGTTACCCATGCAAATAGCAGCTGTGCCTGTAGGTGTAGCTAACAGCTGATGCCTGCTCATTAAAATGTCTTCCATTATGTTAATATCAGTGATAAACAATATATATCCTCCAGTCAGTTCCAATAATTTCAGCAGTGTTAGAAACTGCTCATATTGATCAAACTAACCCTGAAAGTAAGGTTGGAGTATCAAGATATGCTGGCTTGCAATAAACTTTTTCTTAAAACAGTTCCCTGTCCTAGTTTTGCACCACTTGTCTTCCACTAGACTTTTACATTCTGTTTTATACTGCTTCTTCTCTGATAGCATTGCTTTCTGGGGGAAATAACAGATGTAGACTTTTCTTACTCTTGAAGTGTGTTTCCACAATTGTTTGTGACCTGAAAAACTCACTATGCAATCACTTGTTCCTGTCATCTTTGTGTGGTTTGGCATTCTTGAAAAAGTGCCCCCACATCAATTTATATGTTATTGACCCAAATATTAGGAAGAGAGGCTGTGTCTAACAGGATGTATCCAAGACAAAAGCACTCAGAGTTTACCTCACACTTTCCCTTTCCTAATTCATTTGACCACTTTGAGGTCAAAAGTATAATTATGTGCTGGAGCAAGAAACACTATACCTTTAAAGCACATTTTAAATGCATTCTTTAACTGAAAGACTTCTGAGCACTGTAGTTTGTTAAGAGTTGCTGGAAATTGTAACTCAGTTAGAGGTAAACTGCAATGCCATGCCTAGACAGTCCCAGTGCTTACATGAGGTCCCCAGCAGTCTTGAATCCAAGAGAATATATTTGAATACAAAATGCAGTAAATGTAGTGTCTCCACCCCCATTGTTCAGCCCAGACATTGAAGTCCAGCTCTGAGGGCCTTCTGGAAGTTCCTTCACTGTGAGAAGTGAGGTTACAGGGAACCAGGCTGAGGGCCTTCTCAGTAGTGATGCCCTCCCTTTGGAATGCCCTCCCATCAGATGTCAAGGAAATAAACAACTATCTGACTTTTAGAAGACATCTGAAGGCAGCCCTGTTTAGGGAAGGTTTTAATATTTGATGTTTTATCGTAATTTTTTATATTCTATTGGAAGCTGCCTAGAGTGGCTGGGGAATCCCAGCCAGATGGGTGGGGTCTAAATAAATAAAACAACAACAACAACAACTAGCCAAGTGGACAAGTTGCCATTTCATCCCAGTCTGAACCTCTGAAATTGTCATAGCCCTGGATCAGGTCTGCTGGAAGCAGAGTCCTCCAGAAAACTGCAGCTCCAAGGAAGAAATAAATCCATGCTCATGCCTATTCCATGTGTGTCCATGGGCACCAGAGCCAGCCTCTCCTGTTCTGAACCTTGACTCCAGGACTCAGCTTCAAGAGCACTATCCATGGTCCTGAAGAGTCATACCTTGGTCTTCCTCCACTGTGCTCACTTTTGCCTTGCTCTGATTCACCATCCTTCATGCCAGAACAAGGAACCACTGATTTCCTCTTGTTTGAGCCATTACCTCTCTTCTTTGGCATCCCTGTGGCTCATGGCAGGAATACTGATTCTCAGCTAATTTAAAAAATGGAGCTGTCAATTTCATATGAATACACCTTTGCCAAACTGATAGTGTGCATGAATCCTTATTCCATCTGCTTTGCATGTGATCATTCTCAGTTTTGTTTTAAGGGGCTAGATTACATTTTTTCCCTATGCATGCAAGAGAACCATCATGGCCAAGCTCCTCATAGTTTGATGCACCATGGAGGTTTGGAATGGTGCGCCAAATCTGATGGCTATGTACTATATCTGGGATCAGAGGCACAGTGCCTCTGAATACTAGCCACAGGGGAACATCTGTGGGAGAGAGTAATCAAAACTCATGGGTTTTCCATAGGCATCTCATTGGTTACTGTGGGAAACAGAGAAGCTAACTAGATAGGCACTTGTCTGATCCAGAAAGGCTTTCCTAACGTTCACTTTAGACATGCAAAACTCCATCCAAACATACTATCTGACTGGAGCAGTGGCGATGCATTACTTCAACATAGATCTGGTTCTGGGAAAGCATAATATAATCCTATTCATAACTAGTGAGGCTCTACCTTTCACCACTGAAAATCTCCTATTGACTCCACACGGACAAGGCTTCTGCTACAATTCCTGTTTTGGCCTCTTTTCTAGCCACATGAACTACTATTTCATCACTAATATGATTTTGCTCCCCAGCATTGGGGAAAATGGCATTTGACCTCTTAGTTTTTAAATCTTATTTTATAGATTCTTAAATTGCCTTAAATTTAATTATCTCCCCAAGGCGGTTGACAATAGTAAATCAATATGATGAAAGTACACCAAGACAGCATCATTAACATATTGAAACAACAGTAGTAATTAAACAAATCAGATAAGGCAATCAGACAAAAATAACAGGGGGAGATAAAAGCATCATTAAAATAGTGGCAGCAGACATCAATCAAAAACACAATACTATATACCATTCAAAAGTTGACTGGAATAAAGAGATCTTTACAGCCCTCTTAAGTGCCAAAAGGAGGTGCCAAAAATATTTCTCTGAGAGTGTCATTCCAGAGCTGTGGTAGTCCCTAACAGCTCTCAATCTATCACTGATTTTAAGTGGCATTAATGGAGAAGTTCTGCTGCCCTGGCAGTTATACCCAGCCTTTTGATTGGTCTGCTCCCCTTTTGCAGAGGAGCTGCTATAACTAATCAGAGGTTTTATCAGCTCTGGGTTGATTGCTTTTTCCTTTTTGCAAAAAAGGAAAACTGTATGTTCAAAGTGTATTCTTTGCAGGGGTACACCTCATGCTTGGAAGATTAATGAAGGATTCCTGGCCCACTGTTTATTAAAGACCCCTCTGTTCTACAGCATTTTAATTGTAAACCCACACTTTGACATCCTAACTAATGGTTCTTTCTAAATTAATAAAAGCGACATATTAACTTTAAATCCCAGATAAGGTAAAGAGATTTGCTGTTTTAATATCCCATCCATATCCTTTATCTATCTACGGGGGCTTTCAGGCCAGTCGTTTTAATAACATGCATGAATGAAGATGCTCTTTTTAAACTCAAATAGTGGCAAAGAGTTTTTCCTTTATATTAGCAGGCAATCAATTCCAATAGCTTTTTAATGCTTTCTTAAAGAATCAATTTTGAGGCAGAAGCTCTTCGGGGGACCCTCTTAAACTTCTTCACAGCCGGTCTCCTAATTTTCTATTACAATGCAATCTAAAGCAGCTACAAAAATAATGCAGATAATGTTTGCTGGGTAATGATTTCCAATTTCCCCATTCCATGTACCCTGTTATTAGGAGGATCATCTTGGCTGTGTAAATTAATTTTCAATTCACTTCAGGGGAACATTACAATGATTTATTTGGCACCGGTGTTGAGGAAAGTGTTGGGAGGATTTTCCAGCAATGTAAAACAAAAACAAAGGAAAAAAATCAAAATCAATTTGTTCTGATTATCACAGTGTTAAAAATGTAGAAGACAAAAGGTTCACAGGAACAAGTTAAGTTTGAAAATCTATGGCACAAGAACATCTGAAATGGCAGTGGTGGCCATTTTGAGATTGGAAGAATGAACACCTGAATAGTTTCTTTTGTGTGTGGAGATGTTAAAGTCATGGTACACTTGCAAGCTGGTTTGTTCTAGACAAATCTAATTTGTACCAATGGTCATGGCACATTAATTTTTAGTAACAGAGTAGTCATGCTTAGGTGTAATCCATTGCTCTTCACAATCCAATGAGGCAGCCTTCAAATCAAAAGCATGCCTTCCCTTGTTGTCAACTTTGGAATCTCTCATGGCTACAAAGAGGAAGCAAATGTGTGAATGAGGCTATGGATTGTGTAACTCTTCTCTTTGAGCAGCACAGCTATTGCCATGAAGTGACATGAAAGTGCTGGGCTTGTTTGCTACTTTTGACAAGGAACCTCCATTGTTCCACCTCCAATCACCATCTCCTTGCATCATCAAAGAAGAACCCCACTACTTACCAATGAGTCTGACCATGACTTTGTTCCTAGTGTGAAAATGCCCAAGATCAACAATGGTGAAAATAGCTGGAAGGAAGGAAGGCGAAAAGCAATGGGCAGGAAATAATATAAAGTTAGAATTGGTTTGAAATAGTACTTTATTTATCTGTTTCCAAATTTACAAGCGTACGCTGCTCGTTACTGGAGAACATTGGAATATGTCACTTCTCAGCAGAGTTGACCATAAAAATTAAAGCTGTAGTCAGGCATTCAGCTTGAAACCACATGGACAACAAGTGGAAATAGGCCCCACCCCCAATTTCCCAGCCCACCCTGGCTCTGCCCCATCCATTCCTGTTTAGCACAAAGATCTTAAGGGAGCCTCTATGTGCTTCCTGATTGCAAAGAGGCTTCTAAGCACATTCAGTGGGGGAAGGCTGAGGGTGGACTGGGCATGTCCTTTACATGTGGGGACATGGGAGTGGGGTGCACACAGTTTTTGCTTCATGCGTTCAGGATGAGTGCATGAATAGTGGTTTTGAAGCACACTTCTCTTGAAACACCATCAATGGCTGGGACTAAGCATATTTCCGATACGTATTCTGGAGTCACACCATGAGTCTGCAAGTATATTCCCCCCCACCCCACCCCTCGAATATTTCTTTGAAAAAATGTGGGGGATAGCAGCCCAATATTATAATCTCCAGTATGAAACACATTACATACACACCTGGCAAAAAAGATATGTATTCATGTTGCAATGGCTTCCTCTTTTCTGGGGTATGTGTGTGTTTTAGAACAGAACAGAAGAGTAACCAAACTGTAAAAAGGTAAACTGAATTCAAAAAATTTCTCTTTTCACACACCTGAGAATTAAGCCTGAATAAACTTTTGGGAGTTTTGCTCAATTTGTAATTCATCTGAGTTTAACAGGTGGGGCAAATGCCATTATCCTCAATGAGATAATTACACTTTGGTGACAAGTTGTGTTCTGAAAAATATTTCATTTGTTCAAGAGGAGTGGCCTTCTATTATTTCCTAGGATTCCAAACGGATGTGTGAAAGATGTTAGGGTTGCCATATGTCCAGAAGTTCCTGGACATAGCCGGTAATCGGCCCTCATAAACAGCATCCAGGTGGAAATCACTTAAATGTCCAGAGAACAATAACAAAAGTTCAAAAATGTTTGTGTCCAGATTTTCACTTTTTGAAATATGGCAATCCTAGAAATGTGCATTTTATCAGATGCTGGGGCAAAAGTCTTTCATGGCAAAAGATCACAGGGATAGCAGGACAAAGAAGTAATAGTAGCCTTTCTCCACAAGTCCACTTAGTCCACCAGAATCATGTGGAGAAATTTAGCATTGTGACTTAGGTCCACATCATACCAGATTATTTTTTTAAAAAATCAATTACACTTGGTAGGAACAAAGGCTATTTGCTCATTCATCAAACATCGAGCCCCACTCTCATCATATTCAGAATGTCAAGCATCAAGATTTATTTATTTATTTATTTATTTATTTATTAATTATTATACAGAATTTGTATACTGCTTAATCATAAACAACTCTGAGCAGTTTTATATCTCACAGGTATCATAGTGTTGTTTATGCAGGGCAAATAGGGAATGTTGTTTGAAGAAAAGGAATTTGGTTTACATGCAAAATATATAGGTCTATTTAAATGTTTAGAATATCCACTGTTACCTCAGAGTATAGAAAGTTTCAGCAGCATAAAGAATGGCCTTTCAGAAAGGTAAAGTGACCTTAGCAATGAGTCCCTTTCTCTAAACATCTTTATCTATTTGTACTAAAGTAAAGCATTTTGTTTCCTCCATCTCTCCATCCACCTCTTTTCTGTTCTCTTTCACATCAGCAAAACAAAGCAATGTTTTTTTTAAAAATGAGCCTTCATAACTTGACTGTGGAAACAGTCTTAAATATTATAACACCATTATGCTAAGTACAGTATACTCCGAACAGAAAAACTGCAGATTACGCCAAACTTCAGCATGCTTGGATATTAAAAGTTAGATCCCCCCCACTTCCTACACCCAAAAGCCATTAGCAAGGCTTTTGAAAGAGAAAAACCTATCAGGATTTCAAATAAGAGAAATGAAAAATACATTTATGAATACTTATCTCCCAGGTCCTCTCTGCATCTTAAGCAGAAAATGATATATACCGACTTCAGAAACACAATTACTACATTTAAACATCAGTGCTAAAGGAAAACACCTCTGATACTTTATTAACTTTGCTGCTAGTTTTATTCCAGTGCTGCTAGTTTTACAAAAGTGTGCTCAGATTGGAAAAAAAAAGCCCCTTCTTTCCCCTTTTTAAAGAAAGTAAACCATATACACATCCTTTACTGCTCTGAAATGCTTTGCTTTTCATACACAAATAGCACTGGAGATTGCATCATATTCTTATGCACCTGTATGGAGATGGGAGGAAATTATTCCAGCAAAGAAATTACCACAGGATATTAAGAAGGCAGAAAAATGCAAAGGTGTCATTTTTTAAAGTTGGGAGAAAGCGGGAAGGCACTCAGTTTCAATGGTAAGTAAATTTCGGTTTTTACTGATTAAAATATAATCAGATTCCAGGTGTGAGGACTGCTGACTGGTACACGGTGCCTGTAGCAAGCACAATTCACAGCAAAACCAACCAGTACTTCACTCCTGGAGAGCTGATGGAAACCCGCCCCCCTCCCCAAGAGCCCTTTAGATTAATAACATATTAAGCTGCTGTATGTTGTCAGGCAATTGATTCTTCCTCAGTGGTGAAGTGGTCAGATTTGAAGCTCATCGTAACAGCCTCCATAGTCACCCTCCTGGAGCCGAGCAGGATTGATCCATTACACAGCATATAAATGTTATGGGGAATGTAAGTTGAGCACTTAATGTGCCTAACAGCTGGCCACTGTGCACATCCGACAGGCAACTCTTTCCACTTCCCCCACCAGCCACACATCTCTTTAGTCCCCTGAGGGGATGAGACACACCTGTCATTACAGCCAGTGCCCACTCCGTTCCATCTTGCACATAAGATAAATGACACCCTAGCTTTGGACTCCCTTTTGAGTAAACATGCATTTTTAGCCAGTGTGGTACGGTTGTTAGACTAAGACCTGGGATACCAGGTTTCAAATCCCCACTTGACTGTGACGCTCACTGGGTGACCTTGAGCCAGTCACTGCCTCTCAGCATAACCTACCTTGCCAGGGCTGTTGAGGTATTAAGTAAGCAAGGGCATGTACACCACCTTGAAGTCCTTGGCAGAAAAGGTGGGATATCAATACATTAAACAAACAAACATACAATCCTAAACCCATTTAACTGGGAATAGCCCCATTTGAATAGCACTTACTTCTGAGCTGGCACATTTAGGACCCTTCTCTGCTAAAGCTCTCTCTTTCCTACCACCTCTGAGTGGACATGTCATCACTGTGCTGTAATCCTGCATGCACCATGTACATAAATCAGACAATAATTATTCACTATATGGGCACTGAGTTCAGTGGAACTTGCTTCTGAGTGGGTGTCCTGGCCTACCTGGCAGCAAGCCTGTATGCCAAGTCCAAAGGTCTGGAAATGCAGTTCAGGGTCAAGCCAAGTCTCCAAGTCTGGTGTCCAGTGGTCAGGATACAGCCCAGAGTCAAACCCAAAGCACAGTCCTGTAGAGGTCCAGGAGCATCCAAGCTGAGGTCCATCGACATGGGCAGCTGAGCAGACACATCTTCTCCTTTGTACGCTGCTGATTGCAGCATCTGGGCTTGATGAGTCATGTGACCCTCATCTGTTCCCAGCCTACCCAGTCGAGGAATCACACCCCTCCTCCCAGAGCTAGGGAGCCCCACCTGGAGCTACGCTGTGGGCCCTTGCCTGTCTCTTCCTCCTGGAGCTCCCTATGCCTCAGAGCCTGCAGTGTTTGTGGGGACAGGGGCCCCTCTGGGTCTGGTGATGGATCCTGCTGCTCTGCTTCCTGTGCACTGACCTCCATCCCTCGTCATCCCCCACTTCCTTCCTTCCCCATCCCCTGCTTGCCTTGGCATGTCCCAGTCCCAACTACACCCCTCAAAGGGTTCCTCTCTGTTGTTCTGCCAGTTCATGACATCGGGCGCACTTAGGATTCAGCTACTAGATGGAGCTTTTGTCTGCCCCTATGAAGCCCCAGGGAGGATGAGATGCATTTGCATCCTCTAGACCCAATACAAAAAACAAAAACAAAAACCAGTATAATTTGTATTATTTACATTATGACTTGCCATTGGAGATTTTTTAAAAAAACAAACAAACCATGAATTGGATTTGGTTTGTTATGTGAGAGCAGCACAATGAGAGAAAGTCTTTTTTAAAAAAACAGATACACACAGGACATTGAGATTTAAACAGCTGAGGAATGGTTACCCAGCAGGGGAAAGAAAAAATGTGAAGTACCTCTGATCTTTGATCTCTGAACTTTAGGATTGGATGTTGGCAGTTTAGAAGCACTGCATATATGCCTGTGCAAACCCCGTCTGTGGAACGCCATGGTTTAGCAGAGCAGCCAGGGACAACGCTGAATCCCCAGCTCCTGAAGGCCTCCTGCCTGTTACCATGGCCTGCCACTCCATCAAACCCTGATGCTCCCTGTCAGGGCTTCCAGGTGCTTTGAGTTGCGTTGCTCAGGGGAGATAGCTGTCCAGGCACCCAGCCATAATTTACACTCTTTATTGCTTCTTGGCGTATTTACAAGCAGTTAAAAAAAAGCGATCCGATCATCATGGAGCATTGTTCCGTCTGACGTCTTTCTTCTTGGGGTGGGGCCAGCACAACCACCTTCCCAGCCCCTTCCTCCTTCCCCTGTGACGAGAGGCACTAGCTCTCGGAAGTACCCCCTCCCTCTCAGAATCACTCCCCTCTGACCCCCCTTCTTCTTCTTCTTCCCTTTCCTCTGAAGACGAAAAGCTACTAATCAAAGGGGATTTCTCCCAGTAACCTCCCATCCTTTCCTCCCTCGCTGTCTGTAGTTCCCTGACACTCCCCAGCTCCCTTTAGATTTAGAAATACAAAGAATCCTGCCATTTACACAGCTCCATTAACGTGTGACCCCAAAATTTTGGATCCCCCCAACTGAGGTAGAGGTTTAGTGCTAGTTTTGTTCCAAGCTAATTTACACTGTTAGTGTGTAGTAGAAATCCTATCAAAGGAAAGAAAAGAAGTATCTAGCCCTCCACTTGAGACTTGCAGTCCTCACTATCACCTCATTCATTTGACAGAGCAAGGAGAATCCATCCATTACCCAGGTATTCTGCCAGGTGATACCATCCAGCCAGTTTGGGGGTGGGTGGGGGGAGAGATCCTGGGGCTGAGTTGACACAGACAAGAATCTTTCCCTAGGAATTTCTTGATCACTTACTTCACATTTCAGCAGCCCAAGTACAAAAGAAATAATCATGCACATGACAACATTATCTTCTACTATGAAGTAGTGTGTTTAATTTAAATAGAAGTTCAATTAGATTGTAATATTGTTATAAATATTCCTTTGTATTTATCAACTGCCAATAACTTAGGGTCATCTATTTAGAAGTAAAGGCACGCAATGAAGTTCTTCATCTGGATAACCTTTCAGACCTTGACACAGCTCATTCGCTTGCAGTCTTTGCTAGGAGGCTGATGAGAACCAGAGAAGGATTGGCACGCAGCATCTGAAGTTTTGAGCTCAGGCCTACACAGGATGGATTGGAGGGAAAGCTATTATATCCAGTCTATTGTCTTCCATCCCTTGAACAGAGAAAGACGGCAATTCTGTACAGATGCTTGCTTATTATCTGGGGAGCCAAGACAGCGAATTTTCAGATAGTTGATCTCTTTGAATCAAAAGATCAAGGCATACAGTACATCAAGCAACTAGGAGGAAATGGTGAGGCAAAATGTGAATTGCCAGTATAGTGAGGTGGAATCAGTACCAATATAGTACTGAACTTTTCAGGAAGGTCTTCCAAATGCTGGCCTGCATGGGATGCCAATAAAGAAAGCACCGCCAAACCTCCACCACCATCAGCATCCTGCCTTTTTATGCCTTATAAAAGGACTTCAAGACAGTATATTACTTTTTCCTTAGGTTATTTTTTAAGGGCAACCATGACTGATAAAAGCTCCAGCGGAAGACATTAAATGTCAACCCCAGAAGCCTTAGATGTCACCCTAAGCATGTGCAGAGTTTGCTTCACTCATTACAGCTTGCCTTCCCCCACATACTGAATTAGGAAGCAAGACTTCGAAGTCAAAGGGTGTGATTTCCTGCAGCCAGATCTGGCCCAGGGCCAAGCTAAATTGGGCATATTTAGAGAGGGGCTGGGTCATCGGATGAGTCAGGTACAGATCACTGCAAATTGTGTTGGATGGCCCAGAGGAATCTGAGGCTGTCAGGGCATCAGGCAGGAAGGAGAGCCAGGCAGTGTGGGAAAATTCGTGAAAAGGACCAGATCTAATCCAAGCGGTGGCTGCATTTTCCCAGCTGGTAAATGGGAGGTTCTGGTGCTGTGGGATGCTGGCTAAGAAATCTCTCTACACACTTTCAAATAAACCAATTGTTTCTTTTACAGTTTTGGGAAAAGAGAACATTCTCCCCAGACTCCTACAGTCCTCTCCTCTTATTATTATTTTTCTCTTTCCCCCAGAATCACCAGGCTACCATCTGTTTATTTTAAAGTCTCAACCATGGCTCCTAACTTTATCAAAATAATCTGGTTTACCACACACTTGCTCCTGTGACACATGAAGAGAAGGGAAGGCACTTATCAAAAAGCACTGCCTTGTCTTGGAAAAGTTAAAACCCATGCTAAAATGGCTGGTAAAAATTGCTTTGACCTTTACATTACTCTTTATTTGGGTTGGCTATTCATTCCCCTCCGCCCCATCGCCATTTACAGTCTCAGTTCTTTCTGTGCAATTCAGGAAATGGGTATGTGTTAAACATGGAAAATGTCAATTTCAGTTCCTCTAAGGGCATGTTAAGCAGTCAAATGCTGGTACTTTATTATCATAGCAAAGGTGAAAGCAAGCATTGGAAATAACCCATCATTAGTATACTCTTGACAGAGTGGATTGAGTTTTATGAAAGGATATTAAGTTAAAAGTTCTGAAGTACTGAAAGACACAAGAGCCAATCTGAAACCACCCAAGTTCATAAAAATAGACACATATGGGTTTTTACAGAGAATGGAATTGATCCAGCCAAAATTTCAAGATGCATTGGTCTGAATGGGGTGGTATTAAGCATTTGCTTAACAGCCCCATTGAAATTAATGGGGCTTAAAGGCTTTGGCTGAATAATGCCCATTAACAGATCTTATACTATCATTGTCATGTTTAGCTAAGCATTTTAATGTGCTTTTTAAGGCATTAACATGTCCCCATTTTCAGTGGTTTTGGAAATGCTTGGTGGATATGTGCTACAGTGCCCTCTTGTGGATACAGCCATCGTATATGAATCAGGGAGACCCACATTCAAATCTCACCACTACCATTGTTACATGGTGGCCTTTCTGGCATGTCAATATATTTCCCCCATCACTGTCCCATCTCTAAGTTGGCAAAAAACCACACCCCTCCATTCTTTTTCTCACAAGGCTGTTGTGGAAGTTAATACAATGAATATGTTAAGGAGTGAAATGATTCAGTACTACTACTGGCTCTAATCATTCTATACTCATGCCATATAGCTAAAACCAATGCGTAAGAGAGAAGTAACAGAACACTTTAGATAACTCAGAGATGTGCAGAGATAGAGTGGGAGGGGGGGGATCTGAAAATACAAGTTAGGCAAGGTCACTTTTAAATGAAAACTGAGGCTCATTTCCCCCCCCCCCATCCCTTTGTGGTAGGAGGCAGTCCTTCAAGTATCCTGGCCCTGTGCTTCCTAAAGCTTTCAAAGCCATAACCAGCCCTTTGAATTGCGGCCAGAAACAAATCAGAAGGCAGCGGAGAAACATTTACCCCACCAGTCAGTGAACTAAATAGTATATAAAGGGAAGAGACAACACAGAGGCCTACGCTTGCTGAAGGAGATAGCCAAAATTCTAAAAGAGTCTCATGGAAACCATGGTGACAGGATAGCCTAGTGTGGTTTGCCTCCGAGCAAAGCTCATGAAATGCAGCTTTAAGTGATTAACTGATCAATTAATTGCACTAAGAAGCTCACTCAGTTACAGAATGTTAATTGTGCATTTGTTGAGCAGAGTTGCTTTCTCCTCTCTCACTTCATGCAGTAAAATTTATTTACCTCATCTGTTTCACACTCACAGGAAGTTCAGGGGACACTAATGTGAACTCAGAGCACTAGGTAAACAACAGTTCAAATGTGGAAGGAGCCTGGGGGAACACTCCAAGTTCATAACTTCTTTTGGGGGGTGGGGAGAAACCAGTGCTGACGTCAACAAACTTCACAGGACTCCCTGGCTCACTGGCCCAGAAGTGGCCATTTACTTGTCTGTCGTTTGCCATGCCAAGGCTTGTGTCTGCCCCACCCCACCATTCAAAAGGAGGGGGAAAGGGGCCTGAAGCTTGTTGGGTCAACATCTTGGCTTGTGCATAGCCATGCATTTCCCTTCCAGTGCCTTTAACCATTGCCAATGTATCACTGAATAATTGGGCAGAAACAGAAATCCAAGTTTGACTTAGGGCCAGGACACCCCCTTCCCCTCTCCTGCACCCCATAAACTTGTTCTGGGGTGTTTCCCAACCCCCAAAAGTAGATTTAGGGGACATGGGGGCAGAGAAGGGTGGAAGTCTAGTTGCACGAGCAGACCTTATTCCCTGCATGCAACAACTTAGTTCAATCTTACCCTAGGTCTCAGGGTCAGGTCTTTTCTGCAATATGGGGCAAATAACACTGACCTACCTGACAGGATTATTTGAATACTAGTGTAGTGTATGGCAGGGGTGAAGAATTTCAGGCTCAAGGGGTCAAATGAAGCCCTCTATGCCTCTCTACCTTATTCTTGGGACTCTCCCCATTTTACCCCCCTCCCTTCCCTGGCCACACCCTTCTTAAGTGATGTTGCCTGGCTGGAATCATAGAATTGTAGAGTTGGAAGCGACCCGAAGGATCATTTAGTCCAATTTCTTGCAACGCAGGAATATGCTGCTGTCTCATAAGGGTGGCTGGGGATCCATATGGGTGGGGTAAAAATAATAAAATTATTGTTAATATTTCTACTACTAGTACTACTACTATTAGGACTAAACCTGCAACCTTGGAGTTACCAGTGCCCTCAAACTCTGAAACTAATTTGAGGATGGAGAAGGTGTGTGGATAAGGTAGCCTACTGCGCAAAGGTAAAAGTGTTGTTGTTTATATATATTTATACCTCACCTTTTTCTGTGACAGGGACCAAAGGTAGCTTATGGATAAAGTAAGAACAGCTAAATTCATGGGGGGGGGGGAGGGAGAAATAATTAAAAACTAATCAGACATTAATAGGATGATAACTCTCTCACAAATATAGTGGTACCTCAGGTTAAGTACTTAATTCGTTCCGGAGGTCCATTCTTAACCTGAAACTGTTCTTAACCTGAAGCACCACTTTAGCTAATGGGGCCTCCTGCTGCTGCCGTGCCGCCGGAGCACAATTTCTGTTCTCATCCTGAAGCAAAGTTCTTAACCTGAAGCACTATTTCTGGGTTAGCAGAGTCTGTAACCTGAAGCATATGTAACCTGAAGCGTATGTAACCCAAGGTACCACTGTAGATGATAGATAGATAGATAGATGATAGATATAGATAGATAGATAGATAGATAGACAGACAGATATAGATCGATGATAGATTATTACCATAAAACAGTGCGGCACCATCCCTTTCATTAAAAGCAGTCAGTTCCCAAAAGCCTATTCAATAAGAAGGTCTTAACCTGCCAGCAGGACAACAAAGAGGGAGCCAGTCTAGCTTCTGTAGGGAAGGAGTTCCAAAGTTTGGGAGCAGCCACCAAGAAGGCCCTCTCCCATGTCCCTGAATTCCTTGCTCCATCCACTTTTGCCTCTGACCCCGCCCACCACTGACAGAAAGGACTGTGAACTCTGTGAACTACATTGAATATTCTCTAAAGAACTATACAAATGCAAACTACTAATGCCTGTTTTGTTTCCCCCTCTCCAGTTCTTACAAGAGCAGGCACAGATAGAAGAAATTGCAGGAATAGGTAAGAGCCTTACAGGAAGCTCATCTGATATAGTGTGCGAGAAGATCCTTCTTTTAAATCTGTAGCTGAGGTGCAAATGGGTCAATGGCAGAAATCAGTGGGCAGAGGCCTTCAGATCTCAAAATCAGCAGATGAAATGGACAAGCTATTGTTTCCTTAACAACATTCCTGATCTTTTCAGAAAGGATTTTGTGCCGCAAACTGTACGCTTCAGATTTCTCAACTAAAATAATAAGAGACCTAGTTCTGTCTATTTTCCATGAAAAAGCAATTAGTTTTAATCCAAACTCACCTCCGAGCAACAAAGCAAGCCTGCAAAGACGAGAACAGTTAATTAAGGTGTCGAAAATGATAGGCCCAGAGATATTACAACCCTCAATATACACACGGTACCCATGTTTACTTATGTACAATTAAAATCTATCTCTGCCCCTCTGAGAAATTCTTTGCCTCAGGAGGCTACTTGAAGGGATTAGGAAAAGGTGAGCATGAATTCAAGTTTAATGGATCCAAAGGTATAATTTCAATTTTAGAACGGTATAGCAGATTCATTAAAAAAGATATGGAAGGGTAATAACTTTAATAGTATCAATGGGAGAAATACAGAAATTTTCCAGGTGGAAATTAATACATGTACAGTGCATCTGAAGGCAGGTTTAGATAGAGGTAACTCCCACTGTAGTCAGTGGGGCTTAGTCCTTGATGTGGGTATATAGGACTGCAGCTCTAACCCTCCAAGTGTCCTTAATTTCCAGGGATGTCCCTGATTTAGAGAAGCCGTCCTGGTTTCTGATTTGAACCCGGAATGTCCCACTTTTCCTTAGAATGTCCCTATTTTCAGTGGAGAAATGTGGAGCCATCTGAAGGCAATCCTGTATAGGGAAGTTTTTTTAAAAAATCTTTATTGTTTTATTATGTTTTTCTATACGTTGGAAGCTGCCCAGAGTGGCTGGGGCAACCCAGTAAGATGCGTGGGGTATAAATAGTCAAATTATCATTATGGAATGGGACATCCCTATTTTGATCGGAGAATGTTGGAGGGTATGTAACAACTAACTTAATTGGAGCTGTCAATAGAAAACATAGGAAGCTGCCTTGTTCCAGGTCAGATGGTTTGTATGTGTATCCCATTATTGTCTATCCTGAAGGGAAGCACGGTGAGTCATCAGTTCTGCTGAATAGCACAGTGAATCGTCAGTTGCGTGGCAAGGTCCCAAACCCTCCCGAGATGTTAAGGAATAAAGACACATGCAGGAAGCACAAGGGGGTGAGTCCTCGACTGCGGGCAATTTAAATAGCCCAAGCCACACCCCCGGACCGACTGCATTGGTTGGTCCAAAGGATGATGTGGCTGAGGACTCCAATGGCGCCGGGGCTATCCCACCCCATGCGTGTGGGTCAGCCTTGTGCCTAGTCCACAACATCATCTCCCTGGGAATAGGAAATGGCTTTCCGTTGCTAGCCCCAATGGCAGCCTCATTTCCTGTCACAGAGTTTCCTGAGTTTCATACAGAAGCGAGCGTTTAATGTGTGAAATAGGAGTTGGAATCTAGCATGGTGATCGGTCGGTTTTGTTGTTACCACCTCCGATGGCGGCTTCCTTTCCTTTCCCGGTGTAATGCATGTTCTTTGTACTTTTGTCCATTTCCTGTAATTATTTCCCCCGATTTGAACTATAAAATGGTGATTTCCTTGAGTCAAAATGAGAGTACCTATAAACATTTTTTTAGGGGAAAAAAGCACTTGTTACATGTGCTGCTTAATATCATTCTACACTTGTGAGAAACCAAACATTTAGTGTGCAGCACCTATACTTTGGAACTCCCTGCCTGTTGATACCAGGCAGGTGTCTTTGCTTTACTTTTTTTGAAGCACGTTGAAAACATTTTTGTTTAGGCGTATCCAGATACGAAGAACCTGTAATGTATTTTTTTAAAACCTGGCTTTGACTTATTGTAGATTTTAATTGTTTGGATGTTTTAAGTACTGGTTTTTAACTTTTTTTTTTTACTGATAATGTTATTGTTGCATTTTTTTTGTAAACCGCTTTGAGGTTTTTCGCCCTATAGGACGCACTTGCCCATAGGACGCACCTAGGTTTTTTGGGGGGAAATAAAGGGGGGGAATTATTCCCCCCCCCCGGCGCAGGGCTGGGGCAGGGGATGCCCGAGCTTCCCCCAACCCCAGCCCCCAGAACAGGCTGCTATCCGCAAGCCTAGGGAGCCTGGTGGGAAGTCGCGGCGGTCTCCCCAGGCTTGCGGATATCTGTCCCCTGAGCTTGTGGGGCTGCCAGCCTCCAAACCAGGTCAGGGAACAGCGGGATGGCGGCGGTCCGCCTCCCCGCTGTCCCCCAAGCTTGTGGGGCTGGCGGTGGGGAGAAGCAAGCTTCTCCCCACCGCCAGGCTCCAAACCAGGTTGGGGAATAGCGGGATAGCGGCGCTCCGCCTCCCCACTGTCCCCCGAGCTTGTGGGGCTGCCCAATATCTGCCCGAAGCCCGGAGCGCACTCCGGAGCATGCCCTGTACTTCGGGCTGCAGGCTGCCGCCCGTAAGCCTTGCGAGCCCAGCGGGAACTCCTGCCGGGCTCGCAAGGCTTGCGGATGGTTTCCTGAAGCCTGGAGAGCGAGAGGGGTCGGTGCGCACTGACCCCTCTCGCTCTCCAGGCTTCAGCGAAAGCCTAAATTCACCCCATAGGACGCACACACATTTCCCCTTCATTTTTGGAGGGGAAAAAGTGTGTCTTATAGGGCGAAAAATACGGTAGCTAGAGACAAAGGAAAAGGAGGGCTACCATCAAAATGTTTCTTTCTTTTTCTTTTTAAAAAGAGAAATCAAAACCAAAACTCAGGAAAATGGATATATTTGTGGCATGCATTGTGCCCAACCTGTTTTAACTACCGTATTTCCCCCCCTATAAGGCACACCGGCCCATAGGACACACCTAGTTTCCAGGGGGGGGGAAATCAAGAAAAAAAATATGATTTCCCTCCTGCAGCTCTGGGAGCAGCAGACAGGCTGCGACTCCTGTGGGCTTTTCGACCAGGAGGGAGAAGGGACTGAAACGGCCAGTCAGTCCCTTCTCCCTCCCTGAGGAAAAGCCCCCAAGAGCGGCCCGCTCTTTAAAGGCTGCGCGGCTCCTACGGGCTTTTCTACGAGGTAGGGGAATTCCCCCACCTCCTAGAAAAGCCAGCAGAAGCCGCGCAGCCTTTAAAGAGCGCACAGCTTCTGGGTGCTTTTGCGGGAGGTGGGGGAATTCCCCCATCTCCCGCAAAAGCCCACAGGAGGGAGAAGGGACTGACTCAGCCAGTCAGTACTTTCTCCCTCCTTGGGGAAAACCCCCCAAGAGCGGCACACTCTTTAAAGGCTGCGCGGCTCTTGCGGGCTTTTCTTCGAGGTGGGGGAATTCCCCCACCTCATAGAAAAGCCCGCAGAAGCCGCACAGCCTTTAAAGAGTGTGCGGCTCCTGTGGGCTTTTTGACCCAGCTTGTGGGGCTGGTGATGGGGGGAAGCTCTGCTTTACCCCCAACGCCAGCCTCAAAGCGGTGTCGGGGAGCAGCGCGAAGGCATTGCGCGCCTTCCCACTGCCCCCCGATCCTTTGGGGCTGGCAATGGGGGGAAGCGCTGCTTTCCCCCACTGCCAGCCTCAAAGAGCAGACTCTCCTGGCTTCAGCGAAAGCAACGCGAAGCCTCCGGAGCAGGCTTCGGAGGCTTCGCGTTGCTATCGCTGAAGCCAAGGAGCCTGCATTCACCCCATAGGACGCACACACATTTCCCCTTCATTTTTGGAGGGGAAAAAGTGCGTCCTATAGGGCGAAAAATACGGTACTTGTCTGTATCAGGGACAAGGAAATTTTACAGAATGGTTATTCCATTGTCTAACAGTACCAACTCTCACAAAGCATGTTGTAAAATAACTGCAGCTGCTGTAGAGTTGCCAACTGACTAGGCGGGGAAAGCCTAGGCGGGGAAACCCCGACTAGGCGGGGAAAGCCTGTTATTGCCTTTAAGAGATGTTTGAGGAATAGAAATCAACACATGAAACTTCTCAACACATGGTTCCCCAATCAATTTGAAACCATACTGGACCCTACTTAGGCTTGCAAATGTGCTAGCCATTTTATTAACATGGTCACAGCGTTCCCAGCTATGGTGAGTTGTGCTATATTTCTATTTAAAATATAGGACTTATTTCTAATTGTGCATCTTTGCATTTAATTTAACATATGTAATTTTTATTCAAACCTTCCTTCCCTCTCCTTTGTATTGACCCATTTCCTCATTGGGGGTGATGTGTTAGTGACCACCATTTCATTTTTAAAACAAAAAACCACACACCCCAATAGAATTATAGACTGTGTAATTATGAGATAGAAATGCCATCAATAAATTGAAAAGGTACATTGTGGCCCCGAGTGTGTGATTACAAACTAATTAGTGCCCCATGTAATAATTTAAGACTTATACTGTTGACCTAGAAATGTTTGCTACAAAGATGATATACCAGCTTTTTCTGGTTAGAGGACTAATCTCTGTAAGTAAGTGTAGAGATTATTGCCTATTTTCTGAGTAATCCTGATGATTTATTCATGCCTTGCTGGACTAGTGTCATGTTAATTCTGTTTCCCCTTGTATAAAACAAAGAACATCTAAAATAAAAAATGTGTGCTTTTTAAAAGTACCAAATGAGTTTACAGAAATAAGGAATTGCTGTCCAGTGGTAGTTATTTCTAGCTTCAGATAGAATTACTGTGTTAATGTGTTTTACATCCATATTATAATATACAGCAAACATTAACAAATGTAATATAGTAAAAATACTATGAAATACTTTGAAAAATGTAACATCCGGGGGGCAGAATCACAGATTGTTGAATACACCAAGGAGTTGAATATTTGAATCTATTGAATATTATTCTGAAAGCAAGTTTTAAAAAATACTGCCTTATTTTTTACTGAAATAATCTGATATAAAACCAAATAACTCTTTGCTGTAGGCAACAAATTACTTAGGGTGGCCATTTTGTACATATATAATTACAAAAATGATATTTACTTTAAAGTAAATGTGCTTAAAGATAAAATAAGGAGAAAGTGGTCTTCAGAACATGTAATTAACGCAGACCGTCATATAGAATGCCATAATGACCAAATAAATTATTTACTTAGGCTGCAGTTTTTTGCACACTTGCCTAATTGAAAACAACTCTGACCACAGTGGGCTCCCCTAGACATCCTGTTCATTCAGCATTCATCCTGGTTTAGGTAAAGGTAAAGGGACCCCTGACCATTAGGTCCAGTCGTGCTTTATTGGCCGAGGGAGCCGGCATACAGCTTCCGGGTCATTTGGCCAGCATGACTAAGCCTCTTCTGGCGAACCAGAGCAGCGCACGGAAACGCAGTTTACCTTCCCGCTATTTATCTACTTGCACTCTGACATGCTTTCGAACTGCTAGGTTGGCAGGAGCTGGGACCAAGCAATGGGAGCTCACCCCGTCGTGGGGATTTGAACCACCGACCTTCTGATCAGCAAGTCCTAGGCTCTGTGGTTTAACCCACAGTGCCATCCGCATCCCTGGTTCACTTGTATTTTATTTAACATTTGTTCTGATTTGCTAACAGGGTGTTAATGCATCCTACTGGCCACTCATTTATCCCACACTGTTCAATACATTTCCCCATCACATTCCAAACCACTAATAAGAGTGAGAGAGAAAATGAATTTATTGCACTGAGGTGATAGTGCTTTGAACCATTCCAGTTGTGTGAACCTGAAGTTCCAGTAGGCACTTGAATGCCTTCTGCAAAATACTGACAGTCTGGAGGAATCTAGTATTACTGCCAGCTTCTAAGTAAGTCAACACAGGACTGCGCAGCTTAGCTAGTAACTTATCTGTGAGTTAGACCTCAATGAGATTTCCATTCTTTGGATCCATTTTTCATGAATGGGTGGGAAGGTGGAATGACTCATTAAGTCATGAATAATCAGTGTTACCAAGCAAGCTGGTTCTTCCCTACCCCACCCTGATGCAACAAAAGAGGGATACACAAAAGTTATGGAAGCCCAAGTAAACATGAAATTGCTTTTTTAGAAAAACCTTTATTGAAAGTTCAAAAAGTACATACTGTAACGATATGTCTCACATGGTGAGATGCAAACAAAAAAGAGAAAAAGGAAAAAGAGAAACAGAACCCAAGCAGAAGGGAAAACAAAGGGAGGAGAGGAGAAAACCCAAAACTATATTTTACGAGGTTGTTATTGTACTTCACCAGATCTTAACCTATTACAGTATTTGTAAGAATGGATTTCAAATATCATTGAATTTGTCCGTGGCAAGTCTGTGTTTATATGCAAGTTGTTCATATGTTGTGAGTTTATATAAGTCTTCAATCCAATCGTAGAAGGGAGACACATTTTTATTTTTCCAATTCATCAGTATCAGTCTTTTTGCTGTGGTAAGGGCATGGAGACTCCACTCATATTGTCCTTTTGTAAGGTTCCATGTGCTGGGTATATAATTCAAGAGGCTATTTTGCTCTGTAAATGTAAGTTCTGTTGATGGTTTCAGTTACCTTCTGCCAAAAATCTTTCAAGTAAACATGAAGTGAAGGGAACAATTTAACTGATTCAACAGATCAGCTGGTTCAGAAGCAGCAAAAATGGATTAACAATTTATTCACGCAGTCTTGTAACACACACTTGGAAATAAGCCTCATTTAACTCGATGATACTTTTTTTCTGAATAAACATGCATGGGGTGATGTTGTCAGTTACAGGGGATATGTTATCAAAATCACCTTTGAAACCAAGCCAGGTCACAGCTTTCTAGAGTGGTAGAGAAAAATGAAAGTGTCAATAAACTGAAAGATGGAGGTCAGGGAATGAACCACGTGAGAGATACTTATTTCACTGGGAAGGCAAGTTTGCAGCAACTAGAGGTGGGCAACGCATCTGGTATAAGAAGTGTGCACATTACATTGCATAGTTGTCCATTAAAAACACAATTGGCAATGGAAAGTCTTGCCAATTCTGACCTTGCTCTTGAGCTCAATTATGCAAGATAGTGACAATTATTTTAGAAATATGTAACCCCCGTTTTATTGACTTCAGAGCTTGTCTTGTCTCTCCTTCCCTTCCTTAGTAGTTCATTTTTGTTATCTAGGGCCTGATTATGATTTTTGCATTCACAGCCCTGGGGCTGCTTCAGCTCCTTTAATTTGTATGTGCTTTAGATTTGTCCAGAGTGGCTCACACAACCCAGGAACAGCAGTACATATCAGAGCACCATACAATATGTCATTTCAAAATATAGTACAGCATGCCCAATAAACAATGCATTTTGACTGTGTTAACATTATAGCATTTTCATTTTGTTTCAAAATAGGCAGCATTGACAATTAAAAGCAAGCTATTGATTGATATTCTTCATCAATTATTAAAATACACTAGCCACAGGCAGAAACAACAAAAACTTTCCCGTATAGTTAGGTATTAATAAATGATATAATCAACATCCAGGTCTTCAAAAGTGCAGGAAAGAGCAGCTAGAAAGAGCTGCAAAGGTCAGTACAAAAAGTGGTGAGTGCAGAGGTCTCAAACAAGGAAAGCAGTAGGTTTCCAAAGTTTCAGTCAGTCAGTCTATTGCTTCAGCCATAGGCCAGAACAGAAAACAATGTGATAACAATAATTATAGAAAAAGACAGAAAGTATTCACAATAACTGGTTCCCTCTCAAGTTTCCCCCCAGCCTTTTCATGACAAAATCCAGCTTTTTCACGACAAGTATGGGCTTTATTTTATTTTGTGGCACAAATGTAGCCTTAGCTCTAGGCCTTGGCAACTAGAGGTTTTTGAATTGCCATGACAATGACATCTCTATGGTTTGAAAGTCTTTCGCAGATTGAAAAACTCCAAGCATTGTTTTTTCCAGATCAGTGTTTAGCTGTTCACCTAGAATAGAGATCTGCCTCTGTTAAGGACCACTTTGCCTTTGTTTGTGTTTTCTGTTCCTTTCACTTAATTGAACTGTTTCCTCCGGCAAGTACGTCCTTCCTTTTGAAAAGGAAAAGGAAAATCAAAAGTCGAAAGCATGCTCTGCCTCAGAACTTGCTATTGCCCAAATGTTACAGTTGTGAACTAACTAACTGTTCAGAGTAAAACATAACCATGCATTGGTTATTTTGTTAATACACACAAGTAACTTCTGACTTTCGTCTGGGAACTCCACTGCTGCTGTAGGATATAATGTTGAAATGAACTGCCAGGGATGTACAGTTAACTGTTAAATCTCCAAAGCAAATGATCTTTAATCCCAGATATTCAACAATTGACAGTAGACATGCATGTGGATGGTGTCTGCCCTGCAGAAAGTTACTTAAATTGTGGCACTTCTTACCTGTTTTGTTAGGCCAAACTAGGCAAAATATGGCACAAGTAGCTCCATATCTTGTGTCCCCCCCCCAAGTAATTACAGGGGCAGGGTAGCCCAGTTCTCACTGTGAAGGCACCATGAGGCACAGGGGGCTTTTCGCTTTCCCACTGGAATCAGAATGGAGAGCATAGGCGCGTAAGAAGATCCCTGCTGGATCTATGCCAGCAACCTTTTTTCAGATGCCAATGGGAAGCCTGCAAGCCGGACCAGCAACAGCACTCTTCCTCCTTGTTAAGTGACTTCCAATAGCCAGTATGCAGAAGTATACTGCCTCCAGGGGTGGAGGCACAGAACAAAGCCACCATGTCTAGTAACCACTGATAGTCTTGCCCTTTATGAAACTGTCTAACCCTCTTTTAAAGCCATCCATTGGTGACCACCTTGTGAGAGATAATTCCATTGTCCAGCTATGTGGGAGATTATCTGTTGGCTGCATGGCTAGGAATCAATGGGGACTTTTCACCTTACGGCTCCTAACCCCCAGGGGATGGCATGTGATCTGTATTCTGATCTCAGTGGAGCAAAGAAGCTTCGCTTTCCCTCACTGCGCCTTCACAGTAAGACTAAATTTCATCTGCCCCTGCAGCTGAAAAAGAGCAAGGTAAGTTATAGGCACATAGTTTGGGCCATAGTGTTTTTAGAGAGACTGTGATTCAGGGAGAGGATGTGTAGCTTAAGGGCAGTTCTGAGGGCCTGAGAGAGGCCTACATTGTCCTCCCCAAGACCGAAGTTTCCAGCCCCTGACTGACATCCTTCTGTGGCATCTCTCTTGCTGTTCCCCAGGATCCTCCAATTCTCCAGATAAGTTTTTTTGGGGAGGAGGATGAAAGTTGAAGGGAGAGCTGGCTAAAATCACCTCTCCTCCTATTTGTGAGTGAAAAGTTGCATAAGTGGATCCAAACCATTACAAAATGTTTACTACAAACATCCTGCAACTCTCAGGACTTTAAGCAGTCATGAAGGGATCAGACATAGCTGTGGATGGCCTCACTTCTTCAGACACCTTATCAGCATCCATGGGCAGCAATAACAGAATTTTAACTTGTGACTGGACAATGCTAAAGACATGTCCAGTACAGGCACCAGATTCAATGTAGCAACTAGAGCAGGGCAAATAGAAGCCACTTTTTCTGATAGGATCAGATGGGCCTGAAGTATCTCCCCAAAGCTGAGAATTTCTTAATTTTTTAATTTGCATAAAAACTAGTGGTATTTGAACATATGCAAAACATCCCATGAAGCACAGCCCAAATGAGTTCAGTTGAAAGTGGTAGTTTGTGGATGCACACAAAAAACCCGGAAGTTGTGTGACTTGCATGTGCATTAACACACTGGGTGTGTAGAAAGCTCAGTTAACCAAAGCCATAGCTTCTGATATGTTTAGGGATTTACATATGGAACTTAAACTGTAGAGGGGAAGCAAGAATAACTTTAAAATATGCAGAGTCTGGAGAAAATGAAAGACAAAGTGCGAGATTGGTTACATTACGCTCAGATTAAAGAAGTTTTTAAAAATGATAAGAAACTAGGGTTCCAGGTGGAGAAATCGAAACTAGAAACAGAATTGTTAGAACCAAAGATTAAGGTACTTTCAAGGATGTATAACTTGCTGTTGAAATGGAATACACAAGACGAAACGGTTAAATCGGCTATGATAAGGTGGGCACAGGACATTGGGCACAATATCATGTTTGAGGACTGGGAGAGGTTGTGGAGTAATGGATTGAAATTTACTGCATGTAACGCCCTGAAAGAAAATGTAATGAAAATGATTTATAGATGGTATATGACCCCAGTCAAACTTGCTAAAATTTACCACCTGTCTGATAATAAGTGTTGGAAATGCAAAGAGTGCGAGGGAACGTTCTTCCACCTCTGGTGGACTTGCCCTAAAGTGAAGGCGTTCTGGGAAATGATTTATAATGAACTGAAAAAGGTATTTAAATATACCTTCACTAAGAAACCAGAGGCTTTCCTTTTGGGTATTGTCGGCCAAGGGGTGGCAAAGAAGGACCAGATATTTTTTATGTATGCAACAACAGCAGCAAGGATACTTCTCGCAAAACATTGGAAAACTCAAGATCTACCCACACTGGAAGAATGGCAGATACAACTGATAGACTACATGGAACTGGCTGAAATGACCGGCAGAATCCGTGACCTGGGAGAAGAGAGGATTGAGGAGGACTGGAAGAAATTTAAGAACTATTTACAAAAGTATTGTAACTTGAGTGAATGCTAAATAAGATGCTAGATCAAAATAACTGAGCACCACTAAATTTAGAAGTTTTTAAGAAAATAAGTAAGACTGTGAAATTTAGCTCCTTTTGAGAATTATATGATTATGAAATATAGAAGGGATATAAGAATTTAAATAAGATGATAAATTGCTGACAAAATGTTTCAACGATGAAAATGGGAACGGGAGATGTGAGGAAGTCCAAAGAAAATGTGAAAATATGTTAAGATCAATGTTACATTGTTTATCATGTTTATTTTTATTGTAAAATTTAATAAATTGCTTTAAAAAAAAAAAAAGAATAACTTTAAAATAACCATGATAAGTGAGCATAGTGTATATTGAAGTAGCTCCTTCTTCATTGCCTCTGCCAATGAGGCATAAAGGTAGAAGCAGAACCGAAAATGTCAGCCTCCGCAGATATTTCTTATGGCACAAGGTCATGACTTACATGAAATTACAGTCAGCATTATCCTCATGATAATAGCTATTTTTCTTTTTCCCCTTCACCCCTTCCTGCTTGCTGTACAATATCGCTCCAAGGACCACAGCATAAAGTATGGTGCAAGAAATAAATCAAGCTCTTTGAACCACCATTGAAGTCAATTATATGGCCTCAGAATAATGAACTTTAGCTTCAGAACCAGGTTTTGCTGTGACATTGTGGGAAGGCACAGGTGATAGGCTCCTTTTCCCTTTGAAATCTAGAAGAGGAGTACCATGGATGAAGTATTTGTCCCCTCCCCCTGAAAAAAAGTGGTTAAATATATCAATATTCCTGTGAACAGAGGCAGTGCTCCTAGATTTCCAGAATGCAGAGGAAGTGCATTATAAGAAAAATATGCAGTCTGTCATACTCACATTTGTCAGAGATTTAACCTTACTGTATTTGAATACCATTGAGACTCCGCCAGATGTTGCCTGTTCAGTCTGTGCTTTGAGGTAGATGGGAAAAGGAAAGAGGGCGAGCTAAGAACATATGGAAGACTGTGTATTCCTAATAGAATGCAAAACTGTGGAATTAATCAGGACTACGTGGAATGGTTAGAAAATGCAGGGCAAGGAGACAATGGGCAACGTTGCTGGATGAGAAGATCAAAAGCTGCAGAAAGGACCTAGAACTCACGTTAGCCTTTGGGGGGAGGATGTCATTGTGTTTTATTTATTTTAATTTTTCTTTATTAATTAAATTTCTATACTTCTCTACTTCATCTGAAGATCACATGTTTTGTGATGTGGTGGTTATTGTTACTCACGTCACCAGTGTTTGATGTTAATGAAAACGTGTCTCTCTCACTAATTACAACTTCGGATCGTGTTGTGGCAGGTGTACAATGTGGCTTGCCAAAGTGCTGACAGATCTGAGGTGCAAAATAGTCAGTGACAAGGGTGTGAACTTGAATAAAATATTGGGGGGGGGGGGGACAGGCAAGCCCTGCCCCGCATAATCAATCACATGATGCGGTGAACACACACCATATCAACTTGGGGAGTGGGGGTGGGCTCCAGTATTTTATTTGGGACCCCTCGGCCCCTAGGAGTTGGCTCTTATGGTCAGTGAGCAGATCAAATTTACAGCTGTGCCACATATCTCTATTTCTTTATTAACTTTGGAAGAAGTTTCATTAATGTGGCTAGAAGAAAAACGTTGAGCTTGCAGCTGATTCACACTGATTCTGTGTTTCACGGGTTTTCGAGCGAATTTTTATTCACTAGGCCGCTGTTTCTCTGTGCCTTCATCCTTCTTCCCCGGAGCTCTTGGACACTTTTCATGATTTAATCCAATTAGCCAGGGCTACCCATGTGATTTTTTCTCCTTTAATGGTCGTGAATGATGATGTTATATATTAGTCTTTCATTATGACATTGGGGTCAAAATAACATAATTCACTCTAAGATGAATGAACTCTTGGAAATGTAGAGAGAAGTTTAGTCTCCAAATTCAAACAAATACAGAGTGGAGCTTACCAGGATCTTTTTTTAAAAAATGCACACACAAAAGGTCTGCAAAACTGAAGTTGAATACTTCAAAAACCAATGACATGTTTTAAAGAAATGTGCTTTAAGGCATCTGAAATTAGTTTTCCTAGTTATATATATTTATTTTTAAAATGCTCTGAGGCATTTTTTTTCTAGTTCCCGTTGATAGTCCTGGAGCTAATCACACCTGCATACCGTTTCATCATTTTGTTTTGTTTTGTTTTTTGTATTTTTTATGTTTTTATTCATTCTGCTAGCATATTTGCAAAGCTAAGCAGGGTCTGGTATGGTTTCAATTGGATGGGGGACCATGTGTTGAGTTCCCTGCATCGCAGGGGGTTGGACTGGATAACCCTCAAGGTCCCTTCCAGATCTATGATTTTCAAGAATGCAATGTATATAAGAAATAAGTTTTAAGCTGGTACACCTTTCCTCACAGTTCCTTCCTCCTCCCTTGTCGTCGAGTGTCTAGATTTCTCAATACTTGTGTAAGTATGAATTACAGACTTGTCACATAGTGTAACATAGTTTACCCTGTAGTTAAGAGAGACACCCAGAATTGTCCACATGTTGCCAGTGGGACCTTCATTATTTCAGTGTTTTGAATATATGGAATAAAGTGTATTTTGTGTCTTGTTGACTTTTTACTTGGTGACTTGCATCCCTTTCATCTGTCATTTGATGTGTGAGGGCTGATTCCACCACCACCACCACCACCACCACAGTGTCATTCATACTCTGAAGAGTAATAATGATTATAGTACAGATTTTGGATAAGCCTTTACAGGTCCACATTTTATTTTATTTAAAAAAAACATAACTAGGGCAAACTACTGCCTCACAAGGCTGTTGTGAAGAGAAAGGTGATCTGAAAAAGTTGCTATTTCTTTTGAGGCTTTAGAGTTTGGGTTCAGATGCTAAATAAATTATCTAAAGCTGAACGTGTAGCCGGACGAGAGAGTCCTTCAATATTTGACTTGCATAGAAGATGATTTCATGTAAACCTAAGCCCTCCTACCGGGATGGTGATGACACACATTAACCTTCACATTATCCTGGGATAATGAGCCACTTTCAGGTTTCATTGTTTCCGATAGAAACCATCTAGTTACTGCAGGTCAGGCCCAAATGTCACACTATGCAAGTTTCTCTGCTAAATTGCATTGTCTTGAAAGATAATGTGTGGCACCAGAAGAAATATAACACTACTTTGTATAAAAGTGATATACTCTGCCCAGTTTAAATGGAGCATTGCTATAACTCTCTCTCTCTCTCGCTCTCTCTCTCTCTCTCTCCTGTGACTAGACTGCCAACTACAGTATATGAGGAAAAACTGGTACTATCCAACATTCTTTGCTCAAGATCTATTTATAGTGTTACTTGGGCTTCCAGGGGATGTCTGCTGCCTATGAGACTGTAAGAGGGAGTGAATTTGATGTCATGTGTTCCATTTCCACCTCTCCTCCTTTTTCACAACCTATTGCATAGTCAGTAAACAGAATTTCAGTCAGTGGTAACTTCAAAGGTTACATGAGAAATGAAGATGTACTCCTTATGTGTTTTTGGTTAGGATAAATTACTGTATTTTTTGCACCATAACACTCACTTTTTTCCTCCTAAAAAGTAAGGGGAAATGTCTGTGCGTGTTATGGAGGGAATGCCTACGGGTGGCATGCCTACGGATTTTCCTCCTCTAAAAACTACGTGCGTGTTATGGTCGGGTGCGTGTTATAGAGCGAAAAATACGGTAAGCCTTGTTTTGTCAGAAATTAACAATATTGTTCTCCTGATACTCCACCCCACGCTCGCTCGCTCTACTTAGCACAGTATTCCTAGTTACTTCAGTGACCGAACTGAGCTGTTTATACACACTTTTCCCGTTTACCATTGATATGCCATTTCCAGTGAAACAAGATACATAAAAGCAGAAGCACACAAGTGCTATATGTGGATCATGCAGGAGGTGGGACTTTAGTGAAGCAAAGGGCTAGAAGCGGAAGAAATAGAAGTATTTATTTATTACATGTACATTGCACTCTGCCTCTGAGGGTTGTTATGATACCCCTATTCCCGTCACAGAGCTATAATTCCCAGAATGGTTGAACAATCAATCCCTCTTCTCCTGCAACTCTGGGAAGTGTAGCTCTTAACAAACTACAGTTCCCAGGCTTCTTTGAGGAAAGCCATGACTGTTAAATCGGTAGCATAGTGCTTCAAATGTACAGTGTGGATGTGGCCAGAGAGAAAGGAAGCCAAGAAGCCTCTCACATTCACAGGTAGCTTTTAAGGAGAAGTGTGAGAGGAAGCAGCTGCAACTTGTAGCCCCCCACCACAGACAAAATCCTTTCTAACTCCCTGTTGTGAAAGTAATCAGAATGTTTCACTTATGAATCAGGCTAGAAAAATGGTTTGTGTTTTAGTTTGGTCCTGCTCTGTGGACCATTCATTTCCCCTTCTGCATATACTGCTTGAGAGGTTGTTCTGGCACCATTCTATTTACATAAAAAATGCAGCAGCAAACACAGCGTATGCAAACATCTACTTCTCCACAAATCAAATTGTGAATATATAGTAAATGGCAGGCCAACAAAGAATGACTGTTTAACAATGAAGGCAGCAGGTAATGGAAGGGGAGTATGAGATCCTTTGGTTTGTCTCACTTTTCTGAAGACAGAAGGCAGGTTGGCACTGCTGCTTTGGTATGGATTTGTAAAGTTCACAGAACACACACACACACCTATTTCAGATATTGTTTTCCTTAACAGCAAAAACTGGTCGTACCCCATGGGAAGTCAGGACACACTAACGAAGTGGCAGCACTAGCCAGAATGAACCCTTATGTGGCCCTAATTAAATCGTTAGAATGACGATTCCAGGTATTCCATGAAAGTTCAACCTCCAATCTAATTTTCCTCCCCAATGCACTTCTCCTTTCCCTAAGTAATGCATTTTGTCTTTGTAAAGAAGATGCCCTACCAACCAGCTGACAGGAATAATTATAGTTTATGTCTTTAGGTATAAAGTACTAGTGGAGAAATGTCAATGTAAATGAGATGATGTAATGGGAGACTGCAAATGACCTTGCTAATGCTTGCATACCTACAATGAAGTAGGGCAGAGATGTTCTAGAGGATATTTATTGAGATGAGAGATCACTCCCCACCTCTTAGGAGGAATACATGGTCAGATTGCGGGACCCACTTATTACCAGAGAGCAGGGAAATTACAGGGAGATGGAAATTCCAGGTTAAGAAGCAACCTGTCTCTCTGAGTACCAGTTGCTGGCACAACTGCAGGAGAGGGTCATTCACTTGAAGCTTTGATTGCAAGCTTCCTGGAAGAATCTGATTGGCCACTATGAGAAGCAAAGTGCAAGATGAGATTGACCTTTGCAAAGCCCTCCCAAAGTTCTTAAGAAGCGGGTGCTGCACAAGTGGGCTTGCACACTACAAAAATATGCAGGGCTCCCACATTGCATTTCCACCTCCCGCTGTAGCTTGTGGTTCATGAAGCTATGTCCTTGCTTGCCCACATTAGCAGCAGCCATTGAAAGTGGAGAAAATACTTACTGTAATGTGGGCAGTGTCTCAGTGGTAGAACATGTGCTTTGCATGTAAAAAGTCCCAGGTTCAAGCCCTGATCTCTTCAGGTAGGGCTAGGAAAGTGTCTTATTTGAAAACCCCACAAAATAGTGCCTGTCAGTGTAGACCATATTGGCCAAATGGAGCAATGATCTACCTCAGAATAAAGAATCTCCCTACATCCCTGAGGACATGAAGGAGAGCCCAATGCACCTCTGCCACGTTCAGTGGTAGACATGTTTTGTTGGTTTGTTTCTTATAATATGTAACATGCCCCAAAGAAACTGGCTCATTTGGTGGCTGCACTCAGGATCATGATACCAGGAAGAAGATCAAAGGCAGAAGGCAAAAGGAAAGGTGATAGAAAGTAGAGGTTATGGCTGATCTGTTGCAGTCTGCTTTTGAAGAGTTTGAAAAACCAGTTAGGATTAGTAGCCTATGTGAAGAAAATATTGCTTTCTTCCTGTGGTATATTTATGACCTAGGTTGGCAGATTTATGAACTTGTGGAGGTACGAGTTCTTTCTTCTATGCATAGAGTATATGTGTGAGTTGATTTTAGTGGCTATATCATGGTGAATATAAATGTCTTTTATATTTAGATTTAAAGTGGTACACTGTGACTAATATTCCTTGCTTTGGAAGCGTATTACATAACAGGTATTTTAACAGGAACCTTTAGAATACTCAGCCACTGAAAAAGGCTAAACGTCAAAACATTCCTGGCAATTACATGGATATTGTTATTTTAAGTTTTAAAAACAGACACTTGAAGTCTTCAGTACTGCGATTATCTTACATGTGCTTGAGTTACATGCTGTGTGCATGTTGTACTACAGGGGCAGCTGTGGGTAGGATTCCTGTATTGCAGGGGTTTGGACTAGATGATCATTGGTGTCCCTTCCATTTCTATGATTCTGTGTTCCTGATTTGGATAGATCTATATGCTAACTAGGGCTGTGCACTGGATTCATCCAAGTCTCGAGCCATATTTGGCATATTTAGAGGGACTTGGGCATCAGATAAGTCGGATACAGACAGCCTCGCCCAGGTTGGATGGTCTTAGGGGGCGGGGAATCAAGCATGTAAGAGAGACAGGCATTGGGGCAGAAGGTAGGGGCCCACCCCCTGATTCTCCTTCCTGAGAGAAACCACTTGCGAAGGAGCAACATTGGCACCTCCACTGAACAATTGGCAAGTTTTTTTTTTTTATATAAATTTTTTATTGGATTTTCACATTTTATAAAGACATCCCACACACAAAAAAGACACAGACAAAAACATGTATAATTTCAAAACCTTACTTTCTTAACCTTGTTCCTTGACTTCCCCCCACCCCCCCTTCCTACATCCCAATTCCCATAATTAAATCAGCAAGTTGTTATTTCTCCTCCTTACCATATTAATATTACATCTCTTATAAAAAAAATTTAAATTCTTTCCTAAGGTGGACCCACGTTCCCTTCCATCGATTTCCCATTTTATATTAAATATGGATCATATTAGCTAAACCCAAAAATCATAAACGTTTTTAAAATTCTATTTTCCCCTCCCTCCCAACCCCGGTTTCCGTCCCTTCCCTGATACGTGTCCACAATAACAGTTCTTAGCCTGGATTCCTCACGTCTGAGGCCTTCAAGTCTCTTTCAGTCCCTCTCCGCCGGTTTTGTTGGTAGTCCTTTGTGTTGGTCGTCAAGTCTCGAAGGAGTTCTGTCCCAATCAAACCAGGTTTTCTTCCCACAAGAATACTTGGTAACAGCTGCTGCAAAAGTTCCACCAATCCTTCATATTCAGAGTGGAGGCCCCAATCATATTTCTTCTTTCTTTTAAGTTCCTGTATTTCAAATACTCCAGGGGCCTCCTCCTTCATCTTTCGCATCTTTCGCAGATTTGTAATCCATGTAATCCAAGGGTCTTCTTCCTTATAGTCCACTGGTGTAGGCTTCTGGTTGGTACTTTCCATCTGTGCTTTCTCCATTCCTTGCTTGCTCTCCTCCAATTCTTGAGATATCTCTTCTAATTCAGCTGCAGATTTTTTCTCATTCAAATCCTTAGTGCATTCAGCAGAGCTACTTGTTCCAGAAGTCAAGGTCGTGAGTTGTTTGTTCATAGCCAGACTCTGCTCCTGTAAAATTCCCACGAGGAAAAACATTCTTTCTATCTCAGCTAGTAATTTTCCATCTGCAGCCATTATAATGTCTCAGAATTCCCCCTAGAGGGATTCTGGTTACTTAGTAGTCTTTTTCCAACAGTCCTTTACCTCGTTGTTTGTTTCTTTGTTTCCAACAACTTTAATTCAATTATAACACATTTAGTCCAGAGAGATCTTAAGTAACAAACTTTTTAACTTTAAACTGCCCGTTTGACAGCTTTGACAGCTGTCAAACTCCTTATTGCTCTTCAACAGACTCAGACACAGGACGCTCCCGGGTCCGGGAGGGGGGGTTGCACATAAAAAAAAAAAACTTCTAACGTTCCGCTCTCACACTCCAGCTCAAAACTTCTTTTATCAAATCGTGGAAATTAATATCCTTTAGCTTGCGCCGAGAAGGGTAGACTCTCCACCTTAGTTCTCCTGTTCTTGCTTTAGATCGTTTGTAGGGGGGGGGTGCGGACTTCCCTTTAACACATCCCCCGGTCGTACCGAATTCAAAGGTAAACATTTTAAAGTCCAAATTCCGTTCTACTCACGGGTTGTTTCTTTTCAGGTCCAAATTTAGGGAAAAAAGTCAGCGCTCTCCGACCATGGCACACGGCTTCGCTCCACTGAAGTAGCGGTCTACTCCCAGCACCACGCCACTCTCCGTACCCTCTCCGAAGCCTTTAAAAAGGCTCTTCGTGGGTCGGAGGGGGCGCTTAAGGTGCCCACCGAGTCACCAAGTCCGCAGGCTTCCGCGCCTGCGGTTTCTGAGGGTCTCCGCGTCGCCGTCGCGGTAAGACCCGTCTCCAGCAGAGCCGATTCCCTCCGGAGCTCGGAGGGAATCCGCCATTAGTCGATCGCGCTAACCCGGAAGTCTCCACTGAACAATTGGCAAGTTGAGGCTCCAGTCCTGCCTGTTGAAGTCCAGTCCTGCCTGCTCTTTTGCAAGCAGCTTCCCTGCACAGAAGCCACTTGCAAAGCAAGTTCCAATAAGGAACTGCCTTGGGATTTTTTTGCAGGAGCCAGGCTTATGAAGCCAGGCTTATGATGGCCAGGCACTGGAAATATGCTGCAGGAATACTAGTACCAACAAATCTAGAACCTCTCATTGATGGGGAAAACTTATTAAATCCAGACAGACATTGCACAAATGAAAGACTCTCACTAAAATCTGGCACTGTTTTACTGGACACAATGCAATCAAAGGATGTGACTGGCACCCACCATTATCCCACATATTTTTGTGGAAGGACCCAAGTTGATACAGGGATGCACAAACTTTGTGTCCAGCAAAGTCTATAACATAACATGTCATGTCATCTCCCTACCCCCCCTTTTATTTTCACTCTCTTATTTCCCCTTTCCCTTCTTTGGTCTGTTTCTTCTTGGGTTATGCAGTTGTTAATGTTTATCTGGTTCTGAAAAAGAAATAAAAAATAATTTAAAAGAACAACAACAGAAAAAAGTTTCACTCCACAACAGAAGCTGATTTGCCAATGTCATAGGACCACTAGATCACTCTGCCTGTGGTCCAAGAAGCCAAATTCTACCATCAATAGCCCTGTAGGATTCATTAGTACAGTGGTACCTTGGTTCTTAACTTAATCAGTTTTGGGAGTCTGTTCGACTCCCAAAACTGTTCAAACACCAAGGCACGGCTTCCAATTAGCTTCAGGAGCTTCCTGCACTCAAGCAGAAGCCATGCTGGACATTCAGCTTCTGAAAAACATCCCCAAACCAGAACACTTGCAGCATTCAGGAGCCAATTACAGTATTTTGGGAGCCAAGCCGTTCGAGAACCAAGGTACCACTGTATTTGAATCCTGAGAGCTGAAACCCAATGACTTTCCCAAGGCCATCTGGCAAATTCATGGCTGTGGGAAGATCTGAAATGGGACTTTCCCACTCCACTACAGTGTAAATATTGGACCATAGTAATACAGAACATTATGTCACAGGATGTCCTGATTTTAATTATGTAAGCAGTTGCTAAAGTTTGTGTTGTGGAGAAAGAGCTAGCAAAGTTGACTTTGATTTTGCTCCCTCTTCTTAAATATTTTCTACTTATGTTGAAGGACATGCTTTGTTTCTGAACCTTAGACATATTTTGTGTATTAAGAGAACCATAGAATTCTTTGTCTTGAGGCTAATTTGTGCACAATGGCTTTAGAAGCACTGTTTGTTTGGGGTACATGACTGAGATAATTCTGAAAGGATAAGAGAGTGTAGCGTTCAGATTCTCTTATTCCATCTCTAGCAAGCAAACTGCAGCTTTTGTTTATCTACCTCCCCCACTCCCGCCGGGCTCAGTGTTTTTCCTTGCAAGAAACAAACACTTTGCCCACTCTTGCTGCTTTGTGGAGAGGAAGAGAAAGGATGCACAGATTCTGCCTTGTCCCTTAGCAGGCTAAAATAATACATTCAAGCTTGAGAAAATCGAAACATATTTGCATGGCGCTGAAAGGAGAAGGGCTTCCCACGGGAAGGATTTCCACAAATGAGGAATGAGAAATCTTTGGTCTCCATCTACGCTTGTATGGTCTGCTCTGATGGGCAGCAGCTGTCCAGGGTCCTTCCTAGTCCTGCTAACTAGTCTTCAATTGGAAATGGCATGGATTGAATCTGGAATGTTCTATAGGCAAAGCATGAGCTGCCAGTGAGATAGGACTCCTCCCAAATGTCCGAGCGTTTGGCTTTTGTGTGCAGTGCATAAAATTTGACATTTGTCTTGGTGAATTTCATTTTATAATAATGTTTTATGCTTCCATATGTAAACATGCCATGCAAAATAAGGCATCTGTTTAATATAAAGTGAGTTGGCTGCCAAAGTGTTGTTATGAACCAGCTTTTCCCAGCTATTAATTATCTGAACAGTAAATTATTCATATTACTGTAGTGCCCAGAGGTCCCAGAAATGATCAAAGCCCCATTGTACAATTCGCTACACATACAACAAACCATAATGAGAGACTTTGCTTTCTTCAAAGGTGGCACAGAGGGATGTTTACAAAGACACCAGAGCATTGGGCATTGAAATTCTCTTTGTGCTTTGGAGGATATCCCCAGAAAGAGACAAAAGCTTGGATAAAAGAAGCATTATCAACCTGGTTTTTAACTGTTTCTGAAATATAGAAGGATCAAATGTGCTTCCCTGAGGTTATCCAACACAAAAAACGACAACAACAACAGCAGTAAGTTGTCTTATTTCAGCAGTGTGTAAAATAAGGTGTGTGCATGTGCGTATGTGAATCACCAGTATTTGAGCAGTATGGTACATTTTGATGGGGTTGTTAGAATCTGCTCTGTATGATGTATAAGCTTCCTAATAAGGCCGAGATGAAGCTATTCTAAGGCTCAAAGAAGTGTGGTGCTGACATCTCTGACATTTAGAATCTCTAAATGCAAAGCACTGCTAGCAATCCTGAGAGTGCAAACCAAGCTGAAGAGCCATTTTGCATGCTCATGTGGGGCTTTTATGGTGTGATGCACCACATACAGTACAAACACTTTTCCGCGGAATTATGAATGAGCTGGTGAGACTTGAGCTTATTTATTTCAGTTGAACTTTAGTTTGCCATTTTGAGACTTGCATCAATAGGGTCAAATTCTGTATCCCCGTCATAATTTTGTCTCTCACTTTTGGTTTGTTGAATTTATTTGAACTATACAAGCATGCTCAGTAACAGCTCCTGAAGTCTTCTTTAGCTGTTGCCCCAATTCTGCCTTTTATCATAATCATCATTTAATATTTTTACGCACCTCAAATGTGCTAAGTGCTGTACATAAGGCGAAGAAGACAGGTCCTGTCCTACAGGCTTGCAATCTACATTTCATTTTATCAAGTTTTTTTATCTATTTATTTTTGTCTATCCTGAATTCAGCACTCAACTGCGAAAAGCAATTGAGCAAGGATAAGTTTATGGAAGGAGATGCATTTAAGCCAAACAATGTTAAAAAACACAACTGTTGTGGGATCTTGCCACTAGGTACTGTGGGTTTCAACTGGTTCCCTTTGATGTAGGCTTGCAGGCTGATTTCACTCTGGTCAGAATCTGCTTGCTGAATTATCCTCACTGCCTAACACCCTTATATAGCCTCACTACCAAACTGTCGCTTTTATTGTTCTTTCAGCTCTTAAGGGGGCAGACTATCTTCAGCTTTTTCCAGCCTGGGTAGCCCCTTGCTCATCTTCTACCTGCTTCAGGATTTGGCCTTCTCCCTCAGCTTCTTCTCCTTTTCTGTTGTTGTCCTCATCTTCCTCTACTGTCATCTTTGTACACTCATTTCAGGGTTCTCTCAACAACTTTGGAATAGGCATACTTATGTGCTAGCTTCCCTTTCCTTCAACCAAATAGATTTGAGTGGCATACAGTTCTCCCCCCTTATCAGATTTCTTTTCCTGTCCAATGATGGACCAAGAATTTTGTACAAAAAAAGTCAGTCAAAAGTGTAATTTTACAACCCACTTTCTTGGTGCAGTATTTGAAAGAACCAGGTTTTCCCCATAACGGTCAGCTGTCAGCCAACAGCAGATACTTGGTGTTTCAAATGTATTTCTTACATGACACCCACATAAACATACATTTTATCTAAAGCAAACCCTGTTTTAGTCAGCATATGTTAAAAAGTGATTTCTCCACAACATTATAGAAGGTGCTAAAGGGGGGGGGGGTTTGAGGGGGAATAGGGAACTGGCAAAAAGGCCTCTCTTCCTCTTCTTCTGCGAATCCATTTGATGGATCAAACGCCATTCCTTGAGTACTGGAACACACTGATTGGATTCCATCTGGGGCCTTGGGGGAAAAGTATTACAAAACATGGGGGAATAATGTTAAGTCTGCAATCCTAAACAAACTTACAAGGCAGTAAGTCCCACTGAAAACAGTAGGACTTCCTTCTGAATTAACATGCATAGGATTGCATAATAGATTGCAATCCTAAGCAGTTACTATGAAATAAGGCTACAATGTTATACACACTGACCTAGAAATAAGTCCCACTGAGCTCAGTAGGAAATAATATTGAATAGACATACGTAGGCCTGCCTGTGAATTTAATGTGACTTACTTCTGCCTAAAGATGATTGGGATTGATTATTATTTTACCTGAAGCATCTCTTTCTTCTTGTCCATGGGCTATTCAATGTGATCCATGCAGCTATTTAACTTGGAGTAGGACTATTGATATATTTTGCATAATTTGCTCATTGGTTTACTTAACCTTTTTGTTCTCCACCTTTCATTCATTATTGAAGCTGGCCAACAAAATTCATTAAAGAAACTTCAAAAATGCAGTAGAAAATAGAGTACCAAATGAAACAATGTATTAATTCATTAGCATTTTTGCCAATTTACCCATCCTTCCCCCCTTTTTCTTAAAGTACAGCTGCGCTCCTTGTATTCCCTTCTAATTACGTGAAGCTTCTTCAGGTGCCCTTTAAACATTCTTTGTATTTTTATTTAATCTTACTCTTGATTTAATCCTATATTAGAGGCACATGTAGCTCCTGAGAGGCTAAAATGTCACAGGTAAATGGTATTCAACTCTGCTTGTGCATTGGTTAATCCCCTGCAGTGCTTGAAAGGTCCTGAATGTTAGTGTATATATGTGCTAGTAGGAATGAGAAGATGGTGGGGGGAAAGCCATATATAGAAAAGAAGTGTTCATGAAAATTAGTCTTGGCGGTGACTTAAATAGTAGAGGGGGGTTGCATTGGCCCTGTGTGTTTTGCCAATAATAGAGCAAATTGGGATGATTTGGGGGTAGCCCTTCATGTTACTGAGTTAAATGTACCACTAATGATATATTGGGCTAGAGATATCGGTCATAATATATATTTTGAAGAATGGGAGAAACTTTGGAAAAAACATCTCAAGTTTACAGCTTGCGTGACACTAAAGGAGAATTTAATGAAAATGTTTTACCGATGGTATATGACTCCTGCAAAATTAGCCAAAATGTATGGAACTTGTAATAAATGCTGGAAGTGCAAGGAAAGGGAGGGGACCTTCTACCATATGTGGTGGGAATGCCAAAAGGTTAAAGGGTTCTGGGAGAGTGTATATAACGAAATGAAGAAAATTCTAAGATATACTTTTGTTAAAAAACCCGAGGCTTTTCTGTTGGGATTGGTAGGAAGGGAGATAAAAAAGAAAGATCACAAGCTGTTCCAGTATGCAACAACGGCAGCAAGAGTCTTATTAGCTCAAAATTGGAAATCAGAGGGCCTACCGACAATTGAGGAATGGAGAGCAAAACTATTAGATTATGCGGAGATGGATAAGATGACAGGGAAAATTAGATATTCAAAAGACCAGAGGTTCATTAAGGATTGGGAAAGTTTTACGAAATATCTGGAAAATTTAAGTGATGGACAGATAACACTAGTGGGCTTTAAAGGAGCTCTGTAAAAAGAAAAGAGTATTGTCTAAAGAGAAATGGAAGAACTAGAATGATTAATGGCATTACAAATTAAGAAATGCGAACTTTTATAAAAGATTATTACGGATGATTTGTGGAAAGGTTGAAGGAAGTCATACTTAAAAACCTGTGAAAATGAGAATCGAACTTTTATATTTTGTTTTTGTATTTTGTATTATGCAAATTAATAAAAATTATGCATGAAAAAAAAAATAAATGTACCATTAGCAAAGTATGTCACAGTGGATCAGGGAGAGCCCAGCTTTCCAAGCAGCTGTGTTTCATGTAAACTTAAATGCACGGCCGCCTTCCCCTTTCTTTTCTGAGAAGTGAAAACAAGCTGACTGGAGAAATGAGCAGTGCTTGAGAGAGGGAAGATAGAGGAGACTTGGGGCACATCTTTCACTTTGACAGGCAAGTAACAGGAAAACCTCCCCTTGTTCAACAGCTGCTACACTGCATTTCTGAGATGAGGCAGGCTTCACCCTATCAGAAGGTGCAATCATATTTGCTAGTTCTTTGAAATGTAGTCATTTTTGTTCAGTGAGTTTGGTTTTTGCTCACTCAGGCCAGAATATTTTCCACGTTATTATTATTATTATTATTATTATTATTATTATTATTAATTTATTTATTATGTTTGTGTCGAGGTGGAATGGCAGCCACCACCCTCAACACAAACATAATAATAATAATAATAATAATAATAATAATAATAATAATATTTGCATTTATATCCCACCCATCTAGGCAGCTTACAACATAAATAAAAACACATCAAAACATCAAACATTAAAAACAACATATCCTATACAAGCAACAAACAAACCAATAAATCAATAGAAACAAAAAACAAAAATAACAATAACAAACAGTTTACAGTTATACTCAAATTAAAATAACCACCAACCCCAACTAAACATTTAACCAACACCAATACAACAAAAACAAAACAGAGGAACCAAAATCAGAACAATTTAGCCAGTTGCCCCAACCCAAGAGTTGTTCCAGCAATGTCCCAGTGGCCTCCCAGGAGCCACTTTTAGCTGTTCAGGGTGAGTCTGGGCTCCGCTCCCTAGGCCAGGTGGAAGTTTGCCTTGCAGCAGGGAGCAGGTCTTTCTTCCAGCACTCAGGCAACAGCCATGCCTTGGATCTGAAGGAGGCAAAATGATGGCCAGGCAGCCAATGGAGACTTTGCTGTTACCTCTTGTAGTGGCAGCAAAAAAGCCATGCCACTGTCACGGTTAATGGCAAAACCCACTCTCAAGAAACTATTAGGGCAGGGATGGTTAATACCCAGTTTGGGGGTCTGATTATGCACCCCTGAATTTTGTGGCCCCTCAAGAGCCCCCCTCTAATTTTGACCGCAACTTCCACCCCTGAAAAAACATTCAACAGTGCCCAGCAATGTGATGGAACCGCAAGTTTCCTCCTCCCTGGTCATCAGATAAATGATTTGATGAAAAGAAATGTGTAATAACTGACCCTCCATAGCTGATCTGCACAAATCCCCTGAGGGATGCAGTTTTCTGTGTGTGTGACCTCTCTTAGTGCTGTAGTGTGCATTCCTTGTGTGCATGTAGTGTGCATGTAGAGTGTGCTTGTAGAAGTGTGCAGTTGCATACAACCACCTTTGTGTCAGGAGCCCATCCTACACATGAGTAGCACCCTAGCAGAGACATATGCCCGACTGGCATGTTCTCTCCCTCCTGGTCAATTGTTCAGGAGCTTCAAAAGCTTTCTTCAGCCCGAACATCACAGCGACCGATGCCAGGAAACATCAGCACACTTTTTTTTTTTTTAAAGCAATTTATTAGGTTTTACAATAAAAATAAACATAGTAAGCAATATAACATTGATCTTAACATATTTTCACATTTTCTTTGGACTTCCTCACGTCTCCCGCTCCCACTTTCATCGTTATAACATTTTGTCAGCAATTTATCATCTTATTTAAGTTCTTATATCCCTTCTATATTTCATAATCTTATAATTCTCAGAGGGAGCTAAATTTCACAGTTTTACTTATTTTCTTAAAAACTTCTAAATTTAGTGGTGCTCAGTTATTTTGATCTAGCATCTTATTTAGCATTCACTCAAATTACAATACTTTTGTAAATAGTTCTTAAATTTCTTCCAGTCCTCCTCAATCCTCTCTTCTCCCAGGTCACGGATTCTGCCGGTCATTTCAGCCAGTTCCATGTAGTCTATCAGTTGTATCTGCCATTCTTCCAGTGTGGGTAGATCTTGAGTTTTCCAATGTTTTGCGAGAAGTATCCTTGCTGCTGTTGTTGCATACATAAAAAATGTCTGGTCCTTCTTTGCCACCCCTTGGCCGACAATACCCAAAAGGAAAGCCTCTGGTTTCTTAGTGAAGGTATATTTGAATACCTTTTTCAGTTCATTATAAATCATTTCCCAGAACGCCTTCACTTTAGGGCAAGTCCACCAGAGGTGGAAGAACGTTCCCTCACACTCTTTGCATTTCCAACACTTATTATCAGACAGGTGGTAAATTTTGGCAAGTTTGACTGGGGTCATATACCATCTATAAATCATTTTCATTACATTTTCTTTCAGAGCGTTACATGCAGTAAATTTCAATCCATTACTCCACAACCTCTCCCAGTCCTCAAACATGATATTATGCCCAATGTCCTGTGCCCACCTTATCATAGCCGATTTAACCGTTTCGTCTTGTGTATTCCATTTCAACAGCAAGTTATACATCCTTGAAAGTACCTTAATCTTTGGTTCTAACAATTCTGTTTCTAATTTCGATTTCTCCACCTGGAACCCTAGTTTCTTATCATTTTTAAAAACTTCTTTAATCTGAGCGTAATGTAACCAATCTCGCACTTTGTCTTTCATTTTCTCCAAACTCTGCAATTTCCAATTGTCTCCATCCTTTTCTAGTATTTCCCAATATTTTGGCCATTTAGCCTCCATATTGGGTCTTTTTCGGGCCTTGGCTTCCAAAGGTGAAAGCCACCTTGGTGTTTTATTTTCCAGCAAGTCTTTATATTTTGTCCAGACATTAAACAATGATTTTCTGACAATATGGTTCTTAAAGGCCTTGTTTGCTTTAACCTTGTCATACCATAAATATGCATGCCATCCAAAAGCATTGTTAAACCCTTCCAAATCTAACACATCAGTGTCCTCAAGAAGTAGCCAGTCTTTTAGCCAGCAGAACGCTGCGGCTTCATAATACAACTTTAAGTCTGGCAGGGCAAAGCCCCCTCTTTGTTTTGCATCGGTTAATATCTTAAACTTAATTCTGGGCTTTTTGCCCTGCCAGACAAACTTAGAAATGTCTCTCTGCCACTTCTGAAAGCACTCCGTTTTGTCCAAAACCTGAAGTGTTTGAAATAAAAACAACATCCTTGGCAATACATTCATCTTGATAGCAGCAATTCGGCCTAACAAAGAAAGTTTCAATTTTGACCAACTATCTAAGTCTCTCTTAATTTCTGTCCAGCATTTTTCATAATTGTCCTTAAATAGACTTAGATTTTTTGCTGTTATGTTTACCCCTAGGTATTTTACTTTTTTAACCACATTAAGTTCCGTCTCATTCTGAAACCGTTCTGACTCTGTATCAGTCAAATTTTTCCCCAAAACCTTAGTTTTCTGTTTATTTAGTTTAAATCCAGCCACCCGACCAAAGTCATTAATCAGTTGTAATACTCTTTTCGTACTGGGCTCTGGCTTCTGCAAGGTCAAAACCAGGTCATCTGCAAAAGCTTTTAATTTATATTGTTTCTGACCGACCTGAATTCCTTCCACCAACCGATCCCCTCTAATCATGTTCAATAGCACTTCCAGAACCGAAATAAATAACAAAGGGGAAATAGGGCAACCTTGTCGTGTCCCTTTTTCAATTTTAAACTCTTCTGTAACCACATTATTAACTATCAGTTTAGCTTTCTGTTCTGAATATATCGCCTCAATCCCATTCTCAAAACCCCGTCCCACTCCCATCTCTCTTAAATTTCCCATCATAAATTTCCAGGAGATATTGTCAAAGGCCTTCTCCGCGTCTATAAAAATTAAAACTGCTTTTGTATTTATGTCTGTTTGCAAAAGTTCCAAAATGTCAATAATGTTCCTTGTATTAGCAAACAGATGTCTTCCTGGGAGAAAGCCGGCCTGGTCCTTATGAATTACTTCATTTAAAACTTTTTTAAATCTATTTGCCAAAATGTCTGCAAATATTTTGTAATCCACATTTAAAAGAGAGATGGGACGGTAGTTCTTAAGTTGTGTCTTTTCAGCTTCCGACTTTGGTATTAATGTGATGAACGCTTCCTTCCACGACTCCGGTGCCCTCTTCCCCTCCATAATTTCATTGCTGACCTCCATCAAAGGTTGTATCAAATAGTCTTTTAATGTCTTATAGTACTTGGAGGTCAGCCCATCTGGTCCTGGAGATTTGCCAAGTTGCATGTTCTGGATGGCTTGTTCGATCTCCTGTTGTGTTATTTTAGAATTCAGGATTGTCCTATTTTCTTGTGACAATTTAGATAGTCCGTTTTTTGCCAAAAATTGTTTAATCTCAATATCATCTTGCGGCCCTTGGGTGTATAATTTTTTGAAATATCTCTGGAAACACTTTCTAATGTCCACTGGATTCTGGATGTTTTTTCCATCAACCTCTAAGTTCGTAACAGTATTTAATCTTTGTCTTCTCTTCAACTGCCAAGCTAGCAGTTTTCCACATTTATTCGCCGACTCAAACGTTTTTTGTTTCATTAATTTAACCTTCCATTCAATTTCCTGATTTATCAATTTAGAATATTGCGTTTGATAAAGTTTAATTTCTCTCAGAGTTGGCTGTGACTTCGGATTCACTCTTAATTTCTTCTCTAATTCTTTTATTTTATCCAAGATCTTATCTTTTTTCTCATTTTGTGTTCTTTTCTTTACTGCATTCTGTTGTATCAAGAATCCCCTCATTACAGCTTTGCTTGCGTCCCAGATTATTCTTTTTTCCACCATATTATTCATGTTTATCTCAAAATAATCCTTCAAAACTTTTTGGGCCTTCTTGGTAATTTCCTGATCTCTAAACAAATTGTCATTCATCTTCCATCTAAAGGATCCAGTTGGTAATAGTGTCATATCCATCTTTACTGCATTATGGTCGGAGCAGGTCTTTGGGCAGATTTCCACTTTTCTGACCTTAGGTGCCAGGCCTCTAGAAATCCATATTTGGTCGATTCTTGTCCAGGTCAGTTGGGCTTCAGAAAAGAATGTTCCCTCTCTTCCTAGTGGGTTCTTTATCCTCCAAATGTCAATCAAATCCAGGTTGTCAGTCATTTCAAAAAAGGTTTTAGGTAGTCTGCCGTCTTTTGTAACATTTTGACTTTGTGACTTGTCCATGTTAGTTGATACGACCCCATTCATATCTCCCATCATTATGATGTTGTTGTAGTCCAGATAGTCCAGCATTGTCTCCTGCAACTTCTTGTAAAATTCCGATTTCCCTTCATTAGGTGCATAAATTCCTAATATCAGCAGTTTCTCTCCTTGATATTGTATCTCAATAGCCAAAATTCTTCCATGTTCATCTTTAAATAGGAATTTAGGTGACAGGCTCTCTTTTGCATATATCACCACGCCTCTCTTCTTAACTTTGTCCGACGATACAAATTCCTGGCCCAATCTTTTATTTATTAACACTTTTCTGTGGAGCCTCGTCACATGTGTTTCTTGTAAACAAATAATGTCCAATTGTTCTTTTTTTAATATATGAAATATTTTCTTCCTTTTTTCCGGAATGTTACAACCATTAATATTCCAGCTCAAGAGTTGCAGAGACATCCTGAATTATCTGGTTATTTTTCAAGGGGTGGTATCTTGTTCTCAGGATCTTCAGGTTCCACAGGTGCTGATGTTGGTACTGGCGTTGCCTCAGGCCCAGAAGGTAGTTCAATTCCTTTTTGAAGGTCCTCTCCGTATGTAGACAGGAATTTGTCTCTCTCTTCCAGTGTTCTTACTTTAACCTTTCTCCCTCTAAAGGTAAAAGATATTCCTTGGGGAAATTCCCACCTGAATGGAATTGCGTTGCTCCTTAGTAGTTTAACAAGTTCAGAATAGGCGGCTCTAAGATCCAGCAGTAGTCTTGGGATATCTTTATAGATTTCAATTCTTCTATCCAAAACCTCCAGTGATTTTACGAAATGTAGTCCCAAGATCTTATCCCTTTCCTCCTTTGATCTCAATGTTATCAGACAGTCTCTGGGCCTCTCCTTCTTTATGAATCTTCCAAGTCTGAAAGCTGACACAATTTTAAAGTCCTTTTCTTCCAAATTCCAGAACTTGGAGAATTCTTTGGTCAAAAACTCAGTTAGATGTCCTTCTTCTGCCTCTTGTAGTGATCTAATCCTTAAGTTGTTCTCACGATTTCGCAGTTCTATCATGGAGAGATAAATCTGATGTTCCCCAACTTGTTTAGTGAGTGGTCTTACCTCTTGCTCTAAATTTTCTAATTTTTGTCTGGTGTCCTCAGCCAATTTCTGATTTTCTGCTGAGGCCTCCGTTAACTGTCCAATTGCTTGTGCATTCTGTACCACTTGTGTAGTTAATTTATTTAGACATTCTGTGTTTTTGTCAATCTTTGCTGATTGCGCATCTACTTTCTTGTCCAAAGCTTCCAATTTTTCAAAAATTTTGTCTAGAACAGAAACAGATGCTCCTGAGGCCATATCTTCCAATTGTAACTGCTCTACTTCGCCCTCTCCCTCCACTTCTGAGGGCAAAGTAGGTACAGATGATCTACGTGTCTGTGAGGCTGAGGTTAGAGTTGTTAAAGTTGTTTGTTTAGCTCTCCCTCTTTTTCTTGTGCCACTCATTCCAACGTTATCTGTCAGTCAAGGTCACACTGAGTTATTCCCATGGGAATGGAAAGGTCCAGAGCAAGCAAACAACAAGGGAATCGAAAATAAAATGTGCATGTAAAGTCACTGTTTTAATCCAATCCTCTAGAGGGAGCTTAAAATGTCTTTCAGAGTCTAATTTAATGTCCAAGAACCTTCAAATACAAATGTTTAGCAGAGTTTATAAATGGTCACTTTGTTACAGACAGTGCTTATTTATCTCCAAAAAGAATGTTTCAAATTTAAAAGGTCTCAATACCCTCAGATTGTTTCAAGTTCCAATATACAGTATCCAAATCTGCAGTACTGACAGCTCCCTTAGTGCTCAGGCAGCTCCTGACTCTGGGTTTCACCTTCTAATTTGTAATCCAATGAAAGGAGGAAAGTCAAGTGCAAGTAAAAATCCCAAATCTTTAGCTTAAAGTCTTTACTTTAAGATGCAAGTTCAATAGATGCTTAGATCTGTAAAAGTTAAGATCTCTTTCTTTCAGCCTCCACTCCTCCAGCCGATTGCTTTTTTCAAGTTCAATGGCTGCGGAAGACGGACTTCCTGCTTCCACGTCTCTCCGCTTTCAGCCAAGTTCAAGCCAATTTAAATTTTCCTTTTAAAGTCTCTAAATTCAAGTGACTCAGTCTTTTACTCACAAGTTAGTTGCTTTTCGTCCGAATCCGTAATTTAGCAGGAAAAGGGATCAGCGCTCACCGACAGTAGCAGCGCGGCTTCACTCCTCAGGCTGTGAAACAGCTCTCAGCGCCGCAACCCCCCTCCGCGCTCCGGAGCCCCTTACGGGGTTCCTTCTGCGCTTGGAGGGTCGCTCAAGGCGCCCACCGAGCCTCAGGACCCCAGGCTCTTGCCGCCTGGGGTTTTCCAGAATGGGTCTCCGCTTCGCCGTAGCGGACGACCCGTTGCCTGCGGAGCCTCCTCTCCCGTTCAGAAGAGGACCGCCATTGCCGTTCGCGCCGCCCCCGGAAGTCAGGAAACATCAGCACACTTATGGATCCGCAGAGTATTTTGCAATTTGCATAACAGAACTCAGTAGCTCAGCATTTGGCTAATCTACTTTATTTACATATAAACGCACATGGAGTACTGCAACATGGCTCCCTCTCTCTCTAGCACCAGACAGCAAAGAGACAAAGGACAATAGTCCCACTTCACGGAACACAGCAACACAAACATCCTGTCTCCGTCACTTCCCACTCTGTGGAGTCAAAACATACACCATCATGTGATAGACAACAATCCCATGACTGCAGACACAGGGAATGAATCTCCAATACTTTGGTCACATCCATCATTGGCATGTGGCCCCCAGAGATTGGACAAAAGGTGAATGCGACCCTTGGGCCCCCAAAGGTTAGCCAATTCTGTATTAGAGAAATTGTCCTCCCAGTGCAGCAATTCTGTCAAATTCGGTCTCCCATTTGTCTGCTAGCACAGCGGGAGGAGACTTTCAAAAGGCTGATTTTGGTAAACAGAGTAAGACATGGTTGTGATCCAAAACACACAGACTGGGAATAAGGAATCCCTATTAAAAACGGTGGGATTTATTTCAGAATTAGCAGGCACACAATAGTGCTGTGAGTTGGATTGCCATTAATCCTGCTCTTGCAGCAAAATCTAACTATGATTTTTTGTAAAATACCTTAAAGGCCATCTGTAGTTCATGAGCTACTACTGCACAATCGTTTTGCTAATTCTGTAGGAATATATATCTGGCCCAAGGATTTTCCATTAAGGCAAGTGTACTTTACTTTAAGCAAACAAACAAAAACAAACAAACAAACAAACAAACAAACAGAAATCCTTGAGCTAGTTAGTTACAGTTAGCAAAAAGGAACACAAAAAAGGAAAACTGGCTTATGAGCTATTGGTGGCTTTAAGAGTTTGAATTTGGGAGAAAGTTGTTGCCAAGTTCAGTTAACTGAGTTTTATCTGCTTCAAAAAGAAGGCAGTTTCCAAGTATTTTGAATGCTATGACTATTTATGCCTTTTTGGGTGAACATAAGGCTGCCCACCTTAGCTTTAGATCAAATATTTATGATTGGAGGAAGCAGTGAGGTAACCTTGATAGGGGCATTCACCTGACACTTATGGTCTCTTTTAAAAAATATTTTTAATTAATGACCATATTTCATTGGTAATGTATTGATTAAAAAATCTCTGTCAAATGTCAATATGTTGACATAACCAATGATTTTTGACTCTGGGGTTTCTAAACTTTGCTTAGCCATGAAGATCACATACACAACCTTGGGCAAGTCACTATTTTTCAGTGTAACTTGCCTCACAGAAGTTGAGGATAAATGATGAGAATATAATTGTAAAACACTTTGTACATGGAAAAGTGCTGTAGAAACAATTAGCACTAATTGAAGACCAGGTACATATAATCTGTTATCCTTTTCATTCTAGAAAGTCAGGCAATGAAAGATTTATTGGAGAGGAAAAAAAGAGAATAGCTGGTCTTTCTTCGGGTTATGTAAGAAGTCTCTACACATTATGCAAGAATCTTCTCTACAATGAATTCTACTTTCTAGTTGAATCATTGCCTAAGGCCAGAATAAAGGTGTAGAATAACTTGTGCATCATCCTTCTCCTCAAAGAAGAAGAAAAATCCTGCTGGTCCAATTCTCAGAGTACTGTGGTAGCACAAGCCTTAAGACTTCTGTTCTCTGGGTGGCTGTCACCGATGGAAGCAAAAGCTCTGAAAAAGCTCAATATGGAGGCCAAATGGCCGAAATATTGGGAAATTTTGGAACAAGATGGAGATAGACTGAAATTGCAGAGTTTTGAGAAATTAAAAAACAAAGTGCGAGACTGGCTTCATTATTATCAGATAATGGAGGCATATAATCTGGATAAGAAAATTGGTTTCCAGGTGGAAAAATCAAAATTAGAAACAGAACTATTAGAACCCAAAACTAAGATTTTGTCAAAGATGTATAACTTGCTGTTGAAATGGAATACTCAGGATGAAACGGTGAAATCTGTTATGATTAAATGGGCACAAGATGTTGGACATAACATAATGATGGCTGACTGGGAACAGTTATGGACCACAGGTATGACGTTGACAGCATGTAATGCCCTAAGAGAGAATATTATGAAAATGATTTATAGGTGGTACATGACCCCAGTCAAGCTTGCAAAAATTTATCATTTGCCCGATAACAAATGTTGGAAATGTAAAGAAACTGAAGGTACATTCTTTCACCTTTGGTGGACATGCCCAAGGATTAAGGCTTTCTGGGAAATGATATATAATGAATTGAAAAAGGTACTTAAATATACCTTCCAGAAGAAACCAGAGGCCTTTCTCCTGGGCATAGTCGGTCAATTGGTGCCAAAGAAGGATAGAACCTTTTTTATGTATGCTACAACAGCAGCAAGAATACTCATTGCAAAGTATTGGAAGACACAAGATTTACCCACTCTGGAAGAATGGCAGATGAAGCTGATGGACTATATGGAACTGGCAGAAATGACTGGCAGAATCCGAGACCAGGGAGAAGAGTCAGTGGAAGAAGATTGGAAGAAGTTCAAAGATTATCTACAGAAATATTGTAAAATTAATGAATGTTAGAACGATGTTGGATAGAAATTAAGTGGTTTCTAGCTGTAATGCTTTAAGGGAATATGAAAAAGGGGTTGTTAAGAGGTAAAAATCTAATGTTACTATTTTAAGACCAAAGATTAGGATAAACAAAGAGGTTAAGGATTTGCTGAACCAACAAACTGAACTGGAATACAAAAAAGGGAGGTATGAGGAGGTCCGGGAAACAAGCTAAAGAAAAATAAGCAATGGAAAATCTGAGTGTTTTTAATCATTTTTATTTTGTTTTTTTTTTTCTTCTCATTTTTTATTGTAATATCTTTAAAAAAATCCTAATAAATATCTTATAAAAAAAAAGACTTCTGTTCTCTGACAGCATTAACCTGAAGCGTCTGTAACCTGAAGCGTCTGTAACCCGAGGTACCACTGTAATGTTTATACAGTGGTGCCTCTGGTTACATACGCTTCAGGTTACAGACTCCGCTAACCCAGAAATAGTACCTCGGGTTAAGAACTTTGCTTCAGGATGAGAACAGAAATCGTGCTCCAGCGGCGCAGCAGCAGCAGGAGGCCCCATTAGCTAAAGTGGTGCTTCAGGTTAAGAACGGACCTCCGGAACGAATTAAGTACGTAACCAGAGGTACCACTGTAATATAATTTGAGCTCTAGATTAGATTATCAGTAGCAAGACAGGTGCAATTGATAATCCACATGTCTGTAAAAGTCACAATCCAGTTTTTCCATCTCCTCTTCCTTCTTCCCTACCCATCTCAGTCTATTGCATCAAATCCATATTTCATCTAGGTAGAGAATGAGATGCTCTTGATAAACACACATGTTTTCCTCTTTCTACATTTTTAATAATACTGGATATTGAAGGGTTTGGGGTTTTTTGCTGGCTTATTGGATCAGATTTTATTTCCTTTCTTCAATAACAAGCACTGTGAAACTTTTCTTTCATATTGTTTGATTCCCTCAGGGTGCTTGGTGAGCACCGAAATCACACTGACAACATTCAACATGTAGCAAATCGAAGTGGCCCTTCTTGCAAGTAAATAGAGAGGAATTTAAAACAGCCCCGAAGGTGAGATTGCAACACACTGCAGGCTCCTGAGACTGCACAAGGAATTTCATTCATGTAGTCACCAAATACAGAAGTTAATACTTTAAAAAATAAAATAAAACCCTCTCTTTTCCCTATCCACATATAACTCTCACATTCACATGTTGACAGAAGCCCTTGTCAAGTGCTTGTCCCTTACACAATGACAAAAAAAGTGGGGAATAAGCACCCTTAGCACACCCTTTTGTTTCGGTCCTCCTGATATGCACACCTACAAAGATGTCTTCCTCTTTTGGAGCTCAGTGAAAAGGAGACTTTTTGCAAGACTACTGTCAAATTACACTTGGAGTTCAGAGAACGATGCCTACTGAGATATGCATGGAAATCCACATCTTGTCTCTAATCTGGGAATCTCACTGTAACAAGAAATCTACTTTATTGAGAGGGGGAAGGCTTGGAAATCATTTAATTGATTAATTGTATGGATGATTTTCTCATCCATGGAGTGTTGGTTCTAGATTTTTGAAGAACCCAGTTCTGAGCTCCAGACTTTTGAGGAACCTACTCCCTGCTGTTTCTGCTATCTGTCCACTTGACCTGCTCTTCTGGGCCCAATCCAAATCACTGTCCAGAGGGAGAGGTCAAGACTCAATCACTTGAAAGCAGGTGAACAGGTAGAGACTGAAAGTGGAGTTCTTGCAGGGCCAGGGGGCTCTGAGAGTTGGCAGCTGTCCCTTTCCTGAGCAGGGGCCTTGGGAGAGGAGGACCAGTAATGGTGGTTGCGTGTTGAGTTCCGCAGTGCCACCCCCCAAAAATTCACACAGCACACGTTCATTTTTGTTTAAGGTTTTTGGCATAATTTTGGCCACAACTTTATTAAAATACAGAAATGTGAGTGGTTGCTTAGGCATTGGTTATGACTATCTGTCCTTGCCCCCGAGGACAGAGCTGAAACTTCCGGGCACCACCGGAAGCCAGCGTGGGAAACAAATGTTGGGGAGAAATGAGGCTGGGAATTCAGTCCAACACCTCTCACCCTCATGTTCCGGTGGGGCTTGCACGGCCCAAGCCCGGCACCACGGACAAGGACGAAAGAATGGCAAGCCCCTGGATTCCTTTAACGGAATTCCCATTCGCATCATTTGGAGGGATAGGCACCTTACCCCTCCAAGCACCAATTTAACCAATGCCTAACCGCCAACCTTACAAGTTGTGACGATTTGCTACGCAGTAGGCAAAAACCAAATGGCAACAGCCAATCAGCCAAATGGCAAAATTCCTACCAGGCCCCCGCTCAAAGGCGAACGACCCCATGACAGGCATAGCAAGGTCAAATGAACCCAAGAACCACCCTATAAGAGGGAGGGGGGGCGGGTGATCCGATGCAAAACGGCCAAGAGGACGTCCCCTAGTCTAACTCCTCAATTTATAGACTCTGACTCCTCCTCCAAATTAGCAACACCGAAAAATCCCCAGCAACCCAATTTAACCCCCTACCGGCTTGGGTTCTCCAAATTTGCCTAATCATGATGGTGGCCTGCTCCCCAACCGCAACACGTGCTCTCTGCTAGTGAGAACACGCTTTGCGTGTTGAGTTCCGCAGTGCCACCCCCCAAAAATTCACACAGCACACGTTCATTTTTGTTTAAGGTTTTTGGCATAATTTTGGCCACAACTTTATTAAAATACAGAAATGTGAGTGGTTGCTTAGGCATTGGTTATGACTATCTGTCCTTGCCCCCGAGGACAGAGCTGAAACTTCCGGGCACCACCGGAAGCCAGCGTGGGAAACAAATGTTGGGGAGAAATGAGGCTGGGAATTCAGTCCAACACCTCTCACCCTCATGTTCCGGTGGGGCTTGCACGGCCCAAGCCCGGCACCACGGACAAGGACGAAAGAATGGCAAGCCCCTGGATTCCTTTAACGGAATTCCCATTCGCATCATTTGGAGGGATAGGCACCTTACCCCTCCAAGCACCAATTTAACCAATGCCTAACCGCCATGGAGCCCACGGCTCACCGCCAAACCACTCACAGCCCCAGCCAAGACCTCAGCTTGACCACCACTGCACCTAACCAAGCCTCATTACCCGAGGCCGAAAGGTGCACGCCATCATCTCGAAATAAGGATGGCCTCCGAGAAGAAATTTCAGTATGAAAAATCACATCTCCGTCCAACTCCAAGACCTTTTTTGTTACTGCAGTGTTGATGCGGCTTCTGGCTCTCTCAATGGCGGCCGGGCAACGACTGCCCCTCCAGGCGCGCCGTTGAAGCAGCCTTGACCAAAAAATTTTTGCTGCCGGCATCATAGCTCGCAGCGTCTCCAGGTCCGATAAAATGGCAGCACGCAGTGAACGACAGTTCAAAGAAACCAGGTCGTTCTCGCCCAGTTGTACCACGATGGCCGACGGGGGTTCTTCCCATAGCAACTGCCTCCTAATCCGAGGCAGGAGCTCCGACCAGCGCATTCCCCTTCTGGACAGCCAAGACAACCGAATATGTCGAGGAAGGCCGAGACCAGGACCCATTCGCGACTGCCGTGCTGCGACACCAGCCCAATGGATGATGCTGTGCCCCACCATCCATATGCGGACAGCCGCCAAACCTAATATAAATAAACAAAAATAATGTAAGGCCCTTATTAACGGATATAACCTCTGAACACTTCCGACTTCCAGCGACCCAAATCCTTTATTCTGGCTGCTGACAAGCCCCAATGTGCTGCCGTAGTGGCAGCCCCAATCCTGAACGAGTGTGGGGCAAAATCAGTTGCCATGCCGCCACCCGCCACAATTGCTTTACGCATCACTTTCGCAAACTGTTGCCTTGAAAGGGGCGAACCATCCTCATGCCTAAGTAGTGGGCCATCCCCAGGGGTGCGGATAGACAGGAACCTCCTGACATCTTTTACAGGGCAAGGGCCCGCTTCCCCAGTAGCCGGGAGACGGATGAGGGCACCCCTACCCCTCTGATCCGTCTTCGAGTGCCTTATTGTGATTCGAAGTTCCACAGGAGACAACTGTACGTCCTGCATCAAAAGGCCCCGGGTACGGCCATCCTTATGAACCTCGACCACTATTTCGCCCACTCTCAGGGCACCAAAAAAGGCAATCGAAAAGGCGGCCGAAAACAGGCGAGCCTCATAGCCGGACCAGCACACCACCCGCAGCTTTCTGCGCATTACGCACAACATATCAAAAGATATGGGTAGTCGATTTGCTGGGCGGGAAGGACAAAGTCTACTCCATCCTTCCAAGGCTTTGCGAACAATGAACTTCGCACAAGGATCCTTATCAAAGAAAACCTTGCAGAAAAATGTTATAGCAGCAGCATGTATCCTAATCGTCTTAGCTGCCCTGCCCAAATGAAATAAATGCGCTAAATAACTCAACACCTGCGAAGATGTGGGCGAAGCCCTTTTCAAGTCGCAGGCAGATTGCTGCATGAACGTTACAAAATCACCCCACACTTTTGTGTATGAACGTAAGGTAGAAGGGGAGACCGATGCCGCTACTCCCTGTAAAACTAATTGCTGCCAAGGCTCCAGAGATGTTCCGGGAAACATTCCGGACGTATCCGAGCCTCTGGAACCAGTAGTCTGAACCGCTCCATCTGAAAACGGGACAGAGCATCAGCAATTTCGTTAGACACCCCGGGGATAAAACGTGCTGAAAAAACTATATTATAACGTAGGCAATGCAACACAAAAACCCGCAATAGGGCCGACACCCGGGGAGAGCGTGACGACAGTTTGGCCAACACTGACACCACAGCCTGATTATCGGTCCAGAAGCAGACACGACGGTTCCTGAACTCCTCGACCCACAAATGCACTGCCACTGCAATGGGAAAAAACTCGAGAAAAGTTAGGTCCCGCGTAATCTCTCCCCCTTGCCAGTCCTTCGGCCAACGTTCTGCACACCAACGTCCCTTCCAATAGAGTCCAAAGCCAAGGGAACCAGCAGCATCAGACTGCACTTGAAAGTCATTCTGCAAGTTCAAAGTGTCTTGCCATAATGACACCCCATTGAATTCCTCGAGGAATTCCAACCAAATGGAAAGATCAACCTTTACCTGACTAGAGAGGCGCACCCGATGATGCGGGGCTTTCAACCCTGAGGTGAGACGAGCTAGGCGAGAGCAGAAGGGGCGCCCCGGCGCCACCACTCTACAAGCAAAATTCAAGTGTCCCAACAGCGATTGAAGCTGCCGAAGAGACACCTTCCTCAACGGGAGTAGTTCCTCTATTACCCTCCTCAAAGTTGCCAGTTTGTCACTTGGCAAGCTAGAAGTTTGAGCAACAGTATCCAAAAGGATACCCAGATAAGTAAGCCGAGTCGAAGGACCCTCGGTCTTGTCCGCGGCTAGGGGCACCCCCAACTCCTGAGTGAGATCAGCGAATGCTTGCAGGAGCACCGAGCAATCACCAGTATCAGAGGCCGAGGCCAATAAAAAATCATCCAAATAATGAGTGACTCCGCTCAGGCCGGTTTTCGATTTGAGAGCCCATTCCAAAAAGGTACTGAAGGATTCAAAAGCGGCGCAAGCAATCGAACATCCCATCGGCATTGCCTTATCAAAATAATAGTTACCCTCAAACTGAAAACCCAGCAACCAAAAATCTTCTGGATGAATTGGCAAGAGGCGAAAGGCTGACTCGATATCGCATTTTGCCAATAACGCAGAATGGCCAAAGCTCCGAATCAACTTGATCGCCTGATCAAGAGATGCGTACTTCACTGAGCAGAGTTCAGGAGGAATAACGTCATTGACTGACGTACCCATGGGGTGTGACAAATTATGAATTAAACGAAATTCCCCCGGTGCCTTCTTAGGCACAATACCCAATGGGGATACATGCAAATTTTGAAAAGGAGGGGTGACAAAAGGACCGGCCATCCGTCGCATGGCCACCTCCTTTGCAATCTTCTTGCGAGCAACCTGAGGTAGCTCACGAACTGACTTTTGGTTAGCAGGATTCCGTGCCACAGGAGACTCGGCTACCGGAATCCGAAAACCTCGTGAAAAACCATTACCCAAATAATCTGCAGCCTCCCTGTTGGGGTACGACTGCAACCAAGTTAGCAAAACCCCCAGGCGAACAGGTGTATAAGCTAAAGAGGTCAACAAGCTATTTTGCAGTTCCCGTGGTGGTTGAGGGGGGGGTGGGCTTTGGGGGTTGCTGAGATCCCCCTTTTCCCCCACGAAAGGGCCGCCGACCTGCAAAACAAGAGGAAGTGGGATGCGAGCCATTGCATCTTTCGCAGGCGTGGACGAATTTGCACCCCAGGCGATTACAAGAGCCTTTGTTGAAATCCCAGCAGAACAGGCGCCGGCCAGTTTTCAACACCCCTGTCCTAGGCTTCTGTTGCTCGGCAGCCTTTTTATCAATCAGGGGGGCCACGTGGGTGGTCCAGACGTCAAGATCTTTCCGATCCCAGCGAGCAGAAGGAATTTTTGCTGCACGGCGCCGGAAAGCCTCATCGTATTTTATCGCGGCTTTTTCACCAGCTCTGGTGAATGCAGAGCGAACGATGGACAAGTAAACCATTAAATGAAGAGATCTCCTAGGATAAGCAGCCATTACCACGCCAGCAAAGACCTGGAAGCAATCTAGCCAAAGTTCGAACGACCTGTCTGTGTTGGGGACCCCCTGGCGCTTTTTGGAAGAGCTACTCTTCTCTTGGTCCTCCGAAGGCGGGGCCAATTTAAACATGTCCACATATCGACCATCCAAAATCCTAGAGCGCACCTTTGATGACAGGTGCAAACCAGGAATAACGTCTCTGGCGGAGTTGGTGGATACTTTAACGTCTGGAACCAAAACACCATCCATACATTCCTGAACGATACCATATCTAGCCCGATGCGTATTGGACCGGCGCTCCCAAGCCCACTTAGGGAGCCCCGATGCGGATTCGCCAAAGCCCCAATAAAGTTCCAGCGAGTTACCTGTTTCCTCGTCAGAACTAGAAGATGACGTACCGGTATAAGAGGTAGAGGAGTCATCCCTCCTTCGCTTTGCATGCTTCCGGGAAGATCTCCTGCGGCGACGCTTCCCGCCCGAAGACTTCCTGGCCGGAACTGGTAGGCTGTCCTCAACGGAAGATTCCGACTCATGATCTGGCCGTGAGAGACCTGGGACCGATGGAGAAGAAACCACCCGTGAGGGACCAGGGACAGATGCTGCCTCAACAGTAGGCAGCACTAACCCACCATGGCGGGAAGAAGGGACCGAATGGGCCCCCCTCCCCGAAGCTCTCCGGGAAGGATGAGACTTCCGTGCACGGCCACGAGCTGCAGGTATGTATTGGGGCTGGGTTAACTGGGGGTCAGTTCCCCCCACCACAGGCAACAATCCCCCACTTTCATCCTCGTCAGATGACGACAAGACCAGTGATGATGTTCCCACAGGATGAAGCGGTGCTGCAGACGTGGACGGCTGACTGGAACACTGCTGTAGAAAACCATCCAGATCAGCCGCGAAGCGAGATAAGGCCGCAGGATCGCCGGCCATGCTGGACATCCAAGACTGCACTCGCCCCTCTGGTTGTCTTGTAACAGGTGAGCGCAACGCCTGAGATGGGCCTCTAATAGGCCGTTTTGCAGTGGAAGATGGACCAGGGCGGGCTGAGTCCCTCTTTGGAGCCATACCTGCTAGGCAAATAAGAAAATAAAAGTAGAAAATTCCAAACTGTTAACGAGTAAAAAAGGCCTAAACCAATAGCACTTGAAAACCAAGAACTCAAGAAAACACTTGAGTCAATTAACTTCAGTAGAACAAGGAACAAATTAATCAATTCTAAATAAAACTCCTTAATAACCTGTAAGAAAGTCAAAATTCCACAGAAAAACAATATGCAATGGTGCAACAAACAGATCCACCAGCAGGTGGCTCTATAACGACCTGTCCACTTAAGGAGAGGAGGCTGCAATACCAACTAGGCCACCAGGGGAGCTCAGGAGTAGGCCGGCTGCAAATACTGGCCAGGCCACCAGGGGGAGCTCAGGAGTAGGCCGGCTGCAATACCGGCTAGGCCACCAGGGGAGCTCAGGAGTAGGCCGGCTGCAATAACTGCAAACGGCCACAGGGAGGCGCAGGCCAATATCGACGACGCACGCTCCCTAGCCCCGCACGAACTGATTCGCAATGGAGGGCCCCGTGAAGCTGCAAAAGCTCCTCCGAAGAGGCGCAGGCCACTCCGAGGCCCCAGGAGGCCCTGAGGGCCTCAAGCCACCCACCAGCGGCGCCTTCTACTCTGAAGGTAATCAGGGGCCTGTTGTATCAGGCGCTAGCCGCGCCGCATGAACCAGCCGATATCCCCCAATGAATTATTTATTTATTTTCAGCCCAGGAGCGTCGGGGACACGACGGAGGCCGCAACCACCCGAGAGCCGGCTCGAGAAGGGGAGCACCAAGGTAAGTCCGATTAAAGAGAGGGACGGGGAGAGGAAGGGGGACTAGGAGCGCTCCGCGGCTCGGAGCCGCGGGGCGATCCTGCGGGCGGGTTAGAGTCTCCCTTAGCAAGGGAGACGAAGGAGGGGATGGGGGGGAGGGTGGAAAGCTGGCTGCGCTCCGCGGCCGCGGAGCCACGGAGCGACCCCACGGGCGGGTGCGGGGACTCCCAAAAGCAACGCGCAACGACGGGGGGGGGAAGGAAGCAGCCCGGCCGCACTCCGCGGCCTTAGGAGCGGCCTGGGACGGCGGAAATAAAAGGGGAGACCTCCCGAAGCTAGGGAGGGGGCACCCCCCCGCCTAAAAGGAAAAAACCCACTACCTAAACTTCAGCAGTTAAAGCCTAGGAAATTAAAATTGAATGGAAGGAATCAAGGAAATCCGGGTGGAAAATTGAGGAGGGGGACAATATGGGAAGCAAATAGTAATGAGAAATACAACCGTCTCAGACACCAAACAGCTACTTGATCCGATGCAAAACGGCCAAGAGGACGTCCCCTAGTCTAACTCCTCAATTTATAGACTCTGACTCCTCCTCCAAATTAGCAACACCGAAAAATCCCCAGCAACCCAATTTAACCCCCTACCGGCTTGGGTTCTCCAAATTTGCCTAATCATGATGGTGGCCTGCTCCCCAACCGCAACACGTGCTCTCTGCTAGTGAGAACACGCTTTCTCAGCACAGGCCCTTCTTCCATCTTATAAGAATTTTGGGCTGGCCAATAGCTATTGAGGCAACCATTCCTCTTACAAGCCATTTCCCAGCATTATGGCTATAGAAGAAGAAGAAGAAGAAGAAGAAGAAGAAGAAGAAGAAGAGGAGGAGTTTGGATTAGATATCCCGCCTTTCACTCCCCTTCAGGAGTCTCAAAGCGGCTAACAATCTCCTTTCCCTTCCTCCCCCACAACAAACACTCTGTGAGGTGAGTGGGGCTGAGAGACTTCAAAGAAGTGTGACTAGCCCAAGGTCACCCAGCAGCTGCATGTGGAGGAGCGGAGACGCAAACCCGGTTCCCCAGATTATGAGACTACCGCTCTTAACCACTACACCACACTGGCTCTCAAATTATAATTATAAATACCACACTATAATTATAAATACCACACACACACACACACACACACACAATAGCAATAGTTACAATAGATATCTTTTTAACTGATGTTTTTGACACAAAAGCTGGCATGGAACCATTTCCTCAGACACAATAAAGGTAGCACAATATTTCCACACAGTCTTAAGAAATGTGGTATCAGAGTCTGGCAGATTGAAATTTTCTGGCAGAAAAACCACAAGGATAGTCCTGGTGGAGCTTTCATGGCAGATCACAGTCAGAAGATCATGCGTGCAACCAAGCACACTGTGAATAGGTTGAATTAAAGTCACACAGATGGACCTGGGCATAAAAAGGTGCACTTTGTGGAGTTAAAACAGATGGATTCAGCACAAGGAGTTCATAGGGCTTTCTGTCCCCCCCTCATCCCCCAGTGTAAGGATCTACATCACATACTGAGGACACTTTTATTTATTTATAACTGTCAGTACCTGCAATTTTATGAGATAATTTTCTTTATTTTGAGATATTTTCACAGCAAACTTGAAGAGTGAGCAGATTTTAGAAGATGAATTATTGAAGAGGAACACAGCTGTAGTATCTCTAACTATGGAGTAAGATGCGACAGTTTAGTAAATATTGATTTTGTCCAGATGGAGCTCATGCTAGGATACCTGTTAAAAATGACTGATGCTCACTTACTAAATCACTATTTAATGATCGTTGCAAATTAGCAGTATTTAACCGACACACTGCTGATAGCCAAGAACAGTCTTTCAGTATGTGTGTTTTTGTGTGCGAACACACACACCTTACCCTATCTATTTATCCATCTGAGAGAGAGGCTCTGTTTTATATTGAGGAAAACAGGATCCTATAATTAAAAGCCAATGGTATTGGAGCTTGGATAATACAATTTAATCTTTTTGTTTACTTTTACATTTATATTCCAGATGCTTAGCACAAGACTCTTGCAGTGGCTTCCTTTGGCTTATACAAAATAAAAACAACAAGTACTTATCAAAAACTCAGGTAAGTGTTAAGTGTGGTGGCAGCTGGGTCATTAGGGCAAATGGGTATTGCCCCACTAGTTTCTGCCTGCCCCCAGGCAGCCCTTCCTTTGCCTGCCTTCTTACGTCTTACAACCCATCCAAGAAATGCCACTGCTGCCAGCTTCTTCCACTTTGTCTCAGTTGTAGAATTGAGCAGGGAGGAAGATAAAACTAGAATTAGTTGGCTCAGCCTCCCTTGTGCCCGACCAGTCCTAATGGACACCAGATACCACTGGCTAACGGTATGCACACAAACTCTTATCAGCTACTCCAGCTATCCAAATGTTTTTCTAAGAAGGAAAATCCCAACCAAAAATTCACAAGAAATTCACAAGAGATTCAGACAGGCCCTTGCCTCGTGCCTGGTCCTGGCATAACTCCATAGAGATAGACACCAGCAGTGCTTTTTTCTTTAAAAATGTTTTGGGGTACTCTCATTTTCATACTCATATTGAAATACTGCCCCTCAATGAGGCCAGACTTAGATTCACAAAATGTTTAGGGGTGAGCATACCCCTGCTTCCCCCCAAGAAAAAAGTACCCCTGCTTCCCCCCAAGAAAAAAGTTAACCATCAGCCATGGTTAACCTGCTACACTCCTTTGTGATTGTGAGGTTTTTACATCCTGTAGGGAGCCTTCACGATTACAGAAGGCTCCATTCTGCGTAATCCAGCTAGTCGGCATGCATGGAGGGTGACAGGACTGGCAAGAGGATTGGAATGGGAGAGGGGAGCAGAACATGCCCCCTCACACCCACCTATTTTGTGAATAGGACTACACAATATCAGCAAGCCCAAACCAGAATTCAAAATGGTGGCACAATGGAATCCAGGCAGAGATTTAGCCTCTGACTAGAATCTCAGCACTCTGCAGTCTTCTGCTAATGATTTCTTTTTCTTTTTTTAAAGATCCCCTTCAGACATTTTACCCTTCCCAGGCCACAATGAAGGAAGGGGCAGGGGACCCAATTGGCATGGGTTTTTGAGGGGTCCTATTTTCAAGTCCCCCTGGTGAAAGTAAAGGACCCTGGATGGTTAAGTCCAGTCAATTTTGACTTTGTCCCCTGGTGGTGGCAAAGGGGGGGACCTTTGGTAAAGATTACTGAAATAGATCCTATGTTTCCTATCTAGCTTGGATCTATTACCAGATTTGCATGGCACTGCCCCTTCCAGTCAGAGCACCTGTTTGTGAAACAAAATTCATATATGGGCTTGGAAAATAATAAATCTATGAATATGAACATTAATTTTGAATGAAAATTACTTTTGTTCCACAAAAGATGTTCATCTGAAGGGTAAATGAGGTAAATCTGCAAAGGCAGCATAGCTGGAATCCACTGACTTTGCCATCCCATCTCCTCATTTGCTCTGGTTTGGAGGAGAATAGGAATGTATAGCTCTTGATTTTACTGAATATGACTAGCTGGATTCTGCATCCACAGCTCCGCACATTACCCCTCGGGTTAGCTTTTGATCCCCTTTCTCTGAAGCAGGCAGAGCTACTAATAGGTTAAAATGGTCTGGCTTACAGAGTTTTCATCAGATTTGTCAGCCTCCATTTGTATCTAGGGTAAAAACCTGAAGCAATTTTGAAGAGCTGAGATATTGAACTTTCAGAGCTGAGATTCATAGCTGATGTGTGCTGTACTATATAAGTAATAAAGGAATGCATAAACAGCCGGTAGTGCTCATGATTATGAAGTAGTTTTCAAATATTAAATATTACGGATTATTTTTTTTCTAAATAAAAATAGCAGGCCATCACTTTGCATGCTTTAGAGAGATAATCATTTTTTAACATAACTCTACTCTTTCTCCGCACAGAGCATGCGGAACATCTTTTGTTTGGCCAACTGTTATGTACTGAGTTGAATAGGATCCAAACTGCAGCAGTCTGATTGGTCCTAGAACAATAGGATCCAAATTGCAGCAGTCTGATTGGTCCTAGAACAATAGGATTCAGAATGCAGCAGTCTGATTGGTCCTAGAACACTGCAGCAGTATGATTGGTTGGCAGGAACCACCCAATCATGCTCCAGATATAAGTGAATCCACAACCCGATTGGCTTACAGTGGAATTCCAGAATTAGCCAATCATGTGCAGCCCATTGTGTAAATAATGTATATAAAGCACTTTGAGGGGACTTTCATTCATTCCTCCTCACCAATATGAGCTGAATAAAGAGCATGAAATCACTTTGCGACTCTGAGTATATTTCACCGACTAATCTTTATCTCTCCGCCCCAGAGGCCAACTTTGATAGTTTACAGAGTTGCCTGTGAAGAGGGATTGATTGTTACACCACCCTGGAAATTGCAGCTCTTAGAGGTGAATAGCCATCTCCTAACAACTCCCAGCATCCTACAGGTTCCAGAATACCTTGAGCGACTCCATGCCTGTTTAAAGTAGTAGTATGTTGCTTTAAATGTATGGTGTGAATGTGGAGCTAGTCTGTATCTATACAGTGTTTGAATTGTTTTAAAGATTTTTTTAAAGGATGTTTTTATTGTTTGATCACTTGTTTGCTGCTCTGAGATCCTCTGGAAGGAAAGGTATGATATAAATTTAATAAAGTAAACAAAGAAGGTAGACCTCAGAGAGGGAGATCTGATGCTTTCTTTGGACCTTGAGATGCTCTCCCTTGGGGCAATCGAACTGGAGCATCCATTTGCAATTCTATATGCAACTTTCCTGTAAAAAAGCCTTATTCACCAAAGTTGGACTTGCATGTAAGTAAACAAAGTTGATATTGACCTACATGGGATATTATCACTGACAGTTGTCCAAAGCCAAACAATATGCTCATATTATTATTTATTAATATATGGATCACTTAATGCCAAATTAGGTTTCTAAGCCGTTTACAAAGTATAAAAAGGCTTTACAGAGGCAATAAAGTATAAACATCCATAATTTAAATACACCCATATCTTGGTTTTTGAACAGCTTAATTCTCGAAAGTTTTGGCTCCCGAATGCCACAAACCCGGAAGTGATTGTTCCGATTTGCAATCTATTTTTGGAAGCCAAATGTCCGACGGGGCTTTCACGGCTTCTGATTGGCTGGAGGAGCTTCCTGCATACAATCAGAAGCCATGCTTTGGTTCCCGAAGGTTTTGGAAGTCGAACGGACTTCCAGAATGGATTCCGTTCGACTTCCAAGGTACGACTGTACGCTATAAAAGAATTGCATTAAAGCATAAAATATAAAAAAAACAATGTTCTCCTGACAGAAGCCCAACTCTGATCTTTTCTCAGAGCAATTCCATTTTCCAGGTATTTTCACCCTACACTATTTTCTTCATTCTGAAACTATGAATGTGTTGTTTGTTTGCTTATTATTAAATCCATTTATTAGTCTCCTAATAAAAACATTTCTCTAGGCAACATAAAGCCACAAAATTAAAGCAATGATCTTACAGCTCAACAAAACCAAGAGAAGCCCACTCAACAGTAATTCTCTAGTAAAATCAACAAAGCAAAGCAGCCAATCTACTAGCAGCAGAGCAATCTCCAACAGCTAAAACTGATCAACTAAAAACATATTTATTTATCTAAAGCCTTCAGGCTTTAGTTGGTGTTGGTTCTGGAGCAGATGATGTTGATTGTACATTGCTGCAGATTTGTGATTTGATATTAGGCTGTTTTTATATACTCTATTATTTATGGTATATTGTACAAGCTGTGTTGTCAGCCAGTCTGTGCGCCTATTGAGGATGAAAGATGTAAAAAAGGATGTAATAAGTAGCTGCCCATCTAAGGCTGGAATTGCCAATATGAGTACCAGTGTGCCCACTATTACGTCCTACAGTGCCCACAAGGTATCCCCTCAAAAATCCACAATACATTAGAGCTCATTTGATTTTCCTTCTCAGATCCTGTTTGTATTGGCTCAATCTCTCCAAATTGAACACCGCCCCCCCTTAAACACAGCCATATTTTTTGGGTGCCAGGACGGGACGACTATCTTTTTTCTGTTCTGAATAAAAGAGAGATGCAAAGAGTTTCTGCCTCTGAGTGAGGATGGTGGTGGTTAATGTGCTTTCTCCCCTATTGTTAGGGTGGGGATGGGATTATGCCTGCATCATTTTGAAGACCTGCATGTCCTTTCTGCTTTTGTAGTTGTGGCAGCCATTTTATGTTATCCATGGTCCCACAGAAGACTGACAATCGCAGCAGTCTCTCAAAATTCCAAATATGCCTATTGGCACAAGAAGGTTGACGACTCCTGACATAAGGGAATAAAATGATAATTAAGAAATACAGACAGGATATTAAATTATGTTAAAATGTTAGGCCTGAGAAAACTTTTAAAAGTCTCCAGTGACATTTTTTTTTTTTTTTTTTTGCTTTTAACCTTCAACATGTCTGGTTCCTTAATTATGGGGTGTTGGTTGCACTCTACAAGTTGATACATACCTGCAAAAAGGAAGAACCATTTGTGTAAAAACTTGCTTCCATGGGTCAATCTGAGTCCTATGTTCACTTCTTCAGCATTACTTTGAGACAGGGCATGCCCCCTCATTTACAATTTATTCTGTATAGCATGTGAAAATCATGTTTTGTTTTCCAGTCTTTTTGTGACATGATAATAGTATGTGGTCTGTCAGAATAACATGAGAGGGCACACGAATGTCTGTGTATACTTGTGTGCTCAGCTATTTGGCTGACTATGCCTTTGGTATGAAGACAGCTTTGTTTAACTTCAGTTATTAGGGATGGGGGGGAAACTGTCAATTTCAATATTTCTTGGTTCCTCATTTCCTCATCAGGTTGCACTTAAAGAAAAGGCCATCATGAAAATCCATCCACATTTTAGTGCAAATTTCTCCTAAGGCAAAATTGCATACAACTTTTTTTTTTAACATACACATTTTTTATTTTATTTTTGCAAACTGAATTGACTTTCTCCCCCTCCTTGTTTGTAAGATAAGTGAACATACTTGTCTCTGCATGACAATGGTCAGCAACTAAAGTCCTAGTCTACACATGCAGCGGAGGTGGGGGTGGGTGGGATTCTAAGAGGCCTAAAATGGTGGAATGGACTGTACCACTTTATGCTGCAGATGAAAAATTATATTTTGGAATGTTTCACTATGTGGGAAAGAATTTTTTTAAATACCCCAGAGAGAATGATTGTAGATCAGTCTCTCCCCAATCATGTTCGTTTCCCAGAAAGTTTTCCCACACAGATGAGTCTTCAACAATGTGACCGACTTTTTTCAGTCTAAAGTGATATGATCTAATAGTCTATTCTCCCACTTTAGTCACGTTCTGCTGAGTGTGAGGCCGGTCTTAAGTTGGCCCACAAACAAAAACAGAGCTTACAAAAGCTGGTTTGCCATAAACATAATGTACAAAAAACATATTTCCCTAGAAAAGTGCCTTTCCCCGTCATCCCATTGATGCCTTTTATTTTCAGCAACCTCCCAGGCTGCTTGCTGCCACCACTGCCTTACAGTCAGCTCAACAGTAGCATGAAGGAAATCTGACACATGCCTTTTGTACTGAAGCCTCTGCTATAACAAGGTGAGCTAACCTATTCATACCACCGTTATTCCCAAATGTAACTTCACTAGTAATAGATAGTAATCACGGTCCCCTCCCCTGGGACCAGAAAAGCTGAAGCAATAAATGTGTCTCTGAGATAATGTAGCCATATTTTCTAATCATATTTCTAATTTCACTACCTTGTTATATAAAACTTGCTCAGATTGGGGAGCAAGAGCAGACAGCCTATGGGATAATAACAAGTCACTCAGCTGCTGTGGTTCGAAAATTGCAAAGCAGTATGAAAAAGTTACATAAAACCCCAAGGTTGCACCGCCTGGGTACTTCCTGAGAGGTACAAATGCATTAGGGAGGAAACAGGCACAGAGAACCATCTATTTTCATAGACCTGTCAGCATTTTAACCGGAATGTTGTACACATACTTCTGCTGGAAAAGGTAAAGTGTTTGTTAAGGCACTTTCCAAATATAATACACGCTGAGCACAGTGACAAGGTCTGTAGTCACTTTGTTCAAATTGACATTCCAACCTTGTATCTGCCCACTCAGTCTTGATCATGGAAGACTTGAACAATAGTGCATTTAAATAAGAAAAAAAACAGAAACCAAACCACAGCATCGTATGAATACCACAGACACAATAAGGGTCCTGAGATGATCTCACAGGTCTCATGTCTAACTGAGTGGAAGCATTATTGTTACCTCTCGTTGCCAACTGTTACCTAGAAACTGTTTTTCGTCATTTCTCCTTGCTCTTTGGCACCATTTATCTTCTGTACCGACTACATTTCCTGTCTTCTGTGTGGTGCACGAAGACACCTCATGGGCATTTGCCTGTTCACAGGATGGTGTTTAATTTATAGTGCATTGCATACCCTCCAACATTTCTCCAATGAAAGTAGGGAAGCCCCGTTCCAGTTCCCTTCCCCTTGAAAGTTAATGACAGGATCCAAAGCTTCATTTAAGAATGTTCCTAATAGAAGTTGAGTAATGTTTGAAGAATTGTGTTTTTATTTGTTAGTTATTAGTACCCTAGTCAACAAAAATAGATTACTGTAATTTCAGTACTGTATTTCAAACAACAACAGAAATAGAGGTCTTGGCATAATAAACAGGGGAATAAACTTTGTTTGTATGTATCATTCAGCAAAGTACACACAATAACTAATGAGGCCCAGAAGCTGCTGCAATACTGCCAGGATGCTGCCTACCCTCCAACATTTCTCCGATGAAAAGAGGGACGTCCCATTTCATAATGATAATTTTACTATTTATACCCCACACATCTTACTGGGTTGCCCCAGCCTCTCTGGGCAGCTTCCAACATATATAAAAACATAATAAAACATTAAAAAAAACTTCCCTATACAGGATTGCCTTTAGATGGCTCAGGGGTCGGATAACTCCACACCCTCCAACATTTCTCCAAGAAAATAGGGACATCTTAAGGAAAAGTGGGACATTCCAGGATCAAATCAGAAACCAGGATGGCTTCTAAATCAGGGACGTCCCTGGAAAATAGGGATACCTGGAGCGTCTGGTATTGTGCAAATATACAAGTGGTGCCTGTCATCGAATGCTGTGGTGTGGAGTGTGGATCCAGGCAGCCATGTCATCAGTCATCTTTTCCCCTCGGTTTTCCAATTTTCCATACCCAGTGAGCATACCCATCCTTAACTGGGGCTACTTGAGGACTTATCCCTTTAGTATTTTCCCCTAAATAGTTTTTGATAATTTTTCAAACTTGGGGTTCTCTGCCTATGCCCCCACTTCCTGTGCACAGAAAGTGCTATTTTAGCTACATAAGGACCAGCACTTGAATAGTACATTTTCCAGTAATATAGTGTATGCTATTAGTGTGTAGAAATGATGCTATAAAAAGTTTAAGGAGAGAAACATCGCACACAAAGTGAAGGCTGGAAGAGAAGGAACAAGAAGCTGCAGGTTCAGCTGTAACAGAAAAGCAGGAGCAGTGGTCTAAAGGCAGTCAAGACTGACCTGGCCATGCGGTTGGGAAAAGTAAGTAAGCAACCTGCTTAAGGGAGAACCAGGAAAAAGTCTGCTCCCACCATCCACACAATGCTGTGCCTTTCAGCATTGTTGCATCTGGCCTGGGGCAGGGGCGGGAGAGAGATGCTAGATTCCTGCTCATGCACATGAAGGCAGAACTTCATTTTAGCCAGAACTCACTGGAACTCAATTCCAGCACCTCTCAGGTGGGTGCCATTGCCATTATAAGAGAACAAGGAAGGAGTTCATGCTGAGTTCCGGCACTTCTTTTTCTGTGATGGGCTGAACATTGATTCTTGGTATAACAGAGTATGGTCAATAGCGTTGGCTGAGAAACTAACATGACAGGTGAGAGCAGCAAAGGGCAAACACAATCCATATTCCTTTTATAACATGTGGCAAATGTTTATTGAATACATAAATTGCTCAGACTGTGGCAGGAATCCACCTAGCACTCACGGGAAAATGTGGTGTGATCTCTTGGAGTAATCAAATGAAACTTCAGCACATGGCATGATAAAAGTCTGTAATTTTAATAGGACAAGTTACTTGTTGTTTACTGTTGTAACAATTGTTTTCTCAAAATTTATCTTCTGTACCATGAAAATAAATAAAAACAGTATTTAGAAAAAGAAAAGAAGCACTGGCTGAAGGCTTTATATGCATTGGTCACCCCCCTAAGGGCCTCTTTGGCCATTTTCTCACAGCTTCCCAGCTTGGTGTCTGTTCTAGAACACTATTGTCAGATGCTTTGGGGCTGAGTAAGATTTGTTTTGCCTGCCTGCACCTTGCTCAAGCAGGTTTTTTCACCTACTCTGTAGGGGGTGTTAGTTTTGGGTGGTCATTGTTGCTAAATAGGTTAATTTGTTTGCGTGTCTGTGTTGGTCACACTGTTGGCAGGGAGGTCCAGGAAAGGTTAAGGTTAGATGAGGTAACAAGGTGACACCTATGAAGGTGAAGGCCATTTCTGGAGCCTAACTTCTGGAAATGGAAGTGAGAGCTGGACCATAAAGGGGGCTGATCGCCGAAGAATTGATGCTTTTGAATTATGGTGCTGGAGGAGACTCTTGAGGGTTCCATGGACTGCAAGAAGATCAAACCTATCCATTCTGAAGGAAATCAGCCCTGAGTGCTCACTGGAAGGATAGATCCTGAAGCTGAGGCTCCAATACTTTGGCCACCTCATGAGAAGAGAAGACTCCCTGGAAAAGACCCTGATGTTGGGAAAGATTGAGGGCACAAGGAGAAGGGGACAACAGAAGACGAGATGGTTGGACAGTGTTCTCGAAGCTACCAGCATGAATTTGACGAAACTGCGGGAGGCAGTGGAAGACAGGAGTGCCTGGCGTGCTCTGGTCCATGGGGTCACAAAGAGTCGGACACGACTAAAGGACTAAACAACAACTTCTGGGTTTGGGGCTTTTACCCTGACTTGGGTATTCTGAAGGCTCACCTGCCACACTTGTTTGGCACAAAGGCCTCCCTTCTCATCATAATGTGGGTCCCCAGCCTTGGAGCCATGCCTTGCCAGGCAGCTTGGTATGGGCAGGGTTTGATTCAACCAAGGCTGAAGTTAAGTTAGCTTCCTGCTCTTCTCATTTCCCCTGGAGATATTGTAAATAAAATGTACCCCTAGTTCACCTCAGGAATCGAATGGGTTGAAAGACTAGAAATGGTGTCTGAATGGGCATAACAAGACTTTTTAAAGCATTGGCCTTAGCAGGCAGAGCGGCACCATTCGAACTTGCTTTAGTCACCGACATGTCTTGGGCAACTGGTTTCTCATTTTATACCGCTTTACAATTCTGCCCATGGTAACATCAATATGAGTTGTTCTATCAATACTGAAGAAGAGGACTGGCCTTGAAAGATAAAGCTAGAGTTATTGTTAGAACTTCTTTCTGTGCTACCTTTTAGCCAAAAAGGCCCTCAAAGCACACTATCAAAGTCAAGTAAAAATGTAATTTACAACAATAAAAGTGTGAGGGCATGGAGGATAAGTTATAGGCAAGAAGAACATGTGAGGCTTTAGAAGTTGTTGACTGCTACGAACACTTTGAGATTAAGATAGGTGCCTTAATTGACAATTTTCCTGTTTTATATTAAATTAGTGGTTTCTTAAGGGCTGTGCTCAAAGGTGACCTTCAATATATTCTTTGGAATGAATGGCATTTTATCACTCTATTAATTATTTAATCTATCTTTTAATTAGTACTACGACATTTTCCTGCCGTAATTTTTAATAGTAAAATATTTGTGAAATATCACTTAAAGGAATGCTATAGCATCATTAGCACTATGATGCCTTTTTTTTTTTAACGGGGGGAAAAAACTTTCCTGTCACCACCAATTTAGCAAGGTGCTGGCAGTGACCAGAAAGTGTTTTTAATTATATGTTTATGCGTTTTTAAAAATAGCATTTTAACACTCTTTCATATAAGTGGTATTTGGCTAATAGTTGGTTTTTAAAATATGTATATAAAGAAATGCTTTTTAGTCCCCTAATTACAGTTTTTTAAAAAATCAGTGATGATACAAAGGTGCATAAAAGTTTGCACTGACTGCCCATATACTTCAAGGTTCATTATTCTTATATAATTTACAAGGCCATTAACTTGAGTCAAGGATCCCTTAAGGGCCACTTGATTATTTATATCCCTGAGGTCTTCAGGGGAGCCATTGTTTGTGGCCCCCCTTGGCTTGGATGTTACCTCACATCCACCAGCAGCCATATTATGGCCCCGATCTTGTGGCACTCTATTCCATCTGAGATCAAACAGGCTTCCTCCTCTCTGTTGAACTCCAGAGCCTAATGCAGACTTTTTAAAAATCCAGTAGGTATTTTTTAAGCCATTTCTGAATTTATATTTAGTTTTCAACTTATTTCATCTCCCTTGCATTTTTGAGCTTGCTCTACACTGCTTACAATCACAATTAAATTGTCAGAATAAAATAATAAATAATGTTCCAGAGTGCCTTGGAGAGGGGTGCTAACTCACTTCTTCAGAATAAGATTTCCTAAAGGATGGGGCTCCAAAGAAAAAGCAGACTTGGAACTTTGAGGGAGAATGTGCTGATTCCTTCAGTTACCAGACAGAGTATGAAAGTAACATTGGAAAGAGATGAGTGAATCAGTGGGTTAGGGCCAAGGAGAGAACTCAACAGTAGAGAGGACATTTGTGGGTCTCATCAGTTATAGTCTCAGTTCACTATATGTGGCCCTGTATTCATGCTGCAGATTCTGGTATATGCACCTGTATCAGAGAAACTGCTGGACATGATCTGTCTGAAAGAGGAATATTCTCATAGAATGAAGTTATGGACATGGCTTGGGGAAAAGTCTTGTCACTTTATCCATGGGTAGCAGAGGCAGGAAGACTTTGTTTCTTGTTAATCATGTTCAGTGATTAATAATGAACTTCTGTATTAAGCTAGATTAAAAATGCATACAATGTGCTGTTGTGAAAAATTGTGTGGTGTTATGACATTCTCTTTTGGGACGTGCCTTTTTGAAGGCATCTTTTTGAGGAAACATATGGTGTTTTGCTGCATTTTTGACCCAAGAAGTTAAGAGCTGCTGGATTCCAATCCATAAAATGGCATTTAAACATTTGAAGGAATTACTGATAAAAACACCTGTGTCCAAGCATAACAATGTGGAAGGACCAATGACTGTACTACTAGATGCCAGTTCTCTGAAATTAAGTGCTGTATTATTGCAGAAAGCACACCTGTTGCATATTCTTCCAAAACACTGGCAACTACCCAGCAAAATCATGCTTGAAGAGAAAAAGAAATGTTGGCAACAAGGTTTAAATATACAAAATCCCACCCGTATATATTTGAAATAAACAGTGACTGCAGAAATAAACCACAAACCACTGTGATTTTCAGAAAACCTTTGTATACACAATACACAAGAATCATGTATTGTCTGGTAATGCTAGAAGAATATCACCAAGAGTGATCAATCAAACAAAGAGGTAAGCATTACTGCTGCTCTTTGTAGGCTGTATAGGGGTTTGAAAAAGATGCACATTCTTCCATCTCATTCATTCATTTTATGTGTATGTCGCTTACCCACAACAAAATCATGCTTACAGCCGTACCTTGGTTGTCGAACGCCCTGGTACCTGTCCATTTTGGCTCCCAAACGTAGCAAACCCGGAAGGGAGTGTTCTGGTTTGTGAACGTTCTTTGGAAGCTGAACATCTGACGGGTCTTCCTCAGCTTCTAATTGGCTGCAGGAGCTTCCTGCAGCCAATCGGAAGCCACACCTTGGTTTCTGAAAATTTGGAAGTCGAACGGACTTCCGGAACGGATTCTGTTCGACTTCCAAGATACCACTGTACATGAATGAAAGCAGGAATACATTTCAAACAAACACTACAAAACCATCTTCACAATAATATAGCATAACAATAACATAACAATTTCATAATAACATAGCAGAACAATAGCAAATATAGTAACAAACAAAAAACAACACAGTTTAATACTATAAATACAAAAGTACTTAAAAAAATGTGCATCATCCTATAGCAGAAATAACAAAGGAGCTTTGCTGTTTCACCTTAGCTCTCCCCTGGTGTTGCTCACAGCCCCTCTTCCCCAGCAGCTTCTAGACACTAAAACTTACCCACTATTTCTGCCAAAGTATTTGCTCCTCACAAGAAAAGCATTCTCTCCGCCCCTTACACAGGCAGCAGGGCAATCAGATGTACTGTGGTGGGAGTTGTGTTTGGTTTAATTAAGTGAAAAGTGGCGGCCAAGAGATCTTCTTTGCAGCCCAGTTGTATTTTCAAAGCTCAGAACATGCACTTAACAGCACGAGGTTCTCTGTGCAAATGCTTCAAGCCCAGAAGCAGCTCCTTGAATTGCCATGTGATGCTGCAAGGGGGAGTTTTGATTTATTATTCCTACTATTGAGGAAAGCAGTTCTTGGCAACACCACTGAATAGTTTAAACCTAGAAAATATGTAATTTTGAGATCAGTAGTTGTAAGGGTTGCACAATGTTGAGCAAAGCCTCTTCCCTCCCCAAACACTTCAGGCTTCTCTGACATTATTTTACAAAATCTGCAGGAGATATTATGAACAGTGAGTCATAAGGGATATGGCACACAAATAGCACCAAAAGTATCTTGAATCCAAGTAATTCTCAGTCTACTCAGAGTATGACTTAGTTGGATACAACTCTTTGTCCTTTTGCTTAACAGACAATTTTGATGAATATGACTTACATTCAGCATGCGGTCACACTCCAAAACTGCAATCATTCCAACTGAGTTGACACATCTGATAAGACTTTCAGGGGAGTCTCTCCTTTGACTCCAAGGATCTCATAGAGATCATACCTTGTCTTGGAGTGTTCTGAGACACCCCAATTTGACTTGTGGTTTGCATGACACCTCTGTACATTCTTTGGAAAAGATGAACTTTTCTTCATATTCTTGTATCAACCAAAGCTGCTGTTGAATAATAAGGGGGAAAGCAGATAAAGAGAGATAATGATTAGGCCTATATAAATTAATTAATCTTCTCATCAGAACAGACAGCAGACATAATTTTAATGCACCCTTCTCATGCTTTGTGGAAGGAGTACAAATTGTCTCCATTAATTGTCTTCCATTTTATTCATGGGCAATGTTCAGCTGTGATGATCATTACATGTTCAGGTGAACCCGCCACGAGGGCTATAAATCAAAGTTATAAATTAGTTAAATGTAAAACATCCAATTGAAAGGGTTTTCTAATAAAAAATAATAATCAGCTGCTTGCTGTGAAAAATAGTCAGTGTTACAAAGTCAATCAAAATGTGTTCATATGCCAGTTCAGTAGGTAATTCATTAGCTTTCATGACCTTAGAAGCCACACAATGCCTAACAGAGGAAACATAATGATACTTACAGAGCAGTACTATGCACGTCAACTCAGAAGTAGATTTTAGTGAGTTGAATTGGACTTACTTGCTCAAGTGAGTATCATATGTAGAGTCATAGAAATGTAGAATTATAGAGTTGGAAGGGACAATGAGGCTCCTTTCGTCTAACCTCCTGCAATGCAGGACTCTCAACTAAACATCCCTGACAGATGGCCTCCCAGTTTGGTGTCATCTGCAAATTTGATGAGCAGCCACTCAGTTCCTTCATCCATATTGTATATAAAGACATTGACAAATGTAATCTCAAATACAGTATGTGTGGTCTGAGGAGATACATAGATGGGGGCAAACATGCACTTACACAAATTTATACAGTACTTTACTCTCCAATGCAAATTCTCAGAGCACCTTACACACACACACACCCCAGCAACCTAACCAACTTATCTAAAAAGCCTGTGGAAATTGGGAGCAGAGGCATGACAACTGGTTTTTCACCTGGCACTGAACAGACAACAGATTCAGAACCAGGGTTCAGGAAGAGTTCCAAAGCCAGGGGCTGGATCTAGACACATCAAAAAAGTGTGTTAGGAAAATGTGTTGTAAACCTCAAAGTGGGAAATCACACTGGCGAAAGACGGAACTCCACAGCACCGTCTGGTGTCACAGTGTTATAACACATATAAAACACTTTTTCTTTACCGATGTAGCTGAGTCCAGGGTGTCAACACAGATAACGCCATATCTTCAGTCACCACCCAGCTCACCTTTGGTGATAGTAGGATCTGGAGAAGGTCTTTCCTTAGACCTTTATCCATTCTTCCTGTGAAAGTAACCGACACAAACAAGGATTTCAAGAGACACAAGTAAAAATGGTAAAGCTCTATTTTGCTTACATGTAGTGTAGGACAACATATCCTGCCTTAACAGGCCTTCTTATGTAGAAGGGGCCTTCTTAGGGATGTAAGCTCTTCATAAACTTTCTCACTCATTCCCCTATGTTTGCTACTGATGCCGCACAATCAGTTTGCTGCTTCACAGACAGAAAGAAACATTTTGAACTGTATTCAGGCTGTGCAGGATTAGGATTAATACATGTTGTAGCGGCTGACCCATCTCTGTAGGTCATGGAGTTCTTTTGTACCTGTTCTTTCTTGAGCAGTTGCCAGAATGGCAGCAAAGACACAACGCTTCCACATCTGTTTCAGAGCAGGCAGCATGGGAGCTACAGAGAGATCTGAGCCAAAATCACAGCCCATGCACTCGGTGGAAAGACTGATTTCCCCATTGTTCAGGTGGATTTTTCAAAATAAAAAAAATTAAAAGCAAAAGCCTTTTAAAATCTCTATTTATACATGATAAAAATAAGAATGGCAGGAGCCCAGAACAAAAAATGTTATTGGAACATCAGCTAACTCCAGTGGCACATTATATTTTTTTTTGCTAGACAATGCAACAGGCTGTGATTAGTAATCTTAGCATGCATGGAGCAGCTCTTATTTATAATAGTGGCATAATAATTTCCTTCACAGCTGGCAAAGCACTGGATATTTGTTTCTCTGAGATAAAGTGTAGCCTTCTGACAGAAACCTTAGTTGTTCGTAATGATACATCCCCTAAGTTTCAGTTGCCTTTCAGCTATGCAGGTAGTTTCAGTTAAATGATGAATTCTATTACATGCCAGGAGAGCAAATAGCAGAAAAGCTAATTTACAGCTTCTCTTCTTTAATAGCTGAGTACTGGAAATTGTGGCACATGGCCATGAAAATTAAATAGCTCTTGGGTGGGATCCAGACTTCACTTAGAGTAGACCCATTGAAATGAATGGGATGCAGGTTAGGCAGGACTAAGTGAATTCCCATTTATTTCAATAGAGCTACACTAAGCATGACTAAAAGCTGCAGTCCCAACCATGTCTACTCAGAAGTTGGTCCCACTGACTTCAGTGGTGCTTATTCACAGATAGGAGGTGTTAGGATTGCAGGCTAAGTTTGTAACTAGTCCACTAACTTTTATATTATGAGCTGGATTCTATTGTCATTGTGAAACAATTCCTCAATTCTGGCCTGAAGTCACACTGAATCAATGGGGAGGGGGGAGTCTCAAACATGTTTCTTCGTACTCAGCACATGCAAAATCTAAATTTTGTACTTAAAACTCAAAAATTCCGCACTTGGAATAAATTATGCAAATCAGTGCAATTTATGCCAGTTTTACTTATTTTCCCCACAGTGTGCTTTGTTTAAATGATGTTTGAATAACCGCATAGCCATTTTTCATGTTTAGCTTTGGAAATCAGCAGTGGAATGAGAAAATGAGAACTAAAAGCAGGACACAGGCATATGCCGAAATTCCACCAAAATGCCAAAAACCTGCAACACCTTCTGGTGTCGATCCCAGAATCCCTGCTTTCTTTTTCTTTGCTCTTATTGTTCAGGAGGTATGCTTGAAAATGTATGAGATGAACGAATGCAGAAATCTTTGAGGCAGCAAGGGTTTCTGAACAAGATTACCAGTAGGCTAGGCTTTAATGAGATGTATACTTCCTTGGCTCTGCCCATGTCATAATGTCATGCATGTTGTTTTCTTTTATTTCACTGAAATGACTCTAATATTCTCCTTTGCTGCCTCTTGTAGCTTGAACTCCTGTGTGAGAGCACTGCTCTAACCTCCATTGAGACCTCCCTCAAAACATTTCCATGAAGCCTTTTAAACAACCCCCTTGTGCCCATTCCTTGCCAAACTAACAACCTATCCTTCCCGTGTTGACCTCTCCCTCCATTTTCCTCACCTTCCTCTGGTTTACTTGTGATTATTTGGAACTGTATAAGCCTCTTGGAGCAGGGACTTGACAAACCTGTACTTTATAATGGATTATATGCATAACTGGGATTATTATTATTATTATTATTATATGTAGAATAAGAAATATGACATTTTGCTTGCTTTGCATATTTTATAGAGGTTTTGGCTAAAATTTCCAGGGTTTTTAGTGGAGAGAACACACAGATGTATGACTAAATGAGGACTATATAAAGTAGGGAAATATAATTGGGCAGACTCAGAAGAGGAACATGTACCTTCGATGGGTGGAAACGTCCTTTTTTATCTAGCTTCTTTGATGCCATCTGTCTCCTGAGCAATGCCGCTTTTCTTTCTAGACACACGTACCATGCTATGGAGTTCCTGCTAAGTTAAAGTTCAGAGCTAGTAGATTATTTCTGCCATTGTAATATATGGTACATCCTGTCAAGATGACTTGAAGCAAGAGGCTTTTGAGGTTCTGCCTTGCTCAATGTTCTGCATCGTGGTCTGTTCCCTGCACCCACCCCCCTCCTCGCAAAGCAAACAAATGCTATTGTAACCTTTGCGACCAGAAATGAGTTGCAAGATAGCTCCACCTTGTCACACTCTTCCAACTTAATATTATTGATGGGGATTTAAAGAAAGAAAATTAATTACAGGCTTGAGTTGTTTCCCATCCTATGCAGCCATCGCTTTCTGCTTCAGTGCCTGCTGTCACTTGTCCCTCAAGAAATACTAGCTTCAAAGACCGGAAGATAAATAAATAAGTGAAAGGTGCAGCACAGGGAACTCTTCAGAAATAAAACCCTGACAGGAAGTCATGGCCAGTGGAGAAAGAATCTATTCGGTTTTGCAAAGCCCTTGTATATATGAATAAACTTCAGAGTGCACACGTCAAAGAATTATTCAGGGAGTGTTCCACTTCGTGTGCTGAGAAGGGGACTGTGTATAAGTTGGTTGACTAAAGTCCACTATGAATTTTCTCTTCTTCGGTATCAAGTTAAAGCAACTGTTAAATGCTGAGGTTACGAAATAAAGCCTGGGCAACACTGTCAAGCTACAGCAACAGATTACTCTAAAGCAGGTGTGAGGAATGTTTGGTTCTCCTGATATCATTGAACTACAACTCCCATCAGCCCCAGCAAACATGGCCAATAGCCAGTGATGATGGGAGTTGTAGTTGAGAAACATCCAGAGGGCCAAAGGGTGCTCCTCACACCTGCTCTAGAGTAATCTGTAGCTTGGCAGCCAAAGGTTCCCTACGCTTGCTCTAGTGCGTGTGGTCATCCTCTTTCCCAACTCTGCAAGTTTCTTCTCTCTACCATGCTTCCACTATCACTTCCATGCTCTATTACTTTCTTCAACTTCTTTATCTGCCATTTAATTGGTTACTGGTGGTAGGGAGTCTTCATCCTTGGTGTGTACCTGTCACTATGACTTAAGTCATAAATCTACTCAGCCTAAGAAATGTTGTGAGGACCATCGATAGCATGCGATACATTTTGCACATCTCACTTGCTTCTGCAGAGAAACAACAGAAATGTTTTGTTTTTTTTAGAGGTTCAGTAATACCATCTCTGAATGAGCATCAGATAAGAGAAATTACTTAAAGGTGAGCCATACGGCTGCCCAGCTCTGCCTCTGCAGAGCTGCATATCAGTAAGCTAAGCATGTTGCAGGAGCCTTATTTATCATGTCATACCGCAAGGTAGCAGCTAAAAAGCAAAGCCTTGATGAATCGGCAATAGAGTCCTTCATCAATGTGATGCTCCTGTTGCTTCATTTGTGTGCAAAACCACAGGCTGCTACTCAGGGCTGCAATTTATACTATATAATTTTACTGATCTCTCTCTCTCTCTCTCGATGGTTCAATATTTGGAATCAACTTAATTCTCTCAGCACATATTTTGCTTTCAGATATTCCAGCTACACTTCAATTGAATGTGTGCCAAAGGCTGAACCAAAAGCCCTGTGTTTTCTTCCATGGTGTGAGTGGGGCTGTGCCTGTGTGTGCACTGTGAAAATCTGCAAGAAAGTGCTTCTTCACACAGCACATTATTAAATTATGAAACTTGCTTCCATAGCAGGCAGTGACGGCCACCAACCTAGATGGCTTTAAAAGAGGACTAGACAAATTCATGGATAAGAAGGCTATCAAGAGCTGTTAGCCATGATGGCTATGCTTTGCCACCAGCAACGCTTCTGAATACCAGTTGATGGAAACCACAGGAGGGGAGATGTTCTTGTGCTCAGGTCCTGTTGGCCACTGCGAGAACAGGATCCTGGACTCGATGGGCTATTGGCCTGATCCAGCAGCTCTTCTTATGTTCTTACAAGGACAACCCCTTCATACAACTGGGTGCATGGAAGCTTCTGAGTAATCTGGAACTGTGACCGCACAGGTTTCCATATTGCATGGAAGCCTTGGTGTGTAAAACTATACACCGGAAGGCTTTGTCCCTATAGATGCTCACACTGTAGCTATGGACACTACTGTAGACAGCTGCCATTCTGTGCAACCCAACTCACATGCTGGGAGTGTTCCTGAGTAAATAATCTCAATAAGACCATTGTATACCAGAAAAGAAAAGCTCAGCTGCAAAACCCAACCCAGATATTGAATTCTTGTGATTTCCTAATACTATGCTGGCAGAGAGAGACGTCACACTTAATTTCCAGATCTATTTAGGATGTAGGATCATGTACACTAGCTGCAAAATGCATCCAGGTATTTTATTAGGACAATCCTTGAAGTGCCAAATAAACAGATCAACAATCAACACTCCTGTGTTTGAAAATATTTCCTTTTGTTGCTGTGGGTTGTCGTCTTTGCTTGAATAATCTGATGTTCTTTGCGGGCCTCTTCTACATTACACCTTCTCAATGGTACTATAGGCTGGATTGTGTAAATCAGTCCATGCGGTTTGTGGGTGGTCCTGCTTCACAGCAAATGGTTGACTGAGATGGTACTTTTTCTTCATTCAAGTCCTATCCTAAGATGTTGGTGCTGTTCCAATGTTTTCAATTGGAATAAGCCAGTGTTTTGTGAGCAACCCCCACACTTTTGCTTCAGGGAGAGAAATTTAATTAATAGGATATATTCCAACTACTGCAATTCCAACTACTCTGACATAATAATTGGTTGGTATATTACCTTGCATGTGAGCCCTACCTGTAGAGCTGTGTGCAAATAGCCTCACAAAATTCTCCACCCTTATTGCAGACAGAGAAATCATGGAGCGGAGGGAGGGAACAGAATTTCAGCAATTTTCTCAGTGGGAGGAGAAATTCTCTAATACTTTTTTTTGGTGGCTCGGATCACCATAAGCAGTGGCAAGAGCATCTTTCTTTTTTAAAGGGTTTCTTTTGTTGTGCTTCTTTTTATTACCGCTGCTGCACAGGGTTACAACAACAAGGGAGTTGGCAGCTGTGCCACTCTTTTGCCTTTGCTGCAACGCCCCAGTCCCTTGTGCCATCCTAGGGTGCTGTGTGGAAAAGGGGGAAACGGCAGCCACCACCAACATGGTGGATAATTTTAGAAAGCGGCCTTCTTTTTCTAAGGAGGTGGGAAAATAGAGAAGTGTCCTAAAATTTTGTCAGAAAAGGTTGTCTTCAGAGAATTTTTTTGCTCTGCTCTATCTACACAGCTATAAATAATCAAACCATGATCCTGTTTATGATGTTGGTTTTGTAACATCTTCCTAGGCTGACTTCTTTTTATGTATTATATCATCTGTCTTCAGTTTGCTGCAGGCAATTTGATTTGATGGGAGTTCAAAAAGCTGCAACAGCAGTGTTGTCGAGACCCAAACCCTTTGCAGAGTATATATATTGAAAAATAAATGACACTTCCTCCTGGTGATTGTGTATGTGTGAAGTGAAATCTGTTATTTGCATAGGAGAAAGATCACACTTAAAAACAACATCAGAGTTCCAAGGGAGCTACTGTGGAAACATTGCTGCTCTGATCAACACAAGCAAAGGGGTAATGAAACACACTCATGGGATTGGGTCCTACTTGCAGCAAAAGATGATTCATGTCCACCCCTCCCCCCAATCACTTAATGTGCACATTTATTGAGTCATCAGAATCCATTTAGCACTCTTCTAGCCGGAACAAATCCCTCCAGTTTTGGGAGATGGGTACATGATACAGACAGTCCATAATGAAAGTGTTAACAAGCACCAAACAGGGACAATGGGCTGAGGACAGCATCCTTTCACTGATCATTCCTATCAAGGCTGACAGCATCAAATGGTGGGCATAAACTCTCATCATTCTGCATTTGATGACTCATCGCTGAATAACTAAGCTATCTTCATGAAAAACACTGTGTTGGAAGTGATACGTAACTATGATGTTTGGAATGTAGTACTGTAGGAATCTCTTGAAGACTTTTTAATAATGATATGCCTGTGCAACTGCTTAACATTTTCTTGTGTAGCCAGCTATTTTAGTGATTGTTTTGTACTGCTTTTAATGATTTTTCTTTTAAAAAAATGTTTTTATATTGCTGTACACCGTCTAACGGAATATACTGAAATGGCAAAATTGACAATGAAACAAAGAGGAAGAAACAACAACGAATTTAAGGAAGAATGGAAGATGTTTATTGCATATATACAGAAGCATTGTACTCAAGTTAATACATTAGCAGGGTTTTAAAATTACTTGTAATTTTGTTATGAATGGATTATAGGTAATACAAATGGGTTTAAACTTAGCAATGGACATGTGGTACATTGATAAATAATGGAACCAAGGAAGGGACTAGAGGGAAGTCAATCTGTGTGGGGTTTTTTTGTATTTTTGTATTTATTTTTGTTATTTTTGGAAAATTAATAAAATATTATTAAATATATTGCTGGACACCACCCTGATATTTTATGGCAGGGTGGAAAAAAGTAAGTTAGTAAGTAAGTAAGTAAGTAAGTAAGTAAGTAAATAGTAATTTCAAGGAAGTCCTTTGAAGCCATTCTCTTAACATGGATGCCTGTTCAAACTTAACAGATTCCTAATCCTCCCTCCCTTTATGTTGCCATGAGACTGTTACATTATTTTGTAATATGACATGGATGATGCTTTAAATATTGTACAGCACCATGGAAAAAACTATAATGAGGTGTGACATTTTTACTATCATTCCAAAGGCTTGTGTTCACTTTGTATTGATAATTTTTTAAAAATGCTTTGGGTTGTATGTGTGTGTGTTTGTTTGTTTTTTAAAAAAAAGAAAGGCAGGTTTACATTATATAAAAGTAAAGTGGTCTCCATTGGAGTATTAGGAAGCCTATAATTTTATGTTCACGTCTTCTGCCTAAAACATTTATGGTGTCATAAGAACTACTTAATGAATGTACTGCCTTGTAATACTCCACGGGGTATACTTTATTCTCTATTACAGCTTTTGTGTCTGCAGATATTTCTAAAAGATCAGTGCTAAGAAAGCAGAACTGTTACTGATCATGCATGTTTATTAGGAGGTGTCGGTCATGGAGAATGCCAGTGCCTTCAAAGCCTCAAAACTATGTAGATCTTTTTTTACAGGTAATTACGCACAGATAAGAACTGATGGCTGCGGGGATTTTCTACATTTTGCATATTACACTTGATAATAATATATTGGTATGCTCTGAGGCAGTGTTTCACCTGATTCTGTAATCTGTCTTTATGTGTTAGGCTGCTCAGTGTTATGTCCTTGCATTTCCCTTAATCCTGTGTTGGACAAATCCATGTTGATTGCTTCTTTTCATACTGTGAGCACAGAATTTGTACATGATTTGTATAAATAATGGCAATGATTAATGATTATTTAAGAAGAGCTGAACAGGACACAGGACTGAACTTCTCAATGATGTGCCTGTTGCATTTATTTTCCAAATTTCCTCCACCATTTGAGGTGGTTGTTAGGGATGTGCAAAGCCCATCGACACCAATCTGGCCCCGATCTGTACACCCCCCCCCGGATTAGGCTGATCTGTCCCTTGCTGCTCTGGGAACCTGCTTTTCTTCCCCATTCTCCTTTCTTCTGGAAAGTACCAGGTTATACTGCATTTAAGTATAGTGAACAAGACACCATATTAAATGCAGTGAATCTATAGTAAAATGTAGGCTCTAAGCAGGAAGGCAGCAGAGGATGATTATAGTGTAGATAAGGGGAGAGGGAGAGTCAGCGCAGACTCTGAAGTTAGGGGGAGATTAGAGTAAGGTTACCAGATTTTTTTTCAATGAATCCAGGGGCACTTACCAACTTCCTACTAAATAGATGGATTTTGTCAGGGGACTGATTTGTAAATCCGGGGACTGTCCCCGGGAAATGGGAACGTCTGGTAACCATAGATTAGAGGCTTCTGTGGAGAGCTGTCTGCTGTTGGTGGATTGTTTATGGTGCAGCTGCCCCATGCCACAATGAACAAACAAATTAGGATAGAATTGGTCAGAAATTTATCATGTTCTTTGGATGGATGGTAAGAACATCCATTTTACCTGCTGCAATTTATCAAATATGCCTGCACAGAATACTTGAAAATGTCAAATGTGTCAGTGTAATCTTTACAATCACTTCTTGAGATTCAAGATGTTGACACAGGAACACAGAGATAGTAATTTGATCTCTTCAGTTTTTGAAGCACCACACCAGGAAAATAACCTCTTCTGTGTGCTTATATTCTTTGACAAAGGACCATTCATGAATGATCTCATTATATATATATATATATATATATATATATATATGTTCTTTATGTTTAAGATTTGACATATTCATAACTTTCTTCACACGACGCTTTTCTTTCTTAATGAAAAAAGTTGTTCTTTGTAATAACAATGGGCTATTTGTTGAAAGCCCACTTTCTTTTCTTACATATAGAATTCTGTTTTGAAAGTTAAAAATACCGGGTGATTTTCAATCTTACTCAGAGTAGACTCACTGAAATCAATGGACTCACATTATTTAAGTGTATTGATTCCAATGAGCCTATTCTGAGAAAGACGAATGTTGACGGTTACCCACAGACAACAAAGAGGATGAACATACATTACATTACAACTAATTAAGGGGGAAATTAATCTCACTTATTATAGTCCATAGTGCAGGGATCACCAACTTCTTTGTAACTTTGTGTGCTTATAGAACCTAATGTAAACCTGAAGTGAAGTGCAATGCTGAGTTGACAGGAGTGTCAGCCTATGGCACAGAGGCAGAAGGTCTTGAACACCCAGCATTTTCCAAGCAAGCACCAGTAACAGAGCTAGCAAAGAGCACAGAACAGACAATAAGGTGATACATTACTTCAGCTTCTCTTCCTCAAACCACCATGACTGAAGAGTCCTGGTAAAATCATTAGAATCTAGACATGTCAGTCACTCTCCTTTCACCCTCTACCCACCCTGACATTTTCCCTATATTGCAGGGTTGGGGAGAAATGTTTCAAATTTTGCAGATATGCTGTCCACAGCATTTTGTTTGTTTGTTTTTTTTTAAATCCAAATTTCTAAAGAATGCTGGAGAGATCCAGCTTTGGCTCATACAGGCCTTGAATCTGCCAAAAACGAAAACAAAAAAACCAAACAAACACCCAATTTGTCAATTTTGACTAAGTTCCAATGAAATAATGGGATTGATTGCCAGCTAACATCATCTTATTGGTCAACATTAACCTAAAAAATAAACAGAACAACATTATAGTGGGAAAGTACAGCAAGGAAGAAGAAAAGAGAGAGAGAGAAATTCTAGTCAACTGTTTTTAAAATGGAGGTGTTAAAACTATTATCTCAATGTGGATGTGGAAAATGGCAATTTGTTTACCTTTGGGGTTACAAAGAAGACATCTGTTTTTCATAAGATTGGTAATTATGTAATTATAACTTATTAGCACCCACATGCACAGGGTGTTTTGTTCTACTCAGTGAACTGACTAATACAATATTTACTGACAAGTACAATGTTTATTGCCATGAACTTCACTATGTAAATTGCCATGTCAAACAATATTTTGAGTGCTTGACTCAGAAAAAGAGAGATAATTTGGAAAAATAAAATACAAGTAGGCTGGAGTTTGTTCTGTGGGAAGATGCAGATGACCATTTATCCCATGCTAAATGCTTGGAAACTCACTTGGAGAAACATACAAAGACATGGGAAGCCAGTCATCGGAGTGACCAGCTATGAGAAGATTTACACTGTTTTGTACAAACAATTGGAAAGGTTGGGTAACGATGACAAGGGGATGAGGCAGAATTTGCCAGCAGTGAAGCAGTGGGGCTGAGGATTCAGCCTCCTGGCAATGGCAACACTGCCACTTATTGGGATGTGGCAGAGGCAGGGCAGTGGCATGGTCAGGGTGTACCAGTAAAGCCAATCAAATACACCTGCTGGTGCCTGTGCCACCCCAACCTCACCACCCCTCTGCTCCCATACTGTCATCCCTCCTGCCAACATCACTTCATACTACAGACACCCGCAAGTAAGAGGTGCATATTAACTTGATGACTTTTTACATGAAAGAATCATGAAGGGAGGATATCTGACTTCTGGGACTAAAAATGGCAGACAGTGTCATTGTTTATTGTTATGGGCTTCTTACTGGTTACAAGACTAGCCAAGAAAATTCTCCTTAAATCCGAAGAACAAGACTGGAGTCAGGGGAAAGGATTAGTCAATCTATGGAAATTGGTTCCACATCTCTTCCTTTCATTTTCAGTGTGAGGAACTGAATCAACAAGAATTTGTCCTATCGTCATTTCATTTTTAGCAACGAAAGCACACACCTCCCGACTGTCATATTTGTCAGTTCTCATTATGCAGTGCAGAGGCTGCAGGTCAGAGGCCTGTGGCAGGTGCCTCAAACCACCACTGATCAACTAATGGGAACAACTAATGGAATTGGAGGCATGACCTGTATGTTATTTTTCAGGCTGCCAGCTCCTAGCAAAACAATGACTTTTGCAAACCTGTTTCAATATGCAACATCCCACTTGCGGATTGTTCAAGATATTCATTGTATTTGCTGAATACAGCAGAGTAAATGGGCTGTCAGCGCCCCCTTGCACCATTTTGGAACCTATCATGAAGGCTGCAGCTGATCCTGAAGGTTAACTGAAGTTCCCATATTTAGTTCACTGTAGTACATAGACAGATGGATTTACAGTAGGTGTGTGTGTTTGTGTGCATCAATATCTATCCCTACATCTTATTGAACATTAGACAATATCAGTTCACTCTCACTGAACCAGAGTACTGAATATTTTGGGATGTCTGATTTCTATTTAATATAGAAATTAACTGTCACCACTGCTCTGTTCAATGCCTGATTTTAGGAGAAAGGAAGAATAGTATCATTTCATGGCCCTATTTTGAAATCTCTTGATTTTAATGAAGCTTACTCTGATATATGGTATGAGAATTTAACCTTAGGCTTAAAATCAGAATCACATTTGGATCAAGGAGAAGGGTTAGTCTATCCATGAAAGTTAAAAATAACATAATTATGATTCAGGGTGATTGATATGTTATATGTGAATGGGTGTAATAAAACCAAGATGGCTACTTATTCTAGGGGAAAGCAGGTTTGGGGGTGGGATTTAAACCACATAAGAAGTAGGTAAAAAAGTATGCTTAGAGCTTTTTGCACCCATTGCTTTTCTCCCTATCAACTTCCCATCCCAGTGTGAAGGTGTCTACTTACCTTCACAAACATGTACCTGGAACCTGCCCCCTCTGAATGAGTTATAATTCCTAAATTCTTAGCTTTCATTTTTGTTAAGGGTTGAACATGAGATACAAGGCAAAATCTAGAAACTATCATTTTGTACATGAAAAACTCCCCCTCCTCCAAAAATTCACATGAACAAGGGTTAAGCAGACACACCTCACACTGCTTTTCTGATTCAAATAATGTTCTCTTGGAGGTGCTTTTCTGTAAAAGAAACAACTGTTGAGGTTTTGTAACATGTATCCACATGTCATGTATTTGTAACATGTACCCACATGTCATTTGGACATGGTGTTGATATTTGAACACACACACCCTTCCCGGAACTACTAATAGCATCACGTTTAAAACTCAAAACAATTTAAAGCACCAGGTATCAGCAGGTTAATTTAGTGAAGGAAGTTAAGCACAAATTGAAAAACAGTCTTACATGGTAGGGAAATCTCAACCCATCTGTGCTCTTCTTTGAAGATGTAGCACTCTTAGGAACTATGAACTCTAGCTAGGTAGAGTGTTTTTTTTTTTTATTAATAAAATAATTGAAGCCCCAAGAATCCCAAAGACAGAGTCAATAATCTGAATTGTTCCATAAAAGAAATCCCTTTTGATTATGCTTACTAATCATTTTCCCACTTAGAAACACTTGCTATGCAAATTATGAATTAGGTGTATATGGGCACATAGGGAATAACAGTACTGAAACTTTTAATTATTAAAATAAAAATAAAGTTTGAGGATATGCAATAAAGTTTATATCATTATGAGAATATTATACAGTAGTTGTGCTTACTCCTTATTTTATATCAGCAAAATAAAATGAAAATGACAGAAAGTTTTCTCAAGTACTGGGTTCACTCCATGATGAGTTAAATGCTTCAGCTGGCCATCTGAGTGCAAGCCAAACTCAGTGTGCTGGATCCTGACTCACACTTCTGCCAATGTTAAGGACTCCTTCCATTCACAAAAAGGACTACAATCCAGTGGACAGCGGCATCACTGGAAGGAGGAGGGGAAAGGTGGTTTTCACATATTTCCCTGGCAGCCCCTCACAACACCGCTCATGGTGTTCAAGAGAGTCCTTCAGCCTTCCAGAACAGATTCAGGGTTGAAGGAAGAAATGGTGAAAAGTGATTCTACTGCAGTCCATAAGGACAACCAGCAGAAGCATCCCTTAAGAGGAATTCCATTTACAGGAATTCTGGATCCAAGTCCATTATAGTGTGTGTTAGGCCTGGGCACAACCCAATCTGGGCACCCAATCCAGACCTCTGGATTGCACCCAACTTGGCCCAGATCCACCTCCAAATCAATTTGACAAAGCAAATTGAAAGCCTGGCAGCCATGGATGGCGGCACATGGTCCAACACAGGGCAATCCAGGGCTGTCTTGACCCAACTTAGCTCAAGCCCAGATCCTCCTGAATAGGCTTGCTTCTGTTTGGGATTTGGGACCTGGCACAGCCCTAGCTTGTGTGATCCACTAACAACAGCCCTGCCAAAAAAGAAAGAAAGAAATCCCCAGGAAGTTAATGTCCTCTAGAATATGCAAAGTAATGTATCCCTTTGGGATCACAGATGGCCATTTATGAAATGCCAATTCTCCACATTGTTCAGGTAACCACATCGTTATCGAGCAAGCTTTCATGAGCTACTGGGTGGTGACACAAATTTAACCACATCCTCTGGATTTGCCATTGGGTGTAGTTGAGTGCTTAAATTATTTTTTGGCATCTGAATTTGGATTCTGAATATTGGCATATTACCAAGCTGTTCTATCAACTGTCCAAGAATAAAGAGTAACAATTATCTAAAGAAGTACCATAAGTATCACACAGTCAGCTATTTGACTGCACACATAGCTAGTTAAAAGAGGAAACCAGAGGAATTTGGCTTTAATAGACTGAGGGCAATCTATTGCTGTGTTGAAGTTTCTTTGAAAATCTATTATGCAGATCCAACGGTATATGATATTTGTAAAAGGGCTAATATTAGCATGACCATGATTTATTTTAGATAAAACCATATATTTCTCCAAGGCACTCTCTTCAAAGCATCATTATTACTTTATTAAATACTACTTTTGCCTACTTGGGCTTAACAAACAAATCTAATGGCATGAAAGAATTTAATTTCAGAGCTAAATGATAATTTGTCAGGCACTGTTAATTCACGTAATTCAAAGTTAATTATGTTTGCTGTATTAGGGAGTGCTGTAATTTTGGTCTGTTCAGCTGCAGCTTTTCTAAAATTGTACAGTTTGATTTGGCAAGTCAGATATTGAAAGCTTATGGAAAACATATATAAAATTGGGATGCACACTTTTTATAAAGGTGCATTTAAATGCTAAATAATAATATTTTCCCATGCCCACATATATGCATTTAAGAACAGCTAAGTCAAAATTTCAGAATTTCCCAAGATACCAAATGTGCAAATCTGTGGTTTGCTAAATGTACATCCCAATGCTGAAAGAAAGATCTGTAAAATGGGTGTTGTTTCTGATTATTTTTTGGATGGATCTAAGACTGTAGAACATTTTGGCTGCTGGACTGTTTTGATGGTCACCAATTAGCCACCACATGGAACTTGATAAATCTTCTGTTTTCATTGCTTGCCATAAACTGCAAAAACAAGTAATGTGAGCTGAGCTTGGTTAGGTGGCCAAAACGTCAAGCAGTAATAGATACTCAGACAAACTTTGATTAGAACTTTATTTCAGGATTATACTACACCGAGCATAACCCTCTTCTTTCAATATTTTCACAGAATCATAGAATTGTTGGAAGGGAAGCCCAAAGGTCATCTAGACCAATCCCCTGCAAAGCAGGAATCTCAGCTAAAGCATCACTGAAAGATGGCCACCCAACCTTTGCTGAAAAACCTCCAATGAAGGAGAACCCCTGACCTCTTTAGAGAGTCTGTTCCACTCCCAAACAGCTCTCACCTCCAGAAAGTTCTTCTTGGTGTTTAGTCAGAATCTCTTTGCTTGAAACTTGAATCCATTGGTTTAGGTTCTAGCCTTCAGAGCAGGAGAAAATAAGCTTGCTCCATCTTCCATGTGACAGCCCTTGAGATATTTGAAGATGACTGTCATCAGTCTCCTCTTTACCAGGCTAAACATACCCAGCTCCTTCAACCGTTCCTCATTTTAAACCCTTCCCCAGCAATTATTTTACTCACAATTGCTTCACCAACCTGATTATAAGAACATGCCCCCCACTTTAGTTATCTGGCTTCTTGTTATATTTTCATGTTTAATATCCACAGCATAGTGAGTGAGATATTTTGTTATATGTAAAGAAGACTTCAAGCTATAGCAAAGAAACTTCTGAAGACTGGTGGGTTCATTTATGTCCTATAATTACTGTGTGTAGAACTACAACTTGGCTCCAGGCCTTGGTTAAGTACACAATGAGTCCAGTAGCAGAGACATTTCCTCACAGTTCTATTCAGAGTCATAAATCACAGAGCTTCAGGGTGACACAGATTATTAATAAAGTCAGTTTTGTGGGGAAATGCTTGATTCCATTAGGTCGGTCCTGTCATTAGGGGAAGATAAGATTAGGCCTCTGCCTTGAAGTGCTGTATGTGCCTTTGGCCAAACTGAAATTAAATATGAACTCTTGTGTACTTTGTAGTAGAAATGCTATTGCCATCAAAAGAATTGGCTGCCTGTTGTACTTATTTAAGGAAGAGACATAGGTTGAAATTGAGCAGTAGAGTCCTGTATGTATTAGCAAGCTCTTCGACTGTTGCTGGCAATGGCAAAGGGTCCTCTTGTACCTATGGAACTCTTCCAGAGTCAACAATGGGCGTCTTGTATGTGCACCAATTATATTGTATCTGGGTTTTCCTTCTGGTGTGCCCTTAGAACCATTTGTAACAGTCTCTCTCAGCCAGATGTGTCCTCGGAAATTTTATTCACATCTAAAGTTTCCTGAAAATTGAACACTGCAAAATACAACACTGTCCCATATGATGGGATATGATGGGACGCGGATGGTGCTGTGGTCTAAACCACTGAGCCTCTTGGGCTTGCCGATCGGAAGGTCAGCAGTTCAAATCCCCACAATGGGGTGAGCTCCCATTGCTCTGTCCCAGCTCCTGCCAACCTAGCAGTTCAAAAGCATGCCAGTGCAAGTAGATAAATAGGTACCGCTGCAGCAGGAAGGTCAACAACATTTCAGTGTGCTCTGGTTTCTGTCACGGTGTCCCATTGCGCCAGAAGCAGTTTGGTCATGCTGGCCACATGACCTGGAAAGCTGTCTGTGGACAAACGCCAGCCCCCTTGGCCTGAAAGCGAGATGAGCGCCACACCCCATAGTTGCCATTGACTGGACTTAACCATCTAGGGGTCCTTTACCTTTATGTTTTACCTTTATATCCCGTATTATCTACATGGGTAGATACACAACTTTTTTTGGGCAGTTCTTCAACTTAGCTTATTCTCTACACAAGCAAGATTCTGGTGGTGGATCTGTTCAACAGATGAACCTACTGTGTTCCAAGTTAGACCATTAGTCTAACTAGACCTAGCACTGTCGACACTAACTGGCAGCAGCTCTCTGGGATTTGAGGCAGATATTTCCCCCCTCCCTGCCTGGAGATGCCAGGGATTGAACTAGGACATCAGCATGCAGAGCATGTGTTCTGTCATTGAACCACAACCCTTAGAGAGGTTGCAACTGCAACTACATTTAGTGGAACATAAATCTTACTGCACTTTGCATCCACAGGATTGGGCTGCATGTCTGCTTATTGTACTCTAGAAATTGTTGGATGCAGCCTACAGACAGACATATCCCATGTATCTTCGCATGGTTCTACCAAAGCACAAATGGGAGAGCTTTGTCAGAGAGCCCCAACACACTGGGAAAGGGTTGCATGATACCACTGAGTGCTTTTCACATTTATGGAGGATGAACTTTGACAATACAGGTCAGAACACTGAATCTCCAGCTAGAACCCCATCATAGTATATTTGCATGGATGGTGTAACCATGCACCTAAATAAACACTATCAGAATTGATAGGTCAGAAGTAAGGATGGGAAATTTTTTTAAGGCACTACCTAATTCATACTTTCCAAAATAGTACATACAAATGCATATTTTAATGAGAATAAGTAACATACACAAATGTTTTATATTAGGGGGAATTATATTAGGGAGGAATTCGCACTAAAATGCTGATGAATGAGCTTTTTATATATATTAAAAAGTGTGAACTGTGGAGAGCTGAACTGGGAAGAGATTGGAAACATAATAAATGGAGAAAAAACTTGATTTGATAGATTTGCCCATCCCTAGTCAGGAGCGAGATGTTTCATGCATATAATCTAAACCACAAGATTATGGGTGGTAGCTAATTATGTTTTATTCAGAGGAGACCCACTGAAATTCATGGCCGTGATTAATTTTAATGGGTCTATTCTAAGTTAAACTGAATACTGTCCTATATGTATAGATTTTGCACTGGGTGCCCTGATCTCTCTACTGGTTTCTCAGACTTACTGCATATTCTTACCAGCCTCCATAAACTTTCTGGCTGTGTTTTTCATAGTTCCCACAGCTGCTGGAGTTCAGCAGGCAAGGACTGCTGTTTGTTTTCTGATGCGAGCAATGGAAAGCCATGGAAAATGTAGAAGGCTTGATTAAAATGCAGCCTCCACTCACTCATACACTCTGGTTAAGCACCGTTGCTAACCTGCACCACTGATGCAGTAGCTGACTAGAAGCAGATGCTTGCCAGAGATGCTACATGTCAAGGAACTCAGCAGCAGGGATTAATTAAAAGACCACAGGCATCTATAAATCTGTGAACAGTTCTTCAGGAAAAAGCGGAATCTTCTGCATAGAAAAATCCTATGGCTGCTGCTAGAAAGAGAGCTTGGTGGTTCTTTGTTCACTTCCCAGTTATTCACAAGAGCACACGCTGTGTTGCAGTCAAATTAAGCAGCTGTTGAGCTGCTGTTTGCATTGAAGCATTTCTACTTAAAGAACTTCAGTTGGAATTCTTCTCCCTGAAGAAGAAAAGCCACATCATTTGGTTCCCCCAGGTTAGGTTAGTTGTTGTTGTTTTTTAAGTACATAGTAGGTTTATAGATGCTTCACCTTCTGCTGTTGAATTAGAGTATTTGATACTAGAATGTCTTTAGTGCAACCTCAATAATCTGAAATTTGAGAAATGGACTTTTTTGAGGAGCAGCATAGTCCTGATAGATACAGCTACAATCCAGAGGGATGAAAAAACACACAGGTGTGTTTAAATGCTCACTGAAATCAATGATGCTCAAGAGTTTAATTGCCTAGGTCTCTAAGTTTTTATTGTTTGATATTTTATCACTTTTTTATTTTGTTGGGAGCTGCCCAGAGTGACCAGCCAGATGGGTGGGGTATTAATGATTTATTATTGAAATTTCATGTTTTTAATAGCTAGAATTAAGTCTGTGCTAAACAGATTTGGCTTTTACAGGCACACCAGGAGACACTTTTCTGAGGGGAAAAGTGCTTCTGTAAAGTTGAAAGGCCAACAATCATGTGGAATTGATAGGTGAGGGTGGTGCAGATCTTCACCTGCGGAAAACCCCATGGGGAAAACTTGTAGGTACTCTTCACATATTATAATATCAAATTATTCTAGTGTCTTGTTTGTGGGAGAGTGCAGGAATGAAGACATTTGCTCTGCTCCCTTATCCCTGTTTTAATCACCCTCTATGAATTGGAGGATGACCTTTACATGTAGAGGTGTCTTACATGCTTTAGAATCTGCAGGGTTTAAAACCTGAGGGGAGATATAGAAGCATGGGGACTTGCTGTATATTTAATCTAACTATGACTAGTTGTGATTCAAGGACCTGCCACCCGCTTGGGGATAAGAAAGACACATGGACACAGTATATTAGGTTAATAGGCTAAAAAAGGCCACAACTTTATTGATTACAGCATGTGAGAGGTATTGGCTTAGGCATTGGATAAAACAACAGAGCATGGCTCCACCCCCTCAGGGAGGGTTGAGTCTAACAAGGGTTAACCACCAGTGGGAGGAGCCTGTTGATGCAAATACAACTGAAAGCTCCCCCTGATGTCACCGGGGGTCGTGCCATGGCCCTATACACCAGCAAGGGCATCGGACAGGATCCATGACCATTGGATTCCTTCACCAGAATACCCATAAAGTGGAGGGGTAGGCAATGGCCACACCCTACCCTCCAATACACAAACATATTCCAGTGCCTAACCGCCAATACCTAAAAGTTGTGACAATTTGCTACAAGGTAGGCGGCAAACCAAGTGGCCGGTGCCAATTTGCCAGTTGGATAAAAATTCTGACCAGGCCCCTTGGACAACCAAGACAACCAACCACAGGTCCATAGCAATGTCAAGAACCAAGCAAAGAACTAAAGGGAAAGTGGGTGGGTGATCCAACAAAAACTAGCAGTGGAATAAAAGGGAAGTGCTGCTGCGGCCACATGTGAGCAGCAAAACCCCGCCCCAAGCCTCCACCTGATTGGTTGGCTACCTGGGGGTGTGGCGCGGCAGCCAGGCCAGCTGGGCAGGGGCTGGAATGCCCCCTGCCAACGTGGGAAACGGCTCCTGCTCACAACTCCTCCCCTCTGTAAAGGGGCTTTCTATGAATAGCCACAGACAGGAGCCAAAGATCCTGCTCACCTACATGCTCACCAACATGCAAGGACTTATAGGATCATTGTAACAAGCAACTGGTGAGTACAAAAGATGTGGCAATCAGACCTCAGAACTAGAAAAGCTAAGGCCAGGCAATCCACTGACCAGTGCAGTCCCATCTGTTTCCCCTTGCTTCCTACCCCCCTTAGTCCTTTTGGAAATAAAAGGAAGGAAGGTTAAGGAAGTGGGTCAAATGGTTTATAAGTGTCAGAAGCACACTAGCAATTTAAGATATATCAATTGCCTTCAGAAAGAAAAAAAGTTTTCTAGGGGTGACAACACATGACTGCAAATGGAAGCTGTAAATGAAAGAAGGTAGTAGAATCAGAATGTCAAGGTAGAACTGCAAATGCAAATTGGAATGATGCACATATTTTTCTTTCACATTTAAATTAAGACAAATACAGTTGTACCTTGGTTTTCAAATAGCCTAGTTCTCGAACGTTTTGGCTCCCGAACAATTGAAATCTGGAAGTGACTTTTCCGGTTTTCGAATGGAAGTCGAACATCCGACGGGGATTCCATGGCTACCGATTGGCTGCAGGAGCTGTGCTTTGGTTTTCGAACGCTTTGGAAGTCAAACAGACTTCCGGAAACGATTCCGTTCAACTCCCAAGGTACAACTGTACTGGATAGGTCCGTTAGAGCAGAGTGCTGATAATGGTTAGAGCAGAGTGCTGATAATGCCAAGGTTGAAAGTTTGATCCCCGTATGGAACAGCTGCATATTCCTGCATTGCTGGCGGCTGGACTAGATGATCTTCAGGGTCCCTTCCAACAGAAGGTTCAAACAGAAAATTCTGTGATTCTGTGGATAAAGGTTTGATGTATACAGAAACAAGAGGAGGTTTCTTACTGTGTTCAGAGAAGGCAGTGGTGAGAGTTAAAATCCATCTCACAGTAAGCTCAGGGTCTAGATATGTTTTCATCTTCATTAACCTGCATATATATATATATATATATATATATATATATATATATCACCCACTCATTTGCATTTTATTTACTGAAGGTACAAAATGTCAAATTTTAATTGGCTCAGGAGGGCTTGGTACAACAAAGGCTCTCCTCAAAGTAGCCGAAGATTTCAGACTAGGTCAATAGCAGTCTCCCACTGCAATTTCCCATAAACTATGTGCATCAGTATGAATCTATTCACTGAAAAGCAAAACAGGGAGTCTTTGCTTGCATTTCTGCCTCAGAATAACAATTGCCATTGTCTGTGATGCAAAAGACAGAACAGAAACATTGACCTCAACATTTACATTGTGCCACAGCTATATTGAACAGAATTCAATAAGCCAAATCCTGCTGCTCAAATATGTCTAACCAAAGACATAAGGATGAAAAAAAGAGTCTCTGCATGCTCACTGCTCTGAACAGAATATACTAGATTAAGTCCAGCCCATCATATATTCACAACAAAGGCATTTCCTTTGGTAAGAAAGGACAGGACATAAAAGTTATAAAGATAAATAAATATGCCCTGAACCAGCCTTCACCAACCTGGCCTCCTCTAGAAGTTTTGGATCACAACTTCCAACCAGCATAATCAATCAATCATTTTATTTGTATGCTGCCTTTCCAAGTATAATTGTTTAATTGTACATTAAAATGGAAAATAACTCTGTATAGCTCTATGTGTACTGCTAAATGCATAGCATGGAAACTTCTTCTGTAGCAAACTAAACAAAGCAGTTGCAGAGAGCCTAACAGTTGATAATTAAATCAGAATGTATCTCTTCTGCTCTTTCACAGTGTGTTTAACTTTAAATCACATGGGGAGTATTTAGTTGCAAATCTCCATTTTGTGTGCGGTAGTTCTTTGTTCTCAAACCACTAATGAGGAAGGTGTGTTAATGATCTCCCTTCAGGAGAACAAAGCCTCAGGCTCTGTTTGGAGTAATTTTTATATTTCATAGATGCTGTACCTGTGCTTGAACAAACATGTGATATTGTGCAACTATTTGGATGTAACATTGTTTTGTGCCTGTTTTGAAGAAAGTTCTGTTCATAAAGCTTTTGAACCATATTTTTGGGCTGAGCAGTTTTTAATTCAAGAAGAGTCAGTTTTCATTCATCCTACTGCCTCCATATGCACAATATTAACAAACACAATACATTTTACATCTAGAAGAGTGTAACTCTAATTTAAAATACATGGGGTTGTTTCCATTTATGCCCTTCTGCTAGGCCTCCGCTAACAGAGAGTGAGGAGTTATTTTCCCCCAATTCCGTTCTTCTCTTGCAACCTTCCACACTTCCAAAGGGTCCCCCAACTCCCATAGCAGACTGTTAGGGAACTGATGCAGGGAAGAGGGAGAATTGTTGAAACTCACTACCCCTCTTTCTATTAACGAAAATTCTCCAGGACCTGAATGAATAGCAAGAGTAAGTTTAATCCATATTTAGACTTTTTTCCCCAGTTGTGATTGTATGGTGTTCCCCTATCACCACCAAAAATTGCTTGGGTTTTGGGTGGGAGGAAAGACATTTTCTTTCCAGTCTGTCACAGAATGAATAAACTGTTTCTAAACTTAGGATAGCTCACAGTCGATGAAATGATACACATTGCAAATAGCACTCCACTGGCAAGCAGTCAAATCACAGCAGCTCTTTTAAAATCCAACTGCTTGCTTTCAAAAGATGTTTTTCTACATTTATTCTCCATGATGAATGAAGAGCAAATGTTGACAGAAGGTATTCAGTGCTCAAAGTAAAAGAATATTCTCAGTACTACTTATATAGAATTTCGGGTGTCCACTGACAACACAAAATTTAATAAGCATTGCAATTAGGTTTTAAAGTTTTTTCCTCCTCCAAGTGAACAGACATTGCCTCATGGTGATGCTTTATTATAATGACCATAAAGAGAACATGTGCAAGATTTTCCCCCCCGGTGGCTTTGATAAAAAAAATGTTGATGTCATGGTAGCAAATAGTTGCATTTCCTGTCATAAAGAAACAATAGCTGCATTTAATTGATTTGCTGCTCTTGGCCCCTAGTACATGAATTTTAGCCAAGTCAGTGGTTCCTTGGCCAGTATGTTTCATGCTAAGTCAAGGGTGCCAACCTGAACAATCGATCACAAGACACCGCACACACACCCCATTTGAATGGCAATGCCTATCAACTTTGGGGGACGGCCCCCTCAGATATGTTATGGGGAGGCAAAGGGACCTTGGCCCCAAGGAGTTGCTCCTATGTGCTAAGGGGACATGCACAAGATACCTATTACTTATATTATAATGACTTGAAAATAAGCAGAGCCACTATTTCTCCCACCCGTCCAGCTAAATAAATAAATAAAATCAGAAAATGTTTCTCTCTCCTAATTTCTTAGCCAATCTGAATTTGAATATACAGCCTAGATTTTGTTTGTTTGTTTGTTTGTTCGATCTTCTGACGTTTAGCAAAACTTTTTAGACAGCTGAAGGACAAGGGGCGCCATACGCATGTTAATCAAAGCCCTGCTCGATTAAGTGAAAGGCACAGCTTATTCTTCATCCTGGCCTCACCATGGAAAACCAGACCCTTATAGGGAGCCCACAAGCAAGACCTGAATTCAACAGCCAATTGTGATTCCAAGCAGAGTCAGACATTCAGATGCATCCTGCTTCCAACAGCGGAGGTTGAACATAAACATCATGGCTAGTAGGCATTTGATAGCTTTATCCTCCATGGATTTGCCTGACCCTCTTTTAAAGCCATCCAAGTTGATGGCCGTCATTACATCTTGTGGAGTGCAGTGTGAAGAAGCACTTTATTCTGACTTTCTTAACTCTTTCAACATTCAGTTTCATTGGATGACCCTGAGTTTTAGTATTCTGATACAATGCATAGTTTTATACACTTCTATCCTATCCTCCTCTTACTGGCCTTTTTTCTAAAGTAAAAAGTTCCAAATGGTGCAACCTTTCCTCACAGGGAAGTTGCTCCACCCCCTTGATCACTGTGGTTGCCCTTCTCTGAACCTTTTCCAGTTCCATGATTTTGGATGAAGCAACCTGAGCTGAACACAGTATTCCAAGTGTGGTGATACCACAGAATGGGATTACTAGCTCACAAGCCTTTTCATGGTCCTCCATTTCATCAGCCACAAAAAAGAGGTCCTCTTTTCTGTCTTTGGTAGAGATGAGGGAGAACCATGATTCAGTTCACATTTAAAGCCAAATCTAAATTTAATATAAGAACCAAAACACAACCATCCTTTGAAATTCTTGGGTGTTTGAATTCTGTTCTCCAGCCAAGTAATTTGTACAAGGATACTTTGTTAAAAATCACATATTAGTGAAAATAAAATACAAAAATGCTTTATAGAAGGGGGACTTGCTTTCTATGATAAACTGCATACATTTTTTAAAATATATATTAGGAATAATTTTCACTAAAATGCTACTGAATTTTCATGAGGACCTTTTTTTTTTAATGCAAACTGAGGTGGAAATAAGGAGAACTGAATTCAAGACTGAAGAAACGATAAACTGGGGGAAACCAAAATCGACAGATTCTCCTTGGTATGGTTTGTGTGGATGCCAGGGGAGAAGTTACTCACTGCATGCAGCATGCAGCATAGGGAGTGGGGAGAGAGACGGGGCCCACTGAACTGAACATAGTAGAAATTAGTTTATGATGAAACTGTTAGAATTCCTGCACCGTGATTGCAGTCATGGGATTATTGTCTTTTACATGACGGTATATGTTTTGACTCCACAAAGTGGGAAGTGACGGAGACAGGATGTTTGTGTTACTGTATTCCGTGAAGTGGAACTTTTGTCCTTTGTTCTTTTTCTCTTTGCTGTCTGAGGCTACAGAGAGAGGGAGTTATGTTGCAGTGCTCCGTGTGTGTTTATATGTAAATAAAGTAGATTAGCCAAAATGCTGAGTTGCTGGGGTTCTGTCATGCAAGCTGCGAAGATTCTGCAGATCCCTAAGTGTGCCAATGTCTGGTGGCATCGGTCACTGTGATTTTCCGGCAGAGGAAAGCTTTTGAAGCTCCCAAACGATCGACCAGGAGGGAGGGAACATGCCAGTCAGGCATGTGTCTCTACCAGGGTCCTACTCGAGTGTAGGATGTGCTCCTAACAGAAACATGAATAGGATTGTACTGTTAACCTGAATATAACCAAATTATTTAGCACAAATCAGCCCAGTACCACTTTCACGATATCCCTCCCCAATCCCCTCTAATTTTCAGTTGCATCTCGCCCTCTTCTGTTCCTGTTCATCTCTCAGCTAGATGGTTTTCTGACCTGTGCAGTCTTTTCAAATCCCATTTCTGACTCTTCCTGTTCCTTTCTTCTGAGATAAATTTAATTGCCCTAATAGCATAACTCAAGGAATCCTTTACTGAAATTAAAGACTTGGTGTTTTCTTCAAGAAGCGGGTTTCTCAGAGAGCTTGATACTTTAGTTGCAACTGTGTTTAAGATTCCATCTATTGATTAATAGCCATCTGCTATGTAGCTCTTTCTGACCACTAATAAAGTTATAGTGAAGTAATAAACTAATGTGAATTAAGTACAGCACTGGAAGTGCCATTTAATCATTTCGCCAAAGCCTTTACCTTAAGCAATGGTCTCGGGTCTTGAAGCAAACATCTCATTAAACATGGACAACTTTCTTAATTTCATATAAAACAAAAAGGAAACAGGTCAGTAGTGGACATCTAAGTGCATCTCGTTCTACTTGAATGCTGTGTCCTGGGCCAAAATCATTAAATGGCTGGTGAAGAGGACCGTGAAGGACAGAGCTGTAAAATACCTTTGCCTGGGAGTCTTGTGAATGAAGGCACACACTTATTTGTTAAAAATATCAAAAAAGCACCTCAGTCAAGTTTGTTCCAGATCCCAGAAGGGTGCAGTAAATAACGAAAACCAAATATTAATTACAACAAGTAACATAACAGAAATTATATTTGTAAATTTGGCAGCTGGCAGAGTGGCAACGGTAGGGTTGCTGATGGTTTTAGCAAGATGTTCAGAATCAGCTTGCAATCACTGATCAGCTTGCATACCTGTGAATCTAAATGTTTCATCACCTGTGTTTATTTCAGGAAGACAGTTACTATCAAGAGTATGATGAGTAGCACAACTTACTACATCAAACAAAGCATCACCAGCAGGTCCTGCAAGATAACATACAACACTGATGCCCAGGATGTCGTATATATCTAGATCTATACCTATTGTGCTCATTTCCTCCTTATGGACTTCCCATGGATTTCTGGGTGGCCACAGTGAAAACAGAATGCTGGATTAGATATGATTTGGGACTCTGATTTTCCTGGTGCTGCCAACTATTTCCAAACTGTTCCATTCAGGCATGAGGCAGAGGAAACCAGCTGAAATTCTCAGGAAGTAACTTTCTCTGCCAGATACCATATTCTTTCCCCCTTTCTTGCTCCTTGACTGTTAGGTTGCTTAGTATCAGAAAAGGAAGTTTATTCATGCTCTGTCATGAAAATCAGATTTTGTTCTTTAACAGGCACTGAAGGGTGAAGATCACCACTGTGTTAAAATGCTTCTCAGAACTGAGAGCAAAGCACAAGGTTTTTTCATTACACAAGGATAGTAGAGAACAGGGGGGAAAGTGAAACTATTTATGGCTTACACTTCATTGCAGTAGGTTCCAGCTCCATTCCAATGAGTGGGGCAGTCTGAATAATTTATTACGGCTTGTGTTACCTGTGGGTGTCAGTGTGCCCACCAGTTCCTCCTATGGCATCCATGAGAGGTCTCAGTAAATAATCACTTAAAAATCCACAATGCACAAGAGGCTTTTCCTCACCTTGCTCAGTTCCTGTCTGCACTGGCTCATCCTCTCCTACATTGAACCTTACACCTCCTTAAACATGCCCCTGCTTCACTTGCAAGGATTGGACACCAACACCCATTCTGAACAGAGGAGAAGGTCATTGAGTGAGCACAGTGATGGCTTTTGCCCCATGGATAGAGGGCGTGCCTGTGCCATTTTGTGGTCCTGTCTCAATCCCTCTTCCCAGGGAATTTTGAGAATTGTAGCTCTGTGAAGGGAATTGCAACTCTCAGCACCCTTAACAAAATACTCAACGCCCCCCCCCCCGGATTCTTTGGTGGAGGCAATGGCTGTTTAAAGTGCTATTATACTGCTTTTAAACATGCTGTGCAGATGGGACCTTACTCAAACTATTAAAGTAGCAGTCCGGTAAAGGTAAAGGGACCCCTGACCATTAGGTCCAGTCGTGAATGACTCTGGGGTTGCGCGCTCATCTCGCTTTATTGGCCGAGGGAGCCGGCGTACAGCTTCCGGGTCATGTGGCCAGCATGACTAAGCCGCTTCTGGTGAACCAGAGCAGTGCATGGAAATGCTGTTTACCTTCCCGCCGGAGCAGTACCTATTTATCTACTTGCACTTTGACGTGCTTTTGAACTGCTAGGTTGGCAGGAGCAGGGACCAAGCAACGGGAGCTCATCCCGTTGCGGGGATTCGAACCGCCGACCTTCTGATCAGCAAGCCCTAGGCTCTGTGGTTTAACCCACAGCTCCACCCACATCCCAAAGTAGCAGTTAGGCAACCCCTATCCTTTCATATGTTGCTGCTTGCCACAATTTCCATCACCCTTGACCATTGGCCATGCTAACCAGGGCTGATGGGAGTTGGGACTGCAATGAGATCTGGAGGGTTACAGGCTTCTTCTGTATACTGAAAATATATGTAGCTTAAAATATGACTTTCTGCCTCTCTCTATCATTCATTTTGAGGTCACCCACCACACTTTCTTGGCGCTGTGGTCTAAATCACTGAGCCTCTTGGACTTCCCAATTAGAAGGTCAGCGGTTTGAATCCCCACAATGAGGTGAGCTCCTGTTGGTCTATCCCAGCTCCTGCCAACACAGCAGTTCGAAAGCATAAATAGGTACTGCTGTGGCGGGAAGGTAAATGGCATTTCTGTGCACTCTGCTTCTGACATGGTGTTCCATTGCACAAGAAGCAGTTTAGTCATGCTGGCCAACATGACCTGGAAAGCTGTCTGTGGACAAACGCCTGCTCCCTCGGCCTGAAAGCGAGATGAGCGCTGCACCCCAAAGTCACCTTTGGCTGGACTTAACCATCCAGGGGTCCTTTACCTTTTTCCCCCCACCTATCTGTTTAAGCCAAGGATTGTTTTCCTGATCTTGTTGGAGTATAGCTCCTCTCATCTCTGACCAGTAGCTATGCTGTCAGGGGGCAATGGGAGTTGGAGTCCAGCACTGAGAGGGCCGCACATTCCCTATCCTTATTTGACGTGACAGTACTGCAATATCCTCTCAGTTTTGTACGTTTTATGTATGTACAAGTGCACCACAGCTGTCATTTTCTGAAATGCAATTCATATTCACGCACCCAGTTTACGAAAAGAATTCCTTGTATTACCATTCTACATGTGAGAAGCCTGGCCATAATATATCAGACTTACTGCAGCTCAGCATGTCAAAAAGTGAAGGGCCCATTTGACAAAACTATGAGAATGAAAACGAGTGAAATGGAAAGAGGAGAAAATGATTGGTATTCTTTTACTGGGGAGGCAATGAAATCTCTGAGTTTTGTTTTAGGCATAAAACATTCCACACCATTGCATTAGCAACAGGCAGTATAACATCACACTACATCATCTCCATTTCAATCCTAGAATAATAATGCCATCTCAGGCATAACCATTAATTCCTAACAACATTAACTTTTTATTTACCTCCTTCCTACCTTCCGGGCGTCCAGGCAGCATGTCACTGTTCTAGATGCCCTGCAAATTTCGATGTGATCTGTGTCCATATTAGTAGCCTTTTTTTAAAAAAAAAAGGTTGGTGTCCTCATCTGTCTCTGTCTTTAAGCAAGTTTCTTTACTCTCGATGCAAATTTAAACTGAGAATTGAAGTGCTGATTTAAACTCATGAGGTTCTGGTGGAAGCAGTAGAGGCTCATTATATCTCCCATGATGTGTTGCAGTTTTCATCATGATTGAAACCACTCTGTAAGTGCCTTTCTTTCCTGTATAAGTGCCTCTTTTCTAATTGAAGTCTCAAATTCATTTGACGAATTGCTTGACAATTCTGGGACACACACACACATCTTTTGGAGCTTCGTATAGTAATAAAAACAGATGATCTCCAACATCTAATCAAACTGGGTCATTTGATACTATAATTAAAATCACTTTATTATGAATGTAGATTTCATTTTTCTTTTTTTTTAAGGAAATAAGACCAGTGACTTCCCAGCATGGGAAACACTTCTTATTCTTAATTAGATCCTATAATGCTCACTGGAATATTTTTGTCACGATGCTTTAGATCTTTCCTTTAAAGTGAGTGTATTGGCAACACAATTTAAGATTCAGTCTGCAATCCTTTGTCAGGTGGAAGCAAGTTCCATTAAAATCAGTGTGGTTTACTTCAAAGAGGAAGATCAAGTTGCATAGGCAGGAACTGTAGGCAAAGTGTGCCAAATACATTCGGAGACCTGAGTCTACAGATTTCAGAAGGCAGCTATCTGCACACTTACCTGGGAGCAAGGCTGTCTGAATAAAGTAGTTCTCTGCATTGGATAGGATCTGTGATGAAACCTCTAGACATTTTGAGTTGTCCCAGAAACCCCCAGGAACATGTTCATACATAGAAATATAAAATGTGATCGAGGCATCATGAATACAGTACACAGCAGTTTCCAGTGACATTCTCACGTTGTAGGAATGTAATTTTTTACTTTGCTGTTTTCCTTACGCTAGAACTTATATTGCATTTGTTTAGAAAAGTGGTCCCCACTAAGAGGTTTTGCAGGTTAACCAGGATCATGTTACCGATGTGGCTTAACAGCAAGGATACACCAGCCTTCCCCACATTTCTAGCTGATTGTGGAAGATGGGTGGAGATCCATGGGACCACATGTGGTCAACAAAATGTTGCACATACTCATTTCTTTAAAACATTTTTTTGAGGGGGTTCATTTTCACAGTTCTCAAGGATGGGGCTTTTGGCAGTGAGCTGTATAAGCAGTCTAAGGTGTGTGGTTTTTTTTGCTCTGTTTTGAACCAGGAATGTGGAACAAGTGGTCTTTCAGATGTTGCAGGAGTCCATCTCCCATCATTCCTGTCCATTGGCCAGACTAGCTGTGGCTGATGGAGTACACAGGTTTCCCAACCCCACATCCTCTTAGTCTTCCAGTGCTGTGGCCACACTTTCTGCAATGCCCTTATGCAGTACCCTTCACGTGTTGCAAAATGTCTCCCTTCTCAAAACTTGTGAGGAAATTGGAAGGAAATTGGTGCAATTCAGTCATCTTGCCCATAGTCAGAGACGGTAACAATCCTGAAAACCAGTTGCTAGAAACCACATGGAGAGGGGAGCCAGTGTGGTGTAGTGGTTAAGAGCAGTAGTCTCGTAATCTGGAGAACCGGGTTCGCGTCTCTGCTCCTCCACATGCAGCTGCTGGGTGACCTTGGGCCAGTCACACTTCTCTGAAGTCTCTCAGCCTCACTCACCTCACAGAGTGTTTGTTGTGGGGGAAGAAGGGAAAGGAGACTGTGAGCTGCTTTGAGACTCCTTTGGGTAGTGATAAAGCGGGATATCAAATCCAAACTCTTCTCTTCTTCTTCTGATCAGGTCCTGCTTGCTTATTTCCAACAGGCACCTGGTTGGCCACTTTGAGAACAGGATGCTGGACTAGATGGGCTATTAGCTGATCCAGCAAGGCTTTCCTTATGTTCTTAGGAACGGACTTGTGTAAGCAACCAGTGTAAGGCTCAAATGGACCAGTGTAAGGGAAGGTTATTTTGATTTGCTTTCAGATGGGGGATTCGCCCCCCCCATCCCAGTTCTACATGGAGATGCTGGGGATAAAAATGGAAACCTCCTTTGCACGGACGGCCTGCCCCTGAGCTACCCTGGCAAATGTATATGACTATTTTATTGGAATTTGAAAAGTAGTAAGCAAATCTATGGCAGCAAATTCATTTTCTTTGCTAGAATAAGAATCAAAGTATTCTAAGAGTGAATAGCTATTGCAATGGATGCATATTGATTTTGGAGCATGCAGAGTATCCCCCCCCCCTTTAATCATAGCTGTCAACGTCTCCCTTTTTTTAAGGGAAACTCCCTTATTCCGAATAGGATTCCTCGCAAGAAAAGGGAAAAGTTGACAGCTATGTTTTAAATCCCTGTTAGATCTATAGCTAAACTATACCGTAAGGGTGAATCCACATACTGATGTACATCCAGTTTGTAGAACATCAGGGAAATTCAAAATTAATTGTATGCTCAAATTACATGAATAGTTGTTTTGTGACTTGTGTTTTCAGAATAGTACAGTTCTGCATCTCTTCATTCCAGTGTATCCCTAGAAAAGTCTACAAAAACACACTACCCTAGCAAAGCCTGTGAGTTATTTCTTTATTGCTGTGCCAAGGAAGTTGTGGAGAGATAATTTCAGGTCTGGATTCTTCTTTATCAGTTTGTAACGATTTCCTACACAAGCCTTCTCTGTGGAAAATTTTGTCATTTCAAACCCAATTTCCAGAGAAATAGAACAATTGTTTCTTGCCACACGGGTTTGCAGAACTGCTTTTTAACTTCCCACTCCATCGTTTGCTCTGCTGATTGCTTTTGCTACATCTCTGTTTATTTTGCAATAGGTGACTCAGATATGTTCTAGTTTGGGAGCTTATTGAATGTTTGCTGATGTTTGACATGTTCTGGTGAGCTCCTATGTGCTCAGCATAAAAGTAGCAGCATGGAGCTTTGAACTCGTAGCTCAATCTGTTCTGTAGCTAAGTGGAATTTCATCGCCTCATTTTCTCCCCTCACTTTGTAGCTGCTAATATATTACAAATATTGAATTCAGTTTTAGGGAATTAGATCAGTTGCTTCCCAGCATAAGAGATGTGGCGTTATTAGATTATGTGGAGATAACTGCTCCGAGCTGAATCCTCAACTACCAGCTAGAGAAGAGCATTCAGGAGTTACCTGAGCACTGTGTACCAAGCTCCCCATTTGCACTGCTCTGCAAAGCATTTCAAAGAATTCCACTGTGATAGATCACTGACTTAGTAAAGATCCACGAAGCCTGGCTCCCTTCACCATTTCAAATGCTTAACTACAACTCCCATTATCCATGGCCATTGGCCATGCTTACTAAGGCTACTGGGAGTTGTAGTTCAGCAACATCTGGATGGCCAAAAAGCTAAAATGAGATCCAAAATGAATTTGAATCTTTATTATAGACGCCTCAATAGTTCTGACAAGGCTCACCACTTTCTCAGGGGGCTTTTCTCTTTGTTTTGGCAGTACCTGATGTCTCAGGTAAGAAGAAATACCCCATGGGAGGATGAGGGGAATACCTCATGTCTCCAGCTGAGGGAACCAGGACAGCAACCGTGAGATATCCTTCTCAAATGCATGTAGCCTCGGTGCACATTCTCAGTTTAATACAGGCTTTACAGGCTCTTAGAGTTAAACTGGCAGAAATTAAATTAGATCAATTTATACTCCACTGATACATGCCCGTATCATTGTCAGGAGTAATGATTTATTGGAGCTAGTGTAATTCAGTCATTTATAAATGTTGAAGTTCCTGGGCTGAAACTGTGAGTTTGAATTTAGTGTCTGTAGTTCACAAGGATAGCACAGTGCCAAGTAATTTTCTCTTTCATATGACCAGTGGCATTTCAAATTATGTGCTGCTGTTGTGTAGGAAAATCAATTAACATGATTGTAATAACCAGTGGAATGCTGCCAGTCAGCACTGGGAGTAAGATACATCATCTAATGGAACAGAGAACCAATATTTACCGTATTTTTCGCTCTATAACACGCACCCGACCATAACACGCACGTAGTTTTTAGAGGAGGAAAATCCGTAGGCATGCCACCCGTAGGCATTCCCTCCATAACACGCACAGACATTTCCCCTTACTTTCTAGGAGGAAAAAAGTGAGTGTTATGGTGCAAAAAATACGGTAATTTGGATACTTACACTTGAAGGTGCCTTGTCATGCCTGTGACGGTTGGGTTGCCAACTTCTCTCTTTTCATATTTCAATAAACACAAATGGTATGGAATATATCATGTTGACATTAAATATAAAATACCTCTCCCCAAATGCCAATATGCCTCTTTTTAGGGACAGAGTATTGATCCGCAGAGTGATGAATATGCTGTTTGTGTAATGACTGGTAAGAATAAGGTCAAATCTCTACTTCTACAGCCTTGGTTCTCAAATGGTGAGGCAAGCATCTCTTTAAGGATGTGCAGATAATTACTAGGTGAGACATTAGCACTTTTCCAGTACACCCACTCTTTTCCAGTGCATTGTGGGAATTTTTGTCCACTTCTTTCTGTGCTTGGCTATCACTATGCTGATTGTATCCATAGGAGCCAACTCCTAGGGGCTGAGGGGTCTTCAGCCCCCAATAAAATACTTCAGGGGGCCGCCCCCCCCATAGTTGATGGGCATTGTTATTCAAATGGTATGTGTGCACTGCATCATGTAATCAATTATGCAGGTCAGAGCTTACCTCCCCCCCCCCCATATTTCATTCAAGTTGGCACCCCTGATTGTATCACTATGGTCTAACATGATGGCCCCTATTTTTATGTGGCTTTTGGATTCTCCCTGACTTTTTTAAAAGTCACTTTTGACCAGCTTCCCACTATGCTTAAGATAGTCGTGGGTGCTGTCAATCAAGTAATTTATCTGCCTTTGGATTTAGTCATCTTGGGGGAAAGTTCAAACAACTTGTCTTTAACTCCGGGAAGTTTAAGGAAGCTTCCAAAGGTTAACGGTTTACACACTCTCACACACACACACACACATGACTGTATCCATTCTGGATGTGGCAAAAGCATGTTTGTCATGGTTTTATATATGCTTCTACTTTTCTCCTTCTCTCCAATTGAAAGACGGGGATTTTTTGTTTATTTTATGCCACCTTTTAGAATAATTTCCCACAAGATGGCTAACAGAAAAATATAAATGCAATTGAAATACTGACCTACCTTACATATATATTGGTGCATTTTATATTATGATTGCTGTCAGAGCTAGGATTGGATCGCCCTGATTCCAACAATGTTCTCACTATCCTACACTGAATGTCTGTGAAACTATTATTTTAAAAAAAGTATCCTGGGCTAGATTGACCAAGGATCTGATGTAATTGAAGGCAGGTTTATATATTGAAATGCTGATGCGTTTTCTCTCATTCCTGCTCCCCATCAATAAGGATATATTGAGCCTGAGTGAATATCCCCAGACAAGAGTAACCTCCATAAACCTTCTCAATTATATTGTATGCTACCCATGAGGGCCACCTCCAAGTGACACATATTGTTTAGCTTCAGAAGAAGAATCTGGCTTTTATGGGAGATTACTGATGTGCTAGTTTAGGTTCAACAGAAGGTTCAACAGAAACATATTCATAAGCAACCCTTTCATCTCAAACAGCATCTGTGGATGGTGGTAGGCTTTATTGGCTTGGTTATCTGGCTCCTGCTTCTGGCTTGATCAGAAGAGAAAATGACAAGCACAACACTAGATTTCATCCAGGCATACAGAAGTAGTTATGGGCACACACAGGATTTTCCCTGAGATGCCTGGCATGCTGCATTTTTCATGAGAGAAAAATGGGGATTGCATGGCATCTTTTTCTGGAACATATTGTAAAACTGAGTTATTGCGAAGGCCAGACCACACTCATTACACCTATTCTAGAAAATTGGTGGGAAGCTGTTGCCAGTTATTTCCATACAGTCCTAGAGCACAAGTCATTCCTCTTGTCCAAAAGTCTTTTGCTTTTTCCAGCCCGCTTTTGAAAAGGAACCTGGAGTCGCAGTTGATTATCGATGCTAAACGAATCCAATTAAAATAGTGTTAGCAAAATGTTTTACTACTCCATGACAAACCCAAGATCTATGGAAGGGCATGTGCTTGACGTTAGTTCAAGCAGACACATGGTTCTCCTGGCCCACTTTCAATCTGCTGCAAGACTTTTATGGAGCTGACTTTTAAGGTCTCTTTACGAGTCCTGCCTGTCCATTTAGATGTCATTCATAAAAATTAATGACTAAGAATAAGATTGGCAGGGTAGGGATTTATGAGTGAGCTGCTGAATTTATTTCTTTGGCTCCACAAGACACAATATGCATTTTTATGTAGTTATTCGCCCATCCTATTGCGTTCTGTTCATGTGTGATGTGATCACGATATAGTTGCTGTTCCTGCCACTAACATGGACTTGCTTAAATGACAGATGATGAGAGAAAGCAGTCATTTGAAGATCAGGACATTGATGTGACTCTACCCCGTATACTTTTGGAGAGTTGTTTAAAATTAGGAATTATGGCTGCAATCCTATAGTATAAAGTTAGCCCACTGCCAGCACATCAAATTGGTGACACTGGACTAGATAAACCAATGGTCTTCCTCTGTAAGGAAGCCTCACATATTTATATCAATCAAGCTGTCTTCAGCTGGATTTGAGCAGCCTAAGAGTGTGCAATTATCTTTTACTTTAGAAACAAGACAGCTGTGGTGTGTATAATGCTAGGAGTTAGTCAGAAGGTTGATGAGGAAGCTGACAGGTCCTTCAGTCAGAAATATCACCTACTCTATGCCTTACATTAGCATTCTCGAGGACTTCCGGGGAGGCGCCTCCGGCAATGGCGGAATTCCTCTGACCGGGAGGAATCTGCTTCGTGGAAATCTGGGTCTGGCCGCCACGGTGAAGGCGGAGACCCGTTAAAATCACAGGTGGGAGAAGCCTGTGAGCGTGGAATTCGGTGGGCACCTTTTGCGCCTCTCCCACTCGCAGGGAACCCCAGTTTTTGGGGCTCCGGAGCGACGTGGGGTGAGCAGCGCGGTGCATCGAATCGTCTGCTTCTTCCATGGAGCGAAGCCGCATAGCTGTTGCCGGAGAGTGCTGACCTTTTCCTGTGGGCAATTTGACTTTAAAGTAATTACCCGTGAGTAAAGCTGAAATGGAAGAATTGGATTTCTAAATGTTTAATTTGGTATCGTAACGGAGAGGTTCAAAACAGGAAGTCCGCCTTCCCCTTTTGAAAATAGCCTGAGGCAATGAAGTTGCAAGCTGGAGTCCTGGAAGGTCTTTTGTAAAAGATTAAATTTCCAATGGTAAAGAACATTAAACCCCCTCTTGGAGGCAGGAGAAGAGAGGGGGAAGTTGCGGATTGAATATGCCTGCGGGAGAGAGCGAAGAGACTTAAAACACCGCCGCTCTGACCCTGGAAACGGGCTGCTAGTAGGACTGACGTCTTTTGGAATGTTCATTGACAGCGTTTAGAACGTTCATTGACAGTTAGTCAAATAAGAGAAATACATTGTTTCTACTGTCTCCAGCTGCTTTAAAAAGGAGTAAAAGTAACTGAAAATTGAAACTAAGTTGAAACTAATCTTGGATTGTTTAAAAGAGGATACTATTGACTATTACAAATAGAAACTGTTTCCCCCTAGTGGAAGCCTTTGAAACCGGTTGCTTTACAAGAGCTGGGCTAGGGGAATTTCCAGCTGCAAGTTAAAAACCGTGAGACTCTGGGACTGACCTTGAATCTTTTAAGTGTTATGGTAAATGGAAGAGGAAAAACAGACCAGTCAACTGTTGACAAAACATTAAGGTCTGGGAGGACTTGGTAACAATCCAGGAGAGGTCTATCATTAGGCCCTCCTGCTCTATCTGTTGTTGTCTTTGTACCAGTATATTTAAAACCAAGGGGAATGTCAACAGAAGAGGCTTTAGTGGCTGCATTATACAAGATAAATGACTCATTGGATCAGCTTCACAGGAAAATGGACATGATAAATGCGAAAGTGGATGTTTCAATTACTAAAACTAACTTAAATACAGAAAGTATAAATAATACCAATATAGAAACCACCCAGAAATTGATACAAGAACCTATTTTGATATGGCAAACTGTGGAGGAAGTTAGGGAGAGCTGTTGTTGCTGAGGGTAGAGTGACACAACTGGAGAGAAAGAGAAAGAGAGCCCCAGCCCTACAGAGGCAATTTGATGATCATAAGTTGACGCTTGCTACGACTGAACTTAAAGAAAAACAGACGAATTTGAGGATTAGAGTTCACCTTTGGTGGACATGCCCAAGGATTAAGACACTCTGGGAGATGATTCATAACGAAATGAAAAAGGTATTTAAATATACCCTTTAGAAGAAACCAGAGGCCTTTGTCCTGGGCATGGTCGGCCAATTGGTGTTAAAGAAGGATAGTATTTTCTTCATGTATGCAACAATAGCAGCAAGAATACTAATTGTGAAGTACTGGAAGACACAAGATTTATCCATTCGGGAAGAATGGCAGATGAAGTTGATGGACTATATGGAATTGGCGGAAACAACTGGCAGAAATCCGAGACCAGGGAGAAGAGTCAGTGGAAGAAGACTGGAAAAAGTTTAAGACTGTTTATAGAAATACTGTAAAATAATGAATGTTAGAAAAATGTTGGAATGAAGTTATATGGCTTTAGTAGAAATATTATAAGGAATCAAGTATAAATAGATTAATAGTGTATTAAAGGGAAAATAAGGCTAGAATATGTTAAGATAATTATAGGATAGAAAACAGAGGAAGATGGAAAGGAATTGCTGAAATAATTAACAGAAGTGGAAAACAAAAAGGGAGGTGTGAGGAGGTCGTGGAAATAAGGGAATGAAAAATAAGACATTGAAATTGTTTTGTGTTTGAAATGGTTTGTGTCTTGCTTTGTTAGTTTTATGTTTTTCTTTTTTGTTCTTTCTTTTTTTTGTTTTTCTGTTTTGTTGTGTTTAAACGGTTGAAAATTAATAAATATTATTTTTTTAAAAATACATTAGCATTCTCAAGGTCTTAAAACAGGAGAATCAGCTATGTTAAAACTTAGGCAAATGTCATTTACATTGCCTTTCACCATGTCTTAAATAGGTTATATATTATGGGTGTCTCCTTGTGCAAGGGCACCGTGAACAAATGTGAAAGAATCTTCCTGGGCACCAACAGCACATTCAACTTCTCACCCACTAATGTATTTTGGAAGAATGAAAGCTCTATGAAAGCCACCCACATCACCATATAAACCCCCATCACCACCACTACTGCCGAAAACTTCTTCAGCTCTACCTCTTAACTGATGTCCACAGCATGAACACGAATGATTGCATAGGGACATAGACAGTATGATCCAGAAGCAAAAGAGATGCATCATTCCATGGTGGAAACAAGAAGGAAACACCCAAAGGAACCAAGGAGCCCTGCCTCTTAAACTCTAGGTAAGTGCTGGAAAGATGTTGGGATCTTCTCAGAAGTGGCTTGTTAGTTGAGGCAGAGCTGTTGTGCTAGCTTCCTGGGGATGGATGAGATGTTGTGTGGTACAAACCAGCATTCCTGCTGGAGCATTTGCATAGTGCCAACCTCCCCTCCCCCTCCTCTGGATCTTATGCAGCTGCATCCATTGTTTTCAGTCCTGAGTGCTATGCCTATATCATGCATCACAGCATAGCTTGTTGTTGTTTTTTTTCATCTTGTGAGGTGTCCCAGGGAATACTGAAGTCCAGACAATGTGCAACAAACCCACATTCTCACTATGTGCTGAACGTTGGTTTGACCTTTTCTGCCTTCTTCAGAGAGCTATGTACTGATCCTTAATCAAAAAGTGTTGTGGATGCTCCCTATCTGTTTTCCTTTCTCACAACACTACTTCCCTTCCCATTTGATATGTTAAGCCTATTGCCAGGTGGCAGTTTCCTCCCCCTAAACGTAGCCTCATTTATGTGCTACCTGGCCTGCTTTAGCTTTTCCTCTAGCCATGCTTCTTACAGATGGCAATCAGTTTCAAAGGAAATAGGTACCTTTTTCTAATTAAAAAAATGCTTTCCCATAAAAACTGGAATCTAGTTTCCTTCGAAATTTAGATTTCCAGTAAAAGTCCAGTTCAAACTGGCTGACCGTTCAGTGCGTTTCCTGATCCTCTTTCTTTATTTGTTCTGCAAAGTATCTATCACTTTAGCATGGAGGTAGAGGTTAAGGATGGGTCTTCTGATCATCCATATCATGGACCTCACAAAAACCTGAGATCCATTTTCCATGCTGCCTTAATAAAATGCAAAAAAAATAAAATAAATACCTTGCTGTAGTTGTTTTATTGTTAGGCACACATAATCTTATGAATAAGCAAGCTGCTCTGCAGCCGTTCAAACCCCTCTTTCTTATCTTTCACAGAAACAAAATCTGAATAATCATGACCATATGGAAAGCAGACTTTTCCTTCACATAGTAGTACACACACTTGTGTTGGCTTATACTAAATTGTTCAACAGTTCTACTGAACTCTTTAATGAGCAGCAGCAGAGGGATCTTCAGGTTCAACTTGTTAATTAGCCATACGGCTTCTGGCGAGTGTTAGGTCGTAAATAATTGATTTCAAAGGTGTACGGCATACATGATATTACACAAAGATGATCTAATGAGCAAAGAGGTTTCCCAGAACCGTTTTCAAACAATACAGATGGCATAGCAACTGAATGGAACCCTGATTCACTTGGAGGGCAACAGTATGATAGACAGAAGCATGAGACTATTTTAGCTGCTATATATATCACACACATGTATATGTGTGTGTGTAAAACTATAAATGGACTTTCACGTGCTGTAGGCTCTGATTATTGGTTTTCCAAAGGAAAGGTTATACCTGTCTATGTGATGTGAAAAGCAAATATATGATAAGTTTATTTTGCTTACAAGATTGATTTTTTGTTTGTTGATAACCTTTTCATTACTTAGCTGACACATAATACTTTGGGAAAATGTAGGAAAGCACTTATTTTTGTGTTATGCTGAATCTCTAGCAGGGCCTAGGAAATGTGCACATAGCAACCGAATTTCATATATTCTCTGGTCGCTGGCATAATCTCCAGTAGGCCATGGGGCATGGGTATATCAGCCAGATTTTGCACATTCTCCAGCCATCACTGAACACTCTGCAGAAGGTCTTAGGGAATGGGCATATCTTGGCTGCACTGTGACCAAAAAATGTACAAAATTCAGGCGAGATATGCACATTCCCCAAACCTATTGGGTATTATGCATTATGGCTGGGGAATGTTAAAAATTACACATAATGAACCGGAAATGTGGATCTTTATGGAAAGATTATGTGAACATTCTCCATGAGGACTGGTGAACAATGGCCAGTTTTTATGCACATTATTTGCACAAATTACATTATACATTGTTATTTTGCTTGTTATGCCCAATCTAAAAATAAAAAATTGAGTGCAGAGGAAGAAATGGGGTCATCATAACCATTTGGCACCAAACAATAACGGCACTTATTCTGTGGTTAGGTAGGTCCTTTGTCCTATTGATTTTGCATCAGTGGCATGGTGAAAGTCTTCCCATAATTTTTAGTTTAAAAGGTGGGAACTCTAGTTGTGCACACATATCTGTGTTGTCTAGGCTTCAATAGAGAAATATATGTGCCATATTCCTTAGTTCTCCATACACGCAGCAGAAATAACAGATGTTTACATTTACAACAGTGCAATTGAGAGCCTTACCTTGTCTTTTTTATTATTAATTCTTGAAATGAGAAGCACTAATGATAAGCTTCAACTAGATAATTATGAGACGTTTAGTGAATGGTGCCTTCTTAGAACATTTGTTATAGTCAATTACTTCCTGATAAGACTTGTTTTACTAGGTTTATTAATTGAATTATAATCAGTTTACACAGACTCCATGGAAGAAATTTGTGCTGACAAGGCTTCATTTCTAAAATTATCACCTAATGGAAAATATATATGCATTTATATGCATATATATGCATAACATGTTATGCATATATATGCATAACATTTTCATAGGAACAATTAAGTCTGTGTTCAGAAATGATGTTAATAAGGCGAAAAAATGTGGGCACAATCCGAAGTAAGTCAGGCAGGCCTAAATACCATTGTATCCGATTGGATTCCAGCGCAGAAGGCCATTAAGCCCAATTGATTTTAAGGTGCCATTTTAGCAGTTGTCTTCAGGGCACCAGATTCAACTAACCCAGGGTGCTGGTGGGAGACAGCACAGGGACTTCCGCTAGCACAAGGGGGCTTTTCTCCCTCTCATCCCATGTCCCCCCAGTGCCTCCCCAATTGGCTCTGGGGGTTTCAGGAGAATAGGAGGGTGGGAGAGAAAAGATTGTCCCATCAAGCAAGCAAAAATGGTTGTACTGACAGAGCAATCATCTTAGTGTGACACTGAATTCCATCAAGTGGGTTTTAAGATCAGAGTGTGGAGCCTAGAACACCACTGGCTACATACCGGTAGATGTTAAGAAGTAGCAGTAGTAATGGGTGCAGTTTGTAAGAATTGCAGCAAAATTTTACAAAAATATTATGTCAATGCTGTAAAAAAAAAAAAAGGAGCAAGTTTAATGTATTTGCATTATGTGCAGGCTGATGGTTAATGTAGTTACTGTTCTTGTGGCTGAGCACAGATATTGGTTCCTCTCAGACCTTGCTTGTTCTTCAAACCTGCTTATAAATCAGAGGGGAGCAAATCTGATTACACTTCACAGGTAAGATTCACCTTCTGTTGTGTGGGCAGGGCGGTCCCTCCCCCTACCTGGCTGATGCCCTGGCAACGCCTCCCCAGGCAGGATTGGGCGATTGGCCGAGGTAGGCAGAGACCTCCAGGTATCTAGCCTGGGGAGGGTGAAGCCAGCCCGTACTACCGGGAGCCACACTGTAGTGCGAAAAAATCCATTCATCTTAAATAATTTTAATTTCATGGTGACTTATAGTATTTGGGATACTGCTGAGTGAGAGTATAGGGTGCTTGTCCATTTTAGGTCATCTTTCCCTTGCTCCCTTTTCTAAATATTTGTGGTATAAAGACAGTGATTCGCTCTCAGTTATCTGGGCTTCTCTGATAAATTGTGGGTTACAAATGTAAGCAAAAAACAAAAACAAAACCCAAACCCAAACAAATAGTATTTAATATTGAATGCTAAACCAGCAGCATGAATTAGCAGATTGACTTAAATCATATTAAAAAACCCCAAAACGAAACAATGCTCCTGCGTTCCACTGCACAGAAACTGCACACCATGGATCTTGAAACCAGTGCCAACGACATAACAGAATGGAATGGCTCATCTGCTTGCTGTGGTCTTATTTCCTGGCACTGTCCCTTATGCCACCATACCAGCTGCTGTTGGCTCTACTGCATCAGAACATAGAGCTGCACTGGGGACTTCTGCGAGATTACTGGGAATGACACGGTGTGATTTCAGGGACACTCTGGGGAATTAATGATAGTCGCCATCAGCAGTCAGGATCTGGGAGGAGATCTAGTAAGTAAAGCTTCCCTCAACCTTGACGCCCCCTCCCACCATTTCCACTGCCCTTGAACAGCAGGGCAAGATGGTGGGGGCAGGTTTTATTTCAGTCCTAATCAAACCGTGTTCCTAGGAACAGCTTAGCAATGCAGCAGTAAAGGCACTAAGAATGAAAGGAAGTAGAAAAGATGAAAAGAGCAAACTGGGTAGCTGCCTGCCTCTTCCACACTTCTTGTGCACATAACATTTCCTTAGCTATGGTAACACTGAAGCAGATCTGAGTATAAATGTCAGGATGCCAACTGACTTAATTTATATAATGTTGAGCTCCTTTGTAAGCGTTTAGTTGTAACAAGTGTGGTGAGACTTTGGCCCACCAGATATTGCTGAACTGCAGCTCCCATCATTCCTGGCCTGCTTGCAGGGCCTTATGGGAATGGTAGTTCAGCACCATCTGGTTTCCCAAATCTGAGTCCCCAAATCTGATTTATAGGATTTCTTACCTGCCCTTCACCATAAGCTGAGATCTTGGAGAAAATTCCATCAGTATAATCCAGTATGGCATGGGGACAACAACTTCCCATCCATGGTTTCCCTCCTGAGACGGCTTTGCCATTGCTCTTTTCCTAATGGCACACTGTGGATGGAAATAGCCTCTATTAAGATTAACCAGAGTAGAGTGGTTTCAAGAAGAAATCATGGCTTGGGGTGTTCCCAGCTATTCATGCCAACCCTCAAGTTGGATTGTGTCATTGTCTCCTTTGATTTCATTGATAAGTCAAATATAATTTCAGCCAACGTAGGGTTTACATTTGCATTGGAGACCAGTTTAAACTCAAACAGATGTGCAATGCAGTCCTAAGCATTCTTACTTCACAGTGAATCACACCACTTTTAATGGGAGCTGCTTTCTAGTACAGACAGCCTTCCCTGTTCAGGTGCCTTCCAGATGTTTTGGACTCCAACTCCCATCAACCCAAGCAAGCATGGTCAATGACTAGAGATAAAGGGAGCTGCAGTCTAAAATATCTGGACAGCACCAGGCGGAAGAAGTCTGCCCTAGTACCCATGCATGGAATTTCAGCATTTGCTTTGGGAGCTGGGCAGGGAGGGAAATGCCTATATTTCAAGGAATGAATAAAACTATTGTTTAGAGCCATAGGCCACCACTATATCAATACAGCAAGCAATCATTTCTAACATATTCAGTGCATGTGTGTGTGTGTGTATCTACTCACAAAATGAAGCAGAAAAATAATAATCCCCACAATGTAAATCAGGAATTGCCTCTCTTCAGTGAACCATATAGGTGTTAAAATTACAATAGAACAGAAGCACATCCCACTCAGCCTTCTAAGTTTTGTTTTGTTTTGTTTTTTGTTTATCCTGGCTCATATTTTCTTAGCTGGCAGAGCACATTTCAAGAAAGAGCTTGAAGAGATTTTTGGCCAAAGGCCCCCCCTAGGGAAGGAATCATTCTTCTACATAAGATTTTTCTTCTCTTATTTTTAGAAAAATCCATCTGAACCATTCATTTGATATCTTAAATTTTAATCGGATGATAGAGAGTATTTCTGTGCTGGCATGAATGTCTTGAGGCATAATATCAAATTAGTCAAAGAATTCTGAAGAGACTCTGAAATGCACTGCAAGATTCAGAAGACCAAGCTTTTACTTCTGTCAAGTGTAGGCATATCAGAGTGTTTTATATTAATATGCTTTAAGAATGCATTTGATGACAGTATGTATCTGCCTTAAGCTATATCCGGCACTCAGCCTCTGTACATAAGCATAAACAAGCTTCTTGGAAACAGTCACTCTGCTTTCATTAGAGAACTCAGTTGTGTCTCCTCTTTTTATAGCTCTAAGTAGAGATGAATAATTCACAATGACTATGCCATTATCAAAATATCTATTCTCAATAGCAATGAGGAATCCTCATCTGCCCCTTTGAGTTTGATTTTAGGGGTTCCCAACGCTGAAAAGTCTGGGACCTTACCCAGTCTATGATAAATATTAAAACAGCTATTCTGTGTCATGCAAATTCCTTGATTGCCTTAAATAAAGTAAATTGAAATTTCCAATTTCTATTATGAACGCCTCTAAATGCTCTCCTTGATTCCCCCTTCTGAAAACAGCCAATTTTAGAGCCAGTTACCTGTCAACCTCCAGCCAGCCTCATCTAGATTTGCTTTTACTGAGCTGCATGTTCAAGCTATGCCATCCACCGTCCTAGACGAACGATATAACAGGGTGCCATACGAAGACAGACTCTGCATATGTGGGCAACCACAGGTGGAAGACCTGTCTTGCACTATTTACTATAGTGCCCACTATGCAGTACATTGGACCCAGGAGATAATTTCTCACCTTACCATCCATACAGGAAAGATGTCTCTCCCCAGCAGAGAAGGTCCTATGGCATTTTACTAGTGATGTAAATGCTTCAGTGACTCATAAAGTTGCCCTTTTGCTTTGGCGGCCAAAAGGATCAGAAAGAAAACCTTGGATATATAGCTGTGAACTGTAAGGGAGACGCAGAGATCTAAATAGAGACCATTATTTGTGGCGCGACACCCCTTTTGCTTGTATTTATTTTTGATTCAGATTTGTCATGGCCAATGGCTAATACAATAAAGTTATTTGGTTTGGTTTTGGTATGAGCTTGAAATTGAGAAAGAGTGGCAGTCTAGAGGCACCCTAGGTTTGCTCTGTCCTGTGACAAGTATGAAGTGGGGTGGAAAGCAAAGTTGGAGGGTTGTAACTGATTAAAATTTGTTCTGAGCTTTTTCAGGGATCAGATCTAGCCTTCAAACAACCAGTTTGGCCAATTCTGACTTAAAAATAGGAGTAAATATAATTTGGCTTTAAAAATAAATAAACAAACAACCAACCCAGAGAAAGGAATGCTTATCTCAACTCATTATGCAGGGTGGTTCCATTAGAAATAATATAGCTTATTATAAAGGCATAGATATTGTGCACTGTTGCCCCTAACCAAAATGTTAAATATGTATTTACCCTTTAGCTTATAGAGCTGTCAACTTAAAGAACGTATGAAATGTAATAGTCAAATTTTACTTTTGCCAGGAGAGAGCTTTCAAGAACACCATCTGCTTGCTAATGTCACCTAACGAAATCAGGATTGCCATTTTCTTGAGCAGGTACCAAGTGATATTCCTGAGCAGAAAAGCAATATTGTCATCTATTTTGGGGTGTGTGTGTGTGTGTGATTGGAGGTGGGGAAAGGAGCCAAACAAATGTGCTGCTATTTTTGGTCTTAAATTGCTTTGCTCATTTTTCACAAGAGGAAGAATCAAATCTCATTTCAAATTATATTACCCACTTGTTAGGGCATGGATGATTACTCACCTGTGTAAAAGCTGCAGGTTTACAAAAGATGAAACACACCCCGAAGCAGGATTTTGGAGATTATAAGAAGTGGCACTGTGGTCTGGGAGTTGTCTTCTCCGGGGAATATTGAAGTGGGTTAAGGGGATGAGCGAATCAGGTTGAAGGCTTTGACAATGAAATTTCATGTGAAAAGGTATCAAATTGGAAAAGCCTTTGTTTTGTTTTGTTCCCACTCTTTCACTTCTCTGAAACATGTACTGTTTTTACAGAACAGTTGCTCAGCACTGGGAACCACTTGGGAAGCAAGCGGTGAGCACGGACTTCCGGGGTGGCGCCATCGGTAATGGTGGACTCTCTCTGATCCGGAGGGACTGGCTCCACGGAAAACGGGTCTGTTCCGCTACGGCGAAGCGGGGACCCTTCAAAAAATCGCAGGCGGAGGAAGCCTGTGACCATGGGACTCGGCTGGCACCTTTTGCGCCCCCCCAATCCGTAAAGGAACCCAACTGCGGGCTCCGGAGCGAAGAGGGGTTAGTGGCGCGGTGCTGAGAGTCAACTGTTTCTTCCGTGGAGCGAAGCCGCACAGTCGTTGCCGGAGAGCGCTACCTTTTTCCTGGGACAATTTGGTTACAAAAACAACTACCCGTGAGCAGATCAAACTTGGACAATTGGACTTTAAACAACGATCTGTGAGTAGAAGGGAAAATTGGATTAGAAATTCTTCTTAATTTGGCACTGAAGCGGGAAGGTCTAAACAGGAAGTCAGCCTTCCGTTTCTTGTAGATAGATTAAAGCAAAGACATGGCAAACTAGAGTTCAGAAAATCGTTTGTAAAGGATCAACTTTCATCATCTAAAACTACTGAACCCCCTTCGGAAGCAGGAGAAGAGGGGGGATTTTTCCCCGATGGTTTAAACTTGCAGGAGAGAGTGTAAAGAAAAGTAATTTTCCACCGTCTTGAACCTGGGAGCAGGATGTCAGGACAGACGTTTTTAGGAAGTTCATTGACTATAGACAAATGTTTTTGACAGATAGTTAAAAGAAGAGAAACATAGTGATTCCATTGTTCTCTTTCGCATTTTAAAGGAACAAATACTGACGAAATATCTGAAAAAGGAAACTTTGTTGTTAGATCTGCTGTTAAAAAAAAAGAAAAGAAAAGAGATTGATACAAATAGAAGTTCTTCCCCTAGAGGGAGCTTGTGAAACTGTTATTAAACTTGAACTGGGGAGCTTCGCAGCTGCAAACAGATTAAGATCGTGGGAACAGACTTCTGACCTTGCATAACAATGTATTCAGAGGCTCTGGTGCGTGCTTTCTGTAAGACAAGTGCTTTATTGGAACAGTTACATGAGAAGACGGATTTGATGACTGTGGCGATTAGAAATTTTGGACAGGTAGTGGGTATCTATATAGAACCCACCCAGGAATCAACTCAGGAGTGTGTTCTGACAGATCAGATGAGGGAGGAGATCGTTGTTGGACCTCGGGTGGCAGAGATGGAGGGAGCTGTGGCCCAGCAGGAACATGAGTTGTTGGATTTGACAAATGAACTTGGAAAAAGCCAGATTTGGAGAGATAGAGTTTTGTTGGGCTTGGAGATGGGGGGCTGGATAGACCCCCCTATGCAGGGATGTCTTGACTTTTCAAGTCTGGCAATGGGCCGTGAGGAGTTTGGGGTTGTGGGGGTCCCCAACTTTGGAGGGACTTTGAAACATGCTTTTAAATACCACATGGAGTTCAGTGTGGATTATGGAAAAGGGGCTGATCTGTCGAGAAGGGACAAAAATACTGTCAAGTTGGAGTTTCCACGAGTGAAAGGACCAGGAGACAAAGTAAAGTACAGGTATAAATATGAAGAAGATCTGTGGAAGGGACATGGAAGAGACTTAAGGGCCTCGGACATAAGATTACCAGGTTAATGAACTAAATGGATGAGACAGAAAGGACTGACAAAACCCGGGACCAGGAGGAAGAGACGTTGGAGGAAGATTGGAAGAAAGTTTTTTAAAAAAATTCTATTTAGGATTGTTTTGTAAAATTAATGAGTATTAGAAAAATGTTGGAACAAAACTATTTGGCTTTAGCAGAAATGTTAAAAAGAACTATGCAAGAATATGTTATGGTTATGAGAAATTGGTATAAATAAGATTTAAGTTTTAACTTCTAGGGTCTTTTATAGTAAGATAAGGTTAAAATAAATTAAGGTAATTTAATGACAGAATATTATGAAAAATGGGAAGGTGTCAGGGGTTCAGGGACAGAGGCACAGGGTAGGCAGGAGATGGAGAGCGATGGGGATGAATCCCAGGACAGCGAGGAAGAGGATGACAATGACTCGAGAGATTCCATGAGTCTTTCCAGCGAATCAGAGGATTCCCAGAAGGGGGCGCTGGTGGTCAAGGCCAGGGGAGCCCCAGGGGGGACGTGTCAGGAGCAGGGGGCCAGCGGGGGATCCCAAAGTGGCAGCTGGGCGTCAGGACCAGCCTCCCCGCCAGAGTGCAGCGAAGGGGGTGGAGGTTTCAGTGTATCAGGGGAAGCGGCTCCGGCAGCAGAGAAAGGAGGGAGGTCGGAGCAAGCCACCCTCCCGGAAGGGGAGGGGAGTAGTGAAGGGAGTAGTGTAGCTGTTAAAAGGAAGGTTAGAGGTTGGGCGCGCGCGCCAAGTTCAAATGTAGAGGCGCGCGGAAGTACAGGGAGCCCGGAGGAGGGGCCAGGTCCCAAAGCCCGCAGGAGGGGGGAAGAGCAGTCTGATTCCGCGTCAGAGGAATCCAGGAGGGGCGAAACCCCAGCGGGCAGAAAGACCCTGCGGAAAAGGAAAGAGAGAAAGAGGTGGAGCAGCGCAAGCCTCTTAAACTGGTGCAGGGGAGGGACGGATTCAGAGGGGACTTCAGCGGTCTAAGCCTAGCAGACGTAGGGCTGCGCGCCTCGGATGTGAAGCAAACAATGAACTGCAATAAACACTTTTGTATATAAGAAGAGATAGGCGTTGGTCTTTTGTGAGCTGAGACTTGAGGCAGCCTTGACAGAAGGATTTGCTGTTATAATTAATAACTGGAATACAAAAAATGGAGGTTTGAGGAGGTCGATGAAATAAGGCAATGACAGTTAAGGATTTGGGAATATTGGATCTGTTTTTAATTGTTTGTGGTTTACTTTTGTTTTTTGGATTTTGATGTGTTTTGTCTTTTTTATTTTTATTGATTTGTATGGTTTGACTGCTGTTTGCTTTTCCTTTGTTTTTTCTTCTTCTTTGTTTCTTTGTTTTTTTTGTAACTTTAAAATGCTTAATAAATATCATTTAAAAGGGGGGGGGGGAAGCAAGCGGTGAGCATGAAAGCTGCAGTTATATTGCGTATTTTAGCTGCATACAATTGACATCATTTCCATACCATTCTCATGAGCATGGGCCAAGCTCCAATTGCACGTGCAACCCGTAAACATTATTCCATTCTTCTCATAAAAGGCTCCATAACTGATTAATAATAATAATAATAATAATAATAATAATAATAATCTTCAATTGCTACTCTGGGATAAAATCAGATTTATTATACTGTGTTTCAAGGTAAATCTGAATCAAATTCAGCTGTGTGTAGGTCATGCACAGCTAACATAATACAGCAATGCCCAACCTCCCAGCAAATTTCCTGTACATTCACCACCACCACCAATCCCATTGATTTTGGTAACAGTGGAAAAAATAAAACAAATGAAATAGATGCAGGGCTGGGGTGTGTCTCTCTTTACCCAGCTCAATACCCTGATGGCAATGCAAATCACCCCCTCCCCATAGATCAGACTGGTCAGCTGAAGATGGTGTGTGTTTGTGTGTCTCTGTGTATGTCCCTGTGTGTGCTCATGCAAGAGTATGTGGATGTGTGGAAAAGCTATATGCACTGCTGGCATATGACCCCCAAGAGGATTGGCCAAGGGACAATGCAACCCTTGGACCAAAAAGATGGATACATAGAATCATAGAATCATAGAGTTGGAAGAGACCACAAGGGCCATCGAGTCCAACCCCCTGCCAAGCAGGAAACACCATCAGAACACTCCTGACATATGGTTGTCAAGCCTCTGCTTAAAGACCTCCAAAGAAGGAGACTCCACCACACTCCTTGGCAGCAAATTCCACTGTCAAACAGCTCTTACTGTCAGGAAGTTCTTCCTAATGTTTAGGTGGACTCTTCTTTCTTGTAGTTTGGATCCATTGCTCCGTGTCCGCTTCTCTAGAGCAGCAGAAAACAACCTTTCTCCCTCCTCTATGTGACATCCTTTTATATATTTGAACATGGCTATCATATCACCCCTTAACCTCCTCTTCTCCAGGCGAAACATGCCCAGCTCCCTTAGCCGTTCCTCATAAAGTATCGTTTCCAGGCCTTTGACCATTTTGGTTGCCCTCCTCTGGACACGTTCCAGTTTGTCAGTGTCCTTCTTGAACTGTGGTGCCCAGAACTGGACACAGTACTCCAGGTGAGGTCTGACCAGAGCAGAATACAGTGGCACTATTACTTCCCTTGATCTAGATGCTATACTCCTATTGATGCAGCCCAGAATTGCATTGGCTTTTTAAGCTGCCGTGTCACACTGTTGGCTCATGTTAAGTTTGTGGTCAACCAAGACTCCTAGATCCTTTTCACATGTACTGCTCTCAAGCCAGGTGTCACCCATCTTGTATTTGTGCCTCTCATTTTTTTTGCCCAAGTGCAATACTTTACATTTCTCCCTGTTAAAATTCATCTTGTTTGTTTTGGCCCAGTTCTCTAATCTGTCAAGGTCGTTTTGAAGTGTGATCCTGTCCTCTGGGGTGTTAGCCACCCCTCCCAGTTTGGTGTCATCTGCAAATTTGATCAGGATGCCCTTGAGTCCATCATCCAAGTCGTTGATAAAGATGTTGAATAAGACCGGGCCCAAGACAGAACCCTGTGGCACCCCACTAGTCGCTCTTCTCCAGGATGAAGAGGAACCATTGATGAGCACCCTTTGGGTTCGGTCAGTCAGCCAGTTACAAATCCACTGAGTGGATACCAGGAGGCCTGTTCCGCAGTTAGGGCCAGGATGTTTTGCCGCTTCAAGCGGAACGGGAAATGCCACTGCCCACTGCTGCCCCCTCCTCCTGCCTCCACATCCTCCATGCTTGCCCACCAACACACCGTGGCAGCCACATCAGTGGGAGGCTGTGGAAGAGCCTGTTATGCAGCAACTCAGAGCAAGGAGTTAACATGTGGTTGCCCCAATTCTGTGGAAGAGCATTCCTGTTGTGAAGTGGCAGGCATCTGCAACTTGCCCTATCTGGAAACGGTTGAAGAAATTTTAGATAAATGGGTCTTTGCCATGGGTGTCTATTTTGTATGGTTTGAGTTTGGTTTTAAATGTATCTGCTGGGTTTTTTTGTGTTTAAATTGCATAACTATTTTTTTGCTGTTTGTATTGTAGAGTGCCCTGAGGCAATTATATGCAAGGCAATTAATAAACTGGTGAGGAAGAAAAGAAGGTTAGCGACTTTTATGTAGGTGATACTTCCCTCCACATTGCCAGAACTATGTTTAACTGAAACTGCCTTTGAGTGTAAAAGTACCCTGAAGACGAAATGAATACAGTTCGAAATTCACTGAATTACTTTATGCAGTCTGTATTTTTACTTGATTTTTGATCATGTTGACTGTTTCATTCATATTGATTGGACACAGTTCTATTGTACTTCAGCTAATCCATACTTTGCATTAATGTGGCTCCTGTGCATAGATATGGAGATGTATGCATGTAGAGATACACAGAGGCATGGATTCTCCCAACTGGCCCTCACTGAACACAAGCTCTACATACAATCATAGAGTTGAACGGGGCTGTGAATGTTATTTCCCTGATATTAAGAGTCTTATGCTCTTCTGACTGAGCTACCCCAGGGACATGCTTTAGATCTTCCTCTTTGGTGCAATGGGACAGTGTGTGTGATTGTTAACCAGGTTTGTGGTTCAAGCTCAGTAGCCCACCCAGGGACGGCTATGAGTAGGATTCCTGCATTGCAAGGGGTTGGACTAGATGACCCTCAAAGACCTTTCCAACCTTATAATTGTATAATCCCAACATCTATAGGCTCTATAGGTGCTTTCCATTTCTTCAGTCCCCTCCTAAGTGTGTTGGGGTATATGTGCATAGGTCCCTGGGTAGGCAGGCAGAAGGACCTCAATGTGTAGAGGACCTGTACAGGGAAAAGTACAGGGAGGAGTGAAATTGTCTTTCTGCTACCAGTGCTATACTTATCCCTCTGCACAGATCAAATAGATCACTATGATACCATTCAAAAGCCTATGGAGCCCAAGCATTTCTTATATGGTTTAAGTCCACCTCTTCAGCTGTGTAGCTCTGTGGACTAGGAGGGTCATTAGCCGTGTGTGTGTGTGTGTGTGTGTGTGTACGTAGAGGAGATGAGACTTTGGTAGTGCCAGGATGTGTGCATGTCTGCATTAGCAGGCATAGCCATGGGGTTTTTTTTAAGGCAGCAGCAAATGTCAATAAACTATGGCCCTGGTTCCACCCATCTCATCTGTCTCCTCTCTTTACTCCTGTGTCCACTTGTCACAAAGGTTGCTCATGTGTTTTAGACTTCCAGTTTGAAGACTTTTACCTTAGGCTTCCTGCCCTAGACTTAAGTTCTACTTCAGAGCAGAGCAGCCAAACTCATGAAGAGAAAATAAGGCAGGTGAAATTAAATAAATGCTTCTGGTGTTTTTTGTGATTTTTGTATTGCTGATGATGATAGAGGTCAAGAAGGTGATTCAGAAAAGCGGGGATGGGGGAAGGTCAGAGGACAATGAGTTTTAATGGGCCTATGAAAGTACAGTTCCCATTAAATGATGTGTCTGGTTAAATTGTATACCTCAGAAAGGCTGTCAAAAATATTGATTAAATATGGATTAAAAGGGACATGGTCTAGTTAGGACAGTCATATCAGTTAATGAGGACTGATGTGCCCTGGAATTTAATTATATTTTAATAAACTCCCCCCCCCCTCTTATTTAGCATTTTTACAATCACATAATCACACTTTCAAACCATATACTGTAGTTAGAAACCATGAAAGCTAGAAACCTATTTCACAGACCAAAGAAATAATTGATTCCAAATGTACTAATAAGCAACCTCAAGTTTCAGAAAAGTTGTTGGGAGGTTTCAGGTATAATTTAATGCTGCCAGATTATATGAGGTGGCAAAATAAGCAAGCAAGCAAAGCTTCAGCATCAGATTATTTTTAACCAAACAGAATAGGAATTCACATTTTATACCACCAGCCTGAGTATTTTATCTTTTATATTAACTGTTCTCAGAAGTAAAAAATAAAATAAAATAAAACCTTGCAATTGAAACAGAGATCCTGGCACAGCCTTCTCCAATGTGGAACATTGTCAGCTGTTGTGGACTACCTGAGGCAGATGGAAATTGTAGTCTAACAACATCTGGGATTGTCGGCTTGGAATAAGCTCCCCTGCTGAGCAAAACCCCTCCAGTGTTTCTGTAACTATGGGGGTCCTGCCCAACAGGACTCTGCCATTTCTCCTGAATTGAAAGAGAAACAGAATCAGTAAGGTGAAGTTCTGGAAACACTGGGTTCAGTTGAAAATTTTCGTGCACTTCAGCAGTGTTAAAACTACTGGGATAATATTTATTAGAATGTCAATCCTTTCTCCAAATGAGAAAAGACAAGCAGCTCTCCCTCACATCCCTTCCATACTAGCCAGAAGAAGAAAAAGAAATCTGTCCAATACTGTAGTAGCTCAGGCATATTCCGTGCCATTCCACAGCACTTCAGGGATTGCTATTACTTATGAATAATTCACTCTGCTCTACTTTTCTCAACTGTTTTATTAGGAAGTCTCCACATACCAACTGGTTTTCTGTGCAATAAATGTTAATTTGTATTTTGACCAAAAAAAACCCCAACAACAACACTCAGTTTGCGTGGTCAAACACTTCTTGTTTGGTTGGTGCAATTGTGCTTGTGTTCAAACGCATGGACCACTTTCAGTGGATTTCCTCGGGCAAAACTGCAAATGAAGATAACTGGGGTGGGAAAGGTTATAAAACAATACTGTTTTCTGTGTTAATGAGCCTGTAGGGTAAAAGAAGAAGCACAAAATGTCTTCCATGTTGACTATAGCTTTCCTCATTTTACAACAGAAGTGCAAAAAGAGCATAAGATCAAGCCAAAAGGCCATCTAGCCCATGACCGCCCCGTGGAGAACCTGAGAACCAGAGAAGAGAGCAACAGCAATTCCCAGCAATTGAAATTCAGAGACATAAAACTTTGGCAATGGAGAGAGGCAAAGCATGATTCTGTGAAAGGTGTGAACCACAACTAAGAACCATTGCCAAATTCAAAGGAGGGAAGACCTCTAAGCAGATCTCGGGGATGAAGGATGTAGAAAAGCTGTTTTGAGCCCCCAGAAACACCTGGCTGGCCCCTATTGGGAAAGGAATACTGAGCTAGACAGACCTTTGCTCTGGATTCAGCAGTGCTTTCCTTATATTCTGGTTTACACAGCACAACTTCCATGTAGATTTGGGATGGGGAGCCTGCAGGATGCCAACAGTCCCAGCTGTCATGGCCAGGGAAGATGGGAGTTGTGTTCTAATAACATTTGGATAGCCACAGATTCTATATCCCTGATATAGATGTATTAGTTTAAATTAGTAGTGCAGCCAGCCATGTGATTTGCACAGGTTTCACATTATATGACTGCGTTAGTTGTTGTTGCATCTACCAAATGATGAGCAGTACCAGAAATCTTTTTGTTGTGATGGCCTTCCACACAAATGCTTCATTGCCTTGAATGTGTCATCCTTATCACTTCCCCCAGTGCAGAGTCATGTGGTGCTTTTCTGGCCAATTGGAGGCCTTCCCTCTCACTCCGCGAATTCTGAAATGAAGCTGGTGCATGCTGGGACACCATGGGCAGGGCTTGCATATGCTTGCCCAGCTTGTCACTTCTAGCCCCCCCCCCACATTCAGTTTTCTGCCTGAATAGGGCTATCATCTGGTATTCATGCTGGAATGGAAAAATCAGATAAATTACTACAACTTTGCTTTTTTTTGACATTTGACAATATTTAAACAAAACACAACTAGAAACACAATCATGACATTTGATCATAATCTAAAGGGTAGATTATGTTCATGGAGATATTTATACTTCAGCAACATACAAACAGGTGGATTTGGAGGGCCCTAGGAAAAACAGCTCAGCCTAGGTGTTTAACCAGAAAGGAAGCCTGCAGTGTTGAGTCAAACAGTTCTCAGAATGTTGCAGACTTGTCTGAGTCAATTCTCAGTCAATTCTGATTGAGACAAAAACAATTCTGTCTGGAGTGAATCACACACTCTTCTGACAGAGTAATCTGTCACTGCTAACAGCATTTTCGGCCTGTTCTGTAAGTAGCTGCTGGGTATTTTTTCCCCTCCCTGCAAGTTATTTATATCTGCTTTTCTGCTTCTCTAACTGATTTCCCATGCAATGGAATTCTGGATGGGAAAGTCCATTTAAAAGAACCTCAGGATGGAAGACTGAGAGCTGAATAGGTTAACAGCCCAATTGTTATGTATGGAGTTGGGTTTCACATAATTTTATGCAGAGTGACATCATTTTATTTCATTTCATCTAACTGTACTTCAATATTTGTTAAAAGAGGGACCCACTTTTAATAGGACATGTTGCCAGGGAAATTCCTCATTTTATGTTAGCCCATGTTGCGGTTCTACCTGGGTATGAGTTAACCTCTACTGATGTTATCCTGTCTTACTTTTATACTGTTAAAGTTTTGTGTCATGATGGTTCGATCACCAGATATAAATAAACTGATATCTATGTAGACATATCTCACATAAACGTATCTTATAGTGCATAGTATTCGTGCAAATTGTGTGCAGATAATTCTGCAGCACAGAACCAGGAAGACACCTATATCCAAACAGCAATATTTCTCAATATTGTTTTAGTTCCCGTTCCTACTGGAGTTCCTCTATCATTTGCTTTTTTCGAATAATCTGTTCCACAGCTGAAGGCCACTGGGAGGGGCTGAATGCAATTGTATGCTGATGCATTCAAGGATCTTTAGATTGAATGTCTAGTCAAACTCCAGCCCTCTTCACATATTACTTGCATGATGGGGCAGATATACAAAGAGGCTTCCTTGGTGCATTCATCAGCTTCTCCCCTCACCCACTGCCCCGCAACACAAGCTAGAGTTCCAGCACAAAATGCACTTCCTATTAAAAGCAGGCTTCACATTTCATTCCAAATGGCGTGTTTATGTTCTGTAAGCATCTTATAATCAAATACACCACCTCTTAAAATACAGTAAATGCATTTGCAATGGTTCCGGACCAGTTATAACTCTTTGGTAAACCTTTCCTCGCAACCATGCAGATATCAGCATTCTATAATTATTTAACAAGGCATTTATAATGAAATGTACCCCCCTTAAAATAAAGTAAGTGCAGGAATGCTGATGTGTTATAACTATTCCGCCCTGTAAATATACTATAAATAATTTCTAAGGTACTTTATGCAGTGCTGTACACTCTCTCTAGTGCGCTTATATGTTATTAATTCTTTATAACTCATTTGTAGGCCATTCTTAAAATAAAGCATTCCTGTTTCCAGATGGAGAGGAGGGAAGCAATGATGAATCAAGTGCCAGGTTAAAAAAAAGGTTGCTTGCTGGCTTTTGTTTTATGTCGGTGTTTGTTTATCACATTTGTATCCCGCTGGATGAAGTTGGGACAAGCTCAGTGCTATGAATGCAAGCTTAGCATGTAGATGGACCCAGATATAATTCCTGGTGGCTCCAGTTAAAGGGTCAGATGGTGCCTTGACCTGAGAATCTGGAGAGCTGCTGAAGTCAGCAAAGATTATGATGATGACAATGACTGTTATCAATGGGATGAATTCAACACTCCACTCATCTGATCAGCACCAGGTGAAACAATTCCCCCTTTCCTCCCTAGGGGTTCTCCTGACCCCCCCAGGCAATTGGGGGGGATATGGGGGAGAGTAGAGGGGGAAAGTCCTGTTGAGCAAGAAGAACCCCTTGTGCCTGGTCTCTGCTGATAGGAAAAAGATTTTTAGTTGCTCCAAAAATGTTTTCAAAGCAATTTAACGGGACAAACAGATAAAATCAATTAAAAATGGGAAAATTTAAACTCCTATTTTAACCCAAAATTCCTAAAATGCAGCTGCAGGCTAGATGGACAAGTATCCTTTCTGACAATTGAAAGCAGCTGGGTTGGGGAGGAGGGGATAACCAAAAAGGCGGGTTTGTTCCTGCTTATTGTTTGGCAGATCTGATCCAAATGCATTTTGTTGTATTTCATCATGGAGCTCAGTAATGCACAGATAGGATGGTATTCAATGATGTTTTGGTCACAGTAGACCCATTGGGCTGGATTCAAGTACCCCGTTCCACTAGTAGAAACCAGCACAAGGACTTCCACTACCGCAATGGCGCTTTATCCCTTTCCTCCCCTATCCCAAAGGTTGCTGCAGATGGGTGGGAGAACCCCTAGAACAGCATTTGGGGGTGGGAGAGAAGGGAGATCAGAAATGCTTGCACTGGTGTAACACATGTATTATTGCTACCTTGAATTACGTCCAACAGAATTAATGAACCTGATTTTGTTAAGTTCATTAATTTCAATGAGTCTGCTCTGAAGAACACACAGTTCACAGTCTTCCCCACTATGTATTGTTTCCCACCTAAATTATGGAAATATTTTCAAACGTGCATCTGTTCCCATAAATTTTTACATGCAGATGTTAGGCAGATGGGTCCTCTCTTTTGGTGATAAGTAAACAGCTACCTTCATGTGCACATCTCTTTCACCATCATTGTCACTGCCCACTCGCTCGCCTCACCCTCTGGGCTGAAGCCACAAGGAAGAGGACAGGGTATGTGTGCAGGTTTCTGCTCCTTCTCTTTGCTCCTCAATTTTGTCTTCTCACTGTTCGCTTGCTCAGAAGATCATAGGGGTTTGCCTTTTACTGAATTAAACCATTGGTCCTTCTGGCTCATACGCTAACAGCAGCTGTCCAGACTTTCAAGCAGCTCCTTCTCCTAACCTTCCTTGGAGATGCGGGGGGTTGAACCTGGGACCCTTTGGCATGGAAAGCAGGTGGTCTACCACTGAGCCACAGCCCTGTTGGTTCAGATTAACAGGAAGCAGCTGCAAGGAGGAAAGCCAGAAGGACCAGGAGACTCCAGAGAACCAGGGATTCACAGTGGATCTTCCTACTGACATGAACACCTTAGTAAGTGCCTGAATGTCCTAAAGGATCTTCACCGGCTCCCAGCACGTTTCCGAGCACAATTCAAAGTGTTGGTACTGACCTTTAAAGCCCTAAACGGCCACGGCCCAGTATACCTGGAGGAGCGTCTCCACCTCCATCATTCAGCCTGGACACTGAGGTCCACTTCCAAGGGTTTTCTGGTGGTTCCCTCACTGTGAGAAGTAAAGTTCCAAGGAACCAGACAAAGGGCCTTCTCAGCAGTGGCACCCTCCCTGTGGAACGCCCTCCCATCAGATGTCAGGGAGATAAAGAATTACACAACTTTTAGAAAACATCTGAGAGCAGCCCTGTTCAGGGAAGTTTTTAATGAATGACCTGTTATTGTTTTTCATATTTTGCTGGCGGTCGCCCAGAGTGGCTAGGGGAAACCCAGCCAGATGTGCAGGGTATAAACAATAAAATGATGATGATGACTTGTGATGTTGGTTCTAACTGCAGTGACTGTTTTCCATTGTGGTGGCAGTGCCTTTTCTATGCTTTCCCTCATCACAGCTCACTGTTGTGGGCAAGGAATTCCAGAAATGGTTTTACCCCATCTAAAACCTATGTTTGCAACCCAAATTCTGGCACGCTTTAGTAAACCTTCTGGTGTTTTTATATTGTACAGTACAATATCATTTGGCATCATCATCTTATAAAGAGCATTCTTTTCTTCTGCAGTGTAGATTCTGAAGCAAAATGCAATGTAGATTCTGAGCCCTGGGAAAATACCAACTTTTCCCAGCTGGAATTACTTCTTCTACTTGATAAAATAAGGTATTCATACTTTCCTGTTGTATATATATATATATATGCGCCATCGTTTTCCGTGTAATGTGAGAGCAGCCTGTTATCCCTTGGGGAACACACAGTGGCTCGATCTACTTTTCCATGATATATTACCTTTCAAAAGCTGTTCCTTCACATACATTAAGTAACCATTTAAAAGGACTAAAACAATGGCTGGTGCCTGGTAGCAAAAGCTTAACAAAAAATAATAAAAAATAGAGGGAAATGCCAGACAAACAAATCCCATTAATATTTAACTCTTGGGCATTGGGGAAATATCTTCAATGCAGATAATTAACAAAAGCGGAACAGAAATAATTGGGAACCATAAACAGTTAGGAAATAATTCTGTGTTCTTTTCCAAGTGACACACAATAGCATTTCTCCCAAAAAGCTGTACAGGAAGGTGCTGATTTTATTCCAAATCTTCCCCACCCCCACTTTTTCTGTGGAGTTATTTCAAATAGAAAGACACACAGCCAAATCCTGCAATTGGACTACACCAGGACAAACTTTGTGTGATGCACACACCTCTCACCGAAATCAGTAGCACAGCCAAGTAAACTGGTGAAGAGATTATGGGGAAGGAGCCTCCTAGGAGCTTGTGCCCTGCGAAGGGGTTCTTTCTTTGTAAATGTAGCAGGTGAAAAAGAGGCCATCACTACAGGCAATCATGTTTGTGACAGCATTTTTTTCTAGTTGCTGTATCAATGAGCGGATGAGATATTTCTGTGGTCGCAGGAATCTGTAAGGTACCAGAAGTCTCAAATCAGGGACTCTGGTTGCAACGCAACCCAGGCAGTTTATTCTCTGCTCTAACAAAATGAGTAGTGGATTCTGTGTTACAAATGCAGCTAGACAGAAAGCAGTTCAGCAGGGACCAGACAGAAGGGACCAATAAGGAACCAATAAGACAGCATTGCAAGTAAGTTTTTAGGCAATGATGGGGAACCTGTGGCCCTCCAGATATTGTTGGACTCCAGCTCCCATTATTCCTGATTTGCCATGCTGACTGGGCTGAGGGGACTCGGAGTCCCACGTCTAGAAGGCCACAGACTCCTTGGGTTCAGGTTTGGTAAAAGTTCACACATTGTTGTATCAAGAATTATTGATGTGTATAATTGCTTGAAATTTGTGTGTGCTCTCACACACAGTTTAACCATGTCCAAATGCAGGTTGGCTATGTAGAAGTGAGAATGGCAGCAATAATTCAAAGAAATAAAAAATTGTGCTCTGTGCAACATTTGGAAAAGCAAAAAGCAAAACAGAGAGAATCCCGAAGACGTAAGTCTCCACTGTTAAAACAAAGTTAGGCCACTCCAAACTCAAACACATGCCCAAGAAGAACTTCTCAAAACACAGATAAATCATACACTCGGGACAAGCTCTTTCTTAAATTTCTCTTTCCACACCTTATTGCTGCATTGTTGGTTCCATTAAGGCACATTTATGGGCCAAAAGATATTCATGGAAGAAACATAGGCATTCTGTTATCTCTGTGCCCGCATCTGTGAAAAAGTCACAAAGTTTCAAAAGCACTCAATGAGCAATGAAACAGAAGGTCTGTGCCAAATGACAGTAAAAATGTCCTTTCCTACTATTTGCTTCTTCAGGATGTGACCTCAAGACAAATTATCTGTAATTGCTGGTCTTTAAAATGTGCAACAGGATTTAAAGGGAGGAAGCAAGGGTTTCTTGGTTAGCACCATTATGTCCCATTTTATTGCTTTTCATATTGTATAGTGAAGGCCTGTACAAGTATTATATTTCCCCCCACTCCCCTACGTTGACTGTGTGTTAGTAGACATTATGTCAATGTAACATTAGCAGGGTTGAATTTTACTGAAATGGCCAGAGCTTGTATTGCACATTAATGCTGATGGCATTTTTAATCTGCTGTGGAAATTTCAGCTGATCAATAACATCTGTCCCACCGTGAGCAAAAGGGGAAAAAAACACAAATTAGCAAATCTTTCATGTGCAATATCCATTCTAGATGCTCTGCATTCAATCTGCAAGTGAATCAGAACCGGCAGCTAGCATACCTTGTTTGGGGAATCAGCAAATATTCCTATATTTCCAGAGCTGGCAACAAACTGAGTTTCCTCCAGTCACTTAGGCAAGCAAAAGTAATTTTATTTCCTCTCTGAGCCATGGCTTTAGTGCTACTCTGGATTGAGATGGGGGAAAATCCATTGTTTTATGGGCTCATCCTTTCTTGTCTTCCTTTACACCATTGATTTATTTCTTTCATTATTGTCTCTCAGGACATCAGTGAGGTCCGTCCGTCGCCCCCCCCCCCCAAGAAGGACAATTCTATTTTTACACGCCGTGTGGAAACAACACCTCTTTCTCTCTCCCTCCCTGGGCTGTCCTCTTGATAGTGTCAGCAAAGCATTGATTATAAAACTCAGCTGGTATTTAGATCTTTGCCATCCTGTGAAACTGACCCCCCAAAAGATGGGTTCCAAGCACATGGAGCTGTGTCTCGCTTACATAGCAGAAACATTTTGCATTTACATCACCTTCCGTCACCCCTCCTTTGGTCTATCTACCAAAGCAGAGATTTATGGATCAGAAAGTATGTTAACCTGGGAAATGAGCCGGCAGGGTAGTGAAGTGTGTCTTCTGCTGATCGGCAGATACTGACGATGATTTCCAATGTAGTCCAGCTCATCCACCTGAGAAATGTGAGCTGAATCTTCAATATACGAGTGCTAGGGGAATAGCAGGCATCAGATCCTAACAATTTGTCTTTTAACATTTTGCTGCACTATCTTGCCCTTTGTGTGCAGGCGTGGGGGTGAGGGGGAAATGGCAACATGAGATAATGCAATGGTCCGCCCTGCCAGTACAAGGCTATGTAGAATAAAGATAAGTTAATCTCCTGTGGCCAGATTTCACCCTAGGTCAGCAATCTGGAACAAGAAATTTTGTCCATCATGAATTTGAAATGAACTAATAGTTGATTTAAGAGGAGAAAGAGGAGGTGTGTTCTGTGTTCCATTTCAGCAGAATGGCGAGCCAGAATTCATTCTGTTGTGCTTGAAAGAAAAAGCACTGGAAGTGTAAAGTATCTTCCAGACCTTCCTTTTTAGAACCATCCGTTTCTAGGAGGTAACCCCAGCTTACTTCCAAGAAGGTAAAGGGCCTCCTCATTTTATTCACACACCAACCCTACAAGATAGGTTGGCCTATAGATGGTGATTGGCCCAAGCTCACCTAACTTCATGGCTGAAAGAGAAACTGAACCAGGGCAGTATTCAGTAAGGTTATTCCATCAGCCCAAGGGCATCTAGCTGTGCAACAGAACCTCCCCTTCCTCTGCCCTCCTCTCCCTGAATGCCCACACACCCTCCCTAAATCTCCTTCAGTGGGTTAGGAGAACCCCCCAGAACAGATTTAGGGTACATGGAGGTTGCACATGCAAAGCAGATAGAGGGGGAGTTTTGTTGCACAACCAGAAGCCCTTGTGCCAATGGAAGTACCTTGTTGGATACCATCCCAGGCCTCCCCACGCTTCAAGCAGTCTATTCTTTGCTACAGTTTGCCTTTCATATAGATGTCCCACTGTCACTGACATGGCCATTGTTTGGGCAAGGATTTTTTTTATATATTTCTGTTTTATACCTCAGCCTCCAGACCCCAGGCCATGTAGCTAAGAGGTTACAAATTAATTCATTGATTGGCAGTCCTACCAAATATTGAACTGTGCCAGGCACTACACAGGATCTCTTAAGATAAGAATAAGGAGAAAAGCAAGCTCTAAAGAAAACAATTGTAATCTACCAAGATGAGACCTGAAAAGAGCCTGGCTTCATGGTTCTATGAGATTGTTTACTTCACTACATAGGGACAGAGAATGAAAACTTTAAAACATATGTGAAAACTAGAAGTAAGTGACCACTAGATAAAAGTAACTGACAATTATACATAAAACTTATAGTAGGTTACACTGTAAAATAAAAAAGGAGATGGTGCATATTTAAGCAAGTAGCATAAAACCACAGAAGGGAAATGTCAGAACAGCCTATTTCTAGAAGATCAAACCATTGCACAGATGTTTAAACAGCTATTCAACATCAGGCTTACCTGAAAGAAGTATATGAAAACACAGAGTTACACATGATGAAAAGTACACCATAGCCAAGCACAACCTCCATAGGAAAGTTTGTAATCATGCTAGAAACACAAACAGAAAATGAATGTATAACAGAAATGTACAGCAGAAAAGTTCTCAGGGCAGTATTTTTTATTTTTAATGGAAGGGCTCGGTTAAAAGACTAATTGATGCAGTGATTCATTGCCAAGTACTCAATGAAACATGTGTGTTATGGCTTATATAAATCCAGTGGATTTAATCACACACACCCATTGCATTTTTATAGTCACTACTGTTAAGATTGTGTAGGACCCTGGTAGAGACACATGCCCAACTGTCAAGTTCTCTCCCTCCTGGTCTGTTGTTCGGGAGCTTCAAAAGCTTTCTTCAGCCCGAACATCACAGCAACTGATACCAAGAAGCATCAGCACACTTAGGAACCTGCAGAGTATTGGTGGTTTGCGTAACAGACTCAATAGCTCAGTATCTTGGCTAATCTACTTTATTTACATATAATACACTCGGAGCATTCTGACTCCGCTCCTTCCTCTTTCTCATCAGACAGCAAAGAGAGAAAGAACAAAGGACAATAGTCCCACATTCCAGAACACAGTACTACAAAGCATCCTGTCTCTGTCACTTCCCACTCTGTGGTATGAAAACACACACTATCCTGTGATAGACAACAATCTCATGACTGCAAACACAGAGCAAGAATCCTAACAACTACGCCCTTAGCAGTGACTAAACCATCCCATGACAGTGTCACTATAGAGGCTCCAATGAACACATTAATGTAGCAAGAGAAGTTAATATTTAAAAACCCTTTCAAAACAATTGCCTTTGCCCCTTAGTTTTGTATTATTATTGTTGGGGTCATTTAGATACTCTCTTTCCAATATTCCGCCCCCCCCACTAGTTTTCAAATAGGGGCAAAAGATGAAGGCCAGGCATTCCATAGAGATATCTTAAAGTTGAGCTTTTGCAATAGCAAATGATGACAGCCGTTGTTAACATGGTGCCATCTATGTATGTGGCTCTGTACACAATTAAAATATGAAATTGTACCCTGGAGGGCATGCAATCTAAAACAATGAGTATACACAACTGTACAACAAAAAAACCAATAGTTTATTAACATACACAATTCAGACGCTATTCCATTAGGTATAATAAAAATAGCTAACCATACCCAAAGGCCTCAGGAAAAGAAGAGATTTCAAGAGAGATTTAAACATACAGAGTGAGGGGAATCCCACAAATGTTCTGGAAGGTGATTCCAAGCAATCAAAGCAGTAAGAGAAAAAGGATGAAGACATGATAAATAACCAAAAAAAACCTCTAGGACCAGTAAGAAGCATAACATTAGAAGAATGAAGATACCACCTAGGTCTATAGCATACCCTTCAACATTTCTCTGATAAAAATAGAGATGTCATATTCCATAATAATTGTTATGTACTGAGGTAGGATCCTAAAACAATAGGCAGGTAGGATCCTAGAATGCAGGAACAGCCCAATCAGGCCCCAGGAGGAAGTTAATCAGCCTATTAGGTCTGGAGGATTCTAGAATGCAACAACTGAGTCAGCCAATCACACGGGACCCATCATGTAAATAATGTATATAAAGCCTGAGGTTGGGGGGGGGGGGATTCATTCATTCACTGTTTACGAGTTGCAATAAAGAGCATGACATCACTACGTGACTCCAAGTATATTTCAATAATAATTTTACTATTTATAACCCCGCCCATCTGATTGGGTTTCCCCAGCAACTCTGGAAGGCATCCTATACACACACACACTAAACATTTTTTAAAATCCCCTATACAGGACTGCATTTAGATGGCTCGAGAATCAGATAACTCCATACCCTCCAACATTTCTCCAGTGAAAATAGGGACGTCCTAAGGAAAAGCAGGTCATTTTGGGATCAAATCAGAAACTAGGACAGATTCTGTAAATTTGGGACTGACCCTGGAAAATAGAGACACTTGGAGGGTCTGCTATAGTGGGACACCAAAGCTGAAAGACAGGAAGACGACTAAGTGTTACGAGCTTTAAAAGAAAAGACAAAAAGCTTATAAAATAAATGAAGTGACTGCAGTAGGAGAAACATGGTCTGACCAAGGAAAGAAAACTTTGCTGTGGCATTTTGAGTGGAAACCAGAGAGTTAATATGTGTTTGTGGAAGACCAACCTGAAGAAGAATACAATGGTTTATGTGTTTGTGGTAAGATGTGTTTGTGGAAGACCAACCAGAAGAAGAATACAATGGCGCAGCAATCCCTCTTGCTGTTCTGGCTTATGAGATTCAGAATTATTTTTTTTCTTGTTTTCCTCCTCCAAAAACTAGGTGCGTCTTGTGGTCTGGTGCGTCTTATAGGGCGAAAAATACGGTAACCAAAGCATGAGCTAAAGTCTTAGCAGAAGAGACAGTAAGAAAAGAATGGATTCTAGAAATGTTATAAAGAAATGACAGATCGTAGTGGGGGCCTGAATATGAGGAGCAAAGAACAAAGATGAATCAAAAATAAAACTCTGGCTACATGCCTGCTCCATGGGAGAAATAATAACATTGTCAATAGTTATAGAGAATGTATATGAAAATTTCTTAGGCGGAAAAAGAAGTAGATCAGTATTAGCCATCAGAGAAGCAGTTTGAAATCTAGGTCTGAATGCTGGAGAAAACTTGTGGAGTTGACAGATAAAGCTGAGTATCATCAGCATACAAATGATATTGAAATAAGGTTACCAGGTGTCCCCGTTTCCCAGTGACAGTCCCCAGATTTACAAATCAGTCCCTTGACAAAATCCATCCATTCCAACTGAAGTTGAAAAGTGTTCCCGGATTCATTGGAAAAAAAACTGGTAACCTTATACAGTGGTACCTCAGGTTACATACGCTTCAGGTTACAGACTCCGCTAACCCAGAAATAATACCTCGGGTTAAGAACTTTGCTTCAGGATGAGAACAGAAATTGTGCTCTGGCGGCGCAGCAGCAGCGGGAGGCCCCATTAGCTAAAATGGTGCTTCAGGGTAAGAACAGTTTCAGGTTAAGAACGGACCTCCGGAACGAATTAAGTACTTAACCTGAGGTACCACTGTATTGAAATCTAGGAGAACTAATAAGTTGGCCCAAGGATAAAGTGTAAAGAGAAAACAGCAGGCGACCCAAATAGAGCTTTTGGGGACCCCAACAGCAAGAGGAAAAGTAGATGATGAATAACCTCCTATAGAAATATTAAATAAATAGTCTGACAAATAAAAAGCAAGCCAGCTTAGAACCAGTAGAAAATACAGAAGAAATAGAAGAGGGTGATACTTCAGAAAAAAAAAGCTGCTACATCAATAGATTGCATATCACAAAAAGGAATAGGAACAGAATGCTATTAAGGAGGGACAGGAGCAACACTAAGAAAGATAGCACAGTGGTGGGGAAAAAAAAATCAGTACCAGAAAGATCAGAAATAGAGCTGTTTTGAGCAAAAACAAGATCAAGAGTGACCCCCAGTATGTGTGGGAAAATTAATCCAAGACTTCAAATCAAAAGAAGCAATAAGAGAAAGAAAATATGAAGCAGTAGACTCAGGTGGATCATCCACATGAATATTGAAGTCCCCCAGTACCAAAGCAGGGGTATTATCTGAGAGGAAAACAATAAGCCAGGAATCAAAATCAGGTATGAAGGATAAAAGAAGGCCAAGTGGATGAGAAATAACTCCAACCCTCAAATGCAGTGGGGAGTAAAGTTTCCCCACATGAAACTCAAAAGATATTGAACAGTGCAAGGCAGGAATAGGAAGAGGCTGAAACTGACACAAAGTAGACAAACAAAGCCCAAAATTGTGAGGGTTGGATTGGCAAGGGATATCCGAAAGTTAGTAGTAGTTAGACAGCAAAATGATCTGTGGCAGATTGTATATTGGCCCACATTTAATCATAAAAGTTGTCAGTGCTTCCATTGTCTTATATACCGTTGTTCTTGCTGCCTAATTCCTGTTTATAAAATCATACTAATATACCATTGTAGAATTCTGTTTTGGTACTGGAAAAATTACTGGTGAAATATTATTGTGTTACTCATCTACCATACTATTTATCATCACTGAGATGTACTAAAGGGGGGGGAATAACAGCAATGTGTGGTAGTAGTTCATCGCCATTATAAGAGCAACTTTCTATGAAGGCATCTTAGCTGTACAACAGAAAGGCAGCTTAGCACTGTAAGCCCCATCATCCCTCACTATATAATATAGTGTAGTTATTAAAGTGGCAATAGCAGACAACATTGTCTTCATCCGACTAGCACTTAATCTCTATTACCTTGGGGTTAAAAGTCACAGGATGATCATGCATGTCAGTGATTCCTGCAGCAGATTGTTACTGAACCATGTAAGGTCATTTAAATGGGGGGAATTGGTTCTCAGCAGCTTCTTACGCCAGAGAATCTTGTCTGACTCCCTCTCCTCTGTCAAAAGCAATAACTGGTTCTTTCAGGCTTCTCAGCAAGGGTCTCTTACCAAATCAAAAGGAAATACTTTTACCCTTGCTACTTTCTCTGCTGTGGGGAAATGAAATACTGTAAAAATTACAGGTGAGACCAGGCTTGATAAGTATAGAACTTTGAAGCCTCTGAAGCAGAATTGAGCAATCACAGTAGGCAATTAGAAGCGGATCTCTAAACACCGCCAGAACTTGTTCAATTAGGATTCTGGCAGGTCCTGCGGATTGTTCTCATAGCAAATGCTTCTGATAAATGTGAGTGTCCAGGCTCATCAAACAAAAATGAGGACGTTTCCAGTGACGTCTCAAGGGACCAGTAAAATAACTTGGATAGGAAATATTAAGAAGGACCCTGTTGGATTAGACCAAAGGCATAGCTAGTCCAGTGCTCTGTTCTCACAGTGGCCAACCAGATGCCTATGGGCAGCCCCACAGGAGTGCAATAGGACTCTCCTGCTCATGATTCCCAGCACCTCATAATCAGAGGCCTATAGCCTTGATACTGTAGGAAGTACACGGTCATCATGACTAGTTGGAAGTAGTTAGTTAAATAAAATGCTATAAGAATGAGAAAGTGCCAAATGATCATAGGAGTGGTGCATGTTCACTTGTGGCCCTTACTTTAGTCCTTTCACTTGTAGCTGGGCTTCAGTCCCATAGAGATTTTGTGAATGGTCTATACCTTCCTATGGGGCTGCATGCATGGCTTCTGAGAGGCATGTGATTTTTGCAGTTCAGAACATTGGATCTGTGACTAGAAATTGTGATGGCCACAGGATACGTCTTCATGCATTGCAGGGATTTGGACCAGATGACCCTTGGAGTCCCTTCAAGCTCTACAATTCTATGCTCTGTGAGGAGGTGTCCACTCACAAACTGCATCAGTCTGCGTGAAGATTTACATGTTCTCAAGGACCACACACTGTGGACTCCAGCTGGTGTGACTTATTCCATAAAATGATGAACGCACAAGGTAGACTGAATTCACAAGTCCCATGCAGGTGCTTGTTTGGGCACATTGAATGATCTTTAATATAGCAGGGCACTGCAGACTATGCTCTTGTCATATGCATATTCTGCTGCACACCTACAGCACCCTTGGATACATTTAGGTCGGTTTCCATGTATTCTGGAACCCTGCTTTTGTAGAGATCCCATAATGCAGAGAAGTGCTATGTACATAGCAATCTGGCAGAGCTGCAGCCATTCATGCTATCCTGGGCTTGCCAATCTTAAAGTCAGTACAGTCTAATCCACGGTTCAGCAACCTAAGGCCCATGGGCCACAAGAAGCCCACTGGGGTTGTTTAACCGGCCCCTGAGCCGCCCCCGAACCGAGCTACCCGCTTAACGAGTCCCTGCGCGCTGTGCTAAACCGGTGCAGCACGGCATGGAGACTTGCTTCCGCAGCGCCGGAAATCGCATCTGCGCAGACACAGATGCTGGAAATCGTGTGCGTGCATGTGATCCAGCCCACATAGGGATCTCCACTGGAGTCAACTGGCCCAGGTGAGGTAAACCTTGCCATACCTGTTCTAATCTGTGTGGCGGGGTGAGCTCCTGTTGCTTTGTCCCAGTTCTGCCAACCTAGCAGTTTGAAAGCAGACCAGTGCAAGTGGATAAACAGGTGCTGGTGGGGCAGGAAGGTAAATGGTGTTTCCATGCTCTCTAGTACTCATCACAGTGTTCTGTGTGCTAGAAGTAGTTTAGTCATGCTGGCCATGTGACCCGGAAAGCTGTCTGTGGACAAACGCCAGCTCCCTCAGCCTGAAAGCGGAGATGTGTGTTGCACCCCATAGTTGAATTCAACTGGACTTAACTGTCCAGGGGTCCTTTACCTTTTACCTTCATGCTAGCCCCTCAGATCTCTTAAGCTGAAGAGCTATGGCTGTTGCTAATATATTACAGCCATACATTTAGTTTCCTCTCCATCACGTTAGTTGAATGCACCATGACCCAGCAGCATCACTTACCATATTTCCATGTTCCAGTCCCACAACCAGCATAAGTGGAAATGAATGATGTGGACTAGGAGGAGGAAATGTAGCATGTCATGCCATTATATGGGTAAATTATACTAGATGTTACTGAAAGGGACCTCAATGTATGGCTTCAGTTTGGGTAAGCAAATGCATACTCGGTGAAGTATCTAATTTGGCTCAAAGGCACAGCTTTGTCTTTGTAGATCATTACAAATACATATTAGTTTTGGAAAACTGGTAACTTGTACTTTCTTTTTTTAAGTGATCCAAACCTCTAAAAATGATACTCCTATCCAAAGTGAAGATATGATGGTGGAGAGAAAGTGGGGGTGGGGCAGCATTGTAACGATCAGCTCCAGATGTCAACACTCAGCAGGCAGCAAGCTGCTTAAATGGACAAGTGAAAACTCCAGCTGTTTGTTTGCGTATGTGTATAAGCAAGATTAATAGAGTCAAAGGGCACAGCCACACAGCTGAAATCAGCCCTGGGCCACCCCAGCATGGGGCCAGTCTAGAAGTGATTTGGTGCTATTTATAGTCTGTGGAAGCACAGCAAGACGTCAATTGACTGGTGAGCAGAGGACAATGGGTGCAATCTGGAACTATTAGAATCAAGTCTACAAAATATAGATTCGGTGTTACCATTTATTTATTTATTTTGGATTTTGTTTCGTGCTATGGAAGCTTTTCGAGATGCATGCAAGACTGTGAACCAGGCAGAATGAAAAGGAAGTCATATTTCAGGTATGAAGTAGATTGCGGTTATAACTAATGATTGCTGTAGCACAATGGCTGGTGCATTTGGCTAGCTTTTCTTTTTATTTATTTATTAAATTGGAAAGCAAGATTAATAGAGCCAAAGGGCATAGGCACAGCTGAAATCAGCCCTGGGCCACCCCAGCATGGGACCAGTCTGGAAGTGATTTGGCACTTATTATCAGTTCAGCTGGGTGATGCAAATCCCACTGTTGAGTGCTTTGGGGAAACAAATCAGCTAGTAGCATGAGTTAAAGGCCTCTATTAATTCATTATGGAGTCTGTGGTTGGACCTGGGTTTCCTGCACCACCTCTTATGGCAGGCATGCTGCTACCCTGACTTCAGTAGCTTACAATGACTCCTCAGAAGCTGAGCAAAGTTTTCCTTCATGTAGCAAGCAACAGCTAATCCAGTTACGTAATTATTATTGGTCAGTAATTATTTATCTAGAGTACTTAATGGGAACAGGAATTCGTCAACACACCTGTTATGCTCGGGGCAGGGGGTGGAGAATTAGAAAGAGGATTAATCTTTGTGCTGTGGCCTCACTGGTCTTTCCAAAACATCAGATTACAACTTGCATTATTAAACAATAATCTGTATGCACCAAATACCTTGATGAGATGGCACTCAGTATTTAACTGTCCTGCCAACCCAATTCCCATCCAGGTTATAGATTGTTATGAGTTTGAGGTGTTAAGCTGTATCTCTAACCCTTGGATCTAGCATGTGTTAAAAGTCAACCAAGTCAAGGGCTCGGTGTTCGATGGCAAGTGTGTGAGACACCCTCAACAGACAAAGACAAAGTTTGGAGTAGAGTTTTACAGTGATCGAGAAGCAAAGCAGCAAGAGAGAGTCAGGGCAACACCGGAGAGCAATCTTTGATTTCTGTTTGAATCCAAGGCTGTGGTTATAGGAGAAACGAGAACCTTTGGGGTGTTAATGCTATGAACCTTTCCATTGTAGGCTCAGGTTGTATTTCTGTGTAAATCAACCATTTATCATGGAGACACCACAGTCCCCACTGTGCCTCATTTCTGAAGGAAACACGAACCCTGAGTGAGCGTTTGGAACCTCTGGAATCTTGCACCACTCAGAGGTTGGGGTGGTGAACAGCAATTATTTAAAAAGCACCCTGTCATACTCCTTTCCACCTGGTCATCAGACGTTCGCCCCTTACTCTCCCCTATCTGATAAACATCCTGTCTCCCAATTCCACCCCCAGCCTCGCTGTTCAGTTGTGATTCAAAGAGCTGAGCAAAATAGGCCTAACCTTGATTTCCTGCGTTGAACGTGCAGCTGCCTGATGGATGGTCCTATGAATTATGAATGAAAGGACCTTGTGTGCATAATCATGCTGATGTCTCTTTATTAATTCATAAAGCAGCTGCTGCTGCTGCAGAGAGGAGGCTTCCTCTCCGCCCCACACTAGATGTGTGTGTGTGTGCGTGTGTCCCTTGCTCAGTTCCCTGCCTCTGCTCCAGCATGGCATGTTTCAGTCAACGGCATCATCTTTGTCCCTTCAAGAAAGAAAGAAAGGCAAGCTTTCTGATGCTCAGGAAAGGGGCTGAGCTTATCAGCCAGTCCACAACAAAGAGGGAAGTAGGGCGGTTTCTCTTTAATTCCCAGCTAAGGTTGTGTTTCAAAGTGGGGAGGGGGGAACTTAATGGGAGTACTAGAGGCCATGGCTCATTTCAATTAGTTTTAATTGTTTTCAGATGCTGCTCTGCATGCTTCATTTACCACTACAATAAACACTACATGCTGCATGGTGAGGTTTGCCACTGGAGAGAGGATATATATATATATATATATATATATATATATATATATATCCCCCATCAAAAATGATGAAAAATAATAAGGTTGTTACATATGTGGATACAGTTTCCAGTGAAATGAAATTGAAAACCCGAGAGATGGGGAAGAAAATATCTGCTCATAAACTGTTTCAGTTTCTTGATGAAGCTTATTTAAGGATGTGTAAAGCCAGGCAAGCTGTGGCTCTGTACAATTCTTTGTGGCTGCAGTTCTCACTTTCATCTGGAAAAGGACCAGAAAATACCTGATAGTTTGGTAGAAATAAAAGCATATGCTCACAAGCCCCTGTGTATCTGAACATAGGAGTAACAAACCTTGGGGACCTCCAGGTGTTTCTGGGCTCCAACCAACAACAATCTTCTGTTGAGATGGAGCTGCAGAACTGTCCACTAGACAATGGTGTTGCAGGTATATACCTGATGGGGCTGCTATGAGTCAGGGCAGTGGTGTTGAGACCCATGCACAACTCTAAAATATATTTCTCATGGGTCCCACAGATCATTAGATTGTGGAAACTATCGAGGCATCTCTTTCTTAGCTGTGGCCAGCAAAATTATTGCAAGGATCTTAGCAAACCATCTCCTAACAATATCTGAGGCTTCCTTCCTGAATCCCAAAATGGTTTTCAACCTTCTAGGGGGACAGTGGACATGATTTTCACCACTCAACAGCTTCAAGAAAAATGCAAAGAGCAAACCCAACCTCTGTATATGGCATTTATTGACCTAAGACCTTTGACACTGTAAATCATAATGCCCTGTGGACTGTCCTTCTGAAAACTGGCTGCCCAGATAATTTTGTGAACATCCTTTGGCTCCTCCATGATAATATGACAGCAGCAATCACAGATAACAATGGCTCTCAAAGTCAACCATTCACAGTGGGATCAGGAGTTAAATGGGGTTGTGTTATCGCCCCAACTCTATTTATTATTTTCATTGCCTTGATCCTACACTTTGTTGAAGGGAAACTCCCCTCTGGAGTAGAAATCATATATCAAACAGATGGAAAGCTCTTTAATCTGAGTAGACTGAAAGCAAAGAGTAAGGTTACCATAACTTTTGTCATAGAGCTTCAGTATTCTGATGACAACGTAGTGTGTGCACACTCAGAGGATGACCTCCAAACCATCCTAAATATCTTCGCAGAAGCTTTTAAAAGCATGGCCTATTGAACAACATCCAAAAAACCAAAGTGCTGCAACAGCAAGCACAAAACAACCCCTCTGCAGCGCCACAAATCCAACTCAATGGTGTAACGTTGGAAAGTGTTGATTACTTCTCCTACCTGGGCAGTTATCTTTCCACAAGGGCCGACATTAATGCTGAAATCCAGCGTTGCCTGAGCTCTGTGAGTGCAGCTTTCTCCCAATTGAAGTGCAGAGTGTTTTAGGACTGGGACATTCGCAAAATGCTTGTTTACAAAGCTATTGTACTACCAGCCTTACTGTATGCTTGTGAAACATGGACCACTTATAAACGCCATCTCCAACTGCTCAAAAGATTCCATCAACATTGTCTCCAAAAAAGGCACGCTTGGGAAACCCTCACCGCAATCAACCCCTGCCCGGAAACCTATCATGCAGCCCCACAGTTGTTCTGCCGCAACACACATTTAAGAGGCTGGTAGGTACACTCAGATGATGTGAGTTTATTTACTGCTTTCATGGTGGGTTAGCTTAGTTTGCCACCACGCAGCTGTATTCAATTGTCTGACAATATCACCTAAGCTTAGCTTGCCCTCAGTGGCATCACCACATAGCCGTGTACTTCCTAGGGAAATAAATGAACGCAGCTCAGTATTGAACTTGTATGTTCAGTAAATGTAGCTTCACATTATGGCTCACCCTGGTAACAGTCCTGATGTTAATTCATCAAGAAGAAGTATCTTTATTTGGAAACTTGAAATTCCTTCACATACCATTTACTGACACAAAGCATTCAGGGGTGCATGTATGTCTCATCACTCAGTAATCTTTCATTTAGCACCTTGCAGATGCATTTGTGGAATGTCACAGTTGAAAAGTATTGATTGAGATGGTGATTCACCACCAATGTGGTGGTGAGACTGCGGGATAATCACTGCCAAAAGACCTGGGCCCAATTTACTAATCAGCCCTGAAGTCAAATGTGTGACTGTGAGCTGGTCATGGTCTCCAACTTATTGGTAGGTCAGTGTGTGTGGATTGGGATTCTGAACTAGATAGGGATAGGTAGATCACATCAAAGACCCATCTAGTCAAAGACCATGTTCTCAAAGTGGACAACCATTGGATGCCTGCAAGCAAGACCTGAGTGAAACAGTATTCTACTAACTTGTGGTTCCCAGCAACTGGTATTCAGAGGCATCCCACCTTTGACAGTGAAGGACGAACATAGCCATCATGGCTAGGCCCTTGTTCTGATCCAGCAGGAGTCTTCTTATATTCTGACTTTGTAAAGTGGGAAGAATAAAAAGGAGAGCAATATGTTCTCCTTTTAGGAAGAAGATAGGGATAAAAATGAAAAATAATTAACATTTGGATTAATTCCCTTATACGTATACTCAACTGAAGCAAAGCTCAGTTGTAAGCAACTGTGTTTTTGTTTTGTTTTTTTATCGCATTCATCTCTGGGTGTGCTTCTCTCTCCCTTTCTTTCCTTTTCTCTTAGCAGATTCAAATTATAAGCATAGACTAGTCCTTGTGCTGTTTTGTAAAGTGTCTTGCACATTGATGGGGCATAAAATAAAGCAATATATATAACAATAACAATATAATAATATGAATCTCTGGGTAGAGGCGGGCATACGATTCTTTAAGTATGGTGGAGGTGAATTGAATGCACATTTGTTGCCTTGAAAATAAATGCCTTGGAATGCAGTGAATATGTGTTCAATTCACTTCCGCTACACTTAAAATGTTAGGGATGCGCTCACCATCTGTCTGCAGAGTTTGATGGTGATGCTTGCTTCTCAAATGCAAGCCACAACTGGATGCTGCAAGCATAGAAGGACACAATTTTATTGGTGAATTTTATTAGAGGCAAATACACAGACTGAGCAACTGCAGGGCAGTATCCCAGTTCACACATTCATTGCAGATCGGAATAAAGTCTTGAGGGACTTATTAACTCCCATCTCCGCCCCCCACACATTGTCAATTTGTACACAAAGTCTTGCACAAACTATATGGCTCAGTGGAGGCTGGTGCATTAGGGCAAAGGAGGCACTGCCCCATTGACCTCATCTTGACAGCAACCAGATCTGACTTGCACACCTGCCTGTCAGCTTGCTCCTCCTTAGTCACAGCAGACCCTCCAAGTGTCCGTATTTTCCAGGGACATCCCTGATTTAGTGAAGCCATCCCAGTTTCTGATTTGAACCCGGAATGTCCCAATTTTCCTTAGGATGTCCCTATTTTCATTGGAAAAATGTCAGAGGATATGGAGTTACCCAACCTCCAAGCCATCTGAAGGCAATCCTATATAGGGAAATTTTAAAAAATATTTTATTATGTTTTTCTATTTGTTGATAGCTGCCCAGACTGCTGGGGCAACCCAATAAGATGTGTGGTGTATAGATAGTAAAATCATCATTATGGAATGGGACGTCCCGATTTTCATCGGAGAGATGTTGGAGGGTATGTCACAGGGCTCATCATTACTTCCGTCTGCCTCACCACTTTCCCCTGGGGAAACCTGCAGTTTAGCCCTGACATGGAACAAACAGCAATTGGTTTTTCCATGAATTCCCATTTCCTCACACCAAAGGGTGAATTTCCCTGGGGGAAAGCGGTGGGGCAAAGGCAAAACCTTTTAGACCCATGCCTAGAAGGCACAGGACAAGTAGGAAACCACTCAAACCCATGCTTTCTGGGCATGAGACAAGCAGAAGCGTGGAGTGTTGCCATTGTGGAACTCAGAATGAAGGATTATGGGAGCAAAATTAGAATCAGTTGGCTCTGCCTGTCATTGGCTCTGGCTCCACATTCTGTTGGTCTCCCTGACTTCTGCCCCACCAATCCCAATGGGCACCAGCCGTCACTACAATGGATGAACATATCGGTTTTTCATATATATATATATATATATATATATATATATATATATGCATATGCCTATCATCTCTGCCTAGGGAGACAGACAAGAGAGAGAGAGAGTCCTTGTTTACCACCTATAACCATCTTAAAAGCAGTATGAAAAGAAATGCAGTAACTAGGCAGCCAGCAGCTACTATGCAACTTAGGTAGTGGCGATACATTTCCCCTTAAGCAACAGACTGCAGAACAAAAATAAATAGCAGCCAATAACCCCGGAAAAGTTTGGTTGCCACAGGTGTTTCTATGCTTGCCCAGCAATGTGCCTCTGCCTTGACTCCATCTATCTGTTTATATCATCCTCATCACCATGGCATCTGAGTGCTTGTGCTGGGAGGCACCCTGCTCTGCCTCTAGCGTTCTAGCACATTCACCACTATATCACTTTACTTTTTTCTGTCACTTCCTCCCAGAGTTAATCTATCCTCAGTGTGTGACCTCAATGCTCATTATTAAGACACAGACAGCATAGTCAGATGGCTGAGAGCCACCAAGCTGAACATAACAATGCCTGCTCAAGTAATGCAGCCTCTTCCTGTGCATGATAAGGGAGGGATAAAAATAGGTCAATGGCAATTCATTCCACGAAGTAAAGAAATGGAATTTTGCAGCAGGGTAGCTAAAGAAAAGCAAAATGCATTTTAATTTTTATCAAGGTTGTAGATGAAAATATACTTAATCATCTGAACAGCAGCTGCGTAATGAATATTCCCCCCGCCCAGAACATTACATTAGAGAAGCACTTTTAAACATTTTAACTGCTTTCTTTGTTTCTAACAATGCCAAAATAGCAGTGCATGTGTATTTTCATTGGGATCAAGGCAGAGGGAAAGGATTTAATTCTGCACCACGCCCTGAAGCCTGGCATCAGAAGTTGATACAGGCACCTGCTGACAACCTTGGTGCTTGGAAGGGCTCATCACCAGCCCCTGTTCCTCTATCAGGGATCTGCCTGGCATTGGCAGTGCTGGCAGTGTCCCACCTGGCACTTCTGTGTCCAGCTGCCATGGTCAGTTACTCAACCCCTCTTCCTGGTCACATTTGCATAGTTGCAACCCACCACAGATTGGTGGTCCTGAGTAGCATCCCCTCCCTGCCCACCCCAAGCACTGTCACTTACAGGATAAACAAATCTTGAAGAGATGGGTGGCAGTAGCAGCAAGAAGCAATGGATGGGAGTCACTCACCTCCTCCCTCTGGAATTGTGTGTTTCATGTGGGTGGAAGTGGCACTTGTGGATTAGATTGACCAAGATGCCATGTCCACTGAAAAGTGCCAGTGCCCACTGGGTAAACAAGCCTGGGAGAAGGGGGAGAGTGACCGGTGATGGGCAAGAATCCAGGATGGCAAAAGTTGGCATTGGCAGAACTATGCCGAGGGCCCACTAAACTTTAGTGACTGAAGAATGTTGAAGTCTAGTTTTCAGAAATGCAAGTGCAAGGTCAGTAAAACAAGCAGAGAATGTGGTTTGAGGAGGAGTGTTTAGATTTGTTAGGCACTGTGGAACATGTGGGATAAGCTAAGATAGGCTCCCCTTAAGCTGCAATGGAACCAGTTTGCTAAGAGTAAAAGTAGCTTTTATGGGACAAAACCAGCAGGCACTGGGGAGAATTTCATCTGGGATGTGGCAAAAATACTTCAAGTCTTCATAGTGCAATCAGGGTAGAAATTGTCAATAAATTTGTAGGAGGGGAGAAGAGGCAAGACGTTACTGAAACAGAATAAGTAATAATGAATTGAGTACAGAAGGAATGCACTCTTTTAAACCAACAATATATAACTGGTTGGGTTTTTTTAAGGTTAATCTAAAGCTTCTCATATTTGAGGGTTTCAACTGCAAAGCTCCAAAGTTATGAGACGCTCCAAATTTACGAGATGTGAATATCTCTAATATCCAACCCAGATTATGAAAATAATGTGCAAGTGAAGCTGACATGCAAATTTGTTCCTTATATATTGGTTTTAAGAGATTGAAGAAATTGATTTTAAGCAGCCCATGCTGTGCAGAGCCCCACAAGAGACAGAGCAAAATTCCAATCTGAGTAGTACATAATGGATGCAGTTATGCACCCCCCACAGTAACATCTTTGCTTTTTTTGGAGGAAATCGGTAGGATTTGGCTGATCTTCCATCACATCATATGTTAGCCCCACTGCACATGTCTTTTGTTCTGCTTGCCTTACAACATGCCTTTTGTTGCCTCTAGTTTTATGAAGGTTGTCCTCTGATACTCTAGCAGCAGGGCTGCAACACCTGTTTTCTAGCTGATAGGCTTCCTTGCAGGTGCCAAGCCACTCATCCAGCAATACACATAACTCCTGAGAGCTTGATGCTCTTCTGCTTGTTCTCCTTTTTCAGTGCTTATGCACATGGCGGACGCGATTTCCAAATGAAGCTGCTTATGTAATCCTCTCTGGTGTTTTAAGTGCTGGATGGGTATGAAAGATACTGCTGGCAGATACCAAAAAGCTAGTCATTTGTAGCAAAAACAACAAGAACAAGCCCTGTGGCATCTTAAAGATAACAGATCTGTTAGTCCTCAAGGCACCACAAGGCTCTTGGTTGGCGGATAATAAGGGAGGAAGGCTGAACATCTTGCTAGAACAATAATTGACTCTTAGATTGCTAGGAACAAAAGTAGACAATCAGGAAATACAGACAAGGGTGAATGAAAACAAAACGTTTTTTCATTAGAGAGTCCTCTACTCCCCGTTCCTATTATAATCAATGTCTGCTCTTGGAGATATGGCAATGTAATTTAAGAGCAAAGTTTTGCCTTCAGACATACCAGAATATATCAGGAAACCCTTCCAATGAAATGAAGTGAGGTGGTTCTGATTTATGTTGACGTATCTGTATTTCCCTCAAAAGCAAACCTTGCCTTTTTGGGTTATATGTTAGAGAATATGTTGCTGTTGCTTAAAAGGTGAAGTCCCCTCATAAAAAGTTTTGGAGTCAAGAGATTCCTAGAAATCTTAGGTTTCCACCAAGGCATATACAGTCAGTTGTTCTCAGTGGTTCCAGTTTAGGGCTGTGGGGGGCAAACGTGAGGGGGAGGAATGTCCCATTGCAGAAAAAGAGGTCCTTGCACAGGGCATCCACCCTATGTTATTTTTAGGAATATGTGCATTTATACATAGAGACACATTTTTGCACACGTTACTTGGCTAAAGAATTGCATAGCAAAATCTGGAGAAGTGAGAAGCTCAAAGGATGGCTGTATCCTGGTTCATATATTGCTTCATGAACTGTGAAGTAGGCTGGTTTGCCTTTAAATGCAGACTGAATCAAATTTTGCCCCATCCCAACTCCTAAACCAATAGAGGTTGGTTTGAAAAAATATCTCCTTTTCTGTGTTTTAATTTATATTGTGTGCAATCCATGAATGCATGACCTCGACTTGTTTCAGTTCATAGGAATTCATTCAATTTATTGACACGAATGCAGCAGCAGTGCTGGCTAGGTGATACATACTCATTATCTGGAAGCAATATGAGCAGCCTTTCCTCTGAACATCTACATACAATAACTTATGTACATTGGGGCACTGGCTATGGTAATAGAAGTGTAAAATAGCCTCGTGGCTCAGTTGTGCTCTCCATCACTCTGCCTCCTGCGTGGGCCCCTCCCATTCGGCTTCTCTGCTGTGACAGCAGCTTTAAGGGTTTCACAACACATTGCCTTTTGATCTTATTTCAGCAGCTGTGATTAAAAAGACACACACCACTTGCTGTGCCACAATGTGAGGAGCATAGGGTTCACCTTCATTGAATTAGTGCCCGCTGAGCACCGCAAATATTTGAAATGTCAATCCATTTGATAATGTCAGGGAAGGCGGCAAATACCACAAAATGGCACCAAAGAAACACTCAGGACATGCAGTGGCATATATAATATGTCTTTTCTTCTTGACCAAAAAAAAAAAAAAAATCAACAGAGGCAGCAATTCCCAGAACAGGTGACTAAGGTCAATAGATTTAATAACTCAAAGTAGGACATGTTCCTGCAACTCACACCTTAATATTTCAATGTGGAAGGGGAAAATATGTTTCCAGAATCTAAACCCTTTAGTGTTCTGGGGAATTAATTTTATTATGACAAAAGTGCTGGGAGTTCTTAGGAGAAAGGCCTATCCATTATGTATTCTGTAGAGACTTGCACTTTCAGCTCTTCTTAAAGCAATACTTTGATACCTTTACTGTGTTTTTCCCAAATGGGAATCGAGCATCGGTAACTCCCTAGCAGCAAGGAAACTGCAGCTGCATATTTCAGGTAACTAAGCAGGACTTCTAGGAAGGCAATGTGTGAATCTTCACATTTTGTTTTTGAGGCACTAAGTCCTCACCCGTGGCAGTATTGCTGATATGGTTAATGCAGTACCAAAGGGAAAGAAATTCCTTTTCATATCAAATCCTGGCTCCGATCAATGTCACTCTCTTGTTCAATTTGTAGATGCTGGAAACCGAAATACTGTTCCGGGTAGATATTAAAATCCAATTGTTGTTCCAACCATCCACCATGATAGACTGTAAGAAAGAGACGCAGACCTTGATTAAAAGAAATAATGTACTTATTTAAAGCAATATTTCTGACACATTCAGAATGGGTTCCATTAAAATCAAATGATGCAAGCTAACATATAACCATCAGACTAAAACAGCAATGCGGATGAATTCACATAGAAGCCTGTGCAAATAAGTAAGTCTTCAGCTCTCACTGAACATTCACGAGGGAATGAATTTCATAAATTGGGAGTCAAGATTGGATGACTGCGATGCGCGCTACAAAGGGCTGCTGTTGAAGATGACTTGGAAACTTCAGTTGGCTCAAAATGCAACGACCAGATTCCCTGCTGGGATCCCAGTTTGATGTAATACAACCCCCATTTTAAAACAACTGCACTGGTTGCCAGTCCATTTCTGGGCCCAATTCAAGGTGCTCACATTAATGTTGAAAGCTCTATTAGACTCAGGACAAGATACCTGAAAGACTGCCTCATTCCCTACAGACCTGCTTGGGTGCTAATATCAGCAGTTCCTCCCCCCTCAGAAGTGTTTTGTGTGGGCTGGGAGCAGTGGCGGAGGAACCCTTTCCGGCACGCCGGGTGGCACAGCCCGTACGGACTGCGCATGTGCGGCATCCAGCGTGTGCGCACTCCATACGGAATGCCACACATGCGCAGTCCATACTGGCTGCCACTTGCATGGCGACTGTTCAGGCTGCTGTGCAAGCGGCATCCCATACGGACGCCCATATGGACGGTGCACGCCCTCAGCCACTCTACAGCTGGGGGGAGGCAGGGGCCATCTTGTCACCCCTCCCAGAGTGGCACCTGGGGTGGACCACCCCCTACGCCCACCCCCTTCCCTTGTCCCTGGCTGGGAGAGGACATCCTCTGTAGCAGCTGCTATGTTGCAGAACTCCCTCACCATAGAGGGGATTCTGACACTTTCATTATACAGCTTCTGGTGAATTCTAAAGACATACGGTACTTCTTTACCTTGGCTTTTGACACCTGAAGTTAGTATTTTTTTGGACCCACCTTATTTCTGTGATTGTAAGTCATTTAAAACTGTTTTAAACCGAGAGCTTAGGGCAAAGTATGGGAATAATAATAATAACAGAACATATTATAAGAAGGCCCTTCCTTGCACTGAAGCTGAAAAAAAATCTGGGTCTCTATACAAGGCTTCTAAAACCAGTGCTTTATTTGTATGAAAAGCGGTGCTGATCCACACCATATACCTCCATTTGCTTGCTCACATCCCCCTTGCCACTATCCCACTGCTGCTGCTGCTTGCCCAGCCCCCCCCTCGCTCCCTCCCCCCCTCGCACATTTGCCTGCTGCCACTGCTGCTGCTTCCTTCAATGGCAGGCACAGCCTCCTGGAGGCTCTTTGGTGCAACACTTTTACAATCACCAAAGCACCTACCAGGAATTTGCCTGGCGATCATAAGAAGAATCACTTCTCTTTGCTTTATAGTTTGGAAAGTACTCAGAGCTGATCTTTTCATCTGCTCATTGTACCTCAAATTTGTGCTCAAAAGCATTGTCTCTTATTCCTAATCGGGATGTTGCTGCAGATCTGATTAGGGCTTTTCCTCGCCTGCACACTTATTGGTCACAAATCTTTTAAAGCATAGCTATGTTAGGTCTCTGATACTTCAAAACTGCTTTGCTGCAAAATGGAGCAGAGAAGCAAAATGTTACTGTGTATCAAGATGACTTGCAATAAAATGACTTAATGGATACTAAGTAAGGAATTGTTTGGTTCATAATCCCATTATATTTCTCATTTAGGATAGGGCAAAGAGCATATTATCTCACACTATGGCCATTCTGCCCTCTTTTCCTGTGTCTTAACAGGACAGCATTAAATTACTGTCTTTAAGATGAAAGTCAGGGAATTTTATAACCTAGAGTTGCATTTTCTCAGGGGTTATGATCATTAAGGGGGGCAAGAATGTGTCTAGTTTATTATGCTTTGGTCTTGCTGGCTGTCAATTTGAATACAGATATGAAGGACCAAGGACAAGCCAAGCAAGCAGGCAACCTTAGCAATGGAAACTGTGACTATGTCTATATGTTTGGCATTAACTTCTTCTAGATCCATTTACCGGTATGCTGGCTGGATGGGACACATAAGCAAGTCTGATCCCTTCTCCCCGAAAGACTTACTGGATTTTGTTCCTGGGAAAGTTGGCATTACCACCCTGACTGGGGGCACACTGGGTGGCCTTAGATGTAAATACTGTGAACACTTTCTCCATAAAACTCTTGTGTAAATTTATGTGAATAAATCTTATTTCATAAACAGACTAGCCTCCATTGTGCCTCATTTCCCCCAAGAAAACACAAACCATGTTTAAGTTCCAAGACCTATGGAATCTTGCTACTGCTTGACAGAGATTGGGGTGGCTTGTAACAGTAATGTAAATAAGGACATCTGGGTAAGCAGTTTCTGGGAAACCAGGAACTAACGGGAGATAATCTCCTCATGGAACCTCAAAAGAATCTTTAATGTTTCACCTGATATTAAAAGGGTGGGGAAACACTGAGAAAGACCCCTCTCTATTTTTCTCCTTTTACATACCCTCACACCCTTCTTCTTCCTCCTCTTGGAGACCATAGAACAGGTAGCTCCATGGGTAAAAACTAGGTTGCCCGGTTGTGAAGAAAGATCTAAATGCCACTTAAAATACTTGGAATCTGTGGCTCAAGGTACTGGACAGATAATTTTAAATCAATTTTTATATTATGGAATTTCACATCACTTAAGTGTGTGTATGCCACATACTTGTGTCCTAGTTTTTCCATTTAAAAACCCTTTACTTTCCAAAATTGTTGCTGATTGCCCCATTTACTGCATGACCAAGATGGTTTCTCCATGAACCACCTGACTGATAAACTTTTGTGTGCTGAGTGTCTTATCCAGTTGGGCTAGTTCTCTTTTTCTTTCAGGCAAATATTTTAAGTGAACATTGTCATCCATCTGGTCCGAAAACTAAAACCCTTTGTTGTTGTTTGGGGAAAGGGAAATGGTTCCATTTTTATGTGGCTTTCTGCCATGCCTGCTTCGAGGAAGTAGATCCACTACAACATGGTGCCATCAGAGAAACAGATTTACTAAAGCTGCTTTTTGATGTTATTTAACAAAAAATGAAGCAATAGAATTGGAATGCTATATTGGGAAAGAGCAAGTTCCAGTATGAATTAAACTTCAGAATGAAATCAGTGTGTGGAAAATGTTGCAAATAATGCTACAGATAAATGGCAAATGTAGTTCAACCTGCAATTTAATGGAATGGGCTGGATGGTGCAATATTACTAACATTAGTCTTAGCTTGAATTTCCTCTCTGGAAAAAAAAATCAATACAAGCTAGCACTGCAAGAAAAAAATATCTTCATAAATGCTTCTCATAAGGCTTGTGGACAAATTGTCTCATTTGCTGCTTGCATTCATTTACTTCTCTTTAATTTACTTACCATAGTTGCTTCTTATTCCCTATTTTTCAGCAAAATTAATAGTAGCAAGAGTTCAGTCATATTGTGCCCTTGCTCATTCTTAGGCAAAAGCTTTTCCTTTCCTTTATTTTTTGCTGGTTTCTACATGGTCCTAAAATCAAAGACTTCCCTGGTTGCCATAAGAACAGGATTTCTACTTTTTCACTTACCCCCACAAACTCCTACTCCACTCCCCCACAATTTTCAAATTATGTTCTAATAATTAATAATTCACTATACAGGGCAAGATGGACCCTCCAAAACTCTCTGAGATGCAACTTCCTAGCAGTGTGGCCAGTGTCTAGAGATGATGGAAGTTGTAGTTCAGCAACATCGGAGAGCTAAAGGTTCCCCACACTTGATGCATGCTTCATTCATATTGCTTTTCAACTCAGTTTTCAACCCGAGAACTCACATAGGTAAACCCAAAGTCCACCTGCAGGGCTATTGATATCAGTTCCATGAATTCCCTCAAACAAGCAGAAGTTTTGGATGGACCAGTGGTCATTATAGAAAGAGCCACATTTAAATTCTATACATTATATTGTGTAAATTATATGCAATATTTACCCAGAATGCCTTTTTTAATAAGCTTTGCAATGCATTCCCCGTAAAAAGATGCAGTTCCACATAAAATACATTTTTGTGGGGGAGAGGGAGAGCACACTTTTGGAAAACTATAACTGTGCTGCAAAATACACAGCAGGATCTGATTGATACTTGAGTTCCAGTATACATTTAAGCCCAGGTCAGTTCGCTTCAAAATGTGGACCAACCAAATTTCTCTTCCATCCCTACTTGTGTGGCTGAAGACATGAGGCATACCTAGGGCTAGGGGATGGTGAAACCGGGCCCCACTGGCAGTGCAGGCCCATGTTGTTGTTGTTTAGTCGTTTAGTCGTGTCCGACTCTTCGTGACCCCATGGACCAGAGCACGCCAGGCATTCCTGTCTTCCACTGATCACTGCCTTGCCGTGGCGAAGGGGCTTGAATAACTCAGAGAAGCTCCGAGCTATGCCGTGCAGGGCCACCCAAGATGGACAGGTCATAGTGGAGAGTTTTGACCAAACGTGATCCACCTGGAGCAGGAACCGGCAAGCCACTCCAGTATCCCTGCCAAGAAAACTCCATGGACAAAGACAACAGGCAGATAAAAGTTATGTGCAGGCCCATAGGGGGTGCAAAAACCACCCCAGAAATCTGTCTCCAGTTATCTGTATAACATAGGCGCCGGTTCCAGAGGGCTGAGACACTGTGGGCCCCCTCAATGGTTCTACTTTTGTGGAGTTTTTCTGGAGGCAGCTGAGGCCCCCATTGTTGAAGCTGGGTGCAGATGTCAGGACATCACGTTGGGCCCCCTTGATGTGCTTCAGAAGATGGTGCCTCTGCTGTGTAAGATTGTGAGTTTAGACAAGAGCTGGGAGCTGAGCAGTAGGAGAAATGGCAAAGCAGTATGAAGGTAGACTGCTGGAGACTGTGGAGTGTATGACATGTGTGTGGTGATGCAACGCTGCTGTTTCAGTGAGATCAAACGTGGGGCAAACTTCCTTCCTTCTCACGCCATGGCACAAAGGTGTGGGGATTTTACTTTCCTTCTTTCTCGGCTTGCCCAAGATGTTTCAAATACTTGGGATGCATAAAATGAAGTGATGTCTATTCTGACTACTGCAGAAAAGTTTTTTTCCTTGAGTGGGTCGCACTGATGACGCAGCTCTTTGCCAAGGGTGCAGGTGACTCTAGGTATGCCTCTGGCTGAAGGTGGGGCAGGGTGAAGCAAAGTTATTAGCCTGGACTCTCCACCTCCCCATTCCTGTCTGTTGTGTTCCAGCACAAATCTGCTCATGGTGCAGTGCACTGTAGGATTTGATCTGGTCATCAAAATATTGGACAACACAGAATTTCCCCCACGCCTAGTTTATATTGGCTATGGGGGTCTGTACCTGTATCCTATACACTGGTGGAGGAAGAGGAGTTCGGGGGGAGCGCACCCCCCCCCCCGCAGGCAGCGTGCCACGCCCCCAGGACGTGCGCCAGCTCCTCCTCCGCCTGCTCTCCGCCCCCCGGTGCTGGAGCATGAAGCTCCGCCACTGATCCTATAGACTAACTGGAACTTTGTGAGCCAAAAGCAAAGACTGAAGCAGGAATTATGCAAAAGGTAATTCACAATAGGCCTTGTGAGGAAATTCCTTTTTAATGTTTGCATATTATTTTACCTGGAACTGTATCTAATCAATCGCTGCATAATCTCAAGGTTTTGTTGTTATGTATCTCAAACATGTCCTTGTTCAAAGTAATGGGGGCAGGGGAAAATGTTGACCTTAGCTGAATATAATCCACTCAAAAGCAGTGCTTACCAGGAGTTAATCACCAGTTGATTATTTAATGACCTTAAGAAAGAGAAAAAGGTTAATGTGCCAGCAAATCAAGCCATTCACTGCAGTAATGATGGATTTTAACTGATGGCTGCTATTTCAGATTTGGAATTGATTTACCATTTCTGTTGATATTATGTCTTGCTTGATGCTGGTAAAAAATATTGAGCACTTTCTGGTGATTATTCATTGATTTTCAAAAAGATCAACCTTCTCAATAAACACTGCTTATAGAATTATTTTGAGCCATTGTTCCTTTGAGAATTCCAAAGGAACCTAGCCAAAGCCTCCATCTTTGAAGGCTGGCCTGCTTAGTCATGATAGAAATACAAGCTTACTTGATGCAAGCTTTGTGAAGGAAGAGGAACTGGGGGTGGGGGGGCAACTTCACATTAAAAAGACATAACTCAGCAATGTCAAAACATGCATCTGTGTCTTAATTTCCGTACATTTGAATGATTGCTATAAAATACTGTGAAGAGACGGTCCAGAAAATGTCATAAATGCTTACATAGAATTGTTGATGGCCTTTGTGGTCACAAGGGCCATCAAATCCAATAATAGAACAACACAATAAACTTATACCTCAAACAATATGATTGAAGACTTACAGATGCTAACAAGGGACTGGGAAGTGCAGAGCAGAATATGCCACATCTGAAAGCCAGTCAGCTTCTGTTGGCCATGGTAGAGTTTGTTTGTTTGTTTGCTTGCTTGCTGGTCTTGTTATAGACTAGCATAGATTGGATCCTCCCAAGAGATATGTAGCAACTTCGAATCAGTTTCTCTACCATCCATGCTATCAATGGGCACTGAAGGGGCCTCTGTGGCAGCAGTGCTCCCTATAGACAGAGCCCAGTGGAGGGACACTGCTGCCTAATCCTAACCCCATCCAACAGCACTGAGCATGGGGTGAAGATTGCACATAAAGTGACATGCAGCTTATAAAGCCTTGCATGCCATCAATGAGGTGCTGAAACACAGGGCTCCTTAAGATATGAAGGCTTCAGTGTGCCGTTTTTCAAGAATTCTTTTCCTCATATTGCCTCACACTCCGAAGGAAGACTCGACAACAGGAATTGGCAAAAGGTTATATTTATTCAAATAGAACTAAGAAGAAATTCTGCTAATCCAAATGCTCAAGTCTGAGCAGATATCACCAGTACTAACAGGCAAAAGAAAAAAACTGTTGCTCAAGATGTGCTAAGCTGATGTCTTGTCTTGGCAATGAACTGGATGAGAGCGAATTAACTGAAGTTTAATCCAGACAAGACTGGGGCACTGTTAGTGGGTGGTTCCTTAGACCGAATGGAGGGGATGTAGCCTGCTCTGGATGGAGTTACACTCTCTCTGAAGGAGCAAGCAGGCACATAGCTTGGAAGTATTCCTGCATCAATTACTGTGGCCTCAGTGGTACTGAGAGCCTTCCATTAGCTTTGATTGATGACCAACTGCACCCCTATCTGGACAAGGGAAGCCTAACTTCTGTTGTCCATGCTCTGGTGATCTCTGTATAGGATTACTGCAATGCAGTGGGGGTGGCATTTGAAGATGGTTTAGAAACTGCAACTGACGCAGAATTCAACAGCCAGATTGTTGACCAAGGCAAGATGGTTTAAACATGTAACACCAATTATGGAGTGACTGTACTGGTTTCTAGGCTCACTTCAAAGTTCTTGTTTTGACCTATAAAGCTTTATGTGGCTTGGTACCCCAATACCATAAGAGCCGTCTCTCCCCACGTGAATCGTCCCAGACTTTGCAATCATCTTCTGAGGCCCTTCTTCATCTGCTCCCTCTACTGGAGGTCCAGAGGGTGGCAACATGAGAACCAGCCTTTTCACTGGTGGCCCCCTGCTTGTGGAATACTCCCCCCATGGCTTGTCTGGCACATCTTCATTTAATTTTAGGCACCAGGCAAAAACTTTTCTTCCCCAGGCTTCTGGCCCTTAATTTGGAGGGTTTCATAAAAAGTATTTTTACCTGGGGCAGGATCTGCAAGACTTGACTTTTATTTGTATAGCAGGACATGATTCTTCTTATCTTTTAAAAAACAACTATAAAAAACCTCTGTTTGATGCGAACCCGTAATGCGACATTCATGCATTGTATTGCATTGTATCAGCAGTCTGGCTGCTACTAATACAGAAGGCAGCAGAAGAATCTTACCTTAGAATCAACTGCTACCTCTGCCATAGCTGATAAAAGAATGATTTCTTTCTTCTTTTTCAAGTTACTGCATCTTCGTTGCTTTCTGCCTTCTGTGTGCCTGTAAAAAGTTCAAAGACGCTGATCATAAAAGGTGGCACACCTAGTCCAATCTCAGATTTGATAATAATTGCTATGAAAAAAGCAAGTCAGGAAGCTACACAATGAAACTGTGTGGCAAGTCACTTGTGTTCTAATCAATATAGCCACCAGCTTGACAAGAGGCACCAGTTGAACAAAATGTATGAAATCACTGCAGGATTTGCAGTGGTCCCATGTATGTCTCCAAAGTCATATTGATAAAAAATAATAATAATGTACCTATTGGTGGAGGCTTAAAGAACTTGCTTTTGAGTCACACATCCCATTGTGTCATACATACAGTACAGCTACAGCTAACAGTTAAGAGAAAGGTCTCCAATTGGAGCTACGCTGGCGTATGGGCTTGTGGTGGTGTTTTCCAAAGGTGCTGAGCAAAGTCAAATTGTTTGTAGCCCTGGCTTTGAAAGGCATGTCCCATTCCAAATTTAATGAAACTTGAGCTGCTGTCAAAATTACATATCCAAACTGTTTATCAGTGTAGCAAATGGAAGAGAAGAGTACGAAGGTTTGAAAGTTTTCTGCTATAATCCACAGCTAGTAATGCTGGATGCATGGTGTGAAAGAGGAAAACATGCCACAGCACACATACACTACATAGGGTGGGCATCAGGAAGCATTAGGGTTGCTAACTGCCCTAGAAAAACATGATCACCACTTTTTTTTGGAGAAAAGTGTGCCCTGCCTGTTTGGACTTTAAGCAGGATGCCTTTCCCATATATTCAAGCTCACCCTCCTTCTTCTCCTCTTTGGGGGCAGAGGATGGGTCCAGTGGGAGGAAGAGAGCGAGAGCCTAAGTGAAAGTTTGTGTAGGCAGGGGGCAGGTTCATGAGAAAGAGAGCCGTGAAAGTGAAAATTATTGCAGGATGCAGGCAGACGGTGGGCTAGAAAGAGGAGTCTGAGAGAGGCAGCTTTTGCATGGACAGAGGGCGAGTTGTGGAGAGCAAGAGAGGGTTTTTCCCAGTTTGTGGGTCTGCTATGGTGAAGTATCGGGTTTTGTGCAGGCGGAGGGGGGTGGATCAGAGAGAAGCGGGGGTTGCATGCCCCTGGTGGAGAGGAGTTTTTGTGTGGACCTAGGTGGGAGGGTCAGAGACAGAGACTCGGAGTCAGCAAGGGGGTTGCATGGACCTGGTCCATCTGTAATTCCCCCCCCCCGATTCCCCCCCAACCTGTCCTATATTTTGCCTGACCAAAGGTGGCAATCCTAGGAACCATAGATTTGTATGCACGTTTTCCTAATTTCTGCAGTCTTTTTTTGCACCACTTTTTTTTTTTTAATGGAAATATTGTGGGACATTACTGTGCACCACTACTGTGGCGGCAGGTGCCTGCACCCAGCCATAAGGACAGGATTGGAATTAGTATACTGGGGCCCAAGAGAACCAGCTGTAATTTGCCAGAGACACTTCCATTTTCATCATTGGGCTCTCTCTGATCTATGCCCACCGAATACACTGCAAATATACTTGTACGTATTCAAATACATACTTAGAAGAATTGGCTTTACCTCCAAAACAACTTTGATGTTTGTTCACGAGTATTCTGCAGCATGTTGGATTCAGCAAGTGATAATTTAAAGGTGTTGAATTATCACATTGTCCCTCATGGAAAGTGACACTTGTGACTACCTCATAAACAGCTTTATGGCATGTTGTTCAGACCTGTTATTTCACTTTGCTCCTGTATGCAGGAACCACAAGTCATTCTACTCAGCTGCCATTAAGGTATGGATTGAATTCCTGGCCTATGTACAGGGAGTGAATAAAAGCCTGACAACCACTCATTCACAGATGGCAAAAGCCTTTGAAAGCTGCTGAGCTGGCACTCATTCAATAAGCTTTTGATTTGGCCGTGCCAAAAGGAAGGGAAATAGGGTGATCATGCTTGGTTAATACTGGAATTTCATGCTGTAGGGTTTTCCACTCTCCTAGTTAATGTCCATTTGGATTTAAGGACTAGAACCTCCCTATTTTTGTTCATATATCATCTTTTGATGGGGAATCATAGCCATTACTGAAGCACTTCTTCCTCATCTCTCGGCCAAGTACATTGCTGCTCCATCTCTTAAAATAGATATGGATTTTCTCATTTAGTTAAATATATAGTACAATGCTGTTGTTATTAGAGAATTATGACATAAACCACTTCATACATGCTTATACAGATCCCCACCCCCCACAAGCTCATTGATTTGCTTTGTGTCCAATGCCTCCATTAAATGTAAGTATGATTGGAACTATTTTGAAGATGTAAACTTCAAGAACCATTCAAGTGAAAGCGTCTGTGTGCTGAGGTTTAAATATACAACAAAAGAAGTGTCGATCAGGAAATGCTCAAAATCCAATTTCAACAAACTGAGTCATGTTCAGTTAAGCACACTGATTTCAAAGGGATTTAGGGTACATAAGTATGTGTGACTTTTGTCCTATGATTTTCATGTGATCAGGTGTTTGTGTGAAATATCCTCGACACAAACAACCCAAACCCTGGACGGGTTATGGTGTGCAATACTTGCATTGCCCTGGGCGCTGGCAACGCCTGCTATGCCACTGCCTCCAGAACAAGGTGGGTGGTGACTTAGGGGATGCAGGTGGAAGAATGAATCAGCAAACATTGCCTCCTCTTATAATATTATTTGTAGTCATTTTGGAGTAACATAAATGAGTTTACTTCTTCCAAAAACTGGGCACAAAAATATGCTAATTTCAAGAAAAGCACACATATGCAGGAGTTAACTAGAAAACTTGGTATAATAATTAATTAGTTATCTGTTTTGCACCAGTATCTGGCACCTTTTTAAAAAGTGTGTGCTGGGGCAGGCCTGTGGGGTGGGATACAGCCAGGTACACTATCTCAGAAATATTAGTATAAAGACAAACCAAACTGTGTGTGCTTTGTGTGCAAGCATGCACTTATGATCACAAACACCATGAAACGTAATGCTGATAGCAAGCAGCAGTCTTTCTGTAAACAAAAATGTGCTGCATTGCAGTGAAAATTAATAAATTGTTGTCTAATCTCAAGATGGCAGCAAGAAGCTGCCAGAAACACTGAAAGGGGGAAATTGAGGTCAGAAGGATTGTAATAAAGTAAGCCCGAAGCCAGATCATTTTTCTAAATCCCTGAATTGGTATCCATTGCAAAGCTCTTCATTCTCCCACTGTTTATTGCCCTTGATTGTTGCAAACAGAAACCAGACCATTTCCCATTGGACATTAGTTGTGAAAGGTTTCATTAAAATGACATAACTAGCGAACTTCCTTGGGAAATCTTTTCGATACCTGTATGACTTTGAAATCCATTAAATCTTGGAGAGCTATGGCCCTATTGATAAGTTCACTTTCACAAACACTGACCATATTTGTCCCAGGGTACAGGCATTCTGCTCAAGGCGTTTTTGAGTTAACACACTAGAAAAAAATAATGGAATTCATATAATGTCGCAATAGATTACCAGTGCCTGCAAAAGCAGGGGAATAAGCACCCTCCACTTAACTGGGTAACAAAGGAATAGAGGGATTATTATGAAGTTGCTCTTTTTTTTGCAGACGGGGAATTTTTATTTTATTTTAAAGAAAGCAAAAAGACACTTGTGGCACAAAGGATGCAAAAACCTTGATAACTCTATTCTTTAAATGAGAGCTACTTCACACATATTAATTCTGCTTTAGTAACACCTGATTGAGGTTGTGTGTGCGTGTGCATGTGTGTGTGTGTGTCTGTGTGTGTGTGTGTGTGTGTGTATGATGGGCAAATCATAAGATTGTAGACTTGGAAGGAACCCTGAGGGTCACCTAGTCCAACCCCCTGAAATGCAGAAAGCAAGTTTCATTGTTTGCTTAGTTTCTAACTGGGGACCTTTAATGTGTCAGGCAAATGTGATAACCACCTGCACCCATTGCGTGGGATATATGATGGCAAATCCCACCTGCCCCTTTTTAAAACCCACAGAAATTTCAAGGGTACAATTTTGTGTCACCCATTATCCTATTAGAAGCGGATGATGCTCAGTATGCCTCCAGTTATTCTAGCTGCCGTGATGGCAGCATCACCATTTGCCTTTACTGCTTTGGCAGTGATGGTGATGCTGGAACAAAGACCCAAGACTTCAGTGGAAGGGCCACCATTTTATTACATTGTCCAAAGATCTGCAATGCACCTTTAATTTATGGAACATCCTCATCCCATTGATTGGCAGCCTTCCAGATGTTGATGAGCTCCTGCTCCCATCGACTCCAGTCAATGTGGCTAATGAAAATGTTCAGTGAAGGGTAGTTCAGCCAACTACCTCTCCACGCTGTTCTTTACATACTCCCTTTAAATGGTTTGCTGAGCAGCTATTCTACCATCCCTGCTGGTAAGCCTTGAGTGGGATGAAATTGCCAGAGCCTTAGAGTAGCTCTCTTCTGAAATCCCTGCAAGCTGGTGGCTTTGTCAATGACCCTTCATCGTTAAAAAGTCTTAGGTTGCTCATTGTTTTTGCTATTTCCCTTTGAAATTGCAATGAATCTGCCTGTTCTGACCAATGCATTCTAAAGCTGAACAAACCTGATTGCATTATCCGCCCATTGCTGTGTTGTCAAGTGGGGGATAGCAGCACTCCCTTTAGGAACTACCCCAAAATTCTTAACCAACTCCAAAAGAGGAAAGAGTTGCCAAACTGCAGCACTGCCAAAGAGCCGCACCATCGGCCTTTAAAAGGCAGGTGTGTTGCTCATTCTGGTCATTCTGCAGCCATCAGCCCAACCTTTCTCATGCTTATCCTGGAAGGAATACCTTGACACTGCTAGTCAGGGGTGGCATTCAAGAAGAAATGACTTGGTCTTCTCAAGCACTTCAAAATCTGATCCTCTTGCAATATATGTGCATGGGAAAGCTTCCCAAACAGCATGCATTATAGAGATTCTAAACTGTTTAGCATATGTCCCTGCAGAGTTCCAAAGAACATTCTGCTCCTTCTAAATACTGTCATACCTCATGTTACGTTTGCTTCATGTTACATTCTTTCAGGTTATGTCCCGCGGTGACCAGGAAGTACCAGAAAGGGTTACTTCCGGGTTTCGTCGCTCGCGCATGCGCAGAAGTGCTAAATCGCTCAAGCGCACAAGCACCAAATCGCGCCACGCACCTGCGCAGATATGGCGCTTCAGGTTGCGCTCTTTTCATGTTGCGAACGGGCCTCCGGAACGGATCCCGTTTGCAACCAGAGGTACCACTGTACTGGTTTAGAAGCATTTCTACAATTAATTCCAGAATTGGAATGTGCAGAGTAGCATAACGTACATTAACTTGAGTTCCATTCGCACCTCCCCACCAATATATGTCTAGTGTGTGTACTAATAAAACACTATAACAAAGCAATCTTGATCAAACACTTGCCCTTGAACAGAAAGTGGGTGACCTGGATGCTGGGCAAAGCTAGTGTGCTGGTGTATACTCTCACTTACTCATATGTACATCTAAGCTCCACAATGAATGCCTGAGTAGGGCTTTGGTGATACCATTAAGAAATACAGTCAGCTCACATTCCTTCACTCTGCACCAACCCTTTTGCATCGTGCTTTCAGATTTCTGCAGAACATGAACTGCAAACCTACATCCATTAGTAGTACAGCATTAATTAACTGCTCCTTTTACAAGGACAGAGTGGGAGGAAAACATAATTAAGAGTGTTGAAACCTTATACATAGGAGAATATGAACATCACCGTATGCTACAAAAACTTTAAAAGGCAATGAGCTAACAGAGCTTTCAAACTCATGGCCCAGGGCACCAGAACTGAACAGCACAGAATTTAAAAGTGGATATTGCTACAGGAGTCACATTTGACCTCAGCAATTGGGTATTAAATCGCCACTAGAAAAACCAACAAGAATTTAAAGTAACGCAGCAGAATTGATCTTGAAATAAAGAGCAGCTACCGTGATTCACAAGGAATAGTTGGGTAGTGTCCTTCTTTCAAAAGGGAAGGGAATATATGATCTCCATTAATTGCTTGCTCACATACCTGGAAGAAGAACTGAGACACAGAACATTTGGTTAAAGCTTATATTTTATTAATATAACATTAAGAACTGTGGCTGATCATCACAAGTGCGGTTAGCTAGAACTTGTTCAATGATGGTATAAGAATATCCCTCATTTCACCCTGAAGTCTAAATATAAAAAAAGGAGAGGAACTATACCACCTACAATATTAGCGACTAGAGAGACAGGGCATATATTATCTCATCGCTTACAATTTGACCCATATGCTTGTGCCACATTAACTTAATGTGGCAACCCACCTTTGAAGAAAGTGATACAGCCTTTTATATAGAAGAAATATGTTAACTGTGGAATTTATATATCAGATAGAGAATTCTTGTCATTCTCTATATTGCGGTTTGAATATCATTTACTGGTGAGTGCTGAAGGGCAAAAACTTAAATTATGACACTGGTTGGTGTCTATTTATGAACCATCTGCTCAAAGTACTTCAACATCTCCTAAATTGTTGGAGGGAATTATTGGATCTTCTTAGAAAGCTAAATCCCACAACTGCTATTTATAAATTCTTATTGGGCCTCTGTGAAGTAGATGCTCAAGAACTTAGAAAGTTGTAGAATAGGGAATCAGTGGAAACTTGCTTTAGAATCTATAGTTTCTCTAGATTTGGAATGGAGACTGATCCGGCAATAAATGGTGAATGGAGTATATTGGACTCCACAACATTTGTACAGGAAAATACAGGTGTAATGTTGAAAATGCCTTGTTGAGGCATATGATGTGGCCATGTTCAGCTAGTAAAAACTTGCAATTAAAATAGATTAGATTAAATCAGACTCATGACAGTCAAATTCAGTCATCAGTCACAGACCTTTAATATTCAATCCAAACATAAATTTACCACAAAGGGTTTTAAATCCATAATTTCATACTAGTAGAAACTGTCTCATTATTTCCATCAGACCCATGGAACAAAGCCACAGCACTGGGAATGTAGAACAATACACTTTAAGTCTAGAATAAGAGAGACTACCTGGTACCCAAATCCCAAGTGCATTTACTAAGGAGCACGTTCCACTGTCCAGTTTTCAAGATCCTACTTTCCCTTCAGCCCTGCATTGCCACAGCCCCCACATTCAGCAGAAACTTTTTGGAGGCTTGGGGGAGAGGAAGAGGTAGGAGTCATTTTCCACACATACCCTTTTGCATTCACCTATAAATATGACGTATATCGTGATATCTGTGAAATCAACTTCAAATAAGATCTATTTCAAGGAGGTTAAACAGAAATCCTGAATCCAATTATTCTCTATAATTCATTGTTATCTTTCAATTCAGGTTAAAACTAATATTAGTTCTGTGGCGTAATAGGCTATGTCTACAACATCTAATAAAAGGTGCTGAATTATCAATAAAGCAGTCACATTTTAGAAGGTTCTCTCTAATTCCTATATAATTTATCAGTTTAGCTGCAAAATCTCACATCTTTGCAATGTATTAGTTTATCTTTTCAATTTTAAGTAGTCCCCAATACTTACCATAAACCAAATCTAGCAGCTGCTAGCATGTAACTTGCTAATCCTCCATTATCCTTTTGTATTGCATTCCATAAATTAAGAGGAGAAGGAGGGAATAAAATCTTATAGTTTAACCCAAGATTTTTCCCATTTAGGCTGCAATCCTGTATCTACTTTCCTGGGAGTAAGTCCTATTGAACTCAATGCCTTAAATCTGCATAGACATGTGTAGGAGCACACTGGAAGATTGTTATCTTTTTCGACAGGTAGATGGAAATATAGCACCACTGGTTCTTCCACCAGCAGTAAGAAAACCCCCAGCCAATTAATGTTGGGGGGCAAGGCAGTGGTGGGGCACTGGTAGCTTCTGATCTACTACATCCAAAGACCTGCAGTTCCTCCTTGGACCTAGACCTTACATAGTGGAAAGGGGGAATGGCACCTGTACCTTCCACTCTGGTCTGCACTAACCAGTAGGACCTGAGATGCAGTGGTAGGTTCACCATGTGTTTCCTCCCCGGTCCCAATTTGGATTGCCCCATAAGTTTGCAGGTTCTGTGATAGGGACTATCCCATGGTTGGTTGCTCCACCACATCCAACGCCTCACTGGCTCCTTCCTGCTGTTCTCTCACTTCTAACAAACTATCAGAGCATCCCTTTTTGAACTTTACTGCCAGCATGACACCATTGGAGGTACATCTACTCCAGTTGAGCTTGCTGCAGGCATATGGGGACTCTTCTGAAAGCCTAAGTGCTCTCCTAAGACAGAGCTCCTCTGTGCTGGTAGAGTGAAATTCCTTTTTAAAAAACCTGGTGAATAAGTTAATTACACACACACACACACACACGCACACACACACACACACACTTATTTGGACAATAATTTTTGTGATATCTGTAATTGTTTATTCAGTATTTTAATTGTGATGATTTGAAATGGAAAATTTAACTTGAGCAATATATCATTCACCATTTACCCACAATAAACAATTTCAGTTCCAACCATTGATGCATCAACTTTACAAATTCTTCATATAAGGGAGCATAATTTTATATTAAGTCTTTTGATAAATCCTATCCCCAAATATTTAACTGGGTTTTATTTGTTTTTAGTCCAGATACTTTTTGTGTCTTTTCCTATACAGTGGTACCTCGGGTTAAGAACTTAATTCATTCTGGAGGTCTGTTCTTAACCTGAAACTGTTCTTAACCTGAAGCACCACTTTAGCTAATGGGGCCTCCTGCTGACGCTATGCCGCCGAAGCACGGTTTCTGTTCTCATCTTGAAGCAAAGTTCTTAACCCGAGGTAAAATTTCTGGGTTAGCGGAGTCTGTAACCTGAAGCGTATGTAACCCGAGGTACCACTGTAGTTATACTTGATATATGTCTCTTTTTAAAAAAATACCCTTTCAAATATCCATAACTGTTTATGTTTCAGATCTATAGGTAACTATATAAGCAATATACATACTGTTGTTGTTTAGTCGTTTAGTTGTGGTCCGACTCTTTGTGACCCCATGGACCAGAGCACACCAGGCACGCCATCCTTTTCATGGATCACTGCCTTACCGTGGCGAAGGGGTTTGAATAACTCAGAGAAGCTATGAGCTATGCCGTGCAGGGCCACCCAAGATGGACAGGTCATAGTGGAGAGTTTTGACCAAATGTGATCTACCTGGAACAGGAACCGACAAGCCACTCCAGTATCCCTGCCAAGAAAACTCCATGGACAAAGACAATATACATATAGATTAAGTATATATGTATGCAAGATGATGATTAGATTTCTATCCTGCTCTTTCCCCCAAAGGATCCCAGGGGGACTATGTCTCAGCACCTATGCCGAGAGTTGGCCCTTTAAGTACTAATGCCATCCATTTTTCTTTTGCTATAACTAAAGTCCAAGGCCTATCATGTGCATTGTTGTTTTAATGGCTTTAGGATCATCAGCAGTTAGGACAGAGGTAACAAAAAACAAATATAAAGTGATACATGAAATAATCTTATATGCATATGTTGGTTTGATAATAATAACTCCTATAATTACATTGAATAAAGTGTAGCAGTACTTGCTCTATCACCCTATGCAGCAAACTTACAGGGATAACTTACTGATGTGTTGTTGTTTAGTCGTTTAGTCGTGTCCGACTCTTCGTGACCCCATGGACCAGAGCACGCCAGGCACTCCTGTCTTCCACTGCCTCCCGCAGTTTGGTCAGACTCATGTTGGTAGCTTCGAGAACACTGTCCAACCATCTCGTCCTCTGTCGTCCCCTTCTTCTTGTGCCCTTCATCTTTCCCAACATCAGGGTCTTTTCCAGGGAGTCCTCTCTTCTCATGAGGTGGCCAAAGTATTGGAGCCTCAGCTTCACGATCTGTCCTTCCAGTGTGCACTCAGGGTTGATTTCCTTAAGAATGGATACGTTTGATCTTCTTGCAGTCCATGGGACTCTCCTCCAGCACCATAATTCAAAAGCATCAATTCTTTGGCGATCAGCCTTCTTTATGGTCCAGCTCTCACTTCCATACATCACTACTGGGAAAACCATGGCTTTAACTATACGGACCTTTGTTGGCAAGGTGATGTCTCTGCTTTTTAAGATGCTGTCTAGGTTTGCCATTGCCTTTCTCCCAAGGAGCAGGCGTCTTTTAATTTCATGGCTGCTGTCACCATCTGCAGTGATCACGGAGCCCAAGAAAGTAAAATCTCTCACTGCCTCCATTTCTTCCCCTTCTATTTGCCAGGAGGTGATGGGCCCAGTGGCCATGATCTTCGATTTTTTGATGTTGAGCTTCAGACCATATTTTGTGCTCTCCTCTTTCACCCTCATTAAAAGGTTCTTTAATTCCTCCTCACTTTCTGCCATCAAGGTTGAATCATCTACTTACTGATGTACAGCCCTGTTATTCTGTGTGGAGAAGTTTGAAAGCAGCACAGAAGGACAGGAAGGACTTCCACTCCATAAAGATCTCAGTTTTGGACCAGATCCTGTGTGGACCATGAAAGGGCTCAGCAGGAGTTCTGCCTGCTCCAGCTGGTCCCAAACTTACCCAGGTGAACCCACCTCACAATGCAAAATATTGCAAAGTTAGGGCATTGGGACAGAACTATTTTGAATCCCAGATTTTATTTTCAAGGTTATGATTTCAAAGAATATCCCCTCTAGCAATTATTCCATCTTTAATTCATTACAAGCAACACAATTGGAAGTTCCTAAATTTTGAAGCAGTAATATCTTTTAGAAATACTAGCCCTCGCCAACACAAGGGTGGGATTGAAGAAATCTATTCACAATGTTTAATGCAATTTTTTCTGTGGTTGCCTGGCAACTATTCTAAGCATGGCAATGTCACTCGTTGCAGTTCAGCAAAATTGAGATCTGCGTGTAGTTACCAACTTAGATTGCAAGGAAAGCTTTAGTTAACTTAAGAGCTGATGGGATATCCACTGGCCTTACCCTCTGCGGAGGTCACAGAATCAGTAGGCAATTCTTCCACATGAATATCTGTGCCTGTTTGACCTCACAGACAGACTCTACGACTGCTTGGAATGCACATCTCAAAGGATACAAATATATCAAGGAATACTTGCATAAAGACATTGTACAGTTCTGAATCCTCTCTGAAAGCACATCGGCTTCTAAGGTTCAGCTAAATTGCCAATAAACCCTGAGCTGCTCCTGATGTAAATGCTTCTGAAGAGGCAAGTGTTTTCAAGGGTCATGGGGTCAAGCACTTGAAATTTGCTTCCCAAAATCATGGTTCTTACTAGTTGTGTGGAAAGGAAGCTTAGTCCCCACTGGAATCACTCCTGGATTTTTTGCAACGGTTGGAGGAAAACCCCAAACACATCAGCTGACTGCATGCAGGCTCCTCCATGCAATAGTTTCTTGCTCCAGACTGCTTGCCCAATGAATGGAGATATGGGGGTGGAACCAGGGGTGGACAGCAGGACAGGCAAGACAGAGAGCTGAGCCAGCATGCATTGCTCCATTCCCCCCTGCATGCATGCTTTAAATGTATGAGATATAATTTCTGAAGAAGGCTACTGCAGACTGAAACAGCCTTGAGCAGGTTGCTCAGTGCTAGACGCAAACATAAAATGAGCAGTCCTTGTGCTATTTTCCTTTTCTCGTGCCCCCATCAAATACAAAGCTGCAAAAAGCAGCAGTTAAAATGTAATCCAAGAGACCAAATTAGAAGAATACTTGTTGAAATAAAATTGGCTTCACTACAAGGCAGGCAAAGTTCCCTGGACAAATGGTCACACAGTCTTGGCATGACAACTGACAAAATCCTCAGCCTTTGGCCCACCGACTTGCTGTCTTCAAGGGCAGCCCTGTGTAGTAATTGGTAATCTGACCTGGAGGTGACTATGGCATAAATACCCGAGGCTTTGCCCATCTTCTTCAGATAAGGCACAGTTGGCATGCCAGATAGAGCTGAAAGAAGGTGTTCCAAGCCATCATTCCCTGACTGTGCATGCAAAAGTAACACTTAATCCAAGTGCCTCTACAGATGACTCCCAATTACAGTGTAAAGTCTGGTATCATGTCTCTCTTCCTGCCAGATTCTCACTGCTGCGTTGGCTCCTTGTTAGCCCCCAACTGAAAGGCATTATGCCTAGAAGGTGCTATTACTACTTCATCCTTGTTAAATTAAATGTTAAGAGCATTTAAATGTGCAGGCAATATGGGAAAAGAGTAGAAATGGCAACACCCTAGAGAAATTCATCAGATGAGAATCTCTTGGTGGCCCACACACAAGATGGAGTGCGTGGTCTGAGGGCACAGAAAACGGCCTTTTCAGTGCTGGCTCCTTACATGTGGAAGGTACTAAGGTGCATCTGATTCCATCTCCTTATAGATTTATACAGCTGGTTAAGATTCACCTTTTTTGGCAGGTGTTTGGAGGATCAAGACAAATGGATTTTGTAGCTGATATTAGTAAATCAGTATTTATGGAATTGTTATATGTTGCCATGTATTTTAGCAGGTTGTATTGTTTTAAGAATTATATGCATTCATTTCATGTTATTTGACTTTGCTGAAAACTACCTATATAAATCATCTAAATAAGTACATAGAATAAGTGCTGTGATAAAATTCTGAATCTGTGCTAATGCTGCACTAGACTATTCTTTTTAAATTAACTTATATTTACTTTATTTTCTCTCCTCTCCACATGGAAGCCCATTTCCACATTTTATTTCAATTCTATGCTTAAATGTGGTCTATTTTAGTGCTTCAGTCCCTCTTTGTGAAATAAACAACACTCTGTCCCTCCATGTGTGTGATCAATTTTTACCACTAGGGCTTTCCTCTGCTTCAACCCCATCATTTAATTTCATTCCTTTGTGCTAGTTTTTTGCTTTTAAGCTCTGTTCAGTTGTGTGTATTCTGCTTCCAGTTGAGTGCAACTAATTTGTCTTCCCTTTCAGGTCAGCCTAACTACTTGAGAGTAAGATAGAGCTTGTAAGATGTGAAATGGCAAAGAGATGTATTATTCATTAGCAATGAACTTGGATTGGGGGGGAAAGGAAATAAGTATTGTGAGCAGAACGATTAATGACAAATGTTCCTTGTGGTATGAATAATGAGGGACATGGAGGAGGGAGGGGAATTACAAACTGGGAGAGGAAGAAGATAAGCTAAAGCTGTTAAAAAACAACTGTTGTTACACATATAAAACAAGGCAGTGAAAATTACATTTTGAATTTTTTTGATTTAGAAACAGGTTTTCTTTACATTCAAGAAATATCTGGGAGAAATAAAATAAAAAACAAGCTATATGCAAAGGACCAACACAGAACATGAAAATGAATATATAAAACAAAGCCCAACAATGCTTAAAATGTAAGACCTTCAAAACTGTCTCCATCATGCAAATAACAACAACTACATATGCAACTCACTTGTAGAAGCATCAGTTCATATAAAAGGAGCCCCTGTGTGACCACAGCCTTGCCAGGAGCTCATCCAGAATTTTTAACTTTTTAAGGTATTATTCTGCATGCTCTCTTCCCTGAAGTATCAACCTGTACATCAGATATGGGGAACCTATGCCTTCTAGATGGTGCTAGGATTATTATCATCCCTGATCATTGGCTATACTGCCTGGGGCTGTCGGGAGTCCACCAACATTTGGAAGGCCACAGGCTCCCCATTTCTGAAGTACATGGTGAATTTCTTTTGGAAAAAACTGGACGTCTTTTCTCTCCTTGTAAAAGTTCACTTATTTTTTATATTTTGCGTATAAAGAACTACTTACATAATGCAGAAGCAAACACAAAGGCAAGGAGGGGTAGGTCCAAGCAACTGAATCAAACCTTATTCTTATCCCTAACACTGCTTCCCCAGATCAGCAAAATCCAAGTTTCTGCTCTTCAGTTCACTCCCAGTTCAGTTGGAGAAAGCAGGTTCAGCTTCCTACTTGTATTCTATATATTTGGAGCAGCCAGCTAGAGAATCCATTGTCCCCTTTCCAAAAGCAGACCTCACCAAACCTGTGGGGACTGCTATCTCCGCATTTTGTTTGCTGTTTCAGCATGCTTCACAACTAGAAATGTTGCAAGACTAGTCTATGGGAACAGAGCCAGAGTGTGGTGTTGTGGTTGTAGTGTTAGACTAGATCATTTATTTATTTATTTATTTATTTATTTATTTAGTTAGTTAGTTAGTTAGTTAGTTAGACAGTCCAGCATACCCACTGTCACACCTGCAGATGTAAAGGAGAAATAGAGCTGTGTGTTATCAGCATATTGCTTTTAGTGTACTCCAAAACTCCAGACAACCTCACTCAAGCGGTTTCATGTAGAGATGTTAAACATTGTAGGGGATAAAATGGATTCCTGAGGAAACCCACACTGAAGACTCCATGGGGTCAAAGGACACTCTCCAAGCACCATCCTCTGGAGATGACCATCCAAGTAGGACAGGAACCACTGCAAAATGGTGCCACCCACCACTAATTCGAACAGCAGCTCCAGAAGGATACTATGGCCAAGGAGAATTAACAGGGACACATTTCCCTTGTCTCTCTGTATGAGTGGTCATCATACAGTTTCTGTGCCAAAACCATGCCTAAACCCCAACTGAAAGGGGGTGTGGATCTGGTCGATGACCACTTGCTCAAGAACCTTATCCAAGAAGGGGAGATTGGAAACTGACCGGTAGTTACTTGCTTATTCCAAATCCAGGGAGGGTTTCTTGAGGAGTGGTTTTATCTCTGCCTTCTTCAAGCAGGCAGAGGCCACCCCATCTCAGAAGGAGTCACAAAACACCACTGGGTAACTTAGCCATGGGATAAAGGATACTGTGTCAATGGAATCAGATAGTTTTGTTTTCATGTGCAATGAAACTATTTTTCCATCTTCCAAAAGAAATGATACTATTTTGTGGAGTGGGCCATAGAGAGAATACTAAGTATCCCACTTATCACAGGAATACCTGTGAGAGTTGGACAAGAAGACATAATCATATTCCCTCATTTTAGAAAAAAAATAATGACTGGGAAATTTATAAGTAACGTTCACAGGGATGGCTTGGAGTTATTTCTGGTCCTCTCAGTCCCAACTATGGCAGTATGAAATCAATCTCTTTTCACATTTGATTGTCTATTAAGTCTGTTACTTACACTTACAGGATGTCTCTTACTCTTGAAAATGTGCTGGGAGATCACATAAAAGCAGGTGGTGGGTGGAAGACTCTTCTTACTTTTTATGCTGATGTTTTGTCACTTTGGAAAGGATCCTACATATTCACTAGCATTTATATAACATAAAAGCTGTCCAGAACATCCCTTCCTTTTACATCTGAAGGTGGATTAAAATTTGCTTTACTGTTGCATTTTCCTGGGACTTGAAATACTGTGTTACAAGGCTTCGTAATGGGTTTGGGTTTCTTTCCTGACCAGAGTAGCTCTTTTTAGTCTGCTATTTAAAAAGCAAGAGGGGCTGCTTGCAATTAAGGAAAGTTGTTTACTTAGAAAGCATAGATAAAACAATGATTTTTTTAAAAAAGTCTCTTACCATCTTCAGAGAAAGGAATGATTAGGTTTTTTCCAGAAGAATGTATGGATACCCATAAGGGTCACTTTCTTCTAATGGACATACTAATGAATTTAACTTCCTTATCCTGAATCAGACCATTAGTCTATTTAGGCCAGTATTGTTTTTTCTGATAGACAGCAGTTTTCCAGGACCTCAGGTGGAAGACTTTCATTTCACCCATGGCCCGATGCTTTTAAAGGGATGTACCAGAGATTGAACCCAAGCATACGCTCTACCAGGGTAATGGTTCATCACTTCCAAACACTCTTAGAGTTATAAGAATACATAAGGGTAGGGTAGGCATGTATGCATAAATATGTGTAATTATTCTCTTAAGCACCAATTTCAAAATGGTGTACCAACTCCCAACTCTCGCTCTTAAAGCTTTCTTCTGAATTCACTGCGGTGCTGGTAGCAGTTGGCTTAGTAGAGTGTTCTTCAACTTTGGATCCCCCAATATTGTTGGACCGTAGCTGCCATAATCCATTGGCTAAGGTGGCTGCAGGCAGGGACAGCCAGCATGGTGGGGCACTGCCACCTGAACATGGCATGTCTGCTGCTTGTCAGGATGGTGAGGGGGGCAGGGCAGAACTATATTCATGTACCCGCAGAAGTACCAAGTTGGTTCTGCCCATGCACCGACACATGCTTAACTTTGACATTGTTATGTCTTTTCTAGGAGGTAAGCAGTGCTGGATTGCCCCACCATGTCAGTCATTCCTGGCTGCGGGGATGTTGGGAGTGGAAGTCCAACAATATCTGAAACCTAAGATTGAAGAACCAAAACTTAGTGCACAATAAGTCAAAATAATATGGGAAGAAATTATTTCAAGTTAAGCAACAGGGACCAAAAAGTTCCCTAGTTTCCAAGTTCCCCAAAACCCTAAATAAAATATAACGTTAAAATGAATAAAATGTTTGAGTACTGTGCTCTCAGTATTGCTCTTAGTAAATTATCAGGGTTCATCCTTGCCCATACCTCAGACTATATCAGGGGATGTAGGAACCCAAGCAGAACAGCACAACTTCCAGTGACTCCGAAGAACTGTTGGATCCAGACATTCCTGCCTTAGTATGGAGGTTCCCACATCAACTGCCTAGATTCCTGGCTAGCTCTCATAACCTTACTAGTCCAGGTCCACAGGAGCCCAAGGAGATTGCAAGCCAGGAGCTTCAGGGCTGCTGCTCATGTGCCTGGAGAGCTTCATGTGAGGCTACTTGGGATGAGGAGAGGAAAGCATATGGCAACGCCTGCCCAGATTAGGGTCTAGATGAGAGCCAGGTAAGGGTGGAACTTCCAGTTACAGAAGCTACAAATCAGAGCTACTTTATTGCTAAAGTAACAACACTCTTCTAAGCTCTAGCCTTCCTGACCTGGGGAAACAGACATAAACAGACTATAGATGTCATTAATGCAGCAGGCAATGAAATTACATGTAATAATTTTGCATATATGCCAAGAAGAAAGGAATGTAGCTAAGATATATTTGGGAAAACATAGTTTGGTGACAAGATGGACTGTGCCCAGGACATAAATGTGACAAAACTAGAATTCTCTTACTCATAAAAAGAGCTTTATAAATAGAATTATTTCTGTAGAGATTATCTTTCTTTAGGTGTTCTGCAAAATTGATTTTTATTCTTATCAGCTATTTTGGAAATCATCATATTACCTTGTCCTATAAAGTGAGTTTCCTGGATGAAACAGAATCTCAGAGTAAAATTAACTTCCAGAGGGCACATGAAATCAAAGTAGATGCAGCACCAGTCAATAAATGGTTGCCTCACTGGGCATGGTTGCGTATAGCACACTCCTTAGAGAATTCAACAAATATATGAGGTATTCAAAGTAGGGGTCTTTAACAGATTTGTTTTTTTAAATAATATTTATTAATAATTTCAGAATTACAGGAAAAAAATAAAAAATAAAAAACAACACTACAATACATAAAAAGAAGAAAAAACGCAGAACATAAAAACCAATACAACAATACAATAAAATATATATATATAAAGGGGAAAAAAGGGGGGGAGCACAAATCCCATATAACTTCCATTTGCTTGTTTCGTTGACCTCCTCGCACCTCCCTTTTTGTATTCTAGTTTAGTTAGTTATTTCAGCAAATTCTTTCCATCTTTCTCAATTTTTATTAAATAATTTATCTTAACAATTTAACCTATTAATTAACTCGACAGATCCTTTCCATCTTTCCCCATATTCTGTTATTCAAATTACCTTAATTTATTTAACCTTATCTTACCATAAAATACCTTAAAGCTTGAAACTTAATACTCAGTTATACATAACCCCTGATATCATTTCTGCTAGAGTCATATAGTTTCATTACAACATTTTCCCTAATATTCATTAATTTTAGGCTAATTCCCTAAATAAAAAGTTTTCTTTATAAATTTTCTTCCAATCTTCATCCAGCGTCTCTTCTTCCTGGTCTCGGGTCGTGTCAGTCCTTACTGTCCATTCCATCTAGTCCATCAACCTGGAAGCCTTATGTCCGAGGCCCTTAAGTCTCTTCCATGTCCCTTCTGCAGATCTTCTTCTTGTTGTTTATACTTGCACTTTTCCTTGTCTTTTGTTGGTCTCTTTCTTGATTTCTTTCCTTTCTCGTTGAGGAGTATGTCTCTGGGGGATTCCAACCCAAATTTATCTCCATCTCCCTTCATCAAATCAGCCCATTCCCCACAGTCCCACTCCCCACAGACATCAATATAATCCAAAAAATATTTATGAGCATATTTCAAGGTCTCTCCAAAGTTAAAAGCCTCCTCAGCTCCAGACTCCCCCTGGCCCACTCCAACTTCAATCTTCAAAAACAATGGCTTATGCTCCTGTGGGGCCTTGGGCCTCTCCATTTGTATTATTTGAGGTGCAACCGCAGCCTCCTCCATTATCTTCTGCACTTGCCCAATCAATACAGGTTCCTGAGTTGGACCCTAGATGGTTTCTGTATCACTATTCACTAATTGTCCACAGTTATTGGCCACAACAGTCATCAAACAGTCCATTTTCTCATTCATCAAATCCATCTTCTCATGCATCTGTTCCAACAAAGCACTTGTCTTGCATAAAGCAAGCACCAAAACTTCCTTCCAGCTCATATTTAGTCAAGGTCAAAAGGACTAATCCCACGATCTTAATCTCACAGCTGTGGCTGCAGCAACAATTTAGCAAGCTCCCTCTAGAGGAGACAATTTCTATTTGTATCCATCTTTTTAAGGCAAGTCCAACAAAGGAAAATTACTTTCATTTTTTCAGATATTTTGTTTCTTTAAAATGCAAAAGGCAACATTGGAATCAGTTTATTTCTCTTCTTTAGCTATCTGTCAAAGTATTCAATTCACAGTCAATGAACCTCTCCAACAATTTCTGTCTCTGACACCCCGTTCCCAGGTTAGAGACGGTGGAAACTTATCTTTCTTCACTCCCTCTCCTGCAGGCGTTACACAAAGTCCCCCCCCCTTTTCTCCTGCTTCCAAGGGGGTTTCAGTAGTTGTAAATGAAGGAAATTTAGACTTTTTTAACGACTTTCCAGGCTTTAGCTTACAAGGTTTTTGCTTCGGTCTAGATACAAAAAGCGGAAGGCAGACTTCCTGTTTTGAACCTTCCCGCTTCGAAGTCAAATTAAGATATTTCTTGATCCAATTTTCCGTTTCTACTCACGGGTACTTGTTTTAGATCCAATTGTCCACAGGAAAAAGTCAGCGCTCTCCGGCGATGGCTGTGCGGCTTCACTCCGTGAAAGTAGCAGTTAGTTCGCAGCACCGCGCCGCTCACCCCACTTCACTCCAGAATCCCAAAAAAGGGGTTCCCCGTGAGTAGGGGGGGCGCGCCTGGTGCCCTGCCGAACCCCACGTTCCCAGGCTTCCTCCGCCTGGTATTTCTAGTGGGTCCCCACCTTCGCCGCGGCGGGAAGACCCAATTTCCACAGAGCTAGTTCCTCCGGTCGGAGGAACTCCGCCATTCGCCGATGGCACTAACCCGGAAGTCGATGAATCCTGAAGGCCAAACCAAAGCAGGGTGCTTGGGAGGGCTTCTGGGTGTCTGGGGTTGAAGCAGAATCTGTAGAGGCACCAGAAACCAAAAAGTGGAAGTCCCCGAAGTACTTCATGACATCCTGGCAATTCAGATATCAAAAAACAATGCAAGACAAATGTCTGCTAAAAGTGTCTCTAAGCTCCGTTTACAAGGAAAGCGTATTGTTGGATATGAGGGGGAAGTAGGATAAATGCTAAGGGAGGGCAGGAGGAGTGTTTCACTGTGACTGACAGGTCACATGTGCAATCAGAGGGAATTCCTGTGCTTTGTGAGGTGGATATTGAAATTTCAGTACCAGCTGCAGCACTTGTAGTACTGTTGATTTTTTGCCTAGCACACAGAAATTTTAATAGTGGGAGAGAAATTAATTCCCTTTACTTCTTCCATTTCTGCTACTTTCAGACTAGCAGCTCTTAAGATGGTAGAAGAAGATAAGTGATTCCTTATTGTGATATTGGGCAGGACAACTGCAGTTTTCCTTCTGAAATTTGACAGCATACAACCCCCCAGAATGTTATTGTTTAATCGTTTAGTCATGTCCGACTCTTTGTGACCCCATGGATTAGAGCACGCCAGGCACTTCTGTCTTCCACTGCCTCCCGCAGTTTGGTCAAACTCATGCTGGTAGCTTCGAGAACACTATCCAACCATCTTGTCCTCTGTCGTCCCCTTCTCCTTGTGCCCTCCATCTTTCCCAACATCAGGGTCTTTTTCAGGGAGTCTTCTCTTCCCATGAGGTGGCCAAAGTATTGGAGCCTCAGCTTCACGATCTGTCCTTCCAGTGAGCACTCAGGGCTGATTCCAGTGAGCACTCAGGGACTCTCAAGAGTCTCCACCAGCACCATTCCCCCCAGAATAGACAATGGTAAATTTCATCCTATTCTGCCAAAAATTTAAAGTTTCCTTAAACCCACAGACAGCAACTTCCTTCTGTCAATGGGGAGTTTTAGCCCTTTAATTGTTTTCTTTTATTTATCTTATTTGTGGTTTCCCAATAGTGAATGTGAAGGAAAAAATCCTCATCTTGGGCACATTCCCAAATGCTTCAGACCGAGGTGGGCTGTTTTTCAAAGCACCAAATAGGAGCTCAAACTGAATCTTCTGGTTGGTGCACACACTAATACAAAATAGTGTTCCTGCTTTTATGAATCCTACTTCAGTCTTGTCAGCAGCACAGTCAGGCATGAAGGACATCATTATGACCCTGCATACCACAACACTATGTTTGACACATTACACAAATGGAAGAAGTTCTTCTTTCGCACCAGACAAATTCCAGACTTTTTCACATTGACAAAGTTATGAGAGACATGTTTAAAAAGCAGTTCCAGCACATATGTTCTATAAAATCAATATATACTTCACCACTGACAGCAGGGTTACCCAGCCTTAAAGCTGAAGTGTCTCATTTGAAAACACTGCTTTTCCTTTCCACCATTAAAGAAGTCCAAAGTCTATCCAACAAAATGCTGAATAATTTACAAAATAATTGCATCTCCCTTTGAGGGATCAGAAGCCCACATATGCAAATCTTTCAAACCAAGTATTGACTACTCAGATCAGAAAGCATTGTGAAGTTTGCCAGAAGGCAGAGTGTTTCAGTTTAGAAAAAATCCATAACTCCTTTCTATTCACAGTGTCATGTTTACTTCTATTAGATGCTTGCATTAGTTTTTCTATCTCCAGCATGTTATAAGAACATTGACAGGAGCAACGCCACACCAATTTCCTAAGAATGGAAGAGGATGTCTTTGACTTGTCAGAAACCTTTCAAATGATCAACCACAAGAAAGAAGGCAAATATACTTTGTCACATCCTGGTGAGTTGAAATCACTTTCCTGTTTAAAGGAAAAACAGGTGAGGAGGATTCTAGCCCCTCCAAACTTTATCTTTTCTTTACAAACTCACTAATAGATGCCCCCATGAGTTATGAGCGCATGGCACATGGACAGCATTGCACTGGGCACAGCAGATGTGTTTTTGCTGACTGATTTAACATTTTGTTTAATGCATCAGTTCCTCATGACTTCTTAATCTAAATTCCAACAACCCTCTTTGCCTAGCAGAGTGGGCAATTTTTCTACTTCAGCTTCCCCATCTGTACAATCCATGTCAGAGTTTGCGGAACCGAGTGGGGAGAAGGAAGCAAGAAAACTCCAGTTGCTACTGCTGCGACAGCAAATCCTGGTTGATGTTAAATGGAATGTATATTCATCACCTCTGGGTCTGCAAAAGAAATGTACTCTTCTGAAATCCATAAAGCTTAAGCATTGGGGACATTTCAGCCTAATTTACTATTAAATTAAGGTCATTTCCAACTGGTGTCCCTAGCAACCAGAGCATCTATGGCAGCACACCGCATAATGAAATGGCTCTATGGTGGCTGTTTGAACCCCATGACTGTTGTGTTCTGCCCATCCCCTTGTGCTGATCCCAATAATTTCTAAAGTAGTATTGATCAATGCAGTCCTCATAAAGTTTGTGAGTGATTCAGAACACTACTTTCTACAGAAGCCTTATTTCTATTTTTTTAAAAAACCCATACAGGCCACAAACTCTACCTACATATTTGAATTCCTGTATCTTTAAGCATTTCTGGATTAAGGAAAAGGGATGTAACACTATAACCAGCAAAACACACACAATTTAAATACTCTCCCTGTGCTGAAATATTAAGTCCTAGATTTGGTGGGGGGAGCCTCTAAACTTCCTTTTCTTACCTTTCTCTGTTTTTCTTCTTATCTCCACATGAACATATTAAGCCAGTGAAGTATGCAAACTTTATTTTCTTATATCTTTCTCCTTTTTTTCCTTTTGGTAAAGGAGGAGGTAATCCTGGCCCACTGTCTGAGAAGATCAATGCAAAATTAATCCAAGAGGTCTGGAGTACTCTAATTCCAGGATCCAGCTGCTCTCTCTAGTTTTGTATAAATATACACCAAAATACTTTGTTAAAAATTCACCCAGAGAGAGATAATGAACATTCCTGTAAGCAATGTGAGAACAGACATAAATCCATGTCTTCTGTCTAAAATAATCCATCTGTATTGATCCTTTAACTTAATTTTCTCTCACCAAGATTCCATTTTGAAACCCAGTAAAGCACAACTTTGTTTGATGTTATTAGATCACGCTCCTTTCTTCACAATGGCAAGGGATTTAATTTACTTCATACATAGATATGGAAGAGATATAAAGTATGTAATATTTTTATACTTCTTAGTCCCAATTACTGTCTAGGTGTAAAACAATTTATAAAATATACAATGCGAATATGGCTAGAATTTGTTACTTACTTACATATGAGTAAGTTCCACTGAACTCAGCAGAGTTTTCTTCTGAGGAGAAATATATAGGATTCTATAGTTAGATATATTTTACTAGGTATTATATATTAGTCCACAAGAAACGATGAGAATTGACTCTCTCATTCTTTCTAGTCTAACAGACTGTTCAGTCATTTTGCCTATTCAGTCATCAAAGGCCACAATTTCACTAACATCCTTCCATCCCTAAATCTGGGGTGATGGCAAAATGGTTGAAGGTCCTAAGGAAACACTTGATAAATAAAGCACAAAAGGCAGAAGTCAGACAGAAGAATTTATTATTATTATTATTAGTAGTAGTAGTAGTGGTAGTAGTAGTAGTAGTAGTAGTAGCACACCCATCTGGCTGGGTTTCCCCAGCCACTCTGGGCAGCTTCCAACAAAATATTAAAAATACAATAAAACACCAGACATTAAAAACTTCCCTAAACAGGGAGAATGGAAGATGAACTCATTCACCTGACCTGTAAACCATAGTCATAGTAATGGTTGACAAAGAAGCAAAAGGAAAAACCTCCTATTCTCAAGCAGTTATTTAAAGTTGTTGGAAGTTTTTCAACACATTAGAGTCTTCTTTCAGATCTGCATTTTCAAAACAGATGAGTTAAAATTTTGGCTTGGCTCTAAGAGTAACAATGCTTACTGGAATCAAACTATGGGTGCATGAGGATTTTGATTCCTATAAATTCTGATATGAACCATCCTGAGCTATACCTCCCAGACTATTATAGAGATCAATAAATAACCATCCTTAGGACTGATTATCACACTTTCTGAATTTTACAATATTTTACAACTTTGAAAGAGAATGTGATTTCTCTTTCCCTCCTCCAAATTGTCAAAGTCTGCCCTTGTGATGAACTATTTGAGCCAAAATTTATGGAATTATACCAACTTCTTCCCCTGAAAGGAGGTGGTTCTTCCTCCAAATCCTTCCATGTTGGAAATATATATAGTTGAAATATGTACTGTCTGTGGAAAAAAATACTTTATTTTGGTTCTTTAAAGATTCCCTGCCTGAAATCACCTGGATGGATATGCCTAAAATCGGCTTAATCTGTTCTAGAGGTGCTGCTTTGCCTGCAAATTTCACCCAATCATGTGAAAACAGGGGGAATCTGTCATCATTTTTATATTCTCCATTTGGAATGGGAGCAAAACAGAGCATCAGATTTTTCAGAGCAGATTCAGACCCAAATAGTGGATCTAATTGGAAACAAACAGAGCAGATGTGAAATATGCCTCTTCCAAATGCTACAGATACAAGTCAAATCTTCTGCTCCCTGCGCACATCTGATAACTATATTATTATTTTGATATTACATTTGAACTTCAATTTTATACTCTTCTAACTTAGAGAAAAAGTTCTTGCAGTCAAAAGCTTTGAACGTATTTGGATCAGTTGGTACGCCCTCCCTGGGGAGATTCAACCAGCTCTTTCATGTCCCATTTTAGACAATTTGAAACAAAACAAAACAGTTTTCATCTGTTATATTCTGCTGTATTGATTGTTTGATTCTTTGATGCTGTTGTTCTGTATGATCGGTGCTTTCTTTCTGGGAGGGACACAGGGGTACACATACCCCTAAACATTTTATAAATCTATGTTTGGCCTCATTGAAGGGCAGTATGTCAATATGAGTAGGAAAATGAGAGTACACCTAAACATTTTTTTAGAAAAAAATCACTGTATAAGATCATTATTTTATTGTTTCTGGGCTTGTTTCTGCTTATGATTATATATTATATACCACTCTGAGTACATTATAGTTTGAAAATAGGTTTTCTCCACTATCACCTACCTCTGTTTTCTTACAGCTACATATCTATACCCTGGATTATCCAGCTATTTGAGATTTTTATTAATCTATTTTATTTGGTATATTCTTTCCTCACTTATATTAATTGTCCTTTTTGTATCTTTAATGAAACCGAAATGTATAAATAAACACATGAATTCCATGTGCTAGATTGTCAAGTGGCGTAAAAAGCAGATTGGGTAAAGACCATACAATGGCTTTGGCACACATTTTCTTGGAATCTTATCTCTTGTTTGTTGTGTAAGACATTTTCCTAACAGAATGAAGAATTGTCATTCAAGAAGACTGTTCTTAGCAGACTGTTCTTAGCAAATGTATAATTTTCTTCACATTTTTATTATAGAATAGACTGGGGGCAAAGTATAGCACTATTAAAAATATGCTACAGCAGTAGAGATTATCCAGAGTTCACAAGTGAAGCACAAAAACCCAAAGGTGATCATATTTTATAATAGTTTTAATGCATTTCCTTCCACAATCTTTTATTTTGATTGCTTGGAGTACCACTATCTTAGCTAATTCTCTTTGATTTAGATTATAAAAGGGCAAAATCCAGCCAATTTACACAATGTTAAATTTGTAAATGGATACATTTTATGCCTCGTTAACAGCTTCAAAACACTCTCTTCCCTCTAAGCCATAAATATTCTATAATAGCAAAAAAGAATATAAAGTAAACTCAAATGCACCATTCAAACCTTTTCTATATAGTTAACACTTTCTTTTAATGGTACATTGAGCTAATGCTGAATTACACTGGAATTCCTGTGGAAGTACATATGACATCCACATTAATATCAAATTAATTCATTATGATCAATGCTGCTGCTGTGAACACCGAATGAATTAATTAAATTGGACAATTAAAATAAAGTGCTCTCTTTTTATGCAGCTATTTCTCTTACTTTGAGCTTTAATTACTCCTCTTCCTGGATTCAAGTATGTTTCTGTCCTCTTCAGTGCCTAAAGCAGACATATGAGCAAGTTGGCCTACTGGTGGCTCTTGTTACTTTATATTTGGAAAATATAAAGGTGGGAAAGTGGATTGGGGGACAGTTTGGGCCAAGCCAGGCTCTGGAAGATGACATAAATCACATTAGAACCAGGCCAAGGGTGAGATGATCACAAAGAGAGCAGAGATTCAAAAAGCACCATGATAAAGGAGAAGTTCCAGTGAATAAGAGAGACAGAGAGACTTAAAAAATAATACACAACTGCCCAGAAAATATAGTTCCTCTCCTGTGCACTGTAAGTACTCCATATCACATTTCATATAAATATCTCCAGCCTAAACCCAAATTAACAAGCCAAATAATAACCTCAAATGGATGGTTATGCAGAAAAAGAGGCAGAAGAAGAGCTGGAAATCTCACTCCCAATTGGTTTTCCACCCATGTCAGAAAAGATACAAATAGTTATGTCCCTTCCCCAGACAAGAGTATTTCAACAGAAAAATTGTTGGAATGGGAAAGAGTTAAGCAGTCTTTATTCTTCTTTTTCTCTCTTTGAACTCACAGCCTGGGCTTATTTTGGGAAGCAAATTATTCATATTTCAGTGCAAATGCACAGATTTGGCTTCTGATTTCTTGAAAGTGTTCTTGCCTTGCCAAACAGACAAAATAATCTGCCTGGATCTCAGGGCAATTTAGAATTTTCTTGGAAGTGGGCTTTTGAGTTTACCTTATTGTTTTCCTTATTGTGCAGATAATTGGTGAGGTGGTTTCCTGAATGAAAGAAAGGATATTCATGGACACTCCTTGGTCATCTCTAAAGTTAGATAAGCATGACCAAAACACTGCACCCCACCCATGAGAATTTCACCTATTTCCCCCCCCCCTCCTTTGTTATCCTCTAAATGCAATTTCTTCTTCTCATTAACTGATGGAGACTGGTCGCATGTGAGGCATGCTACAGCTTGTGGAGTCAAGTGATGTTGAGGTACAGTTCAAAGCTGTAACTCATGACAAGTGTAAGTGAAAACCATAAATTTATTGCTGCAAGTTGTAACTTACAACACTAAAACTTGCCCAGCTTCCTCATAGAGAGATGTGTGAGCCTCAGTTGTGGTGACAGCTCATTATGCTCCTTTGTGACATTACAATGTGGCAGTAAGCAAAAGCTTGTGTCCACTAGTGCTGTTGCTTACCCTCGCAAGTTGTATCTCTGTAGCTGCCTTGACAGGCATTCAAAGGTATGACATGTCCCCTAACAGAATGACAAGAAGAACAAGTAACTAGTACATTGTACAAGCACCTTTGTCTCCTGGCTGAAATGCCTCTCAAACGCCCAAGGGATTGGGACCCTACACACTTTCTTGAGTGAGAAGTGTGTGAATTCCCTTTTCATGCAGCACAACTCCTACCTGCTCCAGAAGTGAACGAAGCCATTCAGACAGTTGATTCCTTATCTATCATCTGCAGTGGTAAAGACCTTCAGCAGTGTAACTTACAGAGTGGATTTTGTTTTGTCGGCAATTCAAGTTGCAATGCCTTTGAAGGAAGGAAGGAAGGATAGCTTAACTCAAAGTGTATTTGTTAGGCAGATGAGGCACTGTGCCTTGATAAAACTGCTCATTCTCATTTCAGTGACGCAAGTAGCATACTCACTCTCACTGTCTTCAGGGAATGAAGTCATGCCATTGATTATTTCACAGGTAAACAAACCTTCTCTTCTACAAAGGCCCTGCAATGATCATGGCAGAATGCATGCCCTGCGGTTTTGACAACAGTAAAGAAAGCCTACTGAGTAAGTTCTGAACTGCTACCCTTAAAGGTCCAGGTGTAGTCTTCAAAGGAAAAAAAGTTTTTATAGTTGTAAGTAACTCTGAACAAAGCAGCAGGGCAGAAAAGTATCTCAGAATACCTTTTCCATTTTTTGAAGATTCTGTGATTTTTTAAAATCTGTATTTTCAGATAATTATCTCAAGCAATTTCTCTCACAGACCCCACAAAAATATTTCCCAAGGGCTCCTTCATTTAACATCCTCCATTCAAAATCAAGTGTTCTCTCTATTATGCTATAAAGTAAACGTTTCAGGGGGATTTTTCTTCTGCACAACATTCCTGCCACTGCTAACATGGCTACAGAGAAGTAGATGGGTGTCACAAACTCTCACTACACAGTGACCACCCTGTTATCAGATATTGCAAGAATCAGCTCAATATAAGGAAAGAGTGGTCCCTTAGGACCAAACTACATGTAATACAGGGTAGAAAATGCCTTCCATCACATTCTTCCCCTTTCCCATAATGGGTAGCATGACTTACTCATGGCTGACACTGCCATGTCATCCACCATGACTCTGGTTGGTGAAGGAAGAGACATGTGTGACATGACCCAACATAACACCATAACTGAGTTGACATATGTCGAAAGAGAGAAGAACATGCTTCAGGGAAGCTATTTTGATACCCACCTCAAACCTACCATAATCTGTTGTTTGCACATGATAGGTCACCACTTTGGTTGCAGTACATATGCATGGAAAGAAAACCTTTACTATAGCTGCACCAGAGACAGATGCTGGCAATGCAAATCTTCCCAAGATTAGAAGTTTAAAGTTAGAGCAGCCTCCCTCAACCTGCTACTGACTGTGCTGATGGAAGTTGCAATCCCAAACATCAGGAGGTACCCAAGTTGGATAAGGCAGACCACAGTATTGCTACCTCCATCAAGTGTAAGAGGTTCTTTCTTTAGCTTCTTGCAGTCCTAAGGCTACACTTTCACAAACCTCATGTTGCTGACAATGTTATTCTACACACACAGAGAGAAGAACCAATAAGCAGAACAGTGAGATAGTATCTCAAGTAATGGGTGCAGTGAACCACCCAGAACATCAACCCAACTTTGCATCTTACAGGGAGATATTATATGCTAGCAAAAGGTACGTAAAACATATGCTAGAAAAAGTTGTCTTACACTAGTCAATCTCAGGACAATTGTTGACGTTAGCTGGAAGTTCAACAGACATGGCACAAAGTTTCTTTGGAGTACACCAAATATACTTCACTTCTGCTTCATCTTTTTATAGATGTGACCCATTTCTACACTGTTGTCAGCTAGATTCAGCTGGCAACAAGTACCTCTGGCCACAGATGTGTCAATTCCATTCACTGTCAGTCAGAAAGAATCAAGAACTCTTGGAAATCCAAACTAAACATTTCCCCGCTCGCTGAAAGTTCTAGCTGTGGCTAATGCTAATTTCAAGGCTTGTGTTCCTTAATGTGCAGCTAACATATCAGTCACACCCACCAATTGACAAAAACAGACAAAATAAGGTGTAAATTAATGCATGCCAGCGCTGCATTCTTTTGCATTAATTAGATCTTTTATTTAAGGCATATTGCCCCACAGCTGGAATGAAGGCTCAACAACAGGTATTGCTGAAATGTTATGTTTATTAAAATATAACCAGGAAAACTTGCATGAATCTCCAAGCACAAGCATTGGCAGGCAAAACCTAAACAAGAAGTTAGCAAGGTTCCAGCCAGCTATTAAATGCCAGAGCACCGTAGATAATCCCATTACCCCACCTGGCATTATGAGAGGCAAGTAGCTATTTTCCCATAAAGGGAGGCCAGTGGTGTATTACCTGGGAGGTCCCAGCTGCCCAACCCCACTGCTCAGTGTTTGGCAGGTTGTTCCTACCAGACTGCAGCAGCGCCAAACCAAGCAGGACCATACGGCAACTGGCAAAGCTGCTCAGCGGGTGGGAGGGCAGGATGATGATTATCTTTAAGGTTGCAGTCCTATACTGATTTACATGGGCTAAATTCCCATTGCATTCTATGGGGGATACTTCTGAGTGATGGAAAGATTTTTTAAAAAAGAACCAAAGATAGTGTGTCAGAGGCTTTTGTAAAAGGACTATGCTCGCCACCCCCACCCCCAAGTCATTTTTGTTCAAGGAAATGCATGGACAAATATTCCAGGGGGAAAAGGAATGGCATCAAAATGGTGTGCTGGGGGGGAATATATTAGTGATACATGGCGAACTGGGCAGGAAAGCTATACCTGTCACTCAGCCCAGATTAGGAAGGCAGCGGGCAGCTATTGTGAAGCTGTCAGCAGAACAGGCCAGTAGCTGGGGAACAGCATGGGGAGAGGATGACAGGCTGACGGCACCTGGCAATCAACTTGTGAAGATAGCAGCAAGAGAGCAAGCCAGGAGTAGGTGGGTTCAGTATCAGGAGCAGAACCTCAAACAGTCAGGAGCACAAGGACACCCAGCAGACTGTACAAAACAACCAGGTGGAACAATCTGAGCTAGTTAAGTAGAGAAGGGAAGGGAAGAGAAGAGAAGAGAAGAGAAGAGAAGAGAAGAGAAGAGAAGAGAAGACCTTTTAGGCTTTGCCTTTTTTCAATTCATTGTTCAGGTCTAATTGTTCTGCATGGTACCAGAGTCAAATGACCATTGAAACTTTAAGCACTCCAGTAAAGTGTTCCTGTTATTTTCAATGTGGGTTTTCCTATAGTGAATTTTAAGCAAGAGGAGATTTTTTTACAAGGGGTGGTGGCACTGTGGGACCTTTGAGAGGAGTGGTCAGAAAGCAATTTTCCTCTTGCAAGGATTCTGTGTTTACTAACTAAAACCACCTCTTGAAAGGTGATGGATTGGAGCATCCCTGTTTGCACTGGTGTTACATTAACTAATCTCTGTTGATGATTACAGAAAGCTTTATTTAGATATGATTCTCCAGAGAACTTAATGCATTTAGCCAACAAGCTAATCATGCTCCACAGAATCACAAGCAGAGCTCTCTCTCATCAGGCCCTTAAATATTAAATAATTCAGGTGCATCCAATGAAACAGAATGCTGGCAGATTCACAACAGAAGCTACATATTCACACAACACATAGTTAAATTATGGAAACTACTACCACGAGAGGCTGTGATGTCTACTAGCTTGCATGGCTTAAAAACAGCATTAGACAAATTCATGTAGGATGGCTACTAGTCATAACAGTTATGCTCTGCATCCATGGTTGGAATCAGTATGCCTCTGAGTGCAATTGCTGGAAATAGGTGGGGAAGAGGGTCACTGCACTTAGGTCCTGCTTGTAGGATTCCCATAGGCATCTGGTTGGCACAGAATGCTGCAATAGTCTGCTGGCTTGATTCAGTAGACTCATCTTTTGTTTTTATCCCTAGAACAGGATTATATGGGTGATGCATGTACATCGAAGAAGAAGAAGAAGAAGAAGAAGAAGAAGAAGAAGAAGAAGAAGAAGAACAACAACAACAACAACAACAACAACAACAACAACAACACAGAATGGAGGTCACATCTGAGTTGACATAAATTGGAATATATGTGTGTACATGCATGTCGGACCTTGGGTCAAGTTTGGAACTGGCTGTCATGGAACCAGTCTGACACTGGTTGATGGGCCAGAGGCAAAAGGCATGGTCAGTAACAGGCTGGGGGTCAAGAACCAGTTCAGGCAATCAGGAACTGAGGGACAGGCAGGAAACATAGTTGCACACTGGCTGGATATAAAATACTGGATTAGACAGATGTGATGAAGCCAAGCTGAGGGTTCTGGGTAGAGAGAGATTTTTTTTTTAATTGAAAATATTTCAGTTAAAGAAAATAACGTGAAAAACCAATGCAAGAAGAAACAAAAAGTGCATTAAAAATACAAAAAAGAAAAAGCACCACTATAATTCTATACATATTTATTTAATGCAATGGGTATATAAATGAAGTAATTGTTCTAAATACATATACAACTATTTATAACCTACTATAATTTTTATAAATGCTTTCCAAATATAATATTTGTCCATATACAGTCTGTAAGCTACCCATTCATATGCTGCAAGAGTTGTCATGTCTTCTATCCCTTGATTAAAGGGACCCATGGATTGATCTGCAGGAAAGATAAATCCGGGGGCAGAGAATTTGTGTCCGGAATGGAATGGAGTTGCTCAAACTTCTAGACAAGTTGCAAGGTCAGGCTATGGAGCACCTGCAGAACTTGACCAAGTATTGCAGCCTAGAGGACATTATTTTGCTCTGCAGCCTGACTTGACTCCAGAGTGCTAGTGGCATAGGAGCTGAAGGCTGGACACTGGAGGTCCTGGTTCAAGACTTGTGCCATACTTTGCAGAGGCAATTGTGTATTTGCACGGTTGTCTGGTCCAATCTGGTTTAAAGAGAACAAACTGTGATAAGAAAAAGGAAGGACCTTGAAGATGCTTGTCAACATTCAGCACCTGGACAGCAGACTGAACAGGCACACAGATCAGCTAGGCTTCTCCAGTATAGTGAGATGTAGTAATTCTTTCAAAATGGCATAAATATATATAAATTAGCAGATACAAGCTTTATGCTAAGCTTTGCTCTCTTTGTCCTCTTTTTCAGTGATTCATTTTCTCCTTTATACTGGTGCAGAAGTGGCATCACATTATATTTCTTGCAAAAGAACATACAGATAAATGCACAGATAAAACAAGATTTAAAACACACATACACAGAAAGGTACCCTCATTTTATTACATAAATTTTTATACCCTACTTTTCTGGTGTCCATGTACTACTTGATGTGGCTGACAGCAATTTAAAATCACAATACAATTAGGTGTGTGTATGTGTACACGCTCAAAAGAACAATAAAATACATAAATCACACAATATTAGAACCTATTTGAAAGCAAAAATGTGAGCATGCATATTAATATCAACAAAAGTTAAGCAGCAAAAAACATTTCCACCTCAATGTGCAAGATACACAAATACCTTCAGACTCATAATAATGGCAAACAAGCAGAGAGAAAAAAATCCTTCAATCCGAAGGCCTGAAAAACCAACATGCTTTGGACTGATAACACTGGTCAACAACAAATTTGTTGTCTGCGTTTTTTTCAGTTGATTTAGGACGAATCTGATGTGCTGAATCCAAAAATCACATTGGTTTTGCTCAATCAGGTGAAGTTTTTGAGCTATGGCCACTTGTCTTTTTTTACGTTTTTGTTCACATGTACGCTTGTGTGGAGCATTTTAGAAGAAGTTGGTGGGGGTAAAATGCCATGTTGAATAATTGTTTTGATTGGAAATTATTATTTTAATGACAAGAAGTATTCAGGTCCGATAGTTCTGCGTGATTATGCCGAAAAGGGATCAGTTTGAAGTCATAAAACCTCAAAATCTTCCATAAATTGGTGCAGCAAAGCATAAAGTTATTTTGGTATTAAACTTGGTGACCAGGATAAAGCTTGGGCGCCACACACGGTGAGCAAGGCATGCAGCGAGACTCTACGTGGGTGGACCAATGGCAAGAGGAGTCTGAACTTTGGAATTCCCATGGTTTGGAGAGAGCCGACAAACCATGTCACTGACTGCTACTTCTGCGCTGTTGATGTGACTGGGATCAACAGAAAGAACCAGAGCAGCCTCAAGTATCCTGATCTTCAATCAGCATGTCGTCCTGTAGCTCATTGTGATGAAATTCCAGTGCCTATCTTCGGAGAACTTCCTGACATTAGTGACGAAGATGCCTCCAGTGTTGAAGGACATGAAGAAGAAGAAGTGGTTCTTGAAGATGATGTTCCACATCTATTTTCCCAAAAGGAGTTGAATGATCTAGTTCATGACCTCAGCTTGTCAATGGACTCTGCCGAACTGTTGGCATCCAGATTGAAGGAAAAAAACCTCCTCTCTGACAGTGCTCGCATCAGCTTCTTCCGCAACAGGCATCAAGAGTACCTCCGTTTTTTCTCGGAAGAGAAGGACTTGGTGTACTGTGCAGATATTGCACAGCTTCTGCTCAAGCCTGGAGTGCCACAGTACGAACCCAAAGTTTGGAGACTGTTCATTGACAGCAGCAAGCGATCACTGAAATGTGTTCTGCTACACAACGGCAACCAGTTTGCCTCTATACCCCTGGCTCACTCGACTACACTGAAGGAGAACTATGAAGTGGTGAAGTATGTGCTGGAGAAAATTGGTTATTGTCAGGGCTGCCTCAAGTCTCAGCTCACAAAAGACCAACGCCTTTCTTTTCTTATATACAAAAGTGTTTATTGCAGTTCATTGTTTGCTTCAGATCCGAGGCGCGCAGCCCTACGTCTGCTAGGCTTAGACCGCTGAAGTCCCTTCTGAATCTGTCCCCGCCCTGCACCAGTTTAAGAGGCTTGCGCTGCTCCACCTCTTTCTCTCTTTCCTTTTCCGCAGGGTCTTTCTGCCCGCTGGGGTTTCGCCCCTCCTGGATTCCTCCGACGCGGAATCAGACTGCTCTTGCCCCCTCCTGCGGGCTTTGGGACCTGGCCCCTCCTCCGGGCTCCCTGTACTTCCGCACGCCTCTACATTTGAACTTGGCGCGCGCCCCCAAGCTCTAACTTTCCTTTTGACAGCTACGCTACTCCCTTCACTACTCCCCTCCCCTTCCGGGAGGGTGCCTTGCTCCGACCTCCCTCCTTTCTCTACTGCCGGAGCCGCCTCCCCTGATACACTGGAACCTCCACCCCCTTCGCTGCACTCTGGCGGGGAGGCTGGTCCTGACGCCCAGCTGCCACTTTGGGATCCCCCGCTGGCCCCCTGCTCCTGACAAGTCCCCCCTGGGGCTCCCCTGGCCTTGACCACCGGCGCCCCCTTCTGGGAATCCTCTGATTCGCTGGAAAGACTCATGGAATCTCTAGAGTCATTGTCATCCTCTTCCTCGCTGTCCTGGGATTCATCCCCATCGCTCTCCATCTCCTGCCTACCCTGTGCCTCTGTCCCTGAACCCCTGACAGTTATGATCAGCATAAGTGGTTTATTTGTGTTGACCTGAAGATGGTGAACTTTTTGTTGGGACAACAGTCTGGCTTCACCAAGTACCCATGTTTTCTGTGCGTGTGGGATAGTAGGGACCGTGCTCAGCATTACATGAAGAAGGACTGGCCTGTGCAGGAGGAATTGGTGCCTTGCAAAGAAAGGAACGTCATCAACGACCCTCTGGTGGACAGAGACAGAATACTCTTCCCACCGCTGCACATCAAGCTCGGCTTAATCAAGCAGTTCACCAAGGCTCTGGACAAGGATGGTGACTGCTTCATTTACTTGTGCCAGGCTTTTCCAGGATTGACCATGTAGAAGTTTGAAAGCTGGCATCTTTGACGGTCCTCAGATCCGTCAGCTCATCAGAGATCCAGAGTTCGGAAACTCAATGAACGAAGTGGAACTGGAAGCGTGGAAGGCATTTGTTCTGGTAGTGAAGAACTTTCCTGGCAACAATAAGGCCAGAAACTATGCAGAACTTGTCAACAATATGCTGACTGCTTTCAGAAACCTGGGCTGCAACATGTGCATCAAGATGCACTACCTATTTTCACATATGGACCGGTTTCCTGAGAACCTGGGTTCAATGAGTGACGAGCAGGGGGAGAGATTCCATCAGGACATGAAAGAGATGGAGACCAGGTATCAGGGTCACTGGGACGCAGTCATGATGGCTGACTACTGTTGGACTCTGAAGAGAGACCTCCCTGCCACTGAGCATTCCAGGAGTTCCAAGAAACGGAAGTTCAAGCCCTGAAGTTTGAAAAATGGTGAAGCAACATGCAATTTACGTGTACTTACCTTTATCAATGCCCACCATTCAGTTTACAGTAATCGATGTTTCTATCAGGTAATCAATATATGTTGTTGGAAAAACATTTTATTCTCTTAAAAACATATTTAGGATGATATGTGTTGACAAAAATCAGCTGATAATGCCACAAAAATGTAATCGATTTTGTCACAAGATCTGATTTTTTTCAAATCAACATAACACAAAAACCTGACCTGATGGAGAGAAACGGATGCCATTTCCTGATTCAGCAGTGCAAAAATACCTTAAATCAGTTGTAGAAATCTAGACAACATTCAAAAAGTAAGAAATTGTTACCCAGTGTAATTAGAAAAGCTGTGAAGTGGGAGTTCAGTAAGGGTCCCAGGAGAGAGAGTTCCAAAGCCTACCCAGGTACCATTTACCAAAATTGCAAGTGGCTACCACTCCTGGTGGTGAGATGACATGGAGCAGCATCTCTGCTGACAGACTGAATGGCAGGATCGTGTGGGAGAAGGCAGTCCTTTAAATGCCCTGTTCACAAACTGTAGAGGGCTTTACAAGTAATGACTGGCAGTTTGTAGGGGGGAAGTTTGTAGGGGGGAAGTAGTGTTGATGCCACTGTAAATTAAATAGTAGTAGGATCCAAACAATGAGGTTCCAGCATCTCATACCATATCTTTTCTGGTGGTCTCTAGACCAGTGTTTCCCAACCTTGGGTCTCCAGCTGTTTTTGGACTACAACTCCCATCATCCCTAGCTAGCGAGACCAGAGTTCAGGGATGATAGGAATTGTAGTCTGAAAACAGCTGGAGATCCAAGTTTGGGAAACACTGCTCTAGACCCTCAGAAGAGGCATTTTGGGGAACACAGTAGGAAAAGAAGAGATAAGAAAGCTTCATTGTGCAAGCTGCTCTGCTTGCATACTTTTCACAGAATTACAGAAACAGCTGGAAGGGACCATGAGGGTCATTTAATGCAATCCCTTGCAATGCAGGAATCTTTTTGTCCAACCTGGGGCGCAAACCCATGATTCTGAGATGAGTCTCATGCTCTACTGACTGAGCTATCCTAGATATAATCCATGCCCTCTGTTTCTATTCCTTCTGTAATCCGTGTTTGTTGAGGTCCAAGTGAAGTTCAGGTGTACAAGAGTTGGCCAAATGATAGATTCAGACCCTCAAAATATCCAGAATGGGATAGATCCAGCATCCGTATAATTACTATATCTATTTTCCTTCAAAGCTATTTTTAAAGCCAAGGACTCTAATGGGATTTACACAACTAATGAAGAGGAAGCAGCTGTTGTTTTGGTTGTTATCAAACAAAGAACACAAGTGAATAAGATATAAAGATGCCACACTACAAAATACATCTAACAACAGAAGTTTGTTCTTCATTGGAAAACAGAGTGCAAGACCATTAACTAAAAAGCTGTTTTAACTGAACTTATTCCCACAGGGAAGCCTTTAACACTATTGAATCTCCAAGGTGCTAGGAGGGGGAGAGATTGGGGGGGGGGATAATTTTGTGCATTTACATATGCCTATTTATTTACATAGTTGTAAGCCTATTGTTGCCTGTAGGGGGAAAAGGGAAATAAAACATTTTTAAAATGTCGATTGGAAAGGAGTTACAAATCTTTGGTTCAGCCATTTTATACTTCCTGGCTAATAAATAAGAACTGAAGGTAACCTCCACTGGCAGTGTGTTTCTGAATACCAGTGGATGGAAATGACAGGATGGGAGAGTGCTGTGGCACTCAGATTCTGCTTGCATGCCTCCCATTGCAGGTATCTGATTGGCCACTGTAAGAGCAGGATGCAGCAGTAGATGGACCACTGATGTGATCCAGTAGGGCTCTTCTTAAGTCCTTATGTGAACATAGCTAGCAAATAGATCAAAACTAAAGGATATGGAACAGCCTATGGTTTCCCCATGCCATTGTATCATCCTCTCCCAGCCACACAATCTCCCTGGGATATGAGACTCTTAATCTCAGGGTCACGGGTTCAAGCCACACATTGGGCAAAATATTCCTGCATTGCAGGGGGTTGGACTAGATCACGAACCCTTACAACTACTCTACAGTTCCATGATCCTCAACAAGCACCTTATAATTTTATCACATGGGAAAAAAGAGTTACTACTAGGTTCTGAGAACTTCAGCACAGCCTTCCCTAACCGGGTGTCCTTCAGATATTGTTGGATTCCCAGCTTCCACCAGCATTGACCACCAGTACTGGTGGTACCTAGAGTCTAGCAACATCTAGGCAGTAGGCAGATCCAAGATAACAAGAGACCTGAAACAAAAGAAATGGCGCAGCTATTGATCCAGGCTCCCCAGAATCTATAACTGAACTTAATAATTCTCTGCAGTTCCTGCTAGTGTGCAGGATCGTGCAGGTCAAAGCAATTATTCTCAAACCCAGATTGTGTCATTGTCCTTTATGGAGCAGCGGTCCTGGAACTACAAGTAACGGGAGGTATTCAGTGCATACCCCCCAACACTTTTCCGATGAAAATAGGGACATCCCATTCCATAATGACAATTTTACTATTTATACCCCACACATCTTACTAGGTTGTCCCAGCCACTCTGGGGAGTTTCCAACATATATAAAGACATAATAAAACATTCAACATTAAAAAAAAACTTCCCTATACAAGCCTTCAGACGGCTTGAGGGTCTGATAACTCCATACCCTCTGACATTTCTCCAATAAAATAGGGACATCCTAAGGAAAAGTGGGGCATTCCGGGATCAAATCAGAAACTGGGATGGCTTCTCTAAATCAGGGACTTCCCTGGAAAATAGGGACAGTTGGAGGGTCTGTCAGCCTCACATTATTATGATCATTCTTTCAGCACAAGCATTTCCACATGCCAGACAGAACTATCTCCCCTTCTCTCCCACGCCCTGCACACTCTTCTAGTGGTTATTCTGGCCACCAGAAATCATTTTGGGGGTACACAAGCGGAGGAGAGATGGAAAAGGGTCATTACACTATCAGGATTTAAATGACTCTTGCTTGTGCAACTGTTCAGTTGAATCTGGCCCCATAAATATAGAATGATGGTTGATTGATTTAAATGCCCAATTGTTATTCAGACATGTTCAATGAATACATGCCTTAAACATAAAAATGCCTTCAACATTTTGGCCCATAGGGGCTTTGACATATGGTGAGTATCCACTTCCAAAAGCACGCATAGCCCCTTCCTGCAGGAACTGAAAATAGGAGAATGACACAGGAAAGCAAAGGAGAACACTGATTTGAAAACTAATCAGAAATAGACCACATTCTTTGAGAAAACGTGCTTTTATTTATATATTTCTTTTCTTTATGTTTCATGAATCCTATATTCTCAAGGATGCCTTTTGGAGGGCTGTATGAGTAAATGGCATACCTTCTATGTAGAAAAAGAGTCCTGACTAGAAGAACACATGTACATACAGTGCTTTTTTGTGATGGTATTCACCAATACAGAGTACCATGACCTCTTTTTTTGCTGCACTAGGCAGCCATTTTGTGCTGACTCTCACAGCACTTTTACCAAGATATGAGTACCTGCAGCTCATTAAAAAAAAACAAAGAAAGAAAGCACCGTGTACACACATATGTACATGCACATATACACACTCTTGAGCACTATGAATGCAAAGCAAAATCCATCAGCTCTTCCCCAGAGTATCTGCCATTAGTACAAAAGCTGTCCTAGTAGTAAGAGAAAAGGCACATAATAATAGTTTTTCCAAAGAGGAAGAAAGAGCATTTAGAGATGCAAAACATCATCTTGAGGTTTGCCAGGTACCAAAATGATAGTTTTTCTTATCATTGAATATTCATGATGCATCATAAAACTAATGATAAACATAAAAACTGATGTGAACGTTTGACTAATCTGCTCTTATTTGTTTGGAAGAGCTGGAGTAATTGCCTGGTTTGTAAATTAAACATCTGCTATGGGAATAAACAAAAACATAACTGAGCATATTCAAATAAATTGAATTCACGGTGGTTTCATAAATTTTATTTTATGGGATCATCAATTTTATTACACCTGAGCATTATGTAGCCAGGAAAGACAGTGTATAATTTCTTTAGATGTCCTATTTGTAAAAATAAATGTTGCCTAGTTCCAATAAACCATAGTCCTTAGTTAATCTTCTTTAAAAAGAAAAAAAGGAGTGAAGTATCAAAGTAACTGAAGTCTTGCTGTAGTGGGCTTCATGTAACATCATACTAATACAGAGCACAGCCAAACTGGCAAAAATAGCAGTTTTATACTGTCCTAGATCTCAGGTAAGAGAGAAGTTTATTTTTGACTCATCTAAGGAAAAAATGTTTTGCTATTTGGAAGAGTTTTATCTTCTACTCTTACAAATTCACACTGCTTAACACTATGGCCAAACACTCATTTGCTAGTCATATTTTCTCCAGCCCCACCCCCTCTGGGCCCTGGGTAAATTTCGAGGCAGAACATTTCATATCTTCATGAAAACTTGTTTCTTTTTCTAATATGATAACTTTTTTGAGGCATCATCTTTGGGAGTTGCACATTTGCCAATTTCTTTTCCCATCAAATATGTCTATATTTCATTTTGTTACCTAAGCAGAGGAAGCAGTTACAGGGCTCCAATAAGGACACTGGCCCATGTAACATTGAGGCTTGCTACCCTGGTATGATTCAGTAAGATGATTCTTACTGGAGCTGTGCACAAACAGCCCCTTGAAATGCTTCACTGTTTGTTGGCAGAGAATTCCTCCCCTGGGAGGAGAAATTTTCAACAGTTTCTTAGGACTGAGGCTTACCAGTAGTAGTAAGTGTATGCAAGCAGCCCATACACCATTTTGCATCCAACATAATGCTCCAAACCTAGTGTCGTTCAGTATTATTGGGGGAAGAGGAGAGAAACTATGAGAACTAACCTCCCCCCCCCCCCCAGGTTTTGGAGAAAACTCAGCAAATTTCTCCAGAGAATATTCAGAGAAAGTTCTGCAAAGTGTCCTTCTTTTTCTAGGGATGAGAAAAAGAAAAATGTCCTTGGAGAAATGTCAGCTCAGCTCTAATTCTTATTCTCGTAATCAACATATTTTTTATATATTCCTTGTGCATTCAATGAATTCTCAATAGCTACGAGTCAAAAAGAAAGAAAGATTTTATAGCTGGATGTGATGTATAGTGTGTTTGGAATACAAAAGGATAAAGTACCAGCCTTTGTAGCTCTATCTTTTATCATCCTCTATGCATTTGGTCATCCACAAGTTCTGGAACAACACTATGGTGAATAAACGTACTTCTTTGCTATTATTATAATGTCACTGGAGTCTAAGAGTTACTTAAATTCAGCAGAAATTTAATGTATTCACTGTAAAGTTAGGTTTAAAGTAATCTCACACTTCTTTTTTTTTTTTGCAAATGTTACCTTTGAAATAGAATTTGACAGGTTTTATTTATTATCGTACCTGCAAGTTTTCACAGAGGTTCTGCCAAGTGTCTGTGTGCAATCTGATAAAAATGCAATGCAGAATGTCACAGGATTTGACACAACAGTTCATATTGCTGGGGTCTGTAATTATTGATTTCTGGCCACTTTTGGCTTGGCAGATGCTGCGTTGCCTCCCACTCCCTCTTCCCAGTAAGCAACAGCAGCAGCTCACCTGTTGAGAATTTGGGTAAGCATTCGTGCTCCACCACATAATCTACGGCTGGCCACCACATCCATTGTCCTGCAAACTAGTCCTCTTAAGACTTGGTTCACAGACTCTTTATCACCTTGGTCACCCTCCTCTGCACACTTTCCAGCTGGTTGATATCCTTCTTAAATTGTGGTGCCCAGAACTGTACACAGTACTCCAGGTGTTGCCTGTCGAAGGCAGAACAGAGTGGGACTATTACTTCCCCTGATCAGGACACTATACTGACACTATACTATGCTGATGCAGCCTGGAATAGCATTGTGGCTGCATCACAATGTTGACTCATTTGAAGCTTGTGGTCTACTAAGACCCCTAGCTCCTCTTCACATGCCATATTGGAAACCAAGTGTCCCCAGTCTTATATTTGTGCAGCTGGTTCTTCCTGCCTAAGAGCAGAACCTTACATTTGTCCCGCTTGAAATTCATTTTGTTAGTTTGGACCTAGTTCCTCAATTCTGTCAGTCAGGAACTGACCAAAAACCAGTAGGTCCCATGCCTGCTCCAGCAATGCTTCTGCCCCCTTGGAAGGTATGATTCAGTCTCATTTCTGTCTCATTCCTTCTCAAAATTAACTGATATGGTACCTTTCCATTTTGTTTTCTTCCCCAGAAACATATAAATGGAACATACATTAAATGTCACACCACCTACATATTTGGAATACAGGCTTTTCTTTTGTTAGCTATCTCCAGTTATATTTCCATTGTAGTTTACTACATGGGTGTAAAAGGCAAAAAACAATAACAAAAAACCCCCAGTATTTTTTCTGACTTGCTGATTTGCTATTTAACACTACCTCAGGCATGGAAAGAAGGAAACTGGAAGTGCAAATGGTGTTGTGGAGGAGGAGAAGGAGGTTGGGGGAAGTGTGTGTGTGTTAGATATTCAAAGCTTTCTGCTAACCTTCCGCAGCATGTGAGTCATAGGCAGGAAATGGAACTGCATAGGTAATCTGTTTGTCACTCATACCATATAGGATTTAACCAGGGTTTTATTCTCAGCTTCCCCTCACGCGCTGCGCAAGCAGACAGCATATGACCCACCACCAAACTTTTTGTAACCAAGAAGAGGAAGAATGTGAAAGAGGGAAGAGAAGAGAAGAATGGATAAATAAAGATACAGGAAGAAAGGAAGAAAATAAAAAAGAATGTAGGAAAGACAGAAAATTTGGAGAGAGAGAAAAATGAGGGAGCAAGAAAAATAGAGGTGCCTTGAAAAGAATAAGGGGATAGCCCCCTCCTCAGTTATTTGCGGGAAGAGATTATCTGTCTTCCTTAACTTGTAGTTGCTTAACTTAGACTCCTTTCTTCTACAGAGCACAACTATGAAGCTAATCTCCCACCACAAACTGAAACAAAATAAATTTTAACATGTTCAGCATAATGTGAAAGAAAGCACCATGGCACTACTGTATAATATTCGTTTGTTTTGGTATATAATGATTGTATATCAATCCTCCATATTAAGTTTTTCAACGTGAGTCAATAAATGCCTTTGAGTAGTCAAGAAATTAGTTCCATACTATACAAGTAATATAAGGTTATGATGGAACCAATATTCATCTTCATTTTCTATTTCTTTTTATCTTTTTTATCTTTTTTCATCCATTGCTTTTTTAAAAGAAACTATCTAGCTCCTTATTAAATCCCACAGTCCCAATTGCAGAAAAATGAATCTCACACTGCACAAAATATGTCTAGCTGCATATTAGAATAAACTTTGGATTGAACCTCCACATCTGAACCTCCACATCTGCTTAAAGTCTGGGAATGGCTGGGTAGGAGGGCAGGCTACCTAGGACACACACCTTTCCCTTCTCAGCCCAGTCCTCCATTGATACTTGATTAACTTCCAGCCCTTTTAAAGGTGTGCTCTCAGTCATCAGTTCCACTCAGCAGCATGGGGAAAGACAGTGAAAGATGGTTGAAGAATGCTTTTATGAACGATTGATCAATTTGGAGAAGTCAGGGATTCATCACCACCAATAGCGCATACCAGAGTTTCTCTATCTGTAATTTCCCTCTGAGACTCCAGCAGCAATTTCTTCAAAATGAACCTGATTATATTTAAGGTACTACAAAAGTTTGGGTTTTTCTTAATCTAAGCCTTCTAGATTTTGATGACTAAAATCAGTCTGAGCATTTAATCAAGACTTCATTTGGTGCTTTAAAATCTTTTGTTTCAGGTACTTACTATTAAACCACTACCACCCCAATTCTAAGCTGTTTCTGCCACGTACATTTGTTTACCGAGAAACACATCAGCACATAAGCCGAAAAGATTTACAGCATGTAGCATAACCCTGTTTACAAGCAAAAGGCATTTTAAGTCATTGCTGGCATTTTAAAGGCTGCAGGAACAAAGTTTTAGATGTTCCATATACCTTTATGTTCACAGTGAACTCAGATTCTGGGGTTGTTAAAAGGGTGTAACGTTATCACATACTTGACAATGTTCTAAGAAAGAGTCATTAATCTAGTTTCTGTGTTGTTTATGACAATTTGTCATCAAAAGATTCTAACAGTAGCGAATTTACTGAAAGATTTAAAAGGTCTTGGTGTGTTTTGTTGAATTAACAATCTGTCTGCAATTGCTGATTTAGATTAGTTTTCATCTTTATTTCATGAATAAAATGCAAGAGAATAGTTCAAACCCTTTAATCTCATTTTATATCAGGGGATTTATCTGCAGTATTTCTGTAGCTTAAGAATGATGGTTTGGGGAAGCTATTTTTTAAAATGCATTATGAACAATTTAATGCATACTCGGCAACTTACAAGAGTTAGGCTCCTTCATTCACCTTGAAGACTACACTATTTTAACCCATGGTAGAAGTACAGCCAAGAAAACCAGGGAAGATACTGGTGTATATTCACATTGTATTTCCCAATAGTTTGCATGTGCTGGCGCATAAATATACTTCATGCTTTAATGCTAAGCAGTAGACTCACATCTTTCCCATATCGTATTACTTTCTGTTATTTATGAATCACTTCCTATGAAGCATCTTGAAGCAATTTCTCAACAAAAACTTTTTAAAAAGCCAATTTCAAATCCAGTACAGATACAAACTGGGACAAAAATCTCCACATAGAAGGCAGACACCAAAAAACAACAACAGAGATGGTGCCTCTTTGATATGCAATAGGAAGGAATTCCATAAGGAAGGGGCCACCATACTAAAGGCCCCATTCCAACATTTCATGGAACAAACCTCCTGGTATGGTGGCATCTGCAGAATTCCCTCTCCTGCAGAGTACAGTAATCGACTGGGTATATAATGGATGATATTATCTTTTAGTTATCCTGGCCCCAAGATGTGTAAGGTTTGGGCACCAGTACCAACACCTTGAACTTAGCTCAGTAGCTAATTGGCAGCCAGTGTAGTGTCAGAGATGGATCCAACAGCATGAACCTGCTCTTTCATGACCTCATCCGAAGCATCTGAAGCAGGCAATTGACCTACAGTCTGGGCTTGGAATCATGTACCCATGGTGCTTCCATCATGTCAGGAATCAGAGTCAGTTTGTTGGTCCAAATCCAGCCCCTCACAGAGTCCAGGCACTAGTCCAGGGCTTGTATGACATCTCCTGATTTAGATATTACAGAAAAATAGAGCTACATATCCTTAGCATACTGGTAACCCTTGCCTCAAGTTTCCAAATGATCACTCAAAACAGCTTAATGTAGATGTTAAAAAACATTGGGGACAGGATGGTACCTCACAGCACCACCAGAGGACTGAGAGATAATCACTCAATTGTATTCTCTGAAAGTGGTCCTGCATAGGACCAGAACCACTGTAAAACAGTGTCACCAATGCCCATCTCACAGATTCAGAGCAGGAGGATATCATATCTAATGGTATCAAAATCTGCAGGGAGATAAAGAATAACAGATTTACATTCCTCTTGATAAAGGTTACCAAGGCTGATTCAGTCCCATAAACAGACCTGAACCCAGATTGGAATGGATCAAGATAAACAGTTTCAACTAAGAGTACTTGAAACTGTTGCACCATAACCCTTTTGATTGCCTTTCTAAAGACTACTTCATGCATCCATGACTCATTTCAGACATTTGGCCTATTTGTAGGATTCTGAGCATGGTGGAAGGCAGATCCAGGCCTCAAACTTGTAACAGCATTAACAGATTATCTGTCATGCAGTTATATATACTTTTGCATGCAATTTTGCATGCTACTTTTGCACACACTTTTCATTAATGTATGCATTTTGTAGCATTCTTTGACTGGAGAACTACACTGCAAAATTTGGAGGTGTTTCAGTCTGAAAGGAGAGCTGTGCTTCAGTTGGTGTATAGGTTTGGGAAGTGTGAATATTGTAAAAAGTGAACAAAACGAATTTCTCCCCCATTCCTAGCTATTCCCCTGAGCAATTACATGCAGAAGCACTTTGTATCCATGGGATCATCTGGATCAAAAGCATTGCAATTATAGAATATTTAGCAGCTCTTTTTCTCCCGGAAAGATTGTTGCTGAGGACTGAAAAAGATTTAAGCTGGAAATGCAGCTGTTTTTGAGAGTCAGTCAGACAGCTGAGAAGCCAGATCAGCAGAAGATATCTCTCTCACCAAATATTGCTGAATCTCTTGGTGTTAAGTGCTTATAACTCCTTTGAGTCATCCTCTAAGGAAAGAGCCATTTATGAAGCTGTGGTTGCAAAATTTTAGGAGCACTGCCTACCGCAGAGTAATGAGATAATAAAAAGGAACCACTTTTGCATTTGTTGTCAGAAACAGTTGGGGGAGCTTTGGAATACTTTGGTCAGAGTTAAGAGCTAAAAAACAGTTAGGTGATTTTGGAGAGTTAAAGGATTAACCATGAGAAAAAGGCATATAGAGATAGGTACCAGACAGACCTGAATTAACTCTAAGCAATGATCACAATCTGCCCAAGAAGCAGAAACTAATCATTAGAGGTTTCAGCTTGTCTAAAGGTTTAGGTTAGAGCAGCAGCAGCTGAAAGGGCGGGATGAAGCAGAGTGAGGTGGTCTTGCTTACCTGCCCCCCCCCAATGTAGCCAAACCCTGATGTTAAATGAAAGCAGCCCACCCCTAGTAGTAGCTATCTTTAAAATGAGAAGCAACCACAAATGGAAGACAATCCTGGCATCCAGGCCCTGATCTTTGGCCCGATTTAGGTTTACCTCATATCTCTTTTAATTCAAAGAAGCCCTTTGTTCCCTCAGTCAGTTCCTGCCACACAAACGACTCCATTGGTACTGCCTGAAGAACAACTTAAATTACTGAGGACTGATACTGTTTTTTGTTTGCTACAAGGTAACTGAATCCTTTGCAGAACTATCTATGGAACACTTACTGAAAGAAACATGTAGAACAGTAAACCCCTGGAACTAACTTTATGGCCTTGTTTTGATGCCATCATAAACTTTGCCTTACTGTTAACATAAATGAGCTTTTAGCTCATGTGCTTTCTTCACCTCTCTGGTTCTTTGGCGCAGCCATGAAGAGAATAAAAAGATTTTGCTTCTATTTTTAACTAACCTAGGGCTGTGCATACCTATGATTAGATGTAGCACCTTGGATTGGGTCCAATACAACCCGGGATGACCTAGACTCAACCCAATCCAGTCCTTCAACTGAATCAGGGGCCTTGCACAGGCCTAAGTTTAATTAATTAACTAAAAATGCACTCAGCTCAAGGAGAGTCTCTCACCATCATCTGCTTTCTTCCATCTCCTCACTGCATGTTTAATCAGGGTTTTAAATGGTGAGGAGAGGAGGGAGGAGGCAGTCTCTGCCTGTATCTTCTACCCCATCCCACCTTACCACAATCTGCATGTTAAATTAACATTTAAAACTCTGGTTAAACATGCATTCACCACTTTTGACGGACCCAGAGAAGGACCAGATTTGTTTTGGGCAAATCCTGAATCGACTGAAATTGTCCCAATTCAGTTTGAGATATTGGATTTGTCTGAAGCCAGTGCACAGTTTAGCTTTACAGCTGAACCTAGATAAATTGTGCTTAGGCTTAATTAAGGTTTGCTGAAACTAGCGACCTTCAAGCCATGGCATATGAAACTGGCTCATTTCAAAAAATCATAGTTAAAAATTAACCCTAGTTTAGGATTTGGTTGCAAACTAAATCCATGTTAAAAGAAAATGAAACAAAAACTTCCTATGTCCTCACAGCCATACCAGAGGAGGGGAGGGGGAATCACATGAGCACAATGTCATTCATAGTATATCTAGGTCAAGCAATCTCCCCCCAACCCACCATGTTAAAAAATCTGGTCAACAATGTCTGGATTTTCAGAGATTCTAAGCAGTCATTTTATTTTCTTTATTGTCCATGGTCTAGGTATATTAACAATTTCACTTGGATAAAACAAGTCAAGAGATCTTAAATTTAGACATGAAGCTTTTGAAAACTCTGGGCCAGACCTACAATTGTTGCTACAGTATAAAAGTAGATTTAGAAATTCTTCTATGGCTTAAGTCATGAAGAAAATAATTTAACTAATGTGCCTGGAAATGTGCCAGCTCTGTGGAGTCACATTTCCTACTAATCACTATCCATGAATCTCATTTGCAAAATGTTCATCTGACATTACTTGTTATGTACATTTTCTAAATGGTTCACTCCTCACTGGTTGTGAGAAATTTATTATTTTAAATTAGCAGAATTTCTCAATTCATGCAATGGGCTTACGGTAATGGTGCTGAATATGATCAAGCTACATGTTGTAATCTGAATTTTGTAGAGTCTAAGGAAAGTGATCTAACTTGACTTAATTAATTAACCCCTCAAAAATTGCAGCACTGATCAGCCAGTTGAGAGGGAGAACAATTAATGTCTGCTACAAATTATGTCAACATTCTGTTATGTTTTATTCATACACAACTTCACAAAATGTAATTAGAGATTAAAGGCTTCTAATTCTGCCATTATTTACACCCTGCATGTTACACACTTCTCTGATTAATGGGAACAAAAGAAGGAGCTATGCTACTTTCTCATTTAAATTACCTGAATCCGGTATTCTCTTGCCTACAAATTACATGTTCATGGAGAGCAGTGTTTCACATCAAGGGAGCCGGTATGGCATGTTGAATAAATTTAAGAAAAAACACCCAAAAAGGTTAACTTGCCCCCCGCTTACCACTAATGCACAGAAATCAGCTCAGTTCAAAAGTTTATTGTTCTAGCCAAAGGTCATGACAAACACACAGTAATATAGAAGGAGTGTATACTGGGAAGGGGGAAATAGTCACAGCTTTCTTTGATGCTTTATCCCTTGCACCAAAACATTAATACAACTTATCAAAGAAGTCTTAATTACTCAATGGACAAGATGTGGTTCTTAGTTTCTCTGCCCCTTCTCAATTTGGTATTGACCAACAAACTATTAAAAAAAAAAAGCTGGTTATTTCCTTTGAACCTGGATATTGTTTGGATCTTGCTCCTATATGATTCTGATGGTCAATTCAGATTTTCTGGGCAGGGTCTGGTGTCTGGTGAGCAAGCACAGCAGAGCCTTAACAACACACCCTGAAAGAAGCACTGCTGGAAAGTTCACATTGACCAAATACAACAAACAGAAGATCTGCAACCAAACACCAATTATGTAATTGCATGCAGGTTAATTAACATTCTGTGGCTCCGGCAAAGGACTGGGAAAAATTCTGCCTCTTTGCTAAGTGTACCTTGTGTATGTGAGCCCAACAGGTACACCCAAGCCCTGCTATCCAGTCACCAATATGTGAAAGGGAACCCCGAAAGAGCCTCCCTCCACCAAGATGTAGACTGTGGAAAGTTACTCATTTAGGAAACTAACTCAGGATAAGAAAAGGCTATTCTATATGCTACAGCCACAGCCAGACTACTACTGGCTAAAAATTGGAAAGGGGATACTATCCCAACAAAGGAAGATTGGATAAGTAAATGATGTGATTTTATAGAATTGGCGAAGTTAACAGCAGCCATAAGACACCAGACAAACCAGAAATTAAGATTAGAATGGCAATGTTTGAAAGAGTATATGAAAAAACACTGTTCCAAAGACAATATGTTGATATGCGTAGACTAAGTTTGTAAAGAAAACAAGGAGACAAAATAAGTAAATCAATTATTTATAGAGTAACATTTAAAAGACACAAAATTAACATGACACTTAAGCATAAAGAATGTTGAGTACTGGTGGAGGGAAGTCACATGGGTGTAATTTTTGTGGACATTGGGTATTGTATGTATGGTATGTATTGTGGATATATCTCTTTCTTCCCCCCTTTCCCCCCTTCTTCTTTCTTTCTCTTTAGTATCTGTGCTTAATTTGTATGTGAACAATAAATCATAAATCATAAAAAAGAAAGTTACTCAGTTGTAACTTAACCCAATAATGCCTCAGTTAGGATTTTAATTCCATTACCTGCCCACACGATGCCAAACAGATGACAGGGCTTTCTCAGTAGTAGCCCCTATACTGGAGCTGAAAAGTGGCAAAAAATGCTTACATAAAATAAAATATAAACCACACCAACATCAACTGAAGGTAGTTCAATAATACTGAACTGCATTTTAAAAGCAGGTTAGATAACATACTGTTTCAGGAATGAAAATGAAAGCGGCCAGGATTTGGCCTACAGTACTCAACAGCGTAACATCTTCACTGAGCACAGGCCCCAAACCTCTAGACTCTTTACCCCAGGACAAAGAAATAACTTAGCATTCTGTACCCAGGTAATCTAAGTCCTGTACCAACAAATGTTTGAATCTGCAGCATGTATAAATGTTTCAAATCCAACAATTTTGTATAATTTATCTTATTTTGCATAATATATTCTACATCTGCTGTTCCCTGGGAGAAACAGTGTTGTCCAGAACACAAAAATCCTTCATAATAAGTAGAATCCTATTCAGCTACGCCTCTGGTTTCTGAGCTTCTAGCTGGAAGTGCCCACAAACCTACAAATCACCTAGTGTGACTTTTACAGTACTCAAAGATAAAAACATGTTTTTGTTTTAAAAAGATGGGGGTTGGAAGGTTAGAATCTCAGGAAGCTGAATTCAGTCCTTCTGAACTACCTTCCCAGCTTTGTCTACTCTCTACCAGCATGGTGTAGTGGTTAAGAGCGGTGGAGTCGTAATCTGGTGAACCAGGTTCGTGTCCCTGCTCCTCCACAAGCAGCTGCTGGATGACCTTGGACTAGTCACACTTTTCTGAAGTCTCCCAGCCTCACTCACCTCACAGAGTGTTTGTTGTGGGGGAGGAAGGGAAAGGAGATTGTTAGCCACTTTGAGACTCCTTAAGGCAGCGGTTCTCAACCTGTGGGTCCCCAGATGTTGTTGGACTACAACTCCCATCATCCCTGAGCTCTGGTCTTGCTAGCTAGGGATGATGGGAGTTGTAGTTCAACAACATCTGCGGACCCACAGGTTGAGAAAGGCTGCCTTAAGGGGAGTGAAAGGTGGGATATCAAGTCCAAACTCTTCCTCTTCTTCTTACTCCTCCTCCTCCTCCTCCTCTTCTTCTTCCTTTGAAACATTACTTGACACTCAGCCCTTTCTGGGCAGCTGCCTTGCAATTTACTTCTCAGTGTACTTCATACATGGTTATTCAGACTGAGAGACAAGAACTGGAACAATTTGTTGGCACCATAGTGCAAAAGGATCTGGTAAAGCTGATTGTGCATGTTAGATACTCAAAAAGCCTGACTCTTAAGAAGGTCCTGGTGGTAGGAGCAATACTGAAACCTTCCAACCAGAAGGGTGATGTTTATAAAATATGCCTGGCCTTCCAGTCACAGCTATGATAAGAAAATTGCAAAATACTGTTAAGTGTGTTGGGGGATTTTTTTAAAAAAACATGTTACTCCTTCACATCAGTAATAAAATATAAATTGAAAATCAAGGAGTTAATAAATCAACCAGGAATACAGGAATGAAACAACCTTCATGACTTATAAAAAGGCACTTGGATGAGGCCAGGCTGTCCTGTGAAGTTTCATATGCTTTAGTCCCATGTGCTCAACTTCTTCATTTTTTCTCATATGAGTATAGTAATCTCATTTTTTTTTTCACCTTTCAAATTAAATCTCCTCCCAACCTTCTGTTAGGCAGGACATTATCTTTCTAGTGACTTTCAGAAATTAGAGTACTTCTGAAAGACACATGGGTTGTGGTTCCACGTTGCTATTCTTAAAAAGGGCTATCATTTGTGAACCCTAACTTTAAGGAGGGATGCTAGGGAAATTCAATTTGGATCATATTTTAATGCAAGCCTAAGAGCAGCTGACCTTCAATTTGGATCGTATTTTAATGCAAGCCTAAGAGCAGCTGACCTTCAAAATCTGCCTGTCTCTGCATGTTTCAATGAACCAATATGTCAACTAAGGCACTAAAGACCTTCAAAATTTGCACACCTTTTTTTAAAAAAAATCCTTATGTATTTCTCAAATTTGTGTACAAAATGCATATTAGGGGAAAGTTGTGGGAGATTAATGCAGCCAAACATGACTGTTCCTAATTGCTAGTAAGTAAGAGGTTAAGGATCACAGAGTTCTTAATTGCTAGAGAAGGCTCAGATTGGTCATGACCTCCCACTGGAGGTCCAAACTTGGACTGTGTGTTTGAAACTAACTTCTGTATTTTGTAACCAATGATACTTTACCTGTGTTGTTTCTGCTGTAGCATTGAATGATGCATGAGTGAGACCTCTGATTACTGTAAGTAAAGCATTTTAACTTACTTAAAGTTGTATTCTCTTCACTCTCAGAGGAGTAGAGGTGAGGGAGGAGCACTTGTGTGTGCTTGATCCTAGGACATTTAAAGTAAGGTTACCAGATTTTTTTCAATGAATCTGGGGACACTTTTCAGTTTCAATGGATTTTGTATGGAGACTGATTTGTAAATCCGGGGACTGTCCCCAGGAAATGGGGACATCTCTTAACCTTAATTTAAAGGTCTAACAAACAATATTTCCCATTCTTTGCAAATGCTGCATGTATTTCTGTTTTAAACTCTGCTGGGGGCTCTTTGGGCTAGAGAGTGTATCAAGCCCTACATGCTTTTTGAATTCAGGCAGTCAGCCATTTTTCTTTTGTAGTTTCCCACGCATGTGGGACTTGCGGATTAACTGGTATTCTCCAGTTATTTCCCAACCAAAGCATCACCAAAAATGAATACATTGGTGAAAATAACAAACGCATTGCATTAAGGGAAGCTGGTTGCAAAAATGTGTGCATTCAGCAAAAATTCACAGAGAAAAATGTATACAGGGCGAAATGCACATGTAAATGCCGGTGAATTTTCTCTTTTTAAATAAAAAGAGAAGCTGATGCAGAATGTGGTGAACTGATCTTAAAACTGAAAAAAAGAAAAATCAAAACTGATGTTCCCACCCATAACCTTTCTCCTCCATAAACTCCCAATATAAGCTCCAATCAGCTGTGATATCCTCTGGTGCAATAATAGCAAAAAACATATTTCTGCTCTCTCGAGAAACCACTAGCAAAACTTAGGTTCCAATCTCCTTGCCTTCTCTGTCACGTTAGCATTTTCCAAGTGCAGCAAAATATTGATGTGCATGTGTTTTCAAGCATAACAACCTGTTGCCCTTGCAAACACATACATTCTGAGGCATTACTCATACAAAGGAGTTCCATGAATACAAGGGTGGGGGGGCCAGGTGGCATTCTGGCTCCACCCCTGATGTTCACATGTTGCGTGAGGACATCTGCAAAATGTCAGGCTATATGCGTAGACTTCTTGTGGTCGTGGAGCCCCTATAATGCTATATGTTTTATGATGAACAGGTCAGAATATTCAAACAATGGTTTTACTTAGTAATCCTGGCACCAGGTAGACAAAGTGTTTCTTCCTGTTCGTGATATAGTGCTACCTGAATATTGTATTGTGCAAAACTTTTCTCAGCTGCTTTGAGGCCTCTTGGGACTATAGAACAGGATATAAGCATAACAAATGAATAAATGGTAAAATTATAGTTACATTCAATGCATATATTGCATATGTAGATTCTGTTCAGTTATATTTGAATTATAACCATAATTTTCAGATTGAGTTCTGGGAAACCTGGGTTCTTGGGAAGCTTATCTAGATTTCCTCAGTGAGAAGCTGGGTAATGGTAGACAAGAGTCACTGAATTTGTCTACAGATCATTTCCTGTAATGGGAGAGTTGTGTGTGTTCTAGAATTTGCTGTCATATCACACTGGGCAACCTTTATCTCCAACAGGGATTTAGAAATATACCATTAATCTGTGGCATATATGTGGTGATTCCTAGAGAGAAAAATCTCTGTGCAGAAACAATATAACAATATTTGTTATTGTATATATAACAAACATTACTACATACAATCAATTATTTTATAATATAATTTGCTAAGGCACGTGGAACCAGCTTTTATTCTGAATCTGACAATTTCACTTAAGTAAAGACTATGTAGTGATAAATAATTACATTTAGAGATTGTTGGAGGTAATAACTTTATTGATATTGAACTTTAGTGCAAAGACTGGCAGCGCTTCACAATCAATTTGAATAACAGAAGCACTGCTAAAAAGATAGTGGGTGTGTTTCTTGAGATATGGACAAACAGATTCTCCTGCCAACATGCTCCCAGAATTTGAAACGAAAGCTCTCCTCTTCTGTCAACAGAACCTTAATTATGATGGTGACTTTGAAAACTGCAGGATGTTCTTTAGAAATGAATCTTCTTGCATGGTAAAAAAACAAATCACACTGCAGTTGTGAAACCTAATTTAGGGTCTATGTGGCATCAGCTCCATAAATCTTCAGCCTGGCCTTGAAGTGAACTGCACACACCACCTTCTTGCAGATTGTTACTGTATAAAATATAAAGGACTGTAACCGTCTCTCTTAAACAATCAGATTCAGGACAGGACTTATTAAAAAAAGATCCATTTTATTGGGATAATACTATGATATAAAACTCCAAATTCTATTAAGATGACTTATGCCTTTCACAGTTTCTTGGGAGACTGAGTTTGTAGTATGTGGACCTACATTTAAAATCAGCCTCTGCCACCTTCCTGACAAATTTGAGGAAGAAAGTGTGAGAAGGGGATTTGTTTTTAGTTTTTTGATTTTCAAACATTCTTTTTGAGGGCCTTGCTGCATTTATACAAGTCTACCAAAAATTTGCTTTAAATTTAATTTTTTTTAAAAAACTAAGTGTATTTATATAAAATGTATTTCCAGTTCAAGCAGAAAACAAGGGAAAGGAGAGAGATGCTTTCTCTATAGCCATGTTATTTTCCTTGTCCCGAACTGTTGTTCATTGGGTTGCACAGCCAATTACAAAAAATATATGATTAAGCCATAAATTAGCTATAGCTCTGAAACCTGATAAAGCATTGTGTTCCAGTTGCATGAACTCCATTCATTTCAGTAGAGGTACCTCATATGCTTTGTAGATAGGCTGCCTCAGTTGAAATGACTGGTGCTTCCATGCACACAAGACATTCATGTGTATGTGTTACTGCCTGATCTAGGTAAGTGTCCCCACTCCTCAGAACTACATTCTAGGTTTTTTTTTATTACTAATACAAGTTGTTTGAGGATTGCACAAAATGACTTATTTTGGTTATTACTGTAGATTATAGTAGATCAACATTTGTGGTAGTACACACAATTCTTTAATGTGTAATGTGGAATTCTAAAAGTTATAAGGTGTTTTAACATTTGTTCTGCAAATAAGCTTCAGTTGTGAGGTTGGTCGCTATTACTCTGACTTTATGGGGCCAGGGTAAATGCCTTGCTTGTGGTGTATTTTGCTCTGGCAAAACCTTGAGGCAAAGATAATATCATTTATACATACATACATAGGTTTTCGAACATCTGTGTTGACGAACATTTCGGTTTTTGAATGCCGTAAACCTGGAAGTAAATGCTTCAGTTTTCGAACACAACTCGGAGGTTGGACATGCCACATGGTTTCCGCTGAGTGCAAGACCCGGGGGCCTAGCTGTCAGCTGTTGAGTTTTCAGTTTTCAAACGTTTCAGAACTTGAACAGTCTTCCGGAACAGATTACGTTTGAAAACCGAGGTACCACTGTACAGAAATACCTTGTCTTTTTCCATGAAGGGACTCAAGGCAGCTTACAGATGAAAACAAAGAGTTGCTAAACTGTAGAAAAAGCAATGTTGTGTTTTTTTTAATGAGCATTAGGTCATAAAATCATAGATTTGGAAAGGACCACAAGGATCATCTAGTCCAACCCCCTGCATTAAAGCAATATACATATATAAAATCTGTTTAAAACACAAAGAATTACAATAAAAAACACCCAATGTATATATACACACAGACACTGCATGTTTGCAATTCTTTAATGGAAAAAACAAACAAACCAATACAATATAAGCTCACACTTTCAGTTAAATGATCTCCTGCCCCTGTTGATCCTGCCACCTGAGGTGGTCACCTTGCCTTATCTCATGGTTGGGCCAGGCCTGGTGACTGCACCTTTAAGAAACAAGCTGCTGCAGAAAGAGTGGGACTCTGGGAAAGGGGGCGGGGCAGAAAGCAGTCTTCGTTTTAGTGTGTCTAGTGATGTTGTAATTGCCTTTGCAGAACTTTATCAAATACATGTTGAATTTTACTTAACTGTCCTGGTCTGGGGTGTAGCAGTTGTCAGATCTATAACCTAGACCCTGACAACTCTGCTCTTTCCTTGAGTTGCTTAAAGGCAAATCAGTTGCATCGTGTGCTGTCAGTGCAGCATTGAAATCCTAATAAACCTTTGGGACCAATGAGGGGCAAGAAGAAAAGGAAGTGGGAGGTGGATGTTGAGTTTCATATACTGATTAAGCTAATTCCTTGGCTGCAGGCATCTAGTAAAATTGTATTGTGAAGTGTAGTAAACACAGGAGATTAGTGTTAACATGACTTTGGCTAACTGCAGGTTTCTTTGCTGGTTTCTGTCTTCTATGAAAGGCTAAGGAATACCTGCTATCTGAAAACACCAAACAGCCACAGTATCTGTCAATTGCCTCTGCCGTTTTCTCCATTTCGTCCTTCATAAATATTTTAAGTTGCTTGTGTGTAGGTTTTAACACACCAGAGCAAAGCTGAACAAGAATGCCTAGCAAAACTCTGCCAGAAATGAGACTACGCTAAATCATTGCAGAATGATTTGCTAAGGCTATTACTTATGCTCTTATTTCTTGTACTTAATAAATATTGGATTTTCCTTTTCTAGCCCCCTATAGCTTGTGTCAATTTCTCATAAATATTGAATCCCAATAGTTAGTTCATCATTAAAGATGCAGCCTGCTCTCTGTTACATATGCATACATAACAGTGATTTCAGTGGAAATTTCTGTGGTACTTGACAATAAGAACATTTCATTTTGGAAATTAAACCAGCAGCACACTGTCATTGACTCTTTTACCCAGGCATTTAATGTTTGTTTTTTAAAAATACATTTTCCATTCCAATTTTGCTATGTGAATCATTACTGAAATATTCCAGAAATGTAATACGCTGCCAGAAAGCAGAGGCCTTGACAAAGGCAAGCCCTGTGTTTGTAATGAACGAAAGCACTTGCTTCCCATTCAGTCCAATGAGGTCTGCCAGTGATGATACTAGATTTACCAGAGGAGAATCTAATATATAAGTCAAACGGATTCTGCCATCATGTAAGTGTATACTACTAGTAAATGCAAGCATTGGTGTGGTCCTTGTCTATCTTCATTTAGGCTTCCATGGTTGGAGATGGCTATCCTAGTTTTACTGAAGAACCTTGTACCTCTGAAAGAAAAAGGGTCAGGAAAGAAATTCTTGATTTATTTGGTTCAGCTGCTGTTCCCCCTCCCTTCTACCCTGCATATGGTTAATTTTAAGGAACATAATCCTCCACAGGAATCTTGTGGTGTATCTCCATTGCCTAACTGAAGAGCTCTTACACAGTTTACAGCAAGAGCTTTATTGTTCTCTTTATTGTTGGGAGTCACAGTCCTGGGGAAGGTTTCAGGACTTGTTAGGTGAATCCCACTACTGTACATGTATTTTACTACTATATGGTGGAAATAAGGAATTCTATAAGGTTTGGAAGGATCTCTTTGACCCAGAATGCTATAAGCTGCCATTGACTTGAGTTCAGTTGCCCTTATCCCTGCCCTCCCCAAATTGACATTGGACCATATGGTTTCCACAACCCCCTTTTTATTATAATATTTCTCCACATACCTGCATAGGCTCCTATAAAACTTCACTCCTAACCCTTAAGAGACGTAGGGCTTCCTTTACCTTGACCCGTCTAGTGTCAGTTCTACCTACCAATCCTACTTGTAAGGCTGTGACTGTGAAAAATAACACCTAAAACAAGGATATTCCTCTGCCTGTCCCTCCATCCCACAATATAAATTGCCCCATCAGGCCAAGAATGGGGCTCTGACTAGGGTTTTGGAAGAAATTCCATTCAGTTTGCATTTAAAGGTGAACTTGGTTGAATTTGCACATTCCAAAACAATATGTGAATGAGAACATAGCCATCTTTTCAACTAAGTGAAAATAACATACAACAAGCATCAAGACAGCACAAAATGCTTTGCAAAATATTGTTAATTGGGAATACTTGAATACAAAAATATTTATATTAGGAAAAATGTTGAGGAATTTGCATGAGGATTTTAAAAAAAGAAAATGCAAAATGAGGTGGAAAACTAGAGAACTGAATTTAAGATGGGAAAAAGTTAAATGGAAAGAAACTGAAATTGACCTCTTTGCCCTTCCACAGGCCTGACCTACAAGCAGTTTCATGTGAAGGTTGCCAGATGGACAATGCAAACCATGGGCAGAAAAAGATTTCCCACTCCTGTGCTACTGGGATTTTTAAAAATACCATTGTATTAAAATACCTGTTTTTATTTCTTTATGTGGTAGTTTTTATTACTATCTCTATAGTTTGTAAGGAACACTAAAGGCTGAAGGCCAAAAGGTGGAATAATGGGGGGGGGCACCATAATAAACAAGCAATGCTAAATATGATTTGAGGCTGGCCTCTCTGATCCATTTATATGGACCTTGCCTCGGTTTGTATAAAATGCCAAATAACTGCAGTGGGCAATTAGGATTTTTTTCCATCTCATAACCACAACATAGGGAAATCCTCCAGCAGCATTAATCTAACACATGTTAAGAAGCATAATCAGATCCCTTTCTAGCTGTTATTTTACCCCCTTTATGTCTCTGTTTCTCTCAGAAGACCAGAGAAGTCTCTAATATTATTCTTCAGCTTGCATGCTATGCAGTGAACAGATTGGTGTTGTCAGGAAATTACATCCAATCTGTGTTGAACTGTGAAGGGGAATTGTTTATGATTAGGTGATTTACACTTGAAGTGGGCAGAAGATGGCAAGGTCTGTAATTAGGAGGAGGGAAATTTATCTCCCAACAGCATGTTCCCCCTTTTGAGAAGAACCCTGGAGTCAGTCAAGGGCAGATGCAGGCACACTTCTCCTCCAAGCTGGCTGAATCTGCACCTGGACCTGAGTGAACAGTTGCCAGGAACAGCACTTGGCCCTCGTCCTGCTTCGGAAAGGAAAACTAAGATGCTTCTTGCTTCTTCAGAGAGCTCTTCCACGCTGTATTTAAAGTAGCTTTTCGCATACCCATCTGTTTGCTCCTCACCTGGCTGGCCTCGTGTCTTTGAATTGCTTGAACATGCCTGGGGTTTTAAATTAAAGGCCACCACCTGTTGTCACTTTCATGGACTGCAAAGCAACCGCAAACAGTTTTGAGATATATTAAAAAAGCTTTTACAGGAGGTTATATAAAGGGCACTTTTCCTTCTAGACCAGCAGGGAAGTTGAGTGCTACCTTGCTCCATTTGTTACAGGAACTAGTTTTCTATGTAGGAGAGGGATAGGAAACCTGTGGCCCTCCAGGTGTTGCTGGACTACAGCTCCCATCATTCTTGACCGTTGGCTATGCTGGCTGGGAGTTGGCATCTAGCAACATCAGAGGAGTGACAGGTTCCCTGATCTAGAGGAACAGGCCAGATCTGTTATTCTAGTGCTGGGTTTCCCAAACTTGGGTCTCCAGCTGTATTTTTTGGACTACAATTCCCATCATCCCTGACCACTGCTCCTGCTAGCTGGGGGGATGGGGGTTTTAGCTGGAGACCCACGTTTGGGAATCCCTGCTCTAGTGCCTCTCCCAAGCATTAATTCCTGATACAAATGCAGATGCGCACACACAGCTCTTCCAACCTAGAGGTAAGAGACTGAACTGGGAGAGCAAGTGTTCTCTTCTCACTTTCTAGAGCCTTGCCTGCTATAGATATACAATAGCAAATGCTTGCAAAGATTGCAAGCATGCTTCTGGAAAGATCCCCAACTATTTTATTCCAAGTGGCTGGAAGCCACCCTTAAGCCTCTAGAAAATGATGGGATAGAATTTAAGAAAAACTAAAATCTGTATCTCTATACTGAGTTGATTTTCCCCATTCTGTTGCTTGATTGTTCCAATGGTCTACCCTTTGTTTTATGCCTCACAACTCCAGTTTCTTCATATTTCTCCTGGGATCTTGGAGTTTTAAATCCAGATATGAGAGCCAGGGAGTGGAAGGAGACTGGTGATAGTTCCTTGCTGATCCAGCAGAGCCTAACTCCATGCTGGTTTGTGACCAATGTTTTTACCAGCTCCTAGTGTCAGAACTTCTAGTGATTTAAAGGTCACTGATGTGAGTCAATTTCAAGGTGGCCATTTTCAAATATTATGGACAAAGAAATAGCCAGGCTTTATAGGAAGTATGAATACCTATGTTTGTCAGCAGTCTGGTGTCCACTCCTTTATGAATTCAAATAACTGAGCCTGTTTAGCCACACATGCCTCTGATCCCTGGTAAGTAACAGGAAAAGTGTTGTAGGACTACAGTGGTACCTTGGGTTACAGACGCTTCAGGTTACAGACTCCGCTAACCCAGAAATAGTACCTCGGGTTAAGAACTTTGCTTCAGGATGAGAACAGAAATCATGCGGTGGCAGCAGCGGGAGGCCCCATTAGCTAAAGTGGTACCTCAGGTTAAGAACAGTTTCAGGTTAAGAACGGACCTCCGGAACGAATTAAGTTCTTAACCTGAGGTACTGCTGTATACTGCAGTCTCAAGCTCCAGAACCATTAATCATTTTACACCAGTGGTTTTCAACCAGTGTGATGTGGCACCCGGGGTGCCTTGAATAGGCAACACAGGCCTCCATTCCTCCTCCATTCCCTCCCTCCTCTGATGCCCTCTCGCATTTCTGCAGCAGCCCTGCCTACAAGTTCTCCAGGCAAATGGTTCCTCTGGGGGTGCTGGTTGCTGGGAGCTCAGGCAGCCTTGGAGTAAGCAAGTGGATGGGCTAGGACTCTTTAGGAGAGGGGAAAGGAGAAGAGGCTGAGGGAACCCACCACAAGGGAGGATGTCCAAAAAGAGGTTAGGGCAGACAAGGGACGACATGACTGAGCTCCTGAGACTCAGTGTGTTTCCCCACTGGGGAGCTGCAAAAAGAATGTATTTGGTCAAGGGAGCCGTGGCCTCAAAAAGGTTAAAAATCTCTGCTTTACACCATAGTGAGTAAAGAGTCATCACTCCTGTATCACTTCCAACTATGAATATTTCAACCTCCGTGTAGCACAACTTGTTCAAAAGGGACTATGTGGTGCTAGTGAGATGTATATTGATATATGCCAATGTGTGTCTGGGGCAGGCAGAGGGAGACACCCTGAAGTTTCAATGTAATTAATTGCCACTGCAGGCTGCAAAAGAAGAAGCCAAGTTTGAAAAACTGTTCACTACTTATTCATGCATGTGTTGGACACTAAAATCTCATGAGTGAATCTCAACAGTATTATACCAAAATGTGTCAAAATAAATTAGTGGAATAGCAGGCTTGTTTCATTTGGCCTGTTTTCATCCAGCTATGCCAGGTGGGAAATTATTTTTTACAAAGATCTAGTGCAGAACAACTCATTCTGTCATTTGAGATTTGGACTAAATGCAGGAAACAAGGTTTCATGAATCCGAATGAAACTGAATGAAAGAGGGTTACCATGTAAAGCATGAACTTCCCTAAGAACTGCATGCATAATACCCCACTATTTAAAACAAAAGCAAAAAAGCAAAAACCAAGTACCCCCACATATTTGTTTTCTTTATGCAGTTACATGGAGAGAAAATGAAATAATTTGATATACAGAGGTATTAAAGCAGGCCCGCATAGATGCTAATCAACCAAACCAAACCAAATTACATATTTAGAATGATGTTTCTGCTCTTAGGGGGGCCAAATTTGAATAAAACCAATTTTTAATACTAAAGGAGCTTTAAGTATTTAAGAAATACTACTGAAGTTCTAAGGATGAAAATCTCAATGTTTTCGCACAAAGGTTCACACACCGTTAAGTTTCTCTTGTGCTATATTCTGTGCAAGTGTTAGGGGTGTACAATGGTTCATTTATGTGTACCCTAACAAATTAGATTAATTGGAGTAAGTTCATAGTCTTTCACATTACTGAAAAAGGTTGCATCATTAATGGATGTGTGTCAAGGTGAGTCAGGGAGCTTCTGACCTCCTGAGTTGCTTCATTGCCTCAGTTTGTTTATAAAGTTCAACACATGACTGTTTCAGTCGCTGACCTTTTTATTTAGCTTTTCTGAAAAACAAAACCAAGCAGCCCGGAGAAATGCCTAAACTTCAAAAGAGGAGGGGATATAGAGAATAGGTAGTGGAGTAGTTGAGGTGGACCTTTCATTTTAACCAGGGCTTTTTTTCAGCTGGAACTCGCCAGTTCTGGCACCTCTCAGGTGGGCACCATTGCCATTATAAGAGAACAAGGGAGGCATTCAGGGTGAGTTCGGCAACTCTTTTTCTGGAAAAATAGCACTGATTTTAACAGATATCGCTATCTTTTAATCACAGTAAATTATTTCCCCTGGCTACTCCAATCACACTGATTTGGTAGGGGGATGTTGAAGGGAAACCTAAGTTTTGAGAGCAGGGTGTAAGCCATAGAGCAGAGTGTATGCATTTTGTTCTTGTTGTCACCCCCACCCACCAACAAACAATTTAAAATAACATGTTTTCTTTGCAAATGATAATTATAGGAGGAGAGGGGTGACAATAAAAAAGGTGACTTCTCCAGTTTTTATGAGGGTAAAACCATCTAGCCTGGACCTGTTGCTTGAACTTTCTTATCTACGGGTAACCCCTCATATGTCCAGCTTTCAAACTGACTGTCCCCAAAAAACTAGGGAAGGGGTTTCAATTTTCTCCCAAAATAATTAAGTCTTCTCTTGAAGAAGAACCACTTCTATCTTTCTGAAATTTGACAGGCTGCTTCCCCACAGAAGGGGTAACCACACAGAGAGAACAGACTTTGTTGAAACTTAATGGTTCCCTGCATGGAAGCCCTTAGATCAGGCTTCCTCAACCTCGGCCCTCCAGATGTTTTTAGCCTACAACGCCCATGATCCCTAGCTAGCAGGACCAGTGGTCAGGGATGATGGGAATTGTAGTCTCAAAACATCTGGAGGGCCAAGGTTGAGGAAGCCTGCCTTAGATGGATCAGCCTGAAAGTTAACAGGCTTAGTCCACTCTGGAGGGGTTCCTTTGTCTCCAAATTTCATTCACTTATATGAAAAGGAACAAAAGTTGTAGCTGTACATCCTTAGCACGTGATCATGTATGACTGCTGTTCTGGCAAGATACAGAAATTGTGTGACAGTCAATTTAAAAATGAATATATGTTCTAGCTATGTGATGTTTTTGATTTCACAGGCTACAGTAAAACTTTGCATTTGAAAAATTGCTCATTATCAAAAGCACAAGAAGCAGAGAACTATATGATTATGCGAATTTACACATTCCAAATAGTAGAGTGGAATTTCCATTCCAAGTCACCATATCTGCTTCTGAGCATGATTTGTAACTCCTTTTGCTTTCTGCCCCTCCTTCAAGAAATGGATGCGCACATTGTATAATGGCCTCATCTGGTCCAATACCCAGAACATTTACGGTAGATTTATGATAATATAAGAGCTGATGGTGCCATTGTTCTGCTTCTTCATTTTTCAGCTCCTTGATTATACTAAAGCAGTCTGGAAATTAGTTCCTCACAAGAGTGATCAGTCTCCCAAAGACATGAGTACTACATAATTAAAAGAAATTAGATTCAACACTACCTAACCAAATTAATATTTGTTATGGAAAGGCAGTCCCCATTGTACTGTTGCTGTTTTGCATTCTAAATAAAATACGTCATATTTATCTTAAGTGGTAGCAGACAGACTATTTTCAGTGCAGCATATTCAGAACTTTTAAAAAGATTAAGAGGCTGAAGTAATGTAAAACCAGACTCAAATCAATGTTGTAAAAAGTGTGGGGCATATGAAAATGCCATTATGGCCTTCCTCTGCCAAACGGTATCAGAACAGAGGTAAATCTAATCCTAACAATATTTCACATTTGAATAAATGTACCAGATACAATTTTAATATTCTTTTATTAATGCCAGACATAGACTTTATTTTCTTCCTTCTTTTGTTATTTACATCAAACTAAGCGAGTTCAAATGTAACACAGGCTCAAATGCAAGGCAGGTCATGCCCACCTCATACCTCCAAGAGGCATTTCCAGCATTGTCCAGCATCTCGCGGTATAAGAAAGTACAGTGGTACCTCAGGTTAAGAACTTAATTCATTCCGGAGGTCTGTTCTTAACATGAAACTGTTCTTAACCTGAGGTACCACTTTAGCTAATGGGGCCTCCCACTGCCGCCGCGCGATTTCTGTTCTCATTCTGAGGTAAAGTTCTTAACCCGAGGTACTATTTCTGGGTGAGCGGAGTATGTAACCTGAAGTGTCTGTAACACGAGATACCACTGTAGTTTAATGTGGAGTCAAATATATCCCCACACAAAAATTGTTGCTTGAGCAATATAAATGTTTAAATCTAAGGTAATGTTCTTCACAGATTCTAGAGCAATTTTCCATACTACACACTTTACATTGTATAGTACAACCTAATATAGTGTTATGAGGTGGGGGGGGTTGGGGGGTGAGTAGCTGTATGCGAAGACTCTTCTAATCCCTGGATCCAGCAAGTGTTAAAAAACAAGCAAGGATTTGAATTCCTGGTGAGGTGATAGCCTAAGTAATGGGCCACTAAGAGAAGAAAGCAAGTGGCTGGCACCAGAGGACAAATGGGTCCTCAACTTGCAGGTAGCTAGAAAGACAAAGGCCACAGTGGAGGGTGGAGAGTTGAGTGATGTGAGCTAGAAGCTGGAAGCTGGAAGAAAAGCTGCAGGCTTGGAAGCCGGAGAGAGAGAGGGAGCCATAACTGATTTCTATTTGAACCCACCACTGAAAAGACTCTGTCTCTGCCTCACTTTGTCTGGCAAGAGTAGTCAGAACAGGGCCAGTAAAGAACATATTAAGATTAAGTTATGTATATCTAGAGGATGATAATCTTACAGTTAACCACGTCCCAAGCCGCTTTGGCCCTTGCGCACTGAAACCATCATTTTCAATTGGTTCTGGAAGTGAACTGGGAGCCAGTGCAGCTGGAAAAGCATCAGTGCATTATGATTAAACCACCCAGCCTCCATTAATAATATTGTAGCCCCACCTGACCGGTAGGAGAAACCTCTCTATAAATTTTGGGTGGTTGGATGTTGTCTCCAACTAAGTCAAATTCATAGTAGATCAATTGAAATCAATATAAGTTAGCCATATCCATTGATCTCAGTGTGTCTCTGAGCTTGACTATGTTGGATTTAACCCTCTGTGATGAACCAAATGCCTTTTTCTTTGTCACTTACAATGACCATGGAGTATATTTACATAACTGTTTCTTCTGTACTTATCCTCCTCAGAAGTAGAATGCTATTTTCACAGATCTAATTTCTCACTTGTCAGGTTTTTTTATTATTAAAAAAAACACCTGACATATTTATCAACTACCTTCCCCCAAAAAAACCAAAGGGAGAATTTATGAGATGCTGAACATCTTTTTTAATGCATTCAAAACTATTACATTGCATGCAAAAAAACAACACAAAAACCCCTGACTATATGTTATTTAGAAGAAGTCCATCAATCACAGAAATGAGCAGTCTGTAGGTCCAGGTCAATACCATACAGTCCATTAAACAGAAGAAAGGAAAGCAAGTTTTCTTATGTTCAATATGACAGATGGAAGGAATGAAGAATAATATACATCCATTGTTTCAGCTTGCCAATATTGGGGTAAAAAATTGTCAATCATTAATCCATCAAAGAACGTTAACTTTGTCATTCTTGATTATTACTTGACTTCTGCATTAACATGCATTTGGGATAGGTTTTCTAAAAATGAAATAGCATTAATGGTTGAGTCTAATGGATCGTCTTAGTAGACTGTTAATACTGAAAAGCTTTCTTATTGCATGTTTCGGTATGAAAAAAGAGTATTTCAAACCATATCAGAAAAGTAGCAGAGAGTACAAGGTTTCTTTTAAATTTACTAAATTTGTAGACCTCCCTATACCCACAGGTCTCAGGGCAGGTCACAGAATAAAATCTGAATATAAAACCACAAAAGACACAATCAAAGTAAAAACAACTCAATAATCCCCCCCAACACATTTAAAAGGGCATACAATGTCAATCAACCAAAGGCCTGGTTAAAGAGGAACATTTTTGCCTGGCACATAAAGGTGTATAATGAAGGCACCAGGTGAACCTTCCTGGGGAGAGTATTCCACAGACGGGGAGCCACTGCAGAAAAGGCCAATTCTCATGTTGCCATGTTTTGTGGAGGAGACACACAAAAAAGGGCCTCCTCTATGAGAGATTTAAAAAGCTATAAACAAGAGTATTGGTTTTACTGTGCTCAGAATTCATTCAGTCACACTGTTATGAGTGTTCTGTGCATTACCAATGTTCTAATTAGCAACATATATCACACTTTCATGGCTAAATCTTATGTGATACTGTATTGACACTTGAACAGGAGTTGATTCTCAGAACAAAATTGAAACATAATATTACAAGCCACTGTATTTATGGAGGTACCGTATTTTTCATCCGATAGGACGCTCCGTCCCATAGGACGCACCTAATTTTTTTGGGGGGGGGGAATAAAGGAAATTTCCCCCCCTTTATTTCCCCCCCAAAACCAGGTCGGGGAACAGCGGGATGGCAGCGCTGTGCCTCCCCGCTGTCCCCCGAGCTTGTGGGACTGGCCGATGTCTGCCCGAAGCGCAGAGCGCTCTGCTTCAGGGCACCCCGCGCGCCGGGTGGCAGGCTGCTATCCGCAGCGTGGGGAGCCCTGCGGGAACTCCCGCGAGCTCCCCAGGCTTGCTGATAGCTTCCTGAAGCCTGGAGAACAAGAGGGGGCGGTGCGCACCGACCCCTCTCACTCTCCAAGCTTCAGTGAAAGCCTGTATTCGCCCCATAGGACGCACACAGATTTCCCCTTCATTTTTGGAGGGGGAAAAGTGCGTCCTATAGGGCGAAAAAAATGGTAAATATAATATTGGGTAGAACGTGGAGAGAGCACCTACGATGTGAACACCCAATAAATTTATGTAAGCTCTGGGCCTGTTCAGCTAGAGAGGTGGCCTCTAGTCAGAGTATCTTGAACCAAACTAGACATGATATTTGTCATGTGATTTATCTGGGGTGAGGATTCTGTTTTTAAAAAAAAAAATGATATTTATTAAGAGTTTTAAAGTTACAGAAAAAACAGAGAAGAAAAAGAAAGAGAAAAAACAAAAGAAAAACAAACCACAATCCAGCAATACAAATTGATAAAAATCAAAATCAAAAAATAAGAACAAAGCACGTAACAGAACACAATCAAAAAACAAAAATAAGCCACAAAAATTTAAAAACAAATCCAATATTCTCATATCCTTGACTGTCATTACCTTCTTTCTTTGACCTCCTCACTCCTCCCTTTTTTTGTATCCTAGTTATTAATAGTCACAGCAAATCCTTTCCATTTTTCATAATATTCTGTCATTACATTACCTTAATCTATTTTAACCTTATCTTACTATAAAAGACCTTAAGACTTAAAACTTAGATCTTATTTATACCAATTTCTCATAACCATAACATATTCTTACATAATTCTTTTAACATTTTTGCTAAAGCCAAATTATTTCGTTCCAACATTTTTCTAACATTCATCAATTTTATAAAACAATCCTAATAAAAAAAAATTTCTTCCAATCTTCATCCAGTGTCTCTTCCTCCTGGTCCCGGGTTTTGTCAGTCCTTTCTATCCCATCAATCTAGTTCATTAACCTGGTAATCTTATGTCCGAGGCCTTTAAATCTCTTCCATGTCCCTTCCGCAGCTCTTCTTCATATTTATACCTGTACTTTACTTTATCTCCTGCTCCTTTCACTCGTGGAAACTCCAACTTGACAGTGTTTTTGACCCTTCTCGACAAATCAGCCCCTTTTCCATAGTCCACACTAGACTCCATGTGGTATTTAAAAACATGTTTCAAGATCCCTCCAGAATTAAGAGCCCCCACAACCCCTAACATCTCATGGCCCATTGCCAGACTTGGAGAGTCAAAACATCCCTGCATAGGGGGGTCTATCCAACCCCCCATTTCCAAACCAAACCAAACTCTATCTCTCCAAGCCTGGCTTTTTCCAAGTTCATTTGTCAAATCCAACAACTCATGTTCCTGCTGGGCCACAGCTCCCTCCATCTCTGGCGCCCGAGGTTCAACAACATCCTCTTCCCTCATCTGATCTGTCAGAGCACACTCCTGATTTAATTCCTGGGTGGGCTCTATATAGTTACCCACTACCTGTCCGAAATTTCCAATCGCTGCAGTCATCAAGTCCGTCTTCTCATGTAGCTGTTCCAGTAGGGCACTTGTTTTGCAGAAGGCACGCATCAGAGCTTCTGAATACATTGTTCTGCAAGGTCAGAAGTCTATTCCCACGATCGTAATCTGCTGCAGCTGCAGAGCTCCCCAATTCAGATTTAGTAACAGTTTCACAGGCTCCCTCTAGGGGAAGAACTTCTATTTGTTCTTTTCTTTTAAAAGCAGATCTAACAACAAAGTTTCCTTTTTCAGATATTTTGTCAATATTTGTTCCTTTAAAATGCGAAGGAGAACAATGGAATCACTATGTTTCTCTTCTTTTAACTATCTGTCAAAAACGTTTGTTTCTGGTCAATGAGCTTCCCAAAGAACGTCAGTCCTGACACCCGCTCCCAGGATCAAGACGGTGGAAAATTACTTTGCTTTACACTCTTTCTGCAGGTTTAAACAGTCCGAAGAAAAAAAAATCCCCCCTCTTCTCCTGCTTCCGGAGAGGGTTCAACAATTTTAAATGATGAAAGTTAATCCTTTACAAGTGATTTTCTGAACTCTAGTTTGCCATGTCTTTGCTTTAATCTATCTACAAGAAACGGAAGGCTGACTTCCTGTTTAGACCTTCCCGTTTCAGTGCCAAATTGAGATGAATTTCTTAGTCCAATTTTCCTTTCTACTCACAGGTCATTATTCAAAGTCCAATTGTCCGAAATGAAAGTACTTACGGGTAATTGTTTTAAAAGTCAAATTGTCCCACGAAAAAGGCAGCGCTCTCTGGCAACGGCTGTGCGGCTTCGCTCCACGGAAGAAGCAGTTGACTCTCAGCACCGCGCCACTTCCCCCTCTTCGCTCCGGAGCCCGTGAATGGGTTCCTTTACGGGTTGGGGGGGCGCTAAAGGTGCCCGCCGAGTCCCATGGTCACAGGCTTCATCCGCCTGTGATTTTTGAAAGGGTCCCCACTTCGCCGTAGCGGGAAAGACCCGTTTTCCGTGGAGCTGGTCCCTCCAGATCAGAGGGAGTCCGCCATTACCGATGGCGCCACCCCGGAAGGATTCTGAGCCAGATTGGAACATGGGACATATATGTTCGTGGGCGGGGCAGGGGGAGTTTTAACTCTTTGCTCTCTCACCTGCTATTTGTTATGGCATACCCTGCAACACGAAGCAGCCCAAATCTGGGACACCATCTTCCGTCTCCATGCATGAGATCGCAACCCGGACAATTTCCTGTTCTGACCTGCATGAGATCGCAACCCGGACAATTTCCTTTTTTGGCACGGCACCCTAAAATACATGTTTTTGGGTGCCGTCCAGGATTGTGGACCCCAAAAAATACTTTTTCAGGCACAGTTACCAAAAATGCACGTTTTGGGGTTCTATAGTAGACTGTGGAGCCCTAAAAAGCGTCTTTGAGTTGAGATATTGGCTCAAAATCACATGAGAGCAAAATCACTATGGGAGTTTTTCTCCCATAGCAAACAGCAAGACTTTTTTTTGGGGGGTGTCTATTTAGCAAACAGCAAGACTTTTTTGGGGGGGTCTATTTATGATTGCAGTAGGGGAGAGAAGCTTTAACCTTTTGCCTATACCACTGGTCCTTGCTGTACGCCATGATCCTGATCTGGCTAAAGACACCTGTGTGTTGACGATTTGTTTAACAAAAAACAGCTATGGAACACCAAATTATTTGAGCAAATCTTATGTCTAGTTTCACTGTAGTCAGTTATGATAGTAGATGGCTCTTAAAGGGATACAAATTTGCAGACAGTACATAGGATGAGGGCACTGAAACCACTGAATATCTGTGATGATTTCAGCAGCTTATTTATTTAATTTGCTTACTTATTTGTTACATTTATATCCTCCCTGTCTATGCATAACAAACTCAAGGTAGCTTACAACATTTTAAAGCAATATATATATATACTTATAAAGGAAAATCTGTTATATTTGCAAAACAAAACAGCAACAAACAGCTCTACATTTTTTTCACCATACTAGAAATTTATCATTAGAAGATGGATTTGTTCTGGATAATCTAATCTACCAAACACTGGAGCTTGAATAACTTAACAAGAGGAGCAGAATGCTCAGCTGAAATTGCCTGTATTATTAAAGCTACTCCATCTGTTCTATTGCTCATAGGCTGCATTTCACCCCAGTGATGCATGTCAGAGCAAAACTATGGAATTAAATTGCTTAGAACAGTTTATTCTTTTCTATATGCAAGAGCTGTTTGCTAGTGTAGTTTTACTGTATTACCAAGGTAGGTCTTTTTCCTTTTAAAAGCCTTTCTTTGGAATATATTGTGAAAAAGAAAGCTGATAAAGTCTTTCATGGATTTGATGAGGTGTGTGTGTGTGTGTGTGTGTGTGTGTGTGTACACACACATACCCCTAAGCCCTAGAAATTAATAAATGGTAGGGTTTTGATTATTTGGAGTATTGAAGGGGAAGATTGGATACCAGTGGGAAAAGACAGGCTAAACTTCCTTTCCAAGCCAAGGCCTCACCTGGGTTAGAGGCATTAACATGACAAAAGGTGTTGATGGCCCATCTAGGAAGAATCCTTGGGCCTGGGCAGACAGAGGTTGCCAGAGTAACTGGGTGTGAAGTGACAGGAAAGTTTTTAGCAATATGGGCTAGGAAAAAAGGGGAGAACAAAGAGATATCCATTGTGGGGGGGGGACATCCAATCTTGGGTGCAAGTCAACACCTCTGCTCTCATCTAATAGTGTATTTATGTTTCATTTCACTAGCTTATATTTTGTGAAAGTAATCTAGTCATGCAAAAGCCTCAGAGTTAGTGGCCACTGTGGTATTTTAAAAGTAATATCACCTTTCCTAAATTACATGGTGTCCTTTACACATTTGATTAAAACAGATCTCTCTGCCTCTTTGTGTTTGGTCCCTCTCTTCATAATATGCTCCCAGAAATAAAAGCATGTTTATTTGTCATAACTCTGGCCAGACAAAGTCATGCCTTTCAAAAGTATTCAAGGTTGAAAGCACATTAGAGTAATAGTCATTAGTCTACAGCACGTGTCTGTGTTTTGAAAACAGCTTCTGAAATACGGTATTATATTTGATTACTCAACTAAAACATAGCCATCCATTAACCCCTAGAGAACTATGTCCCCTTGGCACGCCCAAGGCCAGGTCATTTCATGTGTGCCCATTATTTTCATTGATATAGCAATAGCAAGAGGGCATCCAAAAACAGCATAAGGTCGCACTGTTGTCATTTCTATGGCTGGTATAGTATATATTACCACAAGGATAAATTCAAAACAGAGATGTTTTGAATTGGATGAGATCATAGGGCACATAATACAAATTCAAGGGTATTCAGCATTAATAGAAATAAGCAGACACCTGATGCTTGAATCATTTTTTTTGTTTTTGTTTCTGTAAATGTAATTAAAAAGCTATATTGAACACACAGAAATGAAAAAGAAAACTCGACTTAAAAATACAATTCCTCTTTCTGTAACTTTCACAGAATGGTGCTCTTGACATTCCATGTGACTATAACCTTATTTTAGAAAACAAAATACTGATCAATTCATAAGAGGTTATGGGTTAATATAGTTACATTGTGATGAAATGTTGCATAATTTTTCTGTGCCAACTTAAAGCACAGTGTTCAAGGGATTCCACATGTTGCTGAAATTCAGTTGGTCTTCACTCGGGGCCAAGCTTTTAGTGTGGTAGACCCTGCCCTGTGGAACTCTGTCACAGGAAATGTTTGACAAGAACCATCCCTGCTTTCGCTCAGACGTCTTCTGAAAACTACAGGCCTTCATGACATTAATTTCTCATTTTAACCAAAAAATATCTACTGATGCTTTCTTGATGTATTTCATGATGTTTGATAGATAATTACAGGTAGATTTCATTATATTCTGTGTGTTCTAAGCCACCTTGATATACTTTATAAAAGTGTGGATTATAAACATTTAGGAAAGCAAACTATTTTCCCTGACACAGAAACACATTAAGCTTGGACACACATTATAACTCCTGCAGGCACACAGCGCTCCTGGATTGGGGCAATGAAAATCATGTCCCGGACTACAGCAGTTAATATGGCTCATTTCAAATTCCTTTGCAAAGAAGCAAGTTTTCTGTAGCAGATATTCTGCAGCAGATACATGTGACACTTAAACTGGTGTTTTGATTTGCATTCTCATCTACGAAATGTGAATATAACTGGGAATTATGTATATTCAGTATGAGTGTGGCTCTCTGTGGCTTACTATCAAAAGTTTCGATTTGCATTATTGGCACAAAAGAGAGTAAGAAGTGCTCGAAGTATGCATGAAAATGTTCAGAGATCTACATTTTCATTTGAGACCCATAAATATATGAACATGACTCCATGTAAGTCTATGGAAATGAAGTCTTTGCATTCTTCACATGAGGACTGAAGCCTCTTGAGACCTTTTGATGAAAGGTGGTGTGTTAGAGCAGAGTTCTATTATTGTTTACAGTTTATGATTCACGTGCGGGTGTCAAAGTGTATCTGAGTAAAGGACCAACTCTTTTCCCAGCTGATTTTTTAAAAAATCAATATTAGATTCAAACTAAAAGAAAATGGACTCTCTTGGGCAAATCAGGGCAGTTGGTTACACTAGGACATGAAAGCCTATAGGCATGCTGTCTCTCCATTCAACCATATAATGCGACACTTTGCTATTGACATTAAAAGACTTACCCTATACCATATCACACATTTCATAATATTTCCATCTAAATGCAGATTTCTGAGTTCCATGTGTACCATCTAGTCAGGTTTTCCATAAAAATACCAGCAGGAGACACCATTTGAAATTCATTTTGCATATTAAAGAAATCTCTCTGAGATTCCTTCTTTTATTTGTTTTATCAACTCGAGCAATAACCAAGAAAATTAGAGTTCCAGCAATGATAGGAAAGCCATTTATAATTTTATCAGGGTTGGCTCCTTCTCTCTCTCCCCCCTGCCCACTTAGAAAATTTACAGGCTCTTAAGGGCCGGTAATTTTACAATCCTCCGTTGCAAAATGAAATAAGTCCCTCTGTATCATTTAACCCAAGTACTCCAGTAATAGATGGAACCCAAAGAAAACTTCACCTTGAGTAACATGGAAAGTGAATGCCTTTCCAATATTCATGCCACATTTATTGTAGATCTTGGGGGGATGTGTTGCATCCCTGTAAATGTCATAATATTTTGCAGTAGAAATGTTTGCTGTGCACAGGTGAAAACAGATGTAGCTGAGAAGAGGCAACAGAACGGACTCTTGCCATGTGACACACCTGTCATTGTTCTTGAAGTAATTGCTGACTGGCAGTGCAACCCTGTACATGTTAACATTCACAAGAAAGTCCCACTGTATTCCATGTAACTTACTCCCAGGTAAGGGCACCTGGAATGGCAGCTGCGTACACCATTTTATGAACCATTGTCAAAACTGAATACACACACGTACCATATACGTTGCACACTCGCATACATGTTATTCATATCCATTAACACACACATAAGGAAATCCAGTTTTTAAATGTGCCAGCTTATCAGAGAAGCAACAAACAAAAAAGCAGCCAGGCGCTGACAGGGTCCCCTCACCAGCTTAGACCTCTGAGATTTGGGGCAATTTGCGCCCACCCTCTGTACAGGCCTGCTCTGAAATACTGTAGAGCCATTAACAGTCAGAGTACAGTGGTACCTCGGGTTACAAACACCTCGGGTTACAAACACTTCAGGTTACAGACTCCACTAACCCGGAATTAGTACCTCGGGTTAAGAACTTTACCTCAGGATGAGAACAGAAATCGTGGGCCAGCGGCATGGCAGCAGCAGGAGGCCCCATTAGCTAAAGTGGTACCTCAGGTTAAGAATAGTTTCAGGTTAAGAATGCACCTCCGGAACAAATTAAGTACATAACCGGAGGTACAACTGTAATCAACACTGTTTTTTTCTCCATTGTCGCCTCATATACCCCAGTGTTTCAGGATGGCAAATTGGGGCACCCCACCACCACCACCCTGCTGCCCCTGTTGCTCACCCACTCGCTCCCTTCCTTGCCACCTCGCTGCTGCCACTCCCTACCTTGACTGCTAGCTCGCTCGCCCGCCACTGCCACCTGCCCACCCGCCCCCTTCCTCCACTCCTTGTACCGTCTTCCACAGCTTCATCCTCTGCCTCCTGTACCAGTGCCACAGATGTCCTTCCAGAAGCCAACTTCTGGAAGTGTCATAATGGAAGAAGCAAGGTATTGCTTCCTCCCCCGCCCCCAATCTGGTGTGAGCCAACTGACTTGCACCACAGTGCAGGACAAGCCTGTCTTTTGGCCCCACATCCTGGCACGGCCAAAGCACAGGAACCAAAACACGACATCCGAGATTGGAATCATAAACCAGGGTGGCTTCTGTCAATCTGGGATGCCCCGCTTAAAACAGGACACTTGTGTGGTATGTCACATACACAGGCAGCCTCTGTTCTTATATGCAGAGATAGATATAGCTAGATATTTGAGAGTGTGAAAAATTCTCTGTCATCTGTCCGCAAGCCTTCCTAGCAACTGGATGGCTTGTGATGTTATGGCATATTTATAAACATTCCTAATTTTGAGGGTGGATGCCAGCATTCATGGGGAAATGGACAGCACAAAATATGCTACCTGAATTTCTAAACAATTCAATCTGGCTAATTAGAAAGCTCCTTTTGATTTTGTCATTCTTGGAATTGAAGTTTTAAGTATAGTTTTAGAATGTTGCACTTAATTCTTATTGATGAATTTTGAGGCAATAATATGGAGTATCTGTTTGTTGCAGATAATACTTTTATGAGTTGTTATATACTACAGGTCCAATATCATTCATAACTGAAAATGCAGAAATCTTTTTTTTTTAGAATATAAGTTTTGCAAACAAAATAGATATCTGCTCATGCTCTAATGCAAGCCTAGTGAACCCAACTCCATTTTTTAGACTTCCTGTAGCAATCCTGCTTTTTTCTTTTTACTTGCAAGGCACCAAAAAGTCACACTCAAACCTCATGCTGGAACCTCCTTTATCCTATGAGGAACTTATTGCCCACTCTAATCTCCACACTACAAAGGCAAAGCAACTTTCAAAGCAAACTGTCAGAAAAATGCTGCGCACACAGTTGCACTCGAAAATGAGACAAGCATGGAGTCTATTAAAAGAGAAAAATGGATTTGGCATACCTAGCTATCCATAGTCAGTTTGTTTACATTCCACATTTTCTACAAATACATGGTGTCCAAAGTGTCTCACTGAAAATGAAGTGAAATTTATATGCAATAATAGTACAGTAGCCATAATATATAATAAAAGTTAGAATGTTGCATGATTAGCAATTCAGAGGTGTATCAAAAGTTTAAATAGCATAAAATGTCTCAAGATGTCAATTAACAACATCTATTGCACAATCTACGTGGAGTCCACATCACCATTATGTTAACCACTTAGACCTGTTTATAAGCTGTTACAAAGATGTCTGCAAATGGGACAGGACGGATGGCTACATTAACTTCACCCTTGCAGATAATCACAACGCCTGGAGATAGACTGTCAGATCATGTATCCACAGCAGTGACCAGAGGAGGAATGACTGCTGGGAGGAGTGCAGAGAAAAAACAACAACATGGCGCATCTGCAGCAACACAACTGGACACCTTCATATGTCCCAACTGCAGCAAAACATTTCTCTCCCACATTGGTATCTGCAGCCACAGCACGTGCTGTAACTCTCCGATGGTTTGACTTCACTACTGAACTCTGTCCTACAACTCCTCACTGATGTTCCCTCAGTACTCTGCCTGGTGCCTGTCTGGTGCTTTGGCAGAGGCTGAAATGCGGCAGTGGTGGTGCCTGCACGCAGCATCACCAGAGCAGAGCAACGTTTGTGAACATATAATACCTGCTAGAGTGTGTGATCCAGGCTACCTGCCTCTCTGCCTGTTCACTCGGCTACTCTTCCCATTTGGGCTGTTTGTGATGCGTTGAGAGAAGGCAACTAGGAAAAATCAAGCACGAACCACACACCACCACAGTTGAGGCACTGCCTTGTGAGATCTCACCAGAACCCAGTGCCACAGGGGCAGCTGCCTCACCCCGCCTCATGGGTGGATGCCCCTGACCTTATGAGGAGGGGAATGGTCAGGGAAGCAGAGCTGAGGCGATGTTCTTGGCTGAGCTGTTTTTGACGAAGTGTCCACTTTAGTTGGATCCCATGCCTCCTCCCCATATTTCCTTTCCTATCAGCAACATTTGTTTGTTTTTCTTCAGGGTAGTTAGGACTCCTGCAGTAGACAGACTGTTTTTAAGGAAAGGGCTTTTAATAGTGCTGTGCTGTTTTTACTGGATTTTATAGATTTGTTATGATATTCTGATTCCATTATAATCCGAGGGCCTTCTGGGTCGTTCCCTCCCTGCGAGAAGTGAGGTTAAAGGGAACCAGACAGAGGGCCTTCTCAGTAGTGGCGCTTGCTCTATGGAACACCCTCCCATCAGATGTCAAGGAAATAAACAGCTATTCAACTTTGAGAAGACATCTGAAGGCAACCCTGTATACAGAAGCTTTTAATGTTTGATATTTTATTGTGCTTTTAATATTCTGTTGGGAGCCGCTCAGAATAGCTGAGGAAACCCAGCCAGATGGGCAGGGTATAAATAATAAATATATTATTATTATTATTATTAAACTATTGTCTTTTATATGTTTTTATATTTCTGTGTTTTATCAGTGCATTTTTTAATTTTTGTGAGCTGCATTGAGCCCCGGTTTTGGGGAAAGCTGGGTGATAAATAAATAATTAAGTAAGTAAGTAAGTAAATATGTATGTATGTATGTATGTATGTATGTATATGAAGTCAATGTAAGCTTTTTCTGCTTTTCTACTTTATTAAGAAGGTTTTAAGAAACCCAGAGCAGTAGGCAGAATTTGGTTCAGGGACACCTTATTAACCATTCCGTTACTGCCTTATTCTGTACTGTCCTTTCAGGAAGGAGCAGCAGCATTCAAGTCTACTCTCTGATCTGCAATGGTTTGCCCAATTATTGAACTTGTCAAGAAACCATATACCACTTCAATTGTGCCCCAACAGGTCACAGTGAAAATCCAGGAACTGTTTTCCCCAACTAAAGATGTGAATCTATTGGTGTCATTCCCTGCCCCCCCACCCCAAACTTAAGTTCACCACATAGCTGTATCATTTTGCTTCAAAAAAAGTCTTCACAAAAAATTGTCAGTAATGCAGTATTTCGCATAATATAATGTATTTTTGTGTGTTGTTTTCACTAATATAATATCCCCCCCACACACACACACTACTTTTGCCAGTGGACAAATAATCCTTCAAAAATGGGGAGGGGTGCTTTCTTTTGGTGCATCACAACTTTATTTAGCCAACTTCCAGCTTCAGGCATCTCTATATGTAAGACTATCCAGATATCAAAATAAAAAAATCCTTCCAGTAGCACCTTTAAGACCAACTAAGTTAGTTCTTGGTATGAGCTTTCGTGTGCAAGCACACTTCTTCAGATACACAGTGTGCTTGCACACGAAAGCTCATACCAAGAACTAACTTAGTTGGTCTTAAAGGTGCTACTGGAAGGATTTTTTTATTTTGACTATGGCAGACCAACACGGCTACCTATCTGTATCCAGATATCGTTGACGTTATCAGCCTGTTTTCATTATGCAGTAATAGCTAAGATTCTATTAGGTGCGATAAAGTGGTGCCAGACCACTTTGCTTTTAAAACTGAGATAGGCAAGCAGGTTTTAGAAAGAGGAATTGATGCTCTGCCCTTTGGTCTATTCCATAAAGCAGTTGCTCATACCTCTCCTTATTTAAAGAGGTGATCTCCTTCAAGCACAGACCGCAGCACTGGACACAAGCCCATTCTTCTCTCTAAGAACCAATTGACAAGGGCTGCTGGGCGCAGATCAGAAACCTCAAGGTCAGAAGCTGGAAGCCAACCTACCAAGCTGTTCATAGATTATAGCAATAGTTATTCATATTAATATTACTGATCAGCCCCCTCTCTTTTGCCACGGACAAAGCTGCCCTTGGAAATTAAATGTTTGACAGGCAAAAGCTTTGTTTTTTCTATGTCACATTTTTGGGCTTTGTTCCCAGGGAACAGATATGTAGAATATGACTGAGAAATCTGTAGGTTTAATACAGTGCTATTCCAGAAACCGGGCCTGAATACAGATTGAGCTAGCCTTAGGATATTTACTGCAGCTGGAGTCCGTTCTTGCCTTTGATTTACTGCCGCTGACATAACAGTATCACAAAAGGAATCAGAAACTGTGTGCCCTTCTGCACTTTTACCGCTGTCACTGAAATCCTCAAATCAATAGTAGTAGCAGCTCGGGCCAAGCCTGTGATTTTCAGCTTTTTATTATTTTGAAATATGTCAGAATATTGTATATGTGGCAGAGGACCAGGGGAATGGGGCTTTATTGTCATCCAGGAACAGGAAATTATATAGGGAAGCTTTTATTGGCAGAGTTACATGGGCTGTTTGGGCTAAAAAGAAAATGAAATGCCTGCCCTCTACACAACACACAAGCAGCTTTGTTTTAAAACCGCACCTGTGTTGTAGACAGCACAATTCAGAGACAGAAAGGCAGAGCTGAAGTCCAAAAGTCATAGCAGCATTTTTTCCAGCAACTGATAGACATTGGAAAATGGACTTTACACGCATCACATCTTAATCTAGAGTCAGAAGAAATTCAAATTTGCACTTTCTGAAACAGTATGCAAACAAACAAACAAACAAACAAACAAACAAACCATCTTTCAAAAGTTACACTTCTCAGTACAGTTCTCCAGCCAAGAAATTGGGAAAAAAATGGATATATTTGGGAGAGGTGTGTATAGAAATGCAGGTATTATTGGAAATAATGAAAAAAAGGAAAAATTCATTTTAGGGGAAATTGCTTTGCAAAAATGTGTTCATTGGGCAAAAATTGCATTAAAATCTATGTGATTAGGAGAAATTTGCTGTAAAATGCTGATACATTTTCATGAGGACCTTTTTATTTTTAATAAATACAAACTGATGAGGAATGTAAAGTTCTAAATTTAAGACTGGGAAACTGAGAGTAAGTACAATGGTCAGATTTGTTCATCCCTAGTCTGGACAAGGGCAAAACCTCCTATTTTCCTATTCTTTTCTCATGGAATTCTGATTTAAAGTGACACTGGGAGACAATACTATCAGATTAGGATTTTAAGGGGGAAAGTGCATAAAAGGCAAGCCGGCAGGAAAACCCTGTGGCTCTTTTTGTTGCTGTTGTTTTAACTAAAAGCTTATTTGGGACAGGGCTATTCTGACTGGAAAGCCAACTTCTCCTGAGCTTCTTTCTTCATCACAGGATTCCAGAAGCATCCATGTCTTTTGTTAGGCAGCAACATTTGTTTGGGACATTTGTCTGGAACTTCTACACCTGGAATCTAGCTGGCAACGGTGCATCCTTTATAGGCCAGCTAAAAAGAAATTGTCTGCTGCTGAGACCCACAGTCTCAGAAATCAAGCTTGTGTAAATAATGGAAGCACAATTAAAAGCTTCAAGTAGGTGAGCATTTTCACAGTATAGTGTTGATGTCGTTCACTGGAGAAGATAAATCTCTTGCCTTCCAGTCAAATGCTAGGAATTAGGACAGGAATGAAAGCAGAGCTATATTTTATATGTGCTGCTGAATGGTCACACATTGCAGAGTCCTGTGGGGTGAAGGAGGTGATTCAAGGAGTCTCTGGGTGTGCCATGACCTCAGAGTACAGCGGTAATAATGGCAAAGAGTGAGACTGTAGCCAGAGTTATTCCACAAAGGACTGTTCACAAGGGACCCCATAAAGTTCCAGACCTATGGGCAAAGGTTATTCTGTCCCTTGCTTATTCACCTCTACACCTTATTTCCAGAAGGTAGAATAAAATGAAGGGCTATTAGGTGGATTAGGACTATTCAGCCATGAAGCTCACTGTGTGACCTTAGGCACTATCCCTCAGCTTTATCAACCTCACAGGGTTGTCGTAAGGATAACATGAGTAAAAAGAGACTCATGAATGCCACCTTGAGCTCCTTGGAGGAAAGGTGGAATGGATGTGAATATAATACTGATAAATAACAAATAATAAGTCTCTCTATAGTCTGCCGGCCCCCAATTTGGAATTGTGGGTAGCATGTTGGAATAATGGGGGGGGGGGGAATCTAGGACACAACTAAGATATTTAGGCATTCAAAGATGGGACTTTACATGAAGGTTCTCGGCAAATCAAACATGTGGTTGTCTGTTGGGAGAGGCATGGCTGGTTGGGTTATATAGGCAGGATGCAACCCCTGCTCCTATATTACATGTAGGCTCTGCACAATGAGCTCTCATCCGTACCATCACTGGCACCATCCTATTTTTTGTAATGGCATTTTAAGTTTGCCAAAGTGATCGACAGTCTTTTTATGCTCACAGCAGCTTTGTAAAAAGGGCCACAGTGCAATTTGAGCAAAACAACAGAAAGAGCAGCACAAGCTTCTTAAAGCCTAACAAACCTATTATGGTCAAAATAAAAAAAATCCTTCCAGTAGCACCTTTAAGACCAACTAAGTTAGTTCTTGGTATGAGCTTTCGTGTGCAAGCACACTTCTTCAGATACACAGTGTATCTGAAGTGTATCTGTGTATCTGTGTATCTGAAGAAGTGTGCTTGCACACGAAAGCTCATACCAAGAACTAACTTAGTTGGTCTTAAAGGTGCTACTGGAAGGATTTTTTTTATTTTGACTATGGCAGACCAACACGGCTACCTATCTGTAACTGAAACCTATTATGGCACATGCTTTGGGGGGCTGAAGTCCACTTCATCTGATGCATCCTTCTGGATAATTCATGGAAGGTTATGAAATAATACATTTGCTCAGTGCTTTTTTACTTTAAAAAAATGTTTAGGGGTTCTCTCATTTTGACTCAAGGAAATCACCGTTTTATAGTTCAAATCGGGGGAAATAAATACAGTAAATGGACAAAAGTACAAAGATTCACAAAATGTTTAGGGGTATGCATACCCCTGCGTACCTCCAGAAAAAGCACTGCATTTGGTAGCCTCTAAAGTGCCACATTATCCCCACCCCCTCATTTCTGCTCTAAGCCATGGCTGGTTGGCTACCCCTTTGATTAAAAGTAATGTACTCAACCAACATCCACAGTGAACGAATGAGAGAGGGGAGATATTTAATTCAGGTCTCCAGAGCCTCTGGTGCTCTTGTTTGGCTCCTGACTCTACCAAAGGGGTAGGCCTGCTAAGGTTAAATTCATAATAAAGTTGCCATCATGATAAGAGGGATGGGAAAACTGTACAACCAAAGCTCAGAACCAGTAGCTCTTGTAAATGGTTTTTTGTTTTTTTTCTGGGGCCAGATGGGTGATACCATTGGGCCATAGCGATACTTTTGGATTGAAATTGGTTGAGTGCTGCAGATTGCTGATTGGCGAGAAAGGGGGAAATGATAGAAATGTCATTGACTCCAGGAAGAGTCTCTTGATTCAAATGTATTGTGGGAAGTTGTAAGGAACAGGAAAGCAGAGGCAGATTTAAGGCAGCGCACTGGGTGCCAAGCTGAGCAGAAGGGGGAGGAGTTTGGATTTGGATTTGATATCCCACTTTATCACTACCGTAAGGAGTCTCAAAGCGGCTAACATTCTCCTTTCCCTTCCTCCCCCACAACAAACACTCTGTGAGGTGAGTGGGGCTGAGAGACTTCAAAGAAGTGTGACTGGCCCAAGGTCACCCAGCAGCTGCATGTGGAGGAGCGGAGACGCGAACCCGGTTCCCCAGATCACGAGACTACCGCTCTTAACCACTACACCACACTGGCTCTCAGGGAGGGGCACAGAGCACCACAACTATTCTGCACACACAGAATGGAAGGCAAGAGGTAGGGAGGCCATCAAATTTTTCCTCACACAGAGTGCTGCTGACATTTGAAAGACCAAAGTCTTTCCCTGAGAAAAAAAGTGTGGTGTTAAGATTTCTTTTTTGAAGAAGAAAGGTGTAATTGCTTGGCATTTCAATTAGTAGGGTTAAGCCCTGGTTGAACAACTTACACTGCTCTGGCCCTAATAATAAAAAAGAATGACAACACACAAAAAAGAAAAAGGCATGTGAGAGCGAGAGAGAAAAGTGAGATGTTATTTGATTTTTAAAAATTTAACAAATGCTTTTCTCACCTTTTCCCATGCAAATGCACTAATTAATGAGGAAAAATCTCACTTCCCTGTAATGTCACAGTTGATATGACAAAATATGACAAATCCATATCATTTTAGGGAGAAATTACGTCTTCCACCAAATCACTTATCTTACTTGCTTTTAGTCGCAGCTCTAAGCTGAGGGAGTGTGTCACAGTTTGGTCCAATGTGCATAAAAATGTTGCAGAACATATCAAATGCCCCCCAAGTGTGTAAATTTGAGGCCTGCTTTAACCCTGAGGCCCAAATGGCCCTGAGACACTTCTATCTAGCTCAGTACTGTCAGTACTGATGGACAGTGGGTTTTCAGGGTTTCAGACAGTATTCTGCTCCCAGTTCTACACATATACAAGGCTTCCACCATTTCTCCTTCCACTCCTTTGTTGAATTTCATTATATCTGAAGAGGCTAATCAAAATCTATTCATTTGTTTCTTTACATTTATACCTGGGGACTCCTAAGCCTAAATGGGGATAACAAAGCAAAACAAGATGTTTTTAAAATCAAAATTAAGTTTTCCAATCATTCCCAATTAACTCTGAGCCCACATAGGAATCCCACAGCATCTCACCACTCTTGCAATGTTTCCAAAGAATGCTCTGACATCAAAGCTCTGTTTCTTGACCGCTTTGTCATTATGTGGTTCCTTTGCAGTCCATGTGACTATACCAGTGTTTATAGCCTGTCAATTACCCTCAGAATGTGTATCTGTTTTTGGTGTAATTGGAAGGAAATGACACTGGCATAATCAACAGTTTTCTCTATCTGTGTCAGAGCAGAGTGAAAACATTAAAGAAGTAATTTCATTTTTGCATTTGTGAATAGTAGGGGGAAATGCCTATCAGAATTACTTCCTGAAAGTAAAAAACAATGAAATTGATTCCTAAAATTGTTATGAAGAAAATTGCTTTTTAAAGACTAATGAAATTGCCTTTTTGATTAGATGGTGGCAAAGAGCCTGTTCATAGAGGTCTCTGAGCACAATGATAAACCCCGCCACCGTTGAAGGAGTTTGGGATTCAACTTCTCAACCTTTTAATATCATGTTTTATTTTCTATGTTGCATCTGAAAGTTAGAATTTGGGCCAAATTCTGGGTCTTTGACTGTAACACATTTCTGTTATGTTAAGGTAATGGAAAGACCACGAGACGGCTGCAGTATTTATTGATTTAACCAAAGACTTGAGGGCTAGTGGACCATGAGGTTGTAAGCATGAATTCATGCATTTCCCATTAGGGTCTGCATTCTTTCTGTAACTCTGCACAGCAGCTGACAAAGTTGACTCTTCTGATTTATAGCTGGGGGTGGGTGGGAACCTAGCCTGTGTACAATCTTCTAGATATCAGAAGTGAAATTTTTCAACTTCCAAACTTTGTAATTTTGTTTGATTGCATAGAAATCTGATGAAGCCTTGCCTTGGTATTCTTGACACTGATTAAATAGATTTATTCTGGACTGAAGCCCCATTTTTCATCACTGTCATGTACTCTATACTTGGTTGGTTAAATGTAGATGATAGTAGAATGATGATTATAGTTTTTACAAAACCTATCCTTGGCTGGGCTCCCTTCCTCTTACCTTTTAATTGGTTGTTTTTCAACTTGTTTCTTGTCATTCTGTCATTTGAACAGCTTATCTGAACTATTTCCAAGGAAAGTCTACAAAAGAATATTAATAAAATATTAAGTAACAGCCACAGAGTTGAAAAAGCCTATTTAATAGGGATTAGATTTACATACTCATATGTCCTCATTCTCATCTTTCCAAAAATCTTTTTAAAAAGTATTACTTATGAAGCACTTCAGAATGAAACATTTGAATGTAAATAGCTCAAGTGCTCGGTCAGAAATGCACCTTATTTGTTCTCTGGGATCAATCATTCCATTTCAGTTCTAAGTGCCATTGAAATCTCACTTGTTTAGGATTAAGTGCAAGGCTCGTATTCTAGACTGGATTGGATGCATTATTAAGACTAATAAAAAGAATTTAAGAGCTTAAAGAGAATTGCAGTTTTAACTGATTTAAATTGCTAGGTGTAAACTAATTTTAAAGCTAAATGATAAGAAGTTAATCTATCTTGGAATTCACTTATGTTGCATTATTGCATAAATAATGTTCCGATTCCAGGATATGCTTAAATCTTTATTCATTATCTACATACCCATGAAGTCATGATTAGAGGAAGTGAGGGATGCCGTGGGTAATAGCCAGTTGTGGTGTCCCACTGCACAACAGTGTTCTGGTTGCACATGGAGGACCTACCATTCATTTCCTTCTATTTGCTGTGGGACATTATTGCAGTCAATTCATTCTTTGCCAGATGAGCTCATGAAGGGGCTGAGACTCACAGAGCTTTGCTGCAAAATTTGCTTAAGAGAACTTTGTGGGGTCACTTGCCTTGGCAGCAAGCTGTAGCACTACATACTTCCTGCCTGCCTGGGCAGCCTCCTCTCTCTTCATCATGTTTCCAAGCCATTTTTGAACTTGCATTTTGTATTTTTGAAACTTACATAGTAGTTCTAAACCTGCCTTTATTTTGCTAGCATAATTACTGCTTCAAGATCTAGATTATGTAAGTAAACACTACTTTTTACTTCTTCACAAAACAAATTTTTAAGGGGGAGTAAAGGGGTAATAGCAAGGAAAATCCAGTCCGCTCTAAAGCATCCTGGATTATTGTTTCTAGAAGGTTAAATGAACCATGTCTTAGCTTGCAAGTTTAGGCTGTTTTTATTGCAATGTATTTGTACCAGTACCCAATGCTTATGTTCTTAAGTATGTTGTGAGTCATATGGAGAACTTTTCCCCCAAGTGTCCAACAGGTTGAATAAAATATAAACAATAATTATATGAGGAAAAGCTTTATAAAATCCAAAAGAATTGTAATAAGGAATCCATTGTCGATTTTAATTTTCTCCTTTTTAAAACATTTAAAAAATCACCTACAAATTAGAATAGATCAGAAAGGATAGCAATTCTTCACCATGTTTACAGAAAACCGAACAAGAAACAACCACCTAGATTCTGAAGACCGAACGAGGAGCAGATATGGGCATACTCAATGCACCAACTTCGAAGGCTTCCCTATTTATTTCAGATGAGGGGGCAATTCTGTATGATGCTCCATTTGTGATGTGGATGGCCTGCTGATACCACTGAAGTAATGCTCCCTGCACATGCATGAGGTTCGTGTACATGCATGAGAGCATACCTAAGACCCAAGTTGTGGCATCTGTTTCCTTTGAGGCTTTCAATAAACATTTGGGTACATCCTTTGCCAGTTTTATGGTGGGAATCAGACTTACTAACAGTGCATAGAATGCAATGCTGCATATAGCTCTGTATCCAACGTAGTTCAAAGTAGTATCCAATGGGGTGGTAGAGCGGGTATTGGTTTGTGGTTTTTGTTGTTCTTGTGTGTTGCATTTTTATCTTGTATTTTTATGTTGATGAAGGTTGGTATACAAATGTAATAATAATAATAGTCCTACTCAGAGCAGACCCTTTGAAAACTATAGTTTAAGGGTGCTGAGAGTTGTTAGGAGACCCCTGTTCCCCTCAGAGATCCCCATGAAGACTAATTGACTGTTAAACCACAGTTTTCAGTACTCCTTGGGGGAAGCCATGACTGCTTAATGTGATATTATACCAGTGCTGTTTTCTGGGGGACACAGGGGTACACATACCCCTAAACATTTTGTGAATTGAAGTTTGGCCTCATTGAGGGGCAGGATTTCAATATGAGTGGGAAAACGAGAATACCCCTAAACATTTATTTTTTTTTAAAGCGCTGTATAATACTGCTTTGAATGTATAGTGAGGATAAGGCCTTCATTAAATTCTGCTCAGTTTGCTTTGAGTGGGTGTTAGCTGGCTACTACCCCTGGATTTTAATATAGGTTATGGCATATTCTCTTATGCTTCCTCTTTTCATATGTGAAAAGGAATATCCTGCAAACAGCCTACAAAAATAAAATCATATAGTTTATATCTTACCAGTGTTGTTATCTTCGGTTTGTCATATGGTTTGACACTGGAGATAAAAATTAAATTTACCACTCTTCAGGGTAATATATTTTTAATACAAAGATAACTTTTCTGCTTGCAGTAGAGTGTTTGGTATTCACTATTTGCTTTGTTGTAGTTGCTGTTGTTCTATTTTTATTTATAGCCCACCTTTTTTCCTGACGGACTCAAGGTGGCTTACAAATAAACTAGGAACCGCTAAAAACATAGGGGGAGGAATCATTAGAAAAATTAAAATTAAACATGAATAGAATTAAAACTACATATAAATATAAAAGATTTATTAAAAACATATGGATAATTACAATAAAAACAGCATGACACCAGTGCTTCATTAACAGCCATAAGTTCCCAAAATGCATTTGGAACAAGAAAAACGTCACCTGCCAGCGGAAGGACAACAAAGAGGGAGCCAGTATAAGTTCTCTAGCGAAGGAGTTCCAAAGTCTGGAAGCAGCCATTGAGAAAGCTGTTTCTGCATCCCTACGAAGTGTGTCTGTGAGAGTGACAAAACCAAAAGAGGGCCTCTCCCAAAGATCTCAGAACCCGGGTTCATATAAGAGAGTACAGTCTTTCAAATAACATGGACCTAAGCCGTATAGAGTGATGCGGGTGGCGCTGTGGGTTAAACCACAGAGCCTAGGACTTGCCGATCAGAAGGTCGGCAGTTCGAATCCCTGCGACGGGGTGAGCTCCCTTTGCTCAATCCCTGCTCCTGCCAACCTAGCAGTTCAAAGCACGTCAAAGTGCAAGTAGATAAATAGGTACCACTCCGGCGGGAAGGTAAACAGTGTTTCCGTGTGCTGCTCTGGTTCGCCAGAAGCGGCTTATTCGTGCTGGCCGCATGACCCGGAAGCTGTATGCCGGCTCCCTCGGCCAGTAAAGCGATATGAGCGCTGCAACCCCAGAGTCGGCCACGACTGGACCTAATGGTCAGGGGTCCCTTTACCTTTAAGCCGTATAGGGCTTTATAGGTCATAACCAGCATTTTGAATTGTGCCCAGAAACAGCTGGTAGCCAGTGGAGCTGTTGAAGCAAGAGAGTTGTATGCTCCCTATAACCAGCCCCAGAGCATGTTACAGTATCCAAATGGGATGCAACTAAGGTGTGTGTGACTGTGGCCAAATCAGACATCTCAGCTGGCCTGCTAGTTCTAAGTGTGCAAATGCACTCCTGGCCACCACAGAAACTTGGGCATCTATGCTCAGGTGCATGCCCCAATTGTGAACCTGTGTCCTCACGGGGAGTGTTACCCCTTCCAGCACAGACCGAATCCCTAGTCCCTGTTCTGCCTCTAACTGTCTATGATATGATAGATAAAGTTGTACAGTGGTACCCCTACTTATGAACTTAATTCATTCCAGATGTCCGTTCTTAACCTGAAACTGTTCTTAACTAGAGGCGTGTTTTCGCTAATGGGGCCTCTTGCTGCAGCTGCGCCACTGGCACACAATTTCCGTTCTCATCCTGGGGCAAAGTTCTCAACTCGAGGTAACTCTTCCAGGTTAGTGAAGTTTGTAACCAGAAGCGTTTGTAACCTGAGGTGTTTGTAACTCGAGGTACCACTGTATTCACATTTTAATTAAAGTTATTTGTTTATTTCCATTTGGCTTATCCAGCCACGTTATGCAATGTGATTGTTTTTCTCTTATAAAATATTGTATAAGTGACTTACGTCTTTCTAAAACAGAAAGCTAAGATAATAAGGTTTTCTTTTTATTATTATTATTTCAACAAAAGGAATGTGATGTCTTCTGTAAGCAGATTTCATTAAATTCTGCCTTTGCACTAAATCAAGCAATATAATAAGCTTTCCTGGGCAAAAATGGGTATGTTTGGTTTTGAATTATATCAGAGTCTGATGGGCTGAAACTAAGCTAATGGCAAAGAATGCAATTGTTTTATAGGTCCTGTCATAACTAAAATCCAAATCAATGTTAGTGAGGGAAAATATGCTTCTGATATCTCTTTAACACAGCCATCCTACTTTACTGTATACTCATGTTGAAATTGCCTTTCTAGAAGCACCATGTATAAAATAGTATCAAATATTGACAGAAGCACTTCAAGCACTTGCTCAGCACAGGCCTTACAGCAGGGATGAGGAGCCTTCCAGATGTTGATGGACTACAGCTCCCTTCACCCTTGACCATTGGGCATGCTAGCTGGGGTTGATAGGAAAGCCAGAAACATCTGGAGGGGCACAGTTTCACCACTCATGGTCTACAGGGTTTGAGGCAGAAAGCTCTTGGGCCTGATGCTCTTATTTAATGTCATCGGCTTCTGCCACAGTGTTGCTGCTGCCCTTCCCCTACCCTAGTCACTAGCAGTACATGACACATCATAATAATGGAGAACATGTTTCTTCTGGCTTCATTGCTATCTTGTCTAAGTAAAGGAGATTTTATATACACAAACAGTTATCCACCAGCTTTTGTACTTTCCAAATGTCCCAATATGGTTCTCAAATACATTTTTAGATGTGAATTTTTGGGTAGAGTTTTGTTTTTTAATATACTAAGGAAAAGGGTGAAATGGGTATAAGGGTGAAGGCATGCAAAAATAGCATGGACTGCTATTTTCATCCATCCCCACTTCTATTTTGTCCTTAAGTCATGATAATCTAGTCAACACTTTAAACTCTGAACACTTAACTTGCTGGTGCATCAAGGCTTCGGCTCAGTGGGAAAGAAACCCTTAAGGCTGAAACAAATCATAACTTCAACATTAGCTCCAGAGAATGAAGCTAATCCTGAATGTGGGTAAGATGGGATTGTTGTTTCACCTGCCTTGTTTTGATGGCATACAGCTGAATGGGCAACTTTAAAGCCCAACTAGTAAGAGCACAGACACAAATGCTACAAATTATGAGAAATTAGTAATAATAAGTGGAGCTGGAGTGTGAGAGAAATTGCTGGCACATTTTCAGAACCTTGGCCATTGGCTTCAGTGCCATCAATTCGCTTTAGAAAGAGTTACACTGCTACTTTAGGGTTATGAAAAGAAAAGGCCTTGCACACCTGCACTTACTTCCGTAATCTGATTCAGCCAGTTTTAAATTACCTAAAGGTTTTACAAGTACACTCTCTTGCTATTTCATTGTCCCCATTCCATTACACACGCACACACCCCAATATTATAGATGACATTGTAAATCAAAAACAACACCCAGATCGCCTTTCTGGCACATTTATCCCTGTAGGCCATTATTCGTGTGGGTAGAAAGTGCTGGAGCACTTTGAAGCTATTTCCAAACTGCAGTTAGAGGGATCGCCAGTTGAGCTATAAACAGACCATGCTTGATTAAAGATGCCTCCTTTATGGGCTTTTAAATCTTTCTTACTCTAAAAAATAAAATAAGGGCATAGACTGATCATGTAAGAAGCTTGACTAATAGATCAAAAAGTTTTCTTTTGAAACCTATTTATAACCATGCCCCAGTTCTAAAAACCAGCTGCCTTTGAGAAGGCAAACATCAGGGATGCAAACTATGGCTCTCTTGAGATGTTCTTGGACTCTTGGACTCTTGACCATGCTGGCTAGGGATGATGGGAACTGGAGCCCAACAATATCTGGAGGGCAATAGGATCCCCATTTCTGGCCTGTATGTTTTCTGTATTCAGTGGTTGTGACTGAATCCAATACAGGTTGCTTCTAAATTGGTAGTTGTTGTTGCATCAATGCTCCTCATGCATGCCTTTTTTTTTGCAACATTTACACAAAGACATCATTAAAATGCCAGCTGTTTCCTCCACCACCACCCCACCACCAATTTAATCCAGATTTAACCTTTCCAGGAGAATCTGATAAGTTACCAAAAAAAAAAAAAAAAGCCAACAACTCATTTGTGATATCTCAAGGACACTTTTACAATATTAAATGTCCATCTGGAAACAGCTATAAGTCTAGATTCCCTCAAACATTTGCACAATGAAAATAGGTAGCTATTTCACGTGGAACAAAATTAAGCCCTTTCATAGGTCACCGTAGCAGTGCTTGCTTTTCACACTGAATGAGAGAAACTTTTTGTTTGGGTAGCATTGAAATAGTTATTAGTGGTCAAGGAAAGTGGGCTTTTATAAAATGTTTAATGTTGCCCTACTTAGTTTCTGATTCAAAGGGGTATAATTCTGGAAATTTGGCAGTGGAAGTATTTCTGCTTCAGTAGGATCGAAAGTAGGATCTGATTCAGTAGGATCTGGACAACTTCATTGTCCAGAAAGTGGGAGAAGCAACAAGAGGAACAGCCATTTTAGATCTGGTCCTAACCAATGTTGATGACCTGGTTAGTGGGGTAGAAGTGGAAGGATCATTAGGCGCGAGTGATCATGCTCTTCTGAAGTTTACTATACAGCGGAAAGGAGCAGCCAAGCATACTAGGACTCAATTTCTTGACTTTAAGAAAGCCGACTTCATAAAACTTAGGGAAGTGCTGGGTGAGATCCCATGGACAGTAATACTAAAAGGGAAGGGAGTACTGTGTCCAGTTCTGGGCACCACAGTTCAAGAAGGACACTGACAAACTGGAACGTGTCCAGAGGAGGGCAACCAAAATGGTCAAAGGCCTGGAAACAATGCCTTATGAGGAACGGCTAAGGGAGCTGGGCATGTTTAGCCTGGAGAAGAGGAGGTTAAGGGGTGATATGATAGCCGTGTTCAAATATATAAAAGGATGTCACATAGGGGAGGGAGAAAGGTTGTTTTCTGCTGCTCCAGAGAAGCAGACACGGAGCAATGGATCCAAACTACAAGAAAGAAGATTCCACCTAAACATTAGGAAGAACTTCCTGACAGTAAGAGCTGTTCGACAGTGGAATTTGCTGCCAAGGAGTGTGGTGGAGTCTCCTTCTTTGGAGGTCTTTAAGCAGAGGCTTGACAACCATATGTCAGGAGTGCTCTGATGGTGTTTCCTGATTGGCAGGGGGTTGGACTCGATGGCCCTTGTGGTCTCTTCCAACTCTATGATTCTATGATTCTATGAAAGAGATTGCCAGAATATTCATCTTCTCTTTAGTTTAAATTGCAAGGTTCTCTTTCTATTCCCTCAATGGAACTTTATGCTAAATTCATTATACGTGTCGGTGATTTCCCAGTTGTTATGACAAGTAATGTGATTGCAGTAAGCACAAACAAAGCACAGTAACCCAAACAAATAATTCAAGAGCAGCACACTAAGCTAAAGTGTAAGTACTGCAAATTCAGTACAGACTTCAACACCTGGACCTTAGCATGGACTCGTACCATCACAACCAGGCCATCACAGAATTGAGCCCAGATCCAGTTGATACACAAAGTGGTGTATTAATAAATTTGTTTTAATCTTCTGCTAAATAATAACATTCTTCATGCCTAAATAACCCTCCAAGTATTCCATTCTATAGGAAAGAAGAATACTACTATATAGCTTTCATCCTGAATGATTAGACCTGTTAGTTACAACTGCAGATCTCCTCTTTCCATAGGACAATTGCTGAAAGGCATCAGATCCACTCATCCATATTTACTCATGCACTTAACACATTTTCAGATTCATTTCTGTGGCAGCCACTACACTGTATTGCCAAGTCTCATTCAACTGTTTAAGAATGGAATTCCCACTTCCCTTCTACCATATCTGTTGCTTGGCTTGCTCTTTCCTGGAGTACTGGCCACTACTAGAATATATATTTCACACACACACAAACCCCGAGTTTTTATAGGAGAAATGTGTTAAAATGTCCCATTTGCAGACTGGTTTTTTTTTAATGACCATATTAAATATTAAAATAATGCAAACTTTAACTTTCTATCTCTTGTGGATGAATCTTACTACTGCCAAGATTTTCAGTTCCAACATTTCTGAAAAGCGAGTGAGTCTTGCGAGTGAGCTCATCACACCTCATTTTTAAAAGCCTGGTGGGTGGGGCAGGGAAACATGTTAGAACATCTTCATTGCTTCCATCCAGTTCTGAACTTCTTGACCTGCTCTTGAACTCCTAAATTGTGATTCCTGAACCTTGAATCTTCTTCTGAGCCTGTACTGTTATTTGCCTGGATAAAGAGCTCTTTCCTACTTCCAAGTACGGGTCGCTGCTTGTGTTTAGGAGCAGAAGCCAGGCAAACTGAAGGAATGTTTACATTTTAATTTGTACCTACCAGTGTTTATCTAAGACTTATTTGTTTATTAAATTTGTGTCCCAGCATTTCTTCAAAAGTAGCACATGAAGGCCACCAATCCAGAAGGAAGGCTTCCTGAAAAGATGGACAGTTCTACTTCCTTTTTAGCAATCCTGAAACATCACAGAAGCGGTGTACACTGGCAGAGGAAGAGGAGTGCGGGGGGAGCGCACCATCCCCAGCAGTGCGATCACGGTGGGGTGCCATTGTGGCTGCCCCCCGTCTTCGCTGGGCGCCACGCCTCCGCAGGTAGCATGCCATGCCCCAGGACATGCGCCACACCTCTGTGGCATCACGCCACGTCCCCAGGACGTGTGCCAGCCCTGCCCCGCCTGCTCTCCGCCCCCTGGTGCTGGAGAATGTAGCTCCGCCACTGGCAGTGTAGTAACCTTAAACAACCATGCTGTTGTTTGCCTAGTCCCAAAATAAAAGGTGAAATTGTTTAATGCTTACAAGGGATGTGCTCAATTAAATAGTGTCCATGACCATGAGATAATTTAAGAAGCCTGCATCATGGTCTGTCCATCTTTGAGTGCCTTTCTTGTAGTACAGTGTCATGAACTGGCTGGATGCAAAGGAGTGGTCAGAGGTACTAGCTGAGGAACCCCCAAGGGGAAAAGGTTCAGAGCCCAGGGGATTGGTGGTGGGACACTGAGGAGTGGTCAGAAGGAGAAGAGGGAGCAGATTGGGAGGAGGAGGTGTTGGAAGCTGAAGAGGTAACAGGGTTTAGCGTGCAGGAAGAGACTGTGGCAGACAGCAGTCCAGAATCAGAGACAGAAGCAGAGACTGTAGAGGAGTAGGAGCCAAGAGGCAGATATCAGGCAGGCTGCCATGGAAGAAGCCATGGAATCTCCCAGAACAGAGACAAATGAAGAGGGCAGAGCAAAGAGAGACATGACAAACGAGCCTTAGGCTGCTTGGGAAGAACCCAGGGGAGGAGGAGACTGAAGGAGCTGTGGGAAGGTAGGGAACTTCAGTCCTTGCAGTTGCCTCATTGGGGCAAGACCTACTGGGAAGAGTTGCTGGAATCACTAGGCCTGCACTGTTTTGATTTCTTTGAATAAAGAGTTAACTTCCCTGATGCCGGGTGCTTTGTTGCTGACCAAGTCCTGACTCCAGCACCTGATAAGGCAACAACAAATACCACTTGAATTGTTTGTGCTGCATACAGTCACTCTCTCTAGGCCAAGTGCATTTACAATTATCACATTATAGACTATGCTGCTGTATAATCCTGAATAGACCTGGGTAAATAAATCATTTCAAGTAAGTTTTTTTTCCATTAATGAATGACATTCCAGCACTTTCCCTATTAATCAATTATCCACAAAAGTATTTGCTGAAGAACTTCTATGAATAATTTGAGTCTCTTGTGTGATTTACAACCCTCAGACTATGAGTATTTAGTCTTCAGGGATGTTTGTCTATGTCCCAAATTTCCTCAAAGCATATTCCTTCTCCTTGCCTGAACAAATTTGAAATTCATTTTCAATAAGCATTTCACAGCAGTTGCTTAAAATTCCGTCTTTGATGCATGAAAGTCCAAAAGCCACAAATATATATATACTTTGAGAAATGGGAAATGGAGGGGTGTGTGGTTAAATAATATGTGAACCTGTGGCTTTCAGGGTCTGCAATACCACCTGGTAAACTCTGTTACAACACAATGCAGCCCAAAACAACCATCTTCAAAAAGGGCAGAGCATGGTGTGTCTGAAGGAAAGTCCTGACAGTACATGTTCCAGTTGAACTGAATCCTATGTATTTCCCAAGCCCTTGTGAATTCTACATTTATTCTTTTCTGCAGTGCCCTCTTTCCCTGGTCAATATGGCGAGTCTGGGAGTGGAGCATGCCCTCCTGCATAACCGTAGAATTAGTTTTGCTACAGGTTGAAAAGCAGAAGAGACAAGATGACCATGTCAGAGGTGGTGACCTCTTACTGTTTTATATATTATATTATATTTTTTATTATGTTGTGAGTTGTTGTGGGCACCTTTCCAAGGTGGGAATGGTGAGGGGGAAATATGTAAATAAAAATCTGAATAAATGCTACTGAAATTGATGGGCAAATAAACACAGACATTTTAGCTTGCATCCTATGGCAAAAGAACATCTTTCAAGAAAGGAGAATAAAAAGTAACGTGGTTTCTGATCACAGATGAAAAAGAAAGATGCAAGAGAGTTTGGAGAACTGTGAAGAACAATTGTGTTTCTAGCGGGGAGAGGTCGCATTTAGCGTTTGTATTTCTTCTGCAGTTGCAAAACATAAAATTAAAAGAGCAGTCTGAGAGGAATGAAGCCCCACTGTGCTCAGTAGAGTTTATTCCCAGGTATGTAGGCATAGTAGTGCAACATTAATCATGTTCTCCCATAAAATCATTTTAACCTGCATTTGTAAATAGAGAAACTGATATATGCATAATGATGTTTTGTTCCCAATTCATCTGGATTTGCCATATTATTTTGTTTCATTCTGCAATGTGGAAATGAAGAGTACAACTATTACTATTTATGTATTTTGCTGCTATCTTTATGTAAATTGTCCATGCCCAGGGTGGGCATGAAGCATCCTTTTCAATTACTTTGAAAAATTTGGAGTACATCTCCTCTGTTGGATCAAGAGGTAAATTCTAGATTGGTGGGATTTACCTCAGGAATGACCTGTGGTCTTCAGTGAAAAGATTATGACCGATCGTCTGTTTCTTACTCTTTCAGGCTTGCTCTGGAGTCCAAGGAGCCAATTCTCATAATAGTTTTGTGTGCCATCCCAGAATCTGTGATGGCAGATGTTCCTCCTACTTGCCAGAGTTTCCCACTTGTGATGTCAAAGTCTATTAAGTCATGTTTATAAACATTTTAATTGTATTCCAAATGTTTTGGCTAAGCTCTGGGACTTGGTTTCTTAGCACTTTTTTCTCACAAGAAAGCATGCCATTTGGAACGTGCACACATCTTGCCCTCTGAGCACATGCCCAAGTCAGTGCGACTTTCTGTTTAAGAACAGCTTGGAAGACTGGCCTGGGCAACAACATTCACTTTGGTGAGCTTTTCTTGCCATGAAACACCAAGGATGAGAAAGCGGTGGAAACAGATGCTTTTCAGTTTCTATTCTGGACATGTCCCAGATCACATGGTAGGATCATAGAATACTGTGATAGGATCCAGGCATGGAATATCATTTGTCCAGGATAAATATCAGGCTTGCTTCATAAGTCTGTCAAAAGTGGCGAATACTTTACCACTTCCTCTTACATCCTCCTTGGAATTCTAGTCACAGTTATTTCATGGTAGCAATTGCATCACCTATCTCGAAGGAGGTATATTCTGCAGTTATTATATGTTGTTGGGATGCTTTCTCCCATTGCTATACTTTTCTCAGTGCTAATCACAAAGGAAACCATGGAGCATCTTCCAAAATACAGTCAATATGGTTTTATAGAATGCTCTGTTAAACGGTAATGATCATGCCATCATCTGACCACAGAAGTTCCCTCATGAAGATGTGCCACAGTTTTCTAAGCAACATAACTGCAGCAGCATCATGTAAGAGCACGGGGGGGGGGTAGTTTAAAGACACTACTCTGTTTCACTCTACTTTCAATTGCAAATATTTCAGGTGCACTGCACATTATGTTAAGCATAGTGTCATGAGAAGATTAGGTAGCAAGCTGGAGAGACTTTGGGAAGCAACTGACTTTCTCAAGGATCTGAAGATTTATTCCACTGACCAGCAAGGAATGCAGAAATTAGAAAGTGCTATTGCTCTCTGCATTTCTCTCATAGATGGTTGAGATCATGAGCACCATTGATCTCTCTGTTCTATGTCTCAGTGTAGACTTGATCAGCAAGTTCCTGGTCCATCTCTTGGCATATGCTAAGATTTTTGTATTGCACAGATCTTGCCAGAAAAGTTGGCAACTATATTGTGAATATTTTACTTTGTTGTGATATTTTGTTGCAAGATGCCAAATGTATGTTCTTGGAGGGTCTGTTATTATTTGTAGCTTTCCTGGAGCAGCATTGTGTATGTGATAATAAATAAGTCATGAATTCTTGAACTGGTTTCTAGAGCAAACATATGTATAATTAGAAAGCAGGATTCTGTTCGTGATTTGGCCCCCTAAATCAGATCCAAACTGTCTTGCTGTGCGGGAACTGTTGTGCGGAAAGGGGAAAACATCTCCACACCCACTCACTCAGGACCCAGCCTTTGGTGCTCTTGCATTGGCACCATATAGATAAGAGGAAGCATTGTACCTGACTTGTCTCAAGTCTGCACCTTATTTGAAAATGCTTAAATTGTAATATTTGTCCTTGAATTATTTTATATTGAATTAATATTGTGTGTCCTAAGCTGAGGAATGCAAGGAAAAATGCCCCTCCCCCAGTTGTTATTGAGCAACACTGATAACTTGGCATTTAGCTATACTTTAGCTTTAGAGGTGGGCATTGGTTTTTTGGCAAATTAAGTAAGTAAGGTTACAAAACAAGTATGAGCTCACTATACTACAGGAACATTAACTTAATGCTCTCCTTTATTCAGTTCAGAAGGATTTCCCCCCTCAATAAGTCAAGTCTGTGCTTTCCATCTGGTGTGATCTCCCCAAGCAGATATTTATGCAGCCAGCCTGTCTGATAGCTGAAAAGAAGCAGGAGGCCTGTCATCTCCAGCTTCACTCAAGAGGAACTGAATGCAATAGTGACACAGTTGATGCTATTTGAAGCTGGTATGTCAGATGGGGATAGCTCTCCTTCTTACAAGCAGAAAAGGTAGACTTACCTTACCTACATTACCTTTCAGTTCAGATATAAGCTTCTTCATTTAATTCTCCTCCTGGGTACCTTTCCAGTTTACTGAGTTCTCCAAGTTGACACCAGTGACCTTGAAAGTCTTGTCAGATGTATCACTAGGCAATCCTCACAAGGCTTCGTAATTTAATGAGATTGCAAAAGAATCCTCCCTTTTCAGATATTAATCTGAATTATTATTTTTTCCTCCACTGCCAATTGTTAAACTCTCATCACACACTATTATAAATAGATGTTCCCTACAGAAAAGGGAATCACAGAGATTAAGGTTATCTGTGAAAATAAAAGCCCAGTTTCAGGGCAATCATGACAGTGTGAGCACTTTTAACTCATCCCATTGATTTCAGTGAGAGCCATAGAATTTGCTCCCACAACAAAATGTAGCAATGACCACCAGCTTGGATGGCTTTAAAAGAGGATTAGGCAAATTCATGGAGAATATGGCTTTCAATGTCTACTAGGCTTGATGGTTATGTTCTGCTTCCAGTTTTGAAGGCAGTTTGCCTCTGAGTCCAGTTTCTGGGATTCACAAGTACAGAGAATGCTGTTGCACTCTGGTCCCGTTTGCAGGCTTTCCATAGGCTGCACACTGTGAGAACAATATGTTGATCTAACTGGACCACTGGTCAGATTCAGTGGGGCTCTTCTTATATTCTTACATTATATGGGAGATCCATGATTCCCCTCAGAGCAAAGGCAAAGGTCCTGAAAGACACCAGCAGTGAAGGGAGATGAACGCTTAATTTTAATTTCATTTTATTTACAGCCCGTCCATCTGTCTTAGGGACTCCATCTTGTATGCCTCCTTCCGCCAACTCCTGCAGTCAAGCTCTGCTTTCCCTTGAAAAACATCAGCAAGGCCAAGAGGGGGGTCCTGTCATCTGGGCAGCGCAGGACTTCCATACACACTGCCCAGGCTTGTGTCCCAGGGAGGTCACTTTGGTGCTGCTAATGCAGCGTTTTGACTTCACCTCCAGAGGCACACTCCATTGTCTCTTGAGACAGATGGATGCCAACAACAACAAATAATTTACGGTTCCCCTTTTAGGACATGTCTTTGTGACATAAACAAGTGAACTAAACTCTTCCCCACTGAGTGGATTGTCAGAGGCAAGTCCCGCCTCTCGGAATTTCTATTGGTAATGGAGGTTTTCCTTGAAGGCTAGCAGCAGCAGAAAAGGGTTAGCTCCTCTCCCCTGTCACGATGACCCATTCTATGTCAGGACCCCATAGCAGCACTCGGAAAGATAAAAATACTGTATTGTTAGGAAACTACATGAAAGTGAAGCTTGGTCTCAAAGCCCAGCCCTTTCCCTTGCAGCAGTGCAGCTAAGTGCTGGGAATTCACTGTTCAGCGGGACTTACTCCCGGTTGGTAGGCAGGACTGCAACCTTGCTGGAAGCTGATGCAAATGAAAGCAGGTTCGGGAAGTTTATGGTTTAGTTTGTATAAACTGTTTACAATGGACAGGGTACCCACCCGCATGAGCTGTGTGATCTTTTACTGCCCTGTCTCACAGGGAAACAATGCAGTAAAACAGCCGCAACTTCATTTTAAAACCAACAAACTGCCCTTCTGAATTCATGTACTGATAGGGGCGATTGAATAAATGGGTGCAATTCACCTATTAATGATTTCATTTGTGATATAAAAAGAGTCCCTGATTGCACAGTGCTCTGCTCTTTTCATAGCCTGTCTTTTGCTTTCTTGGAGTTTTTTATTGCATCCAGTCCTTCCATTATATATTTTAATGAGAGTTGGATGTTCTGGGATTTGTTCTCTCGCTCCTATCATTCAAAGAATAAAACAAGTGACAGGCAGCACCAGGAGAGTCGTCCCACGCCATTCCTCTTCTTGTCCCTCAACCTTCCCCCAGCTGGTGAAGCAAACAGGACTTCAGTCTTGCGCTTCTCCCCAAAAATGCTGGGATAAAGACTGAGCAAAAGGACTCAGGAAGAGAGAGGCCACCCGGAGCAGTGGCAGCAACTTCTTCTGCCACATTGAGGCACAGGAGAAAGTGAGGCTGGGCAAGACTTCCGGACTGTGGACTCATCTGTGCTGCACATTCAAAGCAGTATCAGTCACGGTTTTCCCCAAAGGATCCTGGGAACTGTAGTTGATTAAGGGTGCAGCTAGGAGACCCCCTATTCTCCTCACAAAGCTGTGGTTGCCAGAGTTCCCTGAGAAGAGGGATTGATAGTTAATCCATTCCAGGGAATTGTAGCAATGAAATTAAATAAAATGAGGAAACCATACTGTGTAACAAGCAACTTCTGGGATAAATAGGATCCACCCCACCATATTCCCAGGAAGAAAGACACCGTCCACTCAATCACATGATCTGGGGAAATTCTAACCAATCTTGAAAACCTGATCTGTTTGCCCTCAACTGCAATGCAAACACACATTTACAAACAATGTTTTATGGTTCCGTTTTCTTTACATAAAGCAAGCTACTTTTTTCTTTTCTGAGTACAAGAATGATTCAAGAGAAGCAAATGTTGTAAAAAGTTTCTTTTAAATAGCAATCATATCTTTCTATTTTTAAAATTATTATTATTTTATCCAATTGCCCACACCTTTTACTATCAATTAGTAGTATAAGATTTTTTTAAGTGACATTATGATTTTAAGGAGTGATCTCCTGACCGAGATAACAATATGAGGAGATCATGCTAGTTTATGCTGCCCTTGAATTGTCTCAGTGTGTTGATAAAACAATGCAGAGAGCTTTCATCACTTTCCAGAGACATCTTCAAAGCTGCTGTCAGCCTTTGTACTTCTGCCTGTCAAATTAGAGTAACATTCTTTGACAACTTTCTGGAAAATTGAAGGTTTCATCTGCATACTTCTTGATGTTCACCTGAAGAAAGAACATGAAAACCCTCTATCTTTGCACTGTTGAAAATGGAACTTCCAAAAAGTGCTCTGACCCAGAAAACCATCCACCAGGCTCTGCTTATTGTAACAATTCGCTGCCTCTCATTCACAAACAGACAGAGAAAGAAGTTTAGATACCGAAACTGGCAAGAAAAGAGCCATAATACATCTCATCCATATCTTTCTCTCATACACAAATACCGGGAGGGAGTGGGTGGTGCTGGGTCTAAACCACTGAGCCTCTTCAGCTTGCTGATCAGGTCAGCAGTTCAAATCCCCACGACGGGGTGAACTCCCATTCCTCTGTCCCAGCTCCTGCCAACCTATCAGGTCAAAAGCACACCAGTGCAAGTAGATAAATAGGTATCGCTGTGGCGGGAAAGTAAACAGTGTTTCCATGCACTCTGGCTTCTGTCACGGCCGGCTTCCTTGGCCTGAAAAGTGAGGTGAGTGCCGCACTCGATAGTTGCCTTTGATTGGACTTAACTGTCCAGGGGTCCTTTACCTACCTTTTTAGCTTTACACAAACACCAGAGCACCTTATATGGTGGGGTAGGGTGGAGCCGCCCTTCTGACAGCAGCATCACTACAGTTTAGTAGAAGGGGTTGGAGTGGGGGGAAATAGCTGATGAAGTCAGGATCTTGTGGACACACCAGCAGACCCAATAAGGCACTCCTACCAAGTGTCCATTTAGCCCAAGCTGATCACCACCTTGCCCTGTCCCAGCCCTGTTCTAGAAAGCTGCAGGTTTTAGAAGAGTGGCTCCACTGCATTACACAAACCATTACTGACACACACAGAGTAAGATGATGATGATGATGATTTATTTATACCCTGCCCACTCTGAGCAGCTCCCAACAGAATTAATAATAATTATAATAAGCGATAACACATCAAACATTAAAAACCTCCCTAAACAGGGCTGCCTTCGGATGTCTTCTAAAAGTCTGGTAGTTGTTTATTTCATTGACATCTGATGGGAGGACGTTCCACAGGGCAGGCGCCACCACCGAGAAGGCCCTCTGCCTGGTTCCCTGTAGCCTCACTTCTTGCAGCGAGGGAACTGCCAGAAGGCCCTTGGCGCTGGACCTCAGGGCTTTAAAGGTCAGCACCAACACTTTGAATTGTGCTCAGAAACGTACTTGGAGCCAATGTAGGTCTTTCAGGACCGGTGTTATATGGTCTTGGCGGCTGCTCCCAGACACCAGTCTAACTGCCTCATTCTGGATTACACTTTGAGTCCTGCATCAGGTGGAAGTTGTTTGCTGGGCCGTGGTGGCAGGGTGAAATTGCTAAAGAAATTGAGAGATTTCTTTTCTCCCCAGCTATGAGGGTAATTCCATCCACAAATAGAAAGGTGATCACAATAGCAGATTTAACAGCAACCAATTCAGTCAATTGCACAAAATCAAGTGACTGGCTTGGAGGTTTTGATGATTAGGAAGGGTAGAATTGGAGCAGAGCACAAATAAGTAAAGAGTGGCTCACACATTTGCCACGTGTCATTGATTATTCACATATTTGCCTCTGTCAAAGGGGGAAGCAGACAAAGAGTGCTCTGGTAGATTTTGTTTCTCTCCCTCAAGGGTATTCTTTTATATTTTATTCCTGCTCTAGTTCTTTCCTGAATGCAACGTGAATGCCCTGCAATTAACAGCAGAGAGGTGTAGATGGGAAGGAACACCTTTTCTGAATTAGGGGGGAGAGAGAAAGACTTTGCAGCAGAACGGCCAGTTTCGCCAAAATTGCCTAGCCCAAAGGTAGACAAGCCAGAGTTCTGCCTGATAATAAAAGTAAAAGTGAAGCTGAGATCTCTGGAAAAACTTTAAGGTGTAATGCTTCAAACCACTCTTGCTACAACACCAGTATCTTTTGATGAGATCTTTTAGCAGCTCAGGGAATTTCAAAGGGGCTTTAAATTTCTTTCGACATAAAGAGCTTGTCAAAGATTTCTCTGAAAGCCTAAGAAAGCATGAAAACAAACACCCATGCTGAATTCATAAATGTTCAGCTATTCTGATCATTTTTTCAAAACCCTAATCTAAACTCAGAACATAGAAACATGGCTGAAGCAATGCACATTCCTTACTTCCAGCACAGATTATTTTTCATCTGCATTGTCACTGCAGTGTAAGTTGAATTGCTTCTTTGCAAAGAGAACAAGATTTATCATTTTTAGCAGCAGAAAGAGAAAGGATTCTTTAAAAATAAGCATTTGAAATAGGAAACATTCATAATGAGGCAGTCAAAAACCTGGCTAGGGGGAGATGAAGACTTAGAGCAGGTATTTTGCTTTGTGTTAAATTTGAAACAATGAATTTGTTCACAGCAAAGTGGCATCTGTCTGAAGCACCATGCTGGGGTTGGGGTGATCCGGAGTAGAAAAACAATAGGAAGGGAAGGGATTAAGTACACCTCAAACATCACTACTTCAACTCACTCCCTTCCAGAGATGTCTGAATGTCATTTGCACATGATTACCTTATTTATACTTTATATTTTGTGGATGAACCAGAATGCAGATCTTGTCAAATAAATCAATTTAGGCTAGGGGTAGCCAGCATGCTGCTCTTCAGGTGTTGTGCACTACAATTTGGAGATTTAGAGTGAAGTGTCATCAATATACAGATGACATTTGGCTCCAGCCCTCTGTTCCATTCATCAGTATGCGATGATACCCAGCGCTACCTCTCTTTCAAATCAGAACCAGTGAAGGTCCTGTGTGAGTGTCTGGAGGCGGTTGGAGGATGGATGGTGGCTAACAGATTGAGGTTGAATCCTGACAAGATAGAAGTACTGTTTTGGGGGGACAGGAGGCAGGCAGGTGTGGAGGACTCCCTGGTCCTGAATGGGGCAACTGTGCCCCTGAAGGACCAGGTGCACAGCCTGGGAATTATTTTGGACTCGCAGCTGTCCATGGAGGCGCAGGCCAATTCTGTGTCCAGGGCAGCTGTTTACCAGCTCCATCTGGTACGCAGGCTGAGACCCTATCTGTAGCTTCACTTCTCGCAGCGAGGGAACCACCAGAAGGCCCTCAGCACGGGACCTCAGTGTACGAGCAGAACGATGGGGGTGGAGACACTCCTTCAGGTATACTGGACCAAGGCCGTGTACGGCTTTAATTTATTATTATTTTCATAATAAATGAATTTTTTATTATTTATAATAATACAATAAGGTGATACAACTCCCATAATCCCTTACCAACGTCTGTGCTGCCTGGTGCTGATGCAAATTGTAGTCTAAAAAATCTGGAGGGAACCACTCAGGCTAAGCAACAGCCGAGGTTCAGGCCTGGGCCTGCAACACAGCAAACAACTTGCTCCAGACAGTGCCACAAAGGGCAATGCAAAGAGGCAGAAAATGGTGCCTGAATTGCATAGTAAGACTTTTAAATTGTTGGCAAAATATTTTGAGCATAACTGCTGAGGCTAGATTGAAAAATGATTCTGTGGAACAAGAAAACAGAACCTTAGACAATTTTATTACATTTGTTGAGGGAATAGCTATCTGTCTGTTGCAGCATATTCCCAAGCCCAGAATGCTGGCACTCTTAACGCATAAACACAGATTCCTGTGTATTTTCCTATTACATAGTACAATATGGCTTCTGACATTGCCGTGTTACAAACAAGTCTTTAACACATTTTAAGATTGCATTATGATGCTGCAGTCCCTAAGTAGCTTACTCCAGAGTACTTAGGCGGTGAACACACCATATGCTTAAGCATACATAACCCACAAATAATCTTGGGAACTGTAGTTTACCTTTCACAAAACTATAGTTCCAAGCACCCTTAACAAACTACACTTGGCTTCATTTGGAGCGGCTGTACAATTCATTGGTCGCATATTACATCCTAGAATACAGTATTGGTATTAATTTACATTAACCAAGTAGCCCAATTATAGAGGAAGCCGTCCTAAAAGTACTTGTTTAGGTGAAGTTGTGCAATGAAGAAGCAACCCTAAGAGATGCTTCCAATATTGTACAACCCTATTCACATTTGAAAAAGTGCAAGCGAGGGATTGCAAAATGCCACAGGCATACATCTTTTCAACATTCTCAATGTCAAACGCAGAGCTGACATGAAGCTGCTTTGTATTGCTAACCATGTTGCAATACTGAGGAAAGAAAAATACCAGTCTCTTTGAGGCATCGTTCAGCACTCCCTTCAAAAAATGTTTGTTTATTCGCTTTCAGTGCCCACATTCACTGTCATCGTCAATTGTCCTCAAAACACTAGCCATCCTATCAGTGGCATCATTTTGTAACCAAATCCATTGGTGGTATTAGCCACATAGCATGGTAATATCATCCTATTCCCTGTATGATCTCTGGAGGGGATTGCTCATATGACTAATCTGGAAGGATTTAAAAAACAGCATTCAGTTGGGACAAAAAAATGAACTAGAGATGCCAAATTGGTGTTACTACCTGGAAATCAGAACTGGGAAATAAGAGGCACAGCTTTAGACAAGTGTGAATATCAGACGTTTTGAACCACCAAGAAATTCCCAGGAGTTTTGAGGAGTTTGCTTCTCGTGTTCATTTCTGATGCATTCAGCGTTGCAAAGATGCACCCCTTTATCCATTTTAAATGGGCTTTCAAAGAGTGCAAGTACAGGTGTGTAACATTACAAGAACCCATAACTGCTTAGACATCTCTGGAAAATCAGTACACCCTGAGACTAAAAGTTTTATGGAGCATTAGAAAAGCGTCTAATTGTGAATGTCTTGCTGTGATATAATTTATTTTTAATTCTTATATATTTATTAAATTTGTATTCTGCCCTTGGTTTGAAGATCTCAGGGCAGCTCACAGCATAAAAATACAAGATAAACACAAACATATCATTTGGTATGTCAAAAATATAGTTCAAATTTGAGGAAGAAAAATCGATAGTTTGTCTACTACGTAAGGTAAAAGCTACAATGGGTCTGATAGCCTTCAGCTGGCAGCTTGCCAAGCAACAGCAGAACTGATATTATTGTTATGTAGAAGAAAATACCTATTGCCTGAAGAGTTTACACTTATGTCATTAGAAGTCCTCTGCTTTTTTTAAATACTTGGCAGAGGAATAAAAAAGGGGACCAAAGGCCAGGCACTGATAGATCTAGGAGTGAACTTCCTGTCATCACTCATTCTCCTTTAATGATAGGCCACAGGACTATTGGTCTGCTCAAAAGTAGTTTGTGATTGGATGACAGGCTGTGGCTGGAAGGACCAATTTCTGTGTTGTAAATAACTGCTATATAAATATTAATATATGTAGTTCATCTTTCAAATGAATCTGGTTTGCCTGTCTGTCTCACATCTATGGCCCGACCCATCTAAAGGATAACTATTTCACACGGAGTGGAACTTGGTGGGATTTGAAAGCCTGATTTTGCACCTAGAGAACATAAGATTAGCCTGCTGGATCAGGCCAGTGGCCCATCTGGTCCAGTAAGCTGTTCTCCCAGTGGCCAACCCAATGCCTGTGGGGAACCAAGGTGCATTACATGAGCTAAGATCACTCTCCCTACCTGTGGTTTCCAGCAACTGGTATTCAGAAGCATTGTGGCCTCCAACACAGAGTTGGTGGGATTAGGTAAGATAGTGGTAGTAAAGAAAAGCCAGTCTGTCACAGTCTCTAGCAGACAAACTATATCCAAATGTTACAGATCATGTGAAATCAATAATTTCTGTCCCTAAAACCAAAACTGTATCCTTATAAAATAATGGTTCATATGATCAACTTCAAGCCTTCTGGGGGACATAGAAGACAATCACTTTCCTCCATAGTCTCTTATGAGGTAGGTGGAGCAGGGACTGTCCCTTTCTTAAGAGGTGATTGATTGGTGTATATTCTTCCTTGTACAGTAAAAAAAAAAAAAAAAAAGCTTTGCAGGTCCACACCAACCTCTTTATCTGGTGTATGTTCATGTCCTCCACGGCTTTATAGACATACCCAGAACCCTTGACAGGTCTCCAATTGCATTCACAAGAAGGGGCCTTGGACACTGCCCTTGGAGTTCTGAAATAATAATAATTATAATAATTATTATTTATTTATACCCCGCTCATCTGGCTGGGTTCTACAGCAGAAGGGCTCTGTTGCTGTTGCTTTTTGTTAAGGCAGAGCAGTGAGGTTTTTCCCCCCTAAAAGCAAAAACAAAAAAACTTTAATGACCTCTACAGATGCACCACAAAATTTGGGAAACTCCTTCCCCATGCAAAATTTTATGGTAGGTTCAGCCTGGCCAGGCTCAGAAATTTTGTGTCCTCTCCCTCCCCCTCCCCCCACCCCCTGGAAATTCAGCAGCAATCCCCTCTTGAATAAATTATGAATGACTAAAGAATTGACAGAATATCAAAATCATAAAAATATCAAATCCTGGCTCCAATTGCTAGCAATCACTTCTTCCTTGATAAAAGCTTTTTTTGTTTTGTTTTTAAGAAGAAAACATCAGACTTTCCTTTAAATCTCAACTGGCATCCTCATCTGCACTCACAGAGAACATATTTGTCAAGATAGCTACAGCACGGTGACAGTGAAGCTTCTGGCACAGAATGTCCCTCACATTCCAAGTGGTCAGGGAGCAAAGCTGTTGGAATGGTTGCAGCCCAGCTTCTGTGAAAGAAGACTTGGACTGAAGCCTCACCAAAAAAAAAAAAGAGGTTCTGCAGGCAAGAATAGCACTGTGGGCCTGGTTGAAGCCAAGAAGGGGTCTTTATATAGTAGAGTTAAGGTTGCTATGGCCTTATGCATATCAAAGGCTTAACGTATTTTCCGTGTATAAGACGCCCCCCCATGTATAAGACAACCCCTATTTTTTTAAACCCTAAATTAAGAAATTAAGTTGTTTAGCTTTTGGGGGGAGGTCACTTCTGCCAATCACTCACCCGCCTGCCTGCCACTGCCAATAGCTTGCCACAGCTACTGCCAATCGCACACCTCATCGCAACCGCCAATTATCTGCCTGCTCGCTGCCACCAACAGCCCACCCGCCCACTTGCCGCAGCCGCCAATCGCCAATCGCCTGCCCAATTGCCACAGCCCACAGCCAATCACTAGCAGGCCTTGCCGCAGCCACCAATCACCTGCCCAATCACAGCTGCCAATCTCCTGCTTGCTTGCCATTAATCGCATGTCCCCCCTCTGCATACACTTATCTGTGTATAAGACGACACCCAATTGTTGCCTTTTTTATTTAGTGAAAAGCATCGTCTTATACATGGAAAAATACGGCAATTTGTTATTCTATCAATATTGCACTATATCATCCTTTCGCATCTTGAAATGCTTCTATTTGCATCTTTGCATCAATGCAGTAGCAACTTTCAATTAGAGCAGGAACCCTCTTTGCCGATACAAAAATATTTGAATTTTTAATGTATAGTTTATTCTCAAAAGAGAATGTTGATCTCACCCAGAAATACTCATTGTGCCCATTCATTAGATTCCCTTTCAAGTAAATTAGACATTTTGCAGTGGAGATTTAGAAGGCAAATCAAGAACTTTGAGAACTGGGCCAGTTTTTTAATAAAGGCAGTGAAATACAGCTTCCCAACCTCATCCATTTATACCTCTTATGGCTGTTTGAAAAGTGTCAGGTTTTTATTTTTCATGGGAGAGCTTTGCCACTCCTTGCTTGAAGGAATGAAAAACAGTATAGGCTGCTCAGCAGGATATATTGTCTTATGCTATTTCAAACTGATACATGACGTCCTGGTTCAGATGGTCTTATGAGCTTCTGGCTGTGCACACAACCTCTTCTCTGTCTTCATCAGAAATAGATAGCCTTGGCATTTTTGCAGAGGGAAACATGGCCATAGGAAGGCTCTTCTGAAGACTTATGTCCCTTGAACCCCAAAATTCTGTAAAGGGGTTACATGTGTGGGGGAAAGGCTCAGTTCATAGCTTCTCACCATGAGATGTGAGATAATCTCCTCAACTTCAATGAACATTATTGTACCAATTGCCCCTTGCATAGCTCCTCAAAAAGTACAGGATGAAACATAATCATAAGTAAGTCATGTACTGTATGTTTGTTATTTATTTCAAAGAAAAGGTTCTTTGAAAAGCTTACAATATAAAATAACAAATTTGAAATAGAAATATCATAATGAAAATACAATCAGAGAAACTGTTGCTGCATCGAAACAACAGCAGATAAAATCAGGAACAAATGGGGGGGGGGCAGTTCAGAAAATAAAAACCAGCAAAACTAAAACTGGATTGGGCTGCCTACTGCCCACTGCTAGTACACAAAGGACTTTCCCATCCCATCATTAAGCAGACGCAATAATTGACTCTAGCCCCTGATTTGCCTCTTTACTCCTAAATGTGGTGTGCCAGTGTTACAGTCTCTCTACCTTTCACTCTAACTTGGGAGACAGAACTGCTGGGGAAACCAATTTACACATGAGTAACCCCACTACTATCTTTGTTTTAACACCTTGGGCCACAGTCCTGTTCCAACTTACCCGTTGTTGTTGTTGTTGTTGTTGTTGAGTCGTTTAGTTGTGTCCGACTCTTCATGACCCCATGTACCAGAGCATGCCAGGCCCTCCTGTCTTCCAATGCCTCCCGCAGTTTGGTCAAACTCATGTTGGTAGCTTCAAGAACACTGTCCAACCATCTCGTCCTCTGTCGTCCCCTTCTCCTTGTGCCCTCCATCTTTCCCAACATCAGGGTCTTTTCCAGGGAGTCTTCTCTTCTCATGAGGTGGCCAAAGTACTAGAGCCTAAGCTTCAGGATCTGTCCTTCCAGTGACCACTCAACACCAATTTCCTACAGAATAGATAGGTTTGATCCTCATGCAGTCCATGGGACTCTCAAGAGTCTCCTCCAGCACCATAATTCAAAAGCATCAATTCTCCAGCGATCAGCCTTCTTTATGGTCCAGCTCTCACTTCCATACATCACTACTGGGAAAACCATAGCTTTAATTATACGGACCTTTGTCGGCAAGGTGGTGTCTCTGCTTTTTAAGATGCTGTCTAGGAGCTTCCCATGGGCATCTGGTTGGCCACTGTGATACCAGAGTGCTGGACCAGTTTGTGCTTGTGGCCCAAACCAACAGGACTCTGCTTATATTCTTATGCCATATATTTCCAATATGTTCCTCACTTTTCCTCACCAGACCTCTTGTTTCCATTTTACAGATACAGAACTGAGACCAGAGGCAGTGAGTTCTCAAGTGACTTGGTAAGTTTAGTAGGGCTAAAGAGGCCTTCCAGGTGTATGTTTGACATGCTACTCGCTGGACCACATGGCATTGCAAAACTAAATAGGTTTTGCGTCTTGTGGGATCCTTAACGTCTGTGTTGTGTGTTTGTGCATTTAAAAAATCATTAAAGAAATGTTATGAAAGGTCACCATATGGAGGTAAAGGAACAGACGAGATAAGAAGCAATAAGGCAAAGCAATAAAACTGCCTGTGTTTTCGTGACCTTTTAAAACGTATTCATCATACTGTATGGTGGTAAATCTTGTTAAAGATTTGATGCTATTGCTGTTAGGAGTAGAAGAATCTCAAGCAGCTCATCCACTTACCAGTGATGCTTCATGGCAGGGTCAGATAATAAGAAGTTTGCCTGTGAATTGAAACCCAAAGTGAGTTATCAGTTACTTGGAGATGGAAACAGGGTTAGTTTGTTACTTATTCTCTCTCTTCTGGAGGAGATGGCAGCGGTTCACACAAAGGCAAGGTCATCCACCTGAAATCTGAGAGAATCTGTCTTAAATCCAGTGCTCTGCTGCAGACTTCCTGCATAAATTTTAGCCAAGTTATTCAGGCAATTGGTACCTGGGTGCTGCTGATCTGCACCTGCAAAATGCTGATAGGAGTATTTCCCTATCTTTCAAGACTTTTGTGAGGATGCGCAGTAAGAATTAGAGGTAGCACAAGCCCGTCATTGGGAGTTCTTGGGACAGTTTGCTTTTAGGTATCCCATTCTTTTCTCTACCACAACTCTAAGATAGGAAGAAAAATATTCTCATGAGAGAGGTGGGGCTCTTGTTCCAGCCTCAGATAATAGAGCACGTAGGAGCCAACCCTCCAGGATTAATTGTTAAAGGATAAACAATGTTTATGCGCTGGATTATGGAGAAAGCTAGAGAGTTCCAGAAAGACATCTACTTCTGCTTCATTGACTATGCAAAAGCCTTTGACTGCAAACTTTGACAGCAAACTATGGCAAGTTCTTAAAGAAGTGGGAATGCCTGATCACCTTGTCTGTCTCCTGAGAAATCTCTATGTGGGACAAGAAGCTACAGTTAGAACTGGATATGGAACAACTGATTGGTTCAAAATTGGGAAAGGAGTACGATAAGGCTGTATATTGTCTCCCTGCTTATTTAACTTATATGCAGAATTCATCATGCAAAAGGCTGGGCTGGATGAATCCCTAGCCGGAATTAAGATTGCTGGAAGAAATATCAACAACCTCCAATATGCAGATGACACAACCTTGATGGCAGAAAGTGAGGAGGAATTAAAGAACCTTTTATTGAGGGTGAAAGAGGAAAGCGCAAAATATGGTCTGAAGCTCAACATCAAAAAAACGAAGATCATGGCCACTGGTCCCATCACCTCCTGGCAAATAGAAGGGGAAGAAATGGAGGCAGTGAGAGATTTTATTTTTTTGGGCTCCATGATCACTACAGATGGTGACAGCAGCCACAAAATTAAAAGACGCCTGCTTCTTGGGAGAAAAGCAATGACAAACCTAGACAGCATCTTAAAAAGTAGAGACATCACCTTGCCAACAAAGGTCCGTATAGTTAAAGCTATGGTTTTCTCAGTAGTGATGTATGGAAGTGAGAGCTGGACCATAAAGAAGGCTGATCGCTGAAGAATTATGGTGCTGGAGGAGACTCTTGAGAGTCCTATGGACTGCAAGAAGATCAAACCTATCCATTCTTAAGGAAATCAGCCCTAAGTGCTCACTGGAAGGACAGATCCTGAAGCTGAGGCTCCAATACTTTGGCCACCTCATGAGAAGAGAAGACTCCCTGGAAAAGACCCTGATGTTGGGAAAGATGGAGGGCACAAGGAGAAGGGGACGACAGAGGACGAGATGGTTGGATAGTATTCTTGAAGCTACTAGCATGAGTTTGACCAAACTGCGGGAGGCAGTGGAAGACAGGAGTGCCTGGCGTGCTCTGGTCCATGGGGTCACGAAGAGTCGGACACAACTAAACCACTAAACAACAACAACAAGAAGAGCAAAATATCTATTGTTTAGATGCTGATGCTGATTATTTTAATCATCATCAACAACAACAATTTTGACTAGTGCAGGTTTCTTCAATTTTTCTTCAAATTCAATGGCTTCAGCAGACAAGCCAAATCTGCAGTATCTCTTTGTTCAACGGCTGTTAAGTGAAAAATCTATCCTCTCTTTTGCATCTTCGTGCTAACACTCTCCTCCTTTTCTTCAAGGACTGTAGCAAACATAAGCCAGAACAGTTTAGTTTTCTCTTTTGTACTCTTGAAGCAATATAAAGAGTACAAAACGTACAATAGCAAAATGCCACCTATCTAGCAAAATGGCTTTTAAACAGTCCACTCACACCCTTTATACCAGTAAAACAATTTAGGTTCAATCTGGACATCTTAGCAACTAAATTGCTATGATTTCTCCATCTTCCTCCAAGCTTATTTTCTTTCATGCCCCCATGACTTATGAAACAACTGACACATGGTGTTGTCTGCAACCTCAGCAAATACATTCTCAGGGTGCCAGTCTTCGCGTCACTAAGGGAGTTCAGAGGTCTGTTTCTGCTTCCTCAATGGGCTTCCTTGAAAGGGGTAAATTTGAAATCCAGCAAATAAATAAATAAATAAATGCTTTAAGAGCCACACTGCAGATGAAATTAACTGACTAGTTAGTTGAGAAATTTATTTGGGAAATGCGTATCATTTGTCTCCCCCTCTTTCATAACTGTTTTCTTTTTTTCAGCTGTTCCTTCTTGCTGCACCAACAGGAGGGAAGTGAGACAGAATACCCCTCTCCTTGGGCTGCACAGAGAGGCTTCTCATCTCCCCGAACCATGTCAGCGATCATTCAACCTGGTCTTTCTTCATTTATATAATTTCTGGAATAATTAATGCCTTGTTTTCCTCTTCCCATCTCATTTTCCTTTTGTACGATGTGTGCCAATTTGTAAGCCAGAGATGGTGTGGTTGTTTTATAAATCTTTGCAGAGTGCCTAGAAAACCTTCGTGGACATCATCATCATAAGAGTGCTGCTGGATCAGACCAGTGGCCCATCTTGTCTAGCTTCCTGTTCTCACAGAGGTCAGGACCTGAGCTCAGCAGCACTCTCCTCTTTTGCAGTTTCCAGCAAGTGGTATTCAGAAGCATACTGCCTCTGACAGTGGAGATAAAGCATTGCCTTCATGGCTAGTAGCCACTGAATTTGTCTAATCTCTAAAAAAAAAACCCACTATCCAATATCCTGCTGGCATATTGTTAGGCATTTCCCAAGCAAATCAATAGGGTCTGACCAAAAGTGGAAGGCTGAGGGTAAAGCTGCCTCTGAATTGTGCTTGAGTTCTAAGTCCTCAGCAAAGAGATGGGATACTTCAGAGATGCTCTTTGGAGCTAGGGACACACTGGTATTCTTCAAGGCATAGGAAGAGTATCATATTTTTTTTTAAAAAAATGTTCATTAACCAAAATCCACCTCTGTATCCACACCAGTTACTAGCTCTTGTACCAGCCAACTTTTCATCTCAGTCTCGTTTCCATCTCAGTCTTGTGGTTCTTTACTGACTGACATAAAATCATGTAGCTTCTGAGGAAACGATTTTTTTCCAGGAATTCTGCAGATTCTACGGATATGTTTTCTAGCTTCTGAATTTGGTGGGAACACAATTATGAAATGAGCATAAATTTATTCTGAGGAATTATTTTATTCCCCCCCCCCCATGTTTTCTACTGTTTTTGTTTTGTTTTTTAAAAAGAGGCCAGACATTTAGCTATATAAAGATTTCTCGTAAGTACAAGTTTGCAAATATTCATCGCAACGACCATTCTATCTAATGCGCTGAACAGCACAATGCTACTACAATGATATGTGACATGAAACTGATTGGACAGTCAGGTAAAATTAATCAAGACCATCCACTTGAACTTAGGCCTTCTTATTCATTCAGTCCTCAAGTAAAAAAGGCAATTTGCTTTTTCGAGATGATCTTCTCTCTCTTTCATGCATTTATACACATATACAGGCATAGAATTAATCCTTCATATATAAAATAGTGGGTGTTTCCAGACCAGCATTGGAAAACAAGTCAAGAACAGCAATTAGCCTCCCAGATAAGCCTTTTGCAGACTTAATAGTAGGTAAGCAAGCTTTTGAGATTTCTTAGGAGACTTTCAAATAGCACACTGAAGGTGCACAAAAGGAATCAGATTTATACACAAATACTACAGAGATCAATGTGTTAGAGAATATAGGTATTGCTTTTCAGGTTTAAAGTTCCTGCAGGAGTCATTATCCATAGGAGATTAAATCTGTAAATTCAGGCAGGCAGAGTCAATGGGCAGTTGTTCAAACAGCCGATTAAAATGATTAATGACAGCCCGAGATGTGCTAATATGCACAGCAGCCTTACAGTACAATGCAGTACGGGTGTTCTTCAGGTAGGCTTCAGGCTTAAATCAAAGATTTATAAAACAACCACACAGTTTCTGACTTGCAAAATGGGATGGGAAGAGGAAAAGAAGGCATGAATAGCACTGCCACAATAAGGGTTTATTTGAGTTTAGGAATGGGGAACAAGCCCAGGCTTTGCTGATGTCCAGCATCAACATCACAGTAGTCAGGTGGACACCCATCTATTTCTGGTTCTTGCTAACCTTGGTTTCCCTAGAAAAGTTGCCAGCTCTCACTCAACTTACCTCACGGGGTTGCAAAGGTATTATGGAGTAATCTGTATACATGCTCCTCCATTCCTTGCACTAAGGTTAGGTTGGCTTTGGCACTGAATAATCCTTAGGAACAATCTTGGGTAGGAGTTCAGTAACATGCTTTCTTTTCCATGCTTCCTTGACACATGTGCTTCTGGCTTATCAAGAAGAGTAGAAAGAAGTTGTGCTTGAAACTGAATACCCTCAGCGTGACAAAGGTGATACTGAAACAAGGTTTTTTTGAAAGCCAGTGTGATATGATGGCTAGAGAATGGACTCGGACTGGAGAGATGAAGTTCCCAGGGCAGAATTTAAACAACCCACAGCCATAAAAACAAAGCAGGTCCTAAAAACATACAACACAAAATCCCACAGAGTGGTTGTCTAGTGTGGCAAGGAAAAATGTGGTATAAAGAATCAGTGTGACATGGAGTTAGAGTGTCAAACCAAGACCTGGGAAACCAGCATTCCAAATCCCATTTAGCCATAAAGCCCACTGGGTAACCTTGGTCTGTTAATTTCTCACAGGTGTTTGTGTGAGGGTAGGGGGGGGGGAGAACCATGTATTCTACTTTGACCTCCTTGAAGGAAAAACAGGATATAAATGTAATAATAAATAAAATAAATAAATAAGGTTCACAAATTGGATGAGTGAAGAGGGGTTGTCATAATAATCTAGTAGATGGGGGAGGGCAGAATATTTTAATGAAGAGCTAACATACATCGGTACCAAAAATTACGTCCGTTGTCCTACAGACACAATCAGCATCCCTGAGTTTGTGCCAGAGTAAGCACTTTGTTGGCAGACGCTGAAATGGCTTGGTAACTACAGGTTGTGAGCCCATTTGTCTTCTGTACCCTTGAAAGCATCTCTTTTTGTAATCCACGGAGACTGCAACAGAAAGCCTGGCTTTTCAGACATCGTGATGCAGTTATAGAAGCTTTCACATCCTATACTTCTAGGAATTACATTGAATTGTGCCATTTGCTACATAGCAGGGATATAGATAGGAGCAATATTTTGAAACACCCATGGGTAATAAGAATTTGCCATCCACTCAATTGCTACTGGTTAAGTCCCTAACAGAATCATTCTTAATTGAAGAAGCAGCGAGATTTCACAGCATGGGGCTATTACTTGCAGGGCTCAAATTTAGCATCAACTGAATTCTCCCTAGGGAGCTTTGAGACAGCAGCAATAGCAGCAGCAATGCCAGAGCCCACACAATGAGTGAGTCTGAATTCCATTAACTATGGAGCCAGCTTGCCATACAGTATCCCCATTTAGTCTTCCAATTATTATTACACCATGGACAGTGGGGTTGAAGTGGCAGATTGTTTGCTGAATGGGGGATTTGCTCAAAAGAATCCATCATTTCCATAAATAATGCAAAAATTCTCCCAAGTGTTAAAGCATGTAATTGTTTTTCTGACATCAACTTAAACAATAATCTGTGTGTAAACAAGACATTGTCATGCATTCTACTAATGATTGCTAATTAAATCTGCCCTGTTGTTACTATTCTCCAAAATAATTCAAATGCCTCAAGTTGTTCTACAGTACTGGAAGGTTTGGCTTGCATGATTAAGAGAGTAGCATTAAATAATAAGCCATGAGCACAGATAAGCTTTTAATTGCTAACCTTTCAGTTGAACTTCTCCATTTTAGTATTCCCTTTACCCTATTATTCATTAGATATCTGTCATTTTTTAAATATAGTCATTAATTGCACTAGAAACACAAATGAGTTCTGTTTTTAGCTTCCCCTGGTGTATAATGTAGTACAGAGAGAATTCGAACACAGTGATGAATAGGTGAACTGAACAGTTTAGCTTGGAGCTTCTTCCTTTGCAACACAAAGCTTAGGTTGGGGATCTGGGCTCCCCATCCCTCATGCATTGGAGCCCTGCTCTCTTACTCTATTGCTGGAACAAGGACCCACAGCACTGAATCAGCAACAGGGGTTGGTACAGTCACCATCAAAATTGTTTCCCATTCTGAAGCTTGTGTCAGCTAGGACCTGTAGCAAAGAGAATTCCCTTGCTTTGAGGTGAAAAGTTGGGTCTGTTTTGTTCAGCTTTTTCACATTGGGAAAATGTGAAATTTGAAGTACAGATGTTGGTGGGAAACATGGTTCATATCTCCATATTGGTCCAAAAGGTTCTAATCAAACAATCTCATGCCTAAATTCTCAAGGACTGAATTTATCAAGCACCCCTTCCTCAGATATATATGTGTAACTCCATGTAGTCATTCATGGTATCATGGGGAATGTTCAGAGGTGGCATTCATTCGTAAAAGATTTCCCCAACAAAAACAGAGAAGAAACCCTCACTCACAAGTCTTTCCTCAAACAAATGCCTTGTTTAATGGAAAATTAATATTCTCATGTCATGAAAGGCAGTTGGGATCACTGAAATTCATATCTCCAAGATCTCAGCCATGGTTTTTATTTATATTTATGCATCTTCCCAGGTAAAGAAGGTTAGAGGGAGTAGCAATGCATGCAGAACTATAACAATAATTTAAAGATGTTCCATTATGTGTAATTGTTTGCTAGGGCTGCACAGGCACTACATCTGACCCAGGGCTCAATCCACAATGGTGAAGCAGACTCTATGAAGGCTGCCTGCCTGTGCCTTCTTCCTCACTCCTGCCTGACTACCCCACCTTTTGACAGCCCCAGATTACTCCAGATACAATCCAGAATTATCTGGGGCTGTTTCAACCCAATCAAAATGGCCTGATTTGGTTCTGGCTTCTTGTAAATTGGTGCACAGCCCCATTGTTTACATCTTCTCTGTTTTTATCTTGTGGCTCCATTTTCAAATGCTCTTTGTTAACCATGAGTGATAATCATCTCACACCACTCTTTTGTTTCCTGTGCCTTTTATCATCTCAGTTAGGTCCTCCTATGACACATGAAAGGTAAACTGCATTCTAAAAGTTTGAGTCATTTTGATATTTTGTCTTTGTCTTTTAATATATGCCTTTAATATTTTGAAACTAGTGAGTTTTCCCTCTGTATGCCTAGATGGTCAAAGTGATTTTGTCAGGGAATGCCACCAAATACTCTTCTGTTTATTTATCAATAGTATTAAAAATAGATTTGGTGCTTGTGAAAGACAGCAGGCTGATAACTCCAGGATATTATTATTTGTCAATGTATTTTATGTGAATGAGGGACAAAGAGAAATGTTTTAAGCCAAAGGAGGCAAATAAAATGTTTCTATGTAATATTTTCTACTCACTACCAAGATGGAAAGACTCTCATTCTCTTTTCCCATGCCTTTTTATAGCAATAATGTTAGCAAGAATTGGGGCGGCTTCACTAGGTGGTCTCCCATTTTTATTTTGTAGCATTAAATTATTATTATTATTATTATTATTATTATTATTATTATTATTATTATTATTTTCTAAGCTGCCCTTCTTCCTGAAAGATCCCAGGGCAGCAAACAACAATGTAGTAAAAATAATGCAAAGAAAAATAAAACCCATTTAAAACATTATTTTAAAGAAATTGGAGTGGTCTAATTTTCAAAGAGTGTTTTAGATGAGAAAAAATTAGGTCAGAAATATTTCCTATCCACCCCACCCAAAATGTTCACTGTTTCGATCCTGCTCCCTGCCATTGCTTCTGCAGCATGTTGTGCTTCGGCACCACATTTTTCTTCTCATTGCATCTTCCTCAAATAATCACATAGGCAATCCTAGCCATTTTGACATAATATAGCAAATTAGATGGTGTTGTGACATAAAATAGCCAATCAAACTTGACTACATATGGGTTGATTTCACTGGGGGCAAATCAGCCAATTCAGAAGAGTGTGAATACTTTCAGAATTTGCAGATCATCCCTTTTGAATAAATCTCACACACATGCCACTGCTGAAAACATTTAGAAAAATCACATATGCCAAATTTATGACACTCTATAGTCAATGTTTCCTTTTTTGCTATCATAATTTGAGGCCTTGGTCTTTCACCAGAGCTTTCAGATAAGCAAGTAAGAAACTGGGTTGTATATTTTTATCATCATGATTGTTGTAGCACAGCAAACATCACAACTTGACTTTCACTTCATAACTCCTGGCCTAGCAGCTGAAGTAATAGCCCTAATTTCATGTCCTTGTAACTCACTTTTGGTTGATGTTGCTGAAAGTGCAGAACCTGAAGGTAATAGTATAAAATAAAGGCTTTTCTCTGTGGGTTATTTTCTTGACATTTGGGATTTGATTTGCTCAAATTCTGAGCCTCGGGCAATGGACTAACAATATGAGACTTCACCGAAATGTATATCATACAAAAGCGTAGGACAAATTGTAAGGACATGCTTGTGGGGGTCATTTGTGAGAGTGAAAAGAAATATGTGGTTCATCTGTGGTTTAACACAGCAGAGAGAATTGCCCACAAATTACATCTAGGCACCAAAACATTTTTTTTAATCAAGAGAGTTTTATGATATGTTGCTTTTCAAAGTATCCATTGAGTAAGCAAGCTTTACAATGTCGGTGACTGCAAAGCCCAGTCTAAACCCAGCTGTATTGGCTTCTATGACCCTGATCACAAAAATGCAAATTGCTAATAATACCTCCGTTATTTAGCCCAGTAGTTTTGTATCTTTAGTGCAGAAAGCATTTAAAGCGGGGGGGGGGGGGGGGAGGTTTTCTGCACCTTTAATAGAAGAGGGGTTTTCAGCAGGTGTAAAAAGGTAAAGGTACCCCTGACCATTAGGTCCAGTCATGGACAACTCTGGGGTTGCGCGCCCATCTTGCTCTATAGGCCGAGGGAACCTAAATTCCCTCTTGTATACAACTATTTAAAGTGCATGATCCAGGAACTCCCAGTGTGCTGGAACAGTTCTACTTACTTGAATGGGAGTGTCAAGGTCAGGGCTGTGTGCTCAAACCAGCAATGGTAGCTAGTGTAAGGTTACCAGATTTTTTTCAATGAATCCAGGGACACTTTTCAACTTCAGTAGGAATGATTGGATTTTGTCAGGGAAGTGATTTGTAAATCCGGGGACTGTCCCCGGGAAACGGGGATGTCTGGTAACCTTAAGCTAGTGCCAGTTGTGTCTGGTAGGGCAGAAGACGGAGAGCCCAACAGTAGGTGGAGCCAGAGCCAATAGCAAGCAGAACCAACAAATTCCAGCTTTGTCGCCATCTTCCTGTTGAGTTCTACAAGGTCAACAATAGGGCTGGGAGGCTTCCAACAAAAATAAAGGAAACAGCCACCACCACCATTAAAAGCTCCCCAAAACAGGGCTGCTTTCAGATGTCAACAAAAAATTATATATGCTTATTTAACTCTTTGACATCTGTCTGCAGGGCATTCCACATGGCTAGTGCAACTCCAAGAAGGCACTCTGCCTGCTTCCCTGTAGTTTCACTTCTCACAGTGAGGGAACTGCCAGAAGGCCCTCAGAGCTGGACCTCAGTGTCTGGGCTGAACGATGGCGGATGGAGATGCTCCCTCAGGTATACAGGGCCAAAGTTGTGTAAGGCCAAAGCCAGTTGGGCCTGGCTGGAGGCAGACTGAGGTTGGTGGGACAATGCCCTAATGGACCAGCCTCCATTAGGGGGATTGGCTTCACAAGTGTGCCCATGCAGCCCCAAGCATGATTCTGCCATGCCCTTGCAACATCTCAGTAAATACCAACAATACCATGGTTGGAAGGAATACACTGCTGCTGTCCCTGGATGCTTGCAATACAAATGAATACAAAGATTTTTATATGCTTTGCAAGCAAGTCAGTTTTGATAAAGTTAAGCATGTTTATAGCAAAGTAACGGCCTGAAACAACACCCAGAATCTATGTTTAGACATAACATGAGGATATATCTCTTAGAGCACGAACACAACACTTAGCACGTGCTTTTTTGTAAGACAAAACCAATTAATCATGAAACTTAGGTATGAAGGATTAATCTGGAAGAAGGATCAGAGGATATGCCTCAGGTTTAAAATTAAACACTGCTGTGGAAGTTCAAGCTGTGTTCATAGTGAGAAATAGTCATTCCTGCTAGACATAATTTGAGATACTGTTGTGTTTATACATAATTAGTTTTCACAGGATTATGAGTAATTGCCTTGATGGTTCTCTCTTCCTTTTTTGCTAAAATATTCCTTGTATATTTTCATGAACTTTTCCCACCCTCAAGTTTCCCATAAAGTTTACAATTGCCATTTTTTTGGGGGGGGGGGGGACTTACTCTGGCAAGAGGCATTATTTTGATATACAAAAAGTATTACCACAGCAAACATTAGAAAATGAAGTGTGCAGGAGTGGGGAGGAGAATTGGGGTGGGGAGATGCAAAGAAATACTGGCCTCTAAACTGTTTCCAAAGCAGTATAACCAGGTATATACAGTTTGCCTGTTCTTTCCAGTGCATTTGATCCCTCTATAAAATAAACAACAATCTTCTAATTTCTAAGCTGTTCATAGCTAATTGATTCTTTATTTCCAACATATTTATGTATGCTGATACTGTTGCCAACTTCTACTCCTTTAAAAGGCTCCCACTCCTTTAACATTCACATGAATTTTGGTAATCTATATCACGCAAAAATTCATTGAGAAAATGATTTAGAAGCTGAAATACCAATGAAATACCAAATCAATGGACTGCTCTCTGGAATAAAAAATTAAAAAAAACTTTTGTGCTCAATTTCTTCACACATAAGGGAGAAGAACTCAATTAAGATCTTACATAGGTGGTAACTTGTCCTGTAGAATTATCTTGAATGTCTGACACTGTAAGTCCCAGGTGTTGGTGAGGATATGCTGTAGCAGCAGCAACTTTCTTTCACATTTGGAGGCAATGTGACACAGCATATGAGCTTTGGACAGCTATCTTTAAAGAAATAAAGACAGTCTGTAATATAACAATTGAACAATCTCTCTTAGCCTTGCTAGGGATTATAGATGAGTCAAATGAACAATTGTGTTATAAGGAACTGTTCATGTTTCTTCTGGAGGCAGCTTGCCTAGAAATTGCCAAAACAGGACTCTAGGTATGTACAAATTTGGTCTGTGAGAGCAGGGCTCTTCCAATATTCTTAAGAACTGGAGACATATACAGTAGGAACTGGACACTATCACCAGGAATAAGAGCTTTTTGTATGTACCTCACACAATTGCTGTCATGGGATAGAAAGAGGACTAGCCCTGCTCCTGCCAATACAGTTGTACCTTGGTTTAGGAACTTAATCCATTCTGGAAGTCCGTTCTTAAACCAAAGCATTCTTAAACCAAGGCGTGCTTTCCCATAGCAATGGGGGACTCAATTTACAAATGGAACCCACTCAACAGGAAGCGAAACATGTTCTTATTCCAAGGCAAAGTTCACAAACCAAAACATCTACTTCCAGGTTTGCAGTGTTCTTAATCCAAGTTGTTCATAAACTAAGCTGTTCTTAAACCAAGGTACCACTGTACATCTCACACTGACCCTGCAGATATGTGGATGCATGCTTATAAAGCAGGCTTCCCTATTCAGACATTTCCTCCTAATTTCTGAATGACAGGGATGTGAGGGTGCGGCAAGCAAGCAAGCCTCCTCTCCCCGTTTGATTCTTACAACAACAGGTAAAAGTATTAGATCCTAAGAGGAAATGATGAGAAGTCGAACAATGCATGCTAAAGGATGCTTTTAAAAGCATTAAGGAAGCATTTGCAAAAGAAGAGAAGAAGAAGAAGAGTTTGGATTCGATATCCCGCCTTTCACTCCCCTTCAGGAGTCTCAAAGTGGCTAACATTCTCCTTTCCCTTCCTCCCCCACAACAAACACTCTGTGAGGTGAGTGGGGCTGAGAGACTTCAAAGAAGTGTGACTGGCCCAAGGTCACCCAGCAGCTGCATGTGGAGGAGCAGAGACGCGAACCCGATTCACCAGATTACGAGACTACCGCTCTTAACCACTACACCACACTGGCTCTCACTACTGCCCTAATTTGTAAGAGGAGAGGAAGGGAATTTCCACCAATTCCCCTCTCCCCATGCATCTAACCCCTTCTCTACATACCTGCTGGTCCGAAGACTCTCCCAACTCCCCAGGCCAGATTTTTGGAGGGTGCAAAGGAGATCTGATAAAGCCTGCCTTCACCTTTTCCTCCAGCAGAACTCTTGCCAGTGGAAAGGGTGAGGAATTTTTTGCTGGTTCCACCCTTCCTTCCGAAGCCTGTGGGAGCAAACTGACGATCCCAGCCAGAATATTTACACTGAGAATGTGTTTTCCAATTTTAGGAGAGGAGGAAATAGACGCTTCCCAACAGAGATATTTGAACTTGTATCTCAGTTTTGCTTTTTAATGGATGTATACATCTTACTGTGAGGTCTGCTGGTCAGTTCAATAAATTGACTGATATGCTGTGTAGGTAGGCATGCTATCCTCATTACAGTACATTCATCCCTATCCAAAATCAGAAAGCTCATTCAAAATCAAACACAAAAGGAAAGATGCAAAGTGCATGAAAGGAAATATAAAGAATGTTTTTCAATCAAATTGTCAAAGTGCTGGTGATAAATATATTGAAATCAAAAGTCATTATCCACAAGGCATTCATTTCAATAACGTATGTATCCTTGCTGTATCTGGTATTTGACTTTTCAGCTCTTTGTGTGAGCTCCTCATGTATTACACTTAAAACAAAAAGAAAAAAGCACCCAACATTTCATTTCAACCCTTAGAGCACCTCAGCTAAAATCTCTTTGTCTACTTCTCTTACTCAGCTGTGTAATGATGTGACCATTTTTCCTCCTCCCACAACACTTTCGGCCACCTGTCAGACGACCAAAATTAAAAACAGAGTCTGATTAAACAACTCTCTGTGGTGCAGTTGAGGCAGCTTCATTAGTGCTTCAGTTTACGGTCGCTGAGTGAGCCGCGCCGCTGTAACTTCTCACGGTTTATGGGAAGCCGATTTGGAGGCACAGGATGTGGGGTACACAATTTTGCACAGTTGCAAACTTTTGATTGCATGAATTATGCATGAGGGCTGGCCCACTGCCGATACTCGGTGGTGGTAGATCAGAACAGGCGCAGTAGGACTCCCCCCCCCCCCTTTCTTTCCTTTGAAAGGGGAGAGGAAGCAGAAGTCCCTAATAATATAAACCTCTCGCCTACCCATCCCCAATGCCCAGATTTTTTTGTGTGTTTTTTAAAGTGCATCTTGAGTTCTCTCTCCTGCTCATCTCCCAGCTTCCCCGCTGTTATACTGAGAACTGCAGGGGAGGGGAGACGCAGGTTCAAGGCTCTGGCTGCAGATTGTTGCACACATCAATGGCTCTTCTCTAGCGTGAACACAGCAAGCATCTCTGAAAGCTCTCAATGTCACTTTGCTGAGGATGACAGTCTCATCTTCCCCAATTGCCCATGTGCTCTGTCACATGATGTAACACTTTATTAAAGTGTTCGGAGCTCCGGCTTCCTCCCACTGTCGTCCTCTTGTTACAACTGCAAGTATATATTTGAAAAGTAAAGAGAGAGAGAGAGAAATAGACAGGAGCAGTCAGAATATAATTTAGTAAAAGGTAACTCTTTGTTGCTATTGTTATGCCGTCCTACTTATTATTCTATGTACATCCCTCTACACTGAAAGAAATAGGCCATTTCCTTGGGTATTATTAGCAGGCGATAAAGAATTCTGCAGTAAAGCTATTCAGATTCTGCAAAGCCGGAATACATTATGTATTGCAACAACATACAGAGGTACTCGATGCGATTTCATTTCCAGTGACAAGGTCCTGTGCATGTAAGCCCAGGTCTTCTTGTGACAGCGGCAGAAATAGCTCCATGGGCCAGAGCCAGAAATGAAAGAACTGTGTGGATTTCGGAATCACAGCTGTTATCTCTCATATATTAAAAACTAGCATGTTATCAACCCACACTCCATAGGTTTCATCCATATGCCTTTTGTATGAACTACATGCCCTGTATCACACGGTGAAAAAAGGAACCTTCATTCTGCTCTGCCATCCTTCTCTTATGCCCTGTCCACTTTTACAGCGTCCTCTTTGACCTCACTTCATGCTGGTCTGCTTTAATGTCACAGTGGGCCTTAGAAGTTAGAAGTGTTATAGCTACATTGGATAAGAAATTGGTATATTATTATTAATAATAATAATATTAGGATAGCATATTGCATCCGATTTTTATTAAGATATAATTACTACAATAAAAAATAAGATGCAACAGAAATGCAGTGAAATACATCAACCATCAATCAAAGCAATCATATAAGACAGAAAAATCACAACTCTGGGGAAGAAGAAAGAACTCCCAAATTAAAAGATGAAAAAGAAGCATCACCAAACCACCCACCTATCTCAAACAGGAAATGCGTCCCATTGTCCTCTGCTACCAGGATTATTTCATTCTCCCCAGAAAAACCAAAACAAACCAGGCAACTAACCATGAGTCACGAGTGTGTGAAAACCTCCCTTGCTCAGGGATATCAAAGAGCAAAAGAACAAATGTATAGAATTGCAATGAAGAAACTGGGTGTTTGAAATACAAGTGCTGTCCTATCTATAATCTACAATTTGAAGCAAACGGTTGCAGGGGTTCTGCAATGCACAATGAAGGAGGGAGGGTGGCTTGGAGGAGCGGGGAAAACACCTCTGTATTTGTTGAGACTGACAATCTGTTTTATAGCAACGCTGCTCCTTTAAAGTAACTCTCAGCATATTGGTCTACATACGGTGAGGTCAGTCACAACAAATCAATTTCACTATGATTGCATTTTAGCCACAGTCATATTTCTCCTGGAAATCTTGCCAGAATCAGATGTTCAGTGGGTGGGAACATTGATTTCCCTTCTGTTCCCTTTCTCCCCCTCCCCTCCCCCACTTTGATCTGCTTGAATTCCACTTTAAGGCACATCAAGAAGAGCAGCTTGTTCCAAACTGGTCTCAGCTGATGAGGTGGTAGTACTTCTGAGGGAGAGAAACACCTCACATCCCTCATGAAAGGAGCTAATGACCTGTATTTCTCTCACAGCTGTAAAATAAAATTCCATCACTCACAAGAACTACAGGAGGAAATGAGTTTGAAAAGAGACTTTTTGATAGGTGAAATGCAGCTGCTGTCCTTTTGGGTGATGTTTTATATGTCTGAAAGAACTGAACCTCAGCAATTCACAGAATATTTGCTCCAATAAAGACCATATAGTAGAGCCAGGTCAACTTCACAGGTGCTATTTGTTTCTGGGAAGTAAATAAAGACACCCCCGCCAGCATGTGTATCCTATGGACTCTCTCAGGCACGATGAAAAAACTAATTCTTTAGGGATCTGAAGACCTCAGATTTGTCATTTTGATTAGCATAGTTAAAAAGTGATGTCTTCAGGCTATTTCTATGACTTCAGAGGTAAACAAAAAACAAACAAAATCCATGTAAAGAAACAGCTAATGTTCAGGCCAACTCTATGACTGCCTCTTTCTCTTTCTTTTTGTGTCTCGCTAACTCACACACCTGTAGTTAACTCAAACATGAATGTAACATTATTGAGGGTTGCCTGAGGCAAAGGGCAATATAGCACCCTCCATTTTGCATAACAGACACCAATTATACTTCTGCACTGTCAGTGGGTTAGTTTCTTCCACCTCACCTGAGTTTAAGAGGAGCAAAGCATGCTATGTGGCGCCCACAGCTGTTTCCTCCAGTAGAGGGGAATTCTGCCCCCACTCACAGTATCTACTGCTTGAGGGGCCCTACCTCACTCTGGCTCATGATAGATCTAGCTCTCACACTATTTAATTGTTGACATCTGTCTGTCTCAAGAGACAATGGAGTGTAACTCGGGGGTTAAGTCAAACCACTGGAGAATGCCAGAGCCTGCAGTGGCTGTAGAGACTGGTAACTTGTAACAGTTGCCTCCTGCATTGTTTTTGCTGTGTTAGCAGCGTTTAAGTGATTTCTCCAATGAATCTTCCACCACTGAACCATGGCCCTGCCCATCTCCCTCTAAAATCCATTTAAGTTAGGTACATCCCCTTTGAACTGGGCCCAGCTCAGTTTTGGGGTTGCCGCTGTCACATTCTGTTCTCTTTTTCTCAAGCAAAATTTTGGGGAAGGAACAGAGGTAGGTAACAGGTGGGTGGGGACTCTCCTTGACTATAATTATTTAAGCTGCTATTGCATCAGGCTGCAGCAGACAGTGAGGTGGAAAGTAGGGCTCAAACCATCATTTGTGCTGAGAGCTCCCCTCCATGTTAACTAACCCTCTCATTTGGGGGGAATTGCTTCTTGGAGGATAGCTACTTTACTACCACACTGGGGTAAATTACTTAGATATTTTAAGGTTGAACCCAGAAGATATTTGAAAGTGCTACCTTAAGTGATTTGTCCTCCTTTCTCTAGTGGAGAAACTAAATTTCAAAGTAAAGTAAAAGTTCAGAAGCCCATGCTAGGAAAATTAATGTGAGCTTATGGAAAACTACACAGAGGAATTGCGTTCCAACACCATGTCAAACTCTATAGCCAGTACTCTACTGCCTTCTATCTACTTTGCAATCTGAATTTGCGATTAGTTGGTGAAATTGCTTCCAGATCACCATAATAACCCATTTATATTTCATCTACTCTACATTTATGTTTTAGTAATTTTCTATGAATGGCGATGATAGAGTATCTCACTTATGAAATACAGGAGCATTAATTCCTTCCTATCAAATACAATATTCTATCAGAAAAATTCTGCCTCTGAAGAAGCTTTCATACAATGACACATTAATGAGATATACTCGTCACCTCCTTTTCATAACATTCTTTTAATCAAAGCTCACATCTTGTTCTGTAATACCATTATACTTCATAAATCTAAATTTCTATCTGAGGTGTTGAAGACCTTTTATCATGCCATTTTTTTAGTATTATTGTCTTTAACCTTTCAGATTTTTTTTAGTATAAGAAATAATCTCATATGCATGATAGCATTACCCAAGTATACCTATGAGCTACACGCAAGCTTATTGCAAGTGCCAATATTGACATTTCCACAGGTATAATTGAATGAGCTATTTTAGCTGGTCTAATAAATTCTATTATAATTCTTCTGTTTTCACTAAGAAAGGGGGCTTAAGTCAAAAAGTCATCATGACATAGACTCTCAGCTATAGTGCCTGTATCATAAACAAGCCACATTGAAGGTTGCTTTAAATGGTGGCGCTGTAACCACTGACAATGATTGCGTGGTTTGCTTGGTATCTGATTATTGGCAATGAATATCTTCATTGAAAAATAATGAATATAGTGGTTCTATGGCTAATCTGCTGCCCTCCAGTTGTTGTTAACCAACAACTTCCACTATCCCTGACCATTGGCCATACTGGCTGGGGCCAAGGAAAGCTGCAGATCAGCAGGTTAGCTACCCATGCCCTAAAGAGAGATGCCCAGGGCCAGGCTTATGATAAATAGTGCTGTGGGCAATATGTGTGTTTCTCTCTCACACACAAAACCAGTCAGTTCTGCTACCAAGCTCTGTAGCTTGTGGAGGATTTCTAAACCTAGCTTTGTAACAGGCTCTACTGCTCCCAGGCTTTCCCAACAATTTCTAGGTAAAGGACACTGAGCTACCTCAAATAACTTTACCCTCACTGCAAAGAGTACCTTCAACAAACACCAAGCTCAGCTCAAAACCCCATGCAGCTCCGTGCCCAGAACCAGCACTCGGCTCACCCATTCAAAGCCTGGCACTGTTATTCACCTCCATTTGATAATTTTAAGGGAGTTTTTGGAGGTGCTTGTTTACCTGCTTGGTTTAATTTATTCCCAGCTGCCTTGATGGGATGGGACGCAGGTGGCGCTGTGGTCTAAACCACAGAACCTAGGGCTTGCCGATCGGAAGGTCGGCAGTTCGAATCCCCGCGACAGGGTGAGCTCCCATTGTTCAGTCCCAGCTCCTGCCAACCTAGCAGTTCAAAAGCACATCAAGTGCAAGTAGATAAATAGGTACCACTCTGGCGGGAAGGTAAACGGCATTTCCGTGCGCTGCTCTGGTTTGCCAGAAGCGGCTTAATCATGCTGGCCACATGACCCCGAAGCTGTCTGCAGACAAACGCCGGCTCCCTTGGCTGGTAAAGCGAGATGAGCACCGCAACCCCAAAGTCATCCGCGACTGGACCTAATGGTCAGGGGTACCTTTACCTTTACCTTGATGGGACAACTTCATTATCTGCCACTGATGTTGTGTGTCAGGCCATACCTGCTGAAATCCCTTCTTCCATGCAACGAGTAACAGTGCAGGATCTCTGTCCTCTTTCACATCTGTTCACTCTACCAGTCTATCGATAACCGCTAGGAATGCAATAGACCAACAGTCCTCACATATAAAGTGGGGTAGCAAGATCACAACCCCTGCCACATCGCTGCCACTGACACATGCACTAGCCATGCCTCCTGGCAGCAATGTGTCTGATGAATGTGAAGATGAGTGCTATGTGCATAGAAATGTACTCAGATATAGCTCCTCTACCTCGGGATGAATCTATGCCAATCAGCATCCACTCCTTGTGCAGAAAAGCTTCGTGTATATTCCTCAATATGTGCGTATGGCTCACAGACATGCGGCCAGAAGAAGAGGTTCTACCCCAAATTGAAAAGTGAATCGGGATGTTTGTGGGAGTCTGATTGCACTGTTAACAAGACATCTCAGTTTGGATCCAGGGCTCCATAAATGTTTGAGTGGCTCTGTGGACTTACCAGTCTCAAAAACACACAACTGTTTTTTCTTGCTTGCTTGCTGAGAAATGAAACCAAGCTGACTGGGGAAACCCCCAGAGTTTGAGAGGGGAGGGATGGAGAGGGAAGGGGACCTTTACTTTTGACAGAAAAGTCTAGCACTCAACTACAGCAGGAGAAGCCAACAACAACAATAACAACAACAACAACAACTTATTATTTATACCCCACCCATCTGACTGGGTTTCCCCAGCCACTCTGGGCAGCTCCCAATAGAGTAAAACATCAAACATTAAAAACTTCCCTAAACAGGGCTGCCTTCAGATGTTTCTAAAAGTCAAGTAGTTGTTTATTTCCTTGACACCAGATGGGAGGATGTTCCACAGGGTGGGCGCCACCACCGAGAAGGCCCTCTGCCTGGTTCCCTATAACCTCACTTCTCGCAGGGAGGCAACCACCAGAAGGCCCTTGGATTATAATGGAATTAGAATATCATAACAAATCTGTAAAATCCAGTAAAAACAGCACAGCAATATTAAAAGCTCTTTCTTTAAAAACAGTCTGTCTACTGCAAGAGTCCTAACTGCCCTGAAGAACGACTCGAAGGCCCTCGGAGCTTGACCTCAGTGTCTGGGCAGAATGATCAGGGTGGAGACTGGGCCGAGGCCATTTAGGGTTTTAAATGTAAGCACCATCACTTTGAAACGTGCTCAGAAATGTATTGGGAGCCAATATCGGTCTTTCAAGACCAATATATCGTCTCGGCAGCCGCTCCCAGTCACCAGTCTAGCTGCTGCATTCTGGATTAGTTGTAGTTTCTGGGTCACCTTCAAAGGTAGCCCCATGTAGAGCGCATTGCAGTAGTCCAAGCCCATCCACCACCAATGACCTTTCCACCACTCCAGCCTCTGCTGAGGAGCCATGCACTTTCCCCCCATCACCATCCAAACCCCCATGAGTCTTACTGAAACCCCCCCCCCATAAAATGGCAACGTCTCCCTTGTGGGAGAGCCACTACAGATAACATTTTGAAATTTGGCAAGCTTCACTCACTCAGAAAGAGTGCCCATGCCAGCAAATTATATCCAATTCTGGCAGAAAACGAGCAAGTTATTAACTTTCCCTTTATTTTTTAAAAAGTCAACATTGCAAGGTTCCTTCATCCTCCTACAATTTGGCAGGCTTTATCCTCTCTGGATGGGTTCCTACAAATTTCATCTAGTTCCTTGAAAAAGGCGGAAACATCATTAAGAGCCATTTTTAGATATCCCATTATTGGGTAGGGAGAACCAACCTTCATTTTTAGCAGATCCAATTTGGTCCCAAATAATGAGTTTCCAATTCAGCTGTGTCTTTCTGACACAGGATTGCTCCAAAACAGATTCGGGTGCTTCTCAAAGCAGATGCAGATACTGTACAGGTTGAATCTTATGAGCAGTGCACACCCCTAGTTTCAACACATTCAGGGTATCATCTTATCACCGGCAGAAAGCCAAATCTATAAACCACTTAGGCAGAGTAACGTGAGTTTAGCCTTGCTTGGCCTCACTGCTCCCAGTAAGGCCAAAACTACAAGGACTATATAGACACATAGAAGTGTGACAAGCAGCAACTTATATCATTTTATATATAGTTAATTTGTGCAAATATCATTCAATGGCTTTGCATCTTTTTGATGTGCATTTGTTTGTGTGTTTCTTCAATAGCTTAGCATTTAACTTCCTGACAGCAATATTCATTAAAAAAGACTTTTTAGCTAATTAGGAGTTCCATATTTGAGATTTTGTTCTTGTAGCTCCTTGTGTTTATACTAAGAATACTAGAGGCCTTATGAAAGAAAATATTTACAATTCCACAGCTAAATAAATATAATGATTTGGGGATATTAATAAGAACCAGAGCATGCAATAGTATATATATAATGAAAGAGTTTCTTTGTTTTTGTTTCAGGGCTTGGTGTAAATCTTTTCAATATTTAATGAAAGGGGAAACAGCATGGAAGGCAAGGAGTCATTAGAAAAATCTAAGTAGATTTTGCCTTTCTGCTTCTACCTAAATAAAATAAAAGAGACAGAAACTTACTTTAAAAGTACATTCCAAACATTGTGCTGACTTTTAAATAAGCCTGAATGCATCTACAAATCGATTTTAATGACTTGTTCTCCTAAATATGATCTGCAATTAGCAGATAAATCTACCCACCGAGATTCATTAAAGCTTACAATTTTTGAACTCCGACTTCAATAAACAGCATCTAAAGCAGCCCCCTACAGCCACCAATGTGATGGCATTTGCTTTCTAACAGTTCCTCAGGTGTACTTAGCAAGCAAAATGCTTTGATGGAAATTGTTTGCTATTATATTAACCAGAGACTTAATTCTTCAGGCCCTCCTCCTTAATCTCTTTCAATATTTGTGAAGTATTAAGTTTTTTCTCTCTGGGCCAAACCTCACATGACAAGTCTGAGGGAAAGCCTCACAAGTATAGAAAAGGAACATCGCTGCTGGTCTGTCTTTTACTGCTTCTACACTTTTTATTCAGATTTAGATGTCTCTCGACACCTCAGAAACAGTGCATCTGAGCAACATGGAATTGCTTTTAATATCGGATCCTGTGCACATTCATTAACAGAAAGCACCAGGCATCTGCTGACAATATTTTGTGCAGTTAAAGTTATCCACAAACCAAAACAGTTTTGGTAATCAGGATTGTAATCCAGTAATTTGTAATACTCTAGGTATATCCTTTCAGAAAGACTTTTGCCTTCATTCATATGAAGACATACATCTAATAAAATATTATGGCAGAATTAGTCAAACATGAAGATTTTCTGAAACAGCAGTTAACAAGCAGTGGGGAAATCCTGGTATTTTGCTTGCATATATTACCTAAATATCCTGAGAGAGGAACTAATCAAGGCAAACCAAACTTTCATTAAAACAACAAGATGTAGAATGAAGCCTACCAGAATCACTTATTCTATTGACATATTTTATGGTTTTATTGTTTCATTTTATTGTATTCTTGCCCTGAGACCAGCCAGACCCCAACAAATCCTCTCTTGCATGGCAATAGACTCCATCTTCTTAAAGTGGGTTGCGCAATGTCCCCATCACTGAGCATCTTGGGGTCCGAGGTGCTCATTTTGCTGGTGTTTTGGTCCCACATGACTGTGTCCACAGACGGCTTCTGTCCTAATCTTGAAGGGGTGATATAGCCGAAAGAACAGCTCACACCCACAAGTGGCAGCGCAAAGAAGTTGTGAAAGAAGTGGCTCTCCTTGACTGCATGACCTTGTTTAATGTCCTCCATGCCATTCGCCCTTCATAGCTGATCAGCCAATTCCATTTATCATGATAATTAGGCACCATCTTGCCAGTTCAATCAGGCTCAATTACTTTAGGCCTCATTAGTGACTGACATTCTGTAGCAAGTGCATCTTTTGAGTGAGCAAGGTCAGATAAAGAAAGTAGAACACACAGTCATCAAGCGCATTTACAATACAAACTGTCCTCAGATGCAAACTGCTTTGCTTGTTAGGTCTGATGTGCAACAATGTTTTTATGTACTCTCCCCAAGCAGATTCTTCACTCTTTCATAAGTGAAGAAGTAGGCCTGTTTTGGACCACTTAGAAACACATTAAACATATACTCTCTCAGTCAGAACTGCTTAACTTCTGGCTGAACACAACAGTCTACTGGAAGTGGTGCACACAAGTAAATATAGGTCCAAGTGAGTAAACTGACACAGACAACTTCAAAAGCACAGACAGGCCATAGAAATATTGAAAAGAAACGAAAGGAGGAAAAGAAATATGGAGAGCAGAGGAAGAGGAAATTGACCAATTCAGACCCCTGATAATGAACTCAAACCATGGGTGGCAAACCATGGGTGGCTGCTATACGTCTGGATTTTCCCAGACATTACTGGGATTTCAAAGGCGGAATTGACGTCCAGGGGGAATTTTTCCAAAAGGCCTGGATCTTAGGCAAGTCTTAGGGGGCTTCCTAAAAAGAGCTGAACAACTTTTGGGGTGCCCTGGTTTGTACTTTTTGAAATATGGCAACCCTAAATCTGAGTCAATAAAGAATGCACATGCTGCAATTCATGAATGGGTTTGAAGCAATGTAATTATTATTTATGCGGCTGTGACATATGTTGTTGTTGTTAACTTTGTTGTCTGGTCTTTGACCACAATACAGATTGATTGATTGATTGATTGATTGATTGACTGATTAATATTTGAGGATTGTGAGGCTTCCAGAGATAACAGATTTTAAAAAGAAGAAGCTGCATACATTGAAAATAATCTACTCTCTTAGGACCTTTTTATAAAATGAAAAAATTGAATAACTGGAGTGCAGTTGTTTCCCATTTTATGTAAAGAATCTAGATGTTCTCTCTAAAGGAAGCATTATTGTTGTAGAGAAATTGCATTTTTCAAGTCTTCAAATTACAGTATAGAAACACTGTCTTCATCATCTAAACCAGGGTGTTCTACCCCATAAGCTTTTTTTTTGGCAGCCCTCCACAATACTGAATAAAAAACATCTTAAAGCCTTAAAAAAAATAATTGTGTCATGCATTCTGAATGAAAGCACATGCACCTGCGTATTAAATTAATTAATTAATATAGTTAATTAATTTATTAATTGTGTATTTCATTATATATTTCATTATATATATTATTTGTGCATTTGAAATAATATTAAATATATTTATAGCACTTTAATTTATGATATGAAAATGTAATTCCGTGCGCTGCTCACAGGTTCTCTGTTGAAGTACTCTTGCAGTCAACATCCCATAAGTAGTTATGCTGGAAAGTGTCCCAAAGCCAGAGGAGTTATGCTAGGAGTGACAGGTAAGGATCCTCTGCCCTTTTCAAAAGATTTTCAATGGTCTGTATAGCCCTTTCAACTCATCCATTCTTTTGAGAATAATGTGGATTGCTGGTGTATTGCTCAAAAGCATACTAGTCTGCAAACTTCTTCTCCTCCCCCCCCCCCCACCGCATGCACTGTTTCAGGGAAAGGGTCTCCCAACCCTCCCCCAATTTTGGGGGGTGCAGTGGAAGAGACCATTGCTCAAGCAGAAGCCCTTGTCCAGGACTTCTGCTGAAGGAACTTGTTAGCTGAATCCTGCCCAGAGGTTCTCCAGAGTCTTCATCACTGCCCATCACTTTTTGTCCTTGCATCGTTTCTATAGTTGCAGACACTCTACATACTGCTGCAAAATGCCCTATTCTGTGCCATCACCAACATTTTACTTCCTTTGCAGCACATCGCTGACAATTCTGAGTAGATTCCCTGCCACACGCTATCTGACACATTCTGGTCTAGGTCCCACATGCTCTTATTGTGGTTAGGATTTGTGCTGTGCTTTGGATCAGACTCCCTTTTTTACAGCCTTATTCTTTGTTGTTGTTATTATTATTATTATTATTATTACAACAACATCCACATTATCATTTGTGCTTGTGGGGCAGCTATGGTTTGGTTACAGTTTTATGCATTCTTACATTTGCAATGGCTACTGTGAGATCAGGATCCAACTGAAGTTGAGCTGGCCATTTTTCACCTTTATTCCCACAACAATCCTGTCCCTTGTATGTCCTCTTTAATCGCTCCATAATCACATTGTCTGGCCAGGGTGCATACAGTCATGATAAAAGCTTGAAGAGCTTCTTCCTGCTCCTGGTACCTCAGGTTAACATTTTTATTTCCTATGAAATGGTTATCAAAAGCTTCTCTCGCTGTCTTGTAACTTTTCTGGTCTTCTGCTGTGAGGAATAGGCTACATAAAATGTCACCCACAGTGTCTCCCATTGCAAAAATGGGAGCATTCACTTGATGTTCTCCTGGTTTCTGCATGAACCCAGAAGCCATCCTATATCTTTCAAATCACTTAATCCAGCTGGGCCAACCGCTTAGATTCTGAAAATCAAACTTCTGAGGTTGAGCCATCCGTGTTAAAGCATTCATAGCTTTACAACTTTTATTTCTTTTAATGCTCTCTTTTGCTCTCTTTTGCTTTGCGGTTATTTTTCCTTGCTCTGTTTTCTCTGATTGTAAAATTTTGCTTCTGTTATTTCTTTCATTTTTAGTTTTCACTCACTCTTCTTACAGCATGAACTCATTCACTTTCTTTTGGATCAATAACAATAACATCACATTCTGACACCATGCTAAATGAAGGAAATAATAATAATTTATTATTTATACCCCACCAATCTGGCTGGGTTTCCAAGCCACTCTGGGCGGCTTTCAACAGAACCTTAAAAACAGAATAAAACTTCAAACATTAAAAACTTCCCTAAACAGGGCTGCCTTCAGATGTCTTCTAAAAGTCGGATACAGTGGTACCTCTAGTTACTGTTAAGTTGTGGGTGAACATATCAGACGACACAGCGATTCTTCAAACAGCTCTTCTTTATTCAGATGCTAGAACAGAACTGAACTGAATGCCTCAGTCAGCCTGCTTATATAGAGCTCCAGTACCTTGTTACTGTAACAACTTTCTAAAACTATCCAATCACTGAACATCACTTTCGATCCTTCATTTGCATAACTATCTACAGTATCCCCCTGCTGGCCCAGGGTGAGAACTTCAGTACATAACACCTACAAACTTAATTTGTTCTGGAGGTCCATTCTTAACCTGAAACTGTTCTTAACTAGAGGCGTGCTTTCACTAATGGGGCCTCTTGCTGCCACTGTGCCGCCGGCACATGATTTCCATTCTCATCCTGGGGCAAGGTTCTCAACTTGAGGTAACTCTTCTAGGTTAGTGAAGTTTGTAACCTGAAGTGTTTGTAACCTGAGGCGTTTGTAACTCAAGGTACCACTATAGTTGTTTATTTCCTTAACATCTGGTGGGATTACATTCCACAGGGCAGGCGCCACTACCGAGAAGGCCCTCTGCCTGGTTCCCGGTAACTTCGCTTCTTGCAGTGAGGGAACCGCCAGAAGGCCCTCGGCGCTGGACCTCAGTGTTTGGGCTGAACGATGGGGGTGAAGATGCTCCTTCAGGTATACAGGACCGAGGCTGTTTAGGGCTTTAAAGGTCAGCACCAACACTTTGAATTGTGCTCGGAAACGTACTGGGAGCCAGTGTAGGTCTTTCAAGACCGGTGTTATGTGGTCTTGGCGGCTGCTCCCAGTCACCAGTCTAGCTGCCGCATTCTGGATTAGTTGCAGTTTCCAGGTCACCTTCAAAGGAAAGACTGCCAGCCATGTTGAAGTGGAAACTGAAATGCCTCTTCCTTAGGAGAAAGCCCCTCCTTATTGAAGTCCTGCTCTTCTTCAGGTTCACACTTTAACCTCTGAAGAACCACTAGTGTATCACACCGCAGATTTTACTTTGTGGGTGCACAGCACATTTAGGTAACAGTTCTGCACCTGAAAATTATGTGCATGATTCCAACTTTAATGGGCAAATCCCTCTCCAATCTTTACATTGTTCAATTCCAGTCTACATCTGTCTCCATCTTTCATCAGTATGTCAATGAAATAAATTTCCCTCTCTCTTCTGCTACATTCTGTGCCTAATTTGCTAAATAAAGTTTGGTCCCACTCTGAATAATATATTAAATGAGACTATTTTGAAGTTTTTTTGTTCAGTTCCAAGTCAACAGCAGATTCTTTTTTTAATAATAATAAAAAAAAACATATGCAGTTGCATTGACATGACATGCTTTTTCCATCTCTGCTGAGGAAAAGCATTGGAACCAATCCAGTGCTGACACCAAATTGATTTGCACCTTTGAGATGTTGGCTGCTCATGTCAGATTTTGAATTTGCTGGCAGATGGCAGGGCTGAATGGGGAAGGGGCTTGTGGAATTATTTGCAATATACCTCAGATATGTGAAGATAGAAAAGGAGTGGAAAGTAGAGAGAGGCTTGTGGATGAACAGAAAAGAGTAAGAGTTGCTTCTGTTTTGCCATGTTAACTTACTTAACCCCATTATTTTCAAGCTGTTCATAGAAGCAACAGAGCAGAGTTATTTCAGGAAATATGGACCTTAAATGCTCTCAATGAGGAAAAAATCACCATATATTCTGATTTATGGGCTGTAGGGTAAGAGAGACATTCCAGTGTAATTTTTTAATGCATAAATGGTACAAAAATTAATAGGTTATATGTCATTGTTAAATTAAAATACAAAATACAATATGTTGTTGTTTTTCTTCTGGGTTATATATTGACTTCCATCAATGGAAAGGGAGATATATACATATATATTTTTAATTCTCTCCTGTAGTCTCCCATTCAGATCTGTTCTAGAGGATCAGGGAACCCTCTGGAGCTACTTTAGGAGAGCTCAGAAAACTGCAGAGGAAGGGAAATCACTGGACATAACTTTGCTCCCATTTCTATGGTGGCCACCCATCCCTAGAAAAACATAATCATCCTTTTTTGGGGAGAAAAATGTCCCCTGTCCTTTTTGAACTTCAAGCGGGACACTTTTTTCACATATTCGAGATAATCATCATCATCCTCAAAACTGTGCAGGCAGAAGGTGGGGCCAGTGCAAGGAGGAGAGCGAAAGTCTGAGTGGAAGTTTTTGTGGGACCTTATTGAAACAATATGGGATTGTTCAGGCCTGAAGGCTGCTGAGGTATGTGGGTGTGGAAATCATTCCAACTCATGTCCACTCAATTCCACATGATTCCTCTCTGAAGAGACTTTAAGGGAGAGGTGTGAGGAGTAGGGACTTCTGTGTTAACTTATCATAGGATCTGAATCAATATAGGGTTGCCATATTTCAAACAGTAAAAACCAGGACACCAAAACCTACGCCAAATCTGTAATTCAACAGAGGGGAGGTTAGCCTCTAAAACCAACCTCCTGGTAAACAGCAAGACACACTAACCCAAATGCATATCTTTATAATAGCATCCAATGCAAATGTATATCTTTATAATAGCATCCAATGCACAAAAATTAAAATTCTTCCTTTCATTTACACATCCAGGATGCTCTAGTAGCATTACTATCTATCTTCAACAATTTTCTCAGGAGTGTAATACCATTGAGACATTATTTTGAAGACATTATCTTTTACTGCAGTGTTTAATGAAATCATTGCTCCTACTGTGCAGAAGCATTTCTGTCGAGATGCTCTTATGGTTTTCTTTTACAGTCTCTTTCCCATTTGTTCAATACTTACCTCAAGGCAACATTTTAATTTTTACGGAATTTGATGAGGCCTTTTATGTATTCAAAATTTGCCAATAGCAGTTCAGTCTCAGTCAACTCTCTTCTCACATCAGGCTCTTCGTGTTTTTGTTGCTAGATCTCTAACTGTAAATATTGGTGTGATGGGACGATGAGCTGCTTGTGCGTAAAATCCAAGTCCCTCAGAGTTTGGTCAAGTTTGCAAACCTCTGTCTGTAACGGAGCCCCTTAAACATGGCTCTGTCAGTCGCTTGCAGATTCCGACAGTGGTTGCTTTCGGAATCGCTTCCAACATAAAAGCTCCTTAACGGAAACACGTCTTCTGGACTCTCTGCGTGACAGTTTCCGGCGAGGAGTGGGTGTCCCTACAGGAGGTCCTGAAACCTCCCCACTGTTTTCGCTGGAAGTGTCTCGGAGCCATCCCTCCTGCTCACTTTCCCTCAGCTCAGCTCTTCTCCCCCTACTGGTTCCCTCTTCAGCTGCTGAGTCTCTCCCAACCTGTGTGAGCCCTTCCACCTCCCTTCCTTCCGATGGCAGTTCCCTGACATCCACCTCCCCTCCAGGGCCCCCTTCACCCCCTCCCGCCCCCTCCTCTATGGGCGGTGAGGAGGCAAAACCCAGGAAGGAACTTCCTTCACCTTCCGATGTCTCGAACACTTCTCTCCACCTGTTGCGGTTCCTGGTCTCGAAGTACTCCTCCTCCTCAGAGTCCATCTCCCCTTCCCCTTCCGAATCCGTGAATCCTTCCAACTCCTCCTCCTCATCGGTGGTCCCAAAGTATTCCCTCCGGAACCTCTCCACAGGCTGAGGTTTCCTTGGGAACCTTTGATGGAACGTTTCTATCAATACCGCGCCATTGATATCTTCTGCCATTACCCAAGTGTTTTCTGACTCCGGTTCTCCTTCCCACGCTACCAAATACTCCACCTGATCCCCCTTCCACCTGGCGGCGAGGATTTCTGCCACATGGCTGCTGCATTCCCTTTCTTCTATGATCGGTCCCCGAGTGGACATCCCTTCTCGTCCCCCCTCATACGGTGACAGTAACGACCTGTGAAATACTGGGTGCAGTTTCATGTGGTTGGGTAACCGGAGCCTGAAAGCCACTGGGTTGACTTGTTGAATGACCTCAAAGGGACCCAACCTCCTGGGTCTTAATTTCTTACAACCTCCTTTGAACGGCAACCCTTGGGTTGACAGCCACACCCGATCTCCCACCCTTATGGTTTCACCTTCCCTTCGGTTCTTGTCTGCCTGCCTCTTGTATTCTTCCTTCGCCCTTTCTAAGTTGAGTTGGAGCTGACGATGGATTGCTCAGGTCGGCGTATTGTTGGGGAACCTTCCCCTTCTCCGTTACTTCCGTCCCTGCTAGAGTGGCTCTGGCCCCTCCTTGAGCCTCCCGCTCTTTGCAGTGTTCTAGACAATGTGCTGACCCAAAGGAGACCACTCTCTGATGCCAGCCCACTAGCGGATCATGTAACGCTAGCCAGCTCATCCCCAAAATAATGGGAGCTCCTCCCAAGGTAGCCACATTAAACGCTATTAGCTCAGTGTGTCTTGCTACCCTCATTATCATTGGGACGGTCTGCTGGCTGACTTCTCCTCCCAGCAGCTCCCTTCCATCGATCGTGGTCACCTGCAAAGGGTTACTTAAAGGGATAGTCTGTATCTGGTGCTCAGCAGCAAACTCCTTACTCATGAAATTGCAGGAGCTGCCTGAGTCCAATAGCGCCTTTATCTTTAGTGGGTGTCCGTTAGGCAGCTCTAGTAACACCTCTATCACTAGGGCGGGTTTAGGAGGTTCCGGCGTGGGCACTTTCACTGCTCTTTGGCCTGGCTGCCGTGCCCCGACGGTGGCAGCCAGGCGTTGGCTTTTACTTGCTCCGGTACCTTTTTCTCCCTCTCCCCAACAGCTCCCGCCATTCCTTGCCATTCCTTTCTTTGGGGGCAGACTCTGGCAAAATGACCTGGCTGTTGGCAGAGATAACATTTCTTGGCGCCCTTTCCCTCCTTCTTCCGCTCTTCACTGGGCTTTGAAACTGCGCGCGCGCGCGCTGTTCCAATTTCCATCGGCTCTCCCGGCGGGAACGGTGGCTCTGGAATCTCTGGAATGCGAAGCTCCCTCCAACGTTCCCCCTTCCCTTCCCGCCTCTCCAAGGCTCTCGCCTCTTGGCGCGCTCCTATGGTCAGCGCTGATTTGGTCAGCTGGTCCATAGACTCCGCCCTGGGCGCCCGGGAAAGTTCATCCTTTACCGCCGAAGCAAGCCCTTCTTCAAAGAGCATTTGAATGGGTTCCGCCGATAGATCCCACCCCAATTTATGGATCAACATGGTAAACTCAGTCCAGTACTCACGCACAGATCGGCTCCCCTGTTTGCACGCCATTAACTGTCTGCGTACCACTCCCTGCTCAATATCGCTGGAAAACATCAAATCCATTGCACGAAAAAACTTCCTCGTATCCTTCAGGATGTCATTGTTTGTTGCCATCAGGGGCCTCACCCAGTCTTTCGCCCCCTTTTCGAGATGCCCAATCACAAAAGCCACCCGCGATTCCTCGTCGGGAAAGTCATCAAACTGCAGATTAAGGGCATATTGCATCTCTGTCCTAAAGGCATGATAGTCCTTGGCCTCCCCCCCAAACTTCTGCACCAATCCTGGCGACTTTCTGGCGAGCGGGGTGGTTTTCCCCTTCTCTGCATCTTGAGCCCTCCTCTCCTCGAGCCTCGCCGTCTGCAGCGCTAGCTGGACCTCCAACGCCCGGTACCTTTCCTCCAGGCTTGGACCCGCTCCAGCTCCTGCTTCTCCGGTTCCGGCTGGGTTGCGCATGATGCCTTCTCCTGCACAAACTGCTCACAGAGACTGTCGGAATGCTGTGATGGGACGATGAGCTGCTTGTGCGTAAAATCCAAGTCCCTCAGAGTTTGGTCAAGTTTGCAAACCTCTGTCTGTAACGGAGCCCCTTAAACATGGCTCTGTCAGTCGCTTGCAGATTCCGACAGTGGTTGCTTTCGGAATCGCTTCCAACATAAAAGCTCCTTAATGGAAACACGTCTTCTGGACTCTCTGCGTGACAGTTTCTGGCGAGGAGTGGGTGTCCCTACAGGAGGTCCTGAAACCTCCCCACTGTTTTCGCTGGAAGTGTCTCGGAGCCATCCCTCCTGCTCACTTTCCCTCAGCTCAGCTCTTCTCCCCCTACTGGTTCCCTCTTCAGCTGCTGAGTCTCTCCCAACCTGTGTGAGCCCTTCCACCTCCCTTCCTTCCGATGGCAGTTCCCTGACAATTGGCTATGCTCTTTTATTTTCCATCTTAGTTCTCCATAGGTCACAAATCGCATTGCAATGAAGATGTTTTAAAAAACAAACCCCATCTGTTAAAATTACTTACTTCCCTGGTCAGGAGAAAATGTAATTTTTTATGGAGTATGTATTACAGAAGCAATTGATTAGATTGGAGTTGTTACTACATTTTCCATATATTTGATACGAAGTTCCATGCTGGAACTTTGTCATTGTGCTATGATTCCATGCCCTACCCCCTCGGCCCATTTAATCCAATACCTTAATGCTATAAGAATATATTTTTGCTGTGTCAACCAATCTAAATGGGTACATTTTATTTTCCACCATGGACACTTTGCCCACATGGATTGCTGCATTATACTGCTGCTAACCACTAGCCGCCATTAAAGGGGGGAGAACAGTGTGGTGATGACACCCTCCAGACACTGGCATTACTGCATCTTACCTGGATAGGGTTGAGGCAGGGCAAGGTAGAGACCAGTTTGGAGCTGTCTGAGATCAAGCAGAGCCAACCTGACAGTCCCACCAGTCTATCTACCTTGCCCCATCCCAACGCCATCCAGATAACAGTATGGCTGCTGGTGTATTAGGAGGGCAGGTCTATGGTGCTGCCCCACCACACTGCCTGCTAACCTAATGGCCTTTGCTGCATAGAAGATATTGCTTATGTTAATGTTTTATTATAATTTAAAATAAAATTATTCAGAATTCATTGATGTGACATTCATTTTTTTGCAGAAATTTTATCTTTTGGAAAAAAAGACATACGTTATTTTGAAAAGACAAAAAACTTTCTCTTTCTTTCTTTCATTCTAATATATTCATTTTTATATGAATCGCTTGGCTAGCTACCTGGCCAAGATAAATCTTAGTTAGGAAGACTTTTAATTTGGACCATTTTCCTAAGTTTTGTTTCATACTTTTTTATCAGTGGATCTATATTGTTTTTTGTCCAGATCACCTACTGCTTTTTAGCAAATTTATAGGATGCTTTTCATCATTGCATTTCCACATTTGCCATATATAGTTCTTTTAATTACTTCCTTAATTTTTGCTCTGTGTGTATATGTTTGTGTGTGGTAGATAGAAAGATAGATATATTATACACACATACATTTTTCTCAGAAGGAATTACTTAGATTGATTAACTTTATAACCTGCCAGCTGTTCATATGTAAATACTATTCCTTGCCATTTCTGTACTGTTTTTAATTAATTAATTAATTAATTAATTAATTAATAGAAGTCCACATCATCTATTTTGTAATTTGTTTTCATGATGCTTTGAGTTCTGTGGTATCCAGAGAGCAACTGATTCATCCTGCCTTCCCCAGCTAAACTGGGAGGAGCTGATCAAATGTTTGAACATTAACAATGACCGCTCCCCGCTTAAAACGGGGGGCGCCCTTTGCGTGGACGCGTGCAGCCCCTAGATCTGGAGTGGCCCCACCAGCATAGGCTTGGCTTTGCCTTCCCTCAGGTGTGATACCTGGAGGTCTCCGCCTACCTCAGTCAGTTGTCCAATCCCACCTGGGGGAAGCGTTGCCAAGGAGACCAGGCCAGGTAGGGGAGGGATTACCTGCCCACACAATAGAGGGAGGATCTTACCTAGGAATCCTCATTAACAATATAATTCCACACATCTACTCAGAAGTCCTATTGAGTTAAATAAGACTTACTCCTAGGTTAGCATATGTATAGAATTGCAGTCTAATGAAGTTTCAGCAGTGAAGTCTTGATTGGGCTATGGAGAGTATTAAATGCTACAGATGCTCTGTGTAGAGAAATTAAAATGAAAGGCTATGTTCATGATGGGCAGGAGGAAAGATAATGATTCTTGTAACAATATCACTGCTATTTACCACTGTTTTATCCCTGAAGATTTTAAATTATGCTATCAAATGCAATATACATTCTAAAACTGTGTTTATCTGTGTGAAAAATTTCACAAGCGCCTAGTGCTTATCTTTCTTGTTCTATACGGCTACATTGACACCACAAAAGCTTTATAAAATTGAATTCTACAGTGACAAAACAGCTCATAAAAATGCACAGTGAGTTGGATAATGCCTCTTGTATTCCTGTCAGGAGTTCCTGGATCTGTGTGCAGTTCCCCCGCAAGCTGAATCACTGAACGGATTTTTTTAAAAGTCAAGTGTTGATTTGTAGTCATACATTCCAAAGGATATTTTTTTAAATGTACAGTACAATCACATCTTAGACACGTTTAACTTGTGTGATTTCAAAAATAAGCAGCTGAAGGCCACTGGGTAAAATCCTGCAGGTTAAATGCAAGCAACGTGTAGAAGTTCCTTTTGCGCTAGGAAAACGCAGTGCAAAAAGAGCTCTTAAGCTGGGGGAGCAAGGCCCTCTCTTCACGCTGGATCTGGGGTGCTCCTGTAAGATTTCACAGGAACTCAGACAGCCCTTGTTATCTTGTGAGAGCTACCCGGAGCCTCAGCATGTCAACTCCAGAAGCCCCAGGATGCTTGGAGGAGATGCTTCCAAGGGTTTGAGTACATGCGTATGTATATATATTTTAAAGAAATTTCAATAAATATATAAATTGCAGGCAGAAGCCTTTTTCAGCGAAGTACTTTCAGGTCCTGGACTGACTATGCTCACCCAGGCTACCTACTGAATCCTTCCAGCCGAGTGTTGTGCAGGAACACCAACAATTACCTTATATTTAATCAATCCATTGGTCTATCTAGCCAATATCGTCTATACTGACTGGCAATGGTCCTCCAGGGTTTCAGACTTGCCAGGAGATGCTGGAGACTAGACTGGACCTGGGACCTTCCGCTTGCAAAACACATGTTCTACCACTGAACTATGTGGTGTACTAAGACCCCTAGATCCTTTTCATGTGTACTACTGGCAAACCAGGTGTCCTCCATCTTATATTTGTGCAGCTGATTGTTTCTGCCTAAGTGCAGAACCTTACATTTGACCTTATTGGAATTCATTGTGTTAGTTTGGACCCCAATTCTCCAATCTGTGAAGGGCACTTTGAATTCCAATTTTGTCCTCTGAAACATTTGCTAGCCCTCCCAGTTTGGTGTCATCTGCAAATTTGTCCTGTGGCTTCTGATTACTGTGCATGGCCCAGCCCTGTCATTTACCAGCATTGTTCCAAAAAAGCTAAGTCTGAGCTGTTTCACGCCTACTCTACAAGTACAGATAATTGGGTTAATTTTTCATAGAGCTTCCAATTATAAAAAAAGAAAACACAAACCATAGCTGGAGCATCTCAGAATATTGAAAATTAGTTGTAAGGCATAACGGTTCCAGTCTAGTCATTTCACCGACACTCTATGTTTCTATATGCAGAGATTTTATTGCCATGGTAAGCAATGAAATAAGTAATTGTGTGCACCCCAGCAGTTTGAAGTGTTGTTTTAAAACATAGAATCATAGAGTTGGAAGAGACCACAAGGGCCATCGAGTCCAACCCCCTGCCAAGCAGGAAACACCATCAGAGCACTCCTGACATATGGTTGTCAAGCCTCTGCTTAAAGACCTCCAAAGAAGGAGACTCCACCACACTCCTTGGCAGCAAATTCCACTGTCGAACAGCTCTTACTGTCAGGAAGTTCTTCCTAATGTTTAGGTGGACTCTTCTTTCTTGTAGTTTGGATCCATTGCTCCGTGTCCGCTTCTCTGGAGCAGCAGAAAACAACCTTTCTCCCTCCTCTGTGTGACATCCTTTTATATATTTGAACACGGCTATCATATCACCCCTTAACCTCCTCTTCTCCAGGCTAAACATGCCCAGCTCTCTTAGCCGTTCCTCATAAGGCATCGTTTCCAGGCCTTTGACCATTTTGGTTGCCCTCCTCTGGACATGTTCCAGTTTGTCAATGTCCTTCTTGAACTGTGGTGCCCAGAACTGGACACAGTACTCCAGGTGAGGTCTGACCAGAGCAGAATACAGTGGCACTATTACTTCCCTTGATCTAGATGCTATACTCCTATTGATGCAGCCCAGAATTGCATTGGCTTTTTTAGCTGCCGCGTCACACTGTTGGCTCATGTCAAGTTTGTGGTCAACCAAGACTCCTAGATCCTTTTCACATGTACTGCTCTCAAGCCAGGTGTCCCCCATCTTGTATTTGTGCCTCTCATTTTTTTTGCCCAAGTGCAATACTTTACATTTCTCCCTGTTAAAATTCATCTTGTTTGTTTTGGCCCAGTTCTCTAATCTGTCAAGGTCGTTTTGAAGTGTGATCCTGTCCTCTAGGGTGTTAGCCACCCTCCCCAATTTGGTGTCATCTGCAAATTTGATCAGGATGCCCTTGACTCCATCATCCAAGTCGTTGATAAAGATGTTGAATAAGACCGGGCCCAAGACAGAACCCTGTGGCACCCCACTAGTCACTCTTCTCCAGGATGAAGAGGAACCATTGATGAGCACCCTTTGGGTTCGGTCAGTCAGCCAGTTACAAATCCACTGAGTGGTAGCATAGTCAAGACCACATTTTACCAGCTTCTTTACAAGAATATCATGAGGCACCTTGTCAAATGCCTTGCTGAAATCAAGGTAGGCTACATCCACTGCGTTCCCTTCATCTACCAGGCTTGTAATTCTGTCAAAAAACGAGATCAGGTTAGTCTGACATGACTTATTTTTCAGAAATCCATGCTGACTGTTGGTGATCACAGCATTCCTTTCTAGGTGCTCACAGACTGTTTGCTTAATGATCTGCTCCAGAATCTTCCCTGGTATTGATGTCAGACTGACTGGGCGGTAATTATTTGGGTCCTCTCTTTTCCCCTTTTTGAAAATAGGGACAACATTTGCCCTCCTCCAGTCTGCCGGGACTTCGCCTGTTCTCCAGGAATTCTCAAAGATGACTGCCAGTGGTTCTGAGATCACATCTGCCGGTTCTTTTAATACTCTTGGATGCAGTTCATCTGGCCCTGGAGACTTGAATACATCTAAACTAGCCAAGTATTCTTGTACTATCTCCTTAGTTGTTCTGGGCTGTGTTTCCTTTGCTGAATCATTTGCTCCAAATTCTTCAGGTCAGGCATTGTTTTCTTTATCAGAGAAGACTGAGGCAAAGAAGGCATTGAGGAGTTCAGCTCTTTCTGTGTCCCCTGTTTGCATTTCACCATCTTCTCCTCTGAGTGACCCCACTGTTTCTTTGTTCTTCCTTTTGCTACGGACATACCCATAAAAGCCTTTTTTGTTGTTTTTAACCTCTCTAGCAAGCCTGAGTTCATTCTGTGCTTTAGCTTTTCTGACTTTGTGTCTACACGTGCTGGCTATTTGTTTGAATTCCTCTTTGGTGGTTTCCCCCCTTTTCCATTTTTTGTACACATCCTTTTTTAATCTTAACTCAGTTAAAAGTTCTTTAGATAGCCACCCTGGCTTCTTTAGGCACCTTCCATGTTTCTGTCTCATTGGTATTGCCTGACGTTGTGCTTTTAGTATCTCCCTCTTAACAAACTCCCAGCCATCATGAACTCCCTTTCCTTTTAGTATTACTGTCCATGGGATCTCACCCAGCACTTCCCTAAGTTTTATGAAGTCAGCTTTCTTAAAGTCAAGAAATTGAGTCCTAGTATGCTTGGCTGCTCCTTTCCGCTGTATAGTAAACTTCAGAAGAGCATGATCATGATCTAGGCTGCTTGTTTTGAGTGACATAGAATTATTAAATATGTGTTCAGAGAAATAAAGATGGTTGGGATAGATGTTAACACAATAGTTAAGACTTGTCAAACACACGCACAATTGAAAAAGTGGCATGACTGCTTGTGTATTTCACAAGGGCAGAGGGGGAAAGGAGTCACTACTATTCTCTGGTTCTTGCAAAAACAATTCTTGCTAATTTCTGACCCCCTCTTCATTGAATAGAGGTCAGTATCATGAGCATTAATCACCACAAAAGATAAATTATTTGACACTTTTACATCCATTGGTAGCTACTTAAGGACAGAGACATGCTGTTAGAAAGATGTAGATTTTTGGCTATTGAAGGGGGGGAAATGTGGTGGAAAATCTTACGTGATATGGCCTTTACCCATGTCTGTCAATATTGCCTTATTTCCATAGTGTCAGTCATGATTGATATTGTTAATTTTTTCCTTCTGTATTTATATTAGATATTGTAGTTTATAACATTTATCATATAACCTAATTGTCATACGAACACAAAAGGCCTTGTGCCAGACATTTCATTCAAAAATATAATTATCCACGTATCCTGCTGTTAATGGCACTAGATTCTAATTATTTCAAAATGAAGTCATTATTCATAAACCTTGAGCCTGTAACACATGGATGTTTACCATAGATGGCCATTATTACAGAATTTATCACTTCAGCCCTGCTTTGCCGCAGGCAGGCACAAGGGTTCCTCTTAAGCACTGCTATTCCTCTCCACATTTGTTGGGACTTGTGGCATAAAGTATTTTGAGGATCAGTTTCGAGGATGAACTCTTTCAAAGTGCTAACAGCCATCTGCATCAAAATCAGAAACAAAATTCATGAATAATGAAAAATAGATTTCGCACTCACAACAAAGTGGGCTGGAAATTACTTGATAATATGTTAACTCTGGTTTCTTCAGGGTGGCATCTGTGGGCACCAAGGCAGCCTCAGACACCCTCCTTGCTGCGCAGCCAAATCCCCCTGCCCCTCACATTAAAAAAAAAAAAAAAAATCAGGTCTCTTGGGGATTTTTTTTGGGGGGGGTGTTATTGTTTGGTTGGGGGTTGCCTGGTTTTTGTCTGTTTTATTTGTTTTTGTGTCTGTTGGTGTTTTGCCTCATTTTAGTGGGGTGGAGGTCTTTGGGGTTTTTATATCTGTGAAGTAAATATTCTGTGGTCTCTCCAACTGTTTCTTAGATTTCCAAATATGCCCCCAGGCCCAAAAAGGTTAGACTCCCCTGTTGTAACTGTTCTTCTCATGGCCTACAAGACTATACAGAGTTTCAGTATGGAAAATCTACCATTGTAGTCTCTTTCACCACACTGGAGATACATTATGGTTGTAAATACTGATGCTACTTTTTCTAAGATGCTTATTATGCTGCTGATGATGCTTTTTTCCCTGGAACTGTTCCTTCCTATGCCTTCAACAGCTACACGAGCTGCAGGGGTTCAGCAGGTTAAGGTGTTCCCATCATCAAGATGCTGTGATGACAGAAGTTTCTGCTACTGTTTATTTGCTTGTCACACAAGAACCATCCTACCACAAAAGAAGCTGGATATGATAAACAATATTCAAATACTTCATATAAGAGTGGTGAACTTTGGGGGTGAGGCAGCAAAGAAATACAATTTTATTTTCATTTTAATGTGAAGCTACCTTGCTTTCCTTTCTGGAAGCATTACATGAACTGAAACACAGTTATTTTTCAAACTTTGTTCTTTTCCACATTTTTTTCAATCCTCAAACCAATCAATATGTACAAAAATGCACAAGTTAGGGGAAAGTATGCCTAAAAGTCTGTATTTTCATGAAAAAGCACACAAATATTATATTATGGGGAAATGCTTTCAAAAACCTGCATATGAGACAAAAATACTTTCCAAAATGTGTTTGTTAAAAATTTACAGTAAAAGATTCCTGGATTTTTTAAAAAATCACAGATTGCTGCAAAAATCTGAGAAACTAAATTTATTATTGGAAAGGTGAGAAATTTAGTTGAAACCAAAATTATTTGGTTGCTTTTCAAATTCCACGTCTCTTTAATAAAGACTTGATGAAGTTGGACACATAATAAAGTTCAGAGCAACACAGAGGAAGGCTGACTTTCAAATGTTCTAAGAATGCTTGGGATCAATGCAGCTGGTATTCAAACTCTCAAGGTAAGATTAATCTTTGCTTAGAAAATCTTTTTTCCAAAGGTGTGCTTTCTTTATAATTCTTTTATTTAGGTCAAAGTGTTTAAACCTGAGCTCCTAAGCTTGTGGGACCGAAAATCCATATTTAGACTCAAAAGTAAAAGCAGCCTCTTCCCCCCCCCCCCTCGAGCTCAATATCAGCCTTACGGAAATCAATGGAAAATAGGATTGCTGAAAACCAGGACATGCAAATGCCTGGAAGCAAGGAGGGGGAAATACATTCAGGTATCTGCTTTCGAAGTTAATAAAACCATTTAGTCCATTATATTCATAAAGAGGAGCCAGTTCACGGCCACAGTGGGGTGCATTTTTTCAAACCCATACATCTAGCATTACCAGTGGTTATCCCAGAGATCTAACTTATCATTTTAGCAATTCCAGAAGACTGAAAACAATATATAGCTTTTTCAGCTCCTCTACTATAGTGGAGGACAGGAGTGCCTGGCGTGCTCTGGTCCATGGGGTCACGAAGAGTCGGACACGGCTAAACGACTAAACAACAACAACAACAACAACACTGGCCTTTTGTGTCTTTAGGAGCGGTGGGGTGGGACTCACACCCTGCTATTTGCAGGCGATAGGTGATGGTCAAAGATGCCAATGGAGGAACCAGATGGGGCTATATTCTCTTTCCTTTTGAAGCTTTTATTGACGCTCTTGAATGGTACCCTTCCTGTCCCATTCAGAGCCTTTCAGACCCAAAGAAATATTGGGGATTGATAGTATTTGGCATCAGCTGCATTAAATTGTAAGGTGTTTAGTTTGAACAGAAATTCTCTCATATATACCGTGGTCCCTTGGTTCTCAAACGCCTTGGTTCCCAAACGCCAAAAACCTGGAAGTAAGTGTTCTGGTTTACAAATATTTTTCGGAAGCCAAGCATCTGATGCAGCTGTCGGCCATTTTTTCCAGGGCGCCTGCACCAATCAGAAGCTGCACCTAGGTTTTTGAACATTTCGGAAATCTAACTGACTTCCAGAGCAGATTAAGTTTGGCGCTTTTGTTTTTGCTAATTATTTTGTGTATTTGTTTTTGAGTCTTTTTTGTTTATTTTTTTTTAAATAATTTTTATTAAAGTTTTAAACAACAAAGAAAGAAAAGAAAAATGTACACCAAACATATCTCAAAAAAAGATAACAAAAACACAAAAAAACAAGATTCAACAATAAAAGAACAAAAAACATAACAATTGAAAACCATATCTCTTTTCCATTACTGTTTTTTAGTTACTTATTTTCTGGACTTCCTCATACCTCCCTCTTTTGTATTCCAATTCAAATTGTTTGTCCAGCAATTTCTTTTCCACTTTTTTAATCCCAATCTTTAGCTTTAATAAGATATTGAAATATATAATTTCAACTTCTTTAAACCTGATCTTTAGTCTTAGTATCATATAACATTAAAATTTTCCCTCTTAATTTCAAATTTCCATTTCTTTAAACATCTTTAATCTTAATCTTTAATCTTAGTCTGTCATTGACTTTAACCTGTACAGCTGGAAACCACTTATTTTCAATCCAACATCGCTCTAACATTCTTTAATTTTGCAATGTTTCTGAAGATAGTCTTTGAATTTCTTCCAATCTTCCTCCATCGACTCTTCTCCCTGGTCACGGATTCTACCAGTCATTTCCGCCAATTCCATATAGTCCTTGAGTCTTTTTTGTTTAATTTGTTTTTGTGACTGTGTAGAACCGAGTTCAGCTACTGATTGATTGATTGATTGATTGACTGATTGATTGATTGATTGATTGATTGTGTGACTGTGGGAATGGATAAAAGCCCCCCATCCAAACAATGACTATCATCAGTGCAGGTAAGGAAAAATTTAATTTTAATTTTATCATCTACAATACTGTCTTATTTATTTTATAGTACAGTACATTGATTATTGCTTTCACTTTATGGATCAGTGGTCTCATTAGAGAGTAAAATTTATGTTAAATTGCTGTTTTAGGGGTTGTTTTTAAAAGTCTGGAATGGATTAATCCATTTTGCATTACTTCCTAGGGGAAAGTGCACCTTGGTTTTGGAATGCTTTGGTTTTGGAATGGACTTCTGGAATGGATTAAGTTTGAGAAACAAGGTACCACTGTGTTTGTGTGTGTGTGTGTGTGTGTGTGTGTGTGTGTAATCTTGAAGGTCATGTCCTAAGACACCAGGAAAGAATAATTATCTAAGTGAATGACACTTTTATTTGTATTTATGGAAATTTCAATTTTGGAAATGAATCTTTAAACTAAATTTCATTAAGCAGTTGATTATGTAGCAGTATTACTATAATTACAGACGCAGTTATCTAGCATTTATCTACAACTCAAAGATATGTTTTGGTACAGCTCTACACTTTACTGTATTTTTTAAAAGAGCCAGGAGAGAGCCCTAACATGAATATGGAGATGGTATATTAAAATTCACAAGGGGCTGTCAACAGAGCTGATGCAAACTCTTATTTGCCAAAAATACACGAGGATACTGCAAGCTGGCAAAGATGAAAACAGCTTGGGAAAGCTCTTTATGGTGCTATTTCATTCCTCCAAATGTTAAACAAGCTGTCTTTTACCAATTCAAAGCAACTTGAAAATACAGCAGCTCTAGACAGCCTTTGCCAAGGTGTTTTGCAAAGCACAAGGGACAGCCCTTCGCTTTCGCTGTTCCCTAACTTGACTGAGACGAAACATTTAAATGGCAGCGTGGTCTCTGCCAAAGTTATGTTTGCTGTTTGGGAGATGCATTTGAACCAAAAAAGGTGCTAAATATGCATTCCTGTTCCGTCTAGCACTCCTCTAAAAATTGGCAGGATCCTCACAAAATTCTCTGAAAGGCTATCATACAAAGAAGTCAGGTTGGATATGAAGTATTGGTTACATACAAGACTTGCCACTTACTCACACAGCAGTGTCGAAGAGTGAGATAGAGACAGTTGGCATCAACGGACCAAAATGAGACCTGAGCATACTGGGTCCTCTTAGCTTGCATGGGTTGTGCCTAGTGATGAACAAGCCCCTAGTATATAAGTATGAGATTGTGGAAGGCCTGTAGCAGAGCGGTAAGGCTTCTGTTTTGTAGGCAAAGGGTCTCAGAGTCTATCCCTGGAATCTAAGATTGGGAAAGTTTCCTGGTCTGAAATCATGAAAAGTAACAGCCAGCCAGTGCAGACAATGTTGAGTTGGGTGAACCAATGATCTGACTCCATGTAAAATAGCCTCTTGTGATTGGCTTAATCTGGGAAAGGGCATCTGCTTTGCATGTCGGTGTTCCCAAATGCAGCCCTCAGCATCTTCAGGTAGGACTAGAAAGAAAAGTTTGTTTTGGTGATTAGGGCTATGCAGTCCTGAGCCTGAAGGAGGGAATTAAATCACCCGTTCATGTGCCTTAGTATCCATTGAGTTCAATGTTTCTTCTGGAGAACTAGCTTGAATTTTCCCTCAGATCCAAATGTCTGGCTGGGTCTAGACCAGGCATCCCCAAACTCGGCTCTCCAGCTGTTTTGGAACTACAATTCCTGTCATCCCTGACCACTGGTCCTATTAGCTAGGGATGATGGGAGTTGTAGTTCCAAAACAGCTGGAGGGCCAAGTTTGGGGGTACCTGGTCTAGACACATCAAAGAAGTGTTTCAGTTAAACTTGTTGCAAACTTTGTATGAGAAAATTGGGTTAGCAAAAACAGAATCCGACAACACCATCTGATGTCACAGTGCTAGAATGCATAAACAACACATATCAAGCACTTTTGCTTTGCCAATGTAGCTAAGTCCATCTGTCTCCCAGATCTAAATCCTTTCATCTGACACCATTATCTCATCCATGTAAATCTCTCCCCAAATGGAGGATGTAGCGTAAAACACCCATTTTGTATCTTGAATATTTTTGTGCTGCAATCTTCTCTGCACCTTTGATAGTCTGCCTTGCATCAATATCTCATGCTGTTCTGTAGCTTTGTACGCTGAAAGTAGTAACATTCATCCCCGACCTCATTCTGCCTTGCCTACCAAAGTGAGTGTTTTCAACAGCCATGCTGATTAACTGATTGACAGTCAGGTCAACAAGGAGACTTCTTGCAGCATGCTTCAATAAGCTGCTCACTCTACACCCTGTGATTTATGGATTAAGGGGGCAAGAGGTGGTGAAGCTGAAAACATGTGGCAGGGGAGCGTTCATATTATCAGAGTGGGGAGTAGCCAGGAGCCCGAAGGGGGGAACCATGCCACCAGTGCATCTGCCTGGCTAAAGAAACATTTATTTGCAATGTCCATCAGCATGCTGGGCACTTCTTCATGGTCTACCTTGGTGAATTAGCCTGGATAAGCACCGTCCAGGAGGAGAAGGCTACAAAGGATGCAATCAGTAGAATGGAAACAATTGCTTGCATATTTTGGGTTGCAGAGCGGGTCTGACACATAATTTTGAGCCCTATTTGAAATCGAAAGGACAAGGAAGTCATGACTAATTTAAATTTTGTTGATATTAAATAATATATATATATATATACACACATATACTGTATATATACACTACACTACACACACACACACACACACACACACTGTAATCCCAAATCCATGTGAGAATTTAGTGGTGGCAGTAAGAAGAACTCTGTGAGGTGAGTGGGGCTGAGAGACTTCAGAGAAGTGTGACTGGCCCAAGGTCACCCAGCAGCTGCATGTGGAGGAGCGGGGAAGCGAACCCGGTTCCCCAGATTACGAGACTACCACTCTTAACCACTACACCACACTGGCTCTCGACAGTCATTGATGCAGCAGTTTGTTTGTTTTTAAGCAATTCTTTCTGTCTGTCTTTGGGTCTTACCAAGCATGGGTAACACTGGGTGGCCTGGTGAGTAGATCAGATTTTATATGATCTTTATACTTGCTTTTCTATCACAGTGATACTCAACGAGACCTTATAAGCACATTTCAGCTTTAAAAATCCAACAACATAAGAGCTTCACTTGAGTTAGACCAACTTCCTGTCTCTTTCACCGTCTTCCTCATTGTACAACAGAGGAAACGGACAAGAACAACAGAGGAAACGGACAAGTACAGTTTAAGAACACTTTCACTCCCCACTTTCTTTATATAGTTGTTCCTAACATTTAGGAATATATTAAAGGAGCAAATATATGTTACCTACTGCCTGGCTAAAAGCTGTTGATTTTTATGTAAAAACATGGTTTATCCACAATTAAAGAAATGCTTGGCAGTGAGCAATGAAGAATATAGTCTCTGAAATATGCAGTCTAATGCTGTAAATTTAGAAACCAGTCATTGAATATTTACCTAGCATTACTCCAGAGAGACCTGGCATAAAAGTGAACATTTTATGTGATCCCCTTAAGTGAGTCAAGTAGAAAAGTATCACTTTTTACAGACCTTGAGACGATTAAAAAAAAACAACCTATGGTAAAATTACTTTCTAAAAGTTCTTAACCTGCTTTGACAATTTTTTGATTGTGGTATTTACTGAAAGCTATATGGTAGTTAACTTACTGGCCTGAGCTTTATGAGATTCTTTTGAGTCATGAATAGAAATCACATTCATTTCCTGTCTCCCTTATTGCATATTCAAAAGCTGAGCAAGTCATCTGCTGGTCTGATAATGTTGCCAGCACATTTATTGCTCCTCAACTCTTCACTTGCTTGGCAGTACCAGACAAATTCAAAGTTGATGGTTTTGTATCTAACAGAACACAAGAAGAGGCCTCCTCCAACAAGGTAGTAATGCAATCCTGAGTAATACAATCCATCTCTTGGCTGCTGAGGTGCACTGGTGGCAGTTTTGAAGGCTGGCAGGTACAATACATGTGTAAGACAATACCCATCTGATCCCACCCTTCTCATGCACCTTCATTTGCTAGTAGCTCAACAGGCATACCATGGGCAACCAATGCCATGGACCAACCAGCTAAAATTTTAGACAGAATTTCATCTTCATAGCTAGCTGCCAGAGCAGGAAAAGATAAAGCCTGGGGAGGGGAATGTTTTGTGCCTATTGGAGCTGTCATTGGGCATATGTACCAGTAGCTCTGAGACAGACACAGCCAACAACTCCTATCAACTCCAGCCAATGGTCAAGGATGACAGTTCTTTGTATATTCTATCATCCTCCTGATTCTCCATGCACTCTGTAGCCAACACCAGAGCCAATTGGCCAGCTGCCAAGCTCAGAGCTAAGGATTCAAAGTGGTCGGCTTGCTATCATTCTAAATCTGTGCAAGATAGCCAGCAAGATTCATTTCATTTTCTGCTTTCATAGTCTCCACTCCCTGTGAGTTTGAAGTAGCAAGGAACACTTGTGGGCTGTATTCAACAATGAATAGGACTTCCAATTGCACAACATAACTCCCTCTCCCTCTCCTGCTGTATCCTCATACACACCAAAATCTGTTCTGGGTTTTGCCTCAGCAGCAGAGCAGAACAGGGGACATGTGAGGAGAGAGGAGGGGAGTTCATTTGTGCAAGGGGAATGCTGCATAGGATAGAACCCTAATATTCTTTCAAAAGGTGGGACTCATAGAAGGAGAAATTGTACTGAAAACCACTGTTGGGTAACTGGATCCTGACTTCCAGTTTCTCTCTCTCCAAATGTGTTTTTCAAGATTAATATATTTTCTCATTGGCCGTCCAGTATTTCCTCTTGCCTCTTGCCTGCACTCTTAAAATAATGGCATTGTATCCTGTGCTAGCTACCCAAAGATGTAAGACTGGATTGCTGTTCAGGAAAATCATCCTCCCCGCTAAGTTCTGCAGTGAAACTAAGCAGCAGTGGATTTAGAGGAGGATGACCGATTTGGTCACATTGGAGGCAGAGCGTCGCAGGCACCAAAGGGGGCGGTGGAACAAAGATGTAGAAGGAAGGCAATGGAAGCGGAGGTGCCAGATATTGGCTTCATACAGGGCCACATTGAAATTTGAGACCCAAGGGGTCTGCCACGTGACTAAGAAGGAGGAAACTGAGAGCCAGGACCACCCCATGGACTCATTGCAAGTGTGAAGGCAGGCTAGGGTTGGTGGGGCAGTGCCCATTTGCCCAAATGAACCAGACAAACTAAACAGTACATGAAGAGAATAGGAAACCACTGAAGTTCTCCAAGTTTCCAGAATTCCAAGATCCTGTGCGGATGTTTGTGGAGTGCAAGGCCATACTATGCCAGTGATGACTGGTGACACCTGAACTAGTCATGGTGTACAGCTGCGATGTTTTAAAAATTGTAAGTCTCCTTGGTTCGTTGGAACATATTTCCAATAAATGTGTTGAGGATTGCTGAATGAAGGTGCATTTAATCACAATGTGCTTTGGGCAGGAAAACAACGGTTCCTTTTGTGAAAGGAAATGCATTGGGCTACTATCCCCTAAGCAGTACAGTTGGGGCACCATTAAACCAGCCCAATATTCAACTAAATACTGTGTAAGCACCAGTAGTGACCTCCAAGTCTCTCGTGTGGCACAGACTTGGCTCTGAACTGTAGCCCTGCACCTGCTGTAGAGATTGCAAGCCGCCATAAACTGCTCTTGCAAAACCTCTATTTATTTCAGCGTAGTTTGTGGATTGCGGATTGTGCCATTTATAGCCAAATCCATAAGCACTCCCAGCTGCCTGGGAAAGAATTACAGCTACAGATGAAATGGGAGGAAAGATTATTAATGCTGGATTCTTGGTTGGCACAAAGCTCCTCAGCAAAGCAGTCATAGTTTTGAAAAATGTTCAGCAACCAGAGGCTGCTCCTAGGAGCTGAGGGAGGCAACCAGAGTGCTTATTCTGAGAATGTAATTGCTGTTTGTATGCATGGACAAGGATGGAAGGTTTGTTTTGCTTTGGTTTTTTTCTTCAAATGTAGCCAAGTGTTTACATACTGGATACAAAAGTTGGGTTCAATGTTGCATAATCTAAGGAAATGGGGTCGACCAAATTGAAACTGCTCGTGTCACGAGATTTTCTTGTTCAGTCCAGTCTGTGTGAGCCATAGACACAAAATTAGCTGAAAGCTGACATTTCTGCAATTGTCCTTTACAATGATAAGGGGATCAGACCACTATCCTTATGAGGAAAGACAATAGCATTCAGAACTTTATATTGTTGTGGGGAGCATTACATGGAGAATGATGTGTTTAAAGTGGAGAAGCATTTTCCCTCTCTTTCATAATACTAGATTTTCAAGTCACCTAATGAAATTTATTGGCAGGAACTTTGACTTCACATAATATTGAATTACCTTTTGGAATCCACTATACCAAGATGTGGCGGCCTCTTAAAAGCCTGGATTGCTTGTAGAAAGATGGCTTATTTACCATATTTATATGCTTCCTTTTTGCCCAAGTACTCAAGATGGTTTACAGTTAAAAAGAATGGCTCGCAATCAAAGTGACATGATACAAAAGTAATGGGAAGCAGAATAAGCACATTCAGAAACTAACTTTTTCATACTGTTTGCTGCAGTTACGTAACAACCAGGCAGAATGATCACTGCATGGAGCAGTTCTGAGAGGGGAGGTACAAAATGATGTTTGTTCCTGGCAAATTGTCGGGTCAGAGAACAGGAAGAACTACTCACATGATGCATAGTTGAACTACAGGATTAACTACCACAAGGTGTAGTAATGGCTATCAACTTGTAGTTCATGCCACTTCCACTTGTCTCATGCCTAGAGTTTGAGTGGTTTCCCACAGATGGCTTTAAAATTGGATTAGGCAGATTCATGGGCAATAAAGGAATAGCCTTTGATGACTATGTTCTACCTCCACTGGATAAAAACATTTTCTTTATGGCTACTGCTTATTTATCTGTGCACACAATGCTCAACAGATTGAAGCTTTAGATACTTATTGTTTACAAGTTTCTGCATATTTATTTATTCCAGGAGTCATTATGTGCAGAAGTGGGGTGTGGGGTTTTTTTTGTAATAATAATAATAATAATAATAATAATAATAATTGTCTTGCATGCAATGTTCTGTATGAGTTTAGGAAATATTCTTCAGAATATAACTGTTTATTTCTTTTCTAGGTTTTGTGCATTTTTCAACAAAGGATCGTACATTTTCTAGTTCATATCATGGTGAAGAGCTTCCTTCAGAATGCATTGTGTTTATATAATTAGCCTTTTGCTACTTTTCAGTAAGAAACCAAATCACAATAAGAATACCGATTTTATATTTTTTTTACTCACATTTTTCCTTCTTCTTCACTGGGCTACAGTGCCATTTTGATTTGTGTGTAAGCCTCTGTGTCTATATCTATATATATCCCACAATCCAGGAAGTTCCTTTAGGCATGCCCAAAGGCTGTTGCACACACTTATTTTTCATTCTTTCTTAAACAGCAGTTTCTTCCTGATGCAAACTATTTTTTAAAATTCTCCCAACTTCCCAAAGTGCCTCATTTTGTGGTGGAGATGAAGGAACAGGGCAGGGGAGCTGCAAAGCCCTTTTGGAACATAAAGCAAGTTGTTTGAGTCCATAGAGCAGAGGAAAATGAGCAAGAAATGTGACAAGTCTTAGGAATTAAATTGTGACAACCTGGAATAAGGCCAAAACAAGAGATTAAGGCAGAAAGCAAAACAGCACACAAAGATACTCTGTCATTAACTGTCATCAGAGAAAGCACTCAAATACTCTGTCATTAACTGTCATCAGAGAAAGCAATCGGAAGGTTGTTTTAATACAGTGAGTACATAAGGGCACACAAGAAAATGCTTCTGATTTGGTGAGCTAACTCAATATGTTCTATGAGGGTACTAGAGGTTCCCAACAACGTGACATAGCATGATAATTCATAGAACAGAAGGAAAGTCTACTCTTGGGAGTCTTCTGTATTTTTATATGAGGTCCAACAGATATTGTGCAGTAAATCCAACTAAGACTGCCTTCAGGCAGTACTTTTTTCCTGGTGTTTCCTTACCAGATAATTTCCATATTTTATATGACCTTCCATATGACCTGAAAACTACTTCTGGAAAGCTGGAAGAAGTTTAGCACTCATTTCCCTGTTAACCGTACCTTTAAAAAAGTTCACAAGCCCGTGGACTCAGAAAGTTGCAAGAACATGCTCTGGCATGTTCTTTCCCATCCGTTAAAATTTAGTGCAACATGGTGATTTAGCAATCAAAAGGTCAGAGTTCCATAATACAACAGTACCTCAATTTAAAAGGGATGGTAGGAATTGTAACAGAAGCACTAACATTATAAACAACAAAGGTAACTCCACATCTGAGTGCAGCTTAAGTCATGCTCAAAGGAGATCCACGGAAATCAATCAATGTAATTAACTTGTCCATTGATTTTAATGGTCCTGCTCATAGTATGACTTAGTTGGATATAATCCACTGTGTGGGAATAACATGTTCACCTCAGCTGAGAGATGGATAGGAGTTCAGACTAGGAAAGGAACAAGGAATGAATGAATGAATGAATGAATGTGGAAGCAGTTTTAGCTGGAGCAATTTAACCTTCCTGGAGCAACTTAACCTTAAACCAAATTACTAGATAAAGCTCCCTGTTCTCCAAGACACATACTTATAACATATTTAAATCATCCCAGGTCAATTATTCTGTATAAATATGAATGATTCTCAAAAATGCACTTGCCTATATGCAAGGACCCAGATGATGCAATGGGATTATGTGTGAGATTCTAAGAGAATGGCAATGTTGTTGACAGCTCTTGTTTTCAAATTTGGAGTGCTGGGTAAGCAAATAATACATTTTTTCTTTGCGATTCAAGTGGATTTATGAAATATTTATTGTGCTGCTAAGAAAAGGATATTCTCATTTATCATCAGGATGGTTGATAAGATGCACTGCTTCCCAATAACCTCTGTGATGAATGAATACATATTTCATATTAAAATAAATATTAAAAACAATACATTCACATCTTAGAGAAAATCTTTCTCCCTCTCTTTCAGTGTATGTGCTTGTCAGATTTTTTTAAAATGGATTTAAAATGTTTGGGGGTCCAATGTTTATTAATCCAGATTCTAAATCTCTGACAACTATATTTATATTCTTTGTCAACAATTCTCAATCTGTGAGTCTTGGGGTTTGAGGTTTATGGGGCTCACTGCATTGGCTGTGGGAATCACAAGGGAAAGTGTTTGTGTGTTTGACCAAATTTGCTACACAGTAAACAAACTGTACCTATATTTTAAGTGTGAAATAATGTTAACTTTTCATACAGTCCTTTTGGGAGATATTTAAGCTTGTCTGACATCAAATTTCCTTAAATTTGGGTGGAACTAAAGAAACGTTCAGTCACAGGTAAGACTGTTTTATTGCATTGTTTTTAATGCAAAGTTGTGGGGAGTCCCGGGTGCTGCCCAGGAATTTTGAGGAAACCTCCTCCCACATGAATTTTAAATAATATGTTTCAGTCTGCCATCTTGATTGAAAATGACACCCAATATCCAAACAGTGACCAAGTCCACCACTACCACCTTAGGAATCTTTGTGCCAAGTTTGCCCCTATCTCTTGAGAGGCAACTAAACCTATGCCAAACAACAGGCAAAGTCACACCAAAGTGACCTTTCATTCCACCACCTTGATTCAAAATGGCTACTGGCATCCAAATGTCAACAGAACCCTCATGTGGAATATGGTGATGACACCTCTAGAGGCAAAGAGAACAAACCCAAAAAACTGAGATACAGATGAACCATTTTCTAAAATAAATAGTACACATGGTAGGACGCCAATACATAGAAGTATATTGCGCAAAATGCATCCAGATTAGAGATGGGGCTCCTGTCAGTCAGCGATGGGGAGAAAGCATATTTTTTCTGATGATGCTATTACATGTTATATGCAAACACATGCTAAAGAAGCCAAACATCCTTTCTTATTAAGCACAGAGATGCAGTTTTGAGAGGAGTCGATTTAGAACAGAGGAATAGGTGTTTGACCCATTTCACACTTACTGTTTTTCTGCTCCTCTTTTTGGTTTCTGTCTGATAAGTTTAACACAGATTTAAAACATTATTGTCTGTATTCAGCTAAATTGCAGTGCCTACATGTGTTATTTACCTTACCCTTAGAGAAAGAACAGGTGATAGCCAATATTAGTCATATTCATAATAGAACAATTTAAATCAGGGGGTTCAATCAGTCTACTGACTTCAGTGGGTCTATTCTGAGTATGACTTACTTAATGATCACTCAGAGTTTCAGCGATCATAATATTCTTAAAGAGGTAGAGGGCTAGAATTCTGGGCTTTCCTCACATAAACTCACAACTAAAGCTCTGTTTAGAAGCAAATCCCATTATTTCCACAGAACTCACTATCTTCAAAGTACACTTACCTGGAAAAGGCCAATTGGACATGGTGGGGGATACTTTGTAGTAAGCATGCACAGAATTAGGTATTTTCATCCAGGACACAAACATCTCATTAGACTTTATCTTGCACCATTTGCATATATACATAGATGTTTTAAATCATGAAATAGAAGACAACTTGCTGTAACTGAAAATTCATTTTAATCGTGGTAGGTGTTACATTCAAATTGCATATGTTGGGGAACATAATTTTTTATTTAAACGCGAGTTATGAAAACCATCTAGGCAATGCAAAGGCTCAGTTCCACCCCACAGCCAACAAAATATGATCAATGTCTTTTCAGCATGGAAATTACAACACAATGATTTCATTTCATTTATTCCAGATATTTATATACTGGTGCTTAATATTCAGAATTTCTAAGTGGTACCTACAGCACACAGCTACCATAGTGCATCTTGAGAACAGATTTCTTATTCATTTTCCCCTCAGGGTTGCTTTCTGGTGTTCTGTGTCCCATATTCACTTCTGTAATTTGTTTTTCATAATCAGTAGTATCCTTTTCACTAATGTATATTCATAGTCATGTTCGTATTGGGGGGGTAAAAGTTTTCAACATTGTACTTCATATTTTTCACAGTTCAGAATTTCACTTTTTGTGGGGCAACCCTTGAAATGATCTATCCTTTCTGAATGCATACTGAGAGATCTTAGAAGGCATACTCAAGCATCATTCAATATCTTATATTTTTCCACAGTTTTGTCCTCCAATCTATCTGCAATCCAAGACATTATACCCCAAAAGCAAACACAATCTGCCACTTTTTAGTGATGAAGGAAAACACGATGCATAACTCAATTCTGCCCTTTGTAAAGTAGAATTCAGAATCTGATCTCAGCCTGTGCTGAACTTCAAGATTTAACACACCTCTGCAAGCTTCTGAAAGCTCCTTGAATCAAACTCTTTCATGGCTTCAGTTGACATGGGCATAGCTACCGTTACCCATTCTCCCTTTCTGCATATGTTGTCCAGACTCAGCTGCTTTAAATATTTTTAGACAGCCTTAACTTTAGCAATGATGGTCTCCACTCTGAAATAGTTTTTCACAGCTTTCCAGGTCATCTGTGTGAAAATAAAAAGAAGGATGAAATACAGCTAGCAATTGCCAACTGCAGTGCCTGTACTAAACCTATCTCTTGTGTTAGTGATGTTATGGCAAGTGTACTCATTAATCCTAATTCATTGTCATTCCTAGCAGCAGTGATTATATTTCTTCCTTCTGAAAATGTAGAAATTTCTTATTCTGAGGCTTTGCCGTGACAGAAATAAAATAACAAATGTAGATGATGAAATTATTCTGGAGCTGGGGTTACATGCTCGTCTCAGATTCAGATTGACAGACAAGTCTCTGTGGGCCCAGAAAGTTGCTGCCTTTCAACTATTCAGCTGTCAATAATGCCCGAGTCTAAAAATTGCTGTTGACCCCGCTGAGTACTGAGAAATCTGAAAGGTGTGTAGGAGAGGGGAAAGTAAGTTAAGAAATTAAAAGAAAAAGAAGTCAGAAACCAGAAATTATTTGAGAGCAAGCAAGGTTTTCTAGCTGTTTTTTAATATTTGCTTATAATTTCCCTTTTTTATAGGACTCTGTTGATTATTGGGTAACATGATTAGATGAAAGTATGCAGAGTTTCTTTCATGTCTCCAATTTTCTTGAACACATCTGTTTTTCCCCATTCTATTGTTTTCCTCTGTTTCTTTGCATTGCTTGTTCAAGAAGGCCTTCTTGTCTCTCCTTGCTATTTTTTGGAAATCTGCATTCAATGTCCTGTATCTTTCACTATCTCCCTCACATTTTGCTTGCCTTCTCTCCGTCGCTACTTGTAAGGCCTTGTTGAACAGCCACTTTGCTTTCTTGCATTTCCTTTTCATTGGGATGGTTTTCGTTGCTGCCTCCTGTATAATGTTACAAGCCTCCATCCATAGTTCTTCAGGCACTCTGTCCACCAATTCGAAATCCTTAAACCTGTTGCTCACTTCCACTGTGTAGTCATAAGGGATTTGATTTAGATTGTATCTTACTGGCCCAGTGGTTTTTCCTACTTTCTTCAGTTTAAGCTAGAATTTTGCTATAAGAAGCTGATGATCTGAGCCACAGTCAGCTCCAGGTCTTGTTTTTTCTGACTATATAGAGCTTCTCCATCTTTGGCTGCAGAGAATATAATCAATCTGATTTCGATGCTGCCCATCTGACGATGTCCATGTGTAGAGTCATGTCTTGTGTTGTTGGAAAAGAGTGTTTGTGATGACCAGCTTGTTCTCTTGACAGAACTCTATTAGCCTTTGCCCTGCTTCATTGCAAGAATAAACAGAGGAATTATACCAGAAAGATATGGATGTCTCATACACCCCAGATAGTGTGGTTGCTGACCTTGAGCCAGACATCCTGGAGAGTGAAGTCAAATGGGCCTTAGAAAGCACTGCTAATAACAAGGCCAGTGGAAGTGATGATATTCCAGCTGAACTATTAAAAATTTTAAAAGATGATGCTGTTAAGGTGCTACACTCAATATGCCAGCAAGTTTGGAAAACTCAGCAGTGGCCAGAGGACTGGAGAAGATCAGTCTACATCCCAATCCCAAAGAAGGGCAGTGCCAAAGAATGCTCCAACTACCACACAATTACACTCATTTCACACGCTAGCAAGGTTATGCTTAAAATTCTACAAGGCAGGCTTAAGCAGTATGTGGACCGAGAACTCCCGTAAGTGCAAGCTGGATTTCGAAGGGGCAGAGGAACCAGAGACCAAATTGCAAACATGTGCTGGATTATGGAGAAAGCTAGAGAGTTCCAGAAAGGCATCTACTTCTGCTTCATTGACTACGCAAAAGTCTTTGACTGTGTCGACCACAGCAAACTATGGCAAGTTCTTAAAGAAATGGGAGTACCTGATCACCTCATCTGTCTCCTGAGAAATCTCTATGTGGGACAAGAAGCTACAGTTAGAACTGGATATGGAACAACTGATTGGTTCAAAATTGGGAAAGGAGTACGGCAAGGCTGTATATTGTCTCCCTGCTTATTTAACTTATATGCAGAATTCATCATGTGAAAGGCTAGACTGGATGAATCCCAAACTGGAATTAAGATTGCCGGAAGAAATATCAACAACCTCAGATATGCAGATGACACAACCTTGATGGCAGAAAGTGAAGAGGAATTAAAGAACCTTTTAATGAGGATGAAAGAGGAGAGCGCAAAATATGGTCTGAAGCTCAACATCAAAAAAACAAAGATCATGGCCACTGGTCCCATCACCTCCTGGCAAATAGAAGGGGAAGAAATGGAGGCAGTGAGAGATTTTACTTTCTTGGGCTCCATGATCACTGCAGATGGTGACAGCAGTCACAAAATTAAAAGACACCTGCTTCTTGGGAGAAAAGCAGTGACAAACCTAGACAGCATCTTAAAAAGCAGAGACATCACCTTGCCGACCAAGGTCCGTATAGTTAAAGCTTTGGTTTTCCCAGTAGTGATGTATGGAAGTGAGAGCTGGACCATAAAGAAGGCCAGGGAATTGATGCTTTTGAATTATGTTGCTGGAGGGGACAACAGAGGACGAGATGGTTGAAATACATATATTTATTACATATTTACCATGCTCCCCCCTTCCAAGAAACTCAGCTCAGTGTACATGGGTGTTCAATACAAACATTTTATCTTCACAATAGTCTTCTGAGAGAGCTTTAGTGTGGACTAAGCATGAATGGTAAGATGCAGACTAAGGGAAATGTAAATATATAGCGTACACTTTTTTGAAGAACAAAACCTGATATCCAAGAACCTGTAATACATTATTTAATTATTATTATTATTATTATTATTATTATTATTATTATTATTATTATTTCTTTATACCCCGCCCATCTGGCTGGGCTTCCCCAGCCACTCTGGGCAGCTTCCAACAAAATATTAAAATACAGTAATGCATCAAACATTAAAAGCTTCCCTAAACAGGGAAGGATGGGAATTTGAAGGAACAACCTGACCTTCCAGTGTATGAATGTCAGTGGCATTGAATGAATGCCCATTGTTAACTATCATGCTAACAAAATGCATCTATTCAGTGCCTCTTATTCATCCATCCAGATTAATATCCCACAGGACTTTAATTTTAATTTCATTAAACCTGATTTGATTTGTGTGTTTGTGAGTATTCAATAAATAAATGAAATTAAAATTAAAATCAGATTAAAATAGGCATATCTTCACTGAAACTAACTTGCCGCTGAACCCCAAAGGTCCCTACATTTTGATATCATACTGGTGCCTATTGGCAAGCCACGAAATCTGCCAGAATAAAGAGGTTCCATCATTTCCTGAGCCGTTCCGGTTTTCCTAGTATGCTGAAAACCTAATTTTCTCCTGTTGATCTCACAGCAACTGAGGCATGCAATAAAGGTTCCTGTAATCATACAAGATGAATTTAACAATGCATACACATGTAACATTTCATTAATAGTCTTGGTGGCTATTTTTCAAAATGCCAAAGGCCAACCGTCAGCACACCAGCAGGGAGGGAAGTCGACACGGTCATGCCTGACAGTACTCTGCTGTTGCAAAAGGCCTGCTTGCCTCATCGACAAAAGAAGATCTCTTTGTGAAACAATCCCCGAGGTGAAAAATAGTTGCTGCCAACCATGTAAAAATAACTATTTCTTCCATAATTCATTTAGTTTTCTTGGGTCACTGGGAAAAAATGTGGTCCATAACCAATGAAGAGGCCTAAATTATGAGCATGTGGGAACATTTAGAATAACTGACATGCTTTAAAATATAAACGCAGGCGGCATTTTTTTTTTTAATCTCAAGGAGTCTTTTTCTGAGGCCATAGGTGCTGATCTAGCTTCTAAAAATGACAGTGATGAGTTGAAGTGTCAAATCAGCTGAGGATGAAAAACTGCACGACATTGAACAGAAACATTCCATACACATATTCCTTGGCATTGGAGACTCATTTACAGCCCAGCTTTGCTGTACAGAAAGCTGAAGAATACAGAGATGACAATTATGGCATCAGGATGAGGGAGGAATTTGTTGGGTCTAAAATCCTAGGCAAACTCACACAATGCACCTCTCACCTTGCACTAATGTGTGGTCTGGAACACAGTTTACCTGAGGTATCCACACCAAATAAACTAATCCTACGAGGTGATCCAAGGGCAGCCATTTGTTATTTTTCCTTTAAAGAGACAGCTAGCTAGTACAGCTACTACAGCATTTTGAAACTTGCCACCTGTGTTTCTTAAAGAGTCAGTAACTTCTTGGGAGTAGCTAACAAGTGTCACTGCTTCTGCATACTGGGTCTGCAAGTCGCTTCAAAAAATGAAAAGTATATCAACAGCCCATCACATGGCCCAGGTATTTAGCGAAGAAAGGTACAAGGCCTGGGCAGATGTAGTGCTTTTGAGGCCCTATATTTTTTGTTAACTGCCCCCCTACAACTGAGATCATCATTCCCAATCTTTATCCTTTTCACCAGACTGATTTCCCCAGTCTCTGCTATTCAGTGTCATTCCCTCCTGCATTTCTTTTTCCCTTACAGAATTACAGTGTGCCGTGTCTCTTTGCTATGGCTGGAGTAGCACTGGGGTGCAATAACCTGCCAAAAAATGCATTTTTCATATTGGAAAGAATGAAGGATTTATAGTTCTGTGCTGAGTCACATTGCAGGGAACCTTTCATAACTCAACACAGATTTTTTTTCTCTGCTACTACACCCTTGTGCAAATTAATTGAAACAAACAATGTAGTTTACTGTATTGTAAAAAACTCACATAAACGTACATTAATAACGGATATGACCTCCGCTATTTTTAAGCAGCATTTGACCACGGTTTTGCATGGAGTCTAATAGTTTCGAACAGTCACTGTTGATTTTCGGATCCCTGTACCACACTTGAATCAGCGCCTGAATGAGCTTCTCCATAGTTGTACAGTCTACAGCACAGAGGCGACTTTTGCATATAGCCTATAAATTCTCAATGGGGTTTACGTCCGGGGAATTCCCTGGCCAATCAAGTACCTGTATTTGCTGCTCTGTCATGAATTTCTTCACCACTTTCAATGTGTGACAGGGGGCTAGGTCCTGCTGCTATACCAGTACCGTCAGCATACCTCTTTTCCAGCTCTGGAATAACTCTCTTTCATAGAACCTCAATATATTGTGGCGAGTGCATCATTCCTTCTATTGGCTGCAGGCTTCTGACACCATAATGATCAACTGACTTTTCATGTTTGTTTTGAGTGCAGGATTATGAGTAAGATAGAAAACATGCTTTGTTTCAATTAATTTACACAAGGGTGAGGGTCGTGGCCAAACACTTCCACAACAAGTCTGACATGAACCTGTAAAGGAAATACAATATTGCAGACTTTCTGTATCATCATGCAAAGCACTGAGGGCCAGCCCTACCATAAGGCAGAATGAGTAAGCATGGCAGAAGCTGGGGGTGTGGGAGGGAGGCAGCAATGATATACAAGGGCTGCCATCCTATGTACACATACCTGGGAGAAAGCCCTATTGAATCAGGAGGAACTTCCTTCAGAGTGGACAAGGATAGGATTGCATGGATACTACTGGTAGCTTGGGGGGGGGTGGGCAGTGTTCTCGCTTATCAGTCATCAGGACACTCATTCCTCAGTTGTTGTTTTTTGTTCATAGCTGCCGTGAAAAATTTTAAACAGTCTATCCAGTTTATTGTGCTATCAGAGTAACATTCTCACAAAATTGTTAGAAATAAATGTCCAAATGCTTGAACAAGGCATAAAATTGGACATAAAGATATAGCCATTTTCTCATTGTAGAATAACCCAGTTAAAAATCTGCAGCAATAGTCCTGTATTTAAAGGATCTACATCACCTTTCCACCAGACTCTATTCCTCCAAGACTCTTCCTACAATCTTTTAAGCTAAGAACACTAACTTTAGTTTTAGGTCATAGCATCTGCTATCTCGCTGAATTTTTATGTGCTTTTGCTACTACCCCACTGTGTGTGCTTTAAAATATGGATGAGAGTCTTTTGCCTCTTTATAACATGATGCTTTAGTTTCCTTTTTAGTCTCCCTTCCCTCTTCCTTCTGCAGTCTGTGCTGCAGTTAAATACCAGAATCTAGTAAGGTTGAAAGAACAGATGATGCTTTCAGATGACTGCTTCTAAATATCTAGTCTTCAGTCTGACCCTGACCCTGATTTGCCTCGGTCAAGGCAATCAGCTGTTGTCCCCAAAGAGACCTGTGTTCAGATTCTTGGTTCTCTTGACATGAAATGAAAAATATTAATGCTTAATATAACAAAAAAGAACTAGCCCCATCTTCAGTAATAGCATTCATACACTTTATTTTTAGGACTGGATTATCTGTTCTTTTGTTCTTTTGCTTTCTTCCTTTTTCCACTTCACGATCACAAATTGCCCATGGATGCAAGAGTCGAGAGAAGAAACGCATGATGATTACTTACCAAAAGGATCAAGGGACATTTTAGTTTAGAAACAAAAGAAAGAAAGTATAAAATTATGGATGGTGTGAAGAAAATGAACTTCTCTCTTTCTCAAAATGCTAACGAAGGATTCAAGACAGATGGAAGGAAGTATTTCTTCTTATGGGCTATAGTTAAACTGTGGGGTTTGCTACTACAAGAAGTAGGGTGGAATTCAACACCATACTTTTCCGGTCATTCCATCAGGATAGAATATCTGACAGAATTATTTCCCCCCCTCTCTTCCCCATGCATATTTTTCTGGCAGTTCTCCAGACCCTCTAGAGTTTATTTGGTGGGCCATGGGGAGAAGAGAGGGGGGAAATTGTGCTAGCAGGACTCATTGCCTTGGCTTCCCACTAGCACATTTACTTAGCTAAATCCAGCCCATAGTGATGGCTACCAACGGTGAGACATACAGTGGTACCTCGGGTTAAGTACTTAATTCATTCCGGAGGTCCGTTCTTAACCTGAAACTGTTGTAAACCTGAAGACCACTTTAGCTAATGGGGCCTCCTGCTGCTGCCGCGCCGCCAGAGCCCAATTTCTGTTCTTATCCTGAAGCAAAGTTCTTAACCTGAAGCACTATTTCTGGGTTAGTGGAGAGTGTAACCTGAAGCGTATGTAACCTGAAGCGTATGTAACCCGAGGTACCACTGTTTTCATGGTGGACAGAACTATTAGTGGCTACCAGTCTTGATACCAATGTTCTACCTCCACTGTCAGAGTCAGTATGTCTCTGAATACAAGGTGCTGGGAACCATGAGTGGAGAGAATGCTCAGGTCCTCCTTGTGGGCTTCCCATGGGCATCTGGTTGGCCACTGTGAGAACCAGATGCTGGATTAGATGGACCTTTGGCCCAATCCAGCAGGACTTGTCTTATGGTCTTTAGTTAAAGGACACCATAATTTTTTTTAATGATCAAGTAGATGAATTATTCTGATTACCTTCCATTCCCAATCTGGGTACAGTCATACCTTGGTTGTTGAATGCCTTGGTACTCAGACGTTTTGGCTCCCAAACACCGCAAACCCGGAAGTGAATGTTCTGGTTTGTGAATGTTTTTTGGAAGCGGATTCCATGGCTTCCAACCGAGTGCAGGAAGCTCCTGCAGCCAATCAGAAGCCGTGTCTTGGTTTTTGAACTGTTTCGGAAGTCAAATGGACTCCCGGAATGGATTAAATTTGACAACCAAGGTACGACTGTATTAACATGCTTGGGACAAGGTAGCTATTCTCACTCTCCAATCCTCACTTCCACCTTTGTGTGAGTTCACATAGGGGTAGACTCCAGGAGCAGTTTCACACACCTCTCCCAGTTTCTCCCAGCTCACAATATCATAGAGGTCAGGCTGAGGACCCACCCTCTGGGCCTCTGAACTTTGCGTGGATGGTGCAAGCCTAACAAGTTTTTTTGTTTTGTCATTTGCAAAATAATATACACATTTTGAGTAATGGAATTCAGCTCTTTTACAAATAACAAAGGAATAGACAGCTGAACGGGAAGCTGAGGGTGTAGCTGGAATACTCCTTTAATCACTTTAGTCTAAAGAACAAAGGGTTGCCTTAAGTAGTTCATTTATACAGTTGGGAGGGGGGAAGTAGAGAGCCTTGGGGATCTGGCTTTATATTTAATATGGTAGTTAATAATCTAGAAAATGTGGGCAATTGTGAAGTGATGAAATCTGCAGATGTTAATAAATTATTCAAGTCCATTTATATCAAAACAAGCTACAGAGAGTTGCAGGAGCATGTCATAAAATTAGGTGACTGGGCAATAAATTGGCAGATAATATTCAGTGTTGGTTAAGTGCAGCACAACATGTTAGGAGGGCCTGAAGCATGGCATCCACATCTGAAAATTCTAATAATTCAAGCAGTTTCTTCCCTTTCTGTTCCTACAATAGCGTTGGGAGTAATTTCATGGTATTTTCCATATGCAAATGGTATTTCATAGTAGATTTGGTTAACTGTCAAAATAGTGTTAACTCTGCCAGCCCCACCCCCACCCCCCCCACACGTAAGGAAGGATTAGGGATTAGCCCCCTTCAGTCATTGCTTGGGTGAAGAGGGAAATGATTATAAAGGAGTTGTGGGGCTGTACTTGCAGCCCCATACCCTCTCAGCCCGCTGCTTATGCCGGCTGCTCATGACTTGAGATATAACCTCTGCATCCGGAAGCCTTTTCTTCTTGAGCTTCCTGGGCACTGTAAAACCTTGGAAGAGCAGGTGTTCTGTTACGTTAAATGATTGTGTGAAAATAGAAGCAATTCTTTTGTCGGGGAAATGTAGTGTGATCACATCTGCAGGCCTACCCTTTCGCCACTGAATAAGCCAGAAATTTTGTTTCTGGTAAGTGTATGTACAATTGCATGCTAATTAAAGTAATATTCATTGTAATATTACTCTTTATTGCAATATTCACATACTATCCCATTCCCTGCCTTTGGACGCTACTGCAGGAGACAGGCTGTGAGAACCTTCCTGGAAGGGATATTTTTAGGACCAAGGCAAAACTCAAAAGCTCCTTTGTCAGTGTTGTCACATCCTTAGTATATAAAAAAAAATTGTACAGTGGTGCCCCGCAAGACGAATGCCTCGCAAGACGAAAAACTCGCTAGACGAAAGGGTTTTGCGTTTTTTGAGTCGTTCCGCAAGACGAATTTCCCTATGGGCTTGCTTCGCAAGATGAAACATCTTGCGAGTTCTTGCGAGTCTGTTTCCTTTTTCTTAAAGCCGCTAAATTTTGGAATTAAGTTTAAGATATTAACTGATGCAAAACAAAGAGGGGGCTTTGCCCTGCCAGACTTAAAGTTGTATTATGAAGCCGCAGCGTTCTGCTGGCTAAAAGACTGGCTACTTCTTGAGGACACTGATGTGCTGGATCTGGAAGGGTTTAACAATGCTTTTGGATGGCATGCATATTTATGGTATGACAAGGTTAAAGCAAATAAGGCCTTTAAGAACCATATTGTCAGAAAATCATTGTTTAATGTCTGGATAAAATATAAAGACTTGCTGGAAAATAAGACACCAAGGTGGCTTTCACCTTTGGAAGCCAAGGCCCGAAAAAGACCCAATATGGAGGCTAAATGGCCAAAATATTGGGAAATACTAGAAAAGGATGGAGACAATTGGAAATTGCAGAGTTTGGAGAAAATGAAAGACAAAGTGCGAGATTGGTTACATTACGCTCAGATTAAAGAAGTTTTTAAAAATGATAAAAAACTAGGGTTCCAGGTGGAGAAATCGAAATTAGAAACAGAATTGTTAGAACCAAAGATTAAGGTACTTTCAAGGATGTATAACTTGCTGTTGAAATGGAATACACAAGATGAAACGGTTAAATCGGCTATGATAAGGTGGGCACAGGACATTGGGCATAATATCATGTTTGAGGACTGGGAGAGGTTGTGGAACAATGGATTGAAATTTACTGCATGTAACGCTCTGAAAGAAAATGTAATGAAAATGATTTATAGATGGTATATGACCCCAGTCAAACTTGCCAAAATTTACCACCTGTCTGATAATAAGTGTTGGAAATGCAAAGAGTGTGAGGGAACGTTCTTCCACCTCTGGTGGACTTGCCCTAAAGTGAAGGCGTTCTGGGAAATGATTTATAATGAACTGAAAAAGGTATTCAAATATACCTTCACTAAGAAACCAGAGGCCTTCCTTTTGGGTATTGTCGGCCAAGGGGTGGCAAAGAAGGACCAGACATTTTTTATGTATGCAACAACAGCAGCAAGGATACTTCTCGCAAAACATTGGAAAACTCAAGATCTACCCACACTGGAAGAATGGCAGATACAACTGATAGACTATATGGAACTGGCTGAAATGACCGGCAGAATCCGTGACCTGGGAGAAGAGAGGATTGAGGAGGACTGGAAGAAATTTAAGAACTATTTACAAAAGTATTGTAATTTGAGTGAATGCTAAACAAGACGCTAGATCAAAATAACTGAGCACCACTAAATTTAGAAGTTTTTAAGAAAATAAGTAAGATTGTGAAACTTAGCTCCTTTTGAGAACTATAAGATTATGAAATATAAGGGATATAAGAATTTTAAATAAGATGATAAATTGCTGACAAAACGTTATAACGATGAAAATGGGAGCGGGAGATGTGAGGAAGTCTAAAGAAAATGTGAAAATATGTCAAGATCAATGTTACATTGCTTATTATGTTTATTTTTATTGTAAAACTTAATAAATTGCTTTAAAAAAAAAGAATAAGCCAGAAATTTTGTTTCTGGTAAGTGTATGTACAATTGCATGCTAATTAAAGTAATATTCATTGTAATATTACTCTTTATTGCAATATTCACATACTATCCCATTCCCTGCCTTTGGACGCTACTGCAGGAGACAGGCTGTGAGAACCTTCCTGGAAGGGATATTTTTAGGACCAAGGCAAAACTCAAAAGCTCCTTTGTCAGTGTTGTCACATCCTTAGTATATAAAAAAAAATTGTACAGTGGTGCCCCGCAAGACGAATGCCTCGCAAGACGAAAAACTCGCTAGACGAAAGGGTTTTGCGTTTTTTGAGTCGTTCCGCAAGACGAATTTCCCTATGGGCTTGCTTCGCAAGATGAAACATCTTGCGAGTTCTTGCGAGTCTGTTTCCTTTTTCTTAAAGCCGCTAAGCCGTTAATAGCCGCCAAGCCGTTAATAGCCATGCTTCGCAAGACGAAGAGACTCGCGGAACAGATTAATTTCGTCTTGCAAGGCACAACTGTATGCTGTTAGATGTGCAATTATTTTGCTGCTTTATTATTCCCATTGTTATGAAATTGTTGCTTTGGAGATGCATTGCTGTTATGTTTGTTGTAAGTTGCTTTGAGTACAATTGTTTTTGTGCAAAGGTGACATACAAATAAAATTATTAAAATAAAGGCAACAAAATTAATTTCTTAAACTGCACTCAGAAGTGGGGACTACTGAGTTCGTTTTCCCGGTTATTATGCTAGCAGTTCAGTCCCAGTTTCAAACATTCCTTTTACACAGCATTACCATACCGCCCAACTGTCCCGTTTTAAGCAGGAGATCCCGGATTGACAGAATATTGCCCTGGATTCTGTTCCTAATCCCAGATGTCCCATTTTGGCTTTTGTGCTCTGGCCATGCTAAAGAGCAGGACCAAAAGAGAGGCATTTTTCCATCCCACCCTGTGGCATGAGTCAGTTGGCTCACATGAGAGAGCGGGACCAAAAAATAGAACCCAAACCTTTCATGCCCCTACACATTTTGTGGCTTGAACAAATTGCAGTTTCCCATATTTAGAAACTGCAACTTATTCCAAACCATGAATGGAAGATTTATGCTTTGTCCCCTTGCGTATGAAGATAAGCATCCTTATCATTAACGTTGATATTATTGCCCACCTATTACCAGCATAGCTCGGGGTGAGTTGCAACAATTTAAAATTCAATATTGAAAAGTTAAAACAGATTACAGTAGCAGGAAGACAGGAGGGAAAAGGGAAATGCACACATCGGATGCTCAGTGCAGTCAGTGCATTCCTGTAATTGGAAACCATGCTGAGAGGTGGTTTCCAATTACTGAGCCTCTTGGGCTTGCCAATCAGAAGGTCAGCGGTTCAAATCCCCACAACGGAGTGAGCTCTCGTTGCTCTGTCCCAGCTCCTGCCAACCTAGCAGTTTGAAAGCATACCAGCTCAAGTAGATAAATAGGTACCACTGTGGCAGGAAGGTAAGTGGTGTTTCCATGCACTCTGGCTTCTGTCATGGTGTCCCATTGCACATGAAGCAGTTTGGCCATGCCGGCTACATGACCCGGAAAGCTGTCTGTGGACAAACGCCGGCTCCCTCGGCCTAAAAGCAAGATGAGCTCCCTCAACCTGAGAGCAACCCCATAGTTGCCTTTGACTGGACTTATCCGTCCAGGGGTCCTTTACCTTTAGCCTTTAGTTATGAATACCCAGAAATCTGTAGACTTAACTTTAAAGCACTCACTTACCTCTCTCTGGATTATGTCATTTTGTGTCATCGTGTAATTTTATATTGTGAACCACCCTGAGATCTACGGATAAAGGGTGGTATACAGTTACTACTACTACTACTACTACTACTACTACTACTACTACTACATTTTCATCGCTTTTATGTGAAGTTTTGTTTTGATACCTGCAATGTTCCACATTTGTTTAAAGGGGGGTACTTTTGTTATTAAAGTTTCAGAGCAAAACAAGCTTCCACTTTGCATTCAATTGAACACCAATATACAAGAAAATAAGGAGAGTTCTTTATCAAATTACAATAGCTTACAACAATCCCCCCCCCCCGGAATAATTACTTATCTGCAAAACTGTAAATGGAATTTAATTCTCTGTCCTCAACACTTTTTACTTTCCTGTACTGCTTGGTAGAACCAATTGTTTTGATCATGTTTCTGTCGAAAGTAACTGAACTACCAATGAAGTATATTGAAACTGCTCATTCATTTCATATTCATTTCATAAGATAACTCTAATTTAGAGCATCTTTGAAATTGTGGTTTCAAGAGAAAGGGTCCATATTTGGTTACCCAAAGGTCATACAGGTATGTGTTAATCCTGGATGCCAGCACATAAAATGTTGTCTCTTCATATAGAATATTCACATGTTATGACAACAGCTTTCTTTTCAAGAAATGTATATCAATGTCAAAATATATTTTGATTGGTCCCATTCTCTTATGGCCTGTCATTTTGGTTTTATATTTTTGTTTGCATTCTTTCTTTTTTAGTCAAAAGTATGTTCATTGTGGTGTTAGTGTATTATTTAAGTATGGACTTGTCAACTTAGAAGCCTGTCAGCAAGAATTTCTACTTATGTCATCTTTCAAGAGTAGCTCCATTTTTGACCCCATTTTACCATAATAAGAAGGAATTCACAAGAAATGAACAGACAAGGGGATCAGAAGAATAATGTAACCAAAACCTCTTAATAAGAGAAAGACAAGGAGCATCAGTACTTGAGGAAGTGAAATAGTGTGACACTTCAGAAGACAGTGGCTTGCCTCTTGGTTGAGAATGGAACATCAGGAACACATTATAGCAGTCTGGTGGAGTCTAGAGTTCTATATAGTCTTTTTCGTGGCTGTCCTCCAGGTTTTAAAAACTACAGGATGTGTATTATCTGCTGATAGGGATATTAGCAGAGGAAGAATGGATTTTGTCCTCCTGAGTGAGAAACAGGAAGACAAGGGAATGTTGTATGCCAAGTTCACAGGATTTTCTAGCCTTCCAGGTTTGAGTTGTTACAGGCTTGATTTATGGGTTGTTGTTTTTTTAAAATAATCTGCTACAAAGTTCATTGGTGTTACTAACATCAATCCTATTTGACTAATTTTATATTTTGTGATTTTATTGTTATATTGTTTTGATTCATTTATTGCTTTTTACTATACTTCTATTGTACATTTCTTTGTACCAGGATTTTTTAATAAAAAACCTGACTATTCTCTATGTTATAAGCTGCTTTGAGTTCAGCTTGGTTGTTGGAAAAGCATTTTACAAATATTAAATCAAATAAAAATAAATCTGGTTGTATGTGTATGATTTCATTTCAGAATCCACTCTATTCCTGTGACTGTAATTTGCTTTAAATGTTTTTAATGCTGATTTTTAAATTGTTGTAACCACCCTGGGACCTGATGCGTGGGTAATAGATTTAATCTGCTTTAATTCTGAAACAATTAAAAATAATTGTTGTAATTCTAACTATTCTGTTTCATTGTGTGGGCCTGAGTTAAAAGAGAGATGGATTTCACATTCCTTCTAAATGTTATTACTTGTTTTATTAAAGTTCAGTCCTTGGAAACTGGCCCTTATAATACACCGATGGCCTTCCATCTGAGTCTCGCACATGTGCAGTGAAAAAGGAGACAGGTTAAGGCTCATGTGGGAGACTTGATTGACATCCTTGAGGCTTTGGCAGACCTAGACACTTGGTTTAGATTAGAAATAAGTGAAACCCATAGCCAAAAGTCAGTGAAGGGGCAGATATATAAAGTATTTTCACTTCTTGGTCATATTATACTCCAAGCCAGAAAAAAGTTTTTATTTTCTGAAGTCTGCACTGGGGCTGCTAGACCGTGATATGAGTAAACAACTTTTCCATGCATCCTGATCCTTAGAAGCTTCGAAACAACTGTAAACAGGCCTAGTAGCATGAACAACAATTCCTGTCCAAGGCTCAGCTTACAAGGAGGAAGTTATTTCCTTTTCATCCTTCACTGCCTTACATGCCCAGAGTTAGTTGAACCTTCCACTGTCCGTGCTTCTCTGAATTTGGTTCTTTGGTTGAATGTTGGTTTGTAGCTCCTCCAACTTGTTATAGTTTAATAATGATAACCTTTATTCCAGTTCTGTCTCAAGAACCTTATCTTTGGTGGGGGGTGGCAAAAACTGCCTTGCAGGTACCTTTTGGCTTCAACTGTGGAAATGCCTGTGGAAAACTTTTCTGTTCTGTCAGGCTTATGCAGGCAATTAAGAATAAATCTTTCCATAATACGTTTTCTGATTTTAACATTTTGTATGGTTTTTATTGTATGGTTTTATGTATAATTGGTGTAAACCACACTGAAAATATTTTATGTGTATATATAGACACACACACACACACACATACACACACACACACAAACACATACACAAAACTTGGTTCAGAGTTGGTCAGAAACATTCAGCTTACTGAAAGACATTCACGAAGTTGCCCTTTGTGTGGCCAGGTGTGCAATTTCATATTGACTATTTCCCCTCCCCCCCAAAATGGCCTCCTTCATGCCATCTTTTCTTCAGAAATGTATTTCTTTCTTTTTTTTATAATATTTATTAAAGTTTCGACATATTACAAAAATAAGAGAAAAAAGTTTAAAAAAAGAAATGAAAATGAAAATGAAAATACAAAGTAAGAACAGTTAAAAACAAATCAGTCTTTCCATATCTTATCTTTCATTTGCTTGTTTCCCTGACCTCCTCACACCTCCCTTTTTTGTATTCCAGTTCAATTAGTTAATTCAGCAATTCCTTTCCCTCTTTGATTTTATCTTAATCTTCCATCTTAATATATTATAACTTTAAATTATCACCTATTAACAATCCATTTTTACATATTCCTTTATAACATTGCTACTAAAAACCACTTAACTTCAATCCAACATCATTCTAACATTCATTAATTTTGCAGTGTTTCTGTAAATAGTTTTTAAATTTCTTCCAATCTTCTTCCACCGACTCTTCTCCCTGGTCTCGGATTCTGCTAGTCATTTCCGCCAGTTCCATATAGTCCATCACCTTCATCTGCCATTCTTCCAGAGTGGATAGATCTTGTGTCTTCCAGTGTTTTGCCATAAGTATTCTTGCTGCTGTTGTGGCATACATAAAGAATTGGGCAACCTTGTCGTGTCCCTTTTTCTATCTTAAATTCCTCCGTCACCACGTTATTAACAATTAATTTAGCCTTTTGTTCTGAATAAATTGCACTTATACCGTTTCCAAAGCCTTGACCTACCCCCATCCCCTGTAGATTCTTCTTCATAAAACTCCAATAAATGTTGTCAAAAGCTTTCTCCGCGTCCACAAATATCAAAACTGCCTTGGTATTAATATTCACTTGTAATTTTTCTAAAATATTGATTATGTTTCTCATATTATCAGAAAAGTGTCTATCCAGGAGAAAGCCTGCTTGATCTTTATGAATCTCTTCCACTAACACTTTTTTTAGTCTTTTAGCCAAAATGTCTGCAAAGATTTTATAATCCACATTAAGCAGTGATATGGGGCGGTAGTTCTTAAGCTGCGTCTTTTCAGTCTCTGTTTTCGGTATAAGTGTGATATACGCTTCCTTCCACGACTCTGGTGCCCTTTTCCCATCCATTATTTCATTACAGACTTCCTTTAAAGGTTGTACTAACCATTCTCTTAAAGATCTGTAGTATCTGTAGTATCTAGAAGTCAGTCCATCCGGTCCTGGAGATTTACCTAATTGCATATTCTAAATGGCACCTTCTACCTCCTGTTCAGTTATTTTATAGTTCAGCATTAATTTATTTTCTTGAGAGATTTTTTGTAATCCATTTATTTTCAAAAATCGGTCTACATCAATTTCTTTCTGTGGCCCTTGTGTATATAGTTGTTTAAAATACCTCTGGAAACAGTTTCTAATCTCAACTGGGTTCTGTATGTTCTTTCCTTCCACTTCTAAATTTATAATAGTGTTTAATTTTTGTCTTTTTTTCATTTGCCAGGCCAATTCAGAAATGTATTTCAAGGGGCATCCTGTCCTCTTGACTTTCTGGGTGTGAGTTTATAGTTCCTTCTTATTCCACATAGAATGCTGAAAGCTATTACCATGGTGAGTCTGTGCTGTATTCATTTCAGAATGCTGGCACTATTCCAGATTATTTATAAGTAACTCCAAAGGCCCACTCATGTGGAAAAATAAGTCACTTGATGCCTTCTAAAATGTGCCTTGTTGCAATACATAAATAAAGCAGAGGAAAAGAACATTATTCAAAGATTATGGAAAGGGCTTTGTTTTAATGAGAGATAAGAATTTTTTTCCCCCTAGATGGTCCTTTTGAAGAACTGTGTGTCCATATAGAGTATGACTTATTTGGCATACTAAATAGATTATTGTCTTCAAACTGGAATTTTCAGAAACTAGGAGTATAATTGACTTCGCAGAGAGAGAGAGAGAGAGAGAGAGAGAGAGAGAAGAATTGTACAGCGAATCCTTTACATGCCAAATGGCTGATGTGTGCTAAATGCTTCTTCTCCAGTTCACTTCCTTGAGGGCATTGCCACTGTCAGACCAAATCCTGCATAAGGAAGATAAGCCATGACCTTCCTTTGACCACCAGTCAGCTTCCTCACCCAACTATTATCTGAAGAGGAAAGACATGTGGTGCCCTATATCTTTGCTCTATGAACAAGTATATCCTTACAGTTGCAACATAAAAAACTAGCCTAGAGCCTGAGCATATGTTGGATATTTAGCAGAACTATAAGAAGCTGAAAGAGAGGGATTTGGATATGTAGCTATGGGAGGTCTCATTCAGCAGGCAGAGTCCATCACCTCAGCAAGCCACTTCCACCTACCATCACCTCTCCCTTTTCCAAGCCAGGAAGTTGCCGTCAAGGATGTGATGGCAAAGATGTTCAAGGATCAGAAACAAGAAGAGCAAATGAAAAGATCAAACACACTGCCAATTATACTTATTCGACAGCTTACCCTTCAACTGTACCAAATCACCCAGGATTGTTACAATTGTCTGTTGATAATCATGGGTGATTCACTGCCCTAGGGAAGCCTGCCACTTGAATATGCATTAGACTCCAGCTAGCGCTGAACGTTGCACATGCTCACATTAATCAGCACATACAACTCCACCTCGCTCAGAGGCCTCACCTTTCTTTCTGACTGCAACAGAAGCAAGCCATCACAACCACATCAGCTTCTCTGTGATTACTATTTACACATCACTTTCAGGTGTAAAGTACTCTTTGTCCTCACAGCAATCCCATGATGTGGTCCTTATGCCTCCAGTTGTGCTGTTGGAGAACTGGGGCTGAGGGATGCTTCTTCATTACTTCAATTCATTATATCCCATTTCTGTGTCCCAATGGGGATATTGTCTTACACACTAGTGGTTCAGTTCTGATTGTGTATGTATGCAATTGGCAAATGAGGGTCCACACATTCCTCCCCTCCCCTTTACATCATATGGATTGCCATTATGCTGTGGACCATCTACACCAGCGGGCAGAGTTTGACACAAAATATTCTTCCTGGAGTGGCTTTTCGCCTCTCTCATCAATCGCTGCAATAATAAAAACAAAGTGGGGCTGCTTCATGCTCTGGATGAGGTGAGTACATGTGCTAAAATATTTGTCAATTAATTTCTGTTACCCAGCCTTCTCCAACTCACATTCAACTTCAGCTTAAAGCACCAAAGGATCCAGTTGTGTTGCAAGAGTCAAATGAAATCAGTCCTGAGCTTCATTTCATCATTTTTTCAAACCTTCCCCAGAGTTTCCTGTAGCATTGGAGAGGTTTGAGGAAAGGAAAGGGGGGAAAGCACAGCAAGAAGTAGCAAAGGGACTCCCTGCTACATGGAGGTTCTCTTCATGCTATCCCCCCCCCAAAAAAAACACTTTCTGATAGCTTGTTTGATGACGTTTCCTCCTGCTGCAGGAGACACTTGGAGACGTTTGAAAGAACAATGAGAAGAGGCTCAGGACTGATTTGATTCCGTCTTCCTCCACCCACCAGCAACACAATCCCTGGGTGCTTTTTGCTGAGCTTCAGTTGGAGTGGGTTGGGAAACAGAATTTATATTAATTGGCAGAAAGATTGCCACACACATAGCCCCATGCCATACACACATGCAGAGAGCAGCCCCAAACATATTGTTTTTTAAGCAGCAGCAGCAGCTAGGTATGTATAATGGGTAATTTTTGGATTTTCACCACTATAGGCAAATCCAGATTAAACAAAGCAGAAATATGGGCTGGCATTCTGATGGTGACAATGCCACGTGGATGCTGCAAGCAACAACTTCCAAGCATAAGCATCACTGAGGCCACAATAAACTGCCACATGGATGAACCCAGTTCCATAAGAACAAGCATTTTTGCATGCCAAATGGAATGATTCCCATTCACCTCCCCACAGATGCCATTTTTGGGGGCTCTCTCGAACCCCCCCAAGCCAATTTCAGGGGCACAGGGCACAAGGAAGGAACCGCATTGCAAAAGCAGAGGTCCTAGTGCAGATCTTCTGCTGACAGGTCTTATTAACTGAATCCCAACTCTGGTAATTTGATGCAGTAATAGCCCCAAAATAAGAGCTGTTTCATACATTGAAGTGGCTCCTTGTGTTGTATGGGGATAAGTGAATCAATCAATTTTTCTTTCTCTCCTTTTTTCATTTGTCCAAACTTAAATTCACTTCTCCACATTTCTGCATCTATTTGCAGGATTTGTTTCTTTGTTCTTAATCCTCATGAAAATCCATCAGCGATTTTGTGCAAAATAAACCCATTTTTGTTTGCCATTTTGCCTAATGTGCAAGCAATTTTCCCTACTGTAATGCACTTTTGTCTATTACTTTCACTTAAATGCACATGCTTATGCACACTTTCTCCTAATATATGTATTTTTGTACATAGTGTTTGCTTTCAGAAATGAATAACAAAATTCAGAGAAGTGCAAATTTTGAAGGATAGCTGTGCTTCAGTTTGCATCTTGGATAAAAAGAAGTATGTTTTAATTTTGTTTTATATACACCATTTACACCACTTACATATAAGAAGCACAACATCAGGGAGTTTTAAAATTACTTCATTTTAAAAGAATGGTCATTTTACTTCAGTCTATGTATTTTCTGATTTACTGGGAATAATGTTAGTGTATGGTTCATTTTCCAGGCTTTCCTAACCTCTCTTTTGAATACGTCTTCATGCAAAGCCTTTTGTTTATTGAAAAGATGTTGCAGATGATGTCCACCCCACCCCCCTTCATGGTTTTGTGCTTGAAGAATTCTAATTGTGACTCAAGAATGAAGGATCTCTTTAACATTCTTTCAGTATAATGAGAAAGAGAATTACTCTTTAATCATTGCTTGATGGATTACAATCAGCACGTCTAGACAAATTGAGTTCATGTTTTTCTCTCAGGAAATTAACAACCAACAATTATGCAGCTTGTACATTTTGCTTCTTGGAATAGGTGGCCAAAGCGGGGGGCAGGGGGTGGAGGAAAAGAAAAGCACCCGATGTTTCAAGGCTCACAAATAGTGGGATGGTCCATAGATGACAAGTAGATTGCTAGCATTATGTACCGTATTTTTCGCTCTATAACACGCACCCGACCATAACACATACGTAGTTTTTAGAGGAGGAAAATCCGTAGGCATGCCACCCGTAGGCATTCCCTCCGTAACACGCACAGACATTTCCCCTTACTTTTTAGGAGGAAAAAAGTGAGTGTTGTGGTGCAAAAAATACGATAATTTATGCCTAAGTGATGCATCTTGGCTCCTCAAAACAAGACAAATATATTAGCAAAACAGTGAGCATGATTTTTTATACTAATTGTAATCTGCTTGAATAAAGATGATACATTTAAGTGTGCGAGTTTTGCTCTAATCCAGGATATCAGTGGTTTGTGTATGACTATGGCTTCAGTGCAAATGTACTATACAGATTATAAATATGTACTGATATTAATTCTAATGCGCATATGAAGCACATGCAGGCATTTTCTTAAATGAGGCTTCTGCCTTCTTCCATTCTTCTCTTCCCTCCCAAAATGTGACCAGTGTGGAGGACAGTGACAGTCACCATGCACACCCCACAGAAGTTGTGTAGATGCCTTTCACTGTGTTCTTGCCTCCCCACTACAATATTATGCTCATGGTAGGACAGACTGTAGCCACAAATAGGCATACTGGGTCTGCATTTGAAATGGAGAGCTTCGCAGAGAATGAGAACCCATGGACATTGGCATAAAAAGACCTCATCTGAAGCTTCCTTTGTGTGAGAGCATGTTTATTTTCATATGGATAGCATTTTCTAGATCATAGAATCATAGAATCATAGAGTTGGAAGAGACCACAAGGGCCATCGAGTCCAACCCCCTGCCAAGCAGGAAACTAGTTGAAATTTTCAGGCCATATCTTTGCCCTATACAGCTTAGAACCCGAGTTGCTTAGGGACTGTGCCCTTCCATAAGTGCCTGGTATGCATTAAGATCATCACTGGAAGTTCTTCTCAAGGTTCTCCCCCTTGTTTAAATAGGCAGGTGATGAGCAGGAAAATGTGTTTCTCAGTTGTGGCACACATTTCCTTTGAAGAAGTTCCACTTACCACCTACTCTCTGACTTTTTGGTGTCATGTTAAGACTTTTGGACTTGGTTTTGATCAATCACTATTTTTACCTATTGAAACTTCTGTTTTAATTTAGATAATTCTTATTCTCATTTGAATTACGTTTTTAATTTTAGCATCCCTGAAAGTATTTGTACTTAAAAGTGGAAAATACATCTTTTCAATTAAAACAAATATAAGTATGTGTGTACACACACACACACACACACACACACACACACACACCCCTCCTTGGGTCATTCTTCATGATCTTGAAGAGGTCAAGTTTATTTCAAACTCTAAAGTACTGGCAAAGGAAAAAAAAGCAAAAGATAACCAAGCACTGATATTCACACTGCTAAAAATAAACCACACCAAGCAGTTTCAGTATCAGGGCTCAGGATTTTCTTTGGAAGTGCATGCAAGTTTGAAATAAATAGATGATGACCTCTTGGAGATCTCAGTGTATATCAATGATTCATTTAAACTTTAAATGAACAGTGTAGAACAACTCAGCCCTAACCCACTCCAAAAGTCTAGAATGAAAATAGTATTTTAACTATTACGTCTACAGTCCTCTAGTCTTTCGTTTTGTATACTCTCTCTCCATGTTAATGCCCTCAAGTAAGTGATGAAGTGCTTCCAAGGAAACTCATTGCTAGAATTTGGTGTTTGCATGTATCTTTTCTTTTAAAGATGTGGATCACTTTATTTGTGTTTTTGGCAAACTTCATTCACTTCATCTTCTTGGCATTTCATTATATTTTACGATCGCAAAGTCAACTCTCCAGCAACAAAGCGAAACACGACTCTTTGAAATAAATGTTGTCATTAACAAGCCATGCCAAGCACAGTGACAGATTTGCAGCTGTAATGAATAACATTTCCAGCAAAGTTCTCCTGCCTTACAAAAAAAGAGAAGTAGCTGTGACATTTCTTCAGGCAACCAGTATTGGGAACTAAAAGATTGATTGATGCAAGCGGATAATTGAAACCTCAGTACTGTCACATGCATGTCAACCTAACAACCAAACAAGAACCCTAAGATAACATACATCATGGAACAGCTTTGCCCTGAATTCAAAAGTCTATGTAGTAATGCATACATAATGGTAACATAGGAAATTTCTTTGTCAAAACAGTGTGATTATCATTGCCTTAAATTAGTTAGTAATATCTACTTTAATATATAGTCACTGATAAATGTAATGTAGCTTTTCTCACTTAATCCAGATTCTCAGACTAAATTGCAAGGACTGGGGCACAGTGGACTTTGCTGTTACATCTTCAGAATCATTTTATCTCTGGCCATTGTTAGAGAAAGAAAACTGGATCACATGAACCACTGGCTTGATGCCGTGTGCCTACTAGTATTATTAGAACAGGCTTGGGGAACCTGTGACCCCCAAATGTTGTTGGACTACAACTCCCATCATCCCTGACCATTGGCCATGGTGGCTGGGGCTGATGGCAGTTGGAGTCTAACAATACCTAGAGGCCCATAAGTTCCACATCCCTTTTTTTAGAATAACATCTGCTCTTTTCCCACTTCAAGTTATGAATAGCAGAAAATTGTAAAGGGTAAAATCTAATTTTGGCTCTTGGAATGAGCAGCTTGCCATATTGTCAGGGGTTCAGGAGCAGAGGCAAGGGCAAGGGAGGAAACAGAGAGCGAGGGAGAGGAGGCAGAAGAAAAGATGAGTGATGACGACGACCCGAGATCTCCGAGTCTTTCCAGTGAATCAGAAGATTCACAGAAAGGAGCACCAGTGGCCAGGGCAAGGGGGGAGCCTAGGGGGACACCCCAGGAAGATAGAGCCAGAGGGGACTCAGAGGGGAGCAGTTGGAAATCAGGACCAGCGTCACCGCCAGAGAGCAGGGAAGAGGAAGGGCGCCAGGGATCAAGCGCTGGCAGCTCACAACAGGGGGGAGGGCACGAGTCAGGAGTGGCCACACCTCCATCGGGGAGCGAAGAAACGGTCAGACGGAAGGTGGAAGGTTGGGCGCGCGTGCCAAGTTCAAATGCACAGGAAGGTGGCGCAGTAGGCAGCCCGGAAAGGGAGCCAGGTCCTAAAGCCCGCCGAAAGGAGGGAGAAGAGTCAGGGGGGTCAGCGTCAGCGTCAGAGGAATCCCGGAAGGAAGAGACCCCGGGGGGCAGAGGGACCCAGAGAAGAACAGTCAGGCGGAAAAGGTGGAGCAAGGCTAGGATATTAAGTTGGTGTACAAGGGGCGGAGACTCAGATGGGGCTTCGCCGATCTAACCATGAGACGTAGAGTTGCACGCAGCAGCTTGAGAATGGAAACTGTAACTCAATAAAGACTTTTATTTAATGATCGCTGGCTAGCGTGATCCTCTGTGAGCTAGGATCTGGAAGCAGCTCTGACAGTAAGCCCCATCCCAAGATTGTGGGCATCTACGTCCTCGAGGAGAGGAGAGAAAGCGGGTGCCTACTAGCGAGCTCACGAACGGCAGACAACATGACGGCCGAACAGCAGATAGTGGAACTCAGAGAAGCAGTGACACGACTGAATGCCGAGGCTCTTGCATCCAGGAAGAGAGAGGAGGACGCAGCTGCCGCCTACAGGGATCTCCAGGTCAGGTTGGAAGTGCTTACGAAGCAAGGGCAACTGACACCCAAACCGGAGGGGATTGGGTTGGGGAGACGAACAGGCGGTCTGGTCTCTCACTTCGATGGGAATTTGCAACAGTACCCCAACTTTAGAGCAGATGTAATGTGTGCACTGCAACTGCTGAACAAAGACTTTAGAGATGAGCAAGAGAAGGTGGGATTCATCATGTCCCATTTGCATGGAGATGCTAAAGCATGGCTGCGCAATTTGTGGAGAGATAAGGATCCGGCGCTCCAAAATGCGGATGCCTTTATTAAAGCGATGGATGGGTGCTTTTTATCAAGCATTGACGTGGATCTTGCTCGGCAGGAGATACATGGACTGAAGCAAGGGAGGGCCAGCGTAAGGCAGTACCATGCCCGCTTTTTCGCTTTGGTCAGTGCCCTGGAATGGGACAGAGATTCGGCTCCTGTAAGAGACCTGTTTTGGGAGGGATTGCACGGCTCGGTTAAAGATGAAATTGCGAGGGGGGAGAGACCCCGGACCACGCAGGAGATCGTTCAGAGGGCGCTGGCGGTGGGGGTGCGGCTGGAAGGACGTCCGTGGAGCAGGGACGAAGGGCGTGGAGGGCGCGAACCAGCCAGGGGCTCCTCCTTCCTTCCCAGAGAAGCAGCGCGTGCGCAATCCACGCCTCCGCCAGGAGGAGGAGCGGAACCTATGGAGGTTGGAGGTGCAAGGGCTCAGTCAGCAGCCAGAGCCCTAGCACCGGCAGCAGTGAAAGCGAAGCCTCCTAGAGGGAACAGGAAGTGTTACATCTGCGATGATCCACAGCATATGGCGAAAGAGTGTCCCCAGAGGCTCCACAAGCACACTGCAGCCTCAGCAATGGTAACTGCAGCAACGCAGCAAGGACAACCACAGCAGGGAAACGAAGGAGTCTGGTTGGAGGAAGAGGCACTGGGGCCCAACCAGACGTGTCAGTGAAGCAGTCCCCAGAGATTTTACAGCCCATGGACCCCCTCCCGCCCAAACCGGTAGTGAAGCTCACCGCGTCGCTCCAGCTGCCCAATGGAATCACCATGGACGTGCCAATCACCATTGACTCCGGAAGCAATGCGGACTTTATAGGGCAGGACTTTGTCGACCGGCACGCTATACAGTTGCTGCCTGCCACGCTGCCCCTGCAGGTTGTCACGGTGGATGGCAGGGAGCTGCTAGGGGGGCAAGTGGTGAAGCAGACGCCACCAATGGTGATGCGACTTGGGAATCACAGGGAAATCATCAGCTTCAATGTCACTCAACTATCGGACACGCCCATTGTATTGGGCATGAGTTGGCTGGACAAGCACAGCCCGACGCTGGCTTGGTACCAGAGGCGGCTGACCTTCGGCTCTTCCTTTTGCGCTGAACACTGCATCGTGCCCAGGCAGGAAGGAGGGGAAGAGGAGTCACAGCTGCAGCTAGGCACGCTGCAAGCGGTCCCCCACAAGTACGCAGAATTTTTGGAGGTTTTCTGCGAGAAAGAGGCAGACAGGCTACCCCCCCACAGACCATATGACTGCAAAATTGACCTGCTGCCGGGGGCGGCGCTACCCAAAGGGAAGCTGTATTCCATGTCTGAGGACGAACTGCAGGAACTCAAAGAGTTCATAGATCATAATTTGGAGCGCGGTTTCATCCGAGAGTCCAAGGCAGCGGGGGGCAGTCCGGTATTCTTTGTTAAGAAGCGGGACACGCCCCAAAAAAGACTTGTAGTGGACTTTCGCATCTTGAACAGTGTGACCAAGCCATCGGACTTCCCCATGCCCCGAATCGACGACCTCCTCGCAAAGGTACGGAAGGGCAGAGTGTTCACCAAGTTGGACCTGCGAGGGGCATACAACCTCATTCGCATGCGGGAGGGAGATGAGTGGAAGACAGCCATGTTCACGCCCCTGGGCACCTACGAATATAGAGTTATGCCTTTTGGATTGCAAAATGGCTCCCACGTTTTTCAAGCTTTCATGCATCACGTGTTGGCGGGGCTCCTCTACAAGACGTGCGTCTGTTTCTTGGATGACATCCTGATCTTTTCGGAATCGCAGCAGGAGCATGACAGACACGTCAAGGAAGTGCTGAGCAGGCTACAGCAACATAGGCTTTACGCCAAGCTGGAGAAGTGCCAATTCGACGTGACCGAGGTGGATTTCCTGGGCTACAAGTTGTCTGATAAAGGGCTCGCCATGGACAGCGCCAAGGTCCGAGCAGTGTTGGATTGGAAAAGCCCACGCAACCGGAAGGAGGTCCAACGGTTTGTCGGCTTCGCGAACTTCTATCGCAAGTTTATCAAAGGCTTTGCGATGCAGACAGCGGCCATCACGGACACGCTCAGCTCCAAGAAAAAGAAGTTCATCTGGACAGAGCAGGCGGAGCAGTCCTTTCAGGCACTCAAGCGTCTCTTCGCGTCGGAAGAGCAGCTGCTTCATGTCAACCCCAGCAGGCCGATGAGGGTGGAGACAGACGCTTCGGACAGAGCCGTGGGAGCAGTCCTGCTGCAGAAAGACCCGCAGGGGGTTTGGAGGCCGGGAGCGTTTTACTCAAGGAAGCTCAGCAAGTCCGAACAGAACTACACCATCTGGGACAGGGAGTTGCTGGCCATTCATGCAGCGTTCAAAGCGTGGAGGCACTTCCTGATCGGCGCCAAGCACACGGTGCAGGTCTGCACGGACCACAAGAATCTAGAGCACTGGCGCACGGCACAGTTCCTGAACCAGAGGCAGATACGTTGGGCTGAGTTCTTTGCGAATTTCGACTTCCGAATAGAGTATGTCCCGGGGGACACCAACATCATGGCGGATGCTCTCTCCCGTAAGCCACAGTATCTGGAGGAGGCAACGCCAGCGGCCGCCATGCACATCTTCGCACCGACAGTGTGGGCGTGCGCGGCGGCAACAGTTGACCTGGATGCGGTGCGACGAGCGTTGCAGGATGACTCCTTCGCGCAAGCAAAGATGGCAGAGGTGCACAGGGGCACGGCAGCGACCGACGAGTTCCAGCTGCGAGATGGTTTGCTCATCCGTAAAGGGGCCATCTACGTGCCGGGAGACGAACTTCGCGCCAAGGTACTGCAGCAGCTGCACGACGCGCCCACTGCCGGGCACTTTGGCAAGGAGAAGACGGTGGAATTAGTAGCCAGAGACTTCTGGTGGCCCGGAATGAGAGGGGAAGTCGCGGACTACGTGGCGAGGTGTGACACCTGCCAGAGGTCCAAACCAGTGCACAGACCGCCGGCCGGACTGCTGGAACCGCTGCAAACTCCGTTCGAGCCATGGGAGAGAGTGGCCCTGGACTTTGTCACGGATCTGCCCAGCTCGAGGGGCAAGACGGCTGTGCTGGTGGTGGTGGATTTGTTCTCCAAGATGGCACATTTCATTCCGTGTGCGAAGGTGGCCACGGCAGAACAAACCGCCAAACTGTTCATAGACCACGTGTTCAAGGTTCACGGTCTGCCGCGGTCTATTCTGTCCGACCGAGGGCGACAGTTCATCTCAAACTTCTGGCAGAGGCTGATGGGCTTCCTGAACGTCAAGATCAACCTGGCGTCGGCTAGACACCCGCAGACCAACGGGCAAGCGGAGCGGGTCAATGCCATCATGCAGCAGTACCTGAGATGTTATGCGAATCAACAGCCTGCGACGTGGGTGGATTACCTGCCTCTCGCCGAGTTCGCCTACAACAACACGAAGCACGTGTCCACGGGGGTCACGCCGTTCTTCGCCAACAACGGGAGGCACCCTAGAACCTTCCCGGGACTGGAAAGAATGGGGGAGGGGGAGCCGCAGACAGCAGATGCGTTCGCGTCGGAGTTGCAGGAGGTCCACGATCAGCTGCGGCGGCACCTGGAGCTGGCTAAACACGCATACAAGGTACAAGCGGACAAACACAGAAGGGTTGGCGAAGAGATCCATGTGGGAGACTGGGTCTGGTTAGCAGCCCACGCAGTGCCGGCCAGGTCGTTGGCGAAGAAGAAACTAGGGCATAAACAACTGGGGCCCTACCAAGTCAACGAACAGGTCAACCCGGTGGCTTTCAGGCTGGCTCTTCCGGAGGGTTCCAGAATGCATCCGGTGTTCCACAGATCGGTGCTCACTCCCTACAAGGCACCTCACAGGTTTCAGGAACCAGGAACGGCACCGGGTCCGCTCCGAGAGAGAACCGGGCAAGGGGGAGTGGCACAGGAGGAGCGCATCAACGAAGTCACGGAGATTTTGGACTCCAGATGGGGGGAAGAGGGGGTAGAATACCTTCTCGCCAAGGAGGGCACCCCGGCCAGTGCCAACAGCTGGGTGCCGGGCTACGCTTTAGACGAACCTCTGCTCAAAGAAGAGTTTCATGCCCTCTTCCCACATAGGCCAATGCCAGCAGACTTTTTCGACGACTGGCTTTTCACGCCCACGCTTTCAGCCAGCACGTTCCGGGGGTTCGACTCGGACGAGGAACCGACACGAGACGCCCGTTCCCCAGAGGGGTCACCCTCGGGATCTGCTTCAGAACCCTCGTATTGGTGGGATGATCGACCAGAGGAGCAGTTCCGCAGAAGGTGGCTGGAGGGTCCAGGACGAGCAACGTCTCCTGAAGGCAACGAAGGAGAGACGGACATGGACGTTTTCGGGGACGACCCGGGTTTCGAGCACGGCGGCACAGAGATGGAAGCGGAGGTGACCGTCGTCAACGAGAGCAGGGAGGAAGAACCGGAAGACTTCGGATGGCGGCCCGCCACGGGAAGCGAACTGTATCCGACATTCGTCCCCCTGACACGGCAGCACCCAGATCCCGCACCGGAAGGAGGGGAGGGGGGAAGAGGGGGCTTCGAGGGGGGGATGGATGTCAGGGGTTCAGGAGCAGAGGCAAGGGCAAGGGAGGAAACAGAGAGCGAGGGAGAGGAGGCAGAAGAAAAGATGAGTGATGACGACGACCCGAGATCTCCGAGTCTTTCCAGTGAATCAGAAGATTCACAGAAAGGAGCACCAGTGGCCAGGGCAAGGGGGGAGCCTAGGGGGACACCCCAGGAAGATAGAGCCAGAGGGGACTCAGAGGGGAGCAGTTGGAAATCAGGACCAGCGTCACCGCCAGAGAGCAGGGAAGAGGAAGGGCGCCAGGGATCAAGCGCTGGCAGCTCACAACAGGGGGGAGGGCACGAGTCAGGAGTGGCCACACCTCCATCGGGGAGCGAAGAAACGGTCAGACGGAAGGTGGAAGGTTGGGCGCGCGTGCCAAGTTCAAATGCACAGGAAGGTGGCGCAGTAGGCAGCCCGGAAAGGGAGCCAGGTCCTAAAGCCCGCCGAAAGGAGGGAGAAGAGTCAGGGGGGTCAGCGTCAGCGTCAGAGGAATCCCGGAAGGAAGAGACCCCGGGGGGCAGAGGGACCCAGAGAAGAACAGTCAGGCGGAAAAGGTGGAGCAAGGCTAGGATATTAAGTTGGTGTACAAGGGGCGGAGACTCAGATGGGGCTTCGCCGATCTAACCATGAGACGTAGAGTTGCACGCAGCAGCTTGAGAATGGAAACTGTAACTCAATAAAGACTTTTATTTAATGATCGCTGGCTAGCGTGATCCTCTGTGAGCTAGGATCTGGAAGCAGCTCTGACACATATGAAATAAGGATAATGAAGGACAGACATTTATAGAAACAGACCTTTCAAGAGCTACATTAGGAAAACTTATGAATGAGATGAAACAAGAAAGAAATCCCCAGCAAAGGGTAATGTAATAACCCATAGCTTTCTGCTTGCCAAATCCGTAGCTTTTCCTTCGAACTGTGGACTTTCCCATTTTTCACAGCATCCTTAAGTAGCCACCAAAAATGATGGTGTCTCCAAAACAAAAATCCCAGAGACAGTAGGATTAAAAAAAGAAAATGCATTTCATGATTAGTACATGCCCAAAGCAGCCACCACAAAACCAATGATATGAAAATCTCTTCTGCTGAATATAATGCATAACAATATTGTAAAGTTGAGATGGAAGTGGAATTGTAATAAACCACATGGTAGAATTTTCAGGAGGTTACAATTACATTAATCCCCAGCAAAGAGATGTATGCCTTTGAATGCCTTGAAGTTTCTCTTTCACAAGTTCTTTGGATCTCTCACTAAACAAGCAAAGACGTTTGCCTGTCTGGCAATTACTTTTGGTTTTGGACACAATGGTCTTGCTGCCTTGGTCCTCTGGTTCATTGGACTTGCTTATTCTGTATTTCATTTCCCTGTTTATTAACTTAAGGAACACATGGTGGCTATTATTACCACAGTAAGAGGAGGATGAGAAAAGAGCTCCATCTTCACATTTCCTCTTTAGCCTTCCTAGATGAATCCATCTTTTGACTCACCTGGGACCCATTCTCTGGCTATCCTGAGTGTTGTATATAAAGACTCTCCTCCCTGGAAGAGAGGGTGACGGTGCGGATACGTCAGTCCAAAACTGATCAGGCCGGTAGGGGTGTCCTAGTTAAGCTTACAGCGTCGGCGCAGTGGGGCCCATGCCCGGTAAAGGACACTAGGCGGTACCTCTACCTCAGACCACCTGGCCCGGGTCCACTTCTGGTTCACGAAGATGGGTCACCCTTATTGAGACACCAATTTACCAGGGTACTCCGCAAGGCTATCGAAGCTTGTGGTTTGCCCTCCCAAGAGTATGCTGCGCACTCATTTAGGATTGGCGCCACAACAACAGCCGCCCACTTGGGGCTGCCTGCGGATAGGATTAAAGAAATGGGCCGGTGGAAATCCAACGCTTATAAGAGTTATATTCGCTAGAACGCGCTCTGCTACATTACCCCACTTACCTACTCTTTCTGTTCTTTTATCCTCAGCGGTGCTCAGGAGAAGTGTGTGGATTTGCGGCCACAGTATAGTCCATTGGGCCCGCGTACGGGCGGCCAGCTGCGGCCTCGCGCCTAATCTTGGTTTTCCACCCGGAGTTCAAGTTTCCTGGTTTTCGAGAAGAGGCATGCGTTGGGAAGAGCTTATGCCGTTGCTGTGGGAGAAAGTAGCCACGTTTGGCCCTCCCGACATCCTTGTCATTCAACTGGGGGAGAATGACCTTGCTTACAGAAGGAGTGTGGACTTGTTGTCAAACATAAAAAGAGACTTGAATGCGTTTGCTGCCTTACGTCCCAGAACGACGGTGTTCTGGTCCTCCCTCCTGAAGAGAATTTCTTGGCGCGGTGCGCAGAGCTGTATGGCCATTGAAAAAACCAGAAAACTCGTAAATCGGGCAGTGTCCCGTTGGGTGCGCTTCATGTATGGCCGCGTCATTTATCATGACCGTCTCCGGATCAGCGACCAAGCCTTATACCGGAATGACGGAGTGCATCTATCAGACCTGGGGAACGACATTTGGTTAGATAGTGTCAGCATTAGCATCTGGGATTGGTTGCAGCCGTGAGGGTATTGGCGGCGAGCCTTTCGGCTCGGGTGGCGGTTAGGCATTGGAATAATGTGTTGTGGTGTGTCAAAGGGCTAGGTGTGGCCATTGCCTATGCCTTCAATTTTTGGGTATTCCGTTAAAGGAATCTGGCGGTCGTGTGTTCTGTCCGATGCCTGCTTGGCGGGAGGCCATGGCACGACCCTCGGTGACATCAGGGGGGAGCCTATAGTTGGATTAGCATCAGCAGGCTCCACCTACTGGTGAATAAACCCACTTGTTTTAGAGATCCAATGCCTAAGCCAATACCTTTTCACTGCTGTAACCAATAAAGTTGTGGCCTTTCCATGCCCATAAACCTTATATCACGTGTCCTTGTGTATTCATTTCACATCGCGGGGGTCGGGCCCTCGAACCACAAGTCTGCACTTTCCCAATTTCTGTGTAAAATGGTTTCCATGAGGCAATTTTAGAGTAAGCTGAAATGAGCACTTATTTCAGAAATGTTTGGGGGGACTGTAAACGAAAAGTTCATTCAGCATAAATGAACTTGTGGATGTAGGTATATCATCAGTAACATAAAAAGCAAAAGTAATCAAATAATCTTAGAAAGGGTCAGTCCCACATGATGTTCCCATTACAGCCATTTTTAAAACAAAAAAATTCCTTCCAGTAGCACCTTAAAGACCAACTAAGTTAGTTCTTGGTATGAGCTTTCGTGTGCAAGCACACTTCTTCAGATACCAAATTTTTAAGTTATTCACTTCTAAGTGCCTTATTTTAAGCATTTCAAGCTGCAGTTCTCTACACACTTCTTCTTCTTCTTTGGCGGTCATTCGTAGCCAAGTAAGATTGTCTTCCATGAACAGTCTTAACAGTGAGTGTGTAAGTGACTGTGAAGGCCAGTTCTGGATTCACATGTCCTTCCACAATGGGGACATAGGTTTTGGGGTGGGAGGTGCTCATGGTGAGGGTTTGCCAAACGTGCCTTCCTCTTAGCACGTTTCTCCCTTTCGTCCTGAGTTCAAGTGTCTTCAAAGTCCATGACACCTTTGGTAAAGGCTGTTCTCCAATTGGAACGCTCACGGATAAGTGTTTTACAATTGTCGGTGTTTATACTTTGTTTTTAGATTTGCCTTGAGAGAGTCTTTAAACCTCTTTTGCTGACTACCAGCATTATGCTTTCCATTTTTAAGTTCGGACTAGAGTAGTTGCTTTGGAAGATGATAAACATAACCAGTCCAACAGAGCTGATGTTGAAGAATCATTGCTTCGACACTCGTGATCTTTGCTTCTTCCAGTACACTGGCATTATTTCACCTGTCTTCCCAAGTGATATGTAAAAAAATTTGGAGACACCATTGATGGAATCTTTCAAGGAGTTGGAGATTGTGTTTGTAAGTGGTCCATGTTTCACAAGCATACAGTAAGGTTGGTAGTACAATAGCTTTGTAAACAAGCATTTTGGTTTTCCTGCGAATGTCCCGGTCCTCAAACACTCTGCACTTCAATTGGGAGAAAGCCGCACTCAGAGAGCTCAGGATATGCTGAATTTTGGCATCAATGTCGGCCCTTGTGGAAAGGTAGCTGCCAAGGTAGGAGAAGTGATCAACACTTTCCAACATTACACCATTGAGTTGGATTTGTGGCGCTGCAGAGTGATTGTTTGATGCAGCACTTTGGTTTTTTGGATGTTGAGTGATAAGCCAAGCTTTTCATAGGCTTCTGCGAAGATATTTAGGATGGTTTGGAGGTCATCCTCTGAGTGTGCACACACTATGTTGTCATCAGCATATTGAAGCTCTATGATGGAAGTTATGGTAAGCTTACTCTTTGCTTTCAGCCTACTCAGATTAAACAGCTATCTATCTGTTCGATATATCATTTCTACCCCACTGGGGAGTTTCCCTTCGACAATGTGTAGGATCATGGCAATGAAATAATAAATAGAGATGGGGCGATAACACAAGCCTGTTTAGCACCTGATGCCACTTTGAGAGCCATTGTTATCTGTGATTGTTGCTGTCATATTATCATGGAGAAGCCAAAGGATATTCACAAATTTACCTGGGCAGACAATTTTCAGAAGGACAGTCCACAGGGCATTACAATTTACAGTGTCAAAGGCCTTAGTCAGGTTTATAAACGTCATATACAGGCGTTGGTTTTGCTCTCTTCATTTTTCTTGAAGCTGTCGAGCAGTGAAAATCATGTCCACTGTCCCCCTGGATGGTTGAAAACCATTTTGGGATTCAGGAAGGAAGCCTCAGATATAGTTAGGTGATGGTTTGCTAGGAGTAGTTGCTTTGGAAGACAATAATCCGTGTGTGTGTAAAACAACCTCCCCAGCCTTTTTTTTTCTTTTTGTGGGAAAAAGATAGGGGAGCACAATCTTTTCTCCCAAGCCCTCAGAAAAATGACCAATGGAAGGAGTTAATTACACCTGCACTTCCTCCACTCTTCTGATCAAATAGACAATCCCATGAAGCTGCTTTTTATTAAAACAAAAAGATGAGAAAGTAAAACACATGTGCATTTTATGTCTGGTTTAAATCTAAAGCATAAGGCAAAAGAAAGGAATATTGGGCTTTAAATTAGTATCCCCCCCCCCATAGCAATGAAACCACTGTGGAAATCTCCATAATCCAGTCATGCTGCCAGATCCATTATATACAATTATTTGTTAGTCAAGTGTAAACCTACCATTTCACATGGCGCTCAATTCCTTCCTGCTGCATTATAATTTTAAAGAACCCAATGTGCAGCATGTTTAATGAAGTTCATGGAAATATTCTGCACATACCTATACTTACATTTCCAGACACAATCTCTTCTTTCTGTTTTATTTTATTTTATTTTTGCAGGGGGAAAGTACAATATGAGGCCACTTATTTCTATGAAAGGAATCTGGAATCATATTCTTACAAAAAGCAAAATACATATGTAGGCACACAAGTTCTGATGAGAAGTATTATTGCCGTGACAAATATTACTTTCTTCTCTTATTTATTTCTTGCCTTTTATTTCTTAAAACAATCTGTTGTGAGCTATGCCTTATGCACAGCCTTTCAAACATGTCCACCATATATCAGTCAGCTCTGCTAAAATCATCTAATTTCCAAGGCAGATATTATTCAGTAGCTAAATATGAAAGTCAATCATACGGATGGTGATACTAAAGCAGAGGCAAAAGACTAAATATGAAGAATGGCATAGCTCATGATATTTGCCTCTTGGTAACCGTCTCTTTATGCCAAACTATTATACCAATGTCACTCTTCTTTATGAGACAATGAGAACTTGTGATCAACTTTTAAAAGAAAAAATATCACATTTCCCTCATACTCCAGGCTACACATATGAGACACTAGATAAACTTAGTCTCAAATATACAAAGTAGCTGATGAGCACCAACCCTACTCTCTCTCTTTAAACATCAGTGAAGATTAAATTGTGCTTTGGTAAGACTTAAGAAAACTCGCTACACTGGTACCTCAGTTTAAGAACAGTCCGGTTTAAGAACGATTTGGTTTACAAACTCCGCAAAACCGGAAATAGTGTCTTAGTTTGAGAACTTTACCTCGGTCTAAGAACAGAATATGAACGGTGGAAGGGCACCGGTGGTGGGAGGCCTCATTAGGGAAAGCGCACCTCGGTTTAAGAACAGTTTCGGTTTAAGAACGGACTTCCAGAACGGATTAAGTTCGTAAACTGAGGTACCACTGTATCTCCTAGTGTTCTGTTGTTTGGACAACCCCACTTGGCTTGCACTGCAGAATATTTATTTTATTTTTTACAGCACTTTACAGTACACTCTTTCTTGCCAACTCCCCAGAGGAGGGCCTGAAGTAACCCCACCCATGAGCCTTGGCCACCAGTGGAACTATGCCCCATTTTTGCCAAAATTGAGCTTGGCTTCTTTCTCTCCCCTTGAGCTTGGGGAGCTGTCCAGCAAAGCATGCAGTTGGGCTCTGCCAAAGTTGCAGAAGCATCTGAGGAGCTGTCCAGCCAAAAAGGAACAGGAGAGAAGGCAATGGCCCAGTCAGAATATCCAGGCAGTAAGTGGGATGCTCTGCAGCTGCTTCTTGTATACACAGGTTAAAAATTCAAAGTAGGGTATACAGATACCACAGTTCAAATTGTTCTAAGCAGAATCTAGGCAGCCACTAGCCACCCCAGGCACTCACTCAGCCTTGATTCTGCTTCCTTCAGACCTCTCCTGGATGCAACTCCATCCTCTTTCCCAGCATCTATAGGTAGGGCTTGGAGAAAACTTTGTCTGAAATCCCAGAGAGCTACTAAACTAAATGGACCAATGGAATGGTTCTTATGTTCTGTGGGATTCTATTCAGACCCAGTACTAAGACTTTGCTCCTGTGGAAGCTCCAGAATAGGTATGTGTGAGCCTCACCCTGGCTTGCTCCAAAACTAGACTTTTTGAATGATCCAGTTAAACACTCAAAAAATCTGCATGGTTGTGTTTTGGAAAGAAAGCTGTGTCTTATCTGAGTAATGAAAAGTGGACCAGAGCAGATGATGCCTGTTTCTAAATCAACAGCATACAAGGAATGGAGTCACATACTGGATTATTTTAAGGAATAAATGGGTTGTATCCCTGTATCACAACAGAGTACAATAAACCATTATTTCTGATTGCCTGTATTATATAAAGGATGATATCCAAATTAGTTCCTCCATTCACTGAATGAAGGTCTGTTCAGAGATGGAAAGTTGCGCTCAAGAGGGTGGGGAAACTCCCTGCGTGCAACCCTTCTCCAGGAAGCTCCTTCAGTTCATGGAGAGACTACATATCTTAAAATGATTATCATTTCTCTTTTTGTCCCATATAGCTGCCACACCTCTTAAACAAAGGTCAAGAATAGAATCATCCCATTGTTCTAGCTGACTTCTGCTTAATTGCTGTTCTTTGCAATATTGATTCCCGGGAGGAATTCCAATTACATCTCCTTGCTCTGTTGAAGAACTAAATGGCGTGAAAGAAAGAAAATATTCTGCATACTCCCTGTTCACCAAAGTCACTGGTAGGTCTAGAGCAACCATTGCCAAGTTGGTGCCCTCCAGATGGTTTAGACTGGAAATTCCCCTTCTGTCTAGTCAGCGCCACTGAGCTGGTTGGGTCTGATGAGCGCTGCACTCCCAAACCTCTGCACAATGTGGCAAAGGCTGCTCTATTGAATTGCCACCTTTTTCACTAGCCACTGTGCCTTTCTCAGGTGTATGACAAGCATAGTAATGTCAAGGTAAGTGTGGATATAAAAATTGTTGTGTTTGTGCTGCTCAGCTATGTTATCATTTCTGCACTTTTTCTGGGCCAAAAAAATTTCTTCAGCCCAGAATGTCAACATGAGATTTTAAGCCTGCTTGGATAATCATTCACAGACCATTTGCAGACCACTTAGCTGCTTTTTCCTAAAGATGTTGCAAGCAGTCACATAGCTACTGCATTGATTCTATTTCACAGTAAATATCAAAAACCACGTTAAGACACAGTTCTCATGCCATATGGAGCTACTTCACACAATACAACTTGCTCATAGTTTCTGCACTGGAGAGGATTTTTCCACAGTGAGGATCAGGATTAGGCAGATACACATATACTTGCAGAGCTCTCAGGTCACACGTTGTAGTAAACACAGGGTGCCACTTCCCTGGTCCACACCAAACTACGACTGGGAGTGTCTTCCATAGCCAAGCCAAAGGGTGGAGAGAGACATGGGATGGTGTGCACCTCACACAAAGACACATCAGTAGTGGGAGGGGTTATGGAGCTATTTAAATCAAACCAGGCCCCCACTATGCCTATTTTCCCTTTTGGCACCCATCCAGCCCACCCTTGATAGCAATGCAGGCATCTTTCCAGTGGTTTTGGGGCTGAGTAGGAATTCTGTGCCTCTTTGTAGATTGACCTTGTCAGGTGGGTTTTCTTGCCTACTTTATGCTGGATGTCAAAGGGTGTTAAGGGTTTAGTTGGTATCTTTAATAGGGTTAATCCATCACATTTTGCTGGAAAGTACAAGAGAAACCCAGCCAGATGGGCGTGGTATAAAATTATTATTATTATTATTATTATTATTATTATTAGGAATAAAGGAGAACTGGGTGTCACGGAGAGCACTTGTAGGCATCTTTAAAGGCCTACCTTCCTTCTAGAAAATGAGAAGACTTGCTCAAAACAGGAGTTGACTGGCAACTGTTTGCAACTAAAAATTCCAACTGGACCCCATGCGCAACAAATAACTATTCAAATACCTTTCATGTGGCAAATCATTATAATTGTCGATCGTAATCTTCAAATGTGATAGCAGGGGTATACTACCCCACAGAGGACTTTAAACATGGTTTAGATTAAATGCTGGATTCAAACAGCTAAAAGCAGAAACTACTATGGTTTCATACTGACCAGCTATGGGGTGCTGCCAGTAACATGAATGTTGCCACAGAGCAGGCTGCTTGCATTCCCCCCCCCCTTTACTTTAATACTGCAAAGTTATTGAGCAAATAAATTCTCAAATTACTTTCACATGGCTGAAATGAGGACTGAAAAAAACAATACTGTATCTGCTTTATGTATTGAGCAGTGCCGAGCCTGCACAGAATCCCCTTCCAAAATTACCTACCATTTCCAGTGATCCTGTGGGAGAGAAAACATGCTGGCACAAACAGCCTACCATATAAGTGACACATGGCAAAACTCTAGAATAGATCATGGAGAATGGGTAAGAAAGTATAAGTGTGATTCCAACCCATAAGATGTTCACCAACTTGAACAGCTTTAAAAGAGGGTTAGACAAAGCCAGGAAAGCGAAAGTTTTCAGTGGTTACTTGCTAAGATGGCTATGTTTTCCCTCCTCTGTCACTGATAAGTTTGCCTCTATACCCTTCTCACCAGCATTCAAGCGCGGTGGCAATAGAGGCAATGGGCAGGTTTGTCAGCATTATGCAAGTGCATGGATGCTACTGACTGATGTCAGTAGCATCCTAGAAGAGACAGCACCCAAAAATTATATCAAACCTAGCAGAACCTCTGTTAATTTATACTCTGTAATTCATTTTACCTAGGTGCAAGCATCATTATGTGAGCAAACGTAGCAGCCCACTGGCAGGAAAAGAAAGCCACTCAAATGGAAATGTCAATATGTATGGCCAAATACTGCTTACCATTGATGCAGTAGTGGGCAGAGAGGGCATCTGTCTTGGCAAAAACAATACCGTGAAGGAGAGGACACCAAAACAAGCATTTAAGCATAAATAATAAATTGTAACTGAGGCCAAACTATACAGGTGGTAGCTTCAGAATAAAATCTAAAATTCCTGAAAGTTCAGAAGTCTTTAGTAGTTTTGTCCTCATAACAGGCCAGCTACAAAGCATGTTGGTAAATCTACAATCCTATCATTTCCATGAACTGGGCATCCTTTGTTCAAAAGCTGTCACCATGAGAAATGGCAACATAGGATGCACACCAAACTGTTTCCTCTGAGCATTATTATTATTATTATTATTATTATTATTATTATTCGCCATTCACCCTAAGATCACTGGGCAGGTTGCAGCACTAAAAGCAATATTAAAAAATTTAAAACCTGACTTATGAAATTAATTCTCTCAAGGAGGTGAGGTATGACTGGTTTTCTGAACTTTCTGGTCTTTGGCAGTCTTAGCCCCCCACCCCTTTAGTCTTGTTGACTAGGCCCAATGCCATTGCAACCACAGAGTAACACAGTGGGATTCTTCCAGTAGGAGTTTTGCACAGCAACACAACAAAGTCTTCTACACAAAGGCAGCGGTTGCTGCTCAGAGATACCGTTGTCATCATTTTCCTCATTAAGAGAGCTTGGCCAGAGCTTAATTTGTGCTGCTTCGTTTCTCCTCTGAACAACAGCCATCAGTGCCCCACCCTCCCGCAGAAGGATCTATTAATATTAAATGACGCACTGAAATAGAAACATGTTGCTTCCAAACCTTTCCCCAGTTAGAGCACTCTGTCATTTATCACATTTCAATATTGACTCAGTAAGCACTTTTGCCAGCTCAGCCATCATCTTTCTTTTCCACGTGCTTTGTGCTGAGTTGCAGTGTTTTGCCGGCTCCCAAACAGAGAGCACAGAGGAGGCGCAGCCCGGGGGGTTTAGAGACGTGCTAACAAAAGATGCACCATTATAGGAACTGTGAGGCCTTATCGCCATAACACGCTGTCAGATTTGCCACAAGCAATTTGGGATGGTGATACAGCTGCCTTAAAAGAATCCGGCATGGAATGTGGGGATGGGGCTGTTTTTTTCCTTGAGTGACTCAAGCAATTAGGCCCAAATAAATTAAGACGGCAATTCATGAAGACTGCTTTACACTTGAGGAAGGATTTTGCCTCAGATTACTGAGTTGCAATGGAGCCCCAGCCCTTGGAGCTGTCAAATGTTGCAGAATGGCCACAACTTGTTTCTTGCATCATTAACAGTCGTAATAAAGGCATGCAACTGTCACCCCATCTCCCAGACCAATAGACAACATTTCTTTTCAGCGGCTCATTTTTCTTCTTGTTTATCCATTTCTAGGCAGATTTGCAATAGGATTATGTGATTATTATTTTAAACATCCTTCAAAGCCCTCATCAAGCTGTGCGATAGCTTACTAAAAATCCAATATAATGTCAACAGCAGGCATAGCTTAGACCATACATATTTCTAAAGTGGTCATAATTCTGACAACATTCAGTTTGTCCCATGTCGGAATACTGGTCCCTCACAGGGAACCCAGTGGGCAGGAGGCACAGTCCCTGAGACTAGAGCCTGCAGGGAACCTAACAGGTTGATTGAGGTGCAAGCAGTTGTGTCAGCAAAAGCCAGTTACAGCAGCCTGCTGGATAAGATCAAGATCAAAACTAGGGTGGGATGTTTAATAGCCCTACCAAGTCAGGCAGTGTTGAAACTGTCTGTTGTTTATTCAAGGGGGATGGCATGTGAGTAGGCAAGTGGGAGAAATTCAATTCAGTTCACATTTAAAGGTGAATCTTTCAAATCGTAACTTCCTGACACAATATGGGAAACGAAACACAGACATGATTTAACATTTGTCTTTATCTGAATTTTGCAATGCAGTTCTCAAACCAAGCAATGTGTACAAAAATGCATGAAAATGGATATATTAGAGGAAATAACCTTAAAATGCATTATATTAAGAGAAATTGCTTGTAAAAAATGTGTACTTTAGTCAAAACTGCATGCGAAAAGGTATTTATTGGAAGAAATTCACACTAAAATGCAATCAGAGTTGCGTAATTGCTAAAGCAACAACTCCAATCTTCCTAGGGAGATGGACACACCTTCGTTGTTAAGGGAGGCCCTCCCAAATCTCTAACCTCCCCCCCCACTGCCCTACAACTTGGGGTGCATGTTCTGGGCAGTCCTCACAGGAGTCCTCTATACCACCCATGAGGTTCCAAAGTCCAAATGTGCTTGTCTGGGGAATTCCCAGAGAGTGCATTGCCCCACCTCTGCTGTCTCGCATGCGTCCTGCCTCTCTCCCCAGCAGATGCAAAACTACCTGCCCTCCCAACCCCACACGACACTTTGGGCATGAGCAATAGGGGATTGAATTTCTAGCCAGAATTACAATATAGATAATGGACATCAGACCCAAATAATTTGAAAGTAGTGTCACTTTATAACTGTGGAGATTGCATTACGTCATGTTTCAAAGTGAACCGTTTCCAGTGTATGTCTACATCTAACATTTGGAAACAGTGACAACTCTGGCAAGATAATGCAGCAGATGGGATCTTATTAAATTCACTACATCTCATGGGTCATAATAAGTCAATAGCACTGATTTAGTCTGCTGGCCCTATAATCCATGAATTAAATATGTTTGAAATACTATAGTCCTGGAACGGGTGATAGTCCAGAGCATCGAGGGAGCTATTAGAATCTAATTTGCTAAAGAGGGATCAGTCAGATCCATCAGACTCAGAGCTAATGTGCATCTTTGTCCAAATGTTCTGGTGAACCGCATTGTAACTTGTACGTTTGGTTGGTTTGGAAGGAGTTTCTATAACACAGAAGATTTCTGCAGAAAACTTTGCTCTCACTGCTGCTCTTTAATAGAACGTTAGAAATTGATAAAACATCAAACCCCATGATTTGATCTGGGGTGGTTTAATTTGGGATGGGATTGTTAACATTGTGTACACCAAAAGCACATGGCTGGACAAGGTACCTTGGTGTGTTTAGCTATAGTTGGAGCAAAGGAGTTGCTTGCAACTTAAAACCTAGGCAGAGAGAGAGGTGTTGTGTCTGCATCAGGCCAGAGTGTTTTCCATGCAGTGTTTTCCAGTTTGTTATTTTCAATCCAGGGGATTAATTTAGGTTGGCTCTGGGCGGGATTCAAATGCGTTTTTCTATTCATGGAACAAGATTCTCCCCTCCCTTTGTGTTTTGCCACAACCCCTAAATCTGCTCTGGAGCATTGGGAGAATTTCCAGCGCAGTTTTATAGGGTACACAGTGAGAACAGAGGAAGGGAAAGCCCTATTGGGGTGATTTTATGTTGTAACTGCCCTAAGACTTGCAGGTATAGGGTGGTATACAAGTTTAATAAATAATGATAAATAAGAAAGTGGCTTATTATTATTATTATTATTATTATTATTATTATTATTTATACCCCACCCATCTGGCTGAGTTTCCCCAGCCACTCTGGGCGGCTTCCAATCGAGTGTTAAAAACAATACAGCATTAAATATTAAAAACTTCCCTAAACAGGGCTGCCTTCAGATGTCTTTTAAAGAGAAGATAGCTGCTTATTTCCTTCACATCTGAAGGGAGGGCGTTCCACAGGGCGGGCTTTCCAGGCCTTCTGGGCTAAATATCTGATGTTGACCTTTGATGTTCATATGTAAGTATTTTTCAAGTCACTGAATATACCTTGCCGCTGCCACCTTCATGGGGTACAAGTGGTCCCATGAAAGTAGAAGAAACAGATATTCAGCCCAGCACTAGTTTGAACTCATCCATTGATTTGTCCATCCCTTCCCACCCTTTTTTTCTGTGCTGGTCCTCTATTCAACAGAAGAGATGAGCAGAAGGTGAGGTGACCAGGTCACAGGACGCAAGTAGCACTCATTGATTCATTACAGTACAGATCAGGGTGTGTGTGTGTTTTTTTCTTCCTTTTTTTTTAAAAAAAAAAGACCACATGGCAGGGATGGCTACAGCAAAGCAGTCTGCTGTTCTTTTGGAGCTTCCACAAAGTGTGATCTTCTAGCCAATATGTTCTGTTCTGGGTGAAGGTAGTTCAAGTGAACACAATTTTTCTAGCTCCAAATCTGAAGAAACTACTGCTTGTTACAATTGCATAACAAAATTGGTTTGACTTGAGGATTTCTATGATTAATATATAATGCTGAGTCAAAGGTGCAGAAGGCTCAACCATCTCTTTTTGGGACAGGACAGATTAACGATTTAAACTAATTTTTCTATTACCGCAAAAAGCACAATGCTAAAAACAGATCCAGAATCCAAACCCTCCTTTCTTGTGCCAATAAATTGGCTTGAATGTCTGCCTTAAAAATGTTAAGCCAGATAAATAAATAAAAATAAAACAAAATTCTTGACTATGGGAATTTTCAGACTCTTGCTATTTTCAGGTGGGATTCAATATCATACCAGCAAATTCAGGTTGTGAAATTATACTTGATTTGAGGAGTCTAGCACAGTAAACCCTCTCCCTCCCCCCCCCCCCCAAAAATAGGACATTTTGTGATAAGGAAAGTGATGGGAAAATGCTCTGGAAAGTGTGGGATAATACTTCCATGAAGCAAGATAATATAAACTTCCAGCAAAAGATAGGAATACTTGCTCATTAAATAGCTAACTTCATCTAATCTGCCTGCGGGCAAATCAGGATTAATGTTCAACAAGCAGGTCACCTGGAAACACCTTAAATTGACTTAATCTAGATGGTTATTTCATCATTTACATTTAATACTTAGTATATTTCTTCCAAAGCTTTGCATTTATATCAGATTAACATACATGTTTTTATCAGCCAAGAATTATTTGCAAATCCTACTGTGCATTTCAAATTCATTAAGCAGCATTTAATAACTTATTTGCAAGCTATGTGCTACTATGTGCGGGATTCGACATTCTTATATTCTGCTTACAATTGAGGAACCTGATCTCTGGGAAAAGGATTTTAAACCCTGCAATTACAATCAGCTTTATAAATGATATTCTCACTTAATTGCAAATCCTGATTAGATATTACAGTGTCGGTTCTTTCCTAATATCAAGATTTAATAATGTGCATTGTGAAAGCTACCCGATATCATGATCCGATGCAAAATTGCTTCTGAACATCAGCCCAGAAGAGTACGGTACATCTTTTAAAAGCCTCTTAACTGCTTAGGAAAATTGGGTTGCATGAATTCTATTAGCTTCGCCGCTAGCCTTAGTTTAATGAAATAAAGATGGACCATTTCCAATGTGGCGTCCTTTGCTGGGGATTGGGAGATTGGGCCTTTGGAAATGTAGAAAACACTCATTTAGTAGCTCTTTTCACACTGTTTGTTTGTTTCTAAAAGGCTGCTTTATAGGACAATAGCCTTTCAAGGCAGCCATACAATTACAGAGCAATCATACTGCACTGGTGGATGGGGAACAGAGTAGAGAAGCTGCCACATCCAGCACCCCATAGATTCATTGTGACCAGGACTGTATGTGTGAATAGCCTCCTCCACACCACCCCTGACTTCAGTGGAAAGGAATTTATGGTATAGCTTTGGGCCTGTTAGGAATGAGAGCTTGAGATCCCGGGGATTAATGAAGCTTCCCCTGACATCCCATTTCTGGCTGGCTTCTCCATTCCAATACCAACTGGCGGGTGATATATACAGCACAGAGACATTACAGGATTATGAAAGGACACCTGGATAGGTATTTATAAGAATCAGAGAACCCAGTGGTGACCCAGAAAGTTGCAGCCGTAGCCAGAAATACAAGTGCTGGGGGGGGGGGCAGTGCACAGGATGTGCATAATAATAAAATAGGTGAGTCTGATGATGAGCAGAGCCCCAGCTCTGAAGGTACCACAGTGGTACCTTGGGTTACAGATGCTTCAGGTTACAGACTCTGGTAACCCAGTAATAGTACCTCAGGTTAAGAACTTTACTTCAGGATGAGAACAGAAATTGCACAGCAGCAACGAGAGGCCCCATTAACTAAAGTCGTACCTCAAGTTAAGAACAGTTTCAGGTTAAGAACGGGCCTCCAGAATGAATTAAGTTCTTAACCCAAGGTACCACTGTATGAGGTTTTTTCAGCCTCCTTCCCTTCTGCTAGGGTGAGACACAAAGCAACAGTTCCAAGAGTTCCATGGGAAGAAGGATGGACTGCAAAACCACTCTGAAAGTTGTAGCTCTATGAGAAGGCACACCTAACAGTTCTCAGTACCCTTCACAAATGACAGTTCCCAGGATTCTTTGGGGGAAGTCATGATTGTTTAAAGTGGTATGATACTGCTTTAAAAGTAGAGTGCAGATGGGACCACCATGTGTATCATGCAAAGGGGCATGTAATGTTCCACATAAATGTGACACTTGCAGTTGATCTTCTTTAAAGCAAAGCTTTCTCAGCACTTTGTGAAAACCAAGGTACAGGTGGGGACCATTTTGCACATCTCCAATTGACACATGACCGCTGACATGCCACAGAAGAGGGCATAATGGGGCGTAACGGGATGGGACAGGCTTATGCCACCTGTATGATAGGAGAACATGGTTTCTGACTACAAATAGTAGAAGCTTTGCACCACTTGAACTGATGGGGAAACTTTGTTTTAAAGCAAGGGTGGAGACACATAAGCCCATGGGCCAATCTTGGCCCATGAGGTCATTTCCCCCAAGCCATGCTGTCAGGTGATGTCACTGGGTGAAGTCAGCTGATGTGTGGAAGAGCAGAGCTGAGTCCTACTGTACAGGGTCTACTTTGCCAGTACATGCTCTGTGGGCCAAAACACACCCCTGCAGCTAGCTGGATTGAACCCTCTGCAAATCAACAGAGGGTTCAGTCCCGCTGGTTGCTGCTTCACCAGTGCATATCCCATTTAAAGCATGAAAAGGGGGGATGTTGCTACTGTTTTTACCTGTAGGTATACCTGATGGTGGTGGTATATGTAATATCATCCTTTTTTACACAGCTGGAGAAAGTCACTGCAGAGTTTTTGAAGTTAGCAAACCAAAGTTGTCAAACAGAGTGATCTGAAAGATTAAGTGACAGAGGAGAAACCATTTGTTGGTTTTATGACACAGGTTACGCCTCAAAGTTATGTCACATAGTGATTATTATCCTGTTCATCTGTGAGGGTTATGATTGGAAATGTTTGCTTTATTTTTTAAATGAAACATAGGATACTTAACCAGAAAAATAAGTCACATTTATTCTTACAGTCCAAGAAGAAATCATGGAATATAAAGAGAGATAGCCTTAAAAATTGCAGGACCATTTTGTCTAATAATGACTATTATGTAGCATATATCATTGTACTTGTTCGAAATACACAACCAGTTGCTTCAGAAGTCGGATTTAGCCAATATTCGCTTGCCTAGGAATTTATTTTATTTATCGTTTTGTAAATGATAATCTAATACTTTTTTATTATGATTCAAACCAGACCTGATTGTATTGGTCTCCCCAAACCATCATGACTTTGTTTCATAAGAGTATTCTTTAGCCCCTCTATTGCATTAAATTCAAATTACATTTATTGGCCTGTGCTCCCAAAAAAGAAGCAACTAAAAAACCAATTTGTTTCCTGTAAGAGCTGATTTCCATGAATAAGAAGAACTAAATTGGATATTGAATGGTATAAAGAAATGTTTAGGAAACAAATGCATTAGCCAGTGTGTTTCTGTACTATTGCAATTTGCCCACTTGTTCAGCTACATATGAATCATACTAACGAAGGAGAAGCTCTTAAATAAGCTTCTAGTTGACCACTGAAGCAATTCGGCTGCATTAGAAAACTAGCCTTGTTGATAACATTCTCTCTAGCCATTTTCTCTTTTCCTCTTTGTCACATTAGGCATGGTGTAAAATGTTACAAAAATAAGAAAAAGGTCGGGGGGGATTTGAATCTTGAATAAATTTTGTGGGTTCTGCAACTCTTCTCTGATTCTTTGCTAAACTCGTCAGCTCTTGAACAAGATTTCCTTTATTTTAAAAAACTTTTTGGGCATGCACCAGGAACCCAAATAGCCTAAAAAGAAATTGATCATACCTCAGGCTTGAACCATTTTCTCTCAGCCTCAGTTTTCAGTATATTTGCTGATGATCAACACTTTTGTGCAACATAAATATGGTCCAACTTAACAGAAGCCCCCATGCTAGAGGAGATTCAGTGCCACCTCATTAAAAGCATGCACCTCATTAAAAGGTCATACATTTCTCTATGTAAAAGCAATGAGGATCGGAACGCATGGAACAAGATTTGATGGTGTCTATAGCTTTTTAAGAATGTACTGATGGAGATGAGATTATGAGAAATGGCTGTGTTGATGGGAAGGCTGGATTGTAAGAGGGACAGTATTTTCTTTGCCCAAGCCGAGGGAAAATATAATACTGAGTGTCATCAACATCATCCCAGGACAGGACATCTATTTTTTATTATAGAAATAATGTAACCTACCTGTATAAATGAGTGTTTGATTAAAACTGGAAAAGAAGTTGTATTATTGAAATCATAATATGCTGGCTCTACAGATTTCCTTCCATCTCTATTACTATAGACCCTTAGAAGGGTAGCCTACATGTTTGTTATAGTGCCTTTTAAGTTACATTTTAAGAGGAGAAAGACTTGTTCTCCTCAGAAGCAAGGACTAGATCTAACAAGCTTAAATTACAGGATTTGGGTTGAGCATCAGGAGAAACTCTTAATTGCAAGAGCATTTTGGGAATGGTATCAATCACTAAAGCGACATTCGCGCTATCTCTTCACAACAGAGGGTACATCCTGTTTATCAGATTTAATATGTGAATATAATCAAGTAAACTGGCATTGTGCCTGAGGCTCTGCAAGGCTGGATGGAGTCAGCATTCTTCAAGGCTGCCATATCAGCATTATCAGCTGAAAACCTTTCACATGTAATCTGGGATATTATGATGACTAAGAGCCAGTTTACACAAAAAGTATCTGATTTACAATGTATCTAGCCTGTCCACAGCTACAGCCATAGTGATCCGGTTAGTGGCACCTATGAGTTCAACAGTGTGAAAACTGGAAATTGCTACCAAGGTGACACTCTGCATTCTTTCCACTCTCTATTGCAGGCACAGGCACAACTGAGTATGGCTTAGGCATCATGGGAAATGGGGTATTTGGGCCATGAGGAGGCCCCTTCCAACATAAGGCAGTGCCTGTGGGGGGGGAGGTTTGCCGGTCAGAAGCAGGTGACTGACAGCCTCTCCTCTCCTCATTGGGATTGGGATGGGTGGGAAATTCGATTTAGTTCACATTTACATGCAGTTCTGCAACAAAATAATGTGTACAAAAAAAATGAAATGTGCATTACATACAGGGAAATGGTTTTGAAAAAATGTGGTGTTTTCAACCTTAGGCGCAGGCCAGATGTTCATTGGCCCAGTAAGTAACTATGGGTGGGATTCACCTAGCCAGCCTGGAGGAAGCCCAGTGCAAGAACACCTGTTTGCTCAATGGGATCTTCCTTCTGCTGCTCCTCCTGCACCCCACAAATTGGCTCAGAGGGGTCTCTGTAGAACTCCTAAGACAACTTATAGGGAGAGGAGAGGGAAAATACTCTCATCTGGCAAACTACAACAGAACAGTGGAAGAGTGCAACACTGAATTCCACCTGAAGCGTAGCATAGGTCTAGTGTAGGTGGTTCCTTCAAAGGGACTCCAATTTCTGTGCTTCTTAATATATTCTCAGGATAGTTTGGTCTAAATAGTTATTTTGAAACTGATTTGAATCTGGAGCATCATTGATGGAAATGTGAATCTGACAATGATGGCTCACAAGTGTTACATAAAAGGTAACACGGCAGTCGGAACAAAAACAATCAAGGGTCCTATACCACCTTAAAGACAACTCAATTTATTCTGACATGAGCTGCCAGCATGCCCTTCCCCTTCTCATCAGAAAGTTTTTAACATTCCATAGGAACTGATCCATCTCACCAGTGAGTTGATGACAGAATTTTGTAAAATGCATTTAAGAAATGATGGCTATATTTCTAAGCTGAGCTTAGGGTAGCATCAACTTAATGTACTAAATTACTCTCCAGTCACCCAAGGACATGCCCCTCCTTGAAAAATTCAATTATATTGAATGGTTGGCCCTTTGCCTAATCACTCTAGCTGAAGTGTAGAGTTATTTTCTTTTAGGTTCATTTGTGTAATATCTGAGGATATGTGGCTTGTATGGGAAAGGTGAGAATTTTGGGGAGATAATTGCATTTCTCTCAAAATACCTGATTCAGGACAGTGCAAGGCAGTGGTAGGAACATAGTCTCTGTCACCCAGCTAACACAATTTAGGACACCCTTAGATACACACATATACTAACTTGGGCTTTCCTTGCCACCTTGCCGCCTCTCACGAATCAATGAATAAATTTTCAATTAGCTGTATGGCATTACAAAATGGTACCATGGCTGGATCTAGACACATCAAAGAAGTGTTTCAGTTGAACTCATTGTAAACTTTGTATGAGAAATTGGGTTGGCAAAAACAGAACTCCACAGCACCATCTGGTGACACTGTGTTAAAGTGCACAAACAACACATATAAAGCACTTTTTCTTTGCCAATGTAGCCAAGTCTCCTGTTTACAAAGATAAGTGCAATATAAATTGTTACAACCAGAACTTCAACAAAAAGGACATGGGCCAGTGAGCATAAGGTACTTGCAGATCTCATTGGTTTTAGTGGGAAATGTTTTGGCATGCATAACTCTTTCCCATCAAAAATAATGAGATTTAAGTGGCTATCCTATACACATTTACCTAGGATTAAGTTTCACTGAATGGGATTTATGTCTGAGTAGACAAACATACTCCTGCCAACTTAGCAGTTTGAAAGCACATCAAAGTGCAAGTAGATAAATAGGTACCGCTTCAGTGGGAAGGTAAACGGCGTTTCCATGCGCTGCTCTGGTTCACCAGAAGCGGCTTTTTCATGCTGGCCACATGACCTGGAAAAAACTGTCTGTGGACAAACGTTGGCTCCCTCGGCCAGTAAAGTGAGATGAGCGCCACAACCCCAGAGTCGGTCATGACTGGACCTAATGGTCAGGGGTCCCTTTACCTTTACCTTTAGACAAACAGGATTGCGCCATTTAAAAATGCTATATAATGCTATGCTGTAATAATATAAAGTGATTAAGAGTGCAACTCTATACCTGAAGTAAGTTTCATTGACTTTAAGGAAGGTAAGGATGAATCTGCAGATTTTGGTTTCTCTCGGTTTCTCATTTATCCAGTTTTAATTTCAGTTTTCCACATTTACACTTCAGTTTGCAGTTTAGAAGTTCTCATGAAAATTCACCAGCATTTTAGTGAGAATTTTTCCCAAAATACATATTTTTCTATGCAATTTTGCCTAATACACATTTTCCCATAGCATATTATATCATTCTTCCCTGATATAATGCATTTTTGTATGTTATGTTCACCAATATGTGCATTTTTATGCTAACTTTACTGTAGCGTATACAGTTTTGTACAGATTACATGGCTGAAGAACTGCATTGCAAAATTCAGAAAAGTGCAAATTTTGAAGGATGGCTGTGTTTCAGTTTACACATTGCTTCAGAAAGTGCAGATTAGGTGTGTTTGCTTTTTAACTAGGTATATTTGCTTTTAAATGTGAAGTGAATTTCTCTCTACTCCTAAGTAAGTAGGTATCGGATTCCAACCTACGACATTTGGAAAGAAATAGAAGCTAAATGCTGACTTGATGAGACGTTATTGAAGAAATACAGGTCAGAGAGCAACCTTTTGCTCTCTAAAGTATCACCTTTTCCTATATGAACCTACCCAATGCCTGAGTTCATCAGGTTTATCTGAGGGAGGTCTAGAGTGTGGCAGTGAGAATACACGCCTTTTCTGTGGTAGTCTCCCATCTATGAAATGCTCTCCCTAGAGAAGCTAGTCCGGCAGGAAAACCAGGAAAAGGCATTTTCGTTTTCTCTGTTTCGTTTTTGTGGTCATCTTAGACTGGTTATGATGGGGATGAATCCTTTTATGATATTGCATTCTGAATATATTTCTGACGTGCTCAAGTTATTTCTATTGTGTTTTCTTATTTTACTTTATTTGTAATTATTGTAGTGGGAAGCAATACATATTTAATAAACCCAAACCTTTTGCTCCATTCACTTAGATTTACTAGATTTTACTTGCATCATGAAGCAGGAATGAGCAGGAGTCTATTGTTTCTGTAGACACATTTTATTGACACAACATGAAGAGGTCTGTTGCTGCTGCATCATTACAATTTCCCTATAGGAACAAGGACTGGAGAAGAAGAAGAGAATAAGTTCCTGACTGTGTGAAAGTCTCTGAAAGGAAGTCCCAGGGGCTGTAATGACATTCTGCAGTATTGAGCTTTTAACTGATTAAAATTCATCAGCTTCACCAACACAGTTAATTAACTAATGACCCAATTCTATAAGCCACTGCACTTAAGTCAGTACTGGAAGATTCAGTACGGCTGGAGGTGTTGGAAGTCCAGCTTCAGACCCTCTCTCAAGTATGAGGCTCAAAAGATGGCCTTGGGCAACTTAGACTGCAATCTTGTATCCATGCATGTTCCTGGAAGTAATTCCCGCTGAACTCAAAGGGACATTCATCTAAGAATACATGTGTTGGATTGGGCTGCCTCGTGTATGTGTTTCATTTGAGGAAGGGGAGGGAAACAGATATGGCAAACAAAAACAAAAAGGTTCAGAGTGCCATACCACCACATGACAAGCTGTTGTTAGGGTGATGCAGAGAGGCAATGTGCCTTTAGTGGATACACTTCTCATCCTGATCCAAGAATAGGTCCATACAAAAAAGCTTGGGTGTGTAGCATTAACAAACCTGGCATCTGACTGAAACTGGCAGTCTACCTCAGCTGTGTGTGCATCATTAGTAGTCCAGTGGTCCTTGCCCCATATAAATGCTGTACTGGTGTGCTTACTTTGAAGATGGAGCAGCCAAAAGCTTAGATGCAAAGCTTGACACATGGGCAGGTTTTCTTACATGCCCAGCATCACTGCCCTTAGAATTAACCTCTGCTTAAAAACCTCCAAGGAAGGAGAGCCCACCACTTCTCATGGGCATCTGTTCTACTGTAGAACAGCTCTTACTGTCAAAAATTTCTTTCTGATGTTTAGTCAGGAGAAAACAAGCTTGCTCCATCTGCCATGGGACAGCCCTAAATATACTTGAAGATGGCTATCATATCTGCTCTCAGTCACCTCTTTTCAGGCTAAACATGCCCAGCTCCTTCAACTGATCCTCATAAGGCTTGGCTTCCAGACCCTTGATCATCTTGGTTGCTCTCCTCTGCACACATACCAGTCTGTCAATATCCTTCTTGAACTGTAGCACCCAAAGCTGAACACAGTATTCCAGGTGTAGTCTGACTAAGGCAGAACACATTGGGACTATTACTTCCCTTGATCTGGTCACTAGACTTTTGTTGATGCACCCTAGAATAGAATTAGATTTTTTTTGCTGTTGCATCACACTGTTGACTCATGTGCAGCTTGTGGTCTACTAAGACCCCTAGATTCTTTCACTACTACACTAGTAATCTTTTAAGTGGTTCACAGACAGTGTATTCCCCAAGATACAGGCACTATGCTAAATATTTGAATTTTCTTCTTTTTCAACCTTTAAATGCTTGCTGAAAGTAATTAAGAATACATATTTCTGTAACGGTTAGGTGACATCTGACTTTGTTTCACATTGTTATTATTCCATGGTTTTGTATATAATTGCCATAAGCTGATATACTTTTTTAAAAAATATATTTTATTAAAGTTTTCTTGGTTTACAAAGGTCTGCGCAATGCCTCTTTTCACGTTACATTTTCCATAGAAATATGAATATTTTTTATATAAATAAATAACTTAGAACCACAAAAAATGTTCTTTTAATAAAGCAGCAGGTTGAATCTTCTTTGCAGCCAATTCATTTTGAATGAGGAAAATAACCCATTGTGTAACATGCAAGCGGACAATGAATACATTACCATTCACAGTGGTATTTAAACCATAGCCCTGAACAGTGCCCAAGATGAATAGGCAGTGTAATGTTAATCTTCCAAAAGTACTTGGTCCTCGTCAAAAATTCCTTCTCACAAGTGATGGAGTTTACCCTGTAAATTAAATCTTCCAAGTAATGGGAGAAATAACCCATGACACGGGTGGGGGAAATTAAATTAGAGCCACTAATAGTGGGTCAGTGCAGCTTGAGCAATGGTAATGGAAGTGACCGCGTGAATGATAAACAGGCCTACATGAGACTGTGACAACTGTCTCCCAGTGATGGTGACGAACATTCATCTCTGTGGCAAGCAATTCGCAATCTGGACACTAACATGTTTATAGTTTAGTCTGACACTGCAGCGGAGCCAAAGAACGTCAGTCTCTCTCAGCAGAACACTCTAATTCTGTAATGAAGGGCATCTTTGAGCCTATTCCCTTGCGAAATCAATTTGTCACTACTCGGAACCCCTTTTTGCATTGCTGGGCAACCTATTGAACCAGTTTCTCTTTACCAGTCAAGGCACTGTGTTTTTATGCATTACAGAAAACCTGTGCTCAATGCCCTAAGAAAGGGGAAAGACTCTGTGGTTTAGTTTTTTTATACCTCTAGCATATATATTTCCAAATATATTCCAGTTGTTGTTGGCAAGACAATATGGTATAGGCAAGTGGGACCTGCAACAAAATGTCACAGTGTAGCAACTCCCTGTTTTTGGACTCTATTTCATTCCTCTTTTCTTAGAAGGGTGTTCATGCTTAGCTCTACCCCCATGTATATTTATGCAAATTTGGGGTTCCCCAAGCATGCTGATACTTTTCTCTTGGTCCTCAGTACCGTCTTTCAGATCCACAACTGTCATAGACCACACCTGACTTCACTATTAGGATATCTCAAAGTTGAGTAAAAATTATTTTTTGTGTTCCACATCAAGTTGGCTATGAAGCCAAATGTTTATTTCTTAACACCCCACAATCTGTGAACGTCATGTTTATAAAAGGCAACAAGGTAATAAATAGCGAAAATGAACATCACTGTAACGTAATAGGGTAGGGTCATAAGTTCAAAATTGCAAAAAAACAAAGCAAGTATTATACTGCCTCTTTAACCTAAGCAGAGCCTTCCTTGTCTTTGAAATCATGGCTGTCTTAGTGGTCCTAGAATATCTTCACAAATCAATGTGGAGAGCACTCAGATGAATAATGGTGCTGTTTGGAAATGTGGTTTTAAGACGTCTCTGGTGCACAAACTTCTGTTTAGGTAATTAAAAAGGAAGGGGAAATGTATGTTTACATTATCCACAGGATATATGTGATTTTAACCTTTTAGTCATTCTGTTAAAACAAACAGTACATTAAAATGGAAATTTCCCCAGAGTTGCTGATTTGCGAAGTGAAATAATGAACTTCATATCCCTTGTTTATTCATTCTTCTTGTTTCCATTTAAACGACAATAATGGTTTTTGCTTTTAATGATCATTTGGTTGTATTATGTGTGTTTTTTTCAAAAAAACTAAAAGCTGAGCTACATGGATTATGCCACAAGTGCAACTAATACCTACCGTTAGCATTTTCATATATTTGCAGGAGAAAGAACTTAGTGTGGCTCATGCCATGTCACAAAACAACTTCCTTTTTCCAGAAACCCAGATTGCCATGAAGCCTGCTACATGTACAAAGCATCCACAGAGGTTAACAAGGACTGAGATTTAATTTTTAAATACATACCCTCCAACACTCCTCAGATGAAAATAGAGACATTTCTCACTCCCGCAACTGACTTTCCTCGATCCCCAATTTTTGTCCCCTCCCCACCGCAGAGCATTTCCTCTCAGAAGAAGGGTGAATCCCACACCACTTCCCCAATGGGACACAGCCCACATGCCCTCCACCAACCTAAGAAAACCCCTTAATCCTGATTTTATTTTATTCTTTTTAGAAAAGAGCAAGATTAGAAGCAGACACCCAAATTTATTTATTTATTTTTTAAAAAACCAAGACTCCTTGAGCTCCCCTCCGCTTCCCCTTTCCTCCTGCCCAGGGTGCCCCTTCCCTCTGCCTGCCCCTCAGAGCTGGAGCATCATACAGGGCTGGGTCTTGGCGGAGGCAGCTTCTCTTCCTCCTTGCCTGCTCTCCAGCAGCCACTACAAGCTGCCCAAGGGAGGAGGCCAGCAGCAGCCATGGACAGGCATCAGGATGTTCCCTCTCTCCTGCTGTCACTTGAGACAAGCACCGGCTCTCCTACTTCTCAATCTTGGAGGCAGCAGCACTGGCAGAGGAAATGGAGACATTCTAGGATCAAATCGGAAGCTGGGATTGCTTTCGTAATTCTGGAACCGTCCCTGGAAAATCAGGACACCTGGAGTGTATGCAAATACTTAAAAAACAAACAAACCACCACATCCTGGCAGAGTCCTAACCCCATTCTAACCCTGCCATATATAATGCCTAGCTAGAGCTTAGATCTCAGGTTATTGTTATTATATTCCTAACTGTTGGCCACCCACCAGGGCTGCTCTAAAAGGTTCTAGAGGATAAGTCTTTGGTGGCATCTAATCATGATGGCTATATTACCTCCAATATCAGGGACAGGATGTCCTTGAATACCAGTTGCTGCAGATCATGAGTGAGAAAAACCCTGTTCCCATAGGCATCTGACTGGCCAATGTGATAACATAATGCTGGACTAGATGGGCCTGTGATCTGATTCAACAGAATTCTTATGTTCTTATGATTCTTTGAAAAGCATCGATTGTAAAATTCTTTCTGTAGTAGTGGTCTCATGGGAGTTCAGCACAGCCTGGCTCAGACATGAACTCCCTGGAGTTCTCGGAGGACAGCTGAGTTTTTAAGACCCCTTTGCATCTTCTAAATCCTTCTGCAGCTCAGATCAGTATCCAAGCTACCCAAAGGGCTCTCACTCCATTCTAAAACACCTTCCCCATTTACTTATCTTTAATTCAGGGCAGAGCACTGGAGCCAGGGTGGTGTAGTGGTTAACAGCAGTGGACTCGTAATCTGGTGAACTGGGTTTGGTTCCCTGCTCCTCCACATGCAGCTGCTGGGTGACCTTGGGCTAGTCACACTTCTTTGAAGTCTCTCAGCCCCACTCACCTCACAGAGTGTTTGTTGTGGGGGGGGGGGAGGAGATTGTTAGCCGCTTAGAGACTCCTTAGGGTAGAGATAAAGCAGGATATCAAATCCAAACTCTTCTCTTCTTCTACTTCCAGCACTGTGGATTATTTTCTTTGCCTTAACTCCTCCCCCCACCCCCACCCCCATCACCCTCACACACTGCAGAGTGTCCCTGCAGAGTTGTGATCCTGGTAATAATTAGTGCCATTTTTTTAAAGAAAAAGGTGGTAGAACTCTTCATGAACATCTCCCTCGTTCACTTAGAATGGCAATGGCACCCACCTGAGAGGTGCCAGAACTGAGTTCCAGTGAGTTCCTGCTGAAATAAGTCCTGGTGATAATCAGTGCTACTGCTGTGTACGGTCCTGAATTAAAGCAAAAGGGGCAGGGCCCACCCAAATATTAGGCACATTGAGGCAGCCACCTCAGGTAGCAGATGTTGTGGGGCAGCTGTTGCAGCACCTCCTGAGCCACCTGCACATTTGCTTGTGTCAGAGGTCAGAGATTTGTGTGGTCTGCTGAGTACCCCCTATACCAAATTGCTACCTTCACATCACCAGGTATTGAAGTATGATTCCAACCTGCCAATCTAGTCCTCTTCTTACCTGGACTGAGAAGAGCATATTATCCTTTGTCTTTGGGAGCAAAATGTATTGGGCTTGCCCTGAAAGTGGCTGGGTGAGAAGTATGCTTTAGAAATGGGGGGGGGATGAGGGTGGGGCCCCCCATTCATTTTCCAAGCCCCCTGGATTAGGGGCAAGAAACAAGTAGAATTCTTTCCATATTGTGGGTAGATGGGAGAGAAATCCACTGGTTTGCTGGTGAATCTGTGGAAATATTAGGCAATTTCATCCATCCTTGACGTTTTGGCACATTCACACATGTGTATTTACTGCTTGATGGCTGCGAAATCAACTGAAAACTTACATACGCAGACTGTAATCAAGCAATGCATTTGTGTGACACATAATTGTCCCTCACAAAGCAATTGCACAGGGCACATTTCCAACATCTCAATTTTCACAACTGCTCAATAACCACTCTTTTCTTTTCATTAGGAATTCTGTCTCTCTGTGCCTATAAGGGCAGAACGCAGACCTGACCAGCAAGCAACAGCAACTAATGTATTGTGGGCCTGCTAATGCCTTTCATCCGATAGGAAAGCAGCAAGAAAACAACTTATCAGCAAAATACTGACATGCGTCAAAATGATGATGGGGAAAGTACTCAGGAAGACCTTTCAGAAGATAAATATTCTGACGAATGTATTGATTTTAGCCTTGCAGAGCCATGTTGAAAAGGTGTATAAGACTTAACTGGAAATTGAAAAATGATATTGAAAAACATCAAAAAGTCATTTCAGACAACTGGGAAAAGGTTCTCCATATTTGTTTTCTTCAAACGTTTAAAATTCCATCATATATACTTGCATTTCATGTTATTATCCCCCCATCCCACCCTGATAGAAATTCCAATTCAACAATTGGCAATAGCCCTTATAGTCTGATCCCCCTATCTTTATGATTAACCAGAACACTGTAGTGAAACTGAATTTTCATTTACATTTAATTCATGGGAGCAGGGAGAAGGAGCCAGATTAAGAAGCACTTTGAGGCTTCTCATTTCCTGCAAGGTGAGTGAGAAGACTCAGCCATTTCATAGCATCTTCTGAGTAAACTAGCTGGACCAGAGAGCAACACACAGCACGTAATAGCAATGTCACATAGGAGCCATGTATTTGTTGATTTAGGCTGTATGGTTCCAGATACTGCAGTTTATATAGGCCATTGCAAATCAAAATTAAAACCACAATAATGATCTTGCTGGATGATCAGTCTTGTGGAGGAAGTGGAACTCAGTGGCAGAGCATGTGCTTTACATTCAGAGAGTCTCAGGTTCAATCTCTGGTATCTCCAGGTAGGACAAAGGAATGCTCCTTTCTAAAAACCTGAAGAACTGCTACCTATCCATGTAAACAATATTGAGCTAGACAATATAAGTCAGCTTTCAAAGTTCATGTGCTCATCTAACCCAGCATTGTGTTTCCAACAGGACTCAATCAGATGCCTTTGGGAAGGTGATGTTCCCTCATCTGTGCCCTCATTCTGCACCTATGTAGCTCACATTTTGCACCAAGAAAGACTGGATTTCCAAATGCTTCTTTTGACTGTTCTGCTGATATGTTCTGCATTTTCTCGAGGGGCATGAAGCTAAGGGGTTATGGAGGCCACTAAAGACCAAATTTCAACTAGAAATATTGTGGAAGTATTGTGTTTGGCTTCTGAAAATTCCTCAAACATTTATTACAAATCTTATTTCCTCAAAAGTATGAATAGTTTTTAATAATAATAATAATAATAATGGTGCTGAATTATGCTTTCTGTATTGTACTGTAGGTAGTTCAGTTCTACCTATGTGATAGAACTGTGGAATCCTGGAATACTAACATGCCTAACCTTAACCACAAAAGTCAAATCTTTAAGCAACCATTCTAAATCCATTTCTTTGCTTTAAAGCTTCAGAAATAAGCAAGAAAGCCTCTCTTGCCATTATATTTTATTGTTTATTATTCAATTTTCACTGCAGTCACTCACTTACCTGGGCATAAGTCTCTTTGAAGGAAACATACTTCTAAAAAGGTGTGTATGAGTTTGCACTGTAGGTTTTCAAATCAATTGCTTTTATTTTTAGAATATTCTAATAGCAAGTACATGAATTACTGTTTAAAATACTCCACAGAAGAAAAAAGTAAGCAAACAATTCCCTATAACCATACACATTTCTAAGAAATAATTCCAATAGTGTGTAACATTATAATTCCTCTCAGAAATGACCAGCAAACAGCTAATCTTTATTATGCCAGCTAATGGTTTGTATCTGACAAGAGTCAGCACAAAAGGAACAGATCAGCAAAGTTTTGACATGAGTCAAATGGTTATTAGGTAGGTAATGGATTACAAATGGCTAAAAGACACTTAAAACCCCAATGTTAATCGCATTTATTTGAAAGTAAGTCAAATTGATTGTATCTACATAAACATACTTAGACTACACTGCAATTCTATACATACTAAACGCGGGAATAAGCTGCATTGACCACAGTAGGGCTTACAGTAAATGTGTACAGAACTGGGCTATGAGTATCAAAACCTAAGCTTACAATTCTGTTCACCATCAATGTGTGGAAGTTCCATTAATGTGAACAAGATTTAATTGCAAGTAGCAATAGGAAGAATAATGGCACAGTTTTTATATATAATCATTGCATCAGTGCTGGATTCAGGCCAGTGTGGGTAGTTCCCCCGCATGGGGTACTGAACTGAGGGAGCACAAAATAATATTAATAATAATAATAATAATAATAATAATAATAATATTCATACAGGTACCTGCCGAGAAGATCCATTTAAAAAGCAACCATACCAAAAGGCATTATTGTGAAAATAAGAAATATTTAGGGCACCAAATTTTGTACTCACTCAGGGTGCCCTATTAGCAAAGCCCACCCCAACATTAGGTTTTATACCTTACTTACATATAAACAAATGTTCAGAGCAAGCAAATTCTAAGAACCAGAGTCAGGGTTGGGAAAACTAAGGCCTTTTGACTGGTGCCATATCAACTCCATATCCAGCATTACTCAGCATTATAAGGCCCTGTCAAAACATGCATATTCATGCCTTGTATGTGCTAAGGAACCATCATAGATCAGACACCACAAATAGAAGCCTCAAATTAAGTACCGGTATATCATTTCCCATCCGTCATGGATCACTGCCTTGCCGTGGTTAAGGGGTTTGAATAACTCAGAGAAGCTATGTGCTATGCCGTGCAGGGTCACCCAAGATGGACAGGTCATAGTGGAGAGTTTTGACCAAACGTGATCCACATGGAGCAGGAACCGGCAAGCCACTCCAGTATCCCTGCCAAGAAAACTCCATGGACAAAGACAACAGGCATATAAAAGTTATGACGCTGGAAGATGAGCCCCTCAGGTTGGAAGGCGTCCAACATGCTACTGAGGAAGAGCAGAGGACAAGTACAAGTAGATTCAGAGCTGATGAAGCGGCTGGGCCAAAGCCGAAAGGTCACTCAGTTGCAGATATGCCTGGAAGCGAAAGGAAAGTCCAATGCTGTAAAGAAAAATATTGCATAGGAACCTGGAATGTAAGAACCACGAACCTTGGTAAGCTGGATGTGGTAAAAAATGAGATGGCAAGAATAAATATTGACATTTTGCCCCCCCCCCCAGCATGGAACCCGGACCCCCCTTTGTACGCCCCTGTGTGTGGGGAGCTGGCAGCCCTTTTGGTTGGCACTGTGTGTCCCTGTGTCCCACAACTGTTCTAAAGGTAAACAACTATTTCCTTAAAAACAGCCAACAACTTTGGCCAACAACACTGGGCAACCTAGGGGCGCTGGGTGGATCTTTGCACCCCGGTGCTGCATATGCTTAAGACGGCCCTGTGAATGAGCTCAGTAGAAGGCAGTTCTCTCCTCCTGTTCTGCTTAGAGTGTCTCCTTCTTTCCTCTTTACAGAATGTAGTTTCAAGGATGGGACTGGGGCAATGACAAGAAGATCGTCACCTCCACTTGGGTTGACTGTGGTCTCCTCATACTGGAGGGTCTTCCATTTTACAGAGTGTACATTCAAGAAGGGGGGGGGAGGGAAAGTGCCCTGCTGCAGGAATTCCTTTCCTCTTCTTAGATGGCATTTTTGAGGGACGGGCAAGGACAGTGCCATTCTGTTTCGTCACCCAATATGAAATGGGAAGGTGCCGCCCCAACTCATCACCGCCCAAGCCTCCCTTTTTACATATATAATAATTTTTATTTGATTTTACAAATATAGAATTATAACAATCCAAATTACATATCCCTATTTAGAGATTTCTCCAAATCTCTGGACTTCCCACCTTCCTCTCCAGGGATCCTATTGTCCACCTTCTCAAATGCATATTATTTCATAGTCCATATTTTATATCTTTCCATATTATCCATAATATTTGCTACATTACAAGTGTTATTAAAATCCTCCTAAGTTTTGTCATTTCGGCATAGTCCAACAGCTTGGTTTGCCATTCCTCTCTGGTAGGGACTTGTGTCTTCTTTCCATCTCTGGGCTAGTAGCATCCGCATTGCTGTTGTGACATACATGAAAAGTCTTTTCTGCTCCTTTGGAATGTCGGTACCTACAATTCCTAATAAAAGGCTTCTGGGTTTGTTTGTTTTTACAAAAGTTATTTTAAACATTTTTTTCCAATTCATTATACCGCATTTTTCGCTCCATAAGATGCACCTGACCATAACACACCTAGTTTTTAGAGGAGGAAAACAAGAAAAAAAATATTCTGAACGAAACAGTGGATGTATGATTTTGTGGTTCATGCTGTGGCCACAGACATGATATGTTATTTGACGGGGAGTTTGGAGTAGCCCAATGCAAAAATCCTGAGAATCCATGTGGGTCCGTGCTTTGTAACCACGTTTTTGCATCATTGCGGCTCCACGAAACAGTGGATGCATGGTTTTCTTGGTGCAGGCTGTAGCCATGGACATGTTATGTGATCAGATGTTGAATTTGGGGTGACCCAGTGCAAAAATCCTGAGGATCCATGTGCTTTTACCTCCCCCCTCCCAGGCAGCCTCCTTTATCGCTAGAGTCCCTTATCTCCCCTCCCGATCATTTGCTGATCAGCTGCTTAGCGGCTTTGTTTCAACACCCCCTTCCCTCTTTCTAAAAAAAAAAAAGCACGATCTGCTTTTTGCCCCTGGGCAATTCGGCTCCAAGGACCATGCATTCGCTCCATAAGACGCACAGACATTTCCCCTTACTTTTTAGGAGGAAAAAAGTGTGTCTTGTGGAGCGAAAAATACAGTATATCATTTCCCAGAATGCTTTTAGAACCTTACAGGTCCACCACATATGATAGAAGGTGCCTTCCTTTTGCTTACATTTCCAGCAGATATTTGCACTTGTCTTATACATTTTTGCAAGCTTACTAGGAGTCAAATACAAATCATTTCTGTATAATTTTCTTTCAGCGTACAACATGCTGAGAATTTCACCACCGCCCAAGCCTCCCTTACCTGGATTGTGCAGCGGTGCCTGGCAGCAACAATGGCAGTTTCTGGTGAGATCTTGTGAGATCTCACTGAGCTCTTGCAAGATCTTACAGAGCTCATGAGATCTTGTGAGATTTCAGGAAGATCTCACAAGATCTTGCTAGCCTAATACTGCTATTAAACCAACTAGATTTAGTAGGATTATGCATAGGGTTTCCATGTTGGGTTGCAGCTAGCACTGTCGGCAGGGTAAGGTCCTGGCACTTACATGACCTCCCACTACTGACACTGCTGGTGCTGGCAGGGTTGAGTAAGGTTGGCACAGTGCAAACATACCGGTGCAGCCAAACTGGTGCTCATGCCAGTGTGTTCACACCACATCAACTTCACCTCCTTCCTCCTCTACCTTCTTGTAAGCCACAGTGATGTCAGCACTGGGAGATATGCTAAGTGCCTCCCCCCACCAAATGCTACTGGTTGTGGGTGGCCTATGATTTTAAAAGATTCCACCTTCTGCCCAAGTAGTGTTTTCAAGTGGCCATTGTAGCTGTGCTTTGAACAGCAACTTGACATGCAGACCCAGATTTGGGGACAGGCCAGGGTTGGAAAGAGGAAGGAAAGTCCCATCGCAGAAGTGGAAGTTGCTCTGCTCATGAACTTATTCCGCCAGATACTACCTATAATCCTGATCTCAAACAGGCCAGGCAGTCTTGTTGACTTTTTCCAGACCAATTGGCAGCAAGATTCTGCTGCCAAAATAGGTCCTCCTTGCCTGGGCAGGCCATCAGCCAAAACAGTTATGGTTTTTGCATTTGCACCCCCAACTTGTAACATTATAGCATGCTTGGTGTCCCCAGGGTTCATGCACTTAGAAGAACATTAGAAGACACCTGTTGCATCAGATGAAGGCCTTCTAAGTCTATTGCTTCATGTGCCTTTCAGAGCTGGGTCCTCGATCCTCAATTATTCTTTTCAAGGGAACCTGTATGCACATTTAGCTGTGATTCTCCACACATTGAACAATCAGGGTTTAAGAGATTGAGACCTGGGCATGTAAGTGTATGCTAACATATCCAAAATGGGTGGGGCGTGTGCCTATGACAACTAACACTATGTGTAGGACAAACCCTCTTTTTGGTATTGGTGTTACATGAAAATTATTATGCATCATTTAATGAACATAAAAATATAAAGAAGTGAAAGAACTGCATTTTAGTTCTCCACACTAAATGAAGTTATGTTAAAAAAGGGGGGGCTATCTTGGCTGTTGACATGAATATTTATGATAATGATACAAGATTTGCATATTAGAAGCATTTATGCCTTACAAAGTGCAATTATGCATATGAACTTCATAGCTGCAAGTTCTAATGTATTAGTTCAGGGGAGCATTCAGAAGTCAGGAAATCCACACATGTATTTGAAGAACATCTGTTCCTCACTACAAAGAATATGAATAGTGCACCATCTACACAATATCTGGTTGTTTGTTTAGAAAAAAATATTGCTCTTCTATCAGCAATAATCACAGCAGCTTACAAGTTGCAATAAAAGAACATTCAATGTGCTGCTGTCTTTTGCTTGTGTGTGTTTGTGTGTGCGCACGTGCGCATGCTTAAAGCAATGGTTCTGTTTTTATCTGCAGGTCCCCACTGCCACCATTTTATTTTGTTTTAGCTGTGATGGAATGGGAAGGTGTCAAATGTTCTGGAAATAACATAGTTTAGAACACAGAGAACATCTACACAGAAAATGTTGACACTCCTTTCAGTCAGGAAATCAAGCTCCTCATTCTAAGGTACCTCTCTCAAGGCATCCTGTGGCTTTCATAACAGGCTGTTTGGGTGGCTGCATAATGCTCAGACCTAGTCACATAATGATGTAAGAAAACCAAGTGGGCATACAAATTTAACTGTAAAAAGGATAGAGGCTTTCCCCCCATCTGATGGGGCGGTGGCATTATTTGCATTCAGCAAGACCACAATGAACCTGAGGAGGGGGTTGTTCTAAAGGTTACCTTGTGGAGCCAGGTCAAAACTTGTTGGGTAGGGGGTGGATCCTTAGCAGATCTGGAATTTTCTGACTTTCCAGACCCCGGGTCTGGTTGCCTAGTGACAAAACATGCTTTATTTCCCTGGTTGGACCAGTACAATACTGGCCCCCTGACAACCTCTTTCTGAGAAGAGTCAATTGAAAGAAAGGCCAGGATATAATTTGGCACAACTGAAAAGCATACCCTTCAGGCTTCTGAGATGTCAAACCAAGCTGTGTGGTATATTTGGAAAAGTCCTGGAAACTCGCCACCTAGAAAGTCTCATTGCAACCAGTCAGTCACATGTTTCTGTAGATAGGAGAGTGTTTTTCCCATTATGCAGCTCTCGCTATTCAGAAGCTGGTGTGCCCGAGCAAGCGCTTTAAAGTGTTTCCAAATGCATCTGCCCCCAGCAATGTTATCATTTAGGCGGAATCTTGGTTTGGAACACACTGAGGCCATTGCTCTGAAGCAATTGGACCTTCGCCTGCCAGTCTTGCCTTTATCCTATGCTTCTCTGAGCATGGTGATAGGAAGCAAACACCAGCTGGGCAAATAAGCTTGCACCAGCAGACTCTGAGCAGCCGGCAGCTGGGCAAATAGCTTCTGCCTTTTACTTTATGCCCTTTTGCATTTCTACATCACTTTGCACTTAAGGACTGGAAATCATGAAGCATCCTAATTAGTCTATACGGCCCTTTAACAAAGGCACACATAAAAGTATTGACAGCTCTTCTGTCTCTCTTTAGATGGGTCCGTCTAGAGCGATGATTTGGGAAACTGCAGCAGTGCAGAGCCCACTACTTAGTATTCAGCTTTTCTCTGTTGCTTTTTTAGCCTAGTTTGGCAAAATGATTTCAGTTGAAAAATTCCCTCACATATATATATTGTAGCACAGCACGCTGTGCAGCTACCTGTGAGGATTACTAAATTATGGAATAAAAAGTTGTTGCTTGATGTTATTTGCATTTTTTTCCCAATAAAAAAAAGGAGACAGCTCACAATCAGAATAAAAGCAATGCATGATAATAACAAAAACAACACAGTTAACAAAACAGACAGAACTACCAGTGAAATCCTATATAGGTCTACTCAGAAGTAGGGATGGAAGGATCTGCCAGTTTCAGTTCTCTTAGTTCCTCATGTTTCCAATCCGAAATTCAGTTCTCCAGATTTCCACAACAATTCACAAATGTACTTTTTTACAAAATGAAAATTCACCAGCATTTTGGTGTGAATTTTTCCTGATAAACACATTTTGCATGCAATTTGTAACTAATGGTTGAAAGGACCGGCCTTGGTAACCTTGAAATTAGTAATTTTGAGGGTATGTGGTTGCTTTAAAATGTTTTTAGATGCTCTTAAAAAAAAATTAAGATTTTAAAACAGAAACTCAACTGAAGTTTTTAACTTAAAGCACAGCAATAGATGGGCTTTTTTAACAAAGCAAAAACAGCTCAGAGCTCTCCAGTGCTCTGCAGACAACATTTTGGACAGCTTCACTTCTTACAAAGCCCATGGGCCTAGAGAAACATACGGATATGTAGGAAATTTAACATAGAAACAGAGCAACAGTGTGAACATGAGACACTGGGAAGGGATGATTTGATTTGAGGGAGGGGGGTTATTGATATCACACTTTGGAACCCTGAATCACACTTATTATTAGGCCCACAAACAGAACCAATGCACCCCCCTACAAAAAATGTCATTCAGAGAGAAGCTGGGAACTCACCTGTCACCAAAGGGTTTCTTCTAAGTGCTCTTTCCTTGAATAGACTCCTATCTCATATTAATGATGCCTGCACTTTTCAAACATGTCCTTCCATTAGCTGCAAAATTACAACATCTTTGAATGAGACAATCATAAATAATGCCCTGCTGAGTTTCTCAGGGTGGTAAGAAGAGTCTCTGGGCCACAGGAGAGCATGTGGTGGGCAATGTGTTTACACTTGGCATGGGAATCTGTTTTATTCATACGTTTAGGTACATGAGCATCACCTGCAGTCTTCACAGTTCTGGATCCTGAGAGACTCTTGTAGCAAACTAAACAATGTGTACATCCCATTTAAGTAATAAAAAAGTAGAATCTTTGATACTTCCGAACTATCCGGACAGGCTGTTAATGTTCATACTAACATATGCTCTCTGAACATCTATACTGAGATGGGAAATAAAGTTCAGATTCCATGTTACTGAGGATGAAATTAATTTAGATTTGAAAAGAAAACATATTAGGGACCAAAATTTATTTCCCCCGAAACTGGCTAATGTTCTTCTTTTCATTTTTGGTAACCAGGTGGAAAAAGTTGCAATAATCTCTCTTCCATCCTCTCCCCTTTAATAATTGTTAATATCATTGTGGGCACATGCTAATTACATTCTGTTTGTGTTTCCTCTTCTTAGCTGGTGTTTAAGTTTTAAGCTGGAAAAATTGCTCTTCAAATTCATATCGACAGCAGCTCTCCTTTGTGATTTCCACCGCCTGTTCCTGTTAGCAACAAATGAAGATAAATATTGAATAAAACCTGTACCACTCTAGCTCCTGAACTTTTCCAAAAAATAAAATAAAATAAAATACTATGTTGCCCATACCTTGTCGCTGAAAGGCATTTTATTTATTTATTTATCATCATCAAATCCTAATTTTCTAGCCCATTTGACCATTTGCTTGTAACTTCCAATGTATCAGCCAAAGAATAATGACCAGTAAATGGTAAATGTTATCTCCATGGTTTACATCAATGGTAATTCCCTGTGAATTGTGGGTGTGTGATGACAGTAATGACAAAAGGGGTGACGAAGAAGAATGCTTTTAAATGGGCACTAAAGGGCACCATGAAGACACATCTCTGCATTTTATAATACGTTAAGTGACCCAAGTGAGGATCTCATATTTTAAATCAGTTTTTGAATTATTCCCTTTTGACGTTTTCATGATAATATAGCTAGGATTATGTACTTAAAAGGAACAGCCACAAATCATATATCATGAATAGTGACAGAAGTAGAAGATTTTGGAAACTCCTAGATGACTTAGAAACCAATCTTCAGAATGGTTGTGTCAGCAGGAGCACCATAAAAATGAACAGGACTCCTGCCAGCGTAAGTGCTTTAAAAATTTGGGCTGATTTGAACATATGTCCCCATTTACAGAAGACACATTAAACCCAAAGACCCCCAGTGCCAATCAATGAGAACTGCCTGTGCTAATCAAACCATTAACTACAGAGGAGTCCCAGAGGAGTCAAAGGAAAAATCCTCGTGATGGTTTTATGAAGGGCTGAGTGTGGATCAGATACATACGAGCTGCTGCAGTACGCCTGCTGCTTGCGGGACTACTGCCAGGTAGGCCACGGTGGCCAAACTCAAGCTATGAATGGGAAAGTTCCCTGCAAATGAACCCGCAAACCTGAACATCTAGGTCTGGACACACAGGCCTCATCATGTAATATTTATAAAATAAATATAATAAAACAGAATAGCCAACCACTACTCTGGGGCCTGGTGTGGCCTCCCAATCCATTTTTCTACCCTTCTAAGACCCAACTGATTTTGTTGTCAATGGCATAAAGAAGAAATAAGAGGGTGGTAATGGGCAAAGAGGTTTAAGCCTTTCCTCCAGCCTGCCACCTGGATGGGGATGCAAATAACTCCCTCTCCAGTCATCAGAGTGACCATATTATGATAAAAAGGGGCACAATAACCCTTCCTCGGTTGATGTACACAGATCAGCTGAGAAAGACTTCTGTGTGGTATGTGTGTGAATGCATCATTTGTGATTACACTTGAGAATAAGGGATCGTTTCACCCACTGTTGACATGTAGTCCCTCCCCCCACCCCCGCCGCCCCGGAGGGTTGGCCAGGGGTGAATCTGGCCCTCAAGACAAAACAAAGGTTAGCCTTCTCTGATCTAGATGCTTTTCAATTACGTATTGGGGGGAGGGAATAACTCATCTTCCAAACTATCAAAATAAATATGCACATGTGAAAACTACACTGCAGTGTCCCAAAGCTGAATATGTGATTACATAGGTATCCATATTAGAAATATAAACAGCAATTTAAGTTCATATTTAAACTTTTCAAAGACACAGTGTATCCGTGAAGTGAAAGTTGTCCACAAACTTTCCTTTCCCTGCTATTATTTTAGAAGGCTGAATCCACAGAGACATCAAACTGTGCAGCATCCTTTAGTCAGTCTCTCTACCAGCTTCTCTGTCGTGACCTGAAGGTTCCAGCCTACAGTCAGGTGCACCAGGGGACATTTCTGGACTATAGACTCATTCAGCTCTAAGATAACCTGCTGTCTCCGAAGAGAACAACTTTGGGAATAGATGGGCAGCAGTAAAAGTGTAGAGATGAAATCAAGACACTCAATGCACAATGGCCCTCTGCAAGTATCTGACTGAAGGCATTTCTTTTGACTCAGGTCAGGACTTACTGCAGACTGGAGACATATGTGAGAGCTGAGGTTGCCCTGGTGGACACAGAGGAAAAATTTCGCAGTCTGTTCATCTGTACTAAGCAAATGATGGAGAAAGGAACTGTGAAACTGAGGCCCTGTCAATACAACAGACTTAAACTAGTTAACAACCTTCTCCTTTATGCAGGAAAACTGAAGAGCAGGATCAGTAACAGAATACTCACCAAATTATGGCCTCGTCCCCACAAACAGCAAAATGGGAAGTGAGCCTTTGTTTGAGATGCATCACTGCAAACCGCAAGGTCTTGACTAAGGGAAAAGACACTAAAGGTTGAAGCCAATGCTAGCTCTACTCAAAGTAGACCTGCTGGAATGAATGGACATTGCTAACATAGGTTCCACCATTTAACTGCTCCATATCAGCCACTCCAGCAGCCCTATCAGTACTAGGCTCAGGTTGTGCTTGGAGAAGCTTGTGACGGGTTCTAGAGTTGAACGTGCCTGCCAAGAATCTATCCTAGAACTAATCAGGATAGGTTACTTTCAGGCAAGCCCATCTACTCCGCTAACAAATTACCAAGGCTCTAACAGCACTCATTCTTTCTCCCATTTCTCCTGCCACATACACACACAGTCAGCTAAGGATATCTACGTTGCTCTCATAGATCTGGATAACTGGTGGTAGTGGTAGGAACCAATGCCCTAATAAACTATGTGCAACCTTAACTCCCTTAACCAATTTTATTAGAATGTCTATTTCACCCCCACCCCAGGTGTTTAATACAAGTGGTGACCATTTCACGTGGGGGTCACATGTCAGCAGAGCATGTATAAGCATGCCCCACCCCACCCCATTCCGTTCCATTCCACCCCACCCCCATTATACCTTGTTCCAACCCCATTCTGCTCTCATTCTGCCTTCTTCTGGGTCCAAGAGGGCCCTCACAACAGTGATCACATGTCAACTGGACATGCCTAAAATGGTTGCTTCCTGCACTGCTAATTTCTTATTGGGGTGAGAATTGTGTGGCTGACAGCACTAACAGTTCGTTGCAATTTCATTTGCTCAGTGCAGATATTTGGGGAATACGGTTTGTCCTGCATCTTCTTTGGCTGCACAGAGTGAAGTGAGGAAAACAGCTTTGGTGAACAGGAGGTTTATATAATAGGAGTTCTGTGGGGGTTTTCTTGAATACTTCAGTTTTTCAAGTGGCAACTGCTGCATGCTGCCAGCAATTTGTGTCCACCCTAAAGCCAACAAGATGAATACCTGACATAAAATGCTACATACTTATATGCATTCTTAAAAAGACCTTAAGCCTTCTAAGAGATCTCTCAATAGTTTTTAACAATCATAATAAAACAAAGGAGAAGGAAAATACGGTATCCAAAGAATCTAGGACATATATTTAAAGGGTTTTTAAGGGTGAAAAACAATACTAGGTTTGTTCGGGGAAGATCATAACGATGCATTGCATATAAGAGAACAAAGGAAGTTGCCTTATATTGAGTTGGACCATTGATCAATCCAAGTCAGTATTGTCTGCTTTGCCTGGCAGTGGCTCCACAAACCCAGAAATAGTACCTCGGGTTAAGAACTTTGCTTCAGGATGAGAACAGAAATCGTGTGTCGGCAGCGGGAGGCTCCATTAGCTAAAGTGGTACCTCAGGTTAAGAACAGTTTCAGGTTAAGAACAGACCTCCAGAATGAATAAAGTTCTTAACTCGAGGTACCACTGTATTTTTGTTCTGTGTATATACAGTTCCTTCTCTCCAGAGAATCTATTTTTCAGTACAAGAAAATCTGCTCTGCATCCTGCCTTTTACTCCCCTCACCCTTCCACCTCCCCCCCCCCACTTTCAACATCATCATCCCCCCCCTCCTGACGATGAAGGTTAATATTAAACATTGTCTTAATGGCTGTCAAATCAATCATGATTTTCTCCGAGTTACGCCAGGCAGAGGCAACACACTTTATAAGAAATCAGAGACAGGAGTGGATGAGATAATGTAAAATCACTTATGTAGGCACTCCAGAGACAGAACCCGTTAAATATTTAATAAAGTCATTAACCTGAGAGAGGGAGGAAGAACGTAATGGATGGCCTTTTGCTTTTTCTTATAGGACAGGGCTTGAAAAGTGCACCATTTTCCCCAGGGCAAGTATCACAAATGCCCAAAATCTATAAAGAGGGTCACCGATGAAAATACTTTGAACAGCCTTCAAATTCTCATTTGGGTCATTTCAAAATTGCAGGTGGATTTGGGATTCAAAACAGTGAGATGTTCTGTACTGTACACAGCCAGAGCCGTAGTGATCCAAATGCTCAATTAGTTTATTATGGCAACAGACACAGCGTAACAGCGAAATAACCAACACATCTGGAGAAACTACATCAAATAATCAATTATTGAAGGTATTATCTACAGCCCAGAAGCATTGCCCCTACCTTCGTTCTTCTGCTTGCAATTGTGTGGGGGGGTTTCCCTGCTTCTTCGCAAAAACTGCATGGAAAGTCCATTGTTAACAGTTGCTTCGGGGAATCAGAAACCCTTGCACTAAATTTTAGATGTGAAAAATCTGAAGTTACTTGAAATAAAAAATAATGTACAGCACATGGAGAGTTTTAGGCTTCCACATCTATCCAGCTATGGATTTACAAGCTGGGTCATCCTTCCCAACCTGGTACACCCACCAGTGATCCCTGACCATTGACCATGTTGAGCGGCACTGATGAGATTTAGAGTCCAGAATATCTGGAAGTAAACAGGTTGTGGAAGGCTGATGTGGATGGAGATTCAGGACAGACAAAAGAAAGTACATTTTCACACAGCAGATAGTTAAACTATAGAATTCACTTCCATAAGGAGTAGGGATGGTCACCAACTTGAATGGCTTTTAAAAGCAATTATGCAGATTTACAGAGGATAAAGCTATGAACGAATGACTCCTAGCCATGATGTCTATGTTCTACCTTCTCTGTTGAAGGCAGCATGCTGTAGAAATCCAGTTGCTCGGAATCACAAGTGGGGAGAGTGCTGCTGTGCTCTGATCCTGCTTGCAGGCTTTCCAAAGGCAGCCCGGAAACTGAGGTCCAGCACCGAGTGCCTTCTGGCGGTTCCCTCACTGAGAGAAGTGAGGTTACAGGGAACCAAGCAGAGGGCCTTATTGGTAGTGGCGCCCGCCCTGTGGAACGCCCTCCCTTCATATGTCAAGGAAATAAACAACTATCTGACTTTTAGAAGACATCCGAAGGCAGCCCTGTTTAGGGAAGATTTTATGTTTGATGTTTTATTGTGGTTTTAATATTCTGTTGGGAGCTGCCCAGAGTGGCTGGGGAGGCCCGGCCAGATGGGCGGGGTATAAGAAAATTATTATTATTATTATTATTATTATTATTATTATTATTATTATTTTATTATTATTATTATTATATCTGGTTGACCAGCATGAGAACAGGTTGCTGGACTGGATGGGCCATCGGCCTGATCCTGCACGGCTCTTCTTATGTTCTTACGCTTAGTGAATGTGTGCTCCAACCACCTATTAACTTTGATACGATCATTCTGCTGAGCATTTGCTTTAGGAACAAATGCTGAACCGATATTGCAAACTATGAAAGTTCTATGAGTCCCAAGATGACAGTAAGATACATAGGGGGTTTCGGATGTGATGTGGAAGTACAAGTGACTCACACTTCCTTCCACCATGCTTCATACTTTGACCAGAGTCCAGAGCTGCATATTTCTCCCCCTGGACTTTGATAATTAAAGGCTGGTCTACACTTGGAAGTTACTCATCCAGTGATTTATGACTCCTTACTTTGCAGCTGAACTTGTCAGCTGCTTCCACTGAAAACAACAATGACTGAGATGACTATGAGAAGCTCTGTCTGTGTATTATTTTGATCTGTGATGTAAATATATTGATGATGTGCAAAGCAATGATCATACATCTGCAAAGCTTCATACTACGTGATGAGCCATTGGTTTAATAACCTAGCGTAACAGCATTGTTTTATAACTTCATCTTTTATTTATTAACAAGCTTTCCTCCCAGAGCCATCTGATAATGAATAGATACCACACAGGGTAGAGCCCCCACAAGCGCCCACCATGCACTGTCTGTAAACTGAATGATTGAACAGCACTTCATAGATTGGACATACATGTTCATTACCAAAAAGGGTGGTTGAACTGTATGAACAGGATCCATGTGTGTATAGGATAATATAGGGAGTTGTCTTATGATGAGTAAGACTGCTGGTCCATCTAGCTCAGTATTATCTACACTGACTAGAAGCAGCTTTCGAAGGTTTCAGACAGAAATATTTCCCAGCCCTACTTAAGAATGCCAGGGAATGATCCCAGGATCGTCTGCATGCAAAGCACTGAGCTATGAATTGTCTGATAATGCACAGAGCCCAAATTACACATGCTATCCTACATCCTATACAGCAGTCAAGAGCCCAACACTCAACAGCTTCACAATATATAACATCTATACAGTGGTACCTTGGTTTACGAACTTAATACGTTCCAGAAGTCCGTTCTTAAACCAAAACCATTCTTAAACCGAGGCGCGCTTTCCCTAAAGAGGCTCCCACTGCTGATGCCCTTCCACTGTTCGGATTCCATTCTTAGACCAAGGTAAAGTTCTCAAACCAAGACACTATTTCTGGTTTTGCGGAGTTTGTAAACCAAATCATTCTTAAACCGGACTGTTCTTAAACTGAGGTACCACTGTACTACCTTTAGGAAAGACACCTTTAGGAAACCTAATTTATTTACCCATACTTTTTCTCTTTGGGAGAAGAAAGGTAACAAGCAGCAAACAAGTCAAAAAGTATCCTTTCTGGTGTAACTCAGTAGCCACGATCAGCAATATATGCATCATATATTTAATATCATAAAAGAGTGTGAACATTAAAGAAATCGTTCCAGTAAGGTTGACTTTCCCCACCCACCCAATCTTATGGTAAGCAACAGAGATATTAAAGTGAAATATTGAACTCTTTATAAAGCTTAGAAGGGGGGAAAGGGCAGGATGCTATTTTTTAAGCACGGCAACTTCTATGGCATGTTTTATATGTTTTTAAAGTTATACTTGAAATTGATAGCAACTTCCAATGCTGATAAAGCAGCCTTGCATTTTAGCTTGCTTTGCTCTGTCTTTCAGAAATTATGGCTAGCTGCAGTCCAAGGGATACTATGAGCCATTTGTAAACATCCAATACAGTGCCAATGATTTTTATTTTATTTTATTTTGGAGATAGAGATAACAGCACAAATACTCTAAAGGGAATTCAGGCACTTCATTTTTAAACTCATTTGTGTGTTTTAGTAAGAAAAATATTGCATGCTGTCAGGGGTTCCGGGACAGAGGCACAGGGTAGGCAGGAGATGGAGAGCGATGGGGATGAATCCCAGGACAGCAAGGAAGAGGATGACAATGACTCTAGAGATTCTATGAGTCTTTCCAGCGAATCAGAGGATTCCCAGAAGGGGGCGCCGGTGGTCAAGGCCAGGGGAGCCCCAGGGGGGACTTGTCAGGAGCAGGGGGCCAGCGGGGGATCCCAAAGTGGCAGCTGGGCGTCAGGACCAGCCTCCCCGCCAGAGTGCAGCGAAGGGGGTGGAGGTTCCAGTGTATCAGGGGAGGCGGCTCCGGCAGTAGAGAAAGGAGGGAGGTCGGAGCAAGCCACCCTCCCGGAAGGGGAGGGGAGTAGTGAAGGGAGTAGCGTAGCTGTCAAAAGGAAAGTTAGAGGTTGGGGGTGCGCGCCAAGTTCAAATGTAGAGGCGCGCGGAAGTACAGGGAGCCCGGAGGAGGGGCCAGGTCCCAAAGCCCGCAGGAGGGGGCAAGAGCAGTCTGATTCCGCGTCGGAGGAATCCAGGAGGGGCGAAACCCCAGCGGGCAGAAAGACCCTGCGGAAAAGGAAAGAGAGAAAGAGGTGGAGCAGCGCAAGCCTCTTAAACTGGTGCAGGGCGGGGACAGATTCAGAAGGGACTTCAGCGGTCTAAGCCTAGCAGACGTAGGGCTGCACGCCTCGGATCTGAAGCAAACTATGAACTGCAATAAACACTTTTGTATATAAGAAAAGAAAGGCGTTGGTCTTTTGTGAGCTGAGACTTGAGGCAGCCCTGACAGTAAGTCCCTTCTGCAAAAAACTGCAAAAAAATTTTTTTTGCAAAGCTCACGAAGTTTGGCAGACATGACTACTGAGGAGCAGATAACGACCCTGCAAAACGCAGTCGCTGAACTCTCCGTTGCAGTACGGGTCTCTCAGAAGACAGTTGCCGAAGCAGAAGCGCGATGCCAGGATCTGCAAGCCAGGTGGGATCAGGCGTGCAAACAGGGGTTCCCGGGGTCCAGATCAGAGGGAATCGCTCTCGGACGGAGGGGGGGCAATTTAGTAGCCCACTTCGATGGGAACCTGAAGCATTATCCCAATTTCAGAGCAGACGTCCTATACGCGCTGCATTTGCTTCGAAAAGACTTCAAAGATGAGGAGGAGAAAGTAGGCTTTATTGTGTCCCATTTGCATGGGGAAGCTAGAACCTGGTTACGCAATTTGTGGCGCGAAGATGGTCTTGCCCGCAGGGACTCTGACGAATTTATCAAAGCCATGGACGCTTGCTTCCAATCTACCGTTGACGTTGATGTGGCGCGCCAGGAGATGCATGGATTGCGGCAGGGCAAGGCTACAGTGCGTCAGTACCATTCTCGCTTTTTTGCATTGCTGAATGTGCTGGGCTGGGAAAAAGACTCCCTGGCAGTGAGAGACTTGTTTTGGGAGGGGCTTCATGGCTCAGTAAAAGATGAGCTGGCTAGGGGAGACAGACCTCAAACCCTAGCAGACGTCGTCCAGAGGGCACTCACGATAGGGGTGCGCCATGAAGAACGCCCTTGGCACAGTGAGGAGGGGCGTCACGTCCGCCCACCAGCTAGAGCGCCTCCTTTTCTTCTTCCCAGGGACCTGGGACGTACAAATCCCTCGCCTATGCTGAAGGGAGGGGAGGAGCCAATGGAGCTGGGTCGTGCAAAGGCTCAGTCAGCTGCCGGAGCCTCAGCGTCCGGAGCAGTCAAGGCGAAGCCTCCTAGAGGGACCAGGAAGTGTTACATCTGTGACAGCCCACAGCACATGGCTAAAGAGTGTCCCCAGAGGCTCCAGAAGCACACTGCAGCCTTAGCAACAGTAACAGGGGAAGAGTTCCAAGGAGAACAGTTTCAGGGAAACGAGAATGCCTGGATGGAAGCAGAGATGCTGGGGCTCCACCAGGCAAGTCAGTGAAGCAGTCCCCAGCGCTTTTGCAGCCTACAGACCCCTTACCACCCAAGCCAGTGGTGCAGCTCACTGCTACTCTCCAGCTACCTAATGGACTCACCCTGGAAGTCCCCATTACGATTGACTCAGGGAGCAACGCAGACTTCGTAGGGATGCAGTTCATCAAGCAGCATCGCATAGCGCTACTACCAGCCACGCTGCCTCTGAACGTCGTCACGGTAGATGGCAGAAAGTTGCTGGGTGGGCAAGTGGTACAACAGACGCCACCCATGCTGCTGAAAATTGGGAATCATCGCGAGGTCATCAGTTTCAATGTCACCCAACTGTCAGACACGCCTATAGTGTTAGGCATGAGTTGGCTGGATAGACACAGCCCATCATTAGCGTGGTACCAGCGGCAGCTCACCTTTGGCTCGTCCTACTGCGCACAACATTGCATCCAGACAGGCCAGGAGGAGGAGGGCCAGGAGGAAGGGCAGCAGTTGCATCTAGGCATGGTGCAGGCAGTGCCCCACAAGTACAAGGGGTTTTTGGAGGTCTTCTGTGAAAAGGAAGCTGACCAATTACCACCCCACCGGCCCTACGACTGTGCAATTGACCTCTTACCAGGGGCGACGCTGCCGACTGCGAAGCTGTATTCCATGTCTGAAGATGAAATGCAGGAACTCCGGGAGTTCATAGATCACAATTTGAAGCGGGGATTCATCCGAGAATCCAAGGCCGTGGGGGGCAGTCCTGTGTTTTTCGTGAAGAAGAAGGACACGCCCCAAAAAAGGCTCATTGTGGACTATAGGGCCATCAACTCGATGACAAAGCCCAAGGCCTTCCCCATGCCCAAGATTGACGACCTGCTCGCGACGGTGAGGAAGGGGAGGATCTTCACCAAGTTGGATCTACGCGGAGCATACAATCTAATACGCATGAGGGAAGGTGACGAGTGGAAGACGGCCATGTTCACGCCGCTGGGCACCTATGAATACAGAGTTATGCCGTTTGGTCTCCAAAATGGCTCCCACTGTTTCCAAGCATTCATGCACCACGTGCTAGCAGGACTCCTCTACAAGAAGTGCGTATGCTTCCTCGACGACATTCTGATCTTCTCAGAATCGCAGAAGACTCACGAGAGAGACGTAAAGGAGGTCCTGCAGAGGCTACGGGAGCACAGGCTCTACGCCAAACTGGAGAAGTGCCAGTTCGACGTGACGGAGGTGGATTTCCTGGGCTACCGGCTGTCCGACAAGGGACTAGCCATGGACAGCGCCAAAGTCCGCGCGGTGTTGGACTGGAATAGTCCGCACAATCGGAAGGAGGTCCAGAGGTTCGTCGGTTTCGCCAACTTTTACCGCAAGTTCATCAGGGGTTTCGCGAAAGAGACGGCAGCTATCACGGACACCCTCAGTTCCAAGAAGAAAAAGTTCACCTGGACGGACCAGGCGGAGCAGTCCTTCAGGAGACTTAAGAGTCTCTTCGCGTCCGAAGACCAGCTGCTACACGTGAATCCCGGCAGGCCCATGCGGGTTGAGACTGACGCATCTGACAGAGCAGTGGGGGCCGTCCTCTTGCAGGAAGATCCGCAAGGGAACTGGAGGCCCTGCGCTTTCTATTCCCGGAAGCTCAGCAAGTCGGAACAGAACTACACCATCTGGGACAGGGAGTTGTTGGCCATCCACGCGGCTTTCAAGGCGTGGCGGCACTTCCTTATCGGAGCCAAGCACACCGTGCAGGTCCGCACGGACCACAAGAACCTAGAGTATTGGCGCACGGCGAAGCTCCAGAGCCAGAGGCACATGAGATGGGCGGAGTTCTTTGCGGATTTCGATTTCCGGATAGAGTATATCCCGGGAGACAACAACGTCATAGCGGATGCGCTCTCCAGGAAACCGCAGTATCTCGAGGAAGCGGCACCAGTGGCAGCCAGGCACATTTTCGCACCGCAAGCGTGGGCGTGCGCTTCCGCCGCCGTGGACCTGGACGCGGTACGACGCGCGCTACAGACGGATCCGTTCGCACAATCCAAGATGGAGGAGGTGCGAAGAGGGACAGCAAAGGACGGCGAATTCCAGATACGCGACGGTCTGCTGACCCGCAAAGGTGCTCTCTACGTGCCCGGAGACGATCTCCGCGCGACGGTTTTACAGCAGTTACACGACGCACCCAGCGCGGGTCACTTCGGCAAAGAAAAGACGGCGGACTTAGTAGCCAGAGACTTTTGGTGGCCCCAGATGCGGGGAGAGGTCGCGGATTACGTCGCCAGGTGTGACATTTGTCAGAGGTCCAAGCCAGTGCACAAGAAGCCAGCGGGATTGCTGGAACCGCTGGAGACGCCACTACAGCCGTGGGAACGGGTGGCGCTGGACTTTGTTACTGATCTGCCCAGTTCGCGGGGCAAGACGGCGGTGCTTGTGGTTGTAGACCTGTTCACCAAGATGGCGCACTTCATTCCTTGCGCGAAGGTGGCAACAGCGGAACAGACCGCCAAGCTGTTCATAGACCACGTGTTCCGGGTGCACGGCTTACCGCGGTCCATCCTGTCCGACCGGGGTCGCCAATTCATTTCCAGTTTCTGGCAGAAGCTCCTGGGCATCCTGAATGTCAAGATCAACTTAGCATCGGCGAGACACCCGCAAACCAACGGCCAAGCGGAGAGGGTCAACGCCATCATGCAGCAGTACCTGCGATGTTACGCCAATCAAAAGCCTGCAACTTGGGTGGACTACTTGCCGATGGCCGAGTTTGCCTACAACAACACGAAGCACGCGTCAACGGGGGTGACACCGTTCTTCGCCAACAATGGGCGACATCCCAGAACCTTCCCGGCGTTGGAGACAACGACGCAGGGGGAGTCGCAGGGAGCTGAGCATTTAGCAGCAGAATTGCAGGAGGTCCACGAGGAGCTACGACGGCACTTGGAACTAGCTAAACACGCCTACAAAGTGCAGGCAGACAGGCACAGGAGGGCAGGAGAAGACATCCAGGTGGGGGACTGGGTATGGTTAGCAGCCCAGGTGGTGCCGGCCAAGTCGTTAGCTAAGAAGAAGCTAGGACACAAACAGCTAGGGCCATACCAAGTTGAGGGCAGGATCAATCCCGTAGCTTTTCGGTTGACCCTCCCAGAAGGTTCCCGAATGCACCCGGTCTTTCATAGGTCGGTGCTTACACCCTACAAGGCCCCACACAGATTTCAGGAGCCAGGGACGGCACCAGACCCACGTAGAGAGTCACCGGGGGGGGGAGTCACCGAGGACCCCGACACTCAACGAGGTCACGGAAATTCTGGACTCGAGATGGGGGGAGGAGGGAGTGGAATACCTCCTCGCCAGGGAAGGTACCCCGGCCAGCGCCAACAGTTGGGTGCCAGATTATGCTCTGGAGGAACCTCTTCTTAAAGACGAGTTCCATGCACTCTTCCCACACAGGCCCATGCCAGAGGAGTATTTTGACGACTGGCTTTTTACGCCCACACTTTCAGGCAGCACCTTCCGGGGGTTCTCCTCCGCAGAGGAGACCACGCCGGAATCGAGCCCTCCAAGGGGATCGTGCTCGGGGGTGGACACGGACCGCTCTTATTGGTGGGACGATCAACCAGAAGTGGGGTGGCGAAGGGGGCCTTGGCAAGCAGCATCACCTGAAGTAACAGGGGGAGGGAAGGGTTTGGATGTGTTGGGGGAGGACCCCGGTTTCGAGCACGCATACACTGAACTGGAAGCAGAGGAGATCGACGTCGATGAACTGTATCCAGCGTCTACCCCCGCTACAACGGAGCTCCCGGAACCTGCGCCCGAGCAGCGGGAGGGGGGAAGGGGGGGCTTCGAGGGGGGGATGGATGTCAGGGGTTCCGGGACAGAGGCACAGGGTAGGCAGGAGATGGAGAGCGATGGGGATGAATCCCAGGACAGCGAGGAAGAGGATGACAATGACTCTAGAGATTCTATGAGTCTTTCCAGCGAATCAGAGGATTCCCAGAAGGGGGCGCCGGTGGTCAAGGCCAGGGGAGCCCCAGGGGGGACTTGTCAGGAGCAGGGGGCCAGCGGGGGATCCCAAAGTGGCAGCTGGGCGTCAGGACCAGCCTCCCCGCCAGAGTGCAGCGAAGGGGGTGGAGGTTCCAGTGTATCAGGGGAGGCGGCTCCGGCAGTAGAGAAAGGAGGGAGGTCGGAGCAAGCCACCCTCCCGGAAGGGGAGGGGAGTAGTGAAGGGAGTAGCGTAGCTGTCAAAAGGAAAGTTAGAGGTTGGGGGTGCGCGCCAAGTTCAAATGTAGAGGCGCGCGGAAGTACAGGGAGCCCGGAGGAGGGGCCAGGTCCCAAAGCCCGCAGGAGGGGGCAAGAGCAGTCTGATTCCGCGTCGGAGGAATCCAGGAGGGGCGAAACCCCAGCGGGCAGAAAGACCCTGCGGAAAAGGAAAGAGAGAAAGAGGTGGAGCAGCGCAAGCCTCTTAAACTGGTGCAGGGCGGGGACAGATTCAGAAGGGACTTCAGCGGTCTAAGCCTAGCAGACGTAGGGCTGCGCGCCTCGGATCTGAAGCAAACTATGAACTGCAATAAACACTTTTGTATATAAGAAAAGAAAGGCGTTGGTCTTTTGTGAGCTGAGACTTGAGGCAGCCCTGACACATGCCTTTTATTTTGCACTTATCACAGAGCACGCTTTCTATCGCTCAACAAAAGATTTCACATTGCTCATTTCCTTTTAAATTGATTGCATTAAATTCCATCCAGAAGTAGGGTTGCTAAGGGCTGGAACAATTATGGATCTCAGATATGACTTTCATTGTTAGCCCTGCCACTGACTACCTATGCGACTTTGAAGCAAATAAATTTGCTTCCTGCTGTCTTCTGGTCTTGTCTATGTGCAATGACCACAGTCATCCTACCAAAAAACTTTTTCCCATTACTTGATGTTAGCATTAGGTATTTAGGCAATGTCAATTTTCTAGCTGCATTTCAGATTTTATTGCAGATTGTGCCACTTTCCTTGTTTCAAATTTAAACCCTACTTTTCCAAAGATCCTCTGCACACCCTGTCCTTCTGAGAGGAGAACCTACTTTAGATTTTTGGGACATTCATGCAAGTTGTTGGAAAGATGTTGGAAAAACCAAGGTATTTTTCACTTATATGAGTTTCAGGCTCAGGTCATCATGTGCTCGTTCATAAAGCTAATACTTTTGCTATTTCCATGCCACAAATTTTAAATGCCTCCAAGCAGCAGGAAGGAATAGCGGTTGCTGTGCTTATGCCTTATTCTCAAGGGCAACTACCACTGCACCTTCCCTCTTCTAGGGAACAGAATTAGAGACTTTAGAGCCCACAGGAAGCCAGGAAGGAGGATAGCCAAAGAGACCAGTGGAAGAGTAGTAGAGATGAGCTAAAGACACAATAGTGATGAGTACCCTTTACTGCCAAAGGAATTCAGTGGGAAAGACAAGATTGGGTGTGCACATGAATCCTCCCATATGTTCACTGACTGTCTGAGGGGGCAACGTTAGTGAAATATGGGTCCAGTTCCATACAGGTCTTCCTCTTCCCTCTTGTTGTATTTCCCCAGCTGAAGCACCCTTTCTCAGCCCCTTATCCAAGAGATTTATTTGCAATTCTGCAGAACCTGCACAAGCACCACTTCAGCAGGGCACGATTCACAAAAGCAAGGTAGGGAGGTGAATGGTCCATACAGTGCAGCTGGGAGGAGTTATTGGCCCCAAGAGACAACTTGATAATTTAATAAAGATTGATTTAAAAAACAAGAACAACCCACTCATCACTTTAGGTAGATTAATCTGTAAATAAAATCCCCCACTTCCTGAGCAATAGGAAATTCAGGGAAGCTCTTAAAACAGGAATCAGGAACTGGATCCAGCTAGCAGGCCAACTTTGTCATGTAGGAGGGGCCACTCATCTGTCAGTCATTATATCAAGCGATTATGATGTCAGGTGACAACTTCACAGTGGCTCACTGTAACTGCCAATCAGCTGACTAGCACCTGCAGGGAACCTCTTTGAAGCTATGCTGTCAGTGCCAGTCAGCTGATAGGGCCAGTTTCATTTGCAAGCAAGACCAATGGACACTTGCTGTATCTCTGTAATATTGTGCTTATACATATACAGATATATACACATACATATAATACACAGGTTTTATGGGGAACAGGCAGGGTAGTTCTGAAATCCCATTGAATTCGGTTGCTAAAAGCCAAGTTATTCTGAAAGGGGAAATGAAAATAACTCATACGACAGGTTGTGTGTCCAACAGAGGTATGGCATATTTTTTCTTCTTTTTTAATTAAAAAGAAGATTGTTCACTTGACTTGACAGACTTTCTGTGACACTCAATAAATTTCCTCTTCTACTGCTGGAACTACTGGAATTTCTTCTTATTAATCCTTTGTTTGCACAGCTCAAGCCATGCATGCACCAAATATATGCACTGAATAACTTTGTAGACAGAATGGGGAATGGCATTTGCTTAACTTGGAGAACAGCAAAAAGCCAAAATCTTCACAGAGTTGTTAAGACTGAGACATGCCACCATACAGTTAGAGAGTCCTCAGATTATACTCCTTCAATACTGTATGTGAGAGACATACAAGCACCTTGGAGACCTCCTATAAGCACAGATTTCATTCTCTACCATTTTTTATCCAAGGCACCATAAACACTTTCCTTGGAGAACAAACTTGTTAGTGCAGGTGATCAGGGACTTGCAACAAGGACCTAGTAGAGTCTTGAGTAAATCTTCACATAAACTCTTCATTCATATGCTGTACTCTTGAAATCTATTAAGGAATGCCGTCTGAGTTCTAACTTCTAAATCAATGCCATATAGCTGTTTTGTGTGCTAAGAAGACACATTTCTTATGCTAAAGTTTCAAGTCTTTCCATGCTTTTCGTTTTTATCATTTAAGGTTAGACCCCTATTAGAAAAGGCCTACAGTTTCCTTTTTTTCCTTGTCTAATCTCTTGTTGCAGAAGTTAATTAAGGCAGAGAAAAACAAAACGGTACTCCAAAGAGCCAATTATATTCAGTCCTCTGATAGCATAATATAATGGGAAAGGAGTTTAAATTGTATGCATTAAATACTGTTTACAAGACAAACGTAACAACCAACATTCACTACATTTGGACAACTTTTATACCAAGTGCAGCACAGCAGGCAGAAATTAATAGTAATAGAAAGTTACCAGCCCATGAAAAACATTTGTGAATGAATGCATGCATTTTCAGAACAAAGAATTATGGAGAAGCATTTGAATCATTTAATATTTTTGGTCATTTGTTCATCTGAATTTGGAGCCCACTCCACCCTGAAAGATCAGCATGACTAAACATAGATCTCAAAACCCAATATAAAACGTCCTGTTAAAATTCAATTAAAATAATAATGGCTATAAACCTTCAAACTTCTGCTGACTTAACCCTGACCTACAAAATCAGCAGACCTGAGGCATGAATCACGATTCACACATGCGTGATAATCATAGAATCCCTGTAAGTAAGGGTAGGGGGAAAGCATAGTATTTTGTAGAGGAAAACCATCATTTTCTCTGTTCCTTTCATTATGTGGATAAAAGGGACTGGGGAAACCCATGGTCCCTTCATATGTTGTTGGACTCCAGTTCCATCAGGCCCAGGCAGCATGGACAATGGTCAGGGCTGATAGTAGTCCAAAATATCCAGAGTCACAGGTTCCTTATGCTTGGTTTATAAGGAAAAGTAAACCATGTGGAAGAATCACAAATAATTCTCACTTCATTATGACATTTCTGCCTTTTAAAATACTGTCAGGGTTCTTTTAGATCCTGACACTGTACCCCAGAAAGAAGGTAGGCTTTATAACTATGATCAATGCTAAATAATAATAATAATAATAATAATAATAATAATAATAATAATTTTATACCCCACCCATCTTAGCCAGTGTACATAGAGTGGCACTCAGACATGCACTCAGAAATGTACTCAACACAGTTCAGCTCACACTAGAGGAAAGTTCATGAAGGAGATTTTTGTTGACTCCTCTTTCCCCTTGCAGATCCCTGAAAAGCTGGGCTGGATCTACAATGACCTTTTTACCGTTATTAGAATGATATTAGATATATTGTTCTAAAACGTCACAGAGCATACTGGTAAATTTAAAATGTTCCTTGCCTTGTTTTGTGCATAACAATGCAGTTTCCCTATTGCCAGTTCCTGGTTGCTCTGCAGCACCCTCTGGTGTCACATTTTGATAACGCATTATTAGCGTTACAAGCCAAACGTAATTTGTCCATCGTACATTATGAAAACCATTCCTTAACCCTTCCTTAACATTATAAGCCATGAGTGTAGATCCACTCCTGGTCTGGATGAGAAACTGTCTGAAACAGCATGGGAGAGATGACAATAGGGGCTACAGGAGACAAAAGGTGTTCACCCCACCCCTTCCTTTATCAGAGAGCTTCCACTGGGTCCTAGTTCTCTCCACCATTGAAATGAGATCTTCCAGTTATGGATCCATTCCACTATCCCACCCATTAACTTTAAGGCAAAGCAAACCAAAAAAGGTTAGCAGATAGACAGCAAAAAATTGATCCTATCTGGGGATATGAATTTGCTGGATCCACACAGACAACTGGAATAAACAAAGCTATGCAGACCTGGAGATGAGATTGCCCTTCTCAGGCAGATAGTCAGTGGGATGCATGCTGGAGAGAGACAGGCAAGCAGGTCCCCTTATAGTTTCCTCCAACAGTGGCTAAGGGAGGGCATCACAAATGGTGGGTGGTGGGGCTTCTTGGGCCTTTGTAAACCAAGCAGTTGTAAAACACACTGAAATTCCTAGGCATTTTTGGTAAAGAAAAGCCAAGGTCATTGTCTTTGCTTTATGACAGTCCTGCAGAATCTTAGTATTTTTATTTCATTTGTTTTATTTAAAGAATAAAACCCATCTCCATAGGTTCTTAAGAAAAAGTTATTTTCTCTCTCTCTGTTTCCTAAAGTCAGCAAGTGAATACAAATACAAATAACAGATGGAGTGATAATTCAACCTATTTGATTTGCAAAGTCAGGACCACCCTTAAGGTGTCAGGTGTTGATATAAAGTTTTTTTAAAAGAACCCATCCTTGACAGCATCTTGAATTTCTATGTATTGCCGAGCATTCCACATTTGTTGTCTTCCAGCACCGTATAGCGCTTCTTGCAGACTTTCCATCTGTTCTAGTTTAACAAAGACAGTCCTTATTTTCTGGTATATGTCTTTGATACGTTATTCTTCATTTTTTGATCCATATGGGGAGATGCCCAGAGTGACTTTGAAAATTTGTATCAGTGTCGGCTGTGCACACTAGACTTGCCATTCCCTGACGGCCAAACCATATGCGATGGGCACTTCCATGAGTCTTCCTCACAAAATTGATCCCCCTACTTTTGATAGGAGGTGGGGAAGAAGAGGATGCAATATCTTCATCTCCCAGCAGTATGTTTAATTAGGGCTTCTTGAAATCCCTCGTGAAACATTCGCTCTGCCCATGAACTACCATATTGGCCCAAATATAAACTGCACTCGAATATAAGCCGTACCTTTAAAATTGGGGGGGGGGGGGACCTGGATATAAGCCACTCCATTCCTCACTGCTCATGGCTGCATACTGGAGGGAGCCATGTTGCGTTGGCAGCGGCCTTTCCCCTTCCTCACTGTTTCCCTTCCCAGCCTTGGGGGAGAGGACGGGGGGCTACGCATGGGGCGGGCGCCATTTTGCTGTTCTCCTGGCACTGTTTGCCCCACGCTCCTCGCTGCATACCATAAGGTCTTGAATATAAGCCACATTTTAACTTTTCACAGTCGGAATTTGGGGGGAAAGTGAGGCTTATATTCAGGACAATACGGTAATTCAGGACCAGATCCAGGGTGGGTTGGGTGATTCCCATGCTGGCCCATGGTGGGTCAACCTGACTGAGGATACCTGGATTGGGACCATGAGATGGATACGAGGGAGGGGGCTGTGCATAGTCCTATTGGAAATCCAGAGAAAAAAGGCATTTCCACTCATATAGAAAGCCTGTGCATCATGGTAGGTTCAGATGGCTGCCTTGCTAGATGCTGGAGGCTATCACAGCTAGGGTTTTCCCACAAGTATGTTATACCCAGATGACTAGGTGAGGAGGGTTTGTAGTGATGTCCATCAATAACCAAAAGGCTGTTCAGAAAACAGCCCTGTACAGGGAAGTTTTTAATGTTTGATGTTTTATTGCATTTTTATATCAATCGGAGGGACTGGGGCAACCCAGTCAGATGGGCGGGGTACAAATGATAACATTATTATTATTATTATTATTATTATTATTATTATTATTAGTCTATTTTGCTTTGTAGCCCTGGCAGCTGTGGCACAGAAGCAGACAAATATTTGGGAACTAGCTGGCACCATCAAGTGCCTGTCAAAGAGCACTACAAGGCAAAGGCATTTTAACAATTTACTTTCAGGAAAGCCAGCTTTATGCATGAAACCATGTGGGTATTGTTAGAGGACAATGACAAGCTTCATATTAAGGGTGCAATTATACCCACTTACCTGACATAAATCCCTATTGAATTCAATGTGGATTAATGATGAGTAGACATGCATAGGATTGGGCATGCATAAGAAGCTACATATATAGCTTCTAATGCATGCACAATCCTATGCATGTCCTATATTTTGTCATGGATCTAAGCCTATTCTCCATGTATTGTTCTTTGTGCAAAGAATACATGCACATTCGTCTGCTGGGGTGACTGGAGAAATGAAAGGATTTGTGGATGCATGTTTTTAGATTCTTTGTAACTAGAGGGCCAGGTTGCCTCAAGGGGTCATAGTGCCTTGTAACAGCTTTGGCTAGTAAGACATCTATGGCCATTTCTGGACCAGGACAGCCTGGTGGCTGTCATCTATGTGCTGGTAACCCCAGGCTGGGTTACTGCAATTTACTCCATGTGGGACTGACCCTGAGGTTGGTGCAGAAGCTCTAGCTGCAGCAAAACAAAGCAACTTGACTGCTCACTGTGACAGGAGATCACAACCAAGTTAGAAGACTGCTGAAAGAATTGCACTGGCTGACAAGTAATTACCGAGCTAAGTTCAAGGTGCTACTTCTGGTATATAAAGTGCTATACAGCTTGGAACCAGGACAGTTAAAAGATTGTCTCATCCTTTATATACTCAATCTATCACTGCACTTTGCAGGATAGGACCTCCTGTAGATACCTACCCCCCCCCCCGAAGATCTTTTCGCACAATATAGGAAGTGGGCCTTTAGTGTGGTGGCACCTACCATGTGGAATTCCTTCCTGATAAATATTAAACAGGCACCACTACTGTTGTCTTTTCGGCACCTGCTGAAGATCTTCCCAGACTGAATCTGCAATGAAATATTTTAAGACATTTGAAGATGTATGGATGGTTTTCTACATGTGTGTTTGCCACTCCTGGCTACTTTGTGAGGAAGGGAGAATATAACATTTAATAATAATAGCAATACATATATAGTCAAATTTAGGGACTGTGAACAAGATGTGGTTGTATTGTGAATATATCAATAGAAAAATCACATCTAAATCTATATGCATCTAAATCTATATGCTCTCTATATATTCTAATACACAGTACCCTTTTATTTCATTACTGTTTCTTCCTGATGAGGGCTCTGCCTATTCACACTTAAGCATCTAACAATGTGCCATTTCCTAGTCAGGACAGAGACGGGATCAGAAGGCAATCTATAAACGTCATGTCACTGTTGCATTGTCTTTACCCTTTTCCAACTTAAACATCCGAAATATTCATCCATCAAGACATGCAGGAAGCACAGAGAGAATTAATGGTGAGAAGAAAGTTTGTCATTGGCTTTGAGTCAAACATTGTTCCTATGGGGATCTTGTGATCCGGCTCCATAAATCAAAGCCACACACTTTGGAGTATGCAGTAATTGGAACACTAAGTGATTTGAAATGTTGGTAATTGGCATGTCATTGCTTAATGTGAGTCGAAGGGAATGCATAAATAGGAATAATCTGATATTATGCTATATAAATTTTACATTTGTGAGGCAACGAGGCTGCAATTACCTGAAATGCAATCCCCACCTGCCCCAATTACATACATTCCCATTGCTGGTGTTCCAGTTTCAAGGTTTCAGTCCAAATAAACTTTACTGCATGTAAATGTGTTAGGCCACCAACATTAGTACTGCTTTACCTTTCATACGGAGATGTGAGTTTTGATGGCTATTTAATTTTTATGTTCCTACAATGCAATCCTATACATGTCTACTCAGAGGTAGACCGGGGTTTGCTCTGTGAATCCATCTTTGTTCCTGCTGGATCAAGTATCTTCAGTGGTTAGTAGTGTTCCTTCAAAGACTCTCCTCCCTGGAAGAGAGGGGAGTGGTTGTGGGCGGTAGCCCGAGCACCGCCCCTAGCAGGGGGCGGTTGCCCCCTGCCTCCACCTCACCTGGCTGGCGCCCACGCCCCCTCTGCAGGCATCCAACCAGGTGCCTCGGAGGGGGCGTGTTCAGCAGCCTAGCTGTGGCTATTTCCGAACTGTGGTGGTGCAGCCAATGGTAGCCTCAAAATTGGATTAGCACAATGCACTCTATGTGGGGCTACCTAGTTTGGTCCAATTTGGCATGAGGCATTCATAGTATATAACACCTTTGCTGAAAGATCTGCACTATCTGCCAGTATGCTATGGGAACAAATCTAGAATTTTGCTCTTGGTATGCAAAGCCTTAAATGACTTGACACCAGATTACATGAGGGACCACCTTATGCTGTACAACCCTGGCTGACCACCAAGTTAATTAGGCAAGGCATTTTTAGTAACACTGTTTGATGTTTGCTGTGCTAGAACCCACAATATGGAATTTTGTGCAGCAGTGCTGACACTTCCGATTGCTCTTAAACACTCTCCATCAGCAAGAAGTTTTAGATGCATGCTTTAAAAAACAACAACATTCTTTCACTTTAACTTTCTCTGATGTGTTTGACTCAGCCATGTGTGATTTTTATATTACAAAGTTTTATTGATGGCTATTGAATGTATGGTGATAGCCATTGATAGCCTCATCTTCCATAAGTTTGTTGGATCCTCTTTTAAAACCATCCAAGTAGGTGACCATCACTACAGCTCCTAGGAGCAAATCCTATAGTTTAGCTATGTGCTGTGTGAAAAAGTACTTTCTTTTCTCTCTTCTGAATCTCCCAACACTGAACTTCACTAGTTGACCCTCAGTTCTAGTATTATGAAAAAGAAAGGAAACTTCTTCTTTATCTACTTTCTTCACATCTTGTATAATCTTGCTCTGCTTTTTCCTAAACTTCACTCTAGATAGTTCAGTGAAATATGTTCCAGGTAAATGTGTATGAGTAGTGTACTTCTTGCATACCCCTCAACTGTCCCAGAAAACCGAGACATCCCATTTTTTGCATGCTGGAGTACAACAGCCATTTTGGGTGCCATGATCTCCCACGATCTTGCCCTGAACAAAGCACTTTTTGGGACCATGATCTTGTGTCGTCCCCCAGAACACACCCTCTTGGGCGTTGTCTCTCATGGGAAAGCATGGCCCTGGAAAAAAAATGCTTTTTCTCACATAGGTTATATAACAAGCCCAGGAATGCATCCCAGAAGACAGGCATCCCAGTTTCTGGCCTGGACATGTTGGAGCATATGTTTCTTGTATGATTGCAACTCTAATGCCCCAAATATTGTAGCAGTGCCTTCTCAAAACACCAAATGTTCCTCCTGGCCCCTAAATGCCCCTCTTACAATCTAAGAGCTCTCTGTCTCTTTTCCAATCATATTTGAACTCTAATCATAGCATCATCAGGCCCCCTAGTCTAATTTATCTTCTTCCTGTGCAAGAAACACACTTGCTTGTTCCCTCTGTTGTTGAATCTGAAGTGTTACCCTGTAAAGATGTGTCCCTGGCAACTGCTTGGAGTTGACTTGTGGCAATGCCAACCTTCCATGTCACAGAGAACCACAGACTACACTGACTTCATTCTCTTTGAGAGAAATAATATACAAACGTAGCACCGGGGAGAAAACAAGACTCTTAAGATTGGCTATGATTTATGTCATAAACATCCCAGCAATTACTTCTAAAAACAAGAATGGGAAGACATCAAGAAGAAGGTTTCCTCTCAAGAGCACACTGACCTTGAGGAGGCAAATCAAACTTACCTGAATAAATATATAATCTTAGAAAACTAATATCTGCAGTAGATGAGATGTTATTTATGTGCTGCAAGGATGCAACATTGCTGAGGAAAGGTGAGAGGGCCAGGAAGACAAGTAAGGATGCAGCACCCCCCCCCCGCCTTATGTATACACAGCATGTTTCTGTGTTACATCTTTTGCAGTCCCCTTTGAATAAAGTGCATTCTTATGGGGCCTGCAACAAAATATTACAGTGCAGCATACTCCTGTTCAAGGATTCAGCCTGCCAGCCATGCCAGCATCCAGGGACATGCCATGCTAGTTATCCCTTTTCTCAATTTTTCTTTTCTTCTCAATGGTCTGCATTCTATGTCCATTGAACATGCTCAGTCCCATTTGGACTCTTTGGGATGGGGAATGTTTTCCTTTTTCCTAAAGGGTATTGTTAGTTGTTGTACTTTTGCAAACCTTAGAGTTCCTCTCAGCTTGCTAATGCTTTCCTAGTTCGCTTGAGTGGTATTGTTCTGGCTACATAAGGCTCCACACAGAGAATGAGGCTGTGTAAACACTTCTGTTTATTCAGTCATGCAAAATCTCTTTGGATTTTCTGTGCATATTATAAGAAACAATTCACTGGGTAAGACTGAATTTTTGCAAGGCACAGCTATGGAACAATGAGGGAGGAAATCCCAGATCTGGGGGAATTAATCAGTACACAATTAGAACAATAATATGGGTCAAGCAAAAGCATGGCTGAGCCCATAGATGTAGCAAACCATAGATAATAACTGATTTGTGGCAATATTAGCTTCTCAGTCTTTCCAAGGAATTCTAATACCTGTGGAAATCAGTGTGGGCACAGATCTAGCACATGTTCTTACTTTCCCAATTTTTCCAGTCACAGACTGGATAGTTTAACTAGATAGTTAAAAAATAAAATTAAAGTTTTGCAATGTCTGTTATATTATAGTCAAGAAATTAAGAGCACTGTAGTTTGGTGAAAGAGCATTAGAGTATATGCTGCTTCATACTTATTCAACTTCAATATCTATTTTATTGCTCAATCATTGAACAAAACATTTTTCAGTATATTGGATCCACAAAATAAAATCTACCCACATCTATCGGAAGAATTATTTATTCCTGTCTATATCCAGGGGGGGAAACAATAGGAAGACAACTGAAGGTCAACTGACACATACTTTGTCACAACAGTTTTCAGATTCCTTTGTTTCAGGTGGTAGCAGAAATCCACTTTAAAACTTTCAGTTACGCACAGTTCATTGGGGAGCAACTGTGGGGAGCATTTGGACCTGGGTTTTGCCATATGGAACAGAAATGCTTGATGGCAATTTAAAGACAGTGGCAGCTGTTGGCTCCTCATATGTTTAATTGATGCCCATAATGACAGTGTATGGTGCAAATCTAAGGTCAGAACTTGGCCCATTAGGAAGCAGTAGATATGGCGAGGAAGAAGCTCAGTACATAAAGTTCTCCTCTGGCTTTCCAAGTAACAAATGGGCCTTTGTTTAGATTGCCTTTACCATTTCCAGTCACTTCATTCGTTTTTTTAATGAAAAAGACTACCATTAGAGGCATCAAAACTCCCTTCATTCCAGATCCCCACCTCTTGACAACTTGCTTATTCCCCAGCAAACAAGTCTGGCTTGGCAGGGAAGTGCTGCCAAATCGGCCTGATTGGTCGCCATCTTCATGAGTCTCACAACACAGCAGCTCCAGATGGAAGACACGGCAAACTGCTCCCTCCAGAGTTATTACCAATTCAGTTCTATCAATCAACCAGCAGCTGGGAATGAAGAAACCATTCAGTGCTTTCGCCAACTCAGTCATGCCAACAATTCAGCACATTATGGCTTTTCCTATGTCTGTTCTCTTCTGGGAAAGGGAAAAAAAGGACAAGCTTACTCATGGTTTCCCCATGAGATGCTACAACCCACTGTTTACAAGTAGCAAGCCTTTCTCAGGATAGTATTTGGTCATGCGTGCATGAGAACATGCTTTGATGCATCCAGTAATGGCAGAACTCATTATAGACTTGCCTTCTTTTCTCATTACGGCTTGCTATCCCCAATAAGTAAGCTCTACATCAATTCAAGAATGAGGGTTGTGGTGTTTTGTTTTTTAACTGCATTCAGTTACATTAAAATAAAACCTGTGTGTGTTTATAGCGGAATGGCAATGAAAATAAATATTAGAGTGTATATGGGAGAAAGCCATGCTGAATAAATGTGATTGTTCAAGTTTATTATGCAGTTGGCCTCAGTGCTGGGCTTGGCTTGCACTTTGCAGTCCTGGTGTAAACCAAATTATTACTTCTGGAGGTAGAAGACATGGCAGGAAGGAGGTAAATCCATGAGCCAAGATAAAAATGGACAGTGAACAGGTGGAGCACTCTGGCAACATTCGGCTGGCACATGGCTGTGAAACCAGCACAACATGCTGCCAGAGAAGCCCGCTGAATATTTCTCTCGACTATCACTTGCATATGCAGGCCAGCAGCCACAGACACCAGTGGCCAGATATATGAGTGGGAGGAAGAAGTGGCCTATTCTAGGGGTGGAGAGGGAAAAGAAGGAAGCTAGGTCCATTTTAAGAAATTAAAAGGTGTCAAGCCATAAATGTCAGACAATTCCCTGAGCTGATGGTTTTCATAGTGTCTAGAACTCTGAGAAGATATATGTGATGCTAGTCATGGGGTAAAAACGCAAAAAGGTAAAGGACCCCTGGACGGTTAAGTCCAGTCAAAGGTGACTATGGGGTGCAACACGCATCTCGCTTACGGCCAAGGGAGCTGGTGTTTGTCCACAGACAGCTTTCTGGGTCATGCCTAAACTGCTTCTGGTGCAACGGAACATCGTGATGGAAGCCAGAGCACAAGGAAACGGCGTTTAACTTTCTGCTGCAGCAGTACCTATTTATCTACTTGCACTGGCATGCTTTTGAACTGCTAGGTTGGCAGAAGCTGGGACAGAGCAACAGGAGCTCACTCTGTTATGTGAATTCAGATTGGCAAGCCCAAGAGGCTCAGTGGTTTAGACTGCAGCACCACCCGCATCCGTCATGTAACTTTAGTTAACACCAGGGCTTTTTTCAGCCAGGAACTCACCAGAACTCAGTTCCAGCACCTCTCAGGTGGGCGCCATTGCCATTCTAAGAGAACAAGGGAGGTGTTCATGGTGAGTTCTGGCACCTCTTTTTCTAGAAAAATAGCACTGGAACACCAAAAGTAAAATATGCTTTCTCTCCTCGTTTTCTTTTGCAAATGATTCCTAAACTTGTGTGTTTGTGCGTGTGTGTTCACATGCATGTGCGTGCATGTGTGTGCATGCACACATGTTTGCAGGTGGTTCTGTATCAGGGGACATTACATAGCTCAATAGAAGAGCACAGATTTTATGCATTTTCATGTTCACCATTTCAAAGCTTAATATCGCCAGTTAAAGTTATATTCAGCTCCAGAACAAAATTTCTTCAGTAGTTCGGTCAAATTATCAGTCCTGGGCATTCATTCTGATGGACACAAACAGCTTCAGAAGTACCATCCCCCCCCCCCCCTTCTAACTGCAATGGACTGACATACCAACATGGTACAGTGGTACCTCGGGTTAAGAACTTAATTCGTTCTGGAGGTCCATTCCTAACCTGAGGTACCACATTAGCTAATGGGGCCTCCTGCTGCCGCTGTGCCGCCGCCGCACGATTTCTGTCCTCATCCTGAAGCAAAGTTCTTAACCCAAGGTACTATTTCTGGGTTAGCAGAGTCTGTAACCTGAAGTGTCTGTAAGCTGAAGCATCTGTAACCCGAGATCCCACTGTATTGGTAGTGGAAGTAGCTTTAATGGGCATGCTGCTAGTAATTATCTTGTGCACCCTACAGGTCCAGTGGAGCATCACTAGGTAAAGACCACCACCCTTTCTAGCTCTCTGGACAGAAGCACGTATGATATCCCTCCTTTCTGTGTATTTTTGTAGGTCTTCCATCATTGTAGAATGAGCTGAAATTATAAAAAGCATAGTGAATTTTGATGTGGGAAATAGAACCAGTTTGCTATGATGAAGTTGAAGAGATCTATTAAGCCTTCAACTCCACGAGCCTCGACAGATAACAGATTTCATTGATATTGCTTGCCCGGTGAGAGTTTCTGCTCGACAGGAAGTCTGTCTTCAGACTGTCCAATGTAATATTTTAGTTCTAAAAAGCCCAAACATCATTAAATGGAAGGGCATCTGACATTGCCATGAGGCTGCCCTCTTGAAAAATGTGATTATCCGGTCAGGGAATTGGGCAACCCTGCACTGTCTGTTGAGGTTAAAAAAAATAGTCCTAACTTTCCTTGCATCTGTTCTTTTCAACTGGCACTAGGGAAAACAAGGGCAGTTATAACTGAACCAAGTCTCTATATTTCCAGTCAGAAGTGTTTAATACTCTTCAGGATGTTTCAGTTCTGAACTAGGACAAACAGCTTGCCTTTCCGAAGGTGAGGCATGGATAATGGAATATAAACTCTGTCCCAATTTTGCAGCTCAGAGTTCCACTGAGCAAACCTCCTTTAATTTATGTACAAGATAGTATTTTGTGCATTAATGTTCGTGCATCCTTATTCAAAATTCAATAGGGTGTTTGTGTGGAAATAAGCAACGGGGTATGACTTTGTTTACAGCTGAACACATTTCTCTGCCCACAAAGCCCTGCTCTGTTCATTCATAAGCGTTCTCCCAAACCACCTGTCACTACTTGGAAATGTCATTTTAATGTTTTATGGGCAGACCATCCTGCCTGCTTCTAGAAATGGCAGAATCACTTGAATAATTTACAGCTGTGTATTTCTGCTCTACTTTTTTCCAAGCCCCTTTAGGCTGCAATGGGGAAAGAGAGAAATTCAGATAGGATCCTGGTGATTTGTTTGCCTGCACACTTCTGTGCCTTTCTTCAAGTCCTCATCTAGAAAATGAACCAAAAAAAATTGTTCCTTAAAAAAATGTTCCTAAAAAAGAATTGCAGGCTGTTAAAATCAAGCAGCAATAGGCAAATTACATACTCTGGAAAAATTCTAATCTAGAGCAAGCAGACCGGCACTCACTGTAAAAGAATAGACAACAGCTCAATAACATTGCAGAAATGTTTTGGTTAGAAAGTTTTCAAAATCAGAAGGTATAATCTATAACACTTTGAGGGAAGAAACAATCTGAGGTCAGTTTATTATGGACTTGGTGTTGCAAGCATGTTTTTGCAGTCTCCACATCAAAAGACGGAGATCTGGATTAAATGGGGAAATAATATGGAACATTGTTTAGATGACAATAACACCTGGACTCTGGAAAAAAACAAAAATTTGTGTGCATGAACAGCACTGTGCTGTGTTGAAGCTTCTGAGCTGCCACGGAGATTGCTCCTGCTACTCATTTTCAAAAAGCAGAGCAGACTCTGAGACCCCAGGTATATGGCAGGAGTTGGGAGCTGTCAGAATTACTCCTACTATTCCAGTTTTGTTTTCCTTTGATTAATATGCTGAACTAAATGTAGGAATGGTATTTTATTCTTGGTGTGACAAGCTGTCCAGTCAAAATGGATTTCCACGATTGCTGGGCTAGGCAACAGTGAGAAAACAACCTTTGTAATTTATGAACCTGAAAATTAGCCAGCTCCTTTCAGAAATGTCACCAAGTTGCCCTAGGATGTAAAAGGAGACCATAGATCATAGAATTGGAAGGGAGCATGAGGCTCATCTAGTCCAACACCCTGTAATGCAGAAGATGTTTCAGCTAACAGCCCAACTGTTTCTTAGTCTTCTTTTTCTGAATAGCAAACCTAACAAAGCATTTCCTACCCTGAGCTCCTTTGGGAGGGTGGGGATGATATGCATTTTGGAAATAAATCAACGTGTCCCTTTCAATTTGTGCTCAGACATTGCTTCTGTGCTCCGCCATGTTGTATGAGCATGTAATCTCCGAATATCAGCGTTATTTACTTGTAAAGCATGGGAAGCAATTGGTAACCTTTACTGACGAGTTTGAGATCATTATGTGGGAAAGAATCCCTCCCAGAGATTGGGAGTGGGTGAATGTATGGGGCAGAGCATTTGAAGGGGTGGGGGGCTCCATCAGTGCCCTGGATAATATCAGGGACACGAGGATTTGTAGTCCAACAACATCAGGGAGCACATGCATGTTCTACTCCAGGCAGTGGCCCAGAAACATTTTGGGTTTTTGTTTTCAAAGTGCATCTTGGGGGCAGTGGGACTACCAAGAATACTTTACCAAGCTTGGAATAGTCCATACATTGGCTTTTTAAAGCAAGGTAGAAAAGAAAATAACATTGCTTGACTGCCTTCTAACCCGTTTCAGTAAGTTGCTCAACCCCCAAATCCTCAAACTTTCACCCCTTCCCACTCCAAAGATCTCCAATATTCAACCCTCCCCATTTCAGAGTGAACAAGACCCAGTGGAGATGGAGAGTGGGGACTTTTGCCCGGTCCTAGCTGACTATTCCAGATGAAATCTCTTTCCTAAAGCTGTAATCCTAAACATACATACCAGGGAATAAACCATACTCGACATAGTGGAATTTAATTCCAAGCTAAATTCCATAGCATTTCACCATACATGAATCAAAATATTTTAGAATGGGAAGTGGATAACTTTTCTTAATTTATTAAAGAAAAAATTCACTAGAGAGTTGAAGAAAAATTTCCGGTACTTTTTCAGGTTGGTTGAAATGCATTGATAATCACGGCATATAACGATGCACCTTCATTCTGGGACAGCAGTTTAATTTTACTCATAAAATATAAAAGACAATAAAGTATAGAGGTCAGCAGTGCTTCGCTTTAGGAAATACTATCATTATGATTTAAACATCAGACATAAGTTAACTCAAAATCAATATTTGAAGCTTGTACTGTATTTAAATTACAGTGCTGAAAAGTACATTAAAAATTTAATGGTAAAAAAAGCCTGACACCTCTTATGAAACCAAAAAGGGATTCAGGAAATAAACAATGTATACCTTCCAAATACGTTTTTTTAAAAATTTCAGCTGTGCCCTTTGGGTACATTCCATGATGCAGTAGATTACTAAAGAATATGGTTCTCATTTCCCATTTGTAAGAAAACTGATATAAAATTCAGCAGCCCTGATTAGCACAGCAACTTGAATGAGAATGTGCTTTCCCTTCTACATCAATCCAGCAATTCCAGTGTGACTCAGCAGGGCTGGCCCTACCATTAGACAGAGTAAGGCAGCTGCCTCAGGTGGCAGATGCTGCTGGGCAGGAAGTGGTGGCGAGATGTTGGATGATAGGAGTCTGTGCCAGATGGCTGCCCTGCACCTCCTAAGCGAGCCTGCTGGCCTCAGGTGTCATAAAGAATACTGCCCTGTGGTCTAATTGGCTTCTATATATGGAACTGGTGTCTTGTCCTTTGCCTCAGACAGCCCTGGGAATCAAGAGTACAAGGAAGCAGGTGCAGGGTAACATCCAATGCAAGCTATAATATATTATAATGCTTTCCCATGCCAGCTTTTGTCCGAAATGATATCTCCCCCCAGTCCTTTTTTTTATTAAGGAAAAAAGGTGCTGGTACTCACCAGGAAATTGTTACAGTAAGTGCCACACTTTTTTAATGGGAGGGGGTTGCCAGTACTGTGTACCCTTAAGTACCCCTGGGGGAAAAGCACTGTATCTCCCCCAAAGTGGGTCACAAATGATAAAATAAAATAGATTCCTTTTTTCTGATATTAATGTTACAATTAATACACAGGTGTGAGAGATACAACAAAGTTAGGACTGCAAATCAAGTATTCTGTAGGTTTCCTTAGAGTGTCATGAAGTGTCACCAGGCTTAGGATTTGAGTGGCTGGCTGAGACAAACAAGGGGTGGGGGGTAGAAGATGGTAGTGTTGGTTCAAGGGGAAAGGGGCATATAGAAAAAAGAATTCCCTGTATGCAGAGTTCCAATTTCCGAGCTTCGGTGAAATAACCCTAGCAGAAATTTTAAATCACAAAACATGCAGCAAAGTAAAGTGTGGAAATATAGGTTGTTAGACGTTTCAAATGTGCCCTTGTGGGTTCCAAAACTTTTCCATACAGCATTCAGAAAAAGTTGCACAGGCAGTTAAACTTGGCTTCAAATATCTAAATAACTGTCTTGTGGAAGATGGAGCGAGCTTGTGTTCTCTTGTTCTGGAGGAAAGGCTCCAAACCAATGGCTGCAAGTTACAAGAAAAGAGATTCCGACGAAACATCAGGAATAACTGTGGCAGTGAGAGCTGTTCAACAATGGAATGGACTCTCTCAGAATGTGGTGGACTCTCCTTCCTTGGAGGTTTTTAAGCAGAGGCTGGATGGCCATCTATCATGAATGCTTTAGTTGAGATTCCTGCATTGAAAGGATTGGACTAGATGACCCTTGAGGTCCCTTCCAACTCCACAATTCTATGACTCCTTCATGTGTTAATTAGACTTAAGCATGTTGGTGATATGAGGTTGGTTATCCCACAGGTTGGGAGTGGCTGAAATCAGGGAACAGTTTGTAGTTCCCCTTCCCAGGATATAGCTGTCCCAGCTGGTGAAACAGGACTCTCATCTCCCCTCTTGCCTTCCAGTGAAAGGAGCAGAGTAATGGAATATGGGGAGGGTATCAGCCAACTGCTAGGGATGGAGAAACTAGAGTAAGAATGGGACACAGTGCCATGCCCATCACTGGCAGCAGAGGCATCTTCTCGAATGCCACAAGCACCTGCACACTCAACAGTCTCATAAGGCATGAGGAGGAGGAGGAGGGGAGGAGGAGGAGGAGTTTGGATTTGATATTCTGCTTTATCACTACCCTAAGGAGTCTCAAAGCGGCTAACAATCTCCTTTTCCCTTCCTCCCCAACAAACACTGTGATGGCCTGGGAATTCGATTCAGAGGCTGAACTGGAGGAATCTCAGCCTGCACAGGAGTCCCCACCTCCAGGGCCGGCTGAACTGGGTCAGGGCCTTGATTCTGAAGCGCCTGCACCTGTGCCGGATCCTCAGGAGCAGGCACCAGGTGAATCCACTCTGGCTCCGGAGGTGGTTGAGGACTCAGTGCCTACAGGTGAGTCTCCCCCTGGGTCAGTAACCCTTCAGCCTCTCCTGAACTGCAGAGGCTCAGGGCAGAGAGGCGGAGGGAACTGGTTTCTCCCAGGAGGAGTGCTCGCCTTAAGGCCAGGAGAGGTGGGTCACCTGGGGGCCGGGACTGCCCCTGGCCTCAGAGAAGATAGAGGCCAGTCAGCCTGGTCCCAGGTTGCGGGAACAACGTCGTTGAAGAGCTGTTTCGGCCAGCATCCAGTCCTGTTCCCCCAGAGTTACTGTCCTTGTCCGGCTTCTCGCTGTGGACCCCGCTTCACCCGAGGAGGACTGTCTGCCGACCCTCGACTCAGGTCCTGGACCTCGCCCCACGGTAACCTCCCCCCTGGACCAGCACAAACACTCTGTGAGGTGAGTGAGGCTGAGAGACTTCAGAGAAGTGTGACTAGCCCAAGGTCACCCAGCAGCTGCATGTGGAGGAGTGGGGCCATGAACCCGGTTCACCAGATTACAAGTCCACCGCTCTTAACCACTACACCATGCTGACTCTCTTGCAAGTAAGCTAGCCTTGCCCTGTCTTTAAAAGCTCGATGGGTTGTTGTGCCAACTTGTTGGGACAACTCCATTGTTTCCTTGCAGTTCTTTTCTCCTTGCCCCGATCTTGAACTCCTTAAACTTGGGCTGCTGCTTTTAGCCTGGCTAGCATCACTCCTCCTGTCATCTGGTCTCAGCACAGCAGCTATGAGCAATAGCAACTTTCAAGTAAGAAACTCTTTTGGCATGGTCTGGATGGGAGCCAAAACAGAGAGTTTGGGAGCACAAGGAACACATGAAATGGGAGTAACAGCCTTGAATCTTCTAGTAAGCCCTTCTTGTGCTCCCTTGCAGTCACCTCTGTTCTCTGTGTGCATGCAAGGCTGCTTCTCTTTCTGGATCTGTTATGTTGGTTTTTGTGGGGGGAAATTCCTCGATTTCCTGGATGGTTTTAGAATGTGTTTGGTAGCTACTCACTTTCCTGAATGGATAATTTTGGTGGTGCAAACATAAAGTCTTCATGCTGTTCATGAAGTAGTAGTTACACCTTCTGCAGTTGCCAGGTTTGAAATTATAAGTGAGCAAACATATCAGTATGGTGCCTAAATGAACCAGGCCTGCTTGGATTGTTCAGTAATCTTTGAAGATGAACTGAGGCAGCAATCTGTACCTCCACCTGCTGGGGAGTTTCAGAATTGTTAATAGGACTTAAATAACACTTCAGGCTATGTTTATGTTTGTTTAAGGAATATGCCATGGGAAAGGCAAAATAAGTGATCCCTGCCATTGTTCAGGATTTTGAGCTACACTTTGCAGGGTCTGTTAAAATATATCCACATATTTGACTTCAGCCACCCCCATGGATACTGCTCAGTAACTGGGTATAGGCAAAACTATCATTTTCTGTGTCTCTCAGATTCTCTTTTTTCCAGTCTTAAATGCGGTTCTCACACGAACAGTGATTTTTTACAGTCCTCGTCACCATTTCTTCAAATATACACATTTTTGTATGTAAATTTGCCCAATATACATATATTTTTGCAAGGCCATTTCCCCTGATTAATGCATTTATGTATGTTAACTTCACCAATATATGCATTTTTAAGCACACTTTACCCTCACTAATGCATTGCCCCAATTGTTTCAATGATCTGGGCACAGTCCCTTGAAATATAGTCATGATTCTCACACCAAAATGAGTGGGACAGAAATTACTTCTGACTAAATCCCATTCCATTGCTTTTGCTAGATTGCACCTTAATGTTATTTCATCTGTTATTTCCGTTCATCAAAACCTATACTATTATATTTTTGTTGGACTATAAATTCAAAAGCCCCCACTTCTAAACCTCCCCTAGGAAGCAATTTCTAGTGCTGTGTTTTCTTGACCATGTGCTTCAAATATTGACCTTTACTGGCCAGATGACTCATCATCCTTAGATTAGTAGCCTCAATGTTATAAAGGAATGGTGCTCTTTTCTTACTTTTCCTTTTTTTTAACCAAAAGATTCTTTGCTGTTGTAAGGATAAAAACTTTCTAACATAAAGCATCATTTATCAGCTTTTGATATCTCAACAGTAGGTTAGAGAACGACAAGTGCCACAGGGTGGAAAAGGATACAACATATTAAAAGTACTGTTGGTCATAGACATCTCCATGCCAAGACAAAGGGGTAGTGGGTTCTTATCTGAAAGATGTTGTTTGCAGATTATGCAGCCTTGACAGTACATTCTGAGGAAGCTCTACAGAGATTCATCAACTGTTTTGCCCAAGCCTGCATGGAATCCGGCCTCATCAGCCTGATGCAGACCAACATCCTGGGTCAGAGCATCACCAACACATCAGCACTGGTGACCACACTCTTGAAGTGGTACACAATTTTGTCTACCTGGGCTCCACCATAACCAGCAACCTTTCCATCAATGCTGAGCTGGACAAGCGTATTGGCAAGGCAGCTACGGCAATGGCTCACCTCTCCAAAAGGGTATGGGAGAATGTGATGCTGAAGTCCAATACCAAGGTAACGTTCTACCAGGCTTTCATGCTGAGCACACTGCTTTATGGAAGTGAGTCATAGGCAACTGACACCCACTAGGATGTCCTCTCCCAAGTCCACATTTCTAGCATCTTCCCATTCCTGTCTGGGCGATGTCTATGCTGTTTTGGTCGTGTACATACAACAGAAGATTGCAGGATCCCCAGGGATGTGCTCTACAGGGAGCTGGCTTCAGGCACCAGGCCCATTGGCAGACCACGTCTGTGTTATAAAGATGTCTGCAAACGTTGCATGAAGGCTGGCAACATCAACCCTGTTGTGTGAGGATCCCTTGGAGTCAACTGCAGCATATGCGTATAGAAAACAATCCAGCCCAAAATAACACCCAAAGATGTAAACAATAAACAATTTTAAATTATTTCCTTTCTTTAAAAAGTAAGCACATCATACATACACACACACACACACACACACACACACACAGACAGAGAGAGATTTTATAGGCAACCATTCTAAACAAATGGCATCCACGGCAGGACAAAACAGATGTCACTATCAGAATTGCACTCGAGCGCTACCATATTCCCACAAATACAGTCTATTTTATCCATAGCCACTGCATAAAATAGGAGCCTTGGATGAAGGGCCCAACCACTCAACACTGGTGCAAACATCAACAGATCTGTTGTATTGCTGGTGTCCACAGCAAGCCCACACAGGGATAGCGTTCTATGGAGAAGATAAAAGCAAAATAATCAGTGGGTTCAATTGGACTTCTTCCGTAGTATTTCAATGCACTGCTTGGAAGAAATGCAAAAATGAATGAATGAATGGAGCCCTAAAACAAATAAAGGATCTACTGCAGTGGCATATGCTGGGTTCACATGTATCACAAATGCAATTCACAGGAAAACATACATTTATGATCTTTGGCTCATCAACATACCGTAACGCAGACCTTCTTTCAATAATCACTTTATTTCTGACAAATGTTTATATTTTCTATTTACTATCAGTCCCCCCCCCTCAAGCGAACATACATTTAACATACAATGAAGACGCTCAAGGCAACATTACCAAAATTGTAGCCATGGGATGTTCAGAGGAGAAAAAGGAAAACATCTTGATGCACAGGTCCTGCTGTGCATAACAGCAATCACATTCCTTCATAATCACTGATTGATGGGATTTAGCAGATAAGCAGTGGAATCTGAAGAGTAACAAATAACAAATTCTATACATAAAAAGTGCAGTGTTTTATTGCCTATTGTGCAGAAGCTATCTGTTTATGATTTGTGTTGTTGCTGCTTTTTGCCATCTCCTGTTTAAATAATAAATAGAAGAGAAACTTCATTGTACAGCAAAAAGTTATTTTAAGAAATCCTGCCTTTCAGTTTGCTTAATCTATTAAGACAAGCTGATGCCATCAAGATCTTGGCGTATTGTCACAGGTTTTAATAAGAACTCATTCCTTACTATTCATCACTATTTTAACCTCTCCATTCATCTACTTTGAGGTTAGAATGCTCCCAAAGTTACTTCGGAAAAGCTGCAGAGAGATAGCAGCTTTACATAGATTGATGGCTTGGCAGCCTAACAACCAAATTGCTCTCATTGGCAATGGAAGAAACAGACTGAGGAGATGTTAGGCATATATATTGCACACACCTTGGTCCATTGTGTGTCTGTGTGTATGAATACATGTTCTACAATTTGACATTATAATGTAGAAGGAACGTATTTGCTAAAGGAACACAGTTGGGGGGTGTCATCCTCACTTAAATGACCAGCAGCAAGATTATGTCATTCATTTTATGAAAACACTTGCATCTGCATAGGACGTAGAATCCATGTCATAATAATCTTCCAGTTTCCAATGCAACGTTTCAAAGGTGGGTCGTTCTTTGGGCTCAACATTCCAGCATTGCAGCATGATGTTATACAGCTCTTGGGGACAGTTTTCTGGTTGAGGGATTCTGTACCCTTGATCCAGTTTCTGGAGTACTTGAACGCCTGTCAAACCTAAAACAGAATGGTTTTCAATAATAAATGATGATGATGATGATGAAACTAAAGCATGTATAAAGTGATAGTTCATACAGAGAATTCTCTGTGGTGATTCTACAAGCATCATCAATCTATAATGCATTCTCTTATAGGAGCCTCCACTTAATTCTTTTTAATCTCTGTGTGAACCTAGAATCAGCATCTTTAACTCCCTTCTTTCCTTCCTAGCACATTAGCCTAGGTGCACAGCCAGTTGTCTAAGAAATCACAGAAAACTGAATTGGTTCCAGCTAAGCAAAATCATGGAAGACTGGATCCTTCAGTTCAGTGGGGCTGGGGACCAGAAAGACCCACCAAGGGTCTTTGCAATTACTGCTTTTGAACAGAGCACTCACCTGAATAAGGCATCTTTCCGTATGTGGTTATTTCAAACAGGAGTATTCCAAATGACCAGACATCAGATTTGATGCTAAACTTATTGGAGCGGATTGCTTCAGGAGCAGTCCATTTCACAGGCAGTTTTGTTTCATGTTTGGCTTCGTACACATTTTCATTTCCTAGCTATCATATGCAAACAACAACAACAACAATTTCAGAATATAAACAGTGAATTTATAGGATTAGATGGTTTCAACAGCTGCCTGTGTAGCAGGTAGGTACTTTCAGGGGGGGGGGATGTTTGGTTCTATATACATTTTGTTTTGCATAGAACACAAGGGAGCTTGAAATTTGAAATGGATTCAAACACATCCTTCAATTTCCTAATGAAAAGACACCCTTCAATTTCCCTATGCCTTTTTGTGATGACTAAAAACTACAATTGAAGCACTTTCCCTCAAAGAAATCACCACTGCTGGTGTTAAGGTTGCGTAAGTCACAATATATTCTCACCCCCACATAACGAAAGGAGTAAGACTAACTGTACAGTTCCTCAAAAAAATACACAGGGAAATGGGATGGGATTGGAAGCAATCAAAATGGCACAAGAATGTGGGAAAAGGAATACTGGGGCAAAAATTGCAGTATTTAGCAGCCATACAGTGGTTTCAGTTCTAGGAACAGCCAAAAAAAATGGAGGGATTAAAATATGCATGGATGGAGCTGTGCCCATCAAATGAGAGATGGAAAAGATCTTCAAGATAGAAAACAGGAATGAATGGAAGGATGGAGAATCTGGAAAACTGGTATACATGCTATAGGGGGACTAGGCCCATGACTGGCACTACTTGAGGTAAGTGAGGATGGTCACGGTGACAGTAAAAGCTTTTTTGGTCTTGGCTGCAATTTATATTTTTAAAAAACCTGTTGCTTGGGTTCTAAGAAAACACTTTGAATGGGGGGGGAGTAGCCAGCTGTAAGCAGGGGGAGGGGATGGATAACATTATTTTCATGAACTTCAATAATAATAATAATAATAATAATAAATAATAATAATAATAATAATAATATTTTATTTATACCCCACCCATGTAGCTAGGTTTCCTCAGACACACTTGGGAAGTTAACCTATCTTAGGATTCAAGCTGAAACAACAGACTTACATGGACACCATGATCCCCCCCATCCCTTCCAGCTACCTGCGCACTTTCCAAACCAATTCCAGAAGGTGATGGGGAGTCCCCACTGTGGAACCATGCATACAGAGTGCTGGATACAACCCAATAAATAGCATTTTCCTTCTTTTAAAAAGCTGTTGTCTCCTTTTTAGGGCTCCATGGAGAGTACAGGTTATAAACCTCATATTAATTATCACAAAATTGTTCATTCATTGTTAACCACAATGTCAAAAATCAATGGGATTTTAAAGATGTGCCTTGCCAGCCAGAGCTAGGGAGACAGAATTTTTCATTCATTCATTCATTCCTTGGCCTTGTTTTGCCAAGCATACATGCAATATTGAAACGCCCGTCATTAATTGGGGCCTACCACTGAGAATCCTGAATTTGGCAATGACAGCAGCACAAGCCTCCCACTGGCACCAGAGGCACAGGACTCATGTCTGGCCTTCCGTGAGAAGACAAGGCGACAGCGAGAGCTAATGCATTCAGGAACCTTTGTTTTGTGATTAATTGCTGGCACCCAAGGGCCATTGACTTTGATAATCATCACTTAAACAGTTCCAGGACTAAAAATACGGACTGTGAGAGATTTAAATTAATATATTGGTTCAGAGTGGCACCGATTAATTTAGGCAAAGTAAGCTGACAGGCATCGGAGAATAAATGGAAAATTGTTTACTTGTAATTGAGGTTTTCAGGGGTTAGTCTCTTTCCTTCCTGAGACCTGTTTTCTAAGACTTTTATTGCTTGAGAGTTGGGAAAGATTTAAATTAATATATTGGTTCAGAGTGGCACCAATTAATTTAGGCAAAGCAAGCTGACAGGCATTGGAGAATAAATGGAGAATTGTTTACTTGTAATTGAGGTTTTCAGAGGTTAGTCTGTTTCCTTCCTGAGACCCATTTTCTAAGACTTTTATTGCTTGAGAGTTGGGAGAACATTAGGATGCTTCTCAATTTTTAAATGAAGACTGCAGGTGCTGCTGCAAACAGCATGTCTTTATTTCATTTTCTTGATCTCCAGGACCAATTTTTTTAAAAAACACAGAGCAAAGGAAGAGTATACTTATCCCCAGATTTTAAAAAAGAAAAGAACTCCCATGTTACTGTTATTATCATTTCATTCACAGGCTACTCTTCATTAAAATAAAAAAAATCACAGAGTGATTCACAAGTAATAATATAAGATATACAGTGACAAAGAAATAATATAAAACAACAACACCCCCCAAAAAAACTATCACTTAAACACAAAACAACATTAAGATAATACATTCAAATAGACCGTTCAACAAATCAGGGGTTCTCAAAGACCTAGTTCAAATTAACAGCATCATGACTAACCATGGAGCAGGATAAAGAAGTGTGACTGAAGTAAATTGTGAAATTGTACTACAGTGGTGCCTCGCAAGACGAAATTAATTCGTTCCACGAGTTTTGTCGTCTTGCGATTTTTTCGTCTTGCGAAGCACGGTGTCGGGAAAGTTTTGGAAAAGCTTCAAAAATCACCAAAGTCTTTAAAAACCTCAAAAAAGGCTACCACACCGCGTTCTATGAGTTGCTCCTCGAAGTCAAGTCGCAACTGTATTAACGGTGTTAAGAAAAAGGAAACAAACTTGCAAGACGTTTCTGTCTTGCGAAGCAAGCCCATAGGGAAAATCGTCTTGCGAAGCAGCTCAAAAAACAAAAAACCCTTTCGTCTAGCGAGTTTTTTGTCTTGCGAGGCATTCGTCTTGCGAGGTACCACTGTACAGCCTACCTTGAAAACTCGTGCAAGTCCAAAATCTGCCACTTTGTAAACATTGTGATCACCGACAAGGACATTTCTGGCTGCCAAGTCACGGTGAATGTAGTTCTGAGATTCAAGATAAGCCATTCCTGAGGCAACCTGAGCAGCCATGTCCACCTGTTGTGGCAAACGGATCCTGGTTCCTGCATCATCTGTGAATAAATTGTAAGCTGATTATACATGCACATATGTATATACATGTTATGTATATACAAGGCCTGAGACAGCTAGTCAGCAGGGACGGCAATGTGATTTTGGAAAACAAAGTCAAGGATTGTATTAGTGCTACTTTGGAAAGCTTTTCAACACTTTCCCCCATTATCCATCAAATATAGAGAAAAGATTTGCATTGTAAAATTAGCACAGGAGAGAGAAGACGACAGTGAAATTCTCATGGATGTGATGCTGGGTTTTTATTGTATTTACTCTACTTTTGTTCTACTTTTCTATTGCAATTACAATGCAGCATATACAGTATAATATTGGCTATACAAAATGCAAAATTTCATATGGAATATAATAACATCAGGAGCAAGTATATTCCACCTGCTGTTCCTCATGCTATCCTCAATGAAACATAGGCTCCAGGACTCTGACTCAGATCCCCCCAGATACTATCCTTCCCCTGGTATGTGCCCAAAGGCAGCCACTCAAGGCCCTAGTCCCACACATTTAGAGTCTCCCTTGCCACATCTGTCAAACAAAGAAAAAAAATCATTCCCTAGAATGCCAATTTTCTATCATTTCTCTCTGGCAGGCACAAGTAGCGCACTGCAAGACCAAATGAGGAAACTGACAATCTTAACATCGCTTGTGGAAACCACAAGCCTTGTCCCAATGAAATAAATAACACTTGCTTGTGAATAAGCATGGATAGGACTGTGCTGCTCAACAACTGTTAAGATTTATCTTCTAGTCTAGATGAAACATTACAAACACCGTATTATGTAAGGCAAGGTCTCCATAGCGAACAGAAACCTGCATAGGCTCTCCTTGACAACCATTACCTAATTGAGAGTATTTGTCCTATTGTAACAAGAATCTGAAATATCTATCACTGTGTCTTTCTAATGGCAATTTTATTTCACCTTGAAATGCAACTTACTCTTTGCTATACATTCTGCACACTGCAGAAGCAACTTTTCCTCTGTAGCTTTTCCATCAATAACTGTTTGCACATCCACAAAGTAGTGATGTTTCATGTATTTACTTTCGGCCCAGCCTACAGATCTCATGAGAAAATTGTCTGCTTCATAGTATTGCTTATGTGATTTAAAGGTTTGGGCTTTAAGGATGTGCACGCACTGCTGCGGCATTACTCGTCTCTGAGCATGAAAGTTAGTTTTCCCTGAAAGTCATACAACGGGATGGCAATTTAGCAGGGCTGCATTTTACTTCCGTTACCACATGGATCCACATGTGGAGACTTACGGTAAATGAAAAGTTCATCTTCGTGAGAAAATACATTGTCTGGAAATTCTTGAGTTTCTTCAGTATACGTAAAGGTAAAGGGACCCCTGACCATTAGGTCCAGTCATGACCGACTCTGGGGTTGCGGCGCTCATCTCGCTTTATTGGCCAAGGGAGCCGGTGTACAGCTTCCAGGTCATGTGGCCAGCATGAACTGCTAGGTTGGCAGGAGCTGGGACCGAGCAACGGGAGCTCACCCCATCGTGGGGATTTGAACCGCCAACCTTCTGATCGGTAAGTTCTAGGCTCTGTGGTTTAACCCACAGCGCCACCCGCGTCCCTTCTTCAGTATACATGGGACAAAATTGTAATGGGGGCAATGGAATATAATTGCCCCACAGATTCAAAAAGTGTCACCTGGTTCAAGTTGGTCCCGGAAATTTCGGTCTGGTTTGAAATGCTGCAAGCCCCATTCCCACTTGCTAGCTTCCCTCTCTGGCTAGTTATGTCCACATCCCCAAGCAACTCCCCCCATTACTTGCATTTAAGAAGGGATAAGGAATAACCAGAACTTACTTCACAAAGAAAAGGACTCGGCGTACATGAAGCTATGCTTCTGGCCATTTGCAGAAGTATAATTTCTTGCCAAGCATTATAGTACAGTACCTGAATCAGAACTAGGTCCCAAGGAGCATAAAATGTGAAGTTTTTTTATCTGCTTCTCAGCTCAGTTCAGAAGGCACAGAAAGCTGCAGATGCTACTAGCATGTCTAGGAGCATCATTACTAGTTAAGGACAGGTCCCCCAAGGCCTCTCCTTTGTCCTTGTGGCTACCCCTGAATTTTAGAGAACCAGGCTTCTAAAATGGTTGCAGGGCCTCCATAAACTCAGAAGGCTTTCCACTTTGCACAGTCACCCTCCACGTGTCGGAGGACAATGGAAACAATTGTTTTTTTTGGGGGGGGGGATTGAGCTTGCACACCCCATGCATTTTCTCTACACATGAACTTTAAGTCCTAAAAGGCAATGTTTTATAGAGACTACTATTATGTCTAATCCAAATTCTGAAAGAACAGCGTCAGAACTGCTCCTGAGCACATCTATTCACGGGCTATTTGTCTTTGTTTTTATCTTTTGTTTGTACAATGACTCTCCTGTAATTTTCAAGGCAACCACACGTCTCTTATGAAGACAACACACCTCTCTGACAGGACAGACAAGCGTAGAAGACCTTGATATCTAAAATATGAGCTGACAAGGCCCAAGCATACTTAAAAGTTACATGCTTTGATTTGGAAGCCTTCATATCTAATCACAGGTGTGGAGGGGGTAGTTATGCTATCTCGGTGACAAGGAAAGAACACACCGTAATACAGATACTTTCACAGCACTGTTTGACAAACAGTTCAAACAATATGACTCACAAGGGTGCACCATCCAAAACCTTTTAAACACAGCATGAAGAAAAGGCTTCACTCTCATCACCTCTTTCCATGTGATGACTCTTTCCATGTGATGAAAACAACTTTTTCCACAAATGCACGTTCAAGTGATAGGCCGAAGTATTGTGCAAACAGTGATGTGAGAACTGGACTCAAGACCAGGAAGATCTGGATTCAAATCCCTGCTTAATTCTTAGAATTTCTTCATCTAAACTACCTTAGGGGTGTTGTGGGGATAGAATATATATAAACAGAAATACAGAAATGTGGATAAGAAATAAAATGAAAAGTCCAAATCGGTCATTACACTTGCCTTTGAAAACTACCCCACAGATCATTTCCTGTTAATCTATTTTAAATCTGCTACATGTTAAGGAAAAGTAGTCAATTAATCAGTACTTAAACCTGCATGCGGGGATGCGGGTGGCGCTGTAGGTTAAACCACAGAGCCTAGGTCTTGCCAATCAGAAGGTCGGCGGTACGAATCCCCGCGACGGGGTGAGCTCCCGTTGCTCGGTCCCTGCTCCTGCCAACCTAGCAGTTCAGAAGCACATCAAAGTGCAAGTAGATAAATAGGTACCGCTCTGGCGGGAAGGTAAACAGCGTTTCTGTGCGCTGCTCTGGTTCACCAGAAGCGGCTTAGTCAAGCTGGCCACATGACCCGGAAGCTGTACACCGGCTCCCTCGGCAAATAAAGCGAGATGAGCGCCACAACCCCAGAGTCGGTCACGACTGGACCTAATGGTCAGGGGTCCCTTTACCTTTACCTTAAACCTGCATGCATTTTACAGACCATCTGTGATGGGATAACCATGTACCGGAAAGAAAAAGCAAACAAGGTGCAATATCATCCTCACAACGCATTCCAGCAATCTCAGTGAAGTTATGCTGCTTGCAAAAGAAATAAGAGCAGTTCTTGCTTGCAAAGGTAAGTTTTGGGGCTGTAGAGCTCCAGCGCCATTCAGCACTGTAGTTTGGGCTCACGTCTGCAGGCTCCTGAACCTAATGCAATATTCAAAATCCACCCCTGTATTTGTAAGCTACACTCCTCAGATGCAGGGATTAAGTAAGACTCAAGCAGCTTGGGTTCAAAGGGCAGTGCTGATGGCCAAGGGATGGATCTTGCGAAAATGGAACAAGACCAGCTACAGATCACTTGTCTATTCTTGTAAAGAAGCTGGTAAAATGCGGTCTTGACTATGCTGCCACTCAGTGGATTTGTAACTGGCTGACTGACCGAACCCAAAGGGTGCTCATCAATGGTTCCTCTTCATCCTGGAGAAGAGTGACTAGTGGGGTGCCACAGGGTTCTGTCTTGGGCCCGGTCTTATTCAACATCTTTATCAACGACTTGGATGATGGACTCAAGGGCATCCTGATCAAATTTGCAGATGACACCAAACTGGGGGGGTGCCTAACACCCCAGAGGACAGGATCACACTTCAAAATGACCTTGACAGATTAGAGAACTGGGCCAAAACAAACAAGATGAATTTTAACAGGGAGAAATGTAAAGTATTGCACTTGGGCAAAAAAAAATGAGAGGCACAAATACAAGATGGGGGACACCTGGCTTGAGAGCAGTACATGTGAAAAGGATCTAGGATCTAGGTTGACCACAAACTTGACATGAGCCAACAGTGTGACGCGGCAGCTAAAAAAGCCAATGCAATTCTGGGCTGCATCAATAGGAGTATAGCATCTAGATCAAGGGAAGTAATAGTGCCACTGTATTCTGCTCTGGTCAGACCTCACCTGGAGTACTGTGTCCAGTTCCGGGCACCACAGTTCAAGAAGGACACTGACAAACTGGAACGTGTCCAGAGGAGGGCAACCAAAATGGTCAAAGGCCTGGAAACGATGCCTTATGAGGAACGGCTAAGGGAGCTGGGCATGTTTAGCCTGGAGAAGAGGAGGTTAAGGGGTGATATGATAGCCATGTTCAAATATATAAAAGGATGTCACATAGAGGAGGGAGAAAGGTTGTTTTCTGCTGCTCCAGAGAAGCGGACACGGAGCAATGGATCCAAACTACAAGAAAGAAGATTCCACCTAAACATTAGGAAGAACTTCCTGACAGTAAGAGCTGTTCGACAGTGGAATTTGCTGCCAAGGAGTGTGGTGGAGTCTCCTTCTTTGGAGGTCTTTAAGCAGAGGCTTGACAACCATATGTCAGGAGTGCTCTGATGGTGTTTCCTGCTTGGCAGGGGGTTGGACTCGATGGCCCTTGTGGTCTCTTCCAACTCTATGATTCTATGATTCTATGACCCCTGCAGCCAATGAAAGAGTGACCCAAATGAAAGCAGAACATCGGGAGAAGCTTGGAGGTTTTTGACAGGGTTCTTTGGTGATTGAGAAGGAATGTGGAACATCTGTTTACCTGGCAGCAGCTAATGAAGAATTTTGACAACAGACCCCGTGTGTGTGTGTGTGTGTGTGTGTGTGTGTAAAGGGACCCCTGACCATTAGGTCCAGTCGTGACCAACTCTGGGGTTGCAGCGCTCATCTCGCTTTATTGGCCGAGGGAGCCGGCGTACAGCTTCCAGGTCATGTGGCAGCATGACTAAGCCGCTTCTCTTTTCTGTTCTCTCTTTCACTCTTCTCTTTTAACACTATTTGGTTTTTAAAAATATTTTTTCGTTTAACATCTCAAAATAAACATTTACATAGTACCATATATTCCATGACTTCTCTTCTTCCCCTTCCCTGGTTCATTTTGTTTACCTATTATGCCTGCATATTTTACAATGTCCATTTTTGTCAGTTTTCCAATTTTACATCACTCAATTAGTTATTAAACTGTTGAATCTATCTAAATGCTACCAGCGTTTTCAAATGTGTAGTTATTTTCCATACATTCAGCAAAAAAATTCCATTCCTCTTTAAATAGATATTTTTCTTGCTCTCTTTGTCTTAGTTAAACCTGCTAGTTCTGCATATTCTATTGGCTTAAGTTGCCAGCGTTACTCGGGACCTCTCTCACTTTCCATTTTTGGGCTAACAGAATGCAAACCACCATTGTTGCGTACATATATAGGGTTCTCTAACACTTGGCAACTTCTGACTGCACCGTTCCTAACAAAAATGCTTCCGGTCTTTTTGGGAAGGTTGTTTTAAACATTTTTTCATCTCATTATAAATCATTTCCCAGTATCAATAATAATAATAATAATAATAATAATAATAATAATAATAATAATAATTTATACCCCGCCCATCTGGCTGGGTTTCCCCAGCCACTCTGGGCGGCTTCCAACAAAATATTAAAATACAATAGTCCTTCAGATATTAAAAGCTTCCTAAACAGGGCTAGAAGACACCTTTAGATGTCTTCTAAAAGTCTGGTAGTTGTTTTTCCTTTGACATCTGGTAGGAGGGTGTTCCACAGGGCGGGGGCCACCATCAAGATTGCCCTCTGCCCAGTTTCCTGTAACCTCACTTCTGGCAGTGAGGGAACCGCCAGAAGGCCCTCGGAGCTGGACCTCAGTGTCCGGGCTGAACGATGGGGTGGAGACGCTCCTTCAGGTATACTGGACCGAGGCCGTAATCTTTTCACATGCCCAACACATATGAAAAAACATTCCCACCAAAAAGGGATGGATGGGTAAGAGAAAGGGATAATTTGATTTATTCCAAATGTTTTGGAATAAAAGTTCTTTTATTGTTTCAAATGTAAGAACTGTGAAGAAAAAATAAATAAATTTAAAAATGTAAATCGTCTATCTAAACATAGAAAAAGACCACCTGGCCATTTTGTGGCTTCCCCACCAATCTCTACAGCCAGTCAGAGTTTATTGAGCTGCTCATCTCTTTTCCGTCTCTTTTTTATTAGCGCATTTGCTATACTACAAGCAGTACACAGTATTGCTAAATGAAATGTTTCCTACTCACTCTGGAGGTATTCTAGCAGACTTCCATGTCTCATCAGTTCTGTAATAATATAAATTGGATCCTCTAAAGTGCAAACAGCATAGAGCTGTATGAGCTTTGGGTGTCTCAGATTCTTCATTATCTGTGCTTCCCTGAGGAAGTCTTTTGGATCCATTGAACCTGAAATGAGAACAGCAACAAAAGAAAATTAGCCCCTGTTATTAAGGGCCATCCTTGTCTGCCCCGCAGTCTTGTGTAAATGACGAGCGCTGCTGCCTTTCGCTTTGCAAAGTATGATGTACATCAGTGCAAATTCAAGTAAGGAATTCATGCAAGTGAAATGACAAAGGAGAACACAGGTTTTGTAATTTTCCCTGGCTTTAATACAAAAATAATAACTCTAATAACAGTAGATAGCGGGTTATTTTGCCCATCATAAAGGCTATTGGTCATTTTATGACTGAAATGGTAGTCACAATGTTTTATTGGTTTAACTGCTGCTCCCGGATACTAGAAATGTAACCATGATTAGAAACAGTGCAATAATTTCCAACATCTTAAGTTCCCTGCATCAGATCAATCCCTCTAGGTACAAACCCAAGCAATAATGATTCGCCTCTTCCAAGCTACATTGTTGAAGCTCATTATACCTTGGAATAGAGCATGTTTATTACTTAGAATTATTGACCTTATCAGCAAAGGGGCAAAACACAAGGTTCTGATGCACCTATCATGCAGTAAACTTGCCAGACGGAGTTAAGACTTGAAAAGGACTTATAAAAGTAGTGCCGCTATAGAAGGGAAAATGCAATACTATACTAAACTCAATGCTGGCAGTCAATAGAAAATAAAAGTGCCAGTTTGCCTTCATGCAAATTTATGGTGCAACCACACTCAGAAAACTGTACACTTCTTGTCCCCACCCCTCAAAAAGAACATTGAATAGCAGAAAAAGGCAACCAAAATGATCAGGGGGCTAGAAAAATGCCATTATCGGAAAAGGTTGTAACATTTGGGGCTTTACAGCTCAGTAGGAAAAGGTGATTAAGGGAGGGGACAAGATGGAGGTATATAAAATGATGGGAAAGTGTGGAGAAGGTTGGTAGGGAAAAGTTGTTTCCTCCCTTCTGCATCATACTATAACTTGGGATCAACCAATAAAAGTGAACAGAGATTCAGCACAGACAAAAGGAATTAGTTCTTCACGCAGCACAGTTAATTAAACCGGGAAATTTGCTACACAATGCAGTGAGCACCAATTACTTGGACAGCTTTAAAGGGGGATTCAATAGATACAGATATTCATGGCAACTAGTTGTGATGGCACCATTGGCTCCAGTGTCAGAGGCAGTCTAAATACCAGTTAATGGGTAACACAAGAAGGAGAGTGTTGTTCTGGTCATGTCTCTAGCTAAATATCCATCGGACAGTCAGTATGGAATGCAGCCTACTCTCACAAGGCATGATTTTGTCTGAAACCCACCCACCTCTTTCTTACAAGAGCTTCTGGAAAATTAAAGGGCTTCTGGAAAATATTCAACAGCAATTGCATCCAGCAGCAGAGCTGGTGCCAACGTACATATAAATAGCTGTTACAACATGATGGGTGAACCTGTCTTACAAATGCATCTGGCAGCATTTTTTTGGGGGGGGTATAAAAACCCAACATGGATGTATTAATAAAATATCTTAATGCTTCATGGGACTGCATTGCTTTTATGAAGATTGCTGCCAGTTTAATTAGGAATCTTGTGCCTCTCTCTGTGAGGTTAATTGAAGCCCTTTCTAAAATGTAGAGGCTGCAGACTAATCATTTAGACTTTTAATCCAGCATTTGCAGGATCAAAGATCAATTTTTAACCAATCTTGGGTAGGGAGGATGGTTTGGAGTAAATGCAGTTTTATCTTATGAAACTCTTTAATTGTACAACATTGCAACCATCAGTGTTCCTAGAAATAATTTCCCTATGCGATCTTTTATTAAATGCATAAATTGTTTCCTCTCCTACTTCACAATAAATATTTTATTATTACACTTGTATAATAGACCAACACTGTGTACAATAAAGGCCATATATTTCAACAAGTCTTTGACGGGTGCCTTTCCAATCATCTGCCAACATGAAAATAAATTTAAAAAAATATTTATGATAAGTTGTAAATAAAGTGCTCTAAGTGCTTTAAAGACATGAATTAAAACAAATAGATGTTTTTCCCAGGCCTGTTAATACAATCAATTTTTAAAAGACAACACGTGATATACATGGTTTGAACAAATACATCTGATATTACTTTCAAATTCCCCATGTACCATATATTGCCAGGAGAATTTAAGTAAATCTTGTCAGTATTCAGGTGATATTTTTTTCAAAGGACAGTGGCTATTTGCTTTTCTCTTTAATAAAAACTAAAGTGAAATCCTGTGGCCACTAGCTTCAGTTGCACCATTGCTCTGCCGCAAAATGTCATGTCACTAATCACATTTTAGCACTGCAAATAGATCTAAGAGAATTTATGATTGAGAGGAATTGGAAACTATAATGGGCTCCACACAGTCAGATACCCCTCTCTACTTACCATCCAGGCAAACAAGAAGCATTATCAGAGTTCAATGACACACTCCAGCATAAGCAATTCTGGAGGGTGCAAAAGCTGTACCAGTGAAGGGTTTGGTTTGGAGTGAGTGGTTTGGGGAGAGTTGTGGGGGCCACACTGAGAAGTCCACAGGCCTGATATTTCCCACCCCTGCTCTAGGCCAATATAATCATGATGTTGCAGCTATGTGTTGATTGGTTCCTTATTTGCATGGGGAACAACATCAGTGCACAATGTCATGATTGATGGGTGGCATGTTTAGGGATGCCACTAGAAATGGCTACATTAGCATTTGTTTTTCCATTTCCACCTTTTTTGGAATGTTTTTTATTAGGTTTTCGAGAATAAGTAACTACATAAGTAGAAGATGTTGTCTGTTGAATAGAGAATGCAGATACAATTGCACAACACTATTATACTGCATTCCTAAAATCATTATCTGTTGACACTGATGCTATGTAAGTGCAAATGATCACAGCTGCCTTATACCAGTATTAGTCCTAGTAAATGCCACATGGTGTTTGCAAGCTTCTCTCATTTATCCTTATGTGTGGTATATTGTTACTTCGTAACTGGGAAAGTGGCTTGCTTTATGCTATTTAGTGCATGGCTAAATAACTGGCAAAACTGAAAATTGCAACCAATGAAGCAACTAGATTCCCCAAACGTATGATTATCAAATAGGTGAATGAGCCCAAATGAGCCCTCGCCCCACCAGGTTCAGAGAAATCCCCTAAAATCAAAAAAAAGGATTGTAGTGGATATTTTTTCCAGACGTCATATTGCATCACAAGCTTTCACTCCCCTAAGTTTAAAAAGGCACTCACAACACAAGACAAGAAGGAAAAATTGTTGCTTGGATAGAGAACTGAAAAAAGCCCCTCTGGCTTTGCAAAAGCTCATGCACATATCTAAGAAGGCACTTCAGACTGATATCCTTGTACATAAGAGCTTTTAAAAGAATGGAGGAAATAGACTGATCGAAATTAATCTCAACAGTAAATAGCTGCGATTCTGGGTGCATTTTAAAGAACATAAAGAAAAAGAACCATTATATGCTTTAAAATAATATCTGCCATGAGCAGAAGATGAACCAGTTTTATTTTCATCATCTACTCCCACAGTGAATCTATTTGTCCTTCGTTCTTGATTGTGTAAGATCTTTTGCACCAAAAACAAAATAAAAATTGCTAGGAGAATAATCGAATTCAATGTTTGAATGAGCAGGAAATGCAGTATACACAATGAGGGCTACAAATAGCATTTTCAGTTTGTTTGTCAGTGCTCTCAACCACCCATACATTGAAGTAAATATTGCTGAAATCTTTTTTTTTTTTTAATAATCTTTATTGCTTTTAAAACTTACAAGAAAATAAAAAAGAAAATAGGCGAAAGAAAAAGACAAAATAAAGCAGAGAAGAAAAAAATAGAAAGAAAAGAAAAAACAATACAATACAATACAATACAATACAATACAATACAATAAGCAATACAAAACACAACCGTAACACACTAAACTAAAGAACAACAATTTAAAAACATATATCATACCATTTCATTACTCTATCTTTCATTCCCTTATTTCATCGACCTCCTCTCACCTCCCTTTTTGTATTCCACTTCTATTACTTGTTTCAGCAATTCCTTTCCATCTTTCTCTATTTTTATCATTATGAATATCTTAACATATTTTGTACCTTCTTTTCCATTAATACTGAAATACTTATTTATACCTAACTCCTTATAACATTTCTGCTAAAGCCATAAAATTTCATTCCAACAATTTTCTAACACTCATTAAATTTACAATATTTCTATATATAAACTTTAAACTTTCCCAATCTTCAACCACCATCTCTTCTCCCTGGTCTCGGATTCTGCCAGTCATTTCCGTCCATTCCATATAGTTCATCAACCTGGAGATCTTCTGTCCGAGGCTCTTAAGTCTTTTCCAAGTCCCTTCTGCAGTTTTTCTTCATATTCTTTGATGCTGAGGGTGCTGAAGCGCAGGTCTTGGGGGGCCCCCGACCCAACCATGCCCCCATTCCCTCTCGACAGACCAACCAACTCTCCACAGCTAAAACCAGTGTCCATACAATATCTCAAATCATGTTTCAAGGCTCCTCCAGATCCAAAGGCCCCCACAACTCCAATCACCTCCTGACCCAGATTCAGGACCCAAAGGTCAGTAAATCTCTGCATGAAAGAGTCTATCCAACCTTCCTTCTTCAATCCAAACAGGGCTCTAATCTTCAAATTCTGACTTTTTCTATATTCATTCATAAAAGGCCTCCACTTATAGTCCTCAGTTTACCTCTGTAAAACTGGGGCTTCCACTTGTATTATTTTAGGTTTAACAACACCAACATTCTCCTTCGTCTTCTCCCCAGTTTGTCCTGTCAAGGTAGGTTCCTGTGTCAAATCCTGAACAATTTCTGTATTAATGGTCACTTTTTGTTCCAAATTAGTCACTTTTTGTCCCAAGTTCTCAAGTTTGGTATTCATAGCGTCCATCTTCTTGTGGAGCTGTTCCAACGAATAGCTTATCTTACATAATACAGTCACTAAGGCTCCTTCTGTCAACATTCTTAAAGTCCAAGGTCGATCTCTATTTCACACAGTTCTTATCTTGCAACTATAAAAACCCCAGCTCCACTCTTGTAACAGTTTCAAAATCTCCCTCTAGAGGGAAACAGTCTCCACTTGTATCAATCCTTTCAAACACAGTTTAAACTATAAAGATAGTTTCTTTTCCTACTTTTTAAATGCAGATGAGTACAATGGAAACAATATATTTCTCTTATTGCTAGCTGTCAAAAAACATCACTCTTTCTGGCAGCCCGTTTCCAGGTTTGGAGCAGTGGTAATTTGGTTTTTCACTCTCTCCTGCAGGCTCACTAGGTCCAAAATTTCCCCCCTCTTCTCCTGCTTCCAAGGGGGGTTTAATAGTTTTAACCGATGGAGATTTAATCCTTTACAAAAATAAACTTTCCAAGGCTTTAACTTGCAACTTCTTTGCTTCAATCTGTTTACAAAAAAGGAAGGCGGACTTCCTATTTAGAACCTTCCCGTTTCGATGCCAAATTAATGAATTTAAGGATCTAATTTTCCGTTCTACTCACGGGTAGTTGTTTAAAATCCAATTGTCCACAGGAAAAAGTCAGCGCTCTCCGGCAACAGCGATGTGGCTTCACTCCGTGAAAGAAGCAATCAATTTGAAGCACCGCGCCACTCACCCCACTTCGCTTCGGATCCCCAAATCAGGGTTTCCCCGCGAGTAGGGGAGGCGCAAAGGGTGCCAGCCGAATCCCAAGTTCACAGGCTTCTCCCGCCTGTGATTTCAGTGGGTCTCTGCCTTCGCCGTGGCGGTCAGACCCTAATTTTCGCGGAGCAAATTCCTCCCGATAGGAGGAACTCCGCCATTGCCTGGAGGCGCCAACCCGGAAATCTAAATCTTGCTGAAATCAAGACTATATTTAGATTTTATGCAGATTTTGAGGGTGAAATAGTCAGAGGTGTTCTTCGACATACCTGGTTTTAGCGTCTTAATTGCCACCGGTGTGGTATTGTTCCATAATCCTTCCCAGACCTCGCCAAACTGGCCAGAACCTAGTCTTTTTAAGAGCTGTAAGGAATTTCGGTCTATCTCCCACTGATCCACAGTTTGGTATGACAAATCATAGGTTGCTGGAACTTCTGTCTGCATAGGAATAAAAATGGCACACATAAATTATGTGCTTTCCTTTTAAAAAAAAACAAACCCAAAACAACTGTATCTATGCAAGTATACCGATTTAAGAGGGTGTCTGCTAAACAGAATGCGGGGGGCAGTAAACCAAAGAGAACTTCCACAAGCAGCCAGGTGCTTCTTTATATGGCACTTCCTCCCATGAAAATAGGAAAGTCCGGTCTTAATGATGAAGCAGAGGGAAACTATTGCTTTGGACAGCAGACCCTAAAGGCCAGAGCTACTTCCATTTTCTATGTTATTTTTATTTTTTAAAAAACAGGGAAGCATCATTTCGTCACTTTCAAAGATATCAAGAGCTGGTACCTTTTCCTGGTTCCACAATGGTCCCCTGCAGTGTGAACTGGCAGAAACAGGCAGTGACGGATGGACTGTCACTGTTTACCGTTGGGTTCTTCACATTACCACAGAAGCCACGGCACCATCCCTTCTCCTGTGCGACCACACTGGCGATACGCCAGTACTGGCCCATTTTCTGAGGAGTTATGTTATTGTAGGGAGTGGCACAGACCTGCACACTCTGGGAGCTTTTTACATTATATGTTGACAGGAAAGGGTAGGGTCCATTCTGCTGTGTCTCCCATTCCCCCGATATAATGTATGGATGCAAATGGATCCAAATGCATAGCTGTCCCATCAAAAAAAAAGGTCAACTTGTGTAGCAGAATCAATACATTCCATAGAAATCAAGGGGTACTTGCCCAAGTTACTGTTGCAAGACCTTTATTATTAATTTACACTGTTTGAAAATTAACATTATTGGAAAATGTTTCTTTCACTTACATGCAATCTGTACTGCTTTCAGGAGATAGGACCTTTTTTCAAGGATAAGCAAAAGCTATGCAATCATAGGCAGCACTGTTGTATGTTCCATCTTAGTTTGACTTATTTCTTTACTTTTTAAAAATAGATTTTCATTCCGCTTTTTAGAAGGATCTCCTCACAAAGCAGCAAGCAGAGCATAGAGCAACAATGCAAAGTGCAATTTTAAACTTTCAGTTATAAAACAGCCCCAAACCTTAACATTTGCCAACACATAAAAGCTACAGTCTGCCCAGCACAGCTGTTAGACACAGTATAAACAGCATAAAACAACATTGCCACATTAGCAGCCCACTTAAAACTGCTCCATAACAGTGGCAGAGAACAGATGTCCTTCAGATGCTGCTTGAAAATCTGGTGGGTGGAGAGAGGCTTGCCTGATCTCGCTTGGAAGCCAATTCACAGTTGTGGGGCCACTGCCAAGGAAGCCCTTTCCCCATACCCAGCAAATGGATGGCTCTCATAGATGGGCACATAGCAGGGTCTCTGATGTGAATCAGAGTTGTGTTTTGTTTTTGTTTTTTGTCTAAGGGGGATTTGCTTTTGGTTGTGGTCTCTTCAACTTTGTAGACAGATTGGAATGGGTTCAGAGGAGGACAATGTTGATACTTCTTTTAGAATCTGAAAGATTATTATATCCCTAGATTAGAAAGAGATAGAGAGAACCAGGAAAGCTTTTAGAATAACAAAATATTGCCTGTAGGAATCTGATGGGGTTCTGAGTTCTTGTTTTTCAGTCAGTACTTATAGACAGCTGGAGTTATGAGGGTGGCGATTCCATCTCAATATGGGTTTATACTATGACTTCATAAGTAACATGCTGGCATGTTCTCCCCCAGGCCATACAATTATTTCTCAAACATTGCATGGCTCTCTTGTTGTCATTATCACTGATATGCTATCCCATATCACGGTGCAGTTATGCATCATTTCTTAAACTATTATCATGGCTGGAAGGAGGGTTAAGTACTTATTAGTTCAATCATCAAAAGTTCACTCCATTTTGAAAGGAAAATGTCCTGAGTTAGCTCTACCTTTACACATGGCCTCCCAAGCTTTACGCACAGCCCGTCGCTGGAACAACTGTAGTATCTGACAAAAGCATTCAAAGTTGGGAAAGTTTTCCTTTTCGTCACAAAAAAGCCGCCATTGTCCAGACGTCGGATTCGGTAGTGCTTCACAACCTTCCCATCCCGTACTAGAAAAATAAAAACAAAGGAACAGAGGAAAAACTGCCTTATTCTAAGTCAGGATGTTGAGCCATTTAGTTCAGTGTTGTCCACTCTGATTGGCAGATGCTCTCCAGCATCCAGGCAGGGAACATTTCCCAACTCCACCCACAGGTGCCAGAGATGGAACCTGAAGACTTCTGCAAGCAAAGCAGATCCCCTGCCACTGAGCTACGACTCTTCCCCTAAGGAAGGCATTGTGAATTGCCTAAGACTTGCATAAAAACAACACACATCATAATATAATATAGTCAAGTATCCATCCAGGAAACTTGCCTCCTAAATGAGCCTCCAGTGACCCAGTCTTATAAGCTTTTGCCCTGAATGGTGTATTATGTAATGACAGGGGAATAATAATAATAATAATAATAATACACATATATTTCTAGTGGATGCAACTGGGAACCCCCTGCCAAAGTTAAACTTTGTTTTAAAGGTTTGTTTTCCCTCTGCCAGGCATGGGGTACCTCAGCTGGAAATAGCCATGCTCTTGAATGAAGCTTGAAATAAGGATAACTTACCCCAAATAAAATTACATTGACTTCTTATAATTTTGCTTGCTCTGTAAGACCTTTATATCCCTATTTATTTACCATCATGTATTACTTGCATATGGTACCATATGGTGCCTTAATAAAATGGTACAAAATATTTTATTTGCATACTAATCTCAGAGACACACGTGTGTATATTCTTGTCTCATAAGGAAAATGTCATGATTCTGTCATTATAGAATGGCAAGCTGACCATTACTGCACATTATACTTCCAACAGGAGTTACTTTTAGACACCTCTGGGGTACAGTAGCCCTATTTATAACACAAAGAGGACTCATAGATTGAAATATTAAATCAATTTTTTTTAAAAAAGTTCCCAAATGCCAGGAGGTCATAGCTGTTAAGGGCCATGCACTATTTAGGCAATGTGCGTAATGTATGGCATCATATGCCATGCTTAGTTCCAACTTCATCGTAACCTCGGACCTCGATGACTGTCAGTAGCAGAGTGGCAGGTGTGTACACACTATATCTCTGAAGCACATTCAAAGAATTCTGGGCACTGTGGTTTGTGAAGGATTGCTGGGAATTTTCACTCTGTGAGGCATAAACTACATTGCCCAGAACTCACTGAGAGACAAAATGGGCTTCAAATGTATCTTATAGGTACAGGGTGTACACATAGATGGAGTCTATGTGATTGGAGCTCTCATTCCACATTACATGTGCCCAACTGGCAGCCCATACTATTTGCATACAGTTGGCAGGCATCTTTAGGGGTCTTCATGTAAACTGAGTTTTTAATCACCAGCAATTGTATATTAAATGAATATTTAGCCCTATCTTCCTTAAGCAGTCAAGCTTTATCAAGCATGCAGTTATCTCAAATTATCATTAGAGGGTGTATAGGTGTCATATGGAGTATATTATTTTAGATTATCCCCCAAGTCTTTAGTCGTGCACTGTAATTCATATGCTTTTATGGTACTATTATACAGAGAATCTGAATGAAGATCAAACTTGAAGGTTACATATATTAGGGGTCTTTTTCCATATGCATGGTGGGGCTAGAGGGTGCATGAGGAGAAGTGGAAGAACTGATGGGAGTCATTCTGCATAGGGCTCACCCTCAACTGTTACCTGCAGTTGAGGATAAGATGGCAGCTTCACCTTTCCATCTGCTGAAGTCGACTAGACTAGCATTTGAAACTTATTTCAATTCTGGCAACAGAAGAGTGTCTTCTACCACATCTGAGTCCACAAACTAACTGTAGGGGTTCAGGACGGGCCACCTGACACACACAGCTCTGCCCTAGGACATAGTCAGGTAGCTGCTGCTGCGATTCCCCAGCATCTGCTGCCTGAGGTGGTCATCTCATTCTGCCTATTGGTAGGGTTGGTCCTGATTCTGCTACAGAATTATATCTACTTTCAGACACCACCACAGTCGGCAAACTGAGGAACCACTGTTGCTACTTTATGGCAAGTGTGATATTAAAGGGAGATGTAAACTCTACCAAAAAAATGTATTATTCACTGAGTTTGTTAATTTTGGATCAGAAAATGCTCTTTTCCCCAACTTCAGAGTAGCAAACTAGCATACTCTGGTATGATGGATTTAAATAAGTTTCAAATGCTAGTCGACTTCAGTACATGGAAGAAATAATAATAATAATAATAATAATAATAATAATAATAATATTTATACCACACCCATCTGGATGGGTTTCCCCAGCCACTCTGGGCGGCTCACAGCACATAAAAAAAGTAAAACATTAAACATTAAAAAATTCCCGATGGAAAGCTGAAACTGCCATCTTATCCTCAACTGCAGGTAACAAAATGTTTTGAGTGAGCCCTATGCAGTGGCACTTACTTAAGAGCAGGTAAGTATAAGCTTGCATTGTTAGTTCACATATTCAATTATAAGCAAACCTCCCCCCCCCCAATTTAAAATATTTTTAAAAAGTTATTAAGTTCTAGCAGTTATTGCCAGTTCATGTACCTTTGTGAAAGAAATAATCACAGACATTTTTCATGAACAAACCCAGGAGAAATAAGGTCAAGACTGTGTGTGTGTGTGTGTGTGTGTGTGTGTGTACACACACACACACACACACACACACACCCCAGGAGAAAGAAGAAAGAGAAAATAGTCATCATACCTGAAAGAGAGAATTCACCCGTTAGACTTTCGCTGTTTCTGATCAGGAAAGCTCCATCCTGATTTTCAGGATATAGCAGCCGTTTCTCAGCATCCACTCGTTTAATACCACCAAAAAACCACCTAAAACAGAAAGAAAGCCATAGAACTAGTTAATGGCCAAAGTTATGTTTGTGTTGGACACTTGAAGAGCAGCTGGAAACAAAACGAATGGCATTATTGAACGGATGCAAAGGTTACTCTTTATGCATTTGTTTTCTATCCTGCCCTTCTTCAGAAGAGGAGCCCAGAGTGCCTTATAATAGAAAACAACCATTGCAATAAAAACAGTACTTAAAATGACCTATTTAGAATCTGTTAACAAAGCTCATCAGTAACGAACACCATTAATAAATTTAGAGAGGGGTTTTAGAAATCAAGGATACTAAAGTTATGAAGCTGCTATTAACCATAAATGTAATTGAGGAATGCTGGGTAATGCATTAATTTTCATCAGTAGTGGTCAGCGGGGTGATGGCACTTTGCCTGATTCCCATCACCGGTGTCACTACATCTTACTTAGAGGGATAGGGGCAAGGCCAGCGTGGTGAAAACACAGTGGCAGAGCCAATGCCACAGTCCCAGTGGTGCATTTGCCCCATGGACAAGTTAAGCTTCAGTGACATCAGTGATGGGAGATCAGGTAAATGGATACAGTTTTAATTCTATTAATGTTTCAGTGTTTTTAATGATTTCTTTTTCTATGTTTTTGGTGATTCTTGTTTTTATCTGTAAGGTGCCTTGAGTTATTATTATTTAGCAGCAGCAGCAGCAACAGGTAAAGGCTACTGCCTCACTGCTGATTTTCATCTGGGTATGTGGTATTTGATTTAAAAGATTTACAAAGTAGCACAATCAAACAAATCACAAAACAGATTAAAACAAACGTTTGACTACATTTTTAGACAGTACAAAATATTGCTATTGACCTAAGAACAAAGCTTTACTCCAAATTATATACCTATCACTCTTATATAATATTTCTTTTTATTTCTTTAATCAATAATATGTAATTCTATAATATGTAAGGAATAAGTAACCTATCACTCTTGATAAATGGTACACAATTTAAGGTATGAATAGTAAAGGTGAGAAGAAGCAAGTTGTGGTTAACTATACAAAATGTTAAAAGAGAGAAAATGTAAGTGGCTGGGAGACATTAAATTTTACATATTCACTTCATGGCCTTATATATATATACACACCATTACTCAAGTTTTCTCTCTCTCTCTCTCTCTCTCTCTCTCTCACACACACACACACTTGAGAAGGTTTAGAAGTTCCTCCATCTTTCACCTATTTCAGAGCACAGAGAGTGATACAAAGAAAAACAGATTTGTCAGTCCCCAAACAACTTTTGAATTGCTGGTACATCCAGTCCTCACATTGTCTGTTTTGTGACGGAGAGAACCAAAGAGGTAAGAGAAACAAGCAGGACATGGTGGTGGACCAGGATTGTAGCTTATCTGCCTCTTTCTTTGATGATGGGACAGATGAGTATTATTGTATGGCCTAAGTAAGGGAGAAAGGTAAAGGTAAAGGTACCCCTGCCCGTACGGGCCAGTCGTGACCGACTCTAGGGTTGCGCGCTCATCTCGCTCAAGAGGCCAGGAGCCGGCGCCGTCCGAAAACACTTCCGGGTCACGTGGCCAGCGTGACGAAGCTGCAGCTGGCGAGCCAGCACCAGCGCAGCACACGGAAACGGCGTTTACCTTCCCGCTATAAAGTGGTACCTATTTATCTACTTGCACTTTGACGTGCTTTCGAACTGCTAGGTGGGCAGGAGCTGGGACCGAATGACGGGAGCTCACCCCGCCGCGGGGATTCGAACCGCCGACCTTACGATCAGCAAGTCCTAGGCACTGAGGTTTTACCCACAGCACCACCCCCGTCCAAGGGAGAAAGGCCATACCCCCAAATGGTATTGGGGTCACCTCAATCTCTGCTGAGTGATAGCAAAATTGGAACTTAACCAGGGTTTGTGTTCTTTTAAAATGTGGCCCAGTGGAGACTAGTGTATTTAAGAAATTTGATTTATTCTACACGTTTACAACCTGAGTTTTGCAGGAGGGAGTGCCGAACATTACACCCCAACATTTTTCCTGTGATGACATCACACCCCTGTCATCCTGCAACTGCCCCCTCCATGCCGGCATGGCTGATGGTTCCTATTATCAAACAAACCAAACCATTAAGCATTTTTAATGTCTTCAGCCACCCATCCCCTAGGAATTGACAGATTAGCCTTTTTCTGATCCATGCCAGTTTCACATGGGTTCTTTCATAAGTTCATTCTGTCTAGACAGGGTTGGGGCAGTGCAGCAGCGAGGCTGGGACTCTGCAGGTTAGGAATGACTGGAAATTCGAACAGAAACTAGAGTGCCAATTGTCGATGTTTGGCAATTTGTCCCACGTCTAGAACGGAAATCAGTCCAGTGAATACAACTAATATACACTGTTGCTGTTTTCAGTCTGCAAACAATGTGCAATTAACGCCCTTTCCCCCATTTGCCTTGTGTTTCCATGGCGTTGAAATGAATGGTGTGCAATGTGCCCAGGGTGGCTGTCTATCAACTCCATCAGGTGCGCAGGCTGAGACCCTACCTGCCCGCGGGCTGTCTCGCCAGAGTGGTGCATACTCTAGTTATCTCTCGCTTGGGCTATTGCAATGTGCTCTACGTGGAGCTACCTTTGAAGGTGACCCGGAGACTGCAATTAATCCAGAATGTGGCAGCTAGACTGGTGACTGGGAGTGGCCGTTGGGACCACATAACACCAGTCCTGAGAGATCTGCATTGGCTCCCAGTATGTTTCCGAGCACAATTCAAAGTGTTGGTGCTGACCTTTAAAGCCCTAAACGGCCTCGGTCCTGTAAACCTGAAGGAGCGTCTCCACTCCACCCCAATTGTTCAGCCTGGACACTGAGGTCCAGCACCAAGGGCCTTCTGGCAGTTCCCTTATTGTGAGAAGTGAGGTTACAGGGAACCAGACAGAAGGCCTTCTCAGTAGTGGTGCCCGCCCTGTGGAACACCCTATCATGAGATGTCAAGGAAATAAGCAGCTATCCTATTTTTAAAAGACATCTGAAGGCAGCCCTGTTTAAGGAAGTTTTTCATATTTAATGCTGTATTGTTTTTAACATTTGATTTGGAGCCACCCAGAGTGGCTGGGGAAACTCAGCCATATGGGCAGGGTATAAATAATAAATTATTATTATTATAATGCAGTAATTGATTACATAGTTAAATACAGAAAAGTCTGCCACAAAAGGCAGTGAGGTGAATTACATTGTTGTTGTTTTTGTTGGAAGCCAAACTGGAATGGAAACAGTGCTGTGTGTGATAAATACAGGTCAGAATGGAAACCAGTGCCCTCTTACACCCCGGTAAAGTTGCAGCAGCAAAGCCAATCCAACATTCCCATATCTGCACCTGCACAGCTCCAGCTTTGCTGCCACCTCGCCCTTCCTCAGATGCATCCAGGCAAGCTGCAGCAACATCAGCACCCCCCATACCCAACTAAAGTAATGTCCTTGCCAGAAAAAGCACAATCATGGAAAATATGAGTTGTTGCAGCGACTGCACACTCGCTGTATTATGCCAAGATGTCCAATACCAGGAGTAGGTGCCTACTAGAGATCAGGGCATCACAAGCCATGGCGTTATTCTGGCACTGCAGGTGGATAGGCAGGTGAAACTCATGAGAGTTTCCCATGCAAAGGTCAAAAGTTGATTGACAAATTTAGACTATATAGCAGGAAGTAAAGTGGATTCCAAAAGGAAGCCTTTGAAACAACAGTGACTTATTTATTTTAACAAGCATTCGACTATGAGTAACATTTCTAGAAGGAATGAGGAAATAATAACGGGCTCAGTGAAGTCAGAAGAATGTTGGCTTCAGTATAAGGGCATGTCCAGCCTTCTTAGCAAATAGGAAATAGTTTTACATGATTCACTCACAGTTTTCAGCTTCCCACCTCTCATGACATTGATTTATAGATCCAGTTTCTATTAGTACATGCAAAACTATAATCTACAAAACACCTCATTGTTTTCTCCATAATATTGCAGATGACAGTTTATAATATTAATGTCATTTTCACCACCCTTTTAAGAGAAATGGAGCAGGGAAGATGAAAGAGGTGCTAGAATAAAGAAGTGCTAGAGTTCTCATTGCAGTGGAGAGATCCCTATCTGCCTATGACATCCAGAGAGCAGGACTATCAGCGTGTTCTTAGAAACTGCTTCATACAACTGGTACCTACAGGCACTGAGCAACTAAAGAGTATCTATTTTTCCAATGAGAATGTGAGAGTAACAAGTCAATACATCAAACAGGATGCTGTAATGTGATGATCCAGGATGATATGAGGGCATGAAAACTATGACTATGTACACATTTATCAACTTGATGATAATGTTCAGCCCGGACACTGAGGTCCAGCGCCAAGGGCCTTCTGGCAGTTCCCTCACTGCAAGAAGTGAGGTTACAGGGAACCAGGCAGAGGGCCTTCTCAGTGGTGGAACTTGCCCTGTGGAATGCCCCCCCCCCCCCCCCCGTCAGATGTCAAGGAAATATCTGACTTTTAGAAGACATCTGAAGGCAGCCCTGTTTAGGGAAGTTTTTAATGTTTGATGTTTTATCACTTTTTTGTTGTTATTATTATTACTATTCTGTTGGGAGCTGCCCAGAGTGGCTGGGGAAACCCAGCCAGATGGGCGGGATATAAAGAATAAATTAGTAGTACAGTGGTACCTCGGGTTACATACGCTTCAGGTTACATACGCTTCAGGTTACAGACTTCGCTAACCCAGAAATAGTGCTTCAGGTTAAGAACTTTGCTTCAGGATGAGAACAGAAATTGTGCTCCGGCGGCACGGCAGCAGCAGGAGGCCCCATTAGCTAAAGTGGTGCTTCAGGTTAAGAACAGTTTCAGGTTAAGTACGGACCTCTGGAACGAATTAAGTACTTAAACCGAGGTACCACTGTAGTATAAGAAGTAGAAGTAGTAGTAGTAGTAGTATTGCTAATTTCCCCCTGTAGAGTTTCAAGTGGCTTTCATTCGTCACTGTACACACGAAAGAGGAGGTTGGGATGCACATTTTGGTGTGCTGTGCCTGAAAAAGCGTTTTTCTGGGGGGCTGCGATCTTGTGTGGGTCATGTGACTCATATGGGAGTGTGAACCTGAAAGATGGCGTCCCAGATTTGCATCCCATTTTACAGGAATGAAGATGAAACTGTGTAGCCCTTCACAGGGTCAATGGCATCCCTACACAAATGCTTCCCAAATGTAAACGAAAATTGTGAGTGCCAAAAACATAATCGCAATCCAGAGAAGGAACAGGGAGTTGTTAGTATTTTTATCTTAGCCCTAATTGGAAATCAGTTTCGAAGGGCTTGACACATATTTGGAGAAGGCGCAAGCAGGAATCTAAAGCTACTATCTTAACTGCATTTATAACAGAGCCGTTGTTTGCCTAGCACAGGGAACATTTTTGTCAGCTAATGGTAGGGTTGCCTTCACACAGATAAAATGTAATTGCACGGCTAAAATTGGATCACCAAAGCGTACACAAAGTAAAAAAAAAAGTAGGGAGGGGGAGTTTTCATTACAGCTTTACTTTTATCTTCTAATACCAGGAAAAGAGATCATTTATAAGTCAAGTGGCTGAAATGGAGGCAGAGAGAGATGGAGAGAGACCCTTTGTATATCAAAGCTTAGAAGCTGGCACACCAGTCAAAACTCTTTGAACAGGAATCCAGCAATCAAGAATTGCTTGTGGTGATATGGCTTTTGTTTTGTTTTTAGTTGAGTGTATTGTTCTGACTCACATCACAGCTCTTTCTTGATTGTTTCAGCTGAATATTTAACTGGTGACTACATACAAACAGGGTGGTTTGCCTTTTTAATGGGAAGCTGCACTAATTAAAATGTGACTGGATATCAGTATCTAGGAACCGGCAGTATTTTTTATGTGGTATGCTTAGTAGCTGCTAGCAGAAGGGACACAGGCCAAGGATGTCTACACTTATTCATTGCTCTATTTAGGGCACCTCCTCATTACCATCATATATAGCAGGACTATAGCAGGACGGAAGAACTTGCCTCCACAGTTTTACAGGGTGATGTAGCACAGGGCTTTTAGTGCTGCCACTTCAAATGGCTGTATCCTCAACTCAGACCTAAGAGAAAGTGAAACTGATACACAGATGGCATTATAGCCCCCCACTTGCATTTATCAATAATCTTCTGTCCTCACCTTGTTGGAGGGGCTGCAGGATAGTTGGAAAATTATTTCATCCATCGTGGGAATGCCCAAAGTGAAATAATTTTCAGATAAAATCCTTAGGATTATTGTCTCGACCACCATCATTCCTGATACTGCACTGCTGTTGTTAAACATACCAGAGTGAATAGTCAGTTCCTGGATAGAGAAGTGGTCCAAGGCAGGACATTAAACCCAAACCTTCACACCAACCCATATCCAAGAGTTCATATTGACTAGATTCATGGACTGAGTTCAAGAGTCCAGGGTGGAAATGAAAAATGGATTCTCCAGAATCCCTAGATTTGATTGTTCCTCATTTTAGGGATGATTCCATATGCAGCTAATTAGGAAAAAAAAAACATTTTAATGTGAACACATTTATGGAATGACATTGTAATCCTTCCCCTTTTTTCTTATCTTATGCCATTAATTGTGCCAATATACGGTACCTTTGCACTATCCTAACTTATCACCTCTATTTGCAGGTAATTTACGCCCTTCCATTTCATTGTGAACTTTGTTCATCTATTTCCTGTAGTGTCATCACTGATTAAAAAAAGCATGAACCATAGGAATCAGTCCTTAGTCTGATTTAAGCAAAACATTAAAAAAACCCACTAAGCAATGCCACTTGATTTTTTTCAGATATTTTATGAAAACTTCTGCCACTTAGTATTACCAGAGGAAAGACAAAAGCCTGAAGTAGGGACCCACTAAAGAAGAGGTGTGTTTTTTTAAGAATGCAAACAGATCACACACTATTTTGATCACTTAATCCTCATAATCAAAACCCATTTTTGATCTGCAGAAAACCAGTCCTTCAAGTTTTCAGAGACAGCTATGTTGGGCTGCATAATTTATTGTTCTTTGTACATAATCCAGTTGATATGTAAGGTTATGAATCATGCTTGTTGGTCCAATCCATGCAGCTGAATAACCTAATTATTGTAACAACAAATAAGAGGTATCTGTGCATTTAAAGTATGACATCTAGAGACTATTAATCACTACCACCCACTTAAGCTTCTTAATAAAGGAGAGTTATTTTTGGTCGCAGTGTAGGTGAAGACAGAAAACAGAAGGACGAGTATGGGAAGGGAAACGCAGAGCATATCCACAAAGAGGCAATGCTAGTCATTGAGAAAATTTTCCGTATTTCACCTCACTTTTTCCATCTGAAAAAAATATTTCCCCTTAAAATACCAGTTCAAGCCTAGGGCTAGAATGTAGAACAGAGATCAGAGGAAACAGGTTCTATATTGGAAAGCAGTGGTGGGCAACAGGGTGTTTTTGGAGATATTTTTCTCTCTCAAGTACCTCATAGAGTGTTGGAAAGCTTAGGCCAGAGGTCCTGGGGCAACTTTTTCTTTCAGAGGGCCACGCCATGGGCACATCAGTGCTCACCCATCGCTAGTTACACAGAGATCCTCGTTCATAGCTTTACTCCAATCTTTACTCCAAATAGTACATGCTTTGAAGCTTGAATTCCTTCACTGAAGTTGCCCAGCATATCACATTATATCAACCTGAATTCATAAGTTATCCTTTTCTTCAGACAATCACTTTCTGAATGCCCTGCTTACAATCGTTGGCATAATCAGGTTTAACATATTGCATTCTTTCAAAGAGTAATTTCTTGTGCAATTTCATCTGATTTAAAAGCTCTCATGCTACAATGGGAGTAAGCGCCATGAAACTCATTCAGACTTACTTCTGAGTAGACATACATAGGATTGTGTTATCATGCTCCTAAAGTCAATATGCAGCTGATTTCTTTTTATTTCTTTAAATCCTTGTTTACAAGGCAGAGCAAAGTACATTTGGATATATGGCAGATATTGCCTCCAGTTGAAGACAGGAGCTGACATTTATTGCTACTAAATTATACAAATGTCACTCTTTTTTCTTTTCTTTTTGTCATTACTGTGTAATCTATAGGGACATACATATGCATGATACACATCCATATACCAAAAAAAATCATCAATATTGATTTATAACAAACTAAATGCATGATTATTGTGAATTGCTGTACGTGCTTTGTTGTACCAATAATCAAGGAACATATGTGAATTTTAATTTAAAATGTTACACTTTTTCTTTATCTTTCAAAACCTGTTCTTTTGTGCACTTTAGTTTTCCATTGTGAAGTGGTGGGAAACTCCCAGTCCACCTAGCGCTTAGCATAGATAATTTTAGCAGCAATTAGCATAACAATCTTCAGTGCCTATCAATTATTTTATATGTCACTGTAATAACAGAAGATCAAGGGGTATTTTACAGTCAAGCAATCTTTTTATTGCCTTGTTAATATTAAACCACAAAGCCTTAGATGTGGAAAATGCCACATTTGGTTAAAAAACATTCTTGATTCTCTTTCTGATGTTAGAGCATAGCAGGTCCTTGAACTACCTGTAATTCTTTATAGGTTTCAGACCCATTTAGTCATAACTAAATCTTAGGTCACATACAATCTAAGAAGTTGACACTGTTTCCAGACATTCTCATAAACATCAAGATTTAAGACTATCTTACATATTGGATCCAAGTTATCCCCATTTTTCACAGCCTCTATTTCTCAGTGCAACTTCAACAATATTTGGGGTGGTATTTAAGTTTTACTCAGAGTATATTCCATGAAATTAATGAACATTACTAAGTTTACTAAGTTAAGTTCATTAATTTCTTTGATCTACTGTGAGCAAAACCTATCTGAACATTTTTAATACTCGATTTTTCTGAAGTCACCAGGGAAAAAAACACAAGTTAATTCTTTAAGCTGGCATACTCTTTCTTCTAATTCCAGCATTTAATTTCCTATCTCCAGATATTCAAACTAGAGTGGCCCACACAGGGAATCTTTGAATGACCAGAATATTAGCAAGCTTCCATGGAAAGAAGCACTGTTGACACACAGCTGTAAAGGATTTATTTGCAGGAGAGTGAAAACAAGTTCAGTGTTTATCCAGTCTAAACATTTTTATATAATGCATACAGTTAACATGACAGAATTTCACTCACTTGGAGCAAAGTTGTTTCTTTTTTTTCTTTTTTTTTAATAAATATTTATTGGGTTTTACAATAGAAATAGACATAATAATCAATGTAACATATATCTTAACATAGTTTCACATTTTCTTTGGACTTCCTCACATCTCCCGCTCCCACTTTCATCGTTATAACATTTTGTCAGCAATTTATTATCTTATTTGCATTCTTATATCCCTTCTATATTTCATAATCTTCTAGTTCTCAAAAAGAGTTATATTTTCTCAATCTCACTTATTTTCTTAAATCATCTAAATTAGTGGTGCTCAATTATTTTGATCTAGCATCCTGTTTAGCATTCACTCAAGTTGCAATGTTTTTGTAAATAATTCTTAAATTTCTTCCAATCCTCCTCAGTCCTCTCTTCTCCCAGGTCGCGAATTCTGCCGGTCATCTCAGCCAGTTCCATGTAGTCTATCAGTTGCATCTGCCATTCTTCCAGTGTGGGTAGATCTTGAGCTTTCCAATGCTTTGCGAGTAGTATCCTTGCTGCTGTTGTTGCATACATAAAAAATGTCCGGTCCTTCTTTACCACCCCTTGGCCGACAATACCCAAAAGAAAGGCCTCTGGTTTCTTAGTGAAGGTATATTTAAATACCTTTTTCAGTTCATTATAAATCATTTCCCAGAACGCCTTCACTTTAGGGCAAGTCCACCAGAGGTGGAAGAATGTTCCTTCACACTCTTTACATTTCCAACACTTATTGTCAGTCAGGTGGTAAATTTTTGCAAGTTTGACTGGGGTCATATACCATCTATATATCATTTTCATTACATTTTCTTTCAAAGCGTTACATGCAGTAAATTTCAATCCAGTACTCCACAACCTTTCCCAGTCCTCAAACATAATATTATACCCAATGTCCTGTGCCCACCTTATCATAGCCGATTTAACCATTTCATCTTGTGTGTTCCATTTTAACAGCAAGTTATACATCCTTGAAAGTACCTTACTCTTAGGTTCTAACAATTCTGTTTCTAGTTTCGATTTCTCCACCTGGAACCCTAATTTCTTGTCATTTTTAAAAACTTCTTTAATCTGAGCGTAATGTAACCAGTCTCGCACTTTATCCTTCATTTTCTCCAAACTCCGCAATTTCCAGTTGTCTCCATCTTTTTCTAGTATTTCCCAATATTTTGGCCATTTGGCCTCCATATTGGGTCGGAGCAAAGTTGTTTCTTTCCTTGGAACAGCTGTTTCACTCTGCTATCTCTAAATCATGGTGCATCCCTACCTGGGTTATTTGCATATCCAGCTCCACCACTAAGAGGTTTACTGCTTCCCAAAATAACTCTGCCCTTTCTCCTCTGCAGCCCTTATGCCTTGATCTGCCTCCTTTACTTCCTTCAAATCCCTCCTCAAAACTTTCCTTTTCTGTAATGCCGATATTCTGCTGTAAAATATCGTGCCCACACCATATGTTTAAAGCACTCTTATACCACTTTATAAGTCATGATTTCCCCCAAAGAATCTTGGGAACCGTAGTTTACCCCTCACAGAGCTACAATTCCCAGCATCTTTGACAAACTAAATTTCCCAGGATTATTTGGGAGGGGGTATAACGTGCTTTAAATGTGCGGTATTTCTGCACCCTAGATCATTGTGTTGCTTACACAAATGTCAGCCCCACTGAGATAAATGAGACTTACTTCCAGGTACATGCTTGTAGGATTTTGCCACCTTAATTCTCAGTGCACATGCCCTGTGCTGCCTTCTCATTGACATGTAACATTCAACTGATACTTAAACTCATATTTCAGTGAATGTTGGCTGAAACAATGAAAGAGGCCTTTATTAAAAAGCAAGCCTGAAGGGATACTATGTTTTTTGTGGCCAGTTTAGAAAACAAAAGTGGGGTTGTTTTCAATCACAGCCCTCCCTCCATGGTTTAGGTTATTAAAATTAACAGTACAGCTGGCTAACATTTGTTGTCCATAATACATTGGCAGAAGGACATTTTCGTGTTTAGGCAAAACAATTGGCACTAACAGAGCAAGGACAGGTGATTGGTTGGTTTCCATGGTTCCTGTTTGCAGTGCTGAATATAATCGAAAGCAAGGCATAGACAAGCAACAGAAGCAGAGAGAGCATATTCTCAAAAGTTTAAATTGTGTGACTAGTACTACTCGTTAAAATTAAAACTTGGTGATTCAAGGCATGTTAGGATACTTAAGGCAACCATTCCAAATAGTTAATTTATATCATAAAACTACGTGTATTGATAGAGCTGGAAACTACTATACTGTAGTTCGAGTCATTAAAAAGAAAATCATATTGCTCAGAAATAAGCTCTCTATATGTTTTCATTGGGACGCGGGTGGCACTGTGGGTAAAACCTCAGCGCCTAGGACTTGCCGGTCGCATGGTCGGCGGTTCGAATCCCCGCGGGGGGGTGCGCTCCTGTCGTTCGGTCCCAGCGCCTGCCTACCTAGCAGTTCGAAAGCACCTCCGGGTGCAAGTAGATAATAGGGACCGCTTACCAGCGGGAAGGTAAACGGCGTTCCGTGTGCTGCGCTGGCTCGCCAGATGCAGCTTGTCACGCTGGCCACGTGACCCGGAAGTGTCTGCGGACAGCGCTGGCTCCCAGCCTATAGAGTGAGATGAGCGCACAACCCTAGAGTCTGGCAAGACTGGCCCGTATGGGCAGGGGTACCTTTACCTTAACCTTTATGTTTTCATTATAAAGCTGAAAATATTGGCCAAATAATTTAAAGCATTTGCCAAGGAGATACAGAGAAAGAGAACTGGAGAAGAAACAAGCTTACTGGCAGAACAACAAATCTTTCTATATAGCACCATAGGGTCAAACCTTAAAAACCTAATCAGAATTTCCTTCTGTAAGCTGTCTTTTGCCCTCAAGGGGATGCAGCTCGGAGGAGGTGATATTGATAAGTTGGGTTAGAAAAAAACCCTCAAGGAAAACAGTCACACAAGTGCTATGTGTAGTTTGTGAAAGTCATTCACCACCTCTCAATTGTGTTTTTAAAGCGGCATACCACATGTGAATATAGTGGTGAGCTAAAAAATGCAAGGCCCTCTCTCCCACCCAAAAGGTCACCCATAAATGAGCATTTCCCCCCCCCAAAAAAAATAATGAAGTGATCATCTGCCCACATTCAAATTGGTATCAAGCATTGCAGGAATACCCAGCAATACATACCTGGTGTGTTTCTGGCAGCACCAAGAACACCCTAGCATGCTACTGAGACCAACAGGATGTTGTCTGCATGAAGAGCACAGTTACCTTAGATGCTCTTTGCCTTTAAAGTTAACAAGCCTATTATATACCCCATACTCATGTTTAAAGGTATGAATTTAAGAGACTGAAATGTGCTTCATACCTTATACTAGTGATGGGAGTTGGATATTGGGGGACCACAGATTCCCTATCAGCTCCAGCTAAAATAGCCAATAGTGAGTGATAATGGGATCTGTATTCCAGCAACATCTGGAGGGCCACAGGTTCCCCACCCCTGCCTTACATTTTTCCTAAGCTTCTCATCTAGGAAGGTGTACAGAACTTATATGTAGATCAAGCCTACACAATTTGTGATTCACACGCAACCCCTTTGAGGTCACATTGCACACGAAGGGAGCACTTTGCAAGAATGGACTGGCCTTATGATACACATGGAAATTTGAGCATGTTGCTAACGCTTCTCTGCCTACATCTCTGGCAAGTCCTTTTGGGTCTCCAGTTCAAAATATCCAGCACCAAATCCCACTCCTTGGTAACAGGTCAGGTGCCTAGTAAGCTCCCCACTCGGTTAAGCAATGGAAAAAAATACTTGCTGCAAAGCATAGCTTCTGCAGCTGTCTCCCATCTCTCTCTGCCTTTGCCATATGTGAGCAATGTGTCTTTTCTAGGCTGTATTGCTCTCTAGCACCCTTCACACCCAGCACTGTGTAGTAGAATCCCCAATTTCCACATGCAGTCAAACCTTCTGTTGGCAAGGCCCAGTACTCCACTCCCAGCCACCACCATTACTGGCCAAACACTTTTGCCTTGCAGAATTGCAGCTTGGATGCACGGAGCAGAACAAGCTGTCGCAACACACCAAGACTGACAATAGCATTCAGTGCCAACCAGCTATTATGCCAGATTAAACATTTTGAAAGCCTGTTCATTTTTCCTTTGCAGAACTAAAGAAAAAAGAAAAAAGTATAGAGATCCCCAGCCCACTAATTGCCAACATTCAGCTGTCCACTTACCTGCATCTTTCTGCAGCACACAAAACAAGCAGATTTATTAGGGCGAAGGGGACCAGAGGCCACTCTGATAAAGTGGGCTATGGTCCATGGAAGCATGTTTTACTCACAGCACAATGCTATGTGTATCTTGTAATTTCCTGTAGATTCAAAGTGCCTTAATTCAAAGATTCTGGATATAGGACTGTTGTCTAGGGCTGCAATCCTATGTACCCATTTTCTTGGGAGTAGCCCAATTTCGCTGCTTATCCTCTTAGCCCTTAAAATGCCCCACAACTCAGCTGCTGTACAAAGAAAGTGGCGGTTAATTTTTCTAGGTATTTTTTAGTTCCTTATTCAATTTACTAGTTCAGATGACCTTTGTGCCAATTTAATTTGGAGTAGGATTCACCAAAGGTCTGCAGCCTCTATGACATAACTTCTTCCTCTTTTCTCCTGAGCCTGTATCTTAGATTGCAAAGCTGAGAGCTGGGCCCCATGGTAGTTAACTGCTTTTGTGCAGCACCTAATATATTTTACCCAAACATACGGCAACGTAACATGTGCCCAAACAGAGAGCAGACATGTGTCAGTGCCATGGCACCACATCTGCTTGCTATTCCATGGAGTATTTCCCCCAAAGCCACTTTCAGCATATACCTCTGAGCTCCACTGCAAATGTAAGTTGAATTAAGGAAAGTACTGCAGCATTTATTTTTCATGCAAATATAAATCACACACTGTCTTTGCTGTAATGTAAACAAGCTGCAATAAAGCTACAATTAAACCTCTCCAGTGTAATAATATACAGTGGTGTGTTTATAGTTTTCTTAACTACAGCAACAATCCTCATATTTTATAGGTCTGAAATAGATAGGCTTAGCTGCTAAGGTTGATAGTTATCATTTTAATTCCTTTAATAGCAACCCTATATTAAGATGAAATTCTTGAATCCAGTGGCGTAGCGTGGGTTGTCAGCACCCGGGGCAAGGCAAGTAATTTGCGCCCCCTAACCCGTGGATTTGCGCCCCCTAACCTGTGGATTTGCGCCCCCTAACCCTAACCCCCAGATGTTGCGCCCGGTGTGGCCGGCCCCCCCTGCACCCCCCACGCTACGCCACTGCTTGAATCCACACACTGATGAGTTCTCCCCAGATGTTTCCGAGTATGCTGACTTATAGAGAATCCTGCACCTGCTCTGCTGTTGCAATCGGCAGCACAGGGATAGTCAATGGGGTGCCCTCCAGATGTTGTTGGACTACAACTCCCATCATCCCTGAAATGGTTGTTGGGGGTTGATGGAATTCAGAGTCCACCATATATTGAGGCTGTCTCTGCTCTAGCACCTAGAACCTCTTAAAGTGAAATCCATGTTATTTATGAAGGGCGATACTCAAGAAGTATAGAAGAAGACTATTTTTTGTCAATTTGTTGTTCTCGCTGCACCCACCCCCTTATGCTGTTTCAAACCTCTGGAGATTTTTGGATGGAGCTGCAGGGATGGAGGGTGAATATGCAAAATATCACTCCCCTCCCCCTCTTGCCTGCTGACTAGAAGCTTCCACTGACTCAAAGGGCTTTCTGTCATAAGAAGAACAGCATTGCATACAATCCTATGAACTCCTATCAATTTGCTTGCACCACTTCACAATTTCAGCAGTGCTGTGATGGTTTGTAAGTCATGAAAAACCATGGCTTAATATTTTATTATTATTTATTTTAAATAGTGTTATATTTCTTACTGCTAAGAAAATCTTGAAGCGGTTCACAACACGAAAACATCCATTAAAACTACAGTGGTACCTTGGGTCACATACGCTTCAGGTTACAGACGCTTCAGGTTACAGACTCCACTAACCCAGAAATAGTGCTTCAGGTTAAGAACTTTGCTTCAGGATAAGAACAGAAATTGTGCTCCGGTGGCGCGGCAGCAGCAGGAGGCCCCATTAGCTAAAGTGGTGCTTCAGGTTAAGAACAGTTTCAGGTTAAGAACGGACCTCCAGAACGAATTAAGTACTTAATCCGAGGTACCACTGTATTTCAAAATGCAGCTATGAGAATATCAAGAAATATACGGTTGTAGAATCCAGTATTGATGATCAGGAAACGTCTAAGCAAAGAGATGTGTTTTCAGTAAACATTAGAAGCAGGGTACTGTTGATGCTGCCCAAATAATGGGGGTGGGAGAAGCTTCTACAGCACCACCACAGAAAAGGCCCATTTATATGTTTTTGCTAGATGACAATCTGCAGATTGTTGTGTGGCCAACAGGCCTCCTCTGAATATCTTAATCAATCTTACAGAGAGTGAAGGTGGTCTTTCAGGTAAACTGGCCCTGAGTTGCTTAGGACTTTATATGTTAATAAGAAAAATTTAAGCATTGCTTGGTAGGCAATAGGCTTTCATTATTGTGATGGAAACAAGTCACAGAGAACTTCCGGCTCACATGATTCCACCGTACTGGTGTGGCCGTGTAGAGATCAAAAGTTTCACCTGCTTTTGACAAGTTGCAATTTAGCAGTGCAACCAAATCCTAAACTGTGGTTATTCTTAACTGGTTAATTGAACAAAACAGCTTTGTATCCCATCATTTGAAGTTGGCTTGTTTTGAATAAACCATAATAAATATTAATTGCGGTTTATCAGGTTTGGATGAAATGACAACCTATGGTTAATTTTTTTTAAAAGGAAGTGAACAGCTCAAATTTCCACCTCACAGTCATGCCAGAGGCGGATCTGGGAGTATGTAACCCCAAGACTTGTTGCAGCTCATTCCCATCACAATAAATCATGGTTTATTATCACATCTGACCTAGGTCACTATTTTGCTCTGTTGCTTTAATTAAAAGATATTACTAAATTACCACTTTCAGATTGTCATTATTTCACAGGTGGGATGCAACTGCATATTGGCAAAATCAGGTTGTACACTTAAAGTGGATTTGGCACTTTTGATCAACAAACATGCTGCTTTTTTTTTTTTTAAAGGATTTTGTGGCAATGAAAGTGATGGGGAAATGCACAAGGAAGTGTGGGATAACCATTGTTTGATAGGATGTTGTCTGCAATCTCCATGCATACAAATCAGAATGAATGTTCAATAAACAGGTCATCTGGAAGCAACCTATGTTGCTTTGTTATGTCTATATGACAGAAACTATTCTTACTCCAAATTTCCTTGTTACCTGAAGTTGCTGTCATTCCCCACCCCCACCCCACCCCCCAGCTCTCGGTCTAGCTATTGCTATATGTCAGCTGTACCATGTAACAATATACATTTCAGAACTTACGGTTCAGCTTCAATGCTCTGGTCAGGAGCCACATAGTTGGCAGGGATGTAACCTTGCCGCTTCTGTCCATGCTTAGCAGACCCGTTCTCCACGAGCAGCTTCGCAAACCACCAGCTCCCTTGAGATTTATCCAGCACTTCAAGCTTATCTCCAGTTCGGAAGCTCAGATCTTCCTCTGTACGGGCTTGGTAATCAAACAGGGCCACATATTTGCAAGTCTGCTTTGATGGATGAAGAGGTGGTGGGTCTGGGATGCGTATACAGATGGCGTCCTGGGAGTCTGGCTTCACAGTTGAATTGACGGTAGTTGGGTTAGACTTATCCTCAGTCGCACAATTGAAAAGCCAAGGCATATAGGGCTCCAGACAAGCACAATATTTCCGACAGCAGTTCCCCATTCTGTCCCCTTCTTGCTTGTGGCCTGTATTCCTTCAGTCCCCTTCTTCCTATCCTGAAGCATTCAAGCTCCCTTCACACCCATTTTTTCCATTCAGCATCATTTCAGAAATAGTCCCAGGACTCCTTCCTCTAGTACAAAAGGCAAACGATTTCACTGGACGTGTCCTCTTCTCTGCTTCTCCCCCTCCAAGTCTTCTTCACCATAAGAGTTTCCTCCTTGCCTTCCAGCTCCACGCTCAGGAGTGAAATCTGAGCACTGAAGTGCAATTGTTCATGTCAGGGGAATTTTTTCACTTCCTCTTCTGATAGGTCAGAAAGACCTGAATCCTCACGTTAGGGGCCAAAAAATCTTGTAGCAACAGAACAGGTAAACAGAGCTTCCAGCTGAACTTCCCTATCTTTGCACCTCCTCATTCCCTTTATTCTCTTTAAATGTACTCTGGCAGTAGGGAGGCTCTGCACACATTGTAGCTCCTGGTAATGAATAACCAACCTAACTTGCCTTGTTGCTTTAATATGCTGAGTTGCTTGTGGACAAACTATTTTTTGTATGCACTTCCTGGTTTGCTCTTTTTCCCTTCTGTCTCGGTCACTGTGTGTGTGTTGCTGTCCCTCAAACACATACACCACTCTCTCCTCATCTGATGATCATTTTATTGCACAATGAATTTGCACTTTTTTATTTCATATTCACAAAGAAACCAGAAGTCTTTCCCAGATGGCCAGGCCACATTGTGAAATGCCTTTCCTGCTGAGGTGCACCCACCTCCCTCATTCTTAACATTCAGGAAGAAATTTAAAACATTCCTGATTACGTGGCAATAGGTGGAAGATATCACCCACAGCCACCTTGAAATTATCAGACATGAGGGAATTTGATCATTTTTCAATGCTTTTAGAAATTCTTAATTTTTAAAACTGTTCTGGATGTTTGGAAATTTGTTTTTATAATTGTATTGTTTTAGGCGTTGGCACCCTGGGCTCCTTTGGGAGGATGGTTGGGATATAAATTTAATTAATAAGTAAAATACAGCCCCATCTGTGTTGCAACCTCAGAACTAATAATTTTAAATAAATACTGTAATAACATGCTTTGTTCATCTTCTTCTTCCTACAGGGTTGTTATAAGAATAAGATGGTGCAAGAGCACCATAAAGAAAAAGAGGTATATGCATGTTACAAATAATAAAATTCTTTAGATCTGAAGAAAACGAATCTAATTTTTTTGAGGACGGGGAGTTTCCACAAAATTCTAGAATATCCAGACCTAACTGCTTGATTTATTTAGCAGTACTTGCAGCTACGTGGTGATGCATTGGCTTATGTTTTCATTTTAGTCATCTAAATTTAAGAACCAAACAGTGATTTGCTGACTTGGGTTAGCAACCCTGAAGGGAAGTGGAGAGTGGTTCACCCAGTCTATCTGCATTTTATACATAACCAATCACCACAGCAAAGCAATATCCTCAATAGTAATTTAGTCACATTTCTCAGATAAACACAGAGTATGCAGTAATGCGTACACAGTCTGCCTCCACTGCCCTCCCACAATGCAGAGCTATCGTGCAGTTTCTTGAGAAACTTGTTTGATGCATTCCCCCTCAAACCAGCTTCAATCCACAAGGAAAACATAGGCCACTTCACAGTTAAGCTGAGGTGTGTGCATTTGAGACAGCCATTGCACATGCGCAGATGATAGCTTCATGAACAGACGTTGAAGAGCGACTGCAGGGTCAATTCTATGATCTATGATTCTATGTCATCTCCCACCTTCAACCACAAATCCACAGACCACAGGAATGAAGTTCACATTCCACAGTTTGGGATCCCCTGGGCTAGCTAATAACAGTAGATTGCGCATCCATGGCCTATCTTATATCAACAGGAGTCATATATTGTAGAAGTTGTAGAAATAACAGGAATGACGCTTAAAGAGGCTTTTTAATGTTGTGTGTAAAACTCATCTAGGAAGAGTCTCCCAGCAAATTAATTAAGGTTATTTGCTTCCCTGAGTGGTGCCAAGTTTGAGGGAAACTTATGCTTGGGGATAAAATTGTGAAGGGATATAATTTCAACTTTGCTGCTGACAACTTTATGGCCCTGAAGCAATTTAATGTTGTCCAGTTTGTGTGTGTGTCCCCATCCTGAGATTCTGTGGAATGAATGGCAGTCTGAAGTACAATCTATCAGTATTTTGCTTTATTAAAAATTATATAATCATAGCATGGGGGAGGATATCTGAAGCAGGCAGCAAAATGTCTGAGCCTGTATAAGATTTCCAGAGAGCATCAGCTTGAATTTCTCTACCCTGACTGCTAGCTGAACGGTGCCACTTTTCAGGGATAGAAGAATGAGTTTTCCAGACATCAAGGAACATTATTTGTAGAAATGCAGTCACTCATTAGTTACTAAAGGTAATACTCTCAGTAATGAGGGAGTAGCAACTCCTAGCAATTCACCCTCCCATTCCAGATTAAAGAAACTCTGTACTGTATCATGTTTTGTTCTTGCCTGCTTAGCCTCTTTGAACTCATTTCTACTACTCTTATTAACATCATGACCAAATATGATAAGCCCTCCTTTCTGGGGCTTGTACTGTAAACAAATATACTGAGATTAATGGCAGTGCTCACTAGCAATACAGTTTGCTTGAAAATAATATACATTGATAAAATGCCAGGATTTAATATATATTCAGGAGACTGTTCCAGTGCCAATATACACGGATGGTAAGCTCTGATCCAATGAGCAAACACATTTTATATCCCTTCCTTTATACAAATTATTTGATTGCCAATGCAAAAAAGAAGCTCTAATTCTAACTTTTTTTTCAGCGCTAAAAGCTGTTCACTTATCTTTCTCTTAATCAGACCCAGACCATTCATAGGAACGCATTAGACAGAATAACAATAGGTTGGGTGGAATTTTCAAGAACAGTGTGGTAAGGCTAAAACGGGCTGCAATTCCATAAATGTTTTGCAACATTTGCCACACACTTGCTCCCCCCAAAGGTCTGGCTTTCAGAAGATAATAATGTGTCAAAAATGTGTATAGTGTAAATACAGGTGTATACAATAACATATAGAACTTTATTGAATAATTCTGCACATATCCACCACCATAATGACATTTTCTTAAGCAGTGGGATTACCACTACGATATGTGACTAGGTCTTTTCTCTCCAAAATAAAAGTCAAAGTGGCTAAAATAAATAAATTTCAGTAAACTGAAAATAAGTAAAACTAAAATAAAGTGTAGATGGGGCCTTAGTTGGATACAATCTATAAAAACCTGGCAGCACAAAAAGTCCACAAACTAACGAACTTACCTCCCTCAGCACAGTGACACTGAAATGCACCCATCAGCCTCCAAACCTTCCAAAAAGTGGTCCCCTCTCTACACTCCTTGATGCACCTAAGTCAGTTGGGGAATCTAAAGCAGGGCCACCAAAGCTGTGCATTGAGCAAAGTTGTGCAAGAGCATTGAGAGGAGATGGTTCTAAACAGTGCTTTTTTTCTAGAAAAAGAGGTGCCAGAACTCACCATGAACATCTCCCTCTTTCGCTTAGAATGGCAATGGTGCCCACTTGAGGCCTGGAACCCACCTGAGAGGTTCTGGAACTGAGTTCCTGTGAGTTCTCTCTGAAAAAGCCCTGGTTCTAAATGTACCCAGTCCTTAAAAAAAAAAACCTCAAGGCTTCAAAAGCACCAACCAACACTTTGAATTGTGCTCACAAATAGTTGCCTATGAAAGCTAGAAAGGACCAGATAAATATGTTGTGTCCTGCCATCCCGTTGATGTTTCTGATTATTTTCAAGGACAGCACCATAGGAAACACAAATTCTTGAAGCATATTCGGGGTTAGTCACATGGAATGGTGCCTCAGTTTGTGAAAGAGGTTGGCCTAGCAATAGCTGCTGCTAAATTCCTTAATATAAACTGGTGCAGAAGCTGGCTTAACTTAGCAGTGGCAAATATCAAGTATTGTGGAATCCTGCAATTTTTCTAAGTCAGACCATTGGTCCATCTATCTCAGTATCTTCAGCACTTAACTAGGAGTAGCTCCCCAGGATTTCAGACAGGTTTTTTCCCCCTCAGTTGCACCTGAAGTTGCTGGCGGTTGAACCTGGAACTCTTTGCATGCAAAACCTGTCCTCTGCCACTGAGTTGCAACCAATTGCCAGTGTGGTCTTTGGTCAGTAACTTAGCATATTTGAATGAGAAGGGAATTAGGCAGGCAGGACAGGAAGAAGGGCCATTTGTCTTGGCAAAGGATTCTGGAGGCATAGTTTTAGCAATCTAGGGAATGTGGAGTTGTGAGCGACAGGTAGGTGTGCTCACAACTTGAGAAGGTGTGAGTTGACACTGGAGGGCAGTGCTAGTACCAAAACAGATTGTCCTCCACTCCTGATATGACCTCATGTGTGCATGTTTATTAATAGGTTTTCATCATTACTTTTAAGCCAAGGTTGAAAATGTGTAGGTTCAGCTTAAGCATAAGTGCTGTGTGGATGTGAATCGACTGCTGCGGTTAACAGGATAACAATTGTACAGAAATGTTTAAACTGCTAATGGTTCAACTGCTCAATGTTCCTGCACTGTGCCTCCTGCTGTTAGCATTTTATAAGAATACCAACTTCTAGGAATAATAGCGTTTTAAAGTTGCTTTAAATGCACAGCTTGTAGTCTATTGATGTACATCATTTACACAGAACGTTTTCTGTTGTTAGTGCCATTTTCCCTGATAAAAGCCTGCTGCTACCTCTAATTCCATTAAATCCTGTTCCATTTAACTTACTATCAGCTTAGGCCTTGTTTACTTACACAAAATAATTGTAATGATTAAACACAGCTGTAAAAGACGCGTTTCTCAGCCAAGTAAAGGACAATAATTCCATAAACAAATTAGGAGTTATTTTAACATAGGAAAGACCTTGACTGCAATATTATTTTATGTTTTCTCTTTACTATTTTATTATTTATTTTTACTGGGTAATTAAATCGCAGACTATAGCCGGAACAGTTGGGTTTCAGGAATACAGAACACCTATTATTTGCACATTAATTGGCACCATGCTTTACAATTGTGTTTTGGAAAGTAACAACTAAATGCCTCCCCATGCTACATGTAGGAAATTGCTATTACTTTTTGAAATATCCGTGTATGCGTAGCTCAAAGTACTCATTAATATTAGGTTTACTTAAACAAAATGTTATTCAGGAGACCTATGCACATTTGCTAAATGAATTATGGCCTGCACTACAAATCACTTAAGCTAGTGTATTTGCACATGCAAATCAAACCAATTTGCTTAAATCTGCCTGAATCAAATCTGCCTGAATCAAAGCATTGCATCTTAAGCCAGTTGTTTTTGTATGAATTTTTTTTTTTGGGGGGGGGGAATTTAATTTGCATCTTAAAGTATACATTTTACAAAAAAAAGTATTTTGTAAAGAAAAATAATTAGCAGGAAACAGTCTGCATAGTTCAGTTGGTTAGAACTGGTGCTATTAATGCCAAGGTTGCAGGTTTGATCCCCATATGGGACAGCTGCATATTCCTGCATTGCAAGGGGTGGACTAGATTATACTTAGGGTCCTTTCCAACTCTACAATTCTATGATATCAGAAACAAAATACCAACTTTTTCAGAGAACACAAACTTTGGTATTCCCTGCCCCATGGAACTTGGGACATCAGTCTGCAAACCCATATGTATTTCCAAGGGCTACTATATACTTGGTGCCCCTGCTGTAGGATGTATGGGCATATATGCACATCTATAACACCCAAATTGGAGGCTACAGAAATGGTGCATCTGCTAAAACACATGCCTGGGTAAATACCTGTATTCAGGACATACAGTAATACCCAAATATAGTCATGTTGTTTCTGTGTTTTCTTAGTTCTGTAGATTGTTGTTGTGTCCTCATTGAGAAATGGACATCTAGGAATGAATCCCAGTGGTATGGGGTTGGAGCTCAGAGACCATCACCTTGCATGAGGTCCAGACAAGACAGAAGAATGCAGAGAAACTGGACACTTGGTAGGAAAATCTAGAAGTGCATGCAAATCTAGATGTGCACATGGAAAACATCTTCTGGAGAGCCATACATATAAGGCCAATCAGACCATTCCCCATTTCTAGGCAGGCCTGGCCAATAAATGAGAGTATTAGTAGCTATAGCTATGCTTGAATCTGGAACGTGAATACCATTGTTTCTGCCCTTGCTCAATGTAGCACTGAGTGCCTTCCCATGTACGACAATAATACACATCAAAAGGCCACTGGTTCTAAATCAAGTCATTTTTAATACAGTGGTACCTCAGGTTACAGACACTTCAGGTTACATACGCTTCAGGTTACAGACTCTGCTAATCCAGAAATAGTACCTCAGGTTAAGAACTTTGCTTCAGGATGAGAACAGAAATTGTGCGGCGGCGGCCCCATTAGCTAAAGTGGTGCTTCAGGTTAAGAACAGTTTCAGGTTAAGAACAGACCTCCGGAACGAATTAAGTACATAACTAGAGGTACCGCTGTACTCCGCTAAGTTCTACTCCCCTGATGTTTTGTGGAAACTTCTGTGCATTGAAACGTTTTTATGCCATCTTAATTCTACAGATCTAAAGAATGGGATGCCTCTCATTCTATAGCTGAATAATGATACTTTCTGCACCACTCTCCTAACCTAACAAGGGGGAGGGGAGCAAAATAATATGCCTGGCATTAGATGCATAAAAATAAATAACAGCCATAGAAATCAAGGAGAGTACTGTGTAGCCTATGAGCTACAGCATTAGTCCCCAATGGAAAATCACAGTAATGTCCTCTATTTTTAAACAGTTGCACTAGTCAGCTAAGTGCATGTAGGCTGGGAGATGACAGCTGGGAAGGAAATCACTATGCCCACCCTAAGCACTTATATGCTGGAACAGAAAATCTTATGGCTGGGCTGTTAGCTTTTAGTTTCCTATATGCCATAAAGGAAAGCTCTTTTATTATACAAGGAAATATTCTGGCCTGCTTTTTACTGGAACATTTATTTGATTGCATTATCATTGTTTTCTGGGTTGTTATCTTAATTGTTGCATATTTTGATCCTACTTCATGCAGAACTTGTCACGGTTAAAGGTTAAAAATGTGAGCCACAGGCTAGGAAATCTCCAGTTCTGATACAGCTAGATTTCAGTCAAGTGTCAACTGCATTTCAGAGTGAGGCTTCATGACTCGAGAGCCCAATGTAATTTTGTAAAAAGCAGCTGCAGAGAGAGGGGATTTGATCAGGGCAGTGGTGCAGGAAAAAAGTGGGGCCTAATATACCAGTTTGATTACTGCATTGCATTGTTACTGAGGACAAATAAGATTGTACAAAAACAAGATTGGGTGCAGGCCTGACCAGGACATAGGCATCCTGACTGTGACAAAGGTGACCTGTGTGCTTGCTTGCTTGCTTGCCTGCTTGCTTGATTAACAGCTGTTGGGAACTTCAAGGTCCCTGCTCTCCCTTCTTATGGTCTTTGTACTGGACCTGGAGACTCCAATAGAGAGCATTCCATGTCAAGGAGGGCAAGTGGACACTCTATCAAATGACAGGGCAGGAGTTACACAGAGCAGAGCCTTTTCACTGGTGGTGCCCATTGTATGCCTTGCTCTTCCCAGACCTGCTCTCTTTTGGCCTGTATTTTGGAGCTTTATAATTTAGGAAGACTGTGGAAAAACTGGTTGACAAGTCTTATCAGTTGCTGACATATGAGCGGATTTTATTTGCTGCTATTCTGTGCTTCTGGTGCACCAGGGTTTACACTAGCATAATAGAGTTGGCCAGGATGCCAGAAGGGATACAATTTATGAGCTTTCTCCATTATCTGCACAGCAGGGGTGTTCAGTCAACAGTGCAAAGGCTGAGCTGAAGCATTCCCTGCTGGTTACCTGCTTTCAGCGATAGGGGTCGCTGATGGTAGTACCCAATTGGTTAGCTGTCAGATTCTAGAGCTCCCTGTTGGTGGTTCTTAGGCAATTCACAAAATACAGAGTCCATTCATAAAACACAGTATTCATTCATAAAGCAGTAACATAAGTCTCCATTGCTACATATTGGGTGTATATTTCAGCGGTTGAACGTAGAAGTTTATGGCTATGCTGTAGTGTAGTGCTTATGTGACTGTGAATAAAAGTGACTGGGCTCATTGTCTCAGGGTTTGGGGGGGGGTAAGAGGTCACAAAGCGAATTTCCAATAAGTGCCCCCCCCCTTTATTTCCATAACATGTCCTTAAGTCTGTACTCTGAATGGTGACACCAGGGACCTAGAAGGTGCAGGGCTGATCTTAAGGCAATTGGGCCACATTGGGCCTTGTGGGCTGCTCCTAAGGGGGCCCCCGCACCAGGGCAAACTAGATGGATTTTATTTATATCTATAAGATTTTGCAGACTTTGGCTGTGAACTGGGGTCTTACAAAAAAAAAAAAAAAATCAAGTTACGCCCCACTGCTTCAAATTGGGCCCCACTGGCTAGCCCTAATAGTTGCTGGGCCTGACTTGCCCTGCCCTTGCATGAAGTCTTGGGTTTACAATTTTGATAGAGGGGAGACTGTGTTACTGTATGCAGGTTTTATTTTATTTGTTTTTTATCTTATATTTTGGAAATGTACATCGTTTTCCCCCTTTAATTTTTTTGGTGGCCCCCAAGACAGTGGTGCCCTAAGCTATAGCTTGTTTAGCTTATACGTAAATCCGGCACTGCTTATAGGCAACAAACAACCGGGCTGCGAAAGCTTTGACAGAAAGTGTGTAATGACAGATCCGCAGAAGGTGCAGAAATGAGCGCCGAAAGTTCAGCGTCCCCGTTTCAGAAGAAGCCCTGCCTTTTGTTGCCCAAGTGTTCCGTGCCAAGTCCTCTTAAGGGTCCAAGAGGAAAAATCATGCTTTCGCTTTTTTAAAGAAAAAGGAAAGGACCGAAGACGACTTCGCTGCCCGATCGTCCAGGGTCAGGCACAGGCGCAGCGTGCAGGTGGCCCGGCCGGAGCCGCGCCAAGGAAGGGGCAGGGAGGCGGGCGGAAGCGTCGGGATGCCCCCGGAGCCCCGGCAGCGTGAGTCGGCTCGGTTCCCGCAGGAAGGCGCGGCCGGAGGAGCGCGGCGGGCGGCTTCCCTTCCCGGAGCAGTGGAGGGCAGACGCGGCGGCGGCGGAGGCTGCTGCTTCTCCTCGTGCTTCTCGTGCGCCTCCTCCTCTTCCTCCGCCGCCATGGCGCGGCCCTCCTTCTCCCTGGCCGCCTGCGAAGTGATCGGCTTCGACCTGGACCACACTCTGTGCCGCTACCACCTGGTCGAGAGCGCCCGGGTGAGTGAGGGGCAGCCGAAGGGAGACGGCGAGGCGAGCGGCGGGGCAGCCGGAGCGGCGTCCGCTCTTCGCCCACTGCGCCGCCGCTCCCTCCGCCCTCGTCGCAGCCTCGGCCGGGCGCTCCGCCACCGCCGGCCGAGAGCGGCGCTGCGAGGCGGGCAGAGGAGGCGAGGCGGGCGTCTCGGGGAGGGGACTCTTTGGCTGAGGCGGCGGCGTGGTTTTCGCGGGCCTCCTCGGTCTGCGGGCCTGCTGGCGAAGCGTGGAAACTCCCGCCCCCTGGAGTCCTTTGGCGCTGCATTTCTGCTCGCTGCCCGGGGCAGAGTCAGTCTCTTGGAGTCAGTGGAGCCTCCTTCCGAGCAGACGCGCGCAGGAGGAGTCTCAGCGCAGTGCTGCTCATAATTACTCGGAAGGAAGGGTCACGGGGCTCCGTGGAGCTTACTCCCGAGTAGGCAAGCGTTGGGTGGGGAGAGGGCTCGGGAGCTGCTTCACATAGGCATCTGGCTGGCCACTGTCAGTGCAGGATGCTGGGCTACAGATGCCCGGATCCAGCGGGGGAATCACCTACCAGCAACTCGCCCTTGTGTATCTTCCAGCCCATGTCCCTGAGGCTGAATATGTCGGGTGCCTTACATTTCTGTGTTTCCAAGTTTTATTCATGTGAGAAATGTATGCACTACGCTTTGAAAATATGCATGGCAAAGCCCTTAAAGTTGTTTACAGAACAGACTGAAACATTAATCATAATATAACCAGTGCAAGGAGATATATTTGTGTCTTGCTTGGGGAAAACACATTGGTTTTTGTTTTAAAAAACAAGGTAATATACAAAGCTGCAGACAAAGCTGAACCTCCTCGCCTACTGTGCTTGCTATCCGTTATTATTACTATTTTTATGTCCCTCCTTGCGCAAGGTGGCCTACATGGTCGTCATCCCCCCACTACATCCTGTCAGGTAGGTTAGGCAGAGAGACAGTGACTGGTCCAGGATCACCTAGTGAATGGGGATTTGAACTTCGAAGTCCTAGTCCATTACTCTAACCACTACACCACACACTTCAATCTTCAAATGTCTGTTCCTCCCCTCTGTTCCCTTATCCTCAAGTATTCATATGAAGGTTTGAAACTCTCCCCTGGGAATTTCTGTTGTGGAAGTGCAACTCACTTGAATGGCAGGTATTCAAGAGCACAGGTGATAATAGAGCACCTGTGATAAAAGTTAGTGTGGGAAGAACTCTGGCTTCTCCTCATGGGTCCAGCACAATTACAAGAAGCATGAGATCTAGTATTTTTTTATACAACCAGATCAAAACTTCACCTTCAACTTTTATCCTGGTGTAAAATCTATGGGCATCTTTAATTTACGAAATTGTAACTGGTTTTATGCCAGTTTAATAGCTACTTCCAGAAGAGTCCTGAGAAGTGAAGTTTGAAGACAGAGAACCCTACCCTCACACTTCTAAATTCCTAGGGCAGGCTTTCTCAACAGGATTGTTCCCAGTGGAGGAGAAAGAGAGTGCACATTAGTGACAGAGAGACTGCACGTTTATTGTTCAAACACAAGTTGCAGTATTTACTGAAAATTTTTGCATCTCACTTTTCTAAGAGTTTGCCAAGGTACAAACCATGTAAACATTGCAACTAGTGATGAATACCATCTCAAGGTCTTTCCATGCACATATTTCAACTACAGTGGTACCTTGGGTTACATACGCTTCAGGTTACACACGCTTCAGGTTACACACTCCACTAAGCCAGAAATAGTGCTTCAGGTTAAGAACTTTGCTTCAGGATGAAAACAGAAATCGTGCTTCGGCGGCGTGGCAGCAGGAGGCCCCATTAGCTAAAGTGGTGCTTCAGGTTAAGAACAGTTTCAGGTTAAGAACGGACCTCCGGAACAAATTAAGTACTTAACCCGAGGTACCACTGTAGTTTTCTATGGGTGCATTGCTCACATTAAAGAAGTAACTATGAGACATAAGGAGGGGAAAAAACCTTGAGGTGAGGCTGGATTACATTTCAGAACATTTCACCCTTCATTCTCAAAATGTCACCTTGAGGGTAAAGAAATGTGAGTGTTAAGAATTAATCTAAATGTTAGCCTTTTTATGTGCAGAACATTCTTCTGCAGCTAATAAGGTAAACTTTAAAGTGTGAAGTGACGGAATCTTGGAGTGTCTCAGTATATTTAATTTTATGTAGCGTTGCATCTTCCTTTCTCTCTTAATTTGCAGCTTATATATGATAGTTTTGCTCAGTACATGGTAAAAGAGAAAGGGTATGATAAAGAACTGCTGAACGTATCCCATGAAAGCTGGGATTTCTGGTAAGTGATTCTGTTTAAAAATAATAACTATTTCCAGCTCATTAATTGCATGCATTAAAAGCACACACCCATACATATCTTTAAGGGTTACTTAGAGTATTTTCCTGGATGTATGTCCTGTTTGGCTCAACCCTACTTTCTGCTGGTCAGGTACTCATCCTCACCACTTGGTTCTGTGGCTCTTTTGTTCAGTGACACTGTGGAATCCATAATCTCTCATCTAGAAAATTGAGCTGGATGGCTTTATTCTTCCTCCAGCCACTGCCTAACGAAGATCAAAAAGGCAATCTTTCTTGGGGACTCCTCTCACAAATGGCTATGCAGCCTCCAGAGAAGTGTTGGGGAACCCATAGATCAGCATCTGGAGAACCCATCATATTCAATCATTGGCAATGCTGGTTGGGGTTTATGAGAGTTAGAGTCCAACGATGTCCAGAGGGCCCCACCCCTGCCCTGGGTCCTGGCCTGGCAAGAAGTCTTTTCAACATACCCAATTTCTTTTAGGTTGTTTGGAATGATGATAGATTTGCCCATACTTCAGCATGTAATTAACTACTTTGCCAATTTCAGTGCATTTTGATGGAAGCCAAAAACAATGTAGAAAATAATGCAATTGTTTACATAATGTTTGCGGACTGCAAAACAAAAAACCCTGAACAGTTCCTGACTTATGAACATGTGTATTGTGGCAGTTTATGCTCCCATTTCTGACCAAATTCTCCAACTTTTCTACCCATCTCCCTCCATTGCCCTGAGTATCTCTTACTGCCATAAATTTATTAAGGCTGCTGTCTGTACTCGGTATCACATGTATATATTTGGAATATAAGGTTAAATGTATACAAGCTTAAATGTATCATCTTTCTCACTCTGCTCCCCACCTCTACCTTATCGGTGAAACAAATGTAGCTTTAAAGGCTTGGTGTTGGATATGGAAGATGGCAACTTCCTTAAACTTGCAGAGGATGGAACTGTTTTGAGGTAATATATTTTATTTTATTTTATAAAAACGCTGCACTTAAGCGCCTATAATTGTGGATTTTTGTGTGGGGTGGGGAGGAATCTGTTTCCAAAGCACCATCATACTATTCTGTGAACTGATCATAATAATTCTACAATATGAATTGCTTTTACTCATCTAAATCCTACACTTGCTTCCAATAGCCTTCAACTGTCAGAGGAATGTAGCAAAGCAACTCTTCCAGTTAGTTAAGTAAAAATCCAATCAAAATACAGATAAAAGTTAATTAATTCCTTAACGTTGTCAAAATTATTGAAGTTGAAAGCAATGTGTAAAATAAAACTATGCTATTTATTATTTACACCAGAGGAAGGATTCAATACCTAGATTTTCAGCTTTTCTTCCCATTCCCTCTTCTTTTGTCAAGTCTCTAAAAATATTAGCAATTTTTGACAGGAACTGACAAATGGAATGATCTGCCTGTCTAATCCAGGTCCAATGAAATCCAAAGATTAGACAAGCAAGAAAAATGTCTAAAGAACATAATTTTGTGACTCAGATTTGGTGTTATAATGTCTATATATATATTGCCAATTTTGAGTCCTAAAATTATAAATCTGCTAGTGACTACTAGATCTCATTGCAGATTTTTTAGAATCTCCTGTTTGGAAAGAAAAAGAAGAAATATTTCATACAATTCATGCAATGATGTTCCAGTAAGTCATACTCAGAGTAGACCTATTGATGTCATTGAACTTCTGAGTTGTTGAAGTCCAGTGAATTCAGTGGGTCTGCTCTCAGTAAAATTAATGTTGGATATCACTCCATGCCTTTAATTCTTGGTACATATATGTGTTAAACAGGGCAAGCCATGGCACAAAACGCATGACCTCTGAAGAGATCTTAGATACATATGGAAGGAAGGAATGGAAACACTTCAAGACAATGAGTGGAATGGTTTCTCGTTCAGGTACCAGAGAAATATATGGTTGGGCCTCACTGGCTAATGGATGCACATTTACGAAGGAATCTGTGGCTGGATTTCTTGGTATCTTTAGCCACCATTCTGCGTTTCTTTCACATGGAAGGAATCCATACGATTAAAGGGTAGCAGGGCTTCTCCACTGGCAGCACCCCCAACGTTGTGGCCTCTTGCCTGGCTCTGCCTTCTTACATCTTCAACATTGAAAGAAGGTGTGAGGGGGCAGCTTTCATGTGTTTTATGTCATAAATTTAATATTATATTATTTTGCTTGCTGTTATTTTGCTGGACTATTGTTGCTGTTTTAAATAATACTGCAAACTGCCCTGGAACCACTGAATGAAGGGTGGGTTTTAAATCCTCTTAATAAAAAATACACAAATAAAATTCTTTTATTTTTCTCTGCAGCTAAATATTATGCCTATGACAATTACTTTGATCTGCCTGGGGCACTTCTTTGTGCACGGATTATTGATGGTTTAAACAAAGTAAGTGTTAACAGTGGTTTTTTTCACTGGGCTGTAGACCAGGTTAACTTAAACGAGAGCTTTTTTCTCCCTTGTATTCCTCCTTTTTCTGTTCTTCACCTTGCTTAGGTATTATGTAAGGGGCTTGCTTAACAATTATGCTGCAAGAGGAACTTAATTTCTGTGATGGAATTTTATATACCTGTTTCATTGCAATGAATAAGTTGGACCATGGCAGTCATAGGAGTCACTTCTGTAGATGACCAAGTAGTGGTCTTGGGGCTAAATTAGACATGATGTTCAACATGCACATATTTAAAATGCAAATAGCAGCCTTAGAGATTGGGATTGCAGAAGCTGGGAGTGGGAAATCAAACCATCTTCCTCCCCTGTCACGGTTCTGATGAAGCACCCACTCCCCCTGCTCTGCCCTGCCCCTTACCTATGACAGACAGCACTGCTTCCAGATGGGGAATTGTATAAACCCTTAAATACCATCCTCCTACATGCATTCCAAATTCACACCTGTTTTCTCTGATGGATGACAAATGAATCTTTTGGTTTTCAGTCCTGAGTCTTGAGGCTAGGTTGACCTGTTCTAAAAGCTTTACAGATTGAACAGGCATACTGCTTTTCATTATCTGCAATGTACATTGTGGTTACTCTCCTTTATTTTACTGAAGGGCATAGGCAAACCACAAGAACCTCTCTCACCCCATGTGCAAACACGCTGACAGAACTCGCCCAAGTTTGTAACTTTAGGGGTTTGCGGCCTAGGAGAGGCCATTCTCTATGGCAACCGCTAAGCGGGTGAATTTCCTCCCCACAGAGGTGCATCTGGCATTGTTATTATTAATTACATTTGTCAGTTCCTTTCATCACAGAAGTGAACCAAAGCGAGTTACGTTAGAATCAGTTAAAGCAAATACAACCAATAAAAGCCTAAAAGCAAAATCCACAAGGATAACATATGAGTTTTATAGATCCTGCCCAGCTGAAAGAGGCCACAATTGCCCCAAACCCTTCAAATTAAAGGCCAAAAGCCTGGGCAAAGAGGAGGGTCTTTACCTGGTGCCTACAAATAAAGATGGTGCCAGATGTGCCTTCCTGGGGAATGCTCTCCCCAGGGAGGCATACTTGACACCCTCTTTATATATTTTATCCACCACTGGAAGAGCCTGTTTTCCTGTTGCCACCCTCCAGATCTCCCATGGAAGGGACACAAAAAGAAGGACCTCATTGTATAGCTTTCATAATATTCAGAGGACACACCTCCTTACATTGGCAAAAGTAGCAGTGGTGGTAATATAATAAGAATAAGAATAAGAATAAGAATAAAATAACAACAACAACAATAATAATAGTAAGTAATGATCATATTAATCCCAATATTGGCCACTCCTGATTATTTCGTTTCTTTGGTGATCACTCGTAGCCGAGTAAGATTGTCTTCCATAGACACGGTTTTAACAATGAGTCTGTAAGTGACTGTGGAGGGCTTTTTTCAGCCAGAACTCACCAGAACTCCATTCCGGCACCTCTCAGGTGGATGCCATTGCCATTCTAAGAGAACAAGGGAGATGTTCATGGTGAGTTCCAGCACCTCTTTTTCTAGAAAAATAGCACTGATTAGAAGCCAGTAGGTTTTTTTTGGGGGGGGGGTGACCCATATTGCTGCCTGAAGTGAAGGACAAGGTACTACACAGAGACACCTATTCCTTGTACTGAAGCTGAGAGAACTTGCAGTTGAATCTTGACAATACAAGAAGAAATACAATACAAAAGAAACAGTGCAGATTGGGCCCAGAAGGATAGGGCAAGTGAACAGGCAGCAGTTCTTTGGAGAGGAGGAGGGAGGCCTACAGAGAAAGGGGGACCACTGAGGGCACCTTGCCTAAGGGTTCCTCCCCCCCAAATTGGAGCCAGTACTGGGTGCCCCAACCCCCTGCATCTGTTCCTTGCATCTGTCACTCTGCTCAGTGAAAGGGCATGTCCTGTGCTTTGAAAGCTGGGCTGGAAAAAGTAGGCCTAAGAAGTGGAAAAAAGGTGTTGTCTCTCTTTTACATGCAAGGGTCATGGGGAGAGGGAACCTCAGCCTAGATTTGACCTGGTTCCTGGTGTTTGGGGCAAATGTGGACAGGGATGTTTTTGTTTGTTTGTTTACTGAGCACTCCAAACCTTGTAACTCCACTTCTGTGTTTAGAAATGTGTTTGTATTACTTTTGGTTGGCATGCAAAGTTTGCTGCCTCCGCAGGCGCATGTTGAAGCACTTCTGTATAGCAAAGCTTTTAAGTAATTTTAGGCATGTCACTAAGGAGAACAATTTACTACAACGGCTGAACTGCAAAGAGACAGATTTGTTAAAATGAAGAGCAGAAACTGAAACACTTTCATGCCCCTGTGATGCCTGTGATTAATCTGTTTTGTAAATAACATCAGTCTGCCAGTTTAGTTTCAGATTTTGTGGTAGAAGATTCCCCCCACCCACCCAAAATAGCAACACAGTAAGTGATGCAGAATGATCTGTATATTTCAGTATCGCAAGATTAATTATTGCATTTTTATTCATGATAGGTTGTTAACAGATAAGGAAAAAAGACGTTGCCTTTCAGTGTGAGTTAAAACCTGAGCTGTGTTGTAACTCCTATCTAAATCCCCATCCATTTCCCTTTCCCAGGCATGGACTATACACACACAGTAGAATGAGGTGACAGAATAGACAAGTGGTTCTCAAAAATTTCACCTCAGATGGAGGCAAAGTTTGGAATAATCAGCTGGCAGTTACAGAAATAATGTTCTGCTAGTGTCTCATCCATCTTTGGAAATTACTAAATTATTTGCCACCATGTTTTCCTTGTGGCAAGAAGTTCCAAAGTTCAGAGGCCCCCAGGCAAAGTACAGCCATTTGCTTTGGAGGTATTGTAACTCAACCAGGAGTGGGGGAATGAAACAAAAAAATCATAGAAGAGAGCATTGCTGCCTGGCCTTTGAACATGAGCTCGTCAAGCTATTGCTGTTGCTGCAGGTTCCCTTTGAAATCACTAATTTATGAAACTCACAGTGATTGTTCTGTTAAAATTTGGAGTGACTTTTAGTTGAGGAAGCTCAAAGGATTTCTTGGTGTGTTTTTTTCTTGCTTACAGCATAGTCCTAGGCGAAAATATGACTTTTGGAAGGATATGGTTGCTGCCATACAGCATAATTATAAGACTTCAGCTTTTAAAGGTAAGCAAATTCATTGTCATATGATGGGTATTTTTATAACAACAACAACAACAACACTATTCTTTGTGTATCTGACAGTTCATGGCAGTTAGTAGTCTGAGTGTTGAATGTGCCCATTCAATACCATATATATGGTTAGCTTGACCGAACTATAACCATTGCATAGAAGTGCACTAAAAGTCACTTCTATACTGATGAAAGTCTTCCAAGTTATCGATTCATAGTTAAGTGATGTTAAGTTAGGGTTATACTTGTACTTGGAAGATTTGCATCTAAGAATGGAACAAGATGCTTGGCGACAAAAATGTGTTTCCCAGTTCTGTGTTTGCCTGAGACATCAATCTGTCCGTTCCTTTTTCTCCCTTGCAAATGCCCACCTCATGCCCACACACAGCACTGGAAATTTCTGTTTCCCTCTGAATGTCTGTTTCTAGCTTAAAAGCCAACCAGGGTCAAGCTCACTGCAGAGCAATACATGCAGCAATGTTGTTAAGGGGCTGGAAACACCCAGTGTGTTTAATGCCAGGTCTGTTCCAGGAGGCCCTGCAAGAGTTCCTCACCCATGATATGGCATGGAGGCGGGAATGGCTCTTCAAGCATATCATGCTGTAAGATATACATAATCTGACTGGATGTGTGTGAGAGAAATTTGCCGGAAGTAACTGTCATATATAGCTTATTCCAGACTTTTAAGTGGACTGTGAACAGGGAGAACGGACATCCCTAGACCACCTGCTTTCTATTTATTACAGGTGTCTCCCACCCCACCCCCAACCTCATTTCAGAATTCACTTCTGAGGACAGGTTCCAAAAAAAATGTAACAATATGATAAATTATATTCAGAGATTGATGCTGAAGCTTTGCACAGTGCTGATAGGGAGTTGTATCTGTATTTCTATACTTAAAACCTGTACGTAGACTTGTACCTGCGGGCCTATATCTCCATGGCAGATTTTTCTCCTTCCTTTGAAGTTCTGTGAATCAAGATGATGGCTTAAAAGACTTAGGCCGCATGGTACTGGGATAGTAGTACCTTTGACTTCAAGATTCCCCTTACAGCACTTGCATCCTTTGAGATAGAGATAGGCTTGTTTTGCTTTCAGTGCAGCCATGTAGCTGGTAGCTAAAAGCCCCACTCATATTTTTTTAATAGAACAAATTCTCAGGTAAGATTTTTATTTTTTAAAAAATGTATTTCATGTATACGTTTTTGTCAGTATAGTCATTTGGGAAAATAACAAAGACTTTGCCACAACACCATGATTCCAAGAAACAATTTTAAAAGTACTAAATAATGGCAAGCAAAACAGAAATAGGTTTCACTTTTTTATTAATACAGCTTTTAAAAATCACGTTTGACAAACACAACTAGACATTTTTAGAACAAAGTGTAAAATGCTGGTGTCAAATGAATATAATAAAGACCATTTATTTTTATTTCACACAGAAAAAAAAACGTAATCAAGAACTTAGTGTGGGTGAAATATTAATGTTAAAAAATGTAACTGGTCTCATGTTGGTACAATAAGTGAAGAATTGTACAAGCACCATAGTGTAAAACTAATAAACATAAATAATACTTCCCTCTCCACCGTCATTTATCATTCTCTCAATGCCATAATGTATTTAAGGGAGAGGAGACTATTTAAAAGCATTTGAATGTATATTTTCTTTTGGAAGAGACTTTTGACACAACCTAACCATGCTGAACTAATTTTATTCAGAATATTCCAGTTAGTCTGTAGCACCTTATATTTAATTTTAACTTATAGAACTTAACACATTGTTAACTAATTAACCAATGTGACAATCTTTATCATTCCTAATGACTAATTATAGTAGTTTCACATTAGATTTGTGAGTGATAATCGCAGGGCTCACATTCATATGAACTTTGTATATGAGCTTGCCGGTGAACTCCTACCCAAAATACACCTCTGTGATAAGCTAGCCTCTGGGATTTCGAAAGAAATAACTTTGTTGCCATAGTGTCTTTCACCTATGAGTTCAGCCTCTTTTAACTGTGAAAATTATTTTTGAATCTACTTCGAAGGGGAAATAAACTCATTTAAACCAGTATCATTAATCAGATTATTAAAGAGTAAGTAGTGTCAGGATGGAAGCATTAGATCTTTAGAAATGCTTCTTTTCTACACTTCTGTGAATGATAAGACCCCATAGCCTTACAATTTTAAAGATCTAATCCTGGCAATTACAGTTGGGATTTCTCAGTGTTTGGGTGGGTTAAATACATTGTTGAGTATTGCACTGAAATACAATTATAGTTTGTGAACATCACCCTTTAAAATAGGAGTGAGGAACATATGGCCCTCCAAATGTTGTTGGACTACATCTCCTATCATCCCTAACAATTAGCTGGAGTTAATGGGAGTTGGAATCCAGCAACATTCTGGAGAGCCACAGACTCCCGACTCCTTCTTTAAAATGTCTTTTAAAAACAGCACCTAAGATAAACATAAAGTAGCATTTGCCTTTGAAATTTAATTTTGAGTTCACACTTTCTTCAGCTAGTCTCCTCTGGACATCTACAAGTAGAAACACAAATACTAAGACACTATATGTTGGGGGTGGCAGAATGTTATATTTGTGCAAATAAGAAACCTGAGAAGGAGGAGTGAACATACTCTGAAGAGAACAGGCCGTTCGATTCATTGTTGGGCAGCTGCAACCAGACTTGATCATTTTCCATGAGCTCAATAACAGCACTACCAGAAGCCTGATCGAGGTAGCCTTTCTTGTACTCATCAAAGGTGTACATGATGGGCGAGCCATTTTTGTACAGGCCTACCCAAACATGTGACCCTTTCACATGCACGTGGTAAGCAAAGTAGTAAAGTCCTGGTATCCTGCAAGTGAAGATCCCTGACCTGGGGTCATAGTGCTGTTGTCTATTGTACAAGATCTTATCAAATCTGATAGGGGCAGCTGATGCAGGGTAAGCTTTGGAAAGAGTGGCAGTGAAAGCTGACACCGGGAAGCCAGTTAGACCTTGCACTTCACCAGCTTTCATAACAGGTATTCCAGCCAGGGCCTGGCCTCCTGGGATTACTGCTTCTCCAGGAGGCCCAGGTGGACCTGGAGGACCTGGCAAACCAGGCTGTCCATTGTGGCCTTTGGGGCCTGGTGGTCCTGGGGGTCCCATAGGCCCATCTAAACCCTTCGCAGCAATACCAGCTGGGCCCGGTAATCCTGGTGCACCCGTTTCCCCTTTACTGCCAGGGAATCCTGGAATACCTGGAGGACCAATTGGTCCTTTTGTACCAGGTATTCCTGGCGGTCCTCTAGGGCCTGGTTCACCATTGAAGCCTGCCACTCCCTTAGGTCCTGGTGATCCCATTGGGCCAGGTAGGCCAGGTTGCCCAGCATGCCCTGCATCCCCTTTTGGACCTGGCAAACCTGGTTGTCCTTTTGGGCCAGTGAGTCCTGGTTCCCCTGGGTATCCTGATTTCCCCTGCAGTCCTGGTAGACCCCTCTCCCCTTTAACACCTGGGAATCCTGCTGGACCTGCAGGGCCTCTCTCACCCTTGAGTCCAGGGAGGCCATTTTCACCTGCTGCACCTCTGAGCCCTTGAGGGCCTACATTCCCAGGTGGTCCGAGTGGCCCTGGTTCACCTGGAGCACCAACTGGTCCTTGTTCTCCCTTTTCTCCTGGGGCACCAGGGAGACCTTCAGGTCCTCTCTGTCCCTTCATCCCGGGCAACCCTGGTTTTCCAAATCCTGGGAGACCAGAAGGCCCAGGAAGGCCAGAGGGACCTGGAAGTCCTTTTGCTCCAGGGATCCCTGGTATTCCTGGTGGTCCACTTGGTCCAGGTTTTCCTACTCCTGGTTCTCCACGTTCCCCACGAGAGCCTTGTGGACCTGGGGTGCCAATGGGACCTGAGGTGCCTGGAAAACCCCGCTCCCCTTTAATACCTGGCTCCCCTGGAAATCCTCTTTCCCCAGGCTTTCCTACCCCTGCTGGTCCTGGAGGGCCTGAAGGGCCCTGTGGCCCCGGCAGACCTCTTTCACCTGGGCGACCTGGAGCCCCATATCCGCTCTCACCCTTCTGTCCATTGATACCAGGAATGCCTGGCTCACCTTTTTCTCCTGGGGCACCCCTTAGCCCTTGTGGCCCTGGCAGACCTTGTTTTCCAGCAACAGATATCCCAGCTGGGCCAGGAATTCCAGGGGCCCCTGGGGGACCTCTTGGCCCTGGGAGACCGGTGGGGCCCATATCTCCTTTTTCACCACTTAGTCCTCTTTCCCCTGGCCTTCCTTGCAAACCTGGCAGGCCTGGCTTTCCAGCGGTTGAAAGTCCTGGGGGTCCCGGGGGTCCCGGTGGCCCTTGAGGTCCTGGGCTTCCATATCCTGGTTTTCCTGGAGCCCCTGCAGGGCCTGGGAGTCCTCTTGGACCGGGAGGGCCTGCTGGACCAGATGGGCCTTGATCGCCCCTTGCCTGGACAACTAAAGCAACAACAATAATAATACATTAGTAAGTTCCAGGAATTAAGTGACTCAAGAAATAGCGGTCAGGATTAAAAAAAAGTCTTTTAAAACCTGTAATCACTAATTCAGATTGAATCAGAGATGGTGTTCCTCATAATAACTAGTTTTACCCTCACTGAGCTACAATTCCCAGAACCCTTGACAAACTACAGTTCCTAAGATTCTTAGGGGGAAGTCATGTGCATTGAATGTGCTTTAAATGTATGATATGCATCTGCCTGAACCTCACTTTCTACTTCCTCAAGGTCCAGGGTTCATGTTTAGCTAGTGGAGTTGCCACAGTAGTACTGCTTTCCCATATCACCAGAGCAATTTGGGAAGCCCCCAACTGCATGCCACAGGTTGTGTCCATGCCAACATCAACCCTTTGGAAAATTGTCTAATGCTAGGTATGGGGAGGACGATAGCATAGAAATCATCTTGTATCATCTTCCCGTCTGACAGAATAATGTGAATACTGGGGATGAAGTCTATGGTCATCTTTCAGTTCTGCTTGCTGTCATCTCTCTGACTTGCTGTTCTTTAACACCATTTCCCCCTAAATTCCTGGTTAATATTCCTAGGATTAGTCCAGCCTTCCCCATCCTGGTGCCTTCCAGGAATTATACTTTTAAATGCTTTGTTTTGGCAAATGTGGTTACTCCTAGGTTTGCCACCTGTTCATCATTTTTATGGACTATTCATATTTTAGAAAGTTCTCCCATAATATGTGAAATATGTATTGTGGATGAAGCTTGTTGATAGTTTTCCCCAAGAAACAAAATCTAGAGCAACAAAAGTACATTCACAATTTTTAAATAACACACGTTCCTTGGTTGCCTGATAGGGATGTTTTTGCCCAGAGAAATGTGAGGACAAATGTGGGGAGGAGGGAATGTGTTTTCTAGGAAGAAACAATTCAGGAAATTAAATGCGTCTTTTCTAAGAGACCTTATCTGGTGTAAAGAAAGAAGGCGGGTCCTATAAGCTCCATAATGTCAGATTTCTCATGTCCTGCTGACCGGAAAAACCAATAATTTGTGAGGTTGAAGGGTGGGAGCCATATGCAATCCAGAACAAATGAATCAAGTAACATGCAAAACAATCCTATGCATGTTTTCTCAGACGTAAATCCCAATGTTTTCTATGTAGCTTACTCACAGAAGAAGTAAGGAGGCAGAGGATTTAATGTCTGTTTATGAAAACTTCACATATGAAATCTAGTTTTAGCATTACAACCTCACGGTTGTGTTTATAGGGTTGTTGCCTACACTGCAGAAAACTGCTTCTAATAATAGATTGAGACTATAGTATTACATAAGAAAACCTGAGCTTGGCTGACTTTAGTGGGACTATTCCTTAGTAGTTTTGGAACTGTAGCTTCAAAAGCTATGTTTAAGCAACTAGATTTGGGCCCCCAAACTGTGGTTCATGAATCACCACTGGTCCATGAGCTTTATTCTGGTAGTCTGTTGCATATGGGCATTTGTGGTTCAAGAAACAGTCATATTTGTATCTTACTGTATTGCAATTCAATCTGTAATGACAAGGTATGCGAAACAAAAGCGGTAATAAAAATAAAATTAAGAATATAACATTTAGCACACTGCATTACAACTTCGAGAGGCAGAAAAGTCATTAAGTGGTTAGCAGTTTTCAAGTGATCTGTGCAGGGGCGGGGGAGGTTTGTGAAACACTGAACTAGATGGTTGCATGGTGTTCTAGAAACCAGCAGATGGAGCCATTCAACCATACATTAACCATAGCAAATCATGCAAAGGAATTTAATTTCTTCCGTAATAACCCTTTTCTATTTCTTCCTCTGGGAGCAGGCAGAATTTTGTGCAGCCATAGGAGATACTCATTAAAACAAAGTATTGAAACATAAGCAGAGTTGTTTTTTAAAAAACAAAATAAAATAAATAAAATGGATTAGAATAAAATAAAATACATTAGAAGTTTTAATTTTTCCAGTGCCATAACTTGCATAATTTAAACCACCTTGTTCATAGTTGCAGATAATAGCAGAGGGTATGGAGGTTAAAACTGAAAACAAATCGTGATTAGCTAATGAAGGTGTCGATTGAAATACTGTGGAACAGGAGAGACCTCCGATCACAAAGTCCAGTACTGTGGTGATCACTGGGACCATAAGAAATGCTAATAAGTCTAAGTTTGTAAAAGTTTGTCAGATGATTTTGTATGAATTATATCAGCTATTATTTATTTGTTGGGAAAGGGGGACAGCCTCACATTTAAGATATTGCATTCTCCATGGATAAAAGCGATAAACAAATATGCCCAGGGATATAAATTTAATCAGCTTTGCAAAACTTTGGTGGTTCAGTATTAGGAAGGATAACTTAACAATCAGCATGCATTAGCTATGTGACTGTGATAATGTAGGATTTCCCCCCATACATTTTACATTATTTGGTCACTTCCATGTCAACCCACATCTGAAAACATCCTGTGACATGGGTTTATCTGATAGTTCAAAACACAGAGAGGGTTGAGAATAACCAAGTGTAAGAAAGAAGTATGGCAATGAAGGCAGAAGTAAGCAACTGATCAACTAGTAAGTAAAGGAGTCAAGCAGCTCTGTTGGCAAGAGCGAATCTCAAAGAGGCTGTTTGGGATTACCGTAAGTGAGTAGGAAGCCAGAAAGCTTGTAAATAGTTTCCCTCTGCAAAGTGCTGAAGTACATGGAAGGTACCATTAAGGCTAAAATGTTCATTTAATGCTTTCTGGTTTGTGTACAGCAGGGAGCATTGTGGAACAGGTTAGGATCAATTTAGTCAATATCTGAATACTTTGAGGAATCCAGATTGCCTAAATCTGATCTCTGTGTTTGTAGTCCTATTCTCACAAAGGATGCTTAAATTGATGGATTCTCCTAGGGCAGCAAATTGAATGAAAGAGCTTCATTCACTAGAACATACATTTTATTGAATATCTACCAGACTTAAAAACATTATTGGAGACTGGCCACACATTATAGCCACTGTAACAGAAGCTACCTAGGCTCTGATTGACACTTGAGAAAAGCTCAGGGGCATTTGGCCTGACGTCACACTGAGAAAGAAGAAGTCGTCACTGGCAGAGAGTCTTTAGTTTCTCATTATCCTGTTCAGCTAATTTCCTCTAGCAAATTAGAAAGGAGGGATTTGCTGGGAAAGATGATGGGTGAAAAAGCCCATGGGCTAGCAGAGTCAACTTCTGTCTCAGAATGATGTTGGTAAACACCTATGAGTTTTCCTTGAGGGTCTGTAGTCTACTCTAGAGAGCATCTTAAAAATTCTCAGCAGTCAGAGCCTGGTCATTTTTATCTGGTGAATATAGCTCATCTCTTTTGATGATGTCTCCCTATAGATCCATTAGCTAGAATGTAAAGAGTCTTTCCACTAACTTCAACTTAATTCTTAAATCCTTTAAATATTCAGAGTGAGTAGCTCTCTGCAAACTCAAGGAGTTTTGATTCAGCTATTTATCATTGTGGTATGAGTCCTTACAGAATCAAAAGCAGGACTGCTATCTCTGATGTGTGAAGTTCCCTGTTCTATAGGGAAGCATAGTGACCCTGAATACCTAAATTGTCATTAAATCCCCCATATGTATAAGTGGGGATATTATTACTGAAGTTTCTTCGGGTAACAATATCTGAGTATCAGTTACATTATAAAGCTGTCCAATAATAAAACACTCAGTTCTCAAGTTTTTCAGTGGGCATGCCTTCAGACAGGAATTCAATAGCACTTAAAATGGAAATGTCCCACTTATTTATTTATTGTTAATTAATGCGATTGCTGGAAAGGGTCAACTTTTCCTCCCACTTGACAGTACATTTCGACTGATGAGCTGTGTAATTAAATAGACTCTTTCCATCACATAGCCACTAATATTGTGTGTGTACACAGACACATTTAATGCCACAGATAAGAAAATACTGTCAAGTCACAGCAGTATTTAAAGGAAGATAAGCCTTATAAGCATACTTATAAGGAAGTGAATGTTATTCATTTCAGTTGGATATTTTCCCAAGAAATTGGCACTTCACACATCTAGGCTAGGCTCTTAACATTGTCCCAGCAGCAGTACTGCTTGTATCTGTGTCATCAGGTAAGAAGCAATCAGTCTGGGAGGAGCCACCTTTGAGGTTCTTCTCCGTGCCAGAGTTAATCCAGTTTCCTAAAGGTTGATACTGGAGTGGGAGGAGCCACAGGGTAAATCTCCTTCCCTGCAGCTCAATGGTTCTCATGTTATCCTGGCAATATGGGAGAAAGCAGTAGCATAGTGCTTCCCATGCCACAAGGGTAATATGAGTCCCGGGCCTACATTTCTGACACAGATTGATTATATATCCACTTCCCAGTTCATGCATGCATAGCAGAACAAGACACTTGCAAAATAAGACATTTGGACATCAAAGTCCATGTACTGAAACTCTGACGTTCCCTTAAATAAGGTATGAAGAACCTGTGAGCCATCAGATGCTGCTGTACATTGCCGCCATCTTCCTTGTCCATGGGTCATGCTGGCTGGGGCTGAAGGGAGTATCAGCAATTTCTGGAGGGCCCCAGGTTCCCCATCCCTGCCTTACATAATATGACTGCTGTTCTAAGAAGCAGAGCGCACATCTGGTGAAGCAACCATAAGTGAGCTTGGAATTACAGTTCAAGAGTTAAGAAAGCAATATTCTGCATCTCTAAAACCTGCCAAAATATTGCTTTAATTCTTTCTCATTCCTGTCTGCAATTTAAGATCTTGTAATAGCATTGCTACTCTGAATTTGATTATTCGGTGTATTGTAGCCAATAGGATTTTTGAATCAAATAAACAAGATTCCTGAGAAGGTGTAGCTATACACCTATGTCTGTTTACGCTGGTTTTATACCACTTTAATTGTCACTGCACACTGCCCCAGCCTACCCACAGAGCCACTTACATGTATGGGTGTAAGCACAAGCAGATCTCACCAAGAATAACTGAATGAATGAAACTCACAGCTACAAATTTCTAGAACTTCTGTCAAGGTTTAGTAATGATTGACATGGTTAATATTTTGCATGGTGGGATATATCCTGACAACGTATATTTGATAAGGCTGTTCCTACCGGCAGATCTTTTAATTCTAATACTAAGTTCTGTTATTTTTAATGCTTATATATTTATTGTGTTCTCCCTTGAACCTCTGAACAGTAGCATCTAAATGTTTTTAAATATATACCGGTAAATTTATGCTGCAATATGTATAATCTAGAGTAGCCCTGTTTACAATCTTGCTTCTGGGTATGCGTTGTAGGTTGTAGGTCTCTTAGTCATTCATACTAGCTTTGTATCCATATTGATCTGTGAATGTAAAGCTCAGAAAAACCACATGGTCCAGTCTTCCTAGGGTGAACCAGTTCAAAATTCAAGTGGGTGGTATTAGGTTTGAACATTTTCCTCTTCTAAGATAAATCTCATTTCTCATGGAAAGCTAGTATATCTACATTGGAGATTTCTCTCTCTGACATTCTACTTTTTAGTGTATTGCGCTGAAAGCATCTTATACAGAGAGTTTTCACACATGCTATCCCCCCTGTGTTCACTGAAGTAGTATAGTTCCCAGGACTCTGTTACATAGAACAACTCTTACATTATAAACCAGGTGAACAGCTGTTGTTTTTCCTGAGGCAGCTAGTGCTTCAGTGATAATTTTGTAAATACCTTAAATAAAATCTGTTTACCTTTATTCACAGAACTAATCCTTTTGTACCTGTAAACAACAGTTACAAAATAATTGCTATCTTAATTTACAATATACTGTAATCAACATGTTGAACAAAACTACAGGCTGTCCATATTTTTTAAAAGGAAGCATTACTTACCTTGGCTTTTCACACCGAAAGGTAGGAAAGCAGGCCCTTTCACTGATTCACTAGACTGCACCTTAAAGCGTTCAGGATAATAGACAGTGCTGTAGACAATGTTCACGGAGAGCAGCAGCAGCAGAAAAGATATTTGTAACTTCATATTCCCAAATCCACTCTGTATTGAAGAAAAAGGTACAATATAATTCTTACAACAGAAAACTGAGTTGTAATAAAAACATACCCACAGCATTCTGTTTCAACACTTTTCCAGGCTTGTGGATTCAACGATACACATGTGTTAAAATGACATCATTTAGTTTAAAAAGTTGAATCAGAAGCCATTCTGGGTGTCAGATCTGGTCACATCTTATTGCATTACCAGCCTTCCCTACAGCATGTGGCGTGATCTATAAAAGTGTGTGTGTGTGTGTGTGTGTGTGTGTGTGTGAAAATAACATAGCTTCTAGGTACTGAAATATTACATGCCTACAAGCCTTTTAAAATTTCCAGAAGAAGAAACTAGGTCTTCCTGTTTCAGGAGCTGTAGCCATCAGAAGCTTATGCATATGCAACAAGCAAGCCTTCTGCAGTAACTGTAACCAGAATACCCTCAAGTGCCATTAATGAGCACCTCTAAACCTCTGTCCCACTTAAATGTATTTGTAAACCAAGCCAGATGGAATTGCAGCCTACCGGCATGTTGTAGGATTACGAATGTGCAGTAAAGCAGACTTCAGTCTTGCCTCATGTGTCCTGCTGCCACAGGTGTGCGGAGCAGAAGCTGCTGTTCCAAGCATCACCCTGACTTATTTATACTGTTTGTGCCTTCTGACATGAACTTGCACTCTGTTGTAGCCCCGCCTTCAAACCAGGAAAGTGCTAATTATGGTGGAAAGTTTTCTTGGCCAGGGATGTTGTGTCAGGTTGGATTTTTTTTATTAATATTATTTTAGATGCCATTCCCTGTTCATGAATTTACGTTTATTGTACTGGGACTCAGACAGGTCATCTTGTAAGAAAATACATGAGTTGAAATAGAAAAGGGCAAACTTTTATTTTTCCTATTGAGATTTTCAAAGAAATGGGTAAGCCATGCTAAGACTAGATTTCTTCACTTGGCTGTTTTGGCAAGCAATCCTACTAAATGTTTGAGGGCTTCACTAAATGTGCAAGGGTCACAAAATGTATGTTCTCTCTGTACATAGGCCTATGCCACAAGTTAGAGATAAGCCAGAACTGCTCAAAGTTTCTCTAATTCCTTTCCCTACTTGCAAAAACCCATGTACTGCTTTTGAAAAAAACACACCCTCGAATTTAGACTCTTTGAAAGAGAGAGTAAAAGAAAAAGAAAAGTGAACATTGCAAATAATTAGCGAAGTACTAAGCCAAGTGCAGAGGACTGCATTCAATGTAGCACTTAGTCTCTAATTCCATCAGCACAGGGTTTATTTATTGTAGAACAGAATATTCCCCTCCTCTGCTTCCTCCGCACATTCCCTAAAACAGTTCTGGGATCCCCCCCCAACCCCCAGGAGTAGATTTGGGGATGATACATGGTGTTAGAGTGGGGAAGAGATGGGGGAAGTCCTGTTGTGCTAACAGTAATCCTTGTACTAGCACTTTTATTTATTTAATACCACCCAGAATCTCCTGCCAGATGATTCACTGTCTTGAGGATCTCAGCTTTAAGTTGAACAGAGCCAGTTTCTATCTTACCCGGCTGCAAAAAAATTATTTTAAAAAATGCTTCCATTCCTCCCTTCCTCCTGTGCCTTCCTCTGTTTCCTCCATCAGCTTTTGGTTGCAGAAACAACAGCGACAACTATTCTAAATCATGGAAGCCAGGTAAACCTAATGTTTAGGTGTGCAACTGCACATAATTGATAGAACATTTCTTTTGAGCATCAGAACTCTGATGTGTGCTGCTTGGAAGCACTGCACCTTCCATTTCAATGGAGGAAGTAGTTTCATGTATGTGTTCCATTCCAGGTGTGGATTTCCTTTACTGGATGGAACATGTTGTGTGCCAGGAGTTCCATGTACACATTTAAGTGCCCATATGAATTTGAAATATGACCTTATTTTAGTTAATGTTCTTTCAGCACACACACACACACACACACACACACACACAACCTTGTGCTACATGCTTTGGGGTATGGATGATCCTTTATCTTTGCAGTTGGCCTGCATTAGTAGTTCTGGTTCTCTGTAGTTTATTATGAACATTCTTACCCATTCTGAATCAGAGATTTGTTTCCCCACTAAATAGTCTGGATACTATTATTGCTACAGCTGATCTTTTCCCCTTGGTGCACCTGGCACGCACTAGATGCCACTTTTGATTTAAAAAGTTTACACGTGTGAGCTCAAACTGTGATTTCAGCTCACCAAATATGTGGTTACAGATACAATGGGGTCCACAAAAATGTGGTTACAGATACAATGGGCTACATGCAATGGGGTCTCTGTAGATAGGCCCATGTGTAAACATGACACTTGGTGGATGGCAGGATGGCAGGGGGTCTGTGCTAACTGCAGCAATCACAGTCTGCCATTCATCAGTTACTTGGCATTGGTGTAATTGCAGCTACTGTAGCTACTCGCATAAAGGGTCAGTATGGCAACAAACTGTATCCTGGATCTGCTACTTGTTGCCTATTTACATTACAAAGAAACTGAAAGGTTTGGGCTGTTCGTCCCAGTATAGTGGTACCTCAGGTTAAGTACTTAATTCGTTCCGGAGGTCCATTCTTAACCTGAAACTGTTCTTAACCTGAAGCACCACTATAGCTAATGGGGCCTCCTGCTCCTGCCACGCCACCAGAGCACGATTTCTGTTCTCAACCTGAAGCAAAGTTCTTAACCTGAAGCACTATTTTTGGGTTAGTGGAGTCTGTAACCTGAAGCGAATGTAACCTGAAGCGTATGTAAACCTGAGGTACCACAGTACATTCATACCTTGGTTCTCAAACACCTTGTGACTCAAATGTTTTAGCTCCCGAACGCTGCAAACCCGGAAGTGAGTGTTTCGGTTTGCGAACGTTTTTTGGAAGCCGAACATCCGACATGGCTTCTGCGGCTTCCGATTGATTGGAAGCCGCTCCTTGGTTTTCGAACATTTTCGGAAGTCAAATGGACTTCCAGAACGGATTCCGTTCAAGAACCAAAGTACGACTGTAAATCAAAGAGACAAAGAATTGGTATTGTATGTTTGTATTTTTGCTTCTTGGTTTCAATAGTTTTTTTTATAGCTTACTCCTAGCAAAAAGATTGACTAGCCTCTGTGTGGTCACATATGTTTGATGAAGGAAGGAGAAAGTACACAAAACTATGTTGACCATTATCCCACTCCTTTCCTTGGAATGCGTCTTGGTGTCTGACATAAATATATTTCTATTGTAGGCTTGCACATGAATTGTGGGATTATTTGTATGCCTTCACTGCTATTTGTAGTAACACCTGACTTTCAAAAATGCACCTGTTTTTCTTATTTGATTACCTGACCAAAGTCTTGTACTTGTAAATAAAGCTTAACCCCAGCTAGACTTAGCAAGTGAGACAATATCCCACTTTTAGCTCCTCTTTCAGTTCATTATTGACAAGGTTAGCATGATGAGTGCCTGCTAGGCAGGGAGAAACACACTGTATTATATGTCAGGGTTTGGGTTTTTTAAATTCTGTCTGTCCATGCAGTGAAGACTGGAGTGCACCGTAAGTTGTGTGACTGGGGAATAAATAGCCAAAAACTTGTAGGCAAAATCCCACAGTACAGAGCAAGGCAATATTGGCACCCTTACACAATCTAAATGGAGGAAGATTTCTTTTTTGAGCTCAAATATGGGAATCGCTCACACTCAACCAACTCATTCAGCATCAAAAAAATCCAGCCACCAGGCCTCTGATAAAAAAGCAGGGCCTCTTCTGTAGCAGTGCCAGCCTTGTAGTATCTCCATCTAAAGCAGGCATGATGGGCCCAGTTCTACTCAGCCTTTCAAGTGCTTGGTAAAAACGTTCAGCTCACATTTTAGGTCAGCTGATATAGTTAACAGAAAGTTGATGCTGTATTTATAACTTTCTCTATTCCCTTCTTCTTTAATTGATCTGCTTTTACATTTGATTTATGCATTGCATTTTTATGATCATGAGTCATTTTGGAGGGTACGTTTTGAGGATAGGATTGAATATTTAAGTACAACAAAAAAATCCTACACCCTGAGCCTTGTGTTGTAGCAGCAAATTGTAGTGACTGCTGGAAGGGGCTCTGTAGTCCAGAGGGTTGTGGCCACACATGGCCCACAGAGGTAAACAGTGGTGGCCTGTTCCAGACATATTTCATTGAGAAGCAACTGGTTAGCAAAGGTGTTGGGTATAGAGCAGGCAAGGCTATGATTTGAGCAGCCACAAGATAGCAGTGAGAAGGAGGCTCCAAGTGCAAGAGGTCCAGGACTTAGTGGTGCAGGTAAAGAACTATTTTGCTTTTAGTTTTACAAATTTCATACCTTCTGGGAACTTTTGCATATTTGCTTGCCTTCTGAAGAATCTATGGCTATCTGCCATAGGGAATGCCTGCATATTGCACAGGATTGTGGGGGCTATTCTGGGACAGAAATCATGGGTAGCACTGACTGGACCAACCAGATCACCCACAAAACACAGGAGGTTATACACACACACACACACACACACACACACACATACACAGTATGTTGGTTCCCCTTGCAGGTAAAGCGCTAGCTATCCTTCTGAAATTTCACAGGTTTGGTGCCATCAGAAGGGTCAACCTTTCTGCCAATTTCATCTAATTAACACCCCCCCCCCAATAAAAGTTATAGGCATTTCTAGTAAATAGCAATCAAACTTTAAGGCTTCCTAGCACCAAAGCCCATGGATCTATTTGCCTGCAACTTGACAGCCTTTATTCTCCCTAGAAGGGCTAGCATGCCTGCAAATATCATCTACTTCTGTCAAAAGGGGTGGGAGTTACAGCCATAATAAAATAATAATAACACTGAATAGAAGGGAGGGAACAAAGGAGACTTGGATAGACTGTGAGCCAAATTGTGCAGTCTACAGACCTCCTTGGACCAATGTGGACTGTTTTCCAAAGCACCAGATTAGAGCCTGAACTGAAGCTTGTCAACTGATCTGAACTGAAGCTTGTGATGCAGCTCTAATACCTAGTCTTATAACCTGAGAAGATCTTCACCTCAACCTTCCCACTTCAAATTAACAACTAAATGATCTTAGACTGTCAGTATCCTCTGTGTATGCATATATAAAACTAAAGTATAAATACTTCCTCGCAGACACTAAAGTTTGCAAAGTGGTTCCTGGTTAAAATTGCTAGAAAGCTTATAAAAATACCCATTACCTTAAGTGTAAGTAGCAGAAATTGATAGATGTTGGTTGTATGAATTTATTGACATGTAATATAAAATACTTGTGGTTCTCTCTCTATATATAGACCAAGTACATTTTAGCATTTCTTTTTTTACTTTCAATTTGTAATACCATATAATTTAAAATGCAGTCTAGCCACTTAGAATTAGTTTACATGAGAGGAGGTTGTTAATCTACATATTTCAAAATAAAAAGGCTTTTAAAAAATCCTTTTTTCAGACTTCTGACCAAGTGACCAGTAATTTTTTTACAGAACACTTATTTTCTTAAGTACTGTAAAGTCCAATTAAGGCTGGGATACATTTACCTTTTCTGAAAATTGTATGGCACTAAGAGTACAACACCATATGTGAGTTGCACTGACTGGATGAGTGCAGAATTGCTGCTACATTCTATACACAAGTGCAACTAGGTTGTGCCAGTCTAGTGATATTATCACAGTGTGTTGACATTGCTATGTCAATTTAACAAGACTGCATAAGTGCTACATGAACTGTGACATCTTACGAAGGCATATTGATGAAGGAGGAACAAAGGAATTGCTAGTTTAATCCAGACCCTATATTCCTCATAGCTAGAGTTGTTTTTCCTGCCCGCTCAAACGTACTGTAAGCCAGCAAAATATCTGCTGTAACTAAATATGTGCTCAAAGGAGCCAGTTGAGAACCCTGACACTAACCCATCTTCCCTAGCTACATTGGAGAAAAGGAATCTCACCTACTTAGCAGTGAATCACAACAGAAGTATATAAGCCTCACATATAAAGATTCATGGCATGGACCTTCACCACATATTCCCATGCCTAAAAAGCACACAAATGGGAACCTGATGTTTCAGTGTGCCCATGTCTACATATGTGTGATCGTTCAGGATGTAGGGTGGTGGAAGCAATTTCCACCCCCTCCTGCATTTGTCACAATCAGCACTATTGCCATTCTGCTACAGATCAGCTTCTACTAAAAAATAAGTTGTTCATCTCGTTTATACTAGCATAATTAAATTATGTTATTCATTGCATTAAGACCATTCAATGCATTTCAGTGGAAAGGAAACATCAACACCAATACAGAAAATAATGTAATCATCTACACAACATTTGCAGACTAAAAGAACCATGAAAGTGAATACCACTCTCATTTGCTGGCATGATTTCTATCCCTGACCTCTAACAAACATGTAAGTTGCATTACCTGAATGACATGTTCTAGGCTCTTTAATGAAGAGTCTTGGTGTGCAAAACTAGGGTTTCTGGTATGGGGATAATTAGCAGCAAGACAATGAATCAGAGTTTAGAGTAATTGGCTATGTGATTATTTACAAAATAGGCAGAAATTAGAGACGTTAGGAATCAATTACACAGGAAGCACCCTAAGAAAAAGCAGTCAGTGTCTTGAGACCCCAAGTAAGACCTGCAGGATTACCACACTTTTTCTTTGTGGGACTTCTTGACTTTGAAAGCTATGTGATGGGCAGAAATGTAACAAGTGCAACAACATGAAGGTACAGTGGTAGGAAAAGCTGCGCCAATTACTTTCCTGTCTGCCTGGAGGCCCCAATTCACCTGTCTTTATCATGGAACACACAATGTGGAGTGAGCACCAAAAAACACTGCCAAGCAGTCAGATGAATGAACTTAAGCATAGCTGACTGGAATTACAAATATCCTGCGGCATAACTGAGTCACTCAGTCATCTTTGGTCCCTATGCCAATCACCGCAACCCTCCAGGGCCTGGTGATATATATAGACCTTTCTCTAGGGAATGAGTAACTATGATCAAACCTGGAATTTCTTGTACGCTGAAAGGCTGTGCTGTTCTACTGAGATACACATCAACAGAATACACTTTTTGATACTGATCGATGTCTGTTGTTTATTGTAATTTATTACATTTATATCACATTTCTTTATGGCAGGCAACCCTGGATCCATGAATGGATCTGTAGGAAAGGGGAGGGCATGTGTCTTAGGCTGAAACGACGAAGTCCTCCTTTTGTCAACACCTGTGGTTATGAGGTTATGGTGCTGCTTTCTGGAATGAGATTCTTGGGCTTGCTTCTTTGCCCCCTTTCCATCCAAATCTTCTTCACCCTTTTTCCATCCAGAACTAACACTGCAGGCAGGACTTTGCCTTGTGGAGGTTGCCTCAACAACTATTGCTTCTCATGCATGACTGTACATGATATTGCCAGACCCTTGGTCCACTTATTTCAGTATTGTCTGCACTGATTGCCTGCAGCTGTCCAGGGTTTCAGAAGGCATCTCTACCGAAGGTTCAACCTTTTGCATGCAAAGCAGGTGCTTTACTGCTGAGCAATGACCCTTCCTCCAAAGCTTTGCTTTGCTGTGTGATGTTTCATGTATTACATACAGTACAAAGCTAATGCGGAGTTGTCCATAATAAGCAATATTGTGATTAGGAGCATGAAGATGTAGTGACAAGAAGCTCTGTGAGATACATTGCTGTTGCCGTGTTGATCCTTAACCTTTTCCTACTTGCTTTTGATGCCGTTACTAGAGGAGCATAGACTACCAACTTGTTAGACTGATGTAAATACCAGCATAGTTGCAATCTTGGTTATCCTAAAGAATTGTCCTGCAAGGATGTACTTCTACACAGGCTTACTAGAGTAAAACCAGTGAGTAGTATTGTTACGATTGTGCTGTAACAGTTCTGTTTTGCATTTGTCCTTTTTTAAGGTTCATATCATACAAAGAATCATAGAATTGTAGAGTTGGAAGGGACTACTAGGATCATCTAGTCCAACCCTCTGAAATGCAGGAATCTTTTGCCCAACACGGGGTTTTAACTCATAACCTTGAGGTTAAGAGTCTCATGCTCTATCAGCTGAGCTTTCCTATACTGAGGATGAATAGAATAGTGGTATTTTCCTGTAAACTATCCCCTAAATTCATTCTCCAGTGGAAGAGTGGCTTGTTTCTTTTGGCATTAGATGCATGATAACTTGAGTGGTCATTTAGGGTGACTCTTGACCAAAACACCTTATTTAGTACAAGAATATTTTTATTTTACCCAGTTTGGTCCCAATAGCATAGCTGTGTTTCTGCTGTCCATTTGCCTGCTGTCAGTTGTAATGCTTGTGGCTTTAGCTAAAATAATGTACCTGTTATAGCCCTACAAATATGTAATGTGGTATGAGTTTGCTGAGCTCTAAATATGCACAGTGATACCTTGCTGAGATAAATTTGTACAGATACAAATTGTACAGATTTATATAGTATTTATGAAGCATCTGAAGGCAATCCTGTATAGGGAAGCTTTTTAAGGTTTAATGTTTTATTATGTTCTTATATATGCTGGAAGCCGCCCAGAGTGGGTGGAGCAACCCAATCAGATGGGCAGGGTACAAAACAACAACAACAACAAATAAGCTGGTAGGTTTGTGCACATGGGTAGTCAGGGTTCTTCTGCATGTCTTATTTTCCTGTGAAATAGAAAGGACCCAGTGCCAGCTCCAGGTTTGAGGATCTGTTGCGCAAAATGACATTAGTGGATCCCTTCTTTAGTGAGACCACTTCCTCCTGATCACTGTCATTGCAGGCCATTCACTTGCTTTCTCCCTCTGGGCTCAATCCTTTTCCTAGAAGGAGAGTTAAATAAATGGTGCAGATCCAGCTCCTCACTCTAGACAGTGTTAACATACACAGAGAGGGCAGGTGAACGGGCATCTGTGCAAAAGGGCACAGCAGCAGGACCAGGGGCTCTATAGGGGTCAGTAGTTATGGCCATGATGGGTCAGCTTTGACAGATGACTGAGAATGCCAGCCTCTGTTGCAGACCCTGGGAGTACCCAGTAGGAAAAAAACCCCACTGGCTACATGGGAGTTTGGAGCTGTTGTAATTTATTTTGTGTGATCGTTGCTGTCCCAACGAAACAAGAAATAGTCACCATAGGTGATTCACCTCAGCTGATTGTGTGCTATGTTGATAACCATTTAATGCCTTTCTTGTGATGAGGATGAGGGATAGTTATCCTGCCACAACTACAAGAAGTTATTGTTCCCCTTTGATATTTTAACTATAGCACAGTAGCCATACTTTCACTTCACAGGTCATTTGACTGTGACTGATTTCAGTGGAGTTTGAATTCTCTGTGGTAGACTCTGGTTTAAATGGAAAGGGTCATACAAAGTATCACTATAATTATATGTGGGTTTTTTTGTTTTTTAGTCCCACCTTGTAAAATAGTGTTTTCACCATGGTGTCTATGTTGTGTACGAAAACCCCTGTGAATATTACTAGATGGGTCGAACTATGTAGGGCAATTGCACTTTAGATGGCAGGCTTCACATATTGAACATACCTTTTACTTAGAGCCTCTGAGCTTGCAAGCTGTGTGTGCTTAAGCTTCCCCTGCACAATTTGAACCCTGTTTTTGAGACAGATTGGGCAAACAGAGCCCTCCCCATCCCCATAGGCTTAATGTGCAAGGTATGGTCATAGCATGGATTGTACCTAGATGTTAGTGGTCTGCAAGAAGGCTTGTGTGTATGTATGTGCTTAGACACACTGCCTTTCCTGAACTGTCTGTATACTGCTAAAGTTGTTTATTTATTGATATCCGGCCTTTCAGTTCTAAAAGTTACACCTGAAGCAGCTAACAAACCATGACAGTTAAAAACAAGACACACCCACCTGCCAAAAGGGGCAATAAAATAAAACAACAGGTGCAAGGTTAACATAGGGGAGCAGTCATTCAGGCCCACATGAACCTCAAAATAACACACCATCAGAGAGGATGTGGGATAAGCATTCTGGGACAAGGACACATACATTCACACACAGAAAATCTGCTTCTAGAACTTGATTTTTATGTTACTTTTTGCATTCCTCCATCCCCCAACCAAGAATGCATGAATGTTAGTGCACTGTCATTTCTGGTTCTGCCCATCCCACATGTGTTGCTTGAGACTGAAGAGTTCTGCTATAACGCTTTTGTTTTGCCACCAATAAAGGCAGGCAGTGGAGTTGAATGCTTGTCAATATGACCTCCTTCAGCATTAATAATAGTCAGTATGAGAAAGAGGCTGCCCCTTCAGGTTCCTTTGAGGGAGGGAAAGGTAAAAAAAGTAGGCTCCTTTTTATGTGTTCTAACGAATGGTGAATGTTAACTTTTCCATTCTCTTTAAATATCCACATACTCCTTTTTCACTTTTGTCACTACTGCTGTAATCAAAATCCACTTGCATGTTCCCACATGTCAAAATAAGTGTTAACATTATTTCAGTTTATAGCTTGTGTGGTCCACAGGAAAACTAGCATTACACTGGTTTCCCTACTTTTCTTCAGTCTGTGAACTCCAGTGAAATCCTGATTGGATGCTGTATGAGGGGTGACAGCTAAACCCACTTCCACCAGAGGTAAAAAGGTTCCAAGGTGTTGCCTCAAAAACCACATAATTATGGAATCTTCCACAGCGCTTTCTGGACACTTAGCAGCTATTTTGCAAAGTGTGCTTTCTTCAGCAGGTAGCAAAGTTTATGAATACAAGTATTCATTGGCTTGCTACCTGGTCATGGGCAAACATCTGATTCATGAAGAACTCCACATATGTAAACAGGTGCTCAGGTGAAAAATATTTTGGATCTTTTCTTTTGTATCAGGACAAATAAGTGTCTGAGCATGTTTTTTAAAGCAGGGTGAATTCTGGTGTTTAGTTTATTTTACTAAAATGGTATGCTAGAACTTCATGGTTGTTTGTGCACTAAATCCATCTTCCGATCTTCTCTGTTCCATGTGTAGCAGGAACTCAGCTGCTTTTTGGAAATCAAAACTTCCCTTTAAAATTTACTTCTCATTGTTATATTCCTGGCAACTGTGAAATCCTTGGCTATGAGAATGTAATTGTTTTAAACTGTTTTTAGTGTGCTTTAAATGATACTGTTATTGATGTGTTTGCCGCCCCAGGTTCCTTTGGGGTGAAGGGCAGAATATAAATTGAATAAATAAAACATATTTATATAGTAAACTTTTTTAAAGGCATGGGTGCAAATCGGGCAATTGCAATGTAAGTAAACAGTTTGACTTTAAGAGTAGAAGAACTTCTGTCTGGTGAGTGAGAAGCATTTATTGTAGTGTTACATTTTCACCTTATGACACAGTACCATTCGCTGCATCCTGATAAGGTTCTCTAAGACAAGGATAGGGAATCTTGAGGACTCTGGATTTTGTTGGACACCAGCTCCCATCAGCTGCAGCCAATGGAAGTGTGTGCTTTCGGGGATCAAACCGTTGGAAAGTCAAACCGTTGGAAAGTTACAGCGTCTGCTATGGCTGTAGAGAGTGATACGGCAGAGGCATGCATTGTTGCAGCTGGGCAGATGAAGGCATCTGGTTGTGCTCATGCAAATGTATCATAGCATTTCTTCTTTCTGCACTCCTCCCAGCAGCCATTTGTCCTGCGACTGATTGTCTCCAGGCACTGCAGTCATTTGCACGGGATTCCCATATGACGGGGTTAATGTTGCCAGCCTTCATGTCATGTTTGGTCAATGGTCAGGAAAAATGGGAATTGTAGTTCAACAACATCTGAAGGGCTACACATACCCATTGTATACAGCACTGTTCTCATAGAATGGCCGTTCCCGACATTTTTCGTGGTCGTGCGCAGCCCCCTGGACCCTTTGCAGTTCCCATTAGCACAGGCTTGGCTTCGCCTTCCCCAGGTGGGATACCTGGAGGTCTCCGCCTACCTCAGCTAGTTGCCCAGTCCCACCTGGAGAGGCATTGCCAAGGTGATCAGGCCAGGTAGGGGGAGGGACCACCCTGCCAACACAATAGGGGGAGGATCTTACCTGGGAATCGTCAGTTGGCTCCAGAGCTTCTCCCACCCTCAGTTAAGCCTTTGTTTGCAGGTTAACCTTTTCTCCACAGGTATGTGGGCGCTGCTACGTCTGAGTAGCTGTTGAAGGGCTGGAAAGGAATTCCCCTGCATTGGAAGGTTTTGCCTTTCCCTTAGCAAAATGTCACAACTTTGGCGGTTTCAGGCCTTGGGCGGAACCCTTTAGTCTATCTTCGCTAAATAGGGGTGGGCGTGTAGTGGTGACCCACGCCCCCTCCACTTTGTGGCGGCAATCACAAGGTTCCCCAATAAAGGGATTGTTTTGAGGGGAGGCATTGGCCATATGCCTAGAGGTTGTCATTGCTCTCCCCTGAGACGGCGGTGTAACAGGGGGCAGGCTCTCTGCTTAAAAATATGTTCTCCAGAGCCAGCCCATCCCCCACACTCTCTGAATAACCCTGATGTTCCCCAGATCCCCAGTGGGGGACTGGGAGGGATAAGGCCCAATGCCTGAGCCACGGTCTCCCTACATCTGAAACATAATAAAGTTGTGGCCAATTTTAATCCCATAGCACGTTGTCTTGAGTTGTTATTCCACTCGGGAGTCACCTGGGGTTTGGGGGACTCCGCCTGTCCACGCAAAAATAAAGCTTTAAAAAATCATTAATCAGCTGAAAGCAAATGGGTCCTGGCAGCTACAGAGACACTATGGAAAGACCATGTGATAGGTGCTGGAGGTACACCTGACAACCCTCTATACTAATAAAACTTTAGTGCTGAAGAAATTCTGGAACTAGAGGACTTAGTAATGATGGAACAGGTAACCCAACCAAGGTAGCCCTCCTGGGGAATTCTTCACAGGACGTTATGCAATTATCTTCGTTCAACATGGAGCTCAGGGTGGTGATGTTCACCTCTTTCAGACAGTCTTTTTCTGTCTGGAAAACTGAACTGAGATGGCTCCCAGCTGTATACAGAGGATTCTTTGGGGGCTGGTGGCAAAGAAGGCTGCATTCTCAGACTTAACATCATCAACAGTGAAGGACTAAGGAGCTTTGGCATTTCCACATTTAACATAGGTTCCTTGGTAACACCCTGTCTGTCACCTTGTCAAGCTGCCACATAATACATGCATTCAGAGAAGTAATTCGAAAGACTGTGTTCTTGTCTTTTCGAATAAGTCAATAAGAGACTGCAAGAACCTACTGCTATGCATGGAGCAAGATGTCAAAACAATGGAGCTCCTCGGTTGCTTTTGTAATGTTATAGGTGGCAAATGCAGAGAGCGATACATAGATAAGTAAGAAAATCATGACATGGAATGTTACTTATTTTGTGTTGGAAAGGTTTAAAACATAAAACACTCTTGAAAGAAAAGGTTAGGCGAAATGTGTGTTTTAAAAGAAAGCACAGATGTAAAATTATTTGGCTGGGGTCCAAAGATCTGCTTCAGTTTTACTGAAGGGGTTGGGAATGCCTTGTGAATATTTGACATTTGAAATGAAATTAATATTGTAGTTGGCCTATAATGGAAAAGCTCAGGGACTTCCGGGTTAGCGCCATCTGCAATGGCGGAGTTCCTCTGACCGAGAGGAACCCGCTCCGTGAAAATCGAGTCTTGCCGCTGCAGCGAAGGCGGAGACCCTTTAAAAATCCCAGGCGGAGGAAGCCTGGGAACGTGGGATTCGGCTGACACCAGGAGCGCCTCCCCTACTTGCAGGGAAACCCTTTTTCGGGGATCCGAAGCGGCGTGGGGTGAGTGTTTTGAATCAACCGCTACTTTTACGGAGTGAAGCCGCACAGCCATTGCCGGAGAGCGCTGACTTTTTCCTGTGGACAATTGGACTCTAAACAAGTACCCGTGAGTAGAACGGAAAATTGGATTAAGAAACATTTTAATTTGGCACTGAAGCGGGAAGGCTCTAAACAGGAAGTCCGCCTCCCGTTTTTTGTAAATAGATTGAAGCAAAAACTTTGTAAGCTAAAGACTGGAAAGTCGTATATAAAGTTCTAAATTTCCTTCATTTATTACCACCAAAACCCCTCTTGGAAGAAGGAGAAAAGAGGGGGAATTTTTGACTGTTTAAGCCTGCAGGAGAGAGAGTAAAGAAAGATAAATTTCCACCTGGGAACGGGGTGTCACAGACAGAAATTTATGGGGAAGTTCATCGACTGTGAATGGAACGTCTTTTGACAGATAGTAAAAAAAAGAGAAACAAATTGACTCCAATGTTGCTTCTTGCATTCAAAAGAAACAAAGTATTTGAAAAGTGAAAGTAATTTTCTTTTGTTGGTCCTGCTTTCAAAAGATGGATACAAATAGAAATTGTCTCCTCTAGAGGGAGCTTGTTAATTTGTTGCCGGAGTCGATCTGGGGACTTCACAGCTGTAAGATTAGGATCGTGAGACCAGACTCTGACCCTGAATAAAAATGTGTTTACAAGAAGTCTTGGTGCTTGCTTTTTGCAAGACAAGTGCTTTGCTGGAGCAGATGCATGAGAAGATGGATTTGATGACTGTTGCAGTTAAAAACTTTGGACAAACAGCAAATACCCATATAGAAACCATTCAGGAACCAGCCCAGGAACTTGTTTTGACAGGGCAAGCGCAAGTGCAGAAGATAATGGAGGAGGTTGCTGTTGAACCTCAAGTAACACAAATGGGTTGGACTCGATGGCCCTTGTGGTCTCTTCCAACTCTATGATTCTATGATTCTATTCTATGATTCTAGTTCAACCCCCTGCAATGCAAGAAAAAAAATGGAGAGATCCGAGGCCTTGCAGGAGTATAAGCCGCTATTCTTGAAGTTTGAATCTGGAGTGGACCAGGGGGGGTCTGGAGTTGTGAGGGCTCTTAATTTTGGAAGGACTTTGAAACATGCTTTTAAATACTTTCTGGATTACAGTGCTGACTGTGGGGAATGGGACTGTGGGGAATGGGCTGATCTGCTGAGGAGAGATGGAGATATTTTTGGATTGGAGTCCTCCCGAGACCTACCCCCCAATGAGAAAGGAAAGAAAATAAGAAAAAGATCAACAAAAGACAAAGTAAAGTGCAGGTATAAACAAGAAGAAGATCTGCAGAAGGGACATGGAAAAGACTTAAGAGCCTCGGACATAAGATCACCAGGTTGATGGACTAGATGGACGGAATAGAAAGGACTGACAAAACCCGAGACCAGGAAGAAGAGACGATGGATGAAGATTGGAAGAAAGTTTTAAAAATTTATTTAGAAAAGTATCGTAAAATTAATGAGTATTAGAAAAATGTTGGAATGAAATTATTGGCTTTAGCAGAAATGTTAAAAAGAATTATGTAAGAATATGTTATGGTTAAAAGAATTTGGTATATATAAGATTTAAGTTTTAAGTTTTAGGGTTTTTTATGGTAAGATAAGGTTAAAATAGATTAAGGTAATTTAATGACAGAATATTGTGAAAGATGGAAAGGACTTGCTAGATAATTAACAACTAGAATACAAAAAAGGGAGGTGTGAGGAGTTCGATGAAATAAGTTAATGAAAGTTAAGGATTTGGGAATATTGGATTTGTTTTTAAATTTTTTGTTTATTTTTGCGTTTTGCATTTGATGCATTGTGTGTTTTGTTTTTTCTTTTTGACTTTGGTTTTTATTGATTTGTATTGTTTAATTGTTACTTTTATCTACTTCTTTCTTTCTTTTTCTCTTTCTCTTGTTTTTTCCTTCTTTTTTCTTTGTAACTTTAAAATTCTCAATAAATATCATTTAAAATATATGTATATATATAATGGAAAAGCTCGGCACCTGTTGGAACTTTATAAGGAATGCATGAGAAATGGTGTAAGTCGTACCATTATAAGACTGCCTGTTAATATGTGGTGTGCCATAATATGAATAGACATCCCTTATGCAGATTGCAATTGGTACTTTAGTGCTCTTTTGCAGTTGGACATAGTAATTCAATTATTTTGTTATTTTTTAACCACTTTTACTATCTGTTCAAAGCCAATTTCTAAGAAAGCAAAGCAAAGACACCAATAACCAAAAAGAGGAGTTGAAATCTCAAGGGCTCACAACAATAAATATTTTATTGGCCCAATGTGTTGCAAAATATATTTCTGTTTCAGGAGCACTTAAAATGAACACCTCTGCTGTATTCTGTAACCAAATTTGGTCGCAAAGCACATTAGAGAACACAGTGGTGTGTTTTTAATGCCCCTGAATAATAGATATACTGTATTCCAAAACACTCTGATCAAATAAACATCTTGATTTTTGTATATTGCTGAGATTTTCGTCTCCCCGTATTCCCCTAAAGCCAGTTTCTGGTTTTCTCACACAGTAAGAAAACAAATTAAGACTCTGCAATTATGGAAGGTCCCAAAGTTCAGTGATAGTGCATGGGAAACTGTGTTGCACTAAGACAGGCCACTGTTCCATCTAGCTCAGTATTTTCTGTTAATTTCAGACGAGTCATTCCTAGTCCTACCAAGACTCAGACTCAAACATGGGACCTTCTGTTTGCAAAGCAGGTGCTCTGCTAGTGTGTTACAACCCTTCTCCTGGAAAAATAAACGCTTTGTGTGCAGAATGTTCCTGGTCAATCCACTGAAAAGAAGATCCATTGTCAAAGACCTTTGGCTGAGTCTTTGCAGAGCCTCTGCCAGTTGAGTAGACTGGTGTAAATGGACTGGTGCCTGACTCAGGGGCAAAGTTCCACTGGCAGTGATTCTTGCTGAGTTACATGGGACACTAAATGAGCTTTAATTTTGGTCACAGATTGGTGCAAAGCCTTCTCTGCACACTGAGATCAGGTGTTCTCTGTTTCAGTTTACTTTCCCCTTTATAAGTCAATGATTGCAATAAATAAAAATAAATTCGCTTTCCTGTGCAGAAGAGTAAACCTAACATTGCATCTGAGTCAATACCTGCCTGCTGCCTCTGGTACTTAAATTCCAACCAAAAAGGGATCCATGCAGGTTTTAAATACAGGCCACCCTGCTATTCACAACTGACATTTTGCTGGTAATTAAAGCCAGTATGAAACATGTCAAAGATTGATGATAGCCCTATCATATGACCTTATCCCAAATGCACATTTTTACTGATTTTGTATCAGCACAGCTTAGAACATAAATTTTATGGGTGGGATTCACCTAACGAAGCCTGCCAGTGGTAACCCTGTGTAAGGGCTTCCACTTGTGTCCCCCCCAACACCCCTCAAAATTGGCTTTGGGGGAGTTGGAAGAACCCCCAGAACAGTTCTTGTGTACATGGAACATTTGTAACTGCATGATGTAGAATTCCACCCTATGGAAGGTTTATGAGCTCACCTGGTTTTTCTGCGATGTCCTCATTACACAATCTAAGGGCTCATCCACACTTCCGATTGCCCCACAGTTTTATTCCAGGAAAGCCCACGTTTACCGCTGAATTGAAGCCAACACCATTCTGGTTTTCTCCAGATTGACGTTTGATCCAATTCAGTGCTAGAGAGCTGGTTTTCAGGTGGGAAGTGGTGGGGGAAAGGAAAAACTTGGGCTAGTGCCTAGAAAGCCCGAGACAAGTGGAAAACGGCTCAGACCTTGCCTTCTAGACACAGGACAAGAGGAAATGTGGATGAACCATTAGTTGCAGTTCATGTGATTGTTGAGCAGCAGACATGACTTGTTTATTGATTGATTAAATTTATTTGTTAAATTTCTATAGTGCCCTTCATCTGAGGATCACAGGGCAGTTTACAATATAAAAACGCAAAATTACAAACCATGGTAACAAACAAAAACAATAACACACACACTCACCCCAGTTTAAAGGCCTTTGGTTGGCTAGTTAGCCCAAGGGTTTGCAAGGAAAGGAATGTTTTTGCTTGGCACCTAAAGATATTTAACGAAGGCGTCAGGTGAGTCTCCCTGGGGAGGGAATTCCACAAACAGGGAGCCACCGTGGGAAAGGCCCGTTCTTCTTAAGGTCAGTTTACAAATAGAATGATGAAACATAGCATTACACGTTTGCTTATTATGAGTCATTCACACAATATTTCCAGTTTTCACTTGTATCTGTTCCGTCATCATTAGGTTATTTATCACATTGGCTTTTTTTTACAAGCATGTATAAAAATTATATGATTTGTGCTGCTCCTATGTTACAAATAGTTTAAGAGTATTCAAGGAAGTTGTTTTTTGACTAATGTTGTAGCTGAAGCATTTTTCCCACGCTGTATGTTCCACCTTTCAATGTGTTACCAAATGCATTGGTCCAGCTTAGCAACAGCTTCCTTCCAGACTACCTTGTGTTCATTCCTACTCCGTTCCTTTAGAGCTCACCAGTTTTCCTCTCCCTCTTTATTCCTATGTTGTCCATCCAAAGTGGAAAGAGGATGGTGGATGCGTTGGGCCAAGACCCACTTTCCGTTCAGCCAACTTCAGTGGTTGGCTTGTACACATCTTATTCAGCTGCCAAGAGTTTCTGGAAGAGCAGCCAAACAGTCAATGCCATATTCTTCTTACCCACATATTACTCATGTATTAACTACTGGAATGCTATGTAAAAAAAAAATATGGGAAGCTGTTCACACTATTCTAATTTCCCTGTCTTTTACATCAGCTTGCATTAAGTTTTATTTCTGGAAACACACTTATTTTCTCTGGTTAGACTGGTTTTAAAAATATATATTAAATTGACTCACTAAATATTGCCATACTACTTAAAAACATTTGTATTTTGCAGTGAATTGAGCTGCCTTTTCAGAGTATCCAAAGTGCTGCTTCAGCATGAAGAGAACTTACCACTTAGCCAAATTTGCCAATTCATAATGGTGTATGTTTGTACATCCTCGTTATTCAATAACTGCTACTGACTACAATCAAAACAAGTCATCATGGCATACCGTCTGCTGGTTTTCAACCCAATCAGTCCTTAGCATAACCTATTCTGGTATGTTTCACTCTTGCAAGAGCGGCTTCTCAGAATAAGCTGGCCTGCTACAGCTTCACTTGATAGGGAAATGAAGAAGCCTAAGTGTTGTAGTAAATGGCTGAAGTGGCAGAAATATGATAAATATCCTGAAGTGACTTCAGATAAGACATCAAGAGTAACCATGTTGGTTCGTAAGAGAAAACTCCAAAACCCCTGTTGGGTAATACCTTTGGCTCAATCAAAAAGTCACAAAACTGTGGCAGACTTTGGGTCTTTGGAGTTTACCCCGTCACCCCGATAAATGCTTAATGGAAGTTTATGTTTCTGTCTCCACTTTCACACTCTGTGAAAAAGATGTCAGGGAGCTCATCCAAAACTTTTACAGCAATAAACAGACTAGTTCTACTAATAGGAATAAATAATAGTTGTATTCAGTTAATGTTTTCCCTGCAAGGACCAAAACATCCTGCAGTTGATGCCAGATTCCATGGGAAGGTGGGGAAAGCAGTGGAATAGTCTGTGTCAAAGGCACAAAGTGGCTTCTGAGCTGAACTTAATTTTAATATTATCATTAAGTGTTTGCCAGTCTTATGTACAACAGACCAGTTTCAAATTCTGTTAATGGGAAAAAATATTTTCAGTATTAGTTGGTGTTCCATAAAAATATGGAAGATGCTAACAGACTTGCTTCCTGAGTTTTAATTACTAGCTGCTGAGTAATTTAGCATGACATCTTATTGCCATTAATAGCTGCATTATATAGTTGGGACTTCTCCTGATAAGAGATCCCAACATTTTCTCCCACTGGATAGTCCCATGTTGTGACCATAGTGATCCTGTGACTAAAAGGCACAGCTTTTGCAATGAGCTTTCATTCCCTGCCTGCAGATCACCCCCGGCTGTCATCTCAGCTACAAACTTACTAGATTTCCTAAATCAAGGCAGGCTTATGATGTAGCAACCATGTTGAATCTAAGCAGATCCTGGCTAGGGCTGGCCTGGATGGAGACTACTTGGAAGCACCATGTACGCTGCCTTGTGCAAGGAACGGTGGGATATTGATAAATATAAATAATAGTCTCAAACTCCACTCTGCAGTATGGGAAGAATGATGTTGATGTGTTTAAAAGGCACTTGTAGTTGTTACCTAGATCATGGTTGATGCAACTTTAAAAAAATGCATATCAAGGAATAAAACTACCATGTGTATTGAGTGTGTTGAGGTAAGCAAATATGGATTAAAATAGTGAGGGAAGAGATTTGAAAGTCCCTTGGCACTATTTCCAATGAAGTATGTGATAAACTCTTGTCTTTATAAAGCGCATTATCCTGGAATCAGAGACATATGAAATATGCATATTTACACATATTTGCAATTTACAAATGTATTGCTATGGCTTCAAACTAGTTTGAATGTTACACAGAAGCAGAGAGAGTTAAATTTCTGCTCTTCCTACTTCTCATGTAACATCTTAAGGAGAAATTCATAGATCTCATTGTGTTCATATAATAGGTGGAATAACAGGGAAGGAATTGTGTTATGTGACATAAAATTTAATTGCTGAACTGCTAAAAGTGGAATAAAGTACGGTATGAATTTTTGGAAAGCGTGATTTATTTAATTTAATTCAATATGGTGAAAAAAATGGGAGCTGGCTCCATATATTTTCAAAGAGACAATGTCTTTTGTTCTGTACCTTTCCTGATAAGAAATATGTTGGATTCTTTTGGATTTTGGTTTTTGAAATATTTCATAGGGTTTCCTTTTGCCTCTATCTTTAAAAGGTGGGCAAGTAATATCTGATGGTAAGCACAGCTGAACAAGCCCAAAAAGCGTTCCCTAAACACATATGACCTGGCAGCACATATTGTGTCAATTATGCATTAGGTTTGGTGTTTGAAAGCAGAAGAGAAAACAGTTGTTAGAGAATTCAACATGTTCTAAAAAATACCACTGGCTTTTTGAAATATGTGAGTTAATATAATCCTTTAAACTCACTTAATTAATCACATGAACCCTTTTTAAAAAGGTCTCAAGATTTCCAGTGCAATAAAGAAATAAGTCATGTTCTTACAAGCAGCAGGAAATAATGTGCTCTCCACCACTGGTGTCTAGACTGACCTCTGTTTTTAAGAGAAAAGTCAGCGCAACCATTCCTTGGCTTTCTCTATATTGACACAAAGCCCTCCCATAATCAAAGGCTTCTCATTGGAGTAAATAAGCTGGGCTCTGAATTGTAGCCTTCAGGGTAGACAACAAATCCAAATAGTAAAGTCTATGGTAGAAATCTGACTGTGGTGATGGGCTGAGTCATTAAAGAGGTGCCCTGAGAAATAGTAAGCCTAAAATTTGACCTACATTAAACGTCACACAGAGCTCCCATTCATAGTGTTAACAACTCCCAACTGAAAAAAAAACCCTTCTAAAACCAGCAACAACAAAATAGCGCTTCAAAAATGGAAAACAAAATACCTGCTGTGAAACCTACCAGCCAAGAACAGAAACAAACTCAGGATGCAAGATCTATTTGTAAATGCAAATACACCCATCCCCATGCCCCTCCACATAACCTCATTCACCTTTTCAGAAATATTCCAGAAGCCTTCAAGCACAAATATTAGATTATTATTTTTTAGCACGAGAAGATTTCATTACAGCAGCCTAAAAGGCGGAAGGGATTACAGCACTAATGCATAGTCATTTGGCAGGCTTGGTGTAGCTTGTGTTCTTCAGAGAGCTGCACGATCTGATCCTCATTTTAGTTGTAGCCTCCTGAAGTGAACTTGAAGCCAATAATCATTCAGATTTCAGTTCTTTCTTTCTTTTTACCATCCCGTCAGTAGGTTTTCCATTTTGAGATTTGCAATTTGTTGCATGATCCTTATAGATAATGCAAATATTCCATCTCTTAACTGTGGTGGGCAGCACCCAGCCCAGAGTCCAGATATGGTCCCCACCTGCTGTCAGTCAGTTTTGAATAAATAGCTGAAAGTGGAAAGGGCTTGGACCAATTTTCTTAGGGCATTTTCCCACCTTGCAGTTGCTGGATATTATGTGTGGAAGGTGTTGACAGATGACAGAGGACTTGCAAGTACATAAATAGCTGGATAGGATGAGGAAGTTAAAGTAAATGTGTCAGAAAGAGATAACCCATGCTAGATGTTGGGGAATATTTCTTTTAGTTTTTAATATGTACTTAAACAGCAGTTCTTGCGGGTAGATCATGGGTTGGGTAGAAGGATCAATCCACATACAGAGAGTTGTCATCTAACTTACTTCAAGGAGACCCACTGAAATCAATAGACTTAAGTTAGTCACATCTATTGATTTCATTTACTCACAGTAAGGCATAGTAGTTTGCTAAGGGTTGTTGGGAGTTGTAACTCTGGGAAAGGTAAATGACGGTGTTTTAAAGGTATAGTGGATATGCAGCCTCAGTTGGATTCAACCTAGTGTACTGGGATCATATAATCTTCTTGGCACTCTGTATAAATGTGAGCCCTGACAGGAAGAACCAGAGTTGGTTTCCTTCTCCTGAAAATTTATCTACATTTGCATCTATGCATATAAATTAGCACAAAGCAGATTTTAGGGGAAAATATTCCAGAGGCCTGTGCCCCAAGTTTTTTTAATGCTTAGCAGCATTCTTGTCAAAGGGTATCTTTATTAGTGACAGGGACATTTCCATTATGAATAAAAGAGGGGATAATGACGTCCCAGTGGCTGAATTGTTCCACTCCTGACTCCTCCCACCCACTGGGTGAATGGGGGTGTATATGGGTGCAGGGGAGAGGGTTATATGAGAAAGGAAGTGGGTGGCTCTGTGTGGTGATGGTCCTGTTAAACACACCCCTCACTTCTATTTTTTCCCCTTTGTAGATCATTACTACCCCATTCCCATGTTGGTTTAATCACGCTGTAACACCTTAATATTAGAATGCATTTCATGTTGTGCTTTACAATCTTAGAGCACATGATTACAAAGTGTCCAAAACCAGATATTGAATTGACAGCATAATCCTATGGATGATTATTCAGAAGTCCTACTGAGTTCAATTAGACTTCCTCCCAGGTAGAGGTTATAGAATTCGCATCTAAATGTGGTGTTTTATAAATATAAATCCCAATCTGTGTCAATATTCACAAGGCAAAAGGAAGCAATAGTTAGCAGAAAAACTAACTTAGCTGAAATATTGTGGAGAGAAGGCCATTATTTTAATTTCTTATTTTTATTCATTCTAATAATTGATAATTATACAAAATCCTTACACCAGTGTCCAGAATTTTTCCCAGATTCTAAAAGTAGCTTTTAGTTTAAAAGTAGGCACAACCCTACAGCTTATGAATAATGAGGTATTATAAATATGTTCCCATTACTAATATAGTTACTTTTTTATTTACATTTAATAAATGTGGGGTTCTTTTTTAGTTCCAACTGACCTTTGCTTATGAAATATAGCATGTTTATTTTGCTTCAACTACTTCATAAAGGCTTGATATTTTACAAGGTTAAGCTCTAAATACCTTTGAGTAAAACACTGTACCTATTTTTGACAGAAAATCAACTTTGTGTCTCCCCCCCACACTCCATTCAGTTTTAAAACAGAACTAGTTGTGTTTCATGTTTTATCCTTAAAAGATTTATGCAGACGAGGGTGGGTCTGTTCAATACACAGTACTTGTGGCAATCCACATTTTTGCCACATGGCATCAGCGGATGATATTATGATACATGAAAAAGGAAATGTCAGGCACCACCTAAAATCTCATGTATGCAGCTATTTTCTTGTCACTCCAGTCTTTGAGTGGGATGTTTGGTCACCCACAGTCTAGCTCACACTAGTACTTATTTCTTTTCTCTCTTTTTTGCCCAGTTAATACCATAACGCTGTGAAAAAGAATCATTCTGAGATCACCTGAATTTACTTTAAATTATTTACTTCTGTCTTGTTCTGTTAATGGTATAGTATTTCTAAATATCGTCCTTGATGTCAGTAGTTCTTCTCATAAATGTGAAATTGCACATATGTACAGAAGCTTAAAAGGGACGCGGGTGGTGCTGTGGGTTTAACCACAGAGCCCAGGACTTGCCGATCAGAAGGTTGGTGGTTCGAATCCCCACAACGGAGTGAGCTCCCGTTGCTCGGTCCCTGCTCCTCCCAACCTAGCAGTTCAGAGCACGTCAAAGTGCAAGTAGATAAATAGGTACCGCTCCGGCGGGAAGGTAAATGGCATTTCCGTGTGCTGCTCTGGTTCTCCAGAAGTGGCTAGTCATGCTGGCCACATGACCTGGAAGCTGTATGCCGGCTCCCTCAGCCAATAAAGCAAGATGAGCGCCGCAACCCCAGAGTCAGCCACGACTGGACCTAATGGTCAGGGGTCCCTTTACCTTTACCTTTTACAGAAGCTTAAAGAATAGCCTCCTTTCACCTGATCCTATTGAAATATCACCAAAATACTACAGTGCAAGTCAGTATATTCCCAGAGCAGCATCCTTTGCTTGGCTAGTCTGTCTTGCTCTGCTGCTCATCTGATTTTATCTGATTCACAAAGGTGACTAACAGTTACTGCAGTCATATATTAGACTCTTCTTAGTCCTGACCTGTAATGTTTGGGTTATGTAGTTACACAGTCTGGTGTTGCATGGTTCCACTCACACTTAACAGAGTAGTTTCCAGTAGTGACAATGAAGTACTTTCCCTTGTGGGAATGAAAATGCTGAAAGTCTTCAGGCACAAATCCTCAATCTGGATCCTCAGTTCCCAGCTTGTTTAGCAACGGAACTGCGTGCTCCTTCCTTGTCCCTTCTATCCAGCTTTAATTAACCTACTTTTAGCTGCTCCTTTGGAAACAGAGACCTGTGGTTTTAATGTCATTTCCTAATACTGGCATAGTTTAAATTGATAAGAACATAAAAGGAACCTGCTGGCCTATTTAGTTCAGCACCCTGTTCTCAATGCATAAGGGGAGCAAGCCCACACTCTAACCAGCATCACACTCTAACCAGCATCACACTCTAACCAACTAAGCTAACTGGCAGGTTGCCTTTTGCAATACAACTTTTAATAGTAGCTTGAACTTTATGTGTTGTAATTTCCCTCCTTAACATTTGACTTCCTCCTTTCTCTTCATTTGCCAAGAGAAATGCAATGGCAAAGAGCACACGAGAAGCCGTTTTGTGGAAAGCAGCTAACATTTTAATGTCAGGAATATGCAGGTGGGCACCCAAAGATGCCTGCAACTAGTTCCACATGCTCAAGGGGGCTCAGCTGTATTGAACAGCAGCTTTCTGTGGCCCACGGCACACCACTTTTGAAACTGGCAGGACAAAATACAGTAAGTGCTTTGGTATATCGTATAAGGGCCTGCTCTTTCATAAAATTGAAGCAGCTCTTTGAACCAAATAATTTTTACATCTGTGCTTTATTTTAAAGCACACATGTTTCGCCTAACCTTTTCTTCAAGAGGGTTTTATGTTTTAAACCTTTCCAGCACAAAATAAGTCACATTCCATGTAATGATTGTCTTTTCTTTTTCTTGCTGCTGTAATGCTTGTCCCCCCCCCCATTCATTTTATTCAAATGTATATGGCTTTGTACACTCTTGTTTGCAGATGCCTGAGATTGCTGACTCACACATTCCTTACTAGGAGACTTTCAACTGGTAAAGGGATGGCATCCAACCTGAAAGTGTTCCTGTTTCTAGGGGTGGTTTTACCATGTGTTTAAAGACAGGAATCTCTTCTTCCACAATGATGGTGTTCACTGCAAGAACATGCAATGGAAATCTTTGCCTGTGAGTCAACACAGCCAGTTCTGCTTCTAAGGCAGGCAAGGTCCAGGCAATAGGTTTGAGGAAATAAGTATTGCTGGTAAATTTGCAATACTTCCTGGAAGTTGTTGGATGAGGAGGAGTCTCTGATTTCCTGTACAGGGCTCAGGGCACTTCTGAACTATCATTATTTTCAGGTGGGAATCAATCACTTCCACCAAATTCAGGTTGTGATTTAACTTAAATTCCTCTCATGCCATGTAAGAACAGTTTATCTGCAAGTAGCCATCATCAATATAAAAAATCAGGTGCCTAAACTATTTGCCAAGAGGTTTTATTCACACTTTTCAAAAAAGTGCATCTGTATTAGGTGGAGAAAACATTCTACTGAAAATAGTGAGGAGTAAAAATTGGGGAGCAGGAGAATGGCAAACAGGCAATTTGATCAGTTCCATAGCCATGTTGTCTTGAATTGAGAGAATAGGAAACTGAACCACAGCAGCTTATTCTCAGTACTATTGGGAGTGCAGGGATTGGATAAACAGGGAAATACCACATTTCCTTTAATGTTTAAAGGTGATGTTTAATTTTGAGATGATGACAAATGCTGTTAATATGAAAAGTCAGATGGAAAAAAACAACATGCTCTTCTGTTTAAAGCTGGTGAATTTAAAGAAATGCCACTAGGGTATATCACCAGGTTTTATAGTATGTGAGCTTGGAAATAGTTATGTATCTACGTATGAATATGTGTTGCCAGTATTTTCATAGTAGATGGAAATAACACAGGTGACTTTCTCATGACCCACATTTTTTCCATAACTGTTTAACACAAAACTGTGCACAATTTTCACTGATAGTTAAGAATTATGTGAACAAAATGCTGTCACAAGGGAAACAGTTGGGGATATATATATAAATCTACAACATATAAGCTCTGCCTGCAAAATTAGTTTCCCTAATAAGAAGAGGTTTTCTTGTTTAGCTTTGAGGGGAGTGACCTTTCAAAAATAAATTACCAAACCTGTTACAGAAATATGCGTAGGCCTGTATTGTATATTATTTTACTGGCCAGCTAGACTTGGAAAGTAACAACTGTAAAATATTATTAGGTTAATAAGTCATGATTCTGGTTTATTAACCCTTTCCCTTGTTCTTTGTAATTATTCCATACAACATCCTTTGAACGCCAATCTAAACCTTCCTCTCAGACATCCAAATCAGAACAAGACCCATAGTAATTCATGAAGGGAACAAGCTATTATTGTCTCAAAGATAAACAAAGATACATGCCAGACACCAAAAGTTGGTGTACAATGGCCACCACTTTTCTTGGGCAGAGCTTCAGAGGCTCCTATTTCTCGCAGGCTGTGTGTTTCCAGAATTCTTGACTCAGCCCTGTCTACTGAGTCAGGTTAGGAAGCAGCCCTGGCCATCCGCAGCATTTCGTCAACTGCCACCTCCCTGCCATTATCACCAAAGCAGAGTACTGTCACTTTCCTTGAGATGAGACATTCCCTGCCTCTGCCCCTGAGGTTCCTTAAAGTATGAAGCCCACCCACAACTCCCTCACAGTTAAGGATCCTGGCTAATGCCTTAGCAGACTGATGGATATGTCAACGTTGTGGCAAAAGGAAAGCAGGCAACTCTACCTGTTGGGGCATCAATAATAGATACCCTATAGGAATGCTTAGAGGAATGAGGGGGGGGCAAGACCAGTTTTGGCCCCAGGCAGAATTCCTGGGGCAATCTGGGTGATATCTGACTAAGTTATTTAGAGGCTGAATCTACACACAGGGAAAACATCCTATAAATAAGTCATAAATTAAGTCATTATAACAAAAGCGGGGGGGGGGCGGACGGACTGTAAAATCACAGAGACCAATTTTTGTGCTCTACGATGCCATCTGGCACAGTTATAGCGTTGTAACATGGCTAATGTAGCTGAATCCTCTAACTTAAGTCCATTGATTCCAGTGGATCTGCTCTGAGTGTGATTTAGATAGCATTCTATGTTTTAAAGTCACTGATAAGATCCCTTTTTTAAAAAAAAAATTGCTTACATTGTGTCCCTTGGAAATGTTATGGGTAGTTATTATAGCTCATAATAAAAGGGTTGTTCGTAGTGTTTACAAGGTAGTCCTGGGATCTTATTTTGTCTGCTCAAGAGGCAATTCTCAGATTTTAAAAAGTCAGTGTATGGTTGGATACAAGGATAAGCACCTAAGATAAAAGTCTGAGACTCAAATGCAGCCCAGGCTTCAATCGAAAGTGATTAACTGTGCATAAAATTAATTTTGGGGAAGTGAGCTGTTTTCACTACTAGACCATGATCAAAAGAAAAAAAGGTAAAGGAAAGAAAAAGCCTTGAAGCCACAAATAGTTGCTCTCCAGCCCCTTTGTTTTGGCTACATTCTAACACAAAATAGACAAGACGGATTTAAGAAATGTTGAAAAGAGAAAAAGATTAAACAGTAGCTTTTACTTCAAAGCAGATAGTTTGCCTTTAATGGGGAATTAAAAGTCTGGTATACTGTACTAGGAGGCTTATAATAAACATGCTGAACCAGCCTATTTATTTTTTTCATGTTCGCGACTAGTGGCAGCAGCATCGCTTTAAAAGCGCTTCCGTTGTATACATTTAGAATGTTGGCATTGCCAAGTATTTAAATATATTGAGTGGATACTGTTTAAAGGGTTTTACTTTGTTTGCTTAGAACATTGGGCAGTGGCGTTGTATGTGATGTTGCTATCCCTGAATAGTGTGTTGTCCTTTCCAGTGCCTTTAATACCGGTCATTAACCTAAATAAAGAGATGGAATAGTGCCTTTTTGTGGAAGTACAGGTTGTTTACCAAATAACACAGGTCATTTGGAGGAACAGAAATGGGATTTAGAACTGAAGTTGTAACTGAGACAGCCCATTTTTACCTGAAATGCATTCCAGTTCATCACAAGCATATGTGAATAAGAACAGAGATTTTCTTCCCCATCATTTTTTTAAAAAAGAAGTACATTACATGAAGTATGAAAGCTTTACTGTGCAGCTATTAAATGTCAAACAAATTGAACAGACTTAAGTATGTTTGTGAGCAGACCTTCTGGGATATTATTTTTGTTTAAGGAATGGAATGTACTTTTTCCTACTTACAGCAGCAATGCGCTTTTTCGAATTTGGTGCTTGGCTTTTTAAAAATCATAAAGCAGCATATCTCAGTCATGGCTTGTAGTATGTTGTTATAGATAATTCCCTCTGTCCTAGGGATGGTTTTCTTAAAACAATCTATTTTACCTTAATTTTGTAAATAAAAATTTTAAAAGAAGAAGAGGTTACTCTTAATGATAGACTGTGCACTGTAAGCATATGCCTTCATGCATTTTGCCTTGTCCTACCTTTAAGTTGTATGGAAGATGTCCACTGTTAGAGGGAGTAACACTTCCTAACAGTTCCCACTTTCCTCCTTTCAAAGCTAGTCTTTCAATATTCTCGATTCACAAAGGCATTCAAGAGGCATATCAGGAAGGCTAAAATGAACCAGTTCTTCGTTTTCTCCAAAGGACCTTTTTTTCGTAAGGTTTCAGATTCCCCCCCCCCCCCCATAAAGCTAAGCTGAATCATACGCTGGCTACTGAATGATGGGTCTGCCTTCTTAGTCAATTCCAGAAGGGAATATTATTTTGTTGCTGCTGCTTCCAAGCAGCCAGTGGCTCTGTAAGAGGAGTGGCAAGGGACTGGGAATTCTTCTGCATCTGATCCCTTGTCTTCACTTAAAGAAGGATATGCCATTTATTTTGCCATCCCTATTTACAATGGAATAGGAATACCATGGCTACAAAACCTCTTTCTTCTCTAACTAGTAAATCCCATCTATATATGTAGATGGGGTGGCGGTAAAAGTGTCCCATGCTGTGTGTAAGCTGTGTGCCCAGCCACAGAGTCCCCCGCCCCGGTGCGCCTGAAACTGAAAGTGGGGTAAATGAATGGACACGACGACTGTCTGGGATTTAAAATGGACACAACTTTATTGATTTTCAGATGTAGGTAAGCCTTGGCATAGGCATTGGGCGTATATCCCTCTCAGCCCCCAGCAGGGGGTTTGAGGCATGACAGGGTCTATTTGGGAAGGCGAGTCCATCACAAAACTCAGGTTTACACAGATGGTTCCCCCCAAACGCTGAGAGAAGCTCTATGACCCACTGGCCCCATGCAACTGGCTCTTTGGACAGAGACTTCCCTCCAAACCCCTCTAACAGGGTATCCTGTTATCGCTGCTGCAGAGAAAGGGGGTGAGGCACCCTGATTGGATGAAAGACTATAGTATTCCATCCAAGTCCTAAACTGCCATAGTTGTGACTACTGGTTTGGGGAAGGCGAAACCTGCAGCGCAGGGAAAATTCCTTCCTGTTCCAAATATGGTAACCATCAAAGATCACAGCAAAGCCCATTACAGTGAAAAGAAAATGGTTAAAGCAGTAAGGAACTATTTTTAAAAGGGGAGAGACGGGGGACACTCCCAGTCAACTGGGCTGCTGTGAGCAGACCTGGCCGGGATGAATAGCTGGGGAGCAGACCTGAGTGAAGCCTGCTTCAGCCAGGTCTGCTCCCCAAGCCATGCCCCCAGGCCATCACAGATAGGCTCCTTTGAATAGCGGGTTTGGCGGGAACCTGTGAGCCTTCGTGCTGGCTGAGTCGGAGGGTGCTGCGTTGGGCCGCAACCACCGCTTACTGCAAAACAGTAAGGAGCCATTACAGAATCAAATTTCAGGTTTATCTGGATGTTGGGAGTAGCTTACATGTCCAAAAGCTGTCGTGATGCAATATGAGAGCTTCTTAAATGCAGGCTTGCGGATAGGCCACCTGCCAGGGGTGAACAGTTATTTTTGGAGATAAATAGCTACCTAGTTTCCAACCTGCCTGTCGACCCTCGTGACACACCTGTGGTTTCTAAAGGGGCATTTCGACTTGTCAGCAAGGCTGCTAATGGTAACTCATAAGCACAAGTACGTAATGCTTTTGTGTGGGTAGGTTTTTCTAATTCATCATTTCCAAATCCCTGCAAAGCATGCTTGCCACATGGAGACCCCATGTTTCTCCCTGGTTCGAATGGTATATTAAAATTTTGTTCATAGACCTCTAGCTTCCTGAGAGGTCTATGAGAGATCCCGTGTGGTGTAGTGGTTAAGAGCGGTAGATTCATAATCTGGGGAACCGGGTTTGCGTCTCCGCTCCTCCACCTGCAGCTGCTGGGTGACCTTGGGCCAGTCACACTTCTTTGAAGTCTCTCAGCCCCACTCACCTCACAGAGTGTTTGTTGTGGGGGAGGAAGGGAAAGGAGAATGTTAGCCGCTTTGAGACTCCTTAGGGGAGTGATAAAGCGGGATATCAAATCCAAACTCTTCTTCTTCTTCATCCTTTCCTTTAAGAGCAGTAATGATCATTAGCCCATCTATAGTGTGGTCACTTACACATCACCCAAAAATAAAAAAGTGGAGAAAAGAGGCCACATATTTCAATAAAATTTGCACATGCTAATTTTATATATAGCTACAAATGTAGAAATAATTGCTATAATTTAAATTTTAAAGAAAATTGTGGGAAAGACTAAGAAGTGGTGTGTTTGATGCTCAGTTTGATGCCCAGGTGCTTTGACAGCAGCTTCAAAAACCCTTCTCTTACTGTGATTCTTTATCTTTAAAACTAACCTGGGCTGGATAGCCCTACACAGGATGCCTTCCAACACAACATTAAAGACATACGCATTAAAGCTACAGGCAATTGGCATTTCCTTTTTATGTGAAGCACTTGTCAGTTAGAATGGTTGATGACTGTCACCAGTTATATTAGACTTTTATATCAAAACTTCCTTTAAATATGTCCTTTAGACTCTATTGCCTTTGGAAATACACCCCCCGCTGTTTGTCTTACTACTGGCTGACTAATGCATTTTCCTGTCAGATTAACTACAGACAATTTGATTTTAAGTGGATTTGAGGCATTCCAAGCTGGGCACTCAGGACGAATAGCTGCTTTTCAAAATCTCTGGCCAAATGCAACCATAACTAAATCTATAGACTGCAGTGGAAATAAACTACGACAAACTGAAAAGAAAAATACAGAATAGATTGTGGGATATCTATCTGCCACAGTATTCACTCCTTTGAAATCCGCAGAACTGTTAATCAAACAGAATCGAACAGCAGTCAAAGGTGTTGGTGAGAGAAACCGATTTCAGATTTATCCCCCAACCCACTTGCCACCCTACTTTTTCTTTTCCATTTGGTCTTATTAAGTATGTCTAACTGAAGTGCACATTTTGCTCAGATAGATCACAGTTAGTTCTGTCATATTTGAAGTTGCAAAAGGATATTTGGATGTTGCAGGATTGTCATAGCAAGAACTCTCAAATACTTAGTTAATGCTTTACTTCTTATTCAGATAGACAGCTCCTGTGCGTGGAAAAAAAGCATTCCACATTATAAGTGAATAGGCAGTTTAATCTGCGGACAGCAAGTTCAGCATGGAAATATGAAGAGTTTTTGAGTGCATAAAGGCTGCTTCCCACCCCCAGCTATGTACAACAATATTTTTTCAGGTTCTTCACTCTCACCATAGTCCCTTGTCCCATACCCCCTGCCACTCTTGAATTGTGGGACACCTTCCAGATCTGTAATACCAGCACCCTTTCCATGTGTGTGCAGAGGTTCCTTCAGCATTCTAGGGGATCTTTGAACCTCACTCATTTGCCAGGTATTTGCAAGAATTAGGATTGTGCTCCCTGAAATATTTCCCAATATACTCAGGTCACCAAAGGTGATCACAATTGATTGTTCTACAATTTATTTTGATATATTCCACTCCCTTGCATAGAAACTGAAGCCAGTGGTTATTAAACATCTGAACCTCAAGTTATGTTAATGTGTTTTAAAGACTTAAAATGACACCCAGAAGCTATACACAACAGTCTTTCGGTTTCTTTCATTTCCTAGATTAAGCAAATTGTTCCTTAATAATAACTTCTATTGCAGAAAACCGCAACTCTGACTCCTATTCTTACTTTCAAAATATATAGCTCAAATTGCTTGCATTCCAGGAAAACGAGTTTTAAGATTATTATTTTTAATGTTCCTATAGAAGATTATTTCCTGTAGTCAGTTCTTTCAAATTAAATACACTCCTTTTCCAGTGTAATATACTTACTTAACACTGGTAACACAAGATTTCTCTTAACCTTCAGTCAAAATATATTTCCCTTCATGTGGTCTCTTCTACACCTTCTACCATGTTGAAACCAAAACAATACTTTTACTGAATATAGGCCTAAATGTTTGGTTTAGAACAAGATTCCTTGCTCTATTATGCTCTGAAATAGCACATGGGTTAAATGTATTTTGCTGCTCTGTAGATCAGCAGTTCAGTATAGAACATTTTTATGCCTACCTCTCTATTCTTAGGGCCAAATGACAATTACAGTGGCTACAGATGTTACTAAAGAAGCATCACCAGCTCAGCGATTGCAGTCACTTCTTCATTTGTGCATAAATGCAGATGTCACTTCAAAAGTTCATCCGTCAACATTAAAAGAAGCACCACAATCGTAATGCATTAATCTGTATCTTGGCTGACAATACATTTTCAATGAGGACTCTGAGAGGATCCGAGAGTTGCCCTACCTCATTCTCAAAGCCTAGTTAGCGTTTTCCCAGCTTTGGGAAGGAGATGGGAAGGCTCTAGGACCCCGTTAGAGCCTTCCGTCTCCTTCCCAAAGCCTGGCTCCTTGCTTAGCTGGCTTTGGGAAGGCAGTGGAAGGGCTGGGGGGGTGCATCAATTTTTCACACACACACCCCACACACAATAAGGTAGTGTGCAGCCCACAGGTTCCGTGTCGGAGTACTTTTGTGGTACGAAAAGTTGGACCGCCCTGCTCTAGGGTGAGGGCAACCATTGCTCTCATTCTGATTGCCTCATAGCTGGGCATGCAATATCATTGCATTGTCATGAAGCAACATTAGCATGTGGGCCATTCTTCCTTTCTTTACTATGGATCCGTGAAAATTCACCAGCATATTAGTGCAAATTTATTTTAATGTACACATCAGTTATACAAATTTGTTTTACATACACATTTTTTTGCAACCAATTCTCTGTAGCATAATAATGTTTTGTAAGCTATTTTTTTAAAAAAATGTTTTTATGCACATTTTACCCTAGTAAACGCATTTTTGTGCATGTTACTTGGCTGAAGAAATGTACTGCAAAATTAAGAGAAGTCAAGTGCTACTTTTGAAGTTCATGTATTGTTTCAGGAAGTACAAATTAAGTAAGTTCGCTTTTAAATGTGAACTGAACTGAATTTCTCCTGCATCCCTGCTGAAAACAGCTTGAAACTAAGCCTTATTATAGGCAACTGAACTGATTACATATGCTTCCATTTTTATACTCCCTCTGTCTTCCTCCCTTTCCGCCCTAGCTGACTCATTTGTGTCTTTACCAAAAACAGACACCATGTTTCTACCTTCTCAAATCCCCTTCATTATTCAATTCCCTCTTATGTGGCTAACCATTAGCACACACCATCATATCACCCCACAATTTAAATTTACTTTATTGGTGGGCAGCCTTGCCCTGCTGGCCAGGGAAATTCCTAAACAGCCAGGCACACATGTGTACTGTTTCTGCTGGGGATGGCAGCCGAAAGCTAAGGGCTTGGGAAAGGGGTAATCCGCCATTATAGTCTGGCTCCCCAAGGATGAAGAAGGCTGCCCTACTGCACAGTGCTCCTCCTCAAAGCACAGCTTGCAATCACAAACTTGTCTCAGTTCAGCAGTCCTGCCATTCAACATTTATTTTGGCACCAGAGTTCCACAATCAATTAAAAAAAACCTCTGGAAACATGAATGACACGAGATACAAAATGTTATTATAATTCTACATGGTTTATACTGAATTTGTACTAATGAGACCAGATGTCCTACTGAGAGTAATTAAATGCCCTCATTATTCATAACCAGGAAATTTTCAGTGATGTAAGAAAGTATTTAAATTGGACATGGCACATAAAAATCTGGCTTCTGCATTAGGTTATTTGAGACTCGAGGGTTTAATCTTGGCTTGAAACTCGCTTTTTCTCCAAATCTAAATAAGGACAACACCAATAAAAAGAATGTGTGTGATGCCAGCTTTATTCTTTCATATTAAATTACAACAAAATATAGGGTAAGGTAAAGGGACCCCTGACCATTAGGTCCAGTCATGACCAACTCTGGAGTTGTGGCGCTCATCTCGCTTTATTGGCCAAGGGAGCCGGCGTTTGTCCACAGACAATTTCCAGGTTATGTGGCCAACATGACTAAGCCGCTTCTGGCAGACCAGAGCAGCGCACGGAAACGCCATTTACCTTCCCACCGGAGCGGTACCTATTTATCTACTTGCACTTTGATGTGCTTTCGAACTGCTAGGTTGGCAGGAGCAGGGACCGAGCAATGGGAGCTCACCCCGTCGCGGGGATTCGAACCGCCAACCTTCTGATAGGCAAGTCCTACGCTCTGCGGTTTAACCCACAGCACCACCTGCATCCCAAAAATATAAGGTAGGATTCACCTAATGAGTCCCCAAGCTCTGTGCTTTCTCTTGCACAACAGGACTTACCCCCCTTCTCCCCCTGCCCCCCCCCCCCCGTTATCTCTGGAGGGTTAGGAGAATCCCCAGAACAGCACATGGTGGTGGCAGAGTGAGCATTGTTCGATCTGACAAGCTACAATGCTTGTGCTCATGTTAAGCATAGCGTGACCCTGAATTCCATCCCTAGTTCTCTGAACCATAATTTATGTGTATTCCAGTAGCCTTTTCAGCCTTCTGTATTTATGCAGTGGCATAAAAGTGTCTGACAGTGTGACTACGTCCCTCTTTTTCAACAGTGGGAGAGAGAGTCCACTGGAAAATGTTGATTACACTTTTTTATTTATTTAAAAAATCATTTCCAGAATCAAAATAAGGAATAAAGGACAATTTTATTTTACAGAAGAGGCACCCCACACCTGTTGCCTTGTGCAGTGAAGGGAATTGATTGTGCCCATGCTTCATATGATCAAAATATCACCACATCCCATCACTTTTTCTTGGTTACGTGTTCTCATAAACAGTATGCAAGATTGCACAGTTGATGAGATAAAAACCTTCCTCTGTAAAAAGCAGAAAGGAAATTCCAGTACGGCATACCATCTCAAGTGAATAGCAGTAGAAGATTGCGGGAAATTTATCAGTGTTGTACTCATGCTTAATTTTGTACGTATTGGTCTTTGAGGCTGGATAGTCAATGCAGCTTGCTCCCCCTGGTGGTTCTTTTTAGGCTTTTAAGCAGACTGCAAGTCATTTACAACCACCTTAAAAAAGGGTTGTTAAATGAATATATTTTACATGGAAATGAAGCACAACCTGAGCTGAAAACAATTCTGTGGTTAGGCGATGCATCTGGTTCTGTGCTTGTGTCAAAATGTTAAAATTGCACAGCTTCTAAAACAAATCAAGAAAAGTAAAATATAGGCTTGATAATTTATAAATATCTTCTAGCCTAGACAAAACCAGTCTAAAATAAGATATGTGTGAGTTACTAAAAGCATTTTCGTTAGCCACAGCTTCAGATTATCGTCACTAATACCCAGCAAGGTTCATGAATAATAACTCCAGTGCATGAATTTAGGACCGCCCCCCTCAGAAGAGATCTGAACACAGAGTATGGTTTGTTTCAAACATGTAACAAGCAGTAAGTCGGAAACAAACCAAGCAAGAGGTGCATGAATGATTAAACCATGGTTTAAGACAATCTATGTACAGATGAGGCCTATGCATATTAGGGTTATTATTGGGGGGGGGGGAGTCTTCATTTGCGCCAAAACTGCCATTCCACTTTACTAAGCTAAAGCCAACAATCCAAAATACAATAGAACAAAACTATTTAAAAATAGTTTCGGGGGGGGGGGGACGGGACCAAAGAGAAGATCTGTAAAACAACAACAACAGCACTTGACCAACCTCAAGCTTCAATTCACACTTCAATGTGGGGACCAAAATCTCCTCTCAGAGCACTGAACACCATGATCGAAAAGTCCCTCTTCCCTTTCAGCCATATGTCCGACTGCAAGAAGGGCCTCAGCAATACCTCACTTATGGGGATTGGATAAACTGGCTTGGTTTATCAAAGTTCACTGAATTAGTTCAAAAATATCTGAGCTACATCTAAAAGTGGTCTCCATAACTGCTGGGTGAACTAAACTTGAATTAAGTTCATGTAGAGGGTAGAACTTTGAATGATTTCTAGCTCATCTTTAAGTTCTTTCTCTTCCATGTGTTTTCCTACTCTTGAGGAGCCATCTGGTAGGGGCATGAGAGCATTCCACTGCTCAGCTGCCCTCAATATCACTGAGCCTAGGCCCATGCCAGGCAAATTTTAGGGAGGCCTGAGGCAAAAGGGAACAGGGCTTCTGAATCTTTAATGGTTATGACCATTATATGACAAGCTAAACATGCTGTAATTCCCTCTTCTACACAGTGATAAAAGATTCAGGAACCATGTCCTCTTTTGCACTTTGTTGCCCTACAGCCATTTTGCAATTGTTTTTCTTCTTCTTCTTTTTTAAAAAAAAATATTATTCCTTTAATTTACAAACTAATATGCTTCTTTGTATTCAAGCATGTTAAAAATAACCCACTAACTTGTTTTTGGTTGGAGCATTTTGCTTTGGAAACGAAAAGCATGGAGCCACACAAAATTGCTAGTAGCGTGAAAGGCGATGATTAATCTCAAGAAATACATGCAATGTAACCCTATATACCAGAGGTGGGAAGCTGTGACCTCCCATCTCTCAGCAGCTGCAGCCAATAGGTAGAGATTAATCATCTAACAACATCTGGAGAGCCACAGGTTGCATATCCCTGCTATATATGTTTACTCAGATGTAAGTTCCATTTGAGTTCAGTTGGACTTACTCCCCAGTAAATGTGCATCCCCCTTGAATTCAGAGGTCTAACATATACAGCTAATTATTCTTGGTAATATGTTTACATGTTGTTTGCTTGAAGGTACATTGAAAAGGGAGCAATTACAGCTATGTGGAGCAGGGTTTTTATCCTGCCTGGGTTAGTTATACATAAAGATGTATAGTATGGCTTGCATTAGGAGTGTAATGTTTTGAGCATTACATCTGTTTTCTGTGTTTCTGAAAAGGGTTCCTGCCAAAGTTTATATTCCCTTTCTTATTAATACAAATTTCAGATACTTTTTTACGTTATTTTGACAAGTTGTAAAAAATAATACGGAAAATCAGGTTCATGTTGTGTAGTACAGTCCTGCTCCTGCACTGCCCTTCCTTTCTGGCCACATTGCTACATAATTTAAAACATCATTATTTTTTAAAAGGTAGAATTGAAGGTAGAAATAAAGTCCTGCATAAATGGAATCCAGTCTGTTTTCCTATGGTTTCTGGACGGTATTCCAGAACTTCAAAAGTAGCCCCATCCCTGAAGAGCAGACAGGGCCAATCAATAGGATAATATCCAGAGAGTGGGGCTATAGCAGGCATCCCCAACCTTCGGCCCTCCAGATGTTTTGTACTACAATTCCCATCATCCCTGACCACTGGTCCTGTTAGCTAGGGATCATGGGAGTTGTAGGCCGAAACATCTGGAGGGCCGCAGGTTGGGTGTGCCTGGGCTATAGCAACCTCCCAGACCAGTCTTGTGTGTTGGCAGTCCCACCGGGCTTTTCACTGAACTCTTCAAACTCATGACTTTTGCTTTGAGAAATGTATGCTGCAGAGATAATAAAACACTGATCAGATCCTGGCCCAGTTTGGGATGAAACTGTTTTTTCATATTCTTATGTCCTGGAACACACTCCAGAAACCACTGGAGAAAGGAAGATTTATTCCCATGAATACCTGTTCTCTGTATCTCCTGGAGGGCATTCCACCCACTCCCTGGGTTTCTGTTGAACACAGTATTTTCCTTAGACATCTGCCTTGCCCCATGTGTGGTGCAGGAGGGCAGTGATTGCTGGGATTGTTCCCTCCTGCCCTATTTTCACCACTGCTGCCTGTTTCTGTGCAAAAAACATTTGCCTTTTTCTTTTTTGATACAGCAGCCATTGCACTAGATTTGTGTTTTCAAAGAGGATGGCTGTCTGCGTGGCTTTGGGACAGAGGGGTTGCCTTTGTTTTTCCAGTCTGGTCCTGGTGGGCCGGGTAGCCCTCCTGCTGGAGAGAATCTTCTTGAGTGGCCCTGGCTGTTATCCAGTTGGGAGGACTATTTCCAAAGGTCTGGAATGGCTTCTAAGCAGCACAGAGCGCAGGAATTTACAGGGGGAATTCCTTTTTCTTGAAGCTTATTTGCTCAAATTTGGATTATAGGTTTTTCTTTGTGGTCTAAAAAAGATCGAGAAAAGACAACAAACTTTAAGGTTTTCTTATAAAGGTCACTCAAATCAAGCAAAACAAAAATTTTAAGGTGGAAACCTCTGAGATATGATTTAAGTTAAAAACAACAAAGTACTGAAGCTCTATTCCAGATTGCTGCTGTTTTCCATCCAGATTGGCTCTTAACAGTATTTGGTCCTCTTCCAAAGTGAACTTTCCAGTCAACAGTTGTTATTATTGAAAATGCATATTAAGAAAAAGGTTCTCAGGGAGGGAAAGTTACTTTAGATAAACATCTATATTTAGCACAAGATCTGGTAAAAGTTGTAACAGTGACATCTCAGTTTTACATTGTTGTTTTGTCAAATAATTAATAATTATTAATTTTGTGACAGATAAATATATTTCCTCCATGATAATTACATATTGAGCACATCATTCCTCGACTATTGCATAAAAGAAATATAGAGACTTTAGACATCCCAGTAATCTAGGCGCTACTTAGCTAAGGAGAGTCTTATATCATATAGTTATTTTGTCACAAGTGGGGAAAACGCCACCTTTTGGTATCTCTAGACCCGCATATTTGTTTTCCCAAATCAAACTTGTTTATTGTCTTTTATTTATTCAAAATATTTCTATGCTACTTTTAATGTGGGAAATCCTCCCAAGATGGCATGCAAGTAAAATGAAATACAGTTCAACTGCAAAGACTAAAATAAACCAACGAAAACATTAGCAGAACGCAGGAAAAAGGGACTAAAAGAAGCAGGTCTTCAGGGCTTTCCTGAACACCTGAAACAGAAATACATACACTGCTGATAAAAGCATACACCTCTTATTTATCAGACTGCAAAAGCAGTCTGTTTTCAGTTGACATCTGAAGCCCTACAATGCAAGGGACAAACACACCTCCAAGGTCAGATCATTCCACAGTCGGAGCCCTACAGTTTCTGTCCCCTCACTCCAAATCCTGGCAGGGAATGCAGACAGATTGCTGCCCATCTTAAGGACAGAGTTGACTGGTATTGGATGAGGCATCCCTTCTGCAGATATTTGGGCCCCAGGCTGCGTGGCAAGGTGAACTTTTTGAAAAAGTGCAGTGTTCCCAGTAGTATGGAAATTCAGCTGCAATTCTGCTTATAGCCTTCAGTGATGATTTATTGGTGCTATTAGCCACCTGTCTGAAGTATGTGACAAAATATTTGGTGAATTTAGTGCAGTGTCACTAGGTGGCAGTGACAACATAGTTTAGTAAAAGGGTTATGACTTTGAAAGAAATTTACTGGTTTTCTGAGGATTCTTAGCTATTCCTTTCTCCCACCTCCAAATTAGGTTGCCAGTTTATTTCTTGGCAGGGCCCCATGTCATAAACAGATGCACGATAGGCAAAAAATCAAAAGGTGGAGTCTGTTTCATCACCACTTGTCCAAGTCTGAAAGAAAAGTTCAGTTGTTGAAACCTACAATGTAGCTTTTAAAGGCCAGAAGACCTGGCAGGGGAAGAAAGTGGTAGCAATCTGAAAACGTGACCAAAATGAGGTAAATGTAAAAGGTATTTTAAAGTTTTTATGGCACATATTCTGTTTTGCTAAGGAGGTTACATTTCCACTCAGAGCTCTTATACAAGTACTGTATAATTAACATGAACATAATTGCAGGTTAGTTCAGTTGCTAATCATCATATGTTGTTGTTGTTGTTGTTGTTGTTGTTGTTGTTGTTGTTAATATGGTTGTTGTTTTGTTCTTTGTTTCTTTTCCCACAGAGTGATGCACAGTGATTTACATTAAAACATTTTAAACATTGTGTCTATTGCAATAAAATTGTGTCTAACAACTTGCTACACTTTTACCCAAGAATAGCTAAGTGTAGTAAGAATTGCTACACTTTTACCCAAGAATAGACTCAAAAACCACATCAAAGTCTTAACAGTGATAAGCATTTCATATAATTTCCTTCCCTTTGTAAAAGATAACTTTGCATTTTCAATATCTCTAGTTAGTTTTTCAATGCTCTAGAATTGGGTGAGTTGTACTGCTTTTATCACAACTTTTTTTTTTTAATCAACTGCTTTTCTCTAAGGCTCCCACAGCTCATTCTCAAATGTTTCAGCAGGATGCAGAAGCTGCATCTCCACAGTTGCTTTCCTGATGAAAAGAATATCATGGAAATTGTGATCACAGTTTCTCATTTAGATATGTAATTGTTCTTGCCAATTGTGCTTAAAGTGTATTATTGGTGAAAGATGCTCAGGATCTTTTAATCCTGAAAACTTAATTTTAAGTTGCTGCTTACCAATCAGGAATTATATCAGCTAGGCCAATTTGGATAATATTAGATGGATCTGAAAATGTTGTCTGATGATAGGAAAGCAAGTAAACTCCACTGGCTCGACATTACTTGATATGTCTCTCTGCTTGAGACTTAACCATTTCACATCCACAGACTTCTTGGTTCAGATGGGGTGCTAGCACAGATGTCCTTGACTCCCCTTTTATTCATCCTACTGTCTCTAGAACTAATCATAGAAGCATTTAAGGTCCAAATAGATGCAACCTCTGTTGTTGGAGCTCTGGTGCTTTTTTCTTTCTCAAAAACCATCCACTATTTGGGGGAAGGTTGGATTGGAGCATTCCTTGCCCTAGCCACTCTTGCCTTTGACCCTGCCCAACACTGGCATGAAGCCCCCCCAAAGAAAATGCAGCCCTTGGGCTGAAATAAGTTCCTTAGCCCTGTTTGTTCAAACTGAAACAGGAAATGTCTGCATGTGTTTTAACCTATGGTCTTACTATCAATGTTTGGGAGCTCCAACCAACAAGCTCCCTTAAAACAGTCTTAAAATCAAAGAACTAAAATTAATAATAATAATAATAATAATAATTTTTTTCAGGAGTAAGGGGTTGGTGGTCCGTACACACCCAAACCATCACTTTCATACATATCCAGCAGAAGATAGATGCCTACAGTAAAGTTCTGGGATTTAAAATTAATTATGTTGCACCAGTGAATATTCTCTCAACTCAAAACACTTATTTAAAGCAGCTGTTCAATTATTCATGGCTAACCTCCCATGGGAACCATTTGGGACTCAAAATTACTGCAAAATATAGCAGAACCTGTTAAAATGGATGGATGGCATTAGGAAAGACATGGAATTGTGGCATTCTCTGAATTGGTCATGGATAAAATAAAGGATTATGGCAGTTGAATAATAATCCTTTCTGAATTGTTACATCTGTTTCAGGCTCATCCTATTGATACACACCCAAAAATGTTAAAATCATATTTGACCATTCATTTTGTACTGCCTTAAAAATAGCAAGATTTGTCTTGTCTTGTCTTAGGAGACCACCCATCTTAAAATGATACCATTCAGCTTTTTAAAAATATCCTGCAGATTGAAAGTCTGCATTCAGACAACACATGGTTTGTTGGTAGGAGAACATGCCATGGCAGACCTTTTGCTCAGGTACTACCCCTTCCCATTCCCTCATCTGCATGCAAAAATAGGAAAATTTGAAGCAGTCTGAAACAAATAGATTGAGATTTTGTCTGAATGCAAACTCTGTTTAATTAACAATATCAACCCCACAATGTGATCCTTGTTTGATATCAAATGGTGGTTTGATTCTGGTTTGATGCTCAGGTTTGTTAGCAAAGTAGAGCTTACACACACCACGATTTGCCATATTGTGACAAAATAAACTGTAAACTGAGGAGGAGCATGAAACCCCAAAGCTTACTACATCACAGTTGTTAAGGTCTTATTTAATGTAAGGCAGGGTTACATCTTAAAGGTAAAGGGACCCCTGACCATTAGGTCCAGTCGTGGCCGACTCTGGAGTTATGGTGCTCATCTCGCTTTATTAGCTCAGGGAGCCAGCGTACAGCTTCTGGGTCATGTGGCCAGCATGACTAAGCTGCTTCTGGCGAACCAGAGCAGCTCACGGAAACGCCGTTTACCTTCCCGCCGGAGCGGTACCTATTTATCTACTTGCACTTTGACGTGCTTTTGAACTGCTAGGTTGGCAGGAGCAGGGACTAAGCAATGGGAGCTCACCCCGTCACGGGGATTCAAACCTCCTTCCTTCTGATCGGCAAGTCCTAGGCTCTGTGGTTTAACCCACAGCGCCAAAGCAGTCCAAATGCCTGGAAATGGAAAAGGAATCTGCAGAAGGTAAATAATAATGTGATAGCCTAAATTCACAATAACACAGATCTCATTTTAAAAGTTAATATTCTGTGTATAAAACCTGTGTTATGTATATAGATAATACCTTTAGCAATAGAAATTTAACCAGTCTTTCCACTTAGGCTGTATCCTGCTACTCCACATCAAGTGTTCTAAAATCTGGGGAAGTTTCAAATTATCAAAATTGGCAAAATTAAGTGGAAGAGTAATAACAATAACAATGATGACAAGCTGTGGCAGAAGTTAATTGTAACATGCATATGTTTCCCTTAGACAGCTCTGTTTAGATAAGTGGACAGAAATTTAAATTATTTTGAGGGAATAAGAATGAGATTATATATATAATTACACAGAGGTAAAACAGCACTTAATTTCCAAGTATGACTAGGAGGTCAGGTTGTAACTGATCAAGGCGGTTACTGACTTTAGAATAAATCTTTAACAAAATTCTGCATTTCAACTGTTGTAATAAGGAATACAACGTATACAGCTGCAGGAACAAAGCTTAGGTACTGTATTAGTAGTATATGTGTGTGTGTACAGTCTCAAAAGTAACTAAACAGTGGCTGTAAAATTTCAGCTATTTGTGGAATTTGCATAACATCTGTCTGAATTCTTCATTTTAATTCCTTTTCCTCAGCCAAACCGTAAAAGCAGTTAGTGCATTCCTTGATATATAATCAAACAGCTAATTCTTGCTGAAGGCGCATTAGCACTGCAGACTTCTGTGCCCTGGGGCTTAGCTTAATGATATTTACTTTAGGCAAAGTTATCAATGTATTAAAACTATTGATGTTGCTAACAAATATAGCCACTCTATAAGTGTATGGAATGGATAAGGAACAGCAGACTTGGGGGCTCCAGACCTCTTTCTCTGGTCCTCACCAGGCCAGGCTCCCTTGCCAGGCTACATCTCACCTCCCCAAGCCACACCCTTCACTGGCCCTGCTCCAAACCCTCTTTGAGTGCTTTTGCCTGTACAGTGACAATGCCTTATGTTGACCTGGATCAGGGATCAGCAACCTGCGGGCCATGGGCCACAAGTGACCCACGGGGGTTGTTTAAATGGCCCATGAGCTGCCCCCGAACTGAGTCGCCTGCTCGGCAAGTCCGCGCGCTGCGCTAAACCGGCACAGCGCGGAGTGGGGACTCACTTCTGTGCAGAGGCCAGAAGATGCCAAAAATTGCATCTGCGTAGATGTGATCCGGCCCATGGAGTGATCTCTGAGGGAGTGAACCGGCCCAGGCAAGGTAAACCTTGCCGACCCTGACCTGGATGAAAGGAGTATGCGTGTTGACATCTCTGACCTTTGCAGGGCTGGAGTATAGCCTACTTTACAAACCCTATCCATTCATCCACCCCCTTTTTTGCTTTGTTGTGCCCACCATTGGCAAGAGGCTCCTGGAAGGTTTTCAAAAGGAAATGCAGCCCTTGGACCAAAAAAGGTTTAATCCTCCTTGATTGTGATAGACAAGATAGATTAAAACAAATATCATGTAGTTTTAAGTCATCCGTTTGGGAGCTGAGGTCAGTTATGATTTGGACTGAGATGTTTTATGTAGCAATACATTAAACACCTAAGACATGATAAGTGCCCAGATGTTTATGCACAGGAGAGCTATGTGATATGCATTTATTTGTTCAAGAAAACTGGGACAGCCTTCTTGTGTTTTCTTGTTATTTTCTGACAGATTAACCAATTCGTTACTGGCAAAGGATTCTGTTGTGTTAGGCTGGGATGGGGGACCTTTTTCAGCTTGAGGGACCCATTCCCTCATGGAGAACCTTTTGGGAACCAGAGGCAGACATGGTTAAAGGCAAAAGCAGGTGGAGCAGTTTCAGATATCTGAAGAAGTGTGCATGCACACGAAAGCTTATACCAAGAACAAACTTAGCTGGTATCTAAGGTGCTACTGGACGTACATATATATGTTTCGACTGCATCAGACCAACACGCCTACCTACCTGAATCTAGTATTTTTACAACTTGTTTTTGTCAGTTGTGAAGTATCAACATGGCCCTTTTTTCTTCATTTCGCCCAACTTAACTACTAGAAACTATAAAAAGCAGAGTGAAATGAATACACAGAGATTTTTTTGTATTTCTTTTGAAAGGTTTTATGAATAGAATGCATAGAATACCAGTTTGCACAAGCTATAAATATAAAAAATAAAACAGCACTGGGATGCCAGAGATGTAGGAAACCTTTGGGACACCTCTGTACCCAGCAGCTCTAGCAGTTTCAAGTGCTTACTCATTCCTGCCACAATTGTTACAGTGCCCAGTTTTGAAGCCAGATGGTCCATATTTCCTGTGGCAGAGCTCTTGGCAATGGGAATGGCTGTTGCAGCCAATGCCGCCTAGAGCTCTCATCTTTTTATTGTGTATTGCTGCTGCCTCCTTCTGTGGGTATGGCCAGGCTCTTGGGATGCATGAATGCTGATGCCTTCAGACATGAGGTAAACATTTCCAAAGGGATTTGAGTGATACAAGAAAGAATCCTGCTTTAGTAAATGGGAATCATCTGTGGGCTTCATGGGAATCAGATTTACAGCATAATCATCATAAGAATGTGCTAAAAACTTTTTATAAAGACGTAATATGAGGAGAAAGGGAGGAAATGAGTTACACGTAACACGAAGTAGCCACGCAGCACCTCTTGACAGTGGTTGTCAACATATTGGTTGGCCTTAACATCATTGTGTTATAGCCAACAAAGTTCCAGTGTGAGTAGACCCATTGAATTTAATGGATATGACTAGTTTCTTCTCTGAGGGATTTATTTGACAAATTAATAAATCACTTCATAGACTGAAACCTTCAAGTGTGCAAGTGGAAATCCTGAATGAGTGGGTCTTTCTCTGAAGAAGACAGCTTTTTTTCTTCTTTCACACACAAAGCAGTTTAATCACTTGAAGTTTATGAGGAAGTGATCTGCAAGGGAAACTCAGTGCTCAAACTAGATTCTGCTGCCAGCCAGGCCACATGCAACTAATTACCTACATCAGCTTAGCCGTCTCATTTACAAATCACTGCTTGTTTGCTCTCTCTTTTTATTTTTACTGTATTTATTGCACACTTATACCCCACTGTTTCTATGAAGATATCAGAGTAGGGTTCTGAGCAGTTTGCCAGGCCATGCCTGCTTAGCTTGAACAATAGAATCATTATTGTATGCCTATGTTCATTTTCTAGGCTTTAGTGCATTGAGTTTTAAGAAGAGCAATTAAGGAAAGATGAAAAAATACAATCTCAGCAAAACTGTGTTACTTCATCTTCTGAGTCTGCTGGAAAAAACAAACCCCAAACCCAAATATGTTGATCCTAAGAGGAGTTAAAAACCATAGGGGCATACTCTGGTAAATATAGATTCTGGCAGTTTCTCAAAATAAACCTTGGAGAGATTTATAACACAGATCGCTCCAGTGTAATCGCATTCCCAGATAACAGTGTATTATGCTTTCTGTAGTAGCAGAAACAATGAGGGTTACACAGGATTAGTTCTCTCAAACTATAGATGAAGTGGAAAGCCTGTGTCTCTCCATTTAAACTGCAGGGCGGGGCGTTGACTGATGAAAGCTTATACCCCTTACAGAAAAAAAATATTTTTTACACTCAGAAAAATGTCATGTCAGGGAGAATACTAGACAAGTATGGCTAGGACATTTATGCATGACATCAATTTTTCTATGTGAGATGGGAATTGTGAATGTCTTCACAATCTGGTGTTGTACAGTCCAGATGCATATTTACCATTTCATTGCTATTTTTTATAATTGATCTCTCTCTCTCTCTCTCTCTCTCTCTCTCTCTCTCTCTCACACACACACACACACACACTCCATCTCAGTAATTTATTAACAAGAAAGTTTTCAAACTCTACAGAAATCACAAGCCCAAAGGACTTTGCTGGTGTCCAAGACCTGCTAATTTTCTATTTTATCATATATAGTCGTACCTTGGTTTCAAACAGCTTAGTTCTCAAACGTTTTAGCTCCTGAACGGCGCATATCCAGAAGTGACTGTTCCGGGTTGCGAACTATTTTTGGAAGCTAAACGTCCGACAGGGCTTCCACAGCTTCCGATTGGCTGCAGGAGCTTACTTCAGCCAATTAGAAGCCATGCTTTGATTTCCAAACGTTTTGGGAGTCGAATGGACTTCTGGAACAGATTCCGTTCGACTTCCATGGATGACTGTATCAACTTATATATAACAGAAACTACTCTTGTTTAAACTAGAATGATTTACCTTTGCGTATAGACATCTATTCCTGTATTGTACAATATAACAATGCTACCCCCCCCCTTTCATTGCAGTTGTTCTAGAAAACCCATTTGCTGTGCAGCATTTATAACATATTCTACTTATTGCTTTGGAAGCTGGATCCTTAAGCTGGTGAAAACCTGGAGCACTTTGAGTTTAAGCTGTTTTATCCTATTGAAATCAGTGGTTATACACTGGCTCCCTTCCAAGTCCTCTTTTGTAGCAACTGGATTTGAACCAACTGCTGAGACTATTTCATTCCCTACAGATATTGCCATTTCAAATATACCCTGCTCCTCCTCATGAAATAGTTGAAGGCCAAGAGGTTTAAATTTTTGTTTGCGTTTTGATCTGAGGAAGGCACTGTGCACATTCCACAAGGAGAAGTAATGTCTAGGATTTATTGAACCATTCAGTGAAGCTGACCAACAGTATTGAGCAAGAGACAGAAATGCATATAGAAATCTTACCAAATCCAGCTTGCATGCTGTTAGCAGAGGTGCATGTGCCTGGCAGCCACTGGGAATTCTGCCAGAGTCTGATGCAAGTATATAATGGGGCCAATGGAACTCCCGCAGTCCAACATTCCACCCTGCTTGTGGTTTTGCTTCCTTTGTGCTGAAGTGCTGGCTTCTGTTGCAGCCTGAAGTTCGTTTCCCAATTTTGGCGTTTAAGTGTGTAAACATGCCCAATTTCAGACTGGCAATTAGTGTGCCTTGGTGCCTTGGTTCAGCTTTCTGGTTGGGTGGAACAGTCTCTTTCAACATGGCGCCCCCCAGATGCTCCAGGATTCCAATTCCCATCTTTCCCAGCCAGCATAGCCAATGGTTAGGGATGTTGGGAGTTGTAGTCCATAATATCTGGAGGGTTACAAGGTCAGGGAAGCCTGCTGCAGAACTACCTTAACCACAGCGAATACACTTGGTGTTCTCTCTTTCGAGGAAGAGGTAGGCAATGGTTACCTTTTGTTAATTCTGTATGTGTCATGGTAAGTAGTAGTCATGCTGTTCAGCTTTGTGGGGCTGTGGCAATAATTTGTGACACATTCAGAGTTTCTGTTATGAAGAAGCATTGCATTGCACATTTTCTCAGTATAGTGGTACCTCAGGTTACATACTTAATTCGTTCCAGAGGTCTGTTCTTAACCTGAAACTGTTCTTAACCTGAAGCACCACTTTAGCTAATGGGGCCTCCTGCTGCCGCCGCGCCGCTGTAGCATGATTTCTGTTCTCATCCTGACGCAAAGTTCTTAACCTGAAGCACTATTTCTAGGTTAGCGGAGTCTGTAACCTGAAGCTTATGTAACCTGAGCTACCACTGTAATTGAGGTTCCTTGAAGTATGTACCTAATGCAGTTTTCTAAGAAATGTGGAAATCTGCTAAGAATTTTGATGGCATTATGAATGCGTTCTTGAAGATCAAGCATGTTTAGATATAATAGTTTTTCTGTCTGGTGGTAGAGTTATTATTACCAAAGTAAACCATACATTGAAATTTCTCTTTCCTCCTTATTTCATAACATTTCTTTTCATAGATCAAAATCCACATGAGTGCTTAAAAACGGGATTCCATGTGCCCAGCAATAAATTTGTACACCTCCCTCTTATCATCTGCCCTGATGGAATCGCATAACTTATTTTTTCAAAGCAGTTGTGGAGGCAGAGAAGAGCTGTTGAGCAGGGTCTTAAAAACTGTGTGCAAGTGGGCACACAGATGACACACGGGTGTTCGATACGCTGCATAATCTTATCCTCTACTTTTCAGAAAATGGGGGGACGTACTTTCCAGAAGTAAAACGCAATCCAGGAAAATACATACAATGTTGTCCTGATCCTGTTAAAAAGTGGCTGAGAAGACTCAAGGACAGTGGAAAGATTCTGCTATTGATTACCAGTTCTCACAGTGACTACTGCAGGCTTTTATGTGAACACACCTTAGGGTAAGTGGAATGCTTCCATCATTTGTTGTTTTCATTTAGACTTTATTTTGCACTTAGCAGGAAAAAAAGGAATGAAAAAGTAAGAAATGGGCGTCTGATGATTTAATGCTGAGTCCATTTATGTCTTAAATTGTGACCAAAAATCATAGGGGGGCAGTTCACCCATTGCACTCTTAATGACGGCCAAAATTATTGAGATGGAGGAGATAGAGGAGCAACCTCCCACTATCTGTTTTTATTTTATTTGCTGAAATGCAGCCATAAGTGCCATGGAATGGAGGAAGAGGGAGATATTTCACCCATTCCCCATGGGCCATTTAGGATGATGTTGTTATTGTTCAAAATCTGGTGTTTTTCTTCACACAGAGGAAAATATACAGATACACCAACCCCTCCACATACATTTATTTTAGCTGATTTCTAGTGTCTGACAGATGTAGTTTGGGGTGAGGTGGGGGACTTCTTAGCTTCTCACTAGCCCTTGGATTCCTTTTCCTTCCTGACTATCAAAAGCAGCCAATTCTGGATTATCAATCTGGATCTCCATGGTGCTTGGTGTCATACTGAGGGAAGGTGTGGTTCCAGCCACCCTAAAGGAGAGGCAGTTTTTCAACCCCTTTTAAAGAAACTAATCTGGATCCAGCATATTGAATAATTATTGTCCAGTGTCAAAGTAGGCATTCTTGTGAAGGGTCCTGGAGCAGGAAGTGGTGTTCCAGCTCCAGGCAGTTTTGGATAGCGCTGATTATTTGGAGCCAGCCCAATCCAAACTTCAGCTTAATTTTGGGATTGAAATTGCCGTAGCCATCCTGGCGAACCACCTTCTCCAGGAAAGGACACAGGAGAGAATCCCTGTTGATTATTTGGGACATTCCAGTGGCTTTTGATACCATCAGCTATTCATGTATTTTATTTATATTAAACAAATAAACATATGGCTTTATAACCCAGTCCTATATGCAAGTAAGCACAATTTAATCCAATTAGTTGTACATTGAGTAGTGGGCAGAAGATTGCAGCCTAAGTGAACAACAGCATGCTAAATCTAGATGTGTTGAACTGGTTTGCTAGCTTCCATTGCAACTTCCAATTAAATTCATGAGTAGATTGGGGGGCAACTCCCATCTCTTGCGGGGGCGCAATTAGTGCCAGCACCGTCCGTTAAGAGTTTGGGTGTAATCTTCGACACCTCCCTTTCCATGGAGGCGCAGATTGCAGCTATAACAAAGGCGGCATTTTTCCATCTCCGCCAAGCTAAGCAGTTGGCTCCTTACCTCTCTCGCCCTGACCTAGCCACTGTGATCCACGCGACGGTCACCTCCAGACTGGATTATTGTAACTCGCTCTACGTGGGGCTGCCCTTGAGACTGACCCAGAAACTCCAGCAGGTGCAGAATGCTGCAGCGAGACTCCTTACGAGGTCTTCGCTGCGAGATCACATTCACCCGGTGCTACACCAGCTGCACTGGCTCCCGGTGGAGTACAGGATCAGGTTTAAGGTGCTGGTTTTAACCTTTAAAGCCCTATACGGCCTAGGACCCTCATACCTACGGGACCGCCTCTCCTGGTATGCCCCACAGAGAAATTTACGGTCTTCAAATAAAAACATCTTGAAGGTCCCAGGCCACAGAGAAGTTAGGCTGGCCTCAACTAGAGCCAGGGCTTTTTCGGCTGTGGCTCCGATCTGGTGGAACACTCTGTCACAAGAGACTAGCGCCCTGCGGGACTTGACATCTTTCCGCAGGGCCTGCAAGACAGAGCTGTTCCACCAGGCCTTTGGCCAGGGCACAGCCTGACTCCCTCCCTCGGCAATCTTCGCGGAGCTCTGGCCCAATGGTTGCCAGTGGCTTGAATTAATTAATTTTATAATGAATGATTTTAGAGTGTTGTTTATGCTGTACTTTTATACTGTTTTATTGTTGTTAGCCACCCTGAGCCCGGCTTCGGCTGGGGAGGGCGGGATATAAATAAAATTTATTATTATTATTATTATTATTATTATTATTATTATTAGATTCAACTGGAAAATATTAAACTGGAAAGGTGAAGGGCGGGGGAAAGTCAGCATTTTCCTTGCTTTTCCTTTTAATACAGTAAATGGATTCACACAGAACTTATTTCTTTTCTCCTTTAGTTTTGAATTTTTGCACTCAGAATACTGTATTCCTTAAATCTTTTCCAGATGCTTCTTTTCTTCAGTCCTCTGCAGACATTCATTGTGCATATACTGAATGTGGTGGAATGAACAGGGTCATGGTGTCAGATATCGTCCTGACCTGTGTGCATACTAATTATATGATTATGAATATTATATATCATAATAATATTGTGCTACATTGTCATGCTGACCATGAACAAATCTAGAAAATAGAACAGACACCAAGTTGAACCTCAGAACAAGGACATTTCTGCACTTTTTGCAGTTAGTTTAGACATACTTTCCCTTAGCCAACAAACACATCTCTCTGTTTTAAACCATATTTCCAGTGTTGTTGGAATGAAAGTCTAATTTGTTGACCCTTGTACAGGATATTTTGCATATCGCTGTTAAGAATATGGCCCTGTAAAGCTTTTTCCTTTTTTTTGTCAATGTTTTTTCATTATAGGACCTAAGGAATAATAGGACTCTATAATAGGAGTTTAGCTGTTGAATGCAATCCATAAAATCTAAGAAAGAGATGTATGTTCGGTATAAATAAAGCGCGTAACTCACATTGATTTCAGTGTGGGGTTTAAGTGGGTATAACTTTCCCTGGATTGTGCCCAAGGTATATAAATGCTACCATTTGCTTATATCTCATATTATTAAAATGTATTGTCAAGTATTTGCCTACTTCAGCACTCAATATTTTTCAGATTTGATTACCTGACTAAAAGTATTATATATCATAAGCATTTCACATATGGAGTTAATTTTAGAGATTAAATTATTTATTTTTAGTCAGAATAAGAACTTTAGTCATTTCTGATGCTTGTAAAACTCATTTGTCTGCTTGTTCTTATATTACCTTCACATTTGATTAGCAATCAAAACTCATGGGGATTTTTTTCAGGAGTATGGCAAACATGATCTAGTGTTGCAATGAAGGTGTATTTCATAAATTTCTTATGTAAATGATATTCTCATACATATAGAAAACAGAAATTATTCCTAAACAAATAATTATGAAACCCTAACAACAACAAAAACCCACCCCTAATTCAGGTGTGGGCATGCCTTAATTAGTTGAGCTTCTTTATACTAGGGCAAATATCTATTTAATGCCTTAAAATGCATTCTGATAGTTTTGTTTTTTATCATTGTCATAGGAATGATTTTGAAGACCTTTTTGACATTGTAATCACAAACGCCCTGAAACCAGGTTTCTTCTCTCAGCCACCAGATCAAAGACCTTTCAGAACACTTGGTAAGCTTGAATAATATTTAAACATTTAAGCCACTTTGATAAACAAGAGCACATTGAGCAGATTGCAGATAACATACAGTAGTACCTCAGTTCTCGAATGTAAACGGAAGACCGTTTGACTTATGAAACGTTCAAAAACCGAGGTGCAAAGGGCTGGCTGCAAGTTCAATGGAGAAAATTGAAAATCACACAGCGGAAGCCATTTGACTTCTGAGGCATGTTCGGAAATGGAAGCATCTACTTCTGGGCTTTTGGCATTCGGCTTCCAAAACATTTGGCTTCCAAGACACTCGAAAACTGAGGTACCACTGTATTTAATTGCATAAAAATAAATAAATTCAAGCCTGACAGGCAGAATATTCCAAATCAGGCTTCCTCAACCTCGGCCCTCTAGATGTTTTGAGACTACAATTCCCAGCACCCCTGACCACTGGTCCTGCTAGCTAGGGATCATGGGAGTTGTAGGCCAAAAACATCTGGAGGGCCGAGGTTGAGGAAGCCTGTTCCAAATCATAGGCACCATCACTAAAAGGACTCTGTGTCAGGTATGTTGTGGTGTTATGAACAGAATGGTGTTGGTATACTCTGGTGACTACAAGCCATTTTGCGCAACACACGAAAACAATTTCTGGTGAATGTGCTTTCAAGAGGGAAATGCAGCCCATCACTGTTCTATGATGAGTGTCACTATATGATATATGTGTTTGCAAATGCATTCTTGTTGCCTTAAGCAGTTTTTTTCTGTAAATCTTGATGTACACCTCCAAAAATGAAATGCATGAAGAGCCCCTGGAAATATAAATAATTGCCCTAACCCTAACCCCACTTATCTGGGAATAAGCCCCATTGAATTCAGTAGCACTTATATATGGTTACGATTGCACTGTATTTTGAAAAAGATGACTGGCATTTTAAAGGAAAGTAGGATCAGTGCTCCCCAATGAAGCATTTCCCCCCTAATTTTGTTGAAATTACCTGAGTATGCAATCAGAGTTGGAAACCAACTCTCATAGCAAGCTGTCCACTTCACCTTGCTTCACTATGCGTTACTAAATCAGGTACACTGCTCTACCTTTCTACTAAGCCAGGGGTAGGCAACATGGCGCCCTCCATGGTTGCACTACAACTCCAGTCAGCCCTGTGAATAGTCAAGAACAATGGCATTTGTAGTCCAACAGCACCTGGAGAACACTGTGTTGGCTACCCCCGCACAAAGAAATATTTATTGGGGTTTCCTTACATGGGTTTAAGTGGCCATTCTCTGAAACACCCTCAACAAATGACATGCCGCTTTTGCAGAGAAAGTTTTCATTTCACATGCTTTCCCTCTTAGACTCTCTATCTTTTAATAACCTTTTAACAGTTGTCATAAAACAATAGATAAATAGAAAACAATTGGCAAGTGGAAAACCACATAAATATTAGGTAAATGGAAAACCAAGAAATAAGATACTAAAATAAATGTCTCAAGTTTGAAATCTGATATGCCCCGTGGCTGTTAAAAGCTGCTATTTACTAGGACTGTGTACAAAGGACAGGGATCTAGTTTCTGTGAGATTTAGCAGCAAGTGAGGGAGCTATTGTCATGCACAAATCTGTGCTTAATGTCATCCTGACGTTGTGACTGGTGTAGGGACACATGTCAATTTCAGTTTCTCTTTTCCTCATTTTTTTCCTATCGTAAATTCAGTTCTCCATACTTCTGCAGCAATTTGCAAATGTTTTTATATTATGTTCACAATGTATGTGTTTTTGTGTGCATTGATTAGCGAAATAAGAAGAGCTGATTTCAAAGGATAGCTAGCTGTGTTTTGGTTCACATATTGGTTTGACATAAGTGTGAATTAGGTAGCTTCTTACTAAAAGGCAAGCAAAATCTTATTTCTCCCCACATCCCTATACTAAAGGTAAAGGTATCCCTGACTGTTGGTCCAGTCATGGACGACTCTGGGGTTGTGGAATTCATCTCGCTCTATAGGCCGAGGGAGCTGGCGTTCATCCACAGACAGCTTCCGGGTCATGTGGCCAGCATGACTAAGCCGCTTCTGGCGAACCAAAGCAGCACACAGAAATGCCGTTTACCTTCCCGCCAGAGCTGTACCTATTTATCTACTTGCACTTTGACGTGCTTTCAAACTGCTAGGTGGGCAGGAGCTGGGATTGAGCAACGGGAGCTCACCCCGTCACAGGGATTCGAACCGCCGACCTTCCGATTGGCAAGCCCTAGGCTCTGTGGTTTAGACCACAGCGCCACCTGCGTCCCTCCTATACTGGTATGACGTAATTTTATATATCCTGTATGGAGTTCAAGCTTGATAGGATTCTAGGAATCTAGAAGTAAATGGTCCTGGATTTAATTTACACACAGCCCCTTCAAGGTGGGGATTTATTGTGGGACAAGAATACAGACATTATACAGGCTCCTTTTCTCAGAGGCGATACATTTCCTTCTCTTAGAGCCACAGATGGGAGGGTTAAATACCATCAGCCTAAACACAATTTTCCCAATCAAATTAGAAGCACCTCTCCTGGAAGCTGCATTAAAGGATTGGGCTTTTTTATCATCATATCAATCACAGATTTCCCAGAGTGACATGTAGTTTTGCTGTTATAAACAGATGGTAATAAGCATTTCAATCAGCCATTTGTATTTGCTTTAGGTTTTTCCCCATAGAGGAAACAGTATCTGGAATATGTGTGTAATTTCAGATCAGGAAAATTGTAGAGTTAAATGCCTCCAGGTTCTCTGTGCTTCCCTGGACAAATGATTATCCTCTCGCTGGTGTGCATTTAATGAAGAAAAAGCAGAAAAATCACAGATTTCCAGGCTTAGCATGTAGTATGACCCTAATTTTCTACTAGAGAGAGATTACTCTAGGGCAGGGAAGTAAGTTTATCATGTGTATAAGAAGAAATCAGCATTTTTCCTCTCTCCCTGTCTTGGCCACATGCACACCACGGTGCACTGATCGTTATGCAGAATGGGTTCCCTATGTGTGCCTTTCACAGATGCAACTGATTGTGCTCCTCTCCTGGGGAAAATTTATTCTTAAATTTCTTCTGGGCCAAGATCCCTGGGAAGAGAGCAGCAGCTAGATGAGGGCATGAAAGGCGCACAAACAGCCAAAGTGCTGTGGTGTCCACAGGAGGAAGGGAAGGTAGGAAAATATGAGAGTGCCATTGAGAGCCATTCCTTTGTGCAAAGGCTCACCACATAGAAGGTGGGGATGATCAAGAAGGGATCTTGTCTTGGGTATTTACCTTATTATTAGCCATTTCTTTTTGTATGTCTCTGTGTGTGCGCGTGGCCACAGGAAATTGGGGAGATGAAAACCCTTGACAGAGAGTGCTAGTCTGAACTGAAGTTCACTGACAGTTGTTAATCTAACTCCAAATATCCCATAATGAACCAGAGGAAAAAAATGCTGTCATAAGCAGACAGCCTGTGTCCCGCCAAGCAGGAAATCAGAGATACTGAAAGGGCAAGGAAGTTGCCCATTGCCTTCTTCATGCAAAATTATTTTTACAACATTTCTCATTGAAAAATGAAGTCCTGCAAGTAGGAAACTGGGGTAAGCAAGATGTTGCAGATGGCTGAAAATGAAATAAACAAACCGCATGTTATGTGAGGGAGGGTGTGTACATACAGGAGAACACACAGTAACTGAGTTAACTGTGAGACAAACTGCCTCCCAACTTCAAATATGGTGATCAATCAGGTTCGGAGCATAGGCAAAACAATACATTGCATAAAAAAATACCTATACCCAGAGTAGTTTTATGGGCTATAAGTCTACCCTACACAACATTCTAAATATCTAGACTTCCCATTTCTGTAGACTCTAGCAGGCAGCTACATCAGGTTTATTGAGTCTCTGGAAAAGTGCCATACATACTGTGTGGGCCACATTTGGTTTAGAGGGTTATGGTTGTACAAAATTACTATCAAGTAAAAAGCAGTGCAAAAAAATAAGTAGATCACTGTGCGTAGAGTTCCCTTTTTTCTTTTTTTGAATTCCCCTAGCATTCCCCCTCATACCCTAGGGGATTACTTCTGAATCGGGAAGTGAATCTGAGAGGAAGTAAACACTATATCTGGTGTGTTTTTTCTGCCTTTCAAAGACTGAAAAATTACCAAAGAGCAACAGCAGAACAGCCACAGTAATTTCTTTTAGCCAAGAACAGAGTTTCCTTTGTTTGTTGAAAAATGAGTAGAGAAATTGGTCACAAACTATTGTTAGCTGTATAATAGCAGATTTCTTCTGTAAACTTTAGAACTACAGACAGTGTGTGTCCCCCCATTTACATGCATTCCACTCATGCATGATCACATTTACACGTGTCACTGTGAAATATGTAAATAAATGATTTGAACCGGGAAATGGAGACAAAACAGCACAAAGAGAACTGGAGAGTGGGGAAAACAGCTTGCACCGCAGTGGTACTTCGGGTTACAGACGCTTTAGGTTACAGACTCCACTAAACCAGAAATATTACCTCGGGTTAAGAACTTTGCTTCAGGATGAGAACAGAAATCGCGTGGCAACAGCGGGAGGCCCCATTAGCTAAAGTGGTACCTCAGGTTAAGAACAGTTTCAGGTTAAGAACGGACCTCTGGAACGAATTAAGTTCTTAACCCGAGGTACCACTGTATATCACTGCCCCAACTCCCTAACTCTCCTTATCTTTCTTCTTCCTGGCCAGCGGAGCTGTCGCGTGGAGGGTGCACCATTCCTCTGGCCGTCCCTCCCTTTCTTGCTCATTCATATCAGTTTTGTTCCTTGGGCAGGATCCAAGAGTCCATCCACCCTCCTATCAGCCTTGTGCTCTCTCTCATCACCCCACAAGTAGGCAGCAACATTATTTACTCGTGGGGGGGGGGAGGAGAAACTAGATAAAAGGAAACAGTCTCCAGCATCTTCCAAGATGAACAGGGAGAGAGCCTAGAGGCCCTGCTGCGGCACTGGGCACAAGGAGCCCCCTGGCCACCAACACATTAACCCCAAGCTGAACTTTCCAGTCACCAGGGGCAGACAGGGTGCATACAAAGAAGAGTGCATTGTCACCCAGAGAAGGCAGGCGGATGGGTGAGATCTGTCAAGAGAGAGCTGCTTCCCAGCCTCTCTCAACAGCACCCTCCCTACTTTACATGATTTCACCTATATGCATGAAGTCTGGGAATGTAAACCTCGCATAAGTGGGCGGAACACCTGAACACATACGGGATACTGCCTTTTGATTCATAGTGCCTGACAGAGGTTTAGTCCAGAAGTGAAAACTTTGTGATGATTAGGGTTATAGTTCAGCAACATCTGAAGAGCCAGAGTTTAGCAACCCCTGATATAAAACAATACAAATGTATTTAAATTAACTTGCAGTCTAACATCAAGTTGGTTTAGAAATAAGCTGCACTACTTCCCTTTTTTGTGAGGTGAGAAGGTTAGCTTGTTTACCTCTCAATCCAACACAAGCAATGGGGAGTTCATTCATCATTCCCAACAAATATTTTGGTTAAATGTACAGGATGATTTAAAGAGTTAGGGAAATGACTGCTGTAATGCATAAACCATTTCAAGTGTTGGGTGACTAGACGTCAGAATTGGAACTGTTGCTGAAATTCATTAAGTTGGACACTGGACTCAATGCTTCAATAAGACGCCTCAGATTTCTTCTTTTGCTTTTGTTTAGATTCAGGCAGCAAATGCTAAAGGTCAAAAACCTCAGAATACATGACAGTTCATTTTCATGTTTGACACTTGTTTCATCAGTTTTTCCTTGTAGAGTTGGTCACCAGTATAGGATTAGTGTAAATTCTGATGCACTTGGCCTTGTGCTTTCCCCCTCAAAGTACCAATATTTTTCTAGAGAGCCAGTGTGGTGTAGTGGTCAAGAGCGATAGACTCGTAATCTGGGGAACCGGCTTCGCATCTCCGCTCCTCCACATGCAGCTGCTGGGTGACCCTGGGCTAGTCACACTTCTTTGAAGCCTCTCAGCCCCACTCACCTCACAGAGTGTTTGTTGTGGGGGAGGAAGGGAAAGGAGAATGTTAGCTGCTTTGAGACTCCTTCGGTAGTGATAAAGCGGGATATCAAATCCAAACTCCTCTTCTTCTTCTTCTTCTTCTTCTTCTTCTTCTTCTTCTTCTTCTTCTCTCTCTAAGTTGATTCTTCATAATATTTAACTGATTATTCATAAGTAGGGATAGGGCCATCGTAATTTACAGAGTCTTCCATGTGGTATTAGAGCTCCTTCACACTTCTTACATGGATATCATTGCTATGTAGGAAATTGTATCTGTATTTTGCACACACTTGTATACAATGAAATCAGGAATGTTTATTTCTGACTGATTGACTGATGAGTAATTTCTGTGATTCATTTTTCTATAAACTACCAGAAGTGGTGTACAAATATGAAATGTAGCATAATGGTGAACACATTTGATAAAATTAAATCCAGAAGACAATGAAGTTAAGAAGCCATTGGAAAAGGCTCTCCACTTAGTCATTCCAGGAATTACATTAGAAAACTAGTTCTCTTCCAGAAGGTTAAATATAGCATTTAAAGAGAATTATACAAAACTTAACAGTATTATACATATCTAAGGCTAACTAATATGTTTAGAATAGTACCGGTATGTATTGGAGCACTATGGTAGAAGCAGCTGATTTTTTTCTGCACATTTTTGTGGAACTGTTGTACTGTAGAGACATTCTGAACAAATATAAATATGAAACTTATTCAGTTAATTTGTATCATTACAGACACATGGAGTGTTGTAATCTGTAGTATGTTAATGGCTGAAAAAATAATGGCTTCTCTGAAGTGGAAAAAACAAAAACTACCATTGATAGCATTATGCAATGCTCATGAATAAAAGCACAGCTACTGTTCATAAACGTTTAGGAAAGGAAAATGCTATGCAATTATTTATAGCTCTCAGATCTCCCATTCCTGCATACTTGCTTGCCTGTCAACTTTTCAGCATGGTTGGAAACCTCAGTTGGCTGTGGGTTTCCACAGAAAAAAGGATATATGCACATATGATAAGGGACATAAAGCATACTTGCAAATGTCATACATGGCAATATCTGTGAAGGAATTCATTTTGTGTGTAGCATTCCTGAATGACTACTTTGTCCGATCCAAAATTGTACTCAGGAGAGTGATTGGTGTGGGTGAGTAAATATCCTTGGGAGCAAACCATTACAAGAGTTGTTAAAGAACCATCCTCAACCCATAGACCCTAGATCAAAGTAGAGCAGCAGTAGCTTATCAATGTCTTGTCTTGATATTGAAAAGAAGCTTTACTGCAGCACTTGAGCTCTTAGTGTCAATGCATTAAATATATAATTCATTCTGTCAGGGGCTTGAATTCACTTAGTTAGATTAATGCAAAGATTGGTTAGGTTTAACTAGAAAAAAGTTACTGTTTATTTATTGAAAACCTTTAAGGCAGTTGAGTAAAGTCATTCTCAGGAATTTTATTGGCATGCTTTAAGTAATCTGAACAGATAGAAAATGCTGGGAATTTGGAGCAGTCATTCCAGGCCTGATCCTCTGCACTGTAGCGGTGCAGCCCTATTTTTGCACAATAGCACAGGAAGTGATTGGACCATGACAAGGGAGGAGCTTGCACATGTTGCTGCATGGCAAATTTCTGTCTCTTGGAATTACCAGATGACTCTAACAACCATGTAGGACAATAGTCATGAGTAGCCTCAGACCATTTGCTTAGGGTTACTCCTCTGCAGCAGCGTGGAAATCCATGCACTGCTGAGGGTGGGGTGCTGCTGTAGAGCTGGAGGATTCCTGCATCAGCCACATGTACTCGCAGGCGTCAGCAACCTTTTTCAGCCGTGGGCCGGTCCACCATCCCTCAGACCATGTGGTGGGCCGGACTATATTGGTGAGGGGGGAGAGCGAATTCCTATGCCCCACAAATAACCCAGAGATGCATTTTAAATAAAAGGACACATTCTACTCATGCAAAAACACACTGATTTCCAGACCGCCCATGGGCCGAATTGAGAAGGCGATTGGGCCACATCCATCCCATGGGCCTTAGGTTGCCTACCCCAGCACTAGAGAGTGCCCTGGCCACCTCAGATATCTTGACATGAGAGGGCTGTGAGTGAACCAAGCTGGTTGGGGTAAGAGTGGTGGGTGAAAAAATGTGACAGCATTGGGCTTGGACAGGAGTGATGTCCCTGTTGAGCATGGCAATGAGGGCAACACCGAAAGGCCAGGGAGGAGTGAGAAGCAGCCACAGCATCACAGAAAGAGTTGCAGGTGCAGGAATCAGTGGGTAGAGTCAGGGCTCAGGAGGGAAGTTGGCTCCTCAGCACAACCCATTGAGCCCCCTGGGAAAGCTGGGAGAGGGACAAATGAAGGCAATTAGGACATTTCCAGTAGCAGGCTGGGCTTTCTCTAGCCACCAGCATATTCCCAGGATTTGCAAGGCTGAGAAGCATCTGCAAGGGAGTATGTTGTGGATAAAGTGTACAGGGTGTGTAGGGAACTGAGCTTGCTGATAAAGCCGCTTTTCAATTTTTCTGGTCTCTGTTCTAGTTCTCTTCTTTTCAGAGGTTGAGGAATTTACTCTCATCATTTGCCAGCCTTCCATATTCTATTGCACAATGCACTCTTTTTAGCTTCATTTTGTTCCAGCTTATTTTTATTTTGCTATTTATTTAGTTATTAATTTTTTTATACTGCCCTTCATCCAAGGATCACAGGGCTGTTTAAAATATGAACACACAAACATACATAACATAGTAACAAACAAAAACAATAACACACAGTTTAAAAGGCCATAAATTGTTTGATGTTAAAAAGCAATCCTGAAGATGTAAGTTCCTATGCTTAGTAACAAATAATTGGTTTTTAAAATTAGAAGCCATATAATTCTGGTGGACTATTGTTTGTCAACCTCCAAAGTAATAAGGAAAATTGACCTCTGGGTGGGTCACTGAGTATCCATCTGTAGAACTTGAAAAGGCAGCTGCTTTACATTTTTGTATTATATTCAGGGCCTAAGATCCCCATTCAGAAATCTAAACACTGAAAGTACTGGGCAAAGCTTCCACCGTAAAGACACAGGGAACCTGTCCATCTGCTCTGCTTTGATATTAAATGCTGCATTTGGCATTAAAGCGATATGGAAGCTATGCAAAATCCATTTCAAAGGAAACCAGTGCTGCTTCCTCCAGAGAGTAGACAGACATAATATTCCTTTTGTTGAGGGTTGAAAAGGTTTTCAGCGCATCCGGCCAAATGCACCTAAAATAAATGTTCCACTGCGGAAATAATGGACTTCCCAGTTGAAGATGCTGCACTATCAAATATCCATTTTAATAAATTTTAGGATTTGTTTAGAAATCAGATTACATTAGTGTTAGTAACAAAGTGTACTGTGTTAATGAATGAATGTGAACTCTTCAGCAGCTCCAATTCTAGTGCCACATACACATAACACTTTTAGTACACAAACCTTTTAGTACCCTAGGGCAACCTAATTATATCTATATCTATATCTATCTATCTATTTATCTATCATCTATCTATCTCTCTATCTCTATTGAATGGGAAATCAGATCAGGGCTCTGTGGAAAGCAGTTTATTCCTTTCCCCCATGCCATAAGCCCAATTTAAAAAACCCTTTCCAGCACTGCTACAGTGGTACCTCAGGTTAAGTACTTAATTCGTTCCGGAGGTCCGTACTTAACCTGAAACTGTTCTTAACCTGAAGCACCACTTTAGCTAAAGGGGTCTCCTGCTGCTGCCGCGCCACCACAGCATGATTTCTGTTCTCATCCTGAAGCAAAGTTCTTAACCTGAAGCACTATTTCTGGGTTAGTGGAGTCTGTAACCTGAAGCATATGTAACCTGAAGCGTATGTAACCCGAGGTACCACTGTATTTGCTATTGAAGGAAATTATTTATAGGGCCATGGGAAATAGCTGGTTTGGGGGATGCAATTTTTGTATGGCCATAAGAACATAGCATGAGGAGAGTTTGCGCGCCCCCCCCCCCCCACATACACGCACACACTTGCACTGCAGTCTTGATACTTGATTCCCATGCCTGCTGTTTTGCCTATGTTTTGTTTTCAGTACACTTAAAATGTATCCATGCATTTAGCATAATGTATCACTTGCCCCAAATATATACATAGAGCAAACCGAGGTTTGTTGCTCTGTCGTATGTGATACGATCCTTAGCAAATCCTTGGCGTGTGTGTCTGCGTGCAGAATAGCTGTGTGGCTGGGAAGGTAGCTAATGACATCATCCGCTTCCTACCAAAGTGGTTGGCAATGGGAATGTTGTGTCAAAATGAACAGATTTAGTAATATGCTGAAAAATATGCTAAAGATTTGCCAGTCAGCCCAAACTGCTTATTATAGAAGTACGGCAGGAAATGAGTATTTATGTTGTTGTTGTTTTTAAACACCCTAATGGAGATGGAAAATATTGTATGTGAGGTGATAGTGAGGACACATTCTTTCACTAAAAAAAAATTTGATAGGGCTAGCATTTGGGAACTACTTTTTTTTTGAAAGAAGCAAGTTTTCCCCCCTGCTTTCCCTATTGCAATTTACTGTAAATATTAGATGATGTGTCATAGTTCCTAAAACACAATTACATCATTTTTACAGCTAGTAGTGGGATTTGTGAAACGGGACTTGGAGCAATTAATGAGAGAACTAAAAATGAAGGGTTTTGCGTACTACATTCCTTGCAGATTCAAGCTTGGCAGCAACTGCCAAAAAGCTTCCTTTAGACATAGTTTCCATGCAGCTATGCATGCTGGTTTTCATTAAAAGCTTCACTGTTCATTTGTGTGTTCTTTAAAAAAAAAAAAAAAGCTCAGGTTGTTGGGTTGTTTTTTTTACTAGGGTTAGTCCTTAAAATAAACTGTTTTTCACAGGAAACGCATTCTGCTTTTTATTACCATTAATATCAAGTCAGTTATTTTAAGCATGTTATAATTAGTTCTAAGACTTTCTGGTGATTAATGTAACCCATAAGACAGAGAGAGCATCATATTTCGGCAATGATCTAAGTACAGGGATTAGGAAAGGTTAAACTGTTGCCCATAACTCACAGTGGTTGTCTTCTATACTAGTCTACTGAGGAACAACGCCGAACTGATTTTGACTGAATCCACAGTTAACCTGTAGTGTGTAGACTGACTATATCTGGGAACTAAAAGCTAGATCCATGCTCCTGTGTTGGACTGGTTTAGTGTGGTTTGTGAGCTGCTAAAGAATTAATAATAATAATAGTTCAGACTAAAATAAGTTTGTAAAATGTGAGAAAGAATTCATTCTGCAAAGCAAGGAGCTAAATTATTAATCTGTTGAATGATATTCATACCATTGGGTTGGATCCAGGCTTAATAATGCTTAGAGTAGACCCACTGTACTCATGATTCAACCCTTGTTCTAGATAGGCATCCCCAAACTTGGACCTCCAGCTGTTTTGGGACTACAACTCCCATCATCCCTAGCTAACAGGACCAGTGGTCAGGGATGATGGGAATTGTAGTCCCAAAACATCTGGAGAGCCGAGTTTGGGGATGCCTGTTCTAGATTCAACTGTCATATTCAATTAGTCATCCAAGCTATGTGAAAAGAGGAAGTTACTATTAAATCCATTCAGTTTCACATCTTCATTGGCAGCCACACTTTGAGCTTTGTTTCGGTATGGGATGTGGAACCTCCAGATACTGTTTGATTCCCAACTCTTATCAGCCCTATCCAGCACTGCCAATGGTCGGGGATGATGTGAATTGTTGTCTAGTCTGGAAGGCCACAAGGTTCTACAACCCTTGTTTTCACACTCATACATAGTGTTAACCATAGTTAAAGAAGGTAGGCATTATGTTAAGCATTATGTCTGCACAGGGCCACAAAGTTTACATAAAATAGTTTTCTTTTTCTGCCTTTCTCCCCTGTGAATGTGCCCACGCAAAGTTGTCAGTGCATACATGGGTAGCTTTTTCCAGGTACCAGCTTGTGCTCCTTTGTATAAACTTGAGCTATTTCAGTTTTATGCCTCTGAAATCTACCTCATATTTCCTAGCCACTCTAGCAGGTGGTGCTTGATGGCGTGTATTTGGGCTGTGTGCTGCCCCGCCCCTCAAATGCTACTTCCCTGTGCACCATGAGTTCTATTAACCAGATGTCTGTTGTGGGCATGTGCATGGGTATTTGTTTACCTGTGGGTATGCATTTTTTTAAAAAAGTTTTTATTCTTTCAAAATACAAGTTTTTCAACATACCAGACTTGCACAAAATACTGCTGAGGAGGAGGAGGAGGAGGAAAAAGAAGAAGAAAGAACTGTTTGCTACATATTGTAGGGCTAAAATATATTGCTGTATTTCTTTGGACATAAATTTAGTGTTTTTATGTCCTGTTGATTTCACTTGGAAATCTTCCTCTTCCACCAGGCCTTTGGCTGATTAATATTCTACAGCCTTTTAAATGTGTCTGTGGGAAGGGGAGGTTATTGTTTTGCTGTTTCATTTCATTTTATTTATTTTCATGTTTTTATCCTGTATTTTATAATGTGAACCACACTGAGATGTTATGATGAAGGGTGGTATATAAATCTAATAAATTATTATTATTATTATTATTATTATTATTATTATTATTATTTATTTGTACCCCGCCCATCTGGCTGGGTTTCCCCAGCCACTCTGGGCGGCTTCCAACAAGAGACTAAAAATACATTAAAACATCAGTCATTATGGGCTGCCTTCAGATGTCTTCTAAACATCAGATAGTTGTTTATTTCTTTGACATCTGATGGGAAGGCTTTCCACAGGGCAGGTGCCACTACCGAGAAGGGCCTCTGCCTGGTTCCCTGTAACTTTGCTTCTTGCAGTGAGGGAACCGCCACAAGGCCCTCGGCGCTGGACCTCAGTGTCCAGGCTGAACGATGGGGGTGGAGACGCTCCTTCAGGTATACTGGACCGAAGCCATTTAGGGCTTTAAAGGTCAGCACCAACACTTTGAATTGTGCTCAGAAACATACTGGGAGCCAATGTATGTCTTTCTGGACTGGTGTTATATGGTCTCAGTGGCCGCTCCCAGTCACCAGTCTAGCTGCTGCATTCTGAATTAGTTGTAGTTTCCGGGTCACCTGCAAAGGTAGCCCCACACAGAGCACATTGCAGTAGTCCAAGCGAGAGATAACTAGAGCATGCACCACTCTGGCGAGACAGTCTGCGGGCAGGTAGGGTCTCAGCCTGCGTACCAGATGGAGCTGGTAGACAGCTGCCCTGGATACAGAATTGACCTGCGCCTCCATGGACAGCCAGTATTCTAAAAGTCCTAGGTTGTATAGAAACTAATTAATATAACTGCAGGCTTTTACAGATGGTCACTGTGATTTGGCATGGACAGGTGGACAAATCAGCATTTTTAGAAATTGTTTTATTATAAAACCTTTGAAGAAACTGCATATAATAACATTCTATTTTTATGGACATGCCATCCTTTTGAAATATGAGGTTTATCTGTCTGCTCTGCTATCTTGAAGTGAGTGTTTGGCAGCCCTTTTCAACAAAATAACAATAGCAAGGCAACAATTGTCTTTCTTATTAACTTTGTTGAACTTTGTTGTTTCCTACAACAAAGTGTTTTAAAATAGAAGTATATTAATAGAACAAAGAAGAACCATCAGAAGGAACCAATGCTTTTGAACCAAACTAAGAAATAAACCAAGAAATGATGAGTTAAGAATAACACAACTTTCTTTGTCCGTATTGCTGATGATTTGTTAATGCAAAAAAGCACAAAAGGAAAAGAGTCTTTCTGCATGAATAAAAGACAATAAAGCATCTGTTCTAACTTTGAATTTCCTTTCTTTTTGTCCAAGTTATGAAACATCTCAAATAAATATTTTGTCTACAAGTAATCTTTTATCATTAAAAAAAAAATGCTACTGTGTAAATGAATTCTTAGTTGAACCCACTTTTGGCCACTCTTGTGAAAGCATTAACACAGACCACATGTTGGAAACCTGGCATGCCCCTGAAGGGAATTGAAACCATTTCATTTTTTCTTCCTTGTACACAGTGTAAATGTGTACATAGCGGAACATGTGAAAGTGCTTGTGAAGCAGATTGTTAAGACAAGAAGGGAGATCATCTACCTATTGCCTGGTGAAATGGATTCTGTGCCAGGGTATGCTTTGTGTGAATAAGAACTTGATAGTAGATTCCTACATATGTATATGCAGAAATAGCTTCCAGTTAATTCCTTGAGATTTACTTCTAGGCAAGTGTGTATACGATTGCAGCCTGAATTTGTGCTTTTAGTTTAGCTTTTGTATTGCTAAGCCAGAAGCATAGAAAGTAGTCTGACAAAAGCAGAAACACATGATTCCCCACCTAGAGTACAACCGTGCAGTTTATAGAACCTGCACAGATCCCTCATCTGCCAAATAGCTTCAAACCCCTGTTATTCTTGGCTCCTTATCTGACACATCTCAGGCCTGTTCTATGGATGTGCTCTTGGGAGAGCATCCACCTACAGACTTATATTGTAAGATACACAATACAAAAATGAGGCTGCCACTCACGGCAAGTTGCAGCTTGCAGCATTGTTACCTGAAAAAATAAAGTGTTTGGAAGCATTCTTAACATGAATGGTTTCTAGTCTTGTTTTGTATTCATGTGTATCTGTTAGCTCCACAGAGTGGCCTACCTTATAATTTTGTCATTATAATGAGTAGATAGCATCTGAGTGATAATTCTCTATTAATTCTTTGTTTAAACCTGGTGCCCTTTGGGGTGAGCTATGTGAAGCTGCAGCATGGAGGAAGAAGGGCCCTTATTGTCCTAGTAGGCCGCTACTTGATTCTTCCCCTCCAGCCAATCTTTCAGTTCCTCCTGACGTGGCTCCATGGGTCTCTCTCCATAGCTGTGTCTGCCTGTTAGTCTGCACATCTGCCCTCCAGGCTCTCTGATTGCCCTGCTGCCTTCCCATTCTGCCCTTCTCTCTCCCCCCCCCCCCATCTTGTCAGTCCTTTCCCTCTAGTCCATTTTGCCACTGCTTTGACTAACTGGACATGAACCTGCTACGACTTAGCTAGTCCTTCCATTGCTCCAACCTGGCAATAGTCCCAGTCGTGCTATTGGCTTTCATCTTTTTCTCTTTACGTGTGCACTTGCTGTAACCCAGTACTAACCTCTTGCATGATGTTTCGTAAAGGACAAAATACAAATAACTACCATGTAGAGTTTATCCTCTTTCAAAAAAGAAAGAAAGAAAGAAAAACTGCTGGTTCCTTCACTGACCAATCTTCATGTAACATCACAAGCTTCTGCATGAGCCATTTACATTTTGGGAAAATACCATCATACAGCAGTCCTTATTTTGTTTTCAATGAAGAATTTTTAAAAAGGCAATGGCTCAAGCAGAACAAAGGGTCTCTCTGAGATAAATTGCACAATTGGCCAAGTTGTTGAGGTTGTGGGCAGTGGCGGAGCTACCTGCTCTGGCACCGGGAGTGGCATACATCCAGGGGAGTGGCTGGCACGTGCCCCAGGGGGCATGGCACACGTTGGAGGGGTGTGCAGCAAGCGGCGCATGTCCCAGGGTGTGAGTGGAGAGCGTCTCGGGGGGGTGTGGCAAGCGCCAAGTGTCCTGGGGGGCAGGGGCAGCCACGGTTTCACCCTTCCGGGATGATACCTGGGGGTGGGCCGCTCCCCTCGCCCCCACCTTCATCCTTCAGTGGTTGTTGGTGACTCCGAACAACGGGAAGCAATGAGGAAAGGCATTGTGTTGGTTATGATGTATAAATCACTCAGTAACAGTCCCAAAGCTATGCCTGGTCAATGTTTCTCTGTAGCAATTGTTCTAGAAGAGTGGTTGGTTTCATTGTGTCTTTGCTAAAAGGGGTAAATTTGCTTTGTTCCTTCAGAGAATGACGAGGAACAAGAGGCCCTCTTATCCTTGGACAAACCTGGCTGGTACTCCCAAGGTAATGCAACCCATTTGTATGAGTTGCTGAAGAAGATGACTGGCAAACTAGAACCAAAGGTATTTAGAAAAACGAAGATTAAGTAAAATAACAGGCCATCGTTTTGTGCAGCTGCTTTCTCAACATCAGCCTGAATTCAGTGTATTAGTGCAACTGATCAACTTTTCGGAGGCAGCAGAGTTGATAACTTACAACAGTGGTAGCAGTGTAATATATGAGCAGGAGCAGGATACAAAAAGAAAATTTTACCATACATCTTGACTCTGCCATTGATTATCAGGCTTTATTATAAATATTAGTGCTAACTAGCAATACAGCAATATTTGTGGCCAGGTAAAAAACAACCCAGAGATATGTGTGACATTCAACTTAAATAACCTTTGAAAACAAGCTTGGTTTGTTTTTTTCCTTATGAGTGAAACTGGGGAATGTTTTATATCAAACCTTTAAACTTTGGTGGGCCAAAGAAAATTGCCTTTCAGACTGTATGCTGACCATCTGCAAGATTAGCTGGTAGCATGATATGACAATTAACAGTGTTTGTTCTTTATTCTGTATTTTTCTTGGACTTTAATTGCATAAAATCTCTACAAAGCCCACCTGGGCATGTAAAGAGGAAAACCTGGGATTGATGTGACTTGTTTTTCCAATAAAAGTTCACATATAAGCTTCCCTTATCCTAATTTAGTGACTAATTTCCCTCTGCCTGAAGCTCCAGAAATGCCAGTAGCCATTGCCAAACTCTCCTATCCCATGTAGAAGCCACATCATAACAATCTACTGTAGGGTGGGAATGGGAGCAGGGTGGAGAGAAATATCTATTGCACTTCAATGCCTTTTATTTGGCTGTTTTGGAACTCTTCTGTGCTTCATTGTGCCTTTTCACTGCATGCAGAATGCAACTGTCTTGCTGCTTCGTTTTCAGGTTGTTTACTTTGGGGACAGCATGCACTCAGATATTTTCTCAGCCCATCACTATAGTAACTGGGAGACTGTCCTCATCTTAGAGGAGCTTCAAGGGGACCCTGCTATGGTGCCTACAGAGACAGAGTCCGAACCCTTGGAGAAGAAAGGAAAGTATGAGGTAAGGATGCTAAATATCCAGGTTCCATGTAATCCCAGCCCCACCTATAATAAATACAAAACATCATAACTTTATGATCTGTGCATGCATTCAGATATAAGTACAGCAGAATTCTGTGACAATACTAAACTTAGGTAGGTAGCCGTGTTGGTCTTATTCAGTCAAAATAATTTTAATTAAAAAAAAATTAAAAAAATTAAAAATAGCCTAGTAGCACCTTAGAGACCAACTAAGTTTGTTCTAGGTATGAGCTTTCGAAAGTGCCTAAAAATGCACATTCCAAAGCACATCCCACTTAAAACAATGCAATGCATGTTGGTGGTCTCTGTGTTCAGTTGTGCTTCCATACGTGTTTGGATATGCATCGGATTTATGTATTTGACATACATATCTCCTTAGCTCCTTTAGCTAAAAACCCATGTTTCAGCTCACAAACATTTATTTGGCCAGAAATGATAACCCCCAGTACAAATTACTACGTTTCCCATTTTCTTTGTTTTTGTCGATCACTGCTACATTTATAGTTGTATTAATCTTCACCAAGAAAAATATCCCGTTGTTTTTCCTCTTGATCGTTATTAAATCTGTCAATATATTCACCTTCACTGGGTGCACAATCCACCAGGAAATTCTATTAGAGAAGCTGTATGGCAATTAACTAGAAACGAAGTATCTGTGGGGTCCCTTTGGGGACGGAAGGCACTCTGATCCTGTAGAGTGTTCCATCAGCAGAACAGGAGGAGAGGTGATTTTCGCCATTCCCCTTCTCCTGGCAGGTCAACAAATCTGCTCCAGAGGATTGTGGGGTGTGGATAAAAATGAGAAACTGGGGAGGGGAGAGAGGAGAGAACCACCTTCCTTCCATTATGCTGATGGAAGCCTTTTGCCAGCAGAGGGCCACTGCTGGAAAGAACCCTGGACTTTTCATTTCGATGGAATGCATAACAATTCCCTGGTGGATTGCCAAGAAGTTGCCATCATTAATTTGAAGTACGAGCAGAAAAACAATGTTCTTCATTAGGAACACAGGAAGCTTCTATCAAGATAGACCCTTAGCCCATTTAGCTCAGTATTGTCCACACTGACAATACTCTCCTGGGAGTCAGGAAGGAGTTTCTCCCAGGCGTACCAGGAGAGACGAGGGATTAAATTTAAGCCTTTGTGCATGTGAAGCTGATGCACTTCCTCTGAGCAACAGTCGTCACCCAGTACGGAATGTTGCGTTGACCATACTTGCAAGCACAAATAAGCACTAATCAGAATAATAGAATTGTAGATTTGGGACCTCGAGGGTCACCTAGTTCAACTCCCTGCAATGCACGAATCTTTTGCCCAACATGGGGATTGAAACTATGACCCAGTACATATGCCCCTATATAGTGACAGTAAAATTCAAAGGAAACCATTTTTAAAAAGTGTTTATGTTGTTGACATGTTACAAGAATTTAATGATTTATTTATTTTTTTAAAAGATATTTATTAAGATTTTCAAAATATTACAAAATGAAAAAATAAAAAATAAAAATAGAAAATAAAAATAGTTAAAAACAATTCAATCTTTCCGTTACTTATCTTTCATTTGCTTGTTTCCCGGACCTCCTCGCACCTCCCTTTTTTGTATTCCAATTCAGTTTGTTAGTTCAGCAAATCCTTCCCCTCTTTGTTTATCCTAGTCTTTAATCTTAAAATATTGTAACATTAAATTTTTACCTATTAATAATCCATTTTTCATATTCCCTTATAATATTACAGCTAAAAACCACTTAATTTCTATCCAACATCATTCTAACATTCATTAATTTTGCAGTATTTCTGTAAATAGTCTTTTCCCATTCTTTCTTTCACCAATTAATCATCCACTTTTACTTTATTTAATCTTATTTCTCTTAAAACTTATATATCTAAGCTTATTCTTAAAACGTTTCCCCTAGGGTCAGAAAAAAATTCCATTCCACGATTTTCCCATCTCTCATTAAAAGATAAAAGAAAAAAACAAACAAATTATAATATATACATTTTAAATTCCCAGTTTTCTTTCACCAACTCCCCTCCCCGGTTTCGGACCCTAGCGATAGTTCCATCAATCTCGGAAAACCATCAACCCGGAGATCTTAAGTCCGAGGCCCTTAAATCTCTTTCATGTCCCCTCTGCCAGTCTTTTTGGTAGTCTTTGGTGTTAAAGAACAGATCTCGGTGAAGCTCCAACCCGTCGGTAGTCATATTCCTTCTTAGCAGGTATGCCAGACTTCCGTAGTTAGAAGTAGGGCCTATAGGATATTCCAAATCTTGTTTCACACTCCTTTCAAATCCAAAGGCCCTAAAAACTCCAGCCTCTGCCTGACTCAGATTTGTGTCCCAAAAGTCATTTGATCTCCACATAGGGTGATCTCTCCATCTTTCATTTTCCAAACCAAGCCGGGCTTCCATCTCCAAAAACTGGCTCCTCCTAGTTGCCATCATGTAAGGCCTCAAGTTATAGTCCACCATCTGCCTCTGTAGGGTTACGGCTCCCCCTTGCATCACTTTAATCACAACAGATTCCTCCTTCTCAGATTCTTCAATTTGTTCAGTTGGAAAAGATTCTTGTGCCGGATTCTTGTCAACTTCTTTAGTAATGCCCACTTTTCTTCCCAAGGTTACAACATTGGTAGCCATAACATTTATCTGGTCTTGCAGCTTTCCCAACAAATAAAATGTTCTATTCAATTGACACTTGACTTCCTTCTCGACCGCCATCCTTAAGAAGTCCAAGGTCAAAACTAGTTTCTCAGAACTTTTATCTTAAGCAATTTCCCAGCTGCATCCTTACGACAATATCCCAGAGCTCCCTCTAGAGGGACACAAGTTCCTTTTATCACTCCTTCCAGCACAGTCCCAAAGGTCCCAAACGTAAGATTGTAACAATTCCTTCCTTCTTTTTAAATACTGAAACGGACAGTAGAAACAAAGTCCTTCTTTTATATCTTGATAACTAGCTTGTATCTTGACAGCTAACTTGACAGCTGTCAGATTTATCCGTCAGCGGACTCTCAGAGACCGCTCCCGGTTTTAGGGAAATGGCGCTTCAGTTCCCAAATTTTAACCCTCACCTGCAGGCTTCCCTGCTTCTAAGAAGATATTGATAGTAGTTTCAATCAGTGGAGTTTAGATCCTTTACGTAAGACTTTCCACGACCTTAGTTAACAAGTTCTTTGCTTCAGTTTATTTACAGAAAGGGGAGGTGGACTTCCTGTTTAGACCTTCCCCGATCGGTGCCAATTTAAAAATACTTTAAAAGCCCAATTTCCGTTCTACTCACGGGTTGTTGTTTAAAATCCAATTGTCCACAAGAAAAAGTCAGCGCTCTCCAGCAACGGCTATGCGGCTTCGCTCCGCGAAAAAAGCAGTTGACTCACAGCACCGCGCCACTCACCCCGCTCCGCTCCGAAGCCCGTAAACGGGTCTCCTTGCGAGTTGGGGGGCGCAAAAGGTGCCCGCCGAGTCCCACGTTCACAGGCTTCACCCGCCTATGATTTCTGTAGGGTCCCCGCTTCGCCGTAGCGGTATAGACCCAATTTCCGCGGAGCTAGTCCCTCCAGATCGGAGGGAGTCCGCCATTAGCTGATGGTGCTAACCCGGAAGTCCCAAGAATTTAATGATTTAAGGTGCAGAGGGCATGAATAAGGAGACAGTGTGGTTCCTACTCATCCATTAATTTTACTGAATGGCCTTGAGTAAACGTCTATTCCCTTGACCTTGGTTCTTCATCTATAAGTTAGGGATAATTACATACCTCATCTTATATTACAATAAACAAAATAAAAGATTATGAAGCTCTTGATACATTGAAAGTGCTACTAAATTGTGATTGATGGTAATAATAGTAATACTATTAATAATAATAACACTATTTGCCTCTTGTGTCATGCAGGTTTGTGTGTTTTTTTTTTGAATAGCGTAGAATAGCACATCAAAGTCAGAAGAGGGAGGAAATGTGTTGAAATGGCAGTTTCCTTCCTGTGTTTGGCAAAGCCAAGGAAAAAGACAAATACACCCTTTAAAAACGAAATTTATTCCCCAGCTGTACACTGCAACAGAAACCCCACAAAAATCAAAATAAGAGGTTCTTCATGTAGGTCAGGCTGCTAACACTTTTTAAAAACCGCACGTGTATTCATATTTTCAGAATACTCAGAACAAAAGTTATCACCAGGGAGAGGGGTTTTCTCCTGTGCCTTCATGAGGGTGTTGGTAGTTGCTTCTAACCAAACAAAGGGAGGGGTGGCAGTTTTAGGAATGTGCTCCAAGGGAATTAGTTTGGTGTCCATTTCCTGGATTTTGCACTCTAATCTCTGTCCTGCATGGTCTGTCCTTAAAGACCTTTAGTTCAGCCAGGCAGCTTCTGTAATTACCCCAGAGGCTTGTGTTGAATTCCTATATCTACCACCAGTGACAGCAAGCAAGCAGAGGAGAAGCCAATTGGGTTGATCAAAGGGTTCTAAGCTGAATGGGGCTAGGATAGGTCAGGGGTGTTAGTTCATTATACTCCTTTTCACAGGAGAGCAGCCCATAACAGTTACATCCCTGCAAGGGAATATACCAATTAGCAAGACCAATTAGCAAAGGGATTTCCTTTTGTCTCCTATACACAGTTTTAGGGTTATTTTAAAATTATCCCAATCAACCTCCCCTGTTTAATCTTGAGTGAGGGAAGTACAAAAATCAGCCAGTGGAAGTGTCAGGCAGAAACAGCTGGCGTCGCATTTGATTATGATGCTCCCAATTTTCATTTACTTAAAATATTAATTTCTCGCCTTTCAGAGTAACTTACTTTGAGGCAGCTTCTAATGAAAATATAGACATACAACTGAAACTCTAATAACCAGTCATTAATAAGACAAACAAGAAAAAAACCACTAAAATGTAACCAAATGCAACAACAAAAGCAGACCAGTAATTACACACCCACACATATTTTTAGAAGAAAGCCACCCCATGCCCCCAAAAGTGAAATTTTGGTCTTTACAGATACATGCAGTGTGATGGTCTGGCAGAATCCAGTTTGCAAATAGCTCCAAAGTTGTGGGGGTTCTGCTACGGGGGCGGACCCTTTGCCTCATAGCCACCAATGCTGTTCGACTTTATGATATAGCTTGATCTGCCTGAAGCCTAAAATTTTATAACTGCCTCAGTACTCTCACCTTGATGTATATGACTAGACTCCCTGCACATATTTCTGCACTTCGCTCACAATTAGCTAACCTAGAAAGACGTGAAGTAGGTAAATAGATTAACTACTGTCTGGAAGGTCCATTGAGGGCTGTGGTAAGTTCCATGTGTGCAGGAACTTCTCTTCTACGAAAAAACTCTGACCATGGAACCCTTTCCATTATAGAAGGGAACAGAAAGCTGTCCTGCATGGAAGGTGTAGGTGGTGCTAAGCCGTATTTTACAGGAACTACTGGTTCAAATACATTCTGCGAGCTTTCAGTTTCCAGGGTGGGGAACCCTGTTCAACCTGAAAGCCACATTTTCACGGCAACTTTTCAAGAATCACACGCTGGTGGTGGGCAGAGCCAGAGGCAAAAACGAGGGGAACAATAGGTGTGACTCTTACCTTTGTCCAACATGCTACACACTAGCCATGCAAGAGTCAGGGGTTTCTACACCCACACCTGCAAGCTTGGGGATTTAGCCCAAAACAAAGTAAATCCTCCCCATGGTGATTTCTTTTCTTTTAAATTTCCTTAGGTGTTCAGAGAACCAAAGAATTACTACCATGAAGATTTATTAGTTGCATTGCATTCATTTAGCTCAAGGGCTTATGCCTTTGTAATTTGTAGCATTTCTTGTAGCTTCTGCACCAAAGTTGGCAACCACTTCATTTCGGAACGATTCTATACAGAAATTCCATGCATGTATGCATTAGAGCACATGTGGGACTTGTATTTATATCCATGTTTGTTTATGTTTCAGGGACACCATCCAAAAGCTCTTCCTTCTGTTTCTAAACAGTGGGGTTCTTTCTTTGTGGATACCATTTCAGGAAAGGAAGATACAGAGGAAACTTTAGTAACTACGTGGTCCTGCAAATGTGTTAGTGCTTACAGCACCATCACAATCCCAAGTATTGAAGCAATAGCAGGTAAGAATGAATAATCTTGAGAGTTATTTCCAATACTTAAAGGTAAAGGTACCCCTGACCGTTAAGTCCAGTCGCAGACGACTCTGGGGTTGCGTACTCATCTCGCTCTATAGGCCGAGGGAGCCGGTGTTTGTCCGCAGACAGCTTCCGGGTCCTGTGGCCAACATGACAAAGCCGCTTCTGGCGAACCAGAGCAGCGCACGGAAACGCCGCTTACCTTCCCGCTGGAGCGATACATATTTATCTACTTGCAATTTGACGTGCTTTCGAACTGCTAGGCTGGCAGGAGCAGGGACCGAGCAACGGGAACTCACCCCATCGCATGGATTCGAACCGCCGACCTTCTGACTGGCAAGCCTTAGGCTCTGTGGTTTAGACCACAGCGCCAGTTGCTGCTATAGTATAGAACAACAATGATTCTTTCCCCTTTTGAAGAAGAGCTTATAAAAAAAATAGGGTGTAGATAAGGTCTTTTTCTTTTTCAACAAAATGTTAAAGTGACTTCCAAAAGGAAGGACCACCAGCAGTAGAAAATAAAAACATTTTATTTTAATTTACTCCACTTCCAACACAAATTAGAGCTGTTTGCATTCATCTCATGTAGCTTAGATGATATCCCATCTTTTGGGAGTCTTCTTCTTTTTCCTGTGCAATAAAATCAAACCCAGGATAAGACTTCTTAAGTTTAGAAATCAAATTTTGTTCAAACCTAGAAACATAATAAGTCCTGGTTCTCTTCATGATAACTTACCAAACAATCCTGACCATGCTTACTCAGAAGTAGCACTGCAATCTAAGCCCCCTTTCTGCTGGGCATAACAACATACGAATAGCCCTGTTGAATCAGCTGAGTGGCCCATCTAGTCACAGTGGCCACCCAAGGAACTTCTGCCAAGGCCCCAAACTGAACCCCTATGTTGCTTTTCCAGCTTGTAAGAAATAGATTGTGAAGAGATGCTGTTTCAAGAGCTGCCAAAAGAGGAACTGCCTCCAACACACATGAGCTCTTTACCCTGCTAGTTTTATTTGCAAACAACCTCCAAGCTGTTGCTGTTGTTTAACTCAGAGAAATGCGAAAAGCATTTCGATGTTCAGTAAGCACAAGAGGCTGGAGCCGGGCCCCCTTCTGTCTACTGACAAACTCGAAAACCATTAAAACAGATTAATATCACAAGCTGTTCTGTCAAAATTGAATACCCAGAAACAAAACGGTGGTTAGTCAGACATTCAAGGAAGTAACTCATCAGATAATTATAATCTAATCCAAATGGAAGAGATAACCCAGAAATGTAAATCCTTTATGAGATGTACTTGGAGCTCCATAGAATATTAAGACCAAGTAATCTTTGTAATCTCCTCAAATAAGAAGGGTTTGTTTGCTAATAATTGTAGCCAAAGACAAAAGCATATTATTCCCCCCCACCCCAAGAAATGTCCAGACAAATGCTGTCTCAGATTGACCAAAAATAACAAAATATATGTTTTCATTCTGATTACCTGGTACTCTGTCTCTTGAGAAATGGAAGATAAAAAGTAAACTAAGAATGCTGTTTTATTTTCCACATGTAAAATTTTAAAAAGTTTTATATTGTTTATGATTTAAACATCAGTTTCACAGGTAAGAATCAAATTGGGAGAATACTTAAAAGTTGTTTTAAAACAAGCAGTAGTGGCTATAACAGTCTCTGAATCCTGAAGGGAGTCAAAGCTCCTTGCCCTTTTCTGAGCTCCTTATGCCCTTTCTTCTCCCCACATAGCATTACAGTTGGTGCATCCCAAGTTAGGAACCTCAGCTGCCCTTCCCCAGTGAAATGTCAAGAACTTTAAAGCTTGGTTGATACCCCTGACCAATGGAAGTACTATATAGGTGTTCAGGAGCAGGCAGGTGGCTATTCTCAGGATAGGGAACACCCTTACCTGAGAGAAGCTTGCCTGCCAAAAGAGACAGGATATTTTTCCATTTTAATTTATTTTAATTCAATTTAACTTACTTTTAAAATGCAATTCATTAATTTCTCTTAATTTAATTTGTAATTTAAATCTTTACAGTACTTCTTTTCATTATCCGTATCCTGCCATTAACGGTTCTTACAAGACACCTCACAAAAAGAATAACAAACAATAAAGAGAGAAAATTAAAACACAGCAACATTGTGCTCATCTTATGCTGGATTTTAGCTGCAGGTTGTAACATTCTAAACTCACCCCCCCCCCCCCATGTTTTATTTGTAAGCCACCCTTATAGCCGTGACTAAATGTTTTAAATAAAACAAATATTCAGTGTTACCATGTGGGACTGACTTCCTGGATGGTGGACTCATCCTTGACAACAGTGTCTTGCAGTGGAAGTGTATTCCCCCCAACCACTTTCCAGAAAAAAACTGATCTTAACTGTGGCATTCAAATTGCCAAATGACTCTCCAAGTTCTGATCATTATGATCAGAAAAAAGACATCAGAAAAAATGTTAATTTGATCAGTATTTTCTTTCAGCAGTGAGCTTCTAGTGTTGGGTCTTCCAAAGACAAGATCAGACGTCTTCCCTGTCATAACAAAATTGAAACACTAGAATTTGCAATAATAGAACAGCTTTTCTCACCTTTTCTCTAAACTAAAAAGCCCAGTTCTGACCCCTTGATCGTATATGTGAAATCATGATAGTTTGCCCTATCATGCACACTTGCTCACACTGAATTGTTCTTGCCATTTACTGCCCATTCTCTCGGTTTGGAGAGGTCCTTTTGGAGCCCTTTGCCTTGAAGGTGAGCATACAGTCACCCTTGAAAGTGGTCGAGTGCAGCCCACATGTTGTGGGATCAGTTGTTATTTGCAAGCAGCAATCTTCAGTCCAGTGGGGAATAGTAATACTGATTTAAGTGTAACCAGTCAATGAAAGAAAAGGTATATGGGCAAAACACAGGCAACATTAAAAGAGATTGTGCAGGGAGGGTGGGTGGATGATAATGAACTACTGAGCCCCATCAGTGGAGGCTCTGTAAAAGTGCTTCCATTTAAACAACAGGGCTTGCTCTATCCCACAAAATGCTTTCATGGGCGGAACAAATGCCCTAACGTGATGTTGAAATCCTCCCTAAATATTTATCTCCCCGTATTGGATAGATTCCTATCCAATCAGAGTACAAAACCTTATGACAGAAGAAGTGAAACCTATTAATGTATAGCATTCAGTAAATCATATTCCTATGAAGTTAGCTTGGAATCAGAGAGTGAAATACCTAACTTTATGCAATTAGTGTGATATGTTGCCTTTCTTTCAAGAATGCAAGTTATCTTTAATGTGTTGACATTAGTTATCTAAAGGAGAATTTTATGCCACGGTAAGCATCCCTTTAGGTATACAATTACAATAGGGTTTGTATGTAATCACATTTGAAATCTGTCCCTGTCTAACATTCCAGAAGGCGCTCCCTAGACACTGTTTAAGAGCACATTACAAAAGCACTTTAAAAACTTTCCCACAGTATCAACCTAACTAATAACAGCATTTTTATCTTTGTACATGGTTCCCACCCCCCTATTTCCAGAGTGGTAAGCTTGTTGATCTGTTGCACCAATACCAACAAAGAGTCTAGTGCTCAAAATACTTTGCACATTATTGCTTTTCCATATTGTCATAAAAATAAGAGATTACAAAGCCACAAATTTTAAAATGCATCATATTGCTCTTACTTTTATTCACATTAAATGGTGGATTCAAAATAGAGTTTTTCTCTCTTTTTTTGCTTTGAAATGCTAGCATGTATAGTTTCTTTTTTATTGCTGAAGCTTTACATGCTTTACAAAGGAGAAAATAGGTTTATTTATACAAGTTTCACATGTGAAAACCTTTTCTTTTAAACAATGTTTGGCATTCCTGATATAGCCAACTACCATTATCATACTCAAGCATATGAACTCTATGTGCCATATATGCAACCATATGATTAAATGCTTGCAATAATAAGCACACGGATGAAGAGCTTAAAGAAGAAAAATACTGCTCTTCCTAGCTTAAAAGAGATTTCTTAGATGCGATGTAAGCTGCATACCTGATCAAGAAATGGTCTGTTTGTTTCTTGCAGATTTACCACTGGATTATAGATTCACCAGATTTTCTTCAAATACCTCAATAACTGCTGGTTACTATCCTAAACCTCCAAGATCATTATTATCAAGTGGTGAGCTAATGGCAACCAAATAAATAATATGTAAGGAAAGGAAAATCCAGATGCCTTTATATAATGTTAATGAATATGTCATATGCTAATTGAGAAGCTTACCAATGAAATCTGAACAATACATTTTTAAAAACCCCAAACAGATCCAAAAAGAAATTAACTGTTTTCTGTTTGCCATAATAGATGAGTAATGAGTGTGGGTCTATAATGTTTTCTAATTTTTCCTGTTCAGAATTTGCTGTCGTCTTTTCAGTTCATGATGCGATAATAAACACTTTGACACTTCCATCCATCACAGTTCTTTTCATACACACAAATCATATATGTCCTTTCCCATGGTACAGGAGAATGCACTCGCCCTCAGCCATGCACACACCTTCTGTAGCAATATGAGACACAAGAAAGCTCTGTGCATATACAGACCTTGAATGAAGATCCAACTAGAAGGATAACTACTCAAAAAAGGAAGGAATGTGTGTGAATAAGGCTGTTATACATAAGATTCAAGGATAATGGTAGGGAGGGTACACAGCCACTCCTCCACAATGGGGAGGGACTCTTGATTCCTGGTAATAACTGCCCATAATTTCACAATCTAAATAAGCTTCATTGCTTTCATGTTTGGTCCCATTAATTTAAATCAGAGTTACTTTCTAATTCCACAGTTTTGTAAGCCACAAGCACTGGTGTACATCACCTCTTTGTGCGCTTTCCCCCTAGTATGACCACTCGGTCCATGTCATAGAAAGGAACCAGTATTATTCTTTAGAAGATCTGGTGGTGAATAACAGTTCATACCAAAGGGCAGTAGGCTGAACGGGGTCCTGAGTTTGTCAAACTGGGCCAGTTTCTAATATTGCAAGCAGACAAAATTGCCAGCAGAACTATCCTGTGCCTCATCTATGAAGAAGTCAACCTCGCATAAGGTCAGTTGGGCTTACTCCCAGGTCAGTGGGTATAGAATTGACTTATTTGGTAGTAAGCTCATGAGCTCAGTACAGCTGTTATGAGCAAGAATGCATAGGACTGGACTGTTAGGAATTTTCTTAGAAAATCTGATACAGTGGTGCCTCGCAAGACGAAATTAATCCGTTCCGCGAGTCTCTTCGTCTTGCGGTTTTTCGTCTTGCGAAGCACGGCTATTAGCGGCTTAGCGGCTATTAAGGCTTAGCGGCTATTAACGGCTTAGCGGCTTTAAGAAAAAGGAAACAAACTCGCAAGAACTCGCAAGACGTTTCGTCTTGCAAAGCAAGCCCATAGGGAAATTCGTCTTGCGGAACGACTCAAAAAACGCAAAACCCTTTCGTCTAGCGAGTTTTTCGTCTTGCGAGGCATTCGTCTTGCGGGGCACCACTGTACTGTGCAAGCAATTGTTTGTCTGTGGGGGTGCCCTTAAATGCCAGGACCTCTTCACTTTTGATCACCTGTTGTTTTCCCCAGCCCAAGGACTGGAAGTAGTTCCATATTGACTCAAAGGACATAGACTCAGATTGCAAGTTTGTCAGTACACCGTTTTGTCAGCCAAAGAAACCATGATATGCCAGATTGCAAGCAGCCTGTTGTGGACTAGTTCACCTTTGGAAAGGATGATCTGCTGTAATAATCATCACAAGTCCAAGGATCTGGTTGTATAAACTTGAAATAATAACTTCTAAAATCTTCCCATGTGCTTTGGCAATGCTCATCTGTATGAAGTTCAGAATAAAGTTTATTTATTCCTGAGAAGCTCTGGATTCTATTACAAAAACTCTGTAGGAAAAAAGGAAGGTGAAACACATATTCCTGAAAGCACAATAAAAAAATATTCAGTGATCATTAATCTTACTGATTCATTACTGATGATTGTCCATTACTCAAAGGATACAAAATAAAGACTAAGATTCATAGCAACAGCTTGATTTCCTCCACTTTGAGATCCTGTTATGCTCAGACAGAAGTGGGTTGAGCCTTGGTGTGTGCTGAAGTCATTGACTTGAAATTGCCTCACTGTGTCTAAGCCCACACTGTTTCTTGCATGCAAGCATTTTATCAGATGTGCTGCCAGAAAGCCTTGCAAGGACAACAGCGGTCTAGTTAAATGCCTGGTCTTCTGAACTAGGGTTGCTAGGTCACAACCTGAAGAATGTGGGTGTAGCTTTAAATTCCCCCAGCATAGCAGGAGAAGAGGGAGCCACATCATCTGCTGCCCTGGCTCTTGTTCACCCACTCACTCACCTGCTATGTGGCAGGGCCAGATGTTACACCTGCTGCCTCAGCCCCCTGGTACGCTGCAGTTTCGAAGGTCAAGGGAGAAATCTCTGGATGGCAGTCTACCAAACCTAATCTGAACATCCATCGGTAGGTGTATGGGAAATGCACCCAGAGGACAAAATGTATCAAGCAGTTAGTGATCTGACACGGAGCCCTTCCTGCCTCTGTTCCTTCCCCCTCCCTCGCTCTTGTTAAATTTTTTGATGTTGTGAGAACAGTCTTAGATGTTGTGAGAAGGTTGGGAAGAGGTGAAGCCCCCCTCCCCCACTGCCTCATCAGTTGTAGAGGATAATGCTGAGTACCTTCTTTGATGTTGGACATTGTTTTGAGAAGGTGAGGCATTGGGAGGGGGTGGCTAATGGATGATCTGCAAGTAAGCAGTCTTGAAGGCCCAACAGACTATCTATAAAATTGGACGGTTTGGGCAGAGTTTCTTTGACTCTCATGCATGGACTGATCGGCCACAGGGCCGTGCAAACTGAGGCTACCTGGGGAAGTCGCTTCACCGCTTCTTGAGAGCTTCCAAGTGGCAGATTGAAGTGCTTGCTTGGTATGTATACGTTGCTTGCTGTTTTAGAATAAAATCTTTACTCTTCTCACTTACTTGTGTATTTTGTATTGCTTCTGAATCTCATTTTAAAAGAACCACCTTGCCTTTGGCAAGACAGTAGGTTGCACAACAAATGAAATTAGGTTTGTCACATTTTTGTTGTTTGCTCCATACATGGAAAATTAAACACATGCATCTCGTTGCCAATGTGGAAATGATGTGATAGGGAGGTCTGCACTTGTTCTGCTTGTAGCATCCCTGTTAAAGGTGTAGCACCACTGCCAGGAGAAAATGCAGCAGCTTCCAAAGATAAGGCATGACATGGGAGATCAGTAACCAGATATCCTGATGTCTTTTTCCTAAAAAAAAAAAAAGCCTCAGGTGTTCCAGTTTAGATGGGCACTGTGGTATGGGGACCTACATTTCTTATGAGAACCTCTTGCTTCAGAGACTGCTTGTGTGTTTCCCATCCATAACTAAGAGCTCTGGGGAAGAGGGGTTTGCATTAGGAGGCTAGCATAGTATCTCCACATTGCAGGCCTGATCCCTGTGCGCATGCATGAGCACGTGCGCGCACACACACACAAATCTTATTTTAGGAAAGGGCCCAAAATGTGGAGAGATCCAGACAGGGGTCTGCTGCATCATCTGTAGTTTGTCCTTCAGCCCACATCTCAACTCACCCTTCAGCGTACTTTCAAGTCACGAAAATTAGTCTAAAGCTGACACATCAACCTACTGCTTATCACATCAGACAAAAAAGGGGCTTACTCCTGAATAGATTTGGTGTAAAGAAATATAAATGAGGCCTCTCCTAAGTCAGTAGAATATAAGTAAATTTATAGCCTAATAGCTTCCCTGGGTACAGAACCAGAAAGAATTTGCACATCATCATTCCGCTGTCTCTTAGCTCTTAGGTAGCCTTCTAATTACAGCAAAGTGTCATGGGGACACCTGTTTGTATAATTGAAATAAGACCTGAACTACCATCACATGACCAATGAATTCAGAGGTGAAGTCTTCCATTATAAATTACTCAACCCTTGAGCCATTTACCTGCTGGTAATAAATTGCTCTTGTGAGTCAGTGAAACATCAGAATGCAGATGTCAGGTCTTAAAGGGCCAAAGAGGTAAGACAGAAAAATCCATTTCAATGTGGGATTCTGTTTTATGTACTACTTATGGAGAAAAGAGTATACAATAACAAAACAAAATTATTAAAAACAGAATAGGAAAACAAAAATTAACTCCCAGAAGTCCAATAGCCTTTGGTTTTCTCCTTGTGATTCAAAACTTTGCTGTTATACAATGGTTAAAATATACCAGTTCCTAAGCAAGCTGTCCTAAGTACTAAAAAAAAGTCTGCTTATAATATGCCTATAAAGTGGTACAAGTTACATGGAAATCTGGTCAGGATAGTATAGGTGCCTCATAGCATTTCTTTAACAAATGCTCCAGTGCAAGACTACCAGGGTGGTTGTGAGACTTTCAAAAACCCGAACAGATGTTATTATGCACAGAGACAATCATCTGAAGCTCTGTCAGCGCTAGAACAAAAGCATTTTCAACAGAATTATGCTGAAGGTCTTCCTGCTGTTTCCAGTTGAAGTTCAAACCTAGGTCTCCCGACAAGTGAATTCCACATATTACATGTTGCTGGAGAGATGTAAACCAGGCTAACCACTTCTAAACATTTTCATGGTTTAGGTTGCCTGGTCAAATGAAAGGGTAGAACACCCAAAATGACCACGGCACAAATGGGATATAAAAGCCCACAATGGTGCTATAATAGATCATCTCATGCTTTTAAGCTGTATTAAGCTAGTCAGCCTTGCACACTTCAGAATTATGGTTTGGGAAAATAAGAAAAAAAGACTCCTTGGTCTGTTAGGGGAAAAGAAAAAGGGTTGTCTTCACAGAGATATTTAGATGTCTTGAATCTGTATGTGAATCTGTTTATCTGTATATGTGTATATTAAATATTCGGGCTGTGCAATTATCAAGGCAAAAGTTTTGTCTACAACAAAATATGTCAAGGCCAGACTTGAACAGCTCAAAGCATACTTTGCCAATTTGGTCTGCTGGTTAAAGAACAACTTCCATTATTAAGATTTCAATCCTGTACCCACCTCCCTTGGAGTAAGTCCTATTGAACTCAGTGGAATTTACCTCTGAGCAGGGAGAGGGGATAAATTGAATTCAGTTCTCATTTAAACTCATTATATTAGTAAAGATTGCTTGGAGGGAAATGTGTGTATTGGGGAAAGTTGCATAAAAAATTGGGTATACAGTACTAGGAGAAATTCACACTAAAATTCTAAGGAATATGTGTGAGGGCTTTTTAAAAACTGCAAACTGATGTGGAAATGTGCAGAACAGACTGGAAACATGAGAAACATAGAAAACTGAAATTGACATTCACTTTTGAGTATGCTGTTAATTTAAATATTTATATATCTGAGACAATTAATTTATTCTTCTCCCTGAGGTTGTTCAGTATATGTTGAATTCAAAGAAGAAGCAAGCAACTCTGCAGACCCCAGACAAAAGGAGATCTTACAGTGATATATCTGAAGTTAAATAAGAGCCCCTAATTATAGTGAGTTTCTTCTCTTTCAAGACACTTCAGCCTTTTGACTGCTAAACAGATCAGGGACCAAAGTGAGTTATGTTATTTCAGAAGATATGTATATAAACAAAGCTCTGTGAGGAGCCACACCGCGTGTATATCTGTGTTCTAACAGAAGTTGCTGGCATGCCATTTTGATGAGGAGCTCTTACAAACTAGTGTGCAACTGCCACAGGAAATGTAATCTCATTGTGTCAAGTGCTGATAGACACTGTACTACTTTTTAAAGCTTTCCTGCCCCTCTGGACCATCAACAGATTTCAAAACATTGTGGCCAAGAGTTCTATGTCACACCCCAGAGTTGTCTTTCTGAAATCTTAGAAAAACCCTTAGGGCCCCTCCAGACATCCTGTTTATTGTGCTTTCATGGTTATTTGTGCTCATGATGCTATCTATTGGGGCAGTCACATGTGATCTCACTTTCTATACTGTTTGTGCCTGCAAAGGTTTGGGGGCACATCTCCCATGCAAACCTTCCTGGCTGCCAGGGGACCAACTTGAATAAAATAATGGGGGGGGGGGCAGGTAAGTCCCACCCCGCATAATCACATGAGGTAGCGCTCATACACCATTTTAATGGCAATGCTCTTGGTGACGGACAGCAGAATCAAACCAGAGTCTGGTGATGGAGTCCCTCTGAAATTCCACCAGAGTGCTGGAGCCTCTCTCTGGTCGTCTACACTCAGCTAGCCACAGAGTGGGGAGGAACAGCACTTTGGGGGGAAGGATAAAAGGAGCAGTTTCTGAACGCGAGAGTTAGATAGGAGTTTGATTTGAGATGATAGGGCTGAGGTTCAGGTTATGAGATAGGGCTTGATTTAAGATGAGTGATAGGGTGTGCTTCAAATAGGTAAATGGTGCTTCTCCTGCAGCTTGCTTCCCCTCTTGTGATGCCAGTTCCAAGCTGGAAAGAGGTTTAAACTGATATTCCTTACCTCTTTCTCAGGATCTGTAGGACACAGTTGCTTTGGGAGGATAGGATAGAAAGATTAAGCGGGAGAACCAGCTTTAGGAATTGTCAGCTCTGTCCTGTCAGCATCTCTCAGCTTTCCAATAGCTAGCAGCCAAAACAAAAGGAGTATAAAAACACTGAATGTGAGATAGCAGGAAGTTGCCTTAGAACGTTTTTCCTATTTAGTACCATAGAATGAGAATCTCAGAGGAAACAATGCTTAAGTACACACTTTTATCCAGACTATCACAGGCCAGCTGTTGAAACGTTATTCTTTCAGAATGGAGTTGGATCTTTTGCCAGAACTCCTTAACTGTTTTCACCTTCCTCCATTACTGAGCCTGCTGATGTGGCAGTTTACTCCTGCCTGTAAAATGTGCTGTGATATTTCGCTCCAACTGACTGACTGTTGGCCTCGGGCTTCGTTAGACTTTGTCGAGACAGAGCGGGAAAGGGGGTGGGAGAGAGAGAGAGCCAAAAAAAGAAAAAGAACCCAGAGGGAAATGTAAAACAGTGGGTTAAATTTCACAAGAAGAGGCCTCAAGGAAAACTTGCTACGGGCTTTCCTTGCACTTAACACTATTTTGGATCTACAGCAAGGCAGAATAAACTAAGCTGCAGGGAATAATGAAAGTATGAGGGGTATGCATGTCGGTGAAAAAGTAGGCAGGACTTGAGGGTTTTAGGTCACAATGCAGCTATGAGCTTGAATCACACACACAGAGAGAGAGAAGACTGAAAAGTATAAGGCAATTTACTTGCATTTACAGCTCTATAAATTGAGGTGATGATTTTATAGGCAACAAATGAAAGGAAAATATTTAGATATGTTCTAGTGACATCCAGGCTGGATTACTGAAACATGTTGTATTTGGGGGCAGCCCCTGGTAATTATCTGGAAGCTTCAGCTGGTTCAGAAACAGCAACAGGACTAGGTCACATCATACGAGTCTCGAAAGAGCTCTGCTGGACATCATCTTGTTCCAGGCTCAATTCAAGGTGCTAGGTTCTAGCCTTTAAATACTTGCATTTGTGCATGAAAAGCAGACAATAGTGTTTCAACAAAGCACAAGGAAATAACTACAGGACAAATACTGTGGAGAAATAAGAAGTGTGCATTTAGAATAGGAGATAGGAAGTAGGGGAAATAGATTTCTCGGAAGAATTTGTTTTCTATTTTCTTCTCATGCAAATTTATAGTTAGAAAAGGGGAAGCAAACTTCTAAACCACTAAATATAAACGCAATTTATTTTACACTGGTATTTGGGGGGTGTTTTTTTTCAAGAAAAAGAATAGGTTAGTCATATCTTTCATATGCTTCTGTGTTGTGCATGTAAATGAGAACCTGAACAGAGAACCAAAGTAGCCTGATTCAGTGAGGGTTCAGATAGTAGATTTTGGAAACTCAAATGGATACGTGTTTTCATCTTGCACAAGTTTTAAAAGAAAAATGCCAGGCAGCAAAAACAGAGAGAGAAGGCTAACTGAAAACTGATAACTCTAGTTTCTAATAAAAGAAAGACTTTAAAACCACAGTGCTTTTGGGGAGGGATATTACAACAAGATATCAGAAGCTGTTCAGCATTTATTTATTTTTTGCTGATCTTTGCAAGCTTATTATCTAAGTAGCAGCAATGCTTAAAAGAGTTTGTGCAGCTGGTGGTTTGGTTTTGCTTGTGTGACCTAAACCTTTTCTTATCCCAGTCTAAACCAATCCTTTCCTAAAATGCCATGCCATGCCTTCCATTTTATTATTTTTATTTACTTTTCCTGTTGTTTTGTCCCTGTCTGTCTTAAGTATAAAATATTACTAGGTCTGACAGCATATAGGCTGCACCATGATAGAGAAGGGAGGCAAGCAAACCGGCCAAACCAACTCCTCCTCCTTAATTTCACAGCTACTACTGTGTGGGTATCTTTATTTTTCTCTGGCTGGCTCTGCTAAGCATCCCTTTAACCTTGTGGACTAACCAGCCCATCCTACACTCGGTACTGTATAAAGTGGTTTAACACCTAGGCCTGAGGTGAAGAACAAGACCTCAGACCATTTCCCATCTCTACCCCTAAAAAACAAACAATGCTTTTACTTAAGGGTTTATTAATAAAACAGTTTGAGAAAACAGGGTAGAGAAAAGTTAATTTTACAGTTAGTTATGCATAAGTGCAAAAAATAAACAACTAGCTATACCTATTCTAGGCTGTTTCCCTAGCCAAGTCACTTTGTATTCCTCAGTTCAGCTTTGTAGTCTTTTTCCAGGCATCTTCTGCCTTAGTAGCTAACTCTCTTCTATAACACTTAGCAGTTTCCTTTTTATACTGATAATAATAATCACATTTCTTCTGATTGTGGGTGATGCCCCCCAAATAATAATTATTGACTCTGTCATCCCACATTGCAATGGCTTTATTGAACAGTGCACGAGGTTAGACCAGATGACTTCCAAGACTGTCCAGAAACTTCACTTAAGTCAAAACGAAACAGGCTGCTTAGCTATCTAAATGAGTTGATAAGACTGCAGTTCAAACAGCTACACTGGCTTCCAGTTTCTTTTCCTATCCGAACTTGTTTTAACACTTAAAGCCAGAAATAGGCTAGAATAAGAAACTGCAAAGATACTACTACTGAGTAGTAGAAACTGTTTTTGTTTTGTTTTGTTTTTGCGTCTTTAATGACACATTATTTATCTTTTTTTAAAATTTATACCCAACTTTCTATATTGAAATATGGTCATGGCAGAGGAGGCGAAGAGGGAAGAGGAAAACAAAGCCCAAATTAATTTTATTCTTTCCCCACCCTGTCCATCTTTTCATCAGGACCTGTTGGAGGTCAATATCCTTTCTCCTGTTATTTGTGCCCAGCATCTGGTACTGGGGTACTACCTCTGGACTTAGTGTCTTTGACATGTTTTTGTTTTGTTTTAGCTATGCCTATATATTTTTAAAGCCTTTAAAACTAGGTTTGTATGGGACCTGGAGCAAGCAACTCACAGTGGGTCCTCCCTGGTCTATGCAAAGTACTGTCTTTCCACACAGCTAATCTATGCTGCTAAAATGCTTCCACTTTGAAATGTGAGCATGAAACCTAGATCTCACAGTGCCAGTCACCTACTGGTGTTGATGAGCATGAAACAAATTAGTAAACTGAAGTTAGAGGGACTTGCTTCTGCATAAACATCCATAGGATCAGCTTGTCAGCATTCTTTGTTGCAGAGCTGCTCATGTGGCTTGGAGGTGGGGAGCACCCATGGTATACATACCTTACAAGGACATGTCAGCAACAGGAAGGCTATGGGCCAAACGGTGGCTATGGAAATGGATGCTTCCCACCCACCGACCCCTTCACATTTACCACATTTGGGTGTGGAGGAAGTGACACGTGGGGAAAAGACTTGCCACCCAACTAGCTTGGCTGTAGGGGTGAATCATCAGCTCTACTACTGGGCAGATGGATGTCAGTTGTGACAAGGTGGTGTTGGGAATGTGGAACTGTGTGTGGAGCCAGATAACCTTCCCTAAAGTAGACTTCTCCCCTCAAGTAGCAGAGGACACCATTTGCCAGCATTGAAGTAAGAGTCAGCTGTCAGTTTGACCTGCTTCTGTGTAGAAAACAGGGAGGGAGATACCATCTTCCCCTTTGAAGTCAGAATGCTCCATCTCCCCCCTGGTTCCACCTGAATTACAGCCGCCCTGAGGAAGACGGCAATCCTATTTACTATCAGGGGAAGGTTGTTTGTTGTTGACTTCTGAGGGGCGCTTTTCTCCACAGAGGGCGAGTAAATAAATGGGGGGAGGGAGGTCCTCAAACATTCAGAAAAGCCTGTGCTTGTGCAGGAAAGTCAGTCCAGAAGAGTTGGGGGACTTTTGCGCCGACTGAGCTCTTGTGTTGAGCGCGCACTTTAAAAAAAGTTATCTTATAGGCCTGTAGAAGTGTTAACATCCCCAGCTACCAAAGGGAGGGGAGCAGGCGCTTGTTGGGAGGAAGCTTTTTTCCTCTTTGCAAGACAGCGCGGGACGAGGAGGGGGACAAATCCAGCCGTCCCCTCAGGGGCTGACTAAATGAGGCGCTGCACGGCCTCAGTCACCCAGAGAAGCCTGCCCGGGCGCTTGCTCTTTTGGAGGGAAAACAACTTCAAAGGAGTTGGAAGCGCGCGGGCGACGCCTCAACTGCAAAAGAAGAGCAACCACTGCAGAAGCAGCAGCAGAGAAAGGGATCCGGGCGGGAGGTGGGACTAAGGGGCTCCTCGCCCCTTTCCCCCTTCTCCGGTGACGTTGCGGTCTCCTCCCTCTGGCGGAGCTGAGGCGCCTGCAAAAGCCCTTTTGCCGCTCGGCGCGGCCCCGTAGTCTTCCGTCCGTCCCGCCACCCGCCCGAGCGAGCATCCACCGCGCGCGCTGAGGGGCCGCGACTTCGCTTCTTCGCCCGCCCGGAATGAGCGCTTGACTCCGGGAGGCAGCGCTAGTAGGCGCGGAGGCGGCCGGGTCTAGAGCGCGGGGGTCGACCTCCTGCCGCCGCCATGGAGTGAGGTCTGCGCAACGGGCAGCTGGGGGAGAGGTAAGCGCTGGAGAAACCCACCACCACCACTCCCGACGGCAGAAATGGCCGGCCGGGCATCCTCGTAGCTGGGGAACTTTCCTCGGCCCTGCTCGGGGTTTGGGGGCGCTGCTGGGTTTGGATGGCAGTGAAATGCGCGGAGGGCAAGGCCAGCGCGGTCTGCAGATGCCCAGAGGCAAGTTATCTTGACAGCTGAGGCAGAGCCGGTGGTTCGTTGAGCGGGGGGTGGGGTGTGTGGAAATGGGTGGGTGGCGCCCTTGGGTTCAACCTTCCCTCCTGAACTTAGGCGCAGACAATGAAGCCCCGGGATAGGAAAGCGCCAGAACTTCAGGAGCATCCTGGCTTGGGGAGATAAGTTGAAAGGAAGCTCCACGAAAGTCATTAGGAGTAAGCATGTCTAAAATTAGGCTGGGGGTGGACTTCGATGAGAGGAAGATCCGCTCTACTTGGAGGCTTCTCCCCTCTCACAGAAAATCGAAGGGACCAAATTGCTCATCCATTTAGGCTTAAAAGACTGGGGCCGGGTCTGGGTGGGTGAGTTCTTGCGTATTGCGGCTGAGGCTCAGAGATGTGTGTTTTGCTGTGCCTCTCCATCAGTATGTAAGCTGAACTCATCTCCCTCTGATCTCCAAAAAAGCAAGCCCTCTGCTTCACCCTCAAATGTGAAATGCCAGCGGTCTTAGCAGGATTTACAGAGCAGTCTTATAGGCACTTGGGAGTTTTTCCGTTGCCAGTTCACCTTTTCATTCTTCGCTCTCGCCAAGTGTCATGCCAAGAGCAACAGACTCCCAAGAACAAAAAACAAGAGGAAGGGCTAGCAGCTTCTTGTGAAGTTGAAAAAGTTCTGAGAAGGCCTAAGGTTTTAGGCCTTGGCCTTGCTCTTGTTTTTGTTCTTGGGAGTCTGTTTGGCAGGCATGACTTTTGAGTGAAGAATCAAAGGGATAACTCCTGCCTGCCCAGCAGTGAAACAGCCACTAAAGGCAGGATTGCTCTGTAATGTTACAGCCAGCCATAGACTTATACAGAACAAACTTGTGCTAGGAGTAAATCTCACTGAGGTGAATGGGAATTACTCCCTGGTAAGCATGTTTCGTCTTAGACCGTTTCCACCCATCAGATTGCAGCCTTAGACCATTTCCACACATTACGCTGAAATGTACCTTTGATCTTCTTGCACTTCCACATGCAAATGTTGTTAAGGTGGGGCAGAACACAGAAAATGGTTAAATGTCCAGTTTCAATCTAGTCAAGATTATGCACTTGCATTAGACTGAACACCAGTTCAGCCTAATCCTTTCCATGTTTCATTGGGAACAAGTAACCCCAGAGTCAGTCACGACTGGACCTAATGGTCAGGGGTCCCTTTACCTTTACCTTTATGTATGGAATTGCAGCATCAGTGAGTCAGATTTTTCTTTATCTGACTATGGAAAGGTGTGAGCCAGTGACCTAGTGGCGTCAGCCGCTTTGGAGATACCCAGCAGGTCTACCCTGCTTAGAGTGCTTGCCCTCTGTTATTCTGAACTACATTCTGGAATAAGTGCCATTCTACTTCTATAACTGTTATAATCAAAGCCACAAATACAAAACTGACCACATTATCTTGTATGGAGATGCATACATTGAAAAGTTAACGGGAAGAACCCATAGTCTGGCAGCCTTTAACCATGCTGACTGCATAAACAAAAGGCAGGTGAGACTCTCTGAGGGGTGAAAACTAATATTTGTTAAGTGAATTTGAGCCCACACCCTTATACTAAATAACCCTTCCATGGCTTCACACCAATCTTCTGTAGTTTCTCTTTGACCCCTTTTTGAAGGTGCCACACTTCAAAAGTTAGAAAAATGTTCCACCGTGTCTCTGACTCTTTAACAATGGATTCCATTGCAACAACTTTGGTTTCCAGAGGTACTGAGGAGGAAAAAGGGACAAGAAGGGAAAGGATGAATACTGTACATTGCAAATGGAGCAAAAAATAAAGGAGCGCTGCTGCTGTGCTTTCCTGGTAATAGCTTTGTCTGCCAAAGTACAGTAGTAACTTACATGCATTTAACTTGTTCGCTGTCAGCTTTACGTGCTTGGCAACAAAAATTTTTTTTTAAATGGAAACTGGGTGGGTGTACAGAGAAAAAAGACTTTGGCAATCTCACCTACCATTGCACCCAATGTGTTTTCACTATATGTGATTTTGGCTTTATGCGCTATCCCTGGAACGTAACCCCCACATACGTTTTGGGTCTGATGTATGCATTGTATGTACACACATGAAATAAAGGCAAATGTGCATCTCAGTTTCTCTCACTGGAGCACTTAATCATATTTTAATAACAAAGGAAACTGACAAGGCAGTGTGAAAGTAATATCATCAAAAATCACTGCCTTGTATATGTGGCAATTGCTTTGCTTGCTTAGGGCAAAGATATGGAGGCAAAAAAACCTCCCAGAAATATGGGACTACTCTTTTAAACATTCTCCTTTCCCTTCCTCCCCCACAACAAACACTCTGTGAGGTGAGTGGGGCTGAGAGACTTCAAAGAAGTGTGACTGGCCCAAGGTCACCCAGCAGCTGCATGTGGAGGAGCGGAGACGCGAACCCGGTTCCCCAGATTACGAGACTACTGCTCTTAACCACTACACCACACTGGCTCTCCAGTGTGAAGTTAAGAAACAAAGATATACAGTAAATTGCAATGTGAAATACAATAATACTACAAATGTTGGTGGAGGAAAGTCACAAGGGTGTTTTAATGTTTGTAATTGGTGTTAGTATTGTATGTGAAATATTTGTGTTTATCTGTTTGTGTGTGTGTGTGTGTGTGTGTGTGTAGAAGAAGAAGCAAAGCAGAGCTAGAGTTCAATTATCAAAGAAGTTTGTAACATCATAGTGAAACATGCCATTCCTTTGACGGCAGGACTACATAATAGTAGGTGCTGGAGCATTCATATCTTACGGTGTCAGTCCTAAATACACTTACTTTGAAGTAAGCCCCATTGACACAGTAGGTCATATTTCCAAGAAAACATGAATAGGATTGTGCAACATATAACATATCGTTCTTTGGAATGTAGGCATCATTGTGTAATGCCCTGAGCTAACTCTGCACTCAAGTCAAAATATTGTCTTCACAGCTTTTCTTATCAGAGCAGTTTGAGGTCATAAGCTCAGAATTACCTTTTACTGCATTTGTCAGCAGATAAAACAAAGAACATGTTTATCAAAAATAGTTATGAAAGAAGTTCAGATAAACATTTCTTTCCCAGGCACCATTAATATTTTGAGACAGCTAGGCAAAACGAAGCAATTCAGTTCTTCAGATTCTTACACTGTTTACCATTCTCCAAGTTGGCATGAATACTACAGGAAAGGGCTCGGAGAAGGAGGGAACCCTGGTGATAAAGGCATGCACAAACAGGGCAGCTATTCATCATCTGGGATCTGTTCCTAACAATGTCAAGGTTTGTAGTATCGCCTTTGACAGGTAGATGGAGCTTGATCTCTCCTCTGTTGTTGTTTTAAATCATTGAGTCTTAGATATCTGAACTTTTACTTTTCAGGAGTGTAGTCAACTTTCAGCATCTGTATATGTAAGGAAATTATAAGAGTTATCAGAAACAGTAATACATAAAAGTTTGGTTTTGTTTTCTATTCGCCATGGGTGTAGTTAATGTGCAGGACTGCAATCCCAGGCTTGCTAACTGGAAAGAAACGACTCACTGAAGGTTGTTTTGAGTACGTTTCACGGGGCTGGACTCTTAAGTTATATTTTGGTGCACCTAAGGTTCTCTGGATAGCTCTCATTGTCCCAATACAAAGTTCCACTAGTGAACACTTTGTGAGTGTAGATAAGTCCCACCTAAAAGAGCACGAAGAGTATGCGTGCGTATAAGCTTCATGTACTCCTAAGAGCTTTCACATTCATAAGCAGCTATTATGTCAGCGTGTGCTCACATTCACTAGAGAAACTCTTCACACTGTAAGATGAACTGACAACACACTATATCATATCCCTCCACTGCTTTTTACTGTAAAAGCCAAACACCAGTTGGTTTCACTATGAAAGAGAACCTGATCTCAGCATCTTCTCCATTTTCCACAAATGGTTCCCCCTGCTTTTCCTGCAGCACATGCTACAGTTCAACTTCTACCTACACAAGTTCAACATACACTCATCTTCTGTGCACATTTGGAACAAACTGTCTTTATTTTTAAGCAATTCAATCTACTAACTGATCCCACAAGCAAATAAATAGGTAAGAGCCCATTTATCATTCAGATTTCACACCTTAATATTTGCAATAGAGTTCTCAGCTTAAAAAAAAATACCAAAATGTATACTTAGTGCATATTTAGATAAAGCATGCATTTAATTTGTGATAAAATATGTTAAAATATAATATCCCTAATTCACCCCAAGCAATACCTACTGAAGTCCTTGGAGTACCATATGCCACATTGTCTAAACCACTGAGCCTAGGACTTGCCGATCGGAAGGTCAGCAGTTTGAATCCCCGTGACGGGGTGAGCTCCCATTGCTCTGTCCCAGCTTCTGCCAACCTAGCAGTTTGAAAGCACGTCAAAGTGCAAGTAGATAAATAGGTACCACTCCAGCGGGAAAGTAAATGGCATTTCCGTGCGCTGCTCTGGTCTCGCGAGAAGCAGCTTAGTCATGCTGGCCACATGACCCGGAAAAACTGCCTGCGGACAAATGTTGGCTCCCTCGGCCAGTAAAGCGAGATGAGCACCGCAGCCCCAGAGTCTTTCCTGACTCGACTTAACTGTCAGGGGTCCCTTACCTTTTTTTTAAGCCTGGTAGTGATCAGGTGTGAAGTGAAGCAATTACCGGTAGGCTTCTGAAGGCTTCTGCTACAAATCCTGAGCTGAAGCATCACTTAGTTTAGACTTGTTCTCAAACCTGCTGCATCCAGAACTGAGTACTACAACTCCTTGACACTCTCATTGATGATAGCTCTTCTCTGCCAACAGTTTAGGAATTCAGAGCAAAGGCAAATCTTTATGTCTGAATATAGCCAGAGGAATTAAAACTTGCTAATGATTTCCAAACTAGAGAAACTATTTTGAGAAATATGTCTCCATTTAAATTCAGCCTCTGTAAATGTTCAAGTAGCCTTTTGGTTGGGAATATATCTTAGAATAAGATGACTTTCTCAAGAAATAAACTTCAAATTATGTAACCAAAACTTAGTGTGCTGGATATCTCTTGGGTTAAGTATTGCTGTTTTAGCCATTCCTTTGTTTCTGAGCCATTGTGTAAAAACATCAAGTTGACAGAAGTCAAGGATGATTGATTATTTTGTTTTTTTTATACCACCTCTCCTCATTGCATTCACTGGTGCATTGTGGGGGCTTTGGGGGATCAGGGACACCCCTAGTCAATGCTGTATAACCATCCCTGTATCTTTTGTGTGGTAGAAACTTCTACTAGTTCAGAGTTCTTAGTTTAGTGCACAATCTGTGGCCACAAATGCTTACATTCTCTTTCACACACCTGTGTGTGGAGGAGGATAAAGGATGTGCAAGGGTCACACTCTACATGCAAGTTTTCCTCTTCCCTCATGAACCTCTTTCCCTGCAGGGTCCTGCCTTTTCCTCCTCAGCTGTAGCAGTGAAGCTGCTGTTGCTAGTTTAGTAACTAGCATAAGTGGGCGTAAATGGGCTGGGTAATAATAATAATAATAATAATAATAATAATAGTAATCATATTCAGGATCCAGTGGCAGGTTACCTGTAAGACAAGTGTTATTCACCAGCCCTTCATCTACTTTAATTATATTGCATGATCACAAAAGAATCCCTTTGCACAATCAACAGACTGAGGTTGAATCCTGACAAGACAGAAGTACTGTTTTGGGGGGACAGGAGGCGAGCAGGTGTGGAGGACTCCCTAGTCCTGAATGGGGTAACGGTGCCCCTGAAGAACCAGGTGCGCAGCCTGGGAGTCATTTTTGACTCTCAGCTGTCCATGGAGGCGCAGGTCAATTCTGTATCCAGGGCAGCTGTTTATCAACTCCATCTGGTACGCAGGCTGAGACCCTACCTGCCCGCAGACTGTCTCGCCAGAGTGGTGCATGCTCTAGTTATCTCTCACTTGGACTACTGCAATGCACTCTATGTGGGGCTACCTTTGAAGGTGACCAGGAAACTACAACTAGTCCAGAATGTGGCAGCTAGACTTGGTGACTGGGAGCGGCCACCGAAACCACATAACACCAGTCTTGAAAGACCTCCATTGGTTCCCAGTACGGTTCCAAGCACAATTCAAAGTGTTGGTGCTGACCTTCAAAGCCCTAAATGGCCTCAGTCCAGTATACCTGAAGGAGCGTCTCCACCCCCGTTGTTCTGCCCAGACACTGAGGTCCAGTGCCGAGGGCCTTCTGGCAGTTCCCTTGCTACGAGAAGCCAAGTTACAGGGAACCAGGCAGAGGGCCTTCTTAGTAGTGGCACCCGCCCTGTGGAATGCCCTCCCACCAGATGTCAAAGAGAAAAACAACTACTAGACTTTTAGAAGACATCTGAAGGCAATCCTGTTTAGGGAAGCTTTTAATGTTTAATAGACTATTGTATTTTAATATTCTGTTGGAAGCCGCCCAGAGTGGCTGAGGAAACCCAGCCAGATGGGCGGAGTATAAATTATTATTATTATTATTATTATTATTATTATTATTATTTCCTTAACTTGGATTTCTCTAGATTGGGATCAGACTGAGACAGTGTCACGCAGCATGTCTTGATATATAAGATCTCTGATGTTGTACCACAATCGCCTGTAGAGTTTGGCAGAATGATATTCTCCATCAAAAAGACGATGGCAGAGAGAGATGCAAGGTGGCCGTTATATGGGTGCATTTGCTTACTTCAAAGCAGCTGGAGAAAGAGCAGTGCATGGAGGGTTGTCTTTTTTCCATCCTTGAGGCCGCTTGGGAAACTCACCCAACCTACTGCACCTGGAACTATATGTGGAGAATGAAGAGTGCCGCTGCCTGCTTAATGGAGCACAGCTGTGGGCAGCCTGAGGAAGCTCCAGCCACCATAAAAAGCAAGCCTAGAGTGAGAGACTAGGGTGGTGTCAGCGGCTGTTTTTCTCTTTGTGAGACTTTTGTAGGTGGATGTTATTAATGATCCCCATGTCTTCTGAAGGTGTAGCTTTACATCTTGTTGGGACTTGAACTGACCCCTAAGTGATCATAGGATTCTAACTAAATTCCACTTCTCTCCTGCTATTTTTTTCAACTCTGACCAGTTTTTCTCCTTGTCATGCTGGAGTTCTATTAGAGTATCAAGTAAGCTGGTGGTGGTCTCTTGTAGTAAGGCTGGCACAAATTCATTTCTACCCCAGCACAATGTTTCCTTTGAATCATTGTGCTTGTGCTGTGATTTAGGACCAATCCTATATGACTCAGCAGGCGTAACCCAAGGATAGAATTGTTCTTTTCCTGTTTCTTGGCTTCTCAAAATTCCATTTGGCTTAATCAATGACTTTTGAGTACTGTTCCATATTGAAATCTGCAGCTGACACTTTTCTAGAGAAAGAATAAGGAATGACCTTCTTGAACTTGTGATCTATTGGTATGTAGAGAACTTGCAGCTGCTATTGTCATAATCGTAAACTGAAAAACTGAAAAATATATGCCTGCAAAGATCTGTTTAAACAGTTGAGGAGGGGAGGGAAACATCCAAAAGCAATTTATTGAGGAAAATTTCAACATAATTTATGATCAACTACATAGCAACATAGTTTATTGTTAATGCTTTTAAAATATTATTGGATGAACACACTGAAATATGGTGCAGTCTAACTTAACAGAACTGACTAAAAGCACTTCTGTTACAGTCTGTCACTGAATTGGTAAATCACTTTTATAATGATGGAGTATTATTTGCTTTAACCACTTATTCTGTATTATTGTTTTCAGTAAAATGTTACTGTTTCATTTGCACTTCTTCCGTAACAAATCTAGATGCAGAATAATAAAAGATATGGGGAGGGCCTAAAAAAACTAAGTCATACTTGATGAGTCACGCCACTGAAAGCAATTAATATAAGTTGCTGAAGTTAATTGTTTTCAGTGAATCTGCTCTGAGCATGGCTAACATTGGATGTCAGGTATTATCAATGAAAAAGAGTTTTCAGTGTTTAAAATACTATTAGAAAATTCATATTTACATTTAAAGGTCACAGGGCCTGTTGCTCTGAAATTAGGGATTGGTCACAATACTTGAAGCAAATGGCATCACTCCACATGATCAAAGGAATGTCTTTAACAATTAAAGTAATAAAGCAATCTTAAGTGATTTTCTGTAGACAGTCTTGAGTGTAATTTCATAGCGGGGAGTGGGTGACTCAGGGAATGCGGGAAACCCCTTGACACAGACTTGCTGAGAAGTGCTTATGAGTACATTTTGTAAAGGAGAAAGAAACATAATGCACCAGATTCCACTAAGAGATCCTGCTAGCAGAAGCCTGAAGGACTTACGCTGGTGAAATGGGGCTTCCCCTCCCCACACACCATATTGAGTTGGTTGCTAGTTGCCAGGTTGAGATATTTCTTTCAACTTATTAATTGTTCCAAATATGTCCCTGATTTGTACTTGCAAAAGCGTGTGTGATGGATAGTAAAGGGTAGCCGAGAATTTAGGACAGGTGTGTGATGGCAGCAGGCAGACACTGACTACAGGGGTAAGATAATACATGAATGCATAGCATTTACCTATTCATGGCTACTCTGTTAGTACCATTAAAAAGAATTAATACTGTATTGGAATGGCAGTTTATCATTAACCCATTTCTGCTAACAACAGAAAACTTCATTGTGATCTTTTCTTAGTAACAATTGTAGCATGATTCTTTTGTTGTTTTGGGAAAATACAAAACAGATTTTGTTGTTTTAGGAAGATACAAAGCAGAGTGTTCCTGGATGCCTAGTTAGAAAGCATTTGTCTTTCTACCATGATTTTGGGTGATTTGGATTATGAAGACTATGCAAATGATGCAAACAAGGTGTAATATGCTGCTGGTAGTTTGACCCCACAAGCAGCATAGCCACACTGTTCTGCACCTCCAGAAAAAGTTCAAGGGTAGCCCCACATTGCAGTAATCCAACCTTGAGGTTACTGATGCATAAATAACTGTGTTCAAACTATCACAATCCAGGAATGGCCATAGCTGTCGTAGCAGATGAAGCTAGTAAAATGCGTTTCTAGCCAATGAGGACACCTGCACCTCCAGTGACAAAACTGGATTTAGGAGACCCTTTATCACATCTTCACTTGAAGCAGTCATTTCAGACCATAGAAAGTTTCACACTGCCTGTGTATTTTACAGCACAATCCTGTATATGGCTACTCAGAAGTCCTACTGAGTATAGCAGCTTTAATTACATATATAGAGCACTAACAATGAACAATACTCTTTGGTCACATTGGCTCTGCAGTTCACCATTCTACACTTTCCTGTTGTTGAAACAGACAGTTATTTTTTATTACAAAGTAAGTAAGAAAGAAATATAGATAATATTTCTTTAAATGGGAGCTACGGTTTTTTAGCCGCACTTAAATTCAGGTTGATTCTGGAGGATGGAAATCAGCTTTTAGTTTTTGAAAGTTATATTTGGATCTTCCTGCTTTGTTGATTATAATAATACATTGAAAAGATTTTCTGTCGAAGAAAATATTTCTGCCTGGTTCTAAAAGCATATGTTTGTGTTCTTATCAAGTATGCTAAATAATATGCAAAAAGTAGTGTTCTGCATTGTGACTGAAAATCTCTGCATACGGTTTTCTTAGGAAGCAGTCCATCTCTTGACTAACAGCAATGGGGCTTGGTGAGAATGGCATAGCTTTCGCCGCCGCCACCAGCAGCTTCCACTCACCCACTCTCTTAATAAGTACCTTGTTGCATGCTTCACCTGTGGAGCTTCCCCATCAATGGCAGAGCTCTCCCCATGGCAGAAGTGAGCAGAGCTGAGCAGGAGGGACTCTGCCTTTTCCAACTCCCCTCCAGCACAGCAGTTCAGAGGTCTGGATTACTCTGCCTGGCATTACTGATTCTCAAGACAATTTTATTCATTGCTTCATTGCTTGTCGCATGACTGTGCAACTGGTCCATATTGTGGGGTAGGACTAAACAGTTGGCAAAGCTATTTCCCCCAAATGTTTGTAAGAGAAGGGAACTTAAGCAGTCAAGTAATTCAGTGGTTTTCAACCAGTGTGCCATGGCACTCTGGGGTGCCTTGAATGATAATCAGGAGTGCTGCAAGCAACACTGGCCTCTGTACCACTTTCCTTCCCTCCCTCCCTCTGATACCCTCTTGTGTCTCTCCCTCCCAGAAGCTTGCACAGCTGTTAGTTGCAGCTACAAGCTCCCCAGGCAAATGGTGCCTCTGGGGCTGGCCAGGGGGTGCTTCCCAGGCCCCTGTAGGGCAGTGTGAGAAGGCACCTCTTTTGGGGGCAGAGCAGGGGACAGCTCAGAGATCAGGGGTGGCAGCTGCGGCTGCTCAGAGGACTCCCAGTGAGAAGGGAGAGGAGAGGAGGCTGAGAGAACCCTCCATGAAAGAGGGTGAGAAGCTGCCAGCTCTGCAGACAAGGGGTGACATAACTGGGCTCCTGAGCCCCACAGGGGTGCCGCAGAAAGAATGTAGTTGTTCAAGGGAGCTGTGGACTCAAAAAGGTTGAAAACCTCTGACTAATTCAGTTGAGTGGCAGAATAAATGACTAACCAGGATTTCCTCAAAAGCCTGAAACAAGAAATATTTTGCAAACTCCTTTGAGTAGTTTGTGTCTGAATTGTTCTTACAGTACAAGGGAACAACAGTTGCTGTGCTTCATCTCCTTTTGTCTGTCTGTCTTATACTGTGTATTTGTGTGAAGGAATCTGCTATCTGTAGAAGGCTGCTTATACTGTGGGTAACTCAGCATTGTTCTACCTTTGGAGGCATACTGCATTTAGAGCAACCTTTCTGAAGGGAACCTGGTTGAAGAAGGCCAACACAGAGTGGAAATGGGATGGAAAGCTTGGAATTAATATTGAGTTCATTCTTGTAGGCATGGCCTAATAATGTGCCTAATGATAAAGGCACAATCCTCTGATTTCCCAAAGTCCAAAGCACCAACTAATATATTGAGCAATAGTGACCCACAGGATTCAGCATGGGGATTCCACCAATTGCAGCTGGAGTGGGAAAGTGTTCCTCTTGGTGCAGCTTAGGATTCAATTCACCTCTTTCACTGCTGTGGAAGGAGTAACTCAGTTTTTTTTGCAGGGGTAGAGAATGATGTGACTAGAGAGCAGATACTTTTGTGTGGCATTGATACAGCCTGTTCTACTTAAGTGTTGATACAATACTGTGCCAGTAATAAAGAGAGACAGTTTGCCCCACCTACGGTAGTATTTAATTTATGCCAAAATGCAAGGAGGGAACCATTCAGCCCAGCAGCCAAATAACACAACTATTTTCACAGGTTCAAGCTCTTGGGATTATGTTCAACAGCTCCACAAGCCAGCAAATAAATTTATAAGCAGTCCATTGACTTTTTTGTGTGTAAAGTTCTCACTTGAATCATTACTCCTGTCCCCAAACATTAATTTATTAGTCTAATTTTGGGAACCTATGGTTTGGAAAACTTGATCTCGGTGTGTGGCTTCTGTTTATTTTAACTTCTAACATGTTTTCCCCTTTCTGAATCTTATGAAATGGCTTTCCCTCAGGAAAAACATCATTGTGCAGTAGGTTTTGGATGTCATTTTTCTCCCCTTGCCCTCGGCCTACTTCTGGTTTTAATAATTGAAAACTACTGTTCATTATTTACATAAATCCATCTCTCTTGGTCTTGCTTTCTCTAACCTTTCCCCTCTTGAGAATTTCAGGAATTCTCTGACTTTCCTCTGGGGAATCCTAGCCTGTTTTGTCTAAGACCTGTGTTGAGTCGGTAGGTAATTTTGATGGGAGGAAAGAGAAATAGCCATGGTTAAACAGTCTTGTTTTGTTTTTTACTTTCACAGAGTGTGCCATTTTTATTTTATTTTTATCCCTTTTTAAACAGGCGGGTAGTTGGGAAAATATACATTTTTACTTTGCATTCAACTTTTAAAGTGACAGGCTGTAAATCTGCACATGTGAAATCGAAGGGTTCTTTTAAGCTAATAGGAAAAAACACACATGCCCTAAAGGCCAGCTATTTCAAATACATTTCCAGGATCTACTCTGCTGTTTTCCCCTCTCCTCTTAATGAAGACGTGTCACAGCTAGAGGCTTTATACACAATTCTAATGACTCCTGTACAAGCCTCCCACATTCCAAATCCTTTACTCCACAGCTGTGAACGTCAGCCAATCCGACATACACAGCCTTGGCTTGGCTGATGTTAACATGATCTCTCTCTCTCCCTCCCTCCCTCCCTCCTCCCCTTTGTGCAAGTACAGTAAGAAACTACTTCTATTGTCTTGATTGTTGAAAAGACTTTTTAATAGCCCAGTATTTAATTATGCCTAATAAATTAGACCTTTCTGTATATCTGAACCTTCTGCGTAGGGTGGCCAGATGCAAAGGAGGAGAGGGTTCTTGCAGCTGTATATGAAAGATGGAAATTTAGCAGTAATTCAAGCCATTCATGCTGAAATTCCCTCATCTTCCTATTAAAGGTGCAGGAGCCCTGTCCTCTTGGACTCTCCCATCCTTTTCCCCTTACAGGTGATGAGAAGGAGAGGATTCAAGTCCTGCAGCATGAGAATGCCATGCCCATAAAAATATATACCGTATTGGCCCAAATATAAGCCACACCCAAATATAGTATAAGCCACAACTTTAAAATTTGGGGGGGGAGAGAAAAAAAATACTCCAATATAAGCCGCTCCCTTAAAATTCCACAGGCACTCACACCCGTAAATGGTAAATGTTCCATTTTACCGTATGTCTGTTTCAGCAGCGATATCGTAAAAGCCCATTTTTGTAAGGTCGCGAATTTAAGCCGCACTTTAACTTTTCATGGTCGGAATTTGGAAAAAAGTGAGGCTTATATTCAAGCCAATATGGTACTTATGTTTGCATTGGAATTGTGAAGCCTTTGCAAGTACAGGGGGTGAAAGATGAAGTTAGTAAATAGAGACAGATGCAAGACTTCGTTAGAATAATATGCTTCATCAAATATTGATTTCACCCCTGCCAATGTTACAACACTATGCCTGCATAGGTGGTGGGATAGCAAGTAATACTTAATAAAGATTAATGCCCCCTGCCATCTTTTGCCATCCTGTCACCACAGCCATGATAAGGCCATTATTCCAACTAATTATACAGGCAGTAATAGTCTCACTGGGGAACACAGATCTCATACATGAAGATGGGAGGTAGGGAATATATCGCTATCGTGTTTTTTTACACCCGAAGTTCTTGTTGCCTGTGGTGCCCACAAGAGGCAAGCTGTGCTTTATGGAGGTCACATTCACATCTGTTCAAGATAGTGCTTGGGAGCCAATATACTCCCCCCCCCTTGCATTTCCTTTACCCACTGAGCGGCTAGGAGGCCTATAGTGCTGCCTTCAGTAAGCGTACTGCTGCTGTTGATTCTGCTCATCCGTGCGCATGCTCCTCCCCTGCCAAATGCTGCTTCCCCTTTAAGTGCAGGCAATCCAAAGGGCTGTACCGTATTATAGAATTTGTTTGTTCCACAAGTGGAGCAATTTGCTGGGATAACTGGTTCTCCATGCAGGACTTCTCCATGCCCACATTGCCAAGTACATTCATTCATTTAGTATGTTCATTTATTTATTTAACAAATTTTATATACTGCTTAATTGTAAGAAAACCTCTAAGTGGTTTGCAAGAACATTAGTTGTGTGAAAGGTATGTATGTGTACTGGACTGATGGGTAACTTCCATGTAGGGCTGGGGGAAGGGTAATTTTTCTGTATTCAACAAGATGGTTAGTGGGTGGTTGTGGATTTTACAGGAATGCTGTGGGAATTTCTTTCTTTGTTGCTACATTGGCTTTTGTTTATATAGATATTGCTGCTCTGTTGAATCTGTGACTGATAGAGCAAAGGATCACGAGCACATTATGAATTCTCAGAGGCTTTACACAAAACTAACCATAACTATCACTCTTGTTCCCTCCCCCTTTGTCCCCTCCCCCACCATCTAGGCTCCTTCAAAGATGGTCCGGCTGCCATTGAGACCTGGAGCTCTAATGCCACAATGAGGACTCACACACGGGGGGCTCCTAGTGTGTTTTTCATACATGTGGTTTGCTTCGCACTGGTCTACAGCAGCAATAACAGCCCAAGCACCGTGGTTCCTTTTGTCAATGCCAACTACGACAGCTACCCAATGCTCTACTTTTCCAGAGGAGAGATGCGGGATTTGCGATTCAAGGCCGCCAATTCACACCAACACATTTCGGCTCGGTTGGCTGAGGCTGTGCAGACCATGCTGTCAAACCCTTTGGAGTACCTTCCTCCCTGGGATCCCAAGGACTTCAGTGCTCGATGGAATGAGATTTACGGCAACAACTTGGGTGCTCTAGCAATGTTCTGCCTGCTTTATCCAGAGAACCTGGAAGCTATCAATATGGCCAGAGATTACATGGAAAGAATGGCGGCTCAGCCTAGTTGGTATATTTTTATCTTTGTTTCTACTGCCCCCTCCCCACAAAAAATCCATTTGTACTAAAAAAAAAAAAAAGATTTATATGAAGAGAAAGCAAGAAAAGGTTTTGGTTTTCTTCCTTAATTTTGTTTGAAATGAGTGCACATTTTCCAAAGCCTAAAGACATGGCAGATGCTTATACTGTAACTTTTTCCCCCAAACTACACATTATGTTAGTCATGTATGTAAACATGCATGCTTAATCAGACTGATTTTATTTTGGAGAAAAATCAGCTATGACACACTGATGTGGAATGGGCTCAGAATCCAGAACAGGGCTTGTATCCATTTTCTGCTGAAAATCCCCCCTGTCTGGTTGCCATTTGTCTCCTGAGGTGCTGCTTAAAGTAAAGGTTCTGTCTGTAGTCATGACATAGTGTCATTGTTCGCATGGGGCATTGTGCTCTTCAGGAACCCCACTGGGCTCTTGTGGGCAGTGAAATGGCAGCTTATTTATATATTAAAGTAGAAAAAGGAAGAAAATTCCTTGGCCACTTCATTTTTATTTTTAAATTCTGAACTTCCCTGAGATCTACAGGTATAGGGTAGTGTACAAATTTAATAAATACATAATAATAAATAAGTATTAAAGGCTAAGACTTCCTCCTAAAAGGTTTTAAGTGTCCGCTTCCATGGGCAGGCTCTTTTTTACAAGCAACTAATAGTCCTGCCAAAGAGGAAGGGATATTTGGCTCAGTCTTTGTTTATATGATAGCAGAAGAATATTATTTCAATATGAGTACTCAGTTACAAATATATCAAAACTTAAATGTTAACAGTTCATAGTAGGAGTTTCCACCCTGCACAAAGTATTTATTATGCTGTTTGCATTCTTTCCTGCAGTCTTTTCAACTTTATAATACTGTTTTAATACTGCCATGCACTGCTTTCTCACTTAGGTGCCTAATGAGTGTTAAAATTGTCTCCTACTTACTTCCATATCATTTGGTATGCTGTTCTTAATTACATCCTAGAAAAATCATATTTGCAATCAAATGAGCCATGGCAAATTCTTGCTCATATTCTGGTTTATTCCATGGAAACTCACATTTTAGTTCGATAGTTAAAAACATTTTGTATTCTCAGTTGTTTATATATTTTTTGTGCATCCTGAGGTTAAAATACAGCTTTAAGAGGATTCTGCATTGTAAAGCTTGATTATTTTAATCACCATTTCTAATCAGCTCAGTGGTAGAGCATCAGCTTTGCATGCACAATATACTGGGCTCCATCACTGGTACCTGCAGGTAGACCTGAGAGAGATCCCAATCTGAAGCCCTGGAGAGCTGCTGCCAATCAGGGTAAACATTACTGAGCTAAGTGTTTATGAAATTAATCTCATCTCAAAATCTGTAACTCAGGTTACACTTTTAAAGACACACCCTTTAACAAGTGAGATGTCTGTTATATGTTTAGGATTAATTTGTTTTTATTTTTGTATCGTAATGGTTCAGAGAGCAACAAAAACATTTCGTGATGAACGCTTACTCCAGATTGTCACAAATGCAGCAGGACCACAGTAATTCCTGCTACTGATATAGTAACTTGCTACAGTACATAGGGTCCTCAAGTTACAATGCTGGATGGACCCAGTTATGCAAGCCATTCAGCAAGTATGACGAGTGGAAGCCTGAGGAAATGATAGCATAGGCAAGATGGATGGAATTGGGAGGAGAGGTGGCATACTAGCGTGAATATTGCAGATAGAACCTAATTACCTGACCTCTCGCTTGATTTCAAGTTTTCCCATGTCTATAGCATTCACCTGTAACAAAATAGCCTCCCAGCTCTAGATCCAGCTTATTGGGCCATTTGAAAACTTTTACTGAAAAGTGTGAAAGTAACCATTGTTTTCTTTTTACAGTGTCTAGGCTGAATTGCCTGCACTGTAAAGCATCTCACTGCTTTATGGAATGTTTTGTTTCCTGTGCTTGGAATGCAGCTTGAAATCCTATCTTGTGTTTGTGTATCTTGCATTTGAACTTGGTTAAAAAGAAGAAGAAGAAGTTTGGTATATACTTTCACACTAAGTGCCTCGTTGGCTGCCTCTTTCAAAATAGAGATAATGCAGTAGATTGCATTTTCTCCTGTGCCACATCTTACAACTCTGTATTTTCAGGTAAAGTATTTTGTATTGTATTTGTCCATAGAGATTATGGCTTTTCAAGACCGGGGCATGTTGTTTTATGCCTATGATGATGATTTTTCAGAGAATGCTGCTGAGGAATGGGGAGCCTCAGGCTCAGGGGCCAAATTATGCCCTCCAGGCTCTTTATCTGACTCCTCCCATACAACACCTCCTTCCCAAGCCACTCTCCCTCTCTCCAGGCCATGCCCCTCACCTGCCCTGCTCCATACTCTCCCCAAGTGCTTTTGCCTGGCTGGAATGTGTCCTTGATGATGCCGCTGCATGGACAGACAGACATGCAAAAACCTTGACTTATAAGTGGCTGGATTGCAGTCGCTGTACGGGTTTAAGAGTCTCATTTGTTGCCCCACTCACCTTTGTTTCTGGCCCTACCCATCATTGGCATATAGCCCCATCATGGTACATGGCCATGAGGAAATGCAATTCTTGGGCTGAATAAGGTTCCCCACTCCTGCTTAATTATGATGATACCAGTGCCATAACAGTGGAAGAGAAAAAAGGAAAAGACAACCAAGAATGAATGTGAGCAAAAGGGTGCAATCCTAAACACATTAATAAGCCCCTTTAAACACAGTAGGATTTGCCTCTGGATAAATGTACGTAGGACTACAAGAATATGCTTTATTTCAGTGGAAGATGAGAATCAGAGGAGCAAGCCAAAGGCTTCTGTGGAAGAGGTGTGCAGTATCTTCAGCAGAGCTTAAAACAGAGTGAGAGATGAGCAGTTGGGAGGGAGGAGCAACATGGACACAGTTCTCCCCTAATTGTTCCTACCTACTTTGATGGGTGTTAGTGGACTGTGAATGTTCCCATAAAGAAATTGGGAATGGCCACAGACTATAAATAATTGGAAATCCCACCAGAAAGTGCAAATAGGAAAGCTGGCATGATTGACCCGAGACTTTTATGTTGCACAAGGCCTGATCAAAAATATTACTTTTATAAGATCCTGCTGCAACCTAGATTAAAAAGTAAGCACAGGTTAAGTGTCTTCTGTAGGAAAGTTGTCTATCCCACATACTAAGGACTCGGAGAAGATGTTGCATTTTCTTATGAATGTGCTAGCATAACCCCACTGATTTCAAAGTTCTAGGGAAGTGCAGGGTCTGTTTTGTTTTGAAAGCTCTTTTTTATCACAGAGGGATTCATTGGAGTAAATGGAATGCTTCACATCTGGGTTTTTCATAAAATTTTATTGGCAGTTTGAGTGGTTCATCTGTGTATTTGGGCTCTCTTGATTTCCACTGAGATGGTGCTGGCACCAAAGATGTTATCTCAAGTATAAAGGAACACCCCATCATGTTCAAGTATTCTCTAAAGCAAAATCTGCAACACAATAATATTTTCAGTTCTGTGTGACGTCACCGAATCGAATATGATGTGTGTTGTGGCACAGAAATGTATTTCTGCTAGGAAAAGCACGTAACATATATAAAAGTTAAGAGAATTTGTTATGGTGCAGCTCAGTGTTACAGTATTGGCCTGAATATAAGCCTCACTTTTTTCCAAAATTCTGACCTTGAAAAGTTAAAGTGCAGCTTAAATTCGTGACCTTACAAAAATTGGCTTTTACGATATCGCTGCTGAAACAGACATACAGTAAAATGGAACAGGTTTGAGTGCCTGCAGAATTTTAAGGGAGCGGCTTATATTGTCTTTTATTTTATCCCCCCCCCCCTTGATTTTTAAGGGTGCAGCTTATATACGGGTGTGGCTTATATTCAGGCCAATACGGTAATTTTAATTTGTATTGGGCACTATCCAGTACTGTGCAATTTCAGCCACCTTGTTCTGTCCTCTCCTCCGCAGCTCCTACACTCTCAAAATGGTCTACTCAAACCAGTGTGTGTGTGTGTGTGTGTGTGTGTGTGTGTGTGTAGGGCTACAGGAAGAAGAGGAAATCCATTCTGTCCATTCCAACTCTATATTGGAAAATATATTTCAGTTTCCTTATAGAAAAGTTATATAATAAAGTTAAAGTCAGGTTCTTTTTCTGTTTTTATTACTGCAGTAAATTTACAAGATGAAAAAAATAAAATAAAACTACATTCAGCTTTTGTTTACGAAGGCTAAGCAGAAAATGGAACAATGTCTCTCACAACAGGAAAATGATGATTTTTTAGAATTATTTTCAAAAGTTGCAATCTCCTTCAGCACCTCTTTTCCTTTTATAACTGTTTTGAAAACTGTTTCTATCTGCTGTATTTTTATAATTTCAATTGTTGTATAACCACTACAGTATTAGAACTATTTATAAATAATCCATTAGAAAAAAATATAAATAAATCTGGTAGCAGACTAGGTAAAAGAAAAGATAAGGGAAACTATATTCTAAAAATGATAAAATTAAGAGATTTGTTTAAAAAAGATCATAGAATCATAGAATCATAGAGTTGGAAGAGACCACAAGGGCCATCGAGTCCAACCCCCTGCCAAGCAGGAAACACCATTAGAGCACTCCTGACATATGGTTGTCAAGCCTCTGCTTAAAGACCTCCAAAGAAGGAGACTCCACCACACTCCTTGGCAGCAAATTCCACTGTCGAACAGCTCTTACTGTCAGGAAGTTCTTCCTAATGTTTAGGTGGAATCTTCTTTCTTGTAGTTTGGATCCATTGCTCCGTGTCCGCTTCTCTGGAGCAGCAGAAAACAACCTTTCTCCCTCCTCTATGTGACATCCTTTTATATATTTGAACATGGCTATCATATCACCCCTTAACCTCCTCTTCTCCAGGCTAAACATGCCCAGCTCCCTTAGCCGTTCCTCATAAGGCATAAGGCCTTTGACCATTTTGGTTGCCCTCCTCTGGACACGTTCCAGTTTGTCAGTGTCCTTCTTGAACTGTGGTGCCCAGAACTGGACACAGTACTCCAGGTGAGGTCTGACCAGAGCAGAATACAGTGGCACTATTGCTTCCCTTGATCTAGATGCTATACTCCTATTGATGAGGCCCAGAATTGCATTGGCTTTTTTAGCTGCCGCATCACACTGTTGACTCATGTCAAGTTTGTGGTCAACCAAGACTCCTAGATCCTTTTCACATGTACTGCTCTCAAGCCAGGTGTCACCCATCTTGTATTTGTGCCTCTCATTTTTTTTGCCCAAGTGTAATACTTTACATTTCTCCCTGTTAAAAGTCATCTTGTTTGTTTTGGCCCAGTTCTCTAATCTGTCAAGGTCATTTTGAAGTGTGATCCTGTCCTCTGGGGTGTTAGCCACCCCTCCCAGTTTGGTGTCATCTGCAAATTTGATCAGGATGCCCTTGAGTCCATCATCCAAGTCGTTGATAAAGATGTTGAATAAGACCGGGCCCAAGGCAGAACCCTGTGGCACCCCACTAGTCACTCTTCTCCAGGATGAAGAGGAACCATTGATGAGCACCCTTTGGGTTCGGTCAGTCAGCCAGTTACAAATCCACTGAGTGGTAGCATAGTCAAGACCGCATTTTACCAGCTTCTTTACAAGAATATCATGGGGCACCTTGTCAAATGCTTTGCTGAAATCAAGGTAGGCTACATCTACTGCGTTCCCTTCATCTACCAGGCTTGTAATTCTGTCAAAAAACAAGATCAGGTTAGTCTGACATGACTTATTTTTCAGAAATCCATGCTGACTATTGGTGATCACAGCATTCTTTTCTAGGTGCTCACAGACTGTTTGCTTAATGATCTGCTCCAGAATCTTCCCTGGTAGATGGGAGCAGTGATTCTAAAAATTAATCTATGCCTGTCTTTTATTAAGTATAATGTAATAACTTTAACAGGTTGTACATTTTAACTGGTTGTAAACAGAGCTCCTATCCCTAAATGATTTATATATCATCCTGGCATTTGCTGTATGACGTTTCTACAAAATATCATGGAAATATTATTATATTGCATGCTTGGAAGCACTGAAAGATAAACATTTTATGAATAGTTTGCTGTCAGGTGACTCCCTAGGAGGAAAATATTCACAGATGTTGCCTGTTGTGTAGTGATATTTTCCATATATTTTAAAGCCTGTTCAAGAACTCAGTGACATAATTTGAGTCTGATGCAAGGCCATATTTGAACTTTCACTTAAAGAAATTGAAAGGAGCTCTCTTAAACTTTCATTGTATTGCAGCTAGTAAACCACTCTTTTATAAGCTATGGTCTGCATGCACTATTTGTTTTGGTGCACCATTGGTGGAATTCAAGTGCACAGTGCAGATGGATTAATTTGAAACAGCCATTTCACACTGTACTTAGGCTTGTACTGTATCTGTTATTCAGAACTGCATCATTGTTTTCTGTTAAAAATGCAGAAAGTGAGAAATGCATCCCTAGGCATGCATTGGGTGTGTGCCTAGAAGCTGTAGCCAGTCAGAGTTCCTTGGTGTGTATCTCTGAATGTTTATGAACATGCATCTGCTCTTCATACATCACATATTTACTGTGGAAGAAAAGAGCAGCTTGGCCCTATTTAGTAATTGCCAAGGTATTTCAGAAGAGAGAGGCTGTTGGCAGTAGAACTTCTGCTTTCCATGTAGAAAGCCTCTGGTTAAATCCCTGGTGTGTCCAGGTGGGGGGGGGGAGAATGCCCCCAGTTCAAAACCATGGAGAGTTGCTGCTACTCGGTGTAGATACTACTGAGATAGATGGACCCATGGCCAGACTTTGGAATGTACTTTCTGAAGTTCTTAAGAAACCGGCCAAAACGAGTGCTTAAAAAGCCAACAACTTTATTGCGAAGATCAGCCAAGAACATCCCCACTCACATAGCTGCCTAGATTCTGGACCTCCTGTGGTTAGCAGGTAAAACTCCTCATCACTTGGTTACTGTGAAGTGTGTGATATATAAAGCAACACTTGACTGGAGTTGTGAACCACCCTACTTCCATCTAGGATTGGAAGAGTGCTGATTCCTTAACAATTTTAGCCACATGTCATCATCTCTGATTTAATGTTTTTAAGTATGATAGCTGCAATCAACCCCCTCTCCATTTTCTCTTGCTTTTTATTGAAGTCAGTGAAATTGCACCAGGATAAATAGGTTGTAGATCTGTATTATGTTACCAGATAGTGAATGAATAACATTTTGTCAACTGTGTAGGCTTCTAGTGTGGTTTTGAAAGTACATCGTGCCTCTTCTCAGTGGGTTGTACTATCCAATTTAAGTTACACTCAAATAGGTCCATTAGTAATAATGGATGTAAGTTAGTCATGTCAATTTCAGTAGGTCTATTTTGAGTATGACTTAATTGGATTTAACCCAGCTTTAATGAAAGTTAACATTGGTAGCAATTGTTTAGATTTTGTTTTCAGAGCTTGAATTTATTCTTAGCTAATCCCCCCATTAAGTGCTCTAGAAAATTTCTAATCTCCTTCCTTCAAAGGATTAAAGTTTAGCATTATACTGATTCGTGATGCAACAATAAATTTAAGAGATTCCATTCTTTGTCTTTCAAGGCAAGCCTGTAAGTTGGTATATTGAGTCCAAGCGAGGATTCTGATACTTGCATAGTTATCTACTTGTATATCACCAGTGCATGATAGTACTTTTCAAAACAAGAATTATTTAAATCCAATACAGTCTTTTTCTCTCCCCACCCCCATGTTATTCCTGAAGAAGAGTTTTTTGCTCTTCTGCTTCTGTTTTTACAGTTGTGAAACTTTTGCATAAGTTCTTCTTTCCGTAAAATAACTGATTTTCTTCCCCACCACAAAATTGAATAATTTCCTCTACTGAAGAATCTCTGTGTTTGAAACACATTGGGAAACACAGAAATGAACTAGTCAATAATTTGTTTGTATGTCCATTGGTTTTTCCTTTTAGTTCTATTCTTTGAAAAGCTGGCCATACCCAGCCAGTACCTTTGTGAAAGGTGTTAGAATGATTGCCAGTTTCAGGGTCTGTCCGGGCAAATTTTTGAGGTCACTTTTTTATTTCATTTCACTATTGAACCTTGATGTCGCTGCAGGAATATTCATGTATTTCAGATTCAGTTGTGCAGCCTCCTCAGCTGCACATTGAAAGAACAGGTTTCTCCTTAACTGGATTTGGGGAAGAAGTACATATATTTGATCAAAACATAGCAGGGTCACTGCTAAAATGTACTTCTGGGCACATCCTATTAGTAGGGAATGATTTTTTAAAAAGCCAGTCAGAATGCATCATTTGGATTGGTTCAGACAATCCAAAAGAACTTCCACATCACACATGTGCTAATCTTTTAACATGCCACAAGACTTGTTTTTTTTGCTGCAACAGGCTAGAAATGGTTTCATATAGCAGATGTTTCATGACCTTCAGGGAAGTAAGATAAATTTGGCATACGAAACATACCTTTGAATGAATGCATTGTGGCTTTTGTTCAACAGATAAATCTTAACAAACATCTGGCCTAGCCTAAAATATGCCTGACTTCAGGCTGCTGGCAGCTAGTGTTACTTTGATATGTTTCAGGCAAAGATTGGCTAGTCAGTCTTGGACCCAATCCATCGGAGACTGCCACTAGAAACTGAGCTAATGGCTGACAGATTTCTGAAGTCCCATGCTGCCAAAATGATTCACCAGACACATAGGTAGCATCTCTATATGGGATCCTGTAAGCTTGGTGTTTAGATATTCTGACAGAAGATCTTCAGGAGTTGTATAAACCAGAAGAGGTTCTGCAAAGAAAACTATTAATTCCCAACAAACAAAATTCAAACTGAAGTCAGTCTTCCTGCATTTGATAGTTTCTCTTTGGACTCAAGCTGGTGAGTCATTTATCTAAAGTGGAAACATGTGCAGATAAAGTTTGCTTATGATAAGGGCTATCTATTTCTATCTTTGAGCTGTTCTATACAGAAAAACACAAGGAAGATGGAGCAAGCTTGTTTTCTTAAAAAAAATATATTATTGTTATGAAATTGTACACATGAATCTTGAAACATGACATAACTAATAAGAAATAGATCACGGGGGAGTAAAACACTAAACATTATTTTACTTTTTTTTTACATTATTTCACATAATAATGAAGTCATTACAGTAAATCAGTAAAATGATTTTTTTCAATGAATCACCTTATTGGATGACATCAATTCCACCACATGGCTAAACTGGCTTGCTTCATAACAGCAACTTAAATTCAGAATGCCCCAGCTGCCAACTGGGTATAATAAATACTTTTTAATATGTGATCGGTCTGATTGAAATATAAACTTGCTAAGTCCCCCTCCCCCCCCCATTTCTTCAGATGAGCAGGTATGCAGAATGGCAGCATCTGGAACAAAAGAAGTAACTGCAGTACAATCATCATTTTAGAAGCAGCCAGTTGGTCCATAATGAAGTGTCTCAATTTATGACAACATATTCTATTCGTATTTATACCTTTCCAAACCATACTAGAATTAGACTGATACAACTTGTTCAAAATATGCATGATTGGTACCCCTAGATATTTAAGCAAGCTTGTTTTTCTCCTGCTCCAGAGCAGGCACCCCCCACCTGCAGCTCTCCAAATGTTTTGGCCTACAACTCCCATGATCCCTAGCTAACAGACCAGTGGTCAGGGATGATGGGAATTGTAGTCCAAAACATCTGGAGGGCCGACGGTTGGGGATGCCTGCTCCAGAGGATAGGTCCCAAACCAAGGGATTCAACTTAAAAAAAAGGTGATTCTGAGTAAACATTATGAAGAACTTTCTAACAGTAAGAGCTGTGCAATGGACTACCTTGGAAGGTGGTAGACTCTCCTTCCTTGGAGGTTTAAAAGTGGAGATTGGGTGGTCATCTGTCATGGATGCTTTAGCTGAGATTCCTGCATTGCAAAGAGTTGAACTAAATGGCCCTTGCCGTCCCTTCCAGCTCTACAGTACTATGAATTGTACACAATTTCAACAAAATTCAGAAGTGGGTTGTGTGCTTTAGTGTTTCCCCTTTCCAAAAATCCCTGTGGTATAAATTCCACAATAAAAACCACAATGTGTACAGCTGGAAAGCTCAGATTCTTTATTAAATATCCCACAAAGTCTTTGGATAGTGGTTTTCTCCCCCCCCCCTTTTTTTTCTAAAAAAAAAGCCTATTAACAGTGTTCTTTTTAAAAAAGCTTGACAGAGCCATAATGATTCAATAAAGCCCAATTAATTTATTGAATTCCATGTAGATGTGTGTCCCCACCCCCCACCCCAAGGGTAGAAGTCAAAGCATGTCACGGTTTCTGGGAAGTTTATCTACATGTCCCTAGAGGAAGTGCTTTAGTTGCAATGAATGTAGAGGAGACAAAAACACTTTGAGTACAATGTGGACAGAGCAAAGTTGATCAGCAGGCTGACCAGTGTTCCTAAGCTCAGTGGCTTTGAAGACACAATGTAAAAACTCCCTGGAATTTGTGTAGGCTTGTCCATAGAAATGAGTTTAGTGTCTTGGAGTACCCTCCAAAAAAATGGGGGTGGGGGAAGCTTAATGTTTTCAGATGGAATTTACATGTTTCTGGTGGAAATGCATGCAGATCTGGTTTCAGAATCAAAGCTCTTAGGATAAGTAATAGCATTACTTTAGGTTGCTGTTTTGGGAATTTGATATGAAAACAAAATACAGACTATAGGCTGAGAGAGGAAAAGGTTCAAAAACTGAGAGAGGAGAATTGGACAACCAAATCTGAAATGACAGCTGAGGCCTTGTATGTGAAACGAGGGTATTGATGGAAAGGGAAACAAAGGCAGAAGTCAGCAATCCATCTCTGTTTTGATCCAGCAGTTGCTAGATGGCTGTAGGTCACTTGTCTACCAAGGATCAAAGGTTGTGCATCACTAACTGACTCTCAGCTGCTACAGGATATTTAACATGTTGAATTTTGATATAGGATTTGTTGCCTCTCCTACTTCCTCCCATTCTTCTCCTTACCTCTCTGTCCTAATGTGTTATTAAGTACGCCCAGGTGAGGATTCAGGAACTGGAGTGTGATATACTCCTACATCATAGAAATATATCACAGCAGTTTGCAACAATATAAAGCCATAAAACCATACAGTAATATCATAAATAAAAACAAGTTAAAATTAAAAGAATTAAAAGCAAACATCAGCACACCATTGTGGGCATGTACTCTTTAATTGCCTGCAAAGGCCTGGCAGAATAGAAAAGTTTTCAGCAGGCATTTATAAGTTGGCACAGAAGGTGCCTGCTGAATCTCTGCTGGCAGGATGTTCCAGTACACAGAATGGGGATAAACCAGGGGCTTCTCAGAGCAGAGGCATTCCCACATTGGGAAGGGCCATACCACAGTGGGAGAGCATCAGAAATGGTCCCCAGAATCTCCAGGTAGGGCTGGGGGAGACACCTGTTGGGAACCCTGGAGAGCTGCTGCCAGTCAGTGTAGACAATACTGAACTAGATGGACCAGTGGTCCAACTCGGTATAAGTCAGCTTCCAATGTTCCTATTTTATTCAAAGCACTTTCATACTGAAAATATTCCCTCTGCGCCCTACCAGAAACTCTAAAGAATGCTAGTTCTATCACACTATTATTTATCAGACCACACCTCTCTGATTTTGTTGTAGGGACAGCAGTGGGAAATGGTTAAGTGTTCATTCATTCACGTATTTTAAGCCATGATAGGCCAACACTAGTTACGTATTAAAAATATAATTTTCCAGGCACTTTTTTTCACTCTTAAATGAAATGTCTACTTTGTATATTGCTAAGGATGGTGGTACCAAAGCTGCTTTTCCACACTGCAAAAGCAGCTTAACCCAAACCAAACCCGAGTCCCAGATTTATTGAACAGAGTGAAATTTCTCCCAGTTGTGGCTTGCATGTGTCTATCAAGTCCTCATCTTTACTTCCTGCCTCTGCAGGGCCGCAGTTTTGGCAAAATCAAAGTACAGAAAACAAGCAATTAATGCCACACTAAATGCAGAGTTTATTGGGGATAACTTGGTGAGGTTTTAAATATTTGCCTCTTGATAAACATGGGATAGCTCTGGGCAGCCGTTCATTAAAAATGTGGAACAGTTGCTAGCATGGGCTGCTTTTTGAGCCATTGCCTTTTGTGAAGTAAACTGCAAGGGAATAGCAGTGTAAATTATGAGTGTGGCAGACAGACAGATACTGACATGAAGGTCCAGTGATATTTAATATGTTCAGAGTTTAATCCAAGATTAAATGTTTGAAGTTCATTTGAGTTTCTGCAATTAGAGAAGCCTTTGTGGGAGGAAGGGGGAGGGTAACCACCCAAAAACTTTCTCAGTAGATGTAATGTTTTGGTAAGGCTGTGCTTAGCGCTGTTCCTTTCAGCTTGATTCCAGTGATCCCATAGTACATTTTTTAAGGCAAATAAATGACTCCACAGTGTGAATGTGTAAATAGGTCCTTTTAAATCACCAATGGTCTGGCATAATCAGTGGTTTGCTGTGGTATTTTTCAAAAGCTAGAGTGTTAAAAAGGTTTGTGTAGGTATAAAATGTTTGCATTTTATGAAGCATCAGTATGTTACACAGCTCATATGAAGACTGTATAACGTTTTTATTGCTTTTTACTTCTATAAACGTTGTAGATTTTAAAGTGTCCACCTAACGTATAAAGGAAACTCGTAAATGTTCAGCCATTTATGGGCAGCAGTTTCTCTAGGGTTCAGTCACCTCCATCCCACAAACACACATATGGATTTTGCATAATTTCTAGCATCTTAAGTAGGTGGCAGAGCAATTCAACCCCCTGTCAGCACAAGGATCCAGCCATATGGATATTACTGTATGACTAAAATGAATAGAGTTGACCCTTCTCTTGTCTTCCACAGGCTGGTGAAGGATGCACCATGGGATGAGGTCCCTCTCGCTCACTCTTTGGTTGGATTTGCCACTGCTTATGATTTCTTGTACAACTATCTTAGCAAGTCCCAGCAGGAAAGATTTCTTGAGGTGATTGCCAATGCCTCAGGATACATGTATGAAGCATCATACAGGCGGGGATGGGGATTCCAGTACCTGCACAACCACCAGCCAACCAACTGCGTGGCCTTGCTGGCAGGAAGCCTGGTTCTGATGAATCAAGGTATGTGCTGAACAATGAGAGAGTCATTTTTTAAAAAAGCATGATTGAATCAGTAGCGTTTTCTAGTTGTGAACAAAAGTTTCAGAAGTTGATACAGTTGCTTGATAATCAACAGCTAGTGCAACCAACTGGAAAGGGTATGTTGGGACCTGCCTCAAGTAGGCAGACCACAGCTGCCTTCCACTTACATTGATTTACAGCACAGTAATAACTCGCTTCTCACTTACTGAAGTCATCTGGGTTTACTGCCAGGTAGCCGTGATTAGGATTGCAGCTTTAGTTTATTTTCAGGACATCGCCTTGAGAAGTGTTACTGAAGAAGCTCGCTGTTTCTTACTCTTTCTTCTTCAGAATGCATTTGCAAGTAATTTATTTATCCTGTATGTTTTGTAAAACAGCTTGAACGGGAAGGATATAACATGTGATATAATAGAGGGAGAAAAAATTATCTCTGTCCATTTATTCCACACCCTGCAAAACTGTATAAACCTCCTTCATCATTTGCCTATTTTTCTAAACTAAAAAGTCCCAACTGCTTTAGCCTTTCTTTGTGGGGAAGGGTTTCAACCCCTTGATCAATTTGGTTGTCTTTTTCTGCTGGTTTCCTGGTTGTTTTTGAGTTGGATAGACCAGAATTGTACATAGTAAGATTCCATGAAATCCAGCCACATCAAATATTGATTGAAGTGGTGCATCACATTTCCCTTCCCTCCCTTAATCAACCCTAGCATGGATTTTGCCTTTTTCTCCACTGATCCACACTGAGTTGCATCTTCCTTGAGCTATCCACCACAAACCCATGACCTTTCGTTTAGTCAGTCACTGACAACCACTGGTCATTGGCCAGGCATGATCCCTTGGCAGAAAACTTGGGCATTACATGTTATCAAAGGCTTGTCTCCTATATATGGATCCAGCTTAATACACCTCACCAAGGCTGCATGTAAGTAACTGCTGCTTGGAGCAGAAGCAGCCAACTCACATAAGTAGGAAGATGGATCATGCCCCTGGCCTTCACTTGAGGTTTTGGAATAATTCATTTTTAACGAAAGCTGATATTCAGGGGAAGCTGAATTCTTTGCCACTTTCAGTTTGGATATTTTCATAGAATACTTTCCATCCTGGTCATAAACTAGTATGTGTAATTTTTTATATATCTGTGTTTAAAAATGACATTTTATAGATCGTATCTCTATTGGGTATAATATTCTCAATATTACCTTCCAGGTTATCTTCAGGAAGCATACCTGTGGACTAAGCAAGTCCTTGCAATCATGGAAAAGTCTATAGTTCTGCTTCAGGAAGTGACAGATGGATCTCTCTATGAAGGAGTAGCATATGGCAGCTACACCACCAGATCCCTTTTCCAATACATGTTCCTTGTTCAAAGGCACTTTGACATTAACCACTTTAAACACCCCTGGCTTAAAGAACATTTTGCTTTTATGTACAGGACAGTTCTGCCAGGTAAGCAGCTCGAATCAGCTTCAAAATAAATGACCAATGGGTCTTTAGATGAAGCCCCAAGTTGTGAGATTCTTGTGTACAGTGGCAGGCTGCATGCCAGTATCAAACTGTAGCCCCTCCTGACAGGAGATAAATGCTGCTGGAGCTGAGCAGCACCAACCAGCTGTCAAGTGATACACACAGTGCAATCACACCTAAAAATCTGTTCCTGCACACATAGAGGATTCTCTGGATCACAGTGATCCAGAATATTTGGGTTGGATCCAAAAGTGCATTTTTTAATGCAGAAAGCACTTTCTGCTTTTCTTGCCCATTTGCCCATTCAGCTTGCCCATTTGCCCAACTTGCCTCTCCACCCCCAGGTAACTAGCAGTGCTGCTGCTGCTGGGAGGCTAGTGCTGCACCTCTACCCCACCAGGCAAGGCGTTCCTGCTGAAAAGGGAGTTAATATTGTGATATGGATCTTCCTGCTGCAACTAGACTATGAAGTTGGACCACAATTTATTAAACCAGGCAAACCATCCTTATTAGAATGCCTGCTACAACACAAGTATTCCCATACGTGTACATATAACTGAGGCAATACCACTTCACAACTTTATACTGTTGTTGGGTTTGAGATTAACAAAAAAGGGGGTGTCTGTTGAAACTCTTTTCTTAAATTGATTGCATGCCAGATAAAACATTATTCAAGAGCATAGTTAGAATCCTGGAAATCTTTAATTCCCAAGGACTCCCTCTGACTTCAGCAGGACACTCCCATCGCTGTACTCAAATATGCAGTGTTGAGTAATGTGATTACATGGATACATGTCTGATTTTACTTTTCCTCATAGGATTCCAAAGGACAGTTGCTATTGCAGATTCCAACTACAATTGGTTTTATGGACCAGAGAGCCAGTTGGTGTTCCTGGACAAGTTCGTTATGCGCAATGGTAGTGGAAATTGGTTGGCTGATCAGATAAGGAGGAACCGAGTGCTTGAAGGCCCAGGGACACCATCCAAAGGGCAGCGTTGGTGCACGCTTCACACTGAATTTATCTGGTACGAGACAAACAAATCCTAATGCAGAGAGACTTTTGAGGGTCCTCTGCCAATGTATGTAGGAATATTGTACTCTGTCCATGTGCTACCTTGGACAAAAACTGACTGGCATGAATTTAACATCCTTATGAACTTGGAATAAATTTTGAAATTCTGAAAGCAGCATCTAATGAAAACTGAAGAAAAAATTGGCAGTAATTTTGTGCAAACCTCAGCCCCAACCTGCCCCCTGCCCCGCAAAAGAATAATAATCAACTTATGGCACAGAAGAAGCCTTGTGGGGTTTGCCATTGGCTGGAAATTAGGCTCCTGAGTATGTACAAAATTATCTTTTACTGTCAGATCACAGAGGTTTGTAGGTATTATATGCCTCCCATTTCAGCTCAGGAAACAGAGAAGACTACAAACCCCATGATCCCCAGCAGAAAATGATGTTCATGAATATACTTAGGAGCATCATTTCTATCCAAGGATAGATCCAGCAAGGCTTCTCCTTTGTCTAGTGAGTCTTCCTTACTGTGGGATACCTCCTCCTCATTCTTAGAAGTAGGTTTGTTTGTATGTTTTATTAGGAGTCCTGGCTTGGTGGGCTAGGTTGGGGGGACAAATACCATTTTGAGCAAGATACACATTTAAAGTGATCTGAACCTGCCTTGAAATGGAGAAATGCTTCTTTTCTAATGGGAAGTTCACAAATTCTTATTTGGTGCCATCCCCAGTGTCAAGGACTGGAGCTTTTCATGACTACTCTTCCCTGAATCTTCCTCATCTGAAATATTGCCTTCCCTAGTTGTTTGCAGATATTCTAGATCATGCGAGTTCCTGTAGTGTAAGATGCTATAATTCCTGCTTATAGATAAGCAAAATCTGCATTTAATCAGGACAGTATTCTTCAGTAAGGATGGTTAGAGAACGGAATATTGTTACCTATTAATATTTAACTGAGAAAATCAAAAGAGATGAATAATTAATGCCTATTATTGTCATTCTTTTATTTTTATTTTTGGAAAGGTATGATGCAAGCCTGGGTTTAGTACCTCCTCCAGACTATGGCATTCCAAAACTGCATTATTTTGAGGACTGGGGAGTTGTAACATATGGAAGTGCACTGCCGGCCGAAGTCAACAGACCTTTCCTCTCCTTCAAATCAGGAAAACTGGGAGGACGTGCAATATATGATATTGTTCACCAAAATAAATACAAAGACTGGATAAAAGGCTGGAGGAACTTCAATGCTGGCCACGAACACCCAGATCAGAACTCCTTCACTTTTGCCCCCAATGGTGTTCCTTTCATAACAGAAGCTCTGTATGGACCAAAATACACATTTTTAAATAATGCACTGATGTTTTCTCCAGCTGTGTCAAAGAGCTGTTTTTACCCCTGGGAAGGGCAAGTTACTGAAGACTGCTCATCAAAGTGGTTGAAATATAAACATGACTTGGCTGCAGATTGCCAAGGGAGAGTGGTTGCTGCTATGGAAAGAAGTGGGATCATCTTCATCAGGGGTGAAGGAGTGGGTGCGTACAACCCCAAACTAAAACTGAAAAGCCTCCAAAGAAACCTGTTACTTATACACCCCCAGCTCCTCTTGCTAGTGGACCAAATACTTATTGACGATGGTAGCCCCTTGGAGACAGTAGCCAGCTTCTTCCACAATGTGGATGTGCCTTTTGAGGAAACAGTTATTGACGATGTCCACGGGGCCTTCATTAGGCAACGAGATGGAATGTACAAGATGTACTGGATGGATGACACTGGCTACAGTGAAAAAGGTGTCATTGCCTCAAGAATGTATCCCAGAGGCTACCCTTACAATGGGACAAACTATGTGAATGTCACGACTCACCTGCGAGCCCCAGTCACGAGAGCTGTGTACCTCTTTATTGGGCCTTCCATTGAGGTCCAAAGCTTCAGCGTCCATGGGGATTCTCAGCAATTAGATGTCTTCATAACAACCGATGAGCACGCCTATGCCGTCTATTTATGGACCGGTGAGGATAAAAGCCGCTCTGTCTTTGCACAAGTTATTGCAGACCGCCATAAAGTTCTGTTTGACCAAGCCTCAGCTATTACCAGCCCCCCGGTATCAGAAGTCAGAGACTACATGGGGATAGTAGAAAAGAACATTCAGCATTTCAAGCCTGTCTTCCAGCAGCTAGAGAAACAGATACTTTCCCGTGTGCGGAACACAGACAGCTTCAGAAAGACAGCTGAGCGCCTGCTGCGGTTTTCAGATAAAAGGCAGACGGAGGAGGCCATTGACAGGATATTTGCAATCTCACAACAGCAGCAGCAAGGCAAAGCAAAGAAGAACAGAAAGATGGCTAAAGGCTATAAGTACGTTGATGCTGGTCCCGACATTTTTGCACAGTTTGAAGTGAATGAAAGAAAAGTTCGACAGAAGGCGCAGACTTTGGCTCAGAAAGAATTGCCTGTGGATGAAGATGAGGAAATGAAAGATCTTCTTGATTTTGCAGATATTACATATGGGAAACACAAGGACAGTGTGTTATTCAAAGGCCGATCTGGTCTTGCACAGATGCTGGCAACTGCTCGAAGCAGTGCTCCTTCGATGTCAGCATCTTACACCCGCCTCTTCCTCATTCTGAACATTGTTATTTTCTTTGTCATGCTAGCCATGCAACTCACTTGGTTCCAAAAAGCCAAGAGCCTGCATAGCCAAAGATGTCTTTATGCGATCTTGCTAATTGACAGCTGTATATTATTGTGGCTGTATTCCTCTTGTTCTCAGTCACAATGCTAGCAATAAAAACCCCAGTGATTGCTACTTGACCATTCTGTGATTAGATATGTCTTTGCAGAGCATTAAGCCTAATAGGGCCAGAATATATTTTGTTCATCTTCTGACACATTCCAGAAACCCTTGTGGGATTGTTGAATTATTGTAGTCAGAGAAGATAAAGTTAATGGGCATTGGGGCACTGAACACATATCTCAAAGTACCACCTAGATATGGGTCAAGTTGCATTTGTCCTAAGAATGAATGTTACATGTCCTTGTTCTGAACTCAATATGTGGCATTACATTTCCTTCTTCAATAGAGAAATTATATCTCTCAGATGAGTTGTTCCATAACTTTTGTGAAGTTTTTAAAATATGTAACTATTTTAACAGTCCCCCAAACTGGTTGTTCACACATGCAGCAAGGTTTTTAGCCAAAGGATTTCATCCTTTCTGTCTAGCCAGAGATAATTATATGAAGGGAGGGTGACGAGAAGTGCTATTGATTATTTGTTGCGTCTTACTGCTTACCTGTCTTAAAACGTAGGCACTACTGTATAGCACTTCCTGTCAGTATCACTATCATTTTCTCTCTATCGCCAGTAACAGAAAGTGCTGCTTGCCTTGCCCCCACCTCCAGTCAAGACTATGCAAGATCCTTCTTCCAATCTTTGTAAGCAGAAAGCCAGTTTGGGCTAACTAACAGCTCCTGGAGCATCAAGACCCTATCGTGTGTGAATGCTTAAATGGGAAATTATGACGCCATAAGCCAAATGCTGTCATTTGTCCTTTTCCCCATTTATGCTGGAAGGAAAGAGCAGCGAGCTCATGTTATTTGGTCAGTGCAATGCAGAGGCAGCTGGGCCCATAAATAAAATCTCGAATGAGACAATAAGGTATCTTTGCGCTGGCACACACTTGCATTTTCATCACTTAACGCCTGCCTAATTGAGGGATGAGTCATATATTGTAACATACACAACAAGCCATCAATAATTTTGTAAGATCCTCTCAAGTGAAGGCTTAGCCACACTTCTTCTTGTCCTGTTGCTTTCCCCCCAGGGAAAACGCTTTAGTGCTCAATCAGAGCACACAGCAATTTGGGTTTTCTCTGAATTGATGTTTGCTTCGACTTAGCACTAAAGAGCAGGGCAAGGGAAAAACCCCTCGCACGTTTGCCTAGAAAGTGCAAGTCAAGTGAATAAACACTCAGACCTGTGCTTTCTAGACACAAAATTGTGGACGAGGCCTGAGTTTCACTAGTGTCAGTTCACATAATCTGTTGCCAGTCAGCAAATGTTTCATGTTCAGGTAGATGACCCTCATGGCCCCTTCTATCTCTACAATGACATGATTTTATATGAGCCAGAATTTAGCTTTCCTGAAGAAGCCAGGGGAACGCATTAGGTAACTGGGGAAAAGGGAACAGGGGTGTTCATGATGGGTGCTCAGCCCCATCTATACCAAAGTGCTATCCAGTTGGGAATGTTTGTATTGAGAGTGTGGGTGAAATGTATAGGATAATGTACATTTTTGTGGAATTACTTCTAGGTGGGATTCTAGATGCCATAGACCTCTAGTTGACCACTGTGAATAGATGCTGGACTAGATGGGCCTTTGGTCGGATCCAGTAGAGTTCTTTTTATGTTCTTAGCAGTCTTTCTGTGTGGAAATTTTCTGAGATTAACTGATTGATGAGGCCCTAGCTCCTCCCAGTTTTTAGGATATCGGCCCTGTATGTATCTAGAAGTTCCTGAAACAAGAAAAGACATCGCTTCTGCAATTAATGAATGTGCCTCGCTTGCATGCAGGAATCGTGGGGATGATATTTAAATCCAAGGCATTTGAAAATGAATATGAGTTGAGGAAATGGTTTTTATTGTACACATTGAAGAAAATACAGTGCTTTTTCCAAATGCATTTTGCTAAATAAAGAGATTATAAATGTCTGTGGTATCTCAAACTTTTGCTTAATTTTTCTTCTTTTGTTGTGCATCCATACAATAAGGAACATCTGATTTCTTATTTTATGCACATTGACCTCACATAATTTGTTGCTCAAGATAGAAGAAAACTTCCAACAGCTTTTGCTTTTAAAAAAACCTGAATTTCTATTTTTTAAAAAAGTCGTTTTTTAAAAAAAAGTTTTAAAAAATCTCTCATAGCTGTGCAAAAATATTTGAATATGTCTGGGGAGGTTTCCCATGAACTGTACAATTTGTCTTTCCTCCCATGGTTCCAATCTCCTTTGCTCTTACTGTTCTCCAGCTTTTGCCCTTGTAAAAATCATTTTTGGAAAGTTAAGAGTGGATACAAAATAATTATGCACTAATGCTCCAATTCTGCACGGGTGGAGGAAGGAGAGAAATCCCAAAGCACTTCTTCCACCGTATCCACTTCCCTGCTGGGTTCTGATTTATATAGTACCAGTTCCTGAGTCAATGTAATGTTTTCTTTTGTTTGGGGGTATGTTGGGGCTTGGAAACACTTTGGATCCAAACTTCCTCTGGTCCTCTACTACTAGGTACCCTTTTTGGTCCTACCAATGTCTGAGCTCCAACACCAGCAGGACCAGGGTCATGGAGATTTCTTTAGTCAGTAAAGTTAAACATTGGATCTCTGTCTCTCAGGTCAGAAATTCCTAGTACCTTTTGCCCCTGTGGTGCCCTCCCATGGGCCATAGGATTTCAACCTAAACTGAATATATGCGTATTTGTTTAATGGAAACAAATTTGGGCATTTATAAAGAGAACCTTTGGATGGACAGCACTGCTTAGTGTATAAGTTCTGAAGAATCGGTCAACTTGGGTATTATTTTATGAAAAACAATCAAATGACATTTCTTGAGGATATATGAATGATATGTTTAAAACTCCAGAGGGCAATCATGAAGACTTCTGTTGGTAATTGATTTATCAGGCCATCCATATTGTTAAAATGAGGTCAGTGCATTACAAAAGGGAGAATAGAAAAGCAGATGTAGATAGGTTGAAAGCAGGAGTTTAAAGAAGGCATGTTGGAAAATACTATTCAAGGATGCCAGCAGATGAAGTTTTATTTTATATTTCAACAGATGTGTAGGATGCTATATGCTGATCACATTCTCTGATACTATTTTTGAACTAGTGCACAAACAACAAGACTGTGATTCACTTCAGCCGTTAATCACAGGACAAAGTTGGCTATGTCATGATCTCTCAGCCGTGAGTTCTTACTGTAAATGTGACTATGCAAATAATCATGTACACTGCATAGATATTATTTATTGAATTTATACCCTTCCCTTCCCAGGAGATAAGTAAATGAGGTATTGATATTTACTGGCTTCAGCTTTAGGGTGGATTTGGGGTAAGAAATTAAGGATGGCTCTAAGACTAGCATCATCTAGGTTCTAGATTTTGTGGAAAAGTAAAATCTAGTAACTTCTAGATTTTGCAGACAAGATATGGGAGCAGATGCTTTTGTCCTTATAAAATTTGATAGCTGTTCAAACAAACTTCTCTGTTAGTGAAATATTCAGCATGCATAATCTTCTAAACTGTGTCAGTAAGGCATTGGGGTATTGGCCTCCCACACTATGGTAGTGTTTCTTGTCGTTTGGCAAGGTTCAGTCGTAAATTTTGATTTACATTCACAATAGTGAAAGTCCTTTATTATAAAAGTGTTATTTTTTAAAAAAATGAATATTTTAGTAATACTGAGGAACTGCAAAACCCTGTTTTTCAAGGGAAATATAGAAGTATGGAAAATCAAATGGGAATGCTGCCTTCTGCTTAAGCAACACCAGTATTGTTTTACCTTTGTTAACAGATGCTCGTGTGCAGAAGTACATTTGTGTTAACCCAGCTGTCAGAGCTGCTTCCAGATCCTAGCTCACAGAGGATCACGCTAGCCAGCGATCATTAAATAAAAGTCTTTATTGAGTTACAGTTTCCATTCTCAAGCTGCTGCGTGCAACTCTACGTCTCATGGTTAGATCGGCGAAGCTCCATCTGAGTCTCCGCCCCTTGTACACCAACTTAATATCCTAGCCTTGCTCCACCTTTTCCGCCTGACTGTTCTTCTCTGGGTCCCTCTGCCCCCCGGGGTCTCTTCCTTCCGGGATTCCTCTGACGCTGACGCTGACCCCCCTGACTCTTCTCCCTCCTTTCGGCGGGCTTTAGGACCTGGCTCCCTTTCCGGGCTGCCTACTGCGCCACCTTCCTGTGCATTTGAACTTGGCACGCGCGCCCAACCTTCCACCTTCCGTCTGACCGTTTCTTCGCTCCCCGATGGAGGTGTGGCCACTCCTGACTCGTGCCCTCCCCCCTGTTGTGAGCTGCCAGCGCTTGATCCCTGGCGCCCTTCCTCTTCCCTGCTCTCTGGCGGTGACGCTGGTCCTGATTTCCAACTGCTCCCCTCTGAGTCCCCTCTGGCTCTATCTTCCTGGGGTGTCCCCCTAGGCTCCCCCCTTGCCCTGGCCACTGGTGCTCCTTTCTGTGAATCTTCTGATTCACTGGAAAGACTCGGAGATCTCGGGTCGTCGTCATCACTCATCTTTTCTTCTGCCTCCTCTCCCTCGCTCTCTGTTTCCTCCCTTGCCCTTGCCTCTGCTCCTGAACCCCTGACATCCATCCCCCCCTCGAAGCCCCCTCTTCCCCCCTCCCCTCCTTCCGGTGCGGGATCTGGGTGCTGCCGTGTCAGGGGGACGAATGTCGGATACAGTTCGCTTCCCGTGGCGGGCCACCATCCGAAGTCTTCCGGTTCTTCCTCCCTGCTCTTGTTGACGACGGTCACCTCCGCTTCCATCTCTGTGCCGCCGTGCTCGAAACCCGGGTCGTCCCCGAAAACGTCCATGTCCGTCTCTCCCTCGTTGCCTTCTGGAGACGTTGCTCGTCCTGGACCCTCCAGCCACCTTCTGCGGAACTGCTCCTCTGGTCGATCATCCCACCAATACGAGGGTTCTGAAGCAGATCCCGAGGGTGACCCCTCTGGGGAACGGGCGTCTCGTGTCGGTTCCTCGTCCGAGTCGAACCCCCGGAACGTGCTGGCTGAAAGCGTGGGCGTGAAAAGCCAGTCGTCGAAAAAGTCTGCTGGCATTGGCCTATGTGGGAAGAGGGCATGAAACTCTTCTTTGAGCAGAGGTTCGTCTAAAGCGTAGCCCGGCACCCAGCTGTTGGCACTGGCCGGGGTGCCCTCCTTGGCGAGAAGGTATTCTACCCCCTCTTCCCCCCATCTGGAGTCCAAAATCTCCGTGACTTCGTTGATGCGCTCCTCCTGTGCCACTCCCCCTTGCCCGGTTCTCTCTCGGAGCGGACCCGGTGCCGTTCCTGGTTCCTGAAACCTGTGAGGTGCCTTGTAGGGAGTGAGCACCGATCTGTGGAACACCGGATGCATTCTGGAACCCTCCGGAAGAGCCAGCCTGAAAGCCACCGGGTTGACCTGTTCGTCGACTTGGTAGGGCCCCAGTTGTTTATGCCCTAGTTTCTTCTTCGCCAACGACCTGGCCGGCACTGCGTGGGCTGCTAACCAGACCCAGTCTCCCACATGGATCTCTTCGCCAACCCTTCTGTGTTTGTCCGCTTGTACCTTGTATGCGTGTTTAGCCAGCTCCAGGTGCCGCCGCAGCTGATCGTGGACCTCCTGCAACTCCGACGCGAACGCATCTGCTGTCTGCGGCTCCCCCTCCCCCATTCTTTCCAGTCCCGGGAAGGTTCTAGGGTGCCTCCCGTTGTTGGCGAAGAACGGCGTGACCCCCGTGGACACGTGCTTCGTGTTGTTGTAGGCGAACTCGGCGAGAGGCAGGTAATCCACCCACGTCGCAGGCTGTTGATTCGCATAACATCTCAGGTACTGCTGCATGATGGCATTGACCCGCTCCGCTTGCCCGTTGGTCTGCGGGTGTCTAGCCGACGCCAGGTTGATCTTGACGTTCAGGAAGCCCATCAGCCTCTGCCAGAAGTTTGAGATGAACTGTCGCCCTCGGTCGGACAGAATAGACCGCGGCAGACCGTGAACCTTGAACACGTGGTCTATGAACAGTTTGGCGGTTTGTTCCGCCGTGGCCACCTTCGCACACGGAATGAAATGTGCCATCTTGGAGAACAAATCCACCACCACCAGCACAGCCGTCTTGCCCCTCGAGCTGGGCAGATCCGTGACAAAGTCCAGGGCCACTCTCTCCCATGGCTCGAACGGAGTTTGCAGCGGTTCCAGCAGTCCGGCCGGCGGTCTGTGCACTGGTTTGGCCCTCTGGCAGGTGTCACACCTCGCCACGTAGTCCGCGACTTCCCCTCTCATTCCGGGCCACCAGAAGTCTCTGGCTACTAATTCCACCGTCTTCTCCTTGCCAAAGTGCCCGGCAGTGGGCGCGTCGTGCAGCTGCTGCAGTACCTTGGCGCGAAGTTCGTCTCCCGGCACGTAGATGGCCCCTTTACGGATGAGCAAACCATCTCGCAGCTGGAACTCGTCGGTCGCTGCCGTGCCCCTGTGCACCTCTGCCATCTTTGCTTGCGCGAAGGAGTCATCCTGCAACGCTCGTCGCACCGCATCCAGGTCAACTGTTGCCGCCGCGCACGCCCACACTGTCGGTGCGAAGATGTGCATGGCGGCCGCTGGCGTTGCCTCCTCCAGATACTGTGGCTTACGGGAGAGAGCATCCGCCATGATGTTGGTGTCCCCCGGGACATACTCTATTCGGAAGTCGAAATTCGCAAAGAACTCAGCCCAACGTATCTGCCTCTGGTTCAGGAACTGTGCCGTGCGCCAGTGCTCTAGATTCTTGTGGTCCGTGCAGACCTGCACCGTGTGCTTGGCGCCGATCAGGAAGTGCCTCCACGCTTTGAACGCTGCATGAATGGCCAGCAACTCCCTGTCCCAGATGGTGTAGTTCTGTTCGGACTTGCTGAGCTTCCTTGAGTAAAACGCTCCCGGCCTCCAAACCCCCTGCGGGTCTTTCTGCAGCAGGACTGCTCCCACGGCTCTGTCCGAAGCGTCTGTCTCCACCCTCATCGGCCTGCTGGGGTTGACATGAAGCAGCTGCTCTTCCGACGCGAAGAGACGCTTGAGTGCCTGAAAGGACTGCTCCGCCTGCTCTGTCCAGATGAACTTCTTTTTCTTGGAGCTGAGCGTGTCCGTGATGGCCGCTGTCTGCATCGCAAAGCCTTTGATAAACTTGCGATAGAAGTTCGCGAAGCCGACAAACCGTTGGACCTCCTTCCGGTTGCGTGGGCTTTTCCAATCCAACACTGCTCGGACCTTGGCGCTGTCCATGGCGAGCCCTTTATCAGACAACTTGTAGCCCAGGAAATCCACCTCGGTCACGTCGAATTGGCACTTCTCCAGCTTGGCGTAAAGCCTATGTTGCTGTAGCCTGCTCAGCACTTCCTTGACGTGTCTGTCATGCTCCTGCTGCGATTCCGAAAAGATCAGGATGTCATCCAAGAAACAGACGCACGTTTTGTAGAGGAGCCCCGCCAACACGTGATGCATGAAAGCTTGAAAAACGTGGGAGCCATTTTGCAATCCAAAAGGCATAACTCTATATTCGTAGGTGCCCAGGGGCGTGAACATGGCTGTCTTCCACTCATCTCCCTCCCGCATGCGAATGAGGTTGTATGCCCCTCGCAGGTCCAACTTGGTGAACACTCTGCCCTTCCGTACCTTTGCGAGTAGGTCGTCGATTCGGGGCATGGGGAAGTCCGATGGCTTGGTCACACTGTTCAAGATGCGAAAGTCCACTACAAGTCTTTTTTGGGGCGTGTCCCGCTTCTTAACAAAGAATACCGGACTGCCCCCCGCTGCCTTGGACTCTCGGATGAAACCGCGCTCCAAATTATGATCTATGAACTCTTTGAGTTCCTGCAGTTCGTCCTCAGACATGGAATACAGCTTCCCTTTGGGCAGCGCCGCCCCCGGCAGCAGGTCAATTTTGCAGTCATATGGTCTGTGGGGGGGTAGCCTGTCTGCCTCTTTCTCGCAGAAAACCTCCAAAAATTCTGCGTACTTGTGGGGAACCGCTTGCAGCGTGCCTAGCTGCAGCTGTGACTCCTCTTCCCCTCCTTCCTGCCTGGGCACGATGCAGTGTTCAGCGCAAAAGGAAGAGCCGAAGGTCAGCTGCCTCTGGTACCAAGCCAGCGTCGGGCTGTGCTTGTCCAGCCAACTCATGCCCAATACAATGGGCGTGTCCGATAGTTGAGTGACATTGAAGCTGATGATTTCCCTGTGATTCCCAAGTCGCATCACCATTGGTGGCGTCTGCTGCACCACTTGCCCCCCTAGCAGCTCCCTGCCATCCACCGTGACAACCTGCAGGGGCAGCGTGGCAGGCAGCAACTGTATAGCGTGCCGGTCGACAAAGTCCTGCCCTATAAAGTCCGCATTGCTTCCGGAGTCAATGGTGATTGGCACGTCCATGGTGATTCCATTGGGCAGCTGGAGCGACGCGGTGAGCTTCACTACCGGTTTGGGCGGGAGGGGGTCCATGGGCTGTAAAATCTCTGGGGACTGCTTCACTGACACGTCTGGCTGGGCCCCAGTGCCTCTTCCGCCAACCAGACTCCTTCGTTTCCCTGCTGTGGTTGTCCTTGCTGCGTTGCTGCAGTTACCATTGCTGAGGCTGCAGTGTGCTTGTGGAGCCTCTGGGGACACTCTTTCGCCATATGCTGTGGATCATCGCAGATGTAACACTTCCTGTTCCCTCTAGGAGGCTTCGCTTTCACTGCTGCCGGTGCTAGGGCTCTGGCTGCTGACTGAGCCCTTGCACCTCCAACCTCCATAGGTTCCGCTCCTCCTCCTGGCGGAGGCGTGGATTGCGCACGCGCTGCTTCTCTGGGAAGGAAGGAGGAGCCCCTGGCTGGTTCGCGCCCTCCACGCCCTTCGTCCCTGCTCCACGGACGTCCTTCCAGCCGCACCCCCACCGCCAGCGCCCTCTGAACGATCTCCTGCGTGGTCCGGGGTCTCTCCCCCCTCGCAATTTCATCTTTAACCGAGCCGTGCAATCCCTCCCAAAACAGGTCTCTTACAGGAGCCGAATCTCTGTCCCATTCCAGGGCACTGACCAAAGCGAAAAAGCGGGCATGGTACTGCCTTACGCTGGCCCTCCCTTGCTTCAGTCCATGTATCTCCTGCCGAGCAAGATCCACGTCAATGCTTGATAAAAAGCACCCATCCATCGCTTTAATAAAGGCATCCGCATTTTGGAGCGCCGGATCCTTATCTCTCCACAAATTGCGCAGCCATGCTTTAGCATCTCCATGCAAATGGGACATGATGAATCCCACCTTCTCTTGCTCATCTCTAAAGTCTTTGTTCAGCAGTTGCAGTGCACACATTACATCTGCTCTAAAGTTGGGGTACTGTTGCAAATTCCCATCGAAGTGAGAGACCAGACCGCCTGTTCGTCTCCCCAACCCAATCCCCTCCGGTTTGGGTGTCAGTTGCCCTTGCTTCGTAAGCACTTCCAACCTGACCTGGAGATCCCTGTAGGCGGCAGCTGCTTCCTCCTCTCTCTTCCTGGATGCAAGAGCCTCGGCATTCAGTCGTGTCACTGCTTCTCTGAGTTCCACTATCTGCTGTTCGGCCGTCATGTTGTCTGCCGTTCGTGAGCTCGCTAGTAGGCACCCGCTTTCTCTCCTCTCCGCGAGGACGTAGATGCCCACAATCAGAGATGGAGCTTACTGTCAGAGCTGCTTCCAGATCCTAGCTCACAGAGGATCACGCTAGCCAGCGATCATTAAATAAAAGTCTTTATTGAGTTACAGTTTCCATTCTCAAGCTGCTGCGTGCAACTCTACGTCTCATGGTTAGATCGGCGAAGCTCCATCTGAGTCTCCGCCCCTTGTACACCAACTTAATATCCTAGCCTTGCTCCACCTTTTCCGCCTGACTGTTCTTCTCTGGGTCCCTCTGCCCCCCGGGGTCTCTTCCTTCCGGGATTCCTCTGACGCTGACGCTGACCCCCCTGACTCTTCTCCCTCCTTTCGGCGGGCTTTAGGACCTGGCTCCCTTTCCGGGCTGCCTACTGCGCCACCTTCCTGTGCATTTGAACTTGGCACGCGCGCCCAACCTTCCACCTTCCGTCTGACCGTTTCTTCGCTCCCCGATGGAGGTGTGGCCACTCCTGACTCGTGCCCTCCCCCCTGTTGTGAGCTGCCAGCGCTTGATCCCTGGCGCCCTTCCTCTTCCCTGCTCTCTGGCGGTGACGCTGGTCCTGATTTCCAACTGCTCCCCTCTGAGTCCCCTCTGGCTCTATCTTCCTGGGGTGTCCCCCTAGGCTCCCCCCTTGCCCTGGCCACTGGTGCTCCTTTCTGTGAATCTTCTGATTCACTGGAAAGACTCGGAGATCTCGGGTCGTCGTCATCACTCATCTTTTCTTCTGCCTCCTCTCCCTCGCTCTCTGTTTCCTCCCTTGCCCTTGCCTCTGCTCCTGAACCCCTGACACCAGCATCATACGTTGAATTGTGCAATGTGACTCCAGCATAAAGTTGAATGACCATCCAGAAATTGGTTCATCAGCCACTTCTAGTTTACAGTTGCCTTAGTGGATGTGTGAAAACTTCTTCAGACAACCTGACTCCACAAGAATGGCTATTTATGTGGTTGAAGTATCTTGAAACTTACACATTTTCCCTGTGGTCTTTCATAATACCGACAAAAATGTAGAGACTATACAATCACAATTCATTCCAATCATAGTAGCAGATAAATTTACCAGGCATATTTCCAGAGCTCCAAATGTTTATTGTTATTAATTTATTCAATGTGTATACTGCCCTTCATGCAAAGATCACAACATAAAAATACAAAATCAGAATACAAAATAAATCATAAAAGAAAAGCAAACTATTAATCCCCCCTCCCCAAAAATTTTTTGAAAAGGCAATAGAATGTTCATCGGTCCAAGGCCTGGTTGAAGAGAGACGTTGCTGTCTGTTGCTTAAAGATATATAATGAAGGCATCAATCAAGCTTCCCTGGGGAGGGCATTCTACAAACAGGGGGTTACTGCAAAAAAGGACCCTCAATACATTTTTTGGAGGGGGCACATGAAGGAGGGCTTCAGGTGATTATCATAGGGTGTAGGTCAGTTCATATGGAGAGAGGTGGTCCCTGAGGTACTGTGGTCTTAAGCCGTTTCTGACAATGTGTAGGTTGTAACAGAGATAGCATGAGTATTTTTGGTGCCTGGATTAAATGCAGATGACATTGGATGGGTGCATCCAATACATAATTATAGCAGTGCAACCCCAACTCCTTGTGGGGCCAGAGGAAGTGTCCTGAGGCTCAGCTCTGCCTGGCTTTGTCAGCCTCCTCTGTTGGTTGAGCTGCAGTGTAAAGGAGGAATCCAATGCAGCTACTCCAATGGTGGGTTGAAATAGCTGGAAACCGGGCTGGGCTGACCCAGGATTCAGCAGCTCCTGTGTGGACTCTGCTGCTGTCAGGCAATGGCGATGGGTCTGATCTGGGACTCTGCAGTACCAGCCTGGGAGCTGGCACAGTGTAGGGGCTTTTTTCCTGCCCCCACCTTCTGGCACAAATGCTGGGGCTGTGGGTTCATCACTGGGTGCATTACTTCGCCAAGCCACACCGCTGACAGCCATAATTTAGGATTGCAGCCTTGATTATTAACCACCTTCCACTTTTTACTGTTACTCTAATGTCTACTCTGAGGTGGGCCACTTCACCCTGTAGAAATTACATTAATAATAGGTTTTCCCTTATTTGGATTGCCTGAAGCTCAGAATCAAGTCATTACTGCAACATCAGTACTTTAAGGATACTCCCACTACATTTGATTTGATTCGAGCAAAGAATGCAGCGTGTGTTTGTGCCACATAGGAAACTTATGAATATGATAATTTTACAGCTTGCCAGCGTGCCCGAGAGAAATACTTCCATTTTATAGTGCAATAAAACTTGTTGATCACAGATGCTCTTATAAGTCACTGTTTTCATAAGAGGTTTAATAACTTAATATCTGCTAATTTTAAAAAAGGTGGCAAGGAACAGGCAGGAATAAATAAATACAGCTTATTCTAAAAGGAGTCAGATGTTGGTCACAGAATGCAAATGTTTGTGAAAATACAGATCATTCACAAGCATCAGATCTGGGCCTGCCCTTTCACACTCCCAACTCAATGTGAAGAGTTCGTTTTATTTTGGCCTCAGCCCTGGTGTTTTATTGAAGCATAACTGGTAAATCTGAGGAGTTCTTATAGTTCTATATGTGGAAATAAGGCCACAACACCCGGCCTTGATTGAATAATTGGCACCACACATGAACATTCTGTCCATTTTCTTAAGTCCTGTTTCAAAAAAATTAAAAAAATAGTTAGCGTAGTGAGTAAGATTTTGTTCTGCACACACAGAGAAGTGCGTATGTATTATGTGAAATGGATGCAGAGGTGTGTAGTAATGTCTAGTCACTTTTCAGTTCCTTTGCAAACTAAAGCTTCCTGGTTAAGTTGTCTTCTCCCTAAAAGTTTACTTTGGAAAATATCAGCTCCTTTTGGAACGGGCCAATTAACTGCTGTTAATTTCCTTCTTCTTGGTCAATGTCAATGTTGTTGTTTTTCCCCCAGGAAAGCCCCAGCTTTTTCTTTCATGTAACTAAACATTACGTATACAAGCTTGCGTATTCTAAACTTGTCAGGAAAGAGCGGCTGACAACATGGCAATTCTGAATGCTTCGTTCCAAAAGCAGGGTGGAGACTTTTCCATTCATGTATTAAATACCATCAGAGACACTTTCATATTTTCCTTCCATAGCTTTATGGCACACATGGAATGGTTTTGTTTAACATGTTAATCAGAACCTTACTGTTCAACCAAAGAGGGATGCAATTAAAGCAGGGGGTAGTGACCCTGTGGATCTCCGGAAGTTGCTGGACTACAACTCCCATCGTTGCTGATCATTGGCCAGGCAGATGTGGCTGATGGGAAATAGTGTTCAACAACATCTGGATAGCTGCAGGTCTCACCCCCCCCACCCACAGGTTCAATCTCCAGCATCTGAAGACGGCCACCACAGGGGGTTCAGATGTACCAGGTCCCATAACCAAGAGGGGCCTCAGGCTATCAGCTTTCTTTTTCTTTTTTAAAAAAGTCTCTAGCCCTTGTAACTTCCTTACAATTTCAGTTGAGATGAGTCAACCTGGCTGCTCCCATCTCTCAGTGCCATTGAGTGAAGTCAGAGAGATCAAGTGTGCACATTGTGGCGACCTGGAAGTGGCCGGAAAAGGGGGCAGAACAGGGACAGAATAGGCTTATCTGTGCTTTGACACATGCAGGGGTCAGGAATGTAACCCCTGTGCAAATTGTTCGTTGCTTGTACTGGGCTCAGAAAACCCTGTTGGCACCACTTTCTGAAGGGCACCATCCTTGCTTTGGGAAACATGTGTCCAATGCAAGTGCCTGGTGTCTTTGTCTGCACCAAACTCAGCCTAGTGGTGTTAGGGCCCAGGAGCAGCCAAAGTTTGTCCGAGATTCTCCAACCCAAAACTAGGTCCCACATCACAATCCAGGGCAAGCGTTCATTTCAGCTTTGATGCCATGGTTCTGAGAAGAGGAAATAGGAACACAGATGGGGTATTCATAGAATTGTAGAGTTATAAGGGACCCGAGGATCATCTAGTCTAACCCCTTTCCAACGTAGGAATCTCTCTCTCTCTCTCTCTATGAAATGTGCAGTCTTGAAGCAGGCTGTTTACCCATACCTAAACCTTTTTTTCTTTTTCTTTACATGACATGATTTCTTGACAATTGCTGCTGAACGAGCAACCAGCCGTTGCTGAAAGTTCCGCCAATGTCTGTGGAGCTTGATGTGTGACCAGTGGTTTAATACTTGCTTTGATGTTGCAGTCATGAAGTGAAAATATAAAAGTGTCATCAAGGATACTGAGTGTGAGCAAAAATTTTCAGCTGACTCAGATCAAAGTTATTGCATTTCCCTACCACTCAACATGCTGTCTCCAGGGGCTGCATCTTTCTGGGGTGGGGAAAGAGGGAGAGAGAGGAGGGAGGAAACCAATGGTCCATGTTTTATATAGTTCTGTATTTTATATATCGTTAGCTGGTTCCCAGTTCTTACAGTGCATTTGCTTTGCATCGTCACTGCCAGTCTCTCCTTGTGTTCTCATCTGCCTAATGCACATTTTTCAGCCTGTTTCATCATTGCCAAGGTCGTAGCACACAGGAGCCACCTAGCGGAATGCTGAATAATAATAAAGTTAGTTTCGACCCCAGTCACTACTTCCTCTTTTGTCAGTCCCCACGCAAACAGGAAATCTTAACACTCGATTCTTCTGAGCATACTGATTTGTATTTTTTCTACAATCCTCTCTCCTGTTGAATGAGCGTAATTTTTACCATATGTATCTTGCCATTCCCCAAAGTCAGGGTAGCTAGTAGTTGCTCGAAACATTAAAATCACAGCAGATAGGAAAGGTATGGCTTCAGCCAAGTTTTGCTGCATGATCAACGGCCCAGGCACTGCTTGGAGGAGGAAAAAAAGAGTATGGGGAATGGGAAACAGAGGGGGAAAGGTGGTGGTGGTTTCTATTTGTTTCTACTTGTGGGGGGGGGGGACCCTTTAATGAACAGGTTTTCAAAAAGGCAAATATGTTCCTGTGGCCATGTTCTATAAGTATTTGTGGATCTGCTGTTTAAATATCTTGTAGGAAATTTATTATATTTTGTGCCAATTGTTGGTAGCTTTCAGTAGCTCTGGGATGTGGGTGGTACTGTGGGTTAAACCACAGAGCCTAGGACTTGCCGATCAGAAGGTTGGCGGTTCGAATCCCCGCGACGGGGTGAGCTCCCATTGCTCAGTCCCAGCTCCTGCCAACCTAGCAGTTCGAGAGCATGTCAAAGTGCAAGTAGATAAATAGGCACCGCTTCGGCGGGAAGGTAAACACTGTTTCTGTGAGCTGCTCTGGTTCACCAGAAGTGGCTTAGTCATGCTGGCCACATGACCCGGAAGCTGTACGCCAGCTCCCTCAGCCAATAAAGTGAGATGAGCGTGCAACCCCAGAGTAGGTCACGACTGGACCTAATGGTCAGAGGTCCCTTTACCTTTACCTTTCAGTAGCTCTAAGCCAGGGATGGCCCTCCAGATGTTGAATACCCAACTTCCATCAGCCCTAGCCAGAACAGCCAATGTGTGGGATAACCTTCATATAACCAACACACTAATTAATGCACAAAGGGGTTAGCTAGGTCACTCCCTCTCAGCTTGGGAGGAAGGTAAACAAGCCTATTGTCCTCTCCCAGTCTACCTGAGAAGCTGAGTGAAGAGGTTTTTTTGCTGGTTGCTGCAGCTCAGACCGCATGGCTCTAACAAGCCAATCTTGTGTTCCTTTGCCAATAATTTAGGAACTTTCACCACTGTAACAAGCCAAGTTTTACTAGTTACGTTTTCTGAGAGATATGTGGGAAAGCAAATGAATCTCATTTTTGGAGAGTTTATAAGTAAACCATTTTTAACTGATCAGACGTGGTCTTACTTTACACTGGGGGAGAAGAGACTATTTTGGAAGTACTTGTGTAATGTACTTCTCAGTGGTGACTGTTGCCCATCGGGACTGCTAAGGTGGAAAGCAGGGAACCCAAAAGTATTCGGAGCCAGAGCCAATGATAAGCATAACCAAATAATTCTAGTTTTGGACCCGTCCTCTACCTCCTGGCTCAGTTGTTCAAGGGCAATGCAGAGACTATGGATGCTGCAGCTGTGAAGCAATGCCACTCTCTGGCTGGCTGTAAGGAAGAAAGGAGAAGTGAGGGCAGGCTGAGGCTGGTAGGGCATGGACCAGCCTCTCCTGGTACTTCCATTAAATTCACAAAACAGTCTGGCTCAGTCCCTGTCTCCCAACATAACATTGTTATGACGATAACATAAAAAGAAGAATTGTGTATTGTGTATCCTGCCCCTAACCCTTTTTGGCTTGCTTGGAAATTAATAATTACCACTTATGGTTCTAATAAAATAAAATAACAGCTCAGACCATTTAAATGCAGCAAGATTTGCAGGAGGATTTCTTCTTCTGTTTTTGCTTCAGTGAGTGAGTTGTTGGCGATTCAGTTGTGATGAAGAAGAAAGGAAGTGGTCTATAAACATGTTTTCCGGTAAAGTCTCCAAATTCTCTTTCTCTATCTCGCACCAAAAGTGAAACTGTTTGTGACTGCAAATAGTTTCAAACTGCAGATTTCCTCTTTCAAGTTAGAGCCTTGCTTCCTGTGTAGGAAGAAAGTGTATTAGAGGATAGAAGTAGAGCACCAAAGTAGTCCCAGGGAGCAGGATGGACAAGTTTCATGCGGTGTTTGATTTCTGCCTTAATCACCAGAAGGCACTGGGCTATGGGGCTGTCTCTTTGTTGACGGTTGGTAGCGAGCGCATCTTTTCTGCTGTGGTGTTCAAATGCCCTTGCAACTCCTGGAATATGCTCTATGGCCTGGTCTTCCTCTTGGTGCCAGCTCTTATTCTGTTTCTGCTTGGCTTCTTGCTCAGTAGCCAGTCTTGGAAGATACTCACCGGAAGCTGCGCCCCCAACAGGCTGTGCAGGTGCCCTCACGGGACCCGATTCCGGCACTACTTGAAAGTGCTGGGGCTGGTGATTGTCAGAGCATCTGTTGCTCCCTTGACATGGATTGCTGTGGCCTTACTGGGAAGCCGCTTCTACGAGTGTGCCGCTTCTGGGAGCTCTTCAGTGCAGGCGTACATGTGCAAAGGCAAAGGGGATGAGTGTGTTGAGAAAATGCCTCAGGTTCCTTGTCAGAGTGGCACTGCTACCTCAGAGATGCAGGATATACTCATGAGCCTTCAAGCACAGTCTCAGGTTGGTATAACCTCTTCCAGATGGTACTACTAAGTTGTGACTTGTAAATTGCATGGGTGGGTGGGGGGCATCTCAACTTGGGACTAGGGGCACTGAAAGGCTGCCTGCTCATGTATAAACTGGGATTATTTGGGGAAAATTTACTCATGACACTGTACCCTGCACAGCGTATCAAGTGGTAGTGACCTGAAAATGTGCATTTTCTGGAATGCCCTTCCTTCTGCTGTTTATGTTTCCCTTCTTTTTCTGTTTATGCTTTCTCCTTAGTAACTAACTCTAAACTCCTCTTTTTACAACATAGCTAATATTCAGACACTACTTGAAAGTGTTAGAAGCATCATGTGATCATGTATGTAGTTCAGCTTAGCAGACTTCAACAGGGCCTTATAAGTGACATTATGTGGATGGCAGTATAAAATCCCAGCCTTTAAACAAAGGCACTTGGAAGGATAAGGTTTGGGCTGATGAGCCATCTGTTCATACATGATTCTAGATTCAGGTCTGATGCAGTTGAAATAAATAAAAAAATTGTCCAGTACCACCTTAGAGACCAACTAAGTTTGTTCTGGGTATAAGCTTTCGTGTGCATGCACACTTCTTCAGATACACACCTGTTCATACATGAGAGAGGCCACGGTGTATCTTTACATTGTGGGAAATGTTTGTTATCACGAGGAGATAGAGCTATGTTATCAATTTTCCCTTGATACCTTGGGATAAGGCCTAAAAGGCCTTGACCTAGCATTGTTTTATAACTATAACCTGTGCTTGTATCACATACCTTCCAAGAGCCCCAGAAAAAAATGGGACAGTGACTTTTCTCGAGAGATCTCAGCGGCCAGTTTGGGTGCTACGACCTTGCATACTCTTGCCCTGAAAAAAAGCAGTTTTTTTGGTGCTGCGATTATGTGTAGCACCCAAAAACACACATTTTAGGGTGTTGTGCGAGATCTTACACCCCCAAAAAGTACTTTTCAGGGCAAGAGTGAGGCATGGGTCATGTGACTGGGAGATGTGCATCCAGGTTTGTATCGGAAAACTTTGGAAGGTGTGGGATCAGATAATAAGAATCTATATAGACAGCAGTTATATGAACCTGCACATTTAGCATTTATTTTGCAGGAATTAATGAAATGTATACTACTGGTAAAAAAGATGCAATTGAAGCAGGGGTCATTTGCCTAACAACCACAGTAACCACTTGGCTATCTTTGAAGAATTCCTCTGGCATGGTAAAACATAAATAATTTCAGGGCCATGAGAATATGCCCAAATGAAACGTGATAAGCTTGTGTCAGAAAAATAGAGTGCTATATAAGATCCCAGTAAGGATCTTGTTGTCAGCATGGGGTCTGCACCATTTGCCTGTAAGGAGTTTGAAACCACTGCTGCCTGGAAGAGAGGGGATTCTGGCAGACTACAAAGGGGTCGTAAGAATATATCTGCTCTATTCGCTTTGCTCTTTACTCATATCATCCTATGTATAAAACTGTTAAAGAGCAACCCAAGTGTCTTTTATTGCCTATCTGAATAATTAAAAAAAGCTTGGGGGTTTGGCCAAACACAAAGCTCTGTAGTAGAGCATGTCCAGAAGGTCCCAGCTCCAATCACTGATGTTTCCAAGGTAAAGCAGCCAGAGATTAGAAGGAGCTCAGCTTGGATCCTGGATTGCTACTGCTGATCAAAACAATAGACAGTAATGGGCTAGGTGGACAAATCGTCTGAGCTAGTAGGTTCCTGGTATTTTGGGGGAGAAATAGTTATTACAGACATGACACAACCCCAAGTTAATACTAGGCAAGAGTTCTATGGGGCTCACTGATGCAAACCTTGTTCTTATCTCTCTTGTGCTTCTTTGCCAAGGTGCTGGGGTGGAGTTTGATCGCCAGTGTCTTCATATTGGCCCTAGTTTTTACATGCATCTCCCGTTGCTGTTCTCCAGTCAGTATTCTCCAGCTTGCCTTCTGGAAAGTGTACCTGGAGCAAGAGCAGCAGCTTTTTGAGCAAAAGGCCAAGGATCACGCAGCGAAGCTGGCAGAGAGGAACGTCAAGTGCTTCTTTGATTCCACAGAACTGGACGAGTTTCCAACTCCAAGTGCCAAAGAGTGGCACGGCATTTCTTCCTTGTTCACCTTTAACCCTAAAAAAGATTACTACAGCATGATGCACAAATATAACAGCAGCAAAACCAACACTGGCAGTCTTAGGTCTGTGGAGGGGGATACAGTTCCTTGTTGCCTGGGGTTTGTGGATGGCGCTGGTGGTATTAACACACAAGGGTTATAGTGAAATAATTGCTTAGCCCATCAGGCTCTGTTACAAGAAGATGTCTAACTGAACATGGTTGTTATTTCCTCTTTCCTCTTTTTCCCCTCTTTCTCTTGTTTTTTGGTGTTGGGTTGTGCTTTATATGTATGGTGTGTATACAGCCTGACCATAATTAACCTCTGACTCCTACTAAGACATACAGTGGTACCTCTGGTTACATACATAATTCGTTCCGGAGGTCCGTTCTTAACCTGAAACTGTTCTTAACCTGAAGCACCACTTTAGCTAATGGGGCCTCCTGCTGCCACCACGCCGCCGGAGCACAATTTCTGTTCTCATCCTGAAGCAAAGTTCTTAACCCGAGGTAATATTTCTGGGTTAGCGGAGTCTGTAACCTGAAGCGTATGTAACCCGAGGTACCACTGTACCTGCTTATCTAGGCTTTGGCTGGCCACTAATTCCCAGTCTGGAATAATATATTGCAGACTACCATGGGTGGAAGACAGACAGATAGATGATAGATAGATATAGAGATATGAGGTTTATTTTACTGAATCTGCTTGTATCTTGTCAATCCCTCTTATATTACTCAGATGAAATGTGGCACAAAGTATTTTAAAAATAAAAGATTCAGGAGTCCCTCCCCCATGATGCTTTGGATTACTGGATTTGGAAGGAACCAAATGCCCAAACTGCACATGAGAGGGAGAGCATAGGTGGAAGTCTTATGCCATGTTTCTGATCTTCCAAACAATTCAGGCCAGTGGACACATTTGAAATACTGAGAAAGCATCGTGGCACCAGTCACAAAATGTCTGTCATAGGGACCTGACATAACACAAAATGGTTTACCACATTCAAAAGAGCAGGAAAAGAGACATGACCACAAAATGGTATTAGCATGCCACTCGCTAGCTGGAAAAAGACATCTACATTTGCCACACTTATTCACACAGAAAAGCTCTTTGCAGCTCTAATCTGTTCAGGGGTGATGGGAAGATGGGTTCCAATTTTGGCATCCAACTAAATTTTATTTTTATGGTATTTATAAACATATTTCTTTCCTGCAATATAAAGCATCAGGGCAGTTTACAGTTTTAACACGTAAAACAAATGGGCATGTTTAAGGCACATTCAATGTAAGAGACGCTGAGCCAGGAATTAAGCAGGAAGAGATACGTTTCTCTTGCATTGTGGATTTTATGAGAGGATATTTACTGGTATTTCTGGGCATCATGTTCACTGGCACATGTGGGCACCATGTTGGAGACCCCTGGTTCAGAGAATGAGGAAAATGGCATCCGAAGTGAGTTAGTGTGTGTGGACTGATACTGGGCTACTTGCCCAAATGAAACTTTCACCTTGCCTGTCAAGGAGTACGAAAAAGGACATGGGGGGGCAACTGGATCTCTTATGTTCCCAAGGGGCCCCCAAAAGGAAGCATGTGTTTGGGTATTTCCACTGGAATCATGGGAAAAAACTGTTTGGTCTGGAATCCTTCTGCAGCCACAAAAAGAGTAGTACACTTACCCTGCTTCTAATAAATTAACCAGTGCAACACAAAATGTTTCTGCCTGGAAAATCCTTGTATTTGCTTTCTTGTTTGTGCAATCCAAATCATGTCTCAGGCACCCCTTAGCCCATTTCTTCCCAAATCCTATAAGCATTTCCTTCCTTCCTCACTCATAAGGTTCTTTAAGTTATCTGTTTCCTCCTAGAAAAAGCTGAAGTCCGAAGTCAGTTGCTTCTTCAGTGGAACATGCTTGTTGTTGGTAGTCGGGTACTGGGCAAGTCTGCACGGTTGCTTTCTTGCTTGATGATTTCCAAGTGACCCTGAACAGCATGTTCATGCCTCCCCCAAATCTTAAAACCAGTGGCATTTGGGTTTCATCTGTTCAGGCATGATCGGTTGTTGACATCCTGAGAAAGCAGTGACCTATAATAATACTCTCCGGCATGGAAAAGGAAAAGGAAAAGGAAACCCCCCCAAAGGGGAACATTCAGCAACACTGGAAATACCCTCCCTTTCAGCAGTTTTTCAGTGGCTGCTATGAAAAGAGTTCACCATTTCAGGAAGCATTGCCTGAACTCTAAATTGGCTTCTTCCATTTCCCTTAAATAACATCATCTGGTTCATTCTGTGATATGAAAGGGGGGAGGGGGCTAGGGTTGATCACATGACTATTGCCAGGGAGCACCGCTTCTCATTCTCAATTGCCTTCATTCATTCTCAGTGACATTGTCATGTTGCTGCATCTGATTAGTTATGTATTGGCCTATCGTTCCACTCAATATGTGATCCTGAATTTGCTGGGATAAGCCATATGAATATTGCCAGTTACAAAACAGATGAGAAATTATAAGAAAGGCAACATCAAAGGCACAGAAGCAGCAGTAGTGAATATATATGCATATGTAGTATATGTATATGTATATGTATATGTATATGTATATGTATATGTATATGTATATGTCTGCTCTGTCAAAAACACTATTGTTGATGAGAAACAGATGACTAAAATACTAAAATAGTAGCACCAGGGAACCAGAAATTCCTAGAATAAGAAGAGATGGACCAATAATAATAATAATTTATTATTTATACCCGCTGATCTGGCTAGGCTTCCCCAGACACTCTGGGGAAATAGTCAACTCCTTCAGAAGAATAAAAAGAAATCTTGCCCACACTTCTAACAAGTACTACATTGATGAGTCTCTTTAAGCCTGAAATAGCTAGGCTGCTAAGCCTTCTGAAGCAGGGAGTTCCATAGTGAGTGTGCCACCGCTAAGTCAGTGCCTGTGCCTCATAGCCACCCATCTAACTTTACCTGGCTGAAGAATGTAGAGCAGGATGACCTAAGCATGCAGGAGAGGCAGCCATTCCCTCAAGAGACCCTGGACTCATCTGCAGTTGAGCCAGGAGGGAGAACCATGCACCATTCATGTCCATGTTGGGTTGTGGGTTGCTGCAGAGTTCATGCCCCACATAGCAAACATTTTGGAGTGCTGGGCCTGATCCAGAGGTGGCACCATCCACACCACGGTTCTGTATCGAATGCCTTTTCTGGATCAGGAATAATATCTTTCTAGGCAGGTACAGAGGGTCAAAAATATTAACTGTCCACACATAGTGACTTCAGATATGGCTTCACTTATTTCTTTTGTGTTTCCTGGTTTCAATCTTCTTTAAGAATGCAATTCCAATTTCTGTCACATCATCCCCCTTCAGAGTGTCTTGGATGAAAGTAACTTCAGCAGCCAGATGTATCTGAAAATAAGTAAGTTTGGCTAAGTAAGTGAAAGAAAACTTATTGTTGTTCCACATTGCAGGGTTTTAAAAAAATTTTTAAGAGGGTGCACTATAATGGGTGGGTGGGGCTTATAGAATAAAAACAAACAAGTTTAAAACAACAACAGCCGATTAAAAGCGTAATAAAATGTAATGCAGAATGAAATGCTGACAAACCTTGACAAAGGTCAAAAACAAAGAGCGGAGAATAAAACACAACAGCTCAAACTTATTTTAAAGCTACAGCAAGATTGAAAAGGGAAATGAAAAGGTGTTTTCTTTGTGCAAAATACACCTTGAAACACGGGGGCCAGGGGCTGCCAATATGGTGCCTGCAAATGCAGTGATTCACTTGTGGTCTTTGCCTGGTGCCCATGAAGCCTCTGAGCCCCTCACATACTTCCTGCTTAGCCATGAGGTGCTGAAGAGCAGATACAGCCCAAAGTGAAATTCTGTAGAGTGACAGTCTTTCCCCTTTCAGCTCTATGTGCTTTCCAAGGCTCAGGTCAATTCTACTGAAAAGTGACCCCCAAATGTAGATGTGCCCATTCTTTGAGATTGTGACCTTCCCCTTTTCTGTACAGAAGGGCACAGCTAGCCTGCTTTTTTATTTCTTTTTTTAAAAGAAGAATGCATTAACTGACACAGCTGCACACAGGTCCATTAGCACTTATCTAAATAAGCAGACTTTTTTTTTTTTTAAGCAGCACAATGTAGCTTCCACAAAACAACTGGTTTGGAAAACACAGCGAACACAGTTCTGTTTTCTCCGGCTTTCGCTTTCAGATTTGTGCAGATCCTGGCAGCTGCGGCTTTCCCTTGGGGCCAGTTTCATTTCCTAATGCCCTACCCAAGGGCAAGACAATTACTGCAATGTAGCTCTGCCCTTCTTACAAGGGTCAGCCAGGGCTTGCATTGCTGCCACGTGACAGGTTCAGATGCCACCCCTTATGATAGAATGTAGGTGGGTGTTTGTTTGGGTGGGTATATATTTTAAATGTAACTCACCTGGAGACCTTTTGGGTGGCAAGTAACTAACAGTTTATCCCCCTCTTGCCCCGCTGCTTTCCCCTAGGGAAAGCTGCTCTTTAGTGCTGTTTTGGAGCAAAGGGCAATTTGTGTTTTCTCCAGATTGACGTTTGCTCCAATTTAGCACTAAAGAATGGGTTTTCATGGAAAAGGAACTGGGCAAGGGGAAAACCACTCAGACCCATGCTTTCTGGGCATGGGATAAGCAGAAGTGTGGATGAGCCCTATTAGTTTTAATAATTACAACAGCAGCAGAGGAGGCCAAAGCAGCTGTCGGCTGCTTACCATTTCTAGAGCACCTCTTATGGCCCCACACAAGAGACTGCAATAGCAAAGTGAAGATCTCCCCGCCGGCAGCTCTTCCAAAAAGTCCACCAAGGGGTTCTTGTCCAGAATGAGGGAGAACCGTGTGGAATTACTGCAAGTCACAGTTGGCACAACACCCAGATACATCTTAAAAGCAACCTGGAAATGGAGAGGAGAACATGCATCCCATCAACACTGTCTCCAAGTTTTCAGATGGAAATGGTTACCAAAGGAAAGTTTGTTAGCTTAAGACAGGGATGGGGGACCTGTGGCCTTCCACATGCTGCTTGACTACAATTCCCATCATCCCTGACTATTAGCCAGAAATGATAGGTTTCGTTTCCTGGCTTAAGACAAGCCCAGATGAACATTTGTTTGTAGTCAGCAAGAAATCAGGTTTGAAATCTACTTAACTGTAGAAGAGTTTTCACAAATTTCAAATGCAAAAATTGATCTCCTACATTTGATGGATATATGATCACTACAATTGATTTCCCTTTTTGCAGTCCCTTGATTACATGGCCCCTTTCCTTCTCCTCCAAACCTATATCAGTTTTATATCAGTTAACAGGTATGTAAAAATGGTTTATTTGTTTTTTGCTTACAGCGTGCTCAGTTTCACACTGGGCATCTTATGACTTTATACGGGCTTATCACCTCATTTTCATAACCATAATAAGATGGGAAAGACTGTGCCCATTGTAGGCCTGGATTGCATTCCAATCTGCAGCAGGGGTACTAAATGAATATAGAGCGCCACTGTCATTCTTTAAGAACGAGGGAGGTATTCATGTTGAGTTTCAGCACCTCTTTTTCTAGAAAAATAGCACTACCTACCAGTAAGGAGGTTTAAGCTGGATGCTCAAGTTTGGACTGCATGGCTGAACCAAGTTATCATTGTGTTTCTATACAAATAATTTAGGAACAGACACCATTTTGGAACCAAGGTTATACTGCCTGTCTTTTCTTGCTGCTGTATGGATAATCACACAAATCTGACCTTTGAAGAGTTTGTAAGCAAACCATTTTTAACTTACCAAATGTGTAGTCTCTTTCTATGCTAAGGGAAGTGGAGAATTTTGGAAGCAACTTAGAAGGGGATATTTTAAAGGTCTAACAGCCTATATTTCCATGCTTTACTTTGGCTGTATGTTTTAAATCTTTGCTGGGGCTCTCTCACCAAATAGAACTTGCCCCAAACCTGAATCTAGGCATCCAGGGAATTCTTTTTTTATTATTAAACCGTATCTATTTATCTTTTTAACTAAACCAAACCAACACACTGGTGATTGGGTACCTTTCAGTTTGATTGCAAAATGGGACTACTAGAAATAAAGCTGCTGAGCCTGGCACCCCCCCCCCCCACCTTCAACAAAAACCAGAAACAGGCTTTAGACCTTTAACTAAAACTATAAATATGGATAGCATGTTACTATGGGAGTGGAGCACTTTTGAAATTTCCACCACTGAATAAAAAAACCCAAGAAACAGTTTACTTATACTTTATTAAAATAAGTAAATGAAAGCATTAAAGCACTGCAGGAACAAGTTGGCTTTGTGCACTTTTCTATCCATATCTATGTAACGTTATTTGCTTTTTATTAGTTCCCTTGCTTGCCCCTTTGAAGCAACAAATTGATTCTGATTGTGCCACTACTGCAATGCCATTTTCAGAAATTTAAGCAAAGAGCCCTTCATTAGACCTTTGCTGCTCCTTTCTCTGCTGCGCTATCTTCTTCAAAATACCATCCAGTTTCATTAAATGTTTCCATTTAACTCCGTGTTGGAATTTTACAAGGGAAACATGAGCTATTTTCTTTCCTCAAAACCCATGACAGCTAATAGGATTTTATTAGTAGGCATTATTATAGTAAAAAAAAAACCAGCATGGTACCTCCATTTACATAAGGCACTAATACTGCAAATCAAACCCTCTGTGTGTGTGTGTGTGGGATGGATTGGGTGGATGTGTGCTTCTGTCCTGCCCAGCCAGCCAATGCCTGGAAACTGGATCCCTCCCCCCAAAATTGAGACCATTCTTGTGATCATCCTCGCTAAGAAAGGGACACTTGGACATAGCCTTGCCTTGTTGAGGCAGCACCTGTGCATACCTGTGCAATTATGTCTGTCGTTTCAGAATAACTCCGGCACTTCTTCACAGAGGAGCGAGCCAAGAAGTCTTCAACTAACCTGATGCCAATGTTATACCCCCTGAAGAAAGAGAAAACAAAAAGTCAGTCGTGCACATTTGATACTTCTTTGAACTTACAGAGGCATTTTTGGTCAATTTCCTGATCTCTAGCCAACCAACTCTCTGAATCACTCAGATGCTCCCAACCCAAAGGTATAGCCCTGCTGACGAGGTCCCTCCCATGTGTCTCTAAGCAGAAAAACCATGTGACTGATTGGGTTGCTGGAAAGGCGGCCCTAGTAAGAAAGCTCTTGTTACTTCTGTTGTTATTTAGGCCTATCCAGTACAGCCACTACAGAAAAAATGAGTGGAGTTAGGACTGCTTCAAGAACAACATTAGCCACCATAATCATACACTGGTTCTGAGCACGGCTGGAGCTGTTTCCCTGAAGGCCAGAGAAACAACAGGGAGTGTTTTCTACTTTGAATCCATTTTTGTTTGTTAGTTTAACACAGGCTTCCTCAAACTCGGCCCTCCAGATGTTTTTGGCCTACAACTCCCATGATCCCTAGCTAGCACGATCAGTGGTCAGGGATGATGGGAACTGTAGTCTCAAAACATCTGGGGGGCTGAGTTTGAGGAAGCCTGGTTTAACATTTGTTTTGTGACCTTCATAGAGAGAAAGAGCAAGCAAGCAAGCAAGCAACAATGAATATTTTTCTATAATAAATATCTGTTTTTACTTAATCATTTTGCATTTATTTTTTTTAAAAAATAGGAAATTGGGAAGAGAAATAGTGTGTGGCTTGTGTATATTTTGCAGTAAGCTTGGTATTAACCATTTTCCTGCGTTCACTCAGAAAAAGCTGCAGCAGCTGCTGGGTGGGACAAAGTCAATCAAGTCCATAGAAGTACAGAGAATAATTGGTGGGTTGCTTTTTTAGAGAGGAGACAATGGCACTCTGCACACGTGTAAAGGCACACTTCCCTGAATAAGTGCTGTGTAAGTCTTACTGTGGCGAAAACAGAAAGGTTAAAAAATGCAGCCCTACCAAATAAAATTGTTACCAGCTGCTGCTGCCAAGGAATTCCCAAGTATAAGGATCTTGAATGAATCAACATATTGCTTTTGCCAGCCTGAAAGGCTTTAAAATTTAAAATGGAAGAGATAGTATTTAATGGAACTTTTTAACAGATCCATTTGAAGTTTAAATGAATTCGGGGAAAAGTTCCATTAAACTCTCTCTCTCTTAATCTTAGTTACAATTCACAATCAGCTTTACCGGAAAACCAACTGCAGTTAATGGGAAAGCATTTAAGTAATATAGGATGAGAGCATATGACACAAAGCCAAAACAGACTATAATAGCCAAATAAATTGATATAACACAAACATTTCTTGTAGGCGGAAGTTCAAAGTCATGCAATATTTGTTTATTTCCAGGGATGCTAAATGCCCATTTCAGCATTCCAATACAGCCTTCTCCCACTGCCACAATGAGACTGATGAAGGCTGATGAGCTCAGTGGTCACTGACTGACTGCTGGGGGGCTGGGGAAGGACCCCAAAACTGGGTGGGAACTGGGAGATGGATGAAATGGAATATACTCAAAGAAGACATGTCTGGATCAGCAAAGTCCCACTTGTAGCTGCAGAACCTGCTGTTAGGTTACCAGACATCCCCGTTTCCCGGGGACAGTGCCTGGATTTACAAATCAATCCCCTGACAAAATCCTATTATTCCTACTGAAGTTGAAAAGTGTCCCCGGATTCATTGAAAAAAATCTGGTAACCTTAACCTGCTGTCAAAAAGGCCATCGAGGGGATCATCATCCCCATCACTTGAAAGCTCCCTGAGAAAATACTGGCTTCATCTTGAGAGCCAACCTTCCCATGGAAGTTTATAGGACTATGCCAGCCAATGGCATCTATCCCATACATTACAGTGCCATTTCCCATCACTTATCTTGCCAGACCTCAAGGGGCTAGAAAAGCGATTTGATAATTGTCCTAGAAAGGGATGGAATAACAAACCAAATCTTGTGTGGATAAACAGCCCCTCCAGAAGTTCCACCAATCTCCTGGATTTAATCCCCCCCCCCCCGACAGATCCCGATATGAGGAAAGCAATGTTAAATGGATATCATTGCCTGCTAAGCTGATATGCAACCGTGTTTGAACCTGTCCTGGCTACTTACATGCTGTCCAAATATTTGTTCACATCTTCATCCTTTTCGTAATCCTTACACAGCTGAGCCACCAAAGCGCCGTAAGTGAGTACAAAAAGCTCTCTGCTCTGCCAATTAAGGGAGATACAAAGCAATGGTCATGGCTTATTAAACATACTGAATTAGGAGGAAACAAATTATCCTACCCCACCCCTAAGCTTTTCTGTAAATATCCTGTCTAACGAAAAGGAAATGAACTCAGCATGTGCTGCATAATTACATAATTGCCTGCACCGTCCAAAAACTAGTAACACAGTGCCATATTGACCATGCCCAGGGTCAGCCCATCCACAAGGCAAGGTGAGGCAACTGCCTCAGGCGGCTGGATCCACTGGGGCAGTAGATCCCAATGTCTATCCTTCTTCCCCCTTTGTTCCTGATGTAGATCTTCTCTGACCCCTTCTTCTGACCTCAGGTGCCAAAATGCCTTGGGCTGGCCCTGACCATACCCAATACGAAGTCTCAAAAAATCCCAGTTTCCCAGGGAGATATATTATAGGGTAGATGCAGAAGTCTTTCAGCATACCATATGATGTGCTGATGCAGAGGATGAAACGGTGGGTAAATGCCAGTCCTAGAACACAAAGAGAAGCATATAAAAGAGAGGGGGGAGGAGAACAATAAAGTCACACATTCCTGTAAATTGCTTTGTTTGAAAGATAGAAAGCAAGGAGGGGGAAAATGTGATGGAATGAAATGCAAAAGCTGTTTAGAACTAGAAAGGAAATAATTCACACTGAATCAGGTGAGTAATAACAAGCGCACAAATGGTTTCTTTTGCAATGTCTCCAGAAGCACACCTTTCCACTCTCCCAATGAACAAGCAACTGCATTTCAAAACTCCACCATGTTGTGGTGAAACCAGAAGAGAGCAGGAATCGCTGTGTGCTCACAAAGTCTCTAGAGGGCACATCACAGCCTTAAAGTACACTTCAGGACCACAAAAACTCACACAGCACAGCTCTGGAAATTTCTGCCAGTGACTTGCATGTTTGTTCCAAAGCAAGTTCAGTGGGGCCTCCATCCAAGTCTGTGTGCCTAAGATGGTAGCCTTAGTGAAAACTAGCCAAGCACTCACAAAGGGCTCCTACACTTGTGCCCTTGAAATGCAAGGGAGTTGCACAGCTTGAATACTCAGTGGACCCTCCTATCCTTTACTATGTTGCAAGACCTCACGGAGAAGCTCTTCGTGCAGATAGCATCTCAAGCTCCAACAAAAAGCTAATTGGGGTGCCTGTAAGCCCATTTCAGCCAAGGCAGTTCTTTACCTGCCCCACTCCTCACTGGTGAGTCAAACTAGGAGGACTGGTGGGTCAGAATATGCTTGCAGGCCGGAGATTCCTCATCCCTGCCTATAGCCACAGCATTCAGCCTTTCTACCTTGAAGGACCCCTTTCGACCTTGACGTGTCTGTCAAGGGAGCCCCACCATCGTGTAGAGGAGGCTAAGCCATCTCATATCCTTTATTTTCATGAGACTCTTGGGAGGCCCACTGGGCTTCGCATCGACTCTGCAGGAACTGAGGACAAATCCCAACACAGTGCCTTGCAAGTGATGTGCAAAGAACTGAGTCCTGATTTTCATTGCAATCGCAGTAGAATGGCCTCCCCAGGATTGCAGTGCTAATAAAATAAAATAGCCCCTTGCCTTGTCACATACCTGCAATTAAGTAAAGGAAAAGGTAAAGAAAATATGGCATATTACAAGGGACACAGTTAAGTGTCACCTGTAAGATAAAGGTAAAGGGACCCCTGACCATTAGGTCCAGTCGTGACCGACTCTGGGGTTGCGGTGCTCATCTCACTTTATTGGCCGAGGGAGCCGGCGTACAGCTTCCGGGTCATGTGGCGAACCAGAGCAGCACACAGAAATGCCGTTTACCTTCCCACCAGAGTGGTACCTATTTATCTACTTGCACTTTGACATGCTTTCGAACTGCTAGGTTGGCAGGAGCAGGGACTGAACAATGGGAGCTCACCCCGTCACGGGGATTCGAACCGCCAACCTTCTGATTGGCAAGTCCTAGGCTCTGTGGTTTAACCCACAGTGCCACCCACGTCCCAAGTGTCACCTGTAGTTACACCCAAATGCTCCTGGCAGGCTCCTGGCAAACACAAATAGCCACTGAAACTATCACTGTACAGCACAATCCTATGCACATCTACTCACAAGCAAGTCCCATCGTGTCTTGGTCCTGTATACCTGAAGGAGCATCTCCACCCCCATTGTTCCGTTAAAAAAAGAAAGAAGTTCATGAGGTCCAGCGCCAAGGGCCTTCTGGCAGTTTCCTCCCTGCGAGAAGTGAGGTTACAGGAAACAAGGCATAGGGCCTTCTCGATAGTGGCGCCCACCCTGTGGAATGCCCTCCCATCAGATGTCAATGAAATAAACATCTATTTGACTTTTAGAAGACATCCAAAGCCAGCCCTGTACAGAGAAGTTTTTAATGTTTGAGGGTCTTCATGTTTTAATATTTTGTTGGAAGCTGCCGAGAGTATCTGGGGAAACCCAGCCAGATGGGCGGGGTATGCATAATAAATTATTATAGGATTATTATTATTATTATTCCAAGTTAAGCGGCCTAGACAGAGCCCGTGGATATTCTGAAATTTACACAGAGGTGACTCAAACAAGCACAGGGGGAAATTATGTCTGGCAAACTTCTATATAATGCCTTACACTCCTAGACTCCACAATGCAACTGCATATGAACTTCTTTCTTTTTTTAAGGAATAAAAGCAGCTTGGAATTGTATACAAGTCAAATGTTTGGAATCAATTCTTTCTATTCCTTGGTGTCAAGTAAGACTTGCTCAACTGTATGTTAATTGCATATTAGCCTCTGGGGGACTATAATCCAGTAAGAGTATTCAGTGTTTGGGGAAAGAAATTGATTCAAGTGATCAGAAATTCATTTCTGGAACAATAAAACTGGTGGCACTGCTATTAACTGTTGTGCCATCTAGTGGCCAAAAAGGGAAATCTTTAATAGATGATCAGAATTAGGAGAGCAAGAAAGGAAGGGTGCTTGTATGTGGTGGTGGTGAATGGACAAAAATTGCAGTATCATTTGAAGAAAAAATATTCCTGACTCATTCATATATAGACACAGAACAGGTTCGAAGTCTAGTCTTTTTGATGTCACTTTGAGAAGCATAGAATATCTTACAAAACCAACTCATTTCCTTTAAGAAATCAATTTATCTTAAAGGTAAAGGTAAAGGTAAAGGGACCCCTGACCATTAGTTCAGTGAATTATAAACTTTTAAGGAGCTTACAAACAGGTGCCAGCATAGGGAAAAAAGTAGAAAGGCAGAATGTTTAACTTGATTTTCTATTTCTGTCTGGCTGCAACACTCTAATGACACACACACACACAGAGAGAGAGAGAGAGAGAGAGAGAGAGAGAACGGATTGTGTCTGTAAGGTTTGAGTTCAAATTCCTACTTAGCCATGAATTAACCAACTGAAGTTGAATCCTTAATTTCCAAATATATTCCCCAGGAGCAGGACTGGCCCAATACATTTTAGCGCCTGAGGCAAACCACACAATTGCACCCTGCCCTCCACCAGGAAAGAAGAGATGAGTGAAGATCTAAGTTAGGAACAAGGGCGGGGGGGGGGGGAGATAAAGTTCTACATTAGGATCTGCTGCCCCTGTGAGTCTTGTCCCCTGAGGCAGTATCCTCACCTTCCTCATGGGTGGGCCAGCCCTGCTGTAAAATTCTGTACAATTCTGTTCCACCCTCAGGGACTTCACTTTCCTCTCTTGCACCTTTGTAATGGCTAAATAAATTATTGCATGTTGTTGCACCGATTTCCCCCTCCCCTGGCTTTGCAGGTGTGTAGGTTGCTCAAGGAGAGGGATTAAGAGTTCTGTAGGATGATATATTACAGGGTTTCTCAACCCAAAAGGCCTGAAAACCACTACTTTAGAGGAACGGTGGGGTGCTTATGTGATACTGCTGATATGTGGAGTGAAAGGTAACATCCCTTCCTCCATTTCCTAAAGATGTGGTGTACCAGCAGCACCAGACAACACCTTATGGAAAAAGTTAGATTTCCCAGAGTTATCTGGGAAGAGGGATTGGCTGTTGAAACTGTTCTGAGAATTGTAGCTCAGTGAATAAGGGGGTCTCCTAAGAACTCTCAGCACCTTTAACAAACTACAATGCTCAGGATTCTTCGGGGGAAGGCTATGGCTGCTTAAAGTGGCAAGATACTGTTTCAAATGCATAGTGCAGAAGGTGCCAAAGGTTTCACGGGTCTTCCAAAAATGTGATCTTGTTGGAAATCATCACAATAACTACAACAAGCACTGAAAATTGCTCTCGGGCCCCAAATAAGAACATGGGTCAGGCCAAACATCATTCTGTTTCCTATAGCGGCCAATCCGATGCCTATGGGAAGCCCACAAAAAAAGGAAAGAAACATTTCCAGTAGCCACAGATAGACCTACCCTCCACAAATTTATCTAATTCTCTTTTAAAGCCATCCAAATTGGTGCCCATCACCGACAGCCATGAATGGAGTGAAGTAGTTCCTTCTTTTTAAAGCATCTTTGTTTTAGAAGAAATAATAAATAATTCAACCACGAGAATGTTAAACTGTTCAGTCACAGATATACCACCAACACCTTACACAATGATAAGAACTCCATGACTTGACATTAAAAGAGGCTAACACCAATCTTGTGACAGCAAATCTCTATACACTGTGCAAATAAGTATTTCCATTTGTCCTGAATATCCCACCATTTACCTTCATTGAATAATCTGGATTCTAGTATCATGAATGAGGGAGAAAAAGCCTTTACTCGCTTTTTCCCTAAAGCAAACTAGCAAGGGTCGAACAGTGTAACCTCTCCTCCCAGGGGAGCTGTTCCAGTTCTTTGATGGTTCTGGCTGCCCTTTTCTGAATCTTTAAAACTAAAATGCTCCCTCCTGGGTTCTCATTTCAAAACAAAAGATGAAAATGCAATCTATATCCCTAAACATGTTGAAATTCTTAGCTATATGTCCTAGCTTGCAAAACATGTTCTTATTAAACAGAGCAGCACATTAATTTAAAGAGGAAAGTTTTATATTTGGTAGCATTTACCTGTCCAAATAAGACTTACTATTTTGGGGTTCTCTGGTCTTCTGTTTGCTGGCCGTGACATTTTTCCTGGGCAGTAGTAGAGAGTATGCGATTCCCTGTTTATATCCTTTCTTCTTCAAAAAGCATTTTCCTTTTCCATTACTGGATTCCTTTCTTTATCCTGGCTATTAAAACAACAACACTTTACTACTCTCTGAAAGTAAAAGAGCTCTGGGTACCACATTTCTTCTTCTGCTCCTCCTCTTATGTGATTCAAATCTTCCAAGAGAAATCTGGCAAGAAATCAAGCCTGCTTCAGAGAACAACCTGACTCAGATCAGGAACTGATCCATTAAAGCAGAGAGATTGCAAATCACATGCATAATAGCTGATCTCACTGCATGACAAGCAAGACCAGAACATTCAGAAGTCTAAATATGCCAGAAATATATAAAGCTGGTTATTTGGCATAGCCATAGTCTGTTCATGAATATCCACCTCTCACACATCATAATCACACACCTACACTCACTCATTTCATCTCAAAAGCATTCAAATGGGAATTCACTCATACAAACGTATGCCAGCTGACATCTGTGAAGAACACCAGTGGACACATCCATTCATCACACACACTCCATTCATTCACATCCATGTCCTGGCTTCAGTCCACAAATATCCACTGGCTTCTGTTGTCTGGCTTCCGAAAATGAACTCCAACCATAAGCATCAGCCTGCTTTAGCCTTGCTGTGTTCTCCGGCTTCTGAGTACAGACTCCACCAGCTTCTACCTAACATCATCTACCAGATTTTCTTAGGTCCACCACTAGACCTAGGTCAGCTTTCAACCATGGACATCAGCAACGATGTGTTATCAGTTTTCAAGCCACAATCCCACTCAGCAAGTGAGCTTGCCTTATTATCACTCCATAGCATCTTGCTGCCAGATGACCACCTACCTGTATTATTCAGCAGTTCACCTCCTCCAAGTGGAAGAAACTGGGGCAATGCTGAATGGCATGACCCCCTGCATTTTATTATTTTATTATAATTTATTGAATTTATATACCGCCCTATACCCAGAGGTCTCAGGGCGGTTCACAGAAAAGATTTGCTGGTTAATAGGGCCTTTTCCTTGGTCCTCATTTATATCCATTCAGCTGCCAACAGCTTCTACGGCATCACAAGTAGTCCGCAGTCATCCTAAGCTCATTTGCCAAGTAGAATGTTTCTGGGTAAACAGTCATAAAATCGCACAGCATATTTTGTACCTGTTTTTGCAACACAGGCTAGCATGTGCACTTGATTTTAAAAAATAATTATGTCCCAGTTTCTATCCAAAATTACAATTTTTATGCATGCAGATAAATGAGTGGTAAGTAAATGCAAGATGATTGATTTCCAATGCGTATGCTGAATCAGTGATCAATTCCCACTGAGTTCAATGGGTTTTAGACTATGATCCTATGTGTTTCCTAGGAACAAAATCCTTCAAACAAAGTGAAACTTACCTCTGAGTTAATACAAATAGGATCGAGCAGCAGGTTTATAATACAGAAGGGAAGGGGTTGCTACATCTGAAAGGACAAAAGGCTGCAATCCTATGCATACTTTCTTGGGAGCAAACAAACATGAAACCAAGCAAGATCTACTTCTTAAATAACATGAACACATGAGGAAGTGAAAACATTACTGCTCTATCTGCCCTCCCCCCATACATGGCCTCTTTGATGCTGGATGCAATTTATCTGCTTATTGATGATCACATGGTCTTAGCAAGTTGGCAGTGCACCACCACTGTCACACAGACTTTCATTATTGGCTGTCCAAATTTCCCATATCTCAACTGTATTGATGTTCCACTGTCATCTTGATCTCCATTTCTTCACTAATGCGTTTTCTAAGTTAAAAATTAAAGCATGGAAAGGCTTTGCTCATTCCAAAGCTCACTTAAGGAGAAAAAACAAACAATCCTTGCTTCAGACAAAATCAATGGAGGAGCATAATATGACTGAGGCTTAAAGAAAAACAATTAAATAATGCATGTGGTGGTACGATGGGATAGAGACGCTAAAATCTCAGAAACAAGTTCTACCGAGGGCAAATCTTCTCCAAAATCTTCCTCTTCCTGCCAAATCTCTTATTATGGAAGTACGTGGAATATTCCACAGCATGGAACCAGAAATTCCAAATGCCCAAATAGGGATTCTGTAACATGAGGGGAAACAAACAGGGCTCCTCCAGAAGATACTGATTACCAGCTGGGACATAAGGGCTCTGGAGGTCTTCAAGGTATCCTGGACCCAAGTTGTCCAGAGCTTTGTATATCAATACAAGAACTCTGAAACAGCATATGGGAAGCCAGCAGATGTTTCAGTAGAAGTGTCAAATGCTTTTGGCCACCTGTCCCCATCAACAGCCTAGCTGCTTCATTCTGCACCAGCTAGAGCTTCTGTACCAAGTCGAAGGGTAGCCTCACATAGCTAGTTCATGATACAGTCGCCAGACCATTGACTGGGGCTGGTCAGTGGGAACACAACTCAGCTGTGCTGGCACCTGCCCCATTTCTAAGAACAATTCAAAGTGATGAGGTTTAACTTAATCTTTGGAATATCTCCTACAGGTCCCCAGTTACCTGAGACAAGGCTAGTGGTGACCGAATGGAGAATGCTCCCTCTGTGGAATGCCTTCCTCAAAGAGGCCTGCCTGGCACCAGGTTTATCAATTTTTTTTTTGCAGTTTTTATATTCCCAGTTGCGTGTGTGCTTTATTATGTGTTTCATAAGCTATTCCACAGAACCTGCTGAAGGATAGTACAGAAACGCTTCAAATGAATGTATATTTATAAAGTATCTTGGCTGGGTGTGAACACCACAAAAAGAATGATAGGATGAAGAAAGATAATTGTAGTTGAGTCAATTAGTTACGCACAGCTGGAGATTTCACAAATGCATCTCATGTCCCTTCTGCCTTTGTTAAATGTTTTGTTATAGCTCCATCAGACCTTTTCCATATGCTTTACAATTCTCTCTCTAATTACAACTTGGCCGTTCTGAGTTTAATGGAATATCCCATCCTGAGCAAATGTTCATAGAATTACAGCCTTAGGCTTTTTGAATGAAATGTGGAGTATAATAAATTATCTTGGAAAACTCATCTGCTTTCAGAATTGGCAAAAGACAAGGCACTTGGGTGCCTAAGGAAGAAAATCTGAATAGTTCTCATAGCAAAAACATAATAAATGGATCAACTATTTGCTGCTCTTTGGTGTAATATGAAATCTGTCGACTGAGGCAAGTGTTTGAATCCAAATGTTAATCGCTGTATAATGAGAACTTCATTTTAAATTTGGTTCTCTGTCAATTCCAAAGGGTGATGGTTGTTCAAAGTTTTGGGGGATCAGCTATTCTGTATGCACTCTGGCTTCTGTCACGGTGTTCCGTTGCACCAGAAGCAGCTTAGTCATGCTGGCCACATGACCTGGAAAGCTGTCTGCGGACAAACGCCTGCTCCCTCGGCCTGAAAGCGAGATGAGTACCACAACCCAAATTGCCTTTGACTGGACTTAACCATCCAGGGGTCCTTTACCTTTTTTTATTTTTTACCTATGCAGTTTCAAACAAAGTGTTTCAAGCAAGATATTAAATTTTAAGAAGACAACAGTTTATTCACCCTTTCAATACAATCCCTTTATTTTATAGTAAATCTTAAAACGTTTTTGTTAGATGCTACAGATAGATCACCCCTTCTCCTGCCAATGTAACTGGAAATGAACAAGAGAATACTACCAAAGATTCTGGGAAATTCAATTCTTCATGTTGTTTTAAAATATAGCTTTTCCTGGAAAAGGCTGACTTCTTTTCACTATTTGTTACTGCACTCTGTTGCTACCAGTTGAACCATCATCTTCTGCGTGCAGCTCTTCATTGTGGGATTTGGCATATCTGTTTTAGGATATGCAGTCCGGGATTTATATATATATATACATACAGTATTTATTTCTCGTGTACATTCACCAGCAACTGTATCCTTGAGAAAATATGTCTAGATTTAAAAGAAACAATGCAATGGCTCTGTTTTTTTCCTTTAGAAGTATTTTTAGGTTGTTAAATGCTAAGCTTTTAAGGGATCTCGCAATAACAGAAAATCAATGAGTTGAATCGAGGATAACCATGTCCCCTGACAGCTGAATCATCTCTTTCTTTTTGCTTTGTAGTGCCAGGTGGCTACTATGGCGTACTTCTACCTGCTGTTTACTTCCTCCTCCATTATAAAAACATTAGAGGATGGGAAAGGAAAATATGCCCTTACAGTGTTATGAATTACTAGTCTGAATTTACAATCTTCCGCTATTTTTTTGCATGCATGTCAAGAATGCCTCCAATATTAATCTGGCAGCACATACCTACTGCCTGCTCCTTACTCCTATTTCTCAACATTCCCAGTCATCTGACGTGCATTCACAAGCCTAAAAACCTGCCCTGTTCTGTATCACAGGTGAGGAACCTGTGGTCCAGGGGCTCACCTCATTTTGAGAGACTCCTATCGCTGCCTCATTTTCCTTTCCCTCCTCAATTAATTTACCCCCTTTTCCTGGCTTTTAAAAACGCTTCCTCCCTCTTTCTATGCAGTCTTATAACAACAGGAAAGCGTTAGGACTGGTGCCACATGGGGCTTTGGAGGTGGGAATAGAAATTAAAGCTGCGGTCCTAACACACATTAACCTGAAAGCAAGTCTCGCTAAACTCAAAGGACTTATTTCTGGGCAGAGATCCGTGGGATTGCAATGTGCGGGCTGCAATCCTACATGCACTTTCTCGGGAACAAGCGCCGCCGCGTTGCTATTCTGTGTTTCCCTTCCATTCCCCGTTATCCCTGCAGGACTTTACGGAGCTGTTGCAACCCGTGGAGACCCCAGATTCCCTTCTCCGCATGACCAACAGAAACAAATACTGAAAGCGCTTCGAAGCGGAAGAGAAGCCCCCGCTTCTTTCCCGGCAGCCGTTGCCGGCTAGCCAGGGTCTCGGGAAGCAACGCGCTTGCTTTCAGGGCGAAGAGGCAGCCGTGGGAAAAGAACCGGGCCTGCGCGCCTCGGCGGCAGGCGCGACCAATCGTCGGCCAGAGTCACGGATTTCCTTGCCAGGCCGATGAGTAGAGAGGCCGAGTGGGCGGCGCCGCGCTGCGCGTGCGTCCCGGCGGCCTGAGCTGTGCCTCCCTCGGCTGTCTCCTGCGCCCGCCGACTTCCTTTCTGCCCCTGCTCTGCCGGCGGAGGCGCTTGCGGGCCGGAGGGTTCCATGGCCGGCCGCGGGGGGCCATGACGGACTACGCGGAGGAGCAGCGCAACGAGCTCGAGGCGCTCGAGTCCATTTACCCGGACTCCTTTACAGGTGAGCGGCGGAGCCTGCGGGAACCTCCGCGTGCGGAGCCAGGTGGGCGCGGGCAGGGCGGCGGCGCCAAGTTTCCGGCATGCGCTGCAGCTGTTCTTTCCGCACTTCTGCCTCCCGGCGCGGCGATCGCCCGCACTGCCAGCCTGCTCCGAACTTCCAGCTTTCGAAGTGGGAAACCTCCCTCCAAGGTCCCCGTCCCCCCCGTCCCCCCGATCCTAACTGGAGAAGTTGCCAAACTTTTGCCTCGGGATCCTGGGTGGTGGGGATTTGCACTCCCCGCTTTGCAGCAGGGACAGCTCCCTCCGGATAGTGGAGGCGACGGTGCTCTCGCGCCTGTGTCCTCGGCTCTCAAGCTCCCCATAAGCCAGATGGGCCCCTGGCCTGATCCAGACAGGGCTTTTCTTAGGGTCTTCACAGCTTCTCATGAGGTGCCCCCTCTGCCATGCTGGTGGCCCATGAAGAGCAAGGCAGAGCAAATCACGCAAGTAGTCTCCTGAAAACCTGGCCCTCATCCAGTCACTAAACCTCTTAATACCACCTCTGTAAAAGACTTGTTAATTTGAAAAAAAATCATATCCTGCCTTTTGATCTTAATAAAAGAGCTCCCAAGATGGTTTAGCAAATAAATCACAGACCATGTTAAAACAAGAAAAGACATAACAATATGGTGTGGAACCACATTCTGTCCTGGAGTGCAATTGGAGCCGTATTACGAAATGGTTGGGGGCAGATCTTGATTTTATTCCAGAGATCCAAATGTGCGTTCTCATTTTCCAAACTTTGCTTCACATGATTCTGGGATTAGATCAAAACATCCCTTGGGTTTTAGGCTTGGTTTTTGGTCTTTTGTGCTGTAAGAAGCCTCTGTGGCAGATAGTTATTACAGTGGTACCTCGGGTTACATACACTTAAGGTTACAGACTTCGCTAACCCAGAAATAGTATCTTGGGTTAAGAACTTTGCTTCAGGATGAGAACAGAAATCGTGCAGCAGCGGCGGCACAGCAGCAGCAGGAGGCCCCATTAGCTAAAGTGGTGCTTCAGGTTAAGAACAGTTTCAGGTTAAGAACAGACCTCCGGAACAAATTAAGTACGTAACCAGAGGTACCACTGTATGTCTGTAATACCAGATCACTTTGGATCACAGATGTGCAACTTTCAAAAGGTGTTTGTAGTACTTCTGAACTAGCATAAGGGCCATGGCATAAAATCGGGCTTGCATACCTGCTTGTTTCATGCTGTGCTACTATAAGTAAAGGATGAGAAAGCTTAGATATACTTGGAGTGGACCCACTGAAATGAACAAACATAAATTGCTTAACCCCATTTATTTTAATGGGTGTACTCAGGGTATGACTTAGCTTGGATTTTGCCCTACATTTTTATGTGTCACACTTGCCAAAAAGGTTAGCAAGCACTGTTTTGACTTTACACTGATACAAGTGAAAACTGCTACAGCTTTGTATGGGACACATCCTTCATATACATTCAATGAAACTGGCTGTGTAGCACTAAATAAACCAGGAAGTTTTGTGCGGCAAGCCTGTGCTGTAGATGAGTAGTATTATCCCTGTTATTGCAGATAAGAGGCAACGTGTTATATGTGGGGCTGCATCTGAAGATGGTTTGGAAACTTCAACTGGTGCGGAATTCAGTGACCAGGTTGCTCACCAGGGGAGCAATACGGTTTCATTGAATCAGAATTGTAGAGTTGGAAGGGACCCTAAGCTATGTCCCTTCCTCAAAGGGGAAAAGCTCTTGAGTTAATAGAGGTTATTCCTGTCTAGCTGATTCTGGGATCTTGGTGAGCTGATATCTAATTGGTCTTTGAATTTCAATCCAATTTCCTATATAAAACAATTTAAAGAAAAGAGCAGAGGCTATTGTGTTATGACTGATGAAGACAAAACCAACCAGTCTCTGGGTGGCGGAGGGAGAAAACCTTTATTGTCTTCATTTATGACTTTTTTCTTCAACAGTGTTATCAGAAAAGCCAATAAGTTTCACTATCACTGTGACATCTGAAGCAGGAGAAAATGACGAAAGTAAGTTGACTGCTGTTGAACTTTCATATGGAAAGAGATCTCCCATGAAGAAATTTGGCATAAAATGCTTAAAATACTTGATTGTTTCTAAATTGATAGGAGGTGGTCTGTTGATAACAGTGTAACAGTGCCAGGTCTGCAGATTGACACAGTCAGGTGGGCACATATGGGGTAAGGCAGTACTGCTAGTAAACTGGTCCCAAGCCATGTATGGTCTGAAGGGGCGAGCACTTAGCTGAAACAGACCAAGTCTAGGTCTGGTCAGGGTCTAGTTTGGAGACAGCCTGGAAACCGCATCTCTGTTGCATTGGGTTCCATGACAGAATAAGGTGAAGGATTTAAATGTAGTAAAACAAACAAAAATTTAGATTGTTAGGCCAATTAGATTGTTGTTACTACAACAAGCGTAGTAGTAGCTTCTTTTGTTGCAGCTGAATGTTGTCATTGAAGCATTTTTATATTTTCACCATGGGAAAGGATGAGTGTACAGTGGTACCTTGGTTTACAACCATAATCTGTTCCGGAGGTCCGGTTGTAAACCAAAACAGGTTGTAACCCAAGGCGCGCATTTGCCAATGGGGCCTCCAAAAGAAAATGGGTTGTAATCCAAAAAAAAGGGACACGCACTTCCGGGTTTGACGTGGTTGTAATCCAAAACTGTTGCAAACCAAGGTACCACAGTAATGCAGTAGGGAAAACTGAGCTGCACTCCCATTAGAGGGCTTAGCACGAGAATCAGACACCTCCTTGTTGCATTGAAAACAGCAACCATCACTTTGGCTGCAGGTTTCACACTGGTGTGTTTGTGTGTTGGGCCTTCGTCATAACTAGGTTGTGTAAATTGCTTCTAATATAATGAATGTCAGTAGGTGCTGTTGGCAGCATGAAGCAACAATTTCTAATGTTTTCTGTTGCACTGTAGCTGTCCAGGCAACCCTCAAATTCACATATGCAGAGCGCTATCCTGATGAAATCCCCCTCTATGAACTACTCTCTCAAGAGAATCTTGAGGACAGTGACATCACAGACATACTGAAATTATTACGGGAACAGGTAAACAGCATCCTCTTTAATAATGTTTAATAACATCAAGGTGCAGCAAGTTCAGCTATTACCCCATGCTTAGCAATACAAATGCTTTACAAAGAGGAGAATAAAGGGTGTGGTTGTTTTTTCAAGCTCAAGGATAATGGGTTCTGCAGATAGGTAAAGTCGATAAAATACTTAATGGATAAATATAAATCTACTTCAAAAACAAACAATTCAGCTAATGTTGGTCCCTCTCCATTAGCTGACAGAGCACTTGAAAATATCTTGCACAGTACCAGTAATAACACACTTTAGTTTATCACTATTCTGAATTGTATTATTATTACTAAACTCCTGACTTTGTACCACAATGCCTTAAAAAAGCAAGTTTGCATTGAAGTGGTGGTAAGGAATCTGTTATGCACCACCATTGGCAATATGGCAGAGTGTTAAGGATAATTTAAGGCTGCAATCTTTATATGAACTTAGCAGGAAGCAATTCCCATTGAGCTCTGTGGGACTTAATCAAAGTAGGATTGCGCTTTAGCCTGCATTAAGTTATATTGTGTATGATCACATGAATTCCAGGGTCTGCAGGTGGCTTTGGAAACCTTTCAGGGTAGCATTTTATTAGTTATTGCTCATTATAATAGACCATCTATTTTTCCCTTTTATGAAATGATTTATGAATTTTACAAAGGCATGTCTGCAGGTTTTGATGTTACTTTTGTCTGCTTTTTTAATTGTGGCATCAGAACTAGATTGGCCAACGTAACAGTAACTTGTTATAGGATATTCTATCCCACAACGCATTGGAAAGTGCAAAGATGGCCTTTGTGTTGTTTTTGTACTATTTGGGAATTGCAGGTCTGAGACAATATGAGTCTTGCTAAATACAAATAATAAATAGGAGTGATTTATCTTGAAGCTGTTGCTCCATGTGGATTTTGCATTCAGTATATCTATATTTCCCCCCCATTTTCTGCCTGCTTGGCAACTTTCCTCCCACAGGTTTTGTATTTGCTGTGCCATGAGGTGTATTCATTTTCTGCTAAACACTTTTCTGTATTTCAGGCAGACGAGAACCTGGGCATGGTAATGATCTTCACACTAGTATCGGCTGTGCAAGAGAAATTAAATGAAATAGTAGATCAGATAAAAACAAAGAGGGAAGAGGAAACTAAACAGAAGGAGAAAGAGGCAGAGGAAGCAGAAAAGGTGAAAGTTTAGTTGAAATTGTTTTTCTTATCTGCTGAATACAAGAAATCTTAGTGGACTCCCCGGCCTGGCTAAGTGTAGCTTTATTTTGATACACTTTGTGGTAAATAAGGAGGGCTGTTAAACTCACTTTGCCTAGTCCAGCAACCTCTTCTAAGTCTTGTTCTTGTTGTTGTTATTAAAGATCTGTAACCCACCTTTTCAACTGAATGATTCCCAAAGCTATGGGACCAAATTCAAGGTTTTGGTACCAATATGTATAAGCTTATCACGGCTCAAGACCAGGTTACTTGAGAGCAGGGCTATTTTTCTAGAACTCACCATAAGCGCCTCCCTTGTTCTCTTAGAATGGCAATGCTGCCCACCTGAGAGGGGCCAGAACTGAGTTCCGGTGAGCTCCAACTGAAAAAAAGCCCTGCTTGAGAGGCTGAGCCAGCAAGTCACTGCATTTTGCAGAAGCGTTTCTCCTTGAAGTCCTTAAAATGATGTCAGAAACCCACTCCACAATAACTCGGAGCCGGGATTTCATTGTAGCTGCCCCAGTTTTCTGCTACAAAATCTCTGCAGAGATGTGACAGTTTCAGGAAACAACTGAAGACATTTTTTGTTCCGATAAGCTTTCCTGCTGGGTGAAAAGGTTTCTTCCCTAGGTGGTTTTTTTTTTTTTTGGTATTGTTTTTAAAACAGTCGAGGGCAGGGTTTTAAACTGTTTCTAGTTGGTTTTAGGGTATGTTTGAAAAATTGCCTTGAAGTTCAATGTGAAGTGTGATTTATAAATTAATAAAATAATAAGTTAGCTCTCAAGCACACTACCCCAACCCCCCCCCCCCCACATGTGTACTGCAGCATTTAGTCCTTTAGAGGATGAATAGGGACAGAGTGTTTCTCATTTGTCCCTCAGTCCAAGAGTACCAGACAGCTAGAGCAGACTTGTGTGTTCTTGATTGTTTTGTTTTCTGAATTGTATATTAATATTGTTTGTTTGTTTTGGCCTTTCTGCGTAGCAATGTTTCCATGGCACCCCAGTCACCATTGAAAATTTTCTAAGCTGGAAAGCAAAATTTGATTTAGAGATGCTAGAATTTAAAAGAAAGAAGGTGAAAGAGGAAGAACAGTCTGGCAAAAATAAACTAACAGGTAAGAGGTATCAGTTGCCTTAGGTCAGCCCTTCCCTAACAGCTGTGCTGGCTGGTGCTGATGGGATTTGTAGGCCAGAGCGGGTGGTGGGCCCCAAAATGGACTTCCGAAAGCCATCTAGGTGGCCACTGTGGGAAAGAGGATGCTGGGCTAGATGGGCCTGATCCTGCAGGGCTGTTCTTAATTTATTATGTTCTTATTTCTTACAGGGAAACAGCTGTTCGAAACAGATCATAATCTTGACACATCTGATATTCAGTTCTTGGAAGAAGGTAACTGGCGATTCCTATTTCCATTGCTACAAATTGTAATTATTCATACCGAGAACAAAATCTGCCCCTGGTAGCGGCCTAAATGCTGCCTCTAGCACTTTTGGAAGGGGTTAAAAGTTTTAATGTTTTGCTTGCCAGTTCTGTGCTATAAGCACCTGGTGTGAAGCGCAGGATGTGTCCCTTCAAAAAGGGATGGCTGCCTGGCTCGTCATCCTCATTCACCCCCCAAATGTGGCCAATGCGCTGATGGAAGCTGGAGGGTGGCAAAGCTCTTCACCTGTGAGGGGAGGGGGTATGTCAAAGACAGGCAGAAGCTTATCATGTCTCACCCTGGGTAGTACCTAGTTTGGGTGTCTGAGAGGCTCAGGTTCATCACCTTGGCTGCTTGGCGTAAAGACAAAACAGAAAGGTAATGATTAAAAGTAAAAAGAATGCACCTTATTCCCCAGAGAAGCATAGATATAATGCAGCCTTAATAATGTAGGCAAATTACTATTATTACTTTTTATTGAGTTTATATACCGCCTTACACCCAGAGGTCTCTGGGCGGTTCACAAAACAAAAACAAAATATATTATAAAAATAACAACAACCCAATAATCCGCCCCCCCCCCCCACGCAAAAGCCACATTTTCAAAGGGCATAGGATGTCAGTCAAATCAACCAAAGGCCTGGTTAAAAAAAGGAATGTTAAACATAAGGAAACATTCAAAAGGAAAGTCTTTGCCTGGTGCCTGAAGGTGTATAATGAAGGCGCCAGGCAAACTTCCCTGGGGAGAGCATTCCACAGATGGGGAGCCACTGCAGAGAAGGCCTCTTTTCGTGTTGCCACCCTCCAGACCTCTCAAGGAGGAGGCACACGAAGAAGAGCCTCAGAAGGGGTCCGGGAAGGTTCATATGGAAGGAGATGGTCATGGGGTTTACTGCATGAGATTGTAGCCTCAATATAAAGGGACCAAGGTAACAAAGAACATGTGGAAAATAAAAGCCACTTTACTGTCCAGAAGATGTCACTGTTGTTCCATTTTGCTTTTGGAATGGAAAGCACTTGAATGCTCCGGTTTAATTAATCATAGACACAAACTGCAGGTTACATAGAATCCAATTATTCTTCCCTATATTTCTTTTGTTTTAAATCCAAAGCAGCTTGTGGAAGCTCAGAATGAAACAAGCAAGAGTGAGGAGAGCAGAGGCTTAATCCTTGCCTCAGTGTAAAACCCTTTCCCAAAGCTGATTTTTGACCAGAGGAGACATAAAGTCCCTATAATATAGGCAACTGGGAAAACTTCAAGATTATTGTTTTGAGGGCCCCTTCCCCATAATTTGTTGCACTCAAACACTGCTTAGGCTGTGTTGGGTTTAAAAATGTTTAAAAGGCAGAGGAAGAATTGGGATACTCCATATAACAAACCCAAAATGCATGTTGTTCAACAGCAACTGATGGCACGCAGTGGAGATCTAAACTGCCTTTTAGTTCACAAACCTCAGACACAATGCAGCCCACCAGACCTCTCCATCTGGCTTGCTTAGATAATCTGTTTAATATAACTATGTAGAGCAGTAGATGGCATTGACTCTTCATAGCATTTTGCTAAAGATTCTTAGCAAGCATAGCAGGCAGTCCATCTGGTATTGGGCTTTTGAACTCTAGAATGACTCTAGAATGACAGTTTTATCTCTCTTCTCTCCCCAAAGCTGGAAACAGTGTGGAAGTAGATGAATCCTTGTTCCAGGAAATGGATGATTTGGAGTTGGAGGATGAAGAAGACGATCCTGACTATAACCCTGCCCATCTAGAGAGCGACTAGATGGAAATTGTTGTTTCCCGACTTTACTGATCAACCTGTGTGAACATTTGTACAGAGAGACACCCACATATGTTTTGGTTCCCCTTTTACTTAAGACAAAAGTATTTTAATTCCAAGAGGCCACCTTCTCTGACATCTTTCATCACAGATAATAAATTGACTTCAGGTGTTTGACATTCGCGTTCTTGAATCTCTTGCGTTATAGAAGAAGCTGTACTGTGTGTTGAAGTTTAAAATGCACTTGAAACGCTAATCTTACTGTATTGCGAAGGCCTTGGGTTTGAAACGAATGCGTTGTGCACAAAGCAAAACACAGAACGAAAAGCATTCTCATATTATCTTCAGTCCCAAACCTTCTTAGGACCAGTTGTTCTGAAAAGAAGTTGCTCTTTAGAACTCTCCCTTTCACAGCATCCAAAGATTATGGAAGTACAGTGGAGGTGTTCATTTTAATAATGATAAAGAGAGAAAGGGCGAGATGTACAGATTTGCTTTAGGAAGTGTATTTGGTGTTTGGCTCTAAATCAGGGGTCGGGAACCTGTGGCCCTCCAAATGTTAAACACAAATTCCCTGGAGTGGCTGGCAGTGTGTCTGGCATCACAGCTTATCAGAACAATTTGGGGGTGAGGCAGCCATGACACCAGGGCAATGTGGGCAGAAGCACAGGCGGGGATGATGGGGGCTATAATTCAACAGTTGGAGAGCTACAGGTTAGTCACCCCTGCTGTAAAGTTATATCACCCATGTGATATAAGATTGACCATTCAAAGACATTTACTTCCTTGTGATCTGTTAACAAATGGCGCCTGGTCCACATATATACTTGGACTTCCAATTTCCATGTTAAGATCTAATCAGAGGAGGAGATGCTAGGGAAAAAAAATGCAATTCCAAATAAAAAATATGTGGAATAGAGTGAAAGGTATAATTGGTTGTGTGAAAGTTTCTCCATAACATTACCATTTCAACGTTTTAGGTAAAACACCTTTGTTATCTTTAGAAATTGTATGATCTGTTTTGGGGTTTGATACCCCATTAAATTCTCCATTGAGAAGAATCTCATCTGTGCTGACATTAATAATTTCATTTCTTTTCTGAAAATAATTATTTTATTGTTGAGTGCATAAATGCATCCTAGTAAATATTCTTTCACAGCACATTCCAAAAATAAATCTCTTATCTAGGTCTGTAATCTATTCAAGGGGGGATGTGGAGTGATTATGTTTTAGCAAGAAAAATAGCAACCCCTTTCTTTTTTATTCACTTCCTCTGATCAGGTAAAAATGACTTCTACCAGTTTCGAATTTCCAATAACATACTCTTTTTTCCTCCTATGAATTACTTGTAGCATTAATAGTACCATTCGCCCCGTTTGTTTTAGTAATCTGCTAAATTTATTTCTTTTTATAGGGCATTTAAAGGTCTTTTTTTTAACTCAACGGTATTTATTTATACAAAAGTAATACATAAAGAAAACATTTTCAACCTACAAGAAACTATTTCTCCTTATTGCAAAGAAGAAATTTAATAGAACAAAACAGGAGCAACAAAGAGTCAGAAATTAGGACATGCTCAGGGGTGTAGAAACAGTAAGAGCACAATACGAATGTAATTTTATTGCGTTTTTTAAAAATCTTGCACATATTACAGTATTATATTAGGAGGCTATTAAGCCACATGAGAGTTTTTCTCACTAACTCTTACAAATAGGCCTGGATTAAATGCATACAATGCACTTTATTTCATCCTTCCAAGCTGAAGGCAGACTCATGATTCCTCATGGATGTCCCAGCAGAACTTGATGGGCAGCTTTTCCATTCTCTCCTTAAAAACGATGTCAAACCTTTCATTTTGTGCGACTGTCATCGTGTTCTTCCAGTCTCCAACAGTGCCTAGCCCAGGAAGCAGACAGAAAGAACGTGCATTGTGGTGGTCAAATAGATCTCTATAACACCAGATATATTCCATCCCTAGTTGGGAATATGATGATGATGATGATGATAATTTATACCCCACCCATCTGGCTGAGTCGCCACACTCCAGATTGGAAAAACAAATATGCCACCCTTAAATACATATATTTTGAAGGAAACAAGAGCAGGGAAAGTACATATTAGAACAACTCTTAAATTAGGAAACAATGGAAACTGAAGAGTTTTATGAAAGACTGGGAAAATGAAATCGCCTTGGTGCCCATCACGTGTCAGACCAATTGTCAGGTGAATCTGTCAGGGATTCTGCAAGCAACACCAAGTCAGTTTGATCTGCCACTGACTTACCTTTGCGAAGATAATGTCCTTTGCTGTAGTCCATGAACTCCGGTGGCAAGAAGTCATAGTTTGCCCTGGGATCTGCTTTCATTTTATTAAATGTAGCCTGATCCACAACAGCATCCACCTCCTTTTCCGTCAGTCTCTTTCCCAGGAAGTCGCATATTTTCAAGACACAGCTTCTTAGATCCTGAAATGGGAAATAGTTTTGATGTCAAGCCATCCACAATTGAGAGACACAACAGCCTCGTGACTAAAATTCATGGAACAAGCAGGATAACAAGCAGGGGGAACAAGCAGCCAGCATTTCTCTTTGCCTAGTTTGGAATAATTGCCATTGCATTATATTGTACTCGTAACTGTTGCTTTTGTTCTGTGAGCCACCCATGGGACAGCTATTTAAATTGAATCCACAAGTAAATAAATAAACAAAATGCCACCACTCCAGACAGGAGGGGGCGTTCTGTGACATCTCTCCTCGGCCTGTAAAATGATGTATCTTGCTTGGAACACTTTATTTTCAGCCCCATCATCTCTCAGGGTAAATGGTTACAGTGCACTCTTTGGAGTTTAGGGCCTAAAAAGCTGGTCCTAGGTCCACGGCCTCCTGGGCTTGTTTATCTTTTAGAAAGGAGGGAAGACTATCAAGGAAAGCAGCAGCTGAATTGGGGTTTTGAACTGTTTGTATTGAACACTCAGTAAACCTTTCGCGGTTTCCAAGCAGCCAGTTGGAGTGCTTGTCTCTTCTGAAGATAGTGTCAGAATTCATTGTTTCCATTAACTATGTTGGTAAAAATCATTGCATTATTGCATATTCAGATATTGTGTGCTTTTTAAAATGCTGCCTGGCTAGAAGATGATTGCAAAGAGGCACACCCCCATGCTGTAATTGATTGATTGATTGATAGTTGATGTGGGAATATGCTTCAACCACGACTGCTTCGAAATCAGTTAATAATAAAAGGGCAACATTTTGATTCCTGGGGGGGGGGGGGTTGAAATTGCTTATATAAATTCACAATGGTTTCAATGCAACATGATAAGCTCACTCAAATTGAGACCACAGACTGTGTTAAATTGATGATGAGGCAGATGCAGAATCTCCTTCAGTCAGGGCACTTGAATCATCATATTGCTTCCTTCCTCTTTTTGTAAAGGTGAGTTTTGAAGCTTGTTTAATATCAGACTTGGTAACATTTTGACACCTTACCTTTTTCATTTCTTCATAGGTAAGAAATAGAATATTGAAGTCATCTCTGTGAGTGTACCAGCCTTCCACATGGTCCAACCATAAACTTGCAATTACTGATAGGAGAGAAGTTGATTTGGCGTAAATGTAGAGGAGATATATATATATATTTATTTATTTATTGGAGAGCAGCATAACACTCAGATAAAATGAATTAAAACATTTTAAAGGAACCAAATATGAACCAGCAATGGTGTAAACCATTAGATCATAATAAAATTCAGCCCAACCTTTCAATGAAACAAAGCAGCTTGAAATCGGAATGAGATAGATTGGAAAGGAAAGAAAACAAACACAGGCTGAATGAATAGCACCCAACCTCACCAAACACTTTCTCAGAGAAAGAATTTGTAGAGGAGTTCTGTATTTTAAGGCTCCCTGCAGTGCTTCCCATCCCAGTGTGATGGGAGATTGATGGGTGGGCTGAGATCAGTCTAGCCTTCCTTCAGCCCCCTTCCTTCCCACTCTGGCAGTTTCCTTATATGGTGTGGCAGTTGATACCTACAACATTAGGAGACCCTTTCTGGGTTTCTGACTTATAACTTGACACCAATCTCTACACTTCATTCAGGGTTAGGTGATCCACCCTGTAATGATTTGTAGCTGCTTCAGCCCATGCCTGATTTGCTTTGGGAGTTGGTCAAATTTATACCCTACCTTCTGCCTCAATGGTCAGCAGCTATCCATGGCATAAACCTGTGTGCTATAATTTATTTAGTTGGAAAAACTATTATGGATGCACATGAAAAATAAGTTTAGACTTCCTCAGAGCAACCAACAGCATCAGATGTGGCACTTTGGAATAATTCCTTACCGCACACTGAATTTCTTTTATTTGTTTTCAAAGGAGGATAGGGAATGAAGGGACAAAAGTGACTTGTTTTAGAGCGGCAAATCATCCTTACCTTTTCCAGCCAAAAACCTCTCCATGAAAATCCCAAAGTCATCTACTTTTTCTAGTGTGCGTGCAGCTTTGGTAAAATGATAATAGGAAACCAGAACATCCTTTGGGTTTCTGGCCACATAAACAACCTGCAGGAATAACAACAAATTTTTTTTGGCTTGACTCTTCCAAGGATGAGATAGATATTGCTAGCAATGAAACTGTTCTCCCAAACCTGGCTTTTCCCATAATATTCTCTGCTTGTATCAAAATTGTTAACCGTCTGTAGCTTTATTTTTTCTGTGTGGTTTTTAATTGTCAGAGTCCAATTTCAATTTCCTTCTTTCCAGTACTGGTAATAGTAACTAAGAGAGAAGAGAATGTGTACTTGATGCTCTAACATTAGAGCCTTTATACAGTGTTCAAGCTCAGTGTACCTGCCTCTCGCTCTTGGATTTTTCCTCGCCTCCCTGGAGGTTTTTATATCCCGCTGGAACAATGATGAAATATTTCTTCAGAGCTGGGAGGCTTGCCCTTTGACCCCACCTCCGCTTGATTCAAAGGTGAGTTGTTTGGGTAATCAGAATTATATCTGATCATCTTTCATCATTTTTAAGTCTCCCTATTAACTAGCCGCTAATAAAGATTGAAGGACAGATCGTGAAGCTGAGGCTCCAATACTTTGGCCACCTCATGAGAAGAGAAGACTCACTGGAAAAGACCCTGATGTTGGGAAAGATTGAGGGCACAAGGAGAAGGGGACGACAGAGGACGAGATGGTTGGACAGTGTTCTTGAAGCTACCAACATGAGTCTGACCAAACTGCGGGAGGCAGTGGAAGATAGGAGTGCCTGGCGTGCTCTGGTCCATGGGGTCACGAAGAGTCGGACACGACTAAACGACTAAACTACAACAATAAAGATTGCTTAGCACACAATTTTCTCAGCCGGAAGTCCCCCTTGAGATGCATTTTTGACAGACCCTATGACGTTGGTCTTCATTGTCTCATTCTCCCTTCAAATCTCCTAGAAATCTCATTGCAGCAACATATCCTATGCTGAATTCTTCTGAATTCCCACCATCTCACCCACTGACAAAGCTGACACTCCCAGAACAGCAGAACAGCCATTCTTCTGTGCTCTTTTTTCATTCTGATCCAGTGACATAAGCTTTAGGAATGATGTAGGTTAGAGAAATGACATGGCTCTTTTTTGTGCTGACCAAACTGTACCACAAGATTGAGGCAGGAAATTCAGGGGAAAGATGCTGATCCTTGGCGAGCCGGCCCACCCGGGAGGAAAGGTTTGGTATGCTAATACTATCCTGGTATGCTAATTATTTTACATGAAGATATGAGTAAGATGTGTAAACACTGGATTTTCCACTTTTTAAAGAATATTAATGATCTGAAAAAGCATACTTCACAATTGTTCTGTTTCATGTGATAAATGGGATGCATTCTTTCTGGGCTTAAAACAAAGTGAGACAAACATTTGATTTGATCAAATAAGAAATACAGCAAGACCTACTTTTCCTCTTCCATTCCTTAATCCCTTTGGCACTAAATAGTAGGGTAGATGGGTAGTAAAGAGTCGAGGTGACGGTCGATTGACGTAGTCCATATTGCGGACATTGGCCTCCAGCCATGGAGCTCTATCTAGTAAGTCTATGTGTTCAGTTCCATCTCGATGACCTTTGTGCAAAATCAAGCTCAAAATATTTTGAGTCCATACTGTTCCTATGAATGAGGATAAGTTATTTAATTCATTCAGTGCCATAAATGTACATACTAGTTTACAGAGCAAAATAATTAAAAACAACATGCCTCTCAATCATGGAGCTTACTATTTAAATTGCAAACTGTTAGAGACAAGGAAGGATGAAGAAGAAGGGAGTCAAAGGAAACACAGCAAGGGCAGGGATGGTTGAATAAGAGAATGTGAAGATTCACCAAGGCTTTCTTTCCATTGTGGATGAGAAATAGGAAGCCTTCATGGAATCTGAGGATTTGGGAGGACAGAAAAATATTTGCTAAGATGTTCCTTTCTTTTTCAGAAAACCACCACAAACTCTGTTCTAGATTCTCCCTATAGATGGAAATGCAAATGACCAGTCAAAGTCCAGGGAATAAAAAGAGTTGTCAGTCCTCCAAAGTACTTTGATTCAGCTTATTCCAATCATTATTATTCTTCCCAGGAATTTTGAGAAATGCTCATTGTATTTTGCCTTCTTGTCACTCAATTCCTCAGTGCCTATATAATGCAGACCTGTCAAATTACTGTCTAAACCCGTACGTTCTACCCATTGAATATGTCCCATTTGCACAAAGACTTGGAGCTTCCTCTCCTCTCCCATTCCCAGTTACTGGATCCCCTTCAAAGCAGATCTGGGGATACACAGGAGGGGGCGCCTATGGGAAGGGAAAGTCAGGAAAAGTTCTGGTGTGCAAGTGGAAGTTCTTGTGTGGAGGGCACAACTGCATTGGACACAGTCCCCTGTTACTGAACAGCTGTGGCAAAAACCTAATGAAATAAAGAGATACAGGTATGAGAGTCTTTTAACAATGGAAGTTTACCAATACCATTTTACAACCACATGCAAAAGGCACACACGTTTTTAATCTTACCTGACTTTGGATAAGTAGCTAGAAACACATCACTGTCCCTGATTTCAAAATCCTCCAGGGAATCTATGTGCTCCGGTGAACAACAATCTGGCTGGAAATAAAATCCTTTGTATTTGACAGCGTATTTCTCGGCTGGTTGCATTGCCTGTATAAGAATAAAGAGCGGAGAAGCAGAGAACAGTTCCCGCTATGGCGCTGCAAGAGGAAATCACAAAGAAAGAGAGTTGTCATTCGGTGAAATCCTACTGTGCTTTTGCAGAGCTCAAAGCACAATCCCAGGCTTCCCCTACATCGGAGGTGAGCGACATAGAGCTCCAAGGTATCCCCTGTTCCTTGAGGAACAGAAACGTGGCTCAGCATTGAAGCATTCCCCCCCTTCCTTTTATTTTATTTTCTGAAACGGTGCTGCTTCCAACTCACCGCAGCCTCCCACGTTTCCGCGTAGAGACTGGGCGTCCTGGCCAGAGTCCTTTCGCTGCTTCCTCATTCCCGGGCTTGGCTCCAGCAGGGCCCTAGAGACCGTCTTCTCCTTCCCAAAGCCCGGTAAGCGCTTGCCGGGCTCTGGCACCGCGCTGCCCTAAATCGGCCCCTGCTGAGGAGAACTTCCTTCTTGAGGCAAGGCTGGTCTCTAACCCAGCTTGCAACTGCGCTTGTTCGGCCCAGCCCAGCGAGGCACCTTTTGCCAGATCCCGCAACCCGCCTCCATTGTTTCCCTCTATTTAGTTGAGCACTCTCGCAAAAGCCTTCTCAGCTCTCGTTCTGCCCCACAAGGCTTCTTGTCAGTGGCTCCACTCCGGTCCTTTCGAGGCACAGCAACGGACGACGAAGCCCTTCCCTCCGAGGCTGAGCTCCCAAGGCTTCCCCACTGTCATCATAAAGAAATCCCAAAGGAATGAGGCAAGAGACAGGGAAATCTTCTGTGCGTGGGAAGAAAAGCTTCGAGGGTTTGGTAGAGCACATTTTCTTGTCTGCCTGGGGCCAAATCACTTTCTCTCTTGGTGTTAGCGTCTATCTATTCCTGGGGGAGTCGGAGGTATTTCTTTCTGTTCTGCTCCCCCCATCCCACATACAGTGGATCCATGTGTGTTTTCATAATGAGGGTGCTGGGTGAATACCCAGGGGATCCCTGTTGGGGCGGGTTTTCCAGAACTGAGACACCGCCATCCAAAAGGATGTGGGAGAATGTTTTACTAAGGTCCAATACCAAGATGAAGTACCAGGCTTGCAAACTGAGCCCTCTGCTTTATGCAAGTGAGGTGTGTGGGCAATGCCAGGAGGGAGGACCGATGCCTCAACACCTTCTACATGTGCTGCGTCAGGAAAATTTGGGGTATTGTATGTATCTCTTTGTACACACATGACTTGCATTCCAATCTCAACAACTTTAAACTCCAAAAGAAGCCCCATTTTAATAAAATGTTCTAAATAAATCAGCGTTGGTTGATTTAGAAATCTATCCAGGAAAGGTAGTGACTTTTTTCATTTGCACACAGCTTATCTAAGATCGAAATTTTCTCAAGCCCAAGAATGATCTTTCAGATCCAACAGATTGGCAGCAATGTTTTCCACCATTTCCAACATCTTCACTATCTCCCACCTTGCCTGTTCCAAAGGGAAGAGCCCCCTCCATGCCTGTGGGGTGCCCAGGACAGCTGGGTCAGGCTATAACACTGACCTCTCCCTCCCTCACGTGCCTCTGCACCCCTTGGCAGCAGGTGGTGTCCTCTGTCCCTACAGGGCTCCCTGACTAGGGCAGCTGTTTTTCTCCCCCCCCCCCCAAGAAAACACACAAATGTGTTGAGGGGGTGTTTGTGCATGCTTGCCCAGGTCTGGTCGGGTGCTGCTGACCTAGTCCTTGAAAGAAAGCCTAGTTCTGCCCCTGTTCAGATCGCTCTGTTCACTTCTGAATTAATAATTAATAATCCCAATAGTTAGTTTGGGATTCCTTAACTTTTGCACATGGGGTAAGAAATTAGGACATGTTGGAATGTAGAATGTTGGAGTGTAGAAAGAGAAGACGCGGACAGTACATATGTAATTTTATTGTGGTGTTTAAAAAAAATTATTGTGCATATTCGAACATTAGGAAGCTGTTAAGCCATATGAGAGGGTTTTTTTGTTTTGTTTTTTTACTAATTTACAAATAGGGCTGGATTAAATACATACAGTGCACTTTATTTCATCCTTCCAAGCTGAAGGCAGACTCGATTCCTCATTGATGCCCCAGCAGAACTAGAATAATAATCCAATGGTAACCTCATTGTAACACTGCCAAATTAAAACACAATTACTAATCCCAATAGATATCCTGGGATTCCTTAACATTTGCACATGGGGTCAGAAATCAGGACATGTTGGAATGTAGAAAGAGAAGAAGCAGACAGTACAAATGTAATTTTATTGTGGTGTTTTAAAAAAATTAATGCACATATTTGAACATTAGGAAACTATTAAGCCTCATGAGAGTATTCTGCTGAATCTTATAAATAGGGCTGGATTAAATGCATACAGTGCACTCTATTTCATCCTTCCAGGCTGAAGGCAGACTCATGATTCCTCATGGATGTCCCAGCAGAACTTGAAGGGCAGCTTTTCCATTCTCTCCTTAAAAACGCTGTCAAACCTTTCACTTTGTGCGACTGTTATCATGTTCTTCCAGTCTCCTACAGTGACTGGCCCAGGAAGCAGACAGAAAGAACGTGCATTGTGGTGGTCAAATAAATATCCATAATTCCAGATATATTCCATCCCTAGATGCAACTGTCAGGTGAATATGTCATGGATTCTGCAAGCAGCACCAAGTCAGTGTGATCTACCATTAACTTACCTTTCCGAAGAAAATGTCCTTTGCTGTGGTCCATGAGATGTGGTGGCATGAACTCATAGTTTGCCCTGGGATCTGCTTTCATTTTATTAAATGTAGCCTGATCCACAACAACATCCACCTCCTTTTCTGTCAGTCTCTTTCCCAGGAAGTTGCATAATTTCAATACACAGCTTCTCAGGTCCTGAAATGGAACATGGTTTTAATGTCAGGCCACCCACAATAGAGAAACCTGACAGCTTAGAGACTAAAACTCATGGAATAGGCAGAATTACAAGCAGGGGAAACAAGCAGCCTGGATCTTTCTTTGCCTAGTTTGTAATAATTGCAATTGCATTATACTTTCCTTGTTGCTTTAATTCCATGTGCCATGCAGAATGCATTATATTCTGGGGCAGCTCTGAGTCCACAAGTAAATAAATAAATGTCCCTGTTGAAGACACAAGGGACGTTCTGTGACATCTCTCCTCAGCATCAGAGGGCCTGTGAAATGACATATCTTGCTTGGGACCATGACACTTTATTTATAGCCCCATAATCAGTCAGGGGAAATGGTTATATGCACTATTTGCTGTCTAGGGTACGAAAAGCTGCTCCTGAATCCATGGCCTGCTCGGCTTTGAAGAATCTTTAGGAAAGGAAGCGAGACTAGCAGGGGAAGCAGCAGCTGAGGGAACTTGAATAATCAAATTGCTTCCTTCCTCTATTTTGTAAAGGTGAGTTTTGATGGATGTTTAATATCAGACTGCATAGCATTTTGATAACTTACCTTCTTCATTTCTTCATAGGTAAGAAACAGAATATTGAAGTCATCCTTGTGAGTGTACTAGCCTTCCACATGGTCCAGCCATAAACTTCCATGTACTGAGAGGAGAAAAGTTGATTTGGCATAAAATGTATATCTGATTATTTTTTGAAAAACATTCAGAGAGAAGCAGTACAAACATATAAATTCCATTAAAACAATTTAAAGAAATCATTTTAAGAACCAGCAGTGGAACAAACCATTAAACAGAAGCTGAATTAATACCACCCAACCTCACCAAACACTTTCTCAGAGAAGGAATTTGCAGAAGAGTTCTGCATTTTAAGGCTCCCTGCTGTGCTTCCCATCCCAATGCGATGAGAGAGTGATGGGTGGGCTGAGATCATTCTAGCCTTCCTCCAGCCCCCTTCCTTCCCACTCTGGCATTTTCCTTATATGGTGTGGAACTTAATACAACATTTAAGAGACCATGTCAGGGTTTCTGAGTTATTATTTGACACAAATCTCTACACTTGATTAAGCATTGGGTGTTCCAGCTTGTAATGATTTGTAGCTGCTGCATCCTGAATAAGGAATAACAACATATGCAGGAATAACAACATATTCTTTCGATTCCTGGTCTTATTTTTTCTACTGTCCCTTATGTTTTGCTTCTGTAGTTATTTCTCTGGTTGTGAAATGTGCCAGGAACTAAGTTGTTGAAGTGGGATATATATGCATAAAATAATAAATGGATGGATCTCAGATATCTCTTCTTGTGGATTCTTGGTGCTTCCAAGTTGCTTTACAGCCCTGGCAGCCTCACCCTCTTTTGCAGCATGAATGTCACATGCACAGTGCAATCCTATGGTGTCAAATGAGCTTATTCTTATTAAGTCTGTTGGATGCCACCCTTGTAACGAATGCCATTTTTTTGTTTTTTTAAAATACTTTTATTTTGCTTTAAACAAATACATACAAATATAGACAACCAAAATTACAAAAGAAAATTACTTAATAATGATAATAATGAAAAAGCTAAAAAACTACAAAAAAATCAAAGTACATGGCATAAAACATAAGAAGAAGGATGAGAAAAAAAGGGAAAGGGAAAGGGAAAAGGGAAAGAGAAGAAGAAGAAGAAGAAGAAGAAGAAGAAGAAGAAGAAGAAGAAGAGCCAGAACACAGGAAGGCTCATCTACTGTACGCTTCCATCAAGGTCACAACAGATCATTATTCTTATCAATTCTCTCGATCTGCATTCCAAGGAATCCCTCATCTTGGTATCAGGGAACATTTCTCTATGAGGTATCATTCTAAACATAACCAGGTCTTTCTTGTTGAACCCTTATCCCCTAGATAATTATTTATACATTCCCATTCTTCTTTCATCATCTTTTTAGGTTTATCTCGTAGTGAATCTGTCAGCTTTGCGAGCTCCAAGTACTCGCACAACAAATGCCATGTTTTGAATGGGCTGCAAGATGGCTGAAGACCACCACATAAAATGGATGCTGTTGATTAACTATTAATAAATTGTGCTGATCAAAGAGCGAATGGAATGTGCATGTTCTGGCAAAAGTACTGTACCTGCAAGGAAGTGGAAACACTGGCTGTGCAATGCTAGTTACAAACAATGAGTATCGTACTGTGCCAAAAGTTACAGAAGACCAGGTGCAAAGCATGAGAGTTATGATATGCCAAGAACATGCTAAGGGTGGAGGACTGCCAAGAACATGTCAAAGGCAATGAGAAATGCCAATATTCAGATGTGCACCAAAAAAGACTATATAAGATCAGGCTTTTCAGGAGGGTTGGTGTGTCGGATGCAGCCAGGATCCTGCTGTCTGCCCACCCGATCCAGAAGAAGAGTGGTGAGTGTGTGAGAGAATGAGTGCATGTTCCCTTGTCTTGTTATGTGCTCTGCTTGTTAATCAACAAAGCAATGTTATGTAGAAATTGGTTGTCTGACTGCTTACTTGTGTTCTGCCTGAAGTGCACTGAATCTCAGATAAAAGAACCTGTTTTATTCTTAACACCCTCCAGGACTTTTACTATGGTGGAGCATAAACTCTGTGCTGTTTAGAAGTCATGGGAATTATTCCAAGCTCAGGGTGCACAGAGCATTATTCATTCATATGGACAATGGAATTGCAGCTGGATGAACTGCCCTCAAAAACGGAGAAATGTTAACAGAAACTGAGATATTCATTTAAAGAAGGCAAGACAAACACTGAATATGATCAAATAATAAATGTGCTGTTTCCTACTTTTGCTCTTCTGTTCCTTAAGCCTTTGGGTACTAAATAGTAGGGTAGATGGGAAGCAAAGAGGCGAGGTGATGGACGACTGACATAATCCACATTGCGGATATTGTACTCCAGCCACAGAGCCCTGTCTAGTAAATCGACTTTTTCGGTTCCATCTCTGTGACCTTCATGATAAATCAAGCTCAAAATATTTTGGGTCCATATTGTGCCTATAAACGAGAATAAGTTTACTTAATTTCATTCATATGGGGACGTGGGTGGCACTGCGGTCTAAACCACAGAGCCTAGGGCTTGCTGATCAGAAGGTCGTGGTTCGAATCCCCGCGACGGGGTGAGCTCCCGTTGCTCGGTCCCAGCTCATGCCCACCTAGCAGTTCAAAAGCACATCAAAGATAAATAGGTACAGCTCCGACAGGAAAGTAACCGGCATTTCTTTGAGCTGCTCTAGTTTGCCAGAAGCGGCTTAGTCTTGCTGGACACATGACTCGGAAGCTGTCTGCGGACAAACGCTGGCTCCCTCGGCCTATAGAGCGAGATGAGCGCAAAACCCCAGAGTCATCCGCGACTGGACCTAATGGTCGGGGGTACCTTTACCCTTTACTTTAATTTCATTCATTGTCATAAATGTACTTAGTGCTTTAAAGAGTAAAATAACTGAAAACAACATGCAATGGGGTGAGCTCCCATTGCTCGGTCCCAGCTCGTGCCCACCTAGCAGTAGATAAATAGATACCGCTCCGACGGGAAAGTAAACGGCATTTCTGTGAGCTGCTCTAGTTTGCCACATGACCCGGAAGCTGTCTGTGGACAAACATTGTCTCCCTCGGCCTTTAGAGCGAGATGAGCGCGCAACTCCAGAGTCATCCTCAACTGGAACTAACGGTCCAGGGATACCTTTACCTTTACTTTAATTTCATTCATTATACTAACTACATGTACTTAGTACTTTAAAGAGTGAAATAACTGAAAACATGTCTCTGCATCGTGGAGCTTACTATATGAATTGCAACACTAAAAAGAAATGAGAGTGGAAGGGAATCAACACAGCAAGCAGAGGCAGATTTAGGGACCTGGCTGCACGGGTTGCCAACACTATGATGTCAAATAGAAGGTGAGAGGTGGGGGGCACCAAATTTTGGTGTCACACAGACCACCACTGAAATAGGGGCAGCAAAGGGTGAATGAGGAACACTGACCAAGGCTTCCTTTCCATTGTGGATGAGAAATGGCCAGTGGGACAAACATAATAGGCAAAAGGAGTTGCAGAAGCCTTTCTTCATGTCACCCAAGTCTTAAATGCCTATACAATGCAGAACTTCCCCCCTCTCTCCTCTCCCACTCCCGGTTATTGTGTCCTCCCCACCCCACCAACCCTCCAAGGCAGATTTGGGGAACACTGGGGACACAAGGAGAGAGAAGAGTGAAGGAAGTTCTGGTGTGGAAGTGGAAGTTATTGCATGTAGGGCACAACTGCATTGGATACGCCCCCCCCCTCCATGATTGGCAAAGCAATTGAATATTTTGATGTGTATTTATGTTGTTTTCAAAACCTCAAACATGTTGAGAGTGGTGGAAAACACATTATTTCATCTCTTTTTTTAAAACAAATCAGAACATGTCCCAGTTCACCTTTATGTAACCAGGTAAGTTCCATACTACCCACATTGACCTCAATTTTGCATTTGGTTTTAATCTTGCGTTAGGATAATACAGATACTATGTAGATATATGTAGGTATCCAACAGGGTTGAATTGAAATGATGGTTCATCCTACGAAAATGTACTGTTACCTGATTTTGGATAAGTGACTAAAAATACATCACTGTCTCTTATTTCAAAACCCTGCAGGGTTTTGAATACTGACTGGAAATAAAATCCTTTGTATGTGAAAAGGTATTTCTCGTCTGGTTGCATTGCCTGCCTAAGAATAAAGAGAAAAGAATAGTTCTCTCTATTATACGACAATGGGGAATCACAAAGAAATAGAGGTGTCATTTCGTGAAATCCTACTCCTCTTGCAGACCCCATAGCAGAATCCCATGCTTCTCTTCCATCACAGGTGAGCAACATAAAGGTCCATCATTCAAAGAACAGAGACTTGACCCATCATTGAGGCAACAAAGCATTTCCCCCCTGCTTTAAGTGTTTCTTAAAATGGTCTGCTTTCAACTCAAAGCTGGCTTTGCCCTACACAATAAGGCTTTTCTCTCTCACCCTCACATAGTTATTTCTCAAGCGCATGTGTGCAGCGTGCAAAATAGCAGCCCTTGGCCTTATTTTATGCTGCCTGGCATCATAGTTTGGTCAGTGCTGCTATCCTGACACTCATTCTTGTACTCAGGGGAGGTGGGAAGGAAGCAAAAACTGCTCCCTGGAAATGGATACAGGGGAAATGAAAGACGGAATCTGTTGGGAACTCTTGCCATTTCCTCCTGGGTTCTTGATCAGCTTCAAGAAATTGGGGTGACGTATATTCCAGGCTTCCTGGGACCAAACAATAGATGTGCCTGGGGACCACAGGGTGGCAAAGAGTAAGGTATTGTTCACCGCCCATCTGGCTTCCATTGCCAGCTCTGGCTGAAACTGCTGCTGAAATGTGGTGCCCAAGGACGTTCCATGGAGGGAGTGCTGCCCTCAGCTTCATCTATGATAATACAGAGAGTTGGCTAGACATACAATGGGCCCTGTAGGGGCAGGTGTTCCCATACTGAGACACCACTGCCAAAATATCCCTTTCTTTTTTTGTCTCCTCCCTGCGCCAATTTCTCTCCTCCCACGTAGCGTCTGACAAGGAAGGCACTTGCAAGGGTGGGCTCAGTGCATGGTATAAGGAGGAGGGGAATTGTTATGGGAGAAAGTTCCAGGCTCCATTGGTGGCTGAGGAAACCAAAGTTGTCACCAGTGTGTTGCTTGTCTTTTATACCTGTTGGGACATTTCAGTCCATAATATAGAATATGATGCATGACATCAAGATATACCACCTGGTGATATTATAGATGAATGGGTGCTTTATAAACATTTAAATAAAAATAAAATCCATTGCTTAAAAGTGATAAAGAAATAAAATGCCATGAAGCCTGAAAATCACTTTAATTCTCTATATACCGGTAAGTCTTGTGTTTCATTGCTAAGAAATGCAACAATTGTTTAGTGAAAAACAATGTATGTCCAAAATAGTAACAAGAAAAATACTCCGTTTGATTTTCCAATATATAAATTAAGGGTTGTATCCCATGCCGAATGAGCAGGGTTCCACTTGCACAATGGGAGTTCACATTCAGTCCCCTCAAAATAACTATTAATCTCTGGTAACACAAATGTTGCATTCTGTGTGACACCATAAAATAATATGAACTGTGAAAAGAGTTTCCATGCATCTGATGAAATACCTTATTGCCCCTCGGAACTCTTGCAAGAAAGAGTAGATTAGTTGTTTGTCATTCAGTAGTCCTGCTTTTCCCTGGAAAGTTTAATTTACAAGAAAACTTACCTACCTTTTGTTTTTAGAGTCAAAAAGTGTGCAAGAGAGAGGGAGAGACCGATCTCTTCTGTAGCTTGGAGTATTTCAGCTTTTCAAGGCTCACGTTCAGAGCTCTCAAGGAAACTGCTTTATAGAATTCTGTTAACTAATAAGAGTTTGATTAAATCGATGGCTCCTCCTTAGTAAACCATTCCTTGCAAGTTATCCAAGAAAAGAACAGTAACACAGGAGCATCGAGGCACAAAATGTAAAGAACAACAGGGGAAGAATTTGTTTCTTTGCACAAGCAACAGCCAATATCAACAGTGGTCTTTGTCCGTTTAAGAAATAAATGCAGTATTACATCTGGTCCACTAGTAGAAAATGGGCTCAAATGGTACGAGAGACCTGAGATTCACCAATGGATGTCTATTTGTACACACATGCCTGCACTGACTTACACCCCAATAACACCAACTTTAACTCCAAAATTATCCCTTTTTGTTTTAATCCAGAATGAGGCAGCTAGACTGGTGACTGGGAGTAGCCGCCGAGACCACCGGTCCTGAAAGATCTTAATTGTATCCCAGTCCGTTTCCGAGCACCATTCAAAGTGTTGATGCTGACCTTTAAAGCCCTAAATGGCCTCAGTCCTGTATACTTGAAGGAGCGTTTCCACCCCCATTGTTCTGCCCGGACATTGAGGTCCAGTGCCGAGGGCCTTCTGGCGGTTCCCTCGCTGCGAGAAGTGAGGTTATAGGGAACCAGACAGACGGCCTTCTCGGTAGTGGTTCCTGCCCTGTGGAATGCCCTCCCAGCAGATGTCAATGCAATAAACAACTATTTAACTTTTAAAAGTTAAACCCCTGTTTAGGGAAGTTTTTAATGTCTGATGCTGTATTATTTTTAATATTCAGTTGGAGTCCACCCAGAGTGGCTGGGGAATAAAATTATTATTATTATTATTATTATTATTATTATTATTATCAATAATAATAATAATAATGTGGCATTCGTACGGAGCCCCCGGTCGTCTCACGGACTATTGACCCGTACACCACTAATCCACTGCCACCAACCAGGTCCTCCCTGGTAAAATCACTTCAGTCTCAGTCAGCTTTTCAATTCATAAAGAAGAGTGTATTTTATTTCAGACTTAAAACAAAACTATTACAGCATTCCAAACAGTGTTCCTCTTTACTTTCTTAGTCTTATGTTCCTCTCTCTATCTCTACTACCACCCCACACTCAAGGACCAACTGCCCTAACTGTCTCTCTATTACCAACTGCCTTTCCCAACCAGCCAACCCACTCAAAAACCAACCAACTACCCACCCACAACTCCCAACGAACTCCCAGAACTCCTCCCAGAACTCCTTTATAGACCCACTGACTCCACCCCCTGGGTCCTGTCTGTGCAATCTATTTAACTAACGGTATTTCCCCTTCTGCACTCTCTCATATATGGTAACGTCACATACCTCCCCCCTTAAGAAGTTACGATTCAGGAGGGTTAACTTCTTAAAGTTACACTCCTGATCAAACAGTTTTGTATGTGGTTTTGTTTTTTTGTTTTTTTACATATATATATACATACAAAAACAAGTAAATTGTTGATTGTCTTTCTTCATCCTTCACTCTCTGGTTTTCGTGATAAGGCATCCGCCACAATGTCCAAGGATTCTTTCTCAACCGTCGAGAGGTGCTTTTCTCTAGGCAGTAACTTCTTGCTGATGTAGGTGATTGGATATAGGTTTCCTTCTGGTCCTGGCTGGCTTAAGACGGCCCCGTTTCCGGTGTTTGAAGCGTCCTCCTGTTACACGGTAGGGGTTCACAACAATGGGTTTGGCTTCCCCTGTGTCGATCCGATGTTCCACACCTTTGGCCACTCCTGGAATATTACTGAACAAGGATTCATATTCCAGCAAGATCTGTTTTGCTTCCTCTGGCTGTTTAAGGGTTAAAGTCGGAGCCAATTTTATGTCTGTTAATCTACTCTGGGACTCTCTCTTGTTCCCCCAGCATGGTTCTGGTTCACATGGATCCTCTCGTAAGGCATACAGTGTCCATTTTTCTGTTCTAACGTACGGTTTGATCATATTTACATGCACCACTTTTCGCCCTTCCTCTCCTTGCTGGATCACATTCATTTTGGCTTTTGTTTTGTCTTGCCCGGTGCCTCTTCTCTGACATATGTCATAGGTTTGATAGTATTGTTTTATTTGTTTCCCCATTCCTGGCCAATAAAAATTTTGAGCCACTCTCTGTTTTGTATGTGTAATACCCATATGTGCTCCAAATACACTGTTGTGAGCGTGCTGCAGGATTTTGCCTTGGTATTCATGTGGGATTACTAATTGTCTTCTCACTTCTTCACCCCCCCTGCATGGTGGGTCAAGGACTTCTCGATATAAAATGTCCTTGCTCAAACAAAACCGTTCTGGGCACTCAGGAGTTAACGGCCTCTCCGACTCGGCTGCCTCAAAGTACTTTTGTAACTCAGTATCTTCTTTTTGCTTTTTGACAAAACTTGAGGTTTGACTTTTAGTCAAAGGAAATAAAAAGCTGTCTTTTCTTTCCTCACACTGATCATTCCTTTGCTGTTCTTCAGCATTGTCTGCCTCTGCTACTGTATCCACCCCCTCAGGTTTAGGTGACTGTGGGCTCCCTTTTGCTCTGGTAACTATGAAAGTACTCTGCACATGTTCTAAAATGTCCCAACCAAGGAGCACAGGGGCGGGAATTTCTTCCGAAAGGGCTACCTGCCACTTCCCTGCCCAGTTTTTGAACCTGACATCTATTTCTGCCACCTTTAGGATCTCTGCTTGTTTCAAAAGTCCTTTTAATTTCATTACTTTCCCTGGAATTATGGCCTCATCCCTGATTATTTCCGGGTGGACTATGGTGACTTGTGATCCCGTGTCCTTTAACCCGAGATATCTTTTTCCCTCTATCCAGATATACTCTCCAGCGTTCTTTAACAAGAGATTATCTTGTTGTATCACATAACAATGCAGGGCTTCGGCCTCTACTACCTCAGCAGGCTCGGGCCTAGTTGGCATGTCTGTTTCCCCTCCAGCACTCTCTCATATATGGTAACGTCACAAATAAAAATAATAAAAATAATATAAAACTTACTAAATAATTAGCACTGGTTGTTTTAGAAAAGTAGCAACCTTTTTCATTTGCACACAGCTTATCGGAGATCAAATATGACTCAAGCCCAAGAATAAACTTTCAAATCCAATATATTGGCAGCAGTCTTTCCCACCCTTCAAAGATTTTGAGGAATTTTCAGAGTCCACATCAAGATGGACAGCTCCCAGTCTTTATAGTCAGAATTCCATAAAAGCTATTTCCCAGTAAACAATGCCACATGCAGAAATGGCTCACTTTGTTTTTGTTTATCATCTAAAGCTAATGTTTTCAGGAATACCTTTGCATAGAAAATGCACTTGATGTCTTCCTGTGTTCTCCTTGCTAAGCTGTCCAAATTTATACTGCAAACAACTTTCAATGTCTTGTGCTTGGGCAGCTCCACAACTTTGTCTGCCTCCCGTACCTCAGCTTTCCCCCCACACAATCACAGGGGGTTGTTTATACAACACCCCTGAGATTGTGAAAGCGCAGTTTATTTTATGATTGCAGGGTTTTTTATTTGAAATGATGGCAAATCACAGTTGTTTTTCCTGATAAATGATACTGATTTCATATGTTGGAGTGATAGATGTTTCAAAGCCCATACAAACATTCCTGGCTGATAGATATTGGTTTCCTGGTGTGCTTTATCCATCAGCTTTAGTTGCCAGGCAGACTGTAATAATACTCCAGAGCAGGCATGGGGAGTGATCTGATTAATGTTTTAATGCAAGTCCACCTAATTTCAACTTCCTGAAACAGTATGTGAACAGAAACACAGCTGCAGTTCATCCATCAAAATTCACACATCTTCAAATTAGGTGATACACCTTTCCAACCAAACAATGTGCGTATTTTAGGGGAAAGTGTTTATTATATTATGCTGATAATAGAATGTATATTTTACTGAAAATATTATGCAAAATTTAGTATATTAACAAAAAATATTGTGTGTATATATTAAGCATCTTTGTATTGAGCATTATTTGTATATCAACAGAAATGTACACTAAAATGCAGACAAATTTTCATGATTTTTTTCTCTTCTTCTGCACAAACTGGTGCAGAAATATGGTGAACCAAAAAGAACCGTGGAAATGTGAGAAACTAAGAGGAAATCCAAACAGATAAGATTCACTCATCCACACCCTTAAAAACTAGAAGAGGCAGAGGCAGTTTTTAAATCTGAAAGCAGAGATGGATCCTGCCACACCTACTGCTTGCTGAGAATAGGACTGGGCAACTCAGCCTGTACTAAATTATATTGAGATGGTTTATAAATATCAGAGTCTGGTTCAAGTTTGGGATCTGAAGAATGTGTGCTGCTACGCTCTTGGAAGAGCACAAAGAACCATTTATTTAGGTCTTCTTATAAAATGTAATTCCCCTTCATGGATCATTGCCTTGTTGTGGCGAAGGGGCTTCAATAACTCTGAGAAGCTTTGTGATGGCCTGGGAATCCGATTCAGAGGCTGAACCAGAGGAATCCCAGCCTGCACAGGAGTCCCCGCCTCCAGTGCCGGCTGAGCTGGGGCAGGGCCTTGATTCTGAAGCCCCTGCACCTGTGCTGGATCCTCAGGAGCAGGCACCAGGTGAATCCACTCTGGCTCCGGAGGCGATTGAGGACGCATTGCCTACAGGTGCGCCTCTCCCAGCCCTGTCAGGGGAAAGTGAGTCTCCCCCTGGGTCCAGTAACTCACCGGCCTCTCCTGAGCTGCAAAGGCTCAGGGCAGAGAGGCGAAGGGAACTGGTTTCTCCCAGGAGGAGTGCTCACCTTAAGGCCAGGAGAGGCGGGTCACCTGAGGGCCGGGACCGCCCCTGGCCTCAGAGAAGATAAAGGCCAGTCAGCCCGGTCCCAGGTTGCGGGAGCAACGTCGTTGAAGAGCTGTTTCAGCCAGCATCCAGTCCTGTTCCCCCAGAGTTCCTGTCCTTGCCCGGCTCCTCGCTGTGGACCCCGCTTCGCCCGTGGAGGACTGTCTGCCGACCCTCGACTCAGGTCCTGGACCTCGCCCCACGGTAACCTCCCCCCCTGGACCAGCACAAGCTCTGAGCTATGCTGTGCAGGGCCACCCAAGACGGACAGGTCATAGCCAAGAGTTTAGACTCAATGTGATCCACCTGGAGAAGGAACTGGCAAACCACTCCAGTATTTTCCCAAGTAAACTCAATGGACATAAAAAAGGAGAAGCTTTGAGAAGAAAGTGAGAGTTTCCAAGGCATGCTCTGGTTCATGGGGTCACAGAGAGTCAAACACAACTAAGACGACTAAACAACAACAAATAAAATGTAATTAATTTTATCTATGCCTTTTCATGTGATCGTGTTTGCTGTGTGAACTACAGGGGGGAGTATGTGTGTCAAATCACTTCAAGGAATATATTTGGGGTGCATTTGTCTCTTATCAAACTTCACTGCCTTGAAGTGGCATGCAGCATGTGAGTACAGATTTTTTTCTACAGCTAGCCCTGTTTTTGAATTCTGATTAATCATTGCCATCCAGTAGGAATCAAATGCTTTCACCATCTAAAATGTTTGTGAGGCAATTAGATAGTTCTCCCATTTATCTTTTTCAAACCCACTCAGATACACACTTGAGGGCCCTTTGCAATGTTTATCATCCTTGGGGTCAATCAGACTTTGTCACTCAGACTTTGTCAATCAGACTTTGGGGTCAATCAGACTTTGCAATCAGACTTTGTCACTCGTCTTGCACAACCTTTCTCCAGGGGAGTGAGGCGAGGAAGCGACAAGCAGCCCTGTCCTCTGAATTAAAGCCAAATGTGTTCAAGAACACTTTCCCTCATAATAAATTTGTTTAGGAACGAAGCGTTCAAAGAGATTATTTAGTACCATAAAAATAAATATTTGTTGCAGCAATCACAGTTTCCCCCCAATTATTTGCAACACATGGATTGCTAATTGCACAAGCATTCTTTCAAGGGCCAAAGGTGAGTAAGTGACAAGCAGCATAAAATAAAATTGCTCTTGTAATTTTTATGTTACTTTTTCTACAGTTCTGAAATTATACTATATCACACAGTTATGCACACCCAGCAATTTGGTGTAAGCCACCAAAGTGACTTATCTTCACCAGGGAAATGATCAAGTATCCATATTGGTTTTGTCGGACCATTACAAGGAAATTACTTCTTGCCTGTTGTAATTCTCAAAATGGCTTCAAATAATCACAAAGATCTGTTTCAACAATCACAGCAACAAATGTGCAACAAATGGATTGACAGATACTACAACATATGCACCCCCTGTTCTAGAGAAGGATCTGAGCAAGCAAATCTGTTCAGAATACTGCTTGCTTTCTTGCTTACAACACAGCTTTAGATGGACTGCAGCAAATCTCTCGAGATCTGCACCATTGGTACACACATGCAAGACAGAGAAAATTTCTGGAATCAGACTCAGTTCACCATTGATGCTCCAGCAGAACCTGGAGAGGAGGCTTTCCATCTGCTCCTGAAAAACACTCTCAAAGCTTTCATTTTTTTGCAATGGCCATCATGTTTTCCCAGTCTCCAAGAGTGCCTGGCACTGTGGTGCTCAAATAGATAGTTGTAACGCCAGGTTGTCACAAAATGCCATCCCTAGTTGCTGCACAGAATCCGGCACCTTTATTGGGAGGTTCCAAGATCAACATGCACATTCTTTTAGTGTAATGTCTCCAGATCAGAGTTGCCCAAAGCAGCCTCTGAGCTGGTTCCTGTGCTGCATGTTCTCGCCAGCCCTCTGTTGCCTTCCTTCACTTCTGCACTCTGTTCACTTCTGAACAGAGAAGCTGCTGTTGCAATTGTGCTTAATTGCTGTTGCTAACCATCCAGAGGCAGGAATGCTGACACACACACACCCCCCCGACTCAAGAGCTGGGGGTGGGGGCGAGGAGGAGGAGAAAAACCAGAGACGCTTGTTGCTTCTGCTAGCCTGACTGGACAAAGGAGAAAAGTTAGTCTACCTGTGCTGCGTAGCAGGGTACTGTATTTTTGCACAAACGCTCTCCTCCATTTGCACATTAGTTCATTTATCACTCCTCAAGTGTGCTGCCTTCTCAGCATAAAGCACAATTGCTGGCTTTGGTATGTTTTACTGGGAAGTAACTCCCTTTTTTTCATGATTTTTTTCTCAATTTTTCATGATTTTTTTCTCTTCTTCTGCACAAACTGGGGCAGAAATATGGTGAACCAAAAACAGTGGAAATGTGAGATACTAAGAGGAAACCCAAACAGATAAGATTCACTCATCCACACCCTTAAAAACTAGAAGAGGCAGAGGCAGTTTTTAAATTTGAAAGCAGAGATGGATCCTCTCACGCCTACTGCAGGGAAATTACTCCTTGCCTGATCATGAATGATCACGAATTCATATTGATTTTGTAGGACCATTACAAGGAAATTACTTCTTGCCTGTTGTACTTCTACTCAGAATGCCTTCAAATAATCACAAACATCTGTTCCAACAATCGCAGCTCTCAACCAATTATTTGCAACACATGGATTGACAGATACTACAACATATGCACATCCTGTTCTACAGAAGGACCTAAGCAAGGAACTCTATTGAGAATACTGCTTGCTTGGTTCCAACACAGCTTTAGATGGACTGCAGCAAAACTCTCGAGATTTGGACAATTGGTACACACATGCAAGACAGAGAAAAGGTTTCTATAAATATTCTCAAGCTGGAATCAGACTCAGTTCACCATTGATGTTCCAGCAGAACCTGTAGAGGAGCCTTTCCATCTGCTCCTGAAAAACACTCTCAAAGCTTTCAATTTTTTTGCAATGGCCATCATGTTTTCCCAGTCTCCAAGAGTGCCTGGCACTGTGGTGCTCAAATAGATAGTTGTAACACCAGGTTGTCACAAAATGCCATCCCTAGTTGCTGCACAGTATCCAGCACCTTTATTGGGAGGTTCCAAGATCAACATGCACCTTCTTTTAGTGTAATGTCTCCCAAACATGGAATAGTCACATACCCTTTTTGAGAGAAAGAGCACTTGGAACCGCTGGGATCTTGCACTGCTCAAAATTGGGGTGGCATGCAACAAGATGGCATAAGAAGTCTTCCTTGACATAGATTGTGGGGGTAGGATGCAGAGGGCTTCTTCACTGCTTTGCTGTCAGCTCCAGCCCAGTCTCTCAGAGACGGGCAGTGGGGTCAGGCTGGGACTAGTGATGTGCCCCTCTGAGCTCCTGAGACCTTGCCCAGGGCCTGATGTGTTTGATCGCTGCTCTCAGGTCTAGGTTGGACCCTGGGCTAAATTTTCCTAGACCTTCAGGACATGGCAAAGTGCAGACTTTTCCCTTTATATGTCCAATGCTTGGGCCCTGTTCCAAGAATACCTGGGCCCTAAGCTCTCTAAGGAGACAAGCAAGCAAATAAGCATCCCTCCAGGTGGGTTGGGTCTGCAAGGATTTTTGCATGTGCTAGCATCTGTGTGTCCTTGGAGATGGAGGCAGCATTGGCAATGGCTCAGCATCCGATTTACTCTAGTCCTCTCCCCTGAAGGAGAAGGCTTCTTGCTGACTGGAAGAGGCACCAAGGCGGTATCTGGCTTGGAATGTCCAATGTTACAGGCACAGAACATTTTTCTGCCAACCCGCTTGGTGCCTCTCTGTTCTCTAGACTACTGGCCTTCTCCCTGGGCTCAGACGCTTCTTGGGATCCTCATTTCACCTCTTGCATCCGGCTAAGACCTTCCCAAGGGTTATTCAGCCCCACCTTCCTGAGCTCCTCCCACTGATCTTCAGGATCCAACCATTCCCTCTGTGATGTCTCCATGGAACTCATGACATCATTTCTTAAGATTTAAAAAGTAGCAGTGGGAATTTCTGATCCAGGTTCTATGGCATCCAAAATTTGCTTTAACCCTTTCTCTCTGTAAAGGGAAGTTCTCCTTTCTGCACATAACTGTGGCATTATGGGAGAAGTATTGCTTCTTTTCTCTTGCATTCTGGGAAGTCTCGCTTATAATCTTTTCTCTGCTTCTGCACACACTGTACAAACCTGTTCTAAACACCAAGACATTCCCTCATTCCTCAGTTCATCTTAAGTTCATGAACAAACAATATGATCTGTTCTTAATGCATAGCTGACCACATCTACGGAACTCGATTATTATATTCTTTCATGTTATGATCAATCATTAGTAATTGTTTTAGTCATGCTATATCAATCTTTAGTTATAATTTAATTAGGAGGTTTCATGCCTGTCTAGTTCCAGCTCCGTTTCCCAGCCTTTAATCTATCGGTGATTAATGTTTATATGTAATTCCCGCCTTGTACTTATGTTAACCAATCAGCAACAAGTTGCTTTGTGTTTGTATCAACCAATCAGCCACAAGCACACCTGTGGCAATGTTTGTAATATTCAATAAAAGAGAGTTCTCGGGGCTTGCCCCAGCAGACGCCTCTCATATGACACCTGCCACTCGTCCTGTCGTGAATTCATTCCAACATCTCTGCTCCATGATCCCAATGGAAATTCCTCCTTTTCAATCTGACCCATGAAGGAGATTGCTATGGGCATCAAACATACACTCTCCATTTCCCCTACTTCTCCCCACATATTCCCCACACACCCTCAAAATTGACTCTGTGGGAGTCAGGAGAACCGCAAGCACAGTGCAGAGGGAATGAAGGTGAGGAGGGGTTGTGCCAACCAGCAGACTGGAATGTTTGTCCTGATGGAATGATTGGAAGAGCGTGAAGTTGAATTCCACCAACAACAAATAAATAGATGACATGAATGAGTTGGATGATTTACATTGCCATCTAAGCAGAAGCAGAGCTAGTTGCTCCTGCACACAGGCGCGGGGTGAGCATATCAGGGGGGCGCCGCCCACGGCGAGCGGTGAGCGTCCGGGGGCGCCATGCAGCAATGTGACCCCGCCTCAGGGATGACACCAGGGGTGGCCCGCACCCCACTTCCTCCTCCAGTGCATCTGGGACACCAGTAGTTGGTTAGTTTGCTTATTTTAAGAATATTTTTTATTAAATTTCAATTACAATAATCCAATGGTAGCCTCATTATAACACTGCCAAATTAAAACACAATTACTAATCCCAATAGATATCCTGGGGTTCCTTAACATTTGCACATGGGGTCAGAAATTAGAACATGTTGGAATGTAGAAAGAGAAGAAGCAGACAGTACAAATGTAATTTTATTGTGGTGTTTTAAAAAAATTAATGCACATATTTGAACATTAGGAAACTATTAAGCCTCATGAGAGTATTCTGCTGAATCTTATAAATAGGGCTGGATTAAATGCATACAGTGCACTCTATTTCATCCTTCCAGGCTGAAGGCAGACTCATGATTCCTCATGGATGTCCCAGCAGAACTTGAAGGGCAGCTTTTCCATTCTCTCTTTAAAAACACTGTCAAACCTTTCACTTTGTGCGACTGTCATCATGTTCTTCCAGTCTCCAACAGTGCCTGGCCCAGGAAGCAGACAGAAAGAACGTGCATTGTGGTGGTCAAATAAATATCCATAACTCCAGATATATTCCATCCCTAGATGCCATTGTCAGGTGAATATGTCAGGATTCTGCAAGCAGCACCAAGTCACTTTGATCTACCATTAACTTACCTTTGTGAAGCAAACCTCCTATTTAAACAAGGAAAAAACAACAGGGAAAGTACATAATAGAACAACTCTAAAATTAGGAAATAACAGAAACTGAGAGTTTCATGAAGACTGGGAAAATGAAATCACTATTAGTTGGTAGCTATCACATGTCAGTGTAAATATCAGGTGAATCTGTAGGGGATTTTTCCTGTAGTCAGTTTTTCTACCATTAACTTACCTTTGCGAAGAAAATGTCCTTTCCTGTGGTCCAGGAGATCCAGTGGCATGAACTCATAGTTTGCCCTGGGATCTGCTTTCATTTTATTAAATGTAGCCTGATCCACAACAGCATCCACCTCCTTTTCCGTCAGTCGCTTTCCCAGGAAGTTGCATCATTTCAATACACAGCTTCTCAGGTCCTGAAATGGAACGTGGTTTTAATGTCAGGCCATCCACAATAGAGAAACCTGACAGCCTAGAGACTAAAACTCATGGAATAGGCAGGATTACAAGCAGGGGAAACAAGCAGCCTGGATCTTTCTTTGCCTAGTTTGGAATAATTGCAATTGCATTATATTATACTTTCATTGTTGCTTTTATTCCATGAGCCATGCAGAATGCATTATATTCTGGGGCAGCTCTGAGTCCACAAGTAAATAAATAAATGTCCCTGTTGAAGACACAAGGGAGGTTCTGTGACATCTCTCCTCAGCATCAGAGGGCCTGTGAAATGACATATCTTGCTTGGGATCATGACACTTTATTTATAGCCCCATAATCCCTCAGGGGAAATGCTTACAGTGCACTTTTCGCAGTCTAGGGTCTGAAAAGCTGCACCCAAATCCATGGCCTGCTAGGCTTTGAAAAATCTTTTGGAAAGGAAGCGAGAGCAGCTGGGAAAAGAGCAGCTGAGGGCACTGGAATAATCAAATTGCTTCCTTCCTCCATTTTGTAAAGGTGAGTTTTGATGGATGTTTAATATCAGACTGCATAGCATTTTGATAACTTACCTTCTTCATTTCCTCATAGGTAAGAAACAGAATATTGAAGTCATCCTTGTGAGAGTACCAGCCTCCCACATGGTCCAGCCATAAACTTGCAAATACTGATGCGAGAGACATTGATTTGAGATAAAATGTAGATCAGATGATTTAAAAAAAAAAAAAAAAAAACATTCAGAGGGAAGCAGTACGAACATTTAAAGTCCATTACAACAATTTTAAGGGATCATTTTAAGAACCAGCAGTGGTACAAACCATTAAACAGAAGCTGAATTAATACCATCCACCTTCACCAAACACTTTCTCAGAGAAGGAATTTGCAGAAGAGTTCTGCATTTTAAGGCTGCCTGCAGTGCTTCCCATCCCTGTGTGATGGGAGAGTGATGGGTGGGCTGAGATCAGTCTAGCCTTCCTCCAGCTCCCTTCCTTCTCAATCTGGCAGTTTCCTTATGTTGTGTTGCATTTAATACTTGCAACATTTAGAGACACTGTCTGGGTTTCTGACTTAACTTGACACAAATCTCTCCACTTGATTAAGGATTAGGTCTCCACCTTGTATGATTTGTAGCTGCTGCATCCTAATGCAGACAGCATACAAATCCACCTGATTTCCTTTGGGAGTTGGCCAGATCTACACCCTTCCTTCTGCGTCAATGGGCACCAGTCATCAGTGGCATAAAATGGTGTAGTTGGAGTCTCAGTTGGAGACGCTTTGTGATGCATGGATGTGGAATTTCCTCAGAGTAACCTATGGCATCAGACATGGCATTGGGAAAATGTTCCTTACCACACAGAGAATTTCTTTAATCTGTTGTCAAAGGAGGTTAAAGATGAAGGGACAAAAGTGATTCATTTTAGAATGGCAAATCTTCTTTACCTTTTCCAGCCAAAAACCTCTCCATGAAAATTCCAAAATCTTCTACCTCTTCCAATTTGACTGCCATTTTGGAAAAATGGTAATAGGAAACCAAGACATCCTTTGGGTTTCTGGCCACATAAACAACCTGCAGGAATAACAACAAATTCTTTCGATTCCTGGTCTTATTTTTTCTACTGTCCCTTATGTTTTGCTTCTGTAGTTATTTCTCTGGTTGTGAAATGTGCCAGGAACTAAGTTGTTGAAGTGGGATATATATGCATAAAATAATAAATGGATGGATCTCAGATATCTCTTCTTGTGGATTCTTGGTGCTTCCAAGTTGCTTTATAGCCCTGGCAGCCTCACCCTCTTTTGCAGCATGAATGTCACATGCACAGTGCAATCCTATGGTGTTGAATGAGCTTATTCTTATTAAGTCTGTTGGATGGCACCCTTGCAATGAATGCCTTTTTTAAAAAAAACAATACTTTTATTTTGCTTTAAACCAATACATATAAATATAGACAACCAAAATTACAAAAGAAAATTACTTAATAATGATAATAATGAAAAAAGCTAAAAAAAAAAACCTACAAAAAACTCAAAGTACATGACATAAAACATAATCTATTATGGGAAAGAAAAAAGGAAAAGGAAAGAGGAAGAAGAAGGATGAGAAAAAAAGAAAAAGGGAAAGGGAAAAGGAAAAGGGAAGAAGAAGAAGAAGAAGAAGAAGAAGAAGAAGAAGATGATGAACCAAAACACAATAAGGCTCATCTATTGTACGCTTCCATCAAGGTCACAGCAGATCATTATTCTTATCGATTCTCTCTATCTGCATTTCAAGGAATCCCTCATCTTGGTAATAATAATAATACTAATAAATTTTTATTTATATCCCGCCCTCCCCAGCTGAAGCTGGGCTCAGGGCGGCTAACAACAATCAAAATAATCCAACATTCTAAAAACATTCATTATAAAATTAATTAAAATCAAATTGATGGCAACCATTAAGCAAAATTCTATGCAGATTGCCAGAGGAGGGGGTCAGGCTGCGCCCTGACCAAAGGCCTGGTGGAACAGCTCTGTCTTGCAGGCCCTGCGGAAAGATGTCAGGTCCCGCAGGGCCCTAGTCTCTTGTGACAGAGCGTTCCACCAGATTGGAGCCGTGGCCGAGAAAGCCCTGGCTCTAGTTGAGGCTAGCCTAACCTCTCTGTGGCCTGGGATCTTCAGGATGTTTTTATTTGCAGACCGTAAATTTCTCTGTGGGACATACCAGGAGAGGCGGTCCCGTAGGTACGAGGGTCCTAGGCCGTATAGGGCTTTAAAGGTTAAAACCAGCACCTTAAACCTGATCCTGTACTCCACCGGGAGCCAGTGCAGCTGGTATAGTACCGGATGAATATGATCTCGCAGCGAAGACCCCATAAGGAGTCTCACCGCGGCATTCTGCACCCGCTGGAGTTTCTGGGTCAGTCTCAAGGGCAGCCCCACGTAGAGCGAGTTACAATAATCCAGTCTGGAGGTGACCGTCACGTGGATCACAGTGGCTAGGTCAGGGCGAGAGAGATAAGGAGCCAACTGCTTAGCTTGGTGGAGATGAAAAAATGCCGCCTTTGTTATAGCTGCAATCTGCGCCTCCATAGAGAGGGAGGTATCGAAGATTACACCCAAACTCTTAACAGACGATGCTGGCACTAATTGCACCCCCGCAAGAGATGGGAGTTGCCCCCTCAATCCCATATCGCCCCATCCCAGCCAGAGGACCTCTGTCTTCGAAGGATTTAACTTCAACCGGCTCCCACGTAACCATCCAGCCTCAGCTTCCAGACATCTGGTCAGTGTGTCTGGGGCCGAGTCAGGATGGTCATCCATCAACAGATAGAGTTGGGTGTCATCGGCATACTGATGGCAACCCAGCCCAAAACTCCGGACAAGCTGGGCGAGGGGGCGCATAAAGATGTTAAAAAGCATCGGGGAGAGAATCACACCCTGAGGCACTCCACACACCAAGGAGTGGCGCGATGACAATTCCCCCCCAAGCGCCACCCTCTGTCCCCGACCAGAGAGAAACGAGCACAGCCATTGAAGGACTGTGCCCTGGATCCCCACGTCGGCAAGGCGGTGGTCCAGGAATTCGTGATCGACCATGTCGAAGGCTGCTGACAGGTCTAGGTCGACCCGCCTCGATCCAGCTGCCTGCGGAGATCATCTGTTAGGGCGACCAGAGCCGTCTCGGTCCCATGACCAGCGCGGAAGCTGGACTGGAATGGATCCAGAGCCGATGTTTCATCCAGAAACCTACCAAGCTGTTCAGCAACCGCTCTCTCAATCACCTTACCCAGGAATGGAAGATTCGAAACCGGGCGGTAATTGGATAGATCTAAGGGATCTAATGATGTTTTCTTTAAGAGTGGGCGCACCACTGCCTCCTTCAGTTCCCCTGGGAATATCCCGGTGCCAAGGGACAAATTGATGATATCACCCAGGGGGGCCCGCACCTCGTCTGGATACGCTCTAATTAGCCAAGACGGGCATGGGTCAAGAGGGCAGGTGGTGGGCTTTCCAGCTCGGAGGAGTCTGTTCACATCGGCTGGGGATATCCGGTCGAAGTGGTCCAATACTGGACCCGAGGACAGTCGAGGGGCCTCCAGTTCCTTTATTGTATCCAAATTGGCAGGGAGGTCATGGCGGAGCAACAGGACCTTCTCCGCAAAAAAGCTTGCAAATGCCTCACAGCTGTGTGTCAAATTGTTATTTAAATTTGGCTGTCCTTCAAGGGACATTAAAGACCTAATTTTACTAAATAATTGCGCCGGGCGAGAGCTAGCGGAGGCAATGGAGGCCGAGAAGTAGGACTTCTTAGCGGCCTTCACTGCCATCTCGTAGGTTTTCATAAAAACCCTATAAGATGTTCTTGAGGCTCCGTCACAGGCACCCCGCCATACTCGTTCTAGCCGTCTGAGGTCCCGCTTCATTTTCCGAAGCTCCTCGGTAAACCAGGGAGCCCGGTTTCTGCGGGGTCGCAGAGGGCGCCTAGGTGAGATCTCATCGATGGCTGCTAGGAGCTGGATATTCCAGTCCTCAACAAGCTCAGTCAATGAGTCGCCAGGGGGAGCAAGGTCCCGCAAGGTCTAATAGAATCTATGGATGCTTGTGCCGATAGGAAAAACTTGAGCTCTTAGCCGAGTTCTTAGCAGGGTTCTGCAGCGATAGAAAGTGTTGCCTTGTGTGTGGATAATAAATCAGACTGAACGCAGGCTTCTTGCTAATCTCTAACAGCCTTTAATGAGAAGAAAAACATCATAAATCAGTCCCGGCGAGAGAGCAGGCATCCTTCTCGCCTCTCAGCCAAAAAGGAAAGGAAACTCACACACAAAGAAAGATTCCCGTATGTGAACCAAACCACGCCCCCAGAATGTGAGAAGTCACACAGAACTGTTTAACCCTGTAAGTTCTGATTCTCCTCACAGATCACATCTATACCGACGCCAAAGATCAAATCCAGCGTGTGGCCTGCTTGATGTGTGGGGCCTGAAACAAACTGGGAGAGCCCTAGTGTCGCCATGGAAGACACCAGGTCCAGAGCCTGTGAGGAGGGAGTGGCATCAGCATGGATGTTGAAGTCCCCCAATACCAATAGGTTAGGGAACTCCAAGGCCCAGCCGGCCACCGACTCCAGCAGGCCTGACAGGGTGGCTGCTGGTGCGCTAGGTGGCCGGTACACCAGCCAGACAGCCAAGCTCACCTCGGAGCCCCACACTAGGCCAACACATTCAATGCCAGGGATCGATGGTGATGGTAGAGCCCTGAAAGAACAATCTTCCCGGATTAATAATGCCACCCCTCCCCCCTGGCCCACAGTCCGCGACTGGTCGAGGACGGAGAAACCCGGGGGCGCCATCTCTCGTAAGGTAACAGTTTCCCCTTCGCGCACCCAGGTCTCCGTCACACAAGCCAGGTCAACCCCCTGCGAGGTGAAGAAATCTCGCAGGGTGACGGTTTTGTTGCCTATAGACCTGGCATTGCACAACACCAGTGACGGAGGTGAGTAATCCTTGCTCACCCTACCTTCGTCCCTCGGGATGGGGTGCAGATTGGAAGGGGTACGAGCATATCTGTATCTCGATCTCCTTCGCCTATGACATCTGCCCCCACCACCATACCTCCCTCGCCCCACTACGGTAGCAATCCCAAGCCTCAAACCAACCTCCATTTACAAAATAGAAAAACAAATCAAACCAAAAACAATTGTACCAAACGAAACAAATCCCCACCCCACTCAATATCCAACCCCAAACCAAAATAAAACGGAACAAAATAAAAATACATCAATAAAAACCACCGTTCACGGTGGTACAACAAAGTAAAAAGTAAAAACCCCTTTAAAACACTTTAAAATATATAAAAACATTTTAAACATTTGCTGCAGCAACACCAGTGTCCTTAAAACTGTAGCGGTGGTGAGTGTGGGCCCCGCCCCTAGGCCTGTTGGAGTGGGCCTACAGGAGGGAGAGGCCTTCCTCAACACCCACGGTGCAACAGCAGCAGTGTCCCAGTGCCTCAATGAGGCCTCTTAAGCTGTGGCAGTGGTGAGTCAGTCTGGGCCCCGCCCCCTGGGCCAGGTGGCATTAGGCTGAGGAGGGAGCGGCCTTCCCCAACTCACAGTGCAGCAACAGCAGCGGTGTCCCAGTGCCTCAATGAGGCCTCTTAAGCTGTGGCAGTGGTGAGTCAGTCTGGGCCCCGCCCCCTGGGCCAGGTGGCATTAGCCTGAGGAGGGAGCGGCCTTCCCCAACTCACAGTGCAGCAACAGCAGCGGTATCAGGGAACATTTCTCTATGAGGTATCATTCTAAACATAACCAGGTCTTTCTTGTTGAACCCTTATCCCCTAGATAATTATTCATACATTCCCATTCTTCTTTCATCATCTTTTTAGGTTTATCTCGTAGTGCATCTGTCAGCTTTGCGAGCTCCAAGTACTCACACAACGAATGCCATGTTTTGAATGGGCCGCAAGACGACTGAAAACCACCACATAAAATGGGTGCTGTTGATGAACTATTAATAAATTGTGGTGATCAAAGAGCAAATGGAATGTGCATGTTCTGGCAAAAGTACTGTACCTGCAAGGAAGCATAAAGACTGGCCATGCAATGCTAGTTACAAACAATGAGTATCGTACCGTGCCAAAAGTTACAGAAGACCAGGTGCAAAGCATGAGAGTTGTGATATGCCAAGAACATGTCAAAGGCAATGAGAAATGCCAATATTCAGATGAACACCTAAAAAGAGTATTTAAGATCAGGCTTTTCAGGAGGGTTGGTGTGTCTGACGCAGCCGGGATCCCACTGTCTGCCCACCTGATCCAGAAGGAGAGTGGTGAGTGTATGTGTGATTCTGTGAGTGACTGAGTGCATGTTCTCTTGTCTTGTTACGTGTTCTGCTTGTTAATCAACAAAGCAATGTTATGTAGAAATTCCAATATATTGGTTGTTTGACTGCTTACTTGTGTTCTGCCTGAAGTGCACTGAATCTCAGATAAAAGAACCTGTTTTATTCTTAACACCCTCCAGGACTTTTACTATGGTGGAGCATAAACTCTGTGCTGTTTAGGAGTCATGGGAATTATTCCAAGCTCAGGGTGCACAGAGCATTATTCATTCATATGGTGTCATGGTATTGACGGAGAACGCAGGGGAGGAGGAGAGACAAGTAGAGGAATGAGGGCAAGAAGTGCCAGTGGAGGAAAGGAGGGAAACTCAGGAGGAGGGAAGGCTCTCAGATGTTGGAGCAGAGCCTCAACACCGCACAGGAAGCTCTGGCATGGACAGCGAAGCAGTGCCGGTTCCATCTGCTCAGGAAAGGAGAGTGTTAAAGAGGAGGGGGCAGAGACATCAAATGAGAATGCCTCGCCTCTTCTGCTGGAAAAAGGGCGGACGTAAGTCACTCCGAGAATCTGACCCAGAGGATTTGGACGCATGATTATGTGTGCTGCTTGTACATATGTAAAATAAAGGATGTATATATGTATCTCTGAGTGAGCAGAGGCATTTCTTACGGAGAGCATTCACAACCCATCACATGTGGACAAAGGAATTGCAGCTGAATGAACTGCCCTCAAAAATTGAGAAATGTTAACGGAAACTGAGATGTTCATTTAAATAAGGCAAGACAAACATTTAATATGATCAAATAATTAATGTGCTGTTTCCTACTTTTGTTCTTTTGTTCTTTAATCCTTTGGGTACTAAATAGTAGGGTAGATGGGAAGCAAAGAGGCGAGGTGATGGACGACTGACGTAATCCACTTTGCGGACATTGTACTCCAGCCACGGAGCCCTGTCTACTAAGTCGAATTTTTCAGTTCCATCTCGGTGACCTTCATGATAAATCAAGCTCAAAATATTTTGGGTCCATATTGTGCCTATAAATGAGAATAAGCATACTTAATTTCATTCATATGGGGACGTGGGTGGCGCCATGGTCTAAACCACGGAGCCTAGGGCTTGCCGATCAGAAGGTCAGTGGTTTGAATCCCCGCCACGGAGTGAGCTCCCGTTGTTTGGTCCCTGCTCCTGCCAAGCTAGCAGTTTGAAAGCACGTCAAAGTGCAAGTAGATAAATAGGGTAAACGGCATTTCTGTGAGCTGCTCTGGTTCTCCAGAAGCGACTTACCATAGATTCCCGCACATAAGACGACTTTTTAACCCTGGAAAAGAGGTTAAGAACAGACCTCCGGAACGAATTAAGTTCTTACCCCAAGGTACCACTGTACTTTGATTCCGCAGTTTCAAACTATGATCTTTTATCAATGCATTCTAGGAACAGGAATATTGACAAATGGCCAGTGGGACAAACATAATAGGCAAAGGGCAGCTGCAGAAACCTTTCTTCATGTCACCCAAGTCCTAAATGCCTGTACAATGCAGAATCTCCCCTCTCTCTTCTCTCCCACTCCCAGTTATTGGGTCTTCCCCACCCCACCAACCCTCCAAGGCAGATTTGGGGAACACTGGGGACACAAGGGGAGAGAAGAGTGAAGGAAGTTCTGGTGTGGAAGTGGAAGTTATTGCATGTAGGGCACAACTGCATTTGATATGCCCCCCCCCCCCCGCATGATTGGCAAAGCTGTGGCAGATAAATGCTGAAATAAAGAGACACAGGATGAAAAGTTTTTAAGAATAGAATTTTACAATCACCATTTTACCACCACATACAAAATCCTGAAAGTCAGTGAATACAATAAACCCTTAGCAAGCACATTTTAATGTTTTTGATGTGTATTTATGTTGTTTTCAAAACCTCAGACAGGTTGGCAGTGGTGGAAAACATATTACTCCATCTTAAAAATAATAATTGCCCAGTTCATCTTTATGTAACCAGGTAAGTTCAATACTACCAGTATTCACCTCACCTTTTAAACTTGCCTTAGGATAATATAGATACTATTTACATATATGTGCGTATCCAACACGATGGAATTGAAATGATGGTTCAACATACGAAAATGTACTCTTACCTGATTTTGGATAAGTGACTAAAAATACATCACTGTCTCTTATTTCAAAATTCTCCAGGGAATCTAAGTACTCCACTGAAATGAATTCTGACTGGAAATAAAATCCTCTGTAGGTGAAAAGGTATTTCTCGTCTGGTTGCATTGCCTGCCTAAGAATAAAGAGAAGAGAATAGTTCCCTCTATTATACGACACTGGGAAAATGCAAAGAAATAGAGTTGCCATTTTGTGAAATCCTACTCCTCTTGCAGACCCCATAGCAGAATCCCATGCTTCTCTTCCATCACAGGTGAGCAACATAAAGGTCCATCATTCAAAGAACTGAGACTTGACCCATCATTGAGGCAACAAAGCATTCTCCCCCCCCCCCCCCGCTTTAAATGTTTTTTAAAATGGTGCTGCTTTCAACTCAAAGCTGGCTTTGCCCTACACAATAAGGCTTTTCTCTTTCACCCTGACATAGTTATTTCTCAAGTGCATGTGTGCAGCATGCAAAATAGCAGCCCTTGGCCTCACTTTATGCTGCCTGGCGTCATAATATTGAATATGATGCATGACATCGAGATATACCACCTTGTGTTATTATAGATGAATGGGTGCTTTATAAACATTTAAATAAAAATAAAATCCATGGCTTAAAAGTGATAAAGAAATAAAGTGCCATGAAGACAGAAAAATCACTTTAATTCTCTAGATAAGTCTTGTGTTTCATCGCTAAGAAATACAACAATCATTTAGTGGAAAACATTGTATGTCCAAAATAGTAACAAGAAAAATACTCTGATTGATTTTCCAATATATAAATTAAGGGTTGTATCCCATGCCGAATGAGCAGGGTTCCACTTGCACAATGGGAGTTCACATTCAGTCCCCTCAAAATAACTATTAATCTCTGGTAGCACAAATGTTGCATTCTGTGTGACACCATAAAAAAATATGAACAGTGAAGAGTTTCCATGCATCTGATGAAATACCTTATTGCCCCTCGGAACTCTTGCAAGAAAGTGTAGATTAGTTGATTGTCATTCAGTAGTCCTGCTTTTCCCTGGAAAGTTTAATTAACAAGAAAACTTACCTACCTTTTGTTTTTAGAGTCAAAAAGTGTGCAAGAGAGAGGGAGAGACCGATTTCTTCTGTAGCTTGGAGTATTTCAGCTTTTCAAGGCTCACGTTCAGAGCTCTCAAAGGAAACTGCTTTATAGAATTCTGTTAACTAATAAGAGTTTGATTAAATCGATGGCTCCTCCTTAGTAAATCATTCCTGGCAAGTTATGCAAGAAAAGAACGATAAAACAAGATCATCTAGGCACAAAATGTAAAGAACAACAGGGGAAGAACTTGTTTCTTTGCACAAGGAACAGCTAATATCAACAGTAGTCCGTTTAACAAATAAATGCAGTATTACATCTGCTCAGGTCCACTAGTAGAAAATGGGCTCAAATGGTACGAGAGACCTGAGATTCACCAATTGATGGCTATTTGTACACACATGTATGTAACCTGAAGCGTATGTAACCTGAGGTACCACTGTAATTCCTTTTTGTTTTAATCCAGAATGAGGCAGCTAGACTGGTGACTGGGAGTAGCCGCCGAGACCATATAACACCGGTCCTGAAAGATCTTAATTGTATCCCAGTCCATTTCCGAGCACAATTCAAAGTGTTGATGCTGACCTTTAAAGCCCTAAATGGCCTCAGTCTTGTATACTTGAAGGAGCGTTTCCACCCCCATCGTTCTGCCCGGACACTGAGGTCCAGCGCCGTGGGCCTTCTGGCGGTTCCCTCACTGCGAGAAGTGAGGTTACAGGGAACCATAATAATAATAATAATAATAATAATAATAATAATAATAATTTATTATTTATACCCCGCCCATCTGGCTGGGCCTCCCCAGCCACTCTGGGCGGCTTCCATAGAAACCAAAAATACACTAAAATAACACACGTTAAAAACTTCCCTTAAGATGTCTTCTGAATGTCAGGTAGTTGTTTATCGCTTTGACATCTCGTGGGAGGGCGTTCCACAGGGCGGGCGCCACTACCGAGAAGGCCCTCTGCCTGGTTCCCTGTAGCTTTGCTTCTCGCAATGAGGGAACTGCCAGAAGGCCCTCGGCGTTTCTTCAGGTATACTGGACCGAGGCCGTTTAGGGTTTAAAGGTCAGCACCAACACTTTGAATTGTGCCTTCTCGGTAGTGGTTCCTGCCCTGAGGAACGCCCTCCCAGCAGATGTCAAGGCAATAAACAACTATTTTACTTTTAAAGGTTAACTGAAGGCTAACTTTAGGGAAGTTTTTAATGTCTGATGCTGTATTATTTTTAATATTCGGTTGTGGCTGGGGAAACCCAGCCAGATGGGTGGGGTATAAATAAATAAATTATTATCAACAACAACAACAACAACAACAATAATATAAAACTTACTAAATAATTAGCACTGGTTGTTTTAGAAATCTGTCCAAGAAAAGTAGCAACCTTTTTCATTTGCACACAGCATATCTGAGATCAAATATTACTCAAGACCAAGAACAAACTTTCAGATCCAATATATTGGCAGCAATCTTTCCCCCCCTTCAAAGATTTTCAGGATTTTCAGAGTCCTCATCAAGATGGACAGCTCCCAGTAATTTTAGTCAGAATTCACTGAAAGCTATTTCCCAGTAAACAATGCCACATGCAGAAATGGCTCATTTTGTTTTTGTTTATCATCTAAAGCTAATGTTTTCAGGAATACCTTTGCATAGAAAATGCACTTGATGTCTTCCTGTGTTCTCCTTGCTACTGTCCAAATGTATTCTGCAAACAACTTTCAATGTCTTCAGTTTGGGCAGCTACACAACTTTGTCTACATCCCCATACCTCAGCTCTTCCCCCACAAACCCACAGGGGTTTTTTATGCAGCACCCCTGAGATTGTGAAATCGCAGTTTATTTTATGATTGCAGGGTTTTTTATTTCAAATGATGGCAAATCTCAGTTGTGTTTCCTGATAAATGATACTGACTTCATATGTTGAAGTGATAGATGTTTCAAAGCCCATACAAACATTCCTGGCTGATAGATATTGGTTTCCTGATGTCCTTTATCCATCAGCTTTAGTTGCCAGGCAGACTGTAATAATACTCCAGAGCAGGCATGGGGAGTAATCTGATTAATGTTTTAATGCAAGTCCACCTAATTTCAACTTCCTGAAACAGTATGTGAACAGAAACACAGCTGCAGTTCATCCATCAAAATTCAGACATCCTCAAATTACGTGATACACCTTTCCAACCAAACAATGTGCGTATTTTAGGGGAAAGTGTTTGTGATATTATGCCGATAATAGAATGTATATTTTACTGAAAATATTGAGCAAAATTTAGTATATTAACAAAAAAAATTGTGTGTATATATTAAGCATCTTTGTATTGAGCATTATTTGTATATAAACAGAAATGTGCACTAAAATGCAGACAATTTTTCATGATATTTTTTCTCTTCTTCTGCACAAACTGGTGCAGAAATATGGTGAACCAAAAGGAACAGTGGAAATGTGAGAAACTAAGAGGAAACCCAAACAGATAAGATTCACTCATCCACACCCTTAAAAACTAGAAGAGGCAGAGGCAGTTTTTAAATTTGAAAGCAGAGATGGATCCCCCCACACCTACTGCAGGGAAATTACTTCTTGCCTGCAGTACTTCCACTCAAAATGCCTTCCAATAATCACAAACATCTGTTCCAACAATCACAGCTCTCAACCAATTATGTGCAACAAGTGGATTGACAGATACTACAACATATGCAGCCCCTGTTCTAGAGAAGGAAGAAAGTTTGTATAAATATTCTCAAGCTGGAAGCAGACTCAGTTCACCATTGATGTTCCAGCAGAACCTGAAGAGGAGCCTTTCCATCTGCTCCTGAAAAACACTCTCAAAGCTTTCAATTTTTTTGCAATGGCCATCATGTTTTCCCAGTCTCCAAGAGTGCCTGGCACTGTGGTGGTCAAATAGATAGTTGTAACGCCAGGTTGTCACAAAATGCCATCCCTAGTTGCTGCACAGTATCCAGCACCTTTATTGGGAGGTTCCAAGATCAACATGCACCTTCTTTTAGTGTAATGTCTCCCAAACATGGAATAGTCACATACCCTTTTTGAGAGAAAGAGCACTTGGAACCGCTGGGATCTTGCACTGCTCAAAATTGGGGTGGCATGCAACAAGATGGCATAAGAAGTCTTTCTTGACATAGATTGTGGGGGTAGGATGCAGAGGGCTTCTTCACTGCTTTGCTGTCAGATCCAGCCCAGTCTCTCAGAGATGGGCAGTGGGGTCAGGCTGGGACTAGTGATGTGCCCCTCCGAGCTCCTGAGACCTTGCCCAGGGCCTGATGTGTTTGATCGCTGCTCTCAGGTCTAGGTTGGACCCTGGACTAAATTTCCCTAGACCTTCAGGACGTGGCAAAGTGCAGCCTTTTCCCTTGATATTTCCAATGCCTGGGCCCTGTTCCAAGAATACCTGGGGCCTAAGCTCTCTAAGGAGACAAGCAAGCAAACAGGCATCCCTACAGGTGTGTTGGGTCTGCAAGGATTTTTGCATGTGTTAGCATCTGTGTGTCCTTGGTGATGCAGGCAGCATTGGCAATGGCTCAGCATCCAATTTACTCTAGTTCTCTCCTCTGAAGGAGAAGGCTTCTTGCTGACTGGAAGAGGCACCAAGGTTGTTCCACAGCAGGCGGTATCTGGCTTGGAATGTCCAACGTTACAGGGGCAGAACATTTTTCTGCCAACCCGCTTGGTGCCTCTCTGTTCTCTAGACTACTGGCCTTCTCCCTGGGCTCAGACACTTCTTGGGATCCTCATTTCACCTCTTGCATCCGGCTAAGACCTTCCCCAGGTTTATTCAGCCCCACCTTCCTGAGCTCCTCCCACTGATCTTCAGGATCCAACCATTCCCTCTGTGATGTCTCCATGGAACTCATGACATCATAAACATTAGGAAGAACTTCCTGACAGTAAGAGCTGTTCGACAGTGGGATTTGCTGCCAAGGAGTGTGGTGGAGTCTCCTTCTTTGGAGCTCTTTAAGCAGAGGCTTGACAACCATATGTCAGGAGTGCTCTGATGGTGTTTCCTGCTTGGCAGGGGATTGGACTCGATGGCCCTTGTGGTCTCTTCCAACTCTATGATTCTATGATTCTATGATTTCTTAAGATTTAAAAGTAGCAGTGGGAACTTCTGAACCAGGTTCTATGGCATCCAAAATTTGCTTTAACCCTTTCTCTCTGCTCCATGATCCCAATGGAAATTCCTCCTTTTCTTTTTTTTTATAATGATATTTATTAAAGTTTCACAAAAATACATGAAAATACAAAACAAAGAAAAAAGTATAAAGTTTTAAAATACAGCAAAAAAGTAGAAAATAAGAAAAAACGTACAAAATAAAACAGTTAAAAACACAATAATGTTCCATAACCTATCTTCCTTACTCTTATTTCCCCGGACCTCCTCATACCTCCCTTCTTTGTATTCCAATTCAATTTGTTGGTTCAGCAAATCCTTACCATTAATCTTTTACCCAATTGTTAACCTTTTTTTTTTTTCCATGTCTCTTAAAGCATTACAGCTAAAAACCTCTTAGTTTCTATCCAACATCCTTCTAAAGTTCCTTAATTTTGCAATATTTCTGTAAATAGTCCTTAAATTTTTTCCAGTCTTCTTTCACCGACTCTTCTCCCTGGTCTCGGATTCTGCCAGTCATTTCCGCCAGTTCCATATAGTCCATCACCTTCATCTGCCATTCTTCCAGAGTGGGTAGATCTTGTGTCTTCCAATACTTTGCGATAAGTATTCTTGCTGCTGTTGTGGCATACATGAAAAAGGTTCTATCCTTCTTTGGCACCAGTTGGCCGACAATGCCCAAGAGAAAGGCCTCTGGTTTCTTCAGAAAGGTATATTTAAATACCTTTTTCAGTTCATTATATATCATTTCCCAGAAAGCCTTAATCTTTGGGCACGTCCACCAAAGGTGAAAGAATGTACCTTCAGTTTCTTTACATTTCCAACATTTATTATCGGGCAAATGATAAATTTTTGCAAGCTTGACTGGGGTCATGTACCACCTGTATATCATTTTCATAATATTCTCTCTTAAGGCATTACATGCCGTAAACTTCATACCTGTGGTCCATAACTGTTCCCAGTCAGCAAACATAATATTATGTCCAACATCTTGTGCCCATTTAATCATAGCAGATTTCACCGTTTCATCCTGAGTATTCCATTTCAACAGCAAGTTATACATTCTTGACAAATTTTTAGTTTTGGGTTCTAACAATTCTGTTTCTAATTTTGACTTTTCCACTTGGAAGCCTATTTTCTTATCCAAATTATATACCTCCATTATCTGATAGTAGTGGAGCCAATCTCTCACTTTATTTTTTAATTTTTCAAAACTCTGCAATCTCAATTTATCTCCTTCTTGCTCCAAAATTTCCCAATATGTCGGCCATTTGGCCTCCATATTGAGCCTTTTCAGAGCTTTTGCTTCCATTGGTGATAGCCACCTTGGGGTTTTATTTTCCAATAAGTCTTTGTATCTTGTCCAAACATTAAACAATGCTTTCCTAACAATATGGTTTTTGAATGCTTTGTGTGCTTTGACCTTATCATACCATAAATATGCATGCCATCCAAATACATTGTTAAAACCTTCTAGATCCAAAATGTCTGTGTTTTCAAGAAGTAGCCATTCTTTCAGCCAGCAAAAAGCTGCTGATTCATAATAAAGTTTAAGGTCTGGCAGGGCAAATCCACCTCTTTCCTTGGCGTCAGTTAATATCTTGAATTTTATTCTGGGCTTCTTGCCCTGCCAGACAAATCTAGAAATATCTCTCTGCCACTTCTTGAAACAGTCCATCCTATCTACAATTTGTAATGTCTGAAACAAAAACAACATTCTAGGCAATACATTCATCTTTATCACAGCAATACGGCCCAGCAACGAGAGTTTCAAATTTGACCAAATTTCTAAATCTTTTTTCACTTCCGTCCAACATTTTTCGTAATTATCTTTAAACAAGTTCCCATTTTTGGCTGTCATATTAATCCCCAAGTATTTCACTTTCTTTACCACATTCAATCCTGTCTCATTCTGAAACCTCTCTCTTTCAGGAAATTCCTCCTTTTCAATCTGACCCATGAAGGAGATTGCTATGGGCATCAAACATACACTGTCCATTTCCCCCACTTCTCCCCACATATTCCCCACACACCCTCAAAAGTGACTCTGAGGGGTGTCAGGAGAACCCCAAGAACAGTGCAGAAGGAATGAAGGTGAGGAGGGGTTGTGCCAACCAGCAGGCTGGAATGTTTGTCCTGATGGTATGATTGGAAGAGCGTGAAGTTGAATTCCACAAACAACAAATAAATAGATGACATGAGTGAGTGGGATGATTTACATTGCCGTCTGGGCAGAAGCAGAGGTAGTTGCTCTGGCACCCGGGCGCGGGGTGAGCATATCAGGGGGGCGCCGCCCACGGCAAGTGGTGAGCATCTTTTGGGGGGGCGGCGCAGCAATGTGACCCCCCCCTCAGGGATGACACCAGGGGTGGCCCACACCCCGCTTCCTCCGCCAGTGCATCTGGGACACCAATAGTTGGTTAGTTTGCTTATTTTAAGAATATTTTTTATTAAATTTCAATTACAATAATCCAATGGTAGCCTCATTGTAACACTGCCAAATTAAAACACAATTACTAATCCCAATAGATATCCTCGGATTCCTTAACATTTGCACATGGGGTCAGAAATTAGGACATGTTGGAATGTAGAAAGAGAAGAAGCAGACAGTACAAATGTAATTTTATTGTGGTGTTTTTAAAAAATTAATGCACATATTTGAACATTAGGAAGCTATTAAGCCTCATGAGAGTATTCTGCTGAATCTTATAAATAGGGCTGGATTAAATGCATACAGTGCACTTTATTTCATCCTTCCAGGCTGAAGACAGACTCATGATTCCTCATGGATGTCCCAGCAGAACTTGAAGGGCAGCTTTTCCATTCTCTCCTTAAAAACACTGTCAAACCTTTCACTTTGTGCGACTGTCATCATGTTCTTCCAGTCTCCAACAGTGCCTGGCCCAGGAAGCAGACAGAAAGAAAGTGCATTGTGGTGGTCAAATAAATATCCACAACTCCAGATATATTCCATCCCTAGATGCAATTGTCAGGTGAAAATGTCAGGGATTCTGCAAGCAGCACAAATCAGTTTGATCTACTATTAACTTACCTTTGTGAAGAAAACCTCCTATTTAAACAAGGAAAAAATAACAGGGAAAGTACATAATAGAACAACTCTAAAATTAGGAAATTACAGAAACTGAGAGTTTCATGAAGACTGGAAAAATGAAATCACCATTACTTGGTAGCTATCACATATCAGTGTAAATATTAGGTGAATCTGTAGGGGATTCTACAAGCAGCACCAAATCAGTTTTTCTACCATTAACTTACCTTTGCGAAGAAAATGTCCTTTGCTGTGGTCCATGAGATCTGGTGGAGAGAACTCATAGTTTGCCCTGGGATCTGCTTTCATTTTATTAAATGTAGCCTGATCCACAACAGCATCCACCTCCTTTTCCGTCAGTCGCTTTCCCAGGAAGTTGCATAATTTCAATACACAGCTTCTCAGGTCCTGAAATGGAACGTGGTTTTAATGTCAGGCCATCCACAATAGAGAAACCTGACAGCCTAGAGACTAAAACTCATGGAATAGGCAGGATTACAAGCAGGGGAAACAAGCAGCCTGGATCTTTCTTTGCCTAGTTTGGAATAATTGCAATTGCATTATATTATACTTTCATTGTTGCTTTTATTCCATGAGCCATGCAGAATGCATTATATTCTGGGGCAGCTCTGAGTCCACAAGTAAATAAATAAATGTCCCTGTTGAAGACACAAGGGAGGTTCTGTGACATCTCTCCTCAGCATCAGAGGGCCTGTGAAATGACATATCTTGCTTGGGACCATGACACTTTATTTATAGCTCCATAATCCCTCAGGGGAAATGCTTACAGTGCACTTTTCGCAGTCTAGGGTCTGAAAAGCTGCACCCAAATCCATGGCCTGCTCGGCTTTGAAAAATCTTTTGGAAAGGAAGCGAGAGCAGCTGGGAAAAGAGCAGCTGAGGGCACTGGAATAATCAAATTGCTTCCTTCCTCCATTTTGTAAAGGTGAGTTTTGATGGATGTTTAATATCAGACTGCATAGCATTTTGATAACTTACCTTCTTCATTTCCTCATAGGTAAGAAACAGAATATTGAAGTCATCCTTGTGAGAGTACCAGCCTCCCACATGGTCCAGCCATAAACTTCCATATACTGTTGTGAGAGAAGTTGATTTGGCATAAAATGTAGATCAGACTTTTTTTTTAAAAAAAAAAAAACATTCAGAGGGAAGCAGTACGAACATTTAAAGTCCATTACAACAATTTTAAGGGATCATTTTAAGAACCAGCAGTGGTACAAACCATTAAACAGAAGCTGAATTAATACCATCCACCTTCATCAAACACTTTCTCCGAGAAGGAATTTGCAGAAGAGTTCTGCATTTTAAGGCTCCCTGCTGTGCTTCCCATCCCTGTGTGATGAGAGAGTGATGGGTGGGCTGAGGTCAGTCTAGCCTTCCTCCAGCTCCCTTCCTTCCCTCTCTGGCAGTTTCCTTATATGGTGTGGAAGTGAATACTTGCAACATTTAGAGACACTGTCTGGGTTTCTGACTTAACTTGACACAAATCTCTACACTTGATTAAGCATTGGGTGTTCCAGCTTGTAATGATTTGTAGCTGCTGCATCCTGGTGCAGACAGCATACAAATCCACCTGATTTCCTTTGGGAGTTGGCCAGATCTATACCCTCCCTTCGGCATCAATGGACACCAGTCATCAGTGGCATAAAATGGTGTAGTTGGAGTCTCAGTTGGAGACGCTTTGTGATGCATGGATGTGGAATTCCCTCAGAGTAACCTATGGCATCAGACATGGCATTCTGAAAAGGTTCCTTAACACAGAGAGAAATTCTTTAATCTGTTGTCAAAGGATAAAGATGAAGGGACAAGAGTGATTCATTTTAGAGTAGCAATTCATCCTTACCCTTCCCAGCCAAAAACCTCTCCATGAAAATTCCAAAATCTTCTACTTCTTCTAATTTGACTACAATTTTGGAAAAATGGTAAAAGGAAACCAAGACATCCTTTGGGTTTCTGGCCACATAAACAACCTGCAGGAATAACAACAAATTCTTTCGATTTCTAAAATAATAAATGGATGGATCTCAGATATCTCTTCTTGTGGATTCTTAGTGTTTCCAAGTTGCTTTACAGCCCTGGCAGCCTCACCCTCTTTTGCAGCATGAATGTCACATGCACAGTGCAATCCTATGGTGTCGAATGAGCTTATTCTTATTAAGTCTGTTGGATGGCACCCTTGTAACGAATGCCATTTTTTTGTTTTTTTAAAATATGTTTATTTTGCTTTAAACAAATACATATAAATATAGACAACCAAAATTACAAAAGAAAATTATGATAATAATGAAAAAGCTAAAAAAATCAAAGTACATGGCATAAAACATAAGAAGAAGGATGAGAAAAAAAGGAAAAGGGAAAGGGAAAAGGGAAAGGGAAAAGGGAAAAGGGAAAAGGGAAAAGGGAAGAAGAAGAAGAAGAAGAAGAAGAAGAAGAAGAAGAAGAAGAAGAAGAAGAGCCAAAACACAGGAAGGCTCATCTACTGTACGCTTCCATCAAGGTCACAACAGATCATTATTCTTATCAATTCTCTCTATCTGCATTCCAAGGAATCCTCAATTTGGTATCAGGAAACATTTCTCTATGAGGTATCATTCTAAACATAACCAGGTCTTTCTTGTTAAACCCTTATCCCCTAGATAATTATTTATACATTCCCATTCTTCTTTCATCATAATTTTAGGTTTATCTCGTATTGCATCTGTCAGCTTTGCGAGCTCCAAGTACTTGCACAACAAATGCCATGTTTTGAATGGGCTGAAGACCACCACATAAAATGGATGCTGTTGATGAACTATTAATAAATTGTGCTGATCAAAGAGCGAATGGAATGTGCATGTTCTGGCAAAAGTACTGTACCTGCAAGGAAGCATAAAGACTGGCCATGCAATGCTAGTTACAAACAATGAGTATCATACCGTGCCAAAACTTACAGAAGACCAGGCGCAAACCATGAGAGTTGTGATATGCCAAGAACATGCTAAGGGTGGAGGACTGCCAAGAACATGTCAAAGGCAATGAGAAATGGCAATATTCAGATGTGCACCAAAAAAGACTATATAAGATCAGGCTTTTCAGGAGAGTTGGTGTGTCGGACGCAGCCGGGATCCCGCTGTCTGCCCACCCAATCCAGAAGAAGAGTGGTGAGCGTATGTGTGATTGTGTGAGTGATTGAGTGCATGTTCCCTTATCTTGTTATGTGTTCTGCTTGTTACTCAACAAAGCAATGTTATGTATAAATTCCAATATATTGGTTGTTTGACTGCTTACTTGTGTTCTGCCTGAAGTGCACTGAATCTCAGATAAAAGAACCTGTTTTATTCTTAACACCCTCCAGGACTTTTACTATGGTGGAGCATAAACTCTGTGCTGTTTAAGAGTCATGGGAATTAGGAGTTTAGGAGTTTAGGAGTCTGTGCTCAGGGTGCACAGAGCATTTTTCATTCATATGGACAAAGGAATTGCAGCTGGATGAAGTTCCCTCAAAATCAGAGAAATGTTATCGGAAACTGAGATGTTCATTCAAATAAGGCAAGACAAACATTGAATATGATCAAATAATAAATGTGCTGTTTCCTACTTTTGCTCTTCTGTTCCTTAATCCTTTGGGTACTAAATAGTAGGGTAGATGGGAAGCAAAGAGGCGAGGTGATGGACGACTGACGTAATCCACATTGCGGAAATTGTACTCCAGCCACGGAGCCCTGTCTACTAAGTCGACTTTTTCAGTTCCATCTCGGTGACCTTCATGATAAATCAAGCTCAAAATATTTTGAGTCCATATTGTGCCTATAAACGAGAATAAGCATACTTAATTTCATTCATATGGGGACATGGGTGGTGCCGTGGTCTAAACCACAGAGCCTAGGGCTTGCCGATCAGAAGGTCACGGTTCGAATCCCCACGACGGGGTGAGCTCTCATTGCTCGTTCCCAGCTCGTGCCCACCTAGCAGTTTGAAAACACATAAAACTGCAAGTGGATAAATAGGTACCGCTCTGGCGGGAAGGTAAACGGCATTTCTGTGAGCCGCTCTTGTTCTCCAGAAGCGACTTGCCGTAGATTCCCGCGTATAAGAAGACTTTTTAACCCTGGAAAAGAGGTTAAAACGTCGTGGGTCGTATTATACGCCGGGTATTAGCGGCGTACGGCGGGCTTCACAGTGGGAGAGGACTGCCTGGCATGGAGCCTGCCCCCCCCCACTGCTTCGGAAGCAGCAGCAGCTGGCGGCGGGCTCTGCTCAGCGCCGGGTGGCTTTCTCGTGGCGCAGAGCTGCCCAGCGTATTAAGCAACTGGACTTATAAGACGAACCCTCAAATTGCAGCTGCCAATTTGGGGGGTCGTCTTATATGCCCAGTCGCCTAATATGCCGGAATCTATGGTAGTCAGGCTGGCCACATGACCCAGAAGCTGTCTGCGGACAAACGCCGGCTCCCTCGGCCTATAGAGCGAGATGAGCGCAAAAACCCAGAGGCATCCACGACTGGACCTAATGGGAGATCTGGGCCAGAAATGAGAGAGAGGAAGGGAATCAACACAGCAAGCAGAGGCAGATTTAGGGACCGGGCTGCATGGGCTGCCAATGCAATCAATGCATTCTAGGAACAGGAATATTGACAAATGGCCAGTGGGACAAACATAATAGGCAAAAGGCAGTTGCAGAAGCCTTTCTTCATGTCACCCAAGTCCTAAATGCCTGTACAATGCAGAATCTCCCCTCTCTCTCCTCTCCCACTCCCAGTTATTGGGTCTTCCCCACCCCACCAACCCTCCAAGGCAGATTTGGGGAACACTGGGGACACAAGGGGAGAGAAGAGTGAAGGAAGTTCTGGTGTGGAAGTGGAAGTTATTGAATGGAGGGCACAACTGTATTGGATACGGACCCCTGTTATTATTGGCAAAACTGTGGCAGATAAATGCTGAAATAAAGAGACACAGTATGAAATTTCTTAAGAATAGAATTTTACAACCACCATTTTACCACCACATACAAAATCCTGAAAGTCAGTGAATATAATAAACCCTTAGCAAGCACATTTGAATGTTTTTGATGTGTATTTATGCTGTTTTCAAAACCTCAAACAGGTTGACACTGGTGGAAAACATATTACTCCATCTTAAAAATAATTATTGCCCAGTTCATCTTTATGTAACCAGGTAAGTTCAATACTACCAGTATTCACCTCACCTTGCATGTGGTTTTAAACTTGCCTTAGGATAATATAGATACTATGTAGATATATGTGGGTATCCAACAGGGTTGAATTGAAATGATGGTTCAACCTACGAAAATGTACTCTTACCTGATTTTGGATAAGTGACTATAAATACATCACTGTCTCTTATTTCAAAATTCTCCAGGGAATCTAAGTACTCCACTGAAGTAAATGCTGACTGGAAATAAAATCCTCTGTAGGTGAAAAGGTATTTCTCGGCTGGTTGCATTGTCTGCCTAAGAATAAAGAGAAGGGAATAGTTGCTGAGATAAGATGGCGCCCGGCACACTTCCCCTGTGCCGATGGACGCCTGTGCCGATAGAAAAAACTTGAGCTCTCTTTGCAGCTCTTAGCAGAGATCTGCAGTGGCAGAAAATGTTGCCTTGTGTGTGGATAATAAATCAGACTGAACGCAGGCTTCTTGCTAATCGCTAACAGCCTTTAATGAGAAGAAAAACATCATAAATCAGTCCCGGCGAGAGAGCAGGCATTCTTTTGTCTCTCAGCCAAAAACAAAAGTAACTCAAACACAAAGAAAGATTCCCGTATGTGAACATAACCACGCCTCAGAATGTGAGATGTCACACAGAACTGTTTAACCCTGTAAGTTCTGATTCTCCTCAATAGTTCCCTCTATTATATGACAATGGGAAATCACAAAGGAATAGAGGTGTCATTTTGTCAAATCCTACTCTTTTTGCAGACCCCATAGCAGAATCCCATGCTTCTCTTCCATCACAGGTGAACAACATAAAGGTCCATCATTTAAAGTACAGAGACTTGAGCCATCATTGAGGCAACAAAGCACTATTTCCCCCTTGCTTTAAGTGTTTCTTAAAATGGTGCTGCTTTCAACTCAAAGCTGGCTTTGCCCTACACAATAAGGCTTTTCTCTCTCACCCTCACATAGTTATTTCTCAAGTGCATGTGTGCAGCATGCAAAATAGCAGCCCTTGGCCTCACTTTATGCTGCCTGGCATCATAGTTTGGTCAGTGCTGCTATCCTGACACTCATTCTTGTACTCAGGGGAGGTGGGAAGGAAGCAAAAACTGCTCCCTGTAAATGGATCCAGGGGAAATGAAAGACGGAATCTGTTGGGAACTCTTGCCAATTCCTCCTGGGTTCTTGATCAGCTTCAAGAAATTGGGGTGATGTATTTTCTGGCCTTCCTGGGACCAAACGATAGATGTGCCTGGGGACCACAGGGTGGCAAAGAGAAAGCTATTCTTCACCGCCCATCTGGCTTCCATTGCCAGCTCTGGCTGAAACTGCTGCTGAAATGTGGTGCCCAAGGACGTTCCATGGAGGGAATGCTGCTCTCAGCTTCATCTATGATAATACAGAGAGTTGGCTACACATACAATGGGCCCTGTTGGGGCAGGTGTTCCCATACTGAGACACCACTGCCAAAATAGCCCTTTCTTTTTTTGTCTCCTCCCTGCTCCAATTTCTCTCCTCCCACGTAGCGTCTGACAAGGAAGGCACTTGCAAGGGTGGGCTCAGTGCATGGTATAAGGAGGCGGGGAATTATTATGGGAGAAAGTTCAAGGCTCCATTGGGTGCTGAGGAAACCAAAGTTGTCGCCAGTTGTCGCCAGGTCTTTTATACCTGTTGGGACATTTCAGGCCATAATATAGAATATGATGCATGACATCAAGATATACCACCTGGTGATATTATAGATGAATGGGTGCTTTATAAACATTTAAATAAAAATAAAATCCATTGCTTAAAAATGATAAAGAAATAAAGTGCCATGAAGACAGAAAAATCACTTTAATTCTCTATATACGTCTTGTGTTTCATCGCTAAGAAATACAACAATCATTTAGTGGAAAACACTGTATGTCCAAAATAGTAACAAGAAAAATACTCCGTTTGATTTTCCAATATATAAATTAAGGGTTGTATCCCATGCCGAATGAGCAGGATTCCACTTGCCTAATGAGAGTTCACATTCAGTCCCCTCAAAATAACTATTAATCTCTGGTAGCACAAATGTTGCACTCTGACACCAGAAAAGAATATGAACTGTGACAAGAGTTTCCATGCATCTGATGAAATACCTTGTTGCCCCTAAGAACTCTTCCAAGAAAGAGTAGATTATTTGTTTGTCATTCAGTAGTCCTGCTTTTCCCTGGAAAGTTTAATTTACAAGAAAACTTACCTACCTTTTGTTTTTAGAGTCAAAAAGTGTGCAAGAGAGAGGGAGAGACCGATCTCTTCTCTAGCTTGGAGTATTTCAGCTTTTCAAGGCTCACATTCAGAGCTCTCAAAGGAAACTGCTTTATAGAATTCTGTTAACTAATAAGAGTTTGATTAAATCGATGGCTCCTCCTTAGTAAATCATTCCTGGCAAGTTACGCAAGAAAAGAACCGTAATACAGGATCATTGAGGCACATAATCTAAAGAACAACAGGGGAAGAACTTGTTTCACACACATGCCTGCACTCACTTACACCCCTATAACGCCAACTTTAACTCTTCTCACTGCGAGAAGTGAGGTTACAGGGAACAGGCAGAGGGCCTTCTTGGTAGTGGTTCCTGCCCTCTGGAATGCCCTCCCAGCAGATGTCAAGGCAATAAACAACTATTTCACTTTTAAAAGTCAACTAAATGCGGCCCTTTTTAGGGAATTTTTTAGTGTGTGATGCTGTATTATTTTTAATATTCGATTGGAAGCCGCCCAGAGTGGCTGGGGAAACCCAGCCAGATGGGCAGGATATAAATAAATTATTATTATTATTATTATTATTATTATTATTATTACTATAAAACTTACTAAATAATTAGCACTGGTTGTTTTAGAAATCTGTCCAAGAAAAGTAGCAACCTTTTTCATTTGCACACAGCATATCTGAGATCAAATATGACTCAAGCCCAAGAATAAACTTTCAAATCCAATATATTGGCAACAATAATTCCCACCCTTCAAAGATTTTGAAGGATTTTCAGAGTCCACATCAAGATGGACAGCTCCCAGTCATTTTAGTCAGAATTCCATGAAAGCTATGTCCCAGTAAACAATGCCACATGCAAAAATGGCTTCTTTTTGTTTTTGTTTATCATCTAAAGCTAATGTTTTCAGGAATACCTTTGTATAGAAAATGCACTTGATGGCTTCCTATGTTCTCCTTGCTAAGCTGTCCAAATTTATCCTGCAAACCGCTTTCAATGTCTTGGGCTTGGGCAATTTTTTTTTATTTTTTTTTATAAAATTTTTATTGGGATTTTCTCATTTTTTAAGACAAACACACAAAAAACATAAACATCAACATTACACACAAAAAAACACATATAATTTCAAAATCTTATTTTCCTAACCACTTTCCCAGACTTCCCCCACCTCCCCTTCTTGCATCCCCATTCAAAATTTAGCCCAGCAAGTTCTTTATGCCCAAATTAATCCCTTATTAATATTTTATTTAAATCATCTTCATTAACCATTTACAAACTTCTATACCTTATTTTAATACCCACATCCACCTTTTCTAAGATCGATCCACTCTCCCTTTCACGAAATTCCCAATTATATATATTTACAGAAAATCTTAACAAATAAGAGCATATGCTTGTAACCCTTTGGATTCTAACATTCCTCCCCCCCCTCCCCCGGTTTTGATCCCCAAAATATTGTCTTTCTATCTGACAGTTCTCAGCCTGGATCTATCACGTCCGAGGCCTTTAAATCTCTTTCAGTCCCTTTCAGCCGGTTTTGTTGACAGTCCTTTATGTTGGACATCCAATCTCGGAGCATCTTCGACCCGAAAGGGTCCAAATCTTTTCCAACCAGTCCTTCGTGTTCAAAATAAGAGTCCAGATCTTACTTCTTGTTCTTTCCAAGTCCAAATATCCCAAATGCCTCAAACGGTCCAATTTTCACCTTCGCCACATTTGTAATCCATAAGTCTTTCGGACTCCCCATGGGAAAAAATCCCCACTCTTCATTCTCAATTTCAATTTCAAACCATTTTTTTGACATACAAACTTTATCTTCCATGCATCCTGACCTTGAAGGCCTCTGGTTGTCCTTTTTCACTTGCGTCATTTCTGCTCCTTCTTCACATTCCTCCAAAACAGCACACAAGTCTTTCTTCCCAGCTGTAGATTCTTCTTGTGTCAGGTCCACCACTTCAGCAGAGTTGTTTATTTTTAAATTCAAGGTTGTCAGATTCGTAGCCATAACAGAACTCTGCTTTTGCAGCTTTCCCAACAGTTCAAAGACCCTATTTAACTCTGCTTGTAATTTTCCATCTGCAGCCATTGTAATGTTCCAAATCCCCTCTAGAGGGATTTTTGTTACTAAGTGTTCTTTTTCCAACAATCCGGATATTTTGTTATTGTTGCCACTCTAATTTTAAAAGCTTACAGTTCCAATGTTACAAAAGTAACCGACACAAATGGCAAAAAAACAGAATTTCTTGACTTTGACAGCTCAATTGACAGCTGTCAAACTCTGTAAATATCTTCACAGGCTCCCTCTCGGGTCACTCCCGGATCGGGGGGGGGGGGGGGTTGCACTTCAACTCCAAAGATCAGTTCAAATCCTCCAGCAATTAGCTTATAAGTCCAAATCGTGAAATTAAGAATTTTATCTCAAAAAGAGAAAGACAGTCTCTCGATCTTAGTTGTTTAATTCTTGCTTTAAATTGCCTGCAAGAGGGGGGGAGGCGGACTTCCTTTTAGCACCTCCCCCAGTCGTACCGAATTTGGGCTTGGGCAATTTTGTCTACCTCCCATACCTCAGCTTTCCCCCCACAAACTCACAGGGTGGTTTTTTTATACAACACCCCTGAGGTTCTGAAAGCACCGGGCTCTGCTAGGGGCGCCATGGAAGATGGCCGACAATACCATCTCTCCAGATCACACGAGGTAATTAAGGGGCTGAGATGGGAGTCATCAGCCTCCCAAGTTTCTTCCCGGTGGAAGGGAAGATGCAGTCTCATCCACAGCTGCCAACAAACCACCCCCGAGTTCAAAAAGAAGGAGGGGGTGGGGGCACTGGATGGAAAGCCCTCGAGTGAGCTCGGATCTCCTGGACACTGTCTCCATGAGCGCTCCAAGTTCCATTTCTTAAGATAAAAGATTGGATAAGATTTATGGACATGCTTCGAGTGAAGAAAGGGTATTTTATCTGCTAATTAAGCCAGCCACTGAGATGCTAAGAGTGACGGATTGGAAGAAAGATAACATCAAAGAACAACAGCTAAGCCGGTATGTTGAAACGGAAAGGAAAGGAGGGGGTATAAAACTTTTTGTTTTCTTACTACGATACTACCTAACAAACCCTCCCCCCCCCCAGAAGAACCGTCTTTTACTACTTATAGCAAGTGAGATTGGAAAACATAAACTGTGTGGAAATAATAATATTAAGTAAAACCTTTGTTTTTTGAAATATTTGGAAGAAGATAAAAGACTTTCTTGTGACGCACAACTTAATCGGGATCCGCCATTACGAGACAGACTGCGCTGCAGAGATTAATAGTCATAGGGGGAGGCGAGCTCTTACTTTGTTATTATATCTGCGTCTCAAGTTCAATTTGGCAAATCTTCCCTGGAAAGACTAATGTTTGCTGCAACCTGTCTGAGAAAATTAATGAGCAAACGCCTAGATTCTATTTCATCAGAACTGAGATAAGATGGTGTCTGCCACCCGAGAAGGACTTTTGGATGGATTCGGCATAAATACTAGCGCGTGAGGACATACTGCAAATAAAAGACTTACCAGCTGCAAAAAAAAGAGAGTCATACAAAGTTCACACAGAAGTATAATATTGATCATTTCAGCTTGCCTGTGGAAACAACTCAGAGGCTATGAAAGAAGAAGGATAATAACAAGAAGATTTAAAGAAGGGACTAGTGGACACTCAAAGAAGTAGAAATATGAGATGATTGGACCCTACTGAACTTGAAGCATGGGAACCCCCAACAAAAAAATTATAATTTGGCAAAATATTTGGACTTTATGATATATATTTGTATAATTTGGAATATTTAATGTGATTTGATTGGATTGTTAAAATGGAAAACTTAATAAAAAAAATTTTTTTAAAAGAGAGATTGTGAAAGCGCAGTTTATTTTATGGTTGCAGGGTTTTTTATTTGAAATGATGGCAAATCTCAGCTGTGTTTCCTGATAAATGATACTGACTTCATATGTTGGAGTGATAGATGTTTCAAAGCCCATACAAACATTCCTGGCCGATAGATATTGGTTTCCTGATGTCCTTTATCCATCAGCTTTAGTTGCCAGGCAGACTGTAATAATACTCCAGAGCAGGCATGGGGAGTGATCTGATTAATGTTTTAATGCAAGTCCACCTAATTTCAACTTCCTGAAACAGTATGTGAACAGAAACACAGCTGCAGTTCATCCATCAAAATTCAGACATCCTCAAATTACGTGATACACCTTTCCAACCAAATAATGTGTGTATTTTAGGGGAAAGTGTTTGTGATATTATGCCGATAATAGAATGTATATTTTACTGAAAATATCATGCAAAATTTAGTATATTAACAAAAATATTGTGTGTATATATTAATCTTTGTATTAAGCATTATTTGTATATCAACAGAAATGTACACTAAAATGCAGACAATTTTTCATGATTTTTTTCTCTTCTTCTGCACAAACTGGTGCAGAAATATGGTGAACCAAAAAGAACCGTGGAAATGTGAGAAACTAAGCGGAAACCCAAACAGATAAGATTCACCCATCCACACTCTTAAACATCGAAGAGGCAGAGGCAGTTTTTATATTTGAAAGCGGAGATGGATCCTCCCACGCCTACTGCAGGGAAATTACTTCTTGCCTGATCACGAATTCATATTGATTTTGTAGGACCATTACAAGGAAATTACTTCTTGCCTGCAGTACTTCCACTCAGAATGCCTTCAAATAATCACAAACATCTGTTCCAACAATCACAACTCTCAACCAATTATTTGCAACACATGGATTGACAGATACTACAACATATGCACATCCTGTTCTAGAGAAGGACCTGAGCAAGCAACTCCATTAAGAATACTGCTTGCTTGGTTCCAACACAGCTTTAGATGGACTGCAGCAAATCTCTTGAAATTTGGACAATTGGTACACACATGCAAGACAGAGAAAAAGTTTGTATAAATATTCTCAAGCTGGAAGCAGACTCAGTTCACCATTGATGTTCCAGCAGAACCTGTAGAGGAGCCTTTCCATCTGCTCCTGAGAAACACTCTCAAAGCTTTCAAATTTTTGCAATGGCCATCATGTTTTCCCAGTCTCCAAGAGTGCCTGGCACTGTGGTGGTCAAATAGTTGTAACGCCAGGTTGTCACAAAATGCCATCCGTAGTTGCTGCAGCAGAATCCAGCACCTTTATTGGGAGGTTTCAAGATCAACATGCACCTTCTTTTAGTGTGATGTCTCCCGAATTGGGATTGCCACATACCCTTTTTGAGAGAAAGAGCACTTGGAACCCAGGGAATCTTGCACTGCTCAAAATTGGGGTGGCATGCAGCAAGATGGCATAAGTGGTCTTTCTTGACATAGATTGTGGGGGTAGGATGCAGAGGGCTTCTTCACTGCTTTGCTGTCAGCTCCAGCCCAGAGATGGGCAGTGGGGTCAGGCTGGGATTAGTGATGTGCCCCTCTGAGCTCCTGAGCCCAGGGCCTGATGTGTTTGATTGCTGCTCTCAGGTCTAAGTTTCCCTAGACCTTCAGGACGTGGCAAAGTGCAGCCTTTTCCCTTGATATTTCCAATGCCTGGGCCCTGTTCCAAGAATACCTGGGCCCTAAGCTCTCTAAGGAGACAAGCAACAAACAAGCATCCCTTCAAGTGGGTTGGGTCTGCAAGGATTTTTGCATGTGTTAGCATCTGTGTGTCCTTGGAGATGGAGGCAGCATTGGCAATGGCTCAGCAACCAATTTTCTCTAGTCCTCTCTCCTGAAGGAGAAGGCTCCTTGCTGACTGGAAGAGTGTCAGGGAACTGCCATCAGTGCCGGAGGAAGAGAGCAAAAGCCAGAGGGATTCCAGAGAGCATCCAGGGATCGGGAGAAGCCGCCCATCTTCTGGGGAAGAGAATCAGCGTAGCACCAGTGGAGAAGGGGGGCAGATGGGGGAAGTGGTGAGGCGGTCCCATGACTCCTTGCCTGGGACCAGCGGGGAGAGTAGGGGTCCTCCGTTGCCCACGCCCTCCTTGCGCAGAAGGCTTTCGCGCAGAGAGGGTAGGCGGAGACTAGGCGTCAAAGAGCTTCTTTGCTGGAAGAAGTTTAAGAAACGCCCACTCACAGATTCTGCCAGCGACTGAGTCAGCCACGGGTGAGTGGCGTCCGGACAGATAAAGTTTACTTTGGCAGCCCAGCCAGGTGTTTGCACCCAGCCAGGGAGATAGTTGCCTGCTTGCACACGAGCAACCCCTTAGAAACCATTACAGCAATCCATGAGTCCCTGACGTTGCTTGTGCACAGCCCGGGGAAGGCAGCACGATGAGCCAGACAGGACCAGCCGTAGAGACAGAGCAAGAAGCCATGGTGCAAGGTCTGGTCGAGAGGAATCGAGACCTAGAGGCACATGTCGCTACCCTGTCAGCGCGGCTGGAGGAGAGATGGGCTCAGGATGCCCAGGTCAGAGCCACCCCGATAGGGAGGAAGGTCCCCGGGCTGGTAAATAATTTTGGAGGAAAGCCCCAAGACTACAATGCTTTCCGAACAGAAATTCAATACGCTTTGGAATTACAGAAAAATGACTTAGCTGATGACAGAGAGAGGGTGGCGTACATTATTGGACATCTGCAGGATGGGGCGCGGGAATGGATCAGACCCTTGATGGTGACGGGGAATGATGCATTAAAAGACCTTAAAAATTTTTATCAGGCAATGGACGTGATGTTCTCCAGCGAGGTGGAGCAAAGTGTGACACGGAGGGAGCTGCTTGGGTGCAAGCAGGGGAGCCTGTCCGTCAGAAGCTACTGGTCGCATTTTGCGATGTTAGTGCACAAGCTTGGTTGGGACTTAGATTCTGAACCTGTACAAACACTGTTTGAGGCAGGTTTGAATCAAGAAGTGAAAGACGAGTTGTCCCGCGTGCCCCGCCCACGGTCGATGGATCAGCTTACAAAGACTGCTTGCGATTGGTCTACGCCAGGAAGCGCGGGCTCAAGAGAAGCGGGAGATAAGGGGGGAGCGTTTCCATGGCAACCGCATTCTTGAGATGCCGAGGGAGCCTTCCCAGGCCGCAGAGCCAATGGAAATTGATGGAGCACGCGCGAAGTTTCAAACGCCAGTGACGTCCGGAAAAAGGAGGGGAAGGAGTGGAAAACTACCAAGAAGTGTTTCCTTTGTCAGCGGCCAGGACATTTTGCGAAGGTCTGTCCCCAACGAAAGGCCTGGCAAGGCATAATGGGGACAGCAGACCACGATGAGGAGGGGTAGAAGGGGCCAGTGCAGGGAAACAAAAAAGCCTGGCTGCCGACCAGCAGGGGCAGCAGCCAGGCCAGCGACCAGTAGAAGTGCCCTGGCCTGACCCTCCCAAGGCAGCGATAGCCATTGAAGTGGTGCTCGAACTCCCAAATGGGCACCCAGTCAAGGTGAATGGTCTGCTGGATTCTGGGTCCTCATGTAACTTCTTCAGTAGAGACTTCGCCCTGGAGCACCAGCTCCACCTGTTGCCCCTAGATTTCCCCTTGCAGGTGACCACCATTGATGGCAGGGAACTACTGGGGGGGAAGTGACACACCAGACACCGCCAATGCGGATGAGTGTTTCCAGGCACATGGAAACCATTGCCTTTCACGTGGCCACGCTGGCAGGACCCCCAATAATACTGGGAATGAGCTGGCTGGCACTACATGACCCAGTGGTGTCATGGCATCAGCGGTCGCTCACCTTTGGGTCAGCTTACTGCTTAGAACACTGTCTGGGAGGGAAGGAACCAAGAATGACTGTGGCCAGGGTGGCTGGGATGGCCCTGGAGGAAAAAGGGCGGGTGCCACCACAATATGCAGATTTGAAGGAGGTCTTCAGCAAGAGAGAAGCAGACAGACTGCTCCCCCACAGGCCATTTGACTGCCAAATCAACCTGCTTCCAGGGGCCCAGTTACCGGTGGGTAAGCTGTATGTGATGTCCAACCGGGAGATGCAGGAGTTGAGGCAGTTTATTGACAAGAACTTGAAGAGACGTTTCATAAGGGAATCGAAGGCAGTGGGGGGAAGTCCAGTGTTCTTTGTGGACAAAAACAAAACAAAAACCAATCAGCCCAGATTAGTCGTGGATTACAGGGCTGTAAACCTGGTGTCAGAACCCATGGCCTTCCCAATGCCCAGGATTGACGATATTTTGACACGTGTGAGGCAGGGGAAGATTTTTACCAAGCTGGACCTCAGGGGGGCATACAATCTGATTAGAATAAGGGAGGGGGACGAATGGAAAACGACCATGTTCACCCACCTGGGGGCTTTTGAGTATTTAGTTATGCCATTTGGATTACAATCGGGATCTGCCTGCTTTCAATCCTTCATGCACCATGTGTTGGGGCCCCTGCTGTACAAGAATTGCGTGGCCTTTTTGGATGACGTTTTAATCTATTCGGAGAATGAAACGCAACACGTCAGAGACGTCAGGGAGGTGCTACAGAGATTGAAGAAGCATCAGTTGTGGGTCAAGCTGGAAAAATGCCAATTCCACGCCAGGGAGGTCGAGTTCCTGGTGTACAGGTTGTCAGACAAAGGACTGGCCATTGACCCAGGCAAGGTGAAGGCAGTGCTGGAATGGAAGGCCCCCAAAAACAGAAAGGATGTGCAGAGGTTCCTAGGCTTCAGCAACTTCTACAGGAAGTTCATAAAGAACTTCGCTCACTTGACAACGCCTATAACGGATTGTCTTAGTAGCAAAAAGAAGTTCGCATGGACAGAGGACGCGCAGCAATCCTTTGAGAAACTGAAGAAGGCGTTCGCCTCGGAAGAGCAGCTCCTGCACGTGGATCCGGAGAAGCCCATGAGACTGGAGACAGACGCGTCCAACCGCGCGATTGGAGCGGTACTTTTGCAACCCGGGTCCAAGGAGAACTGGAGACCGTGTGCCTTTTTCTCTAGGAAGCTGAGCAAGTCAGAGCAAAACTACACGGTGTATGACCGAGAACTGCTTGCGATCTACGCGGCATTTCGGCAATGGAGACATCTTTTGATAGGGGCGCGGCACAAGATCCAGTTCCGAACTGACCACAAGAACTTGGAATACTGGCGGACCGCGCGAGTGCTCAACCAGAGACAGATCAGATGGTCCCAGGAGTTTGCCAAGTTTTTCTTCGAGATACAATATGTGCCGGGAGGGGGAAATGTGAGGGCAGATGCACTCTCCAGGAAACCGGAATACATGGAAGGGGAGGGGCCACCGGAGACCAGGCACGTGTTTCCTGAGGACCAGTGGGTGTGGGGGGGAGCCTTGGTAGGGAAACGAGAGCTAGCAGGGCTCACCAGAGATGATAAGTTTGCTCAGACTAAAATCAGGGAGCTCAGAGACGGAAAGGAAGACAATGGGGGGTTTGAGGAAAAGGAAGGGCTACTGTACTACAAGGGGGCGCTGTATGTACCAGGAGAGACTTTGAGGGGGAGGATACTTAGACAGCTCCATGACAACCCAACAGCTGGGCACTTTGGACAGCACAAGACCATGCTACTTGTCACTAGGCAGTTCTGGTGGCCAAAGGTGAGGGAAGATGTACTAGAATATGTACGAGGGTGCGATCAATGCCAGAGGGCAAAGGGGGAAAGGACTGCCCCCGTAGGGTTACTGGAACCCTTACCTACACCGGAAAGGCCCTGGGAGGTGGTGTCCATTGATTTTATGACACATCTGCCCAAGTCAAGGGGAAAGACAGCGGTCATGGTAGTGGTCGATCTACTGACTAAAATGTGCCATTTCGTAGCTTGCTCGCATGCAGTGTCGGCAGAGGAGACAGCCAGGCTGTTTGTGGACCACATTTTTAGACTGCATGGCACCCCACTGAGGGTAATCTCAGATCGCGGAAAACAATTTACCTACCGGTTCTGGCAGAGACTCATGAGCTTGCTGCAGGTCGAGGTGAGCTTCTCGACGGTGAGGCACCTAGAAACCAACGGACAGGCCGAAAGAGCGAACGGTATACTCCAGCAGTAGCTACGCTGCTATGTCAGCGAGAGGCAGAACGATTGGGTAGAGAAATTAGCTTTGGCTGAATTTGCGTACAATAACGCTGAACACGTGTCCACGGGAATGAGCCCTTTCATAGCCAATTACGGGTGTCACCCCAGGGCCTTCCCGGGACGGGGGGAGGAAGGATGGAGTGTACCTGTGGCAGAGCAATTTGCTGAGGAAATGGAGGCCTTACACCAGCAACTCAGGCTGAACTTGGAGCGGGCCAAGGAAGTTTACAAGAGGCAGGCGGACAAGCACCGTTGGGAGGGGGAGGCCATAAGGGTGGGAGACCGGGTGTGGTTGTCATCCCAAGGGTTGCCCCTAAAGGGAGGGTGCAAGAAGTTGTAGCCTAGGCGGCTGGGGCCTTTTGAAGTAATACAGCAGGTTAACCCAGTGGCATTTAAACTTAAGTTGCCCGACAGCATGAAGATACATCCGGTGTTCCATAGGTCCCTACTTTCACATTACAGGGAGGGGCGGGAATTTCCTGGACAGGAGGGAGGGGTTACCACCCACCCGCGAGTAGAGGAGAGGGAACACTGTAATGAAGCTACAGAAATACTCGATTCGAGGTGGCGAGGTCACCAGGTAGAGTACTTGGTAGCCTGGGAGGGAGAACCCAGGTCTGAAAACACTTGGGTCCCTGCTGAATCAATCACTGACGGGTATCTGGTGGAAGAGTTTCATGGTTTGTTCCCGGGTAAGCCCAAACCATTAGCTAGATTCTGGGAGAAAGAATTTGGACCCACAGACAACGAAGGGGACTTTGTGGGTTTTCCTGCCTCTGAAGAGGAGGGAGGGGAGGTGTCCGAGGGAGAAGAATCAGACTGGGAGGTTCAATCAGCTGGAAGAGATCCGAGGGGATGGGAGGCTGGTTTTGAATCCTCAGAAGATGATGACAGTTCTTTCAGGGGATTCCCCGCATCGTTGGTCGAGGAGAGAGAGGAGGATGTATTGGAAGATCGCGCCAGGGGTGAGGGGGTCCTGAAGAGGGGGTGGATGTCAGGGAACTGCCATCAGTGCCGAAGGGAGAGAGCAAAAGCCAGAGGGATTCCAGAGAGCGTCCAGGGATCGGGAGAAGCAGCCCATCTTCTGGGGAAGAGAATCAGCGAAGCACCAGTGGAGAAGGGGGGCAGATGGGGGAAGTGGCGAGGCGGTCCCATGACTCCTTGCCTGGGACCAGCGGGGAGAGTAGGGGTCCTCCGTTGCCCACGCCCTCCTTGCGCAGAAGGCTTTCGCGCAGAGAGGGTAGGCGGAGACTAGGCGTCAAAGAGCTTCTTTGCTGGAAGAAGTTTAAGAAACGCCCACTCACGGATTCTGCCAGCGACTGAGTCAGCCACGGGTCAGTGGCGTCCGGACAGATAAAGTTTACTTTGGCAGCCCAGCCAGGTGTTTGCACCCAGCCAGGGAGATAGTTGCCTGCTTGCACACGAGCAACCCCTTAGAAACCATTACAGCAATCCGTGAGTCCCTGACGTTGCTTGTGCACAGCCCGGGGAAGGCAGCACGATGAGCCAGACAGGACCAGCCGTAGAGACAGAGCAAGAAGCCATGGTGCAAGGTCTGGTCGAGAGGAATCGAGACCTAGAGGCACATGCCGCTACAAAGTTTACTTTGGCAGCCCAGCCACGTGTTTGCAAACAGCCAGGGAGATAGTTGCCTGCTTGCGCACGAGCAACCCCTTAGAAACCATTACAAAGAGGCATCAAGGTTGTTCCACAGCAGGCTTGTTCTCTAGACTACTGGCCTTCTCCCTGGGCGAGCGGTGAGCATCCGGGGGGGCACACAGTAATGTGACCCCCCCTTGGGGATGACACCCGGGGTGGTCTGCACCCCGCTTCCTGCACCAGTGCATCTGGGACACCAATAGTTGGTTAGTTTGCTTATTTTAGCAATATTTTTTATTAAATTTAAATTACAAAAATCCAATGGTAGCCTCATTATAACATTGCCAAATTAAAACACAATTACTAATCCCAATAGATATCTTGGTATTCCTTAACTTTTGCACATGGGGTCAGAAATTAGGACATGTTGGAATGTAGAAAGAGAAAAAGTGGACAGTACAAATGTAATTTTATTGTGTTTTTTTAAAAAAGATTATTGCTCATATTCGAACATTAGGAAGCTATTAACCCATCCATATGAAAGTTTTTGGGTTTTTTTTTTACTAACTCTTACAAATACGGCTGGATTAAATGCATACAGTGCACTTTATTTCATCCTTCCAAGCTAAAGGTAGACTCATGATTCCTCATTGATGTCCCAGCAGAACTTGAAGGGCAGCTTTTCCATTCTCTTCTTAAAAACACTGTCAAATCTTTCACTTTGTGCGACTGTCATCATGTTCTTCCAGTCTCCAACAGTGCCTGGCCCAGGAAGCAGACAGAAAGAAAGGGCATTGTGGTGGTCAAATAAATATCCATAACTCCAGATATATTCCATCCCTAGCTGGGTATATGTCCCTCAGTGTGAAAAAAATTCCACACTTTAGATTGGAAAGACAAATATGCCACCCTTAAATATACATATTTAGAACAAGGAAAAAACAACAGGGGAAGTACATAATAGAACAACTCTAAAATTAGGAAACACCAGAAACTGAGTTTCATGAAGACTGGGAAAATGAAATCACCATCTCTTGGTGCCTATCAAAGGTTTGAGATTTTGCAAGCACCGCCAATTCAGTTCGACTGCCACTGAGTTACCTTTGCGAAGAAAAGGTCCTTTGCTGTGGTCCAGGATATCCAGTGGCATGAACTCATAGTTTGCCCTGGGATCTGCTTTCATTTTATTAAATGTAGCCTGATCCACAACAGCATCCACCTCCTTTTCAGTCAGTCTCTTTCCCAGGAAGTTGCATAATTTCAATACACAGCTTCTCAGATCCTGAAATGGAACGTGGTTTTAATGCCAGGCCATTTACAATAGAGAAACCTGACAGCCTAGCGACTAAAACTCATGGAGTAGGCAGGATTAGAAGCAGGGGAAACAAGCAGCCTGGATCTTTCTTTGCCTAGTTTGGAATAATTGCAATTGCATTATATTATACTTTCATTGTTGCTTTTATTCCATGAGCCATGCGGAATGCATTATATTCTGGGGCAGCTCTGAGTCCACAAGTAAATAAATAAATGTCCCTGTTGCAGACACAAGGGGGGTTCTGTGACATCTCTCCTCAGCATCAGAGGGCCTGTGAAATGACATATCTTGCTTGGGATCATGACACTTTATTTATAGTGTGGGGAAATAGTTACAGAGCAATATTCACAGTCTAGGGTCTGAAAAGGTGCTCCTGATTCCATGGCCCACTAATCTTTTTAAAAAAAACTTTAGAAAGGAAATGAAACTAGCAAGGGGGCACTTGAACGATCATATTGCTTCCTTCCTCCATTTTGTAAAGGAGAGTTTTGATGGATGCTTAATATCAGACTGGATAGCATTTTGATAACTTACCTTCTTCATTTCCTCATAGGTAAGAAACAGAATATTGAAGTCATCCTTGTGAGAGTACCAGCCTTCCACATGGTCCAACCATGAACTTGCAAGTACTGATGAGAAAGAAGTTGAGTTGGCATAAAATGTAGATCAGGTGATTATTTTTTTTGAAAAACATTCAGAGAGAAGCAGTACAAACGTATAAACACCATCAACACAATTTAAAGGAATCCTATTAAGAACCAGCAGTGGTACAAACCATTCAACAGAAGCTGAACTAATACCACCCAACCTCACCAAACACTTTCTCAGAGAAAGAATTTGCAGAAGAGTTCTGCATTTTAAGGCTCCCTGCTGTGCTTCCCATCCCAATGTGATGGAAGAGTGATGGGTGGGCTGAGATCAGTCTAGCCTTCCTCCAGCCCCATTCCTTCCCACACTGCCAGTTTCCTTATATGGTGTGGCAGTTAATACTTGCAACATTTAAGAGACCGTGTCAGGGTTTCTTAGTTATTACTTGACACAAATCTCTACACTTGATTAAGGATTAGGGGCTGCACCTTGTAATGATTTGTAGCTGCTGCATCCTGATGCAAAGAGAATATAAATCCACCTGATTTCCTTTGGGCGTTGGCTAGATCTATTCCCTACCTTTTGCATCAATGGACACTAGTCATCTGTGGCATAAAATGGTGTAGTTGGAGTCTCAGTTGGAGACTCTTTGTGATGCATGGATGTGGAATTTCCTCAGAGTAACCTATAGCATCAGACATGGCATTGTGAAAACGTTCCTTATTACAAAGAGAATTTCTTTAATCTGTTGTCAAAGGAGGATAAAGATGAAGGGACAAGAGTGATTCATTTTAGAATAGCAAATCTTCCTTACCTTTTCCAGCCAAAAACCTCTCCATGAAAATTCCAAAATCTTCTACCTCTTCAAATTTGACTGCCATTTTGGAAAAATGGTAAAAGGAAACCATGACATCCTTTGGGTTTCTGGCCACATAAACAACCTGCAGGAATAACAACCAATTCCATTCTATTGCTGATCATATTGTTTCTACTGTCTCTTTTGTTTTGCTTCTGTAGTTATTTCTGTGGTTGTGAAATGTGTCTGGACCCAAGTTGTTGAAGAGGGATATATATGCCTAAAATAATAAATGGATGGATCTCAGATATCTCTTCTTGTGGATTCTTGGTGCTTCCCAGTTGCTTTATATCCCTGGCAGCCTCCTACTCTTTTGGAACATGCATGTCACACCCACAGAGCAATCCTATGGTGTTGAATGAACTTATTCTTATTATGTGTGTTGGATGGCATCCTCCAAGACATTTACTAAGATGGAGCATAAAATCTTTGCTGTTTAGGAGTCATGGGAATTATTCTAAGCTCAGGGTGCACAGAGCATTATTCATTCATATGGAGAAAGGAATTGCAGCTCGATGAACTGCCTTCAAAAATGGAGAAATGTTAACGGAAACTGAGGTGATCATTTAAATAAGCAAGACAAACGTTTAATTTTATCAAATAATAAATGTGCTGTTTCCTACTTTTGCTCTTCTGTTCCTTAATCCTTTGGGTACTAAATAGTAGGGAAGATGGGAAGCAAAGAGGCGAGGTGATGGACGACTGACGTAATCCACATCGCGGAGCTTGTACTCCAGCCACGGAGCCCTGTCTACTAAGTTGACTTTTTCGGTTCCATCTCGGTGACCTTCATGATAAATCAAGCTCAAAATATTTTGGGTCCATATTGTGCCTATAAACGAGAATAAGCCTATTTCATTCTTTCATTTTCATGAATGTACTTAGTACTTTGCAGAGTGAAATAACTGAGAACAACATGTCTCAGCATCGAGGACCTTACTGTTGAATTGCAACACTGTTAAAGAAAAGAAATGAGGGAGAGGAAGGAAGTCATGGGAAACACAGCAAGCAGAGGCAGATTCAGGGATCTGGCTGCACAGGTTGCCACCACTATGATATAAAATAGAAAGTGGGAGGTGGGGGGGGGCACTAAAGTTTGGTGTCACACAGACCACCACTGCAATAAGGGCAGCAATGGGTGATTGAGGAAGATTGACCAAGGCTTCCTTTCCATTTTGGATGAGAAAGGCGAAGTTCAGCTAAAGGCTTCATAGAATTTGAGGATTTGGGAAGATAGAACAAAACTGGCAAATAAGTTCCCTTAATTTTCAGAAAGCTACCAAAAGCTCTATTCCAGATTCTTCGCAGCACATTATACAAATGATTGTCAAAGTCCAGGGAATAATAAAAAAAAGGTTGTCTGGTTCTCCAAAATACTCCAAAGAAGAGTGAAGGAAGTTCTGGTGGGGAACTGGAAGTTATTGCATGTGGGGCACAACTGCATTGGATACGCCCCCCCCCCCCCGATACTGGCAAAGTTGTGGCAGATAAATGCTGAAATAAAGAGTCATGGGATGAAAGCTTTTTAAGAATAGAATTTTACAAACACTATTTTACAGCCACATACAAAATCCTGAAAGTCAGTAAATACAATAAACCCTTAGCAAGCAAATTTGAATGTTTTTGATGTGTATTTATGTTGTTTTCAAAACCTCAAACAGGTTGACACCGGTGGAAAACACATTATTTCCTATTTTTAAAAAACAAACAAACATGACCCGGTTCTTCTTTATGTAACCAGGTAAGTTCTACACTACCCATATTCACCTCAATTTTGCATTTGGTTTTAAACTCGCCTTAGTATAATATGGATACTATTTACATATATGTGGGTATCCATCATGGTTGAATAGCAATCATAGTTCGTCCTATGAAAATGCACTCTTACCTGACTTTGGATAAGTGACTAAAAATACATCACTGTCTCTTATTTCAAAATCCTCCAGGGTATCCAAGTACTCCACTGAAACCAAATCTGGCTGGAAATAAAATCCTTTGTATTTGAAAACATATTTTTCATCTGGTTCCATTGCCTGTATAAGAATAAAGAGAAGAGAACAGTTACCTCTATTATGCAACAACGGGAAATCACAAAGAAATAGAGGTGTCATTTTGTCAAATCCTACTCTTTTTGCAGATCTCATAGCAGAATCCCATGCTTCTCTTCCATCACAGGTGAGCAACATAAAGGTCCATCATTTAGACCTTAGAACAGAGATTTGGCTCACCACTGAGGCAACAAAGCATTCTTTTCCTCCTACTTTATGTCTGTTTTTGTTTTTGTTAATGGTGCTGCTTTCAACTCAAAGCTGGCTTTCCCCTGCACAATAAAGCTTTTCTCTTTCACCCTGACACAGTTATTTCTCAAGTGCATGTGTGCAGCATGCAAAATAGCAACCCTTGGCCTCACTTTATGCTGCCTGGCATCATAGTTTGGTCAGTGCTGCCATCCTGACACTCATTCTTGTACTCAGGGGAGGTGGGAAGGAAGCAAAAAACTGCTCCCTGTAAATGGATCCAGGGGAAATGAAAGACTGAAGTCTGTTGGGAACTCTTCCCAATTCCTCCTGAGTTCTTGATCCGCTTCAAGAAATTGGGATGACATATTTTCTTGCCTGCCTGGGGCAAAACCAGTTTTCCTTTCAGTGTTAGCCTCTGACTGTTCCTGGGGTCATAGGAGAGATTGTTTCTGTTCTACTCTCTCGACGACAGACAGCGCATGCATGTGTGTTTGCAAAATGAGTGGATGCTGGATGAAGTGGACACATTGCTCTGTGTATGTTTGAGGTTGAATGGATGTCGAAGAGGGGAAAGAGAGACAGGGTGGTAAAGAGAAAGATATTGCTCAATGCCCATCTGGCTTCCATTGCCAGCTCTGACTGAAACTGCTGCTGAAATGTGGTGCCCAAGGACGTTCCATGGAGGGAATGCTGCTCTCAGCTTCATCTATGATAATACAGAGAGTTGGCTACACATACAATGGGCCCTGTTGGGGCAGGTGTTCCCATACTGAGACACCACTGCCAAAATAGCCCTTTCTTTTTTTGTCTCCTCCCTGCGCCAATTTCTCTCCTCCCACGTAGCGTCTGACAAGGAAGGCACTTGCAAGGGTGGGCTCAGTGCATGGTATAAGGAGGCGGGGAATTATTATGGGAGAAAGTTCAAGGCTCCATTGGGTGCTGAGGAAACCAAAGTTGTCGCCAGTTGTCGCCAGGTCTTTTATACCTGTTGGGACATTTCAGGCCATAATATAGAATATGATGCATGACATCAAGATATACCACCTGGTGATATTATAGATGAATGGGTGCTTTATAAACATTTAAATAAAAATAAAATCCATTGCTTAAAAATGATAAAGAAATAAAGTGCCATGAAGCCTGAAAATCACTTTAATTCTCTATATACGTCTTGTGTTTCATCGCTAAGAAATACAACAATCATTTAGTGGAAAACACTGTATGTCCAAAATAGTAACAAGAAAAATACTCCGTTTGATTTTCCAATATATAAATTAAGGGTTGTATCCCATGCCGAATGAGCAGGATTCCACTTGCCTAATGAGAGTTCACATTCAGTCCCCTCAAAATAACTATTAATCTCTGGTAGCACAAATGTTGCACTCTGACACCAGAAAAGAATATGAACTGTGACAAGAGTTTCCATGCATCTGATGAAATACCTTGTTGCCCCTAAGAACTCTTCCAAGAAAGAGTAGATTATTTGTTTGTCATTCAGTAGTCCTGCTTTTCCCTGGAAAGTTTAATTTACAAGAAAACTTACCTACCTTTTGTTTTTAGAGTCAAAAAGTGTGCAAGAGAGAGGGAGAGACCGATCTCTTCTCTAGCTTGGAGTATTTCAGCTTTTCAAGGCTCACATTCAGAGCTCTCAAAGGAAACTGCTTTATAGAATTCTGTTAACTAATAAGAGTTTGATTAAATCGATGGCTCCTCCTTAGTAAATCATTCCTGGCAAGTTATGCAAGAAAAGAACCGTAACACAGGATCATTGAGGCACATAATCTAAAGGAACAACAGGGGAAGAACTTGTTTCACACACATGCCTGCACTCACTTACACCCCTATAACGCCCACTTTAACTCTTCTCACTGCGAGAAGTGAGGTTTACAGGGAACAGGCAGAGGGCCTTCTTGGTAGTGGTTCCTGCCCTCTGGAATGCCCTCCCAGCAGATGTCAAGGCAATAAACAACTATTTCACTTTTAAAAGTCAACTAAATGCGGCCCTTTTTAGGGAAGTTTTTAGTGTCTGATGCTGTATTATTTTTAATATTCGATTGGAAGCCGCCCAGAGTGGCTGGGGAAACCCAGCCAGATGGGCAGGATACAAATAAATGATTATTATTATTATTATTATTATTATTATTACTATAAAACTTACTAAATAATTAGCACTGGTTGTTTTAGAAATCTGTCCAAGAAAAGTAGCAACCTTTTTCATTTGCACACAGCATATCTGAGATCAAATATGACTCAAGCCCAAGAATAAACTTTCAAATCCAATATATTGGCAACAATAATTCCCACCCTTCAAAGATTTTGAAGGATTTTCAGAGTCCACATCAAGATGGACAGCTCCCAGTCATTTTAGTCAGAATTCCATGAAAGCTATGTCCCAGTAAACAATGCCACATGCAAAAATGGCTTCTTTTTGTTTTTGTTTATCATCTAAAGCTAATGTTTTCAGGAATACCTTTGTATAGAAAATGCACTTGATGGCTTCCTATGTTCTCCTTGCTAAGCTGTCCAAATTTATCCTGCAAACCGCTTTCAATGTCTTGGGCTTGGGCAATTTTTTTTTTTTTTTTTTTTATAAAATTTTTATTGGGATTTTCTCATTTTTTAAGACAAACACACAAAAAACATAAACATCAACATTACACACAAAAAAACACATATAATTTCAAAATCTTATTTTCCTAACCACTTTCCCAGACTTCCCCCACCTCCCCTTCTTGCATCCCCATTCAAAATTTAGCCCAGCAAGTTCTTTATGCCCAAATTAATCCCTTATTAATATTTTATTTAAATCATCTTCATTAACCATTTACAAACTTCTATACCTTATTTTAATACCCACATCCACCTTTTCTAAGATCGATCCACTCTCCCTTTCACGAAATTCCCAATTATATATATTTACAGAAAATCTTAACAAATAAGAGCATATGCTTGTAACCCTTTGGATTCTAACATTCCTCCCCCCCCTCCCCCGGTTTTGATCCCCAAAATATTGTCTTTCTATCTGACAGTTCTCAGCCTGGATCTATCACGTCCGAGGCCTTTAAATCTCTTTCAGTCCCTTTCAGCCGGTTTTGTTGACAGTCCTTTATGTTGGACATCCAATCTCGGAGCATCTTCGACCCGAAAGGGTCCAAATCTTTTCCAACCAGTCCTTCGTGTTCAAAATAAGAGTCCAGATCTTACTTCTTGTTCTTTCCAAGTCCAAATATCCCAAATGCCTCAAACGGTCCAATTTTCACCTTCGCCACATTTGTAATCCATAAGTCTTTCGGACTCCCCATGGGAAAAAATCCCCACTCTTCATTCTCAATTTCAATTTCAAACCATTTTTTTGACATACAAACTTTATCTTCCATGCATCCTGACCTTGAAGGCCTCTGGTTGTCCTTTTTCACTTGCGTCATTTCTGCTCCTTCTTCACATTCCTCCAAAACAGCACACAAGTCTTTCTTCCCAGCTGTAGATTCTTCTTGTGTCAGGTCCACCACTTCAGCAGAGTTGTTTATTTTTAAATTCAAGGTTGTCAGATTCGTAGCCATAACAGAACTCTGCTTTTGCAGCTTTCCCAACAGTTCAAAGACCCTATTTAACTCTGCTTGTAATTTTCCATCTGCAGCCATTGTAATGTTCCAAATCCCCTCTAGAGGGATTTTTGTTACTAAGTGTTCTTTTTCCAACAATCCGGATATTTTGTTATTGTTGCCACTCTAATTTTAAAAGCTTACAGTTCCAATGTTACAAAAGTAACCGACACAAATGGCAAAAAAACAGAATTTCTTGACTTTGACAGCTCAATTGACAGCTGTCAAACTCTGTAAATATCTTCACAGGCTCCCTCTCGGGTCACTCCCGGATCGGGGGGGGGGGGGGTTGCACTTCAACTCCAAAGATCAGTTCAAATCCTCCAGCAATTAGCTTATAAGTCCAAATCGTGAAATTAAGAATTTTATCTCAAAAAGAGAAAGACAGTCTCTCAATCTTAGTTGTTTAATTCTTGCTTTAAATTGCCTGCAAGAGGGGGGGAGGCGGACTTCCTTTTAGCACCTCCCCCAGTCGTACCGAATTTGGGCTTGGGCAATTTTGTCTACCTCCCATACCTCAGCTTTCCCCCCACAAACTCACAGGGTGGTTTTTTTATACAACACCCCTGAGGTTCTGAAAGCACCGGGCTCTGCTAGGGGCGCCATGGAAGATGGCCGACAATACCATCTCTCCAGATCACACGAGGTAATTAAGGGGCTGAGATGGGAGTCATCAGCCTCCCAAGTTTCTTCCCGGTGGAAGGGAAGATGCAGTCTCATCCACAGCTGCCAACAAACCACCCCCGAGTTCAAAAAGAAGGAGGGGGTGGGGGCACTGGATGGAAAGCCCTCGAGTGAGCTCGGATCTCCTGGACACTGTCTCCATGAGCGCTCCAAGTTCCATTTCTTAAGATAAAAGATTGGATAAGATTTATGGACATGCTTCGAGCGAAGAAAGGGTATTTTATCTGCTAATTAAGCCAGCCACTGAGATGCTAAGAGTGACGGATTGGAAGAAAGATAACATCAAAGAACAACAGCTAAGCCGGTATGTTGAAACGGAAAAGAAAGGAGGGGGTATAAAACTTTTTGTTTTCTTACTACGATACTACCTAACAAACCCTCCCCCCCCCCAGAAGAACCGTCTTTTACTACTTATAGCAAGTGAGATTGGAAAACATAAACTGTGTGGAAATAATAATATTAAGTAAAACCTTTGTTTTTTGAAATATTTGGAAGAAGATAAAAGACTTTCTTGTGACGCACAACTTAATCGGGATCCGCCATTACGAGACAGACTGCGCTGCAGAGATTAATAGTCATAGGGGGAGGCGAGCTCTTACTTTGTTATTATATCTGCGTCTCAAGTTCAATTTGGCAAATCTTCCCTGGAAAGACTAATGTTTGCTGCAACCTGTCTGAGAAAATTAATGAGCAAACGCCTAGATTCTATTTCATCAGAACTGAGATAAGATGGTGTCTGCCACCCGAGAAGGACTTTTGGATGGATTCGGCATAAATACTAGCGCGTGAGGACATACTGCAAATAAAAGACTTACCAGCTGCAAAAAAAAGAGAGTCATACAAAGTTCACACAGAAGTATAATATTGATCATTTCAGCTTGCCTGTGGAAACAACTCAGAGGCTATGAAAGAAGAAGGATAATAACAAGAAGATTTAAAGAAGGGACTAGTGGACACTCAAAGAAGTAGAAATATGAGATGATTGGACCCTACTGAACTTGAAGCATGGGAACCCCCAACAAAAAAATTATAATTTGGCAAAATATTTGGACTTTATGATATATATTTGTATAATTTGGAATATTTAATGTGATTTGATTGGATTGTTAAAATGGAAAACTTAATAAAAAAAATTTTTTTAAAAGAGAGATTGTGAAAGCGCAGTTTATTTTATGGTTGCAGGGTTTTTTATTTGAAATGATGGCAAATCTCAGCTGTGTTTCCTGATAAATGATACTGACTTCATATGTTGGAGTGATAGATGTTTCAAAGCCCATACAAACATTCCTGGCCGATAGATATTGGTTTCCTGATGTCCTTTATCCATCAGCTTTAGTTGCCAGGCAGACTGTAATAATACTCCAGAGCAGGCATGGGGAGTGATCTGATTAATGTTTTAATGCAAGTCCACCTAATTTCAACTTCCTGAAACAGTATGTGAACAGAAACACAGCTGCAGTTCATCCATCAAAATTCAGACATCCTCAAATTACGTGATACACCTTTCCAACCAAATAATGTGTGTATTTTAGGGGAAAGTGTTTGTGATATTATGCCGATAATAGAATGTATATTTTACTGAAAATATCATGCAAAATTTAGTATATTAACAAAAATATTGTGTGTATATATTAATCTTTGTATTAAGCATTATTTGTATATCAACAGAAATGTACACTAAAATGCAGACAATTTTTCATGATTTTTTTCTCTTCTTCTGCACAAACTGGTGCAGAAATATGGTGAACCAAAAAGAACCGTGGAAATGTGAGAAACTAAGCGGAAACCCAAACAGATAAGATTCACCCATCCACACTCTTAAACATCGAAGAGGCAGAGGCAGTTTTTATATTTGAAAGCGGAGATGGATCCTCCCACGCCTACTGCAGGGAAATTACTTCTTGCCTGATCACGAATTCATATTGATTTTGTAGGACCATTACAAGGAAATTACTTCTTGCCTGCAGTACTTCCACTCAGAATGCCTTCAAATAATCACAAACATCTGTTCCAACAATCACAACTCTCAACCAATTATTTGCAACACATGGATTGACAGATACTACAACATATGCACATCCTGTTCTAGAGAAGGACCTGAGCAAGCAACTCCATTAAGAATACTGCTTGCTTGGTTCCAACACAGCTTTAGATGGACTGCAGCAAATCTCTTGAAATTTGGACAATTGGTACACACATGCAAGACAGAGAAAAAGTTTGTATAAATATTCTCAAGCTGGAAGCAGACTCAGTTCACCATTGATGTTCCAGCAGAACCTGTAGAGGAGCCTTTCCATCTGCTCCTGAGAAACACTCTCAAAGCTTTCAAATTTTTGCAATGGCCATCATGTTTTCCCAGTCTCCAAGAGTGCCTGGCACTGTGGTGGTCAAATAGTTGTAACGCCAGGTTGTCACAAAATGCCATCCGTAGTTGCTGCAGCAGAATCCAGCACCTTTATTGGGAGGTTTCAAGATCAACATGCACCTTCTTTTAGTGTGATGTCTCCCGAATTGGGATTGCCACATACCCTTTTTGAGAGAAAGAGCACTTGGAACCCAGGGAATCTTGCACTGCTCAAAATTGGGGTGGCATGCAGCAAGATGGCATAAGTGGTCTTTCTTGACATAGATTGTGGGGGTAGGATGCAGAGGGCTTCTTCACTGCTTTGCTGTCAGCTCCAGCCCAGAGATGGGCAGTGGGGTCAGGCTGGGATTAGTGATGTGCCCCTCTGAGCTCCTGAGCCCAGGGCCTGATGTGTTTGATTGCTGCTCTCAGGTCTAAGTTTCCCTAGACCTTCAGGACGTGGCAAAGTGCAGCCTTTTCCCTTGATATTTCCAATGCCTGGGCCCTGTTCCAAGAATACCTGGGCCCTAAGCTCTCTAAGGAGACAAGCAACAAACAAGCATCCCTTCAAGTGGGTTGGGTCTGCAAGGATTTTTGCATGTGTTAGCATCTGTGTGTCCTTGGAGATGGAGGCAGCATTGGCAATGGCTCAGCAACCAATTTTCTCTAGTCCTCTCTCCTGAAGGAGAAGGCTCCTTGCTGACTGGAAGAGTGTCAGGGAACTGCCATCAGTGCCGGAGGAAGAGAGCAAAAGCCAGAGGGATTCCAGAGAGCATCCAGGGATCGGGAGAAGCCGCCCATCTTCTGGGGAAGAGAATCAGCGTAGCACCAGTGGAGAAGGGGGGCAGATGGGGGAAGTGGTGAGGCGGTCCCATGACTCCTTGCCTGGGACCAGCGGGGAGAGTAGGGGTCCTCCGTTGCCCACGCCCTCCTTGCGCAGAAGGCTTTCGCGCAGAGAGGGTAGGCGGAGACTAGGCGTCAAAGAGCTTCTTTGCTGGAAGAAGTTTAAGAAACGCCCACTCACAGATTCTGCCAGCGACTGAGTCAGCCACGGGTGAGTGGCGTCCGGACAGATAAAGTTTACTTTGGCAGCCCAGCCAGGTGTTTGCACCCAGCCAGGGAGATAGTTGCCTGCTTGCACACGAGCAACCCCTTAGAAACCATTACAGCAATCCATGAGTCCCTGACGTTGCTTGTGCACAGCCCGGGGAAGGCAGCACGATGAGCCAGACAGGACCAGCCGTAGAGACAGAGCAAGAAGCCATGGTGCAAGGTCTGGTCGAGAGGAATCGAGACCTAGAGGCACATGTCGCTACCCTGTCAGCGCGGCTGGAGGAGAGATGGGCTCAGGATGCCCAGGTCAGAGCCACCCCGATAGGGAGGAAGGTCCCCGGGCTGGTAAATAATTTTGGAGGAAAGCCCCAAGACTACAATGCTTTCCGAACAGAAATTCAATACGCTTTGGAATTACAGAAAAATGACTTAGCTGATGACAGAGAGAGGGTGGCGTACATTATTGGACATCTGCAGGATGGGGCGCGGGAATGGATCAGACCCTTGATGGTGACGGGGAATGATGCATTAAAAGACCTTAAAAATTTTTATCAGGCAATGGACGTGATGTTCTCCAGCGAGGTGGAGCAAAGTGTGACACGGAGGGAGCTGCTTGGGTGCAAGCAGGGGAGCCTGTCCGTCAGAAGCTACTGGTCGCATTTTGCGATGTTAGTGCACAAGCTTGGTTGGGACTTAGATTCTGAACCTGTACAAACACTGTTTGAGGCAGGTTTGAATCAAGAAGTGAAAGACGAGTTGTCCCGCGTGCCCCGCCCACGGTCGATGGATCAGCTTACAAAGACTGCTTGCGATTGGTCTACGCCAGGAAGCGCGGGCTCAAGAGAAGCGGGAGATAAGGGGGGAGCGTTTCCATGGCAACCGCATTCTTGAGATGCCGAGGGAGCCTTCCCAGGCCGCAGAGCCAATGGAAATTGATGGAGCACGCGCGAAGTTTCAAACGCCAGTGACGTCCGGAAAAAGGAGGGGAAGGAGTGGAAAACTACCAAGAAGTGTTTCCTTTGTCAGCGGCCAGGACATTTTGCGAAGGTCTGTCCCCAACGAAAGGCCTGGCAAGGCATAATGGGGACAGCAGACCACGATGAGGAGGGGTAGAAGGGGCCAGTGCAGGGAAACAAAAAAGCCTGGCTGCCGACCAGCAGGGGCAGCAGCCAGGCCAGCGACCAGTAGAAGTGCCCTGGCCTGACCCTCCCAAGGCAGCGATAGCCATTGAAGTGGTGCTCGAACTCCCAAATGGGCACCCAGTCAAGGTGAATGGTCTGCTGGATTCTGGGTCCTCATGTAACTTCTTCAGTAGAGACTTCGCCCTGGAGCACCAGCTCCACCTGTTGCCCCTAGATTTCCCCTTGCAGGTGACCACCATTGATGGCAGGGAACTACTGGGGGGGAAGTGACACACCAGACACCGCCAATGCGGATGAGTGTTTCCAGGCACATGGAAACCATTGCCTTTCACGTGGCCACGCTGGCAGGACCCCCAATAATACTGGGAATGAGCTGGCTGGCACTACATGACCCAGTGGTGTCATGGCATCAGCGGTCGCTCACCTTTGGGTCAGCTTACTGCTTAGAACACTGTCTGGGAGGGAAGGAACCAAGAATGACTGTGGCCAGGGTGGCTGGGATGGCCCTGGAGGAAAAAGGGCGGGTGCCACCACAATATGCAGATTTGAAGGAGGTCTTCAGCAAGAGAGAAGCAGACAGACTGCTCCCCCACAGGCCATTTGACTGCCAAATCAACCTGCTTCCAGGGGCCCAGTTACCGGTGGGTAAGCTGTATGTGATGTCCAACCGGGAGATGCAGGAGTTGAGGCAGTTTATTGACAAGAACTTGAAGAGACGTTTCATAAGGGAATCGAAGGCAGTGGGGGGAAGTCCAGTGTTCTTTGTGGACAAAAACAAAACAAAAACCAACCAGCCCAGATTAGTCGTGGATTACAGGGCTGTAAACCTGGTGTCAGAACCCATGGCCTTCCCAATGCCCAGGATTGACGATATTTTGACACGTGTGAGGCAGGGGAAGATTTTTACCAAGCTGGACCTCAGGGGGGCATACAATCTGATTAGAATAAGGGAGGGGGACGAATGGAAAACGACCATGTTCACCCACCTGGGGGCTTTTGAGTATTTAGTTATGCCATTTGGATTACAATCGGGATCTGCCTGCTTTCAATCCTTCATGCACCATGTGTTGGGGCCCCTGCTGTACAAGAATTGCGTGGCCTTTTTGGATGACGTTTTAATCTATTCGGAGAATGAAACGCAACACGTCAGAGACGTCAGGGAGGTGCTACAGAGATTGAAGAAGCATCAGTTGTGGGTCAAGCTGGAAAAATGCCAATTCCACGCCAGGGAGGTCGAGTTCCTGGTGTACAGGTTGTCAGACAAAGGACTGGCCATTGACCCAGGCAAGGTGAAGGCAGTGCTGGAATGGAAGGCCCCCAAAAACAGAAAGGATGTGCAGAGGTTCCTAGGCTTCAGCAACTTCTACAGGAAGTTCATAAAGAACTTCGCTCACTTGACAACGCCTATAACGGATTGTCTTAGTAGCAAAAAGAAGTTCACATGGACAGAGGACGCGCAGCAATCCTTTGAGAAACTGAAGAAGGCGTTCGCCTCGGAAGAGCAGCTCCTGCACGTGGATCCGGAGAAGCCCATGAGACTGGAGACAGACGCGTCCAACCGCGCGATTGGAGCGGTACTTTTGCAACCCGGGTCCAAGGAGAACTGGAGACCGTGTGCCTTTTTCTCTAGGAAGCTGAGCAAGTCGGAGCAAAACTACACGGTGTATGACCGAGAACTGCTTGCGATCTACGCGGCATTTCGGCAATGGAGACATATTTTGATAGGGGCGCGGCACAAGATCCAGTTCCGAACTGACCACAAGAACTTGGAATACTGGCGGACCGCGCGAGTGCTCAACCAGAGACAGATCAGATGGTCCCAGGAGTTTGCCAAGTTTTTCTTCGAGATACAATATGTGCTGGGAGGGGGAAATGTGAGGGCAGATGCACTCTCCAGGAAACCGGAATACATGGAAGGGGAGGGGCCACCGGAGACCAGGCACGTGTTTCCTGAGGACCGGTGGGTGTGGGGGGGAGCCTTGGTAGGGAAACGAGAGCTAGCAGGGCTCACCAGAGATGATAAGTTTGCTCAGACTAAAATCAGGGAGCTCAGAGACGGAAAGGAAGACAATGGGGGGTTTGAGGAAAAGGAAGGGCTACTGTACTACAAGGGGGCGCTGTATGTACCAGGAGAGACTTTGAGGGGGAGGATACTTAGACAGCTCCATGACAACCCAACAGCTGGGCACTTTGGACAGCACAAGACCATGCTACTTGTCACTAGGCAGTTCTGGTGGCCAAAGGTGAGGGAAGATGTACTAGAATATGTACGAGGGTGCGACCAATGCCAGAGGGCAAAGGGGGAAAGGACTGCCCCCGTAGGGTTACTGGAACCCTTACCTACACCGGAAAGGCCCTGGGAGGTGGTGTCCATTGATTTTATGACACATCTGCCCAAGTCAAGGGGAAAGACAGCGGTCATGGTAGTGGTCGATCTACTGACTAAAATGTGCCATTTCGTAGCTTGCTCGCATGCAGTGTCGGCAGAGGAGACAGCCAGGCTGTTTGTGGACCACATTTTTAGACTGCATGGCACCCCACTGAGGGTAATCTCAGATCGCGGAAAACAATTTACCTACCGGTTCTGGCAGAGACTCATGAGCTTGCTGCAGGTCGAGGTGAGCTTCTCGACGGTGAGGCACCTAGAAACCAACGGACAGGCCGAAAGAGCGAACGGTATACTCCAGCAGTACCTACGCTGCTATGTCAGCGAGAGGCAGAACGATTGGGTAGAGAAATTAGCTTTGGCTGAATTTGCGTACAATAACGCTGAACACGTGTCCACGGGAATGAGCCCTTTCATAGCCAATTACGGGTGTCACCCCAGGGCCTTCCCGGGACAGGGGGAGGAAGGATGGAGTGTACCTGTGGCAGAGCAATTTGCTGAGGAAATGGAGGCCTTACACCAGCAACTCAGGCTGAACTTGGAGTGGGCCAAGGAAGTTTACAAGAGGCAGGCGGACAAGCACCATTGGGAGGGGGAGGCCATAAGGGTGGGAGACCGGGTGTGGTTGTCATCCCAAGGGTTGCCCCTAAAGGGAGGGTGCAAGAAGTTGTAGCCTAGGCGGCTGGGGCCTTTTGAAGTAATACAGCAGGTTAACCCAGTGGCATTTAAACTTAAGTTGCCCGACAGCATGAAGATACATCCGGTGTTCCATAGGTCCCTACTTTCACATTACAGGGAGGGGCGGGAATTTCCTGGACAGGAGGGAGGGGTTACCACCCACCCGCGAGTAGAGGAGAGGGAACACTGTAATGAAGCTACAGAAATACTCGATTCGAGGTGGCGAGGTCACCAGGTAGAGTACTTGGTAGCCTGGGAGGGAGAACCCAGGTCTGAAAACACTTGGGTCCCTGCTGAATCAATCACTGACGGGTATCTGGTGGAAGAGTTTCATGGTTTGTTCCCGGGTAAGCCCAAACCATTAGCTAGATTCTGGGAGAAAGAATTTGGACCCACAGACAACGAAGGGGACTTTGTGGGTTTTCCTGCCTCTGAAGAGGAGGGAGGGGAGGTGTCCGAGGGAGAAGAATCAGACTGGGAGGTTCAATCAGCTGGAAGAGATCCGAGGGGATGGGAGGCTGGTTTTGAATCCTCAGAAGATGATGACAGTTCTTTCAGGGGATTCCCCGCATCGTTGGTCGAGGAGAGAGAGGAGGATGTATTGGAAGATCGCGCCAGGGGTGAGGGGGTCCTGAAGAGGGGGTGGATGTCAGGGAACTGCCATCAGTGCCGAAGGGAGAGAGCAAAAGCCAGAGGGATTCCAGAGAGCGTCCAGGGATCGGGAGAAGCAGCCCATCTTCTGGGGAAGAGAATCAGCGAAGCACCAGTGGAGAAGGGGGGCAGATGGGGGAAGTGGCGAGGCGGTCCCATGACTCCTTGCCTGGGACCAGCGGGGAGAGTAGGGGTCCTCCGTTGCCCACGCCCTCCTTGCGCAGAAGGCTTTCGCGCAGAGAGGGTAGGCGGAGACTAGGCGTCAAAGAGCTTCTTTGCTGGAAGAAGTTTAAGAAACGCCCACTCACGGATTCTGCCAGCGACTGAGTCAGCCACGGGTCAGTGGCGTCCGGACAGATAAAGTTTACTTTGGCAGCCCAGCCAGGTGTTTGCACCCAGCCAGGGAGATAGTTGCCTGCTTGCACACGAGCAACCCCTTAGAAACCATTACAGCAATCCGTGAGTCCCTGACGTTGCTTGTGCACAGCCCGGGGAAGGCAGCACGATGAGCCAGACAGGACCAGCCGTAGAGACAGAGCAAGAAGCCATGGTGCAAGGTCTGGTCGAGAGGAATCGAGACCTAGAGGCACATGCCGCTACAAAGTTTACTTTGGCAGCCCAGCCACGTGTTTGCAAACAGCCAGGGAGATAGTTGCCTGCTTGCGCACGAGCAACCCCTTAGAAACCATTACAAAGAGGCATCAAGGTTGTTCCACAGCAGGCTTGTTCTCTAGACTACTGGCCTTCTCCCTGGGCGAGCGGTGAGCATCCGGGGGGGCACACAGTAATGTGACCCCCCCTTGGGGATGACACCCGGGGTGGTCTGCACCCCGCTTCCTGCACCAGTGCATCTGGGACACCAATAGTTGGTTAGTTTGCTTATTTTAGCAATATTTTTTATTAAATTTAAATTACAAAAATCCAATGGTAGCCTCATTATAACATTGCCAAATTAAAACACAATTACTAATCCCAATAGATATCTTGGTATTCCTTAACTTTTGCACATGGGGTCAGAAATTAGGACATGTTGGAATGTAGAAAGAGAAAAAGTGGACAGTACAAATGTAATTTTATTGTGTTTTTTTAAAAAAGATTATTGCTCATATTCGAACATTAGGAAGCTATTAACCCATCCATATGAAAGTTTTTGGGTTTTTTTTTTACTAACTCTTACAAATACGGCTGGATTAAATGCATACAGTGCACTTTATTTCATCCTTCCAAGCTAAAGGTAGACTCATGATTCCTCATTGATGTCCCAGCAGAACTTGAAGGGCAGCTTTTCCATTCTCTTCTTAAAAACACTGTCAAATCTTTCACTTTGTGCGACTGTCATCATGTTCTTCCAGTCTCCAACAGTGCCTGGCCCAGGAAGCAGACAGAAAGAAAGGGCATTGTGGTGGTCAAATAAATATCCATAACTCCAGATATATTCCATCCCTAGCTGGGTATATGTCCCTCAGTGTGAAAAAAATTCCACACTTTAGATTGGAAAGACAAATATGCCACCCTTAAATATACATATTTAGAACAAGGAAAAAACAACAGGGGAAGTACATAATAGAACAACTCTAAAATTAGGAAACACCAGAAACTGAGTTTCATGAAGACTGGGAAAATGAAATCACCATCTCTTGGTGCCTATCAAAGGTTTGAGATTTTGCAAGCACCGCCAATTCAGTTCGACTGCCACTGAGTTACCTTTGCGAAGAAAAGGTCCTTTGCTGTGGTCCAGGATATCCAGTGGCATGAACTCATAGTTTGCCCTGGGATCTGCTTTCATTTTATTAAATGTAGCCTGATCCACAACAGCATCCACCTCCTTTTCAGTCAGTCTCTTTCCCAGGAAGTTGCATAATTTCAATACACAGCTTCTCAGATCCTGAAATGGAACGTGGTTTTAATGCCAGGCCATTTACAATAGAGAAACCTGACAGCCTAGCGACTAAAACTCATGGAGTAGGCAGGATTAGAAGCAGGGGAAACAAGCAGCCTGGATCTTTCTTTGCCTAGTTTGGAATAATTGCAATTGCATTATATTATACTTTCATTGTTGCTTTTATTCCATGAGCCATGCAGAATGCATTATATTCTGGGGCAGCTCTGAGTCCACAAGTAAATAAATAAATGTCCCTGTTGCAGACACAAGGGGGGTTCTGTGACATCTCTCCTCAGCATCAGAGGGCCTGTGAAATGACATATCTTGCTTGGGATCATGACACTTTATTTATAGTGTGGGGAAATAGTTACAGAGCAATATTCACAGTCTAGGGTCTGAAAAGGTGCTCCTGATTCCATGGCCCACTAATCTTTTTAAAAAAAACTTTAGAAAGGAAATGAAACTAGCAAGGGGGCACTTGAACGATCATATTGCTTCCTTCCTCCATTTTGTAAAGGAGAGTTTTGATGGATGCTTAATATCAGACTGGATAGCATTTTGATAACTTACCTTCTTCATTTCCTCATAGGTAAGAAACAGAATATTGAAGTCATCCTTGTGAGAGTACCAGCCTTCCACATGGTCCAACCATGAACTTGCAAGTACTGATGAGAAAGAAGTTGAGTTGGCATAAAATGTAGATCAGGTGATTATTTTTTTTGAAAAACATTCAGAGAGAAGCAGTACAAACGTATAAACACCATCAACACAATTTAAAGGAATCCTATTAAGAACCAGCAGTGGTACAAACCATTCAACAGAAGCTGAACTAATACCACCCAACCTCACCAAACACTTTCTCAGAGAAAGAATTTGCAGAAGAGTTCTGCATTTTAAGGCTCCCTGCTGTGCTTCCCATCCCAATGTGATGGAAGAGTGATGGGTGGGCTGAGATCAGTCTAGCCTTCCTCCAGCCCCATTCCTTCCCACACTGCCAGTTTCCTTATATGGTGTGGCAGTTAATACTTGCAACATTTAAGAGACCGTGTCAGGGTTTCTTAGTTATTACTTGACACAAATCTCTACACTTGATTAAGGATTAGGGGCTGCACCTTGTAATGATTTGTAGCTGCTGCATCCTGATGCAAAGAGAATATAAATCCACCTGATTTCCTTTGGGAGTTGGCCAGATCTATTCCCTACCTTTTGCATCAATGGACACTAGTCATCTGTGGCATAAAATGGTGTAGTTGGAGTCTCAGTTGGAGACTCTTTGTGATGCATGGATGTGGAATTTCCTCAGAGTAACCTATAGCATCAGACATGGCATTGTGAAAACGTTCCTTATTACAAAGAGAATTTCTTTAATCTGTTGTCAAAGGAGGATAAAGATGAAGGGACAAGAGTGATTCATTTTAGAATAGCAAATCTTCCTTACCTTTTCCAGCCAAAAACCTCTCCATGAAAATTCCAAAATCTTCTACCTCTTCAAATTTGACTGCCATTTTGGAAAAATGGTAAAAGGAAACCATGACATCCTTTGGGTTTCTGGCCACATAAACAACCTGCAGGAATAACAACCAATTCCATTCTATTGCTGATCATATTGTTTCTACTGTCTCTTTTGTTTTGCTTCTGTAGTTATTTCTGTGGTTGTGAAATGTGTCTGGACCCAAGTTGTTGAAGAGGGATATATATGCCTAAAATAATAAATGGATGGATCTCAGATATCTCTTCTTGTGGATTCTTGGTGCTTCCCAGTTGCTTTATATCCCTGGCAGCCTCCTACTCTTTTGGAACATGCATGTCACACCCACAGAGCAATCCTATGGTGTTGAATGAACTTATTCTTATTATGTGTGTTGGATGGCATCCTCCAAGACATTTACTAAGATGGAGCATAAAATCTTTGCTGTTTAGGAGTCATGGGAATTATTCTAAGCTCAGGGTGCACAGAGCATTATTCATTCATATGGAGAAAGGAATTGCAGCTCGATGAACTGCCTTCAAAAATGGAAAAATGTTAACGGAAACTGAGGTGATCATTTAAATAAGCAAGACAAACGTTTAATTTTATCAAATAATAAATGTGCTGTTTCCTACTTTTGCTCTTCTGTTCCTTAATCCTTTGGGTACTAAATAGTAGGGAAGATGGGAAGCAAAGAGGCGAGGTGATGGGCGACTGTCGTAATCCACATTGCGTATATTGTACTCCAGCCACGGAGCCCTGTCTAGTAAGTCGACTTTTTCGGTTCCATCTCGGTGACCTTCATGATAAATCAAGCTCAAAATATTTTGGGTCCATATTGTGCCTATAAACGAGAATAAGCCTATTTCATTCTTTCATTTTCATGAATGTACTTAGTACTTTGCAGAGTGAAATAACTGAGAACAACATGTCTCAGCATCGAGGACCTTACTGTTGAATTGCAACACTGTTAAAGAAAAGAAATGAGGGAGAGGAAGGAAGTCATGGGAAACACAGCAAGCAGAGGCAGATTCAGGGATCTGGCTGCACAGGTTGCCACCACTATGATATAAAATAGAAAGTGGGAGGTGGGGGGGGGCACTAAAGTTTGGTGTCACACAGACCACCACTGCAATAAGGGCAGCAATGGGTGATTGAGGAAGATTGACCAAGGCTTCCTTTCCATTTTGGATGAGAAAGGCGAAGTTCAGCTAAAGGCTTCATAGAATTTGAGGATTTGGGAAGATAGAACAAAACTGGCAAATAAGTTCCCTTAATTTTCAGAAAGCTACCAAAAGCTCTATTCCAGATTCTTCGCAGCACATTATACAAATGATTGTCAAAGTCCAGGGAATAATAAAAAAAAGGTTGTCTGGTTCTCCAAAATACTCCAAAGAAGAGTGAAGGAAGTTCTGGTGGGGAACTGGAAGTTATTGCATGTGGGGCACAACTGCATTGGATACGCCCCCCCCCCCCCGATACTGGCAAAGTTGTGGCAGATAAATGCTGAAATAAAGAGTCATGGGATGAAAGCTTTTTAAGAATAGAATTTTACAAACACTATTTTACAGCCACATACAAAATCCTGAAAGTCAGTAAATACAATAAACCCTTAGCAAGCAAATTTGAATGTTTTTGATGTGTATTTATGTTGTTTTCAAAACCTCAAACAGGTTGACACCGGTGGAAAACACATTATTTCCTATTTTTAAAAAACAAACAAACATGACCCGGTTCTTCTTTATGTAACCAGGTAAGTTCTACACTACCCATATTCACCTCAATTTTGCATTTGGTTTTAAACTCGCCTTAGTATAATATGGATACTATTTACATATATGTGGGTATCCATCATGGTTGAATAGCAATCATAGTTCGTCCTATGAAAATGCACTCTTACCTGACTTTGGATAAGTGACTAAAAATACATCACTGTCTCTTATTTCAAAATCCTCCAGGGTATCCAAGTACTCCACTGAAACCAAATCTGGCTGGAAATAAAATCCTTTGTATTTGAAAACATATTTTTCATCTGGTTCCATTGCCTGTATAAGAATAAAGAGAAGAGAACAGTTACCTCTATTATGCAACAACGGGAAATCACAAAGAAATAGAGGTGTCATTTTGTCAAATCCTACTCTTTTTGCAGATCTCATAGCAGAATCCCATGCTTCTCTTCCATCACAGGTGAGCAACATAAAGGTCCATCATTTAGACCTTAGAACAGAGATTTGGCTCATCACTGAGGCAACAAAGCATTCTTTTCCTCCTACTTTATGTCTGTTTTTGTTTTTGTTAATGGTGCTGCTTTCAACTCAAAGCTGGCTTTCCCCTGCACAATAAAGCTTTTCTCTTTCACCCTGACACAGTTATTTCTCAAGTGCATGTGTGCAGCATGCAAAATAGCAACCCTTGGCCTCACTTTATGCTGCCTGGCATCATAGTTTGGTCAGTGCTGCCATCCTGACACTCATTCTTGTACTCAGGGGAGGTGGGAAGGAAGCAAAAAACTGCTCCCTGTAAATGGATCCAGGGGAAATGAAAGACTGAAGTCTGTTGGGAACTCTTCCCAATTCCTCCTGAGTTCTTGATCCGCTTCAAGAAATTGGGATGACATATTTTCTTGCCTGCCTGGGGCAAAACCAGTTTTCCTTTCAGTGTTAGCCTCTGACTGTTCCTGGGGTCATAGGAGAGATTGTTTCTGTTCTACTCTCTCGACGACAGACAGCGCATGCATGTGTGTTTGCAAAATGAGTGGATGCTGGATGAAGTGGACACATTGCTCTGTGTATGTTTGAGGTTGAATGGATGTCGAAGAGGGGAAAGAGAGACAGGGTGGTAAAGAGAAAGATATTGCTCAATGCCCATCTGGCTTCCATTGCCAGCTCTGACTGAAACTGCTGCTGAAATGTGGTGCCCAAGGACGTTCCATGGAGGGAATGCTGCTCTCAGCTTCATCTATGATAATACAGAGAGTTGGCTACACATACAATGGGCCCTGTTGGGGCAGGTGTTCCCATACTGAGACACCACTGCCAAAATAGCCCTTTCTTTTTTTGTCTCCTCCCTGCTCCAATTTCTCTCCTCCCACGTAGCGTCTGACAAGGAAGGCACTTGCAAGGGTGGGCTCAGTGCATGGTATAAGGAGGCGGGGAATTATTATGGGAGAAAGTTCAAGGCTCCATTGGGTGCTGAGGAAACCAAAGTTGTCGCCAGTTGTCGCCAGGTCTTTTATACCTGTTGGGACATTTCAGGCCATAATATAGAATATGATGCATGACATCAAGATATACCACCTGGTGATATTATAGATGAATGGGTGCTTTATAAACATTTAAATAAAAATAAAATCCATTGCTTAAAAATGATAAAGAAATAAAGTGCCATGAAGCCTGAAAATCACTTTAATTCTCTATATACGTCTTGTGTTTCATCGCTAAGAAATACAACAATCATTTAGTGGAAAACACTGTATGTCCAAAATAGTAACAAGAAAAATACTCCGTTTGATTTTCCAATATATAAATTAAGGGTTGTATCCCATGCCGAATGAGCAGGATTCCACTTGCCTAATGAGAGTTCACATTCAGTCCCCTCAAAATAACTATTAATCTCTGGTAGCACAAATGTTGCACTCTGACACCAGAAAAGAATATGAACTGTGACAAGAGTTTCCATGCATCTGATGAAATACCTTGTTGCCCCTAAGAACTCTTCCAAGAAAGAGTAGATTATTTGTTTGTCATTCAGTAGTCCTGCTTTTCCCTGGAAAGTTTAATTTACAAGAAAACTTACCTACCTTTTGTTTTTAGAGTCAAAAAGTGTGGGAGAGACAGGGAGAGAGTGATCTCTTTTGCAGCTTGGAGTATTTCAGCTTTTCAAGGCTCAAGTTCAGAGCTCTGTAGGAGATTGCTTTATAGAATTCTGTTAGATAATAAGGGTTGGATTAAGCTGATGGCTCCTCCTTAGTAAATCATTCCTGGCATGTTATGCAAGAAAAGAAAGGTAACACAGGTGCATAGAGGCAGATAATGTAAAGAATAACAGGGGGAGAACTTGTTTCTTTACACAAGCAACAGCCAATATCAATAGTGGTCTTCGTCCGTTTAAGAAATAAAAGCAGTATTACGTCTGCTCAGGTCCACTAATAGAAAATGGGCTCAAATGGTAAGAGAGACCTGAGATTCACCAATGGATGTCTATTTGTACACACATGCCTGCACTGACTTACACCCCAATAACACCAACTTTAACTCCAAAATAATCCCTATTTGTTTTAATAAAACTTACTAAATAATTAGCATGGATTGTTTTAGAAATCTATCCAAGAAAAGTAGAAACCTTTTTCATTTGTGCACAGCTTATCTGAGATCAAACATAACTCATGTCCAAGAATAAACTTTCAGATCCAACAGATTGGCAGCAATCTTTCCCACCCTTCAAAGATTTTGAAGAATTTTGGAGGTCTTTAAGCAGAGGCTTGACAACCATACGTCAGGAGTGCTCTGATGGTGTTTCCTGCTTGGCAGGGGGTTGGACTCGATGGCCCTTGTGGTCTCTTCCAACTCTATGATTCTATGATTCTATGAATTTTCAGAGTCCACATCGAGATGGACAGCTCCCAGTCATTTTAGTCAGAATTCAATGAAAGCTATTTCCCAGTAAACAATGCCACATGCAGAAATGGCTCATTTTGTTTTTGTTTATCATCTAAAGCTAATGTTTTCAGGAATACCTTTGCATAGAAAATGCACTTGATGTCTTCCTGTGTTCTCCTTGCTAAACTGTCCTTTATCCTGCAATGACCACTCCTGACATCAAATTGTGGCGCCTTTTGCATGGTCACGCGCAGACCCCCGGATCCCTGTGCAACTCCTGTTAGTTTGGGCTGGCTTCATCCTCCCTAGGCTGGATACCTGGAGGTCTCCGCCTACCTCAGCCAATTGCCCAATCCCGCCTGGGGAGGCGTTGCCAGGGGATTGGCCAGGTAAGGGGAGGGACCATCCTGCCCACACAACAGAAGGTGAATCTTACCTCCGAAGCGGCAGTGGTGGCGAGACCGCGATTTTGCGGCCTCGGGTGGCAGTTTCAGGCCTTGGGCAGAATCCTTTAGTCTATTTTCCTAAATGGGGAGGGGGGCGTGAAGCGGTGACCCACACCCTCCTTGTGGCAGTGATACCAGGGTTCCCTGTTAAAGGGGTCTTGAGGGGAGGCATTGGCCATACACCAAGAGGTTCTCATTGCTCTCCCCTCCAACGGCAGTGAAACGGGGGATGGGCTCTCTGCTTGAACATATGTTGTCCAGAGCCAGCCCAATCCCCACACATTCTGGATAACCCTAAAGTCTCCCAGATCCCTGGCTGGGGACTGGGAAGGATAAATGGCCAGTGCCTAAGCCGAGGTCTCCCTACATCAGAAACTTAATAAAGTTGTGGCCAATTTTAATCCCATAGCACGTTGTCTTGAGTCATTATTCTGCTCGGGGGTCGCCTGGGGTTGAGGGGCTCCACCTGCCCACGCAAACCACTTTCAATGTCTTAGGCTTGGGCAGCTCCACAACTTTGTCTAACTCCCCCTACCTCAGCTCTCCCCCCACGAAATCACGGGGCTTTTTTATACAGCACCCCTGAGATTGTGAAATTGTAGTTTATTTTATGGTTGCAGGGTTTTTTTATTTCAAAGGATGGCAAATCTCAGTTGTGTTTCCTAATAAATGATACTGACTTCATACGCTGGAGTGATAGATGTTTCAGTGTCCTTACAAGCCATTCCTGGCTGATAGATGTTGGTTTCCTGGGTCCTTTATCCATCTGCTTTAGTTGCCAGGCAGACAGTAATAGTACTCCAGAGCAGGAATGGGGAGAAATCTGAATAATGTTTTAATGCAAGTCCACCTAATTTCAACTTCCTCAGTCTGTGAAGAGAAACACAGCTAAAGTTCATCCATCAAAATTCACACATCTTCAGATTTTGTGATACACCTTTCTACTCATCCATACCCTTAAGACTTAGAAGAGGCAGAGACAGTTTTTATTTTGAAAGCAGAGATGGATCCTGGCACACCTACTGCTTGCTGAGAATAGGACTGGGTGACTCAACCTGTACTAAATTATATTGTGATGGTTTATCAATATCAGAGTCTGGTTACAGTTTGAGATCCAAAGAATGGGTGCTGCTAAACTCTTGGAAGAGCACAAAGAACCATTCTTATTTATGTATTCTTATAAGCTGTAAATGATGGAATCTGTGATTTTTTCATGTGATTGTGTTTGCTCAGTGAACGACAGGGAGGAGAATGTGTGTCAAACAATGCAAGGAATACATTCTGGGTGCACTTGTCTCTTATCAAACGTTGCTGCCTTGAACTGGCATGCAGTATGAAGGTGCAGCTTTTTTCCTATAGGCTGGCATGGGCTTGAATTCTGATTAATCATTGTCATTCACTAGGAATCGAATGCTTCCTCCATCTAAAATGTTTGTGAGGCAATTTTATATTGGAGTTCAAATAAGTTCTCCCATCGAACTACTTTTTCAAATCCGCTCAGGTCAGAGTTTTGGCACTCTTGCAAAGTTTATGACCCTTGGGGTAAGATGAGGTCCTCTGGAATAAGACTTTGTGAGTTGAGGACCCTCCACCCGCATAGGATTATAATAAGACACACAGACACATTATTTTAGGTTAATGGGCAAAATTAGGCCACAACTTTTATTGGTTACAGTATATGAGTAGTATTGGCTTAAGCATTGGATGAAACAGCAATACAAGACTCCACCCCGCACAGCCGGGAGTTATATCGGGGTTAACAACCAATAGGAGGAGCTTGTTGATGTAAATACAACTGGAAGCTCCCCTGTGACATCACTGGGGGTCGTGCCATGGCCCTAGCCACTAGCAGGGCATCGGACAGGATCCACGTCCTCTGGATTCCTTTAACGCAATACCCAAAAGAGGAGGGGTAGATGATGGCGCATAACCAATCCTCCAACACAACACACATATTCCAATGCCTAACCACAACCTGAGCCAAAAGGCTCCCCGCCAATACCCTCACTGCTGCAACTAATTCCTAATACTTCTGATGACGTCTGCCAACCACACATCATTTCCTTGATCGGAAAGATGGACGCCATCATCACGAAACAGAAACACATCGCTGAATCGGATGTCAGGATGTGCAATCACATGGCCATTCCTATATATTGCGGGCCACCGCACGATTCAGAAGTTTCCTGGATTTGTCAATGGCTATAGGGTTATGACTGCTACACCACACCCTTCTTTTTAGAAGGAAGGACCAAAACACAGTTGTTTCTGGGAATAATACAGCCAGTTCATCAAAGTCCTTCTTAATGTGGAAAAACAAGTCCACGCTCTTCCTGAAGGCAAGGTCATTCTCCCCTAGCTGGATAATCAAGATGTCGGGAGGACCAAAAGATGCTGCATTTGCCTTCACTACTGGCATAAACTCTTCCCAACGCATGCCACGTCTTAAAATCCAGGAAACACGAACACCTGATGGCAGACCAAGGTCATTGCCGATGCCACACTTGACCATGCGCACACGGGCCCAATGAACAATGCTATGACCACAGATCCAAATTTGGAGACCTGGAGAAGCTGGAAAATAAGAAAATGAAAAGACAGATAAGGGTTGAGCCCTATGGATTTTGAAAATACAGGTCAGCAGTTGAGAATTACTGATTCTTGCGAATGTATCCCTTATAAGCATTTGACTTCTAGCGACCTAGTTCCTTGATCCTATCTGTTGGGAGGCCTAAATGGGACGCCATTGTGGCCGCTCCAATCCTAAAAGAGTGTGCAGCGTATTCATTGGCTGGGAAATCACAGGCATCAATTGCCTTACGTAAGACACGCGGGAACTGGTATCTCATCAAGCAGGAACCATCTTCATGTATGAATAAAGGGCCCACACGGGCAGATATAAGCCTCAAATACCGCCTGATGTTTTTTGCTGGGCAGGGGCCCTGATGTTTGGATGCTGCTAGCTTGATCAAGGCACCCCTGCCGCTCTGGTCCATTTTTGACCGCTGAATGTGCAATACCAACTCAGAACTAGATAACTGAATGTCTTCTAACAGCAGGCCCCATGAGGTACTATTTGATTGGGTTTCTGCAACAACCTCCCCACTCTCAAGGCTCCAAAGAAAGCAACAGCATAGGCAGCGGAAAATAAGCGTGCTTCATATTTTGACCAACAAATGGACCTAGGTTTTCTGCGTATCAAACAGAGAAGGCCAAAAGTTATTGGCCTTCTGCCATCCTTTTTTGAGGGTTGAAGCCTGCTCAATTGCACTATGGACAAGAAAGTCTGTGCAAGGGTCAAATGAAAATGTTGATTTGCTAAAGAACGTAATTGTAGCAATGTGAATTTTTAAAGTTTTTGCAGCACGCCCTAAGTTATGCAGATGTGCCAAGTATTGTAGAACATGATCAGGAGTGGGCGGAATACCATGCGTGAGAGCTATCTCCTTAAACTGAAATTCCAAGAAATCACACCAGGCTTTTTTATACAACCTGAGAGTGGAAGGTGCCACAGAGGCCAATACTCCCTTGATAACTACACGCTTCCAAGGTTCCAAAGGTGGTCCGGGAAAGGTTCTGGCAGCAGGTGAGCCTGAGGTGCTAATGACTGGAAGTGGTTAATCTGAAATCGAGATAAAGAGTCCACTATGTCATTATTAACGCCTGGGATGAATTTGGCAGAGAAAATAATATTAAATTTGAGGCACAGCAGCACGAATGCGTGAAGCAAACCAGAAACCCTCTCGGAACGCGAAGACTGTTTGGCCAGGACGTTCACCACTGCTTGATTGTCTGTCCTAAAGCACACCCGGCGATCATGAAATTCATTAATCCAAAGGTGCGCAGCCAACACTATGGGAAAAAAACGCAAGAAAGGTAAGGTCCCGAGTGATGGCCTCGCCCTGCCAGCTTTCAGGCCAACGCTGAGCACACCATCGCCCCCTAAAGTAAACTCCAAAGCCGAGGGACCCTGTGGCATCTGACTGGACCTGAAAGTCTGAAAACAGTTTAAGGTTGTCCTGCCATAGGGAGATCCCATTGTAATTTTCTAGAAACCTGAGCCAAATCTCCAAATCTGCCTTGACAGACTTGGGCAGGTGGACCCTGTCATGTGGGGACCTAAGGCACACAGATAACCTAGCCAGGCGGGCACAGAAAGGTCGCCCTGGGGATGCTATCCTGCAGGCAAAGTTAAGGTGTCCCAGGAGAGACTGGATCTGCCTGAGGGTGACCTTCCTGAGGGGGAGAATTTGCAAAATAAATTCCTTAAGGGCAACCAGCTTATCCAGGGGCAGACGGGATGATTGGGCAATGGTGTCTAATTGAATACCAAGAAAGGTGAGCGTTGTAACTGGGCCCTCTGTTTTGTCAGCTGCCAAGGGGACTCCCAGCTCCTGCGTCAAGAAAATAAAAGCCTCTAAAAGAGAAGCACAGAATTATTTGATTTCCCAATCAATAAAAAATCATCTAGATAATGAAGAACCCCTAACAAACCAGTTCTATAACGTAAAGCCCAGTCCAGAAAGGTGCTAAATGTTTCGAACTCTGCACATGCAACCGAACAGCCCATGAGCATAGCTTTATCAATGTAAAATCCACCCTGAAAGCCAAGAAGATGGAAATTGCTAGGGTGAACTGGCGATAATCGGAAGGCTGATTCAATGTCACACTTTGCCAAAAGAGCCCCCTGCCCAAAACTGCGAATAAGTTTGACAGCCTGATCAAATGAGGTATATTTAACGGAGCAAAGTTCGGGGGGTATAGTATCATTAACTGAACCCCCTTTTGGATAGGACAGGTTATGAATCAGCCTGAATTCCCCTGGAGTCTTTTTTGGCACGATGCCTAAAGGTGAAATGTGAAGGTTTTTGAGGGGGGAGTTAAAGAAGGGGCTGCCACCTGCCTGCCTTGACCTCTTTTTCTATCTTTTTTCCTGGCAAACTCTGGCATTTCCCTCACAGATTTTTGGTTTGGAGAATCTTTAGCTGTAAGAGTACCTGACAGTACTCGAAAGAGTATTCTAAAACCCTGAGAAAAGCCATGCCACAAATAGGAGGCTGCTTCCTTATTAGGATAAATGTTTAACATATGACACAGGGAGGAAAATTTGATGGGAGTGAAAGCCAAGCAAAGGAGGTTGTTATCTGCGGTTTGCTGCTGAGCCATTGTAGGGGCCAGGGTTTATTTTGGGAGCCCTGCTGATAGTGCCCCTGGCCCCCCAAAAGGGCTGCCTCCGTTTGAAACATGACGATACCAGGTGGGCACCACCACACACTCATGAGGATACTTAGAAACCTGCCTTTGGCATAACCCTTTGTTGTGCTCCCAGCAGAATTTGCGTTTAAAATCCATCTTTGTGTCCAATTTACCTGAGCAGATGTGATTGTGTTTGCTCAGTGAATGACAGGGAGGAGAATGTGTGTCAAACAATGCAAGGAATACATTCTGGGTGCACTTGTCTCTTATCAAACTTCACTGCCTTGAATTGACATGCAGTATGAAGGTGCAGCTTTTTTCCTATAGGCTGGTGTGGGCTTGAATTCTGATTAATCATTGCAAAGTTTATGACCCTTGGGGTAAGATGAGTTCCTCTGGAATCAGACTTTGTCACTCTTCTTGCACAACCTTTCTCCAGGGGAGTGAGGTGAGGGAGCGATAAGCAGCCCTGTCCTCTGAATTAAAGCCAAATGTGCTCAATAAGACTTTCCCTCATAATAAATTTGTTTAGGAATGAAGCTTTCAAAGAGATTATTCAGTACCATAAAAATAAATATCTGTTCCAGCAATCAAGATTATCCACCAATTATTTGCAACACATGGATTGCTAATTGCACAAGCATTCTTTAGGGGCCAAAGGTGAGTAAATGACAAGCAGCATACAATAAAATTGCTCTTGTAATTCTTACGTTACTTTTTCTACAGTTCTGAAATTATACTATATCACACAGTTATGCATACCCAGCAATTTGGTGTAACCCACCAAAGTGACTTATCTTCACCAGGGAAATGATCAAGTATCCATTTTGGTTTTGTAGGACCATTACAAGGAAATTACTTCTTGCCTGCAATAGTTCTGCGAAAAATGCCTTCAAATAATCACAAACATCTGTTCCAACAATCACAGCTCTTGACCAATTATTTGCAACACATGGATTGACAGATACTATAACACATGCACATCCTGTTCTAGAGAAGGACCTAAGCAAGGAACTCTATTGAGAATACTGCTTGCTTGGTTCCAACACAGCTTTAGATGGACTGCAGCAAATCTCTCAAGATCTGGACAATTGGTAAGGTGAAGGTAAAGGGACCCCTGACCATTAGGTCCAGTCGTGACCGACTCTGGGGTTGCGGCACTCATCTCGCTTTATTGGCCAAGGCTGCCAGCATACAGCTTCTGGGTCATGTGGCCAGCATGACTAAGCCGCTTCTGGCGAACCAGAGCAGCTCACGGAAATGCCATTTACCTTCCCACCGGAGCACTACCTATTTATCCACTTGGACTTTTGATGTGCTTTCAAACTGCTAGGTTGGCAGGAGCAGGGACCGAGCAACGGGAGCTCACCCCGTCGCGGGGATTCGAACCGCTGACCTTCTGATCTGCAAGTCCTAGGCTCTGTGGTTTAATCCACAGCGCCACCCGCATCCCTTGTGTGTACCAATGCATGTGTGTACCAATTGTGTGGACAATTGGTACACACATGCAAGACAGAGAAAAAGTTTGTATAAATATTCTCAAGCTGGAAGCAGACTCAGTTCACCATTGATGTTCCAGCAGAACCTGAAGAGGAGCCTTTCCATCTGCTCCTGAAAAAAACACTCAAAGCTTTCATTTTTTTGCAATGGCCATCATGTTTTCCCAGTCTCCAAGAGTGCCTGGCACTGTGGTGGTCAAATAGATAGTCGTAACGCCAGGTTGTCACAAAATTCCATCCTTAGTTGCTGCACAGAATCCGGCACCTTTATTGGGAGGTTCCAAGATCAACATGCACCTTCTTTTAGTGTAATGTCTCCCAAACATGGAATAGTCACATACCCTTTTTGAGAGAAAGAGCACTTGGAACTGCTGGGATCTTGCACTGCTCAAAATTGGGGTGGCATGCAACAAGATGGCATAAGAAGTCTTTCTTGACATAGATTGTGGGGGTAGGATGCAGAGGGCTTCTTCACTGCTTTGCTGTCAGCTCCAGCCCAGTCTCTCAGAGATGGGCAGTGGGGTCAGGCTGGGACTAGTGATGTGCCCCTCTGAGCTCCTGAGACCTTGCCCAGGGCCAAATGTGTTTGATTGCTGCTCTCAGGCCTAGGTTGGACCCTGGGCTAAATTTTCCTAGACCTTCAGGACATGGCAAAGTGCAGCCTTTTCCCTTGATATTTCCAATGCCTGGGCCCTGTTCCAAGAATACCTGGGGCCTAAGCTCTCTAAGGAGACAAGCAAGCAAACAGGCATCCCTACAGGTGTGTTGGGTCTGCAAGGATTTTTTGCACTGGCGCAGGCATCTTTGTGTCCTTGGAGGAGATGGCGGCAGTGTTGCCAATGGCTTAGCATTGAATTTACTCTAGTTTCCTCCCCTGAAGGAGAAGGCTTCTTGCTGACTGGAAGAGTCACCAAGGTTGTTCCACAGCAGGAGGTGTCCGGCTTGAGGTGTCCAATGTTACAGGGCAGAACATTTCTCTACTACTGGCCTCCTCCCTGGACTCAGATGCTTCTTGGGGTTCTCATTTCACCTCCTCCAGTCCCCAAAATTTGCTTTAACCCTTTCTCTCTGCTCCATGATCCCAATGGAAATTCCCCCTTTTCAATCTAACCCATGAAGGAAATTGCTATGGGCATCAAACATACACTGTCCATTTTCCCCACTTCTCCTCCCCGCATATTCCTAACACACCCTCAAAAATGACTCTGTGAGGGTAAGGAGAACCCCAAGAACAGTGCAGAGGTAAAGGAAGGTGAGGGGGGAGGGGTTGTGTCATCTGGTAGACTGAAACGTTTGTCCTGAGAGAACAACTGGAAGAGTGTGAAGTGGAATTCCACCAACAATAAATAAATAAATGACTTGAATGACTCGTCTGATTTCCATTTGCATCTGCAACACCAATAGTTAGTTAGGTTTTTTTAACAATAATTTTATTAATTTTCAATTACAATAATCCAGTAGTAGCTTCATTAAAACAGTGCCAAATTATAATACAGTTACTAATCCCAATAGTTAGTTTGGGATTCCTTGACTGTTGCACATGGAGTCAAAAATTAAGACATGTTGGAATGCAGAAAGAGAAGAGGTTTACAGTACAAATGTAATTGTATTCTAGTGTTGTTGTTTTTTAAAGAAATATTACACATATTCAAGCATTGGGACGCTATTAAGCCACATGAGATGTTTTTACCCCTAACTCTTACAAATAGGCCTGGATTAAATGCATACAGTTCACTTTATTTCATCCTTCCAAGCTAAAGATGGGCTCATGATTCCTCATTGATGTCCCAGCAGAACTTGAAGGGCAGCTTTTCCATTCTCTCCTTAAAAACACTGTCAAATCTTTCATTTTGTGCAACTGTCATCATGTTCTTCCAGTCTCCAACAGTGCCTGGCCCAGGAAGCAAACAGAAAGAACGTGCATTGTGGTGGTCAAATAAATATCCATAACTCCAGATATAATCCATCCCTAGTTGGGAATATGACCCTCTGTGTGAAAAAGTTTCCACACTCCAGACTGGAAAGACAACTACACCACCCTTAAATATACATATTTAGAAGAAGGAAAAAACAACAGAGAAAGTACATAACAGAACAACTATAAAATTAGGAAACACCAGAAACTGAGAGTTTCATGAAGACTGGAAAAAATGAAATCACTATTACTTGGTAGCTATCAAATGTCATAGTAGGTGCCAAGTGAATCTGTCGGGAATTCTGCAAGCCGCACTAAGTGAGTTTGATCTGCCACTGACTTACCTTTGCGAAGAAAATGCCCTCTGCTGTGGTCTATTAAATCATTTGGCAAGAACTCATAGTTTGCCCTGGGATCTGCTTTCATTTTATTAAATGTAGCCTGATCCACAACAGCATCCACCTCCTTTTCCGTCAGTCTCTTTCCCAGGAAGTTGCATAATTTCAATACAGAGCTTCTTAGATCCTGAAATGGAACGTGGTTTAAATGTCAAGCCATCCACAATAGAGAAACCTGACAGCCTAGTGACTAAAACTCATGGAACAGGCAGAATAACAACAACAACAACAACAACAACAACAACAACAACAACAACAACAACCTGCTCATCTGGCTGTGTTTTCCCAGCCACCCTGGGCATCTTCCAACAAAATATTAAAATACAATAATTAATCAAACAATAAAAGCTTCAGGGCTGCCTTCAGATGTTTTCTAAAAGTCAGATAGTTGTTTATTTCTTTGACATCTGATGGGAGGGCGTTCCACAGGGCGGGTGCCACTACCAAGAATGCCCTCTGCCTGGTTCCCTGTAACTTCGCTTCTTACAGTGAGGGAACCGCCAGAAGGTCCTTCGGGCTGGATCTCAGTGTCCGAGCAGAATGATGGGGGTGGAGATGCTCTTTCAGGTATACTGGGCCGAGACCGTTTAGGGCTTTAAAGATTAGCACCAACACTTTGAGTTGTGCCCGGAAACGTTCTGGGAGCCAATGTAGGTCTTTCAGAACCGGTGTTATGTGGTCTCGGCGGCCACTCCAAGTCACCAGTCTAGCTGCCGCATTCTGGATTAGTTGTAGTTTCCGGGTCACCTTCAAAGGTAGCCCCACGTAGAGCACATTGCAGTAGTCCAAGCAGAAGATAACCAGAGTATGCACCACTCTGGCAAGGCAGTCCAAGGGCAGGTAGGGTCTCAGCCCTGGACACAGAATTGGGCTGCACACCTGATCCTTCAGAGGCACAGTTACCCCATTCAAGACCAGGGAGCCCTCCACACCTACCCACCCCCTGTCCCCCCAAAACAGTACTTCTGTCTTGTCACAATTCAACCTCAATCTCTTAGCCGCCATCCATCCTCCAACCACCTCCAGACACCCACACAGGACCTTCACTGGTTCCAATTTAAAAGAGAGCTAGAGCTGGGTATCATCCGCATACTGATGAACACCCAGCCCAAACCCCCTGATGATCTCTCCCAGCGGCTTCATTAAAAAAGCATGGGGGAGAGGACGGAACCCTGAGGCACTCCACAAGTGAGAGCCCAAGGGTCTGAACACACATCCCCCAATACCACTTTCTGAATACGGCCCAGGAAGAAAGAGCGGAACCACTGTATAACAGTGCCCCCCAGCTCCCAGCCCCTCTAGACAGTCCAGAAGGATGCCGTGGTAGATGGTATCAAAGGCCACTGAGAGATCCAGCAGAACTAGGAAACAGCTTTCAACTTTGTCCCTAGCCCACTGGAGATCATTGACCAGTGTGACCAAGACAGTTTCAGTCCCATGATGAGGTCTGAATCCTGACTGGAAGGGATCCAAATGGTCCGCATCCTCCAGGTGTGCCTGGAGTTGTTCAGCAACCACTGCCTCTTTATGACTGCCTCTTTCAGTGGGTCTGGGAAGGCTCCCTCACCGAGGGAAGCATTCATCACCTTGCAGAGCCCATTGCCCAGCCCTTCGCAGCTCGCTTTTATTAGCCAGGATGGGCAAGGATCAAGTAGACAGGTGGTTGGTTTCACTCATCCACATCCTTGTCCACATCCTCGGAGGTAACAGATTGGAATTGATCCCATACAACTTGACTAGACAGGACTCTAGCACTCTCACGCCCCGGCCCTGCTCCCACTGTGGCGTCTACCTCATTCTGAATCTGAGAGACTTTATCTGCAAAGTACTTTGCAAAGTCATTGCAGAAGATATTGGGGCCTTTACCGGGCCCTGATGGCAGAGATGGTTCCATTGAATTGTGAACCACCTGAAAGAGTCTCCTGCTGCTGTTTTCTGCAGATGCAACAGAGACAGTGAAGAAGGGCCTCTTCGCCGTCGCTGTCACCACTTGGTAGACTCAATGTTGAGCTCTAACCTGTATCCGCTCAGATTCAGAGTGAGTTTTCTGCCACCAGTGCTCTAGCCATCTCAGTGATTGTTTCATCGCCCTCAGCTCTGGGGAAAACCAAGGGGCTGTCCAGGCTCCATGCAATCGGAGAGGGCGCTTCGGAGCTAGACAGTCAATACCCTTGGTTAGCTCAGCATTCCAGCGGGCCACCAGGGAATCAGTTGAAAGGCCATCAACATGGGATAAAACATCCCCTACCACTCTCTGGAAACCATTTGGATCCATTGGGTGCAGGGGGCGGACTATCTGAATCGGTCCCACCTCCCTGCAGAGGTCACGGAGAAGTCCAGTTGCACCAGGAAGTGATCTGACAATGGCACTTCTTTTGTTTCACTTTTACTTAGTGTCAGGTCACCCACATCCATAGAGGTGAACACCAGGTCTAAGGCATGTCTGCGACTATGAGTTGGGCCAAACTTATTTAAGGACAGCCCCATGGAGGCCATGCTTTCCACAAAGTCCTGAGCAGCCCCTTGTAAGGTCCTGTCGGTGTGGATGTTAAAATCCCCCAGGACAACCAAACCAGGTGTCTCCAGGAGAACATCCACCACAACCTGAAGCAGCTTGGGCAGCGAATCCTTGGTGCAGCAGGGAGGTCGCAACCCCCCCCCCATGACCTGGGTTGCTGTGCGTAAGAGAAACCTGGTGGGCAAGCAGCGGCAAGAACAGGACCATCTGCTTCATCCAACCAAGTTTCTGTCACACATGTCAGATCAAGTCCTCCATCCACGATCAAGTCATGGATGGCAGTGGTCTTGTGAATCATTGACTTGGCATTGCACAGCTGCACCTTCAGGTCATGTGGGTATCCTTTGCTGATTCCAGTATCCATCTGGTCAAGACCAGACCTGGAGGCAGGAATAGTCCTCAAACAGCAACTAAATCTGCTTCCTCTCTAATGACATGGTCTGGTCTTAGCGTAATTCCTCCTCCTACCCGTGATCACTGAGATCGGTTGTCCCAGTACATCCCCCACCCCACCCCCCCCCCGTGGAACCTGCCCCAGCCATTCTGTTGGCTGGGGCCCACTCCCAGGCAGCCTTGACCCTGCCCCTTAAAAACAAAATACAAACTAAACAAAAAACCAATAAAACAATAGAAACTAAAATAATTATAATAAACGACACTCATACTAAATTTAAGCAAATCCCTAATGGCAACTAAACATTTAAGCTAAAAAAAGAATTTAAAAGGATAAAAGAATAATTTAAAAACATTTTAAAAAGAACCCTCTATGCTGTACAGAGGCCTGTCAGGCCCCGTTCTCAGGATTACAAGCAGGGGAAACAAGCAGCCTGGATCTTTCTTTGCCTAGTTTGTAATAATTGCCATTGCATTATATTGTACTTTCATTGTTGCTTTTATTCCATGAGCCATGCAGAATCATTATATTCTGGGGCAGCTCTGAGTCCACAAGTAAATAAATAAATGTCCCTGTTGAAGACACAAGGGAGGTTCTGTGACATCTCTCCTCAGCATCTGAGGGCCTGTGAAAGGACATATCTTGCTTGGGATCACGACACTTTATTTATCGCCCCGTAATCCCGCAGGGGAAATGGTTAAAGTGCACTTTTCGCAGTCTGAGGTCTGAAAAGCGGCTCCTGAGTCCATGGCCCGCTAGTCTTTTTAAAAAAACCTTTAGAAAGGAAATGAGACTAGCAGGGGAAGCAGCAGCTGAGGGCACTTGAATAATCAAATTGCTTCCTTCCTCCATTTTGTAAAGGAGAGTTTTGAAGGATGCTTAATATCAGACTGGATAGCATTTTGATAACTTACCTTCTTCATTTCTTCATAGGTAAGAAATAGAATATTGAAGTCATCCTTGTGAGTGGACCAGCCTTCCACATGGTCCAGCCATAAACTTGCAAGTACTGATGGGAAAGATTGATTTGGCATAAAATGTAGATCAGGTGATTTTTTTGAAAAACATTCAGAGAAAAGCAGTACAAACATATAAATTCCATTAAAACAATTTAGAGGAATCAATTTAAGAACCAGCAGTGGTACAAACCATTAAAGAGAAGCTGAATTAATACCATCCACCCTCACCAAACACTTTCTCAGAGAAGGAATTTGCAGAAGAGTTCTGCATTTTAAGACTGCCTGCAGTGCTTCCCATCCCAATGTGATGAGAGAGTGATGGGTGGGCTGAGATCAGTCCAGCCTTCCTCCAGCTCCCTCCCTTCCCACACGGCCAGTTTCCTTATATGATGTGGCAGTTAATACTTGCAACATTTAGGAGACATGGTCTGGTTTTCTGAGTTATAACTTGACACGAATCTCTACACTTGATTAAGGATTAGGGGCTCCACCTTGTAATGATTTGTAGCTGCTGCATCCTGATGCAAAGAGAATATAAATCCAACTGATTTCCTTTGGGAGTTGGCCAGATCTACACCCTTCCTTCTGCTTCAATGGGCACCATTCATCAGTGGCATAAAATGGTGTAGTTGGAGTCTGAGTTGGAGACTCTTTGTGATGGATGTGGAATTTCCTCAGAGTAACCTATGGCATCAGACATGGCATTCTGAAAACGTTCCTTACCACACAGAGAATTTCTTTAATCTGTTGTCAAAGGAGATAAGGATGAAGGGACAAAAGAGATTCATTTTAAGCTTCCAGATCCTGTCTGCCTTGAAGCAGCTCTCAAGAGAGCGGGAGATCATTGCAGAGGGAAAAACAATGATGATTGAGGGTTATTATCCTTGCATATTCCCCAGGCTTCACTCGCAGTTCGTCTCGGTACCTGACTCCCGCTCCTGCATGGAATGCTAGAGGCAGGGATTTGTTGGGTGCAAAAGCACTTCACCTGCTGATAATCCTTCTATAACGCCATTAAGAAGCAGAGGTTCTCCTGTCAATGAGAGCTTAATTTGGACTAATGTATAGGCATGTGCTAGAAGAGATGAGATTACAAACTGCAGAACGGAATCAATTGCAAGGTCATCAAGGTTTGAACTTGAGAGAAGACTTCATTCGGTGCAAAAGACAGTGGGGAGGAGCCTACGTCTTCTTTATACAAAGTTTTTTATTTCTTTACATTTATGGTATGGCAACCCTCCCTTGAATGCTAGTCCAATTTATATATGTGCAAGTGAGGAAGGAGGACACTGGATTGTTGATATGGAATACAAAATTAAATGTGTGTGAAGAAGAAAAATGGAAAGAGAGAGGGAAGCTCTGTTTTGCAAAAGATTTACGATGGAAACTTAGAGCTGTCTTTTCCATATCCTTTATTATTTATGGGCTGAACTGGAAAATGCTAAAAGGACTTGGAATTTAATTTAATTTAATTTAATTGGAAGTACGACTTCGTAGTTATCTCCAGCTGAACAGAAAGATGAAAGGGATCTGTGAACTTGTCAAGGAACTGATAAGGTTCATTACTATTCAAACATGTATATGATAGAGAATACATTCACATTTCAGACCGTTCTCAATCTGCCAGAAGAATTGACTTAATTTGGATTTCAGATGACTTAGTGCCAAAATCAAAATGGACAGAAATAAAACCAATGACTTTTTCAGACAATAACCCGGTTTATTTGGAATTAAGAGGTGAACAAAATCCAACAAGAAGATGGAGGTTATCAAAAGAAGGTGAGAGATGTGAAGAAAAAGATGTGAAGAAAAAAGATCCTAAGAAAGAAGAAATAAAACAAAATATAAAGAGATTAAAAACACAATTTTCTATGCTAGTGAACCAAGAAATAGAATGGAAAATAAAAAAATTAAGATAAATGAATTTTGAATTTGCAAATAAACCAGGGAAATAATTATCATGGCAGTTAAAGAGAAAACAAGAAATTAATGTTATATTCAAGCTTGAAGTTGATAGAAAAATAATAGATGACCTGAAGGATATAACAATTTGTAAAGTATTACTTGAATTTATACAGAGCCGGCAAAGAAAACAAATTTAAAATAGAGGAATATTTAAAGGAGGACAATTTACCAAAAATTTCAAAAGAAAAACAGATACATTTAAACACATCAATAACAATGAATGAACTTCAACAAGCTATCAACCAGACTAATCGTCTGGACCTGATGGACTGACCACAAAATATTACAGAAAACTGCAAATGTATATCTCAGAGCCACTGAAAGAACTTATGAATAACATCCTGAGATCAAGGAAAGTCCCAGAATCCTGGAAAGAGGCATATATTAGCTGCCTTGAGCCCGGTTATGGCCGGGGAGGGCGGGATACAAATAAAAAATTATTATTATTACTATTATTTTTATTATTATTATTAAACAGGATACTGATTTAACAGCAGTAAAAAATTATAGACCAATTTCTCTGCTGAATAATGACTATAAACTGTTTGCCAGTATTATGGCGGAACGTTTGTAAGTAATTTTGACGGATTTGATACATCAGGATCAAGCTGGTTTTCTACCTGGCTGACAGATGAAAAATAACATAAGAAATATAATAGATGTGATTGAGTATCTAGAGGTCATGGATGAAAGACAGGCGGCACTGATGTTTGTTGATGCAGAGAAGGCATTTGATAATGTCTCTTGAAAAAAATGATTGAAATGATGGACTTCAGTCAGACTTTCTTAAATGGTATAGAAGCAATTTATTTTGAAAAACAGGTGATGTTGATTGTAAACAAGACAATAACAGAAAAATGCAAGATAACAAAAGAAACAAGACAGGGTTACCCCCTGTCTCCATTATTATTTATATTAACCTTAGAAATCTGGCAAAGAATATAAGAATGGATGATAGCATTAAAGGAATAACAGTGCGTTGAAAATCATATAAATTAAAGCTTTTGCGGATGACCTGGTGATAACGGTAGAAGACCCCCTTGGACAACATACCAGGGGTGCTGGAAAAAAATAAACAATTTGGACAAGTAGCAGGCTTTAGGCTAAATAAAAATAAAACAAAGGTTCTGTTAAAGAATGTCGGAACAACGGAGAAATGAATTTAGAGAAACAACAAAGTTGGTGGTAGAAAAGAAGGTAAAATACCTTGGTGTATGGCTAACAGCTAGAAATATAAACATTTTGAAAGATAATTATGTAAAGGAATGGCATGAAATGAAATAAAAAGAAATATGGAAGTGTAATATGGAAAATAAACCTGTCACTGTGGGGGAGAATCTCGGTGATCAAAATGAATGTATTGATAAGAATGCTGTTTTTATTCCAATCGATACCTGTAGTCAGAGGTGCAGTATACTTCAAACAATGGCAAAAAGATGTTTCAAAATTTGTCTGGCAAGGCATGATGGAAAACAGCAACAACCGGGAAAGATAGACATAATGACTGGTATTAGTAATTGTATTGCATTGTTGTAATGAGTCTGTCATTGGGTTGTAATTGAAAACTAATCAAAATTATTATTAAAACTATTATTAAAAAGTTGTTCATTTTAGAGTAGGAAATCATCCTTACCCTTTCCAGCCAAAAACCTCTCCATGAAAATTCCAAAATCTTCTACTTCTTCTATTTTGCGTGAAGTTTTGGAAAAATGGTAAAAGGAAACCAAGACATCCTTTGGGTTTCTGACCACATAAACAACCTGCAGGAATAACAACAAATTCTATTCTATTGCTGATCTTATTGTTCCTACTGTCTCTTCTGTTTTGCTTCTGTAGTTATTTCTGTGGCTCTGAAATGTGCCAGGAACCAGGTTGTTGAGGTAGGATATATACGCATAATATTTCTGAACTGCCCTCAGAAACGGAGAAATGTTAACAGAAACCCAGATGTTAATTTAAATAAGACAAGACAAACGTTTAATTTGATCAAATAATAAATGTGCCATTTCCTACTTTTGCTCTTCTGTTCCTTAATCCCTTGGGTGCTAAATAGTAGGGGACATGGGAAGCAAAGAGGCGAGGTGATGGACGACTGATGTAATCCACATCGCGGAGCTTGTACTCCAGCCATGGAACTCTGTCTAGTAAATCCACTTTTTCAGTTCCATCTCGGTGACCTTCATGATAAATCAAGCTCAAAATATTTTGAGTCCATATTGTTCCTATAAACAAGAATAAGCCTATTTCATTCATTCATTGTCATGAATATAGTTAGTACTTTGCAGAGTGAAATAACTGAGAACAACATGTCTCAGCATCGAGGAATTCGTAAGACAGAACAATATTTGCTAATAAGTTCCTTTCTTTTTTAGCAAGCTACCAAAAACGCTATTTCAGATTCTTCTCAGAACATTATACAAATGACAGTCAAAGACCAGGAAATTAAAAGAAAGTTGTCTGTTCTCCAAAGTACTTTGATTCAGTGGATTCAAACCATGATTTTTTATCAATGCATTCTAGGAACAGGAATATTGACAAATGGCCAGTGAAACAAACATAATAGGCAAAAGGCAGTTGCAGAAGCCTTTCTTCATGTCACCCAAGTCCTAAATGCCTGTACAATGCAGAATCTCCCCTCTCTCTCCTCTCCCACTCCCAGTTATTGGGTCTTCCCCACCCCACCAACCCTCCAAGGCAGATTTGGGGAACACTGGGGACACAAGGGGAGAGAAGAGTGAAGGAAGTTCTGGTGTGGAAGTGGAAGTTATTGAATGGAGGGCACAATTGCATTGGATATGCTCCCCCCCCCCCCCCCCGTTATTGGCAAAGCTGTGGCAGATAAATGCTGAAATACAGAGACACAGTATGAAAGTTTTTTTAAGAATAGAATTTTGCAAACACCATTTTACAACCACATATAAAATTTGAAAGTCAGTGAATACAATAAACCACTAGCAACCAAATTTGAATGTTTTTGATGTGTATTTATGTTGTTTTCAAAACCTCAAACAGGTTGACACCGGTGGGAAACATATTACTCCATATTAAAAATAATAATTGCCCAGTTCATCTTTACGTAACCTGATAAGTTCCATACTACCCATATTAACCTCAATTTTGCATGTGGTTTTAAACTTGCCTTAGGATAATAGATACTATTTACATATATGTGGGTATCCATCATGGTTGAATGGCAATCATGGTTCTTCCTATGAAAATACACTCTTACCTGACTTTGGATAAGTGACTAAAAATACATCACTGTCTCTTATTTCAAAATCCTCCAAGGTATCCAAGTACTCCGCTGAAACCATGTCTGGCTGGAAATAGAATCCTTTGTATGTGAAAAGGTATTTCTCGGCTGGTTCCATTGCCTGCATAAGAATAAAGAGATGAGAACAGTTACCTCTATTATGCGACAGCAGGAAATCAGAAAGAAATAGAGATGTCATTTTGTGAAATCCTACTCCTCTTGCAGACCCCATAGCAGAATCCCATGCTTCTCTTCCACCACAGGTGAGCAACATAAAGGCCCATCATTTAAAGAACAGAGGCTTGGTTCATCATTGAAGCAACTCACCTAGCCTTTGCACTTTTTTGTTGTTGTTAGGCTGAGGTGCCTTCCCGCTGCTCTTTAATTCTTCTTCATCTGACCCTTCCTCATTACTGAGAGAGCCTCTCTCCAGAGACAGCTCACTTTGCTACTGCGCTGGCTTTGCCCTGCATAATAAGGCTTTTGTCTTTCACCCTGACCCAGTTGTTTGGTCAGTGCATGTGTGCAGCATGCAAAATAGCAGCCCTTGGCCTCACTTTATGCTGCCTGGCATCATAGTTTGGTCAGTGCTGCCATCCTGACACTCATTCTTGTACTCAGGGGAGGTGGGAAGGAAGCAAAAAACTTCCCCCTGCAAATGGAACGCTTGCAAATTCCTCCTGGGTGCTTTATGAACTGCATGGATGGGGTAATAATAATAATCATGATGATGATAATAAAGATGATAATGACGATGATGATGATAAGCAACTGCGGCAAAACCAGTTTTCCTTTCAGTGTTAGCCTCTGACTGTTCCTGGCATTGTTGGAGAGATTTATTTCTGTTCTACTCCCCCTATGACATACAGGGCCATTAAGCCTGAAAATCACTTTAATTCTTGTGTTTCATTGCTCAGAAATGCAACAATCCTTTAGTGGAAAACATTGTATGTACAAAATAGTAACAAGAAAAATACTCTGATTGATTTTCCAATATATAAATTAAGGGTTGTATCCCATGCCGAATGAGCAGGGTTCCACTTGCACAATGGGAGTTCACATTCAGTCCCCTCAAAATAACTATTAATCTCTGGTAGCACAAATGTTGCATTCTGTGTGACACCATAAAAGAATATGAACTGTGACAAGAGTTTCCATGCATCTGATGAAATACCTTGTTGCCCCTCAGAACTCTTGCAAGAAAGAGTAGATTAGTTGTTTGTCATTCAGTAGTCCTGCTTTTCCCTGGAAAGTTTAAATTACAAGAAAACTTACCTACCTTTTGTTTTTAGAGTCAAAAAGTGTGGGAGAGACAGGGAGAGAGCGATCTCTTTTGCAGCTTGGAGTATTTCAGCTTTTCAAGGCTCAAGTTCAGAGCTCTGTAGGAGATTGCTTTATAGAATTCTGTTAGATAATAAGGGTTGGATTAAGCCGATGGCTCCTCCTTAGTAAATCATTCCTGGCATGTTATGCAAGAAAAGAAAGGTAACACAGGTGCATAGAGGCAGATAATGTAAAGAATAACAGGGGGAGAACTTGTTTCTTTACACAAGCAACAGCCAATATCAATAGTGGTCTTCGTCCGTTTAAGAAATAAAAGCAGTATTATGTCTGCTCAGGTCCACTAGTAGAAAATGGGCTCAAATGGTAAGAGAGACCTGAGATTCACCAATGGATATCTATTTGCACACACATGCCTGCACTGACTTACACCCCAATAACACCAACTTTAACTCCAAAATAATCCCTATTTGTTTTAATAAAACTTACTAAATAATTAGCATGGATTGTTTTAGAAATCTATCTAAGAAAAGTAGCAACCTTTATGTCTTACTCTCCCAAATATTTTATGCTGTACTCTCCATCCCAAATATGTTGGACTGATCTATGTTTTAGTGCCCTTACAAGTCATCTCTGATGGAAAGCTCAGAAAGACCAGAGTATGCAATGCCGCAGAATTCCCCCAGAGTACTGAGCTGTAACCTCCTTCTCATAGGCTGTGGGCAGGTGCGCCAAGTTGCGCCAAACATTGGGGGAGTGCATCACGTATTCATGATGTCACATGCATGACACACACACACACACACCCAGCCCAGCCAGACCCACTCAGTCCACTATCCACCAGACACACTTTCTGGTGGGGGTGACCGGGCCGCCCCAACAGGCTCCCATCGGAACCTGGCTCCAGCATGTGAAGGAGCTGTCAAGACTGCCACTCTCCTCAACTGGGCTGCACCACGCACATCTCCTCTTCAAGTGGGTCTGAGCCGTATGCCCCCAAATATTGAGGGGGCTGAAGCCCCCTCCACCCCATATACTCAGTGTCCTGGGCTGTGGGCACAGCTAGGCAGAGGTGGGTGGAGTCAGCAATTTGGACATCAAGAGAAAAAGCAATAGAGAGAATTAGAGGGCAGAGGGAAGAGTTTGGTTCTGGGGTTCAGCTGGCTAGGAGTGTAACTCCTGGGCTGTGTGTGTGTACACATGTATTTACACATGGTTTAATGTGTCAACCAATTTTCAACTTCCTGAACCAGTATGTGAACAGAAATACAGCTACAGTTCATCCATCAAAATTCACACATATCCAAATTATGCAAAACAGCTTTCCAATGGAAAGGGACCATGTTTATTATACAAATAATATGATATAATGCTTATTTTAGCCAAATATCCTACAGAAAGTGTTATATTAAGAAAAACCATTGTGTGTGTGTGTGTGTGTGTGTGTGTGTGTGTGTGTGTATTAAACATGTTTGTCTATAAATTTGTATATCAAGAGAAATGCACACTAAAATGCTGACACTAAAAATTTTCATGAACTTTTTTCTTCTAAAAAGCACAGACTGGTGCAGAAATATGGTGAACCAAAAAGAACAGTGGAAATGTGAGAAAGTGAGAGGAAACAAAAGAGATAAGTTTACTCATCCGTACTCTAAAGACTTCAAAGAAGCAGAGGATAGCGTAACCTGTAGTAAATCATATTATGGCAGTTTATAAATACCAGAGTCTGGCTAAAGTGTGAGATTCAATGAATGTGTGTGTTGCTAAACTCTTGGAAGAGTACAAAGAACCATTTTTATTAACGTATTCTTATAAGCTGCAAATGAGGGAATCTGTGCTTTTTCCTGTGATCGTGTTTGCTGTGTGAACTATAGAGTATGTGTGTCAAAGAATGCAAAGAATACCGGTACATTCTGGGTGCACTTGTCTCTTATCAGACTTGTCTCTTATCAAACAGTATGCAGTAGGCAGAACTGGCATGCAGTATGAAGGTGCAGCTTTTTTCCTATAGGCTGGCATGGCCTTGAATTCTGATTAATCATTGCCATTCAGTAGGAATCGAGTGCTTTCTCCACCTAAAATGGTTGTGAGGCAATTTTATATTGAAGTTCAAATAAGTTCTTCCACTGAACCACTTGTTCAAATCCAATCAGGTCAAAGTTTTGGGCCCCTTGCAAAGTTTATCATCCTTGGGGCTTGGGGTCAGATGAGTTCCTCTGGAGTCAGACTTTGTCACTCCAATTACCTAACTTCAGGGGCCAAAGGTGAGAAAGCAACAAGCAGCAGAGTCCTCTGAATGTTTACCTGAAGTAAATCAAACTGTATTCATGAAGACTTACCCTCTTAATAAATTTGTTTATGAATGAAGCTTTTAAAGTGATTGTTCAGTGTCATAAAACACAAAAGAGGGTTAGTGCATATTATGGACTACGTGCATCACAATTTCCTCATCTCTAGTGTTTTTTTCTCTAGGAGGGACACAGGGGTACGCATACCCCTAAACATTTTGTGAATCTTGTACTTTTGTCCATTTACTGTATTTTTCTCAATTTGCACTATAAAATGGTGATTTTCTTGAGTGAAAATGAGAGTACCCCTGAACATTTTTTTTAGAAAAAAGCACTACTCATCTCAAAGTACGGGCAACACATCATTCTTTCAGACCAAGGACTCAGCTACATTAGTAAAAAAAAACAGCACCTTGAGTGCATTATAAATATGCAACACCAGATGGCGATGGAGAACAAAAATAATTCTTTGCTATTTTACATCACTTTCCCCCCCTTTTGCTATAACGATTTAATTTCTGACTTATTTATAGTGGTTCCCCCCCCCCACCTGTGTGTAGATCCACCCCAAGTGAAATTGTGGAAGACTTCTAGTCAAAATGACTTGAAATACTCACCAACATGTGTTCCAACAATCACAGCTCTCCACCATTTATTTGCAACACATGGATTGGCAGATGCTGTAACAGATCTAGAACACTGTTCTAGAGAAGGACCTTAGCAAACAACTCTATGAATAATATTTCTTGCTTGGTTCCAACACAGCTCTAAATGGACTCCTGCAATATTCTCAAGATCTGGACAATTGGTATACACATGCAAGACATAGAAAAAGTTCCTAGAAATATTCTCAAGTATAGTGTCCAATTTAGGCATGCTCCAGGAAACCCACCTAAACCATTTACTCAGTAAAGAGACAGGGCTGCTCATCCAACCTTTGGCTTTTCCCGCTGCTTTCTCCTTCCTGTGAAAACCTGATCTTTACTGCTGAATTGGAGCAGACATCCATTGGGGTTTCCATGGATTAACACTGGCTCTGATTCAGGGCTGAAAAACGGGTTTCCCCAGAAACAGTATATTATCAGCATCTCATTGTGGAAGAAAGAAGGTACCAATGTAAATAGGAAAGACATTTAATAAACATATTCAGCATATTTTAGAATGACGAGCATATTGTGATGCACAAAGAATGTTTTTATCCTCTCCATTGACAAAAGGTATGGATTAGTCGTGTACCACACTGTATACAATTTTCTTCTTTCAAGCTGGAAGGAGACTCATAATTCATCATGGATGTTCCAGCAGAACTTGATGGGCAGCTTTTCCATTCTCTCCTTAAAAACACTGTCAAACCTTTCACTTTGTGCGACTGTCATCATGGTCTTCCAGTCTCCAACAGTGCCTGGCCCAGGAAGCAGACAGAAAGAAAGTGCATTGTGGTGGACAAATACATATCCATACCGCCAGATATATTTGATCCCTAGATGCAATTATCAGGTGAATATGTCAGGAATTCTGGAAGCAGCACCAAGTCAGTGTGATCTACCATTAACTTACCTTTCCGAAGAAAATGTCCTTTGCTGTAGTCCATGAACTCCGGTGGCATGAAGTCATAGTTTGCCCTGGGATCTGCTTTCATTTTATTAAATGTAGCCTGATCCACAACAGCATCCACCTCCTTTTCCGTCAGTCTCTTTCCCAGGAAGTTGCATAATTTCAATACACAGCTTCTCAGGTCCTGAAATGGAACGTGGTTTTAATGTCAGGCCACCCACAATAGAGAAACCTGACAGCCTAGAGACTAAAACTCATGGAAAAGGCAGGATTACAAGCAGGGGAAACAAGCAGCCTGGATCTTTCTTTGCCTACTTTGTAATAATTGCCATTGCATTATACTTTCATTGTTGCTTTTATTCCATGAGCCATGCAGAATGCTTTATATTCCGGGGCAGCTCTGAGTCCACAAGTAAATAAATAAATTTCCCTGTTGCAGACACAAGGGAGGTTCTGTGACATCTCTCCTCAGCATCAGAGGGCCTGTGAAATGACATATCTTGCTTGGGACCATGACACTATATTATCAGTCCCATAATTCCTCGGGGGAAATGCTTTCAGTGCACTATTTTCAGTCTAAGGCCTGAAAAGCTGCTCCTGAATCCATGGCCTCCTTGGCTTTTTAATCTTTAAGAAAGGAGGAGATACTAAAAGGGGATGCAGCAGCTAAATTGGGTTTTTGAACTGTTTGCATACTAACAGTTGCTGGATTACAACTCCCATGATTTCTGGCTAACTTTGATGGGAGTAGAAGTCCAGCCCTGTCTAGAGGACAATGAGCTAAATCAAGGAAAGGGCCTTTGCAGCGAAACTGCTTCCTAAAAGAGGCTGGCATGATCCTTCCTTTCCTATCGTTTCAGTTTGGAGCTTGAACCATTTTAATTTGCTGCTTATAATTGCCAGTCTTATTGCTTACTATTGTCTGTTTTGTTGTGCTTCTGTAGTTATTATAGTTATATATAACTCCTGGAAATCTCATTGCAGCAACGTATCCTATGCTGGTCCAGGGCAGACCTCTTTAACTCACTGCAGGGTTGTTTTAACCCATATAACTGGACGTAGATAGAAGATAGATGTCCATACTGTTTTGGAATCAGTTCCAAGCCCAGTTTTCATTCATATTGACAAAGGAACTGAGGCTTGTTGAAACTAAGAAATATCAATGGACCTGAGAAATGTCAATGGAAAATGAGGTTGTAGTGTAAAGTAAGGCAAAGCAACCATTTAATTTGATAATTAAGTGCCTACTTTTGCTCTTCCATTCCTTAATCCCTTCGGTACTAAGTAATATGGTAGATGGGAAGCAAAGAGACGAGGTGATGGGCGATTGATGTCATCTATATTGATGTTCTTGTACTCCAGCCATGGAACTCTGTTTAGTGTATTCACATTTTCAGTTGCATCTCGATGACCTTCATGAAAAATCAGGCTCAAAATATTTTGAGTCCATATTGTTCCTATGAACAAGAATAAGCTTGTTTAATTAGTTCACTACCATAAATGTACATACTACTTTACAGAATAAAATAATCGAAAACAACATGTCTCTGCATCAAGTTCTTACTATCTGAATTGCAACAAAAGAAATGATGGAGAGGAAGGGAGCCATGGGAAAAACAGATGCAGATTTGGGAACCTGGGTGAGGAGCCTTGGGGACGCTGCAGGGGATGCCTCACGAGGGTCCTGGCCGTATAGGGCTTTAAAGGTTAAAACCAGCACCTTAAACCTGATCCTGTACTCCACCGGGAGCCAGTGCAGCTGGTATAGCACTGGGTGAATGTGATCTCGCAGCGAAGACCCCGTAAGGAGTCTCGCTGCAGCATTCTGCACCCGCTGGAGTTTCTGGGTCAGTCTCAAGGGCAGCCCCACGTAGAGCGAGTTACATAATCCAGTCTGGAGGTGACCGTCGCGTGGATCACAGTGGCTAGGTCAGGGCGAGAGAGGTAAGGAGCCAACTGCTTAGCTTGGCGGAGAATGGGAAAATGCCATCTTTGTTATAGCTGCAATCTGCGTCTCCATGGAAAGGGAGGTGTCGAAGATTACACCAATACAATTTTAAAACAAGTCAGATGGTTACAAATGGAACAATGCAGTATAAATTCAGCAGAAGAGACGGATCCACCAAAATGAAATACCATAGCTGCCGAAGGCCAGTATAGAGTGTGTGGGGTTGTGAGTATAGGGCCCTGCCTGCAGAGCCCCACAGAGTACAGTCCAACAGAAAGTACTGCCATTCCCAGCACTTCCTCCCAGAAATGAGTAAAGCCAACTGAACATAGTGGTCCTTCTAGCCATTCCTGCCAATGGTGTCCTTTAGCTTATACCTCCTCAAAGAACGTATGTAGGGAGAGGGGAATGCTATTTGTGATAAATTGGAGGATCTCTCATGGGCTTGTTGTATTTTTCATTCCCTCCCCTTCTGCTATACTTATCCACAAGCAGTTGCTGGACCAGTGGGACCTTATCCACATTATTCACTCAGAATACGATGTTTTCCTTTTTGCTTGCAGCACATTTGAAATATGAAGTCTGCACATGAATGTTATTTATTGCTTAATCATACAGAGAGCAGGATTGTGGCAGAAGGCTCCCAGACAAGGGTGGTCCAACATGTAGCCCTTAAGGCCTTTTTGGTGACCCTCGGTAATATTTGATGCCCCCCTCTCAGCCCTCGTGCTGCCTTCTGAAAACTTGGTAAGCAAGGTGCTGGTTTGGAGGCAGGAGGCAGGAGGTTTGTGACAGGATCCTCTCTCCTCTTTCACAAAGCCTAGCTAGTGCTTTGCCAGCTCTGGAAAGGAGGTTGGAGGGCTCTAGGACCTTTCCAGAGCTACACGCTTCCTTCCCAAAGCCCAGCACCTCCAATAGGAATCGAATGTTTCTCCATCTAAAATGTTTGTGAGGCAATTTTTAATGAGTTCAGAGAAATTCACTTGAATTGCACACGGGGCGTATGAAGTGGGGTCTGTGAGGAGATTTCACCCCTCCCATTCAAAGAATCTGCTGATGTTCTCTGCTGATTCTCCAGAGAGGAGGGGGGAGGTTTTGCTCACTACTTATTCCACTCCAGCCTCACATCAAAAAGAGAGACCGAGTGTTAGAGAGAGAGAGAGAGTTAGTTATAGGTATAGATAAGGTTGCTGCTAAGAGCAGCTGCAGATACTCAGTGCAGTTCAGCTTCTCCATTTAGCTCTGTATATAGTTTGTATGATAGTTGTAGATAGAATAAAAGTAGTTATTCTACAGAGCTGTTCTCCGAGTGGTTTATGCTCTGCTGTACTCTGCTGTGCAACGACTGTCTTCGGAGTGAATCTGGTGCTCACAACTCTGAGTTGTGAGTCCACAGCACTTAGACCTGTTCCTGTGCAGAAGGTGGTCTCTGGAAGTGCTACCCCATCTCACCTGGCCCAGTCGGGGCTGAAGTGGATGAGTCCAGTCGGTGGCACTGGCTCAAGGGCGATGCTGACAGGGTGGAGGGGGCGGGTTGCCCTGGGTGCTACTCTGGGGGGGGGGTGACAAGATGGCCCCTGCCTTCCCCCAGCTGTAGAGCAGCCGAGGGCACGAGCAGTCCGCATGGGCGCCACTCATGCGGCATCTGTACGGGCTGCCGCTATTGTGCGCTGTCCTTACGGGCATCCACACGGGCTGCCTCTCGCATGACAACTGTACGGGCTGCCATGGGTGCGCACTCCGTACGGGATGCCGCAAATGCATGGTCTGTACGGGCTGCCACACACGCACACTCCGTACAGGATGCCGCTCGCGTGCCAGCCCATACAGCCACCATGCCCAAGCAGCAGCCCATACGGAGTGCACATATGCGGCACCCTGTACAGAGTGCACATGCATGGCAGCCCATACGGTCGCTGCGCATGCATATTCCATATGGGATGCTGCACAGACACACTCTATACAGGCTGCCCCACGCCGGGTGCCGGAGAGGGTTCTTCCACCACTGATTGCACAACCATTATTCAGGGTTTGAATCCCCACACAGTCATGAAGCTCACTGCTTTACTTTGGGCCAGTCACCATTCTTAGCTTAACCTATCTCAAAGAGTTTTTGTGAGAAAGAAATGGAGAGGAGAACCATGTACAGTGGTACCTCAGGTTAAGTACTTAATTCGTTCTGGAGGTCTGTTCTTAACCTGAGACCATTCTTAACCTGAGGTACCACGTTAGCTAATGGGGCCTCCCATAGCCACTGCGCCGCCTCCACACGATATGCAGATACAGTGATGGAAATGAATACCAAGCTGCAGTCTCGAGAACTGCTTTACCTACCAAGTTTTCTGCAGCCACAAACAAGCAGCATCCCAAGTTTGGCTACAGGGAAAGAGGCCCACAGCTCTTTTGCAACTGCTATTGCAAAACTTTTGATCGCAGCAGCCATAAATATGTATCTCAATTGTGCTTGTGTTATCTTTCCGACCACTTCCTTTGGCAATAGGTGGGGCACAGTTTTGCACCGTCAGCTTCCATGCAAACTATTTATGAAGAGTTGGCAGTCACTGGGCCCAGTGCTGCCAACAAATAAAATAGTGATTAAATAATGGGCAGCCGAGTCTAAGCCCAACCAGCTTCTGAGTGCCCATTTCAGAAAGGAACTAAAGCATTTCCAAACTGAACATGAGATCAAGCAGCCCGTGGTGAGAGCACGGTCCACATAAAATTTGCCACACAGAGACCAACTTAGCTACCATCTGGGTGGAGAGGGAGGAGGTGGACCCTCACTTATCCCTGAGTGCTGCACACCATGTGTACTGCATTAAGGGAGGCAGGTGGCGCGGTGGTCTAAACCACTGAGCCTCTTGGGCTTGCCACTCGGAAGGTCAGCAGTTCGAATCCCCACAACAGGGTGAGCTCCCGTTGCTCTGTCCCAGCTCCTGCTAACCTAGCAGTTAGAATGCACACCTGTGCAAGTAGATAAATAGGTACTGCTGTGGCAGGAAGGTAAATGGTGTTTCCGTGCACTCTGGCTTTCCGTTGTGCCAGAAGCGGTTTAGTCATGCTGGCCACGTGACCTGGAAAACTGTCTGTGGACAAACGCCGGCTCCCTCGGCCTGAAAGTGAGATGAGTGCCGCAACCCCATAGTCGCCTTTGACTGGACTTAACCATCCAGGGGTCCTTTCCTTTTTTTTTTTTTAACTACATAATCAAAAGAGGGAAACCCCCAAAAAGGGGGAGAAGAGATAAATGGGCTCAAGACTCACTTTCCTCAACCAGTGTGGCAAAATGGTTAGAGTGTTGGACTAGGACCTGGTAGGGCAGGGTTTGAATCCCTAACAAAGAATACAGAAACCGAAAAAACCTTCAGGCAGAAACTTGGCACCAGCAATTAAAGCATAGTATAAAAGATGAAGACTGGAGAAAACTGAGCCTAATTGGGCTGGAGCCCTTCCTACCCCCCGAGGGATCCTTTGAGTCTCCCCAAAAGGTCTGCTACAGGGGCAACTGTGCAGAAATGGTTTCCCCCAGAACAAAGCACTGGGTGTGTAACTGCAGCTCAAAATGGCCCTTCTTGAGAGCAAAAGGAGGGCAACCTTTGCACCTGATAAAACCAGTAAACAACCTTGGACACACTGCCTGCTCCTGCTGATTTGCCATGAAAAAGCAACATATCCTGTTTTTCTCCTCTTCTTCAACAGAATTTTGGGTGCTGTTTGCGTGTTTGGTCTGCTGGGGCTTCTGCTTGCCCTGTGGCCATCAGGTCAGAAATTCCCTAGGTCTTGCTTGGTGGTGATTTTCCAGGTTCTTAATACTTGGCTGCCATTTTGTATGTGCATTTCTCTCCTGGTAGACCCACACAATTGATGGGGCCTTGTTAGGACCTTCTCGCTTATTTTCTGCTGGGTTAAACCCTTTCCCAACTCTTAAGTTTTCTGTCTTTTTACTGCTTTGTCTAGATTCATTATGTTTCCAATTAAGGGGCAAGAGTAGACCCAAGCACAAGGGTTATTCATGAATGCTGAAATCACTTCCATGATTTCTTGTAGGCAATTCATCCCTCTTTAAATTCTCTTTAAAATAAAATAAAGTTCAGCGGCATTTCTTCAAGAAGCTTCTTCATATGCTGTAATTGCAGGCCAAGGTGTGGTCAATGTTATTGTTTGAGACTCTGTCCTGCCATGGCATGCAACCCTCCAACAGTTTGACTTCACCTGCAGAGGCACATTCCTCCATTGCCTCCAGAGACAGACAGATGCCAACAACAATTATTGTTATTATATTAATATGTAACACTTAATATGTGGAAAGCACTTGGCAGTGATTATGTATTTCATCCCTGCTAATATCCTGGGTTGTCATTATCAAAATGTACATCTTAGTTCTAAGCTGCAGTTACACGCCCAGTGCTTTGTTGTTGCTGTTGTTATCAGATACAGCAGTATTTGTCATTTATCTTTTTATTTAAAAATATATATATACTTCCACTTCCCTTTACAGTGCCATCACAGCACAAGTGCATTTTACTTGGAAACAGAGAAGCCACTCTGTTGTCACAAAATTGTCTTTATGCAAAAAGATCAACTCATTGTCATCTGCTAGGATCCTCAAAGCCAATTCTTGGGAAATGAGATTACCCAGATTTTGACTTCATGCTACGAAAATTGCTGCATTACCAACTGAGTATCCTTAGCTTGTTGGTGAAGCAATATCTTGGATGATACCATTTAGTAGTACATAAATCCTTGTGAGTCTCAGGATTTCCAGCAATGACTGTTATGAGGATGAAACTCAGTAGCAGGCTGTGTGTCAATAATTATCTGGGACGGACTACCATCAAAGTTCGTATTGACCTACTTGTTGGCAAAATGCATATCCCTTTAAACACACCACCTCAAGAGGAGAGGGATGTTTTGCAAGTGAGAAACCAGGTCACTGAATCTACCTGAATGGTATGCATATAACCCAGAATGTAGATCCAAACCCAAACTAAAGCAAAGCTTTATTTTATTGTAAGAAAGGAGAGGGAGAGATTATCGGGCTGCATGGTAGCATTAATTATTAAAACTTACCCATTCGTAACTCTAAAGAGAGAAAAAGTTCTTATTGCTACAAGAAAGAGCATGTGTCAGAAGTTGCTTCTCTTAGGTTCAAGGGTGTAAGGAATGGAATACAACTCCATCTGTGAAGCAGCTCTGACCAAAATGCAGGGATGGGATTTGTACACCTCCATGGTTGCTCTGGGGCAACAGAAATCCCCTTCAGGCCTGTGGCCTGAATCCAATATTGCATCATTGGGAGCATAGGTACCTAGACGGAGCTCAGGTGGCCTTCTTTCTAACTAAAACCAAGCTCTTAAATGCCTTTTCTTCTCACCAAATTTATGTGAAATGTGGACTTTGGGGTACAAGGTGATTGTGTGCTGGGTGCCTTTTTTGGTTGCCAAATCTCCAGCTCCCAGTGAAGCAGGGGCTGGTCTGCCACGGGCACACACCTTACAGAGGGTCACCAAACCAAAATGCAGGGGAACCACTACCTTACTGAGACTGTTTGCTTCCCTTCCAGGGAATGGCTATAAAAGCAAGTGTCCTGTCATTTACAGGCAACTGGGGGAATGTTTGTTTTTATAATAATTTTATTAAGTTTTCAATTTTACATTCTTAACTAGAGGCGAGGAACCTTTTTTATCCGATGGGCTGCATTCCCTTTTGGACAACTTTCTGAGGACTACAGGCCATAGGCAAAGGTGGGCAGAGCAGCCAATCTAAATTTAACTTGGATGCTAATTTTTGCCTTTGACACATACCTGTGTCCTCCATCCACCTTGATTTGAACAAGGTATTCAAGCAAAGTATTGGCTCCAAGTAGTAATTCATAAGTAGTCTGTTATTTACACTGAAACTCTCCGCCTTTCTCACACTGCGGGTTGTTGCTTTTTTTAAAAAAATACATGTTTTATTAAATATTTCTTGGTTTACAAAAGTATTGCAATGTCTCTTTTTTCAAGTTACATTTTCTACAGATCAGTTTCACTTGTTGAGACATTTGTGTTACATTAGGAAGAAAAGGGGGAAAAGGTGGAGGGGGGAATGGTGGGTGGGCTGGCGTCAGGCAGCAATGCTTCTACTTAGTGTATGTGTGGGGTTTTGTGTCAGTGCCACTTCTGTGGGTTCTCTTTACTATTCACTTGTGGTGGGAACAGGGCTGGATTTAGGTTTGATGAGGCCCTAAGCCACTGAAGGTAATGGGGCCCTTTATATGTCCAGCTGTCCTTTGTCAACAACAATTTGTTGCTGTTTTTTGTGTTGAATATATGCTATTTGATAATTTATGGACCTAATAGTTATCTAAAGCCAGTTGCACATGTTGCCATGCAACCAGTCCATGCAGAATGTAGGCACCCTATATACAGAAATGAGCAAACCAGTGATATTTTAGGGAGCAGGCTAGCAGGAGCTTACATCACAGAAGCCTACACAACACAAAACACTGTTGCTGTATGTAGCTTTTATTTTATTTCTTTTTTATTTTATATTTTGGAAATGTACATCCAGGTTTTTTTCCTTTAAATTTTCTTTTGGCCCCCAAGAGTGGGGCCCTAAGCTATAGCTTGTTTAGCTTATACATAGTCCGGCAAAGCTGTCAGGAGTAAGCCCTGCGGGTTGTTTCAAGGCGGGTTGCTCCCCACGCTTTGGCAGGGAGGCTTGTCACCCCTGCAAACATTGGGCAGCAGGCTTAGGTAAGCGGGTAGTGCGGTGGGTAGAGCACGCCCGGGCACTTGCCGACTCCTCCCGGTGAAGCAGCGAAGGTGGAGGCGAAGTGCAGCTTCGCGAATGGCGCGCGCGCGCGCCTTCCCCGCCGCCCGATCCCGCCCTGCCTGTTCGCGGGAGGAGCCGCGGGGAGGAGGAGGAGGGCCTTTAAGCCGAGCTCCCCAACCGCCCAGACCGGCACTGCAGCTCTGAAAGCCGCCGCCGCCGCCGCCGCTCCAGCCCGACTGCGGCCTGCACGCTCCTCATCCGCTGGCAACGCTTCGCCTCGCCGCCATGGCCAAGCCTCTGTCGGGGCAGGTGTGCGTGGTGACGGGCGCCTCTCGAGGCATCGGCAAGGGCATCGCGCTGCAGCTGTCCGGGGCGGGCGCCACCGTGTACATCACGGCTCGGCACCGCGAGGCGCTGGAGGCGGCGGCGGCGGAGGTGCGGGCCCGCGGCGGGAAGTGCGTGCCGGTGGTGTGCGACTCGTCCCGGGAGGAAGACGTGGTGGCGCTGTTCGAGCGCGTCCGGCAGGAGCAGGCGGGCCGCCTGGACGTGCTGGTCAACAACGCCTTCTCCGGGGTGGGCTCCATCGTGGAGGGGTTCGGGCTGCCCTTCTGGGAGAGCTCGACGGCCCTGTGGGACCAGATCAACAACGCGGGCCTGCGGGGCCACTACATCTGCACCGTCTACGCCGCCCGGCTGATGGTGCCCGCCGGCAGGGGGCTGGTCGTCACCATCTCGTCGCCCGGAGGGCTGCGCTACATGTTCGACGTGCCCTACGGGATCGGCAAGGCCGCCTGCGACCGCCTGGCCGCCGACTGCGCCGTCGAGCTGCGCCCCTTCGGCGTGGCCTCGGTGGCGCTGTGGCCGGGCTTCGTGCGCACCGAGAGCCTGGCGCAGGAAGTGGAGCACAGGACGGGGCCCATGATGGCGAAGCTGAAGGAGAAGATGGCCTCCATGGGAGAGACCCCCGAAGTGAGCGGGAAGTGCGTGGTGAGCCTGGCGTCGGACCCGCGCGTCATGCGCCACAGCGGGAAGGTGCTCCTCAACCCGGACCTCGCTCGCCTTTACGGCTTCAAGGATGTGGACGGCAGGGAAGTCTTCAACTACCTCTCGGTGCGGGACATCCTCTCGGAGCTGATGCCCAAACTGGCCGGTTTATTCCGCCTCATACCTCGGTTCATCACCATCCCCAAGTGGGCTCTCGCTCTCTATTCTAGCAAGTTTTCCGTTTACCCACCCATCCAACCGCCTCAACTTAAATCAAAAAAACAAGCCTAAGAGGTGTATTGTGCATCTATGCCTTTAACCTTCTCCGATTGCTGAAAAGTTCAATTTGACACTTATTTGGCTGGTGCGTTAACTATTTTATTATTACAGTTGTTTGCAATAGAAAGCACTTCCAAATTTGAAATTATTTTAAGTGTTTTCCATTTGCCTCTTAAAAGGAAGGGCTGATTTCTGCAATATCTTCTTTCTGTGCTTGATAGAAAGCTGTTAACGAGTTTCCTTATAATTCTGTATTCAATTATAAGCCCAAGTTCTGACACTTGGGGGTGCATCTTTCATCATTCCTGTATTTTGGATGTGACAGAAGTAGCTGAAACAAGCTACTTTGCAATTAAATGCATTTGCTCTGAGAGACTTTTGTCATAGCTGGCAATACTTGGCCCAATTTTTTGCCCCTGTGAAACACACCATTCCCACCCGCCCCTAATTTTTTTACACGGGACCTGGGGGTATCACTGCATCTTTATTGAAGAGCAAGCACTGTTTTAGATCTGGTAGATCATCCCACTGCAGGAAGGGAGGATAGTTTTGCACTCTGGGAAAATGCACAAACTGCTCAGGTAATCCAGAGAGTACACACCCTATCTTTTGCTCTAATATATGTATTGGTATGGGTTAAAAAAAACCTTTGCAGTGTCTTAAGCTTCATTTCAAATGATGTGTGAAATTCTAAAAAGGCATATCTAGGCTTCTTGAGAAAAAAGATGTACTCTGGAACAGACAGAGGTGAGGCTTGGATGTTAATTTTTGCCTTTTACGCACAAACATACTCCTATCTCCTCCATCCATCCAGACAAGCATGAGCACATCATCAGAGTTGAAGGACATATTCCAGCCATGCAAATACAAAGAGATTCCTCCCACTTTTGTCATACCCTTACTCCACCTCAGTTCTGCTCTTTGCTTTTCATAGGAAAGGGGCTAAGGTATATCAGCATTTTTCTGCCTCAGACTTTTGAGGGTCTGCTGTGTTACTTTAAGAGATGAAGGAACAGAGAGGTGAGTTTGTTGGGGAAACTCCATTACATGCACCCTAAAGGGCTCATTAGAAAAAAATAAAAGCAACTTCAGGTAGAAGTCATTTTAATAGTGGTGAGAAACAAAACCTTTCCCACTCACCTTTCTTTATCTAGATTGTGTGTGCCCTCTGCTCTCCCCCACCCTTTGTTTTTCGGTTGGTGATATGTTTGCAATAATAAAAGTAAGTTACATCTAATCTCTCCAATACCAACTACTTTTGAAAATGATAAAAGTTTCAGTTAAATAGTAGACATGACGCAGCTGCTGTGGACTTTACTCTCCCTTTATCTCTAATTTGATGCTGAGAAACTGGTTCCAACAATAGCTGGTCTACATCCAGGTTTGGTTTTGTAATAACTGCATTAGCAAAAAATGTTATGACATTTGTATCCCATCTAGAGAACCAATACTGATAAAATCAGTTAATATAAATCTCCTTTCACAATCCCCCTTGCTTGGCCTGCCAAGGCACTGACCTCAAACTGTCAGTTTTGGGAAGAAAGCAAATGACTGTAGTGGTAAGGGATAAAACTATCCCTTACCAACTGCCGAGCTGGTTAATGCTTCACAATGATGCTACATGTACCCTACAGAGGTTTCTTTACCCATCTGGCCAGTTTCTGAACATTTGCTTCCAGCGTTTTGCTGTGCAACACTCTATACCAATCACTGTTGGAAGTTGTGTAATTCATGCTTGGCATCATCACCTGCATGGAAGCTCATTTGTATTAGTACTTAAAACAGCAGCTGACTTGGAAAATGCAGAGGGATGGTGACAAGCAAGTTTAAGCCAGCCTTGGGTCTTCTAGCACTGCCATGTGTTTGCTGTCTCCCTCCAAGAGAAGGAAGAGAGGAGAGGGGTTGCATGTTGAGCAGTGTCCATCAAATAACAAATCTGGTAAATTTAAGTACAGACAGCTGGGATACAAAAGGCTCAAGCGGTACAGCCTAAATGCTTATAGGCACATGTGTTAACCAGCACGTGCAAACAATAAAACATTTTAAGACACAGATGGGAAGTCATGGGCCTCCAGCTGTTGTCCCATCAACTTCAGCCAGCATGACCAGTGATTTAGGGAAGTTGTAGTTCACCAACATCTTGATAATCACAGGTTGCTTCTTCCTGCTCCAAAGGTAACTAAGGAGGCATTACTTAATCTCCTGTAGATTCTCCCCATTTAATTATGGCCGTATTGCAGCTGAAACCTGCAGTTGACAAGATGTTCTCAAGTGTTTACTTGAATTACATTATAATTAGAGATGCAATCCTGAACAATTCCACCCAGACTAGTAATACAAGTTCTAGGCAGTCTTGAGTGGGATGCTAGATTATGTTGCAATTATTTTAATAGAATGTCTATGTCAGACATATGCAGCTTGGTTAAACATTCCAAAGTACTTCAGATCTTTTTAAAGGAATACTAAATGCAACTTGTAGCCTGGCTATTAAATCCCTGCACTTTTTGTTCTTGCCTGAAGTGGCTTGGAAAACTAAACACACTGTGCAGTCAAATGAGTTGAGGGGTTGTAGGAATACTGGCTGCATCAACATGTTGACACCAACTTTTCAGCTGCCCTGTGATCTTACTGCCCTTGATAGTCTTACTCTGCTTGCCTAGGTACTTACAGGATCCTATAATACCAGAGGTAAAATGTACATTTAAGGGAAGTGGGGCAACTGTAATTCAAGCCAAAGTAAACTTTCTGTTGTGAGAGATCCCACTAAGCCAGTATAAGGGCTGAGTTAGCCATTTTAGAATATGTCAAGTACTATCAGATACTGTAGTATGTGCCACACTTTGGCTGGTTCTGTATTAGCACATAAATATATATTTTCTCTGAAACTCTGAAAAGAGCAGCACAGTATTGTTGCCTGTCATACATATTTAAAAATAGTTTGCTATAATGACTTGGTAATTTAGGTTTGCACCTTTCCTCAATCTGATAACAAATCACATGCCAACAAGTCATTTTCCCCCCAACGTTTATTTTTAAGTCCTTAAAAAGTTTATGTACATCATTCAAGAACCTGTGTGAATGCACCAGAATCTCTCCTGCAGCTTGCTTGATATTCTTCAGGATTCCTAATTTCAAGAAATCCGCTGAGCCACGAAGTGCTGAGAAGCCTGCCTACGAGTCTTAAGTTGGAGACAAACAAGAGTTAGCGTTGCCACTTTTACTTACACCACAGTAGGTCACCAAGATATTAAATCAGATGGGCTCTTATCTGTAATACTCACAACTTTTTCCTCCGCTGACAGTACACCGTCTATGGCCACGAGCTGATACTGTTTATGTTTTAAGCTGCCCACAAATCTTCGAAGCAGTCTGAGACTGTTCCCATCTATGCCTTTTAAGAGTTTTTGCATCTCTTGTGAGGGGCAACCTGGATCGAACATCAGTAGGCACACAGTTTTGTTCTTCCTTTCTTCTATTCCAATAATAGTACGACTATGACCTATTTTTTTTAAAAAAAAAACAACACGCCAAAGCACACCCATCAAGTATACATTTCTGCTAACACACGGTCTACGAACCCCTTAAGCAAAACCCCAAACTGCTGTACAGAATTGCAATATATAACTTAATGCTTACATAGATAATTGTAATTGTTATAAAAACAAATTACTTGTATAAATGTTTTTTCAGGTAAGTTTTATTTTTAAAATCTACCGTTTTCCCTCTGACTTTCAAAGCAGCTCATAACACAAACCATCCCCTCAAATCCGTTAATATACCAAATAAAACAAAACAAAACCCACTAGTCTAACCCCCTGCAATGCAGGAATCTCAACTACAACATACATGACAAATGGCCATCCAACCTCTGCCTAAAATCTCCAAGTAAGGAGAGTCCACCACCTCTCGTAGGAGCTTTTACTATCAGAAAGTTCTTTCTTGTGTTTAGTTGGAATCTCCTTTCTTGTAATTTGAATCCATTGGTATAGGCTAGCAGGGGTCAGCAAACTTTTTCACTGTCCCTCAGACCTTGTTGGGGGCTGGACTATTTTTTTGGGGGGGTGAACAAATTCCTTTGCCCCACAAATAACCCAGAGATGCATTTTAAATAAAAGGACACATTCTACTCATGTAAAAACATGCTGATTCGTGGGCTGGATTTTGGGTCGGATCCGGCCCCCGGGCCTTAGTTTGCCTACCTATGGGCTATAGTCTCCAGAGCAGGAGAAAACAAACTCGTTCCATCCTCCACATGTGGCAGCCCTTTAAATATTTGAAGATGGCTATCACATCTCCTTTCAGTCTCCCCTTATCTGGGCTAAACATAACTCCCTCAACCGTTCCTCGTAAGGCTTAGTTTCTAGACTCCTGGTCATCTTGGGCACCCTCTGCAAATGTTCCATCTTGTAAATATCATCCTTAAATTGTGGTATCCAGAATTGATCACAGTATTCCAGGTGTGGTCTGACCAAGGCAGAATAGAGAACTACTATGACTTCCCTTGATTGGGACACTACAATTCTGTTGATACAGCATAGAATAGCATTTGCTTTTTTTCCACCCCTGCTACATCACACTGTTGACTCATGTTAAGCTTGTGGTCTACAATTACAATCTTTTTTGTAAACTACTTTGAGGAGGTTTTTTTGTTTTTGTTTTTACAACTGAGAAGTGTATAAATTTTATGAAATAAATAATACAATTATATTTGAGAATTACAGTTAAGAAGACATTCCACTGCTCTTCCAGGAAGCATAATTCATAAAACAAAAACTGGACATGGGGACATCAGTAACGCATGAGTAACACAGCTTAACGTTTAGAAAAGAGAGAAGTGGAAAGTTTTGCTGACCTTGGTGCTGAAGGTAGATTGGTGGCTTGGGAGTACACACAACCTTTGAACTGTTTTCCTTGTCTGCCGAGTAATAGTTGAAAACCCATTCCAACAAACGAGGATGTGTTCCTGCAGGGCCTGTTGGCTGGTGAAAATCAATGACCTGACACCTATAAGGCAGTTTAAATGAAGCCTTTATAAACTGTTACAATGTCAGATAGCATCTTTTGTTTAGTGCATTAGTCACCAAGTTCTACCACTTATAATTTTTTTGCCTCGGCTGTTAAGAACAATGGTCACATTTGTGAGTTTGTAGTAGCACATATTACTTCAAGTACACAGCTCCCCCTAGTGTGAGAATGATCTTTTACTTGATACTTAAAAAAAAAACCCTTCCTGTAATGTTAATCTGGGTGGCTTTTTTCACTACCTAATTGTTACTTGCCCTGATTTGAAACACTAATGAACGGGATATATATGTTTTATAAATAAATATACAACTTATACTTTTTCTTTGTATGAAACTTAAACCATTGAAATGAAAGCATGCTGTAGCAAGCAATAACTTGGCACCATTTATACATGGAAAGAACTTTGGAAGTAGCAATCTTCTTTTAAAAAGAGAGTTGCAAGGAAAGATGCAAGAAGGAAGTTCCTAGGCAACTGATTGACCAATTGCCAACACAATTTCCCCCTTAAGTATTTCATGTTCTTATTCTCCTGGAAATGCCATCTCTACATAGGACCAGTTCGAACTTGAATTTCTGTGATATTCACATAAAATCACTCTCATAATTGGTGTCATGTGCTTAGAACTAAAACCTTTTTACTTCCTTTAATAGGCAGCACTTACTTTATCCTGAGAGAAGTTAAAAGTGAATAAATTTCACATGCTCCTATCCATGCCTTAGTTCCATGTAATCTGCTGTTGAAGTGAGAAGCTCCTTGTGGGTCAAAGCCTTCTTTCCAAGCATCTTCAATCAATGACTGAATTTTTGGAATGCATGGAATTGATGAATTATCTAAAACAACAACGGGACAACATTCAAGTTGCAGCTATGAAAAGGCAAAACCAAAGTTACAATAGATTTCTAAGTGTCCTGAAGTGGGACGGCCTTTACTGTTGGGGAATTACTTCCTCTTGTTTGACATAAAAGCTTTCCAGCAAAAAATGATATCAGTGGGAAGGACTTCCCCTAGACTTGAGCCCGAGTAAGGCCTAAGGACGTATAGTTAAAGCCATGGTTTTCCCAGTCGTGATGTATGGAAGTGAGAGCTGGACCATCAAGAAGGCTGATCGCCGAAGAATTGATGCTTTTGAATTATGGTGCTGGAGGAGACTCTTGAGGGTTCCATGGACTGCAAGAAGATCAAACCTATCCATTCTTAAGGAAATCAGCCCTGAATGCTCACTGGAAGGACAGATTGTGAAGTTGAGGCTCCAATACTTTGGCCACCTCATGAGAAGAGAAGACTCCCTGGAAAAGACCCTGATGTTGGGAAAGATGGAGGGCACAAGGAGAAGGGGACGACAGAGGACGAGATAGTTGGACAGTGTTCTCGAAGCTACAAACATGAGCCTGACCAAACTGCGGGAGGCGGTGGAAGACAGGAGTGCCTGGCGTGCTCTGGTCCATGGGGTCACGAAGAGTCGGACACGACTAAACGACTAAACAACAAAAGGCCTAAGGAAGTTATGATCTGGACAGGGAAAGGTTCATATTCTGCAGGCTCATTTTCAAGCTATAAAATTGAAAAAACTGTTCTTGTATCCACCAATTTTTAACCTATATGATGCAGATATTGTAATATACGTCAGCATAGGAACACATTTTTAGCAAGCACTCAGGCTGGCAAATGTGCCACTGGCAGCATAATTCCATGCAAAAATACCCACCTTTCAAGCACTCTTCATAGGTACTGTTCCTCAAGAGGGAAGAAAGAAGCATTTGGAAGTTCCTATAACCGCAGCCCCAACCTCTGTCTCCTAAAGAACAATGGAAGTGATCTACTCCTGTAGAAAGCCATACACGCTTTATGTCTTTACATTCATTCTGATAGTACTGGCACAGTACTTCAGTAATTCCTGATTTTAAAAAGGGGAGACAGGGAGAGAAAGAGACTTAAGTTTATGCAAGTCTATTTACTGATGATACATCAACAACAGTCACACAATTTGCAAGATGCAACCAGTATGAAAAAAGTAATAATAATGACTGCCGAATTCTACATAACTGTACAAAGAGCAGGGAACAAGTAGTGAATAGTTTAACATGCTGACAGAAGACATGGCTCCAAGCCTGTTCCTCAGCTATAGATTTACTATCCTGTGTTAGGCAAGTTGTCCAAGGCCTTATGGTGAATGGAGAGAGACTAAGGCACATGCAACTAAGAGTGCAAAGTAAGTGACACACAGCATGAGTGAATTTAATGATTATCTCAATTTTGAAGCTAAACCAATGGTTAAAAGGTGAAAAATCTGGCAAAAACCACAAGAGTGGCGAAGTAGTCACGCAGGAAGAACTGCCTGAAGCCAAGAGTAAAGATATAATATGTGAAACCTGTGATCACGACTGTGCCGTCAGACAAGGAAGTTGCAAGTTTGAAGGGCTGACAAGGCAAACAGCCAGTCACCACCACTGTACAGCTTTATTTAAGCAGAATGTTTCCTTAATGAAGGTGTCAAATCATTACAGGAGACTAGGTGTAATATATTAAGATACTGCGAACCAAGCAGAAACAAGACAGCATTTGGTCATAATTACTGAGAAAGTTTTATGAAATCATTCACCCTTAGCTAGATAGCAAGCCTACCATATACACCAGATAACTGCAGTATGTTTCCGGTTACTATTTGCGAAGGTTGGCAAAAACCATGATGACTGCCGGTTCTCTACTTTGAAATTTGTCATGGTATTTAGATAAAACATTTAGACAATTTATAACCTATTTTTGAATCGTGATTTTAAATCTACATGAGAGCCATTATCTTTAATATGGATTGTAGGAATTGCCATTCTTAGCTCCTGTCTAAAGGTCCATACTCTTATTTCTCTGCAGGCAGAAAAAAATTATTTTGCAATCTGCAGCACACTTATTGAACAATGGCTTTTGGCAAAATGATTTTTAGACACCTCAGTCAGACCTTTGAAGAAACTCACACATTTTTAATTACTCACCCGAAGTCTTTGTCTTTCCATCATCAATACCAAAAGCCAGAGATTCCATCATGTCAGCTTTTCTCCTGTGATAGTCAGATGGGGTCATTCTCCCAAAAGCCACTTCCTTTTCCATATTTTTTAGTGACTGCTGCTTATATCCTCCGGAGCCATCCAAGCCATATTGCCTCTGTTAAGGATATATTATACTTTTAAGCCTTTAAGCAATAAGAAGTCTTAGCAGTTCCTGGAGAAAGAAGAATTGTTAGCACATGCAATCCTGCTTCAACCTTGCACAGAGGAGAGAATGCAAGAGAACCATGGAAGTTGATTCAGAACACGAAGCTGCCCATTTAAGAGTTAAGCGGAACCTTTGTAGTAACTATAACCAGAATATCCTTTTTCAATGGTATGATGTATTTATGTATGTATTTTTCAATGTCATTGGGGACCTTTTAGAGAGCAAGTGACTAATAAACTTAATAAATTATATATATCTACACACACACACACACACACACACACTTTATGGTATACATACATACACATATGCACTCTTTATGGTATTTCTCTAAAGAAATAAGAATAAATATTACAATTTGTACTGCTTCTGAACTAGGATAGTACAGCTTGAAAAATCTAGGCACGAGATTCCATGATAATTAATAAGAAACAGCCTATTATCTACAGAGTCATTCTTTGTGATGAATTCTCAGAAGAGAAATTACTCACATTTCTATTTGTAACCTCTGAATGCTGGAAGTCTCTGCACACTTGTCTCTACAGTTTTCCTTTTAAAGTTTGGGAACCTCTGACCTAGCTTATAAAATGCATCCTGACCAAAGGCATTAGGCACTCTGCTCAACCAACTGCTACCAAGAGACACTTAACGATAAACATTAATTCTTTGTGCACAAAATAAACACTTAAATGTATCACACATTTACAAAACACTCCATATATTTACAAGCTATACCGAAGTACATTGCAACTAGAACACTGATACCACACCTGTAGCTTTTGGAAATCTTCTCTTTCTTGTTTTGCTGCTGCTGCTCTTCTTTGCCTGTCTTCCTCATTCTGGAGATGCTGTGCCAATTCTAGGTCAGTCAAGTTTCTTTCCACTGTCATGCAATATTATATAAAATAAAAGTCTAATGAATATTTCGAAGGTACAGCCACATAACAATTGGTTATGCTGTACATTACGTTTCCCATAGAAGACCTGCCATATTTGATGATGTTGAATATTTCTGAAAATTCCAGGTTTTTATCAATAACCTGTATGTTTTAAATTTGCAGCACAATCCTATGTCCATTTACTGAGAAGCTAAGTCCCATTGTGCTTATATTGGGCTGACGTCTAGCAAAGAGTGTACAGAATTGCAACTTCAATTACCTACATTCCTAGGCAGAATGTATTATTTAATACCATTCCTAGTCACCTAGATCACAGATTTAAACCCAGCTTCTCACTTGTAGTTCAGATATGATACATACAAATTGGTTAAACACATTAATATGGATGCTCTATTTAGCTGTAAATGAACAAAATATATGTCTGTCTAACCTTGCTGCTTTCTGTTTCATTTCCTCTACACAGCATATCTGTAATGCCTTGCTCCACACCCATCCTGAGCCCACAAATGCATAGTAGCTAATGCTCCGGAGATTTTGCTCATTGCAGCCCATTTGTACCTGTCTGTTTAGCTAAGGACCCAGCATTTTTGAGAAGCGAGGACCAGTAAGTTAATTCCTTGGTAGAGCAATTTATTTTCCTAAGATGAAAGATAAATTGTTATTGTTTGCTTAGGGAGAGGAAATATTGATAATCTGGGAACTGGTCAAGTTGCAGTGTCCACCAAAATGGGCTTAGGGGGTAGTCCTCTCAATGAAATACAAACACTATTGTAGAGCCAAGGCCTGGATCTCTGTGCCTGTGGTGACTAACCAATCCTTGGTTCCCAGTACCAAAACCATGATAAGTACCTCACTTGTGCCCAAAACAGTTATTTCTTTTAAGGCAGCCTTAACTCATTACATTTGATTGAAGGCCACTGATTCGGCTTTTAAGAAGTTGCTTATGCTTGTATTCAGATTTAACCGTGCTATGTTAAAAAACAAAAATATGTGATTTGTTTTTTAATCGACTCCTCAAATGTCTTCTTTAATTGTTTTTAATCCACCCAGGGCACAGATATATGCTATTTAGGTGTCTCTACTGATACAGTCTCTAGCATTAGAGGAAAGAGACATACAAAACAAAATTGCTACCAATTCTGAAAGTGTTGTTGTTGTTGTTGTTGTTACACTGCATTGTTTTCTACTTTTTTACGATATGCTAACATGATATATGAAGCTCCAAGTCATATGATTTCATGTTACCTTGCATTATTTGGATAATACCAGCTTCTCCTGAATGAAACATTACATCTTTCGTCAATACACAAAATATGTCTTTCCTATTTTGGAATCTTCCCCTTACCTTCTAAAAAGGTGCATTCCTCCAAGTGTAATTCAACATGTTCCTGCAGTATTGGGTAATCAGTACAAACAAGGTGGCACATTGGGCATTCATACAGCTCCTGACCATTTTCTGCATTAAAGCAAAGTATTAAGAGTAAATGATGAGGTCATTGCATATTCTTCTGTTGGAAAGAAATGCTTGCTTGCTAAGCTCATACCTAGAAGGCAGTTCCAAGTTTGGGGGAGTCCCTTGGTAGTTACTGCTCTTGAGTGCTAGATGGCTTGGAGCTGCCAATGTCTTAAAATTGTAGCTCTGTGAGGAATAAACTGAAGTACTCAGACCAAGGGAAAGACTGTTTTTAGTGTGCTTTGAAGATATTGTGTATGGGCAAAGGAAAAACAACAACAGTACAGTATATATTAATGAAGAGAGTTCGGAAATTGAGGGCCAAGCTCCTTTTGCCCCTCACCCCAAGGATTTTATATATATACACACACACACACACACACACACACACACACACACCCTATGAGCATGAGAGCTCATTGGCATATATATATATGAGAGAGGCTCTGCTCTCATGCTCACAGGCAGCACGAGAGCACGGTGGATCCTGCTGCCCTACATACTATATAAGCGCCTGACGTTTATAAAGCCAGACCCATATTCCGACCAGAGACGGTTCCCACGTGCATATCAATCTAGCGGGCGACTCGCACGTGTGAATGTGCGGTCGCACGTCTCTCTCGACACTCCGCACGCAAATGATTCATTTTCAAGCCAGACAGCTCCGAAATGTGAAGCGACATCCCTCCAGGTCTCACTCACCGCGGGCGGGAGAAGGCGGCGGGGCGCGGGCGCCAGCGGACGGGGCCCCTTGCAGAAGCCGCTGCTGTCCCTGCCGGGCTTTGCCGGAGAACTCCATCTCTGCGCTCTTCCCGGCGGGAGCCGCGCCCCCTTGGCACGAGGCGGATATAAACACCTCGACACCTACCGCGGCTGCCAGGAGCCCAGCGCGAGCGGAGAAGAGCCCACGGCATACGTCGCCCAGACGCGCGCGCGCGCTCTCCCGGCTCTATCCTTTCACGTGACTCCTAGACTTACTAAAAAGGGAAACAAGCCTACACTTTCGTTTCACGGGCAGCCGCTGTGTAACCCGACCCTTGCGCACGCGCAGTTTACGCACGCTCCCCAGAAGAGTCTATGTTGGCTTTCCCCAACGAGGTGCCGTGGAGATGCTTTGAGCTACAGCTCCCATCCTACTGCGCGGACTTCCCGTAGGCATCATCTGGTTGCGGAGACAGGATGCTGGTTCCTGCAGAATTCCACGAAGGAAATGAAGTATAAGCAAGAGAGCGAACTTCTAAACTAAACTTCTTTTAGTTTTCCGCAACCTACTGGATATGATTTGGACCGAAAGTCGTGCAACAGTTGCAGCCTAAAAATATCCAGTAAGGTACCAGGTTGCGGAAAACTGACCTACAGAGTTCTCTTTCTTGCTTATATTTAGTTTCCTCTTTGAAGCTCTCAAAAGTATAATTAGGTGGGGGTGTCATGGAACGCAAAAGGGCTTCTGAGTAGACATGGTTAGGACTGCACTGTTAGTCCTTCTTTGCTAGTGTATATTTACAGGGCCGGATTTAGGTTTGCTGAGGCCCTAAGCTACTGAAAGTAATGGCGCCTTATATGTCCAGCTGCCCTTTGTCAACAACAAATTGTTGCTGTTTTTTGTGTGTTGAATATATGCTATATGAATATATGCAACCAGTCCATGCAGAACGTAGGCACCCTATATATAGAAATGAGCAAACCAGTGATATTTTAGGGAGCAGGCTAGCAGGCATGGCCCATTATTTACATCGTAAGAGCCTACACAACACAAAACACAGTTGCTGTATGTAGGTTTTATGTTTTTAATCTTATATTTTGGAAATTTACATCCAGTTTTTTCCCCTTTATATTTTTTGGGGGCCCCAAGAGTGGGGCCCTAAGCTTTAGCTTGTTTAGCTTATATGTAAATCCGGCACTGCGAGCCAATTAATCGCTTCCCTGCAACGATAGAAACCGACCGACTCCTTCTCCCACCCCTCTCACGAGAGCGCCTTTATCTCCCTCTTAGCATGGGTAGCTGTGCCTTGTTTCGCTCTGCTTTTTCCCCTCAGGCGGAGCAAAACGTCACCTAGACAACCCGCGCGCTGACAGCCGCGTGTCGCTCTTCCGCTGCTGCCTAGCTCTATGGGCGTGCCTTCCGTGGGCCGCGGGAGAACCGCGAGCCCCGTTTCTCGCCATTGGCGGCTCGTTCCCCCTCCGCGCGCGCGCGTTGGCGCGCGGGTGGTGCTAGGCGGAGGGGAGATAGAAGAGGAGGGACCGGCTTCTTCGGCGCGCCTGGAGCCGCCATCTTGGACCGCGAATCTGTCCGCTCTGCTGCTCTGCGGAGGGGAAAGCGGCGGGGGGCTGCCCGCAATGGGTGCGTGAGTGTGAAGGGGCGCGGGGCGAGCTCCTTCCTGCCACTGGATTCCGGGTGGCAGGAGGAAAGGAGGGTGGCTCAAAATGCAAGGGACGCTTTGCTGCCTCCGCATCCCTATTTCTTTAAAGGACGCTGGCGCTGCTGCCGTATCTCCTCCCGACCCACAGGCGTGCGGAACAGTGCTGCACCCCCTTCCCCACCCCCTTTTGGGGCTGTTGCGTTCGGGTGGAAAGCCCACCGGCAACTCATGGCTGCGGTCCTGTGCGCGTAATCCACACTGACATCGGTGGGAGTCATTTCCGAGCAAATATGTGTATATATAGGGCATATGCACGCGCGCGCACACACACATATATATATATGTCTATATTAATAACTGGTTTGCAAGTGCTATTCTTACCTTCGTTCCTTCACGCGATCTTCCCCTACTTGCTGGTCCTGGTGCTCCACGAGGCGGGGACTCGGCCGTCTTGTTTTGACGGGGATTCCCCTGGCACGGGCTCCCCCCCAGGAATCTGCCCGTTTGATTTTGGTGATTTGTACTTGCTGGTTGCCTTTGAGGCAGGACGTAGGGCAGGGGTAGGTTTTTTGCGGGAAACAACAAAAACGACACTCTTCACACGCTCTAGAATTCTAAGAATTCTCGTCGCCTGTCAAGCGCCCCCGCGCCCCCCCCCAAAACCATTGGGGGGGAGGCGGGAGGGTCCCTGGTGACTAAGACACCCCAGTAGCCTTCAGGCAGCAGCGCCCAATGTGACCCTCTTTCCACATTTGCCAAGGGGACCACCTGTCACTTTGCACTCCTTCAGGGAGGAAATCAGGGACATGTCAGTAATCAGGGGCCCTGGGACTTGTAGATCTGGCCCTGAATGACCAAGGCTGTGTTGGGTGATTTGGCCACACAGCTGTCAAACAATTCCCAGCCTTCCCCCCAACTTTGGAGCTAGTGGTGTCATGGTGCAACAGTCCAGCAATCTCCACCCACCTCTGCAGCTTCAAAATGGGAAGACAGTGCTGCTGGTCACACTTGCCAGAGGGTGGCACCTCACTTGCCATGGCGAGCAGATTTATTCAATAGCTGCCCGTAATTTTTAAATAGTATGGGGGTGCCAACTTTTCGTCTTTCTGTAATTGTGTCTTGTTAACAGCAGCTTGATGTGAGGACTTGAGCATGTGATGCACGCGCTGTGACAAGCTTCCTCCTGCTTACTGTATATCAAGCAACTCTTAAAGGCTAGTTTCTTCTAGTCCACTGGCAACCCTAACTATACATTTGATGTCTGGCACCTGATTTTTTGAAGTGATTCAGTTGAAGATCCTTGTATCTGAGGTGTTTTGAACATTTTGTCTTTGAATTAAGTCTGTGATGTCAATTCATGTAAGAAACATTCACATAGATTTCCATCAACTTCCTGTAAATTGGAACGCTTTATAATATCTTGTTTAAGATCTTCTGCCCCATGCACCCTTTCTGTTTGAAGTATGCTTGGTGGCAACAGGTGGTAGTGCCCTCTCAGGAGTGGTGCCCTTTTTTGAAACTAAAAAAAAACACAAATGCTGCAATCTTTCCTCATTGGAGACTTGCTCCAGCTGCTTGTTCATGTATTGTAAAGCTGTATCTGGTAGTAGCAGAAATTCCTGTGTTACATGCTGATGTTGCCTACCCAGACATAACAATATTCAGAACAGTAAATATTCATATATTCTTTCTAGGGCCAGATTCACACCGTATATTTAAAGCACATCCAGCACACATTTAAAGCACATGACTTGCCCCAAGGAATCCTGAGAACTGTAGTTTGCTAAGGGCACTTAGAACAGTAGATCTGTAAGGGGAAAACTACAGTTCCCAGGATCTTTAGTGGAAGCAGTATGTTTTAAAAGTGCATTGAATGTTCTTTAAATGTGAGGTGTGGATTGGCCCTAGGTTATCGCCTCTTGTTACCTTGGACTTGACTGGCAGTCCAGAGAAGAAAATGCAATCGATTCTCTTGCTCTTTATTGTAGATACCATGGCAAGCCCAGAAAAGGATCACTACAGAATGAAAAGTTATAAAAACAATGCCCTCAATCCCCAAGAGATGCGGCGACGAAGAGAAGAGGAAGGTATTCAGCTTCGTAAACAGAAAAGGGAAGAACAAGTAAGTCTTTAAAGATTATGGGAGGGATTCAGTATCACGCTAAAGTGGTCATTCCATCAGCACAAGCATTTTTGCTTGCCAGACAGAGCTCACTTCCTCCCTTGTGCTTTTTTTTGGGGGGGCGGGGTTCTCTTGACCCTCCCAAGCAGATTTGAGGGGTAGCGGTAGGGGGAAAGCCTTGTTTTGCTGGGAGTAGTCATGGCACTAGCTTTCTCTAGCACAACAACTTATTTGAATCTGGCCCTATGCCTGCAATCCAAGTTACCTGGAAGTAAATCTCATTTAATTCAGCGGAACTTATCTCTGCATAGATGTGCATAGGATTTTGTTATTAAATGTGTGTCTTGTTTAGTGATCGTTTGTTGTTTAGTGATTGTCTTGTTTGTTAGCCACCTTTTTTTGGCTGAATTGCAGAATAAAAGACTTATAGATAAATAAGTGACATTATTCGGTTTAGGAGAACTGTGCATCTATACATATGGAAGTATGTTACCGTGGTCTGCTAAACCAAGAGGCATTAGGGAGCTGACGAAACTTCAGCTTTTGTGATGTACTGTCAGTTGTTTTTACTACCCAAAGAAAGCCCTTATTTGCTAACACACCACTGTGTTTTTATTTGTGGTATTCCTCTACTTGCATATAGACCCATGTTTACAGTAAGTGATTATTGTGCATATATATTTGGGTTTGGCATTTAGAAAAGTAGTGTTAGTGTTTAAAGATATTTTATTTTAACTGTAGAGGATACTGCCTTGCGGATCAGCCCAAGGGCAGCTGTTTTTCAGTAGCCTGCCAGCTGCATTTGGACACAAATAGAACATGATGGTGTTTGCCGTCTTCTGTTTGTTCTCAGCATCTGGTGTCAGAACTGTATTTGTTTGAAAAATGCAATAGGGCACATCAGGACAATAAGTTATTGGTCCACAGTAAATTTGCCCTCTTTTCCCTTCCCCCACCGAAATCTAACTCTCGAGACAGAGAATTATTAGCTACTAGATAAAATAGCTTTAGGTTTACAATGTTGAATTTTGGAGTTTGTGTAATACGCCTAAACTGGAAACCTTCTACGGCCAGTTCAGATATGTGTGGAAGCCAAGACTGAGATCAGGTTCAGGTTGTGGAATTATATGTATTGTCTCCCCTCTTCTGCAAAATTTGATCTGGCTCTTCTCTCGCTGTTTCTAGCATTGCCTATGATCATTACCAAATTGAGTTAAAATGTAACTGGGTGTGTGCTTAAACTTTTATTGAAATCCCTGATTTTAAAGAGGCTGTCAGAGGAAGCGAATGATTTTCGTGTTTGAACAACTTGGAAATGGAGTTGGTTGATCAAATGGGTTTTAAAATTGAGGGTTATTTATGTAAACAAATTTTAAATGCAGTTCTCTCCCTCCTCAATCTGAAAACAAACCTGATTTTTTTTCCTTAGTTATTTAAACGCAGAAATGTTGCTCTACTGGGAAATGAAGAGTCAATGCAAGAAAGTCCAATCCAGGATCCTGATGTGAGCTCTACAGTGCCTATTCCTGAGGTAAATTACCCCCAACAGACAGAGTATTTTAACAGTTGTAGCTGAAAGATGTCAGAGTGATAACGGCTTTTACTTTTTAGGAAGATGTCATTACCTGTGATATGGTGCAGATGGTTTTCTCAGAAGATCCCGACCAACAACTTGCAGCTACTCAGAGATTTAGAAAACTGCTTTCTAAAGGTAATTTGTATTTTTTTCCATAGAAAATGGAAGTTGTGAATGTTATTCCCACGGGTTCAAATTGCATTGGGGCGGGGAACAGATTTATTTTTAAAACAGTTTGTTGGACTGTGGTCTGTGTTTTTCATCACATGAGTGCCTGTATTCATTCAGAAATAATGGCTGAATGCCAAAACTCACTCTATGAAAACAAAACAAAACAGTAGCAGGACAGCAACTGCACGCTTCACTTAATATCCCACTGTTCTTTGCAGCTCCAATAATTCATCTAGTTGGTTGTATGGGACTTAAAACTAATTGTTTTTATTGGATGTACTCAAAGTTGAGTGTTCTGTTACTGCAGTAATGTTATTTGTATCAACTGTGTTGAAATTATTTTCATAAATTGAACTAGTGACAAAAATAATTTGGAACTCTGCTTGCGCACAAGCACACACATCCCAACCACAGGATTATGCTGCTGGGCCCCATGAGAGGTTCATTTTGGGCTTAGGAGCTGAGCACCCATGGCCACAAAGTAATCAAGCCCCTGCAATGGCTTGAGGGACAAAGAAAGATTGCTTCTACTTCCCCCTCCCTTTTCACTTTCAACATTTATCACTGGAGCTTGTCTTGGGCTCAAGGGGCAAAGGCACTCAAGGGGCAATTGCCACGATGCGCTCTGGCCAAAAGGGTGGGTTAAGTTTGAACCTCCTTCTTTCCTTGTAGCTATTATGGAGGTTTATGCTTGGCTTAAAGGAAGCATCTGGTGGCAGCTTTTGTCCCTTGAGCCAACTGAATTTCCAGTGTTAGCTGCCAAAAATATATACATGCTTCTATAAGCCTGTGCCGGTTTTTGGAATTTGTGGAAGCTGTGTGAGCGAGCGTGATTTTGAAACTTCCCCCCCCCACCTTGCAAGACTAGTCACTGATCCAACAAAGGATAGGACAAATGAATTGTGGCTAAGTTTACCAATTGCTATTAGCCACAAATCTCCTGTGTTTGGTGGCACTATTAATGTTAGAGTTGTATGGAGGAGCAAAGAAAGGAGGAGAACTTATGGGCTTCTCGGACACATATGTCTCATAACTAGAAAACAGGACAAGCAGCAGCTTTGGTCAAATCCAGCTGACCTCTTCATGTTTTAACCGTTTGCATCTGTGCTCACTCACTGAGGTTATACAATTATATACAGTACATGATTGGTCATCTTCCAGCTGATTTATTGTTTAATCAACTAGATTTTCTTGGTTGATAACATTAGCTTATTTCCTTTGCTGACTTGGCAAAACATATATCTGTTATATTTTTACTTTACCCTATCTCCAGGGAGATCTTAGCAACATTTTAACTTTATTATATCCCTATGAGTAACAGAGACAGTTATTTGGAATTCTTCATCCAAACCCAGCAGCCTAGCAGCTATATCTGCTGCTTACCTGTTTCCTTGGCTGAACTTTGGCCTAACATTTGTTTTAATCAGTCTAATTAACCTTTATTTTCAGAACCTAATCCTCCAATAGATGAAGTCATACAAAAACCAGGAGTTGTGCAGAGATTTGTGAAATTTCTAGAAAAGAATGACAATTGCACTCTTCAGGTGAGTTCGCTTAATAATATATGTGCTAAGGCATTAGGAAAATGTCAACATTTGAAGAATTCAGATCCTTCTGATGGGAGATGGTGGGTTTTTTTTCTCTGAGACGTACCAGACATGAAGAAACAAATACACACACACTATAAAAAATACAAATTAAAGGTAGCCATGTTGACTTTCCTTGTAATTTTGCCTTTGGGTAGAGCCTGAAGGGCTTTTATTCCATTGTAGCATCCTACATTTGAAATTTCCTGCCTCTGGAGGTGCAACAGGCGCTTACAGTGGCTCAGTTTTGGTGCCAGTTGAAAGTGTGCCTGTTTTGTTTGGCTTTTGGGTCTCCATAAGCTGCATGGTTGACATTTTTCTGTAGTCATGAGGTTGTATGATAAGGTTTTCTCCCGCTGTATTGCTTTTCTCTGTGTTGAATATGTTTGTGGGTCTTAAATGTATATGTTAACTTGATTTCTCAAATTCAGTGTTACATTGTGTCATCTGCCCTGGGATTATTATTAATTTTTTTAAAAATGAAGAGCTATATGGTATATAAAACAAATAATAATAAAGGAGGCAGCACCTGGCCTGATGCAGTCGTGCAACGAGCAGTAGTGCTGCATTAGAGATCAGGAAATAAGGATTTGAATTCTGCTTTTTGCACATGCTTCTAACCCTCTCCTTTGTATTAGGGAGGGATACTGGTTGTGGGAGAGAGATTGTGATCTGTGCCCCAGTACATCTACGAGGCAGCTTTGCAGAATACTTCCATTGAGAGATATCCCAATGTTTCATTGCAAACATGTCAAAACATACATACACAAACACTGTAAAGTGGTATGTAAGTGGCGGCAACATTGGACTGGACCTCTGGCTGCTCAGGCAGGTGCCATGGTCTTTCTTTGCTTCTTCCACAGAGCCTACTTGTGAAATAATTTTATTCTATTACATCTGCCTCCCACCATTCGGGAAAGGGTATCCACATATATCAGTATCATTTTAACAATCCTGTGAGGCTGAGAGAAAGTGATTTGCCCAAGACTAGCAGTGGGAGATTCATGGCTGAGCAGGAATTTCAACCCATATTTCTCCAACATTACTTATTTTCAATAATATACTTTCAAAATAAAATGTTGGCTTATTTCATCACAAGAAATGGAAAATGTGGTTACAGAGTGCATTTTGTACCTAGGAAATAAGATGGAGAGAGGGCTGTTTTGCTTGCTGAATTTCCAAGGGCATCTGGTTGGCCACTGTCGTGAGCAGGCTATTCCTATGTTCTTAATCTTAATCCACATTTTATAGTTTTTTTATTTAACTGTATTTTTGTCTTTTAGTTTGAAGCAGCATGGGCTCTTACAAATATAGCATCTGGGACATTTCTGCACACCAAAGTGGTAATCGAGACTGGAGCTGTCCCAATTTTTATCAAGTTGCTGAACTCTGAACATGAAGATGTCCAGGAACAGGTAACTTCTGTGATTTTTTATCACTTAAATTAGAAAACAATAGTAGTAAAGTGTTGGGCTTCAAAGAACCTCAGGAGACAGGACCATGCAAACTTGGAAATGAGGCCCAGCGCCAACACATTGATCTAGTTTCGAAGTAATGTTAAACTGTGGCTTAGTGTTAATTTCCTGAGCCTGAGGCTTTTTCACAGAGTTTTGCTTAATGGGTTGATAGAAGCTGGGATTGTGGTTAAGGTTTCTCACCCTTAACCGCGATCTGCAGCCGAGGTTGGTTCTGTGGTTACAAATCTTACTTAACCACAGCCTCTCGTGCAGAAATGAATTGTTTCAGGCAAAACAAATTTGTCTCTGCCTGATAGAGCACACTAATTTTATTTACTTTTATGGAGCTTTGAGGGACGCAGGTGGTGCTGTGGGTTAAACCACAGAGCCTAGGACTTGCCGATCAGAAGGTTGGCGGTTCGAATCCCACGACGGGGTGAGCTCGGTCCCTGCTCCTGCCAACCTAGCAGTTTGAAAGCACGTCAAAGTGCAAGTAGATAAATAGGTACCACTCTGGCGGGAAGGTAAACGGCGTTTCCGTGCGCTGCTCTGGTTCGCCAGAAGCAGCTTCATCATGCTGGCCACATGACCCGGAAGCTGTACGCCGGCTCCCTCAGCCAATAAAGCGAGATGAGCGCCGCAACCCCAGAGTCGGCCACAACTGGACCTAATGGTCAGGGGTCCCTTTACCTTTACCTATGGAGCTTTAGCCCCTCTCCATTGATAGTTGTCTCCAGTAAAATAGGCACATGTTGAACCACTTGAATAGCCCCTGAGATGCAATGTAGGTACCTGGACAATGCTGCCTATTATGAGATTTCCATTCCCTTGGCAAGCTAGTTATCCATGGCCATTATAAGCTTCTGATACATTCATTCTTTCAGTGACTGCTCCTTTGCTACTGGGATTGTGTTTGGTGCTGGCATATAGGTGCCGTTGTTGTGCTGGGACTGAACAGCCTGATTTATTATATTCTGTTGCAACTTTACAACAGATTGAGCTGCAGAGGTAAACTCTTAGGGTGGCGCTTTCCATTCTTTTATCGTAATAAGCTTAATTTAGGTCATAGCTTCTTGTCATATGTTCTTGAGTTTTATTTTATTTTATTTTTTATAAATGCTAATTCTGTAATGTGAAGACAGCAGTGTACAAGAGTTGCAGTTAAAGACTTTAAAAAATGTATTAATATTAATTTAACCCTTTGTTTCTAAGGCAGTGTGGGCTCTTGGTAATATTGCTGGAGACAATGCAGAATGTAGAGATTACGTGCTAAGCTGTGGAATACTTCCCCCTCTCTTACAGTAAGTACTGATAATCTCTGGCAATAAATATTAATTTTACACATGTTTAAACATTGGAAATAGCTAGGCTTAATTTCAGGTTTTAAAAGGTTAGCTTGAAAACTGTTATGAATAATTAAGGCTGTAATCCCATGCACATCTTCCTGTATAACCCATTGAACTCAATGGCACTTACTGCTGAGCACACATGATTGTGCTATTATGTAATTTAGATGCTGTATTCTATTTCAAATTTGTTTGTCTTTCTTGACAGACTGCTAACACATTCAAACAGACTTACGACGACTAGAAATGCAGTCTGGGCACTTTCAAACCTCTGTAGGGGCAAGAACCCACCTCCTGATTTCAGCAAGGTAGAGTCCAATTTCTACTCTGTGAGGTGCTATAATGGTCAAAAGCATAAATTGCTTTAAAACAGTGTATTTCCTCATGCAAAGTCAATACAAACCAATCTTTCTTCAGTCTTAATTGGTGGGTCAATTTTTAGTTAGACTGTTTTGTTGTGGAATGAACTAATACCAAAGGAAGGGTTTCAGCTCTTTATACAACTGCTTGCAACAGATATGAAATTTCTAAAAAGAGGACATTTCTGATAACGTGCATTTTCTTCTTCTTTTTACACTCCTGAAGGTTCGTCTTTGCTTAGGTGTTTTGTCAAGACTGTTGTTTAGCAGCGACCCAGATGTATTAGCAGATGCTTGCTGGGCCCTCTCTTACCTATCCGATGGACCAAACGATAAAATCCAAGCAGTTATTGACTCTGGAGTCTGCCGAAGATTAGTAGAACTTCTGATGTAAGTCCCTTTTTAATAGAAGAATTATGATACTAGGAATCTGCAGCCAAAGATATCAACAGTTGTGTTCTCAAACCAATGTGTCAAAAGTAATGTAGTCTTTTTGAACCCCACTGTAACACAACAGTTTTCCCTCTGTCCTTAGGACCTTTATGATTCCCTCACCCACCCAATACATCTGCAGTGATTGTCACAGCACCAACCTTTCCTCCTCTGCATTATCTTAAATATTCTGTGGCACATTTGAAACTCTGCCAGATGCTAAGAAAGAAACTTGTAAAGTGTAGATATTTGAGAGGCATATAACCAGTCCAGTTTATTTTTATCTATTAGCAAAAACTGGATTTACGTTGTACAATATAAGCAATAGGACCTGAAGCAAAATGTTGCAGTGTGGAGGGCTATTTCCCCCCTTTCTAAGGTACACCATGTCTTCCTCCTCCACAAACAGTCAGCATTCTGTGTCCCCTAAGTATGCTTAATCCTCATTCAGCTTTTTTGGTGGATTTTCCTGCTTTATTCCCTCTCCCCCCCCCCCCACCCCGCAAAAAACGTTCTTCTGTACTTCTACATACTTTGGAGTTCCCTGCCAGCCTGTTAACCCTTCACCCTTGTGTGTAGATAGTACTGTCTTGGCTATGGAAGAAATAGCACTGAATGAGTTTGCTATTTGTATGTACAAGTGGGACCTGAAAGGAACTGTTGCAGTAGGAACTCCTTCTGTGCCAGCCATGCAGACTGGATACTCCATTCCATTCCCCCTTCCTCCTGGTTTTCTCTTTCTCTCCTAACAGATCTTCAACATGTTTTCCATCCCACCTCCCCAGTAAATCCTGGGGTTCCCCCAAACATATCAGAACCTTTACCTTATATCTCAGTAGCCCCTTCTGGGCTAAAGAGCTGTCATAACTCAACACCGGAATTTAGTATATAAATTGATAATAAGCCATAATCCAAACAGCTGCTGGTTTAGCTCGTGTGTTCAATCTTCCATTCTTGTCTGTGTCTGAGACTTGCATGCTATGACATCTCCAAACAAATAACCATATTTTTCCATGTATAAGACGCACCCATGTATACGACACCCCCTATTTTGGGGGACTCCAAATTAAGAAAACACCCCTCAGCACTACCCGTGTATAAGGCAAGCCCCAATTTTAAACCAATTTTTTGGGTAAAAAACCCCTAGTCTTATACACGGAAAAATACGGTAATCTATTTTAGGGTCTGAGAATAATTTAACCTGCTCTATGCACTTTTGTTTTTTCCAGGCACAATGACTACAAAGTGGTATCGCCTGCATTAAGAGCAGTAGGAAATATTGTTACGGGCGATGATATTCAAACACAGGTCAGTGGAGCTTTTTGAAAAACTTCAGTGACAACGTGTAATGGCTTAACTTTGTTTTTTTTTTGGGGGGGGGGTTCAAGAGATTGCAACAGGATACTTTGTTAATATTTTGCAATGGATATAGATGGTGCTGATTGAACAGATGGAATGTTATCCAGACTTATGTATAGTCGAGGGGAAATCTGCCTGTCTTGCAGAAGAACTGTCCTTAAACTATCAAAAAGCCATATTCTTTGCGGCAACTGACATTATTTCACTGAAATGTGTATTTTCTTGCTTCACTAAGTTAGAAACTAAAGAATAGCAATAATTAATAGTAATGCAGTTATATGCTAAAGTTACTGTGGCTGAGGTCAGACTTTTGTCATTCTGAATGTTTTAAAGCAGGGCATCACAAAAAGCAGACCTTGGTGGTTTTATAGCAAAGTACAAATTAAGAAGGTGTTGGCACTTGAACAAGTGTACAAGATTATTAAACATAATTATGGTGCATGCTATATCTTGGCCTGCTCCTCACCTCTCCACAGTCATACCTTTTTGAATCTTGAACACCATTTTTAAAACAATCTTCTTTTGTAAGGTGCCCAGTCTGTAATCAACCCCCTCCAAAAAAAATTCAATTACATAGTCTGATTTTCTAGCACTTTGTAACTGCTCTCGGAATATAAAATTCCCACTTTCTCATATTTCTGCTTACATTTTGAATTGAAACTGGAGGTGACTTTTGACAAGTGGAAGATGTCTTCTGTTCACCAGAGGGCTGTTGTGTAATTTTCCACAGAGACTCATACAAGGAAAGCAAAACTAAATCCCAGGGTGATGATGCTCTTGTGTAACTGGAAGCATGAGAATGGCTATAGAACAGGGATGGAGAATCTCAGGCCTTGAGGCTTACAAGTGACCTGCTAGACCTTTCTGTCTGACCCCAATGCTTCCCCAGGCCACACACCCCCTTGCCTTCCTCTGTTGTCTCACTGCAGTGCACCCTTGAACTGTGACAATGCTGCTTGCTTGGCTGAATGGAAAGATGTAGGTGTGTGTGTGGAAGCCTCTGGCTTTTACATGGCAGTAATGTAGCCTACTTGACAAAGGTAAAATAAAAGTCACACCTGTTGATCTTTACACTTTCGTTTCTGGCCTCCCAGAAAGTTGCCCACAAGAGACTATGACCCTCAAACTGCAAAGCATTCCCCATCCCTGCTGTACAGCTTACCTGTTACATCATTGTGCAAATTCTTATAGTGCTGGTGGGGAAGGACTGCGAATTTATAATTCTTTTGCTGATGGTTAGATCCAACTCTTTGAATTTAGGTAGCAATGAGATTCTGTTGGGTTTTCTGTTAAAGCTAAAACTCCCATTCTGTTTTTGTTCTCCATTTCCGCTGTATATTGCCTCTTGTGACTTTATTGGGATCTTAAATAGCACATTTTTTTCAAAAGCATATGATTGAAACTTATTCTGTAAATATACTGCATATGGCATTATAATATTTAAAAATAACTCTGCAGTTGTAACCGTACCTGTGAATATTTATTTCAACCATATGGACTGTGTTTGGATATATGGACTACATTTGATTATACACTGCTTAGGCAGAACTTTTCATCTTTCAAATTATTTTAGGTAATTCTAAATTGCTCTGCATTACCCTGTCTCTTACATTTGCTGAGTAGTCCCAAGGAATCTATACGGAAAGAAGCTTGCTGGACAGTTTCTAATATTACTGCAGGAAACAGAGGCCAAATTCAGGTAATATATTTGGGTCTTTCTGACAGCGCTGACATAGCAGTGGACCATGTCATATTTGCCTTTACTTAACTACTTCTCCATCTGTTCCTGATGCAAGTCTTTGTATCTTCCACATGATGAATTATGATGAATAGCTGGGATATATACCCCAGAATGTATGGGGAGGGTCTTAGACTGAACATCTTAACAAACACTTCATCATATCAAAGGAATGTACTCATGATTGCCTTTAAATCAGGGGTGGCAAACCTTCTGAGACAGGAGGAGAGGCTCCTATGTGGGTATCTGTGTGTGTGTGTGTGTGTGTGTGTGTGTGTGTGTGTGTAGAGCCCTTGTAGGGGTTGGCAGCCTTCAGTAAGGCTCTCAATCTGAAAAAAGATTAACCCTTGCTTCAAACGGTCATGTTGGCATAGCTCCAGTTCACACCCTCATCTTTGTGGGAAGTGTTGATACTTGTACTCCAATTTGGGGCCAGTTTTCAAAGTCAGTTGTCTGTTAGATAAAAATGACAGCGGACAACATCCAGTTCACTGCTTGTCAAACAAACAGGAGTATTCTTGGGTAAGATACAATTTGCCAATTTCTCTAAAGAAACTAAAATTCCCATGGCTTATTATCTGAATGAGATTTGTGTAAAGGCCATTCTGAACTTGCCAGTGTTCTGGGAAAAGTAAGCAAAGTGTTACGGACAACTTGCTAAGCATAAATTGCCAATTTTTCATAAAGTCCCTGGGGTCATTTTCTTTTTCCAGAAAAATGATCACTGTGTCTTTTCAAGGAATGCATTTAAAATGTACTTTTCAGTTAAGTTCACTGGTTAGTTTGTTGACTTCAAGTTATACTTCAGTGTTCCACTTTTCCTTTTTCTCCTAGGCTGTTATAGATGCAAATATATTTCCAGTATTGATTGAAATTCTTCAGAAAGCTGAATTTCGCACTATAAAAGAAGCAGCATGGGCCATCACTAATGCAACATCAGGAGGGACTCCTGAACAGATTAGGTAATGGATTGCAATTGATTCATAGGTGATGGGGGTGAATATTTTTACTTTCGCTGTTCATTTTCTAAACTATTGTACGATGCCATGAATACTTTTCTTTGTTTCTAGTACTTGAAATTATAATTTATTTAGATTTATGCAGAAAGGAGAGCTAAAATCAACATGGCTTTCATTGTAGAAGTATAGCTAATTGATATAATGTGTGTGTGTGCTTGTGCACGTGTGTGTGTGTGTGTGTGTATTTCATGTATTAAAATGTGTGTGTACATACACAGGAATATGCTCTAAAAAGTCAAGTGTGTCCTCTGTGTTGTTTGTGAAAGTATCTTCATGCATCTATCCTGGGACAGTGTTGCATCAAATAAGTACTGATCCAAGCCTCTTCTCTCTTTCTGTCTTTTTTTTAACCTACTGTACCAAAGTTATTTGGTGGCTTTAGGCTGTACCAAGCCTCTCTGCGATCTTCTGACTGTGATGGATTCTAAAATAGTTCAGGTGGCATTGAACGGACTTGAAAACATTCTGCGACATGGAGAGCAAGAATCTAAACAAAATGGGATTGGGGTTAATCCTTACTGTGCCCGTATAGAGGAAGCATATGGTAAGAAATTGTGGTGTGAATGCTGCAAGCCTATTACCAGTATAAAATAATTCCACTGAATAGTTGGGTTACTGTTGTTCTCCTGAAATCTTTGTTTAGAAATTAGGGCAGCAGCCCTATGCAGTTTTATTTGAGACTGTTCCCCACTGAACACCGAGACATAGTCCTGAGTAAACATCCGTAGGAGTGGGCAAGAGGATTCTAATTTCTGTAGTGAGGGCAGGTCCCACACGTTGGCCAGAAGTGTATTTTATATAAACTTAAGAAAATTTCTGAAGTGGTTGCAGTTATTTAAGTAGGTAAGCAGTAAGCAGTAGAATTGAGCTAGTGAGCAATAGAATCACAGGCAGAACCAAATCTTCCAAATTTGGAAGCATTCCTAATATTACATGTCCCAACGTAATCTACCCTTCTTTGTGAATCTTTAGGAGAGAATTGCAAATTTCTTAACAAGGCCCTGAAGGGAGTTCTTGTACATTTGAGCTCGCTGTTAAAAAGATGTAACAACTGAAGGTCATAATTCTTGGCTGGCTTTTCTGCCAAAGCCAGTTGTGGTTGCTAAGGCCTATTTTAGCCCAGCACATGCTAGTGCTCCATCTGCTTTTCCTGTAGGTTGCTTGCTGGTTTGGCTGCTCCAGGGCAAGATGTGCTAGTGGTGGAGAATACCCAGGCAGCTCTGTGATTGGTAGGCAGGCTAGTTGCTTCTCACACTTGCCAGAGAGCAGCAGTGGTGTACAAAAATGTGGAAGCCCAATTATAATGCACTGAGTGCAGTAACATTTCAAACTGAGGATTTTGTTTAGTGGGTTATGCTCAGTGTTAGTCATACTCTAGAGTAGACCCATTGAGATTGAAGGTTTTGAGGGCTCCGCTCTGAGTATGATTTCATTGGAGATCACCCACTGGGTGTAACTGTACATTGTTTTCTCTATGTAAGCAACCACTGATCTGTGTATTTCTCACTTCTTGTCTGCTAGGTAGATATTTGAGAGAAATACTATTTTGTATGCAAGGGGGCATGCGTGCTGCCTGCAGTCCGTAACAAGCACATTTCAAGTAGTCTAAATTAGTGAGATTATTTTGGAGTAACTCTATTGTAGATTGAAGCCTTAGGTTCAGTAAATATTACAGATGTGTTTAGAATTTAGTGTTTCCTCTTTGCAGCCTACTCCCATGATCCTCACGTATTATGGCCAGTTTATTTAGCTGTTTAAGAAAGTATGTACATCTTAAACCACATGTGCGCTCTCTCTCTCTCTCTCTCTCTCTCTCTCTCTCTCTCTCTCAAATTTAGGACTAGATAAAATTGAAATTCTTCAAAGTCATGAAAACCAGGAGATCTACCAAAAAGCTTTTGATCTTATTGAACATTACTTTGGTGTGGAAGAAGAGGATGCCAATATTGTACCACCAGTGGATGAAAATGAACAGCAGTTTTTGTTCCAGCAGCAGGAAGCTCCAATGGAGGGATTCCAGTTGTAACCATTCAGTTTAAAGCAAAATCAGTAGCTCATCATGGTAGCCTCCATTTGCGGGCCAAAGACAAGAAAGGTGGAAATGTTTTGCTGGAGACGGATGAAGAAGCAAACTCGTGCATTTATGTGTTTTTGTGTCAGACACAAGTATTGGTTCATTCTTTTTTAGATGTGTATGTTTCCATTGTCTTACGTGCAGAAAAACTGACTAATCACAACTGAAAGTTTAGAATAAGGCTTGAATAGTGACCTCAGTAAGACATTGGAAACTGATGCTGAGTTTTCAAGCAGTTGTTAAAAAGGCAAAATTGTGCATAAACAGCTGTTGATATTTTAAATTTTGGCTGTAGGGTTCACATGCCCAATCTACACTAAATCTACCTCTTTGCGTTGGAGCAAGAAAGATGTTTCAGAACTGACGTATATATGAGCTCCTAGTAAAAGCTAAGCTTAGAATGTGAACATTATTTATTTAAATAGTGGGAAATATAGTTTTATGTGTGATACTTTGTGATAAACTGATGAAATATATTTATATTTAAAAGCATAACACTTACTGGGGTGCACTGCTGGTTACATGACATAACCTTACAATGTAGGAAAAAATGGTTTCTCTGCTATGTGAAAAGGGATGGTAGCTTTGTAATTTATATAGCCCTTACCTAGCCATGTCAGCAAAATTCCCTCTTCCTCTTATTTATTCAGTGGTATTGCAAATAGGTTTGCCAAGTGTTCAGCTGGCTCCTTCAACAGCAGCTAGATGGGCAGTGGGATAATGTTTGCCTCCATGCTGTGAAATGTATTACCTGCTGATTTTTGTGCATCAAGTTGCTGTTAAAAGGCACGTGAGCAGGCTAGGCTGTTTTTGGTCAGTTGGCAACCTGATTACAAAATGGTTAAAAATTAGTTTGCCTTGCAATGACCTCTGTGTTCTTGTGAGGATGAGGGAAGGCTTCTCTGTATAGAAGACTCCACGTTGTAACTTAAATGCTACCAAAGTGTGTGAAACTGCAATATTCTCTTTTCTTGAAACAATGATTACATGATTTAGTTATACACAGTCCATGTATTACATTGACCCAAATACACTAATGCATCTCATACGACTTTTTATGGAAGGTTTTTTTAAAAAAATACCACCAACAACAGACCGGTCAGAGTATTTCCGGTTTGTAGCAGTGCTATATTGGGAGAACATACTTTTCAGTTAATTGAAATAAAGATCGGTTTCACTGTAAATATGATAGTAGGTGTTTTGAGTATGCAAATTTCTCTGACAATTTATGCAAAGTGTTTAAATGATATGATGCCAGGCAGTTTAAAAAATGACCTAAATTCAGACCCAGAGACCATTTTGTCGCTAGGTTTGAATCCACATGGATATTTATTTATTTATTTATTTGGTAGCACAATTAAAGGACTCCGGTTAATTTTGCTTGCCACAAATGTATTGTTCTGTGTGACGTATATAAAACAACTTGTATATAATTGCAGTTGATTGCCTTTTTTCATAGTATTGTGAAATGTTAAACAAAAGCAAAAATAGATGCACTCCAAAATCTAAGGGGGCTCTTTATATGGTACCTGCAAACAAATTCATGTGTTAAAAGTTTAAATCTTGATCTTTCCGTCTTCTGTTCCAGTCCTATGAGCATGATCAATGCAAGGACCTGCCATAGCCAGGCTGGGTGGAGACAAAGCAGCTGTGTTGCTTATGCATCTTGCATAGCTATTGAAAAATTATCCTTCAGTGGCAAATGCGTATTGTGAGGAATTTCCGCATGAAGCAGCTCAGAGTACCGGTCGGCTGTTAGACACTTCAGTATCTCACATACATCTTGCTCCATCCCCTGGGAGACTTTTGCTCTCCATAGTTGTGAGAACTGCAAGTGCAGTAACAGATACATGCCTGGCCTTCTGTGATGCGCACAGGTCTGTGCAGCCAGGTTCACAAAGGCATTGTAGCAGCAATATCCACTTCTAAAGGGTTATGGAGTCAAAGTTTGCCAGTGGATGTGTTGTAATATTAATAGCTGTAGCTTATGTAAAGATAGTGAGGTACAACTAGGGGGAAAATGCAGGAATGCTTGCTGGAAATCAGATGTATCATGGGGAGAAGAATTGTGCAGCTAGCTATGAATTCTGTTCGTAGCTTTGAACAGGTAACACTTGATATATGGGTGAATTTGTCCCCCTTTTTAATAGTTTTAACTGGAAATGTTGGTCCTGAGTGTCTTATATCATTCATTCCAAATACAGGTTAATGAAAGAGGTCAGTAAAAAAGATAAAATTATCAGAATTGCTCTAGTATGTTAAAAAAACAAAAACAAATGTTCAGGGTTGACAGGGTATCCCATTGTTTTGCTATATTACAAAAATTGCCAGTTGTGCCTGCTCTTAATTGGAGAATTCAGTAGATAATATCATCAAAACATTTACATCTGAGCCAGACTCAAGACTTTATACAAACCGTAGAAGAAATAGAAATATTAGAGACAAATGAATTTAATGTGTAATTTGGAAATATGTCTCTTTGAGTCTAGTCCATAACATGAATTTGGAAACTTCCAAGAATCATTTCTGAAGCTGTACGATTTTATATGGTTAATTTGGATCTTTTAAATACCAGTATTTGGTTTAACTTCAAATTCACTCTTATGCATGAAACTGAGAAGTCTTGATGCTTAATAGAGGGATGTTGGAGGTGAAACCTTTTATCAGAACACATGTGAGTGGCAACTGTAGTCTCCTGGATTTAGTAGTCAATCCAAAATGGTTTGGGGTTTTTGAATTTGTATAATTAAACCATTATGGTGTTTCCCTGGTGCAGGTTGTGTGATTCTCACATAAATGCCTCATTTTGACATGACCTCAGTCTATGCAACCATGCCAAGTATTTATTTCAGATACAAAACCATTTGTGAGTTTTGTTTTGTGTTTCGGTCCCTGCACTTTTATCATTGAATAATTTATTCATTTTGCTATTACATTTATAGTATTGCCTTTTTAAAAGCGTGGTAAAGAAATAATGGGTGTTCATTCAATGATTGGTTTACATTTAGAAAATGATGATTAGTTGGATTGTTTAACAGAAAATAATTATTACTTTTACATTTGATTCCAGATTGATTTATTTGCTTGAACCTTATTAACTTATTAACCTGCAAATTTATTTGAAAAAATACAGATTATGAAACTGCTACAAAGATTCACATCTCCAATAAGAGTTGTTCTTAGTCATTATTGTTACTGTGTTTTTGAACATTCATTTGTAATTTGATTGATACTGCATCTTTAAAGACACACTAGAGGCTCTAACTGAACAAACTTACAAATAAGAATAGTATGCAATATTAGGGAATGTTACTACTATAAATGCTACAATACAAAACTAATAAAGGTATTTTGCAAAGGCAGTGTGTCTCTTCTGAATTTAGAACTTGCAGTATTTCTTCATAAGTTATAATAACTTTTCAGACCAGAAGCATGTACTGCACTGTTAGAAATCTCTACTGGAAGGCTTACAGCCAAACCCAATGCATGGTTATTCAGAAGTAAGTTTATCTATATTTCCTGCCCTCGGTCATATGTAGGTATGTAGAGCCATTACAGTTTTAATTTACTAAGTTTTTAACTATGCCACTTGGGATTGGGAAAATCAGATGGGACAGGAGAAAATCTTGTAAAATTCATTTGGACCAAATCCTATAAAGTCCTTATTCTTCAACTGCCATCTTGATTCAAAATGGCAGGTGGTGTCAAACATGAATGAAGAGTGCCACCCCCACCCTGGCAGCCCTCATGCTAAGTTTGGCAATGATATCTCAAGAGGCATCAAGATGTACAGTGGTACCTCGGGTTCAGAACTTAATTCATTCTGGAGGTCTGTTCTTAACCTGAAACTGTTCTTAACCTGAGGTACCACTTTAGCTAATGGGGCCTCCCGCTGCCACCGCACAATTTCTGTTCTCATCCTGAAGCAAATTTCTTAACCCAAGGTACTATTTCTGGGTTAGTGGAGTCTGTAACCTGAAGCATCTGTAACCCAAGGTCCCACTGTATAGGGAACAAACAGACAAAGAAAGACAACACTTTCCATCGGGACAAAATTTGTTGAGTAACGAATTTTAGTCAGAAAAGTCACTGTTACGGTTGATGGAATTCTGTGTTTTCAGTTTTAACTACAAAGACCTTAAAAATTCAAATAGAAGCAAAATAGCAGATGAAGCCTTTCACAGCCAACTTTCGACTGAACTTGATTTATTTATTCACTTGTGGCAGAAAAAAATAATTATCTTTCTCCCAGTATTTGTTTCACAAGCGGAAATGAAAGTTGTTAGTAGTAAGTTGTGTTCAACTTCAGCGTTTCCCCTGGAGGGTATATCTTTTGCTAACTTGCCAATTTTGTGTGTTTTCTTTGTTCCCAGTTTCAAGAGCAGATGACTCTTATTTTGCCTTTTCCTCGGCTCTTGTTGCAGCCTCTTCACGCCACTTGGCTTTCTTTGCTAAGTTCCAGCTTGTGAGGGATTCATGGCGTTCAACAGCCTGCAAAAGTAGAGCATCCGCTTCATAGTGGCACAGTGAAAGGAACAGCTGAAAGATAGACATTATTCCACATAGGGTGCCCCATGTGCTGGCACTGCAAGCGTAGCATCCTCAGAAATTTGACCTGTAAGAGCGCAGAGTGTTGGACAAGGGAGATCTAGGTTCAAACCAGTAGGAAGCTCCCTTTGAGCAATCACTCTCTACCCAATCCCTTGTAGGAGTGGAGTTTGCATGCTACTCTAAGCTCCTTGGAGAAAGAATTGGGTATAAACATAATACATGAAAACCAAGCGGTGGCCCCAATAACCTAGAGCAATCCTGTGCCTTCAAGATGATGTTCCAATACCCATCAGTCACACAGTATGGCCAACAGTGAAAGGGAATTAAAGCTGGAGTACAGCAACATCTGAAAGCAGTAGGTTGTCTACCTAGGGGTAACTTGTGCCCATTGGGACTAGTAGGGTGGAAGGCTGGGAGCCCAACAGCAGGTGGCGCCAGAGCAAGAGAGAGGCAGAGCTAATAAATTCTAGTTTTGCCTCCATCCCACCTGCTGAATTCTACAAGGGGCAACACTGAGACACAAGTAAGGAGGCAGGCAGGTGGGGACTGGAAGAGAGCAGACCAAGGTTGATGGGCCAGTGCTCCTTTTGCCCAAATGGACCAGTCTCCACTGTCCTCACTCCTGACGTGACAGCAGATGAATCCTTTGCCCAGCAATATATCTCATTTGAGCACTGCTGTTGACTGCCCAGCCTAAGTAGCGTTGACATACCTCGTGCCAAAACATAATGCATTGGCTTGGAAACAAACTGCTGCAGCAGTTGGCCTTTGTTCTGAACAAACGTGCAGGAGTAATAAGTCTGATGGTCACACTGTGGCCCAGATAGTAAACAGAATCAGGCTAGATATTTCACAGAATCAAAGCATTGTGGAGTTGGAAGGGTCATCTTGTCTAATCCCCTGCAATGGAGGAATCACAGCTAAATAATTTCTGACAGATGGCCATCCAGCCTCTGTTTTAAAACACCCAGTGAAGGGAGAGACCACCACCTAACATTTAGTTGGAATCTCTCTTCTTGTAATTTGAATCCACTGACATGGGACCTACTCTCTGGAGCTTGCTCCATCTTCCATGTATCAGCCCTTCAGATACTTGAAGATGGCTATCATATCACAGTCACCTCCAGGCTAAACATACCCAGCTCCCTCACCCGTTCCTCATACGGCTTGGTTTCCACACCCTTGATCATCTTGGTCATTCTCCTCCACACACATTCCAGCTCATCAATATTAAATTTTGGTGCCCAGAACTGGACACAGTATTTCAGATGTGGTCTGACCAAGGCTGAAGAGAGCAGTGCTATTACTTCTCTTGATCTTTATTTCTAGTTTATTTAAAGGTGTTTTTTGTTTAGTGTGAAGCCGTTGTAACATTAGGCAGAAATCAATTTAACAATTGCTATTGTAAAAAGAAAATTGTATCAAAATCCAGAAGTTTCCCATGGAACAATACATACCCTTTTAGCAGAGGCAATCACAGCAAAGCAAGCCATGATTGTCAGGGCAATCATAATGTAACAGGCCTTTACTCGGGCTTTGTTCCTTGCAGCATCCAGCATCTCGGGCCTGCAAAAGAAATTGGGTTGGAACCAATTAGAGCAGTGTTCTTCAACAACCTTGGGCACCCAAATTTGGCAAGCAGTTATGGGAATTGTCTTCCAGCTTCTTGGGACGAGCACCCAAGGCTAAGGAATACTAAATTAATGTGTGACATACTGAAATGTTTTTAATTGCTTTGTTTATACTACAAAAGATACAGAAGGACTAAATTTTGGGGGTCTTTTTTAGTAATTTGTAATTAAAGCCATATTTGGTTATGTGGGTGAGAGCAAATATGGGGGGGGGGGGAGGGCAGGGAAAATGCTCAAAATTGCCTTCCTCATTCCACCTGTTGGATATAATCTGCTGAGCTGTGAACCCTAACCATTTCTACCTGAAAGTAGATCCTATTGAATTCAATGGAGCTTACTCTCAAGTAAGTTTGGTTAGGATTGCTGCCTTACTTGGGAGTGAACACCACTGACTTCTGTGCTTTCACTGAATTTCTCCTGTGAATAATTATTATCAGTAGTAGTATTTATGTATTTTTGTCACATTATACAAAGAAGTCTCAAAGTGACTTAATTGATTGAAATCAATGTGGATGTGGTTTTATGTATGCTGAATTCCCAATAAAGTTATTGGAACTGCAGCGTCCCTTAGGGATGGACAGATCTGTTCATTTCAGATTCTCATTTTTCCAATCTTAAATTTAGTTGTTCACATTTCCATATTAGTGTACTTTTTTTTTTTTTTTAGTTCTTGTGAAAATTTATCAGTATCTTGGAGAGAATTTCTCTTGGCATACAGATTTTTAAAATGCAATATTACCTAACATACATTTTTACAGATCAGTTCTCCCAAATATATTGCATTTTTGTAGGTGGTTGTCAGTAATATATGCATTTATATGCATATTTAATCCTAGGTTATACCTTTCAGTACACATTACTGCACTTGGCTGGAGAACTGGATTTCAAAATTAAGAGAAATGCAAATTTTTGAAGCATGTTTCTATGTATTTTGGTACACGTATTGCTTTGAAAAACTCTAATTAGGTAGGTTTAGCTTTAAATACAAACCTAATCCAATTTTTCCCAATTCCTGTGTGAATGCATCACAAACAAAATATGTTTGTTATTATAATACCTCACACACACAAAAAAAACACTTGCAAAAGCAGCCTTGAATATTGGGAAAGAAGCTTCAGAGCTCCTCTCTTCTCAGTGTGGGGAGACAAGACTGTAGATAAACCTGCGGGCAGATGGATTTCATAGTATTAAGGACTAAATGCATTTAGAATTGAACAAATCAAAAACAGGCCAGCCCATTAAACCCATTAATCTCTAAGTCACTTGCCGTGAGAGGAGCAAAGCACGAACTTGTTGGGTTAAATCAACTAATTGTTATTTCATGGCCCACTAATTGGAACTGTTTTGAAGCGGCAGATCAGTGCCTTAAACCAGAGGCATAAAAAAAGCAAGAGAGACAGACATTATTACGATTCCTTGTAATCTTTCCCTAAATGCAGGATCTAATAGTTTCAGGGGGCCCCCAATTGTTTGGGAGGAGGGGCTCAAAGTGGTCCAATATTAAATTAAAAATTAAATTCAAACGGGATCCCAACTAGTGAAATGTCACAGCTTATGAATATTATAGAATGGTAGGAGCACTGGAAGTGGAGGGCTGTAGCCAATGTTTGCCCTATTCAGAGTAAACCCTAATTTGCATCTCACTGCCCTGATGTGCCTGGAAAAAAGGGACACTTATAGAGTCTGTAAATAAATTAAGATTGCCATACGTCCTGATTTTCCCAGATATTACTGGGATTTCAAAGGTGGAATTGACACCTGGTGCCTTGTCCTGGATGTTAGGCAAGTCAATTGAAAAATCCTGGGGTTTGTTTGTTTTTTGGCGTTTTTGTTAAAAACAAACAAAAAACTTTGGGTTTTGTCTAAAAATCTCAACAATTTTGGGGTCTTCCTAAAAATTGCAACCCTAAAATAAATGTTGTAATTTTGAGTAATACTGTTAGTACATAAGACCCATTTGTCATTGCAAAAGTATTTGCCTGCTTTCATAAAAACAGCCATGGGAAGCTGCACACTACAACAATCCTTTGCTATTAAAGGTCAGAAAGTTACAGCTGATGATCTCTTCATGCAGACAGGAACACAAACAGATAAAAAGCACAGCGCTTTTCTGTGGTGACAGGGATGAACAGCCAGCAGAAAAGGTTACATTTAGCTTATCAAATGCTTGTATTTCAACAGGATAGAAACAATGATTTTTTCAAGGAAATGAATGTGGGAGTAGATGAGTGTACACGAAAAAATGCCCTAGAAATGTTATTTCATCCTCAGTCTTCTCGGCCACATGTAGCACAGGGAAATGCAAGCCTTTGAGTTGTTTGCCTGGCATTGGCCATTGCTGTTATGATTCTGCAAGCAGGCCACATCTTTTGCTGCTGTGGCTGCGGCTGCTCTGAAGCGATGGTAACAGAGAAAGCTTGTAGCCTTAAATTCTATCTGAGAAGGGGCTGAAGGGCCATGTATTCCCATCCTGCCACCCACCAGGCCCATCCTTGATGCGCTGAGTGAAGTCTGAAAGGGGACTGTAAATGCATTCAGCTGAAGACACTTGTAGCGCTTCCCAGAAATCAAGAACACATGGATAAAATTTAAGGGCTGAGTCAGCACTTAGGTAGTACCTTCCTTTGCATAACCTAGGAGTTGCAGGAATATGGGAAAGTCCTGCCACTGCTCATGAAATTGTACAGACACCAGGACAGTTATTGCAAGAAATATATCATCGTTCTGTGGCTCAATGAGGGATGGCTGAACCAGTTTCTCTCCATTTTTAACTTCTCAAATCTTCAGTTCTCCACATTTCTACATTGGTTTACTTTTCAATTTTTTTAAAAAAAAGTTCTCTTGAAAATCCATCTGCATTTTACTGCAAATTTCTCCTAATAAACACACTTCTAATACAATTTTGTGCACAGTTTTCCAAGCAATAGAAGACATTTTTTGTATGTTATTTTGGCTAATATATAATATGCATTTTTATGCACACTTTCCTCACATAGGTGCATTTTGGTACACATTGCTTAGCTGGAGACCTGCATTGCAGAATTGGAAGAAATTTGGATATGAAAGATGGCTTGTTTTGGTCCACAAGTTGTTTGGGAAGTGAGAACTAAGTAGGTTCTCTTTTAAATGCAACAAGAATCAAATTTCACCCCCATCCCTGTGCTCAAGGTTAACCTAGACGCTATGATAAGCATATGGCTGGCACTAAAAATGGTCACCATGCATCCAATACCCACTCCACAACATCCAGTAGAACTTACTTTGTGTCATAATGGCGCAGGGAAACACAGAAAGTTGTAACATCATGCAAGAAGTACAGTGGTACCTCTGGTTACGTACTTAATTCATTCTGGAGGTCCGTTCTTAACCTGAAACTGTTCTTAACCTGAAGCACCACTTTAGCTAATGGGGCCTCCCGCTGCTGCCGTGCCACCACCGCACGACTTCTGTTCTCATCCTGAAGCAAAGTTCTTAACCTGAAGCACTATTTCTGGGTTAGCGGAGTCTGTAACCTGAAGTGTATGTAACCCAAGGTACCACTGTACAGAGACTAGAGAGGAAAGTGAGATATGCAATAGCCATTTGGGGCGACAGCAGTACTCCATTGCAACATCTAGTCTGGCCCTTACTTGCACGCCAGGCATGTAAACAATGTAGAAATCAGGCTGAAAAAAATCAAGTTGACTGTGTAGTTCAGCTGTGCATTGGTGCATATCTGATGCTAAACTGCCCCATACCCATATCTCACTTACATATATTGTTTAAGCCTGCTGATATGCAAAGCCATTATTTTTTATTAGTGTGTGTGTGTGTGTGTGTGTCACAGTCAACGTGCATGGTGCTTGACAGAGTACAAACCATGAGTTAGTAAGCCTAAACATTCACATAAGTGTGTGTTTGTGATCAAAGTTGCCATTTTTACAGAGGGCAATAAAACATGTTCTGACACACATTCTTCCTCATTTCCTTTCCGACCTTTAAGTGGAATATGAACCTCGCAGTCCAATGTGAAGATGACAAGAACACATTGTTCATGCAATTTATAAACAAATACGGACACCATCCGCTTTTGATCAGTTTGTGTTTCAGATTTCCCCCATGCCCCTAAGCAAAATAAAAATGTCATCTTGTATGTGCGATAAGCTAAGCTTCAAAATCCTTAAGGCCATATCCTGGTTTTCTTCAACTAAAATTTAAATTTTCCTAATGGAAAATATTGGTAGGATTAAGCCTATTTGTAGATCACTAGCAGCTCACATCCCATCGCTCCAACCGGCATGGCCAATAATCAGGGATTAAGGGAGTAAGATGCGGATAGAGTGGTGCAGTGGAACTAGGCACACAACTGCCTGCCGAGAAGGGCACCTTCTCAAAGCTGGGTAAACACTTGCCCAGCCTCAGGAAGGAGGCTTGAGGGCTCTGACAGAGTCCTCGAGTCCTCCTGTCTCCTTCCCAAAGCAAGAGAAGCATTGGGAAGGAGGTGGGAGGGGTATAGGACCCTTTCAGAGCCCTTACGCCTCCTTCCCCAAACCCCAGCACAATGAGGACTGGAAAGAAGACATCAAATGTTGGCCTTGCTCAGGGAGGCATATTACTAAGGTCCACCCTGATGGGAATAGCTCTGTGGAGCACTAGTTTGGCAAACCATGAGATAGTCAAGTGTCACACTCCCATTGCCTGACTTTTGCTGTAAGAACATAGGCTGGAAAGCTGGATTGGCCATAGTTTCTTATCACACATAAATAAAGCAAAATATAAATACGTGAGTGCATATTTGTGAAAGTTTAGTGCAACTCAATGATGGAAGCCAGCAATTATTTTTGATCTATATGGTGTATGTTTTGGTTGCAAGGTTCTTCTTACAGAACAAGGAGAACGGGGGTAGGGAACCTGTGACCTTCCAGATGTTGTTGGACTCCCAATGCCATCAGTCCCAGCAGCATGGCCAATGGTCAGAGATGATGGAAGTTGTAGTCCAACAACATCTGGATAAAACCATGTCGACTATTCCTGAGCTAGATGGATAGCTTAATTTTTTTCAAAAGTCTTCCATTCTCCCCTGTCCTCCCTTCCACTAAAGGATTGTGTACTTCTAAAATATGGCAGTAGTTTTTCCTCAGCGTAGTGTTTCTAGTGGTTGAATAAAATGAAGTACATACGGGATCCTTGGAGGAATTTCATCTTCCTTCCTGAAGCGTCCAGTCCACAGGAGGATTTTCTTGTCAAATGTTGACGGTTTGTGTCCGCCAGGCACTTTGTACACCTTCTCGGCTTCAAGATCCAGTAGACAGAACATCATGTCAAATCACAGCCATGGAAAGGGTAAGGAAATAAATGTCTATTCTCAGACAGACAGACAGATTTCAGCCGCTTCCAAACAACCTCTGTGTGGAGCATTCATCCTGACTTGTTTGCAGGGTCCTTTCCCCATCACTTTCCTTATTGCAAAAAGTCTGATTTATTTTGGGCCAAATCAAGCCTCACTTTCTACTTGATGCTTTTAATTGGAAAAGTCAGGAAGGAACCTGAGAGCTCCTGTATGCATGAGCTCTGTTTCTGTGTTATGGTCTCCTTTCCTCCCTCTCTAGAGGCCTGTTCTGAGTGTCCCCAAGGCTTTGAAATCTATTCCTAGAGCAGGCATGTCCAAAGTCTGTTTCAGGGGCCTAATTTGGCCCCCCATGGCAGTTTATTTCCTGGGGTAAAATCCTGAATAAACCTCAAAAACTCCAAAAGCTAAACAACTTCGGGATAAAATCATAAAAAAGCTGAACAACTTCAATCCTAAAAAAAGGTCAATAACTTTGGTTGGTCCCTTGGCTGGCCCCCATGGCCCTTCACTTCATCAAATCTGGCCCTCTTTGAAAAAAGTTTGAACACCACTGTCCTAGAGGAATATCATCCTTTCCCCCTTGCTCTTTGTCTTCACTACAAGTAAGGGTAATCATTTTAAAAAAAAATATGGCATTGGGCCCTCTGAGCTTGAAACCAGCCTAGGACAAAGGATAAAATGATACCTTTCCTCCATTCAGTTACAAAAGCCAGCTGGACTGGCAGCTGAATCGTACTTCAGCACTGTAAATGAGGCAGTGCCCTCCACTGTACCTGAAACCAGCAGGTTAGCATAGGTCAAGCTGCTCTGGCCTATAACATCTCTCCCACTGCTTGCTACCCCTTTTGTGCCAGAGGCACCTTCTTCACTCTGCCTAATGGTAGGGTCAGACATGTTGAACAAATGCCCTTTCCAGCTTGCTCTGCCAGATCATTCCCCTCTCCCTGCTGCTGGTTTCTTTGTTGTTGCTACTGCTTCCTGTTCAATCATTTTGGAGTAGCTCAGTTTAGTTACAGTGGTACCTCGGGTTACAAACACCTTGGGTTACAGACTCCGCTAACCCAGAAGTAGTACCTTGGATTAAGAACTTTACCTCAGGATGAGAACAGAAAGTACTTAACCCGAGGTACCACTGTATTTCATTATGCATTTGAACATTATGCATTAACACACACAGTTAGATGCTTTGGATCAAAAACAAGATCCAAATATTCCCATGCATATATATGAATAGGCATGAATGTAAAATTCAATCCACTATAGATTCAATTTTTCTGTATTGTTATTGGTCTTTGCAGGTTGGTTTTAGAAATGTTGATTTGTGTGTGTATGCACATTGTAAGTCACCTTGAATCATTTTTGGAAAAAGGCAGGATATATATATATTTGAAATAAAAAACCCCATATATACTCTGTATGCTTATAGTGGGGTGCTGCTTATGCCAGGTCGAAACATTCAACCCCAAAAAAGGTTTAAACCATCATTGCAACTGAGCTGGGCACAGTAACTGAAGCAAAGCTTTTCAAGTCAATAAATACAAAGAACTCTAATTCGGTTGTAATAAATACAGTGGTACCTCAGGTTAAGAACTTAATTCGTTCTGGAGGTCTGTTCTTAACCTGAAATTGTTCTTAACCTGAAGCACCACTTTAGCTAATGGGGCCTCCTGCTGCCGCCATGCCGCCACCACACGATTTCTGTTCTCATCCTGAAGCAAAGTTCTTAACCCGAGGTACTATTTCTGGGTTAGCGGAGTCTGTAACCTGAAGCGCCTGTAACCTGAAGTGTATGTAACCCGAGGTACCACTGTATTAAAATCAACCATAACACTCTCTCTGTGTGTGTGTGTGTGTGTGAGAGAGAGAGAGAGAGAGAGAGAGAGAGAAAGAGAGAGAGAGAGAATCTGCACCTGCACACAGAGAATTCCCACAAGGATCAATAGAATCCTGTCTCCCTCTTTCTTCCAGTGCACTTTTAGGCAACACACCAGGGCCAGCCCTGCCATTAGACAAGATGAGGGAGCCATCTTGAGCAGCAGATACTGGAGAGTGTTGCTGGCAGACCTCCCTCTCCTCAGGGCTGCCATTAAGGTCAGAGCCTAAAATCGTCTAACTGCACCACTGATGGGATCTCAAAATCAAACTGGAGGGTGGTGCGTTAACAGTCCTTGCCAGCTACTCACTTGAACCCGTTGCCCCCGAGCTTCTGTTCTGATCCGTGCAGGACAATGCTGTGGAGCCCAGGAGCCCTGGTCCTAGAGGCCGGCGCACAGGAGCACTGAGTTGCCCCGCTTCTGCCAGGAGCCGCCCAAACTGGACGCGGATGCGGGTCCCGCTTGCAGCCAGCATTGCGAGGGCAGCCCGTTTGAGTGAAGAAGGAAATCAAGCAAACCCTTTGCTTCCCACGAGTAGTGTCCAAGCTGCAAAAAACAACAACCCAGAAATGACATCCAACTCCTCAGCATCTGCCTTTATCATCTCTGGAACCGCCTCTCCATGCCTGGGAACAGCAGAAGCGTTTTCCAGTCTCCTTGATCATTTGCCAACCTTTCCTCCCCTCCTCCTCCTCCTCCTCCTCCTCCTCTTTTCCTGTGTTTCTCCATGTTCCAAATGAAAATTAAAAAGGGATCCCTTTCCAGGTTTCCCTAACCTTCGCTAGAAAACAAGGTTGATGCTGCATTTTATTGTCTTTGTTGCATTTAAATTAGTGGGGTTATTTTGTATTTTAATACAGTATTTTGGGGAACATAGGAAACTGTTTGCTACAGAGACTGTTAATTGTTCTAGCTCATTACGGTGTACTCTGACTGTCAGTTTCTTTCCAGGGATTCAGACAATGAATTCTCTAAGCCCTACCTGTAGATGCCAGGAATTAAGCCTGAGACCTTCTGCTGGGGGTGGGAGAAAGATTTGATTTAGCTTGCATTTAAAGGCAAACTTACTGAATTTGCACCTTCCAAAACACTACATGAACCAAAACAGCAGCCATCCTTCGAAATTTGCACTTCTCTGAATTTTGCAGTCCAGTTCTCCAGGTGAGTAATATGTGCAAAATACATATATTAGAGTAAATGGTGCATAAGAATGCACGTTTTTTAAAAAATAAAAAATAAAATGCATAAATGTGTTCAAATAGAGGAAATTGCTTTGCAAAATATTACTATTATGTAAAAGAAATGTAAACATGCGCATATTAGAAGAAAATAGCACTAACCTGAGGACACCTCTGTGGGAAGGGAGTTCCACAACCTAGGGGCTGCCACAGAGAATCATAATAATAATTCAGTTGTTAACCTAACATGCTGATTCTCAAACCGTGTTCTGTGGGAACTGTGACCTCTTCAAAAACCTTATCAGGGCGGATCAGCGAGATCAATAATTGGAAGCAAACTTCCCTGAAAGAAAGCTTTCCAACCACTGCAAATCTTCCCCTGCAATGCACAACCCACAGATGAGTCTTGCTAATGTTTGTTCACAGTTCACACAAAGCAGTCTAGACTGTCCATGAATCTTTACTTCTTCCTTCTTTTCTTAATCATTCATGTACATGTCAGAAGATTATGAAGAGATCTATGGATGGAAAGCTTTCCATAAGTGAAATAAATCAATCAATAAATAACTGATTACTCACAAGAAATGTCCAGGAAGAACATAAATTTAAAAGTTTATTTTTAATAGCAGTATATTTGTATTCCTTTATAATGAGAAGATCCCAGTACACATACATCCATTCAACAATGCTGTAAGTAGCCAGCTGCTGAAAAAAGTCGATATTTTATTAAAATGTTATAGTTTTGTCACTTTCAGACTTTCAGATGGATGTAAAGCCACAAACACAGCCAGCTTTCAACGGCAAAATGCTTAACACTGAGGACTTCTGAGGTATTGGTAATAGCATTTACAAACAAATATTTACAAGTGGTTGTGTGTGTGTGTGTGTGTGTGTGTGCATCTTCACACATTTTCCCCAAAGGTTCAGAGATCACACACATAGGTACTGTGCAATCCTATCCAAGCCTACACAGAAGTAAGCGCCACTGAGGTTGCTGTGGCCTAATCCCAGGTAAGTAGGTACAGGATTGTCTTCTAAATACAAATTTAATTTCTGTGAATCACATTGCTCCTAAATAGGTGCATATACGTGCACATAATGTGTGGCTTTGCAGCAAGAATAATGGGTGCGGAACTGCCCCCTAAAAAGTTCAATGGAAGTTCTCATTTGCTCCAAGGAGGTTGCTGTTTCACCCTATGGTTCCATATATAGGGTTACTGATGAAGAAAATAGTGGTCTAATGATATGTGATTCCAGCCATGTGAACCCAAATCCACTACGAAAAAGCAAATGTGACAGAGACAACCTGCTAAGCATTTTAAATGTGTTTTCTCATATAATTACTTATAAATGGAATTACTGTGAGATTAATTATAGACCTGATTATTTTGACAAAGAGTTCAACTTCCGATTTACACACATAAAAGTAAAATCAGGATTAACATACAAAAGTTATCTGTGCAGTTGTGGGAAATCTTGTACTGGAAGCTAATCAGCCAGCAACACTAAGGGCTAATGGTGCAACCAATTCAAATGACAATGAAGTACTTGATCCATGGTTGTTTGCACCATAAACTTTATAATGAGGTCTTTTACCTTTGGGCGCTAGGTGTCTTCAAAGCATAATTGTCATTTGGCTTTTATTTGTATAATAAAATACATCTTCCCCTTAACTTTTGTCATTCAGCCTCTCCATTGGGATGGAAGCATGTATGGAATGCAATTATTGTCAAAGGACATGCCATAAACCTTCATCATTTGAACGCTTTCTTTGGACATTTTTGTGTGTGGTTGCCATGCAAAATAAACCTACATGTGTAACCATTTAATTTATTTTTTAACACTCTAAGCGGTGGACTCCAACTTCCATCAGCCCCAGCTAGCATAGCCAATGGTTGGGGTTGATGTGATCTGTAGTCCAATAACATTTGAAAGACCACAGGTTGTGGAAGGCTGACTTATGGGGAGATCAAAGAAGGTTTGCTTGTCCTAAAACTACATTTCCTACCACAACTGTTTCATATGCTAGAGAGTCTTCTTCTTGGGATGGTGGGCCCTGCTGCATTTGTGGGTTGCAATTCCCTCCTGATCTCCCTGTACCCAGATGCCTGGAAATGGCAGCTGCCATTCACCCAATTTTTCTGACCCTTAGTTTTGCAACAAGCATTTGCACTGGGAATTGGAGGCGTCTCACTTTTTGAGTCCAGAGAACTTTGGTTTACGCTTAGACTCCCTGCACTTTTGGACGAATAATTGTAAAGCATTTTTAGGAAGGCCGACTTGGTATTTGTCTCTTGCTTATACTGTATGATGTAGCACTTGGGGAGGAATGTACAGCACAGGATCCCATAGTTGGATATTAAAATGACAATGATTTCCACCGCTGGCAAGTACTTGCCAAAAGTAGTTGTGTAGACGGGGATAAATGTAATCCACGCAATGAAGTAGATTAGCATGCCAAACGTTATGAATTTGGCTTCGTTGTAGTTCTCAGGTAGCTTCCTACCTTTGAAGGCGCATATGAAGCATATGAATGCCAAAAGAGCTATATAACCCAGCATGATCCCCAGGGCTACAGCCGAACCCTCGTTACATTCCAGGATAATAACTCTCCGGATGGAGAAGTTCTCATCCACAAAAGGGCTTCGAATGCTGATCCAGACAGCACAAATCATGACCTGAATCCCCGTGCAAAAGGACACGATGGGAATCGGCTTGTAGAGGCCCTTCAGCCATTTTTGTAACTTGGGATCAAAGCTGAAGGCCAGCAGGATTTTCAGAGACTTAATTAAAATGCACGAAATGCAGAGCGCAAAGCTGATGCCAAAGAGAGCTTGCCGGGTTTTACATTTGTACGCCATGGGCTTGCCGATGAAGAAGCCTGTGCTCACAAAAGCAAGGAAATGACAGAGGAGGATGACATAGCAGACAGTCAAGCCGCCCGATGCCTTTACAACAGGAGTGTCCACATTTCTAGTAAATATTATGATAATGCTGCAAATCAACACAATTCCAAGGACAGAGAGTACCAGTAACAAAATAGCAAACCAGTCATTCCAGTTGAGGTACTGAACCATCTTCCTATAGCACCTCGAACTGTTCACAGGGGCCCAGTGTGTCCTGTTGTTGCATAAAATGCAGTAATCCATATCTGTGCAGAGAGAAACAAGAGACTTCTTGACAACTAGCCCCTAGCAGTGCTGTGCATCATATTGAAGAGATTAGGGCAATTAAATGCACAATTGTGGTCCATTATAATGAACTCATTTTGTTTTGAGAGCCAAATCATATTATTAGCAAACAACAACTGCATTTATAGACTGATCAATAGCCTATCTTTGTGAGCAATGTAAAAATATATACATGCATATAGAAAAATAATACAATCATGTTAGATCCATTACATTCAGTAACATGAGGCTCCCCATGGGTACCACAGCACCCTCAGATGCATCTCTTGGCACCTTCTAAAGCCCATTTCCCAATGCTGTTTTAACTGAGGGGTTTTTGGTCTTTGTGGTGTTGGGGGTACCTATTTTTTGGAGGGGGTTTTGCCTGTTTTTTATTTTTATTTGGTTTTTGAGGGGTGCATATGATTTTGAGGTGGTGTCTGAGGATCACCAGTTGTTACCCTGTGAAATGGGTGCTCTGTGGTGCCCACAACAGTTTATTAGATTTCCAAATGTGCCCTCAGGTAAATCAAGTACCCCTGATTTAAGTTAATGTAGTCACACCGAAGCCAGGCCTTTTCAACTGGAACTGGGATTCAGGTGTTCCAGCAGAGGACTGGTGCCCATGCCACTTAACTGAGTCACAATGGCTAGAAATAGAGGACACTTCACTTCAGTGCTTTTTCAGAAAATGTACTTTAGTTGGATTGTGCATGTGAATACAGGTTGCTTTTGTCTGCCCCCCACCTGCCACCCCACAATTTCTATGGCTCCTGAAACAATCAACAATATGTTTTATTCACAGAAAAATACATTAAAATTATTATTCTTAAGCAAACATTCTGTTCTGATAAAGCCTAAATTCATTCAGATTCCACACCTGATTTATTAGTGTAATAGTTTTCGGGGCAGCTTATACACTCGTAGCAGCAGGTATGTGGGCTTGCGGAAACTTTCTTCACCTGTCCTGGGCTGCATTTGCTGGAGCATTTGGACTGAATGTTCTGCAAAACAAAAGAGGCAAACAAAACCTGGAGATCTTGCATTCTAAAATAATCAACAATGACCCTCTCCCATCAACCGGAGGGCACCCTTTGTGTGGCCGCGCGCAGCACCCCAATTCCTGAGACAACGGCAGAAGTTCCTGGTCCACCTCCCCATGTCACAGCCCTTTGAGGTTCCAGCCAAATCTCAGTTCTAATGAACCTATCTGTGGTGGGGGGAGGTGGAGCTCTTCACGTAGTTAAAAGGGGTGGAGCCTACCTGACAGCACACAGTTGGCTCCCCCATTAAAGGGGCTGAGTTGGAGGGGAGTCACTGGCCATACACTGAAAGGTTGTCAGTGCACTCTCCCGTGTTGCGGTGAAATGGGGGCGGGCACTCTGCATAAACAAACTTTTGGAAAGTTTGGAACTTTCATTAGTCGTGTTGAGCTTAAGTCCCATTGATTTCAGTGGGTCTACTCAAATCATGACTAAGTCTTGATCCAAGTTTAAGCATGCATGACATATGCAAATTGTGGGTCTTGGGTGTACATTTAGCATGCACACTGTATTTTGCGAATCACACAGCATCCACTTGCAGCTTGCACCAATTCCTGCCTATTTAGAATTACAAGCTCATCACAACTGACATTGGATAAAATGCTGTTGGTGTAACCATCACATTAATACCATTCTGTTCAATAAGTCAGTTGTAATGACATCCTCTTCTGTTTTGTTTCCCTAGTTGCTGCTTTCCATTCTTTCAACCAAAAAATTTGAAAACAAGAGGATAAATCCAGAAGGGCTTAAAACACCTTTGGTTTTATCTGTGTGCCTCTAAATACCTTTAGATTCAGGAACTCCATTTCATCTTCCTCATCTGCAAAGATGAAGTCATCTTTCTCAAGGTCGTACTCTGCTATGTTGGAAATCACCATCCGCCCATCAATTTCCTTCCAAACCAGCACATCATAGCCTGTGTTGATGTCTCCGTGAGAGTCGAAATAGACTTCCCTTTCATTGTCAGTGAACCTGATTTCTTTCAGTTCTTCAAGCAACTGCAGGGATAAAAGTGAATAGTGATGCAAACCAGTGCTTAGGGAAGAGAGATGGCATATAGTAGCATTTTATAGAGGGGCAGTACAAATCAAAAATATATCAGAAGAAAAAGAAATGCTTCCAGAGGTCAGATCACGTCACTCATTATAGTCGTATCTGGGCAACTTGATTTTTATCAGTTTGCAGAAAGGATTCCCAATAAAAAAATGATTCTATAATTACTTGTTATGTGATTAATCTCTATCAGACTGATCACGGTGTGACTGATCTCACCTCTTTGCTGATATGTTTTATTCCCAGATTCATCTTTCCTGAGTATTTTAGAATGTCCAGATTCCATTTTCCAATTTGGAATCGTGTTTATTATGGGCATGAAAAGCAGCTCTAAGAATCACTTGTGAAGCTGCTTTCCCATTAACAAAGTAGAGCTGGAAAAGGATCATTCTGGGGGGAAGTTGTCAAAGTGTTGAATATTCACATTTACTAGTCTAATGTTATTGCCCTATGGCTAATGCTTTCAAGGCGCAAGAGGTAAACTATTCTTTTTAAAGTACTCTGAAGTCTAATTTCATAAACAAAAGTTTAAAATTGAAGACATTCAAAATGAAGAAAAAATGTATCCAAATGTTTCATAAATTTCCTATTTGTGTATGACATTTCATTTCTCCTCTGCTAAAAAAATGTAACCTTGTGGTCTGGGAGTGGAGGAGAAATTAGATTCAGTTCTCATTTAAAGGTGAATCTGAGAACTGAAACACAGCTATCCTTGGGAATTTGCACTTTTCTGAATTTTGCGATGCAGTTGTCCAACCAAATAATGTTTACAAAAAAATGTATATATGAGGGGAAAGTGTGCATTTAAAAATGAAGACATTAGTGAAGATAACAAAAATGCATTGTATCAGGGAAAATTGCTTGCAAAAATATGTACATTAGTGAAAAGTCCATACTGATGCTGATTTTAAAAATAAATAAATCACAAATTGCACCAGAAACATGTAGAACCGAAAAAAGTTTTCTTAAAAATGAAAAACTGAGAGAAATGAAATTGATAGATCCTTCTACCCCTTAGTATATCTTTCCCTGAAAAAAGAAGTTTAGGCAACAACAAAAATCTTTCTTCAGTCACAGAAGGTCAAAGAAAGCTAAAGGGTCACATGCAGTCATGGTGCTTCAACTTTGTTTATCTTAAAATAAACGTTGGTTAACTATGTAAAAAATGCAGAAGAGAGTACTGCTGCCCAGGTCCCTAGATAAAGGCGGTCAATTCTCATTTATTTGCCTAATGTTCCTCTCTAGCTTTGGCTGCCTCCACATTGGGCATTTACTGCGGAATGGACACACTTCGTTCACTCATTTTTTATGGGGCACCTGCACAGTGTCATGAACAAAATATCCCCCTTTCATGTTTTCCCCTATTTCTTTTCAGAGGTTAGGAACATCAGAGTTCTTTTTAAATCAATAGAAAAGTTGTGCGGTTTCTATTCTGGTCAATTGGATCGCTCTATTTTTCAGATTGTGCTTTTCTATGTCCTGTCTGTCCTCTCTTGGAATAAACCTCACCAGTTTAACACTTCCCTTTCCAAATAGCATTGCCTTTATATCTCCTTTTCCCATCTAAATTGCAGCTGGGGATGGCAGAGAGGGGATATGGAGTGCTTAGCGTTCCCCACAGCCCACGGTCCCAAATAAAATTACCCGATTCCCAGGCCAGGCCCAATACATTTTTCTGCCCAAGGCCAAGGGCAAGATGGTACCCCTTCATTCCACATATAGAAACTGACTGGACTAGCAGTTAAATCTTACTTTAACAATAGCAACAGAAATGTCTCCTCCAGTGTACCTGAGGACAGCAAGCTAGTTTAGGGCTCACAGGACAGGCCCATGGCACTCATAGCTGTACATTCCCAACAGAGGAGAATGGCTGGGAATCCCACTATGCCCCTTTCCCCAACAACTGCTGTCTGAGGTACAATTCACACAGTGGTTTAACAATTAATCCGTGTCCCCGGCCAGCCTTGTTTTACATCGTTATATGCATTCTGATATTGATAATATTATATGCATATACATTCCTGGTTTCCTAAAGAAAGCAACACACAAACACATGTATGTATGTATGTATGTATAAAAATCCTGATGTATTCATGCTTACAAAATTATGCTTCAAAAACATAGTTCCACAGGAGGGTTGACTCATCTATGTAAACCACTTTTAGCTATTATATAAATTTGGTGAAATAAATATGTTGTGCAGATTTTTTTGCAAATGATTTCACATTGAATTGCGCAAGTGGCTTGGTCATAAGTGGGCACCCAGTACAGGAAGAGGTCTGGTGCAGGACAATGCTCACTCAGATCCATGTAAAACATATTATTCCTCCATCCCTAACTCAGACTGAATATGCTGTGGGAGGAGATCTGCAATACTGTATAACACTAACGGAAATACTGGACAGATCTTCTTCACATGGAGGGATCTGGGAAGCTCGGGGTGGGGGGGGAGACTTGAAAGCACCCTCACCACACAACACAAAACCCAGAATGTTTTGGGAAAGCCATAACAGTAACATTTTCATAAAATGGATATCAATATATGTGTTGTAGCGATGTGATTTTAAGAATGTCCTCTGGATACTTAGGTAAAGAAGAACAACATTAGTTGTGTGTCAACACTAGAGCAAAAGATTCTGATTACCACAATATAGTCTCAGCACTGCAGCAATGTCTGATCCCAGACCCCACATGACCCTTCAGCATGAAGACTCAAAAACCCAGAGATTCATGCATATTAATACGCTCACCGGATCAACGTATCTCAAACAGTGTCAAAATGTAGGTGAGGAGATTTGCAGAAGGAACAAAACCAGCTGGTTGGGTTTGTTCTGGACAGATTGTGGTCTTCTTTATTACAAATATTTATATGCTGCCTATTGTGAAAACATCAGGGTAGTTTACAACACGAGTTGAAAAAACAGTGGCAATAAAATAAACCCAGCAGCATTAACAGCCAGTACAAAACAATTCAGAGGTGATATGATAGCCACCTTCAAATATCCGAAAGGCTGTCACATGGATGATGGAACAACCTGCTGCTCTGGAGGGTAGGACCCGAACCAATGGATTCAAATTACAAGAAAGGACATTCCAACTAAACATTAGGAAGACCTTTCTGGTGTTATGAGCTGTTCAGCAATGGAATGGACTACTTTGGAAGGTGTGGACTCTCCTTCATCTGGGGGTTTTAAGCAGAGCTTGGATTAACATCTCTCTTGGATGCTTAAACTGAGATTCCTGCATGGAATGGGGTAGAACTAGAACCCTCGGGGTCCCTCACAGGTATACAAATATATGATTGTATGAAAATTAAACTTTTAAAGAAGTTATGGGTGGGGAAAGCTGCCATCAGTAACCTGCACAGGCCTCAGTAAGGTTTCAGCAGGTGTGTTGCCCTGGGATTGCAATTTTATCTCAACATCCAGTTCTCCCCAAGATTAAGCAGAAATAATTGTAAAGAAGATAACAGGATTTTTGGGAGGGAATATAAAATGAGGGATGCAATACTTTCTGAAAAGTTGATTAATAATTTTTTTCTATTCTTGAGCAAAAAGTTTGTTCATGAAGCATAATGACCCACCTGTATGAACTGGCATTCATTTTCAGGGGTTAAGCTCGGATAGGTTTCAGCTAAGATTTTTAAAATCTTGTTGAGACTTTTTGGCAGTGATTTATACAAATGTTAAAGAAGAAGAAGAAGAAGAGTTTGGATTTGATATCCCGCCTTTCACTCCCCTTCAGGAGTCTCAAAGCGGCTAACATTCTCCTTCCCCTTCCTCCCCCACAACAAACACTCTGTGAGGTGAGTGGGGCTGAGAGACTTCAAAGAAGTGTGACCGGCCCAAGGTCACCCAGCAGCTGCATGTGGAGGAGCGGAGACTCAAACCCGGTTCCCCAGATTACGAGACTACTGCTCTTAACCACTACACCACACTAAAGTTTAAGTCAAATGTATCAAATCTTTAAGCTGCTGCAACCCCGGTAGAGTAACGAGAATGAAAATATCAAATTGTTCAAGTAATACCCTCTTGAAGTAATGCCCAATGGTTTGTGCTTGGAAATGTTGGAAAGGAAGAGATGAAAAGCGTGGAAAAATATGTGTAATAAAAATATGTTTAAACCATACCTCCCAAGGGGCAAAAGCATAAGGGTCTTTGCAGTTTCTGGCCCTGCACTGATTCCGAATCGCATTTGCAATTGCATACACAGCTAGCATGGTGCTATGGATAAATCCTGGTTCGATGTTTGCAATGAGAAATTCCTCTCTCCGAAACTGGTTACTTGGTTTAGTGCGGTTCTGTAGAACTCTCTCAACAGAGTAATTACCAATGCACTTGCTCAAATCTTGATCATTTATATGCGAGCATGCTGCCATAAGAGTGTTGTATTCCACTGAGAATGTGTTGTTTCCATTGGGGGCTGTATGTAGATTGCTCAAGAAGTCGTGGAAAGATGACATGTTGCCACTTTTGAACGTAAATCCAACCACTTTCCCCAGGCGACTGATATTTGGAATGGTGCTAATCTTGACAGCTGCTGACCAGTTATCACTTGCAATCCAGGTCTTATTTATGTTCCTCTCAATTGCTTTTCGGAACAATCTCATTACGTGGAATTGCCTGAGAAAGACAACAATGACGTTTACCCTGGTTTCCTTGACAATCTTCTCAAGAGCTTGATTAATTTTGCCATGAATGGTGCTGTCCGAGAGATAAGCTGGCAGCATTTCTTTAAATGCAATGCAGACATTGTTTGCCATTGCCTGTAACCCGAAGCTCTCCACAGCGAGGCGTCCAAAGTCATCGTCGGTGGCTATGATTCCAATCCAGTTCCACCCTGACCTGTGGATCAGTCGTGCCATCGCTTTCGTCTGATAAGAATCACTAGGCACGGTGCGCAGAAAAGTCGGGAAGCGGACTTTATCACTAAGGATTTCTGCAGTTGAAGCGTGACTCACCTGCGGAGATGACAAAACAGCTACGTTATAGACACAGGGATGCTTCGTTATAGACACAGGGTTCAAGTTCTTAGAAGCAGCAAATAAGCTGTTGCAAAGGGGGAAGCCGAGATGGCTATAATTCACTCTCTCAACTCCTGCTGCATTTTTTATCTACCGTATTTTTCGTCCTATAGGGCGCACCGGCCCATAGGACGCACCTCGTTTTTTGGGGGGGGGGAATGAATAAAAAAAAATTATTCCCCCCCCCGCTGCGGCTGCCGCCCCAAGCCTTGCGCACACCTGCCCGAAGCACGGGGCACCCTCCGGAGGGCTCCGCATGCTTTGGGCTGCAGGCTGCCGCCCCAAGCCTCGCGCGCCCGGCGGGACCTCCCGCCGGGTGCGCGAGGCTTGCGGACACTCGCCGGGGCTGCAGGCTGCTGCCCGCAAGCCTTGTGAGCCCGCGGGAACTCCCGCCGGGCTTGCAAGGCTTGCGGATAGCTTCCTGAAGCCTGGAGAGCAAGAGGGGTCGGTGCACACCGATGCCTCTCGCTCTCCAGGCTTCAGCGAAAGCCTGCATTCACGCCATAGGACGCACACACATTTCCCCTTCATTTTTGGAGGGGAAAAAGTGCGTCCTATGGGGCGAAAAATACGGTAAGTGCTCTTACGCTCCAACAGATATATGTAAGTTTGAGTGAAATGCAGCATGGTGGCCTCCTGCCACAGACACCACCAAAAGCTGCTTGAAATAGCCTTCTCCACTTATGGGCCATTGCAACACATTTTCTGGGCAGGACCCCCAAAGCATTACCACCATTTCAACATTGGGAATATCATGACTGAAAAGAGAACCCTGGTGGATCAAACCAAAGGCCTAGCTAGTCCAGTTTCCTGCTTTCACACTAGCCAACCTTACACAGCCACCTCATTGGTTTCAAGCAATGCACTCCTCTAACAAGGGTGTTGGAGGATTCTGGTTTGCTCTACCTTTGAAACTTACCTGACACACACACACACATCCCTGCAAAACAACAACCCATGCATGGATTGGACACAGAAATGTGAATTAGAGTGCATAATCTATGAGCTGATACACACATGGGTCCAACAACCTAACAACAATACAATGACATTACATTATGGACATTATAACATATGGTTGCACCCTGAGAGCATTTAAAAATACTTCTTTAACTGGATAAACATGGTAAAGTTACTAGCTGTTCTAAGCAGTTGATTATTTAGAAAGAAAGAAAGTAAGAACAATGACAATCTTCTAACCCCTTCATAAGTACAGTGGACACTCGGTTTGCGAACGTGATCAGTGCGGGAGGCACGTTCGCAACCCCCAGCATTTGCAACCCACAGCGCCGTGTGTGCTGACATGCGAGTCGCGATTCAGTGCTTCTGCGCATGCACAGAGTGCAATTTAGCGCTTCTGCACATGCGTGAGTGCCGAAACCCAGAAGTAACCTGTTCCGGTACTTCTGGGTTCGGCGCAGTGCGCAACCTGAAAACATGCAACCTGAAGCGTCTGTAACCCGAGGTATGATTGTACCCAGTTTTTATTTTTAGTAGAATTGTGCAGATTTGAAGGGTTTTTTATATATATATCCACATGTAAATGGGGTAGCATAGATTCTTTCTGTACATAGGAAAAACTGACAGGATGGAAATAGGCTGTTTCATCCTCCGCTATCTTTAAAATGCATATCCCAGAGTAAGGATGTCCAACAGAGCATGCACCACTCTCCTTATCTGCATGGTGGGCTGAATCCAAGAGAAATTTCTTCTAACTGAACTTCAGCTGTATTTTAGGCTGGTAGCAAGACTTTGCACTTGCCTGGAGACGCAAATGAACATATTACTTCATCTCGCCAGGTGAACAGTAGAGTTCGCATTCAGATAGAAATGTTTTCTTAGATTAAGGATTTTCAAAACCTGCTTCTTGAAACTCTACATTTGCTTTTTTAAACTCATTTCATGCAGGTCAGAGTGAGGGTTGGTATCATGGCTGGCAGCCAGTACCCTGCATGACGCGCCCCCCCGCCCCCCAAACACCAACACCACAGAGTCCTCTGCAACACATAGAGATTCTGTGGCTGACATTCAAAGAGATATGGAAAGGGTTACCCAAGGATAGGTCATCTGAAAAAAACAACAACGCATTCATTCTATTGAATGAAAACATCTGGGCTAATGCAGTGTTTTGTTTCTACATACCATTCATACTGTCGCTACAGTTTCTGTTCAGTTTGAAGATTAACTGTGCACACACCATATCTTTAAAGCACATCCAAAGCACATTTCCCCACTGGAAGAATTCTGTGCATGGTGCTTTACCCCACACAGAGTTGCAATTCCCACCAACCCTTAAAATCTAGTGCCCAAAATTCTTTGAGGGGGAAAATGTGCTTCAAATGCACTTTGAAGTTATATTGTGCACTCAGCCCATGTCCCCCCCCCCCAATTCAAGCAGGAACACACGAGGCAGCTGCCATGCGGTGGCTGCTGTTAATTGCAACATGTGGTACGTGGTGGCAAGAAATCTCTATTCAGCGGCTCACCTTACAGACTGTGCAACTTTCTCAAAGCTTTCATTGAGGCAGCTAGGAGGGCAGATATCTTGTTGTGGGGTAAAGTCTCCTGATCTGATAGTGGGCTGCATATAAACAGCTCAGCACATGACAGAACCAGTATGTGGCTGCCAGTTGTGATGTGTGCACCCTATTGGAGACTCTTAAAACATGTTTATGTTCATAGATCTTTATATGGTTTTGTTAAGTCTTTCAATCCAGGGTTTTGTGTTTCTTTTAGAATTGCGGTTCACTGAAATATAAACAGCTCGCAACCACATATATGGGGGGGGGGTCAGTTGGCATGTTGATTACTGCAAATGGGATATTAAGTCATTCAAGCCTGACTTACTGCTAATCCCTACATGTGTGTGTGCATGGTGGTGGTGGGGGGTTGATGTTTGTTTTGTTTGCCTACGCACACATTTGCTATCCTTCTTGGCAGCTACATAGCTGCAGCACCAGGGTGAATCAAGATAAAACAATCAAGTAAGATGAACAAAAACCTGTGGTGCCAAATGACTTGTCTTTGTGAGAAGATGCAAAAATGTTGTTGGCACGCAGCCCTGTTGTTTTCTGTCAGATTGCTTGTGGAGATCACATCGTTGAATTGTCGCTCACCTCAATAAACATACCTTCTGACATTCAGCAGTGCAACAGGGGAGGAGCCTAGGATCTTGACCATGTGCAAGGGAACACCAGCATCAAGAGCCTGCTTTGACTCCCAGCTGGTGGGTGGCGCACCAGCCTCAGTTTGAGCTGGCTCCTCCTCCAGTTCAGAACGATGACAGTCCCCTGGTATTCTAAAGCAGTGGTGGGGTCTCTTTAGCCCGCAAGCCTAATTAGCTGCCCCTGCCCCAGCCATTTTGGCCAAGCCATATCTACCTGTCAAATATGACATCATACATATGTTAGGTGTAGGACAGGTAAAGAACTGGCCGAAAGGGAGATTGCAAAGCACAGTGCATCTGAATCAAAGACTAAGGCTTAGTGCACAATTACATAGAAGCAAGCTACACTGCCAGGGTGTCTCACTCTGTGTGCTGTCTTAGGTCATTGAAACTCCTGCTCAGTCAACAACAGGTTGGGTGATTCCACTGAGCACCAAAGGTATGTCATTCCCATCAAAGTCTCACGATCCACATCACACCAAATTCATGGCAATAAAGTTGTGGCCTTCTTTCTTTACCCCATGTTAAAATATGATAACCAAGAAATAAGCATATTGTTTATTTAGTACTCTAGAATGTTGTCCCTTCCATGTTGCTATATACCCACCATCCAAGCCATCTTATAATTATATTCAGAGTCCTATAATTTCATTAAAACACTCCTCCTGTTGAAAGCAAGAAGCTCTTTTTCATAGTGACTTACCTGTGGTATAAGCTGCAAATTCAATACTCTGGCAACCGACATAGATACTTCTGAATAGGTGGCACCTATGACAGCTTTGACTCTGGGCATATAGTCTGAATAGTTGCACCTGAATTCCACGAGGTCTTTTGAGGCATTGAACTTGGACAGGAACCTCAGAGCTGCAGCCATTGCCCTGGTGACCTCTGCACAGGTGTCATAGATTTCATACCCCAATTTAATTCCAGGTAAGAGTGTAGAGTTGTTGATTGTTTCTATTGCATGGACCATTGCAAGGCTCTGAAGAAACACTTGAACTTCAAAGCTGTCAAGAAACACATAAAGTCCGTTATTGTTATGTCACCCAAATTCACTTCACATGATATGAAATTAATATGTGCAGTGTGCATATGTTGAGAGTGTATCCACCATGGAAGGTTATGACATTTTGTAGTCTTTGAAATTCATGTCAGATCTCTAGAGAAAGATGGCGCCCCTCCCAATGCTGTTAGCTTACACTGCCCCAAACCTCAGCTCTCTCTCTCTGTGTGTCTTTCTCCTCCATACTGCTTCTGTTGTTTTTCATTCACAGCTTAATAAGGATGAGTCACACCCCCAACTGTCTCCTACCCTTTTGGGCCATTGACCTAACATAAGATGTGTCTGGAATCTTTGCCACTGGTGACAAGGAGCATCTGCAGTCATTCTGACCTCATTAACTTTCTCTCACCTCCTCCATCTCACAACACAAACACACACGCGCACACACACACACACACACACACACACACACAGTATCAAGAAATTGGTCTAGCTCATACTTTTCTTAAAACAGTAGCAGCTTTTTCTGTAGAAGATAAATGAGCAGGTTCATAGACATTAAACACATAAATGTTGAGATACATAAAAATACATATAAATTTAAAAACCATTTTCAATTCTGCAGTTTGCCTTTAAAGGTGAACCTACCTAATTCACACAAAACAATGAGAACTGAAAAACAGGGCATCCTGCGAAATTTGCACTTCTCTGAATTTTTCAATGCATCTCCCTGCCAAGTACTGTGTAATGCATGCACTACAGTAAAATAAGCATAAAAATGAATACGATTGTGAAAGTAACATACAAAATGCATTATATTGGGTAAAATATCAATATCTGTGAAAATAACAATATTTGTGAAAATATGTTTTACAAAAATACATATATTAGGCAAAACTGCACACAAAAAGTGTGTATCAGGAGGAATGCTTATTAAATTTCATGTTGACTTTTTTCAATGCAAACTGACACGGAAATGTGGAGAACTGCACTCAAGACTGGAAACATGAGAAAGTGTGAGAAACCAAAACTGACAGATTTGCCCATCCCTACGTATGAACTCTCCACAAACAAAATGGAATGCTTTTTTAATAAATAGTTGACATTGTCTAATCTCCTTAGAAATAAATTGGGATGAATGCTCAATACAGCTGTCATCTTGAAGTGATCCCAGTCTCTTCTGTTGCTGTAATTTGTAAGATCCTGCCTTAATCTCACTGCTGGAGCATGCCTCTAGGGTGCACCAATTGGAGGGGCCTTATCCCATCCAGTAACACATTTGTGAGACACCTATGGGGTAAAGAAATCAATAAAATATATTTCCTTGCCCAGGTCTCTGCACAATGGCTGCTCTTCCAGCAGAAACATTTCCAAGCTTTCCCTCCTGCTCTTTCTCTTCCATGGGCACAAATGGGATGAAAAAAGAATCTGTCAACAGTAATCTGCAAATGACCATTCATTCTCACTTCCATCATGCACTGTACCCCCACAACCTTGCATCAACATCTGCACATTCTTTCCCCTCCCTGCATTTGTGGGACTTCTCTTCCATTTCCTTGCCCCCTCTTGCCACCATTTCCAGGATCCTAGACAGACAAAGCCTCTTGGTTCTTTGCTACAGACTGCAAATCTTCCCAGTTAAGCCCATCACCAGCTCATCTGCTTCCTGCACCCTCCTCTTATCCATGCCTAACTGCCTACTCCGTTGCTGGGCTTCTGAATATGTCCTGACTACCCTGGCAACAGCCAACACTAAACTTCTCATGTTGAGTTTCTATATGATGCTTAGACTAGAGGTTGTACTTGGGAGACCTCCAGTCTGTCTGCTCATGCTTACCTTAAAGTCAATGTGAAGTTGTTGTTACTACTAGTACTAGTACTGCTGCTGCTGAAACAACTTGAACCGCTGCTACATGCTTCATTATGGCTGAACCACACCAACCCAGAATTTCTCTCCAAAGAAATGAAGTCCCACTGCCAGTGCCAGTTTTGATTTTTCCAAGTGATACAGTGTTCCTGGGTTGCAGTGCTAACGCAGGTTTGGTTTTTCTTTGAATTTATTTTCAAATTCACAGGTCAAACATAGGTAGAGGGACGGCTTAACATCCCAATAGGCAGCCAAATCCACTGCCCCACATCAGATTTCCAGAGAGGGGCACCTCCCTCCAAAAACACACTTTTCAGACATTGCTGTCTCCCTGGCTCTCTCTGTGTGCCCCACTCAGAGTCTGTTGTCTGTTGTCCAATATGCTTCTGTTGTTTTCCCACTCATATCTCGCATGCCCCTTCCCTCTGGCTGAAGGAGAATGAGAATGAGTTCATCTTCTCCAATCATCTCTTAACCCTCTTGGGCAATTTACCACCAATTTCCCTAAAAGAAGATACGCCTTGAAACTTTGTCATCAGCTATCAAGTAGCATTTGCAGCCATTCTGGCCCAATTACACAACACTCTCCTACCCAAACCCCAAATCTCACAATACTGCATATGAAGCCGTGCTGTATGGAATCCAGGGAAGGGCTCTTCAAACTGCATGTTGTTGAGAGGGGGCAATTTTGATTTGTCTTGCTAACTGTCTGGCCCCACAGAGCCCTACATTTTAAATAAGGGAAGGGACAAGAAACAGAAGGTACAAAGGAACCTGCCTCAGACTGAGTCAGACCATTCATCTCTCTTAATGTCAACAGCAGCACTCTCTCTACCTGAGGTGTAGAGGTCAGGGACTGAACTACTGTGCTTTACCACTGAGCTGCATCCTCAGGAGTCTTCTGTAACTGCCCTACAGTAATTCTGAAAGCTTTACCTGTTTCTTACGCAATTAACAGGCTCTAGCTTTCTTCTGCCCTACCTTCAAGGGGTACTGGGGAACATCCATAGGAGCCAACTCCTAGGAGCTAAGGTCTCTTTGGCCCCCCCAAAAAAATATTTGAGGGGGCTGGGGGCACCCAAAGTTGATGGGTGTTACTATTTACCATAAATGTTTGTGTGCTGCATCTTGTGATTATGTAGGGCAGGGCTTACCTGCCCCCCTCAATAATTCAAGTTGGCACCCGAGGTGGCATACATGACCCTTCCCCCTCCATACAGCACATGACTGGGACTATGTTAGACTGCAAGCTTTAGTTCAACTGGTCCATTTAGAGCTTTTGACAATTTAACTGGGGAGAGGTGATTTTAATTATATACTGGGATATATTTTAATTAGTAGGGTTGAGTATGAAGGTTATACCTATTTACTTTTGAGCCTTTCTTGTTCTGATGTTTCAATATATACAGCAGTTATGAAAAACTGCCTTTCCTTTTCACAATAGGAGTTGGAGTTTTTTTGTTATGCTAAGCTGTTATCCCAAGCATCAGTCAGTAATTCAATATTGTATCTATGTGGTGGTTTTGGTGATACACACTTATATTGAAATATAATTGATTTGTTTGTTAAAACTAAAAGAGAACAACTTACATTAAATGTAAACTGTGATTATGTGTTGAATACATTTCTGGATTACTTATATAGCCATCCTAAAAGCAGTTATGCTGCAATCCTGAAAACACTCTCTTACTGAGTAGTCACATCAGTTTCATTTGGGTAACATCAATGTAAACAGTCTATGGACAACAGGTTAATTGCCTTTTTGCTGGCACTGTCAAAATGTTGACACATCAATGCAATGTAAAGTCTACAAAGGACTGACATGGAATGATAGAAAAAGAGGTTCAGCTGTACTTTCTGAAAACACTCACATTCTGTGTCAAAAATGCTCTCTATTATTTTATGTCACTACAGTTCAAGCTTATACATTTCCACTCATAAGTAAGTCCCACTGAGTTCAATGGGATTTACTCAAAGGTAAGTCCACGCTTTTCTGGGAGTAAGTCCCATTGAACTTAGTAGGGCTTTCTCATGAGAAGACATTTATAGGTGTACATTGTCAGGCTTTAGCATGGCCAAAGTGTAAAAGTTGGATACTATGGTATAACACAGAAGAAATCCAATATACAGACTGGGTTCCAGTTATGTACTATGTTTTATGCCATATTAATATGTGGTGTATGGAGGTAATAAAAATGCAGGGGTTGATTATATACCATAAAAGAGGTGCAAGTCAATAAGACACTAACAGTGGAATCCTATGCATGCCAGTTCAAAAGTCCCATTACATTTAATGGGATCACCTTCCTGATAAGTACATATAACATTACACAACATAAGAGATAGAAAGTAATTGCAGCCTCTCACAGTCATTCATGTTAGATTTTACCCAGGCATATCAGACACACACTTTTCGTTGCTGATACGCTTTTAAGAAACAGTGATTTAAAGATTCCAAAAATGTAAATGTCCCCCCCCCCCCCGCTTTTCTCATTTACTCCATTCATGTCCATGTCATGCTGCTCTTTTCATTCTCCTGACACAGTTGATATTATTACTCACCCGGCACAATTGGCAATCACTGGCTTGAGGGGGTTTTCTTCTGAATGCAACATCTTGCCATGAATTGCAAACAAGCCTCCTATGACAACATCTCCCGGAGAGCTGGCACCCACAAAGTCATCAGAATTCCGGCAAGACTGCCCGATATTAAAGCATATCAGGAACAAAGGCATCAACACACCAAATATTGCCATGTTTCTGTTTCATTTGATCTTTAGTTGCCTTCAGTCAATTAGGTAAGCAGCCCTGCCAACAACACAGTTCCTATTTCACCTGTAAACATCAGCAAGGCACAGGGCTGTTCTGGGAGCCAAGCACGCCTTAACCAAATGCTGGTTACCAGCTCAGACGGGTCATGCTGTTTAACTGATACCACTGGACGACTTATGAGGGAGGGGGAGGTCTGGGGGAAACTGGGGGGGGGAGGGGTGTATAAAATAAGAGTGCACAACTCAAATCACTCCAGAGGGCCACTGTTTTTTACAAACTCAGGAGAGCTGTATCAGTAAATTAACTGGAGAAGGATTTTGGTGAAGCTGTATATTTTTGGTCCTCTTAATAATACACACTGGCTCCCACTCTTTTATGTAGGTTTTCAGTACCCACATTCAGAGTACCTCTTGTCGTTTTTTGTTGTTTGTCTCTGCATCTCCACCTCTTGTTTCTCTGCATACTGTTGCACACTCTTCTGTTGCATCTCATTCTCTGTCATGCTATCCCCTGCACTCTTTTTTAAAAAAATATTTTTATTAAACAATTTCAACATAACAAAATATCAGTCTGAATAATCAATTATATTATTTTCCCCCATCCCTCCACCCCCCCAGGACTTCCCTCAGCTCCCAGGTGGCTGTCACCGATGGAAGCGAAAGCTCTGAAAAAGCTCAATATGGAGGCCAAATGGCCGAAATATTGGGAAATTCTGGAACAAGAGGGAGATAGACTGAAATTGCAGAGCTTTGAGAAACTAAAAAACAAAGTGCGAGATTGGCTTCATTATTATCAGATAATGGAGGCATACAATTTGGATAAGAAAATAGGCTTCCAGGTGGAAAAATCAAAATTAGAAACAGAACTGTTAGAACCCAAAACTAAGATTTTGTCAAAGATATATAACTTGCTGTTGAAATGGAATACTCAGGATGAAACGGTTAAATCTGCTATGATTAAGTGGGCACAAGATGTTGGACATAACATAATGATGGCTGACTAGGAACAGTTATGGACCACAGGTATGAAGTTTATGGCATGTAATGCCTTAAGAGAGAATATTATGAAAATGATATACAGGTGGTACATGACACCAGTCAAGCTTGCAAAAATCTATCACTTGCCCGATAATAAATGTTGGAAATGTAAAGAGACTGAAGGTACATTCTTTCACCTTTGGTGGACCTGCCCAAGGATTAAGGCTTTCTGGGAGATGATCTATAATGAAATGAAAAAGGTATATAAATATACCTTCTTGAAGAAACCAGAGGCCTTTCTCCTGGGCGTGGTCGGCCAACTGGTGCCAAAGAAGGACAGAATTTTCTTTATGTATGCCACAACAGCAGCAAGAATACTTATCGCAAAGTATTGGAAGACACAAGATTTACCCACTCTGGAAGAATGGCAGATGAAGGTGATGGACTATATGGAACTGGCGGAAATGACTGGCAGAATCCGAGACCAGGGAGAAGAGTCGGTGGAAGAAGATTGGAAGAAATTTAAAGACTATTTACAGAAATATTGCAAAATTAATGAATGTTAGAATGATGTCAGAATGAAATTAAGTGGTTTTAGCAGCAATGTTATAAAGGTGTATGTACAAATGGATTGTTAACAGATGAGAATCTAAAGTTATAATATGTTAAGTTAAAGGATTAAGATAAAAACAAAGAGGGAAAGGAATTGCTGAATTAACTAATAGAACTGGAATACAAAAAAGGGAGGTGTGAGGAAGTCAGGGAAGTAAGGAAATGAAATGTAAGTTATGGAAAGATCGATGTGTTGTTGTTTTTTTAAGTGTTTTCTATCTTTTTTCTGTATTTTGTATTTTGTATTTTTTCCTTTTTTATTTCTTTTTCTTTTTCTTTTCTTTTTAGCTATGTAATTTTTTCTTTGAAACTTTAATAAATATCATTTTTTTTAAAAAAAAGGACTTCCCTCAGCTCCCCTCTTTGATTTCTTTGCACAAATTGTTCTCTGCATGTTACAAATTTGTACATATCCTTCCCTTATCTATCATGTGTTCAACTAATAAATTTGTGCTTGTTTATTCAAAACCTTCCAAGGAGTCCAGATTATTTTGTTGTCTTTTTATAGCTATCCCCCGCACTCTTGCTTCACCCCACTGGCCCCTGTGCACCCCATGATACCCACTTTTCTTTCTCTGTGCCTTATCTCTCGGGTTGCGCACACACACTGTGCATTTGAAACATGCACCCCTGGGAATTATACTGGGAATTATAGTTTGCCTCTGACAGAGCCACAGGTCCCAGCATGCTTAACAAACTACAGTTCCCAGGATTCTTTGGGGGGGGTTAAATATATGCTTTGTTTGCAGCCTTGGTTCCACCCCCTTTTTTCCTTTAATCTCTTATTTTGCTCTTGTCTTCATCCTTATATCCATTTCTTTTCATTGAATGAAAAGAAGGCTGAGAGAGCTTTGAGTTTGGTTGAGGGGACTCAGGAGGAAGGAAAGGCTTGTATTTAAAAGTTTGGGATTCTGCATGGAACTGAGAAGCCATGATGGCTTAAGGGTTTTTTCAAAGGTCCTGGCAATTTCATGACAACTGGAGACAATGTCATGCGCTGCATTTTGTGTGCCTCGGGGCTCGTCCCCCTGGTGCTATTGGCAATAAGGGCTGGGCTGGCACGGTGGGCTCCATCCACCGTCTGTGCCCTGTCTCCTGGTGCTGGTGTGCCCACCCCAAGCACCAGCAATCTATGCTCCGCCGCTGCCTCAGACCGACAGTCTGAAAAAAATATAACACATGAGGGGAAAGGGGATTTGAGGGATGAGAGGACAACAAGCTCAGGCACCAGTTCTTAAAGTTATAAGAGCAGCGGGCAATATCCAGAGCTGGAGGCCAAGGCAATTCCAGCCACTAGTTCTTCTGCAAGATGGCTGGCTTGGTGATGACGATGTTTGTGGTGGCTCTAAATAGAAGGCAGGGGTGGAATATGTTTGCATGTGTGGAACTGCCATGCCTTTCCTGGTAGGCGGTGGGGGCAGAAGCCCCCATCGCCTATCAGGAACCGGATCCTACCCTGCATCCTGATATGGCAAATGGGGATGCAGGCTGGGACTTGGGCTGTGCCATAGGGTGGAGCAGGTAGGCTTCCCTCGGATCCAGCCCTTGTCCATTTAAGCAGCCCGCACCTCTGATTGTTGGTGTCTTATTTATATGGGTTGGGGTATGGTGAGCCTGACGCCTGGTCGTGCAAGTGTGCTGCTAAACGACCACTACATCTGTACTCTACGAACTTTTCACAACTCAAGCAGATCCTGCAGAATAAAAAGGATTTGTGGGGAATCAAGAACTGCCTATACGCCATTTTCTATCTTAACTCTTACAACAACATCACTTGGACAAAGTGATTGCTGAATGCATTCATTCTTCAACAGGTTTATGTTTTTCACATGAGTTTCCATTATCATGCTCCTTTGCCTTAGGCAGATAAGCAGAGCTTCTCAACAAAGACTCAATGATAATATTAAAAAATGGATTTTCCATGGATTGTTTGAAGTGCTGAACATTGCTGCTAGGGACTGGAGACCCATTGTAACATTTGGTTGCTGGACCCAACTTGTATACTCATTGTTCAGCCAATGTAGAGTTTGCGTGCATGGGCGCTAGTAATAATTTTTGTTCCAGCTTTTATTGCTAGAGGAGGAGGAAGCTGGAGCAAAGGGGAAAAGGCAGAAGCAGTGTAACCAGATAAACCATTCAGCCATGATCATTCCTACCAGTGAGCAGATGCCATCTTCTGTGATTACACTGCTTAGAACCCACTGATCCCCATCTACAGTTAACCATACCTCAGCTTTGCACTTATACAGGTACAGTCCTAAAGCTAAGCAAAAATGAATCCCTAGTAGATGGACACAATCACACACAAAGTTTACACACACACACAGTTTAATCAAATTGTCTTTTTAAATGCTTTCTCTTACTGCAAAAGAATTCCAAACACATAAGATTATTCATCACATCAAATTATTGTTGTTTCCATAAATAACAGCCAATTATGTACCAATTATAGCTACTGTTTATTCTGTCAACTTCCATTTCCAATGTGAAGGCCCAAGGATTTCCTTATCTAAATCTTATAATTCTATTTAAAGCAAGCAAGCTTGCTGCCACAAGCCAAGACAGGTTTTCCAGCTCTTACCAGTTGCTAAGTAAAAAGAACCCTGCCCAAGCATAATTGTCTTGCAAGTTCTGAAAACTGTGACTTATATTACCGCCATCATGTAGAACTTAGTTCACAGACTGGAAAAGGTGCGCCGAAGTCTGGGAGCTTCCAGATGCATGTTGACTATTGCTCCTCATGCATGCAAGCTTTTGGTTGGCATCTAAGTGCCACTCCCCAAGTTTCCCCATTTAATCCGGATTTACCCTATCCATGGAAAATCTATTTTTTATATTATCATTAAGCCCTTGTTGGAAGCACTGCTTATCTGTAGTTATAGGCAGTTCTTGATTCCTCCCCAAATCCTTTTTATTCTGCAGGATCTGCTTGAGTTGTGAAAAGTTTGTAGAGTACAGATGTCGTGGTCATTTAGCAGCACACTTGCAGGACCAAGAATCAGGCTCACCATACCCCAATCCATATAAATAAGAGACCAACAAGACTGGTTTTGGGTCAAAACAGGCCACAACTTTATTGAATACAGATGAAAGAGGGTTGGCTTGGGCATGGGGCAATCTAACTACTTCCAGCCTGCCCACCCACCAGCTGGAAGTGATGCGTGGTCAATCCAGGCAGGGGTTCCTAAGACTTACATCCAATAGGGTGACCCCTGCAGGGACCGCTGTCTGGGAGACTGCCTTCGGCCCTGGCCCCACCTGGGCACTCAGACATGGCCACTCCCCCCAGATCCCTTTAACGGGATACCCCAGCGTTTGGAGGGACAGGCAGAGACTACAACCTCCCCTCCATCCAAAACAAAGGATTGCCCCAATGCCCAACCTGTTGTGATGACTGCTATGAGGTAGGCAAAACCACCAGGTTGGTGCCAATCAGCCCAGTGGGCAAATTCCTACCCAGCCCCAATAAAGAACGGTGACCACTGTAGCCACAGCAAAGTCACTGACTATCAGCTTAAACCGAGGGTGGGTGGGCAGGGAAAAATGGCAAGGGAACGAACAGTCAGGGCCCCAGGTTCAGGCTGCTTAAATGGACAAGGGATGGATCCGAGGGAATCCTACCTGTTTCATCGGCTCCACCCCATGGCACAGCCCAAGTCCCAGCCTGCATCCCCATTTGCCATATCAGGATGCAGTCTAGGATCTGGTTCCTGATAGATGATGGGGGTTTGTAGTTCCACACATCCAAACATATTCTACCCCGCCTTCTATTTAGAGCCACCACAAACATTGTCATCGCCAAGCCAGCTGTCTTGCAGAAGAACTAGGTGGCTGGAATTGCCTTGTCCTCCAGCTCTGGATACTGCCCGCTGCTCCAAGTCATGTAACTTGTCCATAACAAACCTGCTGCCCTCAGATTTCATGGAAGATATTATCTTACTCCCTGTATTGTAGTAAGATTCAACTCTCAGTTCAGTTGGCTTCTCTGCATGAAATGTGGGAAGGCAGAAATGCTGCCTTGCCCTTCACCTCAGGTAGAAAGAAGTCCTAGGCCAGGCCAGGCCTGTTTCTTTGTGATTCCTGCTTCCCAGCTTCCCAGACCCTGGAAGAACATCAGCTGAGAGGCTGTGTGCAGGAGAATTGGGAGGGAAATGAGTTTTTGCTTGTCATGAGGTGTTCTGGACTGGCCCAGCCCTTGAGTGGGGTGCAGGATGATATTCACCCTTCTTTGTGTGATAACTCAGAACTCGGGGAATGTGAACAGCCTTGAAGAAAAGGGAGGCTGTGACACACATGCATGAGGAGTCTTGCTTTGTGGGGACTTAATGCAGAAATACATCAAACTCTGTATACATCAGGATCCGTTGGATATGAAGAAACCTCTGCTTTGTTTTGACTTCCAAACAGATTGCCATGGGGCCACCAGTTTTGCTATTAGAAAGAATGATGATTTTATCGGATTTTCATCCTACCGTGACTTCAAAGAGGTTCCAGCAGTGCATCTGCATAGTAACCCTTTAAAATAATTTAAGCCAGAGCTTAGCTTTCTTCTGAAGTGACAGTGTGTTTCATGGCTTATTTCAAGTGACAAAGTATTTCAAATTATCAGATTTATTTCATGGCTGAGCAGATATATGAGCCAAAGTTTCTGCAGTTGAAGTCCTATATTAGATTCCCTCCTCCACTTTTTCCTCCTCTTTTTAAAAAACTTTTTTTCAATGGCATCTGAATATAGATCAGCAGAAAATACTGTTGCAATACTGAAATAATGAGAGCTCCTGCCAGTGCGGCAGCTCACCAGTGTCACAAAATCTCCTATGTTACTCACTTCCCTCTTCCTCTGTATTGACAGTATCTGGTTTGTGTGCTTGATCACATGAAGCAGCATTTAGTGCCCTGATTTGCTGCGATGATAACTTTTGAAAGAGCTAGCTCAGGCAGCCAAAGCACATGATAAGGGCTTGTGAGTTGACACCCCATATGTGTTCCACAGGGCAGGCGCCACTACTGAGAAGGCCCCTTCTGGTTCCCTGCACCTTTGCTTCTCGTAGTGAGGGAACTGCCAGAAGGCCCTGGGGGCTGGACCTCAGTGTCCCGCGTGATCAAGGGGTGGGGGCGCTCCTTCAGGTATACTAGTGTCTATTCCAATTGGCAAGTGCTCTCCTAGGTCTTCATAGATATCTTTGCCAGTCCTGCTTCCCACGACCATTTTCTAGCAGGGACTGAATTTGGGACCTTACCTTATGCAAGGGCAGCATGTACATACACTGCCATGAGGAATATCAGACCCAGGGGCTGAATGCAGCCATTCAGGTGTCACTATTTGGCACTTAGGGTTATTTCCAGGGTTATTTCCCATCTCCCTGGGAAATCAGAAGCCATCCAGTCAAGGATGAGGTGCCTTAAGATCTATGTTCTTTTGCCCCATGTGGATTTTCTACATTGGAAGGGAAAAGTACAAATATTTGATGGGCCAAAGATACAGAAGCAGGTTTTCAGTTTTGTCTGAAGATGGTGGATGTAGCAGACCTCACAGACTGATTTCCAATTCAAGGAACATCATTTCGCTGGGTTCATTCTGCAACTTGAAGCTTTGCCATCTGCTCTTCTGATCACATTATGGCTTCCGTCTTTTCACACTCTCGGCTGTTTACATCAATTCTTACTGCTGTTTCTGGGAATCCAATTTTCGTTTGGTTCCCAGCCATAGGAGAAAACAGCAATGCAGCAGACCTGTAAGGAAGAGTCCAAACATGTTCTAACTTAAGATGCAATGATAAGTGGCAGAGAGCAGGAAATGTGAGTCAGTTGTGCATCTTACCCTTTTTGTCAGCTTCAGAACAGCTCCAAACTTCTTGAGTTGAATGAAATAATGTAATACTGGCCATGGAAAACCATATTGTGTTTTGCATACATAATATTTTTGTGTGTGGTTGTTTTTTTTTAGATATATAAACTAGATGTTGGATTACTATGTGTTCAGGCCATCAGTACATCAGTCAGTGAAGGAAAGAAAACACAAAGCAGAGAGCAAACGTTGTCAGAGCACACTCTTGATGTAATGGTCAGGCTTTGAAAAGGGTAAGGAGGTGAAAGACAGTCCTCTGAAATTTTAGCAATAAGCAGGGAGGGAGAAGAAGACTGTGCTCCTCCTCTCTCCTGCTTGGTGCTGCCTCCCTGCTCCTCCTCTCCTTGCCTGCCACCACTCCCATTTTTTCTTTTCCTATTTCTCCACACCCACACTAGTGGCACCCTCTCTCCTTCTCCCTGCCTCACTCTGAGAAAAGGCCTAGGCTAGGGGACTATTCCTCAAAGCGAGGCATTCTGAGGGAGCTGCTCAGGACTCTGCAGGACACAGCAGTAGCTAGAACTTCCGGTTAAACCTCACTTTAAAATTACCTTAATTTTAAAATCTAAGTTGAAACAGAACTTCTAGCCACCATGACACAGGTGCAGGCACTTTCCTGGCCACCATGACCAAAATGCCCCATTCCAGGCCCCCCACTCCCCATAGTTCATTCTCAGACCAAGGCAAGGTAGACAGGAGCCCCCATGTTGTTGTACTGGGGTGTGTTTTTTAATCATCGACTACTGGATCAGAATCAATTTATACTGGAAAGAACTTTGCTGATCTGCCAAAGGCAGGTCACCAAACTCCTTTCAGAGTTATACTATATATCAGGTACAGGCAAACTCGGCCCTCCAGATGTTTTGGGACTACAATTCCCACCATCCCTGACCACTGGTCCTGTTAGCTAGGGATGATGGGAGTTGCAGTCACAAAACATCTGGAGGGCCGAGTTTGCCTATGCCTGCTATATATCATATACATGGCATTGCATAACACCATGTCTTTGCTGTATTTTTAAATCCCCTTCTCTGGTTTAGGGCATGTTTTACCTAATGCAATATCCTTGAGACACATTTCTCCAGACCCTACAAACAATTAGGCAATCAAGTGTTTCCCACAGCTCATTCTTTAGAGTGCTATGGGTGGGGTTTTTTTTATTATTGACTGGAGCTAATGTATATCTTTCTTCAATTCTAACTGACAGGAGAAACAATGACTCAGATGTCATCAGTTCATTGGGTTCTTGTATGTCACATGGAGTACTTCTATGAGGAGAAATGCAACTTATAAACTATACTCCTTTTACATGTCATAAATCCATCCCTGGAAATAAGGGCTCGATGGATTCTGAGCCAGTTTTGTGACACTAAGAACGAGCAACCCTGCTAGCTATGGTTGCTTCCAGATGACCTACTTCCTGAGCATTAATCCCAAATTATATGCATAAAGTTTGTGCAGAGGCTAGACAATAAGAGCTGAGTCAGGCTCATGGCCCATTTAGTCAAGCATCCTGGTCTTACAGTGGCCAACCAAATGCCTCTGGGAAGCCTGCAAGATGGACATGAGCTCAAGAACACTTTGCCCACCTGTGATTCTCAGCAACAGGTATTCAGAGGTGTGATGCAAGAGTACCAAATCACCTTTAATTTTGCTATTATTATTATTATTATTATTATTGTTGTTGTTGTTGTTGTTAATTCCCCAGCCACTCTGGGTGGCTCCCAACAAAATATTAAAAACACAATAAAACGTCAAACATTAAAAACTTCCCCAAACAGGGCTACCAAAATGGAGGTGCGGGGACAGAACCAGTCATATAACCCTCTTGTCTATTGGGAAACAATTTTTTTGTTGCATTGACACCTGCAGTTGTTCTAACCTAATTTTGATGTGTTGATTTCATATCTGAAGTTGGTTTTGTTCTGTAAGCTCTAGGGTTTTTTGCAATTCATGTTTTTCACTTTTCACCATAATCTTTGTTTTTCACAATGCAAGAATTCAATATTTTATTAAACACACAGCCAAAGTAGTACAATATGAGTATAAATGTAAGTGACTTATATAGCATTGAACATGACATGTATATCATTGAAAATGACATGTATATCTATGTACAGTTGGAGATATGCAAAAAAATGTATTTCCTTGGGATACACAGTATACTGGGGAACAATTTTTTTTTCATTTTCTTTTGCATGCCGATATGTCGGCAAAAGTCAGAAATTGCAAGATAACTATAGTATGTACCGTACACAAAAATCGATTTCAGATTTGAAATCAGCATTGAAAGAACATATAAGAACAGTTGAAAAACCCCATGCAACAGAAAATGGGGGAAAAAAATTGTTCCCCAGTGTTACATATGTACCATCTTGCTTGTCTTTTCAGCCTCTGCTGAAGACTTTCCTCTTTCAACAAGCCTTCTGAGATTTTTCTTAGTTGGCATCACTTTTGTTGTCACTAGAATTGTTATTAAGGTGTTTTAATTATTTTTTTTTATCACTCTAATGAGAGGGTGAGCAGGATATACATAAATAAGCACATGCAGGCAGTTTAGCACAATCAGCTGGCAATTGTGGACACCACTTTCTATTGGCATCTAATCCATCTTGGGAAATTGCTAGATTCTGTGCCACAGCAGTTTCCTACTGGAAATGAATTCTATAGTTCAGCTTTCCTCAAGCTCAGTGCAGCTACTGGAAACACTGTGGTTTCCCCATTTCAGGAAGAATTTGCTGATTTGGAGGCTCTAAGTGAGGCTCTTTTCTATTTCCCCCCTCCCATTCCCATTTATCACAAAGTATTTTTTACTCATCTATCATTTCTTTTCCAATTCTTCTTTCAAGCTCTTCTTTCATTTGCAGGTATGAGATTGAATCACACTAAAAAAAATAGGTAGCTGTTGAGAATTGTCATACCAGAAGACCTTTAATTAGGTTGACCCAAATGTGAAAGAACTGAACTTTAAAATGTGTGCAGAAGTGCGAATTTAAATGAGTGGGATTTTCTGAATCTTGCTCATCAAGCAGCAGAGCCTGGCCCACTGTGGTCAATAGGGCACTGCCCCACCAACCTCAATCTGCCATCAGCCAGCTCCTACCTGTGTGCCTTTTTGCAACCGGTCAAGGAGTGACTCTGCCTGCCATTGAATCTGCTTCACCTGCTTTTGGCCTTCCTGTCTTCTGCCCTACCAATCCCAAAATGCAACAGCCACCACTATTAAAAAGTCACACCCAGTAAAATCCCCCACCATTCCAAGACGTCTCCTTGTGAAAAATAATAATCCCTGTTGTTTTTTCCCCACTCAGTCACACTGGCTTTAAAAAAATGGCATCTCTCTGCTCTGTAGACCCATAAAACCATGAAAGAAAATCCCCTATAGAGGTCCTCCTGAGAACATTTTCAAACAGGAGCCAAGGAAACAGAAACACTGAAGGATCTTCATAACTATTCAGGATTCTGATTTCTCTGAGCTGTTAGGAAAAGCAGTTGTCCATTGCAAACGCACCACCTCACATAGTCTGTTGAACAGAAAAACATAGCAAAAGGTTCTGTAGTGTTTGCAAAACACTTCCTAGACAGGGCAGGTGGTGTTTTAGAAAGTTTTGCAGAGTTCAGATGAAATGAACAGACAAGCTGAAGCTGGTTTTTGCTAAAGCACTAGCATAACAAATTTAAGTGTGTAGAGGAAAGGGGAAAGGGGGGCAGGGATGTATGCAAATATCTCTCCCCCTTCCCCCATGTGCGCAACAGCTTCTTTGTCACATTTAACTTGAACTTACATTTTTATCATACACTCCAAAAATGATAGACTTTGGTTTAATTGCTGCAAAGTTGTATCAACGTACCATAGTATTCTCCAGGGTGTTTTATGAAAAAATAGCGCCATCTAGGGTAACTAATGCCTTATCTTTTTATATGATATTGGATTTGGGAATCCAAATATCAGCAAGATCCATTTAGGAAATGCGCCTTGTAATACCAACCATTGCTAATCCAGGAAAAATTAGGCACCAGCTATACCAATTTTCCTTGACGTTAACATAATAATCAGAAATCTGTATCTAATGTTTGATGCATTGTGTCTAAAGTGTCTGAAGGAATTTCCACTTAAAAACAAATAACGAAAAGTATTTTTGGTTGCTTTCTTTTGATTCTGATTCCGAACTTTTCCCCAATGTCATGAAGCTTGTGAGTTCTCTAACTGGCTTTTAATAAAGCTGAGCAAAATATTCACTGAAAAGCTGAACTGGTTCTTATATGTCTAGTAAGTGTTTTGAACCTGTCTTTTGTAGGGGTTTTATAAATATGCATATAGTTCTATATGGGAAAGGAGTACGGCAAGGCTGTATATTGTCTCCCTGCTTATTTAAACTTATATGCAGAATTCATCATGCGAAAGGCTGGGCTGGATGAATCCCAAGCCGGAATTAAGATTGCCGGAAGAAATATCAACAACCTCAGATATGCAGATGACACAACCTTGATGGCAGAAAGTGAGGAGGAATTAAAGAACCTTTTAATGAGGGTGAAAGAGGAGAGCGCAAAATATGGTCTGAAGCTCAACATCAAAAATACGAAGATCATGGCCACTGGGCCCATCACCTCCTGGCAAATAGAAGGGGAAGAAATGTAGGCAGTGAGAGATTTTACTTTCTTGGGCTCCATGATCACTGCAGATGGTGACAGCAGTCACGAAATTAAAAGACGCCTTCTCCTTGGGAGAAAGGCGATGGCAAACCTAGACAGCATCTTAAAAAGCAGAGACATCACCTTGCCAACAAAGGTCCATATAGTTAAAGCCATGGTTTTCCCGGTAGTGATGTATGGAAATGAGAGCTGGACCATAAAGAAGGCTGATCGCCGAAGAATTGATGCTTTTGAATTATGGTGCTGGAGGAGACTCTTGAGAGTCCCATGGACTGCAAGAAGATCAAACGCATCCATTCTTAAGGAAATTAGCCCTGAGTGCTCACTGGAAGGACAGATCGTGAAGCTGAGGCTCCAATACTTTGGCCACCTCATGAGAGGAGAAGACTCCCTGGAAAAGACCCTTATGTTGGGAAAGATTGAGGGCACAAGGAGAAGGGGACGACAGAGGACGAGATGGTTGGACAGTGTTCTCGAAGCTACAAACATGAGTCTGACCAAACTGCGGGAGGCAGTGGAAGACAGGAGTGCCTGGCGTGCTCTGGTCCATGGGGTCACGAAGAGTCGGACACGACTAAACGACTAAACAACAACAATAGTTATATATAAACGTACTGTCAAAATAAGTAAATACCACAAAGGCATATGTATTCAGCTTCTATATATACTATTGTTCCAAAAAATCAAAACTAAATTTGTTGTGTTTTTTATGACTCACAGGACAGCGGGAATCTGCTCATAAGTGCAGATTCTGGATCAGGCCTTTATTAACAGATCTCATTTCCTTCAGGAACCATAAAAATTGTTCCCTTGGAGAGAGAAGTAAACAGAAACAGCATTGAACATTGCCATCTACTGGTGATATTTTCCTTCAAAATCAATAGCACAATGAACCCAATGCAGGTGTACTCAGAAATAAATCCCATTAATCTCAATGAGAATCCCTGTTAAGTATGCTTCGGCTTGCAGCCTGAATAACCCACTGCCATTAATAGAATGTATTTTCAAAGTAACATGGTAGCCTGCTGACTTTTGCAGGGAGTAAAATAGCAGGGGAGGAAGGGGCAGAGTTGGAGAGAGTTCCTATAGGCAAAGGACACTGCCTACCCTTGTGGACATGAAGAAGGAGCAGAGAAATGCCTAAAGTTGAACCACATTATCACCACCCAATGGATCATGTTACCGGCATCTTCTTGTTGAGCCCAGTTCCTTTTTCTCAATTAACACTCATTGGGATACTGAACCAGTACTCACATCAGGATGGATTTAAAAGAAGAGTAGGCAAATTAAGGGGGAATAAGGCTCTCATTAGGGACGTGGGTGGCGCTGTGGGTTAAACCACAGAGCCTAGGACTTGCCAATCAGAAGGTCGGTGGTTCGAATCCCCGCGATGGGTTGAGCTCCCGTTGCTTGGTCGCTGCTCCTGCCAACCTAGCAGTTCGAAAGCATGTCAAAGTGCAAGTAGATAAATAGGTACCACTCTGGCAGGAAGGTAAACGGCATTTCTGTGTGCTGCTCTGGTTCGCCAGAAGCGGCTTAGTCATGCTGGCCACAGGACCCGGAAGCTGTACGCCGGCTCCCTCGGCCAATAAAGCGAAATGAGCGCCGCAACCCCAGAGTCAGCCATGACTGGACCTAATGGTCAGGGGTCCCTTTACCTTTAAGGCTCTCATTTGCTACTAGCCATAATGGCTATGTTCTCCTTTCACTGCCAGAGGCAGTATGCCTTTGAATGTCAGTTGCTTGGAGTTGGCCACTGTGAGGACAGGATTATGGGCTAGATGGACTACTAGCCTGATCCAGTAGGGTTCTTCTTGTATTCTGGTGTTGGGAAAGACTTTGGGGACATCCAGGTTCACATTCACCAGGTTGAGCAGAAATGCCACCAAATGCAGCAAGGCTGGATTGCCACATTTTGAAGTTAGTGGAGTAACACATCTAAAAATCCCCACCCCACCCCCATAATAGCATTGCTCAGAGTCAAAAATACTGGGGAGGGGGGGCTGGGTTCAGAGTTAACAAGGAGAATAGGGGAAGGAATAAAAAAAGATTTCTTGCCTTTCTCTTTGACTCCCCACTTCCTTGTGGGTGGCCACTGATATCATCTTTATCAAAGCCCCTAACATGATCAGATCCAGTGCTTATTAACATATGTCAGAAAGAAGTGCATAGGAGGAAAGGCAGAAAAAGCATATGGTGCCTGCTTTTGTTCTCACAAGAGAGTTATATTTTGCTGCCCTGTGGGGGCAAATCCTGGCAACTTGTTATATTTGGCATTTTGTGAGTGATATGATTAATGTATTTTTTATGTTACTTAGAAGGTGTGATGAGAGAGTTCTGACCTCTCCCTGCACCCTGGCATCTCCTGGAAGACCAATTAACAGGGTGTAATAGAATGTCTTGGATCATTCATTGTCTAGCTCCTTCCCTTTGACCTTACCATCTTGGGTGACCCTGCTGGGAGTACGAGATTCCCTACAGCTTCACTGGCTTCATTATTATCAAATAATGGAGGTATTTAAATTGGACAGGAAAATTGGCTTCCAGGTGGAAAGATCCAAATTAGAAACAGAATTGTTAGAACCCAATACTAAGAATTTGTCAAGAATGTATAACTTGCTGCTGAAATGGAATACTCAAGATGAAACGGTAAAATCGGCTATGATTAAATGGGCACAGGACGTTGGTCATAACATTATGTTTGCTGACTGGGAACAGTTATGGACCACAGGTATGAAATTTACGGCATGTAATGCCTTAAGAGAGAATATTATGAAAATGATATACAGGTGGTACATAACCCCAGTCAAGCTTGCGAAAATCTATCACTTGCCCGATAACAAATGTTGGAAATGTAAAGAAATTGAAGGTACATTTTTTCACCTTTGGTGGACGTGCCCAAAGATTAAGGCTTTCTGGGAAATGATATATAATGAATTAAAAAAGGTATTTAAGTATACCTTCCCTAAGAAACCAGAGGCCTTTCTCCTGGGCATAGTGGGCCAAATGGTGTTAAAAAAGGATAGAACTTTCTTTATGTATGCAACAACAGCAGCAAGAATACTCATCGCAAAGTATTGGAAGACACAAGAACTTCCCACGCTGGAGGAATGGCAGATGAAACTTATGGACTATATGGAATTGGCGGAAATGACTGGTAGAATCCGTGACCAGGGAGAAGAGTCGATGGAGGAAGACTGGAAGAAATTCAAAGACTATCTTCAGAAACACTGCAAAATTAAGGAATGTTAGAGTGATGTTGGACTGAAAATAAGTGGTTTCCAGCTGCACAGGTTAAAGTTAAAGACAGATTAAGATTAAAGATTAAGATTAAAGAAGTTTAAAGAAATGGAAATTTGATTTTAAAAGGGAATACTTTAAAGTTACAGGATATTAAGACTAAGGATTAGGTTTAAAAAAGTTGAAGTTATATATTTTAACATTTTATTAAATTAAAGATTGGGATTAAAAAAGTGGAAAAGAAACTGCTGGATAAATTATGTGGATTGGAATACAAAAGAGGGAGGTATGAGGAAGTCCAGAAAATAAGTAACTTAAAATTGGAAATGGAAAAGAGAGTTTGTTATTAATTGTTTTGTGTTTATATTGTTAAGTTTTGTATTGTTTTTTGTGTGTGTTGTTTTTCTTTTTTGTTTGTTTAAAACCTTAATAAAAAATTATTATAAAAAAAAAAGAGATTCCCTACAGCTTCGCTCACAAGGGTCATAGGAACGTGCAAGCCCACTCACTCCCACCCAGGAACCAATGTCCCCACTGTGGAAGGATGTGTGGGTTTAGAATTGGCCTCCACAGTCACTTACAGACTCATTGATAAAACCGTGTTTATGGAAGACAATCTTACTTGGCTATGAGTGATCACCAAAGATTAGAATGTATTAGAGTGTTGGCTCAGAACCTAGGACACCACGGTTCGAATCCCCACTCATTCATGAAGCTCATTCCTGAAGAGCCAGGGTGGTGTAGTGGTTAAGAGTGGTAGACTCATAATCTGGTGAAGTGGGTTCGCATCTCCGCTCCTCCACATGCAGCTGCTGGGTGATCTTGTCTCTCAGCCCCACTCACCTCACAGAGTGTTTGTTGTGGGGGAGGAAGGGAAAGGAGAATGTTAGACACTTTGAGACTTCTTCAGGTAGTGATAAAGCGGGATATCAGTTGGACTTTACAGAAGCTTGGCAAAAAGTTCCAAGGCAAAGATGTGGAATGAAATACCAAAGGATCTTCTTCTTTCTTCTTCTTCTTCCTCCTGCTGCTGCTGTTTTGAATCTCCTTGGGGCAATCAGACTGTACCAGCTGCAGATGAATGAAACCATTTTTTAATTAATAAAATATATAGAACGTGATATTATAACCAATTTAAATGAACAATTTAAAAAGGCGGTTCTAGCTTCTGAACTTTCCCTAACTATCTGCATAAGTTACAGGTTACTGGAATTGTCCATCTCTCTTCCTACCCTCCTGGCAGGTGGACAGCAATGGAGTTTTATTAACAGGACTTGGCTAAGCATTTATAGTTCTTTTCCTGCAGGTCTTTCTTTTTGTGGTGAGTTTGTCTTCCCCACTGATTTGGGAGAGATTTTGTAGATGATCTGTGTGTCATACTAAGCACCTGTCTAAAAGATCACAATATACAGTGAGGGTGGGAAGCCTAAAGTCTGTGTGGACACCTGAGCCCACCTGTTCTCTGCAGGTGATCTAGCAAGGTGCAGCTGCACTCTCTGTGCAGCACCTCATGGTGGGGGGTAGTAATCCTTTGTTAATTATGCAGCTTCCCACACTGAGGGTAAAGAGGTGCATATTTGAATGTTATAATGTTCAAAGAGATGAAAATCTAGTACAGTGGTTCCTCAGGTTAAGAACCTAATTCGTTCCAGAGGTCTGTTCTTAACCTGAAACTGTTCTTAACCTGAGGTACCACTTTAGCTAATGGGGCCTCCTGCTGCCACCACGCCGCCGCCACGCAATTTCTGTTCTCATCCTGAAGCAAAGTTCTTAACCAGAGGCACTATTTTTGGGTTAGCAGAGTCTGTAACCTGAAGCGTCTGTAACCTGAAGCATCTGTAACCCGAGGTACCACTGTACTGGTTGGATTTCCAAAAGCAGGCAAATAGTTGTGGGTGGTGGGTTTTGCTTGTTGCTTTTAATATTGGGGGACATTGTATTTTAAAAATATGTCCCCCAGCAATGGACACTCTAGAGTGGACCATACAGTCCCCCCCCCCATTCTGAATTGGTAGTGAACATCACTGCAGGGCACCTGTCTACAAAGTGCCTGGGGATCACCTGTCTGCTCCCGGTATTTATCAAAGATCCAGCATCAACCGACCCACTTTAATTCATCAGAGGTCAGCATCCTTACTTTAGTTAGAACTGCCAACCCGGGAGCCTTGGCCCTTAGATCGCTCAGTCGGTAGAGCAAGAGCCTCTTAATCATGGGGCCGTGGGCCTCACGTTGGGCAAAAGATTCCTGCATTGCATGGTATTGAACTATATAACCCTCAGGGTCCCCTGCAACTCTATGAAATCGCGCCCTCTGGCTTGGAAGCCTGATCTTAGTGCCCAGATCTGTAGGAGGCGACCAGGGTGACTCCACTTTGCACGCGCTCAAAAGAACCGTTATCAGAACGTCCCTTCCTCTGGGGACGAGCCTTGGAGAGCAAACGAGAGCTGTATCTGAGCAAAGAAGAGTTGCTGCAGGGGCACCTGCCCATGGCTTAAAAGGAAAAGGGAAAGAGGTCGCGAATCTGACGTGGGGCAGAGTGCGTGACAATGGGTGGGCAGGGCTTTCCTTTCTCCCCGGCCTGGCGGTGCTGAAGGGGGAGAGCGGTTTGTTCTCGACGGCCCTCCTCCTCCTCCTGTCCCCATAAAGGAGCTTGACTGGAGAGAGCCTTCACGTCTCATGCCCCTTCGGCTCCGCCTGTGCCAACCTGACCAGCACTTGCTCCGTTCCAGATCGCGCACCTGTCCTTCGCCACCCCGCCTTGGGGCCACAGTGGGGTTTGGTGGCCGCCTTCCCGCGTGCTCTCCAGCCCCTCTGCGCCCCCGACCTCTCATGGACGGGGCGGGCGCCGCGCCCTGAGGATGGAGAAACTGGCGAAGTTCCCGTCCCGGGGCGCCTTTGCGCCGGGCCAGCCGCAGCCTCCGCAGCAGGCGGACGACGACGAAGAGGACGAAGAGGAGGACGAGGACTGCTACGCCGAGCTGCTGGCCCAAGGCTTGCTGGACGAGGCGCCCCAGGCCGGCTCGCTTCCCGGAGGACGGCGCCGCGGGGCCCACGAGCCGGGGCTCCGCGCGGGGATCAAGACAGGTGAGGGGGCAGCTGCACGCCGGCCAGCGGGAAGGGGCAGCCCAGAGAGAGGGGGTCACAATCCCTCAGGGCCGGTGGGGGCAGCCTCGGATCCGGGAGCCCTTCCTCGTGTGTTCCTGCTGGGTTGGGATCAATGCCGTTGCGCACTCTGCACCAGCCCCGGGGATTTGTCACCACCCCGTGCTCCCGTTTGTATGCCTTTGGCACTGGGAGCAGAGACCAGGATGGAGGATGCTCGGGTTTAAACTCCTTGTCTTCCCCTCCCGCCCACGGATGCGGAGGGAACGTCTTTCCAAATAATTGCAGTGGAAAGAGATGCCACGGAGCCAATGCCGAGTTTTTCTCGTTACCATTGCATTCCAAGTACGCAGTGAAAAGGATGCACAGGTCATCCCCCCTCCCCACATCACCCCCTCAGTTTGGTGAGAAAAGTACAAAGGCTTTCATTCCCACCGAATTCCCTCCCTTTCGCTGCCGTTCTCTCTCTGAAACCCAGATTCTAAACATATTTACAGAAAGCGAAAGGCTGCAAGAGGTCCCCTTGAACTCAGCGGGACTTCCTTCTAAATAAATACATAGGCTTGGAATGCGAATCTCTCCCTGATTTTAGCTGGGCTTCTTAGAATTACAGTCACAGAGCTTGGCTTCAGTTTACTATACAGATGTGCAAGGTGGTGTCTTTTAGTGGTGTAGTGTTTGCTGGTGCTAAAGTCTGCAAGTCTGAGGTGGACATTCCCTCAGCTGGGTATCTACAGATTCCAAATTGGCAAGGGAACATTTACTGGAGTAATTTCTATTGGTGCATGGGGTTTTGTTACCGAGGTACCCAAAATTCAACAGTCTGCATGTGAGATATGAATATAATAGCTAAAACAGCAGCATTGATTGGACCAAATATTCACCTCTTCCCGTATGCCTACCAAACATTCTTCTTTTCACACCTTTTAAAACTCTGTATAGCTCTATGATAAGAAGACAAAACTAGAAGTCATCCGCTGCAGCCATGGGGATGTTGCTCTTGTTGCATTGGGACTATGGGGTGTGTTTGTGTGTATGCTCGATGTGGCTCTTTGCCTTTGCAACACACCTGATCTGGATTAGGCTTCTCCCCATGTGGCTCTGATTTGCACCAAGAGGGAAAAGCTCCCATCCAAGAAATCCAAGTTCAAAATTGTGTGGAGTTCCCAGGTACAGGCATAGCAAAATAAAATGAACCAACAGCCCACAGTTCATTTTGATTCATTGTAATTTCTTCTTAAACTCCCTTGTGCTCAGAAATTCATTTTAACCGTGAACCCCTTTCCTTGGAAGAGGAAGATGGGAAGAGCCATGAAAGTAAGATAAAATCTCTGAACAAACACTCACCTCCAAAGAAAACGATCACTCAGACGATGAAGGATAAGAAGAAGCAGACGCAGCTCACCTTGCAATGGTAAGACCAGTGGCCACGCCAGAGTGCTGGTTAACTCTGAACACTTACTGAGGAGTGAGACCCATTAAACTCAATGGCTTTGGAGTAGACACGCAATGCCCCTTTCCTGCTACTCCAGGGGTATACAACATGGTGCCCTCCAGATATTATGGACTATAATTCCAAGAATATTTGCCCATCAGCCATGCTGGATGGGGTTTATGGAAGCTGCAGTCCAAGCACCTAGAGTGCTCCATGCTGTGTACACAGTGTTACTTTCCCCCATTTAATGTGTCCATTTTTAATTGTTTTAGGCTAGAGTGATTTCCATGTCATTGTAAGCCTAAATATGGATTACCAGGACTGCAATAGTAATAATAATAATAATAATAATAATAATAATAATAATAATAATAATAATTTCACCCTGCCCATCTGGCTGGGTTGCCCCAGTCATTCTGGGTGGCTCTTTGGGTGGCTTTTAGCTCATTGTGACAGCTGATCCAAGCTTTGGCTTCACATGTCGTTCACACGCAGGATTGTGGTTAAACAAACCTTGGTTACAAAACATGGTTGAGGATGAGTGATCTTAACCACGATCCTGCATGCAGGTGGCACACACTAAACCAGAGCTTAAGCAAACTGCTGTGCCCTGCTGAGCTAAAAGGACAGCCAGGCAGTTGTTATATGCTCCCTGGAAGCCAATACACCTCTGCATTCATGCTAGGCTATGGTTTGGCTTAGGGTTAGGTCAGAGGCAGGGCTATTAGCATTTAGGAAAAATGATTGGAAGAAAGTGGTGGAGGTATTCACACAGTACAAAAGGCCCAGGACTTTTTTTTTCTAATTTCTGGGCTGGTCAGTAATAATAATAATAAGAAAAGTAGATAAACTAGGATTAAGGACAGAGTATTTCATGTTATCGGCTTGTTTTCCACCTTTAGGTTGGAAGAGAATTATATTGTATGTGAAGGGGTTTGTTTGCCGAGGTGCATCCTCTATGCCCATTACCTGGACTTCTGCAGGAAGGAGAAACTTGAACCTGCCTGTGCTGCCACATTTGGGAAGGTAAATAAGGCATTTGATTCACCTGTTTTCATTTCATTGCTTTTTTGAAATAAACAAAACCAGTTCCCTCATTTTTTTTCAAGAGGCGTTTAATTTGAGCCTCTGATTTCTCCCATGATAACAGGACTGAGCAAAGCCCTCTGTGCTTTCAGTGAAATGTTATTTTAAATCTTACTCCTGGTAGGATATGTTCAATGTCCTTCTTTGTTTTGCAACACGGGACTGAGAAGGGGCAGTAGTAGAAGCTGGGGATTTGCAGGAGGATAGAATCAGTCCTTCACCTGAAGAGGTGCAGGGTAGAGGAAAAGGATTGCTGGAGTCGGCAAAGTTGAAAGGCATGTAACTTTTGTAATAATTACTGTGAGAACAGGGCACAGTTAATGAAAGAGATTGAAAAAGATAGGGTTGCAGGTGGCAGATCTTTCCTCTTCCCTCCTACCCCCAATTGACAAAAATCCACCCACACTTTAATGTTGAACTTATTTAATCAAAGTGAGACGTGGGCTTTCCAAATTAAATCCAAACTACTAGGAACTGGTGAAACTAAATACCAAGAAAGCTTCAGAGTTCAAAAAACACCCATGATATCTCCCAGTTGCTTTGTGGAGCTGAAACACATTAGTTTAATGAAATGAGGGAGGGGGTCCATGTCTCCCAATGATATTAAATGACTTCACTACCAACAAGAGTGAATTAACCTTAATTCCTACCCCCAACTGCATTACTTCCTTTTCCGAATTTTGGCAACAGTAGGATTATCTCTTTCTATTAGATGCGGGGCTTTCCGGCTCCAGGGTATTTGCTCTGTTGTTGGCTGCTGAGCTGTGGTGTCTGTGACTTTTGGCAGCTTGGCTCACCCTCAGTTGTGCCGTTGCAGAAGTCACTTCCAAGGAGGGCCTTTTCAAAACAAGATTAGCTATGCTGCTGAACTGAAAAACAACAACCCAGTATCGGCACATCTCAAGTTCAGAGATCCTTATCTCAAACCGCATTGAATAAATTGGTTCTCCAAGCTAAAAAAAACCCTTGTTTTAAAACCCACCTGGCTTTTTGGTAACTTTCCAGCTACTCATATTGCCCAGTTGTCTTGTTGATGCTTCCACGGCAATTTACATGGGATGCTAAAAGTGACACTGGGCTTTTCTTGTGCCACTTGTCCAAAATTGTTTGATTCTTGTTATTGTGACACAGAATGTGGAAGAACATCTGCCTTGTGTGCAGAGTGTCCCAGGTTCAATCCCCAGGTAGGGATGGGAGATTTATCTGCCTGGAACCCTGGAAATCTCTTACCTGCTGTTGTAGACACATCTGAGCAAAATGGACCATTGGCTTGACTTGCCATAAGGCAGCTTCCTGTGTTCCTAGATGTAAATTTTAAGCTATGGAGGTTTTACATTCAGGTTTCATAATGTGGGAAATGAGAGCAGCAGGGGAGATGAACACAATGCCACAGCCTTTTCCCTCCCATTATAGATATTTAATTTCTGATCTTTCACTCTAGACTATTCGTCAGAAATTTCCTCTTCTCACCACAAGGCGGCTGGGCACCAGAGGCCACTCAAAGTAAGAGATATTCCTCCTCTAGCGCTTCAGAGCTGTGATTTCTCAATCTATAAATGTGTGTGGTAAGCCATAAAATCTTTCATCAGACAACAGGAATTCTCATATGAGATGAATTAATAAATAGTCTCTAAAACAGGGTGCAGAATCTATTTCAGACATGGAGCCATATATTCTTGTGGCTGATCTTCCAGGGGCTGCATGGATAGGGCCAAATAAAAAGCAGGCAGGGCCAAAGGTCCTAGCCACACTTGCCAAAATAATCACACACACACACACCCACAGTCACACACAGCAGTTAGGTTTGAAAAAAGCCTCCTATTGGAGCTGATAGGAGGCTTTTCTCCAAACCTAATTGTGGAACTGGGCATTATTGATGGGGAAGATTAATGATAGAATGATAGCTCTGGGTCCAACCCCCAAGAAGAAAGCTATTAATTAAAAGGCCCCTCAAAGCCTCAGTAGCACTTGGCCTGTCCACACTTACAGCAATTATGTTTTACAATTCTTAAAATATGCACAGATGAGGTCTGAAGAAAACAAAAAAACCAACCAGGACATCAACATGGAAAATGCTGGGGTGCAACAGATTAGCAAATCAAAATGTCTTTAGAATGATTCACAAGCATATCATTGGCAGACCCTGTCCCACTAAAAAAGGCCACAAATACTTAAAAACCTTCAGATTAAATGACAAAAGTCTGGGTAAAAAGGAAAGTTTTTGCTTAGTGCCTAAAACTAGACAAAAATGGTGTCAGATGATCTTCCCTAGGGAGAGCATTCCACAAATGGGGAGCCGCCACAGAAAAGACCCGTTCTCATATTGCCACTCTGTGGACCTCTCATGGAGGGGGCACCAGAATAAGGGCCTCCAATGATAATCGCAAGGTCTGGGTTGGTTCATATAGGGAGAATCAGTCCTTGAGGTATTGCAGTCCTGAGCCCACAGGCGGAGGAAGAGGGGGGCGGGGAGAGCGCACCGCCCCCAGCACCACCATCCTGAGGTGGGCGCCATGCCCACAGGATACATGCCATGCCCCTGCGGGCAGCGCACCAGGCCTCCGGGACACGCTCCACACCCCCGGGACGCACGCCAGCCACGTCCCCGCCTGCTCTCTGCCACTGCCTGAGCCATTTAAGGCTTTATAGCTCAAAACCAGCAGTTTGAATTGGGCCCAGAAACTCAGATCCATGTACTCTAGGTCTGATCTTTTATAAATACCCTTGTGTGAGCCAGGTGAGATTCATTTCCTACTGATTTCCTATAACTGAGCCTCATTTAATTTGATGTTTGATGGAAAGGCTGAAAAAAATATTTATTTATCTCCCTACATTTATATGCCTCTTGACTGTAATAAAACCACAAAGTGGTTTACAAAAGGCAGAATGAATGGGCTGAGTGAACAAGAGGAGGTGGGAGTGAAAGATGGAAGAGGTTAGAGTAAGTGTAGCGAAATGGCAAAAGTGATGGAAAGCCCAGGAGGAAGAGGCCCTTCCACACAACTGTTGTCCATGAAATCCCGCAGGCAGTTAACTTAGTAGGAACCATTAAACAAATGGCCCAGCACAGAGAAAGCCGTTGGACATAAGCCCTATTGAAATCAACATGACAGATAAATTAGTTGTGCTTAAATTAAGCCATAGGGTTTTAGCCACACAAGTAACTTCCTCTGGACCAAGGCCAAGGTCTGCTGTGCAGCTGCGGTTCCTGTTGAGGGATGACCTGTGTAGGTGTCATGGAGGGCAGATGCTGTGGGCTGTTTGAGCTCGAGTTACAGTTTAATTTCTTTGTAGACTTTGATCAACGCTAAATCTTAGCTTCCCTGCGCCATTTCTGAAAGGCATTATCTTATTTATTAAAAGTGATTTAGTGGGTTAATAAAACTGATATGGCAGCTGGCCTTGCGATAATGAGTTATTGCAAGTGCCTGAGCAGCTTAATCCTATCATTGCCCTTATCAGCCATCATTTGTGTCAGCATATGCTCAGGCCAGGGCTACTTGCCGCACAGGAACATATGTCCATGCACATGAAAATGGGAGAGTGAAGAAATAGAGGGAGAGAGATTGTTCTGCTTCTTACAGTAAATTTTGATGAAAAATACATATATGAAGATTGTCATCACAGCTTTTATTTATTTTCAGTACAATAAAAACAATTAGACACTAAATAAACCTATCCCATCTCTCTTATCCATCCTATAAATCAGTTTCCCTCTTCTTGATCCTCCCTCTTCTATCATACTATATTTTATATAACAAATTACTTTTTATGTTACAGATAGTAAACTATTCAATAGCTAAAGTTCACTATGGCGAGTGAGCTTGCTTCTGCATACCTCAGACTGCTGGAAATAAGCAGTTTCTAAAAATCCAAATAAGTTGGGTTCCTGGCTTAAATGTCAATACCTAATGACAAAATGGTTGCCATCATATAAACTACTGTCTTGTTTTTCTCTTATTTGCTTATGAGTCTTAAGGAAAGGCATGCACCTTTTCAGGGACACTGGTGAAACTTCTTATTGTGATAACACTTTGGGGTCTTTCATCACCTTGACTAGTCATGGTCCTACGTTCAAATCTTAGCTTTTAATAATGTCCTGTCTTGGGGGACAGGATTACTGAATGAAGGTTACCTAATGAACATAAAAAAATAAAACTTGAAAGTCTGAGTTCTGCTTTGTCCTCAACTTTTTGTGCCCCTTTTAACAGCATATCTCTCTATCATCTATCTATCTATCTATCTATCTATCTATCTATCTATCTATCTATTTATCTCTATATCTGTTTGTTGGCTTCTTCCCTGCTACAGATATCACTATTATGGAATTGGCATTAAAGAAAGCAGTGCATACTATCACTCAGTGTATTCTGGAAAAGGTTTGACAAGGTATGGTAAAATAACATTTGAAGTATAACTGATATAGTGTTGAATGATGTTCAAAAATCACCTTGGACTAGTTCACACATGTACACTTGATTTTTCACCACTTGATTATTATATTACATGATCAGGCATTTGCTTGAACATGCAAATGCTCCAAGTGTGGACAGGGGAAGGGGGTGCATTCAGGCCCTATTTGTGTTATATGATAGAAGTAACATATAACTAATGGCTACCCTCTCCTGCCACACCCGTGTGCCGTGTCACACCCTTTGAGAACAACTGGTTTATGGTCCCATTGCCTTGTGGGCAGTCTGTGTGTGGGAGGAACATCCTGATAGTGGGTGGGGTTAAAGCCAACAGGGACAATTGCATAACTCTACAACACACCCCTTATTGGGGACACTTTGGGGAACATGCTCTTAAATGCCCGGGAAAGCAGAATTGTGTTGTCTAGCACCTAAATGAGAGAAATGAGGTCTCTAGTAGGTGCCCTTGGGGAGGGCATTCCAAAGGCAAGGAGCCACCACAGAAAAGGCACAGGCATCAAAAAAGTGGCAAACTTTTAGCTATTCTGGGTCTGAGTTAAGCTGCTTGCAGACAGGAATTTATTGTGGAACCATTGCTACTCATACACAGAAGCTTTTTGCAACATCCACATCAAAATGCCAGGCCATAATTTTTGTTGCATTTAATCCAAATTTCCTCTGACTGCAGAAAATCTCTTAAGGAAAAACAGACCTCTATATGTCTGCAGTCACTGGTGGTATCTAGTGCATTGGTTTGAGTGGGCAAGTTGTCAAATAATGTTTCAGTCTCCATCACCACCAGAATTTCAGTATAGCTGAATATATATCTGCATTATTATTATTATTATTATTAACCAAGTGAAAATAGATGTTGCTTCACTCTCCTCAAAAAAGCACCACCCTCCCTTTTGTGAAACATGATAACTAGTGGGTAGTAGTACTTTTCTCAACATTTCCTAAATTTTACATCCTAATGCAAATGTGAAATATCTTGGTTTTCAAAGGTTTTCTGGAAGCAAGTTGAAGAATGAGGTGAGTAATATTTCATATGCTTTTGTAATGTGGTGGGAACATCAGATACACAGAGCCCTGCTGATCCCATAGTAGAAGTTCCACAGTCTTTTGATGTCTACTTCAAAACCTCATGTAGTTGTGGCCTGTTGTTTATACTTGGTAAGAAGACTAGAAAATGCAGACTCTTGATCCAGAGGGGGAAGTGAACTCAAATTAGAGATTTAAGAACAGAGCAGCTACAGGAAACTTTTGACTCCACACAGATACAACCAAGTTCAAGGTGACCTAACAACTAAACTGTACAATAGCACAATCCATATATGTGGGGCATCAACGAAGCTCTTCTCAATGTCAGCTTCCCCCTGTTTGGGGAGGACCAAATTTTTAGATTGTTTAGCAACATGTCCCCCAGGTAACATAAGGTATGAATATTTTACAGAACTAAGTCAATAATGTTCATTAGATTATGTTAATTGATTATAGCCAGAACTTTCCCATGCCTCCCACGTCTACAACCTTTTTTGCTTCACTGCAGCACACAGATTTGCAAATGGTTGGCTCCCCTCACCCACCACAAAGGCAGCAGTATCAGCAAACTCCTTTATCTAAAGCATTTATTGTGCCATTCAAGACTCTGTGATTAATTGAGCCACAAATAATTGCTGTCATGGACTCTCACGTTAAGCAAGCTTACAACGAGTTCCTTCGAAGTAAAAGACACCCATGGCAAATGTGCGGCTGAGACTCAAGTCTTCAGATTCATTATTGAATTCATCATGCCAATATTTTCTCTGCATTCGACACAACCCAAACACCACACTTCCTTCCTCAGCTCCCCTTGCCCCTCATTTTTGTATGTTTGATGGGTACAGTCTCCAAATGCTGATAGGTAATTGTTCAACTGCAGCCATGTTGACTCATGACAGTCTTTTAAACCACCTAATGTTTGTGTCAATACAGAATGTGAACACACATCACTTCTTTCATTTAGCTCTTTATCTGTGTTTGTGTAGCCTGATTCTTAGATGAGGTGCAGCCTGACTATCTATATTTCTATCCTTGCTCACTTTATTTTACTTTAAATTGTTGAAAATCTAAAACAATGGTTCCCCAATCTTTACCTCTATGGACCACTTGAAAATTGCTGAGGGTCTTGGTAGACGACTTCCTGATTTTTCCACCTCTCGTAGAAATCGTAATGTGCCAGATGCTTTAATGGTCTTTTTAGAGCTTTGTTTATTTCTTTTATATTGCATTTTATGCCATTACAATTTGAATTCCATGCAACACAATGAAACACAATATAAGAAGTAAATGAAGCAATAATAAACCATTAAAAATAAAATAAAAATATTTAATGTGATGGATGTGCCATCTCCTGTCTTAAACCACAAATCCACAGACATGCCATGGACCACCTGAATGAAGCTTGTGGACCACTGATGGTTCTCAGACTACAGTTTGGGAATTTCTGATTTAAAATATCCATTGACTATTATCCTTGAATCATGAGATTGGCCATGGATAGACTGCTTAGTTAGATGGCCTGATCTGTGTCACCCAGCATGCTAATTCTGAGAGTGCCGATATATAACAAAGTCAAAAGCTGGGGTCACTGGAATAAATATAAAGGGATGCAATGTTCAAGCCAGACTAATGTTGCACTTCTTCAATGTTTTGCCGTTATTCACATTCTGTGCTCCTGGTTCCATGTTGTAAACTGTAGGATCGAAAATATGGGATCCAAATAAATTTAGCTTTCAGTAGTTACCAACACATAGTTACCCACACTCCATACAAATCTTGTATCCCAGCATCTGCTAAGGGCCCAGAAATCAAAGGGAGCCTTCCTCTATGGCTCTCAATCCTTCCACCTCTGATCCCACCCAAATCCCTCTTACAAATTAAAAAGTCTGCAAAAGCTACAAAATGAATAATTTACACATAATATACAGATTATGATCATGTATCCCGAGAATATGAGTTTCCTTGCTGTGGAAAATACTTTTTTCAGTTTCAAAATCTTTTATTTTTTTAAAAAAACCACAGAAAGAAAGAAAAACAAATTAAAATATAATGGAAACATTTTAAAGGGCAGGTATGAAAAAGAAGGCAACAAAGAGAAAACACAGTTTTTGGAATTATTTCAGGAAGAAGCATCCAGGGTTTTTTAAAGAAAATCTGTTCCCCTTTTCCCTCTCCTTCTGTCCTTTTAATGCTTAGGGTTAGTGTAGAAATATAGGCAGGTGGGGAACTTGGAGCTATCTGGTTGATCCAGAAAATGCCTGGGCAGATTTATTATTGTAATTCAATCTCTCTCTCTCTCTCTCTCTCTCTGTGTGTGTGTGTGTTTTCCTGTGTGCTAAAGCACCACCATATATATATTTCTGATTTAGTCTACATATGCATAGATTTATTATTAATTTAATTGATTTATTCACAACTTAATATAAGCAATCTTGAAGTGGTTTGCAAAGTAGAAACTTGAGGGGAAACCCAAATCTGAAGTACAAATAAATAAAAGAGAGAGAAACATACTTTAAATAAAAATAATGGAATCTAAATATAAAAACAAAATACTGATCAAAACAAAAGCAAAAAGTTTCATAATGCCAGCTTCATAATTCTGATCAGTAAATTTATGCCAATTAGTATGGCCAACTTTTATCCTGCTAAAATTGCGGCTGGTTGTTGGCGTGAAGATGTAATATTGTTTTCCATCTTATAGGGTGGATTCACTCGGAAATATTCACTGAGCTCCAAAACTGGGACTCTTCTTCCAGAATTCCCCAGCGCCCAACACCTTGTATTGGATGGGTGCATCTCCAAAGACAAGGTAAAAATGTAAAGTGATAATATATTGAACTAAATCAGCTCCTTTTAATCTGCCTCTTCCCTTGAAGGCTTCACAGTAGTAGTGACATGAAACAAGTAGAAATATCTATAATCAAACAAACTTGACTGATTTATAGTGGGAGCAAACCTCTATTATCTCCTTTTAACTGGCTCTCCGGTGGAAAGTGGTTAAATTATTTACATATTAACTTGCCTAATATTTTACAAACAGGTGGTATTTGCCTTAAGAAGGGCAAAACAAAGAAATAGTTAGGAGTACTATCCATTCCAAATACCAATGGATTAATTTAGCACTGATAAGATAGGAGCAAACGATTGGGGCAAATTATTAAGTGGATTTTTTCTCCTGCCTAGTTTTGTCAATGAACAGAAGATAGCACACTTGTACTTACTGATTATTTTTAAATTATGTACATGTGGAGTTTACATGACAGAAAAGAGCACTGGGCATTTCAGCTAGCAGATTGGGTTCATTTCTTTGTAAACCTTTGTGAACAATCACATAAAATGTAGACCTTTATGAACAATCTCACTGAAAATGTTTCACAATTTTGGCTTATTGTCCATTTGATCATTGGGATCTCCCAGACTTTCCCAATATCCATTAAAAGCCTCAGATATGCTTTGGATCCCACAGGAGTCCATGAAAATGTAGACACTGGTTTCTATTGAGACAGTTTAGCTTGGAAAGGTGCTCTACCTAAAGCATACAACATGTCCTTGTTGTAGAAGATACAGTCTGCATATGCCAGGCAAATTAGTGTTTAAAATAATTTTATAGCTTTGACAAAATCTTTATGATTCTATTTGATTGGGTGGTCCAGATCAACCTTTACAGCAAGATGATGTATAACATTCAATTACCAAAATGTCCACTTTGGAGATCAAAGTCAGAAATCAGCATTTTAACAGAAGAACCCAACTTGGAATGTTTAGTTTCAAATGCTAGTCACTTTGATTGGACAGTTTATCTTGGCATGTTAAACACTATTGCTCTATACTTTTAACTCTATTCTGTATTACATCAAGAAGCAGAATGACAGAGCATGGCAAAGCTTTAGCTCCAGCCTGAGTGTTGCAGTAGAGAGTGCTGGATTGAAATCATGGCTTAGCCATGACAAATCACTCTTTAGCCTTCTTAAGTCATTTATCTCCATGCAAAAGATTTGTGTTTGAAGCCCATGAGAGATGCTGCCACTCAAGGCTAGCAATAGATGGACCAATGGTCTGATAAAGTAGAAAGCAATGTCCTATGTGCTTAATGACAGTTGGATAGGTTTGCTGTGAGGGCAACTGAGGCTTCCAAGGCACTTTAAAAATCTTTCATAAATGGTAAATCAAATAAATTAACAACTCAGTGATTGCCTCACCCCATATATATGTTAAATGCAATGCTGAATTCCATACATTATTATTTTGTATTAGATCAGCTTTCACAGTTAGTGCAAAAATGGACTGTGATACTTACTAAATTCCCATAGAAGAGGTGAAAGTTTGTGTGAAAGGGTCATAGCTCGGTGGTAGAAAACATGCTCTACATGCAGAAGGTTCCAGGTTCAGTCCCGGCATCTCCAGGGAAGAATGGGAAGCATTCCTACCTGAAACCCAGGAGAATTTCTGGCACTCGGTGTCAACAATACTGAGATTGAAGGACCAATGGCCTGATAGTATAAAGTGGCTTCTTATGTCTCTGAATTTCATTTGATTCTAATTTTTATTTTTTTTAATTCCTGAAATAGGTAGATACCCTTATCATGATGTACAAAACCCACTGTCAGTGTGTCCTCGACAATGCCATTAATGGAAACTTTGAAGAGGTAAGGCTCACTTGAGTACGCACCTAGCACTTACCTGTACAAGGTCATGGCCATCATGTCATTCATATCTGTGCTCTGCTTGCTCTTCCATAGATCCAACATTTCCTATTACATTTTTGGCAAGGAATGCCCGACCACCTCCTCCCCCTGCTTGAAAACCCTGTGATCATTGACATCTTCTGTGTTTGCGACTCAATACTGTACAAGGTGTGTTCCATGTTAACTAAAGTGGAGAATGGAAATCTTGTCCCAAGCTAAGTCCTCACTGAAGTGAGAAGCTTCAGTCTCCATACAGGGTTCATGTGACTGAATACTCCTCCATACAAAAATCATTAAAATCACTGCAGATAGAAAACAGGAGTGTCAGGCTTCCTTTCTAGTTTTTTATCAGGAGTACCACCTATAGTGTAATGGTTGATGGGGAGGGAAGTGAAGTGTTAAAGTTTCTACAAACTTTTTAGTGAAGTGTTAAAGTTTCTACAAATTATTCAGTCTGTTAACTTTTAATGATTGTGAATGGTTGTTGAAATAATCTCTTATGTGTAGAGAAAGCAATTTTAAGGAAGCTCTAGTAAGCACCAGTTTATTGGAATGTGTTGGTGTTTGAGAACTTTTCATTTTCCTGCCATTTTATTCAAGGTCCTTACAGATGTACTCATCCCTGCAACTATGCAAGAAATGCCAGAAAGGTGAGCAATTACTTGCATAAGATGATGTTGATTGAATAATAAAGGTGGCCATTTTGATAACTGATATGGAAGAGGGGGAGGAATTACCATTTTTAAAAAACGTTGATCTTTTGACACCTAATGACGTGAATTATTGTAGTTGAACAGGGAACAGCTTGATGGACAGCAATGTTTCACTTGCTAATTTCAGTTGCATTTCTTTCTTCTCATCCAGCAAGGGCAACCAAATTCTCTATGTACAAAAGGGCAGTATGTGAGTGGTTCCTTATGCTGAATCTCCTCCATCAGCAGACAGGGCTGTACACAAGTTTCCCCTTGCTAGTTTTGGACTGTACACATACCACAAAACAAAGAGTTAGTTCACACTTTCAGCTTTGCCAATGCTGATTGCTAGCTAAGGAAAAAATCATTCAGCCTTCCCTTCCTAAACAGCTGTCTCAGTGTTCATTATCTATACCGTGATATGCAGTATTAATACAGTTTTTTTAATGGTGTCTGTTGGATATATTTATTTAGGCTGAATTGTTTTGTATTGTTTCATTCCCTGTTGTTTAATGCAGTATCAAGTAAGGTTGAAGGCTTAATATATTTTGATTGGATAGGATTGCAGTGGCAAATGTTGATTTAGCTAAAGCCAGAACCCATTGCACATTGCTACTTTGCCATGTCAGGCAATAGCAGTTGGGCTGCTGGGACAGTAGATTTGGCCCATCTTGTTATGCTGGTGCAGAATAACACCATGTGACACTTGCCGTTGCTTCCCATGGTGTTTATAGTCTTGTGCATTTATTTGCAAATGCAATGGGTCTTGAGTTTTGGCCATGTGCTTTTTGAGACCTCAAGCAACCAGTCTGGCTTGTGTTGGTTTATCAAGTATGCCGCATAGATTGTCCAACATTTTTGTTCAGCCGTTCCTGATTATGACAAAAATCAATACAGAAGTTGATTCCAATCTACTATTTTCCTTTTCATTAGTTTGCTGGCTGATATAAGAAATTTTGCTAAAAACTGGGAACACTGGATTGTTTCATCACTAGAAAATCTACCAGAAGACCTTGCAACAAAGAAATTACCCATAGCACGAAGATTTGTATCTTCGCTGAAGCGTCAAACCTCCTTTCTGCACTTAGCTCAGGTAAATCTAGAATAAAGGTCATAGCATTGCACGCATGATGAAGAGAGTGACCTGAAAGTTTTGACAAGAGACATTGGTTTTTGTCACTGGTGCTCTAGTTGTCTCAGCAATTGCTTCATTGCCCTCAGCCCTGGGGAAAAGCATGAGGCCACCTGGGCTCCATCTAGGCTCCATCTGAGAGGGCCCTTTGGAGCCAGACAGTCAATGCCCCTGGTTAACTCCACATTCCAGTGGGCTACCAGGGAATCAGCAAAGGCCATCCATATGGGATAATATATCCCCTACCACTCTTCAAACCATTTAGATCCATTGAGTAGTGGTGATAGACCATTCCGAGAAGTGAAGTTACAGGGAACCAGGCAGAGAACCTTCTCAGTAATGGTGCCCACCCTGTGAAACGCCATCCCATCAGATATCAAAAAGATAAATAATTATACAACCTTCCATAGAAATCTGAAAGCATCCCTGTATTCGGACGTTTTTAATGTGTAGTGTTCTGTTTAATGTGTTATGAAGCATGCAGACATCAGAGGTTGGCCACCCTGCAACCCATTATATATTTGTGCTTGGATTCTATACAAAGCTTGAGGTGGCTATCTGTAGGTTAAGAGAGAACTGCTCCTCTCCATGCATTTGTTGAATGTGCAATAATGGCAAAGAGAGGAAGGAACACTTCTAGGCAGAAAGGGTAACAAACCATTGTTGCGAAGGTGCTCTTCGCTCAGGGAAGCCCTCTTTGCTCATTCCCCTCTGAATTGGTCCTGGCCAACTGACCATGTTCACTAACACATTGCTATGTACCAACCCACCTACCTCTCTCAGGGCTGTAGATTCACAAGCAAGAGCTGGTAAGAACAGTTGCTGCCACTGATTGAGTGCTTTCAGGCAGCCCAGACCTGCTCTGTGCTTTCTGATGGTGCAGCTTAACCCCCAGCTAATTTCATTGCATCTGAAACTGAGCAGACACCAGTTATAAGAACTGTGCTTGCTATTTCAGTGTTCATTCCTTTTTTTCCCTATGTCAGAAAACATTAAGGGGGCCAAAAATAATAATACTGATTCTGTATGGTCTTCTGAACATAAACATAAAGAGAAACAGTAGTGTCATCTCCCTACCCATCTCCATTAGCATTTTCAGCATAGTTTTTTTCCCTGTTGCCTATTCACAGATTGCTCGACCAGCTCTTTTTGATCAACATATAGTGAACGCCATGGTTGCTGATATTGAGAAAGTAGATCTGCACAGCATTGGATCTCAGGCATTGCTCACAGTCTCAGGAAGCATGGTTTCTGAGGGAGAGGGCTACGTTGAATGTAAGTTGCTGGTCAAGGGAGGAATCATTGCTGTTCCCTACACCCAGGGAATTTCTTTTAAAATATGTTACATTAAAAATCACATTTAAACCTTTTCTGTCCTGTAACAATCATTTCACCACTTAAGAGATTTTTGAAATCTTAAGTTGTATAGAAATGTTTTAAAGAAAGAAAGAAAGAAAGAAAGAAATACTAATAATGATGTTAATAATGTCTGAGAGAAGTCAGAAGAAAAATCAAATGATTCCCAGGCAATATAGTTTTAATTTTGCTTTATCCAACAACTTAAGTCTAAGGTAATTTGTGTCTCATGTGTGAAAATAGGCCTTAACCTGTAGATGTTTATTACAGGTGCCTGAAGCTGCATGGAAGCAAGAGCTTCTCAGTTCACTTAAATGTTGGGAGAAGCTCCTTCTCATTCTATGCACATGGTGGCCACTGATATTGAAGAACCTGGTTTGGGAATGTGATAGAGGCAGCTGATTGTATACAACTGAAAATATTATTTGGAAAAAATCAGCTTCATTCTACTCCTGAACCACCACTTTTGATATGTCAGACTTTTGCTGAAATCATTACAGGATCATTGGCATCCTGATTTTATCCCTGGTGATTGCTTGTTATGATGACCTGGCTAATTTTTCCTTTTGTCTGGCTACACTCTGTGATCTTTGTGTGGTCGTTAAAAGTACTTCACTAAGGAATAATAAGTTTCAGACTTAATGAACTGGTTTTTGTTTCCTTTTTTAAAGTAATGTTTTTTTCTTTTTAAGACATGTTTACATTTTCAGTGCCATTTCTTTTCCTCTTCTTTTTTTACTCTGTTCTTCTGTTCTGCTTGCATAGCTTTATCATTGCTGTGAGACAGGAAAAGACTGGTTAATCCACAGGAGAAAAATTCCACAGGGTGCATGTAGCCCCACCATTGACTGCTGAGGTAGCTTGCTCTAAATCAAGAGGAGTGGCCTAGCCATTTTTGGCCTGAAGGTCACACTGACATGTTACAAACCCTCTGGAGACCACATGCCAAAGTGGCAAGGCATTAAAGTCTATTTAGTCAGGGTAGCTGGTATAAGACTGGGTATAACTCAACCATCAAGAGTTTATGGTATTTTATTCCTGTGTTTCTCAAAATTGCTATAAGGGTGTATTCCAAGCAACAGCTAAAACTACTGGGTTGCATCCAGCTAAGACATACTCAAAATAGCCCCATTGAATTCAGTGGACTTTATTTTGATGAACTCAAGATGCTGTCTTCTCATTTCACCTCTGCAGCTCTAATTCTTCCTTTTCCTTTCCATTACATGCTCCAAAACTATCAATGACTGGTGAGTGGCTTTCTCTCCTGTTCAGAGTAGAATGCAACTACGTGTTTTCCTTTTTACATGGTAGATGACTCTATTACAGTGTTCCAAGAACTGAAGGACCTTTTAAAGAAGAATGCCACTGTGGAGTCCTTTATTGAATGGCTGGATACTGTGGTTGAGCAAAGGGTTATCAAGGTAAGTCCCAACTGAAATCAAATTGTTCCTGATAAAGTCTATTCCTCTTGTGAACAGCATTCTTCCCTCTCATGGTGCCCAACTGGCACCTTCCCTTCCTGGGGGTGGGGATACAATGGGAAACTGTGGTTTAACCAGTGCTTTTTTCTGGGGGGGATGCAGGGGTACATACCCCTAAACATTTTGTGTTGCTCTGACCAACCGACTGACCGACATGCCAGCTGTCTCCTCAGTAGCACTGGAGCTCCGTCGTTCTCCCCACCAGTGCCCGGGGAGGGGAGTCTGGGGCAGCTGCAATGGAGGCAATGGTGCTCCTCCTCCTCTTGCTGGGCTAGAGCCAGCCAGTGAGCACTTGCCCCTCCTCGCTCAAGCTGACCCCGCCGTTGCCGGGGGCCTTCCTGTCCTCTCAGCACTGCTGCTGCCGCCTTGAGTCCCTCATCCGGGGGTTGGGGGAGGAAGGGGGGAGGGGATGGGGAGCAGCCAAAATGAGAGTACCCCTAAACATCTTTTGGGGGGAAGCACTGGGTTTAACAAACCAGAAAGCAATGCATTAAGACACACTGGATGAGGGCGCACAAGGTCACAGTTTGTTGGACTGGGACTATTACATCTGAACTGAATCCAATGTATTGTTAGGCTTCACCTTGATAGAAATAAGTAAGGCATACGTCAGAGATATTGCAGGTTTGGTTCCAGACCAAATATTTCAATAAAGCAAGTCACCCAATTCTTTGTGTGTGTCCCAGTACATATAAATTTTATGTTTGCACTATACTGTAGTCTATTAAGCCAGGCCTCCCTGGCTGCAGGGGCAGGAGGGGGAATACCCAGCTTCAGCCCTAGCCACCTCCAGCCCTATGGCCAGAGGAGGACAACAGCAGCAGGGGGGTGGGCTGGCTGCAGTTGCACCAGCATCCTCATAAGGGTCAATGAGGTATGCCTGTACTTTGTGAGAAGACCTTAAGGCCTGGAAATCCATATACTATCACTATACAATTCAAATGATCATTAAGCCCTCTGATTCAAGAACGAATTGAAATATTGCAGAGTAGAATGGCATTCTCAGCTCTGTTTAGCTAATCTTTAGATAATCACTGTTAAACAGAGGAAGCAAGGGAGGGGTGGAATTGTCCACCATTCAGCATCTGTTGCAGAACATTGTTCTAGGGCAAACAGGTATAGTTTCCAGTGTTTTCCTCCCACGTCTGGAAAAAAATGCTGAACAATTTACTGTATGAATCAAGATTAGCTGAGTAAGAGGTAATGATTTACAGAACACGTAATCCTTCCATTGCCCTCTACCTTCTGTTCAGTTAAAAGTGCAGGGCCTCTCTCCGTCACACCAAATGGCTTCCTTTTGTTTGCTGATTGAAAAAGGGGGAGCTCGTCATGTTACCACAAGCTGCTGCTGGGTCCTGGCAAGGGAGGCAGTGTCAGAGCGTCTTTCAATGCCTGGACACAGAAAGGACTGACAGATTGATAGCACAATTTCTTGCGGGGGTATTGTGGGGTTTTGCTGGGCAGGGGTTGTTGCTGTGGGTTTTTTTGTATCTTTATTTTAGATTTTGTTGTGATTTATTTGGGTTGGCTTTGTATTTTTAAATGTTTTGTTTATTGTTTATGGCTGCTTTTGCTATGTTGTAAGCCTCCTTGAGCTTGGTTTGAACTGTGGAAAGGTAGCATACAAATAAAAGTGTGTGTGTGTGTGTGTGTGTGTGTGTGTATATATATATATATATATATATATATATATATATATATGCATGCATGACAAGAGACAGAAGCAGGCCCTGATATCTATTAAGTGGCTCTGCAGGTGCATCAGTGATGCTGCAACCATTATTTAGAATAGAGTGTAAAAGTGCTTAGGCTGTTGCAGCCTTAATGATGCAGTGGGGTTTACGTAGAAGCAAATCCCTCTGTGCTCAGTGGGATAAACGTGTGTAAGATCACAGCCTTGAAGGTTTGGGGCCTGGATTGTGCTCTCCACTTCTTAGAAAACATTGTTTTCTCCCAACATCAAGTGAATACACTCTTGACTGATGTTCACCTTGCAGCAGTAGGTTACAAAATTATGGCCTTTATGAGGCACAGCCACCATGGTACCCTCCAGATGTTTTGAATGACATCTCCCATAATCCTTGACCATAGGCTCCTTACTAGTTGGGACTGATGGGAGTTGGAGTCCAACAACATCCAGAGGGCAACCATGTTGTCACCCCCTGGTCTATACTAACGATAACTGGTTTTTGATAAAGCCAGTTGTCAACACACAGTCTTCAAGCAAGTTCACTACAGTGGTACCTCGGGTTAAGTACTTAATTCATTTCGGAGGTCCGTTCTTAACCTGAAACTGTTCTTAACCTGAAGCACCACTAATGGGGCCTCCTGCTGCCACCGCGCTGCCGGAGCACGATTTCTGTTCTCATCCTGAAGCAAAGTTCTTAACCTGAAGCACTGTTTCTGGGTTAGTGGAGTCTGTAACCTGAAGTGTATGTAACCTGAGGTACCACTGTACAAGCAAGATGCATGGGCATTGGTCTCCAGAAATACTGTACTTCACAGCAGGATGGGTATGTTATAGTTTCCACTATATGTGGATTTGGTTTTCATTTCTTTTTTCTCTCTCTACCCCCCCCCTGCCATTTTGTTTAGGCAAGTAAGCAGAATGGTCGATCCCTAAAGAAGAGGGCACAAGACTTTCTTCTCAAATGGAGCTTTTTTGGAGCTCGAGTAATGCACACCCTCACTTTGAACAATGCATCAAGTTTTGGTATTTGATTTTATTCAAATTCTTTGTTTTCCTATTTAAGTTATGGCAAGGTATAACCAGGGGCCCCACCAGATGAAATGAGGTGGGACGTCCATTTAGGAGGTGTCAAAGTCACACAGATGAGCCTATTTTCCCAGAAGCCAAACAGAAGTCCTCTCGAATCCAGATATATAGAGACTAGTTGTGATTACTCAGTGGTGATAAGTATTTTCTACACATAGTCAGTGGTTCTTACATTGCTTTTCTAGGACTGAGTCATGGCAATAAAAATAAATTCTAATGTTAGGCTCTGGTAGGCCCTGGCTCCAACCAAACTTTTGTCTTTATCTGTGTGGTTTATATAATTGATTCTTTTAATTTTAGAGAAAAAAGTGATTTTGTTGTTGAGATGCTGAGTGATTTTCTTTTACCTCTATGTAACTAGAAGCAAGTTTTTCTTGATGTTTTTGTTGGTGTACTTATGTTTTTGCTTTTTGGCAATGGGTTTGTATTTATTCCATTAAAAGGCACAGATGCCAGGATTCATGCCATGTTTAATTTCTACATGAGAGGTGATGGGACTAAGCTTTGTCTGGAACTTGTGCTCACAACCGCTCATACGGAAGTCCCTCCCTATCTACATATGTGTACATAGGATTTATCTTAGACCAAGTCAGACTATTGGTTCATTTAGCTGAGTATTGTCTACAATGACAGCCAGTGGCTTTCCAGGGGTTTAGGCAAGAGGATTTTCCAACCCTGCCTGGAGAAACCTGTCACCTTTTGTATGCAAACCATATACTGTGTTTTTTCTATGTCCAGTCAATCAATCAATCAATCGTTTTATTTGTATGCCGCCTTTCCAAAGTTAAAACTATGCTCAAGGTGGCTTACAACATATCCAAAAAATAACTACAAACATAGCAAAAGTAGTCATAAATAATAAACAAAACATCAAATGTTACACAACCCAATTGAATAATTTCCACATAAATAATAAGATACAAAATAAAGATGCAAAGAATTATCAACAGCAACAAGCCCCTGTGAACAGCCATAAGAAATACCCTGCAGCCTCCGCTTTTATAGCTGGAGTCAGTCAGAGCCCCACCCTCCCAGTCCAGGTGGGAAAAGGCCTGCAAGGCAGGGAGCAGGTCTTCCAGGACTCACAACCAAGATGGGCCTCAGTCATTCCCTATATACCTAAGTTTATAGAGAAGAGGTGATTTCACCTCAGAGAGCATTTTATTCTCTACATGTTCACAGGCACTTTTTCCTTTATAATTCTTATACAAACCCTGGAGTTAGGGATGGAGAAATTCAATTCATTTACCCTTCAAAATTCAAACTTACCTGAATGTTGTGATGCAGTTCTGCAACAAACCAGCGTTTACAAAAAAAATGCATATATTTGGGTGCATAAATGCATGTAATGTATGCACAAAAATGAATATATTAGTGAAAAGAATACAAATAATACATAAAATACAAAAATAAATCATGTTAGGGAAAATTGCTTGTATGTTAGTAAAAACTGTGAATAAATGTGTTTATAAGAAGAAATTGCTGGTGAACTTTTCATGCTTTTAAACTGAAAATTGCTCCAAAACTGGAGAACTGAATTTAAGATTGGAGAAATGGGAAACGGAGAGAACCAATCCTGATAGATCCTTCAATCCCTACCAGGAATAAATGATTGTTTTTGTTTTTTTAATGACAGCTCTGTCATCTCAAAGAGCCCCTAGCAACTGCTGGGAATTAGATCTTAAAAGTGTTGTTAAGTCAAGATTTCATGACAATGTGCTCATTTTCTTACTTTTATTCTGCAGAGGTCTGCTAGCAAGACTCTGCCAACTACTTTCTTGTTGTTTAGTATAAGGGAAACTGAAATATAGCAAACTCTTGTCTACAGAGTTCAGCTTTATCTTACTCTAATGTATGCCCTCTTCAAATATCAAGCATATCTCACTTTCATCAGTGTTGTACTTTGATGTCATTAGTGGCCAAATAACCTACAGGACAGTCAACATATTGAGCTTGGGGGGCTAGTGCAGAGCAAGATTAGAGTGAGAAGTTAAGCACTGCTTCTTGTTGGTCTTAGCAGGTCATTGAAAGTCCAACAATTATTTGTTTGTTTCATTTGCTTCTTGTAGAGTGTTGAGAGATGGTCACCAAGATAACTTTATGACATACACACTCTCTCTCCTCTTTTCTCCCGCTGCAAAGGTTCATTTCATTTGGTCCGCATGCTTTTAGACGAATACATCTTGCTTGCCATGGAGACCCAGTTTAACAATGACAAAGAACAAGAACTCCAGAATCTGTTGGACAAGTATATGAAGAATCTGGGTAACTAGGATTGGTCGTTTATAACCCTGAGAGTTCTGAAGCTTTGATGATGTTCACACTTGTTTGTGGTTAGGCAATGGTAGCCAAGCTGATTGGTTGTTTTGACATATTTAAACAACTATTCTCCCATACCTAATATTGGCAGGGTGATTTGTTTATTTCAATTTCTCTTGGGATAGATGATAGATTAAGGCTGCAGTCTTAAACACACTTATTGGGGCATAAGTCTCACTGAACTCAGTGTTGACACACATTTCTGAGCAGGCATGCATAGGACTGTGCTGTTATAAAGCTAAACTAAAATTTAAACAGATTTCTCCCCACTTGTTCCTATTAATTCACCTTCAGTCACAAAATGCCAGCCCTAAAAAGGTCTTACAAAATTTCGTGTTGGTGCTTGAGCTAAGGCTTTGGTGAGCCCCTGGGGGTGGGAGGAGTTCCAAGTTGCAGAGGCTGATTCCAAAAACAACTTTTGGAAATGGCAGAGGGATTATGAATCAAGAAAGGTCACCTTCGAGAAAATCCTAGCTGGTCATAGAGAAGAAGGCTATCTCTTGGATATATTGAGCCTTTAAATAATACCCTGAGGAGAATAGGTACCCATTGTAAACCCTGAAAAAGTACTATATGATATGTAAAAGAGTACTTTAAAAAATATTCAGGTACCAAGCGATATGGTTCTTTTTAAATATACCTGACCAGTTTATATTGTCCAACAACTCTGTTCCTATTACGTTTGATTACTGTGCATAATCCTCTCTGGTTCACTGCTAGCTGTATAGCTCAGTCGGTAGAGCATGTGACTCATAATCTCAGGGTTGTGGGTTCAAGTCCCACTTTGGGCAAAAGATTCCTGCATTGCAGGGGATTGAACTAGATGACTCTCGTGGTCACTTCCAACTCTACAGTTCTATGATTCTATGGTGATATGCCTGAGTCCCAAAGACACAGGGTTGCTCATGCATCTCCCCTCAAGGGAAAACCTCACTTAACACTGCCCACCGTACACTTCAAGTGTGTGCTCTTTCACATCAGATATTTAAGAACCATCCCTGAATGATCGACCCATTCTTACAGTTTCATAATTCATATAAATATATAGCAGTATACACACACAGCAGTGCATGCTCTTATTTCACACGTTGTGAATCCCGTCTTATTTTTCCAGATGCCAGTAAAGCTGCTTTTACTGCATCCCCCAGCTCTTGCTTCCTAGCAAACCGTAGCAAGGCTGGTACACTTTCCAGTGATGCTTCAGTGAAAAATGAATGCCTAGTGGAGCAAGCCTATTTCCCTCTGCCAACCAATCAGCACAGCAGCATGTCCTCTGGTCTGAATCCTTTCTCAATGGGGAACCCTGAAAATATGCAGCTAACAGGTAGGAAACAAATCCCCACCACCCACCCTTTATCCTTTCCTCATATTTTCCCTGTGTAGGAGTGGGCAGTGCTATGGAAAGGAGCTGTATACCATGCAAACCATTCCTCTACTCTTCTGTTTGTTTTCCCAGGTCAAACGGAGCTCTCTCAAAGCACAGGTCATCTCATGACTCCGCCCATATCTCCAGCCATGGTTGGCCGAGGAAGCGTCATCAACCAGGGACCGATGGCAGGCAGGCCTCCTAGTGTAGGTCCACCGTTGTCATCTCATTCCCACTGTGCATCTTATCCGGAGCCCCTGTACCAGACTGTGCCACAAACCAACCAAAACTTTTATGGAGTCAGTGCTGGCTACCCGGTCATGTTCAGGACCCAGACTCACCCATCTTCTGCACCCTATCAGCACAGGGCAGAGGCCAGCCATTTTGCAGCCAGCAATGAGCAGCAGCGCTTCTCCAGAGACTACTTCAGCAGCAGCTGCGCTGTATCTCCATACAGCACGAGGTCACCCCCTAACTATGGGTCCTCTTCGACAGTACAGGAGGCGCACGGCATGCAGTTTCTGAACAGTGGGAGCTACAACTTCATGAACAGTCCAGCAGCTAGCTCTGGTCAAGGATCATCATATTCCTCAAATGCTTCCAATGGTACTAAAATGTTCAGATTTTTTTAATTATTGATTTCCATTGATCTGTACTTCTTCCCTAGTGCTCCACAATTTATGTATATTCTCTCTAATACAACTTCTGGAAGCGATAGGAGTGTTGGGACACATTCTTAACCTGACCTCCCTGCTGGTGGGACCTTGTGGAGTGGTGGGGCCACCATGGCATCTGCAACCCTGCTGCTCATGGGGCAAGACGATTGGACCTAACACAGTTGTGCATCAGCAGTGAGCTCAGGGTCCAGTGGATCCTGGTCCAGCTGAGCCCCATCTTTTCTCTGCCTCTGGGACCCATTTTTGGGTTGTCCTCTGGGCCCTGGTGGCAATGAGTCTTCCAGTAGACCTTCCACTTGCCCATTTGCTGGGTGGAAGAGGGAGAGCAGTGCTGACAAGAGGCCATCTTAGCCCATAGAGCTCAGTGGAGGGACACTTCTGCTCAGTCCAAGCCAGCCTGGCATAAAGGGTGGTTTGGATTGCTTTGTTAGTCTCTGGCAGCATAAACAGCAGTGAGTCTTGTGGCATCTTCCAGGCTTGTATTGTAAAGTAAGATTTTGAGGACAAGAATTCTCTTTCATGGTTCTCTGCTCAAAACAAAACAGAAATGAATAAAAGGTCCCTGATTTCTATGCAGCAGGAGCTCTTAGGATAGATTTCTAGATAGTACCACTGTCTGCTGCTGAGTAAGAATTTAAGAAGAGAGCAACTGGATCAGGGCAAAAGTCCATATATAGTCGAACATCCTGTTTCTCAAAGCAGCCAACCAAAAGCCTCCTCCAGGAAGCCAGCATGCAGGACATAAAATCAATCACCTTCTTCCATTGTTGTTCCCAAGCAGTTGGGACTGTGAGGCATGCTGCCATGCTGCCTCTGCCTCTGCCTACACCCCCTCAGCATGGTGTAGGGGGACCAGGTGGTAATACTGGACAGCATCATGAGATGATGGAGAAGGCAAACATTCAGCTGCTTGGAGGTTAGCATAATTGAGTGCAGCTCTCTGATCTTATGCCCAATTGTGATCTTATAGTAGCTTCTCAACAGCCACACACCTTCATGATGTTAATTTAGCCTCCTGTGCCCAATTTCTTCTCTGCCACCATTGGTCACCCTCTGGTAAGGGTAACAGGTCTCCCCCCCCCCCATTCAGACGCTGGTATCCTCCAGCAAATCATCTCACTAGCCATTGCTGCTCCAGTATTTAGAAGTTACGGGCACACAAGTTTCCCTAGTTAAAACTGCTGCAAATCACAGGGATGCTACTTCACATAAGCAGCTACCAGATGGCTGGGTGATGCTGTTTGGCTTCTGCAGCTTGTCCATCTTTTTGTCTTTCTTGTATCCATAACTATATCTCCATATCCATGTGCACATTCACTGTAGACATGGAACTTTAATTTTATTTGGGTGCTATAAGGCAGCATTCTAGATGATCTAATACTCATATAACAGTTGTCTATTATACCTAATATACACTTATTGTCTGTCAACAGGGTTCTATGGGAATAATATAAATTACCCGGAATCCCATCGACTCGGGTCAATGGTGGATCAGCATGTTTCGGTCATCAGCAGCATCAGCAGCATTCGACCATTGCCTCCATACAGTGACATTCACGATCCACTTAGCATCTTAGAGGATGCTGGAAGGAAACAGGGAGCATCATATTATGCAGATGCCTCGATAGCCTGTCAGAACCCGCTAAGTAAGTAGGTCTGATGGCAGAACAAGAACTCTAAATCTTCTCATGTTTTGGACTGGGCCAACACCTGGATGGGAAGAAGAATAGTGCTGACTGGCCATGCACATTGACCAAAAGTGAGAACAGGTTCTGTGCAAACACAGCTGTATGTGCATAGGACTTGTAGTACTTGGAATGGTGGAGCCCACTTGCACAGGTGCATGCAAAGCCTGCGCACATACAATAGTATATGAGTTGGGTCTGTTTTCACTTTTGGCCAAATGCCAAAGTTGAGGTATAATGCCAGCAGACAAGTAGAGGACAAGAATGGAGTCAGTCAGCGCAAACTTACTTTGTCTCCATGCATTTGCTCCACGCATGGGCTCGTATCCAGTGCAACTCCAAGTAAGCATATCATCAGTTCAAGAATTCTCACTTGGGCAATGGGACTTCCCATCTCCCCCACATACACTTCCTACTCCCTCCCCAAATCTGCACCTAAATTTCGGGGAAACTCCAAAACTCCAGAAGCGATTGGGGAGAGTCCCATTGTAGAAGAACCTTTGCACTGACTGGATGCCTTCTTAGTGCTGCATTGGATACAAGCCTTAGATCCAAGCATGAAAAATGGGTTTACGTTTTAACTTACATGGGAATCTCAGCTGCAAAACCCACAACCAGTGCCAGACCCCAGCTTTAGAATGGAGGCATTGTACATTTCCTCCTCCACCTCCATGTATCTCAGACATAAGACTTTCAGCTCAGAGGGTGTAATGTCTAGGAAGGCTGAAATGCTGTCATTCGTCTCTTTAGAAATTAATCACAACTAATGAATGGTTGATTTCCCCTTCCCCCAAGCTCTAAGTACAGCCCATTACGTATGTGATTTGGAAAGCTATGGTAGGAGGGTGGTTCCTCTGCATCACACCCACTCCCACTTTTCTGCTCAAAGACGTCCTCTGGGGCTCCCCTTTGGAAATGCTGGGCATTTTCTCATGAACATTCTTCAGAAATGTTGTTTTGGTTGGAAATGTCTTTTTAATAAAAGCTGGGGTTCAGAGGAACCCAACAGGGCCTCATGACCATCACACACACCCAAGAGTGTTAACTCCCTGTTCCTTACTTAATCTATGTTTGCAGGCAGGAAGAATGAAGAAGGCTTAATTTATGCCAGAATTGTTCATAGTGCCAGGACCGCACCTTGAAAGTAATAGATGAAAGTGCTCCCGAACTTACGCACATTGTATTTCTTGCTCTACTAAGTAGAGCAAGTCCTCCCATAGCAGGGTGGAACTTGCAGATCAGAGGGTACTATTCACAAGCAAACTAAAGCCATGGCCTATGTCTCCTTTTCCCCCTAGAAATTAAGCACTGGAAGTAGTAACTGTTGCCATTTTCTTTGTAGCTTCAGATCTGCAGCCAGCTATATCTGCATCCTCCTCCCAATGTATGTATGGACATTCTAGACAATGCCCTTCGCAGGAAGCAATGGATTCTTCTGGGCAAGGTAATAGTGAGATGGTCTCCACCTTGCCACCAATCAATACTGTTTTCATGGGAACTGCTGCTGGAGGCACCTGACTTCCAGAAGTGGCTGCACCCAGTCTTCAGTCCCAGGACTTGATGGCGAATAGGAATGAAAAAGTATTACACATAATTTTTTAAGACTACCAAGAAGATTTTACGATGCACTGAAAAAGCAACTACAGCTGGTTGCAGAGTCCATCCTGTCTCAAGTGTCTCTGGTCTTAAACACAGGAAAAGAGATTGTCCATTGCATTTTCTCTCCTTGTCTCAATTATAACCAATATTCTTGCTTTTTTCAATGTAATCAGGATGCTGCTCTTTCTTGGTGATCACTTTGCTGCCCCTTGATGCACGGTGTACCATATGCACCACCTCGTGGTTACAACAGTGTGCAGGTTCACACCTGACAATGGGTTGGCTAGTCTGGATTTAACAGCTTTGCTGCACCATTATGATGTTCTAGATCATCTAACAACAACACCCCTAAATCACAGAGTTCTGGTGTTGCTCTGAGGCAGCAGTTGCTGCTCTCCAACCTATAAAGAAGGCATAATCAGAGTGAACTCTCTTGTTCGACTTCAATGTCCGAGTTACCATCCTTTTTCTAATTAATTTTGTACAGGCACTGGATATGTGCCAATATGCACTTTGTTCACTACTGTATTACACCAAGTGCTTTGTAATCTATATTTGCTGCATGCATAGTGGTGTAGCTTTATTTTACACCTGGAGCTCCGCTAGCTTTTGTGCACCGGCCCTCGTTATCTTTAGCATGTACATACTGCTCACAGTTGGCATCCAGCAACTGAACTGGAAGGAGGTCAGGTGAGCAGCACAACCCCACCACTCTGCCCGCTACTGGCTCCAGGTAGGCCTGGATAGGACCCCTGCCTTGAAGAACAATTGCCAGTCAGCACAGAGTAGAAGATTCTGAGCTAGATGGATCAATGGTCTGATGCAGCAGAAGGCAGCTTCCTATGTTCCCACACCACAAAGCCCATGAAGCAGTGTGACTGTGACAGTGGTGCACTTATGTGAAACATCTGGTGCCTGAGTAATGTGACAGCAGCCATGAACTGTAGTGCTTGCCTGTGTAACATCCCATGTGTGCATGAACACACCTACCATATGAGTCAGCCTTTCAATATATAAAATCAGAATGCCAGTCCATGATCCATGTGAGCTGATGAAATTTCCACAGTATTTCTCCATAAAGCACTGAAATATTTCTTGTTTTTGTTGCTAAAGTCCCAGAATTTTTGTCTTTCTGCTCTGCTTTGTTGTGCCATGTCTTTGAAGCAAGAAAAACCAGCGATAAGTTCCAAAGAATTGTGGGGGGAAACATTCCTCTGCCTCATTATTCCTCTAATTTATATTTAAAAAGCAGTTGTCCTGTATCTTCATACATACATTTTGTTTATTTTGTAAAAGCAAAGAAACATTATTTAACGCATGTTATTTACCTTTATTTATTGGAGTTGCAGAGTTCTTTGCAAGTTGCAATTCTGTTTGGCAGATTGTCAAATGTATGTGTTCTACCTCCTATGGAAATGTTTACAGGGTCATTTTTTATGATGGGGTGGAGAACCTGTAGTCATCCAGATGTTGTGGGACTCCACTTCCCATCACCCACAGACAACACAGAGCAGTGGCTGGGGATTATGGGAGTTGTAGTCCAATAACATCTGCAGAGCCACAAGTTCATCGTTTCATTTTATTCCTTCAAACCTATCTGGACCAAACTTGCATTTTCTAATCTTGTGGATTAAAGGGTTTATTTCAAATGCTATCAAGTGGCAGCCTCATTTGTTATTTTGTTGTTCTCTGATTGGTTCAGACCTCACTCTTTTCCAATCTGATGCCCACTAGGTATTTTGGATCATAAGTTGTACTTCAGAACTTGTGGAGGGCACCAGAAGAGGGCAGGCTGTTTGAGCATATATTTCACATGGAAAAATTATCTTTAGCCATCATTTTTCATGCTCAGCATTTCTTCTGAATCCCTCATGGTACAATTGGATCCACCATGTGTTAAATTGTCTCTCAGTTCCAGTGACTGATAAATCTCAGAGCTCCTTCATAACTGAAAACATTCCTCACTTCTGAATCTTTCAACTGCACTACCACATGCAGCATGAAAGGAAGGGTATCTAGGCTTTGTCCAAACCAGGCATTCTACATGTCTTCCTTTGGGCCCCTTTGACCTTAGTCACCTTAGACACCCTATCATCCTTAGCTAGCGGGAATTGTGGGGGTCCAGCAACAGCTGGGGACCCAAGTTTGAGAAACACTGTTAGAGTCTAAAATCTTGACTGCATTTTTTGGAACACATTGAACCATGCCTAAGTCACCTTGCCAATATTTCCGTAGCCTTACATGGTATCACCATAGTTTATGGTTGTGATGTGTATATACCTCTCCACTGAGTACATTTCTGAGCACAATTCAAAGTGTTGGTGCTGACCTTTAAAGCCCTAAATGGCCTCGGCCCTGTATACCTGAAGAAGTGTCTCTGCCCGCATCATTCAGCCTGGACACTGATGTCCAGCTCCGAGGGCCTTCTGGTGGTTCCCTCACTGCAAGAAGTGAGGTTACAGGGAACCAAGAAGAGGGCGTTCTCAGTGGTGGCATCCACCCTGTGGAATGCCCTCCCATCAGATGTCAAGGAAATAAACAACTATCTGACTTTTAGAAGATATCTGAAGGCAGCCCTGTTTAGGGAAGTTTTGAATGTGTGATGTTTTAATGTATTTTTAATCTTTTGTTGGAAGCCACCCAGAGTGGCTGGGGAAACCCAGCCAGATGGGCGGGGTACAGATAATAAATATTATTATTATTATTATTATTATTATTATTATTATTAATATTATTACCCTGAAAAGAAACAGCAGCATCCTGCTGGCACATGCATCTGCCTATCTCTGGCATTAGAATAGAAAGGCAAGCTCCTTACCTGCTTGATGACCTGCAGTGCATGTGATCAGAGGATGAATTGTTGACTGCCACATCCTCAGATGTTCTGACAGACAGCACCACATCTGTTTTATCCATAGTGTAAGGCTGCAAAGATAGATCACCCTAGCTCTGCAAACATTAAATTTAGAATCCCCTTTAAAAGGCTTTAAATTAAGTCCTGCATCTAGTACATATTGAACACCATGCTCTGTTCTGTTCTTAGCCCATCAGTGTCAACCGGATCTTTTGAGGTTGTATGTACAAGCTAAGGAGTGTCATCATCAAGATAAGGGGGGGGGTGTTGGAGAGATCCAAGGAGAGAGGGCCTGGAAACACCTCTGTGTGTGTGTGTGTGTATTTATGTAAGGAATGACTGTGCTGTTCAGATTAATGGGAGGTGAACCATGAGATGGATCTCTGCAGACTGAGTTTGCCAGTATCACACAAGTCCTATGATGGCCACAAGCTGCCCCAGCTATCATCTCACCATGCCCCTTCAACTTCCAGTCTGAGGCAGATGGCTTATTCATCCTTTTCTGGCCTCTATAATCCTACCGCATCCCAGTAGGCTTGTTCCAATAACAACAATCTTCCAACAGTATTAAATATTTCTCACACCAGTGGAATAAGTTTGCTAGGATGTGAGAAAGTATTGCAGAGGCCAGGAGATTAAAGTGTTAGCACCTCCATTCATTAGATGCTGGGGGAGAATGGTGAGATCAGGGCAGGTCACACTTTCCCAGTACAAAACAAGGAAGCTACAGAACTGCTTAGGAGAACATGAGATTTTTACAAGCTGCTGGGTACCATCCTTCTAGAATTCAAGTTATTTAGCATCCAAATGCTTTTTAGAATGGTCTTGAGATAGGCACCTGGAAATAGCAGAAAGATTCTAGTAAGCAGTTGAAATAGGAAAATCTACTTCCCTTCCTCTTGGCTTAGTTGATTATTATCCCTGATCAAATAAAAGGCCACATGTTCGGGTTGCCCCATGCCCTGGTTGCTATAGTAAAGGTAGATACACAGTTAAATTCTGCATTTAAAAAGAGATTGATATTGAGAGTCTTTTTGTCTCCTTCACGCGCTGTATACCCCCACAGTGGTGGCAAGTTAATAGGAGTATTTCTCCCATTGTATGAGAAGCTTTACTCAGGAGATTTGCTCTACAAAAGGCTCACATCTTTGTCAGCTCATAAGGCGAAGGAGAAAAAAAACCTGTCAAATACACATACAAATATACTTACATGCCGAGCGTCAAACAAACATCAGGCTCTGACAGGAAACTAATATGGAGTCAAATTTCACGCTTGAAACTAAAATGAATAATGTACATTTGCCATTGTACTCCGTGTAATTTTATTGAATTTTTATTATTGCAAGCCATCTCTGGGAATGATGATGGTGTTTATAATAAAATGCCATAGAATCATTCCTACCTGATGCTAATAGGCTTCTGCTTATCTTTCATCGTAAGAAAATCTCAGTGGTGTTGTAGTAGTGACTGGAATGGTGCAGTGCAAAGAGTGTTGAGTCCAGGATTCATATCTCCACTCAGCCCTGAAGCTCACAAGGTGACCTTGGGCCAGTCACTGTCTGTTAGCCTAACCTACCTCACAGGGTTATTATGAGGAAAATTGAGGAGGGGGGAAATCGTGGACTCCTTCTTGAGCTCCATGAAAGAAAGAGAGAATATAATGTAACAATAAATTAATTCATTAAATAAATTACTGCTACCCCCCACACCATTTAATGGATTACTAGTCTGCCTTTTAGACTGCGTGCCCTCCCAATGTGGGTTACAACAAATTCAGTTAAAATCCCAAAAGTCAAATCTTGCAATATGCAATAAAATCAATTTAAAAAATTTAAAATCCTTAATTCTTAAATATAATAGCTACAGATTTACCTAAATGCAGACTGGAATTTTAGGGTTTTCCAAATGACAACAGAGGCAGGGAGTTTACAAATTCCCCTGGGGAGGACAGGCCAGATAGATGGGGCCACCACAAACAAGGCGCTGTCCCTGGTACTTAGCAAGCCTGGCCCAGGAGATTGATGGCATTCTTAAAGCCAAGGAAGGTACATATGAGTGTAGGTGATCATTCAGATAGCCTCATCTCAAACTGCTTAGGGCTTTAAAGGCCAAAACTAGCACCTTAAATTGGGCTCAGCGGCCAAGAGTTGGCCAGAGCAACTGGCAGAGAATAGGTGTGCTAATAAGTCCTACAAGTGTTCTTGATGCCGCACTCTGCTCCTGTTGAAGCTTCTGGGCCATTTTTAAGGACAGTCACATGTAGAGAACATTGTCACATGTAGAGAACATTGCAGTGATCCAGGCTGGATATCTCCAAGGCATGTGTCTCTGACACAATGGTCATTTTGTTGAAGTAACTAAATGATGGACATTGATATGGCACATTTCGAGTGTTCAAAGCAATTCTTGTATACAAACTTAGCCACTCTTACAATAGTCCTGTAAAGCCAGCAAGTGTTATCAACTGGCATTACATCTGCGACGGCAGGGAGGGGAACACCACTTGCATTCATCTCTGGTAAGAATCAGTACAAAAATGTAGGCACAAAAATCTCCACACATGCTGCTTTTTGCTTCTGTTTTTGGAAATTTAACTCAGAACAGCTATTTGAATCTTGCTGTTAATCTTCCTCCGCCTGTCAAGGAACCTCCATGGTTTATGAGGGATTGAACTTTGCCATTCATCTGGGCGGGATTTTAAAGACTGCGTTCTTGGGTTACACTGCTCACCTTTTCCTCAGGTCCCAAAAAACTTTGTTTTCGTCTTTGTCGGCATTCTGCAAAGTGGATCTGAACATGGAGCAGTCTGGGTAAGATTTAACAGTGATGTGTGTGTGTCCCTCCATGGGCAATCATGAATATCTAGGATTTCTACTTTAACACCTGCATTGTCTGCCCACAAAAAGCCTGTCTCCCTTAAGCACCACTTTATCTGCTCTTCTCAAGAAGAGCTCCTGAGACTCAAAAGCCAAACAAGCAGTGGAGGGAGAGATCAAAGCAGAGTTCTCTCTGTGTTACATGTGGCTATGGCATCTGTGAGGAGAACAATTAGATACCTGATACCCATGGGCACGCACCACTGGTCAAATCTGATTTCCCCCAATTTTATCTGCCCTGATAGGAACGGCTTCAGTACCAGACAATGCAAAATGATAAAACACAGGAGAGGCAATTTGTTAAAGTGCAACCACAAAGAACGCTTGACTTATCCACCCCTCAGCATATTTCAGAACCTTTTTCAAAATGCACATCTTTTCTTAGGGCCAAATGTTGCAGCTGCTTGCAGCCTTTCTCTGCCCTTGCCTGTTCTAAAACAGGGAGCAGCCTCTGAAGCTGCCAGCTGCAGCCTAGGAATCGTAGGTGTCTGACTGGCTGGCTGCTGTGTGCCCTTATTTTTCCTCCCTGCAAAAACAAAACAAAAAAGCAGTCATGGGAAAGGAAAACTTTGAGCAAAAAAAGAAGAAGAAGAAGAAGACAGAAAGGAAAGGTTTACCGTAAACCAGGGTTGAGGAACTGGATCCAGCCAGGGGGTCATTCTGACAAGTGGCTGGGGCCATTAAATAGTCCTCTCTTCCCATCCATATCCCTTACCACCAATTCCTTCATGGAACCATGGACCAGCAGAGGTGCTCTCAGTGAGCAAATGACTAGGAGAGCAGTAGGAGAGAATCTTTTATACCAGTGCAAAGGTGGCTGTGCTTTTTCAACTAATAAGAAAATCATAGGTCCAACTAAGTTCTACTCAAAGCAAATTCATTGAAATTAATGGATCTATCTTAGCCCCATCCATTAATTTCAGTGGGTCTATTCTGGGCAGAACATAGCTGGCTTTAACCTGTAATTTCTCTATTGGCAGATGCAGTACAGCCACCTTCCCACTGCTAGAGAAGATAGAACACAACATTGTACTTGCAGGAGACTGTTCTCATGAGATGCACTTCATTCATGCTGTCCATGACGACTTGGGACCACAACAGGGATGATTAACAAACATAAACTGGGAAATGAGTTGATCTTCAGGAAAAGGCAACTGCAGTAGCTAATGCAAAGTTCTGGTTAAACATTGCCTTACAGTTTGCTCTTGGCCGTCTGTTGTTTTTATGTTAAAGGCTTAGTTGAGGTTGGCCGCAGTATTGACTTTGTAATTAAACTATTTTAACTTCAGGATTTGGTAATCACCATATTTAAACCATCTGGTCCATAGCTGGGGGTTGACTTTCTCCTTTCAAAGCCGAAAGAAACCCCCTGCGTTATGTTTTTTAACCCGCAGCTCTGGGGACTTCACAATCCCTGTTCTTCGGCACGTAATCCTCGGCCAGTTGCAGGGGAGGTGAGAATGACTTCCTGTTTCTGTGACAAGGAAGGGTTTCTTCCATCCAAAAACACTGTGCACGGGGGCAGCATTTAACACCATTGCACAATTGTACGAAGGTATCTGGGAAGTGGCCTCACCCAAAACACTGTCTCGGTTCAGAGGAGGTGCTGTAACTGGAGCAGGGGAGCAAGTGGTTTCTATACAGATGTCTCTGGCCTCTTCAGTTAAATTTTAGAGCTGGGTGACACCTTTTCCTGAGACACTGGAGTGTTACTGCCAGACAACAGTGACAGGTTGGTAGTGGAGTCAAGTCATGTAGCTGCCCACTCAGTGCTGCCAGAACTGCTGCTTTCTTGGACAGGACTGGGGTGGGAGCTAGGTTAGGGCTGCCTAGGTGTGTCACTGCCAATCCAACACTCCTGCTGGTATACCCACATGGTAAGCTGCAGCTATGCTGGTCCCTCCATCTCGCCACTGCACCACTGCTGCTTCCAGATACCCAAAGAGGATAGGACAGTTACATTTTGCAGCAGAAGCAGGAAACTGCTTTGGGGTGATTTTCCGAGGGCTGCCTGGCAGTGGGTGGGGCTAGCAGTAGAAGCAGGCAAGGGCCAGAAACAAAAAAGTGGCTTGAGTATAAATGGGGCTCTTACATTTGTGCAGTAGTCTATGTGTCTTTGAAGTAATGTCAGAGATTTCTACACACACACACACACACACACACACACACACACACACAAATAAATACACAACTCTACCTCTAGGCAGGGAGGAAAGAGGGTTTGCCGCTGTTCAAGGACACATTGCAGCCAGGAAAAAGCACTCAAGGAAGACGCAGATCAAGCTTAAATAGTTTCCTATTTAATTAATACGGCTGAGGGTTTTTTAAAAAGTATTTTTTTCCAGATAAAAAACACATAATAACAAATAAGATACATATAATAAAACTTAACAATAAACTTAGTCTCACTGCTACTTGCAAGTGCAGTGAAAGAAGGAAAAACCAAATCATTTTTAAGGGGAATACTAGTTGACCATTTTGGGGGGTTATGTACTCAATTCTGAAACGCTCTCTAAAAATTCCAGCTACTGTTAATCACTTAGTATTCTTGTTGGACTTTATTATTTTTGCTCTTTATGAGGGGAAATAATCACATCATTCAACCACTTCATGCAGTCCTTTGTGATTGCCAGGCCAGTGTGGTACCTGACCACAGTGCAATGGCAACATATGAATTAGCTTTCATACATCTTGAGTAAAAGAAGAGGACCGGGTTTTGTGGAGAACTGCTCTTAGTGGATCATTGCTACTTTTCCGTTTATCCAACAAGCACTTACTCCAAAACATGTCATGACCCACCGACTTGTTTAAACCATTAAAAAGTGCTTAATGTGGTGAGATATGGCTGTAGAGGGTCCATAATTCTGTTTTAAAAGCCTTTGGTTTGCAAAGCTTTCTGCTAATGTTGGCAACAAAACTATTGAAGCCTGCAATAAAGCATTCTCTGAACAAATGCATCTTCTCATGGCCAATATTAAAATTTATATCTGTTTTTAAATTAAACATGTTGGGTTCTTTCGTGTTTCCTTTCCTCTCCAAATGTCTTGGTCGGGAAGAGGTGCTGGAGGAAATGGACTAGCAACAGGAGGATGCGAAGAAGACATTAAACAGATGTCAATGGGGCTGTTATCGCAGGGTTTTTAGATATTGCCACCTGTCCTATGTCCCACCAACTATTACTTTAGCACTTCAAATCATTGTGTAGCAGAGGTATCAACATTTCTATTAAATCTTTACTACCACATTAGAGAGAAGCCAAAGTGCATGCCTCCGTATTGCGTCTGTCACTGTGAAAATACAGATCAGAACATGGAAATGGCTGATACTGCAGCTACTAACTGGCTCCCCACACAGATTCACTGGCACTCAGTGCTGTGTTTCTAGAAAGAGAGGTGCCAGAACTCACCATGAACACCTCCCTTGTTCTCTTCGATTGGAAATGGTGCCCACCGGAGAGGTGCTGGAACTCAGTTCTGGCGAGTTCTGGCTGGGGAGGAAAGCCCTGAATATTGGCTGCTCAGTCCATATACCCAAGAGAAAAAGCACTTGGTGGTCCCTTGTGCATCTTGACAGCCATGCATTTTCCTAACTGGAAGCCTATGATGCTGACCACCATCTGTGTATATCTGTGAAAATATAAGCATTCGTTAAGAGAAATCCCTCTGATTTTGTCCTAAAACCTTATCATTTTCTATTCAAGGCCTTAGAGCACATACCAGTGGATTTTGGTCAAGGGCCTGATATCAAGGGGGTGGTCTTTAAAATATGAAATTTGCTTTTATTAATAGCTGAGGAGATTTCAGACCGTTTTAGCAATTTTACAGATTGCTTCAAATATTATTTCCTTCAATGGAAGTAAGCAAGTGACAAACTGACAAAATATGGCAGAGTATTCAGCGGTGTGTGCCTACATACATGCGGGGGGGGGGCTATATTTGCTCCATTGTCCTAGGAAGAGGACAAAGCAATACTTGGGCTCCCTCTACTGGTTTGGAGCCCAACCCACAATCTAGTTGACATGAATTATCACTAGCAGTGGAAATAGTCACTAGAAATGGAAATGGAAACTACTATACAGCAGTATTTATTTATACATTTCTAGCATTTATAAATTTAAAAATACATCTCATGACGATTTTATGTTTTCAGCCTATGCGAAAAATGTTTTTTGTTCACCCAAGCATTGTCAAGAGTAGCAATGTTGGTCACATATATTACTGGTCACTGTGCAACTGTGAGAAGGTATTTCATCCTGTTTTTATATCATGGTATTATGTATTGCATGCTTTTTCTCTTGTATATCACATGGGTGTTTCTTTTTTTTAAAAAAGCAACTATTAAAACAGTTTACAAATACTGAACATAAATAAGTAAATCATGCCAGCTGCGTTGGAGAACATCTGCTGGGAAGGTGGGGTGGTGGGTACATATGTAAAATAAAACAAATATATAATAAGCACAAGGCAATTGCCAGTTCTGATCTGAGGAAAGATCCTTTCGGCATCATCATCATTGTGGTGACTGGTGCAGAAATGTCTTCCTCAGCTCCTCATTCAGAAGTGTGTAATAATCAAATCTGTTTCCAAGAGTGACATGAAATTACTTCCATATAAACAGCTCCAGACTCTCATGCAGGCCAGACAGGAAAGGAAGTTCAAACTATTTGGAGTGTGTCTAGCCGGCCGTTATTCTATCGCAGATGCTGCTGCTGTCAGCAACATATTCAATACCATCCACACTTGCAATGCGAGTTATGTCCTATTGCCTGTCACACTAGACATATCATGTGGTGTCTCTGATTTCTTTTACTAGGTTACAGCAGGATTGGACAATAATGTGTTCGTGCAGGCCTGGCCACAGATCATTAATGATAGGGTGTTTTTATTTTTTTAAAAAAATGGAGGAAAGCTTTTAGAAGGCAGCCACCATACCGCTAGATGGCAGTACTGCCTTGGCTGTATGGAAGCCACTGCAGCAGAAGTCGCCATCAATCACTTGCTGCCATAGAGACATATTTCTGCTTAATACAATGAAATAAGGTCTTGCAATTTGACAAGGACGGTGTGTGAAACATCTGCATTGTATTTTACTATATGTATCCTTACTTTAGGGACAATGGCTACTTATGTCTTCGGCACATCTGAATGTGTTTTCCGTAATGCATGCAGCTGCCCTTGGAAATGTTCAGAACTTTGAAAAATGTTCAAAGCTGGTACAAAATGCTGCTCGCTTTTTCTGACCACAGAGTCCTAGCCCAGAAAATCTAGAGGGACATTGGCGATAGGATGCTATGTGATTCGTGCAGATAGAAACTCTTCGTGAGGCAAAGGACCCTCTGAAGTTTCCACAGCAGGAACTCCAATAGAATCTGGCTGCTTTTGAATCTAGGGTCTCATACGCTTTCTGCTGCTTTCTTTAAAATCGTTTTTGTCCTAGCCATTGCTAAGGGAAAATAACAAGCCTGCACAGCAGTCTCCTGAACTCCTGCGTCACAGCCCAAAACTAAACAGGTGACAGATTCCATCATCACATCTTATCTCTATACCAGGAAAGGCATCTCCGGTTGAATTTCTGCCTTGTAGCTGTTAGTCAACCATTTCTATCTCAATGAAGCCTACTTACACAGCACAGATAAGGAAGGCTTCCAATAAATTTTTACAGTGGTACCTCAGGTTACATACGCTTCAGGTTACATATGCTTCAGGTTACAGACTCCGCTAACCCAGAAATAGTGCTTCAGGTTAAGAACTTTGCTTCAGGATGAGAACAGAAATCATACTCCGGCAGCAGCGCAGCAGCTGGAGGCCCCATTAGCTAAAGTGGTGCTTCAGGTTAAGAACAGTTTCAGGTTAAGTACGGACCTCCAGAACGAATTAAGTACTTAACCCGAGGTACAACTGTACTGCTCATGGGTGGGGAAACCTTTCACTTCTCCTAACACCTACACACAGCCTGTGTTAGGTTAATCTGTGACTTATTTCTTACTTTTCCAGTCTTAAACCAATTTGAGTATGAATTTCTTCTAATGCACACATTTTTATATGTAATTTTGCCTAATATACACATTTTACACCTTTTCTCTTGATATTTACACACTTTACTCCAGTACATGCATTATTGCATACTTTACTTGGCTGAAGAATGACACTGCAAAACTACTGTGAATTTCATGTATTGTTTTGGAAAGTCTTGATTTGGTAGGCTTACCTTTGCACTGAATTGCATTTACAACTAAATAATAATAATAATAATAATAATAATAATAATAATACAACCTTAAATTAGAATTTTCAATTAAGGAAGACTGCACAATGAATATAATTAGCTGGATCTAAATCTTATTTCAGCATAATTTGCTTTGGAAAAGATAATAACTTAGGACCAACTTGATAGTGGGAGATAAATGGCTCATTCTTTTGGGGAATAGGCAGTTTAATATGTGAAATGGGAATTTGACCATCAGGATCTACGTCACCCTTATTTTGCCCTCTCCCAAGATTTCTCCCCAATACTGTCAGTGCTTGCTTGCTTGCTTGCTTGGCCAAGTTTAGCAGCCCCTCCAGGGGGTTTCATTCAATGTGGCATTCCTTACTTCCTGGCCTAAATTGTTGTGCTATTCTGCTGCACATTGTTGAAGAGGTGCCACAACTCATGGTGAGGTGATTACACATTTCAGTGATGAGTTAAGCAATTCTTAGCATAGATGTACATTCCCCCCACTCCAGCACACATGATTTGCTAAACACTTGGTCAGAGAATGATCTGCAGGCATGCCTAAACAAATGGATGTGTGGTTTTTTTCATGTGCATAAGTATGCAATCGATTCTCCAAGCAGGAAATGGATCTTAAATTCTATCTTCCCTTTCTGAAGTTCTCCTCAATCTCTACTGTGCCAGTTTTATTTTTTAATCAAAGCCCCTACCAATCAAAACAATCTAAGAATCAGCTGGAAAGATGAAGACAAAAACAGATTAAGAATAGCCAAAGACAAACCTTATGAGTGATAGAATAAGATCTAGAGCACATCCGGGCAGGATTTATTTTGAAAAGCAGTTGCAATACTGTACTTTGTATAATCAACTTTCTAGAGTTTACAGCAGGGGTGGCTAACCTGTTGGTTTCCAGAAACTGCTGGACAAGCACTCTTGACATTCCTGACCACTGGCCATGCTAGCTGGAAATGATGGGAGTTGGAGTCCAAAAAGATTTGGAGAGTCGTGGGTTTATAGGTGTCATGAATGAGCTAGCTCCCGGGGAAAGTTTGCAGCCAGCTCCCAGGGAAGGGTCATCTTGATTGATGATGGCGGAGGCTGTGTTAAAGCTGTCCAGAGCTATCTATTTGTTTGACAATAAAGCATCATTTGTAATTCACTGCGCTCACTGTGTTATCAAGCCGGGGACTGGACTCCTCACAATAGGGCAGGTTTATCTGGCTGTGTGTTGACACTCCAAATTGCTAGCATACAGGCTGCACTATGGACTTGTCCCTATATTCCAGAACACCTAATGGTCATTACTGGCTCCCCCCCCCCCCAATCCTTTATCTGGCCCTGGTAGTTAAAGCTGTGTAACAAGTTTAGACCATCCGGTTTGGCTGCTTTAGAAGCCAATGCCATGAAGTCTTTCAAAGATCCCAAAAGGGAGTGGAACACTTGAAGCTGTTAATAGCTTTTATCTTCATCCTTTCCCAGGATGCTAATAATCACCTGCCACATCCTCTGATCATGGAACCAATTTTATCATTTCAACTGGTTGCCTGTCAGAGAGAGAGACAGAGAGAGAGAGAGAGAGAGAGAGAGAGATGGCAGCGAATGTATGGCTCTTTTAGCCATAGGCATGTAAGCTTGGGATAGAAAACAATTTCAACATTCCCAGCCTGGAATCCTGCCCTTAGCAAACACGTCTGATGATCATACATGGTCTTTTGGCAGGCTCAGCTCATGGCCATCTGTTGAGGACGGCCTTGTGCCTGCTTAGATGAGGGCTTGCCAGATTCAATAGGACACAACAGCAGATGCCAAGCAAAACTTGCCTGCTTGTCCTCCTATTATTTTAATTTCAAATTACGCAGTAATGTTGATCTGTATTGTAACATAGTTACATTTTAAAGGAATTAACACTTGGTTTCAGCTAGATTATAACAGAAGCATTAGAAGAGGGCATCAGATCAGAGAACAACCCCCCCCCCTCCCCATTTCTAAAATGGCTGGCAAGAGTTGCTGTAGTAGTCCTGCTTCAAAAGAACTTCATGCTATGGACAGCAGCCTAGTCCTATAAATTAGCTTCTGCTGCCATGGTGCAAACATCTTTCTCAAGAGGGGCAGTAAGGATGTACAGTAAGCCTGCATCTTATGCTTATTTAATTTACACAATTGCAGCTTTGCATGGGTGGATGGGGGGAATAAATCCACTCTCTGTTTATTTACTTCCCACTACCCCCACCAATACATAACTGTGATCCAGGCTTACCTGGCTTTAAGAATCCTAGAGCCTTTGCACCACCTTCCCAAAGGTAGGTAAGCAGCCCTCCACCTTGCAGGGATCCCAGTTCTGGGGGTTCCTGGTTTTATGCAGTTTTGCATTTACACGTGAACCCCTGGAACCAAACCCTTGCATAAGATGTGAGCTTACTGTGCTGCTTTTTTTTCTATCTGTCTTTAAACTCTGCTATTGCTAGGGAACAGCCAAGGATGGGAGGGGGAATTCAATTCAGTTTGCATTAAAAGGTGAACCTACCTATTTCACACACTCCAGAATAACACACAAACCAAACACATCTTCTGAAAATCACACTTCTCTGAATTTTTCAGTGCAGTTCTCCAGTCAAGTAATGTGTACAAAGATGCATCTATTAAAGTGTGTTTACAAATGCAAATATTAGTGAATATAACATACAAACATGCTTTATATTATGGGAAATTGCTTCACACAATTATGTGAACCTTTGCTGCCGGTCAGTTCTGAGCCATTGGTCTGACTCTGGACCATTGGTCTGACTCTGTAACATACCTGCCTATGCTCATAGGTTCTTAGGTCTGTAAAGGGTTGAAAGCCTTCATGTTTTCAAGTCTATGTGTGGGGTCCATGTTGCAAGATGTCAACCTTATATTCAGCCTGATTTCAAGGCAGAACAATCACACAATAGTTTCATATGGCCACAAGCTTGCTTATTTTTCAGAATGGTTAAAACTGTTACCAAATCCTGTGATATTTCTCTGCTGCCCCTCGAGACCAATTGTGCATACATAAGGAGAATAAATGTTGGTATGTTTGTTTTTTCTAAAATAATCAGTTGTCAACAATATAGCTTAGTATTTCAAGCAATAAACCTACTTTAATCACTGATAATAATCCTAAATCCCCATGAATGAGAAAGCCGGATCTTTTCTGGATTAGTAAACACAGTTAATATATGGCCTATCCTTTGGCATTAATGCTCTTTGCAAAGTTTGCTTTAAAAATATACAATGCAGATGCATTGGACTGAATAGCAGTTGAATGTGCTGTAATTTATCTCTAAAACATAGCTGGCTGCAAGATTTACTGTGCCAAAAAATGTGGAGAGTGATTTCCCAGATATTTACCACTGATGAGAGAAATGCCGGCAATGTCTGCTGGGGAACTCTCCACACAGAATGAGTGACCTGCCGCACATTTCAGGTTAAGAAGCACGCACTTGTGGAATTCTAGGCCTCTGCAATAGACGGGACCCACAGCCCTCTTCCTACATTTGATAGGGAAGCTTATCTTGTGCATTTCCAAAATGGGCAAGATTTAGAGAGCGCAAATAATATAAGAGCTGGCAACATGGCGAACAGGGCAGAAAGCTGTATAAGCTCACTCAACATCTGGCAAATTGTTATTCCGGGGGAATGCCAAGCTCCTCCAAGCTAATGGATTATTTCTAATCATTGGTGTAAGTCAGGGGTGAGGAACTTCCTTTTTGGCGAAGGGCTGCCTTCCCTTGTAGAAAAGCTTCCGAGGTTCTCATGCCAGGGTGGGCAGGATCAGAAGCCAAAGGGGGAGAAGCAAAAGACAGGATTTTTACATTGTCTAGTCAAGTCGGCACTGCTCTCCAACCATGCAAAAGACCCAAACAAGAGAAAAATATCATTGTGGTGTTGCTACGGGTTGCAGTCTTTGCACTATATTCAGAATGTGCATTGCCCAATAAGTAAGAGAAGGCTTGGCAGAGTGATGTTACAGAGGCTGGCAATGATAGCAAAATAAGACGATAAAAAGGGTCTAAAAACCAAGTTGTATGAGGAACAGTTGAGGGAATTGGCTAAAGCCTGGATAAGAGAAGACTGAGAGGAGATATGATAGCCATCTTCAAATATCTCAAGGGTTGTCAGATGGAGGGTGAATCAAGCTTGCTTTCTCCTGCTCCAGAGGCTAGGACCCAAACCAATGGATTCAGGTTACAAGAAAGGAGATTCCAACTAAACACCAAGAAGGCAGTAAGAGCTGTTCGACAGTGGAGCTGTCTCCCTCAGGAGGTTGTGGACTCTCCTTCCCTGGAGGTTTTCAAGCAGAGGTTGGATGGCCATCTGTCATGGATGAACTAGTTGAGATTTCTGTGTTGCAGGGGGTTGGACTCGATGATCCTCATGGTACCTTCCATCTCTACAATTATATGATTCCCTTGGTGGGGACCAACCGGGTTAACCCCTAGATACTCCTCTGGCTATATGTCATGTTTGATTTTCATGGTGTTAGTAACCATCCATGATAGACTTTCATCCTGCTGAGATTGACATGAAGGGCTTGCTTTGCCACATCCATATCCCAGTCTTTCTCTCCAAATTTGCAATTCAGATCATTCTCCCATGTCCCCCTCCAGTTGTTATTGGATTGCACCTCCCATCATCTCCAGCCAGCAGGGCCAATGATAAGGGATGATGGGATCTGGAGTCCAGCATCATCTGGAGGGCCACAGGTTGTCTACCCCTACTCTACAGTTTAAACCATGGCAAGGGAAATATGCCAGTCGTGTCTGCTACCCTCCCTGCCATATTGTGACATGGCAACGCTAAGGGGATGGCAAGGACCAAAAGATGGTGTGGGAGCAGCATGGGTTGAATCAGTTTGAACTAACCAGTCAATTATTTGGCTGCAGGCTTCCAGCAATGTTTCTCTTTTTATCTGACTTTGTGTGTGTGCACCTATGAGAGTGCATATTGGCAATTTCTCCCTCTCTGTGTTTTCATGTAACAAAGGCTGAACTGCAGCCTTCAACTAAGAGTTTCTTTCAATAGGGATCTGAAAACATAAACACATTCAGCCTGCTCTCCTTTGAAAATGTTGCATTGTTGTGAAAATTCTCTCTTCCCTTTGACAGTCATAAAAGAAAATTCATGTACTTACATGGAAATGCAGAGAGATTCCCCCCACCCACCCACCTTGGGCACCATACCCTGCCATCTTTGTTTTGATAGTGATAGTCAGGCATAACACAAATGCCTTTGTACAAATTCTCCCTCCTGCCACAATAACCCCAGTAATAAATTAACTGAAGAGGCTGTCAATTAAACACTGATACTAATCTAGGCATAAAAGCTCCCTTTGAAAAGGACTATTTTATAGCATATTTTATAGCATTATCAATGTTGGCTTCATCCCATCCAATCCCCAAACAATTGAGTACTCCACATAGTAGAAGCCATCTAGGCAACACTTGTAAATGTGAATTACTCCTGCTATAGATACAGCCCTTGCAAAGAATGCTTGGAGATTAAAATGCCTATTGTGTGAGGAAGGCATAATGGATTTTAAAAAACTGGTAGTACATCAATAATTAATGTTGGTACCTATAATGAAAATATTGCCAAGGACAATTAGGAAAATGATTTTAAGTGTCCTTGGAAACTAGAATGCTGTTCCAATTTTAGTCTTACCCTTATTAAGTGTGGCTTAAAGTTTGTTTTCTTTGAAGCGTGGAGATTTCAACATTATTGAAATAGATGTCTTTATATGCTGATCTTTAGGGAAGGAAGTGATATATTATCTATGCCTGAAGATGAAAAAGCAACAATTTTATTCAAGAATTAAGGCAAAATATGTTGAATGACAGGGAGTTTTAACTGATGTATTTTTGTATGATTTCCTTAGGGAGAGGTAGTTCAGTGGTACAGCGCATACTTTGATGCCCTGGGCAGTAGCAGATGGTGTGTGGTGCTGGTGGGGCTCACTTGACCACCAGTCAATTGTATTACTGCTGCTTACCAGGGGGTAGAATGGGAGAGGTAAGGAGCACCAGTTTGGCTCAGCTGGTGTGTTTACACCATGCCAACCTTGCTATTGTTTGGCTTTGCCCTCATCTCCTGATGAACATTCCTGAGCAAAGATCAAGTGAGCACTGCTGCCTCACCGCATCTCCTGGTCTCAGGTTCCATTCCTGACATCTCCAGGTAGGGGTGGGGAAAACCACTCTCTGAACACCAGTAGATCAGCGGAAGCTAAGTGTGTTGCTTTGGAGATGTTGCTGGGCTACAACTCCTATCATCCATGGCTATTGGCTACACTGGCTGAGCTGATGGGAGTCCAAGAACACCAGGAGAGATAGTTAACTCTTTCTTGTCAAAGATGACACAGTTGCTTCGACAGCTCTGGATACCTACGCCCACCAGTCTAGGTTCTAGGCAGCCATTCCCAAGTCCACGCTCTATGGAGCAGTTGCAGAAACAGGGAACCCCTCCACCAGTTTGTGTACCTTCCCCCGACGAGTGCAGCTGGAGTCTACACCTGCATGGAAACTTCCTCTGCTCACCCCCTTTCAAACGCCTCCTGGTTCTGGAAGACAGTGGTGCAAGAGAGGGTGGAGAAGCACATGGCCCTTCTCGTGTCTGACCTGCTCCTTCCTCCTCTTCCTTCCCTCCCCCCCCCCCCCATCCTGCACTCCACCCTCCAGCTCTGAAGCTTTCTCTGCCTCCGACTCTTGCCTTCTGGCCAGTACAGTTCCCCAGAAACCACTAACCCCCTCTCCTCAGCCAAACTCAAGCCACCCTTCCCCCAACACACACTCATCAGCAGCCTGCCAGTCCCTGACATCGTGATTCCTGTAAAGTTCTAAATCAGCATCAAATTAGTAAGAAACCATCCAAATTGCAGGGATTTGTCAAGAAAGAACTATGTTGAGACCTATTTTTTCTACTTCAGTATTTCCACTTAGAACAAGACTTGCACAGGAGGAGCACATTGTCAGAGCATAAATTGTTTCTGAGACCCATGAGGCTCTTGTTTTGGCTTTGGACTAGCGAAATCCAGTCATGCATTCAAAAAGGCCCAGGAAGTGAGAGCTTATTCCCATTCTTTCCTTCTGTTTACCAAACATGCTGTTTTGTGTGATGCCACAGAGTAATGGCTCTGCTGTTCAGAAAACTGTCTACTTTAAAAGAATTCAAAGAGCTATAAAAAGCTCTGGGAGCCTCTCCGTTTAAATAAACAATCCTACCGCACCTCATCTTTGAGATAATAGATTGTAATTTGGTGTGAAAACAGTCGTCTCTAAGGCCATGCTATTCAGAAAGGAGGTAGAGCAATATTATTCAGGGCAAAATAGTTAAACTGAGCATTCATATCTATCATTTTTCCTTACAAACTGTCCCTGCATACAGCAACAGCCTTAAATATTGCATCTGCTGTTGGATTGTCTTTTGGGTGGTCATGTGTTCAGAAAGGCCGTCCTCTGTTTGAAGGGCTGCCAGAGGACATTATTTATTTGAAGGAGTCTTCTCTCTGCAGAGCTATCAAGTCCAAGTCCAGATTGAAGATAAAGAACCATAAGGAAGGAGAATGGAGGCCTTGAAGTTGTCCATTGCCTGGGCAGCAGCCTCAGGAGAAACAGTCTTCCCCAATAGGATAAAATGCATTGCGTTTATATTGTAAATTATTAAGGTAATTATTACTAAATCTGCAACTGTAAATATAGATCATAATATGCAAATTTTATGCAAATTGTTGTTCCTTTCAGTCCTCTTTTTAACGGTGCATTTTTCATTTTTTAGTAATGTGTAGCCCTTATTTCTTAATGCACACCTTAATACATAAACCTTTCTTAATACATTAGCAAATGCCCATTTTATGAAAATATGTTTCCATTCCCTTGTGGGGGTAATGCATACCCTCTAACATTTCTCAGTTGAAAATAGGGATGTCCCATTCCATAATGATAATTTTACTATTTATAGCCCACACATCTTACTGGGTTGCCCCAGCCACTCTATTTATTTATTTATTCATTTATTTATTTAAATTTTAGTTTTGCATTTTCTATTTTACATATGCAAACAAAATAAAAACAGAAACAGAAAATCCCCTTTGACTTCCCTCCCCCCATTGTGGATCTTAATATAACGATTTCCCCCTCTGCATCTCTATTCTTATAAATCCTTTATCATTCCATAGTTCAATTTGTTACTACAAGTTTTCTGTCAATTCTACCAATATGTGTAATTGTTTACAATAGTTTTTCAAATAGATTATAAACTTTCCCCATTCTTTATTAAAGTCCGCCTCTTCCTGGTTTCTAATTGTTCCTGCAAGTTTTGCCATCTCGGCATAGTTCATCTGGCAGGGGAAAAAACCAAGAATAAAGTATACATTACTGACAGATGCCAAAGAAAGATGTGGATTTTCCTTACCAGGTCTGAGATTATATTTTGAGGCGTCTTGTCTTTGCTGATTAACGGAATGGATATCGTTGGGAAACTGTTCCATTTTAGATCTTGAAGGACACAATAACAGATTTAGTTGGCACGCCTATTTGTAGTATAACAAGTTTAAAGTTCATAAAGCTTTTTTGAATCATGTTATGAGCAAACCAATGTATGATGTATGGGACAAATATAAAAATTTATTGGAACTCAAAACACCATAGTGGCTCTCTCCACTTGAAGCAATATCGGTGGAAAAAAAGAATATGAGAAATGATTGGGCAACATATAAAAACTATTAATAAAAGTAGATAAAGGTTTAAAATTAAGGAGGTTTGAAGATATAAAAGAATTAGTAACTGATTGGTTGCAATATCACAAACTTAATGAAGTGTTTAAGTTGGACAAAAAGAAGGGTTTGAAAAAAAATTAAACCTCTCAGTTTGAAAGGGAACTGTTAGAAAATAAAACTAGGCTAATTTCTAAAATGTACAAACTTTTATTAAATTGGCAAACGAAAGATGAACAGGTCAAATCGGTTATGATTCACTGGGCTTAAAATTTACAGCTTGCTACACTTTGAAGGAGAACTATATGAAATGATGTATCGTTGGTACCTAACTCCTAGTAAATATACAGCTTCTATCAATGTTTCATTTTTAAAAATTATTATTTTTTCTATGTTTTTAGTGGTTCTTTTTATCTGTAAGCTTCCTTGAGTCCCATCAGACTAAAAGGCAAGGTGCAATACATAAACGTATAATTTTCAGAGTGGTTTAACAACCAATTCACAGCAAACTCTGGGAATTGTAGCTCTGGGAGGGAAATATGTCTCCTAACAACTCTCAGCACCCTTAAGAAAACTGCAGCATTCACATACTAATAATTGCCTAAAACAACATGACACCACCCCTGTCATGAAAAACAGTCAGTTCCCAAAAGCCTGCTGGCAGAAGGACAACAAGGAGGGAGCCAGTCACACTTCTCAAGGGAGGGAGTTACAGAGTCTGGGAGCTCGGGGAGGGGAAGAGGGGTCTTCTAACAACTCCCAGAAATCTTAACAAACTACAGCTTCCAGAATTCTTTGGAAGAAGCCATGGCAGTTAAAATGGTGTCATAGTGCATTGAATGTATGACTTTGACCTCAGCCTTAGGGAGAGGTATAAGGGCTTCCAATTGAATGCTGGGAAGTGTGAGTCCTGTGTGTTAGTCACCATAGCACCATGACTTCAAGGGGAACTGTTTTTATGGGGTGTGTACAGAGAAAGTCCACAGCCTGTTCTGCAGTTATAGGTGTACTCTTTCCACCCATGGAAATCACAGGAATAGGTTCAATGATGTATCAATGTTAAGCCCAGTCCTCAGCCCCTTTATGTCCTGTGATCATTGGTACCACCATGATCCAAGAAAAGCCACAAAACCAGTCTGGGCATAGCCATACTACAGATTTGAACTGGTTACTCCCACTTCTCAGGGAACCGTGGCTTAGAGACAATTCACAGCCTTCCACATAACTAAAATTCTCATGATGCTTTGTCACCACAACAGCCAATCAAAAGACTGTAATGTAGATATGACTTGCACATGGACAGGACCATAATGTTGGAATGACCAGGTGGTCTTCTGGGAAGGGCCATTTTGACAATGTTTTACTGATGACTGGCAGCTTAGCAAGAGAGTTATAATGCATTTAAACATGCTGCTATTAATGACATAGTTGATTAAGGCTGTGTTATGTCAAATTGCAAGAGAAAGGCAGTCCTGATATAATAGTTTACATGCAGTGTTTTTATACAGGCTAAGAATCTCTTTACTGGCTCAGAGGCTTTAGCGCAGTGCTTTTCTGATGTTGACAGATTCCATCTGCTTCCCCTCAATTAACATCAAACATGTAAACCATCTAACACATACAGTACTACATTTCAAGGGATTAAGAAATCAAAAGTAACTCTTCGTCATAAAATTGCATCACACTGCATCTCCCTATAGGGATTGAGAGAAAATCTAAATATACCACAGATTAAAAATATGTGTGATCATACTTTAAAAATTATATATGTGTGGCTTAACTTATGTGGCATCAGTTGTCATGCCCATTGAAGAAGAACAGGCTAGTGTGAGAATTCAGCCTTAGCTGTGTCAATAAATTTCTGATAGAGAGACCTCCTCTTTGCTACCTCCCACAATGCTCCTGGAACTTTGCAGAGATAGAAAATACCCAAATGAGTTTTCCTAATGTAATTTGTATATCATACCCACAAGTTGCTGGGGCTAAAATATAAGACAGAATTGCATGCTGAACTACATAATTGACTGCCTAGGAGCCTTCACAGGGTTCAATCCGGCACTGCACTTGGCTTCTGACCACTTCTCAAGCCCAACGCGCTTCAGTCAAAGTGATGTGGCTCACACTGGCTCGGAAGCAGGCACACCCCCTAGGACTCCTGGAGCCCACGTTGTGGTGGTGAATCTAACTTTGCATAGCAGCAATCTTTGCAAGAAGGTTTCAGATAAATAATGGAGTTGGTGATGGATGTAGTGACACTACTAGGAAATGGGCAAGCATATGGATGCTTAGACTTTTCTGGTTCTAGAACAGATTTCCTAAGCTACCTCTGCATACTTGCATACTTGCCTTGTGGCAGTAGATGACACAGCACTGAATAACAGATCACCACTCTAAAGAGAGATATCACTACAACAAGCATTGCCTTACATGTTCATCATCTAAATCCACCTTCTGTGCCTGGGTCTTCCCGGGAAAGTTCATAAAGTGGGAGTTTCCAGATAAGCACAGCCCAGAAGGCAAAGGCTGAGATAGAGACTCCTCCCCGTTCCACATATAGAAGCCAGCTGGACTGATACTGAAACTTAACTTCAGCACTAGGGACAGCACAGCATCCACTACCAAAGCGAAGGGCAATAGGATGGTTTAGGGGCCAGATGGCAAACCCAGCTCTGTCTGCCAACAACTTACTACTGGTCCCCTGTCCCTTAGCACCTGACACCTAAGGCAACCACCTCTGCCTTTTTTGCTGGCTCCCCCCCCCCCAAAAAAAAAGAATTCAAGGGAGGAGGACAAAAGTGTAGATGTGGTAAAGAGAGAGGGGCCTCTCATCCCATACAGGACCGATTACTCCTTTACCCAGTACCAGTTTTTGCAGGATCACATCCACATGGAGTCTTGCACTGGGTAGATACAGACTGTATGTAGTAGCTTCTGTAACCTACAAATGGGATGAATGCAGTGGAACAAGGTTCTCTGAAGAGATTCCATGTGGAAAAGCTTTTCTTGGGAAAAGCCTGGTTGCCTGAAGCCAGGCTAGGATAGCTCTGTAGGCAAATGAAGATGTCAGAAGGAGGGGATAATGTACTCTTCTACACTAGAGCAGCTGATGTAACAGGCATGAAATTTATGTGGCTGAGAATCTGGGATTGCCACCTTTCATGTCCAACAAAGTTACGTGAAAGGTCAAGGCCACTATGTCTTTCTGCTAACATCTGAGCAGAAACTGGCATTTGGAGTTTCTCATCCGTACGTATATATAGTAAGGTAGATTAAACTTATATGGAACAGCTATGGTGGGACTTACGTACAATGCTTAGTGAAAGGGCAGAAAGATTAGCGGCCATGTTAATAGGACATGAAACCTATTGACAGGGAGGGAAACAAGAGAAAGAGCCCCGTCAAAACGGCAGTATCATTATTTTTTTTAAAAAAAACCATTACTTTAAGGTTTATAGAACATGGAAAGGAGAAAAAAATAAATAGCGACAGAACTTGGATTTTAGAACGCAAAGTTAAGTTTGCTGAGCCAGTAATGCATCTGCCTATCTTATTGTTTAAATTGTATCAGTTGTTGCACCCTTGTTCACTTTGATCCATTTGGAATTCCAGAGCTGTAAATGACATTCCATTGGAATTTATGGGCCATACATATCAAGTTGGTCTCCACAACAGAAGGATAAAAATAGCTTCTGTCCACTATATAATCCAGCATCTCCTCCACTCCAGCCTAATTTAAATACATGCTTAAATCCAGCTATTCTCAGGACTGTCCTTAAGCATGTACTTAAAGCTTGTTGGTATTTCTGAACACAGGGCAACCTATTAAACTGCTACCTTATTATCCCTTCGTTAAGAGGAAGGCTTCCCCCTGCAATCCTAATGCAATTTATGGAACTGTCACCAGTCTCCATTGTTATATCAGCCCAAGCTTTGCAGAGAGAAAGAGAAACCATGCGCACACAAATACCCAATAAAATACATTTTACTGGACAATCACATCTTATGTGAGGGTTCAGTTATAAGTGTTCTGTTTACACAAAAACACTCAAACTCTTGGAACTGCCCCTGAACGAATATCCCAAGACTTCAATTTAAGTCTGAAAAAAATGAGAAACTTGGATAACCAAACTTAACAGATTTGTCTATCCCTACAAGTCACCATTACTTATTTTAGAAAGAGTCAGGAGAGAGCTATTTCTCCTGTAAGTCTAATGAACAATGCATGACTTCTGATATTGGCATATTGGCTTTATTCACAGTGATGACACTTTAAAACCTTTCACTTTTTGAGAAAAGGCAAAGATTCATTAGCTAGATGTGTTTGTATTCAGGATCCTTCTACTGGGATAAAGACCCTTCCTGACAGGTAGAGTTTCAAGCTTATCTCACCTTCTGATCAGAGGAGGAAATCTTCCTAGACTTCCTCTGGCTTAATGTCTGCTGCCTGCTATTGCCACTTACAAAAATAGTGTGTTCTCCTCTCAACACCTTGAGGCACCTGAACTGCAATTGGCGTGGTGTGTATGGGGAGATCTAAACACTAACTGTGTTGCTGTTTTATCTATTTGTTTTCTTAGGGGGTAATAATACTATCACAAGCAAACTAAAATGAAGATTTCTTTGGCAAAGTCTTGTGTTAAAACAACCCAACAATAACAAGTGTTGATTGTTGGACCTGAAGGAAAAGATGTTTATGGTGGAAGCTTAGAATTACTGAAAATGACTGCACTGTAAGAAATCAGGGAGGGTTATTTGCATAAACTGCAGCATTTTTATTATTATTAAGCAATCCATTGCCCTCATCTGCTTAATTAAAAACTAGAGTTGAGCCAATTTTTAGTAGTAATAAAAAAATAGGGGTGGTTTTGTGGGTCAGTTTTCCATCAGCCTGCGTATCCTGGAAGCAAGCTCCTCTTTCAGGGAGGCAGCCCAGGAAATGCAGTTGGCTCTTTCTCCACAGTTTACCAACACGCACATTTCCTGCGAGATCCAATAAAATAAGCAGCAACCCCCACCCCCCAAAAAGATCAAATGGGTTCCTTCCCCTTGCTAGAAACCAGGAGAAAATCACCCTCTCATTGGGTGAGAGGATGTTTTCAGGAAAGTGGACAGGGGAGAAGTTCTAAAACTAGGTGAGCCCTTCTGAGATGCGCTGACACAGTACAGTACTCATCCAGAAGGAGACATTTCATCCAGGGCTGGCCTTGGACTGTTTACCACCACCACCACCCCCGCACCTCCTCCTCTGCTGTGCACACCCACTGCATCCCACTCACACACCCATTGTCTCATGCCCCGTCTGCTCCCAGCCGGCAGCAGCAGTCGACACAGGGCAGTGGACACACAGTGGGCATGCAGGGTGAGGAGGCCAACAAGCACAGAAAGGTGGCCGGCAGTGCTGGATCTGCTGCCCCTCCCAGCTATCTGAAGCCTGTCACCCTGAGGCAACTGTCTCACTTCACCTCGTGGCTAGTCTGGCCCTAATTTTGCCACGCCATTCATGTCCTCCTGCCTCCTTCTTCCATCCTTCCTGACTCTGGCCACTGTCCTCCCACTTGTACTGCTACCGTCACTTCTTTTCTTTTCTTTTTTTGGCGGTTGAAGCAGAAGAAACTAACTGAGTGGTAGGAGGTGCCTAGAGCAGTTGCTAACTGGTACTTCACAAACGAGCCATCTTGTTCCAACTGGTTTGCCCCCCAGGAGTCAGTGCAGCTATTCTGAACATAGCTGCATTGGTTCCTGTAGAATACCACCATTTTGAAAAAGGCACATACTGCCATCTTGAAACCTCTTCAATGCCACGGGTGCAGTGAGAACTTTCATGGTATGCCAGTGGGACTGTGGAGTGTGACAGGCCTCCCCGGTGATTCTTTCCTCTCAAATGAGCTGGATTTGGAGTGCTGCAAATCCGCTGCGACAGAAAAAAGGAAGCCACCAGGTCCATCTGCTACATCAGAGCCCAAGAGCCACCTTCATTTCAATGAAATCAAACCCAAGGTATGTGTTGGGACCCCCGGAATCTCTCACTTAGATATTTGGGGTGGGGTAACAAAATATGCATGGAGTCATGGAAGGCTTAGGAAGCACACTAGTCAGGAAACTAACTGCACAATAACTTTCCTAAACAAGTGTAGAACAAGAAACTCCTGACTCAACCTAGGTACAACTAAGTCCAGTGCCACCTAGTATCTGAGTTATAAAAGGATACCATCTATGCACATAAATATACTGAATGTGTAAACAAGCTTGATTTGATAACAACATCCACAAGGACAGATCAGGTTCATAGCTCTTTTATCCTCATGGTATTGTGCTACTTTTCATAAAAAGTGGAGCAGATCTCATTCTGTGGTCTCCCACACAATACTTCCACTTGGAGCTGTCACTGTCAATACGCTAAAACATGAATAGCATCCTTTTTTCAATGGAAAGAATTAATTAAACTGTGACTGCAGAGATCTAGCAACTAAGAAAGCTCCCTCTGACATAAGACCCCTTTACCTTGGCTTTGAATCACTCCACATTTTGTTGAAAAGCTTTTGTCAGAAACATACACCCTTACATTGTTACCCAGGAGAAAAGATTCCCAACAACACCATAACAACCCAAGACCTCCAGTGCAGCAAAGGAAGTTTAAATTCTACTTGCCTTTTGTCTATTTAGTAATTTTTTAAAATTGATTTTACTTTCATGTATGAAATGAATTTGATTATTTTAAAAAATCGTTACACTAGTGACAATTCCCACTGGTGCTTCCATAGCTTTAAAAGTGTCATTCAGGGAACACTGAGTGGAGAAAACACAAGGCTTAGAATCTAGAGGTGCTCTTGTGCACACCTGCTTCCCTTCTCTTCACTTTTTGGGAAGGAACAAAGAAGCCACATGCCCTGAATTCAGTCAGTCAGTCTGCTGAACAGCGCTATCAGAGCCAGCAACATTTGACCACCTGGTGAGCAGTGTACTCAGCTATTATGAGCACAGCACCCCTATTCAGGTAGAGTTCCCCATCAAACATCTGCACATGTGGGTACAGCTGCCAGTTCAGTGTAAGCTCCACCAAAAACATATCTGCATTTAAATTTTGCCTGTATATTACCTTCTGGGAAAGTATCAATTAAACACAGGAAGAAAGTTACAGTTATCAGTCAGAAGGCACTTCCAGATGACCTGTTTACTGAGCCTCCATCCAGGTTTTCTTGTAGGGAGATTAGATGATATTGGCCACTTAACAAACATTCATTCTGATTTGTTTGCAGGAATGAGGTTTCTCCCCAGTGCCCATTTCACAGAGCTGGTTCTAGAGGATGCCATGGTCAATGGTGTCAAAGGCCATGGAGAGATCAGGAAAGAATAACAGCGTCACACTTTTCACACACAAACACACACCGCCTTCCTCCTGATAAAGGTCATCCATCAGGGCGACCAAGTTTAGATGATCTTGCATCAAAGCAAATGTTATCCTACATGTTATCCAGTGCATTTCCCCGTTACCTTCCTAATGGCAGAAAGATCAGTCTTCAGGGGAAGTGGATTTGATGCACAAGATCTCCCAATCAACTGTAATTCTGCAACTTAAATTTGCTGGCATGTGATTGCATCCCACCCAAAAATACTAACAGTCTAGAAGCATCCTAGGTCTGCACAGTTGCTTATCCACAACAACATGATACAGGAGGCTGACACACACTTTGTAAGTATCTGCATACCCCTACAGCTAGACTGGTGACTGGGAGCAGCTACCAAGACCATATAACACCGGTCCCGAAAGACCTACATTGGCTTCCAATATGTTTCTGAGCACAATTCAAATTGTTGGCCTTTAAAGCCCTAAATGGCTTCATCCCTGTATACCTGAAGGAGCATCTCCACCCCCATTGTTCAGCCCAGAGGCTAAGGTCCAGCACCGAGGACTTTCTGGAATTTCCCTTGCTGCAAGAAGTGAAGCTACAGGGAAATAGGCAGAGTGCCTTCTTGATAGTGCCACCCACTCTGTGGAATGTCCTCCATTCCGATGTCAAGGAAATGAGTAATTATATAACCTTTAGGAGACATCTGAAGGCAGCCCGGTATAGGGAAGCTTTTTAAGGCTTAATGTTTTACTATGTTTTTATATATGCTGGAAGCCATCCAGAGTGGCTAGGGAAATCCAGTCAGAAAGGTGGGGTACAGATAATAATCTATTATTATTATTATTATTATTATTATTATTATTAATCCACATGTGATAGTAAAGATCGTTACAGACATTATGAAGAACAGGAATCTGTAAATGGGGGAAGTAATAAAAATCCACAAGTTAAAAAGGAAGAGTTTCTATTTATGTACAGTGACATTTTAAGTTCAAGGCAACTTCAGCTTGAAAGGGGAGTTACACACTTTGAAAGATCTAAGGCTAGTAAGCATAGCTGCCATATACTACTGCAAAAGAATCTTGTAGAAACAATGACATTTCTGCTAATGGAAACCTTGTTCTGAGTAAATTCAGTATACATAGTCTTTCACCTAAGCCAGCGTTTAGCAAAAGGGAAAAGACATTGACCTCTGACTTGAAGCAAGCAACTGTTATATTGTAATTTAGCAAGCCAAGATTTAAGCAATTTCATTCCTTTATTTTCTTTACTGTTTTGAAGAAGGCAGGTGAATATTGTTTACAGTACCTTCTATTCGTAAAATGCCATAACTTTAGAAAATGCTTGCAGGGTTCTAGGCATTATCTATACAGTGGTACCTCGGATTAAGAACTTAATTCATTCTGGAGGTCCATTCTTAACCTGAAACTGTTCTTAACCTGAGACACCACTTTAGCTAGTGGGTCCTCCCACTGCCGCTGCGCCGCCACCGCACAATTTCTGTTCTCATCCTGAAGCAAAGTTCTTAACCCGAGGTACTATTTCTGGGTTAGCGGAGTCTGTAACCTGAAGCATCTGTAACCTGAAGCGTCTGTAACCTGAAGTACCACTGTATTGTGTTGTTGTTTAGTCATTTAGTCATGTACGACTCTTCGTGACCCCATGGACCAAAGCACACCAGGCACTCCTGTCTTCCACTGCCTCCTGCAGTTTGGTCAAACTCATGTTGGTAGCTTCGAGAGCACTGTCCAACCATCTCGTCCTCTGTCGTCCCCTTCTCCTTGTGCCCTCAATCTTTCCCAGCATCAGGGTCTTTTCCAGGGAGTCTTCTCTCCTCATGAGGTGGCCAAAGTATTGGAGCATCAGCTTCAGGATCTGTCCTTCCAGTAAGCACTCAGGGCTGATTTCCTTCAGAATGGATAGGTTTGATCTTCTTGCAGTCCATGGGACTCTCAAGAGTCTCCTCCAGCACCATAATTCAAAAGCATCAATTCTTCAGTGATCAGCCTTCTTTATGGTCCATAACTAGAGAATTAGGAGTAAGTTAAAATATCTACATTGTGTAATAGCGTATATTTTAACTTACTCCTAATTCTCTAGTTATGGTGCTGGGTTAATATGGCTTGTAGAACTTACCCATAGAAATTGACTTCTAGGAAACAGGAATGCGTTGTTAGTTTCTTTCAATAGATATCTTCCTCACGTTTCTATCTGAAAGTATTAAAAGCAGTTGTGACTATCTGCTGCACTCATTTTGCAATACAATCAAGAGGTAGGTCTTCAAATAAAGTCATAATTTAAGAAGTAATACAGAAAAATAATAATCTCCAGTTCACCAAAAGAATGTCAGACTTGTTGAATTCTAAATCCTAACACCAAACACAAAATAACATAACTCTCCTTCCCCACAAGAAACCCTTTTATCATGGGAAGTGGTCAATCTGAAACTCATCTATTGCTCTGATACGAATCAGTGTGCAACAACTGTGGTAAGACTAGCATGTTACATACTGTAGAGGCATTTTGTTAGAATCTACCGTGAATTCCATTACTTTGCTGTGAAATTCCTTTCTATTAGTTGGTGTGTGTTTAACACATTTCCCTAGCTCAAAATGCAGATAGTAAGGAAGAATAATGCAATGATATTGCCACAAGAAGGGAAAAACCCTTAAGCTAATGTAGCACAATCCTATACATGCTAACTCAGAAATTAGACCCAGTGAGTCCAATGGGACTTGTTTTGTTGTTTAGTCGTTTAGTCGTGTCCGACTATTTGTGACCCCATGGACCAGAGCATGCCAGGCACTCCTGTCTTCCACTGCCTCCCACAGTTTGGTCAAACTCATGCTGGTATTTTTGAGAACACTATCCAACCATCTCGTCCTCTGTCGTCCCCTTCTCCTTGTGCCCTCCATCTTTCCCAACATCAGAGTCTTTTCCAGGGAGTCTTCTCTTCTCATGAGGTGGCCAAAGTATTGGAGCCTCAGCTTCACGATGTGTCCTTCCAGTGAGCACTCAGGGCTGATTTCCTTAAGAATGGATAGGTTTGATCTTCTTGCAGTCCATGGGACTCTCAAGAGTCTCCTCCAGCACCATAATTCAAAAGCATCAATTCTTCGGCAATCAGCCTTCTTTATGGTCCAGTTCTCACTTCCATACAGCACTACTGGGAAAACCATAGCTTTAACCCAATGGGACTTACTTCCAGGTTAAAGAGCAATCCTAACTATGGGAAGCTAGCATCCCATAATTTGATCAGTCTAAGTTACCCCAATTCCAAACTCCATTCAGGAACCTTTGGGAGGGGCTGATGATGACTGAACCAGCAGGTGAGTGTGGGCCAGAGCTTACAGGATTGGGCCCTAGGTCACATGATTGAACTGAACAAGTTTTGGAGTAGGTGTAAGCCCCTCCTTGCCCCATTCCACCACACCCCTTTTGTGGGGATTTGTACTGGCAGGTGGTCCACTGGCTTAAGTTCCACTTTCTAAGCCCTGGCTGAGCCAGAGTGAGGGACTTAACACTGAGCCCAGCTGAGCCAGAAAAGCCCAAACTCTTCCCAATCTAAATTCTCTCATACTGGCGTACTTCGGTTTAGACTGTGCTCTTAGTGTGTATAGGACTGCAGCAGGTAAACTCTGGACCAGGTCGTCTCTGGCTGAAATCTTGCCTCTGATGTGGACTCATTTGGCAAGATGGCAACACCCCTCTCTCAGCCTGAGCCTACCATCTCCCAGATGCAATGTAGCAGTCACAGCAGACATGAATGGGAGGTATCTCTCTCTACACAGAGAGAGAGAGCACTGTATAAAATCCATCCTCTGAAGACATTGAGAAGAAATGCCGTGTTTAGAGCCAATGGGCCCTCAGTGAAAAACACATATTCTCCAGTGTTTCATGAAGACTCCAGGGGTGATGGGGGAGAGTTTTTATGATGGCAAATTTCTCTCATGCAAACAAGATTATGTGGCTGTCAGCACTGCATACCTTTGCCTTTTCTCCGTCCCTCTGAGGGTCAACTCCCATTTGACAGAAGCCCAGCTGCTATTCAAGTGGTGAGAGATTGAGAGGCCTAAAGAAGCATGAGTAGGCAGGCTATACAGGAAGAAGAACAATGGTAAAAATGAAACCATGTCCCTCAAAATAAGGACAAATGGAGGTTTACTTGTTTGACACGAGGCTAATTCATCTTCAGTGGAAGCATTTGCACAGATGCCTTAGGGTCAGTAAATAAATTCCTCATTTATATTTATTTCAGGTCAGATAACACTCTCCCATGATCACATTTTAAATGCATTCATTTCCTTTCCCTGACAAATGAGGGATTAATTTCTATGAAGAAGTGTTAATGCTTGTGGATATGTTTTACTGAGCACTTCAGCACTGGTCCCTATCCTACATTAGTGAGCCTCTTATGTTGCTGGGCCACTGGGCTATCAGTGGCACCACCAGCCAGCCAACTTCCCATGGTGCCCACAATGGTGGCCTTCCAAGGCACCACAGGAAATTAAAACCACCAATTGTCAGGAGCAGAAGCAGGGAAAAGTGCAACCTGTGGGTTATTTAATAGTTTAATAAAGAATAAAAGGAACAATTCCCTCGATGCCTAGATCCAGGTTTGGGGCAAATATTGTCTTGAGGGGAGAGCCTCAGCAAAGATTTAAAATCACAAGGCCTGGGCAGGCTGGGTCTTCCTGTTATATACCTTCTGGGATTAACAAGACCCTCACCTGAATCTCATAGCTCTCCTGACGAGTGCTTTGGTCTGCCCACCAGATACTAGGCACTCTACTATTCAAATTAGGCCCCAGTGTTTTTGTTACAATCCGCTTCTCAATTAAGTAATCAATTTTAATCTAGAATTTAAATTCTCAAAACTTTCTTATTTGTTAATTCGAGCAAGTGAACTACTGCTCTCACTTCATTACAAACAGTATTTTTACCTGCAACACACTTGAGCAAACCTGCTCCTCTTCCTTTCACAGATATTTGTTACCATTTGCAACTGAAGCTGCCTCTGATTAGTTATCATTTAATTCTTGGGGGAAATAATTAGCATCACACATCATGTGCATGGAAGTTGCCGAACCAATTTACCAACTAGAAGGATTACTGTTAATAGCACCAGTTTTCCTATAACTTGATATTGCTGGATAGTTTTGATGAACTGCAAAAGCATTTTTAATTTGCTTTCTGTTGCCACCCTGGAACTTTTCTTTATTAGTGCCACTTTGTTTTGTACGATTACTTGCAAATGAAGGAAAACAACTTTTCTGCTTGTATATCTTAATAATATAATTTTGGTTACTGAGGACAAATAAGAGTGTACAGAAACAAGATTGGGTGAAGGCCTGGCCAGGACATAGGCGCCCTGACTGTGACAAAGGTGACCTGTGTGCTTGCTTGCTTGCTTGCTTGCTTGCTTGCTTAACAGCTGTTGGGAACTTCAAGGTCCCTGCTCTCCCTTCTTATGGTCTTTGTACTGGACCTGGAGATTCCAATAGATAGCATTCCATGTCAAGAAGGAGGGCAAGTGGGCACCCTATCAAATGACAGGGCAGCAGCTACACGGAGCAGGGCCTTTTCACTGGTGGTGCCCATGGTATGGCTCGCTCTTCCAAGTCCTGCTCTCTTTTGGCCTGTATTTTGGAGCTTTATAATTTAGGAAGACTTTAGAAGAACTGGTTGACAAGTCTTATCAGTTGCTGACATATGAGTGGATTTTATTTGCTGCTATTCTGGGCTTCTGGTGCACCAGGGTTTACACTAGCATAATAGAGTTGGCCAGGATGCCAGAAGGGATACAATTTATGAGCTTTCACAGCAGAGGGTGTTCAGCCAACAGTGCAAAGGCTGAGCTGAAGCATTCCCTGCCGGTTACCTGCTTTCAGCAACAGGGGTCGCTGTTGGTAGTACCCAATTGGTTAGCTGTCAGATTCTAGAGCTCCCTATTGGTGGCTCTTACGTAATTCACAAAATACAGAGTCCATTTATAAAACACAGTGTTCATTCATTAAGCAGTAACATTGCTCCATTGCTACATATTGGTGTATATTTCAGCGGTTGAACGTACAGCTTTATGGCCATGCTGTAGTGTAGTGCTTATGCGACTGTAAATAAAAAGTGGCTGGGATCATTGTCTCGAGGTTTGGGAGGGAAGAGGTGACAAAACTGATTTCCAGTAAGTGCCCCCCTTTATTTCCATAACAAGTCCTTGAGTCTATACTCAGAATGGTGACACCAGGGACCTAGAAGGTGCAGGGCTTGTCAGTCCAACCCCTGCACAGTCTCATCAGGACTGACCTTAAGGCAACTGGAGCAATTGGGCCAAATTGGGCCCCACATGCTGCTCCTAAGGGGACCCCTCACCAGGGCAATCTAGATGGATTTTATTTATATCTATAAGATTTTGCAGACTTTGGCTGTGAAAAAAAAAATCCAAGTTGCGCCCCACTGCCTCAAATTGGGCCCCACTGGCCAGCCGAGTCTAATAGTTGCTGGGCCTGAGTTGCCCTGCCCTTGCATGAAGTCTTGGGTTTGCAATTTTGGGAGAGGGGAGACTGCCCGCTGGGGAGCGGGAGGGCTGGCGAGGCCCCCTAGATTTAGAGGCCCTAGGCTTCAGTCTACTTAGTCTATACATCAATCCAGCACTGGGTAAAGGCGGCAGCTGCCCCTCTGCCACCGCCATCACTGCAGCATCAGTGTCCTGAACGTGTACTGTATTATTTTATTATTATTATTTAGCCACACACCCCCGGCCAACCAGATTGGTCGACCCAAGGAGTGACGCAGCTGGGGACTCCCTAATGGCGTGGGAGCTAGCCATGCCCCCCGCACAGAGGGGAGAGCTTGTGACGAGCCCACAAAAAGGAAATGGCTTTGGTGGGCAGGCACTCAGGGGCCACAAGAGATTGCTTGTTCAAAATTGCCTGTGGGGCCGTTTGAAACCAGCCCGGGGGCTGCAAGTGGCCCCAGGGCCATACTTTGGACATGCCCGATATAAGATGATAATGGGCTGTTCTTAACAAAAAGCTATTGCTTCCCTTTAAGATTCGTGATGAAATTCTCTGTAGGGGCAGGGAGCCAGTTCTTCCTTTTCTAATCATCATAATCCACCATAAACAATGCATAATTCTGAGTAAATGCACGGCTGTCTCACAGATGGATGTGGGTAATACATCTCCTCCCCCCGCCCAACCATCATTTATTCTTCTTCCATTCTTTGACAGTTCCTGTAATTGTCACTTTGTAATGTATATTCCAGCACATGAGCCTACGGGGCTAATGTTGCATGCCTGTTTTGCACCATAAATGATATGTACTGCCTTGTGGCACAAACAGGCAAGCCTTTATACCAAAAGTCTGCTCATTTTCACACTGCTCACTTGTTCAGAAACAGTTGTCCATTAAAAAAAAAAAAATCAGTCCCTTATGCTAATCCAGCAACTGCTGGCCTTAGACAGGTGCAGGGATCAAACAGGCTCAATAAACTAAAACATCTGGCTTGGAACTGATAATAGACCCATTTACTCTCCAACTCAGAAAAGAAATGTCAAATTTACAAATATTAAAATCATGGAGTTAGGACTCGTCATAGTCCCACTCTTTGAAAAGTTGCCTTAGGATTGTGGAATTTTATCATTTGCATGTGTTTTCCAGCAAAATAACATTTCTGGGATTTTTGTTGCAGAATTCTAAAAAGGAGCTAGTTTGCGGGGAGGGAAAAGAAGAGAGGCAGAATATGAGGATGATGTATATGAAGGAGCCTGGAGCCTACAAGCATGGCTGCTCTTCATGCTGGGTCTTCTCTCTCTACCTTTTCTGTGCAGGTGTCTCTCTGGTTGCCCTTAGAGAGATGAGAGGAAGAATGCTTGCTGGCCTCCCCATGCTGACTGGTAACAATAATGTGTGGGAGCACAAGAATAGTATGGCAATCTTAGGGAGCACAGATGCTTGCATTCATGTGCTTCCTATTCAGAACCTTCTTCCACTCCTTAAAGCTCTCCCAAATTCACAATGGTTTCAGCATTTAGCCCAAGGGGAGTTTAACAACAAAACTGGAGCAAAGCACTGTACTATGTGTATATAACAAATGGCTTCCCTTAAAGCAGTGCTTGAACCAAAAAAGAAATGCAAGAAAATAATTGGTCCAAAGTACATGTATGCATTGCGGATGGAAAATCATCTCAACAGAAGTAGACATCATTCTCTATGATTCTCTACAACAGAAGGCATCATTCTCTATGATTGCCTAACAGCTGGCCGAGACTGTACAGTCATAAATTCTGCCATTAACATACAATGCAATCTAATGCCAGGGTTACCAACACCTGGCTGTATGTTTTCACTGTTAATTGTTGCCTTTACAGTTTCATGGCAGGGGACGTTTAACAGGCGTGGCTTCTTCTCTCACTGCAATACTGTGGCCACATCTAGAGGTGGACTTAAGGGAGTGCAACTGGTTCAGTCACACTGGGTACAGAGCCTTGGGGGCACTGCAACTATTATTTAGAATGCAGCCTGAGAGGTAGGGGCGCCAAATTATGGCGTCACACAGGGCACTGATGTTGAGACCCCAAGATCCGCCACTGGCCATATCCACCAATCATAATATTGTTTTTTAATATTGATATTTTATTTAAAATTTTTCAATTATAAAGCAATGAAGTGATGCAAAATGAAAAAGAAAAAAAGACACAAAACTGTGTAAAGGGGGAAATATATAAATGAATATATACCAAAATACCTTAACTCATACATTATTTTATAAATTTGATATTATTATCCTAACACTAATATTAAATATTAATATCCTACCACATTTTGTATACAATCGTTCCAAATATTGTCCTATTTATTCCCATCATGATATTGTTAAGGAGGTAGGACCCATTTCTGGACCACAATCAGTTGCCAATAGGTGGTGAACTTGGGTCTTTTCACATTCATCCAACTTTCAAAATAGAGAACGTGGAAAATGATTGAAATTCCCCATTCCCACAGCTCTGTTCCTCAGGTACCCTTTTCTTGTGTTCACAGTTAATCTCCTCCATGTCATGAGCTCTGTGAAAACATCTTGGAGAGGATGCATGGATTCCAAAGAGGTGAAGCAAGAGATCTGAGGATTGGAGCTGGCCAACCTGGGAGACACCCCAAGTGGGATGAGGGAGGCTGATGGAGAGGGCCACCAGTGATCAAGAGAGTCAAGGTTCAAGTAGATTGTCAGAGAAGTGCCCCCCCCACCCCGTAATAAAAACTTCTAGTCAGGCACCTTCTAAACGGCCTTCACTGCAAGTGCCTCCTGTCACTCCTGTCAGGAAGATTCTTCTGGGGGAGGTGCCTTAGAGGAAGTCAGATGCTGTGCCGGCGGCTCCTGCCCCAAGAACCTGCAGAGGTCAGCATTGACAGGGATAAATCTCACAGGCTCAGCCTGTTTGTAGAAGCGCCCATTGGCTTGACTGGAGCAGAAATGCCTGTTGTTTGCCACACGAAGGCTAGTGGCTGCCCCAGTTTTCAAAAGGAAGAGGTGGGGAACATAGTACCTGTTCGATCGATGTCTCAGCTCATGCTTAGCCATGCAGTTCCCCTGCATTGCCTTTAACCCTTGCCTTAAGAATGTAAGAAGAGCCTGCTGGATCAGACCAATAGCATCCTGTTTTCATAGGGGCCAGCCAGGTGCAAGCAGCAGGCAGGATTTGAGCACAAGAGCACTCTCCTGTGGTTACCAGAAACTGGAATTCGGATACATTGCTGCCTTGCCTATGTACCACTCACATTTGTGCGTCAAGGAGTTTGGCAAAAACAGAAACCCAGTTTTTCGTCTGGCAGCGATGTTCTGATCCCCTAGGTTACAGATTTGCCAGATTACCTATGGACCTGAGCTCCTTCTTTCTCTGGAAAAACTTACAGTTCTATATGAAGTCCTTGAGCACAGTGTCGTCTGGTTAAAACTTTATTTCTCAGCCCAGCCCAGTAGATCGTTAAACTCATTGCTGTTACATACAGATATTTCCCAAGGGAGTTGAAAGCAAATCTAAAACAGATGATGAGCTTAGACGGTCCGCTTTGCCAAGGTCAGTGCATGGCTACAGGTTTAGTTTTCATTCTACAGCATGCCCAGCTGTGGCTTGACTAAACACTCTGTTGCTGTTAGGAGCCTGAAATCGCTCTCTTGGCTGGGCTGGAGCTCTTGTGCTCACAATATGATCCCATTTACAAGACTTCCTCAGAATGCAGAAGGTGATTAGTGCAGCAAAACCCTAGCCAGCTTCTGGAGCTCTTTTAATCCTTGACTGAATCAAACATTTAAATAGAGGAAATACACCATAATCGATATTTCCTGACTGGTCAGAGCCAGATATTTTATCTGCAGCTACAAAAGACTAACTTAGTAGTATCTCTTCTTATCAGCAGAAGAGAAAATGAGGTCCATGAATGTGAGAAGAGAAGCATGCCTTCCCAGTTTTTAAAATATCACCCGATTGCTTTGTTACTCATACACACACATCGATAGTAGATCCTGTACTGATTAAACAAAATCAGCAGAACTGAAAAGATGACTGACAAAGTTGCTTCTTATGATATGATATTTCCTGTACCAGAGTGCAGCTCCAACTGCCAAGCTGAAACTTGGAGAGGTCTTACAATGGTATAAAACCAGTGTCCATAGTGTGGGTTGGTCTTGAGAGCTACGAAATATACAATTATGTCAACTAATGCCTTTACCACTAGCGAAGCTTCCATTAGGTCATGATATCTTTGGTACAGATTATGGGTTGCATTCAATAATAATGGCTTTGTGCTAGAGCAGGGGTAGGGAACCTGTTCCCAATCCAAGGGCCATTTTCCCTTGTGGGAAACCCTTCTGGGGGCCATATCCCAATGGTGAGAGGGGCCAAGGGAAAAAGTGGGCAGAGCAATTGGTTGTGTTGCTTTGTTAGCAAGTTACGTCTCAACCACACAGCTCCATCCAGGCAAGACAAGAGGCATTTTCAAAGTCCAAGGACACAGACATATTAAGCCAAAGCAGTTGAGAAGTATGGTTAGTGAGGGTTTGGTTTACAGAGAGACTCAAGGATGGGATAGATAATTCTGAAGTGCTGAGGTTCTCTACCCTTGTGCTAAGGAACAGTAATTCTACTCTTGCAAGTTGGGACAGTTTATTTTCATTAATTCCTTCCAGCCCCAGCCCCTGTGTTCCTTAATAAGCTGCTCCTGGAGGCTGGGGAACCCTCTGGAACAGTATGAGTTCTGGTGCAGAGAAGTGCAGTAGATAGAAGGGGGTCAGCAAGAATTGAGTGTCACACCTTATGCGACTGAAGTGCCCTCCACCAGCATGAAACCATTTATTGGATACAACCCATAAATCCAGCATTGGATACAATATTTCTGCTATTATATAATCTGTTCTTTGCTTGTCACCAGCCAACAAGTAACACTCTGTCGATGCCACTGCTGAAATACTTCTGCTGGTGTCGCCAATTTGCAGAAATGGCTTTGGTATGGAATAACTACATCAATCTGTTCTTCTTTATGGCCAGAGATAATTATATAACCCCAAGGCATTGTTTGATGGCACATGATGCAGCTATTTTGCAGAAGCTAAGCAAATCTTAGTGAGAGCTGGACCATAAAGAAGGCTGATCGCCACAGAATTGATGCTTTTGAATTATGGTGCTGGACGAGACTCTTGAGAGTCCCATGGACTGCAAGAAGATCAAACCTATCCATTCTGAAGGAAATCAGCCCTGAGTGCTCACTGGAAGGACAGATCCTGAAGCTGAGACTCCAATACTTTGGCCACCTCATGAGAAGAGAAGACTCCCTGAAAAAGACCCTGATGTTGGGAAAGATGGAGGGCACAAGGAGAAGGGGATGACAGAGGACGAGATGGTTGGATAGTGTTCTCAAAGCTACCAGCATGAGTTTGACCAAACTGTGGGAGGCAGTGGAAGACAGGAGTGCCTGGCGTGCTCTGGTCCATGGCGTCACGAAGAATCGGACACGACTAAACGACTAAATAACAACAACAAGCAAGTCTAAATTTGATCAGTTTCTGGGTGGAAGACTGCCTTGAACTCCCATGGACACTGCCTTGAACTCCATGGAAGAAGGGAGGAGTATGAATTAAACAAATAAGTAGAATAAATTACACCTGAAAGAAGATACATATGAACCAGGTCCTTCAGGATCTAGAGATAGATATCACCTTTATGACCTAATAGGAACAATCAACCAGTTGCTCTATGTGTTTTGTTTGACATATATAAATTATTGTGGGTGGGGGAATTTAAAGAATAAAGAGAAAACCTAAAATGGGTAAATGGGTGGAATTCCTTTCTCCACATGTATGGCTGAAAAATTCACTTTGCCTGTGTGCAGCTTCCTTACAAACATCTGATTCAATTCAGTGGAAACCATAGCAATGGGTACCTGCACCTCATTCATTAATTTGATATTTTGAGATCATCTGAGGGCAATTCTTGAAAATATGGGAAGGGTTATTATGATATTTCTAAGTCATTGACTTATATTTGTTTAAAAATCTCTCTCATTGAGTGGTTATGCACACATATCATTGGAATTAACATTCTCACTCAAATTTGATAGTCCCCCTTTATATGGAATTTTCATTTGTATTCACAGAAATACTTAAATAAGTGCTTATGATGGCCACTCTATATCCTGGTAACTGGCAGCATTCATGGTCACTTGATTGTAGAAAATAATGTCTTGCTTCCACTGCCTTTTATCTTGCTTTTGCCTGGCCTTCCATTGAAATTGCTTGGAAACTGCCTAGAGCGCAGTCGGCTGGTTGTCCTGATTGATATCTTGCCTTTGTGTCTTCTGCCATGCTTGCTTTCATTTTACTCCTTTGCAGAAGCTTTGTAAGTGGAAAGAAGATAAAAAGCATTAAAAAGAATGGGGGGGGGGAGTGTGAACCAGCCTTTGACCATCACCATGTTTGACAAAAGTATAAAAGAGATTCTTCTAATAAAGGACTGAGTAGATATTTGGCACATACGTTTTTATTTACTGGACCATGGGCTCCCCCTCTTCCTTAGGTAGCTTAATGCAAGTGATGTAAACACTGTTTTTTCATTCTAATCCACTGGCACTACTATATAAGCAGGAGGCAGCTGCTTTTGGTTTGTGGGTCACCAAGGCAGTAGGGCAACCAGGGCTTAGCCCTACCAAGTGTAACAGCCAGCAATTATTTTCAAATTCTCTCCAAAATCTCAAAGCCATACTCTTTTCTGTTCCATACATCCTTCCACAATCCGTTTCCATGTAGAGAGTGTCCTGGATGCTTTCTGTCAGTCTTCCATTTTCTGCCCAATCAGCTCTCTGTACCACTCAGCTGAATTCAATCCAAAATGATTGCTCTGGACAGGATGTCCCATCTCTGTGTCTCCTGGCAGAAAACCCAATATTTATTATACTAAGGCAAGTGGCCATTTGCTCTGGCTGTGCAGTTTTTCCCTCCCTCTCATTATCACTATTTCAACCCAGACAAGATATCTGACGTTAAGTGGTCTGTCTGTTTGTTTGCTAGACTCTGGAGCTCTTCTGATCATGCTCAGAGCACTTTCCTTGGTCATATCCACACATCATTAACTAAGGCCCAGGAGTGTCTTCCCTGATCAGCTGTTTGCTTGTTTTCGTTTTCATATTTCCTGAATGTTTATTTAACTGAACTGCCTATTTGTGTGAATGAGCATGCCTGGACCCTAGTCTTTGTACAGTAAGTCCGCAATTTATGCACATTTAACTTTACACACTTGGGAAAATAATTAAAAATACTAAAAAGAGGGCAGAAAAGGAGTGGGCATTCAGGAAAAAAAGACTTTAGCAGTCCCACCCACCATTGCACCGATGTGTTTTGACATTATGCGGTTTTGGAATTATACACGATCCCCGGAACATAACCCGGGCATAAGTTGTGGGCTTGTTGTACAATAATTTTTTTTTTACTTGTACCATTTTTGTTTATTGGATGGAACTGTACCATTTTACTCAACATATAGTTTAGGGTCTTGTGTTGAGATGCTACTTAATTCATCAACCAAATCTCATGAAGGCTAAGCAAGGCCCAGCCACCAGTGGCACTCATTGGCAAAGGTGCCTTTTAGAAGCTCCCATCCTCTGAAAAACAAAGCATGGAAGTCAATGTTTAAAGTCAGTCTGTGTATTCGTAGATAATTGCCGCTGACACCATCTCTGCACCTGCGAGTATTGTCAAGATCATTTCCAGGTCAGATGCTGCTTCATTGTTTCCTGAAGTAAATGGAAGCTTGAATGGCTGAACAATCTGTGCATCACCCATGCTCTTTTATTTGCCTTGCACGTTGTCCTTTGAATTTCAAATTTAGATATCCCTTCTAATGAATGGCTATTTCGAACTATTTTCAAAAGCCACTGGATTTTGATTAACTAGCAAATGAGGATGGACTCGGTCTCCTGCTCTGGGCACATAGTTTTCAGTCTCCTTAGCAGTTAATTGAATGGGGAAATAATAGCATGCACACACTAACAGGCACCTCAGAAAGGAAGATGTCTGGCTGGCCACCGAGAGAATCTCACTGACATTAAATGTGCAAATGCAATCCAGAAAGGACTGAAATAGCATTGCCGTTCTCTGCCTCCTCCAGATCTGCCATTTCCTGTGCAGCTGCTGCTGCAAAAGCTACATACGCCTCCGCTTTCTTTGTGCTGCCTATTTCACCTTGCTCCTCCCAATGCACCATCTTAATTAAGGAGGGGGAAAGACAATGGGGGGAAAGCAGGGCAGCTCATTGTTTTCTCCTGGAAACAAGTAGGCTCGCTTATTTATTTATTTTGTCGCTCACTGCATTCAAAGCAACACTCTCCTGAAGCCAGCGGGGTTGCATGAAATATAATGAAGGGCAAAGATGAGCAAAAGTAGACATCAGCATGGATGTCTTAGATGGATACCTTTTATTCCTTTCTTCGATTTACCACCAATACATTTGTTTCCTGAGAAACACAAACATCAGGAGACAGAAGGATGAATTAGCATTGAGTGGAAATGCACTGTCTGGCTCCAACCCATTGTGTTGGCGTTGTAGAAACAGAAAAACGAATCATACAACTATGTTTATGTGAGCATTGTTGAGTGAACGGCAAAATTTGTATTTTCTGAATTCCAATTCCGAAATTTGGAATGACAAGAAGAATTTAGATTTAGAAGTTATCACACGCATCCTTCCATGTCTCAAGAATGTGTTAATATTCAGAGTTTGGTGGCATTCAAGAAACACCTCTTTATTTAATGAGGAGGGGGAGTTCCTTTTACGCCGCCTTGAGCTCCTTGGGTGGAAAAGTGGGAAACAAACAAATAAACAAATTCTAAATTGAAAAAGAATTAAATGTTACTTAAATAATTTAGTAATTCAGAGCAACAACTATATCACTGCAGATTAGCATTCATAACACATGGAGCAGGAGGAGGTGGAGGAAACAAGGATTAGACAAGAATATTCTGCAATTATTTGTGGGAAAACAGTTTCCATGCACTACCTTATATTTTCAGCATGTCTGCTTGAACAACTACCATTTCATTGAAGGAGTATTTAACACTACACCTTTCAATTAAAATGAACTGCCAGAATAATGATCCAGCCACTCTCTAAAAGTGTGTGGTTCTCTTTGGTTATTCATCTGCTGTTTCCTATAATGGTGACCTCAGTAAGCAGCAAAAGAGGCAGCCATTTTGAATTTTCCAAAATTCAGAAACAGTGGGTGTTGAGTGCTGTATAACATAACTGGTAAATTAATTTTTAAAAAAAACTTTAATTGACTGATGGTGGACAGTTCTAATCAGTTTGGCACATATGAATTAATGAAACTGAAAATAGGATATAAATGGAAGAGGGTGTGCTAGTTCTGACTTATTACTGTAAACACACACATTAAAGAGGCCATTTACATTAAATAAAATGTTGTCACATGCTTCCTCCAATGTCTCAAAACCACATCAATACCGAGGGTTTAAAGATATGCACATTTGTTTAAATACAATCAATCAATCAATTGGTAAAATGTCATAAGAGTAAGCACCTAAAATTAAAAAACCCTAGAATTGAGTTGAGATGTGGAAGAAGGATGTCTTTTACCTTAATTGGGGGTTGGGCCTTTAAGGGTCACATATATGTTTCATGTAGCATAGAAAATGCTAGAAGAAACAATGTACCAGAAGTATAGGTAGCAGCTTTAACATTTATGCATTGTGAACTTAACATCTCTTAGTGTGGAATGTGCTAGGTCAGTATAAACAAGCCTTTCCACAGAATTCATTGAGAATAGCAAAACGTACTTCAAAAGACATGGAGTTTATGTTCACCTTGCTTAAAGCAACTCCAGAAACCTCGAAAGGTTTTTTTTTTAAAAAAATTGCTTTGTGTCAACACTAGCTTGAGGCAAAGTGTTGACGCGAAAGCCATTGAATATGGTGGCTTAACTACTTTTAGAAAGTTAGCATGCAGGATATGGAGTTATTCAGTTAGCTAAAAATAGAATCCTTTCATTCTCTGAGAAATGTATATCCATTGCTGATTTGGGATAATGTTCCCATTCTTAATCTAGGCACATCTGTACTTCACAAAAGGTAATTTGACATGTGCCCCATTCACAACCTAGATGGATATAGTTGTGTTATTTTCGTCATCACCAGCCAGTTGCATTCAGACAACCAATATGTATGCACTATGCAGTGCAGCAGTGCCACTTTACTGCCAACATTTAAGAGCAAGCCCTCAAGTTGCTGAGTCGCTCAAGATCTAAAAAGAATAACCAAAAAGGATTGAATTCAGATGTCAAGAGCCCACTTACCACAGAGTGCAGGTAACCATTTGGTATGCTGATTGTCTGCATAACTTTGCCAAGTGGTAAGGAGAATTTTACCACAACCCTGATCAGAATGTTGATGAATGTGGATTGGAAGTGTAGAAGGATGACCCAGGCAATCAAATTATCAAATGCTTGCAGATACATGCAGCAAGCTACTACTTATTATTACTAGAAGCCTTGCTCAAGAATTCTAAGAAACCAAAAAAAAGTCTGTGCAGTTTTGAAAGGTTCAGTCTGCCATCTTGATTCAAAATGGCAACCAATTGTATCCAAACACAGACAAAAACCTTGATCTCAGGAACAGTCATGCAAAATTTGGTTATGATATCTTAAGAGGTATCCAAATGCATAATGAATAAGCAACTTTTGAAAATTCATAGCAGATTATTCTCATTCTCAACATCATGATGATTATTCTTTGGTCCACGTTAATGTATGGATTCACTGATGTGCATTTAATTTTGGTTTCTGTTGAGCAATTAACTTTATTGTTTTATTATTTGACCCATTTTAACATCTGTATTTACTGAAGAAGCAAATTCAAAATATTTTCAGCCAAAAAAAGTTTTTAAAAGTTTATTCCTTTTCCAAAGGAAGGGCAACTTATTTAAACCTCTAGTGCAAGACTAGGATTTGAATGCTTCAGTTCCATCTATAATAGCAAGCACACTGGAAGCAGGAAATTAAAAGTAACTGGTGGTGTGTTCAGGCACTTACAATTATAGCCAAAGCTGTTGGGAATCATTGAGAAGTCCTTCACTGACTCCTCAGATCAAGGACAGGGAACCTGTGGTCCTCCATAGGTTTTTAGACTACAAATCACATCATCCCTGATGACTGGTTGTGCTGGCTAGGGCTGACAGGAGTTGGAATGCAGCAACCTCTGGAAGGTAATATGTATCACAGTCCTACCTTAGATCCAAAATAAGACTTGACTTTGAATATTTGTATGATTGTTGTTGTTTAGTCGTTTAGTTGTGTCCGACTCTTCATGACCCCATGGACCAGAGCATGCCAGGCACGCCATTATTCTGTACATTACAAAACCATATTGTGCTATATTGCAACTTTTTGGTTAAACATGCAACACAGAGCAGTTGGTCACTTTACAGAGACTGGGAATTTCTTCTGAGATGCCCATTGAACAGAAACCTCTTTCTAGACATGTCCTTCCATCAACACGGTCCTTTTATTCTTGCATTATACTGAGTAAGATAGTTGTGGAGGCCATTAGTGCCGTGTGAAAGATAACGCCTCGTTTTCCCTGAGGCAATGTCAGCTTGACCTTTAACTGAAGAGCACATCACTTCAGTCTACTCAAGGCCAGTACTAATCCTTGTTTAGCTGATGTCGTGCTGGAAAATCATTGCCTGGACCAGAGCTAGTGTTTGGGGAGTTCCCTTTCCTCGTGGATTGTAAACAAAGGCTACAAACGGGACTTAACCAACAGAAAGTTAGTGAGCAGTAGATAATTTTCCTTAAGCCTTTCCTTTAAACATTTGCTCATAGCTGTAGTGTTACAGAACTCTTAAGGAAATATATTTTTAAAGAAGCAAAGCTTTCTGGTATATATAGTACAAATAAGATGTGCTTGTACTTTGTCTTCGGTGATCTGTAATTACTCTTACAGTTCTTTAAGTAATCATTACCTTTTTACATTTTTGCTCTTCCACTAGCTTTTGTTTGTTTTATTTCATTCAAAATATTTTTGTGACACTCTTCGGTTAAAAACATCCTTACATTAGGTCATAAAACAGTAAAACATAAAAACTGAGTACAGTAAGCATTAAAGCAATCACAGTTGAAATAAAAATACTGTAAGCCCCCCAGAGTGGCTGGGGAAACCCAGACAAATGGGTGGGTATTCATCATCATCATATCACATTGGAGATTAAATGGAAATATTAGCAATCCAGGGCAATCTGAGGACCCAATCTGAGCTGTTGGAGGAAATGTGGTAGATATCTCCATCCACAGATCTCTGCCAGCCACTGGTGGGAGAAGCACTACCACTGCAGAAGCCTCCACTGCGACCGCAGAGAGCATGGTGGAGTGAATGCTACCACCACTACCATTTCCACTGGTGGTAACCAGGGTGGATCCTGAAATGAGATGTTACAGGGAGAAGCAGAGCTGACCAAGGATCCTCTGGAAGGTGGTTATTGGGTTTGGTTTTGTTTTTCTTTTCATTGTGTATTTTGTGTTTTCATTTTGTATTTTAAATTTGTGAGCTGCCCTGCAATCTTCAGATGAAGAGCGGTATGGAAATTTAACAAAATAAATAAATGAATGAATTCTGTGCTGTTCCATTCCCCTGAGAGAAACCCAAAGCAACCAAATTATCAAGAATAGCCGTGTTTTCTTTCTATCTAATTTATTTCCCACACTCCCAAAGTAGTCCAGGGCGGCAAACATTTAAAACAATTCCAATACAAATGTGGAGATCAGCAATATTGTGTTACTGTACCGTGTGCGGTAAAGAGAAGACCATCTCCATCAGAAATAAGGTTGGTCCAAGACATTGCCTCTACCCCACTGTACAATGTAAATCTTTATACACCAACAGCTGAATTTCACTTCAGTGTTCATGATGGGGCAGCATTCTCCGCAGTGCTTGGGGGAAGTAGGCTTGCTTTGGGAGTGCATCGCTCTGTCCTCCCAACACCTTGCTGGCCACCACTCCCTGCTTCATCTTACACCTGCTTGTTGTGCACTCGGACAAATTATGTAAGGCAACAACAGCATCATGCACTGCGTGAGCAGAGCAATGCAGGCACTCATGCAATGGCTGCTGAAGTCTATGGCTTGGGCCGACTCTCTCTCTTCTTGCTTGGTTAGTCAGGGGCCTTTCCAAAAGGCAATGGGGAAAGGTAATTTTTCAAGAAAGCAAGACACCCAAGGCCAGTAACAAGAAGCACCACAGGAGGATAGGATAGAAATGGCTGATGGGACTGCTCCATGCTCTCCACCTGAGGCAGCCACCTCACTCTCCCTAATAGCAGAACCAGTCTTGATAGGCTTCAAAGGCATGAATGATGGGCACATTTGCTTGCTACCATGAAGAGACCAAGGCAAATACCCGAGCATTGTTTTTCCTATGGTACAATCAACAAGGGAAAATGGCATCAGAAAGGCCCCCATCTTGGAAAAGTATCACATTTGGGGACATAACAGTGGTTGTAATGATACCACCCTAAAACAGATGCACACAAAAACACCACAGAGGTTTCCCTTCAAAAATTATCTTGTTAAAAAGAAGCTCATTTGTGAGGGATTGTTATTACTGTTACACCAGGTCTCCAATATATCTTCACATAATAATCGCAAATCACCAAAGACTAATACTGCTTATTGTTTAGGCTGATATCACTTTAGCATCTTCTCTCTAACCTTACACGTAACTATTAGTGCTATAGCTACATGCTTCTGTTCTCTCCTGTGCATGTAACATTGTTGAAACGCAATGTAACACTCTGGTAGACTTCCTTCTATGCAATGCAACAAGTAAAGGAACGATCGCAATGAAATCGATGGCAAAAACAGCTACTGAATACAGACTGCATCACAATTATATTATGGCATGTGTGTTTGTGCTGTTATTTTGCTTTTGTCTGACTATTAATAAGCCTAGTGAATTACCACAGTATATAGTATCTTAACAATCTTTCCATCCAGGCTTGCTGCATTCTACACTATCAATAGTGTTGCAAATGAAATAGATATAGTTCTTAAATTATTAAAATATCTTCAAAATGCCACCCTCACCAGATTATTTATTCATATTCCCATGTCTCTGGGAGGTGCTTATTATGTAAATCTTAAAAACTGAGGGCTACTTTGTGAAAATCCTCAAGATACAATATTTGCACAAGCAAAGCTAAGACCACTGTTTAGTAAGGAACACATCGTTTGCAAGGCTTAGCAATGCAGAAGGAGAAGAGAGGGGATGTTTTCCAAAATCACTGTAAATTATAATGCAAGGGTCTTATTTTATATATAATGAGAGTCTTATTTTCTAAATATTGATGGTGGTGTGAGGAACGTTTCATTGCCCATGGGTTGAGGCTGAGCATTCTTGCCACTAACACCTTTTGCAAAAGAGGTAGAGTGGCATTTTATGGCATTTTGAGAAATCTGTAAGTGAACACAAAATAATCTGTGCAATGATGCATTTACTATACCACTTTTGACTCTTAACACAAAAAAAAAATCTGTTTCCAACCTAGATTTTACATGCAACTGTGTCTTGTGCAAACGACATCTTGTGCAAACGTCCGTAGTCTTGCCGAATGACCTAGTGCTTTATTTTTAAAGTCCGCTTATGTCAATGCTTTCTGTCCTGTGACCATGTTAGCCGCCATTATTCCAGGGTGAGGTCAGTCTTTTTCTTTGCTCAGGCTGCCTGCCAGTTTCTTAACACCTGCCTTGAAAGTGACAGCTCTATGGGTGTCCTCATAAATTACAAATCATGTGCCCCTGTCCTGATGCCTTGGGACAAGCACAAAGTTAGAAACTGTCCTGTAACTTTAGAACTGTGGCTTCTGGATGGGACAGCTGAGAAGAAAACAGAGAGACAAATCAGCAGGGGGCCAGCTAAGTATCCCCCACAGGCTGCCAGCTTGGGATGAGTGGACAGTTGGTAACACAAGTTGGGAACTCAGTGTGTTATGTATGTATATATAGACCGTTATGATGTTGTAAAACATTATGGAAATATGGTCTCCTTCTCCATAATTCACTTTGGAGCTACAGGAAGGCAGCCTCAGAATTCCGAGATAGGAAGAACAGAAGAATTTGAGCTTGGAGACCAGACTGCCCTAATTTTGGTATTGGACGTACTGCTGATTCTAATCCCTGGAGTCTAGGCATGCAGGGTAGTTTGCCCCATGCTGCTTTGCATACTTGATACAAACCAGTGCAAGGACTGTACTTTCTGCACTGAACACAGAGTCTGGGAGGTGAGAACAAGAGTTCAATGAAAGTAGGCTCCAGCCGTTTCCCAGCCACAACCTGCCTTTAGCCTGCAACATGGGATCCCATTCTTATTCTTATTCTTTTTTAAGGACCAAAAGGTCCTCACAGCACCAAGTCACATGTACATCTAGCCATGATAATCTGCCCATGCATCTGATATGGGTGGATGTATCCCCCCCCCCCTGCTTTGGGCATAGCACAATGTGTGGACATGGGCACTCCATGTGGAGGTCTATAAAGATAAAGGTACCCCTGACCATGACGTGCTTTCGAACTGCTAGGTGGGCAGGAGCAGGGACCGAACAACGGGAGCTCACCCCATCACGGGGATTCAAACGGTCAACCTTCTGATCAGCAAGCCCGAGGCTCTGTGGTTTAGACCACAGTGCCACCCGCGTCCTGTGGAGGTCTATATTCAGGCCGAGTTCAGGGTGATCTTGCCAATTGTTGGGTTTCTTTTTAGAGAAAAGAAGCATGCAAATTGGACCTCAGCACTGTTGTCTGCAGATGGGGCACTCCTGGCCATACCACAATCTGCAGAGTGCCATCTGGTACAGCCACAGAAAATGGCCTACTCAGTTGTGGCACTAACCATGTGGAATGCTCTCCCCATTGAGATCAGGCGAGTGCCAACAATCGGACTTTTCTGCTACCTAGTGGAGATAAATACTTTCAACCCGGCTTTCCTAAATATTATTAATATTGGTCATTGTGATGATGTTATTGATTTGTATTTATAATTCTTTTTATTGGATTAGTTATGTTTTGTTGCTGTGTGAACCATTTTGGTATTTCCATCAGTAAACAAAAAGTAGTATAGAAATATTTTAATACGTAAGTAAATGAAAATATCTCTGCATGGGGTGCCAATAGTCACACGTTGCCTTATGTGTGTTGTAAGGGCACCTGGTCGTCCATGTGCAAAAAGAATAGTCTGAGCTGGTAAGCATGTGGACCTAACCCATATCTACTGGTGGTGGTCATTGGTTTGGCTCTGCTTCATTTTTCTCCTTTCTTCTATTGACATCTCCCCATCCTCCATCTTTCCCTCTTTCTTAAAAACTCTTTGTCACCATGTCATCAGGAAGGGGTGCTCTGTCATAGTATGCTGTTTAAAGTAAATATTTCTTTGTTTTTCCAGTTACTTCACTTGATTACTGAGGTAGATCAGTCCTGGTTCCTTGTTCTTTTAAGAAAGGGATGCTGTCTGCTGCAGTTCTGGGACGGGAAGGGCTTTAACAGTCTTCCTGTTGGGGTTGGGACCTTGTCTGAGCTACAATGTCTTCCGCACCCTGGTGTGTTCCTGGTTTGGTTTTTCAGTTCTGAGTAACAGCTTACCTAGATTATGATAACTATCTCTAGATTACCTAGATTATGATAAACCACCTCATTTTTCCAACCCTGTCCAGAGACTGCAGAAGTGAGGTTGCATGCTTCAATAACATTCAAGAGGGGGGATACTGGTTTCTGGTCGCAGAGGTTTACCAGTAAAGGTGTGGGCATCAGCATACATTCATACTGCTTTATACTACTACTACTACTACTACTACTACTACAACAACAACAACAACAACAAACAACACAGAAATCTTCCCAGTCACTTCTTAGTTAACAATGTTCTTATAATGGTCAGTGGAAACTGAAATTGTTCAAGCAGAGGAAGAACCAAATATCTCTGGTCTCTCAGCAGGGCTGGTGGATGTGAATTACATCATAGTTGCTACTAGAGTAGCCATTCCCTCACCTTTTTCTCTGTCTTCCTTCAAGTTTAACACAAGTTATTTTGTTTTCTATTTGGACATGCAGTCCCTCCCCCTTGCAGAAGTTCATTCTGTAAAAAGTATATAGTTCATGCAACTACACCTATAGCTCTTCCCCCTCCCTCCTAGTTGGGGCTTGTCTTGCTTCAGTGTCTCTAAATCCTCCATCTGTCAAAGTTCATGAAAACATCAGATACCGTTACAGCATAAATTTGATGGTAGCTAGTTCTTAGAGGAAAATCTTGCCTTTCCTGTAGCCATTACATTAGACATGAGAAGAATGACAAGACAAGAACAAGCAGGACAGCTGTGAGCAATTTGCAGCATTTTATGCCCAGAGTAATACTGTCCTTGTAAATGATGAGCCAATTAAAGCTGGGGGGAAATCCCCAAGCAAACTTGTTTCTGTAAGTACAGATATCCTATTAAAGTGGTCATTCACCCAATTAACTGCAATAGACTTCAGTATCTCTCCTCTTTCACACAAACTAGTAATTTGTCCTAATGTATGACTTGTGTCGCCAGATGATCACACATTTGTCCTTGCAAAAGTTATGTGGACGCACTGAGTCAAAGTTTTTGGAGCAGTGCAGAAGAATTCAGTAAGAAGAAATCCTTACTTCAGGACCTTTTCTGGCCAGTAGGCCAGATCGTTATCTCCCTTACCACCTGTCGGCCCCCTCACACCACTATACCATCAAGTGACACTGTGCTTTGAAGCCCTGATTGTTGAGACTTCAAAGCACAGCACAGGGCTCCTTGAAACCCCTTTTACAAACACCCACACAAGGCTCCATTTTTAGCCAATCAGAAGTCAATAATCTCCATCTGAGAGCTGACCACACGTTTTAGAAGTTTGGCTATCATAGTGGGCAGATTTCTCCCTGCCAGATGGGATCCATTCCCCACTTTGTGACTTTTTTGCTAAAACAGAATGGAGAAGGAGAGCTACCGGGCAATCTTAAAGTGGCAGGTGATCACAGGGCAAAGTTGAGTAGTTATTACTTGGGAACAACTACTGATAATGAGTCCCTAGTGATGATGCAACTTTCTCCAACCCAATGTTTTGGATTACAGCTATCACCATCTCTGGCCATTGACCATTCTGACTGGGGCTCAAGGGTGTTGGGGTCCAAAATATCTGGAGGACATCAGGTTGGGGAAGGTGATGAGGGATAAAAAGTAAGAACAAACATGCATTTACAATTTTGCATTTCAATCTTGAATTATGCCGAAATTGGCTTTTGAACCTTGATGTTGATTTGGTCCCATCCATCAACTCACCCACTGAAACTTGAAATTGCACTGTTGCCCTGGTGTGTTATTGATAAGATTTAAGGTGCCCTGGCAGCATATGGAAATGAATAGGATGGGGAATGCAAGAATATGTTGCAATCCCAAATGCTGAAAGCAACTACAGTATTATTTCCAGTTGGAAAAAATAATCATGCTTTTAAATTTAAAAAAAAATTATCATCTCTTTTTAGGTAACCTTGCCATCCTATTCTAAAATACCATATTTTTTGCGCTATAAGACTCACTTTTTCCCTCCTAAAAAGTAAGGGGAAATGTGTATGCGTCTTATGGAGCGAATGCAGGCTGCACAGCTATCACAGAAGCCAGAACAGCAAGAGGGATTGCTGCTTTCACTGCCCAGTGATCCCTCTTGCTGTTGTGGCTTCTGAGATTCAGAATATTTTTTTTCTTGTTTTCCTCCTCCCAAAACTAGGTGCGTCTTGTGGTCTGGTGCGTCTTATAGAGCAAAAAATACGGTAGTTGATATGTGAGGGCAAAAAGTAAAGAATATAAAGATTTCTAATGAATGAGACAAAATACCAATGTGGCATTGCTAGTGTGCCCTTTTTATTTTTCTCCGTTCCTGGAAAGATTTTGGGCAGTAGTCTTTGCACAATATTCAGAATGTATTGCCCAATAAGTAGGAGGAGGCTTGGCAGGGTGATGTTACAGAGGCTGCCAACTAATATGATAGAAGGGTTGCAAACAAAGCCCTGTGAAGAACAGTTGAGGGAATGGGGGATGTTTAGCCTGGTAAAGAGGAGACAGGTAACCCTCTTTAAATATCTAAAGAGCTGTCACATGGATGATGGAGCAAGCTTGTTTTCTCCTGCTCTGGAGACTACAACTCAAACCAATGGATTCAAGAAAGGAGATTCCAGTTAAATATCAGGAAGAACATTCTGACAGTAAGAGCTGCTCAGCAGTGGAAGAGAGTCCCACAAGAGATGGATTTTCCTTCCTTGCAGGTTTTTAAGCAGAGGTTGGATGGCCACCTGCCATGTATGATCTGGTTGAGATTTCTGTGTTGCAAGGGCTTGGACTAGATGACTGTCGGGGTCCCTTCCAGCTTTACAACTTTATTTATCTAGGCATGCATTTGTGGTCCACTAAAGTGAAGCGCTTTAAATGGAAATAGCAAAGCAGACGTATTTATCCTTACTGAACAGGAGATATTGTTATGTCCATTTAAAGCCACAGCCCTTTGCATGCTACCTGGGACTGTGAGTACTTCCATTGAACTCAGTGGAGCTGACACATGAGTAAACAAGTTTAGAATTCTGCAAGTCCAAAATGCTGCAGAAATGTATCTGTTTTACACATTTTTCTTTGAGAAACTATTTCCAACGACTGGACCAGCTCCTTTTCACCCATCTGGGTGGCCAAGAAAACAATAAATTTGATCCTTGCAGAGTGGCGGCTTTGGAATCTCATTACTGGGAGTAAAACACAGAATCAAATTGACTAAATCCTTTAGGAATTCCACAAGGCAGCAATTTTCCTTAATCGCTGCTCCATAACATTTTCAGTCCTTTGTTGTTACATTAATGTATAATACTCACCCCACCTCCAAATCTTTTCATATTGCTTCACATGGACAAGGAATATATTTTCCACTCATCACTGAATTAAATTTCTTCTAGGGAAAATAAGATATGAAGAACATGTATTTTAGCTATGTTACAACATAATTCAGTAGGGATTCTAGTCTGCCTCCCCACATGCTTACACATCAGGAAGCTGGAGTGAGAGAAAGAAATTAACATCAGTCTTGATCAAATTCTGCTTAGGTTTAATCATTCTGAAATATAAATACTACAAAATAATATAGTTGATGGAAAGTCACACAGAAACAAAATCATTGATGATTACAAGTCAAGAAGTCCTGCACTCAGTATTAAGAGTCTTCAATAAGGATATAATGGGGCTTGGGTTCCTATAAAAATTGTGAGTCAGTGCTGGATTTGGGGCATAAAACTCAATATTCTTCACTGTAAAACTTGATTGTACCTTGAAACCCATAAGGAGGGCACAAAGTTCAAGCTAGATATCATATTTTATGGAAATTTTTGAATTTCAACATGCATAGCCTATGATTTGCTTTTATGTTGCGTGTTGTTGTTTTTTGCATATTTGTATTTAGATTTTGAAAGATTCTTGTTATTACATTAACACCCATTTAAATGACAAGTAACCCATAACTGGGTGCCTTCTATAGGTCAGCCTGGCGTGGATTCAGTTCCTGGAATAGCCAGGCTAGCTTCCTGGTGAGGTAATGGCCCTCTAAGTATGGGCCATTGAGATAACAAAGCAAGGGGCCCTGTGCCAGATGGCAAATGTGTGGGCCCCCCTCCCTCAACTCTCTGGGAGTTAGAGAGAAATGCCAGAGCTGAAAGTTGAGCGATGTGAGCTAGAAGCTAGAAGCAGGCTGGGAAACCAGGGAGTCAGAGCCATGCTTGATTTCTGCTGAAATCCAAAGCTGTAGCTATGGGAGAAGCAAGAGGAAACAAAACCCTGGGTAAGTGCCTGGAGCCAGGGGCGAACGAAGGAGTCGTGACACCCAGGGTGGGGCATTGCTACGTAGGACACATATGCGGCATCGCTACGTACGATGCATGCGCCATACGTAGCGACACTGCACATGCGCTGTACATAGCAGTTTGCTGCTGGCACCGGGATCCTCTGCTCGTGGCTGCAGCTGCGAACGGAGGTTCCTCTACATGCAGCTGCGGTGGCACGATGGCTGCTCATGCCACTGTGAGCCCCCACGGGCTGCCTTCTTGTCACCCCCCCACACACCCTTACTCATCTTTTTTGTGAACTAAAATTCCCCAAAAGTTGTAAATACTCCTCACATAGGTAATTGTTCCAGCTCCTTGGCCATTTTGGTTGCCTATTTCTTCACCTTTTCCAGCTCTGCAATATTGTTTTTGTCCAGAATTGTGCACAGTATTCTAAGTGTGTCACAGTGTAGACTTGTACAATGTCATTATTGATCAATCAATATCAATCAATGGCCTTCTTCACACTAGGTTTTGATTTTTATCTCGCTATCTACCACAACCTTGAGAACTCTCTCCTGATCAGTCAGCTTCAGTGCAGTCCCCATGATCATATTTGTGAAATTAGGATCTTTTGCCCTAGTGCATCACTTCACACTCGATTACCTTGAGTCACATTTGCCATTTTACTGCTACAAACAATAAGGCACAAACCTCTATTTATTTGCATTTAGATCAACTTATTTGCATTTATTTGCATTTAGATCAACTTAAAGTCGGAATGATATGAAGTCCTGTGGATCAAACTTGACTTTCAACTGAGATGCTTGGAAAGTAAAGCGTGAGAGGACTGAGTGGAACTGATACCTCTCTGTGGAGACCTTTGTAAGGGTTGTATTTCAGATCCCTGTCTGCCCCCATTAGATCCAGTTGCTAGAATTACACTTCACTGTCTCTCCACCTTCCAGATTCACAACAAACACCTGTATGCATCCATGCTCCCATTTGAACAAGGTGGGAGTCAGTGATCTACATGCATCCAAGGAAAATCCTATACTGTATATTATTGCAAATTTATTGGTTGGATCATTAGGTAGCCAAAACAGCACTATCTGTGCACATGAAGAAAGTAACTGCATGTCTGGAGGATGATCAAAGTCTGCAGAAGCTTGAAAAATCTGTAGTGGGAGCTTAAGGGAGAGGGAAACCCCAGAACAGCCCAGTAAGGACTGAGTATGCTCAGTGGCCATGGAATGCTGACTCACGGTTGGAGGTGGGGTTGGGAATGCAAAACCAGCATGAGATAAAATGCAATGAAAAGGGAATGGCTGGCTGGAACTCTGAGCAGCAGCATTCCATTCTGCAATATTTTGTTGCAAATCCCACTTTTATTTATTAATTCTAAAGGCTCTAATTATGGTTTCAGCTGGCTGGACAAAATTTGTGACTCATAAAAACAAAACGCACACACAAAAATCATAATGTTTCCCATAATTCCCCCATCAATTCCTAAGACAAATGTGATTTAACATATTGGTTAGATGATGATGATGATGATGATGATGATGATGATGAATGTTATTTTCCAATGAACACAGCATGCAGTTAATAAAAATGATCTAGTTCTCAATTGCTTTTGAAATACAGAGTAGAATTTAATGGTCCTCCGTTCTCCCTCTGGTCTTTGACATCTAATGATCACTGAAAGGTGATTGTGAGAATTTAAGCACCTCATCGATTCACATAGCTGTGAGTCCTTTTTCCATACTTGAGGACAAGGAGTCCTGATTAGTAGCAGCTAGCATTTAATTCAGCTAATAAAAAAGTTATGTGAAGCTATGAGTGAAATTTATAATGTTTGGCAGGGAACAAGCAGTTCATGAGACTGGTAATTGAATACAAAACCTTTTGCCTATAAGTCACTGGCTGGAATGAGTCCCAGGTCAGTAGTTGCCAAAAGTCACTGCCCTTGAAGGCTGTTCCCTAGCTGAGATTAAATAGCTTGGTGGTCTCGTTTTAGGCATAGGAATAAGGAGAAGTTTCCATAATTCAATGGCAGTCATAGAAGTGATTCCAAAATTTAAGTAGGCACAAAGGATCCAAGCCCTGGTCATGCAATTACTCACATGTAGGCATAGAGAAGAAAATCAGTTCAATAAGTGCACCTACTGTACCTAATTCACACTTTCTGAAACAATACAACAACCAAAACAAAGGCATAATAGAATCATAAAATTGCAGAATTGGAAGGGACCACACTGGACATCTAGTCCAACCCCCTGCAATGCCAGGTTCTTTTGCCTAAGTTGGCACTCGAAACCACAACCCTGAGATTAAGAGTCTCATGCTATACTCACTAAGCTATCCCAGGTCCAAAATTCATACATCCCTGAATTTTGCAATGCTGTATTCTAGTCAAGAAATGTGTACAAAAATGTGTATACTTGGGAGACATGAGTCCATGTGGCTAAGAGACTGTTCTGCAATTCAGAAAGTCCCTGGTTTGAATCTCACCTCTGCCGTGATCTTGCTAGGTCGCCTTAAGCAAGCCTCTCTATCTTAGTCCCTTCCCATAATAATATTCACTTCTTCCACTCCGAAGCAACATATACTTGTACTTCCAAAACAAACAGTATTTTTCCTCCTTTCAGATTGCAGCGCTTTTCCATTTTATTATTCTTCTAAAAGGCATCTGACTAGTTTCATTCCAAATTCACACTGACCAGGTTGCTGCCCTTTGCACACTTACTTGAGAGTAAGTCTCTCTTTCACAAACAGGCAGAGAACACACATCACTCCCCTCAGATACACATGCGCACGTGCATGCGTGCACACACACACACAGAGGCAGAGAACTCACATTCCTTCTCTCCACCTTTCTTTTACAAGCAGGCACAAAACGCACATCTTTCCCCCTCTTTCTCACAAACACACACAAAACAAACATCCCTCATCACAGACACACACACATACATACATACATACATACATATACCCACTTTCTCTCCCACACAGACAACTTAAGACTTCTCTCCACCTCTCTCTCTTGTGCACACATGTTTTTTGCTTCTTTTCTGCGACCCCCTCTGCACACACTCCAGTTTGTCAAAACCCTTCTTAAACTGTGGTGCCCCAAACTGGACATGGTCGTCCAAGTGGAGTCTAACCAAGACAGGATAGAATGGGACTATTATTAGAGCCTTCATAGGAGCATAGGAAGCTGCCTAATACTGAGTCAAATTGTTGATCCATCTAGCTGAGTAGTGTCTACACTGACTGAGAGTGGCTCTCCAGAATTTCAGAGAGAAGTATTTCCTAGCCCTATTTAAAGATGCCAGGGAAAGAGCTTGAGACCTGCATGCGAAGCAGATGTTCTGTCACTGAGCTACCGTACCTTCTTCTCCTCCCTCCCTCCCTCCCTTCTTCTTCTTCTTTTATTTTTGGCTCAGTTGTGCCACATTTCACTCATTCACCATGGATCTCTTGCTAGTTTCTGCTGCTGCTTTTTTTTAATATCAAAGCTAAACCCAGCTATGTGTTTTCCCAGAACAGACAGCTTCCCGGTTCTGTCTACACACAGATCTATTTCTCCTCCATTCCCATATTTCTTGTGCAGCGTGCCATATTTATTGCATTATGTATGGGAAACATGCCTGTAAAATGGTTCACATCTAGTGTTGTTTTGCAAGGGAGGTGGGACTGAGTCCACAATTCCCAGAAAGAGGAAGTGTGCATATGCATTTACCATATGTGAAGAGATTCACATCAGGACAACAAGGGACAAAAGTGCCATAAAATGAAACTCTGGACAGCATGTTGCTGGATCCACTAAAGAGAATCTAATGGATCTGAAGTTTTGTTAAAGAAGGAGAATAGTACAATGCACTTTCCTCCCAAAAGATGTGGGGAGGGGAGTCTGGATGGGACAGGGGGTTGGAGTTTGAGACTGATTCTCTGGTGTCAAGATCCATATCCATCAAGGAATGGCTGCCTGCCTATTTCGAATGCCAAGATTCATGTTGCCAAATCATCTCGTACACATTTGCAGCCCCCAGTAACTGGGTACATGCAAACGTTCTGCTTCTCCCTTAAAATGGCAGGTGTTAATATTGGAAGAAATAATTAATCCTCCCCTCCTCACTCCACCCCCGCCCCCCACAGCCTCCAACTGGCCCGTTTTCCTGGCTCAAAGGCATGGTGAGCTAAATTCCCAAGATTCCCCACAACATAACAGCAATGCTTTAGAGAGTTTCTGCAGCTTGTTATGAGGGATGCCGTGCGTGGTTAGCGGAGGGTATATTTTCATTTAGTCTGGTGGCTTGGCACACTTGTTTGATAAACGGAAGCCTAAATACAAAAGAGGGGTGGTTTGTTGTTGTTGTTTTTCATCATGCTCAGAATGGTGAAAACCACCAATCAATTAATATCACTGATGCCCACCCTCTTGTTAAAAGGGAGGATCCCAAGAAGCAATGCCAAACTCTGGCCCATCCCACTCTAACCGCTTGGAATTGTTTGCTGGTGAAACATGACAAGTATGCAAATCATGAGGTTTTGCCTTTTATGTTTACATTTGTGCATTTTTTCCCTCCCCCTCTGGCTATTTCTGATGAGAGGCAGATTAGTGGAGCTGTCTATAATTTGATCTCATTGACAGAAGCGCTTTTCGGCCCTAGTCCCAAGATCCAATCGACACAGCAGGCCCTGTAGTATATACCTATATGGTATTTTAAGTGCTGGTAAATATTTTCAAGAGGAAAATTGCTGCTAAAAATAAGCATGAGGGCATTACAGTGATCATAGTAATAATGCCCGAATGAAAGGGTTAGCTTATGACATGTGACATGTTCAATTACTTATTTGGATCCCATAAGCAGTTCAGTTAGGCTATTCTAAACAGCTACAGATTCCATTACATAATTTTAAAACAATGTCCCTCCATTTGTGTATGACTTATGTTGAGCTCAAGTTTTCTGACTCTCTTTTCTGACTACTTGTTTAGCTCTCTCCCATTCTTTTCTTTAAAACAAAAACAAACAAACAAAACTCATTTTCTCATGTTTCCTTTACAGTGGTTTCCAGTCTGAATTTTGATCCATGCAAGCAAATTCTTCCACCTGTGCGGAGCTGATCTTTCCAGACAGTGGATCAAAAGTTAAAATGGTCTCACTGAGTTGCTAAAGGGCTGGTGCTTAAGAAGACAGGGGTCTGTGACCTATAGCATGCAAGGCGAAAGGGGAGGGGGCTTAGAATGACATGATTCTAAGAATGCAAGGTGAAACTCTTATAAAGAAAGCTTAGTAGAATGAATCCTTCTCTTGAAAACTGCTTGAAGTTCTGAACCTGCATTGATTGACTATTAGACAGAAGCAGGCTTTCACATGAAATACTTAAATGCCATTTCCCCACCTTGGTCTGCATGATGGTGACACACAGATGTGCACTATATGTTCATAAGCTAATGTTTACATGCTCTTGGTAATGCCACATTAACTCTTTGGGGAAAGGGCAGTAGGCTGTAGGAGACCCTGTAGGTAAAATCTCTAGTGAGAAAGCCTAGCTGTCTTCCTCTCTATTTAGCTAAAAGGGAAATGTGGTTGACAATGCTATCTCCAGTACCATGTGCATGCTCTAAAACAGTGGACTATGTGGCCTTCAGATCATTGCAATTGAATAAATAAAGGTAAAGGGACCCCTGACCATTAGGTCCAGTCGTGACCGACTCTGGGGCTGCGGCGCTCATCTCACTTTATTGGCCAAGGGAGCTGGTGTACAGCTTCCGGGTCATGTGGCCAGCATGACTAAGCCGCTTCTGGCGAACCAGAGCAGCGCACGGAAATGCCATTTATCTTCCCGCCAGAGCGGTACCTATTTATCTACTTGCACTTTGATGTGCTTTCAAACTCCTAGGTTGGCAGGAGCAGGGACCGAGCAACGGGAGCTCAACCTGTCGGGGGATTCGAACCGCCGACCTTCTGATTAGCAAGTCCTAGGCTCTGTGGTTTAACCCACAGCGCCACCCGCTTCCCTCATTGAATAAATAGATGCCTATAAAAAGCACACCCTTATTTTTAAGTCCATGTAGTAGAACTTCATAGATGATGATTGCAGATTCTCCCTTTCTTAAAAATGTAAGAAGAGTCCAATCTGTTCTCACAACTCCTAAACCAGGCGATTGGTGCTGTCAGAACTAACATCACCAATCATCTATTATGTGGTATTATAAACGTGGTCCTAATCCAGTAAAAGGAGCCACTGGCACTGCCCCAGGTGCTAAATTCAGAAGCACAGCAAGGAAAACCTTGTAAAATCCCAGTGCAGAAATGACTTTCCACACCAGTTGGGTGTAGCTGGGTTCTGTACTAGATTGGGAAACTGTGGCCATCAGCATAATTTCATATGAGTGGGGAGGAGGGAAAAGATTGTGGAAATGGGATTGGAGAGAGAGAGAGAGAGAGAGAGAGAGAGAGAGAGAGAGATGGGTTTGCCAGTCTTGGTTCTGGCTGAAGGTTACCACTAGCTTCAGCCTAGCCCATGGCCAGCATTTGGTCCTCAGCACATTCCCTGGGATAATGTTGCTCCCCATCTCTGTCCTGGAATCTGGTGGAACTTTTTCCAGGCTTCCTTTGGTACTGCTCCCTATGAACTTCATCCCTGGAGCATTAGAAGAGAAATCAAACCATCTCTCCTGGACTTGATCCTACTAAAATTCAATCCCAGTTGACCCTCCTCCAGTTTAGAGATTAATGGAGAAATTTGGTTAGGGTATTATCACTTCCAAAAATAATGCATGTGAATTGAAGCACAGCCACCCTTCAAAATTCACAATTCTTTGTGATGCAGTTCTTCAGCCAAGTGAAGTGTGCAAAAATGCATATACTGGGGTAATGTGTGCATAGAAATGCATATATTGATGAAAATAACACACAAAAATCCATTATATTAGGGGAAACAGCTTTGCAAAAATGAGTATATTAGGGAAAATGTACACTGAAATGCTGGTGAATTTTCATGAGGGCTTCTTAAAAATGTACACAAGCTAATGTGGAAATGTGGTGAACAGAACCAAAAATTGGAAAAATGAGAAACAAAAATGTACAATTCATCCTCAGCTCCTGGCAAGATTACCTACACCCCAGCCATTTCAGAATTGTCATCTAATCTATAGCACCTGCTACACTATTGCTGCAAAACTAATGAATAATAGCCCTAGTTATGTGCCAGTAAACATTGCATACTTTAGGTTTGAGGTTTTTGGGTTTTTTAATGTTCTAACAATTGTAAGATCTTAAGATTTTAGCCTTCTATAAAGGTATTTAAAATTCAGCTATACAGCTCTGCAATTTGCTTGCACTTTAACTCATTGATCAGCAAATTGGATACACAATGAAAAGCCTTCCATAGCACTCAAGAACTGAAAATGTAAAGAGCGGGAGATGAAAGCAGCACAAGGTTTTATTCTTTACATAACACAACAATGTACTTATACCCCACCTTTCCTCCAAGGAGCTCCAGGTGGAGTGCATGGTTCTCTCCTTTCTCATTTTAGCCTTACAACAACCCTGTAAGGTAGGTTAGGCTGCCAGACAGTGGCTGGCCCAAGGACACCCAGTGAGCTTATTGGATGAGCAGAGTTTTGAACCCTGGTTTCCCAAGTGTCCTAGTCTGACAGTCTAATCACTGTACCCACTTTTTTCAAAAAGACAACTCACAGGCCAATGCTGAGCCAATTTAAATGCTTAATCCCATCAACACCTATGAGACCACAATGGCAGATATCCAAATTTTGCAGTCTAACTGACTGGGTGAATGTAAGAAATTGCATCCATGCTAGTTCAGTGACTCCTATGCACTGAGTCATAGGAAAGGCACACACATGTTTAGAAGTCCCTAGATTTTTGCAAAACTTTTGGCACTTCTCTAGCATTGGTGTCCTGTCCTGGAAAGCTCTGCTTTGGCTCTTCGATAATCATTTTGCTATGGAGAGGAACTGGTCATGGGAGAAGCAAGAATGGGGCAAAATATAACAGTACTACATAAACGTAGCAGGAGAAAGTGGAGAGCAGATGAACTATGCTAGAGTACGGAGAGCCTTTGGCAAGCTAGCGCCCTTCAGATGAGTTCACACTTGGGGGAGTCATCACTTGAGACTGCAATGGCACCACAGATTAAATTGAATGAAAGAGATTTTAATATCACTTGATACACAATGAGGGACTTCACCCAATCACGCAATTGTCAGTCACTGAATGTTGAGGAATAATGTCCATGAGGAATAAAATTATGTCCATAAAAACTGACCCACCTGTTGCAGTTGCTGCATGGAAACCACCGGGCAGCTGTTATGATGGGGCAACCCCTTTGTGTAAAGGCAACTCACTAAATAGATTGGACGTTTTTCTCCATCATTGTTTTTTGAATGCTTATAAGAGCAGGGTAAAATACACTGCTGTAATACCAATGGTTTGCTCCATAATAACTACTAACAGAACAATCCAGCCTTTGCCAACCTGGTGCCCTTCTGGCATTCTGGATGACATGTGCTGACAGGGACTGATGCGTGTTGCAATTCCCCACATCTAGAGGGCAGCAGGTTGGCAAATCCTGGATCAATGGATCAAATTTGTATTCCCACCCTTCCTCCACTGAGCACCTGGAAGTCGATATGGGTTGTACAGTAGTCCTCATAAGAAGCATGCTCACCAAGCCTGTAATGTGTGTGTCCCACACCCAAAGTCCTAACTGAGTGATATGATAAATCTACCCAGGGAAGTGTCCAAGAAAGCCAGATGAAGATCCGTTTTCAATTACATCAGGTGGCTTGCAAGGATAATTCCTGATTTGAGCAAGGATGGTCAGGCAGAAGAGTGACCATTTGGAAGACATTGTTTCATGGACTGATCTTCAGTGCACAGTTTGTTAATAAAACCCAACAAAATATCCCATCAGAACCAATTTAAGAAATAATTTTATTTATACTAGTCATGCTTCATTGACCTAAGCTAATAGCTTGTATATTGAAGTGTGATTCTGATCCCCTAGTCTGAATTTAAAGTTACTAAGATGTCATATGCCCATAAGGCATCTGTGGAATGTCTACAAGCTACTGCCAACCACCATGCCTTTTCCGAGAGCACTAGCATGTGATCAAATTGTCATAAATTGTCCAATACCTGTTTCTCCCAATGGTTGTTTTTTTTTTTTGCCATGAAAATGAAGTCTATCATGTTGGTGTGTTTGTCTGCCTGCCAGCCTGCCTGCCTGATATTGCAGAGGGTGGGAGAGAAATCATAGTCCATATATCAATTCAGCATAAAGTTATCATCCCTATGTAGATTACCAATGTGACCATGTGGAGGGAATGCCAGGATCATGTCAACTGTCCCTACCACAGGCATCCATCACCAGATAGTTTGCGCAGTCATCTGATCTTCTGAACAGAGGCTGCACAAGCACATACACAGAGAGACTCTACCCATGTGATCTGTACCTTGTACCTCAGCCTACTCCAATGAAATAGCCCGCCTACTCAAATTTCACTGTAATTTTTTAGGGCATTGCCAAGCTTAAATTAAGCATTCTTAGGTTCTGTTGATTTCAAAAAGAGCACATGCTCAGATCCTCCTGCTGAAATGAATTGGATTTCCAAGTGCTTAACATTGAGTGGATCTTGCTTATTGTTGTATTTTATATATATTTTTACATAAACTGCATAAAAATAGCTTTAAATGTGGTTATTTGTGTTTTTTTCAAGCAGAGTGGCTGCTAAGCAACAGATCAAGAGAATACCTTTTATGAAGTGGATGTAAGAAAACAAGAAAAGTCCTGCTGAAACAGACCAAAGCTTCATCTGCCACAACACTGGACTGAGTGTTGCCAGCCTCTGGCACTCAGTTTTTAAAGAAAACATGGTTCTCTGGATGTTGCTGGTTCTATGGCCCCCATAATCTCTCGCCATTCCCTGTTCTGGCTGAGACTGATGGGAGCTGAAGTCCAACACACCTGGGAGACCACATGTTTCTCGCCCCTCATTTAATAGGCATCACCTAGTGACCATTTCCACACACTGTGGTAGCAAGATACCTAAGGAAGGGATTCCCTAAGGAAGCATGTTTCCTGTAGACATATTGGACAGGGATACAGAAACATAGAATTGTAGAGTTGGATGGGACCCTGAGAATCATCTAGTCCAACCCCCTGCAATGCAGGCCTATGCAGCTGTCCCATACAGGGATCGAACCTGCAACCTTGGGGTTATCAGCACCACACTCTAACCAGCTGAGATATCCAAGCACTTCATGCATTTATTTGTGTGTTCGTGGGTGCATGTGTTTAATGTGTAGTTCCTAGTATGCTTTGGGGGACTTTGGGTGCATGCAGAATGGATGTGTCCCAAGCTCACTTTTGTCAAATTGCAACCTTCCTTGTGAACAGCAGCCCACTCACCTCTCCTTCTTTTCCACCAGCTGCTGCTGCAGATGCATAGGCTTGTTTGTGGCTCGTGGCACACACACAAAAAGTATTCCTCAATACCAAAATACCAAAAGGAATACTTAATGCTGGAATCAGCACTTTGGGAGGGTCCCGCTGCCACCTCCTCCTTGCCCTAATGGTTCCCCCAGTGCCAGTTTCACTATCTTTCTTCCTTTCTGCAAAAGACTTCAAGGTCCATTGATTAATCTTGTTTGCCTCCCTGTCATACACCTTGTTTCCAAGTATGGTCACTATGAGGGAGCTGTCACTTGGAGACTTTGTAGGAAATTGATGGCAGACAGGGAAGGGCAAAAAGACGGGACAGATGGCTCTGTCACCACCACCGGCTCGACGCTATGAAAGAAGTCCTGTGTCTCTGCAAATGCCACTCTGTTCCATATACTCACTCTCTCCTCAGTCCGATTGCCTCACCGACAGCTGCCTATTTTTAAAGAAGGCTCCTTTTATTGTGTTCTTTTTTTAAAGGCAAAGTTAAGAGATCAATTTTTAAGCTGGCAATTAATCCCTTCTCTAGACTCAGCCCATACAAGTAGGGCGTTAACACGGCCAGGCTAAAGAAAGCAATTCCCAGTAGACTCCAAAAGCTCTCTACCCTTGACCTCCCCAAACACCCGCCTCAGATCTTTGAAACATGTTTCTCCCAGCTGAACTGTGGTGCAATATCCCTCCTCTGCAAGCTGATCTACGAGCTGCTTCGTAAACATCTGAAGGTGCCTCCTTTTTGCCAGTCAGGCCAGGGAGGCAGGCCCAGAAGGAAGTTGTGTTCTCATCAGCTCCAAAATCCAGTGTTTTGACATTCCATTTAATTGGTGGAGTTATGCCAGGGGAGGATTGACAAAAGGCTACAAGCTTTGGTCAATCAATTGTTTAGTTAAGGATGACTAAAAATGGGTCACCAATTGACTGAGTAATCACTATAGTCTGAACATTGATTCATTGATTCATTGATTCATTGATTCATTGATTCATTGTCTTGCTTTTATATTCTGCCTTTCTTCCATCATGAAACCCAAGGAGGCCTACATATGGTTCCCAGGTAGGGTCTCCGCTCCAAGTGCTGACCAGAGACTGATCTACTTAAAACCTACCAGGTAGCAATGTACCATATGGTAGGACTCTAGAACAGGGTTTGCCAACCTTTTTGGACCAGTGAGCACATTTTGAATTTTGATAGAGTGTGGACACAAAATGACTGCCGTGGCAGTATAACATAACATAATGGGATGCTGTGGAGGGCATGGAATAACATAAAAATAGAGAGTCCCATCATTCTTGCTTTTCCCCCACCCATCCTTGGACAACTTCATGTTTGCCATCAGTTTCCTACAAAGTCTCCAAGTGACAGTTCCTTCATAGTGACCATACAAGGTGTATGACAGGGAGGCAAACAAAATTAATCAGTGGGCCTTGAAGACTTTTATATGAGGGAAAATAAGCTGGTGCTTCTGGGAGCTGCAGTCCCCAAACATCTGGAGGACCCCAAACTGGCAATACTGCTCTATGTCAATTTTAAACGTAGGTTGTGTTCTTTTTCCCATACATTTTCAGTGATGAATCATGTGGAGAGGGATTAAACATCAGCATCTGAGAATTAGCATATTCCCCAGAAGTGGATTTCACTATGATTCTTACCCATGCTACTCTAATGGGAACCAAAAGAGAAATACAGATATTGAAAACTGTTTTCTGTGCTTAACAGTGCTATGGATCTACTCAGAAGTAAACCTCACTGAGTTTGATGGGCATTACTGCTTGGTAAGCATGCACAGAACTGCAGCCTGGATTTTGATTCCACCCGCACTTAATTATCAATAGCATTATAATTCTGCCAGAGAAAAGCCATGCTGAATTAAGATCCTGTGCTCCTTGATTATTTTCTGGTCTTCATCCAGATCAAAACAGCTGAAGTCTAAAGAGGCACCAGTAGCAGCACTTCAGTGAGACAAATGGCGCACACTGACAGCATCCCACTTTATTCTTTTAGTAGCATCACATCTGCTTTCACTTTCCCTGTGAAAAGCTGAGCGCTAAGTACTGTTTGTAAGCAGAGGCGATTTAGCTTATCGCTCGAATTAAGCTGTGTGAAATTACATGTGTTCCGTTTATGCTCAAAAAGCAGGTGGAAAGAGGTCGTTAAAGAGCCACCCTTTAACTTTACGACAAGATGAAACCTAAAGCAGTGAGCAAAACATGTTGAGGTGATCTACAATGGGGACAGTTAACAGGGAGCTCACATGGCTACTGTGCGCAAGGCCCTGCCTAATTTTGTTTGTTTATGTGGCCTGGTCTGAACAATGCCAATTGCTTACCTGTCACTTGAAGCATTCCTTGTCAGAATATCTGGCAGTCCAGCAGGCCATGGCAGACATTTTCTTACCATGAGCACTGCACTGAAATGTATGTCTCAGACGACCAGAGGGTGTAACCAGGTAAGTTTGTGTCAGCAAAAACAATGGCAAGAGTCATGGACTAGAATGGACTCCAGTCTGTGAACGATCATGGCGTAAAAAATGTTATAAGCAGGGCTTCTTTTCAGCCAGAACTCACCGGAAATCAGTTCCAGCACCTCTCAGATGGGCACCATTGCCATTATAAGAGAATCAGATTCATGGTGAGTTCTGGCGCCTCTTTTTCTATAAAAAGATTCTTTGTTGTTTCAGACAATGAATTATCCATGAGCACTGGTGGTAGCTGGTCCTTTAAGATGGATGGGCCCACAAAGCCCATCTAGCCCACAGCCAGCTCTCATCTGGCTGCCTCCTTCCTTACTGCAGCCAGGGGATGGCTTGGACTGTCAGCCTCTGCCTCTTTAGTCTAAGGGTTGCCTTTGTAGGACTCATCAGCAGGGAGGAGGATGGGGACAAGACCACATGCATTCTGGGAAAATAAAATGGCAGCTATTACAAGATGCTGAAGCATTATCGTTCCTACCACTGTTGAGGTGGTACAATCAGATAGAAACATAGGAAGCTGCCTTATACCGAGTCAGACCATTGGCCCATCTAGTCAGCACTGACAGGCAGAAGCTCTTCAACATTTCAGGAGGGAATATTTCCAAGCAGTAACTGGAGATACTAGGGACTGAACCTGGGACATTCTGCATAGAAAGCAAATACTCTATCACAGTGCTATAGTCCCCACCTTATATCCAGTAGGTTTGACTGGATTTCTACTCATTCGATCTTCTCAAAATCACTGCATTACCAGACTTTCCCCTCCCTCCGTCTGGATTTTTTCATGCCCTCTCCTTTTCAGAGCACCCTGGTATGAGACAATCTGAATTGAAGGAAGGGAAAGTGTTGGGAGGCAGCAATTTGGAAGAGAACCTCAAATGGACAGAGAGGAGAATTGATGGAGACGCTGGAAGCTTATTATCCATGTTATATGACAGTATGGCTGAACCCCAGGTCTCTTGTTACATGCAATAGGGTTAGTGCAGCTACATTTTGGGGGCAGCCATTTGGTTTTTTTAATAGGTAGCACATCTTTTAGACATTGATGTTTACAAGAGGCAGACAGAAAAAATAAGGCAAATTTATTTATGGCAACAAGAGGAAAAACTGAAACATACTTTCCTAGAAATCCTTTAAACGGCTGGTGAAAGTGAGACACGTTTGGTTGGCAGGAGAAAATGTGGACCAAATCCAAAGTCATTTTAGAATGCTTTCTCTCTTCTTAGCTTCTACAGTTCTTATTATGAAGGTGCTGGAAGATGATAGCTATGACCATTAATTCTTTGTCTTGCATTTTTGAACATTGCTGTGAAATGTATATGAAGAGAAGGATGGATGGATAGATGGCCCTATATAATGGACTCCAGACACAGCTCTAACTCCCCAAAACAAGCTCCCACATTCTTCTTCCCTATTCTGATTCTATCCCCATCCTAAGTGCACTTTCCCCCTGATTCTCTACAATGGCAGCTTCCACAAAGGTGTAAAAATCCCTGCACGTGTCAGAAAGAAAGATTGCCCTCAGCATGCAAGTTCAAGGCCAAATTCAATATTCCCAAGAGACCTGTTTGACTCTCCCAACTAATAGAAAGTAAATGCATGAGACTACAAACAAGAGCAAAGGAATGACAGGTGAGGGAGAGATGTTAACCAATCCACCATAGGCTATGATTCCTCTCAAAATCACCTTCCTGATTTTTAAAGGACAAAGGAGTGTTTTTAAAGGACAAACACTCATCAGGGAAAGTATGGTGCTGTTGCGTATGCCAGGGGATGCTGTTGTTCAATTTCAGCTCCTGGGAGGGGATTGTCTTTTGAGCTCCTGCTGCAGTGAGTCATAGGTGGAGTTTGGTGTGCTTTGAGAGGTATGACAGAGGTGTATATAATTATTCAAGGTGCCAAACATACTGCTTTGCTTTCCCTTGGAACACATTAGTGAGGCCAAGAGGTGGGTCTTATTGTCTGGGCAGCCCAGGACCTCCATGCACACTGCCCAGGCTTGTGCCCCAGGGAAGTCACTTCGGTGCTGCTAATGCAGCAAAAACGACACAGGAGGAAGCAGTGTGAAACCTCAGTAGGACCATCAACCAAAACAAACACTTGCTAGATCTGGGATGCCTTCTTAGGTTTTCTGCTCTGGCAACCATCCGTCCAACTACAGCAGACATCAAGTCCCAAAGCAAAGAATAGTTAGCTCTGCTCTATGCCCCCAATTGCAGAGTGACCAGGCTCAGTCCCAGCATAGTCTTGAACTAGGGAGACAAAAAAGACTCTTCTTTCTTCTGATAATATAACATGGTCAGAGTTAAAACACATTGACTACAAAGGGAGACACTATGCTCTTTTCTTGCCAGTCCTGCAGGGCTTTCGCACCACTGCAGATTTATTCTATAAACGCAGCCATAGTTTTTCCTTCTTTCTACGTCTGACTTATTTGGATGCTAAATGGTATGTGGAACTGACTCTGATACTCTTTTACATAATTTAAATTTATCTTGTGACTTGTGCAGCTTTTGAATAGAATAATGAAATATGCTAGGATGTATGGGCAGAAAGGTGAAATCAAGCGTCATTTTGTAATACCTGATGTGCTCCATTGCACTTGAGTAGCATGTGTTAAATAATTCTCATGAGGTAAGGGGAAATGATGTCACACACAGCCTTTCCGGATCACTGGGTGCTATGCCTGCTCTCTGTTACTGCCACTGTGGTTTTGTTTAGTATGCTCTAGAGGTACTCATATGCCTGTAAATTTCATCTGCATAGGTCAAAGCTGCAGAATTATAGCCATTTTTAGATTCTCCATTAGAGTGAACAGGAAACATTCATTTTATACAGAGTGAATTGGGATCCAGAGCACACATCCAATCAGAGAGAACTCCGGGCAACTCAGAACAGATCAGATTTTGAAGGAGGAGGAGATACAGATAAATGCTCATCCCAAGATTGATTTGCCAGTTTCACTGCTCCTTCGCATCAACAGAGCTTCACTTTTACCTTCACCTGCTGTTCCAGAGCAAGAGAAATACACTGGAAAGGAAAATTGTCTCTTGCTGCAGCAAAGGTTCTGTACTCTACAAAGCCTGCAACTGCCTAGTGGTAAAGCCAGCTCTGGCTGCAATCCTCTGTGATTTGTTTCCAGAGCCATAGCAGTAGCTATTAGCCAACACTCAGAACCAGTTATAAGAAACATCAATAATGTCAGCCAAAAGAGATACGTGAGTAGCTGCTGTATATAGATGACATTTGTGTCTCTAACATACAGTCAAAGATGCATGGTCATGTCAAACTGAATGAGCTCATTTGGTTTTGACAAGGATTCCACGCAGGGAAGATGGATGTGATAATGGGCAAATCATCACTAAAATGTAGATTTTTATTAACTGCTGCACAGATTTCCACAATGGCTTAATAATAAGGATTTCACATGGAAAATAATCAAAGCTGTAAACACCAACATGCATATAAAGTGCGATTGTGCATAGATCTTTGCTAGTTGAAATAAATAGATGGCTCAAGTGCTGCCTAATGGATTTGAATGATTGGAGTCACTGTTAGTATTTTCTGAAATTTATGTTAGCCAATGCAGACTGTCTCTTTCCCAACTTGAATTCTCCAAGGGTTTTGGACTCCAACTCCCATCAGTCGCAGCCATCATGACCAATGGTCTGGGCTGATGGTGCAGACAACACTACGCTAAACCAGACTGGCTAAATGACTTTGGGTAAGGCAGCTTCTGCTGGTCCTGTCATCGCCCCCTGAAAGTTAGTCACCCTTGTCACAGTCTTCATTGCCTTGGGCTCCTTTGGGAAGCACGGCAGGATATAAATTGAATAGCGAGTTTTTAAAAACTAGACATCAAAACAAAAGGGATCCCAGGTAGTTTTTCTTACGCTTCTGAGCAAATAGAGAAACTGCACACAGGGCTGACATTCAATCTCAAAGCCCCTTGTCCTTTTTCTGGGTTTTCCAAATGGGCCTTCCCTTTGTTGGAGAGAAGTGTGTGGTGTTGCAGTTTGGGCTGCCTAATTTTAACCTCTAACGTGGCTTGCTCAGCCACCAAGATCTAAATCCAGGCCAGAAATAGGAGGCAAAGCGATGGTCATGTGCTTGACAAGGAGCTGGGCTGCATGCCAAAACACATTTGAGATGGATGGAATTTCTTGCCCCTGTGAAAATGCAGTGCTAAATCTTCCTCCGTCTCTCCTCCTCTTTATACACAAGTGGATCTCTCTAGTGCACTGAACTGTCATCCGAAACTAACAAGGAGGATGTGTCTCCCAGCAATCTGAGCTTCGGTCGAAAGTTCATGACTTATCCAGCCCTATGACAACTTGGACCAAGATTGCTGGAATGGTTAGAAAAATATCTCAGTGTAATTCACCTTGCTGTGTTATTTCACTAATAACGTCTGAAAATTCAAGGAATGCATCCTTAACATTCCCTTACATCCTCAGTGTATGAAGATGATACTTTTTCACAGTATGGTTAGTCTGTTAAGCCTAATGGTTCATGGATTTTCCTTTTTTTAATGTATGTTTGTGCCTCCAGATTTATCAATTACCAACTCTTATTTGGCTACTCCTTTGTGAAACTAGAACATTCCTCTTTCTCCTAAAGATTTCCTTTTAGATTTTTGCATCAGAAAGCTATTTCTGGACCTCAACCAGAAGTCAAATGCTTCACATTTTGACTCTCCACTTTATGCTGTCATTAGTCTATCAATATTTTATTTGCCGCAGTGTGTCTGTTTTTTTCAGGCTTGCACCAAATCCAGAGCCCTGAAGCACACATGAAGCAACAGAGTAAATGGACTTCCACACTTTCTTCCATGAAGAAAACTGGTGACCATCATGTGTACACTGGAGCCTCTCATACATACAGCAAACCACTGTATCAGGGCACTGCTATTGCTGCTATTGCTGCTGTTACACTTCATTATTGCTGAAGCACTTCTGCCATGATAGGCAACACTGTCTTTTCAGCAAACTTTGAAAGATTCTGTAGCATCTCTGACCCACAAGACTCCTCAATATATTGTGCCCTGGAATATTATTGAGGTGTGTCTATTTTCCAGTCTGCAAGACTGTCACCCATCTGAACACTGATGCCCACCTGTCGTTATTGCTCCATCTGCATCCCTAACTGCTGTGGGGGCTGTGGGAATGTCATGCTAAGCCTGCTTGTATGGTGGCCATTTTCACTGCAGTCTATTCCAGCCCAAGTGAAGCACCCGTTAAGTTATGTGCTGATGTTTTGGGTGGGTGGGAGCAGGGGAGTAGCCGGGGGGGGGGAGAGATCAAGTAAAACAATAGAAATACTTAACTAATTTACCAATCACTTCAGTTCTGCCCCCCTAACAAAAGGCCTGCACCCCCCCCCAAACAAAAATCCTGGCTACGCCCATGGGTGGGAGTGCTCAGCTGGTGCTTGATTGCATCCCACCCACCCTGACTGCTGCACAGAGTGAACTCAAAAGATAGCACCCAGCTGTAAGCAGAGCACAGAACTTTCTATAATTTGCTTATTTCTAAGAATGTCGTAGGACAGAAACAAAAGTAGCACCGAATGTTGGAGATGTGGGTGGGGGAGAAGAATCCTTTTAATGTGGAATCTACTGTATGCTGTTGGACATCGTTCCCAGTGATGTTGGAGCACCATTATAATGTGTTTACGGGACATGTTTTTCTCTCCCCTATACAAAGAGGGAAATCGGAGTTTCAGCTGTGACATCAGACTTGCTTCCTGCGGCAGTAATCTATGCTTCTTGTTGAAAGAAACGCGAAAGCTTGCTACTGGCCCGCAGGAATGTGTGGACCGTGTGGTGTTTGCAAGGAGCGGGAAGGCGAGAGGCTGAAGTATGGCTTGGCAAGAGCATCCTGGAAACAGGCTGGGGAAATACTGAAAGACATGCATGTGTCTCTGTGTATGCGGGAGCCAGAGATTCACAAAGAGCAGTGGGAAGAGGAAGGAACAGGGAAATGCTTCCACAGCTAGCAACCTTCTCTAGAACAGACAGCACAACCTGAAACCAACACCTGTTGTGCTGTTCCACCACCACCACCATGCCTCTCCTTGAGAAGGCTCCCTATGAAAGAACCTGCCCTTTGGGCTTAAAAGACTTCCCCCATCCCTGACTTAATGGTATGCTCATCAAGGTTAGGGAATCCTTAAAATTCAGGTGTCTCTGTCTGCTTATGAAGCACCCAACAAATTAAAAAGATCCTTTTCTCACTAATAAACTTAGAGAGGGAGCACAAAGGCTTTGTCATTAAAGACACAAGTTTGACTTCAACTATATGTGAGTGTGGCACAGGATGGGGACGGGGAGAGAACCCTGCTGTAAACTGGCTGCGGAACAGTTTATCATATTTTTAAAATATATTTCCTCACTTTCTCCTCCAAGACCACCTCATTTACGGCAATCAACAAAAATGGAACTGGTGATGCTTACATCTCACTTATAGGGAGAACTCATCTTGGGACTGGATGAGAAAAGTGACTGACGTGGAGCAGATGCCATATTTCAGTCTCTCAGCCAACACACACACCCCATAAATAAGAACCGCAGCAGACTTTCAAGCAGTTTTATATTGAAGTACAGAACAGATGTATTGTAGCATATGTGCTTGTAATAAATATTATCTGTGTGCATTAATATGAACCGGTTAACTATTCAATGCATAGTTCCTATTAAAAGCACATAATCACTTGGTGCAAAGAGCAGATTTAATTTCACACCTTTTTTCTCCCATTGAAAAACTGAATAAATTAATTATCTAGAATACTGCAGGGATATTAAAGCCCTCAACATTCTTCTCCATGGCACCTTAAATGTGTATTCAATTTCAAGCCATGTAGTGGTCTCAGTTAATAATAGGGAATAGCCATAAGCCCTGTTCATTCAACCACCCAGCTGCCAGTTCCCTTCCTTTGTGATGGAGGATTGAGATTCACCTCTCTTTCTTCTCCCTAGCAACTCAAGGAACAAGGAATGTGAGGGCTTCACTCTTACACCTCTGAAGGCCTGGTCTGCATATTCTCTTTCTCTTTTCAAAGAAGCAACCTAAATCGGGTTGTCTGCATGTAGTTCTCATGTCATACGGGGTACTACATGCTGGAAGGGAGACCATGTGACTGTGTCTCCACCACTGGAAGTGAGTCAGTAGCCAAGCGATTGGTATTATTGGTTGGTTGATTGGTTGTTAGGTTGTATGGCCCACTTCTCCCTCAAGGAGCTCCAGGTTCTCTTCCACCCTTTGTTTTATTATTATAACCCTGTGAGATTGGTAAGGTGAAGGGATAGTGACTGGTCTAAGGTCACCCAGTGAGTGTTGCTCGCACACTGGGGATCTGAACCTGGTTCTCAGTGCTGACTCCAGGTTTTGGGAGGGAGACTTTGGAAAGATGCTCTCAGTGACTCTCCTCCTTGCATGCATTTACTTCCTCTTCCTTTATTTCCTTCCTTCCTTCCCATTCATTGGACCTGTGGGTCCAACCTGTGCAACCACAGGAAAGTGAGAGGCAAACAAAGAAAGCTACTTCGCTTCCTCACTCTTGCCATTGCTTGCATGCCCAGGTGACATGAAATCTCCATCTGTGTTGTTAGGTATGTCTATGGTGGCTCAGTTACACAGTCATGGCTTGGAGTTGCACTCAGTTCTAAGGATCTTAGGAATCAAAGCCTTCAACTGCTATTGTTTTGCTTTGAATGAAGGTGGGAGCATTCAAACATTCAACCTAGGAAAGCTTTCCTACTTGGTGCTGCTGATAACATAGGCCTGGTCTTCCTTATTCTCATCTTAATGGGACTTACTTCTGAGTAGACATGTAAAGCATTGTGCTGTACAAGTCTGCAGTATCTATCTTGCATTTTTTCAACTAATTCCATTGGTTACTTATCTTTCCCATTGTATTCTCCATGCAAGATGTTATTTTATTTCCCTTGTGTGGATCCATTCTCTGGTTAAGATTATATTTCTTTCTGCTTCACATGTTCATGCTGTTTCTCTTATTTCTCTTTAGTTATGGAATTCGTTGCCAGCTGATTCTGTTAATTGATTCTCTTTCCTTGGTTAAAAATATTTCAAATGATTACCCAGCAGTGGGTCAGGATGTTTTGCCACTTTATCTCAATGACTTGTTTGCTTCAAAATCTTACCCATTAAGCTGCAGTCCTTTGCACATTTACTTGGGAGTATGGGACGCGGGTGGCGCTGTGGGTTAAACCACAGAGCCTAGGACTTGCTGATCAGAAGGTCAGCGGTTCGAATCCCCATGACAGCATGAGCTCCTGTTGCTCAATCCCAACTCCTGCCCACCTAGCAGTTTGAAAGCACGTCAAACTGCAAGTAGATAAATAGGTACCGCTCCGGCGGGAAGGTAAATGGTGTTTCCGTGCACTGCTCTGGTTCACCAGGAACAGCTTAGTCATGCTGGCCACATGGTGTACGCCGGCTCCCTTGGCCAGTACAGCGAGATAAACGCTGCAATCCCAGAGTCGGTCACGACTGGACCAAATGGTCAGGGGTCCCTTTACCTTTAAACCCACTGAACTCAGTAGGAATTCCATTATTGTAAATAAAAATGCATTAGGCTGAGCTGTGATGACACTGATGCACAAATTCTGTTGCTTATGGCTACTGGCAAGTACATTTCAATTACTCAAAATTTCTGTGAGCAAATGTGTTTCTCTTACAGATGCTTGAGGGTATTTTAATGCTTCTGCAGTCTAAGCCCAAGAAAGTCACAAGCAATGGAAGCGAAGGCACAGAAAAAACTCAATATGGAGGCCAAATGGCCGAAATATTGGGAAATTCTGGATCAAGATGGAGACAGACTAAAATTGCAGAGTTTTGAAAAATTGAAAAATAAAGTGCGAGACTGGCTCCATTATTATCAAATAATGGAGGCATACAATTTGGACAAAAAAGTTGGTTTCCAGGTGGAAAAATCAAAATTGGAAACAGAATTGCTAGATTCCAAAATTAAGAATTTGTCAAAAATGTATAACTTGCTGTTGAAATGGAACACTCAGGATGAAACGGTGAAATCAGCTATGATTAAATGGGCACAAGATGTTGGACATAATATAATGATGGCTGACTGGAAACAGTTATGGACCACAGGTATGAAATTTACGGCATGTAATGCCCTAAGAGAAAATTTAATGAAAATGATTTATAAGTGGTACATGACACCAGTCAAGCTTGCAAAAATTTACCATTTGCCCGAAAATAAATGTTGAAAATGTAATGAGACTGAAGGCACATTCTTTCACCTTTGGTGGACATGCCCAAGGATTAAGACATTCTGGGAGATGATTTATAATGAAATGAAAAAGGTATTTAAATATACCTTTCTGAAGAAACCAGAGGCCTTTCTCCTGGGCATGGTCGGCCAATTGGTGTTAAAGAAGGATAGAACTTTTTTTATGTATGCAACAACAGCAGCAAGAATACTTATCGCGAAGTATTGGAAGACACAAGATTTGCCCACCCGGGAAGAATGGCAGATGAAGTTGATGGACTACATGGAACTGGCGGAAATGACTGGCAGAATCCGAGACCAGGGAGAAGAGTCGGTGGAAGAAGATCGGAAAAAGTTTAAAGACTATTTACAGAAATATTGTAAAATTAATGAATGTTAGAAAAATGTTGGAATGAAGTTATATGGCTTTAGTAGAAATGTTATAAGGAATTAAGTACAGATAGGTTAATAGAGCATTAAGGGAAAAAATAAGGTTAGAATGAGTTAAGATAATTATAGGATAGAAAACAGAAGAAGATGGAAAGGAATTGCTGAAATAATTAACAGAAGTGGAATACAAAAAGGGAGGTGTGAGGAGGTCGTGGAAATAAGTGAATGAAAGATGGGATAACGAAATTGTTTGATTTATTTTATTGCTTTTGTTTTGTTTTTGTTGATTTGTTGTGTTGTGTTGTGTTGTGTTGTATTGTTTTTCTTTTTAATGTCTAAGTTTTTGGAAAAATAATAAATATTATTATTAAAAAAAAAAAAAAAGTCACAAGCAGAAGTTAAATAACTGCCCCTTCTGAGGCTGCTTTGTCTTTGCCTCATTTGTCAGCTAACCGAGGAGGATTCCCCTAGCATGGAGGAAATCCTGGGTGTTTTAAAAATGGCATACTCAGTTTACATTGCATTCTGTCAACATAGCTGATGTGGCTGCAGGACAGAGGAACATGGCTGGGGTAATATTGCATTCTGGCAATCTGTGTCTGTGAGAAATGCAATCTCTGTGTCACCCAGTAAGCCTTCTCTGTTTTGTGCAAAGATCCAAATGGCTCCTATTTATTTATTTAAAGACTTCGTAGGTCAAAGCTGACACCTTTAATTGTGCCGAAGAAAGCAAAAGGAAGCCAGTGCAGTATTGGTGCAATGTGCTCTGAAAACCCCATCCATTAGGAGTAAGATCAACACATTGTGCAGCTTCGGGCAGGCCGGGTCGTCCTCTTACATACCTGCTGGGATTGACAAGGCATCTGACCCTCACCTGAATCTCATAGCTCTGCTGTAGCTGCCTCTGATTAGTTATCATTTGACTCGGGGGGGGGGGGATTAGCATCACACGTCATGTGCATGGAAGTTGCCAAACCAATTAACCAATTTACAAGGATTACTGTTAATAGCACCAGTTTTCCTATAACTTGATTTTTAGTTTGCTTTCTGTTGCCACCCTGGAACTTTTCTTTAGTAGTGCCACTTTGTTTTGTACGATTCTTTGCAAATGAAGGAAAACAACTTTTCTGCTTGTATATCTTGATAATATAATTTTGGTTACTGAGGACAAACAAGATTGTACAAAAACAAGATTGGGTGCAGGCCTGGCCAGGACATACAGTAGGCATCCTAACTGTGACAAAGGTGACCTGTGTGTTTGCTTGCTTGCTTGCTTGCTTGCTTGATTGATTAACAGCACTTGGGAACTTCAAGGTCCCTGCTCTCCCTTCTTATGGTCTTTGTACTGGACCTGGAGGCTCCAATAGAGAGCATTCCATGTCAAGAAGGAGGGCAAGTGGGCACTCTATCAAATGACAGGGCAGGAGTTACACAGAGCAGGCCCTTTTTATTGGTGGTGCCCATTGTATGCCTCGCTCTTCCCAGACCTGCTCTCTTTTGGCCTGTATTTTGGAGCTTTATAATTTAGGAAGACTGTGGAAGAACTGGTTGACAAGTCTTATCAGTTGCTGATGTATGAGCGGATTTTATTTGCTGCTGTTCTGTGTTTCTGGTGCACCAGGGTTTACACCAGCGTAATAGAGTTGGCCAGGATGCCAGAAGGGATACAATTTATGAGCTTTCACAGCAGAGGGTGTTCAGCCAACAGTGCAAAGGCTGAGCTGAAGCATTTCCTTCTGGTTACCTGCTTTCAGCAATAGGGGTCACTTTTGGTAGTACCCAATTGGTTAGCTGTCAGATTCTACAGCTCCCTATTGGTGGCTCTTAGGTAATTCACAAAATACAGAGTCCATTCATAAAGCACAATATTCATTCATAAAGCAGTAACATGCCATATTTTTTTCCATCTATAAGACGCCCCCTATTTTTGTAGCAACAACCAATCGCCAGTCCACCCTTGGCACTATCGGTATAAAAGATGCCCCCTTATTTTTGACATTATTTTTTAGGGGAAAAGACCTAGTCTTATACTCGGAAAAAGACGATAAATCTCCATTGCTACATATTGGGTGTATATTTCAGCGGTTGAACATACAAGTTTATGGCCATGCTGAAGTGTAGTGCTTATGTGACTGTGAATAAAAGGTGGCTGGGCTCATTGTCTGGGAGTTTGGGGGGGAAGAGGTGACAAAGCTGATTTCCAATAAGTGCCCCCCTTTATTTCCCTAACAAGTCCTTGAGTCTGTACTCTGAATGGTGACACCAGGGACCTAGAAGGTGCAGAGCTTATCAGTCCAACCCCTGCACAGTCTCATCAGGACTGACCTTAAGGCAATTGGAGCAATTGGGCCAAATTGGGCCCCACGGGCCGCTCCTAAGGGGACCCCTCACCAGGGCAATCTAGATGGATTTTATTTATATCTATAAGATTTTGCAGACTTTGGCTGTGAAAAAAAAAATCCAAGTTGCGCCCCACTGCCTCAGATTGGGCCCCACTGGCCAGCCGAGTCTAATAGTTGCTGGGCCTGAGTTGCCCTGCCCTTGCATGAAGTCTTGGGTTTACAATTTTGGGAGAGGGGAGACTGCCCGCTGGGGAGCAGGAGGGCTGGCGAGGCCCCCTAGATTAAGAGTCCCTAGGCTTCAGCCTACTTAGCCTATACATAAATCCAGCACTGGCTGCAGTGTCAGTCAGGGGTATCCTTGGCAAAATGCAGTCCAGTGCGTTTGTAGGTGAATAGCTGTTCCTTTTCCTCCCCCTCCTCCTAGTTAGATGGCAGGTGGTGGCAGCTGCTGCCATCACCAGTCATGGCCATGCAAGTGAGTGGCAATGCCTGTTAAGAGTACCAGCTGCTGCTGCCAGCACAGCTGCCTACAGAGACAGGGCAATCAGTGGTAATGGCTGCTATTCTTTGCCAGCCACTACAAGGGTCACTGGTTGCAAGGAGTAGGGATAGAAGAATTTTGTCAATTTTGGTTCTTTCCATTTCTCATTTTTCCAGTTCCGTTCTCCACATTTTGCAGAAATCTGTGAGTTTGTTTCTTTTAATCCTCATGAAAATTCATCACAAAATACTGAAAGAAACTATTCATGAAGATCAAGCAGGTTTCCTTCCAGGCAGGCAGATGAAAGATAATATAAGAAATGTAATTAATATTTTGGAATATCTGACTGCAAGGAATGAGAAGCAAGCTATATTAATGTTTGTTGATGCAGAAAAGGCATTTGATAATATTGCTTGGGACTTTATGTTGAAGAACCTGGAGTTTATGGATGTGGGAACTGAGTTCTTGAATGGGATAAAGGCAATTTATACAGAGCAGAAAGCAAAGTTAATTGTAAATAATGTAACCACAGAAGATATAAAAATAACAAAAGGAACTAGACAGGGGTGTCCACTTTCGCCATTACTATTTATAATGGTCCGAGAGGTTTTCCTGAGGTCAATGAGACAAAATGAACTAATAAAAGGGGTAACAGTTGGCCAGAATGAATATAAAGTAAAAGCCTTTGCTGATGATCTGGTAATTATGACTGAAGAACCTTTAGAAAGTGTAAAAGAAGTTTTGGATGAGATTGAGAAATTTGGAAGTGTGGCAGGGTTCAGATTAAACAAGAAGAAAACCAAAATAATTACAAAAAATATGGATCAAAGTATAATAGAAATAATGCAACAAAGGACAGAGATAGAGGTGGTGAAAAAGGTTAAATACTTAGGAATTTGGTTAACTCCTAAGAATACTGACTTGTTTCAGAATAACTATATACCGGTTTGGAACAGAATAAAGAGAGACTTAGAGGTGTGGAGAAGAATGAAATTATCTTTTTGGGGTAGAATATCTACGATAAAGATGAGTGTCCTTCCAAAGATGTTATTTCTATTTCAAACTATCCCCATATTAAAGGGGCTAGCAATCTTTAGAGAGTGGCAAAGAGTGCTTTCAAGGTATATCTGGCAGGGCAAGAAGCCGAGAATTAAATTTAAATTATTAACGGATGCAAAGGAAAGAGGAGGCTTAGCCCTGCCAGACTTGAAACTATATTATGAAGCAGCATGGCTTTGCTGGTTGAGAGAGTGGATAAAATTAGAGAATAAAGAACTATTAGAACTATATTAGAACTATAAAGAACTATTAGACTTAGAAGGATTTGATAACAGATTTGGATGGCACGCGTATTTATGGTGTGAAAAGAAGAAAATCCATAAAGGCTTTGGGAACCACATATTTCAGAGGTCATTAATTGAAATATGGGATAGGTATAAAAACTGAAAGTTCCACACTGGTTGTCTCCATTAGAGGTTATGAGTGTAAAGAAAATAAATATGAGAGGTAATTGGATTACATATGGTGAATTGATAATCAAAGAAGGAGGAAAATGGAAATTAAAACCATATGAACAAGTCAAAGAATATGTATATGATTGGTTGCACTATTTCCAGGTTAATGAAATGTTTAAAAAAGACATTAAAGAAAGTGGTTATGTAGAAAAAGATTCAAAGTTCCAGACAGACGTGATAAACAATAATTGTAAAATTTTGTCAAAAATGTATAAAATATTGTTGGAATGGAATACCAAAAAAGTTAAATCGGTAATGATACAATGGGCTAGAGATTTTGGTTATAATATTCAGTTTGAGGACTGGGAAAAACTGTGGAAAGAGAATTTAAGATTTACTTCATGTACAGTACTTAAAGAAAATGTTATGAAAATGTTTTACAGATGGTATATTACACCGGTAAAATTATCAAAAATATATAAGATGTGTAACAAATGTTGGAAATGTAAAGAAAAAGAAGGTACGTTTTATCATATGTGGTGGGAATGTAAGAAAGTGAAGGGCTTCTGGGAGATGATCTATAACGAAATGAAAAAGATGTTAAAATATACATTTGTAAAGAAACCAGAGACCTTTCTTTTAGGAATTATAGGGAATGAAATCAGAAGAAAAGACTGTAAACTTTTTCAATATGCAGCCACAGCAGCAAGAATTCTACTGGCCCAGAAATGGAAAAAAGAGGAAACACCGACAATAGAAGAATGGAGACTGAAACTGACTGACTATGCAGAATTGGACAGATTAACCGGGAAAATTAGATATCTTCGAGACCAAAAGTTCATCGAGGACTGGGGGAAATTTGTTGAGTATCTGAAAAGAACATGTGATGTGCAAACAACACTGGTGGGATTTCAAGAAGCACTGTGAAAGTTGAGATATATTGTTAAAAAGAAATAGGAGTGGGAGGGAAGTTTAATGGCAATATAAACAGAGGAATGCGTAAACTGAGAGGTAAATATGGATGATTGTCAGAGAAGCCGAAGGAAGTCTAAAAAGAAACAAATTTGTGAAAATTTGATAGAATTGTATATTTGTGTTGGAAAATAATAAAAATTATTTATAAAAAAAATAAAATTCATCACATCAGCATTTTTGTGTGAACTTCTCTTATTGAACACATGGTCATATGCAGTTTTGACCCATGTACACATTTTTGCAAGCAATTTTCACTGATCCAATGCAATTTTGTACGTTATTTTCCCTAATATACAGTATTCATTTTAAGCACACTTACAACATATAAATTTTTGTAAACATATACATTTTTGACTGGAGAACTGCATTGCAAAATTTGGATAAGTGCAAATTGTGCAGGATAGCTGTGCTTTGGTGGGGGGGGGGGTTAGATTGTAGGTCTGTGGGTAGGGACTGTCTTGTTTCCATAGCATGTAAGCCACTTTGGGAGCCTTTTTGGCTGAACAGCACGGTGCAAATGCTCTAAATAAAGAAACACTGTTTCAGAAAGTGTGAATCTGATAGATTTGGCTTTAAATGCATACCGTATTGAATTTCTCCTCCATCCCTAACAAGGAGCATCCATCCCCGATGCTACCTGTACACCTCTCTCTCTCACACACACACAATGTCTGCTGCTACTCCTAGCAGCAAGTTGCTGCTCGCTCAGCCACCTGGGGCAGATGGCAAGCAGAAGTAGCAGCTATTCACTGCCCTGGGCACAAGGAGAAGGGGACGACAGAGGACGAGATGGTTGGACAGTGTTCTCGAAGCTACCAGCATGAGTTTGACCAAACTGCAGGAGGCAGTGGAAGACAGGAGTGCCTGGCGTGCTATGGTCTATGGCGTCGCGAAGAGTCGGACACGACTAAACGACTAAATATAATGAATGAGTCTCTGCCACAGCAGAGATGTGGTGTGGAAGGAAGCAATATTCCCCCCAGGAGGCAAATCTTGCCGCTGAACGGAATCCTCCAGATATCCAGCTCGTGTTCGTTGCTTTCTCTCAAATACTCTGCTCTAGTACATGCAGCTTAAAGAATCAGAATTGCAGAGTTCTATTAATCGATTCCTGCGTCCTGGCATTCCCTCCTCATAGTCTGCTTTTATATACGCGTTTATTATTTTTATTACCTTTTTGGACTGCAAGTTAGGGACTGCCTGCTTTGACTGCACGTGATGCGCTCTGTGGACCTTTCGGTCTGAAGAAACAAACAACATTTGGACCAGTTTTTCCTCCGCGGCATCAATCGCCCTTCTTCCTGCCTATATTACCTGCTTGCCTGCAGCCTCCCCTGGGTTCCCCCCACCGCACACACAATGCAAAGCACGTGCACGGAGGGGCGGGATCTACCGTCGCTCTGGCGATGGGCTCCGAACGCACCAGGTGCCCCCCACCCCCGGCACAGAAAAGGCGCGACGTCTATCCCGGCAGCGGCGGCGGCGGCTCGAGGGAGGCCTGTCACAGAGCAACCGGGCAGAGGGGCGCGCGTGCGCGCTGGGCGCTTTCCCATTGGCCCGCGGCCGCCCCGCCCCCGCCTGACGCCGAGCGTGCGGTTTAAATGCTTCCCGGCTGGCGCCCGCCGCGCCTGTTCCTCGTGGGCGCGTGGACTGGCGCTGCGCTGGCTGACAGCGGCGGGGCAGGGCCAGGCTCCCTTCCTCCCGCGAGCTTCCTTCCCCGCCCCTTCCTTGCTCGAGGGGCGGGCGGCCCGATCGGAAAAACCCCCTATGCAGCCGCCCGGCCAGAATTGACGCTCCGCTGCCGGAGTCGCGGCTGCCTTTCGCCATGAGCTGCCTGGATGTGATGTACCAAGTCTATGGTCCTCCCCAGCCGTACTTCGCAGCCGCCTATAGCCCTTACCACCAGGTAAGTCGCCGGGGCGGAGGGTGGGTGGGGGAGGCAGGGAAGCCCCGGGCACCGTCGAGGAGGTGCCACTGGCCCGGCATATACTCTGGCATGGCTCAGTTGGTAGAGCATGAGACTCTTAATGTCAGGCTCGTGAGTTCGAGCCCCACATTGGCCGAAAGATTTCTGCATTGCAGGGGCTGGACTAGATGATCCTCGGGGTCCCCTCCAGTTCTATAATTCTAGCTCGAGCTTGGCACAAGAATGCGTCGCGGGTGACTTATGAGCGCAGCCGGAGGAATCTGGGGAGGGGGGGGGAGGTGAATGGAATCCTGGGGCTCAATTTCTTGTATCGCTCCATTTCCCGTCCCACTCGTATTCCCTGGATGAATAATAGAATTGTAGAGTTGAGAGTCTCAATGGAGCGCCAGGGTCATCTAGTCCAACCCCTTGCAGTGCAGGAATCTCAGTTTAGGTCATACATGACAGGTGGCCATCCAACCTCTGCTTAAAGCCTTTCCAATGAAGGAGAATCCACCACCTCTCGTGGCAGCCCGTTCCACTGTCGAACAGCTCTTACCGTCAGAAAATTCTTGAGCTGAAACGCAAATGGACCGCGGTCCCCTCGACTTCTGGGGGAATTGAATTAGCAAATGGTTCCGTTTTAGTCAGACTTGTGGTGATTTTATTTTGGTTTTGCAAACGTGTTCATGTTCGGAATAGGAAGTGCTCTCGAGATGGCGGGTGGGGATGTTTCGCAGCGAGCTCAGCCTGCCCGCCAATTGGAATTAAAACTATATTACCCATGGACACCAAAGGTATTTAAACTTGTTTTCAGGAATGAGAGAACGACTGTAATGGTTAGAAGTGTTAATGAGATTGTAACAGGAGTTGGAACAATAGTTCAGCCACTAATTCCAGAGGTGGCTTTTGGAATTCCATTTTTACCTCGTTCTTCGCAGCCGTATGTGCAGGTTAACGCTGGCCTTCCTTGCGAGGATGTCGTAAGCTAACAGCGTGGATTGCTTTGGACTCGGAATACGTTGTATAAATGCAAACTATCGCAAATGATTATTTTATTTTTAGAAACCTGTGAGAATCGCTTCCTGCAATTTCGTTCTCTCTGGCCATTGTAATTTTCAGTGAGCTTTAATCTTTTTTTCGGTTAATTTCCTAAACTAAGCCGGCGGGACGCGTTCTGCAGCTTTTTGTAAGAAAGTTCAGAACTCTGGACTCGGAAGTAGCAAAATGTTTCAGCCCTGTTCGTTTGCATGCAAAAGGCGCGGCGGTAAATCCGAGACCGGCGCCTTCACTTGCCCCTCCGTTCGTTGTTGCAAATAAGAGAAGCAATTCGTTTTCATTTCCGTCGCTAGAGCAACCTTCCTTGAATCAAGGAAATCTGAATTGTATTGCGTCGGTAGCTAACGTGCCTCTAACAAATGTGAGTGGATTGTTGTTGTTGTTTTGGGGGTTTTTTGTTTGTTTTGCTAGAAATAAATTCTGGTTCTTGAAGAGTTCAGATAAAAATAAGATATCATTAAGTGAAAAAAAACCTGACAAAATGCGGAAATATTGCCTTCCATTTAAAGCCCGTCTTGGACAGCAAAAGAAATTCAAAATTGTTTCATTGTGTCGGGCGGAATAGAAATTCAGTTTGCAAGGAAAACTGAAACTCAGCATTAAAGGAAGAGATAGCAGGCGGCATTGAGTCCGACACTCTTTCTGTATTTCATGACCGTCTTAAACGGAACAGGCCCAACAATCCTAGCCGTTTGCTTCCAAATAAATGTGGTTGATAACGCGAAGTTAGGCTCTGCAGGACGCAGCCGGCGGCTAAGTCAGTTTAGTTCACTTTGAAATCCTTAGGAACGTCTGCCCCGTCGATTCAGGTTCCGCCATAAAACGAATGAATGTCAGGTAATAGTTCCACGAGTTGCTGCCTTCCTTCCGAGATAACGTCCCAAGCGTAGCCCTCGCTATTCTTTCCTCTTCCCACCGATGTATGGAGAATAATGCTTGTAATTCTTAATTTATCAGGCTCCTTCTCAGATAGTTCTGCAAGGCCGGTCAGAATAGGGTCCCTTGAGAAAGGACCCAGTTCCCTATGGCGACTCCGTGCTGTGGCGGCACCTGGCTTCTGAAGCACCTTGATTATTAGTAGGATTTGGAGATCGCGGTACCTAATTTTCTTTCCCCGAGACTGTATTAAAAATCGGGACATTTCTGATGACCCGTCTGGGGAGACGGACAGGAGTGACTTGTCCAAGCCGATGCGCCTGATGCTTTGCCACAGTAACGAAGCAAAGAGAAGGAAAGCTTCCTGCCCCGAGGACCTTACAATTGTGCATTCCAGGCGAGGAGGTGCAGCTCGAGGAAATGGGAAGGTCACTCAGCAGGGGAAGAGTCCCGTTTGGTTTGTCAGTCTTTCGGCAGAGTGAGGAGCGGGAGATGCCGCTCTCAGGGCCCTCCGTGGTGGTGAAAATGGAGCGAATGAAAAATAATTTGCTGGGCTTTCTGGGTGCTGGTCCCTCCCTCCAATATCTGCTGCTTGGAGTGGGAGGCCGGTCAGCGCAGGGACTGAGGCAGGCGTGGGTCAGAATACGCTCCCAAATCGCTCCAGCATAAGGAGAGTCCTGCTGGATCCGGCCCACCGCCCTATGTAGCACCGTGCCCAACCAGATCCTCTGCGAAGGCCCCAAGCAGGCCAGGAGGGCAGGAATCCTTCCCTCCTCCTACTGTCCCGTCCCCCCCCCCCAAGACTCGTATTATTCGCAGGCAGAACAGACCTCTGGCCGTGCAAGTAGCCCTTGTGGCCAGTAGCCACTGACTGACTGCTCCGCGAATGCGTCTATCCCCCTTTTAAAGCCTCTTTGCTCCTGAGATGGCAAGGCGTAGCATAACTAAATCGCAGAAATCCAGAGAGCGGCGAGCCTGGCTGCTTCGCCTCCCGCCCCCTCCAACGTCTTCTTACTCTCCCTCCAGGACTTTTGCGCTGTGTCCGAATCCAATTATTCATTTTGCATTTTGATGGCCCTTGACGGAGGCGGCGGCAACAGCAGCAGCAGCTGCAGACACGCTAACCGCGGCAAAGCAAACGTGGAGAACATTAAGCAGGCCTTCGAGATCTCTCTCTCTCTCTCTCAAAGAACCCAGTGAAAAATAATCTGGTCCCGTCGGAAATGCCTCTCTCTCTCTCCCCGTGCCAAGCGGACGCTGTTCTTCCCAAACCCAGTTCGAGTCCTGCCAGTTGCGTGGCTTTCCCGCCGCCTCTTGCTCCTACCAGCACTAAGCTCAGAAAATAGTCTTCCCAGTGTAGACCACATGTTTAAAACAACATCTTCCTCGCTCCCACTTCGTGGGACTCGCCGTTTCTCAGGTTTTTAGTTTTCCTTCTTTTGGTTTTGATAGTGTTGGCGCTCCGGGGACCCTTCACTGAGAGTAATTTCACGCGAAAAACCAGGTTCAGGGCGATCTCTGGCCTGCCATTCCGGTCTCTTAGAATCAACAGGGCTTTTTGCTGTTGCCATAGTTTTATTTTGTTTAAGAAACCAAAGTACACGAACATCTTCTGGATTTCGATTCGCATTGTGTCCCATTCGGACATTGTTAAAGCTCAGCGCTTTTATGCGCGAGGTAGTTTGTGGTTGTTTTTTATTTTACGATTCCTCCTGGTGTTTTCCCTTGAATTTGGACACTTGGTGTCACCTCTTATCTTTAAGAAGGAATGGGAAAATCCGCCTGCTCCAGCTGTCTCGGGCTAGTTTGGATGCCGCGGACGTCTTCTCTCCTGCCTGCGGACGTCGGCCGTTGCCTGGTCCATTTCCACCCTGGTCTTGCTTTTGTTCTCCCGCTTCTCTTGCAAAATACGGATCGGAGCTAGCAGGAGCGGCGCCTTCGCTTCTGTCCGGCCTGCGCGGCTGCTTTCCGAGGGTCCTCCTCAGCGGCGCGTCGGCCTCCACTAGCCAGGCTCGTCGCCAGATTTTCCGCCGGCGCTGTGTGATGCGAGCGAAGCGCGCTAGCCAAACAGAGAAACCCGGAGCGCGTTGCTTCTTGCTGCTCTCCGCTGGCCGCAGCCCTCCAAGCCCAGGTAACTGGGTCAGTTTGCTTCGATTCAAAGTGTACGCTTTGAGTGGGAAGAGAGAGCTTTTTCCCTCCAGAGAAAGGGACGGGGCAGCTTGCTGTGATCCAGCAGCTCCTTCAGCCAGAACCGTTGGAGCAAAGCCCTTCCAAATTCTCTTGCCTGAAAGGTTTGTGGATCGGGAGATTGTAAAACCTGACTGAGGCGCAAACCACAGTGTCCCAAATCTGCCTACTGATGAAAGGCAAAGCTTGTCTTCGCAGGAATCCGTGCATTTTGAGTGTTGTGTTCACATGTCCCTTCTACCCACCCCTTCTTCACCAGGCCTCCACCTGAGCGTATAAAAGAGCCAGAGTAGGTCAGACGCCTGCAGACAGTTTAGACGTGTAGAGTGTTGGTCTCCCGTCCCATCCCCAGCTTTTTAATTTTTTTAAATAGCCCAGCAGCCCTTTGGCAAAGCAATAGCAATGAGAGTTTTTGTAGCCAAAGAAACTTTCAGTCTGGAATAACAATAAATCATACCACCAGTCATTGATCAGAGTGCTTAATTGTATTTGTTTGTTTGTTATGGCATGCATGGTTTCGCTCTTTCTCAATACAGTGGTACCTCAGGTTACATACGCTTCAGGTTACATACGCTTCAGGTTACAGACTCCGCTAACCCAGAAATAGTACCTTGGGTTAAGAACTTTGCTTCAGGATGAGAACAGAAAACGTGCCCCAGCAGCACGGCAGCAGCAGGAGGCCCCATTAGCTAAAGTGGTGCTTCAGTTTAAGAACAGTTTCAGGTTAAGAACGGACGTCCGGAACGAATTAAGTACTTAACCTGAGGTACCACTGTATTCTTCTCCCAACAACCCTGTGAGGTAGATTAGCAGCTAAGAGACTGTGACTGGCTCAGGGAGCTTCCTGGCTGAGTGGAGATTTGAGTCCTGGTTTCTCAAGTCCTAGTCCAACCCTCTAAGCACTACACCACACTGGCTCTGAATTTCATTACACACACTTTTTAAAGTTATGTATGTCTATCAGTCCACCAGTCCAATGTATGCATGTTTTCCTCCTCCAGACCTCATTCCCTTCTGGTGCACAGAGAGGGGCTCCTACATGGGTTTGTAGAAAAGACTGGGGATTGTTGCATTTCATTTATTTATACACAAAAACTGGGGTTGAGAGGCAGAACTTTCCTGCTGCCTCATTGCCCTCGAAATGCAACTGTTTGGCAGGGGAGCCATTGGCACATTTCTGATGGGCAGGCATGTGTGCACGGACCTTGACTGCATTTTGCTCTCTTCCACAGAAACTAGCCTTTTACTCGAAGATGCAGGAAGCCGCGGAGAGCGCCAGCACAAGCGGCAGCAGTGCCAGCAGCTCCTTCTCCAGCCACACTGCCCCTGCCAGCATCAAAGAGGAAGAGTGCAGCCCGGAGAAAGAGCGCCCCCCAGAGGCCGAAGTCATCAATTCCAGATGCGTCTTGTTCACCTATTTCCAAGGGGACATCAGTGCTGTGGTGGACGAGCACTTCAGCCGAGCCCTCAGCCAGCCCAGCAGCTACTCGCCCAGCAGCTCCAGCACGAAGGCTGCCATGAGGAGCTCCAGTTCTTGGAGGGGTGAGCTGATAAGCCTCTTGGCCCTGCAGGACCCTTGCTGCCTGGTCTGTCTGCGCCCGCACTAGAAAACTCTTTGAATCTGGCTTAACTACTGGTGCCTTCCCAGCAGGGAACTGTAGTTCCATGCAAGGGGCTAGGGAGAATTAGCACACAATGTTGTGCCACTATAGCCGTAAGGTGTGGTAGCTGTTGTTGAAAGCCAGGCAGCTCAGGGAGCAGCAGTGACCTGTATACAGACTTTGAATGGGATCTAATGCTTTGAAACAAGGGGCATTTGGTACAACCTAGGTGTGCTGCTCATCTGTGAATGGATGTGTTCAGCATAACCCACAGAGTTCTATGTCTACAGTGGGGAATGTGTGTAGTGGCTGGGGCAGAATTATATCGCATGTGTGCAAACATAATGGCTGACAAATTTTCTTCAGGGATATCTGTTTATAAGGTAAAGGTAAAGGTACCCCTGCCCGTACGGGCCAGTCGTGACCGACTCTGGGGTTGCGCGCCCATCTCGCTTAAGAGGCCGGGGGCCAGCGCTGTCCGAAGACACTTCCAGGTCACGTGGCCAGCGTGACGAAGCTGCTCTGGCGAGCCTGCACCAGCGCAGCACACGGAATCGCAGTTTACCTTCCCACTACAAAGCGGTACCTATTTATCTACTTGCACTTAAGGGTGCTTTCGAACTGCTAGGTGGGCAGGAGCTGGGACCAAATGACGGGAGCTCACTCCGCCGTGGGGATTCGAACCGCCGACCATACGATCGGCAAGTCCTAGGCGCTGAGGTTTTACCCACAGCGCCACCCGCGTCCCACTGTTTATAATCACCTATAAAAGATCTTATCCTCTTTGAAATTAGGAAGGGAGCCAAGACAATAAAGATTGCGTACACAGTACCAGCTTAAAACATAGCTAGGTCCTTCTTTTTCCCAATCTGGATCAAAGCTGGGGCTTTTTGAGGGGGGAAGAGATGCATCAAAACAACGTACTTCATAAGCAATGGCAGGATATATATGGCTAACATCGTGGGTATACCACTTTCCAAACTAGAAGCGGGAACACACTGGATTCATAGTAAACAGAATTGTGTACACAGCCTAAGACTATATTATTGATTTGGCCTTATGTGACTTAGTCCCAGGATAAGGGTACATAGGATCACAGCTTTAATGGTCTGTAGTAGCTACTCCAATAAATGAATCCAGGAATAATCACATTCACCAAGGCTGTAATCCTGTAGGCTCACTTGGGAGTTAGTGACGCATAAGTCACATTCAACTCAATGGGCCTTATTTATGAATAAATGGCAGCCTGCAAGAATCCACAAACAAACTTTAATTGGAAGCAATGAGGGGCATATATTTCATCTTTTGTGCCTTGCTTCCAAAACAGTGGGGGAAGGAAGCAATGAGCCACAAAAAAGTATTATTATCAGATTCCCAACACTAGATGCATTGAATGCTCCGAGTAAAGGACGTGGGCCAGGTCAGATTAGGCTCTTCTAAACCCTATTGATCTTAATAGAACAGTTAAGTGTGTGAAACCTATATGAAGCCTCCATATTCAGACACACTATATCACTGCAACTATTTGCGGGGGGGGGGACTCTTTGCCTTCGTGCTCTGCATGTGGCCTTCTGATAGCAAGCATCTGGTCAGCCACTGTGTGAAGAGAGATGCTGAACAAGAAGGCTGTGTTTGATCCTGCAGCGCACTTCTGTATTTGGTAAAAATACAAAGTGGCAAAAGCAGCTGCTTCCCTGGCCATGGGGGTCAATGGGAGTTGGAGGACCAGGTACCTATAGCTACATCTGCTGGAGTACCCTCATCTATACATCTCTTAAAGGCACAGGAGCCCCATGTTCTGTGCTGTTTGGCAGTGCAACCCTACTCAGAAGGAAGCCCCACTGAGTTCAGTGAGGTTTACTTCCTGGATTACAGCCTAAATCTTTTCCACTTCAAAAGGTGGGTTGTGTATGATGTGTTTTGAATAGTCCTGTAGGTCCATGAACTTCTATGCATATGAATAGAAGGGAATTCTATTACAGAATTCTATTCTATATAGGAGAGGTAGAATTTTTTTAAAAAAACAGGCTAGGGGTGCATCCACACTGGAATTTGTTTTGGGGTGGGTTCTCTCCCTGCATCCATTTTTTTCTGAGGTTGCCGTGTCACCTTTGACATGCCAGTCCATGCTTTATTCAATTTAATCTTGATCCAACCTTTCCATTTGCCTTTATGTATTTTTTTCCTTTTTTCTTTTAAAAAAGCGCCAGCATCCCATTTATCTCAATAACCTGCTTGCAACTAAACCCTCTCTGGTAGTGCAATGGTAGCTAGTAGAGCACCTGTTTTGCCTGCAGAAGGTCAAATCCCCAGGTAGGGCTGTGAATGTCCCTCGTCTGAATTGAGGGTCTCTGCCAATCATTGTGGACGATTCTGATCTAGCTGGACCAAAAGTTCGGCTCAATCCAAGGCAGCTGCTCACACATATGGGATCAAAAAGTGTGTAGTTTTGAAAACACAAGTTTAATCCAGTTCAAAATTTTAGCATTACCTCTTTGTACATTTCCAAAGTTTGCATTATTATTATTATTATTATTCCACTTTCTGGAATTTACAGGGCTAAACTTTTCACAGGGAGGGGAGAAATGAATTTACCCCCTTTCCTGCGAAACTCCAAAAATCCCTGACGAGGGGAACTCAGCTGCCGGAATTTCAGAAAGACAAAACAAATGGCCCAACAAGGTCTCCCTGGAGCAGCTGCCGGGCCGAGAAGGGCAGAGGGCTGCCCTGCCCTTTGTGGCCCCCGAGAGGCCGTTGTCAAGAAAATCTCGGCAGCCCCTCCGGGAGCGCAACTGGGGGAAGGGAGAAACAAGCTGGAGCGTCTGCGCCCGGGCGAGCGAGACCAGCATGCCGGAGGCTTGGGCCGCGCCAGCGCCGTGAGCCGCCGCTTGAGCTGCAGCAATTAGCAGCGGATTCCGTTTCTCTTTCGGCGGCGAAAAGCGGCGCTTGTTAATTCCTGCACATCAAGCAGCTGTTAAAGGAACAGGGGCGGGAGGAGGATGGTGATTTTGGGGTTATTGGGTTTTTTAAAAAAACAACCTGAACACAAGAAAACAAGACTTATTGCAGGAGGACACGTGGCTGGGTTGCTCTCTAACAATTTACATGCAGATCAGTAACATCATTATAACACTAGTTACAGGTAGGTAGCCGTGTTGGTCTGCCGTAGTCGAAACAAAATAATAAAAAAATCCTTCCAGTAGCGCCTTAGAGACCAACTAGGTTATTGGTATGAGCTTTCCTGAAGAAGTGTGCATGCACACGAAAGCTCATACCAATAAAAAACTTAGTTGGTCTCTAAGGTGCTACTGGAAGGAATTTTATTATTATAACAATACAGTATATTTATTTATACCCCGTATTTTCCCCTGACCAGGGACTCAAGACGGTTTACAGATAAAAATAAGAACAGTTCAAAACATGGGAAGCATTTTTTTTAAAAACCAATTAAACATTGATATAATTAAGAGAGAGAGAGAGAGAGCTTGCAAAACTATCCGTTTTCACCCTGGAAGCAGCTCTTCTGAACTCTATGGGGGTTTACTTCTAGGCAGAGAGATCACAGGATCGTAGTATCAACTTCCTTTTTTAAAAGGGATATTGCATGGGACTGTTAATTTCGGGATTAATATTCTTCACTCTAAAGAGCGATCGGGAGGCGACAGGTCGCAGCAAGAGACCGTCCCCTTTGACGAACAGACACTCCGCCCCGTAATCGCCGCGGACATGGGACAGGGGACATACGGGAAACGCATGGAGGTAGATAGGGGGGAGCGTCTTAATTCAATGGGGAAAGGAAACGAATCCGGCAACGCAGAAGGCGAGGGAGGGGCCGGATGGGGAGAGAGGCTGGGGTTTTCCAGGTGCGCAAATCGCACATTTAAGAACGGGGTTTTCTTTCCAAGGCTCTAAGAAACGAAAAATCCAAGCTGCCCGATAAAGGCAAAGGAAAAGCCCCCAAACAACACTTTTGAGATGAAACTCAATGGGATGCAATGCCATTTACTTCTGAATAAAAAGACGTGGGATGCAAAACGTAGCCGCCTCATCTCCAAACCGGTTAGGCTACTTGGAGAGAGCAAATAATTTTTTTGTCCCCCAAATATTACTTAATGCTTTTTAAGTCCTGGTTCCTGGCGTTGTAGAAATAAGGCGACCCTGAAGCAAAAATACAGAAAGTAAGTGATTTTAAATAGTTGTAGGAATGCTTTTGCAGCAGCGGGTGTTCCTGTCTGGAATCCTCTGGAATTGTGGCACATAGCTTACCGGAGGAGAAATCCCATTGAATTCGCCGACTCTGGAGTAAATGCAAGTGTAGAATTGCACGGGCTAACGGCACAGTTATGTGTACATTCACTCTGAAGGAATTGTTCAGCAATGAAAGGTACCCCCATAATATGTGCGTTTAGGACAGCCCCCTTAAATTCAAGTACTTAACAAGCCGGAGTCACAGACTAGGGGTCTCATTCCCTCTCCATTCGATTCCGAGGTGTTTTGTTTAATATAGATAATGGGGCCTCCCCTCGCCTTTTTCCACCTTTTTGGCTTTTTTGACTAGGCCGGATGATGCCAAGCAACGACTTCTGGGAGAGAGAAAAAGTTGGGTTTTAGAACACGCATTCACTCTCGATTCATGGATCTTGCTGGGTTTTTAATCATTTTTATAAGCGGACAGGGTAATGAACAGTAATAACTAATTGCTATCTTAGTTATTTCTAATTAGTGTGATAACTAATTTTTTTAGAAAGAGGCAAATCTTTAAAATTGGCAATTAATTCTCAACTACCATAACCTTTTTTCTTTTTCTTTTCTTTTTTTAAAAAATGCTGCCTGTATTCTGAAATACTGCACCGCAGTATATGGCATTTTCTGGGGAAGAAAGAGATGGCTGGGGCATTTCTGGATACGCTGGGTGATGCTCTCCAAAAATCAATACGGAGTATGACACCATGGGCGTAGCCTGGGGGGGGGCAGCTACCCCCCAATAAATATAAACCTGAAGTTCTGCCCCCCCTAACAAAAGCCTGCCCCCCTGATAAAAATCCTCGCTACGTCCATGTATGACACACTTGGATATCAAAGCACAGTCACAGCAGCCAGGAAGCAAGCTACTGAAAAGGAGAAATCTCGAAATTCAGCAATATTTGTTTAAATGCGGACATCACCATTCTAGAGACGTTTACGCAGAAGTCCCAAAGTAGGCCGCAGCCCCATACCCGAGAGCGACCCTCACTGAATTACTTCCGAATAGCCATTCTTTTCAGGCATCAGTCTCTCGAAGTAAACATGCTTCCACTGGGGTCCAACTTCTGTTTCCCCGGCTAGTTAGAATAATAAAGGATCTGTAGAGTTGGAAGGGGCCATGAGGGCCATCTAATCCACTCCCTGCAATGTATGACTCTTTTGCCCAACGTGGGGCTCGAACCCACGATCCCGAGACTCTCATGCTCCCACCCCACTTTGCTCGAGCAAGCCCTGGGGTTTTCCAGATCGGAAGTGCAAATTCGCTTCTTTAGTGCGCTTCTGCATCGCCCTTCAGCAATGCGCAAAAACGGGGGCAAAAATCGCCCTTGGAAAACTTGCAAAATCTCGAACCTTAGCCTTATGGGGAGCAGCCGTGCGGTCAAGGGCAAGACTTCGGAGCAGAGATCCAGCGGGGGTCCCGGTCAGTGGGATGAGCAGGCGGGTCCGTGGACGCAGCAGATCTGATTTCCCCACTTTGGGAAGTAAGTTTAGCGAAGTGATAGACAGGTTACCCTCTGGAAGAGCTCCACCACCATTAAGTCCTGCTTGGGTCCCATGCTGTTGCTGGACTACAACTCCCATCACCCCTAGTTAGAATGACCGGTGGCCAAGGGATGATGGGAGTTGTAGTCCAGCACCAGCTGGGAACCCAATCCCAGGGACCGCTTAATCCTTTCCGCTCGGCCCCGATCCCCATTCAAATGCCTCCTGGCGACTAGAAGGCTGAGAGAGAGAAAGGAGTCCATGGCAGACTCTGTGACTCTAAAGGGCGCTTCCGTGGGACCGCAGCAGCCCTCCAAAAATAGGGGCTTACAGGACGCAGCGTGTCACCTCGGCCCCAGACACTCATAATTCTGCCTGAAGCCAGCAGCTAAGGGACACGATCCGCTGTACGTTTGTTCTTAAAGAAGTTCCGCGACTTTCCCGCGTACTCGAATATTTTACAGGGTAGCCCTGGTAGGAAAGCATTTTCTCTGATCAGCGATTGCTTTGGTCGCGATTTGAACGCCCGAGGAGCCGCTAAGGGTTGTTTTGGATACACAGAGGATGCCGTTGTCTCGAGCTGCAGCCTGATCTTAGCCATGCTTCTTCAGAAACATTTCCACGGGGCTTGCTTCCGAGGAAGCGCGCGCAGGATCGCAGGCGCAAAGCGTCTTCCCGCCCTGTTTTTTTTAAAAATAAAAATAGATGAGAAGCATGCCTATAATGAAGCATAGTTAAGTTGCAAGGGTATTATTTGAGAGAGATCTGCAAGCTCCCTCATGACCTTACGGTGAATGCAGATCTTCCATGTTGAGACTTGGTCTTGAGAAATCTAAACCCCCGCTTACTCATGAAGCTCTCAAGGTGTCCTTGGTTAAAGCCAGTGATTATCGTGCAACCAGATGGGATCCTTGTGGTGGCTGCATGAGATGCGCCCCCCCCCCCAATGGTATACTTAACACATTTTTTAAAAAAGAGCGTGTAGAGTGTAATTTAGATTTTATCACTATGGGATTCTGTGAGAATAATCCCAAGGATAATCTCTTGAGATCAGATGTTGTTAGGGTTCTGTTATCTGCCTCAAGGTTCATTGACAGCTGAGATTGTCTGTTGCTCTGTGGGAATCAAATTGCTTATGAGCTCTTGAGAATCATGGGCTGCTCACAGTGTGGATCTCTTCTGGAATCAAGGGTTCAGTGTTCATCTGGCTCATTCAGTGCGCTCTCTCTTTAAAAAGATTCACCAGGGTGGAGTTAAGTTTCTGGAGGACTAGAGACATTTTTATTTTATTTTTTGAAAGATGCCAATAATGCTTTTTAGTTAGGAAAGTGCAGAATATATTTCCTTTTGACACAAGACACCAAACAGCTCATCTATGCTCATGTCATATTATTCAACCAATCTTAATGCCGGACAGAATACAAAAGTAAACTCATGTTACAATTCAGCTAATTTCAATAAAGATATATACATGGATGTAAAGGATGGAGTTAAGTGACAATGGAACATAAAAAGCAAGCTATGATCATTCCATTTCAGTTCTGAATGAATTGCCACAGAAAATGGGATGTATCTATCCTCAGTCCTCATCGCTGTAGACCCATTGAGATCAATGGACATGATGACTAACTTAACGTAAATCAATAGATTGTCAGCTTGCGTCTTGCATTTCACTGCAATTTAATGCCAAACTTTACTCTCCATGTCCCTTTACTCCTATGTGTATCTGCCAAATAAAACTGCACTTCATGTACCTGACGACATGGACTAAGATCCACACAAACTTTTGCCATAATAAATTGGTTAGTTTTTAACGTGCTTCTAGGGTCTTGGTTGGACATTCTAGCCAATGTGGATTTTAATGCTTATTTTGTATTTTGACAGAGGCTTTACATGATGCAAGGGTAAAAATCAACATTAGGGTTCCATCTAAACTTAAGACTTTCAATTGCATACCAGCAAATTCAGGTTGTGCAGTTAAAGCTGATTCTGAGCTTTTGTGAAACAAACCCACTTCCCCACGATATCCGACTTTTTACAATAAGGAAATGGGCTGGGGATTGCACTCTGTGGGATAACAGTGGCTTGATGCAACATCATCCAATCTCACCACAGAAAGTCAAGGCGAATGCTCATCAAGCAGCTGATGTGGCCTAATCTCTCCACAAACAAATCAGGTTGAATCAGCTCATCCAGACTTCCTTTTGTGCCACGTTTCTAAACACAGGTCCATGCTTTAAAGCTTCTTGTTCTAGTGCTCCCCTGCCCAGCGCTTTCCCCACAAAAACATGTTCTTCATCGCTGAATTGGACCAAACAGCAATCCACAGAAAACCTGAATTGCTGTTTGTCCCAATTCAGCATTAAAGAGCAGGTTTCCCCGAGGTAAGTAGTGGGAGAGGGAGCGCTTGAACACAGAGCTTTAAAATGAGGACCTGTTCCTAGAAAGTGTGGAGCAAAAGGATGAGTGTGGATGAGCCCTTAGTCATGGTTACAGCTGACCAATTGAAATTGCCTATTAAAAGCATCACTGGTAAAAACGGCATTGGCCTTTATAATTCAAGGGACTCTTTTTTTGGAGAGCACCCTTCTATTCTTGATCTGAATCAGAAAAAGAGGTTGATGGCCAGGGTGAAAGTCCAGGAGAGGGGCTAATCTGAAGACCCTTTAGGTGGAACAATTTGCCTTGGAAACAGGTTACAGGAAGGATGCTTATCTAGAAGGCACATGCCTTATCAGTAGGAGTCCTTGTGGTTCACGGAATGGATGGACATCACACCTTTCTGATGTGGCTCTGATGTCCTTCTCCACCTTCCTTTGTTAGATGGATCCCCATTCCCCATGAGTCAACGCAGCTTCCCGCCTTCCTTCTGGAACAGCACGTACCAGCCCTCTTCAGTGCCTGCGTCCCTGGGCAGCCCACTGTCAGCCACTGCCCACAGCGAACTGCCCTTTGCCACAGCGGACCCTTACTCTCCAGGCTCGCTGCACAGTCACCTCCACCAGGGGCCCCCGGAGCCCTGGCACCCTGCCCATCACCACCATCACCACCACCACCACCCTTACATTGGAACACAGAGCTCAGCCTACCCTCGACCCACTGCTGTGCATGAGGTCTACGGCCCTCACTTTGACCCTCGCTATGGCTCCCTGCTCGTGCCCGCCGCTTCCGTGCGCCCCCACCGCCTCACGCCCGCCTCAGTGCCCACGCCCGTCAGCCCTCCGTGCGAGCTGGGCAAGAGTGAGCCTGCCACTTCAGCGTGGACAACGCCAGCACCTTTCGCCAGTCCTGCAGGGGAAATGGCACAGAGTTTAGGCCTCAATGTGGACACAGGTAAGGCCTGGCAGGTGTAGCTTTCTGTTTCTGTCCATCCACCCTTTTCTCACATTCTGAATGTGTGTGTGTGTGTGTGTGTGTGTGTGTGTGTGTGTGTGTTCATCATCAGCAAGGTCCCCTTGCTCTACCCCAAATAAATGCAAATAACAAAATGAACAGTAATAGAATACAATTCCTGCCCCCAGCCCTTCTCAGAGGTCCAGAGAGGCGGGGGCCATTTCCAGCTTTTGAGGTCCTTAGCCATAATAAAAAAAATTAAATGACGACACATGAAAACAAAGTAAGGCACCAAACAGAAACAGAGTGAGACATAAAACTGAGTTATTTATTTCTAAACTTAACAGGTGCTTTTCTTGCCTTTCTGCAAAAAAATAATAATAAATGCTGTAATTATCAAGAAGAAAAATCTAGCTTTCGTGCAGTGATATTAAGTGTAGCATATCCATGCAAACACTCTTGCCCCGTAGCTGAATGGTGATAGTTCTGTAGCTGCTTCAACACATCATAGGTGGGCTCACTTGAAGCCACTGATACAGGCAAACTGAGAAAAATAGGTAATATGATTGTGATATCAGGAAACACACCAGAGAGCCCAAGTTCAAGTATTCCTTGATGCAACTTATTATTCAGCCCTCAGTGTCCAAAAGTTATCCACGACTATCTTAGGGAGTATGTTTACAAAATGAACATAACCTTTCCTCAAGAAACTTTCAGTTTTTATCAAATTCTTGAAAGAGAATATGTTTTCTTGTTAGAGGAGATGTCTACTATGTGTTTTCCATGAAATACAGATATTACTATTTTTATTTTTAGTTTAGTGGGTGTGCAAACTTAGGTAACATCTCTCTGTGTGTGTGTTTGTCTCTCTCTTTCTTTCCCTCTCTAAGGAAAGAATTCTGGATTCTACAATTCAAAAGACTAAGGGTGAAATCAATTATCCCTGTAGAGGCCTAGTTGTAAATAAAACTGGTCACATCTCTTGTGAGTCTCTGTTGCATTTATTCCCCAAGCAGGGATGACTCCAAGGGGTAGCAACAATGGGTCCAGGTGCTCACCCTCCAAATGTTTCCCACTTCCCCCTGCTCCCCTAATGTGTATTTTTATGGAGTTGCTCCTGTCCTTGAGCTCTATTGTATAATTTTCTAAATTGTCACCATCCTCTTAATAAGCCAGTAGGGTGAGCTCTTTGTGTTTGTGAGGGCTCATCATGGCAACCCATTGTTAATGCCTAGTTTATAGTCAAGTCACCTCTCTGTTTAGAAAATGTTTGATTCAATTCCAAGTGCCCATTTTTACAGTTGTGGAACTAAAGGTGAGGGACAGTGCCAAAAGCGGATTTCCACCAGGATTCCCTAAATTCTCTTGTGAAGCTATCCATTTGAACTTGGGTTTTCCTTTTATTTCGAGAGTGCATTACTATGCTTTTAGATAGGTTACCTACCCTTTCAAGAAAATGGTGGTAGTTGTCTTTCCCCACCCCTGCCCCATCCTTATATATTTATACTCCTCCCCCTTTTCTGTTTTATTTTATTTCCATTTTCTCTTTCTCTCTCTCTCTCTCTTTTCTCTGTTCTCAGGTTTACAGCCTCAGGATAAAAGCAAGGACCTCTATTGGTTTTAGACCTGCCCTTCCACCTTTTCTTCTTCCCCTCTAGTCAGATCTCTGCCTAAGTAGGACTGGTGGTGACAGAGCTGAATCGAGTCGATTTGTAACAGCTTCTGATCTTGGTTTACAGCTCGCCGTTATTCCTTCTGTGGTGGATCCCTCCTGAGCTGAACTGCTGATTCTAAAGCGTTCCCAACCACCCCACAACTCCATCTTCTTTGTCCCCCTCCATCTTTCAGTATCTCGTGTCACATTTCAAGGACAAGAAGACGGGCAATTCAGTGGGAGTTAAAAGCTGCTTAGACTTCAACTTTCAACCAACAGGACCTAAGATGATGATGGGGTGATGATGGGGTTGGGCACCCTCATCCATGAACAGTGGCCAGGCCATTCTAAAGAATCAAGATGAACAAAGAAGGACTTTGAAATTGCTGACTTTAGGAAGCAAAAAGTGTTTGCTGCCGGCACAATGGCATGGACTTTTCTTTTTGACTGACATTTTTTAAAAAAACAAAAAACAAAAACACCTCTACAGTCCTTTTTCAAAGCAGCATGAGAAGATATTCAGATGTTGTAAATGGGATTGTTGTCCTTTCCACTGTAGAAACAAAGAAAGGAATTCTAAACTCCTAGGCACGTTTGGGATTTTTTTTTTTTTTTAATGGAGAGACCTTTCAGTCTTCAGCATGGTGATGAGTGGCAAGCGACTAGCACAGGCCACCTGCCCTCCCGGCTTACACAAATGCAGCTGTTCAAGAGACAACTGTTCGAATTCTAGAAACTTGACAACTAAGGTGGCACTTCTCCGAGTTTGGCACAACAATTGCATTGGATAATGCATCCATCCATATGTGTATATATAAGGTTTTTATACAAGGAACGTTTTATGATGAAAGAAGAGACCCTTCAAAAAAGAAAAGAAAAGAAAAGGCTCCACAAGTAACAACTGGAGAAAATTGGGGTGGGGGAGTAATTGGATAGACAAAGGGCCCCATTTAATATGAATGCTCACTGTATGTATCTTTCTAGTGGTCAGTGACTGGGTCTCTCTTCTCTTCTTTTTTGAAGGGACATATATGAGATGTTTATTTGTAGGAAAGTTGAATTAAAGATGTCTCCTTTCACCATCTGATTGTATGAGTTTTGCAAGCAAAACAGACTGGAGATTTGGTGTGCCAAGAACCTGAATGTGTTCAACAGAAACATCCCCGAGGTTAATGTTTTACAAGGGTTTTGTTGGTGTGGGTAATGTTAAGTTTACAAGAGCCCCGCTGGATCAGATCAAAGGCTTATCTAGTCCAGCATCCTGTTTTTGCATAGTGGGCAAGCATAGAAAATCCAAGAGCAGGGCATGAGGGCAGTAGTGTTCTCCTGCTGTGGTCCAGAAACATTATTCTGCTGTTGTGCAGGTATGCTGTCTCCAATCCTAGATGTTGCCTATAGCTACTATGGTCAGTAGCCAGTGATATCCTTAACCTCCATGTTTTATCTGAAGCCGTCTAAAGTGGAGGTGCTTGACACACCCTGTGGCAGCAAATTCCACAACTTAACTATACAGTGTGTAAAAGAAGTATTTAAAGTGTCTGCTCTGAATTTTCAACTGATCAGTTCTCCTGGAGAGGAGAAAAGCACCACTCTCTCCACATCATGTGCAGTTTTGCAAACCTCTTTCATGTCCTCTCTCCCTCATCTTCCCCCCTCTAAGTTCAAATGCCCCCAAAATGGGAAACTGCCTTATACCACTTCAGGCCACTGGTCCATCTCAATCAATATTGTCTGCGCACTGACTAGCAGCAGCTCTCCAGGGTTTCAGGCAGAAATCTTTCCCAACCTTACTTGGAAAAGGAGTTACGATATTGGCAGTTTTGATTCTTTTTCCAATGATCCTTAGCATGGAATTCAACCTTTTCACAGCTGTCACACACAGGGTCAGCATTTCATTCGGCTGTCTCCCACAATGCCAAGATCTCTTTCCTGGTCGGTCATCACCAGCTGAGCCCCCAGCAGTGTGTATGTGAAATTAGGATTTGTCCCCCCCCCCCAATATCCATCACTTAAGCTGCAATCCTATACACACTTACCTGCGACTAGGTCTCACTGTACACAGTGGGACTTAACTTCAAGTAAATATGCATAGAATTGCACAGCCAATATATTTTGCTGGAGTGGGTCAAAATATTCACCCCAGGCAAGTGGTTAAACAAATAAATTCTGGGGCAGCTCGCTATGGTAGATGACAATGAAAAATTTCCAGCTGTTGTCTGTGCTTCCAAGCCCTAACCATATTTAGAAAGAAATGAGATTGGGCTACAAACTAAACAAATTTACTAAAGAGTAAAAGGTAAAGGACCCCTGGACAGTTAAGTCCAGTCAAAGGCGACTACGGGGGTGTGGTGCTCATCTCACTTTCAGGCCGAGGGAGCCGGTGTTTGTCCACAAACAGCTTTCTGGGTCATGTGGCCAGCATGACTAAACCACTTCTGGTGCAATGGAACACTATGACAGAAACAGGAGTGCACGGAAACACCGTTTACCTTCCTGCCACAGCAGTACCTATTTATCTACTTGCACTGGTGTGCTTTCAAACTGCTAGGTTGGCAGGAGCAGGGACAGAGCAACGGGAGCTCACTCCATTACCGGGATTCAAACCGCCAACCTTCCAATCGGCAAGCCCAAGAGGCTCAGTGGTTTAGACCACAGCGCCACCCGCGTCCCCACTGAAAACATGTGTTGGACTGCACTGTCAGTGGGCAAGATTCTGCCAAACTTATTCCACCAGCCTGCTTTCCGTCTACATCATGTGTGGCTATCCCAGAGAGGCAGGGGTGCTGAGCTCTATTCTGGCTGGCTAGTTACTTTTGCATATTGTGTGTTACTCTTAGGATCAAAGGGGGTAGTGAACTTGGCAGGACGAGGCTTCCTTTTCTCCCCACGTTTGCATTCTCTTGTGAGGATGGAGGATGGCTTGACCTCTTAGCCTGCCAGTCACCCCCAGAGAATGGCCTTCCCACTCTGCTCTCCCATCGCCTGTCTTCTCTTGCAATGAGCAACAGCTGAGGGGAAGGTTGTGCTCCAGTTTGCTTCAGATCTTTCTACATCTAATTGTAAATGCTGCAGCTGTTCCAAGGTCAGTGTTTATAGCAGCACGTCTATATGGTGGCTTCTCATTAGAACAGAGGGCACTGCCAGCAATACAGAAAGGTCAGGAAAAGTCCCCCCCCCCCCCCGGCCACTAAAGTTTGGATCTTATCTTTAGCTTTCCCTTAGGGCTATAATTCAGCCAGATTTATGGACATGGAACAAGTCCTATCAAAATTGGGGGCAGCCCTGGTTGCTAATGTTTCAGGCAGACTTGGCAGGGGATTCTGCTTATCTAGAGAGGACAACCATTTAGAGCTTTGCAAGTGTAGGAAATGATATATGGCCTAATCATTTTATCTAGATAAGTGTGCGATGCTCCTTCTTAGCTAACATCAGTTAAGAGTCACTTTAAATGTCACAAATATTCCTCTAGGTCACACTTCAGTGTAGCGGGAAAGTGTGTCAGCTTGAGTGTAGAGCATGACATCTCAACTGTGCATGAAGATTGTGCTACATGCTCATGCGGTATATGCACAATGAGAGGTACACCACAAAATATTCTGAATCTGTTGTTAAAATGCCTCAGGTTCAGGTTTCCTTGACAAAATTTCTCCATCCAACTGTTTTATTGAAAATAATGAATGAATGAATAATATTTATATAGTGCATTTCAAGTGCTCAAAACAAGTCAGTAATGGTTACAGTAGTCTGGGGAGGGGGGAGGAAAGCTGGCATTATTCTTTAGAAAGTTTTATATTCTTCACAATTAAAAACCCATTTCTAACCAGTTTACAACTTTAATTTTAAAAATAGCAATAAAAGCATAATTTAAAAACAGTAGACATAATAAAATATCAAAATATAGATAAAACCAAACATACATAATAAAATTGCATGTTTGGGTTGACACATCTAAACAAAAGAGTTTTTTAAAGTTGCCGAAAACAGTACAATGAAGATGCCTGACGAACATCAACATCCCCATATTGCAGAAGGGAGGAGAGAGGCTGGGAGGGAGATGGCTTGCTTCAAGCCACTTAGTTGAGCTGCGGTTTGAATCAGGGGCTCCTTAGTTCCCAGCCACTGTGCGATACATCACTGTATTCACATAAATATGTGTCATTGAAACAAAACAAAATAACCAACCACCTTTGAGTTTAAGTGCATTGCACTGGAAGATCCAGTGTTCTCTCTTGGGAAAATATGGTGGGACAGACAGAAGGAAATCTCCATTTGAGGCAGGGAAGCAGCTCCCAGTCCCTGTTTTATTTTTGGAGGCGGAATTTTAACAAGAGTTTGCTTCCCAAGAATCTTTCTTAGCACTGATGCGGCTGAAAGAATATAACAGATGACAACTTCAGTTTGCATTTGGGTCCCCCTGCTGCTAGAACTGTTTAAACTACCTCTTTTAGCACCGGATTCTCATTTCTTTTTGCCACAGGGTTGTTCAGATGAGCTTTTGCTGCAGGGTGAAGCTGTTTCCTAGCAATCCTTGTGCGCACAAACATCATCTCCTGGGAGTGAGAGTTGCCTGTCCCTGGGGAACCTTGTCTGCACTGCCATCATCTTACATGGCAGAGGAGTTGCCTTGCCATGGACGTAGCCAGGAGGGGAAGAAAGGGGCTGCTCCCCCCCCCAATAAATAAAAATACTGTGGTACCTCAGGTTACAGACACTTCAGGTTACAGACGCTTCAGGTTACAGACTCTGCTAACCCAGAAATAGTACCTCAGGTTAAGAACTTTGCTTCAGGATGAAAACAGAAATTGTGCGGCGGTGGCGCAGCGGCAGCGGGAGGCCCCATTAGCTAAAGTGGTGCCTCAGGTTAAGAACAGTTTCAGGTTAAGAACGGACCTCCAGAACAATTAAGTTCTTAACCACTGTACCTAACAAACTGAGGTTCTGCCCCACCCCCAACAAAAATTACTGACTTGCTATGCCCATGTGCCTTGCCCTCTTGCTTTCCCCTTGCAATTCTGTTTGGATCTGTGCTAATATCTGGTAAGAGTTTAAAGCAGGCATGCACAGCATGTGGCCTGTTACGCTGAATGCAGCTCACCAGAAAGTGGCCTACTAGGCTCCTTGACCAGCACCTCTTGCTTTTGAAGACCCAAGCAAGTTCACAGTCTTTTACATGGATTAACCTGAATAGCACATCACAGAGAGCCTCGTGTGAATGTCTGCCCCTCCTCCCACGTGCCATGCTGAGAGACTGTGAGCAGACACTTCAACTCCTTGGCTTCACCATCAGCTAACCTTTCTTCCTTTCCCACCCCTTGTTATTTGGACCATTTAACCTGATGAAAAGTTATGGCTCCATATGTGACCTTTTGGTTGGCCTAATAAAGTTATTGTCCTACTATGGATTTCAGAACGCATACACTTGCAATTGTTACCAGCCCCAGCCCCTGCAAGGTAAGCCATTGCTCTTATTCCTATTTTGATGACGGAGGATGGTCTGAAACAGAGTGACAGGGACTTGACTGAGATATTCTAGGGTGTTTGGGGTTGATATGAGATTCAAAGCGTCCTGATTTGGAGTTGAGTTGGTTGGCCACTATACTATTGGTGAGGGACCATAGAGCACAAGCTTTCCATGCAAACAGTCCCAAGTTCAATCCTGACAATCTCTATTTTAAAAGGATGCAGGTGACGTAAAACATCCCTGCCCGACTACAGACCATCAAAGGTTATGCCAGAATGAATTTGTTAGTCCTTAAGATGAACAAGGCTGTTTGTTGAGACTAACATGCCTAGCCCTCTGCAGAGCTGCTCCTAGTTGGAAGAGAAATAAAGATTAGCAAATATTATAACCAGGTTTCTATGTCCTACGTTAGCTCTTATGTTGCTGCTTTAGCTTTATCATAAATCTGGTGGGCTGTGTTCACCTAGGTAATCTAATTTGAAGACATCTTTAAGCATATTTGGAAAGGAAATATAGTCAGAATGCAATAGGTCTTTATGGATGCATTAGGTGGTGTGGAGAAACTTTGGCCCCCTGGATGTTGCTGAACTACAACTCCCATCTTCCCTGGCTACTGGCCATGTTTGCTAGGGATAGTGGGAGTTGTAATTCAGCAATAGCTGGAGGGTCAAAGGTTCCCAGCTCCTTATATGGATTCTACATCTGAGATGGGGAACCTGTGACCCTCTAGACTTTGTTTGGCTCCAAATCCCATTAGCCCAAGCCAGCAAAGCTAGTGTTCAGAGACAAATGGGGGTTGTAGTCAAGCAACATCTAATGGGCCAGTCTCCCTGCTCTGGTGCTACGTGGCTTGCAATTGCAGAGCACAGCACAGCAGGGCATCTAGCCAGAATGGCCTTAAGTGCAAATTCCTCCTGATTGGATGTGTTCACACCTCACCAGTACAAACTGCTTAGGGTGAATCCATATATGCCTGCTCATCTTCTAATGATCTGCATAGGTGTGGCAATCATCACTGGGGAACCACCTTGCATTACATCAAGAACACTATTTTGATGGAGGCCGATCACACATTAAGCTGCAATCCATTGAGTGGTGAAACATATCCACTGATGTGCATGCACACATGAGCCAGCCCTTCATCATCATTTATCTGGATCCCACCTAATTAGGACAACACAAGCAATCAGAGGCTACGTATATCTTTTACACAGTTTTTATTATCCCCTTTTCAGAGTCTGGACTCCATGTTCTTCTGCACATGCTACCCTCAGCTTTTTCACATGCAGTTTATTTTTATGTTTGCTTTCCTTTTCAGCAGTCAGGGGCAATGGAATGGCACTAGTGGTGACTCCTGTCATTCTCACAGTTGCTGTTTGCGTGCAACTGAAGCGGCGATATTTATGCAAGCGGCAGCCGTTAGACAAACAAAAGCCTCCCTTAGCCGAGTCAACAGGTTCAACCTCTCCCCTGCAAACGGAGACCCCAAAATATGATCCGAACCTTAATTTGATCTCTGCCTCCCCTCCCTTTTCCCCTGTTGCTGCGATGCTGCTAGTCGGACAGCAAAGATGCAAATGATTATTCTCTCCTGACAGAGCCGCAGAGCGCTCTCTGTATTTAACTGCAGCCCCCACAAGTTGGATCAAGCAGGAGACACTTGATAGCTGCTGTTTCCGTGGTTGAAATATTTGTGAAGTTAACGCATAATCTGAAAGCAGAAGCTAATAAATTATAGGGTGCTAATTGGGGCCGGAGTGGAGCCGTCAATCACATTATCCTAAACACACGGAGACCCTCATAGCCTAAAAAGGCAAGAGAGCCTCCAAGAACAGCTCCCAGTTGTCACCAGCCATGACATCCATCTCAACAAGAGCATCGGCTGTCAAGGCAGACAGTGCTTAAAGATTTTAAGCTGCAATCCTATACATACTTTCTTGGGACTAAGCCCCACTGAACTCAGCGGTGCTTCTTTCAGAATACAGTACCATAGGCGTAAGAAGGCATAATTAAGATCAGGCTTGCTTTAAAGCTGAAAAGATATTGCAGGTATTTCTGTATTAGCCAGTAGGGACAACTTTCTTTATTGAAACATCTTATATATCTAGCAGCAACAACAACAACAACAAATTGCTTTGAAACTCCTGTATCTCCCAAGTTCCCACAGTTCTGTAGAAAATGGAAGGTTGGTTTTGTAGAAATGCATTTTGATTACTGTTATTCCTTTTCTGGCACTTTTGAAACAATTACATATAGGACCCCTGGACAGTTACCGTAAGTCCAGTCAAAGGCAATTATGGGGTTGCGGCTCTCATCTCGCTTTTAGGCCGAGGGAACCAGTGTTTGTCCGCAGACAGCTTTCCGGGTCATGTGGCCAGCATGACTAAACCACTTCTGCTGCAATGGAACACCGTAATAGAAGCTAGAGAGCACGGAAACGCCATTTAGCTTCCCACTGCAGCAGGACCTATTTATCTATTTGCACTGGTGTGATTTCAAACTGGGACAGAGCAATGGGAGCTCACCCCGTCGCGCAGATTCGAACCACTGACCTTCTGATCAGAAAGCCCAAGAGGCTCAGTGGTTTAGACCACAGTGCCACCCGCACAAGACTCTACATTTATGCACAGCTGCTTACAGCAAAAGCCAAATGGTGTTCATTTGCCATACAGGACAATTAATAAAGATGCCCCTTGTTATCATCCAGATATACTAGGCAACATGGCACCACTGCTTTAATCTGAATTAGCAACTATGACCTGCTTATTTTCCCACCACCAAAGTATTTCACAGGCAAAACATTTACACGGCAGTAGCACAGTGGAAAGAGTATGTGCTAGCTTGATGTCCCCAGTTCAAATATCAGCTTGCCCATGAAATCACTAGATGGTCTACATAATATGGAGTAAGCAATACCTGCCTGCTTTACAGGGTTCTAAGGATCACTGAGATAATATATGCAAATACTCTGACCACTGTGAAAAATACTATATAAATATGAAGGCTGACATCTTCTGCACATTTATTAAAAAGTAAGCTTCAACTAACATAGTGAGACTTGCTCTGGTATAAAAAGGGTATGATCAGGCTACACTTATTGTTATAATGTGGAAATGACTCCAAGTTTGTGGAATGGTCTTTACTGCCCACTAATGATGGCTCTAGACTGAGTCAAGCAAGAAAAGAGCAGGTGAAACCCTAAGTTACAGGGGGACAGAGAGGATTTGGTCTTTTACCTTTTGTCTTCCTTAGCTGTTGTTAGAAGGCTATGGGGCAAGAAGTGGGGCTTGCAGGTTTCTTTAACAATCTGAGAAGGGAGACCCTGGAGAAATCTTCATGCAACACATCAAAGTGTTTTAGTGGAGTGGCAAATCATTTCTTTGTTGAGAAGAATGCAGCTTTGCGTAACTGGGAATCGCTGAAATCAAACCTGTTGCAGGAAATAGAAAGTGACTGGCACCCTAAAACATTGTTTGACAAAAATGATCAAGAGTTCACCAATGCACTTGCCCAAATGAGAAGGGCTGGTGCCACAGAGAATGGCAAATACAGTATCAACCCCTGACCTTCGTGTTCAACTGCAAAAGATGCATGTGATTTTAGACCAGCTACCATTTTTAACCCCACTTGCTAACGCACAAGGTGAAACCTGTGGGTTGCACAAGAGAGACAAGTTCTCCATTTACATCACATGAAAGTCTGCAGATTTTGTGTGAAGAATTTGTCAGAAGCAATGGAGATGGCACTGATACATACTGAGACGCATATGAATTATATACTATGAGGTAGTCTCTGACTTGGTTAAAAAACAAACTGTGGTTTTACACAAATGAGCAATGTGCTGCCGCACACACCTGCATCATGCTTGCTTCTCTCCACCCCATGTCTGGTGGCCATCAATTTAAATATGAACCCATGGCTCTGACTGACACACTGATTGGGACAATGCAACAGTGGGCAGCCTGTGGCCCTCAGCCTAATTTTATGCGGGTGGCAAGGAAATGGGGAAGGTTATTGAAAGAGAAAAAGAAAGAGCACTTTGGGGTCTGGCCCACCTACCAGCAGCAAGCAGTCCCTGATAGATTAACTCTGAGGAAAGGTTCACAGCCCTGATATGATAGCTGTCAATGTCACAAAGATACTACATTCCCACTCTGCAACTCAGGCTGCATATGCAACATACATTTCATGCACATGACTTCCCCCAAAGTATCCTGGGAACTGGAGCTTGTTAAGGGTGCTGGGAATTATAGCTCTGTGAGGGTAAACCACAGTTCCCAGGATTCTTTGCAGGAGACCATATGCTTTTATTGTATGGTGTAATCCCCTTAGGCATCTTTAGGGGTGATGGATGGCTCCCAAGCCCCACACCTTTAAGTTTTACAACCTGGATGCAGAATAAGGGCCACATTTGAGCAGAACCCGCCTCATCCACTCAGAGTTTTAGGCACTAGGGGAAGTGATGCAGAAAGGCCGCTCTGTTCACCTTTGGTGAGGCTGGAGGTGTGGGGAGATGGAATTGCCTTCCCCTACCCAGGCAAGCTTTTGCTTAAAATTTTGTTATTTAGCTCCCACACCGATAACTTCCCATTGCAGGTTCTGCTTGTGTTCACTTTTTTTTTAAATTTAATTTTTATTAGTTTCAAATTCATTATGCAACACCAAACATTAAAGCAACAAAAAAGACAAACAAAACACAAGAAAACAACAAAAAAGAAGAAAAACATTACATAACATAAAACACCAACAAGTTAAACTTACAATAACTAAATAACTAAATCACACAACAATAGTTGACTTCCCCTCAACTCGGTTTTGGAATATGTTACAAAAGGTTTCCTATCTGCAGTTTCGTTTTCTTAAAACTCTTTGCGTCGCAAGCGTTATATCGAGCCTACTGTGATTTTTAGATTTTTTACATCTGTTTCAATATATGTCATAAATTTATTCCATTCATTATTAAACTTTGTACCTTTTTGGTTTCTTATTTTCTGTGTCATTTTTGCCAATTCTATATAGTCAAATAATTTTGATTGCCACTCATTTATAGTTGGGATTTTTGATGTCTTCCAGTTTTGTGCTATTAGTGTTCTAGCAGCCACTGTTGCATATTGGAAAAATGTTTGGTCTTCCTTTTTAATTTCTTCTCCAATTATCCCCAGAAGGAAGGCCTCGGGGGTTTTTGTGAAGGTATATTTAAATATTTTTTTTAATTCATTGTAAATAGATTCCCAAAACTTTCTAATTACTTCACAAGACCACCACATGTGGTAAAAATTGCCTTCTTTAATCTTGCATTTCCAGCATAATTTGTCTCCGGTTTTATACATTTTTTCTAATTTTACCGGCGTGATGTACCACCTGTACATCATTTTATTCATGTTCTCTCTAAGTGTTGTACATGCCGAAAATTTCATACCTTTATTCCAAAGTTTCTTCCACTTATCAAATTCTATGTTGTATCCAAAGTCTATCGCCCATTTCACCATTACTTCTTTTATTTCTTCATCTTTAGTGTCCCATTCAAACAACTGGCTGTACATTTTTGATAGGAGTTTTGATTTGTTTTCTAATATTTCTACTGGAATCTGGATTTTTTTTCGTTCTTTTTATCTTCAGTCCACATAGCATTGATTTGATGAAATTGGATCCAGCCTGTCAATTTATTTTTTATCTCCTCATATGGCCTAATCTTCCATCCATTTTCTGTTTTTACTAGCAAATCTTCATAAGTCCATCTTTCTCCTTCAGTATTTATTTTTTTTATTGTTAAGATGTCGATAGGTGATAACCACCAAGGGGTATTTCTTTCCAATAATTTTTTGTTTCTCTCCCATACTTCCAGCAGTGGCCCTCTAATAATATGATTAGAGAATCCTTTGTGGACCTTTTCCTTATTGCGCCATAAATAAGCGTCCCAACCAAATCTAAATCTAATAGATCTGTGTTTTTGATAACAATCCAGTCTTTAACCCAGCAAAGGCACGAGGCTTCATAATACAACTTCAAATTTGGAACCGCAAATCCTCCCCTATCTCTTTGATCTGTGAGTAATTTGAATCTAATTCTTGGCCTTTTCCCTTGCCAAATAAATTTCGAGAGTACTTTCTGCCAATCTTTAAATATTGAGGTTCCCCTGATTATCGGTATATTTTGAAATAAGAACAGCAACTTCGGTAATAAACTCATCTTAATTGCCGCCATTCTTCCCGACCAAGAGAGTTTTATTCTATTCCAGGTATCCAGGTCCTTCCTTATTTCTTTCCATGTGTTTGTGTAGTTGTCTTCCATTAAATTTATATTCTTCATCGTTAGCCAAATTCCGAGGTATTTTACTTTTTTAGTTACTTTGATCACGGTCTGTATTTCAAGATGGTTTTTTACCTCTTCTATCATATTTTTAGTCATCATTTTAGTTTTTGTTCTATTTAGTTTAAAGCCGGATAACTTTCCGTATTCTTCTAGCAAATCTAACACTTTACCGACGCTTTTTTTTGGGTCTTCCAGCGACAACATAAGATCATCGGCATATGCTTTCAATTTATATTCTTTCACTCCAATTCTTATTCCGCGTATCTCTGAAGTTTTCCTTATCTTATTTGTAATTATTTCTAACACCATAATAAACAAAAGAGGTGACAGAGGGCACCCCTGTCTTGTACCCTTCGAAATTTCAAAGGATTCTGTTAAGTTATTATTAATAATTAGTTTAGCACTTTGTTGTGAGTAAATTGCTTTTATTCCTTCCAGGAATGTGCCCTCTATCCCTGCCATTTCCAAACATTTTATTAGAAAATGCCAGGATACATTGTCAAAAGCCTTTTCGGCGTCAATGAATATTAATACCGCGGGGATCTCATTCTTACATTCTAAGTATTCAATAAGATTTATTATATGTCTTATGTTGTCTTTTATTTGCCTGTTAGGTAAGAAACCGGCTTGATCATTATGAATGAATTTGACTAAGCACTTTTTAAGTCGACTCGCCATTACGTCTGCAAAGATCTTATAATCATTATTTAATAATGAAATCGGTCTGTAGTTCTTAATGTTAAGTTTATCCGAGTCAGGTTTAGGTATTAGCGTAATGTATGCTTCTTTCCATGACACTGGTATTCTTCCTCCTCTTAAAATCTCATTCATTACTTCACAAAGCACCGGTGTTAAGAGTTCTTCTAGGACTTTGTAATACCTGGCTGATAAGCCATCTGGCCCTGGAGCTTTCCCCAGTTTCATCTTCTTTATCGCCTCTTGAATTTCCTCTACTTTTATGGGTTTATTTAATAAACTTCTTTCCTCCTCCGATAGTCTGTTAATTCTATTTTCTTCTAGATATTTTCCTATTTCTGTTACATCCTCTTCTTCTCTTTTATATAGATTTTCATAGAATTTAAGGAAGCTCTTTTTTATTTCATTTGGATCCTCCAAGACTTGTTCTTCTACTTTTACTTTATTGATCACATTTTGTTTTCTCCTTTTTCTTAATTGCCACGCCAGGAATTTTCCAGTTTTATTTGCAGACTCGAAAATTTTTTGTTTCATTAACTTAATTCCTCATTCCACCTCTTGGTTTATTAATATTGAATATTGTGTTTGTAACATCTTATACAGTTGCTTGTTTTTTTCATCATTCGGTTTCTCTATCAGGTTCTTTTCGCACTCTCTTAGTTGGGTAATTAACTCTTCTTCTTTTTGTTCTCTCACTTTTTTTCTATAGCTATTTTGTTGTATCAAAAAACCTCTTAGCACTGCTTGTGTTCACTTTTAATAAAGTGGCCTATCGTTCAACCCACACGTTGGTGTCAGGTTTTATTTCAATGGCCACAAAACCAGAGCTTGGAAAGTAAAAAGTAACTTGTTCTAGTCTCAGGTCCGAAAAGGAACTGATTCCAGTTCACTCTCATCTCTTTACAAACTGAACTGGTTTGGTTTACAATTCAATGCAAGTTCATCCAAATGATTGTTGGTACTTTTTTCAGCTTTGAGAATGTTACAAGCTACTGTGCTGAAGTATAAATTATACGTAAGGAGACATCAAAATACACACACAGTAGAATGTATATTATTTGGTTTATTTCCCCCCAACAATTATAATCTTTAAGCAGGCCAAAGTGCTGAAAGAATAATATTTTTTTAAAAAAAGAGAGAATGAAGCTGAAGATTAACTACAGTAGGAATCGTTCAAAGTGCTGGGGAATAGCATATCTGGGCTGCTGCTATTTTCAAGTGCATTTCAGACACATATCAGCAAATTCAGGTTGTGCAACCTCCCCACATGCAAATAAGAATGAATGCTTAAAAAAAATAAAATAGCCAAGAGAGTCACACATCCCTGCAAACTTAGTGCAAATGTATCAGGATGAATGTTCACTACGCAGATCATCAGAAAGTGAACAAAAGGTGCAGAGGGAAGAGGGATTCACTGAGTCCTGTAATCATGACCTCCCCCACAAATACACAGCAGATCTGCATATATGGGCACCTTCTTGAAAAGAGCCCTTGCATGACATTTGACATTTTCCCAGATTTGAAAAGGCCACCAGGTGATTGGATTTTTAATTTGATTCAAAATGGATAAAGAGCATCTACTGGTAAAGTGATTTTATTTGTTTGCATGGAGCTCAGCATAAATACATACAAACACAAATGTGTTAATTATTAATGCTCAGTATTAAAACTTGTTCTTTAAATTTGATTTAAGAAGAAAATATTTGAGATTCAACATCCAACAGGAACAGGCTCTAGATCTGCAAATATTAGTAGAATGGTATCGGCAGAAATGTTCCTTCCTTGTCTATAAATTCTAGCTGAAAGGGGACCAGCTTCAACGTGCCATATTAAATTGGCATTTAGCACAGTGAAACTGCAGTTGATCTTCCCTGATCGTAGAAACAAAATGCTAGCAGGTTCATATTTATAATGCAGATGTATTGCATTAGAATACATCACTACACATGACAAAATTTCTCCTTAAACATTGGCTGTTAGAAAACTGCTTTTTGGATTATGCAGGAACAGCTGCAGACATTTGTGTCTTCAAAATATACAGTATTGATGAAAGGTAGTTCCTTTACACCTCCATAAGTCCCTCCATAAAAATAGCCTTTTCAGTTCTCATGGAGACACACTAAAGGAATATCAAGGGAAAAGGCAGAAAAATAGGGGAGGTGGGAGAGAGAGAGAGATGACATTGCAAGGATGCACAGAAATAAAATTTTATTGGCCCAATGTATTTTGAAATACATTTATTTTGGGGACACTAAAGATAACAGCAATGAATGTTTCATATAATATAGCACTAACAATTATACAGTATTATACAGGGTGTAATACAGGATGTTTTTCTAAGAAAGAAGCCCACCAAATGGTGGAGATGTGCAGAGGCAGGGACTATAAAGGTGGTTTTGCCTTGGCTTTTAATTCTTCCCTCTCTGTGTCTTTTTGGGGTCCTTGGTCCTTACTGCAGTCTTCTGCAACCCCCTCTTGCACAAGCAGCTGTGCCCATTAGAGGACGGGTCTTGACCCATTTTCATTTTCTGTTCTTTTTCGATTCTCCCAAAATTACGATTGCCAACCAAACATTAGTCCTGACTTGTGTCAACATATAGAGCCTTATTTGTGCATCTGAACACAGACACAAAAATAAACAGCTAAATGAGTTTGAGTTATTATTGTTGCTATTCTCTGTACATATTCTTAGTAACCCATTCCTTTTTTTATTACAGCCTCTGCTTAGTTTTCTTCGCTACTAGGAAAGGAAGCACGTGACTGACATCCGCGCTCGCTGTCGCTTAGGAGGCATAAGCAATGCCTGCGTTAATTTCACATGACCAGATAATCTTGAAAAGATCGCTAGTTAAAAGTAAAAGTTAGAAAGATAAATTTAGGCACAAAGCTTGGCGTGGGGTGGGGGTGGAAGTAGGTTTGGAGACAAAAACACATTCCCCAGCCATGATGACAAACGGCTTAGGAAAAAATCACTTGATACTCACTGTTAGTTCAGGAGTATTAAAGCAATATTTAGCCTTTCAATCCTCACTTACTTTTCATGAAACACGTTGCGCCGTCTTGGTATTCAGATTCCTTGATTTACAAAGCATTTCATGGAGACTTGAAGGGCAAACTATCTTAGATCCACTGTGCTGGCAAAACACTCTGGGTATTTTTGCAGTACAGAAGGGAAAGTTAAAATAATGACTTCTAAGTCAAACTGAGTATTTACAGAGCAGACACATGATGGTTGACCTGGCTAAGTATAGACCACTGGAGAAGCATTCACATTACTTTTCTTTATAATTATCTAGAGCCGATGAGGTGATCTCCATACAAATGGAAATATGAGGTCATTGCAATATTTTTTAAGCCAGATATATAGATAGCTTGCTGATTGTTTCCTTAAATGAACAAAACGATCCCACAATTAACAAAAAATATTGTTATTCCCTTTAAACCAATGTGCCACTATCAGAGAGGAGGGGCCATATATATTGCAAGTGACTTATTTTATTTTATTAAACTCTACACTTCAGATATAAAATTCAAAGAAGAATGGTGTCGCATGTGTTTACCAAAGCAGAGAAGCATTATTTTTTTAAAAAAAAATATATGCCTGTTGCTATTGCATGATCTTAAACATTTAAAGGTTTGCACTGTTTAAAATGAATTCCCATGTTCTCCTGACCAGGATGCACATTAACTGAAGAATCCTATGTATGTATACTCAGATGTATTCTCCCCATTGAGGATAATAAGTCTTACTGCCAGATAAGTGTATACAGTAATCTGTGGCACTCCAGTAGGGATGGGAAAATCTATCCATTTCAATTTTTCTCTGTTTTTCAATAATCAAAGCTCTTTTTTAAAAAAAATACCCTACATTGTTTGGCATCACAATATGGCATTCATCAGGATCCAGGCCTAGAATGTTATGTCAGTAGCAGACTAAAGGTCTGTTCACACAATCAGATTGACATGATGGGAATGTGGATCAGCAGGGGAAGTGTAAGACATTTTTCTGCCCAATGTTGATCACCAAATGATCCCACCTCCCAGTCAAGGTGTTTAAGTACCCAAGGTTGGCCACATTATTTTGTCAGTTGAGGCAGAGCATCCTGCAAGCATCTCTCACTGGCAAGAAAAATACAACAATACATTAAATAGGAATTTGTTGCCTTTTCATGATGCCCAAAACCAGCTATCTGAAGCAGCTGCCTCACTTTGTCTAGTGATAGGGCAGGCCCTTTCAGACTGTGCAGACGGATGGAATCAGAACCTGGCAAGCAGCAGGCTGTTCCCCAAGCAAAAAGACACTTCTATTATTTCTACCTGATATGACCAATCAGAAGGCACCTTACTGTCTATCAGATAAAATCAGCACATCAGGGACAGGCAGCTTCATGCTGAAATGGTATAGTCCTAGGAGTGGGATACAATGTGATTCTTAATGTGGAGAGTGGACCTTTTTGAAAAAAGAAGTACGGATGTAGGTGGCAGGGCCAACCCTGCCGTTAGGCAGCTGCCTCAGGTGGCAGATGCTGGAAGGCAGGCAGTGTTCAAAAACAGAGCAGTGTGTACCACACAACCTGCCCTGGACCTCTAACCTAGCCTGCCGCACTCAAGTGCCGTGGAGGGCACTGTCCATTCACCTTGGTTGAGGGCTGGGGGAGAAATGCAATTCAGTTTGCATTTAAGGAAGAACCGACCTTATTCACACTTTCTGAAACAGTACGAGAACCCAAATGCAGCCATCCTTTGAAATCCACACTTTTCTGAATTTTGCATTTCAGTTCTCCATCCAAGTTATGTGTGTGAAAAATGTATGGAGTAATGGAAAATCACAACAACGAAATGCCTCCTGTGAGGGATGAAATGCTTTCCAAAAATGTGCTCAATGGGCAAAGTTCAGTTGGTAGAGCATGAAACTCCTAATCTCAGGGTTGTGGGTTTAAGTCCACTTTGGGGGGGAAGATTCCTGCATTGCAGGGGGTTGGGCTAGATGACCCTCGTAATCTCTTCCAATTCTACAATTCTACAAGTGTGGTTAGGAGAAATCTGTACTAAAATATTGGAGAATTTTCATGAAACCTTTTTTTCAAATTGCAAACTGATGTGGAGCACCATTCTGATGTGCTAGCACCATTCTGAGGGATGCTGTGCATGGGCTCCAGGGAAAACTTTTGTTCCTTTCAGCTGACAACAACTTCTGACATGCCCAACATGCCAAGTTTTTTTAGCCCCACAACTTCACAACATTAAAGAGCAACCTAAATAGGTATTGTGTGAAGCAGAGAAGTTGCCAGTTGACCTGATCTCATAGTGACCATTTGGAGGCCAAAGAAAGAACGAGAGCTCAAGGCAGCATCACCACTACTCTGGTGTAGAAGGGCCATGGGCTTGTTTTTTTACTCAGTTCCAGCTTTGCTAAAATTAGGCAACTGATTTATGCCTATCCAGGCCTGAGGTCTTCATGTGTTGATGCATCTCTAAACACAGTGTTCTCATCCCCTCAGGTTTCACAAGCAAAGCAGGATTCAGCTAATAAAATGGTCCCGTGGAGAGCTTCCAAGTGGCCTCTTCTTAGTGCTGTGCTCATGGATGGCTGGTCACCATGGAGCACACATGGAAGCAGAGTGCTGAAAGGTACTAAAGGAGCATTTGGCGCAGACCATCACCACCCCCTGCCGTAGCCATGAGAAAATACTACAAATCGGTTCTCACTACCCTTGCAAGATAGGCACAACATGCAGCCCATATCCCAAGTTGCCACAAAGTACGAGTTTCCTTGCCTACTATGCAAATAATAAAACTAACCTTGTATTTATATGGCAAAGGCCTCATGCAAAGATTCCAGCTGGGCATCCACAGGTCTGAAAAGCATTCAGCATAAATGGGAGAATCTGGCTCACTTATCTGTTGTTTCCCACTGCCCCTCCAAACAGCTTTGTGCAAGCGCTTCACAGACAGAACTGGAAACCATCACCTGCGCATCTGAACTGACAGTACCAATGGTTCTAACTCATCCTAAAGACAGATAAATTCAATTTCTTTGAGCTTCCTGTGGTGGCATCAAGCAGAACTGACTCACACTATGCTTTGTCAGCGGTGATGGTCTGACGGATTGCTCCTCAAATATCTGCAATATGGACTGCGAGAACTTCACTACCAGCCAGGATGTTAGGATCATTTCTAGAACTAAAATAATGTCAGGTATCAAAAGACTCTTGTGAAATTTGAATATTGTTATCATTAATCAAATCATAATACTACAGGACCGATTCAGAAGTGGCCAAACACTTTCTACCCTGAGAAATATGAATGACCCCTTCTACACACACACACACACACACACACACACACACACACCATTTGGGGAATAAACAGCTGGTTTTATTAATTACTGTTGCTATTAATAACTATCGTTGATGTTTTAACTCTTGTTGTTCAATGTTAAAGGGAGTGCAAGGAGTTTTTAATTGGATGATTAATACTTAATGTATTATCTTTGTTTATTTAATGAAATTTTGCACATGACCTTGAAGGAGCAAGTCTGTCATAAAAGGAAGTCTATAGCTCAGATAATAAATACAAATACTGCTGCTTTTTGGACTCACTTTTTGCAGTACCTGTAGGCTGCGGTCTTTTTTATTGTTACTGGGTGACAATCATTGGTGTCCATCCACTTTTGCAATGGAAATGCTATTGCTGCCCCGGTGCCCTCCATTACAGAGGGCAGTATTCTGTTTGAAGGGCTGTCTAGCCCAAGTACAGTTCAAAACATGAAGAACCCTGAGTAAGGAGACCACACCTGCCCATCACCTTGGCAGCAGACTGAGCAGGCACATAGGTCACCTAGCCACAGTCTGCTGAGATGTATTTTATCCCCTATTTAAGTTGCAGTAATTACTTCTAAAATTTGCATCTATTATAAAAATTAGCATGTGCAAATTGTATGCAAATCCATGCTCCCTTTTGTCGTCGTCTTCTTCTTCTTCTTCTCCTCCTCCTCCTCCTTTGATGATGCATTTCCTCCTCCTTTCCTTCTAGGAAATCCACTAGACTCTAGAGAAACTGGCTTTTCCATTCTCTTCTTTGTTCTCCAATCTCCCACATCCCCCAAAATCTGTTCTGTCCCCTCACCTGGGCCACCAGAATCAATGATCAGATTTAGCTCCCCCTCCAGTCTGCCCTTGAGTGTTTTCTCCCATATAATTCTTGTTTAAAATTGTTTTTACTGATAATTCCTTCGTCTGTTCTTCTGTAAACTGCTTTGTGGCTTTTTCTTTTTACAATCAAGCAGCTCATACATTTCATGGACTAAATAAATTGTAATATTATTTGTTACTCTTGCCATTACTATGCTATGCCCCCAAAGTGCTCTAATGTGCAATTAAAATCTAAACACCACAGATGTAAGTTAATAACACCTGCTCACCTCTCTGAGCATCATTTTGGTGGTAGCTAGAGCTGGCACTGGATGGACATGGGGGGGCTGGCCCTGAAGAGGACCCCAGCCCAGGGTGTGTGCTCCCTCAAGGGAGCCTTTAATATATATGCCCCTTTGCACCATACCTGATATAAAGATGGGCACTTTGCTGGTGTAAAACAAATGTATAAATAATGTGCCATCTCTTCTTTGGGGATCAGTAATGAACTTCCATAAGCATTCCCCTTCCACACACAAAAATCAAAATGCAATCTGCCTATTTTCCTTTGCTCATGTGCACCCACCCTCATGAATTCCCACCGACTTAAGGTATTTTATGTCTGACAGCTTCATGTCAGTTCTTCACTCCCCTTACGCTATAAGCCTACCGCAAACTCCAAAACACTTCTTAGTGGAAGGACTTTGGCCTTTGAACTCCTTTCCTCTTCTTGATTGCTTGTTTTGTAAAATGACTACGAGAAAGCTCAAATGCAGCGGAGGTGTGATTAATTACTGCCACTGTCCAGTGCAGGTTCAAGATAATATAGGAGGAGAGAAGAATCTCAAGAATCCAAGTATTCCATTAATGACAGAGAAAAGTAGCAATAAGCTGTTTACTTTGCTGACGGAATCCTGCGCACAGGTGCTGAGTGTTCCATGGCCGAGATAAAAGATGGTTCAAGAGTCAAAAGAGCTCATTCAGACCTTTGAATCTTAATCCGGTGTTATTGATATCACATCCTGACCCCACAGGTTACAATGGCTTGGATCCTCCGAGAAGCTAACTTAAGGAAGTTCATCAAAGGGAAGGTTCTGAGCCCCTGAACCCCTGAAAAGGCTTCGAACAATGTGGGTGGGGTGATGAGGGCTGCTGGGGTGTGGTGGAGACTTTCCTTAAGATGGTCTTCCTTCAGTAAATTAATCTTAGGATCCAATCCGGTAGATGTATAGGAATTCCTCTGCTCCTGTGAAGACAAGGTACAGAAGTCCCCCTGTGGGAGCGAAATTTGTAAGACACGGAGCAGGGTCAAACAGACATTATTTAGGATATGGAGTCAGCAATGAAGATAGATGGTTTGGTAGAATAAAACATTTCAAACTGCTTTGTATCTCTTAAGGATTTACCTTTCTTTGCCAGTCCTCGCACACATACACGCCAACACTTTAAAGTCCCTTATGGTTTAAATAAAAAGTGTTGCTTGTGGCATCTGCAAGCCTAACATATCAACTAGAGCAGTGTTTCCCAAACTTGGGTCTCCAGCTATTTTTGGACTACAACTCCCATCATCCTAGCTAGCAAGACCAGTGGTCAGGGATGATGGGAACTGTAGCCCAAAAACAGCTGGAGACCCAAGTTTGGAAACGCTGACTAGAGAGTAAGTTCTGCTGAATTCAGGAGGACTGACTTTTAAACATACTTTGGATCACACTGCACAGTCTGCATTGAAATCAATGGCACATAGGCCCAGTTGTGCCTGCAGTTTTCTAATCATCTTAATCCCATGCAAATTTAGCAACAACCGTGCTGTTATAACTATACTAGCTGTACTGTTGCCATGTTTTCAATGGATTGCAGCAGTATCTATGAAAGTTGTAAGGGTGCAAATTTCTAGACAGCTGACTTCAAGGTGTGAATTATTGAGGAGGGGGGATATTTTGGATTCAATATAATGAAATTTCTCATTTTTTCCAGTCCCATGATTCTTGACAGCTCTGTTGTAACTCATGTGGTCCTGAACCTAAAGAGGTTTTGCCCTTGCATTTTAAAGTCAAAGCTCCTGGTTTCTCAGCACACATAAAAAAAATCTGTCCTTTATTGAAGTGCCAGACTGAAAGCTGAACTCCTGAAAACCTAACCCTCTGTGTCTGTGAAAGATGACTCATCTTTTCCAGGCATCAGGCCCAATCCTAGGAGATGGTGGACACTCACACCTTTTTGTTAATTTCAAAGGGTACTATACATTCAAGTTGTCCTCAGAGAGGATCATATATCTTACTTACATGCTTCACAGAGTAAGAGGTTTCAGCTAATCCAATGTACAAGGAACTGGCAGTTCAAAACAGAACTAGCTGCTTGCCTTCATTCAGAGATACAGTCCACCCATCACATGTTTACTCTTGCCTGTGGAAATAATGGACCTGAAAAGTGCTTACTTGTGGCTGGATCCTGCCTTCAATAAAATAGCAAAACAACAATAAAGCATTAAAGCATCGTCCACAATGGCCTTTAATTGGTTTGAGTTATGGGACTCATTCCTGAAGAGGACACACGAAATGGAGACACATTGCCTAGTGAAGTGTGTGTTATTTACAGCTTCTCCCATACATCATCTCAGTTCCATGGTCTACCCTTTAAGTCTCCAGTTGCATACACAACCTCGGCTCAGTGCCATTCCACATCTGTGAAACTGACTGGCTATAGAACATGGTGATCATAGTATTATGGCAGGGTAGGAGATCACACATCTTTAGCATGGCATATGAAAAAAGAGGCCAGCACATTCTAAATGCATAGAACCAGGGCATCGTTTCTGCTCCTTTTAATTTACCCCCCTGCAGCCTAGATTTCAAAGTTTGTTATTTTTGCAAAAGCAATGCACTTTTGTTGTTTGATCCACTGGGGGCAGGTTAGATTTCCAAAGCTGAAGAGCACTTGAGTGCACCTCACTTAACTGGCTGTGAGAAGAGGCATGGCATGACCTTGGCAAGAAAAGCCATGCCAATTCAGCTTGCAAGCTTCTCATAGTTTTTAGCTGGCTGACAAGTATATTGCTGTTCCTTTTCTGCATTGGTTTCATTTTGAAGTCCCACAATAAATTATGAGTAACTTACACAGTCCCCAAGGAAACAGACTGAAGTGGACAAGAGGAGAAAAGTTGTTCAGTGCCGGCCCAGCCATGAGGCAAGATGAGGCAACTGCCTACACAGGGGCAGCAAATCCCAATGTAGATTATTCCACTCCCCCTTTCCTTCCCTGATGTAGATCTTCAGTCGCCCCTTCTTCCCTGACAGGGAGGGCAATGCCATTTTGTGGTTCGCCTTGGGATCAAAATGTATTGGGCCGGCCCTGACATTGGTAGCAGATTTGCCTCTCAAGAATAGAAGTGCACATGGGTGAGTTCCTTAGAAGGGACATCAGGATTGTGCACCTTTAATTATGATTCCTCCCAGTCTCTCCGACTGCCATTGTTCAATGGTGGAGCATCTGCTTTGCATGCATAAGGTTCCAGGTTCATTCTCCTCCATCTCCAGGTAAGGCTGGGATGGAGACAACCTGGCCTGAAACCTTGGAGAGCCATTGCCAGTGAATGTAAAGCAATACTGAACTAGATTGACCAAGGGTATGACTCAGTGTGAAGCTGCTTCCTGTGTTCCCATAATTTTACAACCAATACTTTCATTAGCAGTAACACTGGTTTGTCTATTTTTATGAGGATGAATCAAATGTCTGGAATATTCCAGTGTTAAGCTACAGTAGCTGTTGACACAGGATAACTGCTGCCACCTGTGTTGTTTTTGCTGCCTTGGCAGAACTGAAGTGACCATCAGGTTGTGTATCCATAGCGGCAACTGGAGGAGGAATGACCACTGGAAGAGAAGAAACACCATGGTGCATCTGGACTTCTTCACGTGCCTCAGCTGCAATAAAACATGTCTCTCCACAGCCACATTAGGCGCTGTAACTCTCCAAAAGCAAACGCTTGATTTCACCCCCCCAAAGGCGCACTCCTCCATTGTCTCCTGAGACAGACAGGTGCCAAGAATAAAGTGTGATTGCAAACATTTTAAATGCAAGTTTGCACACACAATAATGGGATCATTTATGGTATTTCAGTTGATCCAGAATCACTATTGTAGGCCAATTTGTTGTCAATACACTCCATAAGAACGTGCCAAGAAAAATGCTATTCTGGAACACAGGGCACTGCCTTATACCAAATCATACCATTGGTCCATCTAGCTCAACACTGACTGGCCACTCAGTGATACTACGTAAGTCTACTGTAAAGGGGAGTAACCAGAGCACACTTAGCCCTGGACCCTCTCTAACTAAAAGTTAACTGAGCCCCTGTTGGGTGGCAGGTATGAAGGCTCGAGACAGAATTTGAGTACAAAGAAGCAACAATGGCAATAATCTGCCAGGCCTCCCCAAGAGAAAATGTCTTGAGCGTTTTAGCCCCATGCCCACATTACCCACCTGCCTACCATGGCAGTTTCTGATGCCTCAGATAAAAAGAGAGGAGGTGAAATCTCCTACAAAAGGAGGCATGTTTGCTTAAGGCATACAGACTTTGAGAAAAGAGAGGCTTTGCAGAGTCTCACATTAACAACAGCAGCAGCAAAATATTCAGCTTCTCAGCTTTATCATAGGCAGGTCAATGCTTTCATATATTCACAGGACTCGTGCTGGTAGCTTACAGCACCAGGAAACTATGCCTGGATGAAAGCTTATACAGCATCAAGTATGCTTAACCATGCCACTGCTGTCAGTCCTTCACATTTCACGAGCGTATTGCTTTGATAGCAGAGCTGGTGTTTCATTGCCCTTCCAATCCAAATACTAATATAACAGAAATGCTTTAACACTGCCTCGCCTCCCTGAATATTGAAAGCATTGGAATACATGAGCAGGCTTTTCCTTTCCTTTTCTTAAAGTGCACTGGCCTCATTCATTCCCATCCTAAATGCTGAGCTGGAATCAAAGTTTCAGAAAAATACAGGGTCCACTGCAAGGTGTTTGTTTTTCATTATGTTCTTCTGCAGCAACATTCCCACACTGTAAATATATGAGGCAACATAAAGCAAGTACCATAATACATTGTGTTAAGGGCAGTGTAGGCTGGGTGAGTGGAATATACAAGCTCTGAAGTTTCACAGAACTTCATTAGTTAATCTGAAGATGGTAAAAATATAGGACGACCAGGATGGTAAATGGTCTGAAAACTACAACTGCAAGCATACCATATATTTAAAGTACATAACTTCCCCCCAATAATCCTGGGAACTGTAGTTTGTTAAGGGTGCTGGGAATTGTAGCTCTGTTCCCAGGATTCTTTGAGGGAAGCCATGAATTTTAAATGTATGCAGCCACAGTTGAAAGAACTATGTATGTTTAGCTTGTAGAAGAGATGATTAAGGAGAGACATGAAGGCTGTCTTCAAATATCATTAGTAGCAGTAGTCGTAGTAGTAGTCGTAGTAGTATTTATTTCAATTTAATATCAGAAGGCTGTCGTGCATAAAACAGCACAGACTTGCTCTTTACTGTCCCAGTGGGTGGAAATTTCAGTGAAGCATATTTGGGTTAAATATAGAGAGAAACTTCCTAATGATAACAGCATTGGGCATGTTTTGGGCAGGGTGGGTTCTCCTTCACTGGAGGTGTTTGAGCTGGGTGGTTATCTGAAATGGATGCTATAGTTACATCCTGTGTTGTAGATGCTGCACTGAGCACAGGATGGCCTAGATCAGAGATGGGGGACCTGTGGCCCTCCAGATGTCTTAAACTTCGACTCCCATCAGCCCCAGCCAGCATGGCCAAGGGCCAGGGATGATGGGCGTTGTAGTCCAACAACTTCTGAAGGACCACAGGTTCCCCATCTCAGGACTAGATGACTTCCAACGTTCCTTGGTTCAAGGTTCTATAACTCTATTGCTTCACCTATTTTTGATATTTGTAGCCTGATAATCTACCTGCTAGATAGCAACATTTTTTCTAGCTGCTATTTCTAGCTGCTAAATTTTATCACATTGGAGCAGGAAGGGATGATGTAAGAACACTTGCTGATACTTCTTGGGTCTAAGAAACGGGAGCAAAGCAGTGTGACTTTATTCAAGCTATATGCCCTTGATCAATATTATTGTGGTCATACTTTTCTCTAAGGCAATCTTCTCTGGTGCTCCACAGATTTTTGAACTGCAACTCCTATCATCCCTGACTATTGACTCTGCTATTTGTGGCTGATGGAAGATGGAATCTGAAGGTCATCAGGCTGGGGAAGGTAGGTGTAAACAGTAGGAATTTAAACAAATTTTCCTATTCTGGGGCAATAAGGCTTTCAGAATCTGTTGTAACAAGAGTTAGTTAGGCATTTTGGGGTGTTGACTGATGGCTATGAAATTGCACTGACCATGTGTTTGCTTATATACCTCCAATAACACTTACCCAATCTGTACATATAGAAATTAATAGTTCACTACAAATCTTGCTTATATTTTCAGTAATGAGCTCCAGCTACTGAGGGAAATGGGAGCACTGGCAAAATGCCCTGTGTTGCCCAGAAACTTGCACAATCTAACACCAACCTAATGTGTGCCAATAGAAGATATTGTTGTACCTAGTCTGAGGACAATACAGCAGTCAACATTTAGTCAACATTCTTAAATGTGTCATTTTCTTCTGCTAACACAGTGTGCTATCCACAGTTAATTTAACAAATCATTAGCATCATTTATTTGAATTCCCTTATTCTAGAATAATTCACTGCTATGTAGGACACAACAAGCAGTCATAAATAAGGTTTAAAGCACTCTGTAATTCATGTTTTTGAATGTTCTGGTGAAACTCTGATTCTACTGCATTTTGAAGGCTCCATTTGCCAAATATAAACCTTCTGCGCCATGCCATCTTCTTCACCATACAAACAGGCGGCAGCAGTATCAGTTCCCAACCAAATCCCAAAACCCTACTGCAATATTATGGATTTCTTCTTTCCAAAAATAAGGGTGCTCAAATGTGTTGACCAATGGTATAAAAAGGTAAAGGTAAAGGGACCCCTGTCCGTTAGGTCCAGTCGTGGACAAACAATAAAATACTGATTTCTCCTAGAAAGCTAGTGACATTTTAAAAAATGAATGTTTTCATTACTATTACAGCTAGGATTTGTATACATTCTCTTTATTATGCAAGAAGGTCCCGTCTCTGTCATTTTTAGCATTAAATTTTAAGCAGAAGTTCTCATCGTCTGACAATGACTAGCTTTCCTAGGAAAATATTTTTTTGTCTTCTGTGGCTGAGCTGGTGTCAGCAACCTACTTAAGCTATCTATGGAACGAGGGTGACACACTGTGGTCAGAAGAAAGCATGACTTCGCTTTAGTTCTGAATGTAGTATAAACACTGAAAACTGGGAAACACTGGCCTGTAAGCGCTCGAATTGGAGAACAGCCTTTACCAAAGGTGTCACAGATGCTTAAACTCGGGACAAAGGGGAGAAACATACTAAGAGGAAGGCACGCTTGGCAAACCCTCACCATGATCAACTCCAGCCCGGAAACCTATGTCCCCACTGTGGAAGGATGTGTGGATCCAGAATTGGCCTCCACAGTCACTTACGGACTCACTGTTAAGACAGTGTTCATGGAAGACAATCTGACTCGGCTACGAGTGATCGCCAAAAAAGATGGTTCTGTTCATATTCCATCCCTAGGAATGGCTAACATAAGTCAATGTGAGTTTTTGAACTGAATACAGTGGCCTCAAATAGGTTGATCTAAATGATACAAATGGAAAGAATCCACCAGGAAACTCTCCCACAAATGCGCCACAAAACGGATGGGAGGAATGAGCACAAATAGGCATGAGATATGGGTGGCGAATGATGTAGTTAGTGACTAATTTCTAAAATGCACTGACAATTGCCTAAACCAGAATTTTCCTCTACGGAGTGCCCAGCTGAATGAGGGATTTGTTGAGGAGAAAGTTTGGTTTTTGCAGCTTAAAGGCTGTGAGCTCCCTTCCCCCAATGCAACCTGCTACACAGGGATGAGAAAATATGTGGCCCTCCAGATGTGGTTGGACTACAGCTTTAATCACCCCCAACTATTGTCCATACTGACTGGGGCTGATGGGAGTTATCCAACAACATTTGGAGGGCCATAGACTCCCCACCCACAGCCTATTACTTTCCACCTTTCACCCAAATCTCTTGCTTTTTAAGGATATCTCTCCTGCCCATGTGAGCAAAGTGAGGCAAAGGTGAACAGACAGACATACAGACTTGCAGTGGTGTGGGACAGTATTATAGAAAATTTTGTCTGCAGTGCCATCTCATTGCCACGTTCTTGGTTTTATCGCCTTGAGTCTCATCAGGGAGGGGAAAGGGCAATGAATGAATGAATAAAACAACCAGACCCATCAGAGACTTTCAGTTTATGAGAATTTTTTTCCTTACCAAGATATCAGCCAGACCCTTAAGTAACAATACAGTACAGTGGTACCTCGGGTTACATACGCTTCAGGTTACAGACTCCGCTAACCCAGAAATAGTGCTTCAGAATAAGAACTTTGCTTCAGGATGAGAACAGAAATCGTGCTCCGGCAGCACGGCAGCAGCAGGAGGCCCCATTAGCTAAAGTGGTGCTTCAGGTTAAGAACAGTTTCAGGTTAAGAACGGACCTCCGGAACAAATTAAGTACTTAACCCGAGGTACCACTGTAGTACAAATTAACTAGCTCAAAGGTTTCCCAAAACTTTGCTACAGACACCCTTGCTGCTCTCACATGGTGAGAAAGGAGTTCCGTACTTTTAAGGTCTTTATTGGCTTCAGAGGATAAATTTTCTCCCCTTGTCCTCTGCTCAACTAATGTTCCTCAACCCTCTCTGGGGCCACTTCCCCCCACTCCCCTTGCAACACGCTCCTGCACCTGCAGGCTGTCAACCTCCTCTTCTGAGCAATCCCTTGGTGACACATTAAGGCAGAGAGGAAAAATGTGTAGTATTCATACTCAGGGGTCACCAAGTAATTTAACACCCTTCCTTCCACAGGTCACAAAAATAGACAGACAGATTTTTTCCATAATATGACACATATTAATCTCTCTGAGGATGATGTACAGCCGGTAATCTGCAATGCAACCCTACATCATAAGATGCAACATAAATTTAGCCTCTTGAAAGGCTCTTGGACTTATTATGGCATCTCCCTGGGCAGTGCTCCTCAGCAGGGACCTTAACCACATTGCATGCTCTGCTGCTCTGCAATAAACCACACATCTCACACGGTGCTTCCAGACATGGGTGATTTAGCAGCACCCATGGTTCAGACTTTTCATTGCAAGAAATGGCTGACAAGGGATCAGCTGTGTTGTCTGCACAGCTGGTGGGAATGCTTGAGATAGGTTTATATGTGGCAGATTGCTAAAGATATATTTGGGAGAGATTACCATACAGGAGCTGCTTCTATCTTGGTTATTTTGTTTAGTTGCTAATGATGCTGTTTTGTATTTGGTTTTATGTTTAACAGAATATTTTTATTTTTTCATGTTGCATTAAATATGTATTTTGTATTTAGCCCTTTATCTGTCATGTTTTATTTCGTGTTGTTCTGGTAGGTTGTGATCCACTTTGAGATTTTAAGATTTTTAGAGTCTTACCTATTCCCACCTGGACATTCCAAGAACTGAAAATGGGTCCTGTGTTGTACTACTGACCTGTCTTCCTGACTTAATGAATAAAAGTGAACCCTCACACTTCTATCCGCTGCAACCCACCTGGCCTTGGTTTCATAGCATCATACTATTGTTGTAAACAATAAAAATCTGCCCTTTTTCCCTTATGCGGTATCCAAGAGCCCGTATAGAGTGCTTACATGGATTCCCTATTGGTAGGAGAAAATAACAGAGGCCAACCAGAGACTATGGAGAAGCAAAGCAGCTAGTAAGCCTGATCTTTATTGATCTGTTGCAACAGGGTGCTCCCCTCACCCGCAGGAAAGGAGGACCTCGAACAATGGTGTGCAAGGCCTTATATAGACATTTTAAATTCCCTGCCCTGGAGCTTAAGACCACCCACTCCTCCATACATCATACATGCATCACAGAAGGGGTGTAACCCAAGACCACCCCCCACAGACATACCTACATCACGGAAAAGGTGTTCTACAACAGAAATTTGAATGTTGTTGTTTTTCCTGTCTGACAGGTTATCTGATAATGCCTTATCTGATGGCCTTTCCTGGTAGTCTTTTCCTGGTAGTCTGTTACCCTTTGAAATGGTGATTACTAAATTCCTGTAACAAGGAAGGTTTTTTCCACCTCCTCCCTCCTTGCAGAGAAACATCTGGTCAGCTTGGGAGTCAAAATGGTTTCAGGACTGTCTTCCTGCGCTGCTTCAGACATGTGGTTTATATATTTATGTACGTGTTTGCTTAGTACATTTATGAACATTTAATATATATCTAAGACCTTAAAATTCTTATTACACTATGACCTGCTGAGTTAGCCGGCTCCACTAGCACCATCCTCCATCAATATCTGTGAGATTCAAAACCATACCTCTGTAATCATGAAACTAGCTGTGGCTGACATCCTGAGGCTACAATCTCATGTCATGCTGCTCTCAAGAATTTGTCCTACATACTTAACTTATACCAGGCAACTCAAAAACCTGCAGTCAGAAACATCTGAAATTAGATAAGACATAGATGATGAAGCATTTTTCTTTTTTGAAAAAATGTGCTATGCAAACATAATCAATAATTCTAACAGCAGCTTCAGTGGGCTGTATGGATCCATCTTTTTCTTATAGGTCCTGCAGTTTTATTGATTTATTTTAGGGTCCTTGTACAAGACCACCCAGCTCGCAGAGGGTGAAGATAAAAGTTCCAGCTGTCTTTTCTAACAAGGAGCTGTTAGATAATTATTAACCTTTGAGTGACTATCAGCCCAAATGTTATCTTGGGGGTGATTATTTTTTCTTGGTTGTTTCATATGAGACTCCCTGACTTCATTGCTACAAACACACCTCTTGGTACTGAGTGGATCCCTTTCAAGCTGTCACGTGCAGTCTTAGCTAAAGATGCAGCACTAACCCCATTTACCTGGGAGTAAGCCCCACTGAATTCAGGAGGACTTATTTCTGAGCAGACATGGTTAGGACTTCAACCATAATCATGGGGAGTCAGCAATCTGGGAGCATAATATATTTCTTTATACATATGAGCCCCCTTTTTTTCAGTGGACAGACTGAATTGTGGCATGCCCTTTCTTACCTACTTGTCTTATTCCCATCTTCTTCAAATCAACAAACTCACTGGGTGTGAGCATGGGAGAAACACACATTCACTCAGCAGTCTCTCATACACAATATGTGGGGGCTAAACTCAGCAAGCTTCATGCTCATGTTTGAGATACACAGTTCAGCCATACACGCTAAATGAAAATGATGGTGCTGACTTTTACACAAAACATTCTGATAGCCAGTCCAAGATTCTGTCTTTTGCACAGTACATGAAATCTGGCAACGGGCCCAAAGGTTGTTTGTTTGTTTGTTTGTTTGTTTGTTTGTTGAAAAAACGTGTTCTGATAGGCTAGCAACCAGCTTTCCACTTTTCATCATGCTTTCCACTAGGTGGCACTGTGATATGCCGCATGTTAAATTTTGGAATTGTAAACACCTTACAAATGCTGGATACTGTTTGGTCCTTTCTTTTATTGAATGCCAGGCATGCATAAAGAAAACATTCCCTGGACTCAGTGAAGTAGAAAGGGTAGTCATAAATCAACTTTGTGCCAGGTACTAGTGGGAGTGTGCAGCCACTTATTGCTTAATCTAGGTCTGCATTCATGAATTTCTGAACTCCTCACCTGGGCTGACACATATTGGAATGTTTCTATTTAAATACAAATTATATGATGCAGCAGAACCCTGCACCATTTTTCCTGCAAGAGTGCAAATATAATGAACTGTGTCATTGCTTGAACTCCCTCTCAGACAGGTGAAGAACATTAAAATAATAGAAGGCACCCCGAGGGTCATCTTAGTCCAACTCCCTGCAATGCAGGAATCTCACCTGCTACCTGGCTGCTTTGTCCTATGCTGCTGAGTACCTTCTAGGCTTGGGGCTCAAAAGACAGTGAGTGGACAGTCTGGCTCTTGTCTTTGTGAAACCCAAAGATGTCCAGAGAACAGCATGGATTTCCTCTGGGCTCAGGATTGGGGAGACTACAAGGATGGCAGCAGTAGAGCACATATTACACAGAAGGTCGTGGTGTGTATGTGCTGAGTCAGCATGGTTTGTCTGAATACAGGTGCAGTGCCAGCTATAAGAAGAGCTTGCTGTGCCACCTTTCAACTAGCATGCCATGACAAACCATTGCTATGGACAAATGAAGTGGAACACCTACAGAAAGGACACATTTCTAAATTGATAAGTGCCAAGTCAGCATGCCTCTGGATAGCAGGTGCTAGGGAACAGCCCACTTATCGTGTCCTTACTGTAGGTGTTTCATTTCACTGCACTCAGGTCCTGCTTGTGGGCGTCCCATAGGCATTGCTCTGAGAAGAGGATATTGGACTAGACGGACCCCTGGACTGCACCAGCAGGGTTCTCCTTATGTTATTATGTGTGCTTGTTTTCAGTGGGTTGCAAATGCTCAGTGGTATATTGTTATATTACGCATCCCAGGGTTGAGAAGACATTAGATCCTGTTGCAAAGGAACAACAAAATCATTTCCTTGCAACCTTCCCTGTGAAATGTGAGGCAAGATATTAAAAGAAGAAGCACCTCTTAAAAGCACTAAAGTGGGTGTAGTTATGTTTTAAATAAGCAGTCAGTGTTGTCTAATTGCCTTTTCAAAGAAAGATTTCACTGAAATGAATTGAGAAAAAAACCAAACCAAACCACAGGACCTTTAACCACATTTTATATACTGTATCCATGTAAACTATTTCGTTTTTTTAAAACATTCTTCACAATTCACTTCTAAAGCTGGAGAATTGTTTTTAACACACCACCTGAATATGTGAGTAGCATTTTTGTTTACAAAAAAAAATTCACCAAAACTTGCATATTTACCTGAGCTGCTATTAAGCCGTTAAATGTTTACATCAGTCCAAGAAAGAATACCTAGAAAATGTAGTCTGGCATTTGATGATGGCAGACTTTGCTCTCTATACAACTGTCTAGAAAGGCTCAGCAGGCCAACTCACTGTTAGAATTCATAGGCAGAGTCGTTTGTTTTGCTTTCCCAGGCATTTTAAAACTTAAACTGATGTTGATGTCTCCTGCAGTTTAGGAGTGTTTGGATGTTGTTGTTTTAGTGTTTAGGGGTTTTGTTTGTTTGCTTAGCTCTGATGAATTGGATGTCACCTTGGGAGCTTTTTAAGGTAGAATGGATGATTCATAAATTTTATAAACAAATATTTGCTGTCCAAGTCATTGTGGGACGCCTTCTGCTGGCTAGGCTGGGAAAACCTTTAGGCTTGCTGACACAGCTACTTTGACCCAGTTGGACTTGGCAGTGGACAGACGTAAGGCTGTGGGAACCTGTCAGGATTTGCACGCCCCTTGTTCCCTATTAAGAAACTTTGGAGAATGATAGCCTCCATTCATGAGGGTGCCTGTTACTGAATGTTGAACATGCCCCTAGCAAACTGCTTGCAGTTTGAGCCAGTGGAGATTCCCTGTCCCAGGCTTGATGTCCTTTACTCACTTAGCCCTGCCTGGTTAAGGTCACTTTAGGACTGGATCTCTTCACGGCAACCCATTTCAGAGCAAAGTTGACAGACAGCAGCCCAGCCAGCCCACTTTGCATATTCTTGATAACATTCTAGCTCCTTTGTCACATGGGATTGCTTTGGAAATGAATAGTAAAAAACAACAACACAAAACCACAATCTGGGGGGTTGAAAGCTTTGCCAGTGTTTCCTAAGGATCATGTAACTCCCTGCAGCAATGCTTCAGTTCCAAAAGTTCACACTGCAATAAATCACATCCAACAGTGCCACAGTCTTTTTTTTTGCTGTTGTCTTTGCTTAAAAAGATTAAGGAGGCTACTCCTTTTGAATCATTAACGTAGGCTGATTTAATGGCCCAGTTTACCTGTAACATTAAATCAAAACATGACTTACTTAGCATGAAGAAGCAAACATATAAGCTCCCGGAGAGATCATGGCTGCTTTGCTCATTTTGCTGCTGTGCGGCACTGAGCTAAACCATGGTTTGGTTTAGCATGTTGTTCAAACCTGGGCTTGTGATTTAGGTCTCTCCAGACAGACAATGAACAGAAACCATAGGTTTTGGCTAAAGGCTTTCTTCTTGTTCACACTGAGATTTCACTATGTGATCTTGTATGGCAAAAGATGAGTTGGCTTGGCGAACTGACCCTTAAATACTTAGAGAATGTATGTGAAGAAAGTAAACAAAATCCCTTGTGACTGCAAAACTCAAACTTAGTCTCTCTTTCACCCACACCCACACCCCCTCTGTCTTGCCTTGGTTTTGATAGACTCTGCCTGTTTGCAGGAACCATTCATTTAACATTGTTTTGTACATACAGGGAGAAAAATGAACACAAAAAGCCCCAACAAGTTTGGCTCAAGACTGATACGTACCTCTGCAGATTACAGAAGAGCTTGTGAAAACAAGGCTGTTAAAGCTGGAACAGACTGGAAAGACAGTCACGCATGAGATACTAAACTGGTCATGAGACAGGGATTTGTTCTCACTGATGTAGAATAATAACCAAATAAAATGGTGTGTTAAGTGATGGTCAGCCATTTATTTCAGCACAGGGAAGTTCACACTGGAAACAATTGACAATGGTATGAACACTTTATACTACCAAGGGAATAATGAACATTTTGTTTATTTATTTACAACTAGTAGACTTAAAGCTGTCATTGCTCAGGAATTCTAAAAACCAACAAAAACAACCAGTGCACATTTGGAAATCAGTGGTTAAAATCAGTGCAGTTATGAAAATTTCAGTCCATCATCTTTACTCAAAATGGCTTCCAACTGTATTCAAACATCAGTGAAAACCCACTCCTTGATTTCAGGAAACATCATGCATTATTTGGTTACAAAATCTTAAGAGGCGTCTAAATACATAGTGAACAAACAAACTTTGCAAAATATAAAGCAGATACTTACATCCTGCTTTATAGTCCTGAGATGCTCTCAAAGAAGCTTCCAAAAGATTCTCAAAATAAGATCACATTCAAACCTGGTACAGGAACCAAAACCACTCAGTGTACATTAGGGACCAGGATTATTCAGGCAGCATTTCCTGCCCTCTTCCTTGTCCTTCCCTGATGTCAGACCAGGCAGCAGTTCCCACCAAAATCTTGAGCCAAGGGAATATTCTTGAGCAGCTGCATCTTGCTCTGCTCATGATGGAATGGAAACAGACTTCCCCACTAGCAGTTGGCAAGCAGCAGATCCTCTGAGGCGCAGGGGCGGGGAACCTGTGGCCCTCCAGATGTTGTTGGACTCCATCTTTCATCAGCCTCAACTATCATGGCTGATGGTCAGGGATAACTGGGGCTGTAGTCCAGCAGCATCTGGAAGGCCACAGGTTCCCCACTTGCTCCTGCTCTGAGGCAAGGAAGGGGGGCTGAGCAGCTGGATCTCGTTCAGCACATGATGGAACAATATGGCTCCTGAAACAAACTGATGTGCTATTACCCTATATTACAACAGCAAGCAACTAAAAAATTAAACCCTGCATCCAAATCAAATATGGATAAATCCTTTCAACTTGTATATATGGCTTCAAAAACTCCTCAGTTCAAGCAGTTGGAGCTTCGAAGGACAGCTGCTACAGGTTTGGTCCAGAGTATTGATGATTTACAGATGAATCCTAAATGTGTATGTGTGTGAGATCTCTAACACAGCCACTGCTAAATCATGGTAACGCGTCAGTGGAAACATGGGAGGCAGAATTTATTGGCTCCCAACAGAACTTTAGAATTTTTGATCCTGCTCTCCCCCAAAAAAACACACACACATTGGGCCTTAGATACAAGGCTGCTTCTTACCTGCTGCTGAATGCTCTGGTTTGGGTCTGCCACTAGCACAAACATTGCAGGTGGTAGATCTAAGCCCAGCTCTGTGCACATCCCACAGCACATCCACATCACAGTGGATGCATGCCACTTTCCACAGGTGGAGCACCTTTTTGCAAGCAGAGGGGCACTTCTACCTCCTCCAGCCAGTGGCTCTGCAGGTCAGGACTTCACACTTATGGCATTTTAGTACGTAATCCATTTCTTTACAAATATACTAGATAAGCAAGAAAGAACCTGGACATGGAACTGCTAGTTTGCAAAGCAAATAAATTCCTCCAAAAGCAAATCTGCACTCACACTTGGAAACTCCCAACACTGTTTCTTGTTAGCCAGCTGCACAAACTCTGGCCTGATGTGCAGAAACAGCAGGGGAGGTGGCAAATTAATTATCATGGCATTTGGATGCTGCCCTGTAGCATAGAAGTTTTCTGGACAGTTTGTCTTAAATAAGAAAGCAACTGGAACACAGAGAAGACACAAAACCCAAAGCAACATAAATATAACCAAACAAAACCTCACCACATGCACAGATTTTAAAACTGAACGGTCCACATTACTACCAGTTGTTTAAAAGGCCTGGTTGATGAGAAAGTATCACAAAGACAGTGCCAAGTGAACCTTCCTGGGAAGGAAGGCTGCTCAATAAATAACTGGGTGGCCACTGCTGAAAAGGCCTTATCCCTGGTGTTTACCCACCTCACTTCATTCCTTAAGGGTCTCCAAAGAGCACCTTAAGGTTGGACTAGGTACATAGGATAGAAGGCAGTATTTCAGATGACCTGGTCACAAGAACATAAGAAGAGCACTGCTGGATCAGGTCAGTGACCTCCATCCTGTTCTCAGTGGCCTACCAGCTACCTGTGGGATGCCCAGAAGAACTTTCTCCAGCTTTAAGGCACTTTAAGTTGGGCCCAGAAAAGCACTCGGCGCCACTACAGTTGCCAAAGCACAGGGATAATATGGTCAAACCACCTTGTTCTCAATTGACAGCAGTTTTCATGCCATTTTAAAAAGTATGTAGCACATTGCAATAATCGAAACAAGCGCATGGGTAATGAAGATTGACTGCAAGTTGCCTAGAGGCTGCCCCAGTTTAAGCAACTTACCAATTATAAATTACTGTTAATAACGATGGTGGACACGCGATATTCCTCCAAGTTAATGTATGCACAATATTTGACTTCAAGGTCATACGACTTAACCCACATGAAAACACTCCCTGCGTTTAGAAAAGAAGAGTGGATATCACAGAGTTCTAGCAGGCTCCCGTGCTAGTTTTCTGGGTGCTGCGATTTATTTTTCGAGGGCGAAGGTGTGCTCAGTGATGCCATCAGGGCAAGGCTTTGGGACAGAAATCTAGGGCGCCATTAGGCAAAACGAGAAGGAGTGTCCCTAAACCAAGGAGTCCTGGCATAGTGCAATAAAGTGAAGAAATACACTTTATACACACTAGAGAAGACAGGAGTTGCACCTGGGTACAGGCAGAGTGCCATTCCCTCACGTCCAGATGAGGGAAGAGGAGGGCTTCGGAGTAAATCCCCGCTGGCTTCCAGGCAGGCTCGAACCGAACACCTCCAGGCGAGCCATCTCTGGGAAAGGAGCCGCCGGGGCGGACGGACGCGCCTCCCTCGGCGCACGAGGGGAGGCCCGGGCCCGCTGGGAGCCGCCCCTCCACCGCGCCGTCCAATGGGAAGAGCCGCGCTCGCCTTCCTCGCTTCCTTTCTCCCGCGGGAGGCGGCCGGGCGCTGGGCAGACGGGGAGCCGCTTCTCCGGCGCCGCCGCCGTCGTCGAGGGGGCGTCCCGAGGAGGAGGAAGCAGGCAGGCGAGCGGGAGAGGGCCGCCGCGGGCGTTTCAAAGCGGCGGGAAAAGGGCGAAGAGCGGCGGCTGGGCAGGCAGGCAGGCAGGCAGCCGCGAGTCCCGCGGGGCCATGGGTCGCTGCAGGCGGCGGCGGCTGCTGCCGGGGGCTCCGGCGCTCGCCCTCTTCCTGCTGCTGCTGCCCGCTTGGCTGCTCGGGAGCTGCGCGGAGAAGCTCGGTGAGTCGGGGCCGCCGGGGCCATTTTTGAACGTTTCCTTTGAACTGGGAAAGTTTAGAGCGCGGAAGGATTGTGTGAGAGAGTGACTGTGTGTGTGTGTGTGTGTGAGAGAGAGAGAGAGAGAGATTCTCTGTATGTGTAGAGAATGACTGAATGCGACAGCACTGGAAAAGCTCGTGGTTTAACTCTCGGAAAAAGATACCAGATGTTATTTGCCTTCGAGGGATCAGATTCCTGGAGATTTAAAACAGCATTTGAGATTTCTTCCTTCATCGTCTTTTAATAATAATAATAATAATATATAATATAATTGTGCATATTGTGGCAGAGCGGATGTTTTTCTCACCTTTCCAATAAGTAGTTTGTGGCTGGTCAGCTTGTGTTTATTAAATGGTTGAAAATGCAGGACTTAAAGGCTAGAAGGTATTTGGGATGAACTGGCACATAACAGGACCAAGGTATGATTTGCGGTGCTACTCTTGTCAGCAGATGTTGTTGAAGTCCAGACTCCATCACCTGCGACTATTGGCCAAACTGGCTGGGGGCTCATGGAGTTGCAGTCCCAAGAACATCTGGCACACCAGCTAACCTTGTGCTAGATATATATTCTACTTTACCCCAATTTCCACATGGAAGAGCCCTAGCTCAGCAGCAGAGCACATTCCTTGCATGCAAAAGGTCCCAGTTTCAGTCCTAGAAATCTCTAGGTAGAGCTGGGGGGGGGGGGGGACTGCCTTGAAACCTAGGAGAGCTGCTGCCAGTCAGTGTTGACATTACTGATCTGGATGGATCAATGGTCTGACTTGGTATAAGGTATTTGGCTTCCCAGTGTTGTTCGTCACAACAAAGCTTTGAAGGAGATGGAGTTTATTTGCAGATGGAGTACTGGGGTTGATGGACAGCAACTTGTCCTGCAGTGCTCAAATCAAATGTCAAGACTGTCCCGTTTGCTTCCATGAAGAGATTCCTCCTTTGTACACATACGGCTGCCTTCTTTTTTGAAGGGAATGAAGAATCCTGATGCATGGTGTGTGTGCAGAGATGTAGATTGCGGGAGGCAGTAAAAGGCTGACTTGGGAAATTAATAAGGCCAGAGAATGCACACTTAATAGGACTGAAATGCAACATTACTCATATTTAATATAAGATAATTTTCCACATTTTGACAGTTGGTTAATTCACTTGTTGCTAAATAGCTTGGCATCTTGCTGGGAAGCTGAGCATCAAAAGCTTTCTGAAAATCCTATCTTGACCATTAAATAGTGTGATGAGAAGTGTGAAATTGAATGTTTGCTTTTTAAATATAAGACGGTCCTTTGATTTTTGTGCTTTCCATTTCATCACTGCATTTCTGCCTGTAAAACTTGTTTAGTTTGGCAATGCATTCCACAGGGACGAAACTATGTTTTATTTCACCCCGGTTGAAGACTTAGTTTGGCACCCCCACACATATATTTGTGTACACACACACACACACACACACACACTCAATGGCACCCCTCTGGAGGCTTCATCCAGGGCAAAAAGCCTGGATAGCTCTGCATTCCCTAAGGAATCTGAAGTAGACAACCTGTAAATCATGCAATGGAAGATCACATATACTTTGTTCTCTGTTCTTAGATGCTTTGTTTGTGGTTTCAAAATTAACGGTAGTTTTCCTTCACTGGAATCCTGTGCACGTTTACTTGGAATTAAGTCTTGCAGTGTGCTCATAGAGGTTCACTTCCAGGGTTCACCCCTGGTTTGTTATCCTTTTATGTTTGGTATTCCATGCAATTTTACTTCATTAGCTATGTGTGCACTTCTTAGGTGAACTTTGCTTTCTGTAACTCTTTGTTCATGTAGGAATTTCCACTGCCGAAACCTAGGGCTGTCAATAATAACTTGAGAAAAGACGATGGATGAATGTAGGCTGCCAGGCGCAAGAGTCTTATCTAAGGGACGCTGTGGAGGTACATTGATTTTGCTGGCTGAAACAGCTGAGGTAGAAAGGAATCTCCATTACGTGCTGTGGAACTGTGACATCTGGCAGTTCTAGAGGGAGGACGGTGTAAATATTCTAATAAAAAGAGATGTTTTAACTGCACACAAGAGCTTTCCTTAAGGGTATAGAATTGCCAAATAATTTTTGATATGCCAGTTAAAAATAGAGGTTTTTTCCCCTCTCCTTTTAGTCTTTGCCCTCTTCCCCTACCCCCCCCCCACCTTTGCTTTGTCTGTGCCAGTAGAACAATGAATTATGCTGTCTTAGCTGATTTTAGTGCTTTATATAGTTTGACCCGGTTAATCCATGCCTAGTTTAGCCATGTGTCTAAGTAGCAGCAAGATTATAACAGTAACCCATATTTTAAAGTCGATGCATGTGGACTGTTTTTTTTTTTTAAAAAAAAAGCTTTTGATTTTTAATTTAGAATAGAAACACAAATTATGAAGATCAGTTTTACTACAAAGCATAGTTGATGCTATGTAGTGCAATGGCTAAGAACCTGTGCCGGGAAGTCCCCCGTTTAAACCTCAGTTCTGCCATGAACATACTAGTTGGTCTTAGGCCAGCCATTACCCCTTTCTGTGTCAGCCCGGACAGCAGCAGCAACATGCAAGTAGGAGAGGACTCAGCTGGTAGAGCATGAGACCCTTGATCTCAGGGTCGTGGGTTCCCCCACGCTGGGGAAAGATTCCTGCATTGCAGGGGGTTGACTCTCAGGGGTCCCTCCAAATTTACAGTCCTAAGCCTAAGCAAAGAAACTGATGGTGGTAGATAATAATAATAATAATAATAATAATAGTAGTAATAGTAATAATGACCTGCCTTGAAAGGTTGTAAAATGAGAGGATGTGAAATCCTTCAAACATTCAAAGTACTGTATAAATATTAAGACATTAATCTTCTGCAAAAGTTTTTCTAATGCCTGACTTGGTCTTGGGTATGTCAGAGGATAGGCATGGCCAGCAAAAGATTTAGTGTTAACCTTTGTATGTATTGATATTATCTGCTGGGATGTCGCTTGAATGACAGTGAATAATGAGAGTTGCAGTTATTCATTAGCTTGTTAAACAGGCCATAGCTGAATGAAATCGATACCCAGGGGTGTCCATAAGATTTTAACAATAGGAATGGATATCAGTTTAACTCTTTGCTAACATAAACTCTTACTGTAAAATCTCGTTTATGTACCTAACGCATTTGCTTCCAAGACAATTGGAACATAGGAAGCTACCTTATGGGACCATTGCTCCACCTCTGCTGACAGACAGCAACTCTCCAGGGTTTCAGACAAGGTTTTCTCTCAGCCCTGCCTGGAGATGCTGGGTGTTGAAGATGGTTGTGGGCTTACTGTACAAGCTTAAACTGTGTGGTAATTATTTCTAGTGCGAGCAAAAATTACATTCCCGGCAACCTCTGTGCTGCTCCTGTGAGAGACTTCTGGGCAGAGGTGTCACCCACAAGTTCCTCCCAACAGCGGGCTAGACCTGTCTCCAACCTGTTCAGTGGAAAGCTTTTTGCTTTCTCTTTGTCCTCTCTTTCTCTCTTCATAGAGAGACAAGGAGTAGGGTTGATGCTCTTCTGTGTTCCACTAGCTGAGAGATAAAACGGGGAGGGAGGCACCAACCAAAGGAACAAAAGAAATGAGACACATCCAAGTTGCACAGGAAACAATGCAGTTTATTGAAGTCCCATACATTTTTTTATGCCACCGGGCAGGGGTGGGGGTGCAATTACACACACGCATGCACACACACGCAACAACAACAACAACCTGGAGCTGCTTCCTTAAAATAACTGCTTGGAAACCATTGCAGACTTCTCTGAAATAACTTGTAAGGCATCCTAGAGGGAGTTTTTATGCCTCTGGGCTTAAAAGCTGAAGTGCATTCCAACCATGGCAAACTGCTCCATTGGGCTGAGGGAAACAAAAGCAATAGGGAGTTGCTCTTGCATGAGTGCACACTTGTCTCCTGGCAGAGACATACTTTTTGTCACTATGTGGGAGTGCTGCTGCTAGTATCCCAGTGGCGTTGGTATCTCCCATTTGAAACAACTTCACATGATCAAGCTCCATGCCTGCAGAAGTAACAAGCTTTAGCATCAAACCTTATTGCTAAACGAAGTTGACCTGCACAAAATGGTGCTCTGTGGGATTTAACTTAGACACATACACAATCATTCCCTGAAAGAGTAATGCATTTCCAACGACATAGTGTTGACTGTATTATCTCAGCCCATTGCAATCTGTGAGACATGTTTTGGGGGAGTTGTGTGAACAGATACTTCCATATACAGAAAATATAGTGTCAGCAAGGAAAGATCCTGTCGTAGATTAGGCAGTATGTCTGTGCTTGCATGTTGTATTTCCCAAATTCATCCTTGTGATCCAAAGTCCCGTCTCAACAGCAGCATAAAAATGTCTATGGAGTTGTAGAGTCTTAAAGAGAAAGGGCAATGGAGCAAAGGGTGAGAAGGTGGTGTTCTAATGATGTTTGCTTGTTTTCTTATTAAAAGAGCAGTGCAGGTGCTTAGTACCTCAGTAGGTAAAGGGACCCCTGACCGTTAGGTCCAGTCGCAGACAACTCTGGGGTTGTGGCGCTCATCTCGCTTTATTGGCCAAGGGAGCCGGCGTACAGCTTCCGGGTCATGTGGCCAGCATGACTAAGCCGCTTCTGGAGAACCAGAGCAGCGCACGGAAACGCTGTTTACCTTCCTGCCGGAGCGGTACCTATTTATCTACTTGCACTTGACATGCTTTTGAACTGCTAGGTTGGCAGGAGCAGGGAGCAGAGGCTTTGACAAGTTCTTCTGCCCCATCCTCAATCCTAGGTAGAGCTGCTCTAGTTAGTTTGGTGTATCAGACTGGCTAGAAATGATCAAAAATGTGTTGGATCCTGGAGCGTTGTAGCAACATTTTAACATGTTGGATCCTGGAGCATTGTAGCAACATTTTAATGCCATATATGGGTGGTTCACATGCACCCCAAATTTTAGCAAAGAACATGTAACTCCCACGACTGATTGACATCAGTCAATAAGTACCGTATTTTTCGCTCTATAACACGCACCCGACCATAACACGCACGTAGTTTTTAGAGGAGGAAAACAAGAAAAAAAAATATTCTAAACGAAACAGTGGATGTATGATTTTTGTGGTTCATGCTGTGGCCACAGACATGTGATCTGATGGTGAATTTGGGGTGACCCAGTGCAAAAATCCTGAGGATCCATGTGGATCCGTGCTTTGTAACCACATTTTAAGTGGGGAGGGAAGGAAAAGCACTCAAGGGACAAGGAGCACGTGTGGGGTGTGTGGAGAAGGATGCTGCTAATAATGAAGAAGAAGAGGGGAGAAGGCTCCTCTCCTCTCCCACTTTGCTCCTTTAAAGCAAGCAGGCTCTGCTTTTCTCCTTCCTCCCCGCTCATCCCCGGTTTAGCGAGCTGAAAAACTTTGCTGCTACGTAGCGAGCTGAGTGGGGAGGAGAGAGGGACAGAGAGCCTGCTTTCTTTAAAGGAGCCAACCGGACAGGAGCCTCTTACACTTCTGTAAGCGGCTCCTCTCCTCTCCCGCTTTGCTCCTTTAAAGAAGCAGGCTCTCTGTCCCTCTCTCCTCCCCACTCAGCGGCTCTTCTCCCGCTTTGCTGTTTCAAAGCAAGCCACGGAGGAGGGAAGGAAGGGGAACCATGGATCCTCTGCTCACGACTGCAGCAGATCCCCCCCGCCACCCGCAGGCATTCGCTCCATAACACGCACAGACATTTCCCCTTACTTTCTAAGAGGAAAAAAGTGAGTGTTATGGTGCAAAAAATACGGTAATCCTGCTGAGTAAGTGTGCTTTCAGGATTCACATGCAAAAGCCTGTTTTACAGCCCTGACCACATTTGCATGTGAACTTTGACTTACATATCGGAGCCGGTTTCTTGCTTGCCGGGGCAGTCCTGGTTTTGTCTGGGTGTGGGCAAATACAGTCTGCAGTGTAGTCAACCACGTATGCAGCTGATGCTGACAACTGCCCACTCCCTTCTGTTGCTGGATAGGGAAGTTCTAGCCATTCAGCTCTGCAGCTGATGGGTTTTCACATTAAGCTTGGCTGTGCTAGTGTGCACCTGGCTGGGACAGGACTTCTCACATGTGAAATGGACTAAGGACTTGCAGAGCAGCATTTGTGGCTGTTACTGTCAGGGAGGAAGCCAGCTCCCAACCCAGCTGTTCTGGCTTTGTGAAGTATATGTTTCACAGCCCAGTCCTAGGTGTGTCTACTCAGAAATAAGTCCCACTGAGTTCAGGTTATTGTACGTAGGATTGCAGCCTTTGATGTTTAATCACTGCACTTGTGACTTCTCCCCGCCCCACGAGCCCCTTGAGCCAGATAACAAAGCTTGTGAAATTTATTTCAAAAAAGGGAAGTTATCCAGTGCTTCCATTTATTTACGAATGACTAGATTGTGAAATAAAAAAATCCTTCCAGTAGCACCTTTAAGACCAACTAAGTTAGTTCTTGGTATGAGCTTTCGTGTGCAAGCACACTTCTTCAGATACACTGAAACAGAAGTTGCCAGATCCTTCTATATAGTGAGAAGGTGGGGAGGGGTATTACTCAGAAGGGTGGTGGGAATGGGAGATTGGCAGATAGCTGGGATGAGCCTGCTGACGACTCTTAACGACTGTAATGGGTCTTACAGGAAAAGGCAAGGGGTGAGAAGGTGAGAAATGGCTTAGTCATGTATAATGGGATAAGAATCCAATGTCTTTGTTCAAACCAGGTTTCTCCATGGTTTTAAGTTTGGTAATGAGTTGCAATCTAGTTGTAACTAGATTGTGAAATGTGAGTTTTTAAGCAGGGGCTTGTATACATCAGTTGTGAAACTTGTTAAGTTATTATGGAGACTTTTCAGTAGACTTTGTTGTTCAATGAATTCTGTAGAATTCAATCCCCCCCTGCCCAACTCATTTCCCGTACATGCAGTACACAACTCGGGCTTCATGCTTTCGGGGAGCAGCTTCCTCACTGAGTCGCCTCCTGAGAACTTGGGCAAATTGTAAATTTTGAGGATGTTTGATTGCTGTTTTTGTCTTGTTATTCACTATTATAATTTGTGCTGCTTTGTTCACCACTTCATGCGGATTTCTTCATCTCTCCCCCCCCCCCCCCCCCACAGCAGGATATAAATCTTTTTTTTTTTTTTTTAATGCATCAAAGTTCACAGTCTATTCATGCAGAATACTGGCCAGGCCTTTTGCCTTCCTGAGTGAACAGAGAATGCAGCCAATGCTCTCCTCTACAATTTGTAGCAAAAACCAGTGGCCATACTGTCTTTCAGAAAAGTTTATCTTCTGAAGGGAGATCCCTGTTCTGGACCCAGATCCCTGATCTGGACCCTCCGAGTTCCTGGAACACAGTTTGAAAACCACTCGCAACTGTATGTGAATTGGGTTATAAACATTGATGTTGGGGGAGCAGGAAATCACTAGTTCTGTTGAATTGGAATATAATTGTTGAGTAACAAATGTAACTTTCTGTATGGGAAAAAAGAATAAAATATTATAAAAAAGAAAAGCAATAAAGTAGTATTTTGTTTTTAGAGTATCTTCTTGAAATATAAACACTTGAGAGAGACAGATTCATTGTAGCTAAGGTTCTTCTTTAAAATAAAAATCGAGCATCCTGGTATTTGTGTGTTTATCAATATGTTCCAAGTTCTGTGCCTAGTGTACCAAGTTAAGTGGGATGAGGCCAGTAGCAGTATATATACAATGGGGCAGTTCAAGAAAACTGTGATGGTGGAGAAATTCTCCACTTTTTAATGTTTTCTCCTGATAATCTGCTAAGGCCACTGCTGGAATTGTGCACAGCCAATACTGCCAATCAGATCAGTGTCTCCCACCAGAAGAGAGCGAAAGAAAGAAAGAAAGAAAGAAAGAAAGAAAGAAAGAAAGACAAATGTGTCATTTTCATTCCCTTTGAGTTTGTTTGTGAAGGTCCCAAGCGCAGTGTGATGCTGGAAGGAATCAATTAAATGAAGAAAGAGAGGACATAGGTCTTCTTGATACACAGGTCTTTCTAAAACTAAGACCGATTTTAAAGGGTAGTCAATAAGTAGAGCTGAGAAGTAAGTATCAGGTTTCTTTGTTTAATTCATGATGCATTTTAATAGTTCACTTCTTTTTGTCTTGCAATGGCACCTGGTTTACTCCCTGAAAATTCTTGAGTACTGACACATCCTTGGCTTGGACCGGGGCAAACATTTTGGCTCCCTCTTCCCCCAACCCCAAAGCATCTTCAAAATAAAAAAAATCCTTCCAGTAGCACCTTTAAGACCAACTAAGTTAGTTCTTGGTATGAGCTTTCGTGTGCAAGCACACTTCTTCAGATACACTGAAGAAGTGTATCTGAAGATACACTGAAGAAGTGTATCTGAAGATACACTGAAGAAGTGTATCTGAAGAAGTGTGCTTGCACACGAAAGCTCATACCAAGAACTAACTTAGTTGGTCTTAAAGGTGCTACTGGAAGGATTTTTTTTATTTTGACTATGGCAGACCAACACGGCTACCTATCTGTAACTGGACCCAAAGCATCTTGTTTCTCTAACAAACCTTAGTAAATATTTAGCCACCCAGGATTGTCAAACCAGAAAAACTTGTGTGAGCTGTCCCAGACAAAGCCCTTCATAACCTTAAAAGTCCATATTGGGCAATGTAAACAGACACCTATGGGGAGGAGGGATTCCCGACATGCATTCCCTTTGCATCCACCTTCCGATATCCCTGAAGCCTCCTCTGTTTGGAGCAACAGGCTTTGGGACGGATTGAGCCTCATGGTGTTCCCCAACTAAATAATCACTGATGTATTTTGAATAGGAATCACAACCCCAGTTATATTATCCTGGTTTTATATGTTCAAGTATCTGTGTCTAGAACAGCCTTCTCTAAACTGGTGTCTGCTAGCCATTTTAGAGTAGACTACAGCTTGCACTTTTACAAATGCCGCTCATTTTTCCATTCTGCTTTTGTGAGAAGTTGTGCCTCTATCTAGTGTGGCAGCGCCTATGCTGTGGAACTCCTTGCCTGTTGACAGGACCCTTTGCTATGCTGTGTTAGATGCCTGCTGAAAATTTTCGTGTTTCTGCAAGCCTGTCCAGTCACGTTATTTAAAATCATAGAACTGTAGAGTTAGAAGAGACCACGAGGGTCGTCTAGTCCAACCTCCTGCAATGCAGGAATCTTTTGCCCAATGTGGGGCTTGAATCTATGACCCTGAGATTAAGATTCTACCGACTGTTCTACCCCACCTTACTTACATTCGTTTTAAATGTTTCTTATTTTATCATCTTACGTTTTTTGAAATTGGATTTGTGCGGTTTTAACCATGCTTTATATATAGTTGTGCACCACTTGAATGTATATATTTTTAGCAAGTGGTGTACAACAGGGTGGATAAAAATCAATGGTTTTTAATAAATAAATAAAATTGGATTTTTTTTATTTAAATCAGATTTTTTTTTATTTAAATCGGATTTTTTTAATTTAAATTGGATTTTTAAAATAAAATGCTTTTGGAGGAAAAATCTTTCTAAAGATAGTTTTCTGTTTAAGTTACATTATAGTCCAAAGGCTATTCATCAGGAAATAAGGATTTGTTTTAAGTTTTTCATGTGTGCTAAATCTCAGTCTAACAAACATGGATACATATGCTATAATATTATTGTTTTAGTTAACTAAATGGTTTAAATAGTTATTAAGGAAATGATTATTTTTCTCCTTCCAATAAAGTACAGCAGAAAATTTGTCCAAATATAAATACTTAACTTATTAAACCTCACAATAATTTCATAATTATCTATGTATTTCTAATAGTATAACCAAATCAGTCATTTTTTATATAACTGTAAAAACTACTCTGAAAATTTATTATTCCAAAAATGAAACCTTCATCTGGTTGTAAATATTAAGATTATACCAGCAAGAATGAATCTTTCTGTAAAAAAAATGATTTAAATCAAATCTTACTGATTAGTGATTTAAATTGTGATTTAAATCGTGATTCAAATCGATTCGATTTAAATCAAATCCACCCTGGTCTACAGTGTTAATAAATAAATACAGCTCATACTACCCATCAGCCTCAGCCAGCATGACCAATGGGCACTAGATTTGGGAAGGCTGTTCAAAGAATACTGTATACTCTTCACACAGATACCGTACTATAGAACTGCGAAAGGAGTTCTGCAGCAGATCACTCTGGAACCAAGGAGGCAATTTTCAGAAAGTCTTGCGCCTATTTACTCAGAATATTTTTACTCCGAAGTATGCTGAAGGCTGCAGTTCTGTACACTTACCTGGGAGTACGCCACATTGAACTCGTTCAAACTTACTTTTGATTAGATGTGTATAGGATTGTGCTTTTATGTTGGCTCCTAAGGAAACTCTTCCCAGATCTATGAGACTGGTGGACTTTTAACTTAGTTGCTGTATTTGTAAAGGGATGAGTGAAGAGGGGGAGGAGAAGCTTGATAAATAAAGCTACCCTCCCCCAGAAATCATTCTCTTACTTCTGAATGCAATTGCTTTTTCGGATGTTCTGTGCAGAAATATCAGGGGACTGTGCAGGCAGTATGACAATTCACCGTCATCCTGTTTCAGAATACAAAAGGGAACATCTGTCAGTAATGAAGCCCAAGGCTACATGTAGGTGGAGGAAAGAGGCTCCCAGCTTAGGTCATTCACTGTTAATGTCAGGATCATTTCCTCCTAAACCATTTTCTTCTAGGCAAAAAAAACATCCCATGGGTCAGAATGTAAGCACTGTATAGCGCTCATGCAAAATCATGCCTTTGTGTAAACCAGACAGAGGTAATCCCACTTTCTTGTGTTTTCTGATTTCTGTGTCACGCTAGTGCAGAGGCCCAAGAACGTAGTTCCTTCATGAGCAACCTCCTAGGGTCACATGCTGGTGGTAGGTGGTTCCACATGAAAAAAGCCGGTGGACCAACAGAAGTGGTCGTGAGGAAAGGGGTGTGACCTGCACAGAGTCTCGAAGGCTGGATAGAGTGGTCTGGGGGGTTGCATTAGGCCGCTGGTTCTTAGGTTCCTTATCCCTGTTCTAATGGAATGGAATGTCTGTGTGGGGAGGAAGAAGGCAAGATACCCTACTTTTCTTTACAAGGAGCACAGTGTTTTGTAGAGTCTGTGTGAGGACATTCTGCCTACCAGAGTGAGAACAGTCACTTTGTGCAGATGAACATTTTACCACACCTTCTGCTGCTCACCTGTGTTTGACCCTTCAACAAGATGAGGTGAACCTTCCTTTCCCTTTATCCTGATGATACAGAAGATCATGTTATCCTGCGGTGAGAGAGCTCACCCAAAAGATAGTTGAGTGGCCTGGTTGAGCAAGAAGGTCTGTATTCCTGGTTCTGCTCCACTGTAAGGCAGAACAGGAGCATTTAAATAAGTTTGGTACACGATGGGTTTCCATGGTAAACAGGAAGTGTGAGTCACACAGAAATTTGGTAATTTCTGAATTGGGGGCCCATGTACCGCCCCCCGTTCAGTCTGACCTGTTTCCGAGTGTTTATTGAGAATCTGCTTTAAATTTTAAAATGGAAAAAAGGAGGACTTACATTTTGAAAGGGTGTAGTGATTTGAAGTAGGTATGTGCCTATTGATGACAGCTTTGATGGTTTCTTAATCACCCCCTTTCCTTTCTTTGTCCTCCCCAGGAGATGGATGTGGGCCTATGATAATCTATCAAGACAGTGGAACACTGGCGTCTAAGAACTATCCGGGGACCTACCCCAACTACACTACCTGTGAGAGGAGAATTCAGGTGCCTCAGGGGAAACGCCTGATCTTGAAAATTGGAGACTTGGATATTGAATCCCAGCAATGTGAATCTAACTATCTTAGCATCCACAGTTCTACAACAGTGCATGGTATGTAACGATGTACCAGTAAGACTGGATTCATTAAAATACTTAGAGCTCTAATTAACTCTTTGTTGAGCAAAGTAAGAAAGGCTACCCTGAAACCAGTGCTATTTAAGATTTGTTCTTGAGCATTGGGTGCTCAAGGCTGGAAGGGCACTTTCCCCACTCAGCTAATGTGATTTGGTATGGTCATGCACAGGTGTTTAACCTGTAGGCATCCAGATGATGTGGGATTCCAGGTCTACCCATTTGCCATGCTGGAATGGGCTGTTGGAATTTGGAAGGCTACAGGTTAACTAGTCCTATTTTAACTACAGGGAGGGAAAATTATTTGTTAGTCAAGCAAGGATAGATCACTTCTGTTAATTCTTAAATATGTCATGCCATGTGCCACACGAGCTGGGGGGGGGGATACTGTTTTATAATTTGGAGATCATTGCACCTAACCTTCCCACCCACTCCCACATTTTCCCACAAGATTTGCCTCCACATATTTCCCCAGAAATATATTTCTGCTGTCTCTTGCTTACGTTTCTCAATGACCTGTCTATTGCTCAGATGTAATTAAGACTGCTGACTCAATCTATGGCTGACTGGTCTGGCGCTTTCAAAGCAGCATACCTGTCCAAATGACGATGAGAACCTATGCTAAAAGTCTAGATGCATGCATGAGAGAGAGACAGGTCAGCAAAAAGTCTCAAGGCCTTAAAAAAAGTGTGTGTGGGTGTGTAGACTCTTGAGAGAAAACAACAAGTGGGATGGAACAGGAAATGTTGTTTGGTGCTTTACAGCAGGGGAGGGCAGACATCATGCCTGCAGGATCTACTCTTGCATTTTAAAAGAATTCCAAGATCCACCAGTCAAAGAACTAGAGAACTATGAGTACTAGGGTTGAACTCAGTTGTTCAACACAAAAATATGCTCCCCTCCTCTGGCCTTCTTAGTTTCACCCGTATAACTTAGGGTGGAGGGAAGAGTCATTTTGTTGTTGTTATTGTTAAACAATTTGGAGTCAGAAACACATGTTGATCTACTATGAATCACTCAGAGATCAAACAGTAGATCTTCATCTACCTTTCCACCCACTCCTGCTCTACAGAATACAGACATAATGGAAAAAGTAACCAGCTTCTAAATAATTAAGTACAAAACACAGGAATATGGCAAAGTAATGCCATAAAGAATAAATCTTATTAAATCTATTTTTGGTTGTTTTTATTATAGTACTATAAAACACATTGCAACTTAAGTGAAAGGCAATCCGTAAATTAGTTTCTAACAATATAACAACAACTGTACCTTAAACATTACCTTGAACAACATTACCTTAAATTTGAAATCATTTGGTTAAGAAGCCCTATGTGGGGAGATGGATCTGATGGTTGAGGGTCAGTAAGGGGTTTCTGCACACTCTCACTCATACCTCTCTATCTCCATCCAAGCAAGAAAAAGAAATTACCAGAATTCAGCGTGGTGCTCACATATTTAAATGATGGCAAGAGTCAATCTGTGTTGGCTTTGTCTGTTTCTCGGGGCCTCCATGGCCAAACTACTCACCAGGTGGCAAGGATGGTCTGGCTGTCATGCATCAGAGCTGGACTCAGCTGGACTTGTGCCATTTTATTTTCCCTGCGATCTATGACAAATGGTAACTGATGGAATGTGTATAGCGTAGTGCGGTCAAGACATAAGCATCATTCTTCATTTAATGTTTCCTCTCTTTTGTAAAATTGTAATATAGCTTAAATTAAAAAATCAATATCAGCTTAAATTAAAATTTAATTTAAATTAAATTAAATTAAAAATATCAGCTTAAATCAAAAAATCAATTAATGAAATAATTTCAAATGTAATGCCTTTTTTGGCTGATTGGTTTTAGAACTGTAAAGGTGCTTTATAGCTAATAATTCATGTGAAAAAGTAAGACTGGTTCCAGGTTGACTTCTAATAGATTGTTTCCCTAAATTTTGATGGGTAGATGGGAATCTTAAGAAAACAATATGATTTCTTTTTTAAAAATTGAGAATGAACAGTTAAGTATTGAAATATAGAATTCTTTTTATATGCCTTTATTACAATGTGCCATCTCAAGAAAAACGTGTTTGTTTTCCCCCTGTGTTGTGATTGCATTTAAAACTTGTACCTGGTGATGCTATCTTGCTGAGTCTATGCAATATTCAGTTGCCTTTGATTGTTGTACTCTTTCTGTAATGGATTGCTGCACTTTAAGAATGCTGTGCTTCAAAGGCTAGGGAGCCCCAGCCATCTACAAAGCTAAAACAATTTGAAATGTTAATACCAGCTTTTATCTCCTACTGAACACAGAATTGCAAGAATTTGGTGGTCTGAGAAACTTCAAAGATCACAAACAAAAATCAATTAATTATGCACATGGATAGATGAATGCACCGTAGACGATGAATACATTTGTACGCTTTATTGTTTCTAGGCCACAAACACGATTTCAAATACTATTTGTTCTGCATTTAGGACCCTACTGTGGGAATGTGCCTGTCCCAGAAGAAATCATCTTAGATTCTAATGAAGCAACCATTCACTTTGAGAGCAGGTCCCATGTGTCTGGAAGAGGCTTCCTGTTGTCCTTTGCTAGTAGTGATCATCCAGGTAAAGTACAATTCTGCACATCATCGTGGACTAATGATTTTGGGTTGGTGCTACGCTCCATCCAGCCTCTGTCCCTCTCTCCCTGCCCCACTCTTCTGCCCTTTTCGGAGCAGATTTGTCAGGGATGAGTGCAATGATTCTCTCGCCCCATCATCTTACCTGGTTGCCTCTTTGCCTCGTCTGCTGTGGAAGTGGAAGGTAATACCCTGCCTGGTATTACCAGCAGATGTTTTAGAAAAGCACCTGGCCTAGATGAATGTGCTTAAGTTTTCTAAGTAGTTCAAACTGGTTTTATGGGTTTGGCCCCTTAGCCAACTGCTTGACCCGCTTGTTTTCCCTCTAGAAATCAAGGTCTGGATGCTATTTCAATAATGTGCTAATTCATCTAATAGATGGCACTGATGAAATTTGGCTCTTTCATGCACCTGAACATCTAAGTGCATTGGCCGCCATATAGAACTGGGAATCCTAATTTTGATCCCATTGGCTCATTTCTCATTGGTTAGGCCTTATTATCCTTGGGCTTCTTCATCTTCTACAGGTATTTGAGCACTAGCTGATATAAACCAAGACTTTTCTTCAGACAAAGTTTTGATTCAGTTCCTTAAAGAGAACTCTTTTTTTCATGGTAGTTGAGACGCATCGCTCAGGCTGAAATCTTTTTGCTTCAGGCCTCTTGCCTTGGAACAAAATCCTCACTGTACAAAAATATTCCAAAAATGTCTGTTGGAATTCTTTCTACCACCCTCACTTGGCCATTGCTTCAGGATGTAGTAGGATGTGACTGATCTCTCAATGAAGTTGTTGCTCTGAGGGTAGAGTCTAGAACAATTGCTCCTGTGCAGAAGAAAATGTGTATCCAGATGAACAAATTGGGCAGGTGGGGGGGGGGGACACCAGGAGCAGAAGCTTGCTGGCAGAAGGAAACACTGAATAGGTGCTGTGGCTGCTGAGGGAGGTTTGAGAAAACAGTTCAGCTGGAATTGACTATCCACATCCAGTTCAGCTGGAATTGACTATCCACATCTTCTCTGTGTGATTCCCAAATAGCCTTTTTTTTAACCTTTCGCAGATCTAATCACATGTCTGGAGAGAGCAAACCACCACATGGAGAATGTATTCAGGTAAATACAGGTTTTGGTGGCAATACACTCTGGTTGCCATGTTGCATCTTGCAATTAACATACTTACAGCTGTATCCGGATACAGTCCATGACCGTTTGTGCTGCGTTTGGAACCCTGTTGCCAACCACAGGAATGTGTTTTTCTGAAGATACTCGGAGGTATCTAAATCTGTGATTATCTTCTTACATGGGAGAGGCAGTGAAGTCTTCCTTGGAGAGAGACTTTGCATTCCAGAGTAATTAAGGAATGCAGCTTCAGACCACTGAACAGCCGTTATCTGTAGCATAACCAGTAATGCCAAGGGAAATTAGGGCAGTGCTTTGGGTACTGAATACTCCTGTCTTGGGGGTGGTTGGGTTTTAAAGCTATAAGCATCTTGCAGGATCAGGCTGGAGGATTGAAAGCTGATGCATGTCAGTTTAAATTGTTTCTCGGTTCTCTTGAATAAATACCCTTTGCAGTAAGTTTAAAGAGTAATGGCATGTAAGCCAGTTGCTCAAGGTGTGAACAGATGTAGTTGTGCTGTGTTATCTTTCCTTCAATTACTATTGTTCCCTGAACATGTAAAATGCTAGAAGGAACTAAGCAGAACAAAATTCATTTCCATTGCTGCTTATGTGGCTACCTGTGCCATTTGGAGCACACGAATATGCTAGAATTTAGAAGACGAAAAACCTTTATCTTTACACTGTTTGCTTTACAAAGTGCATGTGTGCGAGCATTGTACATTACACCAGTCACAACAAGATCCTGTCTTTTCTCCATGGCAGCAGGTACTGTCCAGCTGGTTGCAGAGACATAGCAGGTGATATTTCTGGGAATATAGTGGAAGGCTACAGAGACGTAAGTACATGGGATAAAGGAAAGGTCTAGCGCAGCCTTCCCAAACCTCCTGCCCTCCAGATGTTTTGAACTGTAACTCCCATCAACCCTGACTATTGGTCTGTCTACCTGAGGCCGATGAGAGTTCTTGTCCAAAACATTTGGTGGGCACCAGGCTAGCAAACACGGTCTACAGAAAGCTAGAGATATGACAGCATTGCTTTTTGAAGAATTTTTTATTGCAGATAAGCACAACCTAAAAGTTTAATGCTGGGCTCAAAGAACAGTAGAACAACCAGTTGTGCACAGTGAAGGTTAGTGCATTTTGCTGAAGACAGGAACTGGGAGAAATGGTAAATTATTCTTAGGTTACCTCAGTTTGTTGAAGATGTTGGCTAGAAAATCATTTATTCTACCACTGTGCGATCATAATTACAAAGTATGGAATCGGAAAAGAATTGTGCATAAAAGTATTATGGTGGTCAGCTGTTCTGTTAGTGCCAACAGTGTTACAGATTACATGTGCATATGCATTTCATACGTGCACATTTCATGTGGGCTTGTAAACTCAGCCATTTATTTTTGTTCAGGTCACAGTATAATAGGTATAGTTCTTCAGGTACAACTTCTTATTGTTCAGTTTGCAAAATGGGCGTAACTGATCTGCTTTTTAATAGCGATAACCAAATTTAGGAACATTTTCCTCAGCCTTGCCCTGCATATAGTATGATATCTTCAGCATGTTGTTTTATTCGTCTGCACATATGATATGGAAATGACACTCAGTTAATTATTCTCTGAGGAAGGATGTGTGTGGAAGGATTACTACACTGTAAAATATTAACCTTAGAATATATTTGTCCAACAAGTAGATTTCTCTTAAGTCTCTTCAGCATGTTTTCACATTTAATTTAGGTAATTTAGCATACAGAAAATTGCTACTTCCTTTTGCATTTTTTACTTGAATTTTTTTAGGGCACCGCGTTTATTCGTTTTGTTTTATTGTGCTGACTGTGAGTTTGTTTGAATACTAAAATCTTGCCTTACTTTTCACTTGATTTCTGCACCTAAGACTTCCTTATTGTGCAAATCTGCCATACACGCTGGAGTAATTGCAGATGAACTGGGTGGTCAGATTAGTGTGATTAAACTGAAAGGAACAAGCCGGTATCAAGGAATCCTAGCCAATGGCATCCTTTCTCAGGAGTAAGTATTGGTTGTGTTCATGCATAATGTGTGTACTAGTCAGCCATGATACACACAAGCCTTTTTCTTGCACACAGAGCCCCTTCACTCCTTCCTTTGTGTGAGTTGGAAACTCTTGTTAACCATTGTTTTGTTCGAACTATGTACTGAAATGGCCACGTTTGGAGCATCATATTTTCACTTAATCAGCCAAGATGTGAACAGGCATTGTGCATACAGCTGCTTTCATCCTCCCTTCACATGAGTAGGCAAACAGACCAGGAACTCTTCCATTATCCATAATTTCCCTTTGGATCGAATTAGGAAAACAATGGGTGGTATCCAGTTTAAGTGATCCATCAGCACAATGATACTTGCACGATCCATCCACTTACACGCTGATACTTCATTCCGCCTTCTCTCTTTGTGTACCCCATAAATCTGTTCTAGGGGCTACCCCAACCCTCCAGAGCAGATTCGAGGAAGATGTGGGCGAGGGGAGGGAGGAGAGGTGGGGGGAGCTCAATTGCACAATTGATTTCATTTTAGGTACTGTTAATAGTGACAGGCACTATCTATTCTCTTTGGGTGTTTTGAGTTAATAAACTGAGAGCTGTTTAGATTTAAAGTGCACTGAGTTATGCAGGCTCATGATAAAATTGCAACTGTATCCTTGGGTCCCCCCCCCCCTTGGTATTCATATGGCACCCAGAGTTCACATATTGTACTAAAAAGCTCCAAAAACATGTAAGTTGCATGTCCCCTTCCCAGAGAAAATTATGGGACACATTCAAGCCAGAGTTCAATGTATTGAAGCCTCGTTGATTTCAAGTGGGGAGTTAAGCACAAGTCAACTGCTTCTTGTTATACTGTACTTACATCCTGCTCTGTTTTGAGAAACCCCAGAGCACCTTAGATGGGGCTCCCTAATGGTCTGGTCATTGTTCGCCAGAGTTAGATGATCCACGACCAATCCCTGAACTGTATAGTACTTTAAAGTATTTATTTTGGTGCATCAAGTTGTAGGATCAAAAGGCAGGGTAAGAATAAAGCAGAACTATTTCAGCTTAAAATTTCTTGTACATGAGTAGCTAATCAAAATGATAATGTCATCTCTTTTTCTTACAGTGGCTCTCTGTCAGATAAGCGGATTATTTTTAACTCGAATGGTAAGGCTATTTTTTTTTCATTTTAGACATTATTAATGCATAATCCAGGAAAAGCCAAAGCACTCTCCAATTAAAATAAATACAATTTGGGGCCGAATACAATGAACTACTTTATTTTGTTTGCTTGTTAATGAAGAATGTATATACCACTTACTTTACAGGAGATCTCCGAGTAGTTTACAAAGAACCTATCTAAAATATTCATTTAAAGATAATAATGATAAAAGCAAATATTAAAATCAAGTTATTATAACATAGATCAAATTCTTTTGTTTACTGGAGTTAGGCTAGGGCTCATGGGTGGGTAGAGAAAGAAAGCATTTTCAGAAACTCTTAATGATATTTGGGGGAAAATTTATCAAGTCTTCTAGGTTGATGATTATAGTCATAGTTAATACCATTATCTGAAAATACACTTTCCTCCCTTTTTTTCACTTTGGAAGGTTGCAATCAATCACTGAACCTAGAAGGACGAAATGCATCCGATGGTCAGATCACGGCGTCATCATTCTGGGATGAAACCAATGACATTGGGGAGGTGGTTCCGTGGTCTCCTGTTAGGGCCTGGCTCAAAGTCCAAGGGCCTTCCTGGGCAGCAAACCAGAGCAACTCTCGGCAGTGGCTAGAAATTGACCTGGGAGAAAGGAGAAGAATAACAGGTCAGTTGTCTGTCATAGCAAGAGTACGTCTCTTAAGTTAGATTTAAGTTTAGTGTCATTCAGTTATCGGTTGTGACCCTATGCAGCTTGCTTACCGTTCTTGTAAGCTAGATTTCCTCAGGTTTTAAGTGAGGTTTCAAATGGTACTCCGAGCAAGGGCTATTTACAAATGTCTCGTAACACTGCAACAATTACTTTCTGCCAAAAAACAACAACAACTAAGGGTTGTATCCAATGTTAATCCTACTTGGAGTAGACCTGTTGAAATTAATGGACATTGCTTACTTAGGACCATGAATTGCAGTGAGTCTACTCTGAGTAAAATGTAGGTACTTACAACATTGAGTTGTTAAAACTAGCAAAGACCAATTGAAATACACCCCACCCCCCAAAAGGCCTTTAGGCCAAATTTTACTGCCCACACAGCTGCAGTTCAGGAGCAATATGCCTTTCCAGTAACCAAATGGGAAATATTTTATGGTTCGATAAATTGCAGAAGGCCCAATGGGGCTGAGGTCCTCTTCTTATCAACAGCTAATAAGCCTCTATCATTGAAATGCAGAAAGGAATTCCTCATACTTGCATCTTCTATCGTCTTTTTGGAATCTTGTCGTTGGTTATAATTGTGTTCTTCTAAAGCTTTTAGACAAACAAAACTAAATATATATGAATTATTCTGGGTTGTTAATGAGGCTCCATTCTTTTCATATATCCCCCAATTTGACCTTATCAGGAGCACCTTAGATGTTTTCCCTTACGCCTGCCATACTATGCTGAAAGTCTAGGACTTGCTGTTCTTGTAAATAATAGCTTAAGGCTGGGGGCAGGGGAGTAGGGCACCAATTGCTGCACCCAGATAACAGGGTGCACAACACTGGCTGAGAATTTATTTGCAGGGCCCTGATAAAGGACACTTAGTCCCATCCTGAGAATGGTTCTTTTGCCACTATTCACACAAAGAGCCATGCTTACACAAATGCAACCACATCTGCCCATGCCCTGCCTTACACACTCTCACATGTGCCCCACCACCTCCCATTGTTCCACATCTCACATCTTCTGCCGATACCCAACAACTAGGGACAACATTCACTGTTACCATGATTGGTGATGAGAGTGTAGTTCTATTCTGAATTTGATCAAACTATGCATTGTGTTTTTAATACATAAGCTTCAGGCTGCAGCTGTGCATGTGCTCTTTTCTTTTGTGCATAGGGGGTGACGTGGATTAGGATTAGGTTTAATCCTTTCCTCCCCAACTGTGATGCTCCCCAAGACTCCCTCCTCCTTTCTCAAACACACCTCCTAATAACCCCAATAGGGATTTTAAAGTTTCTTTTTTATTATCAGTAGCTGCTGAAAGAGGTATGAACCTTTTGGGGAGAGGGTGGCATGACTCTTTGTGCACTGCAGTCCTGTTTTGGATTGGGTTCCCTTTGCTTGCTTTTGAGTAAGAAAAACCACACACACAATTGCAGGATAAATGTTAAATGTAATTATAATTGGTACCCCAATTTCAGATGAGCCACTGCACACTTGGATATGGGGACCCTTTCCACATTACAGAAACACCTGTGTAATTAGCTGGAGGCCTGGTTTTATTATTATTATTATTATTATTATTATTTGCTGAGATCCCACTCAGCAGCTTACCTGAATCTGATTCACCCGTCACATGGTAGCTATTCAGTGGTCAAAGGGGGGTGGGATGTGGCCTCACTTCTACTCCAGCAGACCTATAACCATCCCACTTCTTCTATGGACATAACTGAGGCTGACCTAACCACCCTGTTTCCGTTTTGTCCCATTTTTGCAACTGTTTCTTGAGTCCATGTTGCTGGCATGCTTTTGCAGTTTTGCTGGACAAATTGCCAATGCCAAAGGAGGGGAGAGCATGTCTGTTCAAATATTAATTAGCTTTCATTATCGGTTTTGTAGATTGTGGTGTGCACACTAGAGACACTTGCCTGTAAAAACGATTCTTGCGATCCAGAGCCTGTGCAAGTGTGATGTTCCAGATGAGCTTCACAAGTGAAGGAGAGCCTTTCCCCTATCACTATTGACAGTGGGAGAGCCCTAGCATGTACATCTGAGGATGCCTTTACAAATAATATAGTAGAAAGCGAAAGGTTTTCAGATGGCGACATTTCTTAATTTTGCTGCAGATATGAGTGGTTGTTGTTTGAAGGAAATGTATGCTTATTTTACTATTATTAACCAACAGACCAAAACAGATCCCTTTTGTTTACTTTTTCTTTCATTACAAGGAATTAGAACCACAGGGTCCACAATGCTCAATTTTAACTATTACGTTAAGACGTTTATTGTCAACTATAAAAATAACAACTCAAAATGGAGGACTTACAAAGGAATCCTAAGCAATCAAGAAAAGGTAACTGGGGAAGCGGGGAGATAAAGGGCAAGGGGGAAATGGTGGTTGCCGGGGGGGGTGTTCTCCTGCAGCCCAACTTCCATCTTTCATCCTTTGCAGACAGCTGGAGCTACTGGATTGTTATACTCAAATCTTGTTTACTCCAATGGGTTTTCAGCACCCTCATTGCACACCTTGTGCTGTCTAGGTTTAGTTGTGACTTGGGTAATTTGCCCTGTCCCTTACTTTCAGAAGGCTCCAGTCTAGTTTCGCCATGGAGAAATGATTTCATTTGAAAACATTTGTAAGGAAGCTGGAGATTCCTCTTCACTAGAGGAAGCTGGATGAGCAGTTTGGCAGGAAAAAATATTATTTGGGCTATGAGAAGAAGCAGGACAGTGCACTAAAGTGCCCTCTTTGCCATTTTCTTTCTTTATAGGTACAGTAAAATATGCTTTTGCATATACATACATCCACCCACCCCACGGACAGAGCCTTCTTCCTTCTTCAAATTTCACTGTGGGGGAAGCAGATCGGATTGTTTTCAGGGAGACCTATATGTGATGCAGCAGCTACTTGCCCCTCAAATCTTAGACTGTTATTTGCCCTCCTGTAGATAACAATCTGTATTTTTAAAATCTTCACTCACAACCTACGGTGCGGGGGCGGGGAAGAGCTGCTTGTATTGTGAGCTGATTTTGCATATACTTTAACATTATTTGAGAAGTATTTTCTCTGAAACTACTGCTTGTGGTGGAGCAGCTTTTTTCAATCTATGTTTATAACTTTTAAGTGTTAGAAATCTTCCATTTTATTTCCCCTTCTCCCCTTGTCTTGAAAGCAGGACTTTTCTGGTTTCTAGCACAAGGTTGTAATTGCACAAGGCTCTGATAAGGTGTGGCAGGGATATATGCAGAATATTAAGGCTGCAATCCTGAGCACACCTGACAATAAACTAAGGGCCATTGAAAGCAGTGGGAATTACTTCCAAGGTTTGCTCTGTGATGGTGTGCAGCACATCTGCCCCCACAAAGAATCCCGGGAACTGTAGTTTAAGGGTGCTGGGGATTGTAGCTCTGTCAAGGTTAAACTACAGTTCCCATGATTCTTTACAGGGGAGATGCACTTGAAATGTGGGATGTGTTTTCAAGTGCACATCTACATTCCCATGCCCTTTTTCAGCTCCATGAATCAGTCTAGAAGAGGCATGGACTCCTGCTCATTTGACCTACAATAGGAATTGGAGAAGCTCAGCCTTTATCAGTAGGAGATAAAGCAAACACTCTGCAAGCAAACTCTCTGATAAAGTCTCAGAGTTTGCTTGCAGCTTAGTGAGAGAAACTTACTTTTTTGCCCCTTAATACAAAGGGCAAGTTAGAGATCAAATCTGGAGAAGTTATTATCTCCCAGCATCATATACTCGTTTTGGAATTTTTTTTATTACTGAGTTAGCTGCATTGCACAACATGGGAATCTGCTGCAAAGCTACTTCAAAAGCGCTGTATTCCACATAGTTGGAAAAAAATATGGGCTATCAACATATGATTGTAATTAATATTAGGCCTTCTGTGAAACCTTATACAAAGAATTATAAAAAGAGAGGGTTTTTTAATGGTATTAATTTAAAAGAAGTAGTATGTTTATCTTGCTTTCCACTGGCAGTGCTGATAAGTACTGTCCTGTCGGAAGAAAATCTCAAGAACACTTTGAGAAAAATAAAACAGCCATCTCCCCATCGCTCCGGCTTCTTTGGCAATTTCTCCTTCCCTTGCAGATCCCCGTGTGTCTCCACCCCCACACAGTTCCAAAACTTCCTCCAACTCCCAGAAGTTGATCTTAGGGGAATGGAGAGACTGCAGGGGTGAGGAGGCATTTGCCAAAGATCATCTTGATCCCTGTTCTGCCGACAGAAGGCTCTGCTGGATCAAAGTTTCTGTCCATGGGGGATTACCAGCTGGATACCATTCTTTGGTGGTGGTTACTTTTTAAATCTAAAATGAGAAATGTGCTGCTCTTCCAATCCTAGAACACTGAAGTTTCCAATACTTAATTCCCTTTACTAGCAAAGTGGATGGGCCCATGCCAACCAGCAGGGCTGTGAAGCAGGATCACCCACAACAGACAGGTCATGGAGTATCTGCACACATGGAGGGGCAGTGTGCAGGGGAGAAGGGTATTATTTTGCACACGCCCATTCCACTGTTTGTGAAGGGGGAGGAGGACTTGTTGCAGGAAAACAGTTTTAGAAACAGTAAAAGAGTGGCATTGATTAATGCTGTGTTGAGGAGAGGAAACAGGCACCAGTAATGGGGGGGGGGGAGAATTGTGCTAGAATTCTACAGGGCTAAAGTCTTCCCTTCAGTTGTTAGGCTGAGACTGGCTCTACCGGTTGAATTAAAGTGGTATAGTGCTGACTCTACAGCTTGCTGTGCATCCGGCCTCAAACTCTGCCACAATCTGAAGGAGGAGGAAGAGTTAACTACTCCTTGCTGGCCTTGGACTGTTTGGAGTTGAGCCTGGTTGCGCAACTAGCTGCTCAGCTGGTCACAAACCCTCTTTTTACTGCTGTACTGCTCCAGTTTAGGACTGCCTACATATTGGAGGAAGAGCTTTAAACTCTGGAGGGTTGAGGTCTTTCCTCGCCATCCCCCAGTGAATCAACACAGGCTGCTGTTGATTTTTATCCTCTGTGATTTCAAGGGGAGAAGTTGTTATTCATTGGCTTTAAACCAAATAATGTGGTTCATTTTCCTTTCAAACGGCAGGTATTCAAAGCCAACTCTAATCATGGAGATATAGTCCGGAATAATTTCATTCCCCCCATAGTAGCCCGCTACGTGAGAATTATTCCACAGAGCTGGAACAAAAGAATAGCACTGAAGGTGGAACTTATTGGTTGTCGCATAAACCAAGGTAAGCCGTTTTACCATTTGGGGGGCGAGGAGAGGTTTGATTGGCAGCAGGATCTGAATGCCCTTCAAATGTTTTGAGGTTCACTTAGTTCCACCTTTTGCCTTGCAGTTAACAGCTCCCTTACACATCCGCTCTGGCAGAGACCAAGTCAAAGCACAGGTGTCTCGGTTAGAAAAGAAGACAGAACCATCACAGAGCCCATACCCTCAGAAGAAGGCAGCTTAGGTAAGAAACACCTTTCCTAACCTTAATGGAGGGTGAAAGTCTTAGCACAACTCCTACCACAGACTGTGACAACTTTTCAGAAGTGATAATGTAAACCTATTTCTAAACCACCTTTTTGAACCCCAATTTTCAAATGCCTGGGAACAAAATGTGATTCATTGGGGGTGAGGTTGGCAGGGCACATTCATGTCTTTGCTACATGGCTTTTACTTTATGAGGGCCAAATGACCAGAAACAGTGACTTGTGTTCTGGATATATACAAGGCTTGATTGTATAACTTGAGAGGTATCCAATGCTTAATACCGATCTAAAGTGGGTGCAGGTCTGAGCACACGGAGTGGTATTCAACACAGAAGAACACATAATCAAATCATAAGTTAAGCCTGGATATGGGCAAGCCTGCTGCACCCAGATGCAACCACATTCCTCTTGCTGCACTCTTTCCCTTGTGCAAATGGGGAAAGAAACCAAGAAGAACGCCTCAGTTAACCATGGCTTCCTGCTACATGCTAGCTAGAAACTGTGGTTAATGACTTTCAAAACTTGGCTTGTTTGGAATCCATTGTGTATAATTCCTGGCTTGTACGTAACAAGAAGCCATGGTTAACAGCAGCTCCCCCCCCCCCCCCCAGATCATGTGAAGGGAGGAGTGAAATGGGAGCAAAGGGTGCAAGGAGGTCATGCATATCCTTGCTTGTTAAGCCAGGATTCAATAATGTGAATTAAGTCCCACTGTTTCCTGGGTTCTGCATACTCCCCCCTATATACCAGTACTATGCGATATGTAGTCCAGCCCTCAAGTTAGTTTTTCAGCTGGGTTTTCAGTATATTGTAACTTTTCATCTTCATTTCTTTTTAAGGACTGAATCTTACTACCATAATCGTTCCAGTAGTAGTGGGGCTTTTGCTGTTCCTGATATCTGGAATTGGTATCTATGCTGTTGTACGAAAGTATGTAACTCTCACTTCAGAGTTGAAAAGCATAAAAATTCTTGTGGTGGTTTTTGGACACATAACAGCCTTTTCCTTAGCTGGCAGATCTACCACCTAACAGGAATACACCTGATGATTGCCTTCAGAGGTTTTACAGCAGAAGAGGAAAAATGCTATGACCAAAACCTATAACTGTATTTGCATTATTAATATGAAGTCTCGAGCTTAATCACCAGCATTTCAAATTCTGTCGCCTGGGCTTCCTCAAGTCCCCTCACCAGCTCCTCATTGTGCTCTTGCTCGTCCAATGAGTTCTTTCTCCCAGCTGATGTCCCCATGAATTGCAGGGAATGGGAAAGGGTGGCTCTCTTCACAGAAGGAGTCTTCCAGCCTTTTATAGACAAGTGAGCTAAAATAGGAAGTTCCATCAAAAACAGCAGAAAGATTTCCACAATGATTCATTCCTCACCTGAGGGCTTTTCTGATCTGGAAAGAGATGACCTATGCAAAAGGCTCATGGGCAGTGCACTTTCTTCCTCTCTCTTTCTCTCTGTCACTCTTTTGAGTAACCAGTTGCAAAGTCCATTCCCACCATTTTATAAATATAAAACAAGGAAGAACTACACGACTGCCTTGGAATCTGGCGAGAGCCAGTGTGGTGTAGTGGTTAAGAGCGGTAGTCTTGTAATCTGGGGAATCGGGTTTGCGTCTCCGCTCCTCCACATGCAGCTGCTGGGTGACCTTGGGCCAGTCACATTTCTTTGAAGTCTCTCAGCCCCACTCACCTCACAGAGTGTTTGTTGTGGGGGAGGAAGGGAAAGGAAAGGAGAATGTTAGCCGCTTTGAGACCCCTTAAAAGTGAAAGGCAGGACTGACTGAAGCCAAGTGCTATTGTTGCTGTTCTTCATTATAGGAGAGGAAAGAAAGGAGGTGCTTATGGCTCATACGACACCGGAAAACCAGGTGGGTGGTAAAAATTGTGGTTTTGTTCATCATCTGACAATAATGAGAAAGGGAAATGTTTATGCAGTTGTAACAATATCTTTGTGTGCAGTTCCCCTTAAAGATCTTACACACAAATAGCACAAGAACTTTTAATATATGTAATGGATGGGTGGAACTGGAGCAGTCATTGACAGCAGCCAGCGACAGTTTCCTGTGCTTAGTACTTCCTGATCCTTGGAATCGCTGTGGCTTAATCTGGATGGCTTGGATCACGCATCCATTATCCATGTCAATCTCTTTTTTTTTTATGTATAACTTTGGTTTTTTTAATGAGATATTTATTCAGGTTTTCAAAATATTACAAAACATAAAAAGAAAAAAGAAAAATACAAAGTAAAAATAGTTAAAAACAATTCATTCCTTCCATTACTTAGCCTTCATTTGCTTATTTCCAGGACTTCCTCACACCTCCCTTTTTTTGTATTCCAGTTCGATTATTAGTTCAACAAATCCCTCCCCTCTTTGTATATCCTAGTCATTAATCATAAAATATTGTAATTTTAGATTTTTACGTATTAATAAACCATTTTTTCATATTCCCTTATAACATTTCGGCTAAAGACCACTTAGTTTCTATCCTATCCATGTCAATCTCTACCAGGGATAATTTAATAGGAAAAGGGTTTTGTGGAACCATTTTCATTAAAAGTTTTGGATCAGTGTTTTTTGATTATCACACTCTTGTTCCCTTCTCCCTTGCGGGCCTGCTTCTATGAGATGCTCAGCAAGTCCAAATTTAGCTTTGCTTTGAAATTCAACAGTGCACTGCTGTTGAGATGGGTTGTTGGGGAGGGAGATCCAAAAATGATCAGCAAAGCAGCTGATTTAAAATTAAGTGTGTTCATGACTCCAAGAGAACATCCAGATGATAAATTGGTGGGATCCCAGAGTCCCTTATGTGACCATACTAGATGAGCTTCTGCTGATTTTTTCACACACACATGCATGCACGGACACACACACACACACACACACACACTGCATCTCTCACCCCCAATATCTCCCTTCATTTCAACTCTCAAGGGTGACTTGTGAGGAACACAAGCAACTGCAGGATGGAAGGGAAGATAGTTGCCAGGATTTAGCCCTATGTGGTCTGTATAGATAGACTGATCTCTGCTAATGCAAGCTTGTTTTAACCCTAAGTATTACATGTCACCCTTTCCCACACTCTGAATCAAACTGACAGTTTTAATTTTTTTGTGCATGCAATGTTTTATATTGGATCACATTTGAGATTTTTAACATTATTAGGACTTGAACTTCTAGGTTTCTGGAAACAAATCAAACAACCCTTTGTCAGACACCAGTCTACTGAATTCACCATCAGTTATAATAATGAAAAGGATACGCCACAAAAGCTAGATCTCGTCACAAGAGAGATGGCAGGTAACTTCACTGTCTTCTGAAAACAATCCCTATGTAGCACGTAAGAAACGTAAAGAACAGGCTTAGTTTGCCCATCCGTAAGGATTGGCAGAATAGAACTTGTACCATGTTTAAATTTATTTATCATATTTCTATTGTTGCCCTGCCAGTTAGAACTTGTACCATTTTAAAATTTATTTATCATATTTCTATTATTGCCCTGCCAGTGTGTTCACATAAAACTGTTGGCATTCTTCTTCCAGATACCTGTAGAGTAATGGCTTTGGCATTCCAACATTCTTCCTCATCAGGTGACCCATGTGCGATATCAAAGACGTTAAGAAGAGATTTCTCAGTCAGGCCCCTCTAGCCCAGCATCCCATTCTCACAGTGGCCAATCAGATGCCTTTGCAAAGCCTGCAAGCTGGACATGAGGACTTTGCCTGACTATCTATTATTCCTAGCAATGGTTATTCAGAGGCATACTGCCTCTAACAGTGGGGGCAGAACATAGCTATCATGACTTGTAGCTTTTCGGAGTTTAACGGTAATTTGTCGTACCATCCTTTTAGATAGGATGGTGAATAAATTTGACAATTGTGTGCATGTTTTCTTGCTTAGTAACTCTAACATTATAGTGCACATTTTTTTCTTTCTATTGCACATGGCTCATGTAGCTTGTATAATCAATAGCTATTGCTCTACTAAGGATCTAATGTAGGAATCTGTTTTTGACCTTTGATAGACTGAAGGCTGTGTTTGTCAGTAGAGCGAGAAGGATGGTTTGATCTTGTGGCGAGAAGGCAGGGGGAAAACAAATGGTCTCTAATAAAATTTGTGCACGGAGGCAGGAGTACGCCAAGGAAAATCTTACGATCCTTATGAATATTTATTGCTCGTCGCCATAGGCAGTTGCAAACAATGAATTAAAAATGCCCGTTGACACAAACATAAAACATGATCCAGTATGCTTCCTATTTGTTTCTTGTCTTGAAGTTAAAATACATCTTTGAAGCATCCTGGAAATGTGCTTAATTTTAGCTTATTCAAGTTAATTAATTGCCTTGACAGTCCACCGACATTTGATTCAAAGTACTTGCTTGAATTTTCTTTGCTGCAGTTGAGAAATAATGTAACTTGGTCAGATGACTCAGGGATAACAGAAAAAATAGCTATCTCCTGTAGGCACAATAACAATTACTTTCTGGGAGATGGCAAATAATATAGCAGATTGCTCAGCACAAATTAAGGTGGCATCCAGTATTTGGTGTGATCTGAGATTCTGATGTGATTCTTTCTGTTTCCCATCTAGATTATCAACAGCCTCTCATGATAGGAACTGGGACAGTAACCCGAAAGGGATCCACTTTCAGACCCATGGACACAGAGAATGAGAAAAAAGGTAGCGCCGAGACCGGGAACCATTACCACTGCCCACAGAGAGCAAATCGGCACGATTATGCACTGCCTTTGACCAACCACGAGCCTGAATACGCCACTCCTATTATAGAGCGACACGTAGGAAGAGAAAACACTTTTCCTTCAGAGAGCTGCTATAACATTCCTACTGCTTCTGCCACGCATAAATGTTCCCTTTCCACAGGCACTTTCACTGCCTTGTGCCAGACTGAAACAGGGAGTGAAGATTATCAAACACCGCAAAGTCAGAAGGAGTATGACAAGCCAAAAATGAAAGCCTTGCCCACACTTGACTACAATACTGGCTATCAGAAGCCCCAAACCAGTTTATTGACAGATGAGGGCTATTCAACACCCAGATACTGCCTAAAACCAGTAAATCAAACTGCAATGACAGCTCTTCTGTAACCTTAAGGACCAGCGGAAACGCACTGCCATAATGTTTAAAGCACTGGATTAGATTTAGAGCAAAACAAAATTTGCTCTTGGCTGAGGAGTGAAAGCTGTTCGTTGCTGCCTTTGCGGTAGAGTCTTCAGGCAGTTGATTCTCTGCAGCTGCGATATTAGTGCTCCACTCTAACATTGTGCAATGTGTACATACATTTTTTATTTAATAAAAATAACTTAAACTTTAGTCTGTTTTGTCCTGTGTGGGCTGGGGGCTGTCAGTGAGAAGAATTGGTCACTGCACTGATTTCTAGACAAGGTAGGACAGTGTCCTAACAAAACAAAGCACGGCGTCTGGGGTTGTTTTCCTGTTGGTAGTTGTGCTAACTAGTTCTGACATGTTACACAGAAGTGGGAGCTAATTAAATTTAAAAGCTAATTTCCTCGGGTCATATCCTATGCTGCAGAATCCCCTGCTTTGAACAGTTTTAACTGTGTGGATAAATCTGTACTTGTTCTGGGCAAAATAAGTTTTGAAAAAATGAGGGATGGTGCGTGGTATTGTGATGAGAAGTGATGCTAGTCAACTGCCACTGAGAAATAGCGGGCTCTTCTGTTTCATGGATTTAACTGTGCCTGTAAATGGTCCATTCTTTAGCCCCAGATTAGGACAAGGGAAAATACCAAGACTAGAACACAGAGCTGAGTCTCTGCCATGGCCCTAAATATGCACCCCTTCTCCACCATAAATTGCTAATACAAAAACAGCATAGTTGAGATCAGGCAGCCAGTAGGTTTCTAGAAGTAATTTTTCAAACACACCTCTAGTTTCATAATAGCATCTTCTGAAGAATTTCTAGGCTATCAGTACATATACTGCCCACTCTGTAGTAAGCCCCACCAAATACTGTGGATATTATAGTAGCACAACCCAAGCCTAGCAGTAGTAGTTTGCTTTGGGTCTGCCATCTCATTAAAAATGGGCTCTGCAAGTTGCATTCGGAAATATTTTTTGCTAGTTTACTCGCAGATGCTTAGATATTTCGAATGCGTTGTTCACAGGCTCCTTGTGGCAGCTTTGTGTTAAAAATGTTTTTTTGTGACTTTGTCTTAAGGGTTTCTTTTTAAAAAGGGGGGCAGGAAAGATGAACTGGAATAGCTGTAAGGATCTCTACTTGTTATACTGACTTCCCCATCTGATTCTCAGGACTTTCCCCAGGCTACCACCTACTCCCCAAGCCACCTACCTTGCTCTGTGCATTTTTCCCATGCTTTCGCCTGCCTGGAATGAGTCCTTCAGCTCTGATGATGCTTCATTCTTGCTTAGATGGGGGATGGAGACATGTGTGTAGCCAACTGGACAAAATTAAGAGTTCCATCTGCTGCCTCTCCCCCTTTTCCCTCTGGCCCTGCCCACTACTGGTATGCGACCCATGGGAGGTTGCTTAGGACAGCAGGTAGCCCTCAGGTTCCCCCATCCCTGACCTGACCCTCCTGTCTTTCCTAGCTCTGTTGTCCAAGATTCTCTAGGGACCAGTTCATGCGTATCTTTCCTACAGAGATGCACCCTGCCAAGTGTACAGCTGATTTGCATAATCTTCACACATTAGGGTATTCCTAACAAAAAAAAAAAACCCTTCCAGTAGCACCTTAGAGACCAACTAAGTTTGTTATTGGTATGAGCTTTCATGTACATGCACGCTTGCTCACGAAAGCTCATACCAATAACCGACTTAGTTGGTCTCTAAGGTGCTACTGGAAGGAATTTTTTTCATATTGTCTCAACTACTGCAGACCAACACGGCTACCTACCTGTAACTAGAACTATGGTATTCCTATCCCTCTTGGATATTTTTCTTCCCCTACAGCAGTACACTTCTCGGCTAGGAGAAATTCTCTGCTAGGGTGAAGCAGCCCCCTAACTGGATAGGTCAAGGATTGAATCTAGAACCTTGTACATGGAAAGCATTTGCTTTTTCATATACATTGTGGCCCCTGACTTCCTTCCTGTGCAGTCTAGGAACCGTTTGTTTTCTGGGAGCCAGGCTTTCAAATAAAACGTAATGCCAAGGCTTTCAGCTCTCTTGATAAGACGACTCCTTCTACTGAATGCAAATCCTGGTATTGCAATAGCAGGGTGTCTGGTACAGCTGGCCTTGGCAGTGTCCTAGTCAAAGCAAAGCCAGGGAAGAATATAAGAGAAGACTGCAGCCAAAACACCTTGGCTGAGAGCAGGCATTATAGGTTGTGGTGAGACTCCTAACCATGTGTGGAGTTATTCGTATTAGTATCCGTATATATTTATTTATCCATCCCCTGCGTTCTTCCCTGACAGAGACTCAGGAATATTATCATTATCAAAACCCAGGAGTTTGTAAAAAGCTTTGATTTTAAACACCACCACCAAATGCTTCTAAGTCTTTCTAAATCTTCACTCTTTAATGCATTGCTCCATTGTTTTGCAAATAGGGAACGATAGTAGTTTCCTTTCCTCTTAAATGAATTCTGTATGTCTCTGGTTTCCACCAGAAGGCTCAGGCCACACAAAAGTTATTTGAAGGACATCTAGAAGACTGGACTACACCTCACAAATACGTAACAATTATTATTTAGATTCATCCAGATTTGCTCATCCTCGTTTTTGATTTTTAATTAATCTACCACTATGTCTGTAAAGTGTTTAAGAGGAGCTTACAATATTATCTGGTCTTAAAGTGTGTTGGTGTTTGACTCACACTTGAGAGTTCATGTAGCAACGAGGCATTTGTGAGTATAATAGCACACATAGCTTTCCCCTCAGTCTTGGGGTGGAATCTGATCCAGGGCAGTAATGACCAAACATAATTAGCTGCAGAGAGTTTGTTTATTGATCTAAATGTAACGACCTGATGTTCACATTCCAGTTTTTATGGACAGGTCTTGGCGAAATGCAGCTGTACTCTGAAAAGGAACCTATAAAGGGCAGTGCTACACTTTACCATAGCTTCCACTCTCCTCCCTGCTGAGATCAACAAGGGTAACTGGTTGCAAGTATGAAGGCAGGCGAGGCTGGTGGCGCAGTGCCCGTTCGCCCAAATGGACCTGCCACCACCACCAAACAGGCCTCTCAGTTGAAAACCAATTATAGCTAGCCACACCTCCTGAAGGCTCTACAAGGCCAAGTCATGCGCATTTGCTTGCAAGCTCTGCAAGGACAAGAAAAGAAATCAGATAAGTTTATGAGTTGGGGTGGAGTGGAGTGGAGATGCCAAAGTTTGGGATGCAGCCATGTCATCTACTGTTTTATAGTTTAGAACAGTTTAGACACCACTCATTTTCCTATCCTGCTAAAGCTTGTGTTTTCTAACTTGAAACAAGATCTGCAGGACAACACCACATACAGAAGCTGCAGTGTATCTGATGCCTGCTGGCTCTTTCACAGAGGAATTATATATTCATATCTCTCAACTGCTCACTAACTGCAGAATGCACTGCATCTTTATAAAAGCATTTGCTCTCTAGCACCTTATCTGTGCTCGCAAGCAACGTAGGAGGCAACAGGATCATATCAGGGGTTTGGCCGACTAGTGTGTGCTTTCTTCGCTAACAGTTTCCCAGATTGGTTTCCTCTGAGTTTGGGAACTGTCTTCCCAAGAGCCAAGATTCATAAGCCTGCAGCAGCTTTCAAAAGTGACAACCCTTTGTCTTTAGAAAAATGGTGTGTGCTTGAAAGACATGCAATATTCAAGCTCCCTGGTTTTGTTTTGTTTTTATAAAAATGGGAAATAAGGTATTGTGTGGGTGGGCAACAACATCACACAACATCAGGCAAACTTTCATATGAACTGTGCTAGAACTGTAAAACTCCATGCAAAACCTTACAGTGACAAAACTACCTACACCCTAAACCCTATTAACCCACAAACAGGATTGCATCAAAGACCAGCTAGTGGAGATACTAGTGCAGTCCAGGAACATTTCAAGAAACTCAGAAATGATTTCTGAATTATGATTCTTTAGACAGTGAGAGTCTCATTTTTCAGATGCCACAATAAGTGATACCTGTGTAGAATCAGGCAACATATTAGAGAGATTGTGTATATCTCCTTGTTTTAGAATGCTGTTGGTTTTATTGGTCTTGTTTGATAAATATTGTGCACCATTTTATGTAAACCAATTAGGGATTTGTCATTTTCCATTAAGTGGTCTATACATTTTGATAGATGAAATCAATCGATATTTTGCCCACACAATTACTATGAGACGCGTGAAGGTTACGAACAAATGTTTGCGCTCTCCATTCCTGCTGATAGCAGAAATGTAAGAAAGAAGACACCAGCAAATATCATAAGCAGATCTTCTTTAAGACAGCTTTTCTCATTTATGGCTAAGCTGTTTATCCTTAAGTGACACCATCTGTTCTCATTGTCAGTTTTGTGAAGTGTGAATTGGCCAACAAGAAGAAATACTGTAAACTCAGTGTAGTGCACATGTAAACGCCATACTGAGCTGAGAAACATAGGAAGTACAGAAATGAAAAGTTGATAATTTTCATTTTATTGTAGACAATTATTCTGCTTAATACTCAGGTCTCCTATCTAGCCATTCAGAAAGATACGGAGATTTATGCACAGTAGTGCTAAATCCATCACATATTGCAAAGAACATTGAAAGTTTTATAAATCTGTCACTATTAAATTCATTGTAGTATGGCAAAGAATAGTAAATAACTATTTCAACCTAAAGTTACAACCTAGTTAGACTGAATAATTTTGATTTATGGCAGTGCAGCTCTTACTTCAGTGGGACAAACAGTCAGTCACGAAGCTGTGGTATTTATTGAATTCAAAACCCTTCCTCCACACAAAAGCCCAGCAAGCAACAACAAAAACTCTTTTCAATCAGCATTAAAGTGGTTATTGAACCACTTGCCTTCCATAGCTTATTTTGAAGCCCAAATGAGGTCACAGGAAAGCAGATAGGATTGTCTCACGCCTGTTTTGATATATCCCAGAACCAGACACAGCTACGTATGCTTCCAAAGCAATCTCTAGCCTCGGATAACAAAGGAAGCAGATGCAGCAGCCAGTGTTTTTACTGTATACCCCACTTCCACAGACATTACAGCAGGATGCTACTGTAATCACTTAAAGGTGTAAGAACATAACAAGAAAAACTTGTTGGCAGCAAAATGCACCTTTCAGTGGCCTGTCTGACCAGTAAGGTTTTTAAGAGGTCTGAAAGAATTCTAGGAGCTGTGTTCCCCCCTCAAAGAACTACTGTTTCCAGCACCCAGAACAAACTACAGCTCCCAGGGATGTGTCTGTGGGGAACCATATGTTCCAAATGTATGGTACATACGCAGCCAGAGTCGTGTGTGTGTACCTCAAGTACTTCCACCGGCAAATGGAGACTTCTCCTAATGCTCACCTCTGGTTTTTGGACCCTCATGTTGCATCAGTTATGAATGACATCATAACCAATTATATATGCATTTGCATTTTTGTAGATTGTTACATTTTGCAACACAGGGGTTTGTGTTTGTTCGTATGTTAAAATCTGGCTGGAAGGCCCTGCTTGGCAACCTGCTGCCAAGTGATATCTACAGTATTCTGCGGTGACTTCAGAGACGATCTTCTCGGGACTGGCCCCCTCCTTATGGAATGCTCTCCCCTCTGAGCTCTGACTGGCACCTTCTCTTTTTGTCTTTCAGGGCCAGCTGAAAACATGGTGCTTCCCCCCACACCCACTCAGGCTTTTGTAGGATGCTAGCTGTCGTTACCAGGTAATTTTAATGGGTTGCTGTAGTTATGTGCCTTATCTGTTCTTGTTTTATATTAAGATGGATGTTCTATTCAAATTGCATTAGCGTACCATGCCCTGGATCACTTGTGATGAAAGGCAGGTTGAAAATATTTTACATAAGAAGTGGAATACAGAAAAGGGAGGCGTGAGGAGGTCTGGGAAACAAGCAAATGAAAGATAAGTGATTGAAAGACTGAATTGTTTTTAACTATTTTTATTTTGTATTTTTTTTTTCTATTTTGTAATATTTTGAAAATCCTAATGAATATCTTATAAAAAAAAAAGAAAAAGAAAATATTTTACATAAGCACTGTGAGAAGCTAAGACTGAGAAGTACTTTGGATCCCACTCAAGGACTTAACACACTTTGTCATAGCGTTTCTCCGAAAAGGAAATCTGAAGCGTTTGCTGCCACCTTCTGACATTTTTTAAATATAGACACAGGCTCTGAATTTCCTGGAATTCAAAGATACATGAGAAATGGGAAAAGGTTAAAAACCCAAACCAGCATGCTAGGTATATTTTGCTCTTCCTTCAAACAAGTTTTGTTTGCTGCTTAATGTCTGTGGCTTAATTAGACCTGTTACTTGATTCAGGGCCTCATGAGGCTGAAGATCTGCTCTATTAAATTCCCCCTTTTATTACAAGCAGCTCAAGGCTCTTCATTTCCCCGGGTTATCCTCGCAACCATGTGAGGTACGCAAATCTAAGCAACAATGATTGGCTCCAGGTCTCACCACAATTTTATGGCAAATTTAATCCTGGGGTAGGAGTCACCTCACCACCCTTGTCAGCAAAGCCCAAGGATTTCCATTTGCATAAGGCTTCCCCACCCTCCCCCAAATTTGGCACTGGGGGTCTAGCAACCCCCCAGAACAGTACAGTGGTACTTCTAGTTAAGAACTTAATTCGTTCTGGAGGTCCGTTCTTAACCTGAAACTGTTCTTAACCTGAAGCCCCACTTTAGCTAATGGGGCCTCCTGCTTCCACTGCGCCACTGCTTCGCGATTTCTGTTCTCATCCTGAAGCAAAGTTCTTAACCCGAGGTACTATTTCTGGGTTAGCGGAGTCTGTAACCTGAAGCGTCTGTAACCTGAAGCGTCTGTAACCCGAGGTACCACTGTACATGGGGAATGTCTTTCTCTCTGGAAAACTGGAATATTTGCACAGATGAATGAATGGAAGTGTGTTGCACTGAATCCCATTCTTGGTCTCCCAGGCTTTAGGGCACTTAATACCCCTCCACCTAATTCCACATTCGGGGGGGGGGGGGGAGAGATGTAGAAGTCGTGGAACGGGAATTATTATTTCCCATGGGGCTGCAAATGTATGGGGGTCCCTTGTTAGCACCTTTAAAACAAACCAACTTAGGCTTCAGTCTACTTACCAGAGAGCAATTCCCACGGAAAAATCAGCGTAGCCTGTTGTAGTCCCCGGCTTCCATTGTCCACTTTCTTTCAACTAGAGGCAGACAGCCTGTTCCATAGATTTGGTGCTGAACAGGATTTTGTAAAACAATTCTTTTGCAGCTCTGGACGTTTGTAAAAATTTAAAAGCCAAGTTTCTTTAAATTGCAATAGTTTACTATTAAAGCACATGTTTCATTGCATTTGTTTAAATAAATGTTTACTTGTTGAAAATGAAGATTAAAAATGCTCCTTCACAGGATTTTAAAAAGTGCCTTTTGGAGTTCATTTTCCCCAGTTAAAATTCATTTTAAAAAGGAATTCACCCCAAAGGACGAAGTTCTTTTTCCTCAAGACTACATGGCCCAGAAAAATAAGAGGCCCAGAGCTCAGACAATTATTAAGGGAAGGGGGGGGGGGAGGAATTCCAGAGTTGTCCAGCAGTCACACAGAATGTATTCTAATATGCCTTTATCACACAGATGCATTGCATAGACAAGAGGAGAGTGCTCTTGTGCTCATGTTCTGCCCACTGGATTCCCATACACATTTGGTTGGCCACTGTAAGAACGGGATGCTGGACTGGATAGAACATTGGCCTGCAGGCTCTTCATATGTTCTTTATTAAAATTAGGTAAGGTCAATCAGGGTCAGTGCTCATTCTCAACACATCACTTTGGGCAATTAAGTTTTTAGTTGCAACTAACTACACTAATGTGCAACTTGCTCTTGAACTATCATTGAGCAAAAAGGAATTCTGAAATGTAAAATTAAGTGTTCCAACCACAATAATGCAAACAACTTTATTTACAGGCTAATCAAATTAATCAAACTCAGCTGAAGTAAGTAGAATTAAGTTGCAAAGGTCTGCAGGACTGAGGTCAGCATAAAATGGAAGGGGAATTAGCAAAGACTATATAACCACAAAAATCTGGACATTGCATGTTGCCCAATAGTCTTACAAACTCTTACATGTGTGGTATGCTGGCTTAAGGGAAACTGAGGCACACTTCAGAAAACAGATTTCTGTTCAGCAAAATGCCAGCTCTGGGTTCAGTCTGACATTTCACCAAGATTCAGTTGTTGGTTTCAAACATTAGAAATCTAGTATTCCAGGGATTTTACTTCTCCTGTAGCTTCTGCCATCTTTAAAAACTGCAAGAAATAACAGTTTAGATGGCTAATGGAATACACATACAATTAGAATGTAAAATTTTCTGACAAACTCTATACAACTGAGCATAAGAATATTGACTTTCCCCAAAAGGCCTTCAAGCCTAATTCATCCAGCCCTTGGAAAACTAGCTATTGACAAAGCTGGGGGAAAACCACGTATTACGTACCACGTCTGAAAATTCCAACATATTATAGTTGCCGGTGTGGCAGTCTACATGATTGGTCAAATAGCAGTGCAATCACAAAAATTCACAATAGCATCAGAGCAAAATTTCAGAGGTCTGGGCTTTCCCAAAGTGTGCCTAGACAAAACAATGGTGGGAAGTGTCTGAGGGAATTTCTGTGCAGTTATTTATCAGTGCCGTTTACAACCGTTCACTGACTTGTGTGCAGTGATACCGTCACAAGGAGAACAAAGCAGTACCAGCAAACAGTGTTCAACAATAGCCTGATTTTAATAAATAGCGAAGTTGTGCAAATGCAACAGAGAAAGGTCGTCTGCATTTTTGTCACTTCAGACAGAACAAAAGTATATCAAGCGGAGAACATGCTTCTTCGCTTGAGAGTGGAAAGTAACATTCTCTCATAGATAATCCCTGGATTACTGTTAACAAGGGATATAGGAAAGCTCTTTCGATAGACCAAGATTCAACATGCTCAGAAATAGTGCAAAATGGAGCAAACATTAAAGAGAGTTCATTCTAAAAAAGGGGGATACCAGGTAATTTCTTTCGCACATGTCCTACTGACAAAAACAGGCTTGTGTAGGAACACTGTGCTCCTATGTCAACTCTCCATTTTGCTCCCCTTTAGATTCCCTAATGAAAAGCAATACACAGGGAATGTTTTTGTAATATACACCAGAAAACATCATATGCTGCTTAACAGCCTCATATGGCAGGGCAAAGGCACATCCATGAACAGCAGAAAATGCAGCCTTTCCAATTTCATGGCTTGCTTAAAATACTAGGCTTGCAATGGAGGCAGTATCATGGTTAAGATTACTTTAATATACAGTATTAAAGGAGCAGCTATAAAATTTTACTGCAAATCAAATACAGTTCCATGAGCAAAATGACACACAAAAATTATTTTATGAGCAACAGTTAAAGAATTTATAAATAGCAAAATCTTTGCATAAAGTATTTACATTTTAAAGATTTCTCTATAAACATATGTATATATATAGTGCACCTAGGAGAGACAAGTTTAACCGTGTTCTACAACACAATGGTTTTTTAACATTAAACATTAGGTTAACTGACATTACACTAAATGCCTTTCGCTCGCTCTCAATTTATGTACATTCTATAAAAACACTTACAAAGCTGTCATTTTACATTATTTGCACTCTCAAAATACATCTTTACATGTTACATTTTAATGGCCCGCAAAACAATGAATGGAAAGCAGGCGTTTCATGCTTTATCCTATTATAATAAAAGCTATTACATGGTTTTTAACTGTTTGCATATGGAGAGTGTGCGCTCTAATAAGATATAGATACATACATACATATATATATATAAACATACACACATACACATAACTGAACAGCAACCTAGCCAAGACAACCCCCAATGGATTCTAAAAATGCCTTTGGCATTCAGGTGTAAAACTATTTTGCACATTTGGGGTTTAAAAAAATATACCGTAGTTCTGTAAAATACTAGGACTATTATACTGTAACAAATTTGGTACGTGATCCTGCACAGTCTTAAGTATCACCTGGCAAGATACAGGATGCACTCAATTCCCACTTGCTAAGGGCCAGTTGATCCAAACCTCTCAGTGTAGCACAGCGTGGGTACCCAATGACATGGCAAGCACTGCATTTATGGATGGAAACAATGATCGCTATGACACGATCATAACTGGAGAACACCTTCCACAAGGGATCTAATCACATGGAGTTCTGGTGGTCTACAGACTTTTAAACACACAACAGGCAACTGGGCAATCGCTTTCATGTTGCCTTACAACACTGCAATACATCTTAAAAAAAACAGATGTAAAAATGGTATGATGAAGCATTCTCTGGACACAGCCTGAAGCAATCTGATGACTATTTAGCCACAGATTAAATGGTTTATTATGTATCCAACACCATCCTCCCATCTTAAGAGTGTCAAGTGAATCAGTTCCTATAGCAAAGGATTTAAATCAAAAATTTGAATCGCCCCTCTTAGCAACTCTCGTATAAAACCATGCCTACAGAGAATGTTTTGTAAACTTTTTGGACTGCATTAGAGGCACATTTTCATTCCAATGCACAGCAACCTTTACAGTTATCCATGTGGACGGGATATATGTGGAAATAGGTTGTTAAAGGATCTAAGGCATGATGTACTCCCATTCTGTGGATGAGCCACATTGTCAAAAGTGTAACAGTACTATTAGCCTGTAGGGCACAGAGCTCCTTTAGACAGCCCAGGGTCACATAGATGGCACTGTGTGGCAACTGTAAAAAATACTATGCAGTGGAAAGAATGGTCATCTAACTCCATCCTAATTCAGTTCACACAGAATGGTAGCCACCCAATGATACAATTCTGTAAGTTGAGCATGCTACACTTAAGGGCAGACATAATTCCAAGAGGCCAATTTTACACTTATTTTGCATTTTAAAATTAACAGTATTCTGTTTAATACCTTTGGAGAATACTTCACATCCAGCATTGATTGGCAAGAGAGTTTAAAGGAATATATTTATATATATATGCTGCATTAAATAATGCTGAAAAACATCTCAGGAACAGATCACTAGGATCTATTTCAGAGATTTAACGTCACAATAAATATTTAGCAGCTAAAATGTTTTGTATGTGTATGTTTTAAACCAAACTTATTTTTGTATATTGTGAAAATCTGAAATGAATTGACTTTGCTGTTTACCTTTTTACAATACACATTTTAAAAGCAACTAGGTAGGTCAGGAATATACCTCTGAGAAATCATGTCTCCCTTATATATGGTCATTAAAATCTATTCCTCTATCAAATGAATGCCAATTTTCTGCTTCTGCTATTAGTCAGAGGATCCAAGTGTCAAAGTTCTTTTGCTTTAGTCTATCCCTTTTATCATAAACAAGATCCAAAGTTAAATTCAAGAAAAGCCTTTGGAAACAACGTGCTTTGGTGCTTATAATTCAAGGGAAATTCATCTGACATGCAACTTCTTAGAAAAATGGGAAATTTTACACATTTAGATACGCTCATAATGAAGCCCTGAGGTAACCAACAGAACAGCTTTTTTCCAGGCAACAGCAACACAGCTTCTCTTTATCCCTTTAATCATCCTTTATAATTTTATGTGGAATTTTGAATGCAGAACGGTCTACACAACCTGTCTTGAGGAAGAGACCAGTCCCACTGATGAGTTAGGGGTGGTTTTAGGCTAAGCTTTCAGCAGATTGGTCTAGTTTAGATATAGTCTCTTCTGTTTCAACTGAATTTCCTAGGTCTCCATTTTCATGGCCATCAATACTTGCTTTCTTATCAAACACTGCAAAAGAGAGAAAAGAATGTTTGTAACATTTTATAGTACAGCATCCTAAAATTTACAAACTGACCCACCCAACAATTTTTGCTGATAAGGAGAAAACATGCACCAATGCTGCACAGGTAGGCAGAAATTCCAAGACTTCTAGAAATGGACTGTATATAAAACCAGTTAAGAAGAATAGGGACTACTGCAAGCCAAACCACCTTTTCCCCATCTACATGTGCTCTTGCAGAGGGTTAGGAATTAATATGGCTCTCCACTTCCCCTCTAACAAGACCTTCCAACTAGTACAGAAACACCACACAAAACAGAAAATTCCAGTAACCAGCAAAACAAGGAAGTGCCTACACAATGCAGAGACACCCCCAAGTTAAGGGTGGGGATTTGGCAAATCCAGATTTTGAAAATTGTACTGCATTAATCTTTGACCATATGAAATCTTTAAATCACATCACAAAAATAGTCACCAAGAAAGAGGAAAGGAAGAATATACCTACAATTTCAAATCAAGAGTCTGCTTTATGGGAATATAGGGAAATATGGCAATATTCTGACAAAAATAGCAAAGGAAAACGATGAGCTGCCATTCTGCCCAAGCGTTATATTTGCCAAGAACATATATGGTTTAACCTTGCATGTTGTGACACAACTGCATAACTGTCATCCCAATCTAAGGACAGATCATCCTAAGCATAGCCAAACAATTGAATATAAATTTACAAAATCAAGTTTTACTTGAAATGTTGTACCTTAGTTATTAAAAAAAAACCAACCCAGAACATTTACCTTGCAATTGTTTGACATCTCCACATCCAGATTTTCTATTAGAAGCAGAGTTTCCACCTTCCTCCAATTCGTCAAGATACAGACGATAACGATGTCCACTCTCATCCTCATATTCTACATTTTCATCATCTGAGTCCACTTCTGGAGCAACGTACACAACTTCAAATTCAATTTCCCCTCTCTAGAATACAGAAATGAAGATTATGTTGCTTCTAAGAATGGGCAGTCCATTTAGAACACTTAAAATATGAAAACTCAGAACTATAGCTATACAACAGAATAGTAAAAAAAAAATCCTAATATAAAAGAAAAGCCAGATCAAGTCTTGCAATACATGCCTGCAGAGTATAGTCATCCAGACAATCCTTGCTGAAATAAGAACGTTTGGAAGGACTTTCTGGACACTCTGAAGCAAGGCCCAAAATGAATGGACTACTGCTCAACTTTAGTTTAATTCTGGATGTGACTTACATGTATGGAAACTGGGTTTGTTTGTTTTTTGAAAATGGCAATACAGACAATTTTAAGAGTCTCCAAAACATTCATCTGGTGAAACTTGCACTTTCAGTAATTGCAGAAGAAAACTTCACACAGAATGTTTGCCCTACCAGTGGTGGACCTCGGGTCTCAAATTTAAGTGGTGCCCTGTGTGACGCCCAAATTTGGTGCTCCCCACACCCCTTCTCATGTTCCATTCTAAATCTTAGTTGCGGCAACCCCTGCAGTGCCCAGTGCAACTGAACCGGTCATGCTCCCCTAAATCTGCCCCAGGCCCTATCTTAGAAACATAGGAAGCTGCCTTACACCAAGTCAAACTACTGGTCCATCTAGCTCAGCCTTGTCTACACTGAATGGCAGGGAATCTCCAGGGTTTCAGAGAAGGAATCTTTCCGAACCTTGTCCAGAGATGCCAAGGACTGAACCTAGGACCTTCTGTCCTTTGCATGCAAAGTATGTGGCTCCACTACTGAGCATCTGTATGCTGCCCAGTAATTAATAAACCCTTCCTCTTAGTGCTTGTGTTCAGACACACACAGTCATAGAGCTGAAATGGAGAAATGTCAGGAGGCCCTGCCCCAAATTATTGGCCAAACCCCACTAAATGTATATATGCATATTAACAGTTCAGTATTCATTATATAAAAATAAAATACCTGCTGCGAAAGAATAGTTACAGCTTCTTTATGTTTGGCATCTCTCAAATTTACACCATTTACTGCCAAAATGGCATCTCCAACATGCAGACCTCCACATCGATCAGCAGGCTGACCTGGGTGAATTTCAGAGATGAGGATGGGAACACCATGCTCCTTTCCACCCTATCACAATGACATAACACAAGTCAGGAGACTGCCACAATTTCAAAATGAATTATAGCCTGTGTATGTTCTTCACTGTAGATTTCAAAAGTGTTGAATTCATGCTGCTCTTCAACAAATAAGTATTTGCTGCTCTGCGTATTTGATGTATAGCACAGTTTATAATGCATTTGTAGCAGAGATTTCACAAAAGCATAATGACAAATTTAAGTTCTTTCAGTTGCATTTATAAGAGAGTTACAAAAGCAAGCATTTGATATAGGTAACATGGGCTAGTGTGACACACAGGAAATATAAAATAAAATGTTAAGTATCTTGTTAGTAAACACTGAATCCTAGAAAAAGAAAATAAATTCAAATATTACGGTAATTGAAATGCCCAGTCCTTCGTGATCTTCTTTAACCAATAGAACTTTCCTTATGGGACCAACACCTTGACTCTTCTTTAAAGAATCTGGATCCTAGTTTAAAAAAACAAAAAACAGCTATGACAATGCTTTTTCAAAGTTTTCCAGAGATTCACAGGACACTACTATCACTACAGACAAAATAATCTCTAAATTCAGAATGCTATAGACATTGCTGCTATAAGAAAATCACCTTTCTAAAGATTACTTTAGAAAGGAAAACACATGCACCTCAGCCCTATCCAAGTTCCAAGTTGATGTGGCACAAGCAAAGGTTTTTCCTACACTGGCTTCAAGATAAGCAGAATAAAACAAATTTTGGGCACTAAAAAGCAGTTAGAGAAAACCCTTGTTACAGTTCTGGAAGTCACAGCGATGTTCCAGAAGTTGATGGATACAAACTTCCATTTTGATGGGGTTTAAGAGGCTGGAAGAAGTCCCACCACCCTCACTTCCCCTTTCCACAGTACCAGAGCAACAGGCCTTATAACTTCCAGCACCACAAGTGTTTTTTAACTGAAAGTTTTTTAGGTTGTTTTGGGGGCCCAGTTTAGGGCCTGAAAGGTTGTAAACAAAAAAGCAATGCATTCCTTTGTGCCAGCACTATAAACCCCATGTGTTTCACCACCTCTGAGCAACAAGTTGTATGTTCAAGAGCTTGGGAGACTCAGTATGCAGTGCAGAAGATAGGCTGAGACAGGAAGGACCAAAGTTCAAATCACCACTCAGTCATGAAGCTCACATGCTTATTATATTCCAGACACTAAATCTCAGCCCAGCCTACTTACAGGATTATTGCAAAGATCAAATGGACTATCCTGAGCTCCAGAATTTAAAAGCAGAATGCCTAATAAGATTCTCACATCTATAAATTAAGGGTGATGTGGATGTAAATGCTGTGAATCCTTTCAATATTGAATACCTTTTTTAATTTACAGCACAATCTTAACTGTGTTTACTCAGGGATAAGTCCTACTGACTTCCAAGAAGGATTACTCTCAGGTAAGTAAAGTAATGACTGCAGCCTATGTCACTAACTAGGATTCACTTATTCCAAATCCCAATACAGAATATCATAATTATTCCTTAAGTTTCATATACAGTTGTACCTTGGAAGTCAAATGGGATCCTTTCCAGAAATTCGTTCAATTTCCAAAATATTTGAAAACCAAATCACAGCTTCTGAAGCTGCAAGCCCCATTGGACGTTTGGGTTCCAAAAGAACATTTGCAAACCGGGTTTGCGGCGTTCAAGAGCCAAAACATCTTGAGTTCCAGGGTGTTCGACAACCAAGGTACGACAATATGTACAATTTCAACATTTCTTCCCCTTGACTATTGAGGTGAGTTAGTAAAAAAAAGGAAAAATGCAGTCTTTACACACACTGTGATAAAATAGTGTTGTACAGTGGTGCCTCAGGTTACGTACGCTTCAGGTTACATACGCTTCAGGTTACAGACTCCGCTAACTCAGAAATAGTGCTTCAGGTTAAGAACTTTGTTTCAGGGTGAGAACAGAAATCGTGCTCCGGCGGCGCAGCGGCAGCAGGAAGCCCCATTAGATAAGTGGTGCTTCAGGTTAAGAACAGTTTCAGGTTAAGAACAGACCTCTGGAATGAATTAAGTACTTAACCCGAGGTACCACTGTAATTTAATCTACAAAAAATGAAATTCCTTTTTTCTGCCCCATTGATCAGAGCCATAATAAGAATTTCAGTTTTGAATGGCAACAGATATATTAATATATCCAATGTCGGCATACATTTAAAGGTACAAACATTATATTGACAAATGTTGAAAACAAGAAGCTTACATGTCCTGGGGGTACTTGCATGGGTCGCTTTAGATCATTACGACCACGACATGCCCTGATCACAGTTTTATGCCGGTGCAGATGGATTTCAGCTTCCAGCTGGTTCCAGAGTTTATCATGAGCAGGTCCTTTCATATCTCTGCCTAGTAACTGAATTTGCTGAACCCTACATAACGAGAAAAGAACATGATATGTATGAAGTGAGAGGTTCAAACGACTCTTTGATTTGCTCTCCCAGTGCCATGTTCTCAAGTCCAATAAAGAGGTAATCAAATGGCTTACAGTCACTACAATAATAGGGAAAGAAAGTGGGGAGGGTGCCATACCATACCCTTCCACAACCAAGCTTAAGGCTGCTTCCACAATTGGCATTTACTGTGGAATAGACATGCTTTGTTCACTCACTTTTTAAGGAGTATTTGCATAATGTCATGAGTAAAACATCCCCCTCACATTTTACCTGTTCAGCTACAGACTTTTTCCAGAGCTAAAAATTCACTCTATGGCTGAGCTGTGCAATTTTCCCAGGTACAGATGGCCTAACTGCCACTCTGGCCAGTTAAACTGTTCTTCCTTCTATGTGACCCATTTTTCTTCTCCAGGAATCAAGTCAATCACTTAAAACCTTGGTTCAGATAGCACTGTCTCTATATCTGTTTCTTCCCCCTTCCCCCTGTATTCATGATCAGGAGTGCAGTGAGGAGGGAGTATTTAAACCACACACACAGGTCCCAATGAAAATAACCCCCTTCCAATGTTTCAAGTTCAGGAAAGGCGAATTGTCCACTTTACTACATAAAGTTAGAATCTGGGAAGCAGAATTGCTATTCCACTTCCAGCTTGAAGCAGAACTAGAATGATTGCAGAATGCTAAATTGCCCATGTTTGGAAGAATCCCAAGTCTGACCTTGTGAATCCAGGTCCTTATTTCTCCCACTACAGATAGTTTTTATAGCACTTCAGCACTATCCTGATAAGCTCTTATATTCTACTCTTCCACATCCCCCATATGGTCCAAACAAATACCCTGAGATCAGGCATGTCAACTCCTAAACAACAATTCTGTCCCAAATGTCCATCGCAAGCTACTGAATTTTTACACACCTTCCAGCTAGCTCTTTATCTAAATATTTGGCTGCGAGTCTTGCCCCATATACTTCAGCCTGGAGCACAGCTATGTGTCGACGAAGTGCCTCATTTTCCTTCCGAAGTAGCTTCACTTCAGCTTCAAGTTGAGCTTCTTTCACCTTTTCTTTCTTGTTGGCTTCAAGTTCTCTCTCCTGGTGAAGTAAAGACCCTGGTTATTTTAGCCACAAGCTAAACATTCCTATTAAGTGGATATGAAAACTGCAAGCATCTTTAGTCTAACCTTTAATTTCACATAAAAAACCATGACACACAACATTTAGATACAATCTGCGTGTACACATTTACAACGGTTTTGCAAGTGAGTAGAAAAATGTTCATGCCACAAAGCATTTTACAAATCTTAATGTTTTACATATCTAACTGCATCACAAGGCAATTTGAGGGACAAGTCTGGAAAGCTACATTTGTTCAAGAAGAACTAACTACAGTTGAGCTATCATAATGTGAAACTGTTTTTATGACACAGCAGCTAATTTAGGATAATACAGCATGGCACTGCTTATTAAAATAATTGCAAATATGAAGAAGAAAGGCAACTAGTTGGCTAAAATTATGTATATTTTAGACACATAGCAAGCATGTTAAATGAACTGATGAAAATAAAATAAGCTTCTTTAAAAATAAAGTGGTTTTTTAAACACACAAACATAATACCCAGCATTTCTGTTCCAAGGCATATTTAATTGCCAGGGAACAACACAGAGATAAGACTTAAGGAACTGGGGCTTTTTATTTAGGAAAAAAGGTAGGAAAGGGGACAAAGAATGAGAAAACTTTAATAAATATGAATAGTGTAGTAGAGAAAGTAAAGAGAGAATGTATTCCCTCTCTATCCTCCCCATTCCAAATGGACAGAGTGGATATCACCCATTGTTTACACTACAGAAAGGTACAGGAATGGAGAAATGAAGTTTTCCTGATTAAAATTGAAATACACTAGAAAAACCACACTGAATCTCACAATTTCTTGTCTATATTCCAATAGGATTTATAAAGGTTTCTAAGTATCTATAAGTTTTAAAAATTGCAAGTTAAGTTCATGAACTACTTTCATTTTTAATTTCTGCACATATATTATGGCAGCCTGGGCAAAAATATACCATCGTGCCATTGGCTTTTGGAATGCAACTGCTGAAGGGTAGGTAGGAATATAATGCTACATAAATATACCATCATGTGACATTTTTTAAAAAAAAACCATGCTGTTTTACATATAGGTATTCTTAAAATACTGTGGATTCTGGACAAAAAAACAGACAAACATTTTAGGTTTCACTGCACTTTGTGTGACGTTTTGGTTCTTGAACAGCTGACTGCCATGCCATATCACAGCTGATTTTGTTCAAAGCCTGAGTGCATCACAGAGTTAGTCGCTTGGATCTCTGGATTGCGATCAAAGTCAATCTTTAATAACCTGCTACATTTAGACTCAATTCCAAGCTTTGTTTCAAAATTCCCACATTAGTCATAGCAATCAACAGCAGCAATACAGACATGCACGTTGAGTGGAAAAGAGCATCAAATCTAAAAAGAATACTGAACATAAACAGGGACTTGGCTAAGAAACTGTGGAAAGGAAAGAATCTAGCAGACATTCACTGGCACTAACTCTCCAGGCTAATATGCGCAGCTCTGCAGAAAACTACTGCACTGCTTTGAATTAAACACAGATGAAGACAGCCAGTGAACTTACCATATCCTCCACAGAAGGGGCAGACTTAGGATGAGAGAAAAAAAGTTTAGTAATTAGAAATACTGGCCAAAAAAAAAATTATCAAAATTATAAGGCCATACATCGACAAGATTCTCAATCTAAGCAGTAATCAAATTGTATGATCCATGGTTACAAAGAAGACAGTTACTATAAATACTTGCTCATTGAAAATGGAATTTCTCTCACACTGTGAAATGGGGAAATGTCTCCAAATAAATAGAAACTGTGATTTTACTAGCAAATAATCGAAGCCTGCACTGCAACAAGCATTTTTTTTTTTTAAAAAAAGATGTGAATACTGGTGGAGCAAATTTTAAAAGACTGGTCTGGATATGATCTTTTTTCAGTTCCTCTTCCTTCTTTTTCATGGGCACAGTCATCATCTGATATGGTTTGAACTAGCAGGAACTGAAAAACAAGTATGCCTTTCCAGCTAACAAGGAGCAGCAGATTTTGTACGTTATCACACCTTTTACATAAACTAAGCATTTCCTACAATACCCTCAAAAAGTTACTTATATTTGTTTCTTGGCAAAATGAAGATTTATACTTTTGATTGACCATCTGATTTTAAATCAAATAATCAATCACTTCAAATGTATGTCTGGAATTCAGATTGCTACTCAGGTTCATTGATAAGACCTGTACTAGCCCACTTGAACTTTTGATTTCTTTAGCCAACCGCTGTGTGGGAAAAGGATGTTGGACCAGATAGGCTTTTGGTCTGATTCAGCAGGGCTCTAATGTCCTTATGGTGCTTTTGAAACTCCCCTTGGTTTCAAATTGTAAATTGCTAGGTATACATGTGTTCCTATAAAGGAGAGGGGGCTTTGGGCTCACAAAACTTATTTCACAGTTCTTAATTCTAAGTGTATGCGAATAAAAGGCTAACATACAGTAGCCCAAAATTTGTTGACTCTAGCCATGAATAAAATCTCATGCAGCCCCTAGCACACTGGGATTTGACTGACTAGATAGTTCATTAAATACATGACGTGCTACTATAACTGGACAAGCACTTAGAAAGGTCTTATCCAAATGTGTGCTACTTGCATGCCTCAATTCCATAATACTGAATTCAATCCACAAAAATAGGAGATGCAAAAATCCTCCTCTAAAAACTTCTATGACAGTGGAATCCTCTACATCAGGGGTGGGGAATCTTTTTGGCCCAGTGGGCCAGCTCTCTATCTCCTCCACCCCAATGGGGTGGTCAGAGCTACTCATTAGTCATCAACTGACATCATAATGACATCAGTTGATCGATACCTGTCAAAGCTCAGCACTTCCCCAACACCTGGCTATCAGCTGGTTGCCTTGTGCTAGGGAAGCGCTGAGAACAGGTCTTGGAAAAAGATTTGCACAGCACTTCCCAAATTCCCAAAATGATTGTTGGGCCTTTGGGAAGTGATGCACGAAGCGCTTTGTAATCCCTGTTCTCAGCACTTCTCGGGCACTTTGTGCAGTGCTTCGGAAGGATCCAACAACCAGCAGTTTGTCAGACATTTGCATAACAGGTCACAAGGCGTACAGTCCCTGCAAAGCCCCTTTTGGTCAAGCACCACCTTTATGTGTTCCACATGTGATTTCATATGTGATGCCCAGTGTAGGGAAGATGGCTTGGCAGGTCAACTGGATAGTCTTGGCAGGCCAAATTGGGCTGATGGGGGGGGGGTCCACTTCATTTTACATCTCTAGCTAATAGATTTAACAGTCTCTTAGGTAGCAAGCCTAACCATGGCAAGTGACATTCAGATAAACTAGATAAACTGCTTCCTAGATAATACAGAAAGACAGAAGATGAATTCTATAAGCACACATGCATACAAATAAAATACCGCATTTATTCTAATCTAATGCTCACCTTTTTTGGCCAAATTACATTGGGAAAATTCGATTCAATGGCACATTTACATTCACCAGCAAATACTTTTTTTGGTTTAAAGGTTCTGAAAACTGAGGTGTACATTAGATTTGATAGCGCATTAGACTCGAGTAAATAAAGTAGTTTGGAGTAACAACTCTGCTGTAAAAAATAGGTCCTTCCTGTTACTAGTACTCACCAACTTTGCTTTTATTGTCCCCGAATCAACACTCTGACCAGTTTTTGCATGGAGTTGAAGTTGGATGGCATGAAGTTGTAATAGTTGATCATGCACCTCTTTTTCTAATACTGCTTTTTCAGCCCGTGTTTCTGTCAGTTCTGATTTCATGTCCACTAGCTGTGCCTGGAACATAAGTTATCCAATAATCCACATGATTAAAAAGTCTATAGAAAAAGATATTTTGACTCTGGATGTTTTCTGTCCTTCAAATTAGTGTAAATTACCAGCTTTTAAACCAAACAAATAACACAGGTTTACATAGTCACAAAACCGCTTAAGAAGAAGTTTTTTTCAATCTGTGCAAGCTTGAATCCTAAACACAGATTGAATCAGACTGATTGATCAATAATGGGAACAGAATATTATGGAATAAACTGAAAAAGTGAGAAGATTCCACCTTTAATAACATGTTAAAATCCTGTCATACAGGAATGGTGCTCATTTATACACAATGATATTAAGGAACAGACCTACCGAGTCATAACATATATGGAATGTTTGGCACAACCAATCAGAAATATATTACATACTGAAAGAGAAAAAGAATGTTCATGCTCAAGTTCCAAGCAAGTTTGGCAAATCATATTCTAACAGTTAGAATGGTAAAATTCTAAGGTTAATGACAGTTAAAGATTTAGCATAACCTCTAGCTGATTAATGTGTTTCAGCAATGAAAGACCTCTTGCTGGGAATTCGCTTTTGCTTTCTGCTATGTAAATTGTTTCATATCAGAGGCCTTTTTGTTTATCTACTAAGCCTTAACATTCAACTGGGTATTCACAGCATACAAATATATGATTCAGTTAATATCCTGTGATCTTTTAACACAGCTAACAGTCAATTGTTTCCTGCTTGTTTATTCTTACTGGTATGTCAGTCTACAGCAGGCTTCCTCAAATTCGGCCCTCCAGATGTTTTGAGACTACAATTCCCATCATCCCTGACCACTGGTCCTGCTAGCTAGGGATCGTAGGAGTTGTAGACCAAAAACATCTGGAGGGCCGAGTTTGAGGAAGCCTGGTCTACAAAATAGTACAGTGGTGCCTCGCAAGACGAAAAGAATCCGTTCTGTGAGTCTCTTCGTCTAGCGGTTTTTTCGTCTTGCGAAGCAAGCCCATTGACGGATTAGCGGATTAGCGCTATTAGCGGCTTTTAGCGGCTTATCAGCTTATCGGATAAGCAGATAAGCGGCTTAGCGGCTTAGAAAAAGGGGGGGGGAAGGAAAAAAAAAACCGCAGGAACTCGCAAGACATTTTCGTCTTGCAAAGCAAGCCCATAGGAGATTTGTTTTGCGAAGCACCTCCAAAACGGAAAACTCTTTCGTCTAGCGAGTTTTCCGTCTTGCGAGGCATTCGTCTTGTGGGGCACCACTGTAGTGGATTACCCTACACCTTACTGTGCTTTAGGAAAGCCTGCAGGAATGTAATAGCCTTTACCTTAACTGTTTATTGATTTTATGGTTATTTCTGAAGGGTGTGAGTGGGTGGAAGACCAACCCCCCAAGTACACTAGGCATTGTTAAACTGTAGCATAACACATTTACAATTTATCACTGCAAGAAACGAAAGGCTATGGTAGTCTAAACAGTAGTGTGTTATAATTCATGATCACTATTTTCTTTTATGTTGATTACTCTTTCATAGCTGTAAGAGCTTAGAAAAGACACTCCGCCAATTGCAAACAATAATGACTGAGCAAGTCTTGCTGATATAATTGCCATCTTGCGCAAACACACAGTCTAGATGTACAATTTGCCAACAGGAAGTCAAATGCTAAAAACTGACTTGTTGCTTACAACTGTTTAGCAAAACTGATCTCCTCTGAACTAAATGGGGGGGGAGAGATTGGACAGCTTTAACAAGATTTATGTGCACATTTCACTACAGGAATCACTAAGATGGTTAAAACTGTATTATTTAAAAAGATTTTTTTTATCCTACCATTCAACTTAAGGGTTTCCAAGGCAACCACATGAACTACAGGGGATAATAAGTAATGCTTTTAGAAGTGATAGGGTCCGTATGAAAATTGGGAGATTATACTTTGCCAGTAACTGATTCCAGTGAGGGAAAGTGTATTGGGTGTATTGAAAACTTTACTTCTCATTAATATTGATTATTGCTGAAAGTTGTTCTAAAATACAATTCTCCATTCTGAAGGAAATCAGCCCTGAGTGCTCACTGGAAGGACAGATCGTGAAGCTGAGGCTCCAATACTTTGGCCACCTCATGAGAAGAGAAGACTCCCTGGAAAAGACCCTGATGTTGGGAAAGATGGAGGGCACAAGGAGAAGGGGACGACAGAGAATGAGATGGTTGGATGGTGTTCTTGAAGCTACCAGCATGAGTTTGATCAAACTGCGGGAGGCAGTGGAGGACAGAAGTGCCTGGCGTGCTCTGGTCCATGGGGTCACGAAGAGTCGGACACGACTAAATGACTAAACAACAATTTTTAAGCCAACTTCAATTCCTTGACTTCAACAATCTTTTATTTAGAACATAAACTTACATACAAATAGGGTTTGAGCCATAACTTTTTACCATATCTATGGATGTGTTACTGATTTGATTCAAACAAGAGAAGGAAGGTACATTTGGAAGCATCAATGCATCAGAAATAGAGTAAGAAAAAAAAGACAGCATTGATGTTCTCTAATTGCCTTCAAGCTATTAATATGTTTAGAACATCAGTGTCACTATTTGTCAAAATATTTCTAACTTGCTCTATTAGCAGTTGATCTCAGGTTGGAATATACCTGTAAAACAATCAATAAAACAATCCTTGAAATTCAAAAACCATAAAGCACTAGTTATATTCAACACAAAGTCTAAAATGCTTGATACCAACGAACAGCACAAGCAGGTCAAATACTGAACTACTCTCAAAATGGCCCAAAAGTCAAAGAAAAAAGTAAGGTTTTAATTTGTGCCAAATTATAGTCATTATCAGTGTCAGGAGGGCGGGGAGTCCATAATTGGAGCACCACAACAGAAAAGGATCTCTCCTGCATCTCCACATAATGTTCAGCTTCCAGAGGAGGGACACAAAAGAGAGTACCCCATCCAACCTAGCAAATGTTAATTCTCAGGGAGAAATATATGGAAAGGGGCAACCTTGCAAGTACTGAGGTCCCGAGCCATTTAGCACTCTAAGTGTCATCATTAACACATTGAAAGCAGACAGGAAGCATTTGGCAGTCAATGTAATTTCTTTATGACCAGCCGTAGATGGATTACCGGTATATGAGAGACTCCCAATGGCAATCTTGCTGCTGGCTTCTGTCCCTTTTATGTCATCTTCAAGAGCAGCCCCATGTAGAGCACACTGCAGTAATCTGACTGCAAAGTTACAAAAGCAGACACTCAGACTAGACTGCTTCTGTCTAGCAACAGTCAACTGGCAAGTCAGTCAAAATTTGCCAAAACTGCTCCAAGCCACCAAAGCTCTTAAGCTTTGAGTGGCAAGATTGAATATAGAGTACTCCCAGCCTACATTCTTGTTCCTTCAGGATTGCAGTCCCATCCAGACCAAGTTGATCACCTAATTTCTGGAATCAGAACCCACCAATCCACTGAGCCTCCATCTTGTCAGGATGCAGTTCCAGTTTACTGGCCCTCATCCAGTCCATAACGGCAGGCATATAGCTGTAGACATCCAGGACTTGAACAACCTCACCTGACTCAGATGTCATGAAGAAACACAGCTGGGTATCATCAGCATACAGCTCACCATAATCAGCACACCAGCTCCAAAAGTTCCAGTGACCTCTCTCAATGGCTTCATAAAGTTGTTAAATAGCACAGGGGGCAGAATAGAACCCTGTGGTCTCCCATAGCTTGTCATGGAGCAGAGCAGAAGTTCGTCAATACTACATTATGGAATCTATCCTATAAGTAGGAATAGAACCATGATAGTACCATGTCCCAAACATCTATCCCACAGAGCTGATATGTGCCATTACAGGCAAAGGTTGAAAGCACCTATAATTGGTTGGATTCACTGATTCAATCGTCTCATCCACTTCCTCAGAAAACACCAACCAAAGCTGATTCCAAGATACCTGAATAGACAGTACACTGGACAGCTCCACAGATATTGCAACTTGACACTATAGTTGGTACAATAGGATACAAGCAACTTTTTCTTCCAAGTGTTTAACAAATTTATCACAGCAAATACCCAGGGATCCAATCCACTTCCTTCTAAGTCTGACTACAACAGACTCTTTACTACTTAGAACCACTCTGCTGGATAATACTGCAATGGATGAAGCAAAATAAGTCATTTAGACATGCCACTGTGCTCAGTCATACTCAATGAGGGATCTCCACCATCAAACCAATCTAATGAGGAAATGGTCTCTCCATAACAACAGTGTTAATGGACAACCATCTCCCCAAGAGTTTGGATCCCAGCAGAAAAGAGATTCTATCTTGTATCACTGCCTTAGAAGACCAGGGGGCAGGCGTAGAAGAGCTTCTGAAGAGAAGATCACTTGGGAGTGGGCAGAGCTCCAGGGTTGTTGTGAGGACCTCTGTGATAAATTTTGCACCATAAAAAATGTTACAGAAATAAACAGCAATATGCTTACAATACCATACCATTCTGCAAAAACAATTTCAAACCAGAACTTTAAAAACCATACCAACATGAAAGGGACTCAGCTTAGCATATCACTACATCCTAAGCCACACTAGAAGAACAGACTGTAATGCAGATCACTTCAGAGAAGGAAGGTGACTACCTTTTACAAAATACGTATCAAATTCATCAGTCTCAACTAATTTATTTTTAGAAATCAGCTATTATCATCAGGATCCTCTGAAGAGAATAACTGAAAGCAGCTTATCTAGCCTACCAACACACATTTTTCAGTAAGGTAAGTACCAGCTGAAGAATACTTTATTTTATTTTTACCCTGAAAGTTTAAAGTGATGTGCCTAAGGGAAACCTACTTTAACTCTATGTACATATTAGTTAAAGCATTTGTTTGGTTTTTTTTAAATTCAGAATACAACTTCAAAGGAAATACATTACTAAAGCTTATAATATTATGAATAAAACAAACATTGAGAAAATGTTCACTCTGTTCATAATACAACTGAGGGTCATTCGATAAAGCTGATTGGCAGTAGGTTCAGGACAAAGGCACTTTTTCACATATCATACAAATGACCCATGGATTCACAAGATTTAGTTCTGGGCAGATGTTAAAAATGGTTCACTGTGACTACCAGGTTGACTCTCATTATCATAAGCTGAGGAAAAACAGCTCTGCATTAAAAAGACTTCCAAGGCTTGTGTTAGGGTCACTCTCCACTCATGTGCCCAGCTGTGACCAAACACAAACCGAGATACACTCAACTGGGACCTTTAACTGCGCACTGCAGGAAAAGGTTGGTAATGGGAGGCATGCTATCTTCCAGCTGTTTCCCTTTATCACTTATTTCATTGAAGAACTACCCTGGTGTTCTTCAGAAGTCTATAGACATAGATCTAAAACCACCATTGCAATGGAGCAAATGTACAGTTGATATTCATTTGCAGCAGCATGGGAAAAAGTATTTCCTCAAGGTAGCACTCTGTTGTAAGGATATCACATTTCCCTGGCACTTTCAAAACACAAGGTTTTATAAAAACCATTTCCATACAGCTCTATAACAGAAAATGACAGCTGATGAGTGACCTAACTGCTGCCTATTCTATGCACTCTCTGTTTTCTGAATTTCTTTTTATGAAAAACTTTCTGTCTTTCTGTTGTTTATGAAAACCGTGTAACTTAGATTTTGAGTGCTTCCCCCATACTACTCATGGCATACTTATAGGAGGGGGAATGGTGGAATGGCATACTTATAGGAGGGGGAATGGTGAACACGAAAAACCTATCTTTTTCCTCACACGACCTCACAAAAATGACTAGAAGAAAATTAAACAACTGAATAGGATGAAGTCAGGAAGTTAACAGGGGGGCTGCCTACCAAATCTCTGCTGAGAGCGCGTTCCACAGAATGGGAATGGCAACACTAAATGTCTGACCCACAGTTGAGACCAGTAAGGCTTCGGAAACATGGGAAACAACTAACAGTACTCGGCAACCAAGTTGGGAAAGAAGAGTGCAGGTGGTCATTAAGATATCCTGGACCTAACTTGTTCATGGCTTTGCAAATAATAATATGAAGATTAGACATACAATTTGAAAAACAATGTACTAATCTATAAAATATTAACAGTATTTCAATACCATAGGAAATAACTTTTATTAACAAAGGCTTTGTGAGTCTTCTTCAAAAGAAAGGTATAAATTCATTTGTAATAACTTAGCTTCATTGGGGTATATTCAGTGATGGCTCTGCAGTAGCAGAAAGCACTTTTGCAATTCAGGATACCTGGTTTTCTTTTATTCTCCCTACTTACTGCAGACCCTTGGAGCCCTTTAAAAGCTGCTCATGGTATGGGGGACCTTCAGGTATAATATGAGACATGTTATAGAAAGCTACAGCAGATACAAGCATTTGGCAAAAAAATTACCTTCCACAAGTGAGAACCAACACTTAACACAAACTGCAGTGTTAATTTGGAATATATAGAATTGTGATACAAGAATACTTGGGAAAAAGCAAAAAAAGATAACATGATGATCTCACTATGTCCTGAGCACAGTTGACTTCTACAGTCAGAGTACTGGGCTTCTTATAAAAAAAATGACAAAAGGAGAAGAACATTATAAGCTAGCTTTAAAAATGAACTAGTATGCTGAAGTCACATTATAAATTGATGACAATCACTTGTTCAGACAAGAGTAAGTTCACATTACTATAGAATAACTAGGATTTCAAGAGTGGACCAGTTTCTAAGTTCTATCTTAAAGCCTAATGTTACTAAATAATGGCATTGCAGCTTACTAGACAGATGATCTTTTGCAATATATGGTGCTGGAACTTCAAACGTACCTGAGGTTTCAAAAACACTTTTTTTCACATAGAGAATCCCAGGATGAATCTCTGGTCTCTTCAGTTAAAAGGGATTGGGAGCAGCAGGTAATGTTAAAGACTATCAATCTGAAACTCTGGAGAGAGACTGCCAGTCAGAGTAGACAATACTAGGCTAGACAAAGAAATAGTCTAACCTGGTATAAGGCAGACTACCAACATTTATTTTGAGCACAGTCCTATTAGAAACAGAGTTGAAAACTTATCAGGTTAACAGGGTTAAAATGGCACCAACATTAGAGTCTATTTTGTATTGTTTTTGTTTTGCTTTATATATGTCTGCCTTGTGTTTTCATTGTACATCACCTTGAAACAATTGTATAGAAAGTGATTAATAAACTGATGATGATAAGAAGAACATTAACCCCAATATTTGAAACTATTAATATAAGGATGGGGAACATTTTTTTGGCCACATTCCCTCTTGCCAATTTTCTGAGGGCCAAGACAAATGTGGGCATGTACCACACATGCAGACTTTCACTCTTCACATCCCAAGCATCTGCCTTGGAAACTGCAGCTCCATAAAGCCTCCTCATGCAGCTCAAAAAGAGCCTCCTCATACATGACTGCCTATAGAAGGCTTTGTTCTATCCCAAGGGTGGCCAATCCCAAGAGACTGTGATCTAATCACAGAGACTGGCAGTGATCTACCCCCTGGGGGTTCAGGTCAAAGTTGTTGAGCTTTTTTTTTTTAAAGGAGGAAGAAAGCCTTGGGTTTTTTTTGGGGGGGGGGGAGAGATCTGCCTGTTGGACCCTGTTGGACGTGCCTGTTCAATCCTAATTGCTGTAGGGGGGAGGGAATGCTGCAGGCATGATCAGGAGGAGGAGCTGACCACATCCAGTCCATGGGCTCCCTGTTCTTCATCCTATTTATTAAGATATGAACTTCATTATATGTGTCCTGTAAACAATTCTGAATCCTATATCTGCTTATAAGTCCTTAAACATAACTGAATAAGAATTAGTGAGTGGGAAAATTAGAGCGAGAAATGGGAAGGAGTCTACTGTACTGTGGCCCAGCTCCAACACCTTAATCTTAGTTAATGATCATCTAAATCTCTGCAGCCCTAACTTATTTTGTCTGTCCTCTAAAGAGATCTAGAAGACTTATTTTGGTGAAATATGAAGATTTTCTACCTGAAGAAATAAAACAGACTACCAATGTTTCTTATGGACATGGTCCTATTCTGGATGAAATTTTCTGCACCATAGTAAAATCCTGGAATTGTGTGTTATTCAGACTTAACCTATACAGCATTGCTCTACAACTGTTACTGAATGATAATAATCACGACACAAGATCTACCCACTCTGGAAGAATGGTAGATGAAGGTGATTGACTACATGGAACTGGCGGAAATGACTGGCAGAATCCGAGACCAGGGAGAAGAGTCGGTGAAAGAAGACTGGAAGAAATTTAAAGACTATTTACAGAAATATTGTAAAATTAAGGAATCTTAGAAGGATGTTGGATAGAAACTAAGAGCTTTTTAGCTGTAATGCTTTAAGAGATATGAAAAAAGGCTTACAATTGGGCAAAAGTTTAATGGTAAGGATTTGCTGAACTAACAAACTGAACTGGAATACAAAAAAGGGAGGTATGAGGAGGTCCGGGGAAATAAGTCTAGAGAAGATAGGTCTGGAAAATTAATGTCTTTTTAACTGTTTTATTTTGTATGTTTCTTTTTTATCCTTTACTTTTTTGTTATATTTTTTAAAAATTTACTCTTTTTTCTGTATTTTGAATTTCCTCTATTTTTTGTAACTTTAATAAATATCATTTTAAAAAAATGAATGATAATAATCAGACTGATACATTTTATTCTAATATGCTCATACCCATGCCTGCTACTACTTGCTATCGTATGTACTTAATTTTTTGCATGTTGTTTGTAGCCACTGTCTTGTCCATAATAGTACTTATAATTTGGATTTAGCAGCCCAATACTATAAAGTTGTGAGAGATAGTTATTTGTTCCATCTAACAAAATATAATATTTCTTCCATAGCATACTGCAATTACTGTAATAATACAGGCTTAATTATCAATGTAAATCAATGAATAAATTGTAACAACAGCTCCTGAAAAAAGATGGAAACAAGTTTATAACAAAATGCTTATTTTGTCATGTTATGATACAGACTACATTTGCACTATGTATTTTTCTCAATACGACTGCTTACACCATATTGGCCTGGGCTTATGAGATTTTGAATTTAACAGTGTCTGGTGGGCCACAGGCTCCCAGCCCTGCCCTACACCTTGATTTTTGCAGTGTGCTCACATAGACTTGTGACTTAAGTATTTCCTTGTCCCTGCTCTGTCCACATTTCATGCCAAAAAAATATAATATTGAATCCTACACTCTAACAGCAAAGTATAAAATTTGAGAGCTGGTGCATTTGAAAAAGAGACAATGTGTTTGAGAGAAGACAGGCATAAGTAATTTCTAATTCTGGGTTGGAATTAAAGTGGGTCACAGGTCTGGAAAAAATGAAGACCACTCTGATACAGAGCATGTATATACAGATTCAAAGCATGCTCTACCACTGAGCCAGTGAGGTCATGGGTCATGTTTGAATCTCACATTAGCATGTAACATACACATTTAAAAGTTCGAAATCCAAAGAGACTCCAAATCTGGAAAACTACATAAAACACCATTTTTATTAGATATTTGATTTCTGAAAGCTTATACTTATCAGAAGCTGGGCTTTCAGCACATTGTTTCTGCCACACCCCCTAACATTACCTCCTACTACACTGAGCTTAATTTTTAGCCAGTCACCGAAACCGTAATAACTTTTGCCTACAAGGAAGAGCCATAGACGAACATCCTTGCTCCCTCCTTGACGGCAAGGTTTCCAAGTCTCTACCGCAAGGCCAAGACGCTATGCACGAGTTGATGGAGGCGCCTGTGTCCTCACAGTATGGGGCAGGTGACACTGCTTTGCCTTGGAAGTTGGGGGAGGGGGGTTCGCCATTTATTCCCATTTCAGAGATAGGAAACTGAGGGTGTGGCCATGATTTGCTTCCTCCAAGTGCCTCTGAAGGGGGAACGAGAGAAGGGAAACCCGAGCGTCCCGTTCCCCGCAAGAGAGCCCACAGCGGGCGGGAGGGCAGCTATTCTCTCCCGCTCCACAAATTCACCTCGAGCTTGTGGTTGATCTGGTAGACGGTTTGCGCTTTGTGGCAGAGCTGCGCGAAGCAGGAGCTGAGGCTGGTCATCTTCTGCCTCCCCTCGTAGGTGATGTCCGCCTGGTCGGGGTCGATCTCGCCTAGCAGCAAGTCCACGTCCACGAACGCCTTGTCGAACTCCTTCTCCAGGACCTCCAGCCAGCGGAACATCGACAGGCCGCCGCCTCCACCGGGAGACGACGACGACGAGGAGGCCGCCGCCCCCGCCCCGCCGCCGCCACAGGCCCCTGAGCCCGACCCCCCGCAGGAGCCCACTCCCACGCCAGACATTGTGACCGCTCGGCGGGAGACGCCTCCGCTCTTCCAACGAGCCCTGCCGCGCTAGCGCACCGGCGCCCTCAGCCGACCCGACCTAACCCTCGCCGGCGCCCGCGGGACGGCCCCCTCCTCCCCTCGGTGCCCGCGAGGCGAGGCGGGACAGGGAAGCGTCGGCCTGAGCTCGAGAGCGGCGAGGGCGGAGCAGCGGCTAAGGGAGAACGGGGGGGGGGGGCGGCGCATGCGCGCTAGGTGCGACTTCGCTTCTGTCACCCGGTAGGGCAACGCAGGAAAACCGCTGCCGAGCAGATCGGCGCTCGGCTTCTTCGGCCTGCCACAACGGAGGCTTCTTCGGCAGTCAGGTCGGTCGGGCCGAGATTCCCCACAAATCGTCGATCGACGGGCGCTGCTGCTGCTGCTCTCTGCCAGAGGGGGCGCTGCGGCGCAGCTCTACTTCGAGGACGGCGCGAGTTCAGCAGCCGGGCTTTCGGTCTGGTTCTCATTCGCTTAAAGACGTGAGAAAATCCTTCCTGGATCTTCCTCGACAGGCCGGTCTAGCCCAGCGTCTTGTTTCCCACAGCGGCCGGCAATAGCGACGGGCTTATTGGTCCGTCGGGAGCTCGCATTGACGTTAGGAAGCCGCGCGGGAGAGAGCGCGAGGCGACGGGGAGGTTTCCTGAGTCCGTTTCTGAGCGTTGCCATACTTCTCCCAGAAGCTGTGGCTGAGCAAGAGGGTCTTAATTGGGGGTGGGGTAGCCTTTTTTTATTACTAGGAACATCTACCACCCACAACAAAGGGCTTGGAATTAAGAACAAGGTGCCTTTTTCTGAGCACATTCTGAGCCCAGGCACTTGTTTCCAGTGCTAGCACTTAACTTGAGGTCTTAACTGAGCTCTTGTGCTCAAAAGTCCATGCCAGGTTAGGTTTTTGTTTTAGTGAGGAAAGGAAGTTTGGATGCTGGAAGTCAGAGACCCTTCCCGATCTACTGCGATCAGCTGGATCTATCTACTGCCCCCACTACTCGAGCTCTACACAAGTGCAAGCACTGAAGGCGGGATCGGAAGGAAACACTGCATATTCCCGGGTAAAAAAAAAACCAAGGCTTTTTTGGCCCTAGAAAGCTCAACGTATGAACTGTTGCAGCATACAAGAAACATAAAAAAAAAATGGCATTGTACGATAGTGTGAAAAAAACCAGTCCCTTACCTGAGGCTTACATTCTAAATGATTAGCGTGGAAAGTTCCCTAAATACCTCATAGGCTTGAATAAGGCTTGAAATCCTTTCCATTTGTTGTGTTCAGAGTCACAGTGAATTCGCAGTTTACTAGCCTGTCCCCTAATAGACCATCCAAACTTACTTCCATTTGTGCAGGGAGTAACACAGTACTTAAGAAGTGGGATACAAACAAACCTGTTAGCATATCTGCTGTGTGGTAATCACATTTTCCTTCTACTTGGGCGAATATATTGTGTTATGGGGGAGCAGAATTGCTTTCCTCCCACCTATCCTCCAAGAATATAACTTGGACAGGTGTGCTAGCATCACATATCCTAAAACACTTATTTAAAAATTCCTCCTCTCCACCCATCTGATTTTTACAAACTTGGAAGATTTTTTAAAAGCTTATTTGAAGACTCAGCATGTCTAAGAACAGGAGTTTAGTCATTTAAATAAATGGCAAGAACCAGCAGTGATACTTTCTGTACTGCAATACCCTATAATTTTGGGAATAATTTTGTTTGATCCCTTAAAAAAACAAAACAATAATTAGGCTGCTAAGGATTCCTTCCCTCCACCACTGTGCTGCTTTGTTTGAATACAATGTAACTGCAAAGAGGAATCTTAGCACCTCCAACATGTCTGACCAAATTCGGTGTTATTGGCTCTGGATGGAGCTAGCATAATAGTCCAGTCATGCGCATGTGTACTCAAAGGCAAATCCCACTATATCAGTGAGGCCATGTGTCCATATGATTGCATAAATGAAATAAATGGGAAGGCTTTTAAAATTTCTGGAAGGCCTCTATCCCTTTGCTGGTTGGAAGGACCATGGAAAGTAGCAGCTTCCTTTGAATTTTCAGAATGACTTTGTGTATCGAGGGGTGCAGCATTTGCTCTTGATAAGACAGCAAACTCTTTTTCATCAAGAGGCATAGGTAGAAACAGTACAACAAACATTGTCCTGTCATAAAGATTATTATCACTGACAGGTGTGGTTCATTCAAATACCAGAATCCAAGGACAAATCCCTGTTCAAGTTTGTTTGTTTTTAAGCGGGGGACATACTGTCCATTGAACTTCTTATTTACGTTGAACTTCTTATTTACGTAACACCTTTTTTGATCCTGCCTTCCTAATTAAATTGTCCAATATGTCTTACATCCGTAAAACAATAACTTGTAAAACCATCCACATCAAGTAAACCAGCAAACACAAACAAGGAAAGTGCAAGAATATAAAGTGAAGGTTCACGTGGTGCATGCAGGAGAGCAGAGTAGGTGCACCACAATAATGTATGGATTGCAATGTTAAGAACTGGAAATGTTTGGTGAAAGAAATAAATCACATAATCATTGTGGGTAGAAATAGCCAGCCAAAAAAAGCAATATAGGAGGAAGGAAATAGCACCACCTCTACTCAAATTCTGATGCTTATCTTGAGGTAAAGAAATTAGAGTTAGTTGAAGAGAAAAAAGGTAATAATGAGTGGCCTCAATTATCCTCACATTAACTGGTACATTTCAAGATGTAATAAATTAGTCAAAGAGCCTACAGGAGAGGAGGTGAGTACGTATTTAATATTGAGTGGTAGCCTGAATCTGATTAGCACTTTATTTGTTGCTGAATGGTATATATGGAAACCACCTTAAGGAGCTTGAAGTCACATTCATTTTAGACAAGGAAACTTGACAAAGCCTAGGGCATTATTTTAAAACCAAGTTATAGGCGAGAGTCCCTTCAGGAAATTTGGAGCATGTATATGGGCTCATGAGAATGCCATTGTAGTTAAGGAAGAGCAGTGCTGAGGAAACCACACAAGACAAAAAGGCTTGCATTCAAAAGTCTTGCTCCAATGGGAAAAATAAAAAAGAACAAAACAAATATAAAACTATTAGGCAGGTAAATAAAGTATTCAAGGAGTAAATGCCTAAATACATAAAAACAACAGTTTCTTTAAATGCAACAAGAACAAGAAATCAGTGAGACAAATGGGACCTTTACAGACCAATCTTGAATTACATTGCCAGCTGTGTTGGCAGGGGCAGGAAGAAATACACTGCCTGTATACTGGTGGAACAATTACTGTATTCTAGTCACACGTGCCAAGGAGGAGAGGGGCAAACATAGGACTCAGAAAATTCCAAAATGGCATAAAAACAGCATCCAGGGAAATGTTGTCACAGTGCTGCCAATGATGCCCACATGCTGACCACACAGGAAGGGAACCAATGAATTCATGATGGGCATGAATTCATTATACCCCCGGCACACACCCCTGGAACAAAATGCTCAAAATGACACCATATGAGCCCTGGTGGCATGGCCAGCAACCATCTCAATAAAAACTCCAGCAATAATAACAGATGGACCCTGCTTGATCAGGCCAAAGGCCTGTCTAGTCCATTATTTGGTTCTTACAGTGGCCAACCAGATGCCTCTGGGAAACCCATAACTTGAGCGCAACAGCCCCCTTCCTACTTGTGATTGCCAGCAACTGGTATTCAGATGCATGCTGTCTCCACCAGTGGACACAGAATATGGCCATCATGGCTAGTAGCCATTGATAACTTTATTCTTCATGGATTTATTTACTCGTTTAAAGCCATCTAAGTTTTTGGCCATCACTACCTGTTGAAGGAATAAATTTCAATGTTTGCTTATGCACTATGTGAAGAAATACTTTATTTTGTCCTGAATCTTCTAACATTCAGCTTAATTTGTTATGCCATCTAGGCATAATTTTATATGTCTTTGTCATGTCCCCTCCTGGTTGCCTTCTGGTTGCCCTCCTGGTTGTCCCAAATATTGTAACCATTCTGATTTCTCCTTCCTTTCTGATTTCTCCTTTCTGCAATAATGCAGCACCTTACTAATGCCAGTCTTCCTTACGCTCCTCACAAGCACCATTTTGGAGCATAGTATACAAGGGGCTGTGACTCACTGGGGGAGGAAAAGACTTTTCCAAGGCCACATCAATAGCAGCTGCACACACAGAATAGCAATAGCTCTCTTTTGCTTAGGGCAGTTGACAAACAGAAAGCAGAGGGATGGTGACAGCATACTCCCACTGAACGTTTACAAGCCCTGGCCCAAAAAAAGAGTGTTAGGAGCAAAAGAGAGGGAGTTTCCTGGACTCAGCAAACATGGCAGAGTGTGGGTTTTTACTGCTTCTCCACAGCTGCACACAGGAATAAAAATATTTCAAGGCATTTGTAGCCCACCAGCCCCAAGAACCAGTGAACAATGCCAAGAAATGGGCTGGAGAAGGAGCCCTCATCTGGTTGAACATCTTATGCTTTACATAACAGGAGATTGTGCTTTAAATCCAGAGTGCAGCCCCACAGTAGGAAAAGTAGGACAAGTGCACTCACACCTGCCTATATGAAGGGGCATATAAAATAATTTTATGCACAAATACAGTGATCACTCCGACTTTGGGTTTGAAAGCAAAGAGCTCGTGCAGACTATTGAACGGTGTTAGACCTGGATAGAGAAGACCTGAATTCTTACAGATGTAGATGTGATTATGAGGAATTATTCATTCATTAATTTTTTTTGCCTCCAGCTGTAAAGAGTACAGGAGTTCTGGGTGAGTGAGAGGTGAAATGGGAACGCAATCCACAGATGAAAAGCAGAGGATAGTAAATCAGCCTTCCATCATTACAGATTTTCAGTAACTAAATCCTAGGAAAACAAAAGATACACAAGTTCTTCAAGTGACATTTTTGCACCAGACAACGTTGTTGTTGTTGTTGTTGCTGCTGCTGCTGTTGTTTATGAATTTTGTATGTCCCTCTTCATCTGAAGATCACAGGGCGGTTTACAACATATATATTTTAAAATAACTCAAAATAAATGTTGTCAATAACAATCATTGAATTATGTAAAATATAGAAATCTATGTAAAATATAGTATATTTTAAAAACAAAGTAAACTGGCTTGATTCCTCTGGATCAATCATGCAACTATGTTTGTGTGTCGGGATGAAAGAGGAGCTTCAGGGTCTTTTTCCTGATGCTTTTAATACGGGGTCATTGAAAATCCAAAAATGTTATAGCCCACTATAAAACAGCTCTTTATCTTTTCTCCCAACTCATTCTGTGGTGTCACACTTAACCAAACTAGGAAACTACAGATAACAGAAGTGTTTGCAGATTAGGCAACAGCCAATAAATAAGATCAATTTCCATGCCAGAATAAAGATTCCTTATCATTGTTTAAACCTTTTGCTCTTTTGTGATGCCTGTGAATATTTTAACCCAAGGAAGTTAAGAGATTGTCTTTTCTGTTCCCTCTCTTTTAAACAAAAGTAAAACACGCATCTGTATTATCTTTTTATCAGGTGTTACCGTATAAAAGAACACATGGCACTTAAATTCATGGTGCAGCTCACATTTAAGCTGGTGCTGCTCAGGAAGGTGCTATTTAGGAAAATGCAGCTGTTTTGCCGTTTACTCCTCTTGTTTTATCTTTGCAGAGCTCAAACCCCCACATGCCCACGGAAATGCCACTGTGACTTGGCAGGGAGAGTGCAGTGCTATAGAGTTGGAGAAGTGCCTAAAGAGATTGCTAAAACTACCAGGGGAATTTACATCAGCCATGGCAAGATCAAACACCTCCAGGTAGGATGGTTTATTCATCAGCTAACCTACATTTTCAAATTAGAGTGGCAAGGTGCAAAAGAGGACAGACTTATTACATATGCAATCTTTGTATAGGATGCAGAATTTGGTACTGGAGGTTTTATTGGGAGGGTGGGGTTACAATTGCCTCTACAGATATTTCCTTTCCTATACTGCTGTTACAATATCAGGAGCCCTCTTCTCCTATGTGTCTGCTGCTGCTGCTGCTGCTGCTGCTGCTGCTGCTGCTAATAATAATAATAATAATAATAATAATCTTGTTCCATGTTTTAAACTGAACCTTGTAGCCCAGGGCTATGAACTCAGATCTAAGCCTATTATTAATAATCATATTAATATTATTATTATTACCTTAGTTCTGAGTGCACAGCCTTGGGCTACAAGGTTCAGTTTAAAACAAGCTCCCTTTTATTTTGTCTAAATAAAAACCATCATCCAGTGTTCCCTTCTGAATTTTAGAGAACACTTCCCCCTGCTTGGTGTCAGGTGTGGGGAACCACTGGCCCCTCCAAATGTTGCTGAACTGTGACTCCCAGCAAGGGCAAGGGATGATGGGAGTTGTAGTTCAGCAACATTAGGAGGGCAAAAGGTTCCCCACATCTGTTCTATATTAAAACACACGGCATATTTTTATACTGTACTTCATAAAAATTCCAGTTTGACTTAACAACAGTTAAACACAATTTAATACAATAATAATTAAAACAAGGTAAATAAAAGCACATAAATAAGCAGACTAAAAGACAAACAATAGCCAGACTATCCATCAGAGCTTGTTATCAGTAAGCCACAAATGCTTGGGCAAATCAGGTGACCAAAACATAACGCATATGACTTGTAGCAGGTACCGTAAGTTCTAGCAGCAGAATAGTATTGTCATATATTAAATATCATCCATAATATTCAAATATTTATGACGTTATACAGCTGTTTTCCATTACCATTGGGAGAAATAAATTTATTTCATTTGAACATGTACAAAAAATAACCTTTCCTCTGTACAAGTTCAATGCATGGTATTGGTAGTTCTGCAACAGTGTTGCCAAATGGCACAGCCTATTCCTGTCCCTTTAACAGTTTTAATAAGCAAATAAGCAGAAAAAGCGGCATATTCTAGGATCAAATAAGAAAACAGGACAACTTATTTAAATCAGAGACATCCCTGGAAAATAGGGGCACTAGGAGGGTCTGTATACACACAGAGTATTAGCCACAATTGTGGGTGATTACATAGCAGCAAATCTTGGGTTTGCCACCCAATGCGCCCTTGATTGAAAACCATAACTGACCCTGTCTGACAAATGTTGCTCTAATATGTGTGGACAGATCTGTTTATTACAGCCAAAATTTACTTTTACCTCTTGTACATTAGACAGACCAATAAATGTTCTTACACAAATAGGTTTGTTTGCTCATTAGTACAAAGTGTAACCACAATTTCATGGGCAAGAAAAATAGTATTTGCATGTCATGACCAGAAAAGAAAAATTGAGGTTCTTATCAGGGTAATTGACTATTTTGTCAACTACTGACCGGATAGTCAGTTGTAACACAAACCTGTAGAGCACCTTTGCACAAAGGGCTGTTTTGTTCTTTCTTCTTAAAACTTCTAAAAGAAGTGCCAAAATTTATGTCATGAGATGATGCTAGCATTTTCTTGTGTGCTCTACAAAAATAGAAACCATCTCTGAACTGATGTATGAAGATATTTCAAATAAAGCACACAGTCAAGCCAAACTAAGTAATTTAAAAATCCATGGTTCTACAACTCACAACACTTCAATTCTAGAATCAGAATAGTGTTGCCATATATTGGATATCGTCCTTTATATTATTAAAAAAATTCTTTTCAGTTCATTAATTTTTTACTGCTGAATCATGAAAAGATATATTTCTAAATTCAACAGAAATATTGTTTTATAACTAACAAATGCTTTGTTTAATTTGAAATACTAATATTTCTAAAGGCACATTCTAATTAAGACATGTATCCCAGAAGGAAACTCAGCAATTCTAATTTTCATAATATTCTAATCTTTACAATGCTAGCCTATGCGCTGTAAATATTAGAGCTCAGTGGGGTTTACTCCCAGGTAAATCTGAATAGTATAGTGTTTGTTCCATGCCAAGCCTCTAGAGGGCTGCAACTTGCCATGAAACATGGACAAAATCTAGTTTGGCTAAAATTAAATCATGCTCACGTACCATATAATATTGATCTTGCATAACTCCTGTTTATTTGAATGATGATTTGTGGCCATTCCATGAAACTAAATCCATCTCTGAATTAGCTTGGCCAGAAATAATTTTGTTGTGGCTTTTGTCCTTTAGATCACTGACATCAGCAGCATGTCTGCCCTTGAAGAATTTGTCCTGACCTGGAGTGGGACAGAATCAGTGGAGAATAACACTTTCAAAGCTCTGGATGCATTGAGGACTTTGGAACTTCGGAAAAATAAACTAAGGCACATACCTACCTTGCTTCCAGGAAGCCTTGAAGTACTGAAGCTGGGGGACAATTTAATAAGTGTTGTACATGAATCTAATTTTGAAGGTTTACAAAAATTAAGGGTACTTGAAATACAAAGCAATGTGATTTTGGCTCTTTCTTTTAGTACTCTCTCCTCCCTCAGCAGCTTACAAAGTTTGACTTTGGATGGAAATAATATGGAATATGTGTCTGGAACCTTCTGCCTACCCAACCTAAAGTATCTTAGCATGGAAAACAATAAGCTGCAATCTTTCTCAGGAGGATTTTTTATATCTCTTTGCAATTTGCTATTTCTCAACTTAAATGGCAATTTACTGACAAGCACCCCTTCAGATCTGCCTGCATCTTTATTGACATTGAAGTTAGAGAGAAACCAGCTCAAAATGCTAAAATTTGGAGATATGAGGCAAATGGCAAACTTGTCAGAGCTTTTCCTGTCTGAAAATCAGCTTTCATCACTTGAGGGCGTAGAGTTTCTTTCCAGTTTAACTAGACTGGAGCTGTCTGGGAATAAGCTCCAGATAATCCCATCTGGATTACCAGTCACGCTACAGAAATTTGATTGCAGCAATAACCTGATTGAGAGAATAAAGGCGCAAGATTTCAGGGAACTACATAGCCTAAAGCACTTGTTCCTTGACAACAACGTTGTTGCCACATTTGAAGATGGGGCACTTCAGAACTGCACGCAACTGTCTAATCTGGCACTTGAACAAAATCTACTTAGTTCTATTCCATTAAGGTATGTGACTGGATGGGGCTCCCCTTTTCATACCTGCAACAACTGTAAGAAAACTAGGTGTGCCACTGCAAAATACTTAAATGACTGGGATAAATTAAAGCCAGTGTGGCATAATGATAGAGTCAGCTGAGAACTGTGGAAACACCAGTTCAAATCCCCACTCGGCCATGAAATTCACTGGAGAACTCTAGGCAACTCACTGTTTCTCAGCTTAACCTACCTCACAGGCCTGTTGCCAGGATAAAATGGGGAGGCGTGACTGTGCATGCTGCCTTGAACTGAATGGCGAAATGGTGGGATATCAAACAAATAATGAATAGAGATTGATATTGCTTCAGAACAGATCAATGTGCAAACAGCATACATGCCACTTATTTCAGTGCAGTGGCCAGATTTTTGAGTCTAGAATCTGATTTCTAAACACAGGCGCCAGGACTCATGCCTCCCAGGAAACCAATTTAGTCTAAACCACTGTATTCCAAAGATGAGTCCTTGCTCAAATTACTCCCTAGTCTGGTTTATGTGCAAGAAATTGGTTTCAAATCACTTTTCTACTATAATGCTAACTGGGTGGCCTTCAGGCAAGGCATTATTTCTCAGCCTAATGACAGGCTTCTTGTTTTAAGGTACTACATAAAACAATGTTTCTTTCTTTACTTCAGACTCCCACATACACTAGCCAGACTGGATCTGAAAGGAAACAGCATACAAAGAATTAAGGAGCAGGAACTGAAGAATTTAAGGCACCTGCAGGTCTTAAACCTACGGAACAACAATATATCCACCATAGATCACAGTCTCTGGAAATATTTACCTCGACTCAGATACCTATATCTGGACAGCAACCCATGGAATTGCACTTGCGAATTCCTCAAAACCAGAAGGGTGCTCACAGCCAAAGGCATAGATGTTAAAGGAGGAAAATGTAAAGCACCATCAGAAAGCCAGGGTGAAAGCTGGATGTCTTCAAGAAAGGTTCTGCATTTGTGTGCACACAACAATCTGTATTCATTAGAAGAAGGAGACGAAATAGGAAAGAACACAAGCGTTGATAATCCCTCCAGTCTCAGAGTAAACATGGATGATTATTATGATTATGAAATATATTAAATAGAAGTCCCCAATAAATTGCGAACTCGAGATTAATTCGGTCCTCCAGAGCAATCTATCCCTGACATTTTTTCATTTTGACCTACAAAATTGTATCTAGTCAGCAGCTTCTAAACCTATTGAAATCATTAGCTCTACCCAGGATTGACCTGGTAAGGCTGGGCTGTTGCATTCTTCCTGTTTCCAAATGTTTGGAATGGGAATGAGACAAATCTAGTGCTGTATTAATGTTGTTTAGACAACACTTCTCAGTGGGGCCCTAATGATGGTATTGGGATGGCTATACACAAACCTGGTTTCAGTACTGTTTGCACATGCAAAAAGTTTGGGGTGAACCAATCTGTTTCGTTTCTGATCAGTGCTTGTACCATAGCTTCCTGCTAAAATCCTGTAACTTTTCATACAGCAAATGTCCAGTGTGTGTGTTCTGCTTTTGTTGTGTTGTAATTCAGGTGCCACTTCATACAACACTAATGTTGGCTATCTATAACAATTAATTGTATAAACAAGATATTCGTATTTGAGAGTGTGGGTAGGCAGGGTGGTAGTGTTTTGAAATCACAAAGTACTTTGTTAGAATCCATTTCGCTGTGCATTTAATGAGGTGTCATGGGAAAAACAAGAATACGAATAAATGAAAATTAGTGCACCAATAAAATTGACTAAACGTATGGTCGTTCCTCTAGTGCATCTTCGTTTGTTCGGTCACAGGAAAAGTATATATTCACGGATTATGAAACTGTTGCGTACGGTGGCCTCTTATTCAGAGTCAGTGACCGAAAATGAGCAAACTAAAGGAGTGAAAAAGGCAAAGTCAAGCAGCACTCTCCGACCCAAGCAGCGCGACTATCAGCAGCCGGCGCACACTCCCGCCGCTAGATGTCGCTGTGCATGAGGAAAACACGTGCTGAATCCGAGGGCCGCCGCCGTAGGTGGCGGAGAACTCGCCTTCCCGTTCATCTTGGAATTCAGCTCGGAGACACCGCCCTTTCCTTTAGGGGGCCACGTCATTCGCTCCACCAACCCGGAAATGGCCCTCGGCGGCCTCGCCTCGGCCAATGGGCGGCTCGTGCGTAGGCAAGAGGGAAAAGGTCAGGGCAGGTATGGAGATGGCGGCGCTAACGGAGGTTGCCGGGCAGATAAAACCGTGTCCGTGAGGGAAAGGAAGGCGAGATGGTTTGCGCCTCGCACTGCGGCTGAGCCTCCCTCGCGACAGCAGCAGCCGCCGCCGCCTCTTCCGCCGCCGCTGCCTCTCCTTTTCCCGCGTCCGGTTCCCTCGCGCCGTCCTCCGCCCAGACCAATGAGCGTCGCGCACGAGCTGCTGTGGCGCCTGCTGCACCTCCTCCTCCACGTCCAGCGCGCGCTCTTCGCCTGGTTCCGAGGCTGGTTCGGAGGTCGCGGCTCGTGGCTCAGCCGTTGGCGGCGGCGCGCGGCTTCGGCCGCGGCCGCCGTCGCCTCGCGGGCTCTCCTGGCCCCGGCGGCGGTGGGCACGGGGGCTTTCGCCTACCACAGGCCGGCGGCGGCAGGGCGGAAGGTGGTCGGAGGAGGAGGCGGCGGCGGCCGGTGGCGCAAGGACGGGAAGTCTCTGCAGAAGCTGCCGGGCCACGTCGGGCTGGTGGTGGTCGAGGAGGAGCAGAGCTACGCGGACATGGCCAGCCTGGTGGTGTGGTGCATGGCGGTGGGCATCTCCTATGTCACCGTCTACGACCAAGAAGGTGAGTTGCCCTCGGAGCCGCCCTTCGGCCACCCGCCTTGTCCGCTTGTCCTTTCCCTAAACCCCTTTCGATTTTCTTCTCCCATCCCATGCGGAGGACGTGACCTTGCCCTTGCTCGGTTCAGAAACGTTTGCTCTAAGTTAACAGTTTACTATAAATAAAGGCAACCCGCGCATACCGGGAGGCAACTTCCACGGAAGTCGCATGTGCCTCCTCTGAGAACACAAGTGTAGGGTGTGTTGGTGGCATCTGAAAGGGGTGACAGATGGGCAATGGGGTGGGGGTTAAGGATACAAAGACCTCTGTTGAACGGGGCTTATTGCCAGGTAACTGCACACAATTGCACCTTTGTTGCTGCAAAGGATTTGAGGAATGCCCCTTGCTTCGTCAGATGTGCTGCCATAACAGTTAAAGTGCCACAAACAAGGCAGCTCAGAGTAGACCCGCTGAAATGAATGAAGGTGAGTTTGTCTTGATAAATTTTCAGTCCAAGGATTTCAATGACTCTGTGTATTAGTCAAATGCAACACCCTGTTTCTGGTTGCCAGGACATTGTCTCTCCCCTTCATTGCAATCCTGTGCACATTTACTCTTGTGTTCAGTATGCTTGGGAGTAAACCTCTTATAAACACAGTGGCATGTTGTTTTGAATATACATGCATAGGCTTGGGCTGTTGATCCCTTACCTGGACTGCATCTCTGCCTGAGGTTGAACAATCCCTTGCTCCTCTTCTATAGGTCCAAATTTGGAGCTGTGGAAGAGGTAGGTGATTCCCAGGAATTGTGTTAGGCATCAGATGACCTCAGAAGCCCAGTGTAATTGCTGGAATCGTACCACCACTGTTTCTAATTCTAGGTTTGGGGCTGGGAAAGGGAGAGCAAGGGCTAGGTAGCTGCATCAACACCCTTGCTACCCAAACAAGTCCCAGACTTTCTCTGTAGAGCAAAAGGCTGGGGCTTATTTATGCAGTGGGTGGAAGTGTAGCTCAAAGTGCCACCACTTTTCAAGGCTGGGACTTGACTGGATGGAGGAGATACACGGAGTGCCACAGCTGTCAACCACCTGTCTCCAGCCTTTTCCAGATGCAGCTGGAGGGAAAGGCTGAGGCTCATTTTGCAGTGGTGAATAGACACTTCTTGGAACACTCACTGTGCAAACAGCCAGCTCCGAATGTGGAGCTGGAGAGGTGGGTGACAATCTTCCCCATATCCCAACACAAGAGAGGGATGTCTTTGCTCCTCTCAACTTAACCAGGAAGGAAGCAGGTGGGCTTCTGCTTCTCACTCTTGCCAGAGAGCAATGTATCACTTGCCATGGCAAGGGGGCAGAATTGTTAAAGGATGATCAATGTACATGAAAGTTTTTTAACATTAAACAATAAAATTCAAACTAATTCATAAGAAAATACAAAACACAACTGTACAGAGAAAAAAGAATAGAGAAAGAATAACTAAAAGACCCTTTATCACATTTATATTGTGCATATCTTATCATTTATCCACACATAGAAAGGCAGACTCCCGCAGCGGTTCTCAACCTGTGGGTCCCCAGATGTTGTTGGACTACAACTCCCATCATCCCTGAGCTCTGGCCTTGCTAGCTAGGGGTGATGGGAGTTGTAGTTCAACATCTGGGGACCCACAGGTTGAGAAAGTCTGCCCCAAGATCTCACCTGGGTACATGTATCAAAGTCATTTAATTGAAAACCAGTGCTGCTTTCTTACCCCTCCCTATTTCCTGTCTAACAAAATGATAGAAGGTATTCCTCTCTATCTGAACCCCATCTCTGACCAATAAGGAACAGTACAAATCAGTTCTATTTTCTGACCAGATCCTATCATGCAAACTGTGTTTGTGATGTAGTTAGGTTGCAGGGAAATGGGAAATAGTGGTGGTAGTTTAAGGTTTCAACCAAGAGCATTAGTCTGTAGCCTCAAAAGAGAGAAATATTTGATGCTGTATTATATTTAGAAGACATTTTTTCTGCCTTGAAGAATCAAGCCCGAAGCAGCAGCAAATGATGCAACTATGTGTAGGTTTAATTTAATTTGTTAATAAGTACAAGCATGTTATTTAAATTTCATATGACTACTTAGTCTCAGATTCACATGCTGATGGTTGTCATACTTTGAAGTGAATCACTTAAGCTTTTTTTCCATCTTGCATACATTAAAAGCAACAACATAAGCACAATTGATTTTATGATACTACACAGGGGCATATGTATTCAGATATTTAGCTGCATTCAAAAAGTTACTTTTTTAAAAAAATCAAGCTTTCAACAAACTGTAGTTGAAACTGGTTTTGGAAACAGACCAATTAAGAATAAAAAGTCACAATTCAATTCCATACATCCGTATTCTGTTTATAGCTAATATTTCATATGACAAACAATACTATGCAGCAGACACGTTTTCTCTTTTTGGAATATTTGGAATAGGAATTCTATCTAGTACCCATGGGGTAGGAAATCTTTTAGAGGTCAAGTTCTGAAACTGTCAGCATTTGGGCCTCTTTTGTAAGCTTAGAAGATAGTTTTTGGCTGCTGCTGCTGCAATGGTGGTGATGGGTTATAATAATCTCCCCCAATCTCATACTCATCAAATGTTTGGGACCCATGGACAATGGTTAGGGACGTTGGGTGTTATAATCTAAAACATCAGGAGGGAATCCAGCTGGAGAAGGCTGGGACATAGCATTGATTCATGGACATCTGTTGCTAGAATTCTAAAGTCATCTTTAGTCATAGTACGCTTGAAAAAGCAAACAACTCTTGTGTTACATTGAACCTTTATTTTGAGAGTAACTATATAAAATGTGTAATCATGTTAACAGGCTATAGGGTAGGAGAGATTGGAACGGTTCACTTTGTCAGCAGACATTACCTCCAACGGCATTGGAGAGGCCTTGTTTCATTCTTGTGAAAGCTAAAAGCAGACTGCTTGGTGCAAGGGAACCAAAAGATCCTCTTTCACATAAATGGTGCTTCCACTGAGGCTGTGCTTCTGCCACTGCATCCAAATGCATTTGTCAAGTGCTTACTTCAATAATGTTCTTTTTTACAAAGCACTGGGGAGAGGTGTTTTGATTTTTCTAATAAATCAGAAGTGAACTCTGTGTTTAAGATCTAAACTACAGAAAACTAAATAAATAGATTGAACAAATGTGGTATGAGCCAATCCCTCATTAGCTCCTACATTCCCAAGGAGTCATCTTACAGGTTAGCTAGTTATCCCAAGTAGTTGTTTCTAGGTCCTTTCTTCTTCAGTGCCTTAGATACACGAGCATGGAGTGTTCGATACAACTATTAAAGGCATGTGAAGAGGCAAGATACAGCAACTATTAAAAAACAATTTAAAATGAGTACAGTTTTTTGGACGTGATGTAGTTGTTCCACTACATCCACAGGATCTCTTTCCCAGCTCCCCAGGCTGAAACAGCTACCATATCTCAAACGGAAGGAAGAATGGAGCATTACTGAGAAGAAATATGTATCAATGTATTTTCTAAATTATTTATGTCATTTGAAACTATACTTCTAATCTTATTTTCACTCAATTTGACAATATCTGTGTGAATGAAGTACATAAACTTTTTGTTTTTTGAGAATGTTTTAATAGGAACAGCCTACAGGGTGAAGGTGATGGCAAATAGCAACTTGATACATACTTGCATTCTAACAATTTGTTGTTGTTGTTGTTACTAATTACCTTTTCTGCAACCTGAGGTCCGAGGAGAGTTACAATATTAAAACACAATATTTAAAACAAAACAAAACACAATACTGTATTAAATCATTTCAAAACAGCCTACAGTCACAGAAACAAGGTGGATCCTAAAAATGTATATGTCAAGTGTCAAAAGCCAGAATTAAGAAAGCTGCATCTTCAGAATTTGTTGGAAGTTGTTTGGTAAAGGTGCCAGATGCAACCTGGGGACTGTCACTAAGAATGCCGTCTCCCAGTCCACCACCCCTCAAGCTTCTAAGGCTGGAGGAACTATTAAAAGTGCCCCCTCTGCTGATCTTAGCAGTCAAAAGGATCTGTAGGAAATGAGACAGTTTTCAGATATCAAGGCCCTGCATGTTTAGAACTTTAAACACTAATGTAAGTACCTTGATTGGGCTGGAAAGGAACTGTTAACCAGTGCAGCTGTTTCAGAACTGGGGCTATAGGAGATCTAAATGAAACCCCAGCCAGTAATGTGGATGCTGCATTTTGGATCAACTGAAGTTTCCAAGTAATCTTTTAAGGGCAGCTGCATGTAGAGCACATTGCAGTAATCTATTCTGGAAGTTACCAGGACATAGAGTGCAGTGGCTGAGTCATCTCTGTCCAAAAGGGGATGTAGCTAGTGAACTAGCCATAGCTGAAAAAAGGCATTCCTAGCCACCGAGGCCATCTGAGCCTCTGGGGCAGTGCTGAATCAAGGAACACCCTTAGGCTGCAGATATGCTACATCCCAGGGGGTGCAACCTTATCCAGGGCAGGCTGCCGCCTTATCTTCTGGATATGGGAACTTGGAACACATAACACCCTCAGTTTTCAGGATTCAGCTTCAGTTATGCATGCTGGTTAGGAAAATCCAGACCTGTGGACAGGTGCTCTAGATATGTCCAGTTTTAAATTTTTGTATGTCTCTAAACACATGTCTTCTTAGGTGGAATTAAATTCCATAAAGAGAGACTGACTAGTACACATAGGGATTCCTCAATTTCAAATGTCTTTTATGTATAAATTAGAAGCTTGACTATCAAGAGCAAGGTGGAAACAGAACTTCAGACAGATCCAGAAGCTATACAGTGGTACCTCTGGTTAAGAACTTAATTCGTTCTGGAGGTCCATTTTTAACCTGAAACTGTTCTTAACCTGAGGTACCACTTTAGCTAATGGGGCCTCCTGCGCCGCCGCTGTGCGATTTCTGTTCTCATCCTGAAGCAAAGTTCTTAACCCAAGGTACAATTTCTGGGTTAGTGGAGTCTGTAACCTGAAGCATCTGTAACCCAAGGTACCACTGTACTAGCAGAAATGAGAAGCCTTATAAAATAGCTTATGTGTTGAAAAAAATAATGTTCCTATTTAATTATAGGATGGTAAATGCATAATAATACTATTGTGATTTTTTTCTTAAATATTCATGAACTAATCAACTTTTAAAACTGATTATTATAAAGACTGCTTACTTTTTAAAAAGATGCAATTAACTTTCGTAAGAAATACACATTAAAATGAAACATAATTGTATGTAACAGAACTACAGTTGTATTAAATACATTAATCTAAGCCTCAACATGTCACAATTCTAAATTTTTTATACAACTCAGATTTTAAAGACGCCAATACTGAGATAGGCTTTAATGGATGACTAATAACAATTTAGCGAATGTTATCTTCTGTGAAAGTAACTTTGACCTATTTGTATGGGCTGAACAAAAGTTCTGTAGGCTTTAATGGATAGCACTCCCACACAGCAAGGCTTCTACAAGATGATTTATAATTGAAAACCTGTTGGACACTTCTCTGCCTAATGCAGAAAAGGCAATTAGTTTATTCTGCTGAAAGCATAAAAACTCTTTATTTCCAGGCAAATACCTGGTACAAAAATATATAAACCATTTTCATATTAACTTTATATCTTAGGCCCCTAGAGATCAAAGGAACATTTCTGTAATGCTAGCCCTAAGAAGGGGTAGGAATTGTTTCAAGAAAATAATTTGAGTACTAAAAGTTTTAAAGAAACTTAAAACTAAAAAAATTGCTGGAACCAATATAAAGGAAGAAACATAAATTATATGCTTGCTAAACTTTTTTTTTTTTTGAGAGAGAGGGGGGGGGCTAATAACGTTCACAAACAACTGCACATAAAGAAAATTTGGTGCCTCCAGTTTTCAGAAAGCTAAGAAGTATTAACTCTAATAGTAATGAATAGCGCTGTATCATGAAGTTTTTAATATCTGATGTTTCATTGTGCTTTTTATATTCTGTTGGAAACTGCCCAGAGTGGCTGTGGCAACCCAGTTACGTAGATGGGTAGGGTACAAGTAAATAACAATAACAATAATAACAGCAGCTCGTGAGGCACTCAAACCAGAAAAGCTGCACCTGGCCTTGTCTTTAGCCTATTTTTATAGCACAGTAGCAGTTGATTGGCGTGTCATACCTATATAGTCACATATGTACAGTTGGGAACCACTTAACTTGGACAGATTTTGGAACATTCAGGACAGACAAAAGGAGTCACTTCACACTGTGCATAGTTTATTTGTAGGATGTAGTGTTGGCCACCAACTTGCATTAAAAGAAGATTAAATGTATTCATGGAGGATAAGGCTATCAACAGCTACTAGCCATGGTAGCTGGGCAGTACCTTCCATGTTGAAGGCAGCATGCCTCCAAATACCAGTTGCGAAGAAAGGCAAGTGGTGTGAATGTGATCAGAATGCTGTTACACTCAGGTTCTGCTTTCAGGTGACCACTGTGAGGACAGGATGCTGCACTAGATGGGCCTTTGGTCTGATCCAGCAGGACTGTTCTTACAGAAAGTACTCAAAGTTTATTTGCCAGGTTCAACTGCAAGGTCTGTGGGAGTCATAACATCTTATTGTGCAAAGTCACCTCTACAGCTGCTGCTACTTGTTCAGACAAGTACAGCTTGGTTAACAGTAGTTCTGGTCTGTGCCCAGCAGCATGTGTTTGTTTTTTCTTTGTTTTTATTTAAAACAAAGGCTGAGACTTAGCTAGATTTAGCACCCATTGGCCTCATTTACATGACAATTCAGTCCTGGTTTTAAGGTAGACTACATAACCTGTAGTTCATTATGCTGCCAAGTTAAACTCTAATAAATAAATCATTTTGGGTAAAAGTGTTGAAAGAATTGGCTGGGTTCCAAGAGCCATGCAACTCACTCTGTGCACTGCAAAGTACTTTGGGGTTGGATGTCTCAATCAGCACTTTGGTCATGTGACAGTAGTTGTTGGTAGTTAATGCAGCTCCAGTGACTGTCTTTTGGGGTGGGGGCAAGGCGTCAAAAACTGTTAGATACACCCAAAGCCTTAGGTGTACCTTCAGTAGAGTTTTTGTATCCTGGACATTACTTGCACTTGTGGATTCTGGTAGTAACAAATGGTTGGATATAAAGTTGTAGAAACAGAAGACTGTTCATGCAACATATATTCCCTTTCTTCCCATACCCCCCGAGAAACCTTTTTGGAGTGCCATACCCAACTTAGCAATACATGAAACTCTACCCGTAGGATCCCACATGGAAATTCATGCCTTAAGATTGGCTGTTTGGGAAAGCTCAAAAAATGTCACCCACCTGACACTTTCAAATTGGGCAAAAATAAACTTGAACATGTGTTAATGATGTCTTCAAGTTCTTAAGTTCACCTTTAAAATCAAGACTACTGACAATCAAACAGCTACACAAAATAAATGCAGTATAAAATTGCAAGAATAATGTTTATATTAAAAAATTGCAAATAGAAATCCATACTTTCACTTTGGAACTTTAATCTTATTGTTTTTTCTTCTGTTAATTACATTTTTATTCTGCCCTTCCTTTAAAGAGCTTAGGGTAGCATACATGATGCTCTGCTATTTATATTAAATTAGGCTGGGCCACCTGATTACTGTTTAAAAGATGATCTGTTTTTAATTTTTTAATCCTTGAAGGTGGAATAATTGGAACATAATTAATTCTGTTTATATTAGCTGGATATAGTAGTTGATTTCAGCAGGATTACTAATCTCCAGTCGGTATTCTGATTTGTGCAACAGACTAATCAAGTCTGGCTGAAAAAGATTTGTGGTATCTGTTGCCAAACTGTAGTTCACTTTTCTCAAATTCAGATGGCTGAAAGCTATGCTTAAGGAAGCTTAGCTACTATTTGGCATGATACATGAATTAATGTTCCGTAATTCTAAGAACTACTGCATCAGCTGAAAACAAAACAAAAGCAGACAAACCATTGTTTCCTCTGTGTGTGTGTGTGTGAGAGAGAGAGAGAGAGAGAGAGAGAGAGAAGCAAAAACCATGGTTTGGTACGAGAACTTCAACTATTTGATGTCAAATTGAAAATTCATACAAGTTTCTGTAAGATGGCTAGCCTCTACATGTTTTTCTTCAGGGGGTAAATGAGGCCCAGATCTCCTTGGATTTTTTTTTAAAGAAAAATAATTAAACTATTTATATGATTCTAGAGATCTATAAAAATACTGACATAGATTACCTGGAAAATGATGATCAATTAGCCAGTACTTCTTTCTCTTCTCTTTGCAAGGTTTTTTCAAGAGAAATAATTCAAGGCTAATGGATGAAATCCTAAAGCAGCAGCAGGAATTGTTAAATCTTGACTGTTCCAAATATACAGTGAAGTTTGCAAATCAAGATAAAACAGATCAAGGTAAGATTTCTTATTTTGAAAATCCTGTACTGTTATTGAGAACTAGAAAGTTCCTGGACACCCAAATCTGATCCACAAACATTGATTAACTCCCTGCATGGGAATTAATAGGTATCTCCATGAGTACAATAAATCCCATGAACATCTCGGCATATGCTGATAGCTGGAATTGAGTGTGAATGCCTTATTTTACAGAAATGACTGGCAGTTTTAGTTAAATGTTTAAATTTTGATATTAAACTTTTACTGAACTATTAATATTTTAGCAAGCGTTTCTTGTGATTCTTTACAGAAGGTTCATTTTGTAAATTAAATTTAAAATAACCTTGCTGCTGGGAGCCTTCACTGGCTTTGGGAGTGGAGAATGATGTTTATCCTGTTTGCAAGTGAGAGGTGAACTTCAAGTCAAGCTGACTTCTTCCATTTCCATTTAAATGCTTTAAGTTCTTTCTTTTTTGTTGCAGTTTTAAATTGCCAATCTACACTGAATGTGCTGTCTTCAGAGGATGGGAAGACAGATATAGTAAAAGCAGCTCAGAAATTTTGCCACTTAGTAGCACAAAAACAAAAAAAATGCACAGATCTGGATATGGACGTCTTGGAAAACTTATTAACTAGTAAGTATGATGGCTGAAGTTGTTTACTCCTCATAAAAAGGGGGGGGGTGGCTAATCAGGTGACAGTAATTTTCCCAGACCTAAACACATTTGTATCTAGAGCTCATACCCATTGTACACAGTCTTCAAACTAGCAGATTCTGAGGGCTGCTTCACAGAACACCTATTTCCCACAAGTGTTTTGGTGTATGCTATGTAGTGTTGTGCATTTCAAAGAAATTTAATTGCTTGTGGGACGTGAATGACTCATTATTTGTTATAGCACATAAAGTAATTTGGAGAGAATTGCTTCAGCCAAGCCATCTGAGGTAAATTTTATTCAATTGCCAATTGAAATTTGGCTATAAAGGAATTTCAGGGGGAACTTATTTTGACAGCTGTAGTGCAACTGCTTTTTTTATTAAGTAGTGCCAGGAGATTGTTACATTAAGTGCTGTTAAAAACAAACTGTAATGCCTCACTAAATTTACCATTTGGCAGTGTTTCATTTTAGCGAGCAGAATTGTTTCATCTGCTTTTGTCTAGCTATATGTTACGGCTTGACGAGGAAATGTTCAAGTTCACTGTGGATATATACACTGATGTCACAAATATATGTTCCTGGCTGCCATTAATTACTGTGTCAGGTTAAAAGATAAATGTCTGCCATAGCACAAAGTGGAACACAAGTGTGGGCCAATACAGGCCCGTATAGGGCCTTGGAGGCATTTGAAAGCAGATTTCATACTGCTCGGAAGAGCTTCTGAAGTTCAGCATAATGTCAGATAAAAGATCCATACTTACTTAATCGGGAAATGGGAACAAACTGCATGGCAGTAGCAAATTCTGGCTGCTTTGGACACCTCCACCTTCAAGTTAGCCTGAAGAAGGAATATGTCATGCAGTAACAGCAATTACTGCTGATAGTACAATCACCTTTTTTGAAATCAAGACAAGGGTTGTGATTCAAAGAAGGCATGTGTGCAACGTGAAAAAGAATTGAGTGAACAGCTAAATAAGATTTTTTACTTTCTTGAAACACTTGCTGGAGATGTGACATGTCTTCTTTAAATTGAAACTGTACCTTGCTTTCTTTAGTCATGGGCACTATTACCACAACAAAAAATAATGACACTTCCTTTTATGCGTTTGGCTCTCAAAGCAGCTTAGAAGGTTGCACTTTGAACTACAGCCACTGCATGGTGGTTCTGAAAACACTGGAAGCTTAAAATACTGATTGAACAGTTGTACTTGCAGTCTTTTACTATAAAGCATATGCTAGAAATAGCAAGAAAATAAAGCTAACAGAGATTCAGATTTCCTTTGCTCTAAATGAGCAAAGTAGTAATAAGCATACTTGCTTTCAGTAAATTCCAAAGTCAGTGGGCACGGCAGTGTTTCAGTTAAACTATCATAAAGACCAAAGAATGATAATTTTTTTAGCACTGTTTAAACTAGATAATCAAAATTGTAATTGTAATATTTATCTTTATATACCAACTAAATTTGCACACAGTAGTTAACTGTCAAATTGTTTGAGGTCATTTTTATGGGGCCTAAGTGATGTCCTCTCTAAAATATTTGGTACTGTTCTATGGAAAATAATTTGTAAGAAATGCACATTGTATGTGAAGATGTGTTAAAGCTCTAATGTAACAAGATGGTCTTAATTCTACAACCCCAAACTACTACTCTTTCTAGGTACTAATGGCTTTCCTGACCCAGAATTAATATTAAAGTTTGGTCCTGTGGACAGTGTATTAGGATTTCTTCCATGGCAGATCCGATTGACAGAGATTGTGTAAGTTGACTATACATAGTTGTGTGTAACTTGGAACATTTACTTTGTATTGCAAGTGGCTTTGACCCTCTGTGTTCAAACTTTCATGTGTGATTTTCAGTAGTTACATTTATCAGTGAATATGCTATTCTTGTCATCATGCCCCAAATAATAATAGTTCTCAAAAGCCCCTGTTAAAAGCATGCTGACAGTTTCTTTTCCTTTACTTGATATATAGTTTCCCACTTTTTATAAAGGTGCAAAATGTGTGGTCAACTTGTGAAAGGAAAAATAATTATTATTTTGTTAGGAGTATAATAAATTTGTAATAAGAGAAGGAAAGCCATTTATTTTGTTACTCTGAGTACCAAAAGACCATTGAAAGATGTTGCAGGACATTCTGATCCCAAATAACCATCATGTTGCCCATTGAGATCCCATCCTACTTTTACATGTTAATAGATGTAGAATATCTACCCTCACATAGATCTGAACTTGAAATTGGTTACAGAGATTACTATCCCTAACTTCACTCTTTAGCATGAATTAAAATAGTTTGAAACATCTAGATTTTTTAAATGGTAGGTTAGAGAAGCCTGCTACCACTACAAAGCAGATCAGCAGCAGGTTTTGTTCTACCAAGTATATACCAAGAATATGTTCTCTATACCATTCCAGTGGGGGAAGAAAATAAATATTGCACTTCAAGCCTGGTTTCATGAGTGTATGTGTGAAGGAGAAGTAGTGTGTCTCCTACCCCAGAGGTTACTTGGCTATAGGAACCCAATCATAATGAGAGGTACTTTGCTGCTAGATACTGATTTAACAGAGCTTCACTATACCCATAAGACAGATTCCCATTCAGCATAGTAATATTTTTCAGCAGAGCAAAAAAAAACCTGCATCAGAAGCAAAAGCCTGTCTAATATTATGTGACCCACTGTGTTAAAAGCTATAGAAAGGTCAAGGGGAGGGGAGGGGAAGGGTAGTGTTTTCTTTTTCTGCCCAAGTGCTGTATTTCCTCCTGGGCAACCTTCCAGAAGCCACATTCCAGCAGCAGACATGGCTAGGACAAAAGTGGGCATAGCTACAGTTGAGGAGACCAATTTTCCCTAAAAGATTTTAGCTTGTTTTCCAAGACTAATTACCAGAGGGAGTGATTTTCCCACCCTAGATTTGATCTGTCCAAAAAACGTGTGCTCCTTGTGCAACAGTTAGGCTTGAAAGAAAGGCGTTCTTCTTGATCTAATTGCTGGAGAGTGGCAAGGAGCAGGTGCTGCGGGCTGGTTTGCAGGCTGCTGATTCTCCACTGGTCTAGGATGACATCATCTGTGGCAATCACCAGGTGTAGGTTGCCTTCCAGAGCAACTGAACCCATTCAATTAATGGTTCCTGCATAAGCATGGCTTAACCCAAAGAATTAAGATTTAGACCTGGGAATAAAAAGTGCTAAGTATCTCTGGAAGTTACAGATGGTCTTCCCATAAACATTAGCTACACAGCAAATCTCCCCCTTCACTCCAGTCATGCTTGTGCATTATTCATCAGCACTTAGGTTGTAGGGCTTTCTGGCAGGCTTCCACACTGTAATCTTGATTCTGTAATCTTAACATGTATCAGTCATGCTTTGTAAATTTTCTTGGAATCTGCCCTGTTGTGTGTTTCTTAAAGGGCCAGGTCGATCAGGCACAACACTCTAAAGTACTGTTTCATGTAAAAGGCACACTAAATTCAGTATCTTCCATACAAGTGTTCCTGTGTGAATAGTTCTGTGGTATCAGAAAATTACTTAATGTAACCAGCTCAGTACAGTCAAATGATGACTAGGTTCATACAATTCATGATTAACTCTCATCTGTCACTATGCAAATCTTTAGAATTAAAGGAAATGGTTGAAACTAAATTCTGGCTGAGGAATGAAGATTGGATTTCTGAAGTTCTCTAGAATGGGGTTTGGATTTCTGAATCATTCCACATATGGAATTATAACTATCCTTGAAAACACAAGTTAGTTGAAGAGCTGTTAATGTAGTAAGACAGTGCCAAAACTGATACAAGAAAGCATGTGTTTGGCTTGACTTCCCTTCAGTAGAAGGTTAACAAAAGCATTACCTGGAAAGGTGTGTCAATATTTGAGGACTATCATACTTGACTGTCATGTCAACGGAAAAGCTATGTGAAAGTGAACCTGTGAAGTAGTATTGAATAGTATTGCACCTGTAGCTGGAGCAATAATGTCTCCTATCATTTTTCTACTTTTCTCCCTTCTGTTAATAGTCCCAATACTGTGCAGAGCCGGTCGGTTCTAAGTAGTCATCTATTCTAATGTTAAGTCATTTAAGTTTGCAGATCCACTTGATCAATAAAATTTTAATTGATTTCAGTTAGATTTCTCTGACTTCATGGTTTGTCCAGAGTTATGTCTGCGATATGCTGTGTATCAGCTTGAGAATAAACCAGTGAAATTGTTCAAAGGCAAGGATTAGTATAATGCTACTTGGATTAGGATAATGCTACTTGGATATTAACTGCCTCTTTCCAATTGTGTTTTCCCAGTTCTTTGCCTTCACATGTGAACGTCAGTTATGAAGAATTCTTCTCTGCCCTCCGTCACTATTCAAACTGTGAACAGCGCGTGGGAAAATAACTTCTTGCTGAACATTATCAGGATTTCCATGGAAAGGACCCAGTGTCTCTGTTTACAAGTACCTGTGATACATAAAAGTCCAGTACATAGTCTCTTAATTTATCAAATTCAATAAAGTGTCTTACCTTTTTAGAATTTGTATGCGTGTGTACTCATAGTCTTTGGAGTTGCGGGGAAAGCAGTGGTCTACTGCTGTGGCATATGGCATACCATAAATATTGTAAAACAGCTGTTTAGAAGCTTTGGGCCTCTCTTTCCAGTGACCAAATCCTTAATAAAAGGAATACTTCTGACTTTGAGGGAACCAATCTAAGTAGCACTACAATCAATTGGGAGAAACACTGGACCATATAAAAACCCTTCCTAGAATTTTCTGCTGTCACACCTTTGTTGTCTCATTCTCATTGGACTTGAATAACTGAAAGTCTAGGAAGCTGTCTGCATAGTTGTCCTCAAAAGCTTCTAGAAATGCACCTCAGGGGTTTGGGGGCGTGTGTGTGCTTAAAATGGAATTAAAAGTATAGCTGAAAAAGATAAGCATAGAAAGGTCAAGGGGTTTCCCAAACATGCTTTTTAATCACACATGTTAAGTACATTATGAAATAACCATTAGAACAACTGGCAGCTGCAAAAACTATAGCCACAGTCTTCCCTTTCTCTCTTAGGAAGGTGGGTGTCTCCACAACTTGTTAATTGACAATTAAACACTTTATTAGAAGTCAATAAATGTTGGGTTGGATCATCACCATATAACGGAATCACATAAACTGATTTTTTCCCAAACAATATGAACTATAAGATATACATTACAGTGTGTGTTTTAAAATGGTATACTCAAATTCTAAGGTAAGTTAAGAAATACGACTTGTACTATTTTTAAAGGCTTAATTTCATTTTGATAATTATAGTCCAAATCCACTGTGATGTATTCATTTTAAACATAAGTAAAATTGTCAATTTACATTTTTGTGGTAATGTAAATGGTTTGTGTTTGGCTGCATATAGCAGCAAAGGGCAGGAAAGTATTAATTTAATATGCACTGATGAACCTGTTCCCCTCCCCCCATTATAAGATATAGCATGACTGTCTGCATAAATGACTGTGACAATTGTTGTATGGCAGTGTGATAATACAATCTAATTGCAAAACAAATATGCAGAAAAATAAAATTCATGGACTCATTTTCTTGATCCTGCAGCTACCTAGGTGCTGTTTAATATATAAGGTATACTGTTCCTTCAAACCCTTAACCTAATTTTATCCCTAAACATTGATTGGCGAAGTTAAGTGTCCAGGTGTTCCTTTTCAAAAGAGTATTTTCTTATGGAATGGAAAGCCCTTTTTTTTTTGTTTAAAATGGAACCAAACTTAATATATTTTGCAAATGGCTTTTTATAAATGCCACAAATCAGTGTAGTAAAGTATTGCAGATCATGCTGCTATTAAACAGTATTTTTATTTTTTAGATCAAATCTGTAATAGATTCAAAAAGCTCATAACAAGAGTAAACTAATTGATTTCTTATTGCTTGTTTTTGAGAAAAATATGCTTTCTGCTGTGAGCTAATAAAGTAAAAAGGCACCAGGATGATATTCACAGTCATTGGAATACCAGAAGCTTTTTCCTGCTTTGCTGTAGTCCTCAAATTTCTATTATGAAGACCATGAACATGTGCAATATATTTCAGTAATGCTTTTGACTAATGCACACAGTTCTACAATTCGGACATTTTTGGTTTGCTAGAGAAGAGGGTGTGTGGCGAAAGAGAGATTCTAGGAGTAAACTTCTGTGTGGTTGGAATCATCTGGAGAGAACTGGCGAATGAAATTCAGAATCATGAGCTTACCAAAAGAATTCTGGTACAATAAATGACAATTACAAAAGCAAAGGGGAGAGTTTTATGTTCTATTTTTTTTTACTTGTTAATTTCTTTCCTTGCTTATATCAGTCTGCTGCAAATTGCCAAAGAATATTTACAGTGCCCACCCTGATTTTGGTCATTCCTTGTCACATTTGACACCATTAGTTTCTGTAATTTGGGCCAGAATTTAACAATGAGTTAGCTGTGCCAAAAACACTGTGCATATCCACAATTTACTCTTTTTGAATGTATGTCATTGCAGTAAGCTTCCCCCTCCCTCTGTTGTCTTGTGAGAAGATATAGCAGTGACATTATGTATATCTTTGGATACCTGTAAATAATATGTAAAGCAAGTTTTTATGATGAAGAAATTCTTGGATTTCATTACTGAGAGTAAAATCTGAACCTGTAAAACAAATAAATTTATCTTTCTACAGGCAGTGATGGTGTACGGATATGTGTATTGGTTCTGCATACAAAAGTCTCTCTGACTATGCTTATCAGTGTATAATATGTAAGAGAAGACATGTTGGTCTGTTCAAACAGCCATCAGGATTTGATGCACGGTTTGAGGTTGGATTGAACTTGATGTATTCACTCAGTCAGGATAGCTCTCTCTCAGGGTACCTACTACATTGATAAAATGGCAATAGAATCTAGGCTAATGGTTAGTGCAAGCCATAAAATAGAAGCAATTTACAATTTTTAAAATTATGTAGCTAGTTATGAAAGTCAATAAGCTGTTTCTGGAATTTCCATGCTCCCCTTTTCCAAGTTGGCAATTGTTGCCACAATAGTGCTGGTAGTACTAGCTAGCAACGTCAGTGCACCATTATATCTTAAATACTAGATCAGGTTACTAATAAACATAAGAAACGCTATCCCTTATTTGCTATTACCTTTTCACTCTTCTAATTTTAATGAATTTGTTTTGGAGGTTTGTGTTGCAACAAAAATTGTAACTAGATCTTTTTTGTGGGTTATATGACTTCTGGCTTTATGGTATGGGATACTTTTAATGCTGCCTTTACTGATTATTGTAATTCAAGGGGAAAACTTCAATTTTCTAAAAATGTTCTGATTGCACTCTAAGATGTACCAATTTTTGCTTATTCTAAACTTGCTAAAAATGCACAAAAATGCCTTTTAACTTTTTGATTGCGGAATCAAAGAAGCCAGCACATTTTCTGCAAAACACAAAAGCATCAACATTAAAAGAATAACAGAGCCACCAGTATCACCCTTAGGGCTCAGTATTTCTGAAGCAGCAAAGAGCATTGTGGGTGTTGTTGAGATCTGACATGGCAAGAATAGAGCCAATAATTTATCTGCATCCTCTTTGTGGAGATAGTCTGCAGATTCATGTCAAGGACTACTATGGTGACAAACGATGTCTCAAAACATAACAGTGGTGCACCACTGAGGCTTACTTCCTGCGAAGGATCACCAGTGTTCAGTCCCATAGTGAAGCTGGCATCAACCCCGTACTTTACAAAAAGAATAAAAGTGCTCCTGGTGTTGCTTTGCCACATACCAGTATTTAAGCCTTGATGTCCTTAGGGATAGTTTGTGCTTAGTAATTATGCTTTGGCTTCTGCAATTGTGATTTGTAAGAAGGCAGGCAGACATGTGTTAGGCAGCTAATAAATTGTGCTTCCTGAAGACCAAGCATCTCCCCTCAAAGGAAGTCATAATTGTGGATGTTGAAAGTGATACTTGAACTATGCTGGTGGAATACTAGGCTGGAGGTGGGAAAGGGATGGTTTGGGTGTGTCAGGTGACAGAGTGACAATTATGAAGGGTGAATTATGTTTGTGGTTTAAGTTGATATTGTAACTTTAAACCAACAAATAAGGTTCAGGGAAGCCAGGTGTTTACTTTTTACTCACAGGGATTCTGAAGTTTTGCTTCGTAAAACCAATGTATAAAAAGAGCATAAAGGTTGCTGAGTGACTGAAAAATGCACACCTTACAATTATTTAATTCATCAGCTACTCTTTGCCTTGAATAATCATTTGGGGAATCCACATGTGTCATGATTCCACTATATAGTAGCCTTACTTCAGTTAAACACAGAAAGAAGTCGGGGTGAGCTGAAGCAAATGACAAGGTTTGGTTTCATGAGACAAGGCAGCATCAACTTTCTCTGTGTTAAAAGATCAGTGCCAGCGCCTTACACTGGAATTGAAGGCAAATAAGGCAGCCAGTGTTCATTTTCCACAGTGCTACACTGCCTTATTTCTAGCAAAGCACAATACTTCTTCTTTTTTTTTTTGTTAGTAAAATGTTTCTCATATGAGTAGAAGGCATTTTATAGTCATATTGTACTTTGATGTATACTTGGTTTTAAACTGCAGCATGGGAATCTTTACCCCCCCCCCCAGGGTCAAATTCCTTCAGGGGAAAGAAATAGGGGAATGCATAGTGGATGCTGGTGGGGCCAAAGCTGGTGTGCAGGCCACATGCATATTACACAACACACACACACACACACACACACACACACACACACACACACTGTGCCAAGAAAGGTGCACAAGGAGGAAGCCAAGCTGAGAAAAGCTTGTGCTGCAGCAACAGATCAGACTGGCAGAGTAGGGCTTAGCTCCATACTAACAGAGGTAGTTGGGGGGGGGGTTGTCTCTGCAGCCGATATAGAACCTGGAGAAGCAGAGATATTACACTCTGCTTTGTCAGCTGGCCATGGAGGAAAGATCACTGTCAGGTTGCTGAAATCGTGGAGAGAGTAACACTGGGATAGGTGAAGAGCAGTGACTTAGTGTAGGGGAAGATGTGTAGCCCATTACATAGAAATTGGTGTTCCCACGCGGCTTTGTCTTGCTCTCATTTTGATGCAACAGAAGAGGTGTTGGCTTTCTCGGCTCATATTTTGAAACACATTTCCTGTATTTTCCATAGCAATTTGGAAACTAGCAGAGGCTTCTTACTTTGTTTCATCAGAATACTTTCATCTGCCTTTACGTAAAAGAATGCCCAAGGCAGCAAGCAATAATAAAATACATCAAAATAAAAACAGGGAACAATAAAAGAGTATGAAGTGTGCAAAAAAAAAAAAAAAAAAAAAAAAAGCAGCAGCTTAATAAAAGGAATAATGGAAGAAGCAAGGACCAGGAAGGTTCAGCTGGGAACATTTAGGGGACTAGCCTAGTCGCCCTAGTCCATTGACAGCATGCCACTGCTCCAGATGTTGCCGGACTCCCACCTCCCACTAGTCCCAGCCAGGATGGCCAATGGTCAGGGATTATGGGACTTGTAGGCCATCAGGTTCCCCATCACTAGCTTATGCTCATTAATAAAATGGTCGTACAAAGCAGTGCATGCCTCTAAGATTAGGTCCATAGTGTGCTAGCTTTGCCAGTTGTATTACCACAAAAGTGTGAGTTGCCTCCATGATACCAACAACAGCCATCGGCTCTGGATATGGTGCAACAGTGTCAGCAAAAGGTATCACAAGCCATGAGATCAGGCTGAAAAAGGAACACAGCAAGGCTTTCTCCTAGTTTTCTCATTGTTGATACCCTGTTTTTAGTTCCTAAGTTGTTTCTGTGTTACACCTTCCCTCACAATCAAGCTTGAAAGATAAGTTACTACAGTACTTCCTTATATGAGGATCTCTCTCCAGGGCCAGTAAGCATAAGCAGTATGCATATAGTGGTGAACGTCTGAAAGGATTCTAAGCAACTGTTGGCATCTTAATAACACAAAGAACTTTGGGCAGATAGAAGCAAGAGCAGCTTTCAACAAATAAAGCCACCAAAAAGCAGATTAGCTTGTAATCCAATTTAAGAAAACAAGTGTGTACTACCGTTGGCTAGATCAACCCTTTCATAGTCACTACACTAATAATAAGACTGTCAATGGATTGGATTAGTTCAAGAGGGTTGGACACATCTAACCTAGACCATGGAAGCTTATGTCACAGCAGATCTGTTGCTACACAATCCAGTGCATGTTTACTTGGAAGTAAATCCCACTGTGTTCAATGGAGCTTATTTCCAATTATGTGTGAATAGTACAAATGCCATGTAGATGTTGTTGGACTCCAAGTCCCGTCAGTGCTAGCCAACATAGCCAGTGGTCAGGAATGCTGGGAGTTGTAGTCCAACAACATCTGAAGAGCCAAAGGTTACAGTCCTGGTATATAGGATTGTGGTCTTGATTTAGTTGGGGAAAGTAGTCTTTCCAGGGACCTGTGATCAAGCCAGACAACTTGAAGAACTACATTCTTTGAACAGAGGTTCCTCCCAAAGGGCTGCTGAACCTTTGTCACCAACCTTGAGCAGCAACTGCTTCAGGTTCCTACTTGCAAGTGAAGAGGTAGGAAAAATCAGAAATGGAATCCCCAGAATCATCACAACTACAGCACCTAAGAAACGGTCCTTGTTCTTGGAGACTAGAATTGCTAGGACCTCCTTTTTGTCTGAAAACAGTAACTACTTTGCCTTTGAGAGAAGTTAATGCAATCAATAGTTAAAGCCATGGTTTTCCCAGTAGTGATGTATGGAAGTGAGAGCTGGACCATCAAGAAGGCTGATCGCCGAAGAATTGATGCTTTTGAATTATGGTGCTGGAGGAGACTCTTGAGGGTTCCATGGACTGCAAGAAGATCAAACCTATCCATTCTTAAGGAAATCAGCCCTGAGTGCTCATTGGAAGGACAGATCGTGAAGCTGAGACTCCAATACTTTGGCCACCTCGTGAGAAGAGAAGACTCCCTGGAAAAGACCCTGATGTTGGGAAAGATGGCGGGCACAAGGAGAAGGGGACGACAGAGGACAAGATGGTTGGACAGTGTTCTCGAAGCTACAAACATGAGCCTGACCAAACTGCGGGAGGCGGTGGAAGACAGGAGTGCCTGGCGTGCTCTGGTCCATGGGATCACAAAGAGTCGGACACGACTAAACGACTAAACAACAAAATGCAATCAAAATACCAGTGAACAATGCACAAGGATGTTGCATGAGACCTTGTTAGTCCAGTTAAAATAAGGTTGAACTTTCAAAAATAGTTGAAAGAAACTATCAGACTAGCATAAGAAACAACATTCTAAAAGGTGCAATGTCTAACCTGCAGGTAAAACCAAACAGGAAGTGATCAACCGACAGCACACAACACGGTCAAGCATGGTGTCCCCGTGCTAACAAAACCCAGAAGTGAATAGGAAATTGGGATAAGCTTTGGGACAATCAGATCACCTCCAGGAGAGTGTTTTCTACAAGACAGAAGAAAACTGTATCCAGTCCAACACATGTTTTTGGAAGAAGACACTCTCAAGGATTTAGGCTCACCCAAAGCTTGTAGTGGGGTGTACCCCACCCACCCATTCCTTTTTTATTTCTACCCAGTTTGGCCACTATTACCATAGGGATATCATACTCAACAATGAAATAGCAAGAGAAATTTACAAAACTCATTTTAGAAGTATTAGAGGATTCAGAAATATTATAAAGCAAAAGAAAGAAGAATCCATTTGAACAGAAGTAGCAATATTACAGTTTCAAGTGACTGTTGCTTTCCAGTCTTTTCCAGTAACAACCAAAAAAGTCTGCACTCTAGTTTTTATTAGCATGGGGACACTGTGCTTGAGAGTATCGTGTGCTGTCAGTAGATCACTTCCTGTTTGGTTGTAGTTCCAGGTTAGAACCTGGAAAGAGGCCTCAGCAACCACACAGGGCTTTAGCGGATCCCATAACAGGGTAGTCTGCCACCCCACATCTGCAGTTAAGCCAGCTGACCCCTGCCATGCCTCATGTAAATGAGACTCAAGGATGTGCTTGCATCTTCCTAGTTAAACTATGGGCTGAGCTTTACTCTTTTATATTGTTTCCAGGGGTGGGGGGTGGGGGTGAATAATGCAAATGGAACTACCAAATTCAAAAAAAAAAAAAAAATATTATGCTAAGCACATAGACAAAGCATTGCATTTGGAAAGAGGAAGCATAACCTCTGGGCTCACATAACCAATTATCTATTTCCACCCTTGATTTGATGACAGGGTGGTTATCAAGAGATTAAAGCAGTGAAGCAATGTGTACTCCAATGCAAAACTGACAAGCAAGGCTAGGTTTACTGCTGGAGGCGCGGCAGGCAATGGATACAAAGAACAGGAAACATGGCTTAATAGCTGCAGCCTATAGATATGACAGTTCTTATAAGAGGAAAAACCAAGCTCTGGTTTTCCACCTGCTAGTGGCACACCTTACTGTCCATGAAACTCAAGGTGTGAAACATGGTAAGCAAATCAGACAGAAGGAAATTCCAAGAAGCAGGCGTGACAGTCACAGGAGGTGCCTGGCTGGAAGTTAAAACCAGCAGTTGTATGCTTCTGGCATCTTGGACTACTTGTGGAAAACTTGCTTGGATTTCACAGGGCATTAAGTACAGTAGTCCCAGTGGCCAGTTGACAAATAGTAGCATATGGGGCTGAACTACTAAATAAATCAGGAAAGAAGAAACTAGCAAAAGTGGTCAGTCCTGATATTACGCATGTATACATTCACTTTTGGAATATTAGTAGATGGTGTTAACCATTGACCCATGTGTTTAAGGATCATTCGGTCTTGATTTTCTAATAGCACTGCCCTATGCCTATGCAAACCCATTTTGAAATGGGGGATATTTTCCATTGCACTTCGTGATAATGCATAGGCTGTTCTTTTGAAAAAGTGAAAAGAAAAATATTGTCAGCTCTGCCCAGTGCCTGAAGTAGCTCTTTGGAGTCTCCTCTTGCTGGGCAAGATAGTGATTTCATAACTTCCTGACAGTGCTGGCAGAACTCTCTCCTGGTTAGAAATGGATAGCCCAAGACATTTTGCTGCCTGAGGTGAAGGGTGAAATGACGCTTCCCCTCTTCCATGCACAGAACTTGATGGGATGGCAGCCAAATTGGCATAGCATCCTCTAGCACTGCTTAGAGCAGCAGATTACTTGAGAGTGTGCAGGAGTATGGCACACATAGCTCTCTGCTCCAACAGAAGGAGAATGGTCAGGGGTTCAGGAGGAATAGCCAGGGCACTGACACCACTGCATCTGTCACAGGAGGACATTTGTTCCCTTTTAAGTGCCTGCTTAAAACATGTTTGTTTAGATAAGCCTACCCATGAATGAAGCATGTTTGAATCTGTTTTTAGTTTTAAATCGCAGACCAGATCCAGTCCAGGCACTCTTGGAGGAAAATGATTCCCTAGATCCATTTCAATCAGGGTTTAGTCCCAGTTTTGGCACAGAAATTGCTTTGGTCACCCTGCATGATGACCTCTGTCAGGAGAGGGGGGTGGGAATGTGTCCCTGTTAATTCTCCTCAACTTCTCTCTCTTTTTTTTTAAAAAATAATTTTTATTAACTGGCCAATCAAATCAAATTAAATCACATCACATAAATTCTGAATTACAAAGCCGAATTTTAAATTTTGTTGAGGGGACCCATATTTCAAGATCCGAAGGGAGATTCTGATCATCTTGCTACTGCGTTAATGTCCAAATCAGTCCAAATCAGTCCAAACAGAGTTCATAATTCTTTTATAAGATATTTATTAGGATTTAAAAAAAAATATTACAATACAAAATGAAAAAGAAAAAAAAGTACAAAATAAAAATGATTAAAAACACTCAGATTTTCCATTGCTTATTTTTCTTTAGCTTGTTTCCCGGACCTCCTCATACCTCCCTTTTTTGTATTCCAGCTCAGTTTGTTGGTTCAGCAAATCCTTACCCTCTTTATTTATCCTATTCTTTGGTCTTAAAATAGTAACGTTAGATTTTTACCTCTTAACAACCCCTTTTTCATATTCCCTTAAAGCATTACAGCTAGAAACCACTTAATTTCTATCCAACATCGTTCTAACATTCATTAATTTTACAATATTTCTGTAGATAATCTTTGAACTTCTTCCAATCTTCTTCCACCGACTCTTCTCCCTGGTCTCGGATTCTGCCAGTCATTTCTGCCAGTTCCATATAGTCCATCAGCTTCATCTGCCATTCTTCCAGAGTGGGTAGATCTTGTGTCTTCCAATACTTTGCAATGAGTAATCTTGCTGCTGTTGTAGCATACATAAAAAAGGTTCTATCCTTCTTTGGCACCAATTGACCGACTATGCCCAGGAGAAAGGCCTCTGGTTTCTTCAAGAAGGTATATTTAAATATCTTTTTCAGTTCATTATATATCATTTCCCAGAAAGCCTTAATCCTTGGGCACGTCCACCAAAGGTGAAAGAATGTACCTTCAGTTTCTTTACATTTCCAACATTTATTATCGGGCAAATGATAAATTTTTGCAAGCTTGACTGGGGTCATGTACCACCTGTAAATCATTTTCATAATATTCTCTCTTAGGGCATTACATGCCGTAAACTTCATACCTGTGGTCCATAACTGTTCCCAGTCAGCCATCATTATGTTATGACCAACATCTTGTGCCCATTTAATCATAGCAGATTTCACCGTTTCATCCTGAGTATTCCATTTCAACAGCAAGTTATACATCTTTGACAAAATCTTAGTTTTGGGTTCTAATAGTTCTGTTTCTAATTTTGATTTTTCCACCTGGAAACCAATTTTCTTCAGAGTTCATAATTCTATCCAGTCTTATCTTGCTGTTTCCACATCACATCTTGTTCATATATTTTCTCTTTTTCCTTTATGATCTCTTCTGATAGTCTCCTTAAGCCGATAAACACCAATAATAATCCTGTGTGAATTTTCCGTTCTTCCAATCCTCAAATCGAGATGGTTTCCATATAACATCGCCTTCATAGATAACATCGCTCTTTCCATCATTCATTACAGAACTGTCGATCTTAAGTCCCTCTGAGGAGTTTCATCCACAATATAAAAACAGCTCTATTTCTCTGTTTCTCCTCTCAGACTTAAGTCCTCCGACAGAACTTCCCAATATGGTGACAATATTTTTAACTGCGTCATTCCAAAGCCCTTATACATTCCACACTCTTCTTAAAACATGCTTTGGTTCGAAAGTTTATCGCCACACAGCCTTAAATCCACAGCTTAAGTCCTTAAATCGACATTCCTGACTTGTGAGGGGGGTGGGGATTCTTGTTTAATCACATAAAAGAAAGAAAGGAAAGTTTTTTCCCCCTCCCCCATCAGCCCCTTTGCCATACCGAGTCTTGGCGTATCTTCTCATAATCTATGCTTGTTCCTCCGACTTGTCTTGATTTATCAGAGATCTCTTCTGTTAGCAGTCTTTGCTCCCCCTCCTTCCTCGAAATATGTGCATTCCTTCATCCAAATTGTTTCTTTTGAAGTTCTTGCAGCTAGTGGCGCGAATCAGAGATGGCGTCCAGGAGCGCCGAAATCCCACAGGAGGGTTTTGTGCCTAGTGCCCCCATCCCCACAAATTCGGGGATGGTATAGGGCACAGCAGGCAAGGGCAGTCCCCCCCACCATCCTGGGGGGGGGTAGGGAGGCTAAATACTCCCATCATAGCCTCCAAAATACCTCGTGTGGGTCGGAGAGATGTTATTGTCGGCCATCTTCTGATGCACCCCCTAGTGGCCCCCAATTCTCCTCAACTTCTCAGCCACTTTCTATACCATCAACCACGGAATCCTTCTGGTGTGGCTGTCCAAGTTGTGGGTGGGTGGCACTGCTTTACAGTGGTTCTGGTGCTACTTGGATGGACATTTACAGAAGGTATTGCTTGGGGAGTGTTCTTCAGCCCCATGGAGCCTTCAATGTGGAGTTCCTCAGGGTTTGATTTTATCCCCTATGCTGTTTAACATCTGCATGAAACCATTGAGTGGGGTTATCCCAAGGTCTGAAGTATGTTGTCAGCAATATGCTGATGACACACAGCTGTACTTCTCCTTTACATCTGCAGGTAAGGCAATGGATGTGCTGGATCATTGTCTTGCCTCAGTAATGGTCTAGATGAGAGACAATAAACTGAAGCTTAATCTAGATAAGACAGAGGCACTGTTAGTGGGTGGTTCCCTAAACTGGATGGCTGGGAGGTTGCCTGCTCTTGATGAGGTTATACTCCCTCTCAAGGAGTGGGTCATAGCTTGAGGGTACTTCTGGATCCTTTGCTGTCACTTGAGGCTCAGATGGCCTCAGTGGCATGGAGGCCTTCCACCAGCTTCGCCTGGTGGCCCAGCTGTGCCCCTATTTGGACAGGGGCAACCTAACTACTGATGTCAATGCTCTTGTAACTTGTAGATTACTGCAACACATTATATACACAGGGCTGCCTATGAAGACAGTTCAGAAACTTATGCTAGTGCAGAATTCGGCGGCCAGGTTGCTGACTGGGGCAAGATGGTTTGAGAATATTACAGTGGTACCTCAGGTTAAGTGCTTAATTTGTTCCGGAGGTCCGTTCTTAACCTGAAGCACCACTTTAGCTAATGGGGCCTCCTGCTGCTGCTGCGCCGCCGGAGCACGATTTCTGTTCTCATCCTGAAGCAAAGTTCTTAACCTGAGGTACTATTTCTGGGTTAGCGGAGTCCGTAACCTGAAGCATATGCAACCCGAGGTACCACTGTACACTGAGCCTGGCCCAACTGCAACGACTGCCAATTAGTTTCTGGGCTCAATTCAAAGTGCTGGTTTTGACTTATAAAGCCTTAAACAGCTCAGAACTGCAATATCTCAAGAACACCCTCTTTCCATATGAACCTCTCTGGACCCTGAGATCATCCTCTGAGGCCCTTCTTCATGTCCCTCCTCCATGAGAAGTCCGGAGGGCGGCAACACGAGAATGGTCCTTTTCTGCAGTGACTCCCTGTTTGTGGAATGCTCTCCCCAGGGAGGTTTGCCTGGTGCCTTCAACATACAGCTGAAAATGTTCTTCTTCAACCAGGCCTGGGGACTGATTGACATCTGATGCCCTTTAAAATGGGTTGTGGGAGGGGGGGTTATTGGTTTGTTCCTATTTTTTTTATATATATTGTGGTTTTATACCGCAGTTTTATGTTGTGAACTGCCCTAAGATCTACGGATGAAAGGTGGTTTCCAAACTTAATAAATAAAATAATAATAATAATATCACTGATTTTATTTTAAATTGTCTTATATAATTGCTTTAACTGTTTTTACCAGTAATTTTATTGTTCTATTATTTTTATAAAACGCTTTGGAGATTGTGTGTATACTGTATATACTATGTTTATAAACAAAGTGGTGTATAACTTTTATTAAATAAATAAATAAATAAATAGAATGTGCAAATTTGCAGGGTGCCAGTACTTAGGTATCCAAAATGGCACCATCCACCTACAAAGAGGGAGGTATCAGCAGGCTTAGGGGAGCCTCAAGTTTTGCAGGTTATTTTTTTTTAAGAGGTCAAAACATTCCAAAGAGGACTGAGCATGCTCAGTGGTCATGGAATGCTGTCTGACCCTTGCAGGGGAAAACAGAAAACTGAGTGGAGTGGTGGAATAGCCTAATGTAAAGTAGCTAATGTGTTACCCTCCAGAGGTTGTTGGACTGTAATTCCCATCATCTCTGACCTTTGCCCATGCTCTTTGGGGAGCGATGGTGTGAGTTGTAGTCCAACAACCTACTGAGAATATCCTGAGTTGTCTTGCATTGTTTTGTTGAAGTTTCCCTTGGCATTTGCAGAAGAAATGCACATGTCCATACATGCCCACATATCACCATTATATTGAAACATGTGTTTATTTTAGATTGTTTATTTTAGTTTCAGTTTTTATGTCCAAAGACTCAATTTCTTCATCATAAATCCATGCTTTATATATGTGCAGAAATATCCAGAAATATTAGGGATGGGGAGAAAATTTGCTTCAGCTCAGAGACAAACCTACCTCATATTAAAAAACGGTACATGAACCAAAACATAACCATGCTTCAAAATATACACATCTCTGAATTTTGCAATGCAATTCTCCAGGCAAGTACAAAATGCATGTAACAGGGGGAAGTGTGTATATAAATGAATATATTAATGGAAATAACATACAACATGCATTATATATGGGGAAATTGCTTTGCAAAAATGTGTACATTAGGCAAAAATGCATATCAAAATGTGTATATTAAGAGAAATTTGCTCTAAATTGCTGATGAGTTTTCAGGAGAACCTTTGGGGGGGCGGTATTGCAAACTGATGTGGAAATGGGGAGAACAGAAAATAAAAACTAGAAAAATGAAACACCAAAACTGACAGATTGACAGATTACTCCAATTCCAACCCTCAGCCCCTATTCCAAATGCCATTATGGGAGCTTCTGCTTGTCAAAAGTGTTCTTCAAATATCCAAATTTTCCTGTGCCTTATGATCTGCAGACTGAATCCAAGGCTGCAGTCCTGTATAGCTATGAAATCAATTCCACAGATATCAGCACAGAATGGCCAGGTGAAAAACAAGACCCAGAAGAGGGGATCTCAGCAGGTACAGCTTCCATGACACCCCCTCTTCCAGATGATTATTACAGGTGCAGGAGACCTGCCCCTTCTTTTTCACCTGCCCAACCATACATCAACAAGTCTTTTTAAGTAATTATATATGGGATAGCGTTGCAAAGTGTCTAGAGTCTGACAGCCCATCAGTTTCCAGAGGACTTTAAATTTGATGCACCAAGGACAGAAAACAACAAGCCTCCCTGTGCCCTTTTTAACATGGATGTGCCAAGCTTGCAGTCTGCTTTCCCTAACATTTCCTTCTGCTAGCTCTGACTGCAACAGAGGCAGAGCGGGAGAGGGGAGGCTGCCTATTTGCCTATTCTGTTTAACAAGGCTACTTGCTAAGCATCTGGGAGTTGTCAGGAGCTCCTTACCCAGCTGGAGCAGCTGCTTCTCTCATTAGCCAGAAGCAGCTCTTGAGCAAGCAACAAGAGAAGCAACATTACCCAGCAGCATGGGGAGTTGATTTATTGCAGAAGAGAAAAATATGGGGTTTTGTTTATAGTACAGTCTTTTGAAATACAGAAGAGTACTCTCTCTCTCTCTCTCTCTCTCTCTCTCTCTCTCTCTCAGAACATGGCTTGACTACAAGATGTGCTCCTTAGCAAAACTAACACAGAGTTTAGATTTGCATTATGGATTTGTGCCAGTGAAACTTCTTTGGATAGCTCTCTCATTCATACTGCATACGGTAACCTAGACCCAAATGAACCCCATGCATAAGCAAAAGATGCTTCCATGAGCATTGGGGGTGGGCAGTTTCCTTTTTGGCTACACCTTCTGGCATAACATTGACTGCTGCATCCAGGAGTCCTCTAACCTCTAGAATCAACTTTGGGAAGGCCACTGTGGGATGAGAAGACCCACACAAGAAAGCCCTGGTGCATGCACAAAACACAGCATGCAGCCTCTGCGAATCCAGCAAATATCATTATGAGGTTTACCTAAGGCAAATGATCTCTAACAGTTGGCCTTTCTGCCTGGGGCTGGTGGGAAGGGAAGTCCAACAGCACCTGGACAGCCACAGGTTGTCCTTCTTTGACCCACAGGGGCTTCCCTCATGTTCAGTGTAGCAGAAACAGGTTGGAATGACAATCCAAACTAGAAAAGGTAAAACAAAATAACCAATATGTTCAGTGCTAATAGCAAGGTTCAAATCTATGCCATATAGATTCCATCTATATTCTTAGGGAAGACATTTTTTGCCTTATGTTACATTCTTGCGTGGATTTACTTGAAAATAAATCACAATTGGACATAGCAAGACTCATGCAACAGGAGCTGGGGCATCAGGTCTCCTCGAGCACAGCCCCATTATGGTGAATTGAAGGCAAAAATGTAAGTTTCCCCCCAAAATCTCACAGTCACCTTCTTTCCTCTCCCTTGCCCTCATATTTTTAGACTCTTGGAGACTTTCCTGTCAATCTCCCATTCTCTCTGCACTGCTCAACCAATATAAATTCAAAACCAGTTGTTACAGTAAGGGCCACATTTTCAACAACAAAAAAAGGTGTTGGAACCGCATACTCTTGAGTACACCCAGAAAAAGCACTGCTCAAAACTATTGCTGTGGCCAGATGGTCCCTCCCACCCATCTCTAGGCATAAATCAAAAATGCTGTTATGAAAGGTAGGATGGTTCAAAGGAGAGGAACTCAATGTGCAGAGCCTATATTGTGAGTAGGTGGGTGGGTGTGGGTGTGTATGTATGTATGTACGTACATACATACGTACATACACACACACACACACACACACACACACACACATGGAAGCATGGATTGTACCTTGCCTGTACACCCCACCCAGGCAAGCCTGTCCCAGCAGACAGGCTCACATTGCATTTGCCAAGCGCGTACATGCAAATTCCATTGTGTGTAGGCCTGAATATACTGGCTGTGCACCAGATTCTTTTTCCTTTGTTTCCAAACTTGCCCTCACCCCGCTTCCGCAATTCAAAATCAGGGGCAGGCAGAAGATACTTTTTTATTTTTATTATCCTTTATTTTTACTATACTTTATTTATCAGTACCGTATTATGTTTGCATCCACATTTCTTTCAATATGCTTAAGAGTGGCATTTATTGTCCTTTCCGCCAGGTCATCATCACAACAACCTTGTGAGGTTGGTTAGGCAGAGAGTCCATGACTGGTCCAAGGCTCTGTGGCTGAGTAGTGATTTTAACCCTGGTCTCCCACATCCTAGTCTGCTTAATATCCTTCTACCTTGTGCTGTTTCTGGAAAGTCAGTATGGAAGTGAATAAGCTGGGGGAAGGAAAATGTTGCCACATAGGTATAGTAGTTAAAGGCTTGGTACCAACCAACCAACCAACCAACCAACCAATCAACTCAGACTCAATCCTGTTCACTCATATTAGGGAATTCAGTGTGGCTTACTTCTCCATAATGTATGGCTATTGTGGCATGAACCCACACAGTTGTGACTGTAGGCACCTCTTCTGGACCCAGGTGCTAAGTAGACCACACGGGTGGCGCTGTGGTCTAAACCACTGAGCCTCTTGGGCTTGCTGATTGGAAGGTTGGCGGTTTGAATCCCCACAACAGGGTGAGCTCCCGTTGCTCTGTCCCAGCTCCTGCCAAACTAGCAGTTTGAAAGCACACCAGTGCAAGTAGATAAATAGGTACCGCTGTGGCAGGAAGCTAAATGGTGTTTCCGTGCACTCTGGCTTCTGTCACGGTGTTCCGCTGCACCAGAAGCGGTTTGGTCATGCTGACCACATGACCCAGAAAGCTGTCTGTGGACAAACACTGGCTCCCTCGGCCTAAAAGCGAGATGAGAGCCGCAACCCCATAGTCACCTTTGATTGGACTTAACTGTCCAGGGGTCCTTTACCTTTACCTTTTTACTTAGGTGCAAAGTATATACGACCATTTTAGGCATGACCACTGACAGATGCTTTGACCCGGAACACAACCCCTGTGAAAACGGGGAGTTGCCTGTGGATACAACTATAAAAGAGGAGGATAGGGAGAGAACCAGAACAGGTGGAAGTCACACAATTTTTCTCCCAGAAGAGAAGCAGCTGTGACAGCAGGGACCCCTTCTGAACAAAAGCAAGATGCTTTTCAGTTTAGTTAAGTAATAATAATAATAATAAATTTTATTTATATCCCGCCCTCCCCAGCCGAAGCCGGGCTCAGGGCAGCTAACAACAATAAAACAATACAAAAGTACAGCATAAACAACACTCTAAAATCATTCATTATAAAATTAATTAATTCAAGCCACTGGCAACCATTGGGCCAGAGCTCCGCGAAGATTGCCGAGGGAGGGAGTCAGGCTGTGCCCTGGCCAAAGGCCTGGTGGAACAGCTCTGTCTTACAGGCCCTGCGGAAAGATGTCAAGTCCCGCAGGGCCCTGGTCTCTTGTGACAGAGTGTTCCACCAGATCAGAGCCACAGCCGAAAAAGCCCTGGCTCTAGTTGAGGCCAGCCTAACTTCTCTGTGGCCTGGGACCTTCAAGATGTTTTTATTTGAAGACCGTAAGTTTCTCTGTGGGGCATACCAGGAGAGGCCGTCCCGTAGGTATGAGGGTCCTAGGCCGTATAGGGCTTTAAAGGTTAAAACCAGCACCTTAAACCTGATCCTGTACTCCACCAGGAGCCAGTGCAGTTGGTATAGCACTGGGTGTATGTGATCTCGCAGCGAAGACCTCGTAAGGAGTCTCGCTGCAGCATTCTGCACCCGCTGGAGTTTCTGGGTCAGTCTCAAGGGCAGCCCCACGTAGAGCGAGTTACAATAATCCAGTCTGGAGGTGACCGTAGCGTGGATCACAGTGGCTAGGTCAGGGCGAGAGAGGTAAGGAGCCAACTGCTTAGCTTGGTGGAGATGGAAAAATGCCGCCTTTGTTATAGCTGCAATCTGCGCCTCCATGGAAAGGGAGGTGTCGAAGATTACACCCAAACTCTTAACGGACGGTGCTGGCACTAATTGCGCCCCCGCAAGAGATGGGAATTGCCCCCCCAATCCCATATCGCCCCGTCCCAGCCACAGGACTTCTGTCTTCGAAGGATTTAGCTTCAACCGGCTCCCACGTAACCATCCAGCCACAGCTTCCAAACATCTGGTCAGCGTTTCTGGGGCCGAGTCAGGATGGCCATCCATCAACAGATAGAGTTGGGTGTCATTGGCATACTGATGGCAACCCAGCCCAAAACTCCGAACAAGCTGGGCGAGGGGGCGCATAAAGATGTTGAAAAGCATCGGGGAGAGTATCGCACCCTGAGGTACTCCACACACCAAGGAGTGGCGCGATGACAATTCCCCCCCAAGCGCCACCCTCTGTCCCCGACCAGAGAGAAACGAGCGCAGCCATTGAAGGACTGTGCCCTGGATCCCCACGTCGGCAAGGCGGTGGTCCAGAAGTTCCTGATCGACCATGTCGAAAGCAGCTGACAGATCTAGAAGAATCAGCAGCCCTGACCCGCCTCGATTCAGCTGTCTACGAAGATCATCTGTTAGGGCAACCAGAGCCGTCTCGGTCCCATGACCAGCGCGGAAGCTGGACTGGAATGGATCCAGAGCCGATGTTTCATCCAGAAACCCACCAAGCTGTTCAGCAACCGCTCTCTCAATCACCTTACCCAGGAACGGAAGTTTCAAAACCGGGCAGTAATTGGATAGATCTAAAGGATCTAATGATGTTTTCTTTAAGAGCGGGTGCACCACTGCCTCCTTCAGTTCCCCTGGGAATGTCCCCGTGCCAAGGGACAAATTGATGATATCCCCCAGGAGGGCCCACACCTTGTCTGGACACGCTCTAATCAGCCAAGACGGGCACGGGTCGAGAGGACAGGTGGTGGGCTTTCCAGCTCGGAGGAGTCTGTCCACATCGGCTGGGGATATCCGGTCGAAGTGGTCCAATACTGGACCCTAGGACAGTCAAGGGGCCTCCAGTTCCTTTATTGTATCCAAATTGGCAGGGAGGTCATGGCGGAGTCAAGTGTCAACTATTTGTAAAATGCCAGTGCTTATGTGCCCACAGTATCTCTGCAAGGGAGGAGCAGAAGAAAACCAGGGCAACTGTTACATCCTTGGCTACTAAACAGCCCTGACCAGTCCAGCCACCACTCCACTCACTAAATAGGGTTGGGCTGTAGGCTCCTCATTTGTAAATTGAGAGTTGTTGAGAGGGCAAAGGCAATTAAATATCCCAAAGACAACTGAGGTAGGGGAATAAGAGCGGGTGGGATAAGAGAGATTAATTTAGCTAATACAGTTTCATCTGTGATATTATCTATGCTGTGAAAAAGACTGCGTAGGAGACCACACAGAAATAAAAGTTGCAAAATACATTTTTTAAAAAATTGGAAATAGATTATCCTTATGCAGACAAATTTATGTGTCATAATTTATTACTTTTAAATCTTGTTGAAACCAGAATGACATAGTTCTAGACTCAGGTAGGTAGTCGTGTTGGTCTGACGCGGTCAAAATATATATAAAAATAAAAAAATTGTCCAGTAGCACCAAGGTGTTACTGGACAATTCTTTTGTTTTTTTATATATTCAGAATGACATAGTAAGAACTTATGAGCCGTGCGCTCCAAATACTGGATACATGGTGCAATGCTAAAGCTGATGCAAATCATTAAGTGTGTTTCATATTGTATCTATGCAGAGATGCAGATTGTTATTACATTGCAAAATTTCAATGTGGTAGGTTTTCCTCGAGACTCTTACAAGCCTTTGGCGTGGTGACAGTCCCTAGACAATGCAAAACATGTTTTAAACACACTCACTCTGCTACTGTTTTCACTCTTAAAAATCTAGACCTAGGCCAGGCAAGAGTGTGGGTCAATGCTTTATACGTCAGACAGGTGAATATAAATATTTGTACCTTTAAGGCTTTATGAAGAGTATTAGGTCGCTGCTGCCATCAAGCAGAGTTAGAACAGGAAGACACATAAGCAGGGCTCCCCCCCCCCACCAGAAGTCACTGGAACTCAGTTCCAGCACCTCTCAGGTGGGTGCCATTGGCATTATAAGAAAATGAGGGAGGCGTTCATGGTGAGTGCCAGCCCCTGAGACAAGAGACCTAAGGATAGGGTAAGAGAGAGAGGTAGAGACAGCACCTAGCATTTAGATGCACATGACTTATCAGATACCAGAAGCAAGGGCAGGCTGTAAACAACCACACAGAGTGCCATGCTTTTGGGGGGATGCTACACTGACCTGTAAATGCTGTGGGTGTGGAGGCAGATTATGAGTGAAGGTGTTGGCCTCTAGTTTCCTCCTTCTGACACACGAGGGTCACATTTAAAAAAAAAAAAAATTATTCAAAATTATAACAAGACATATTATCCAAAAACATATCATCCTTGTTCCCCCCCATTTTTTCTCCCCCCCCAAACCCACCCACCCCCCGACTTCCCTCAGTTCCAGTCTTTAGTTTCTCTAAGAATGCTGTTTTCTGCATGTTACAAAGTTGTATAGATCCTCAAACTATTTAGCTGATTATTATCAATAAAAAGTTTGTGAATGTTTATTCAAAACCTGCCAAGGAGTCCAGTTCGCTTTGTTGCGTCTTCAAATACTTTGTGAAAGGTTCCCATTCATCCTTAAAGTCACAGTTATCCTTGTCCCGTAGTTTATATGTCAGTTTTGCCAGTTCTGCATAGTCCATCAATTTTTCTTGCCATGATTCTTTAGTTGGGGTTTCTTCAGTCTTCCATCCTTGTGCTACCAGAACTCTCGCAGCCGTTGTCGCATACATGAAGGTGTTTTTCAACTTTTTTGGCAGGTCTTTCCCTACAGTCCCCAACAAAAATGCCTCGGGACGATGGTCACATTTTAACATTCCTACTTTTCCTTTCTCATGTCTGATCCCCCCCACCCCCTGGCCACTGATGATAAAAATGAAGCACAACCAAAGTGGTAGATAAACCTTTGCATGGCATGGAAAAAGAGGATAGAGAAAAGTTTTTCTCCCTCTTTCATAACACTCGTGTGGACATCCAACAAAAGTGGATGTTGGAAGATTTAGGACAGATAAAAGAAAGTATTTCACACAGCAGATAGTGAAACTATGGAACTCCTCCCTCAGGAGGCTGGGATGGCCACCAACTTAGATGGCTTTAAAACTCAGGGGCGGCATGTCCCATTTTGCCACCAGAGGCAATGGGGATTCAGAGGCATATTGCCTCTGAATATGTAGAGGGAGAACATAGCTTTATTCTCTCTGAATTAGTCTAAACCTATAGCTACAGCACATGGCTTTTTCCAAAGAATCCTGGAAACTGTATTTTGTTAAGGGTGCTGGGAACTGTAGCTGTGTGAGGCAGAAGCTACAGTTCCTGTTATTCTTTTAGGGGCAGTCATATGCTTTCAGTGTACTTTGGTTCGGAGTTGAAAATAGAACATGGAGGCAATTATTTCCTGCAGTTTCTGTATTTCTAGCCAATGTGCGTTTTAAAGAAACAATACTTTCTTTAAAGGGAATGGTTGTCTCTTGCCCCTGATTTTTAAAGGACAAAATCGTTGCTTTGGTTAAAAAATTGTTTCCACTCCAAAGACTATAATATTTTTTTCTTTATAGATTATAGCAAGCAGTGCTGATCTGAACACCTTGAGCAAAGTAACTATATAAATAGGTTAATTATACAGCACAGAAGGGACAGCACATGCGATCCGTCAATTATACAATTATGTGTTGCCTACTCCCTTCCCAAACAGGCACATCAGCTGCAGTTTAGAGTAATATAATACAGTAGTGCTTCATTTGACCTGGAAAAGTAATTGAAACACACCTTAGCTAATGCATGCTTAGTGTTTTATGTATCATGTTCTTAATAAGATTATCTACAGGTGTGAAAGCTTTCCAAGAGATTTTGTCTATGTAATGATAATGAAAATAAATGTTTATAAATGATATTGATAGGATGACCAACATTTTTCCTGGCTCTGCTCCTTTGCCATTTTAAATTTGATGTAGAAATTAAGCCACAGATGCTCTTCCTCACGCTGACAGAAACCATTTCCCCATCATGCTTAGCATGTATATACCACAGGAGTGGGTAACCTGTGCCTCTCCCTGATGCTGCTGAACTACAGCTCCACTGACAAAGCTGGGTGGCCTGATGGGAGGTGCAGTTCCACAACACCTGACTCAGCCCTGCCCTGTATGATCTTGCGGGGATGAGATTGAACAACTCAGAGACCACATCCTGCCAGTCACCAGTAGTGGAGGAAGGGGGTGTGTGGGCCGTCCTGGGTCTCATCACTGAGGGGATGAAAAAAATATGAGGGTTTTGTTTTTTGTTTTTTTAAAGGGCTCATGCAACGTTTTAGTTCAGTCAAGAAACGTAAGACAATGCGGCTGGCACTGGGCACCACACTGCGGGGGCTGGCACTTACCGTGGGGCCTGCAGTGGACCCGATCCACACATCTCTTCCGGGAGTGATGTGGTAGCTTGGGTGCCTGTAGGCTCTGCGCTGCCTGAAATGGCAGCATGGGGCTTACATCTGCCCACCACCTCTCCCTCAGCCGCCCTACAGCTGGGGGAGGCGGAAGAGAGGCTCCACGCAGTTCGTCCCGCCCCCATGGGTGGCTCACCCCGCCCCCGGCTGCAGGACGCATGCACCGCACCGGGCGCCAGAGCATAGCTGTCAACTTTTCCCTTTTCTTGCAAGGAATCCTATTTGGAATAAGAGAATTTCCCTTAAAAAAAGGAAAATGTTGACAGCTATGCATCTGAGTGGCTAGCTATGCCACTGCCAGTCACATCTCAGTTTAACAAAGCTAAAGAGGAATGAAGCTTTTGGCCAGATACAAAAATCAGGAGTCTTCCATCAAGTTTAGTTTCTCATTTCTTCCTGGGAAGCTATGGTTAAGTAGCTTTAGAATGAGCAAGGTTACTAAGCCATGGTTTGACGTTGGCTTAATAACTTGGCCTGTTCTGAAGCTGTTAGCCATAGTTTCCTAGCTTGGGCAACACAAAACAAGAGTTAATGGAAGGCTTTCTGGTCGTTTGCTAGCTGTTCTGAAAAAAGAAATCAAGGGCCTTGGTTGTTAACGTCTTAGCTTATTAATGTCTCCCATTGCCTAGTTATGAGACTCCATTCCCCTCAGGCCCAGACTAGTGTGTCACATCACTAGGCGGAATAGGAAGAAAGTTTTTACCTGGTCAGAGTGTTTAGGGATCTACTCCCAGCTGGTGACTAACAAGTGTGATGAATTGTATGCCAACAAACACCTCAAGACTGACTATTACTTTCTGGAGTGAAAGAGCTGCTCCAAGTTTCTGCTGAGCCGAAGCCTGATAAGAGTCAGTGTTGCAAATTAATTCCAACTCAGCAGCTCATGACGGAGTTTCCTTTTGAACCTTGTTCCTGTTGTTGTTAAAGGATGACACATGAACAGGGCTTTTTTCCCAGCCAGAACTCAGTTCTGGTACCTCGGGGGGGGGGGGGGGCATTGTCATTATAAGAAAACAAGGGAGGTGTTAATGGCGAGTTCTGGCACCTCTTTTTCTAGAAAAATAGCACTGGATCTGTGGCAGAATGTCCAGGTGGATGGAAGTCTTCCTCTATCAGTGCCTGAGTATTACCATTTTTAGCAATTTAGTAATTCGCACGACAACCCTGTAAGTTAGGTCAGTCCAATTATCTCCACATTACAGATTGGGTGGGGGAAAGGCAAGGAGCTGAGGATAAGAGAACAGCAGGTTGCTTAAAGCCACTTAATAAACTGCCTGCTAATTTTATATTTAGTAAAGGCAGGATCAAGGGCCTCAATGTGTACTTTGCATCTCTGTACAGAGGTGCCAGCAGCTGCTCATTCTTACCTACTTTTAGGAGCTGATCAACTTGCTTTTTTCTTTTTTTTCCTTTTTTACAAAATCTGCAGTCTCAGATAAATATTCTCAAGAAGTTCAAGAAGTATATACGAAAAAAGAGGAAAATTGATCAAATTTGCCAGCAGGTGGCGCTCAAATATCTTAAATATATGATTACTTTGTATTCTTAATATGGTTTGCTAGGAAACAACCTGATTTTTCAGGAAATTGTACTTTCTGTGTATCTGCTTATGAAGGTAAGGGTTACCCTCTTTTTTTCTAATTATGCCTCCTGTGCCTTGCTAGCAGCATGCCAAGAACATGTATGAACCCCACTCCTTGCACAAAAGAATCAGAAGGGTAATACCTTTCCATAACTGCAACTGACTGTTGCATCTGTTGAATAACTGCTGGCTACTACAGTGCAAAGAGCATAGATAGAACAACACTTCTACGAAAAACAAAACACAGGCAACTAACTTCTTACTTAAATGCATTATGGGTTTGAGAAGGGTTACCATGTATCTAGTTATAAATTGAGCTGACTTCTTTGTTTAAAAAAGAAAAATCATCTGGCTGATTTTTTTTAAAAAAATAATTTTTAAAAACTCATTCTTTAAGAAAGTGATTAGCTATTACTCACACAGCAACTGAAGTGGTTTACCAGGCAATCTGTAAAACATTACAATATCTCCACAAGAAAACAGCTGGATATATATATATATATAACCAATTAAATACTAGCTAGCAGGAAAAATCTTAATTAATGACAATCTATCAGCAAGGGGGGGGGGGGTCTGATGCTTCCTCTGAAAGAGAGATGCCATAATTTGGGTCCTTGCTTCTGTTGCAATATGGGATATGGAAAAGATCTCCCTGCACTGAATGAAGTGTGGTATAGCAGTTAGGGTGTTAAGAACTGTAGAGAGGACTGTTCAAATCCTTGGGCCAGTCATGGTCTCTTAGAGTAACCTACATGACAGGGTGGTTGTGGAAATAAAACCTTGAGCTGCTTGGAGAAATGGTTATGTATCAATGTAATAAATATATGCTACCAGGTCAGGTCTAAGGTCTTGGTTTTAGCTTATAAAGCCCTAAACAACACAGGACCCAGTTCCCTTCGAGGCCACCTTGTCCTGTTTATCTCTGCGTTCAGGGAATGAGGTCTTGCTGGTGGTGCAATGCATCCACCAGGTGGTTACCAGCAACAGGGTCTTTGTTGTGGTAGCACCAGCACTTTGAAACTTACTTACTGTTTTGTACTTTTAGACATCTGTTGAAAGCCTCTCTTTTTACTCAAGCCTTCCCCAAATGAATTGTCTTCAGCTTTCAGCCAATATGATCCACAAGGAAGGATTTTTATTATGCTCAGTAATGCTTGGTTATGCTTTGTAATTTTGTTTCATGACCTTCTCTCCTTCATGACCTTCTCCTCACCCCCCTCAGTTGTGGCAGCAATGACAGAGGAAGTGTGGGAAGGCCTGCCTAGGCCTCTGGCCTACCTGTCTGCCTGCTTGCTCTTCCACACATGTGCTGTTGCTTGTCAGAGTAAGAGACAAGTGCAAATATAGAACACAGGGATACAATCTAATATGTACAGTTGGTCTTAGGAGGCTTTTATAAATAACCTGAATTTGTTTTACAAATAGTACTGTCACCAGAGACTCTTCTGCCATATTACCATAGCTAATTAAAACATTGCAAATCCATAATTCTTACTTGGCAAAATCCTATATCCCATATCTTCTGCTATGGTCAATAAAGTCTTTGCTTGTCTTCTCTGGTTATAAGAAAATGTGTCATTTTGGCCATAGCTGCAAATTCTTGCACTTTGTCAATTGCTCTTTAAAATTCTGCTGTGTTATTCTAATAGAAGTATTGGCTCACAGTTGATAAATGCAAAACAAAAGGCGCATGAGTCAAAGTGAGATAGTGACACATAGGTCAGGGGACATGTGTGCGATTCTGAAACTTTTAATTAAGAAAATTGATATGTGAATCAGTTTCACAGATTGCTTTCTTACAGATATAGATGGAGCAGACCAGGACTGGGAACTGTAAGGTGGAGCTTGCGGGAATGGTCATTGTTCATTTACAAGGTTGCTTTTATAGGCAGACTGATTTTTTCCTTAACCCAGCTAAAAATGAACATTAGCTGCTCTATTACTTTGGAATTTGCCACTGCAGCAGGTTCTCAGATGAGCCTTCTGTCTCAAATTCTCATAAGTGTTATGAAAATGTAAACTTGGGTTGTTTCTGTTTGATGCAGTGCGCTAATTACACTCGCTGCAAACCTCTGCTTGTAAAAATAAAGATGCAATTTAAATATGAAGGCCTAGTTTTGAAAAATTGCCTGTTCTGTAGGTCTCTTCTGTACACCTATATTTGCAAAAGCAGAAGTGGCTGTATTTGTTCAGCACAGTGGAAAAACATGCCACAAATCAGCTGTTATTGCCAAAGAAGCTCCAACAAGCCGTTTCAAAGCATTTTGCAAACCCTCATTTCATCTCCCTCCCTGCCAATCAAATCTGAACATTTTAGAAGGAAGAAATGAATTCTGGATTCATATACTGGATTCATAGTCCTAAACATGCTAAGACAGCGTTAACATGGGAGTAAGGCTCATTCAAGCTGAAGCCAGACCATTTGTCCATCTAGCTCAGTATTGTCCATACTGATTGTCAGTGGCTCTCCAGATTCAGTCAGAAGTCTTTTCCAAGCTTACCTGGAAATGCCAAGGATTGAATCTGAGACCTTTTGCAGGCAAAGTAGATGCTTTGCTACTGAGCTATAGCCCTCCCCTGACAAGTTTTCCTTGGAAACGACAACTAATCCAGAATGCAGCAGCTAGACTGGTGACTGGGAGCGGCCACCGAGACCACATAACACTGGTCCTGAAAGACCTACATTGGCTCCCAGTATGTTTCCAAGCACAATTCAAAGTATTGGGGCTGACCTTTAAAGCCCTAAACAGCCTTAGCCCGGTATACCTGAAGGAATGTCTCCACCCCCATTGTTTCGCCCGGATACTGAGCTCCAGCACCGAGGACCTTCTGCCGGTTCCCTCACTGTGAGAAGCAAAGTTACAGGGAACCAGGCAGAGGGTCTTCTCAGTGGTGGTGCCCGCCCTGTGGAATGCCCTCCCATCAGATGTCAAGGAAATAAACTACTACCCGACTTTTAGAAGACATTTGAAGGCAGCCCTGTTCAGGGAAGTTTTTAATGTTTAATGTTTTATCATGTTTTTAATGTTCTGTTGGGAGCTACCCAGAGTGGCTGGGGAAACCCAGCCAGATGGGCGCGGTATAAATAATAAATTACTACTACTACTACTGCTGCCGCCTAGTGTTTTATCTTTCTGGTACTGGTTAACAGAGTGTGTGGCACATGGCTTGGATCCTCTGGCCATTAGGTTGAAGACCTGGGATGGCCAACGTGGTGGCCTCCTGATGCGTTGGACTACAGCTCCCATTCACCCCAGGCAGCAAGATAATGGTCAGAGTCAGGATGATGGGAGTTGTAGTGCAAAATTTCCCCTGTGGTAATGAGTAGACTGTGCATGGCCTGGCAAACTATGGTTGCATCCAACAAGTGATGTTGTCTCCATTCCCATCAACAAGTGCATACAGCAACTTGACTCCCACAGCTGATAACCCCATGCCTATAAATGCCCGATAGTCGCATACCTTCCAAGATTCCTCAGATGAAAATAGGGACATACCTCACTCCCCCACAACTGACCCCCCTTTTTGTGTCCGTCCCCCCCACTTACTGCAAAACATTTCCTATCAGAAGAAAGGTGAGTGCCACCAATACCTCACCAATGGGACACAGCACGCACGCCCTCCGCCGTCCTAAGAAAACCCCTCGATCCTGATTTTATTTTATTTTATTCTTTGGTAGGTTTACAAAAAGAAACACCCACAAATCACACTAATAAATACTGCACTTACTCAAATGTAATTCACCCTTTTTTTGGCCGAATTACATCGTGAAAATTAGGGTGCGCATTAGATTTGCTGGCGCATTCACATTCGCCAGCAGATACTTTTTGGGTTTCAAGGTTTTGAAATTTGAGGCGCGCATTAGATTCAATGGTGCATTAGATTCGCATAAATACGGCAGATTTCAGAAACAAAGCATTTTTTAAATAAAAATAAAGACTCCTTGCGCTCCACAACCCTTTCTTCCCACCTAGGGTGACCCCGCCCTTTGCTTGCCCCTCAGAACCAGTGCGTCATGCCAGGCTGGGCCTCAGTGATGGCTGCCTCTCGTCCTCTTCCTCGCCCACTCTCCAGCAGCTGCTACGAACTGCCCAAGGGAAGCGGTTGTCAGCAGCAGCCATGGAGAGGCAATGGGATGCTCCCTCGCAGCCACAGTTGTTGTTGCTTGGGGGAATTGCCAGCTCATACTCCTCCACAAGCTTGGCAGTGCTGACAGGGATCAAATCAGGACATTCCGGGATCAAATCAGGACAGCTTTCATAATCCTGGGACTTTCACTGGAAAATTGGGACACTAGGAGTCTATGTATCCATTCCTATTTGTCCAGAACTTTGGTATGAGAAACAGAAGACTCCTCCCTTCAACCATCTTTCCACATCATATTAAAATCTGGGCCACAGAGCAAAATATGTAGAAACCAGCTCACTGCATAAAAGTTTCAGCAGGCTATTAGAAACTGGCGACATTTCTGGAACTTTGGATCCTTTGTCTAGCACATGAGAAAAAGTGAGCTAAGGGTTCTGAGCCTCAGCAATATAATAATCCTATACTACGATACGAACCAGCCCATAGTGCCAGCAGAAGGGTTAGAAATCACTTAACAGTTATTGTCTCATATGTTCCTCTTGTGGTAAGTAAATACTGTACAAGGAAAAAGGAAAAAGAACCGTCTTGCAAACTTTCTAGAAAGAAAGGGAACGTGGCATTTTTTTCTGGGAAGAAGTGTTGCTACACTCTCAAGTACACTCTGACATTTACTTGTTTATTTTGAAATGCAAACGCTGCAAACATATGCAGAATTTTTTGCAGTCGCTTACTGTCTTATTAGTGATCGTGCTGATAAGCTGCATTCCTGAAATGTTGTTGCTTAGCAATACAACTTCAGGCGTGTAATGAGGCTTTATAGTGGCTACTTGAAGACGGAGGAAATTATCTCAACTTCACAGGTTCTTTGATCATCAGCCCCATTTATAATGCTTGGGTAATAAAAAAAAAAAATTCAGCAAGCGCCCCCCCCCCCCCGCCCTTACAGATAATTTTGTTGCTATTCAGCAATTGTGTACAGGTTGCAATGACATCAAAAGCAAAGCAGTGTATGGAAAAGGTTTTCATTTTATTTTACTTTAAAATATGCCTGTTCCACCTCCCATTGAAATAATATCCAGCTGGCATACAATATGACAATTCAGTAGAAAGCAACAATTCAAATCCAAAATATAACAAAAATAAAAACAACAGGGTGTTTCCTAACTACTGCTCTCTGCAGCTGCAGAGGGAACCTCTGTGGTGATGGCGGAACATCTAGTGGACGAGGACTCCATCTTTATAAGAGATGGGGGGAAATTTGATTCAGTTTGGATTGAAAGACAAACCAACCTAATTTACACTTTCCAAAATAATATGAGAACCAAACCATAGCCAGAATTTGTGCCTCTCTGAATTGTGCAATGCAGTTCTCCAGTCCAGTACTGTGAACAAAAATGCATAGACTGGGGTCAAGTGTTCATGAAAATGCATATATCTGGCTTTGAAAAAAAATGTGAGTATTAGACAAACTTGCATACAAACTTTGTTTTCTGCTTTTTCTGCTTCCATTTATAAATACCTGTAATACCTCTTTCTCTTTACTCCAAAATAAGTCCCATTGATTTCAGTGCTGCTTATTCCCAGGCGAGTGGGCAAATCTACCCCTTCCTTCTGCTATCCCCTTTGCACAGTGATGCAATTTTGATTTAAATAAGGTTTTACTATTATATATTTGCTCTGCCAGGCAATAGGTTTAATATATCCTTTTCAGTCACCCATTTCCAAAATCTAAAGCTCTTTTGTGCATGAATAATACATACTAAGCAGGCGTCCTGTTCCTTTTTAAATTAAAAGTGGCTTTCAGTTTTGTTTCTGAAATGTCTCCCCATTAATGGAAGCTTTTCTGTTAATTAGGGTGGCCACTTGTGTGTAGCTGAAAAGAAGGGCACAGATTTGCATACATGCATAGATGGAAATTTTGAAATAATTACTTTTATTTAACATACATCTCACCACAGTGTGGAAGGCTATGACCAGGTGACCTATGCCTGTATGTGTTGTTGATGGGCCAGTTGTGATCTTCTTGCTTGATTTTATGCCAGACTTGGACTACACAGCCCTCCAATCAGAGGACACCTTCAGAGAGACAGTAAGGTATAGTGGTTAGAGTGTCTAGGACCTGGGAGGCAAGGGTTCAAATCCCAACTAACCATGAAGCTCTCAGGGTGACCCTGGGTAAGTCACTGTCTCTCAGCCTAACCTACCTCACAGGGGATTAAAGGAGAAAAACCATGTATGTCACCTTCAGCTCCTTGGAGCAAAAAGGTGCGGTATAAATGCAATAATAAACATTTACTTATTTATTTAAATATTTATAACCCTCACTTTCATAACGTGTATCGAGGCAGGATAAAATATACAAAATATGATGAAATCAGTCCATAAACATCCATAAACCATGATTAAAAATGTCAGGAGGTACTGATTTTTGTCCTCTGTAAAATGGGACACTTAGTCACCCAAGTATGCATGTTATTCTGTTTTGTCTTCTTCTTGCAACTGCATAGTAAACAACAACAAATGGGGGTGGGGGACAATGGCCGTAAGTGAAAAATACACTTGCATATATGCCCAAGAGAAACATTCTCTGTCATTTTGTTAAGATTTTAAGTGCACTTCAAACATTATTGTAAGAACACCGAGTGCCTAAACAGAGCGTTTCATTCACGCATCACAAAGGATCCTAAGAAATATAATTGTTTTCTAGTCTTGTCAAAGATCAGAATGAAATTGCTAAAAGTGCCACTTAACTTGGTCTTTGGGAAATGTAACTTTGCAAAATGAGAGGAAGGCACTCATGGATGAAAAGGATCCATGACACAAACACAAACAAAAAAACCCATCTCTCAGTTTGGATCTAAAAACAAGGCTTTTCCCAGATGTATGATGAATTACATATGTGAAGTATATCTTTGAGAGAAAGAGAGATTTTTTTTCAGCATTCATAGCTGTTTCACATATTGTTTCTTCTTAGTAATGTTGATAGCAATTTTTCCAGGTTGGTTTGCATTATTCCTTTCCTGTAGCGGATGGGACAGGGGTGGGGAGGCAGGCTTCAGCAGAGGTAATGATTGAACTAGAGACCTCCTCATATACTTTGCAATCCAAGCATCCTTACACACAAGTAAGCTCTGCTGTGTTCAGTGGGACTTACACACAGGTAAACTCAGTTATACCCTTTAAGAAGGACATTGACAATGTGTGCAGAGGACAGCAACCAAGATGATCAAGGGCCTGCTGTGAGTTTGGATACATAATCTTGTGTTGGATGGAACAATGGTCTGATCTAGCACAAGGCAGCTTCCTAATAAGGGGGACTTCTCTATGATAGGATCCAATTCTAACAAATATGAATCTAAATGGAGGAATTGTCATCCACCTTCTTTTAACCATACATTATGATCACGAGGCCTAAAATGCCACTTGAATGAAATGTTTTCATATCTGTTTGGGAAGAATAATCACACCAGCAAAATATTGCTTGTCTTCTGAAGGTAAAAGCTATGAATGAATTACTGTATCACTATAAATACTTGCAGTGGTGCTTACTTTGTATTTTCATTTTCTTTTCCAGACAGAATGAAAGTCGCTTAGTCAATGCTTTTCACAGCTTCAGACACAATGTGGTATTCCTTCTATCCGTCGCTGTTCAAAGCATTATTTTAAATGTTATACACTAAGCAAATAGTAAGTGCAACTGTGCCCTCCAGAAAGTACCTGCGGAGATAAAGTGTAGTAAAGGAAATAAATAAAAATTGATTTACTTACAAACTGTTCAATGGTCTGGTTCACTGGCGGAGGAAGAGGAGTGTGGAGGGAGCGCACCGCCCGTGGCAGCATGATCCCGGTGGGGTGCTATTGTTGCTTCCCTCCCCCCCCCCCCCCGTGCTTGGCACCACGCCCCCGCAGGCGTGCCACACCCTCAGGATGTGTGTCACGTCCCTGCGGGCAGCACGCCACGCCCCTGGGATGTGCGCCAGCCCTGCCCCACCTGCTCTCCCCCCCCCCCGGTGCCAGAGCATGAAGCTCCACCACTGTTCTGGTTCACATGCTTTTCACTCAGAAAAAGCTGCACAGGTAGTAAAACTTGGTTTAGTTACAGCAGTGAAAGTTCCTATCCTATTGGTGTAGGAACTCAAGCATGGCTGATGAGAGCCATGTGGTCTGAGCTGCAACAACCAGCTCAGGCCTCCTCACACACTGAGTTTCTCAGGTAGTCTGGGGTAAGGGGGAGACAAAAGTTTGTTTACCTAGTCCCTCCCAAGGTATGCTAGGCCTGGCAAGACAGCTTACTCTATGGCCTTAACCCCTTCATGCATTAATTAGACTAATGTTGGTTATATGAGGGGCTTCATATACAGTATGTAGTCTAAACAGGGAGTTACTGGGTCATGAGTAACTACAGCCAAGCTATCTTAATCTGTTTAAGCAATGATATGCAGCTGTTACGAGTCTTAGATGATAAAAGGCATTTTGAAACACGGTCACTGAAGAACGTAAGAACTACCTGCTGGATCTAGTCCCACATTCTGTTCTCACAGTGGCCAAACATGCTTGTGGGAAACCCATCTGAGAGTGAGAGCACCTGTGATTCCTAGGAATTGGTATTCAGAAATGTACTGCCTCCACCAGTGAGATAGAAACACAGCCATCATGACTAGCAGCCACTGATACTGATAGCCGCATCTGCTGTTGAGGCTGATTTGTTTAATCCTCTTCTGCAGCCTTTGACTGGCACTTTTTGGCCAGTGTCTGGGGAGAGCAGCCTTTTCACTGAACATTGTCCTTCTCTAGTGATGAATCTCAGTCAGTATAATTGCTGCTGAAGAACACAAATAGGTACACTACAGCCCTTGACTGAAATGACTCAAGGTCTTTTGTTGCAAAGATTAATCCACATTATCAACAAGGGGGGAAGTGCCAAGGTTATTGATATTATCCCAGGCCAAATCTCAGCAATTAGATGAAATCAGCCAAGGCTTTGCATACTTTCAAACCACAGACTTTGTATGAATGCAAATGCTGGTGGTTTCATCTAAGGCACAAAGCTGGTCCCTATTTCTTGCTTTCAAAGCAAGCCACAACACTGAGTGAGATTCCATGCTGATAATAAATCAGCACAACTCCAAGGAAATTGTCATTCGGTTTCTACCAGCAGAAGCCCCAGCCAAATATTTTTTATACTGTGAGTTAACAGAGAGATCAAAGCTGCTTTTGTGACCAAAACTCCGGTAGCAGCAGATGAACTGCAGAAAACATACTAGGCTGCTCATGTCCTTTTGCAAAGTGTATGTTTTCTATACAACAGGCAGAAGGCTTTGTGCAATGCAACCAGGAGGACAGGCAGGGCAATCTACCAACATGAAGCACAGAAGGCAAATAAAAGTGTCTGGGTCTGCTGTGGAGAGGAGAATCATTAGAGCTTTCAAGTGAGGCAGAAATTGCCGTTCCCTGCTGTGTGTGATAGGAGTAGGATGGCTAAAAAAGGAGGAAATGTACCACCACCACTAAAGAAAGGGGAAAACAGAGATGGTGCTGATTTGCATACAATTGGTATATGTCAATTTGTATGTACCACTGCAAATTTATAAAATTGAAGGCAACAGTGCATCTCACCATAGTGGGGGAGACTGTGACCAACAGTGCCTTTCTCTCTTAAGAAAGAGTGGAGCACCTCTGGCCCTGTCCCTTGCCAGCTCTGCCATATGGCCCCCAACAAATTCCCTCCAAGACAAAGTGGCCCTCAGGAGGGTGATCTGTCAACTCCTGCTTTATAGAAAGAAAAAAGTTCCCCATCTCTTAACCAGGCTATGGCTGTGCCTAGGATTGCCAGATGGCCATAAAAAAACCAGCTTGACCTCTCTTGTACTCCTAATAGCTGTTGCCAGGCAGAAACCAGCAGGTGAAGCTTTTCATGCCATGGAGACGTCTGCTTATTGCTGCAGGTCAGTTGGCACTGAAGGCGCAGTTACAGGGGCCAGTCTTAAAGCTACAGTGCCAGTTCCAAGATGGTGCTCTTGTACTCAAGCCAGCTTAGCCCTGTTGGTGTCAGTGGAACCAAATTGGCTTGGAGCACAAGTCCTCTAGCTTAAGTAGCTTGAGTGTTGTTGTTTATTAATTAATTAAATTTGTATACTACCCTTCATCCAAAGATCACAGGGCGGTTCACAGCATAAAAATACAAAATGAAAATACATTATCATAATTGCAACAACAAAGCCCCATACTCCCTCTCCCACAAACACATTTAAAAGGCCATAGATAGTTTTAAATCAGCTGGGGTTTTTTTTGCCTGTGTTACAGTGCAGGCATAAATACAGATATTAATCTGGAAGACTCTCTTCTTATCAGAGTTGTCCGGAGACCTTTGAATGAGAACCTGCATACAGGGCCTTGTTTTTGGTGAGCTGGAAGAGAAAATCTCTTCCAGCTCAGCATGTAGAATGAGCCATAATGTCGGAGCGGAGCAGGTTCACTGCATGATAGCAGGTGGTGAGCGGTACACATCGTTAATACACCACAGCTAGCAAGAATCAGGCTGACAGTGGAGTCTGGATGATGACACCTTGAGCTACTGCTCCACTATCTCAAGCAACCTTTGGAGTCCCAATTCAGGGGCAGTGAATTATTAGGAACATATAAAATCCTGCTCCCAGCAATAAGAGAGCTGAAAGGGCTAACATATTCTGCAGGTGTGGGTCCTTAGGTTGCCAAAACAGCACCATCCATGCACAAGAGGGGTGTATCAGCAGATTGGAGGAACCCCAGGATTCACACAAAAACCATTTTTTATATAAAAAGAAACTTTCAAGCAAGTGGGAAGGAGACCCCATTAAGGACTGAGTATGCACAGCGGGTGGCGCTGTGGTCTAAACCACAGAGCCTAGGGCTTGCTGATCAGAAGGTCAGCGGTTCAAATCCCCATGACTGGGTGAGCTCCCATTGCTCCTGCCCACCTAGCAGTTCGAAAGCACATCAAGTGCAAGTAGATAAATAGGTACCACTCCGGTGGGAAGGTAAACGGCATTTCTGTGCGCTGCTCTGGTTTGCCAGAAGCGGCTTAGTCATGCTGGCCACATAACCCAGAAGCTGTACGCTAGCTCCCTCGTCCAGTAAAGCGAGATGAGCACCGCAACCCCAGAGTCATCCTCGACTGGACCTAATGGTCAGGGGTCCCTTTACCTTTATGCTCAACAGGAACAGTATGCTGTCTGGCTGTTAACAGGGGGGTGGGGGACAGAAAGTCCCAGAAAAGAGGGTGGCTGGCTGACTGATACCCTGAATAAAAGCAACCACCCTGCGCACAGCAACATGCTATTACAGGGCTCACTTGTCTCACGTCTGTCTCCTGACATTGCTAGTAAAGTAGGAAGCAGAGAAGTTTGGCACTGAGAGGGGGTGTCCTTAAAAGCCAGAATGCTCCAGAGAGAGGTGCATGATGTTCCCCTGAGATGCAGCAGCATCAGAACAGGCTGATAGTGTGTGAGCATTTTGATGGCAGTTCAGCAGTGTAGTTAATCAGTAAGAACTTAAGAAGAGCCCTGTTGGATCAGGCCAATGACCTATCTAGTTCAGCATCCTTTTCTCACAGTAGCCAACCAGAAATCTTTGGGAAGACCCGCAAGCAGTACCTGAGCACAACAGCACTCTCCCCACTAGTGATTCCCAGCAAATGGCATTCAGAGGCATACTGGATAAATTTCTACCATCACCAGAAATTTGGGTTTGTGCAGTTAAAGTGCTCTGTTGCTCAGCTGCATCAAACTTGTTTTTCAAAAAATGGACTTTTTGCAGCAAGCACACCAGCAGGGATGCTGAATTGGCTCTACCAGTGTGTTGGTACCACGTTGACCTCCCTGCTGCCTCTCCTTTATCCCATCCCTTCCTGGTAAACAGATGTTCCCCACCTTGTGGGAAGCTAGCACCATGCCTCTGCCCCACCAGACAAGCCAGTTCTAGTGTCAAACCCTGGGTGTGTTCATCATACAACCAGATGCACTGGGCCTTGGTCTATAATCTGTGACCCATAAGTAGGCGTATTTAAGTGAGTGGGATTTTTGTGGTCTGACCTTGGCTACTGTCTTCTCCCCAGCAAGGCACAATGAGGTAATAGCTATAATATACCTCACATCTTCTATCTTTCTTCATCACCTAATTAAATGCCAGTCAGAAGAACCTCTTGAGTCAATAACGATTTTGTTGGCGCTTGCTCAGTAATAGTAAGGTGGGTTCTTGTGTTTTTTAACGAAAAGTAATCAGGCAGCAATAATTCTTCTCAGCTCATCAGTGTTCAGCAATCACAGACAAATGGGAACAATCATAAAACATGCCAGTTAGGAATTAAAGAAATAAATACAGAGGAAATCAATCTGTCTCCCAGGAAGATTACTCCATTTTTAATTATTTATAGACTTTAATGTTAAAGGCACATGGTGAATAGTCCCTTATGCTGATGTCCCTATTGTGACTCTTCCATACGCAAGTAGCCCCACTAGGATTGCAAACCTAAACAATTTACCTTGGACAAAGTCTCACAGGGCACAATACTTCTGAGCAAACATTGCACCACATATGTCCATCACTCCATGCTTCACCACTTCAGTTTGAGATACTGCAAGGGGATATAGAACATTCCTGGCTGGAATGTTTTGATCAACAATGTCTGCTTCACACCTGTGAGTCAACACTAGAAGTTGCAGTTGCTGAATGATTAGTCTGCATGTGTAACTTGTGGCAGGTCTTTTCCTTGTACAAAAGCAGAAACAGAGCAAGTGATACCATGGCTTTATTTGGACTAAAGCAATGTCCAGACTTCTGAGTCTCACAGGGCTCTTCCTCAAACTTACACGTTCAGAGATATAAAAGAAATAATGATGAAATGGATCTTACTTTGTTAGGCTGATACTATCTAACCATGTCTGCTCTCCTCTCATGATAACAAATTCAGAAATTATGTAACACAGATGTCTTTAGATTAAAGCTAAACTGTGCTGGTAAAATTCAAGCTGCACAATAAATCATTCTGAAAGCAGAGAGAAAAAGAAAATGGAGTTTCTCTGAAATTGTAGCAAAGACGTGTAAGATACACCTGTAACTCCAGATGATCTTTTTCATGCTGGCCCTAACAGGACAGCAGGGCCTATGTGTGTATCATGTAACACATTCACCCCATAACTGCATCTGCCCTGCAATCAACTATGGGAAGGATCCCAATTACTTTTTATATGTTGATATTACATATTGTGGTTTAAAAAAATTATGTTGATGCTACCTGGAAAGATTTGTTTGCCATAGGAAACATTTTAAAAGTGAAAGGCAGAGATGTATCCTTTGGGGTTAATGGTTGTTGTCGTTAATGTGGTAGAGTGTGATTGATGAGATTTGAATTAAAATCCCTACTTGAGCCTGAAGCTCATTGAAGGAGTTTGGGACAGTCATTATTTCTCAGCCTAGCCTACCTCACAGGACTGTTGTAAGGACAAAATGTTATGGAGAAACCCTGTATGCTTTCTTGAACTTGTTAGAAGAGAGGCAAAATAAAAACATAAAACAAGCATATGCTGGGCATGCTATTTGATGTCTACCTTACCTCCAGAAACATTTTACTTCTTTCCCTCACACTTTACCTTTATGTGCACAGAGAGAGACACCAAGAAACACTGGACAAAACTGCAATTCTAAGAGCAGCTCCACACTTTAACGGAGGAATTCTGTCTGCAGTGCTTACCATAATAAACATTTAAAGTGTGATGGGGAGCTGCCTCCAGTAGTGATGTATGGAAGTGAGAGCTGGACCATCAAGAAGGCTGATCACTGAAGAATTGATGCTTTTGAATTATGGTGCTGGAGGAGACTCTTGAGAGTCCCATGGACTGCAAGAAGATCAAACTTATCCATTCTTAAGGAAATCAGCCCTGAGTGCTCACTGGAAGGACAGATCGTGAAGCTGAGGCTCCAATACTTTGGCCACCTCATGAGAGGAGAAGACTCCCTGGAAAAGACCCTGATGTTGGGAAAGATTGAGGGCACAAGGAGAAGGGGACGACAGAGGATGAGATGGTTGGACAGTGTTCTCGAAGCTACAAACATGAGTCTGACCAAACTGCGGGAGGCAGTGGAAGACAGGAGTGCCTGGCGTGCTCTGGTCCATGGGGTCACGAAGAGTCGGAAACGACTAAACAACAACAAGGGGAGCTGCCTGAAAAGAGACACTTGGGGACCCACAGCAGAAAGCCCTGGACTTCCTTCATATGTGCCCGTGGCACATTTAGGAAAGTGGGTCTTTCACTCACACTTTTCTGTTCAGGGTGGGAACATGGATGCAGTTGTAACCAACATGGCTGGCATGTTGAGTGCAAGGCTCTCCTGCATATTAGCTTGATGCTTTAGCCAGTCATGGATATAATAATAATAATAATAATAATAATATTTTTTTATTTATACTCCTCCATCCCCAGCCAAGGCCGGGCTCAGAGCGGCTTACAAGCAATAAGCAATATCCATTTGTGGCCCTCCAAGATGTTGCTGGACTACACCTCCCATCATCCCTAACCATTGGCCACGTTGGCTGGAACTGATGGGAATCAGATCCTAACAACCACACATTCTCCATTCCTGGAACACTGTGTCCCACAACCCTCTTGAATTTATACATTATTTGCCACTAATGCATGCTCTGTATTGGCTTGCTTTCAGGGAGGACACCAAGGAGTAGGAAGGGGTAGTGGGCACCCCCCCCCAAAAAAAATCCCTGGTATATAGGAAAAGGGACATAGCTCAGTGGCAGAGCACACGGTTTGCATGCACAAAGTCCTAGGCAGTGCTTTTTTTTTTTTTTTTGCACCAAAAGGTGTAGGAACGCACTTCAGAAGACCCACCCCAAATATGATATCTTTGGGCTGGGGGAGGGTCTCCTCAAGAACCAGAGACGGCATCCTGGCCAGGACAGCTTTCCTTTAAAACCTTCTGGGCTTGATGAGGCACGTGACCCTCACCTGCCCTGAGCCTCCAGCTGAGGAGAATCACACACTTCCTCTTCAAGCTTGCGAGCCCCACCTGGGCTGTGGTTCTTTGTCTTCCCTCAGAACTGACAGCTGTAAATTCTGCAATCCTGAGATCAGGATTATTATTTTTTGCCACTTGAGGCCAGACAGAAAGTGCCACCTTGCTCTGCCACACCACCTTTTCAGAATCAAGTATTTGAGGTGCTGCAGCAAGACATGAGCTTTCCCCTTATTTTTGGCGCCAGATCTGTGGGGTCTGCTCAGCCCGAGTTGCAAGCGAGCTTCCGGTGTTTGCCGCTGTCCAAGGCCGGGTGGTTCTGAAGCTAATCAGGCGTCTGAAGGGAAACACCTGGAAGATGGAGAAACTACAACTCCCGGCAGACAATTGAGAGAGAGAGAGCGAGAGAGAAGCCGACACGGGGGAGGGGTCGGTGGGCGGATGGATGGCCGGCCTGGGAGAGGCTTGCCAGCACGTGCTCCCTCTGGTGGGCGCGATTCGAGGAGGGGAGGGGGGCGTGGGGCTGCTTCGCTTCTCCCCTCGCTCTTTCTCCCTCTCTCCTCCTGGCTGCTGCACTTCTGCGTTGCTCAGCGCGCGCGCGCACACAGGCAGCCCCCTTGGCCGGACTGGGCGGCCAGCTCGCGGCAGGCGCTGCACCTGACCGCAGCGCTGTGAGGAGAGCCGGCAGAGGCGCCGGACGGGGCTGAGGGGAGACAAAAGAAGAGGAGCCTCGAAGCCACCAACACGAGGCAGCCGCTTCTCCGGGCTGCCTCAGAGGGACGCCCCGCCACCCCCCGCTGCTGGCGGACACTTGCTGCTGCCTGCGAAGGAGGAGGAGGAGGAGGAGTCGGCCCCTCGCTTCATGGCTGAGCAGCACTGAGGAGGCGGCGGCGGCGGCGGCTGGAGCTGGAGCCCCGAGGAGCAGCGCTCAAGCCCGGCGCGCAGCCTCTCCCGCGGCTGCTGCTCCTGGATCTCCCGCGGGATTCTCGCCTGGGCGGCCGGGCGGCGCACGATGCGCCCTGCTGCTCGCTTCTGAGCGCCAGCCCCGCCGCGATGATCTCTCCGGAGCAGCAGCAGCCCAACCATGTCGTGGCCACCATCGAGAACCTGCCGCCCGAGGGCAGCGGCGGCAGCAGCGGCAGAAGCAGCATCTCCGCCCCCTCGGCTTCCAGCGTGCGCCAGAGGATCCGGAAAGTGTTTAACAGGTGAGCTGCTGCTGCTGCCCACGCCCTTCGCGGCCTCTCGCTCGCCCCCCACCCCTCCTCCAGTCGCCTGGCGGGGAGAGCGCAGAGCCAGGCTGCAGGAGCGGGATCTCCTGCGGGAGAGAAAAGGCAAACGCCAACACCCGCCGGCTTAAGATCCCTTCTTCCGGTCCATTGCTGGAGAGCCAGGCGGAACGAAAGAAGGGCGCTCTGCACATGCTCAGCCGGGCTCTTTTTTTTTTAAGTCGAAGGCGGATCTCTCTGACCTGAGCCGTCCAGCCACGGTTCTTAAGTCCTGGCTCCGAGTTGCACCCAGAGCCCCACCAGACGCTCCTCATAGGGATCGCTCTAGAAAAGTCTTGCTCGGTTGCCTAGAGTTTCTGTGGGTATAAAGAAAGGGCCATCCATTTTGTTCGATTGGGTGGTTTTGAATGCAGGGGCATCCCGCTCCCATATATGGAGCAGTGGCTAGTGCCATGGGAGACTTCTGAAAGCCTCCCTAGGGCTAATGGAGATTGGGGGGCAAAATGGATGCTTTGCATTTGTAGAGGCGGCAGCAGGTGGTACACTAACATGGTGGGTAGAGGATGCGTTGCCCCAAAACGAGAGAGAACTGCAGCCTGTGTGAGAGATGCAAAATGCTGACCTGCTCTCCTTTGGCATTTCTCACCCACACGCTTAACCTGAGTTAAGGGAGGGAAGAGGTGTAAAAGCCATCTTTTGAAAACTAAACTGCTGCTGCCCCCTCCCTTGCCCTCAGTGACTGCCTGCTTCTCTCATTCAAGCGAGCACATTCATTCCATAAAGTGCCAGAACGGAGGGGATGGCATGGCCCCGATCCAGGAGACAGGGCAGCAAACCACAGAGTTGGAGTTGATGCTCAAGTAGAGCAACCCTTGAGTAGTGGGAGGAGGAGGAGAGCAGTGATGGAGGCAAAGGCAGCCCTTTCACAAAAGGACCAAAGTGTCTTAATTCTGCCACGAGGTTTGGTTGGGGGAGGATGGTGTTTGGGTACCCTTGTCATGGTGCAGTTAACTCTCTAAGAAAGGCCATTTTAAACAATGCTTTGTATAGACCCAGGACTCTCTCCATCTGCTCTCGCTCTGCGGATCTGGAAGAGGCTGGTTTTTGTTCGCACCTTTTTCTATGGCATTCACCAGCAAGGAGAAACCATTTATACTATGCGGTTTCAAATCTTAATAGTGAAATGTTCAGTGTGGATTCCTTGAATGATGGGCATGAAGTAGGGAGGATTTAGAAATGCAGTTGAGATTAGTCTATTCTTTATTCACATGAGGAGGTATTGTGTGTGTGTGTGTTTGCATTTGCAATATTCCCAAACAAACAAAGCCTAAAGTCTCCTGGGATTTTCAGTGGGTTTGGATTAGCACAAGCTTGCCTGCTGGTGATGATAGGGAAAGTTCCCATTGTAAAGATGATACGGCTTCTTCACACAAGGGCTGGGGAATGTTGGTGAGGGGAAATCAGGATTGCCTTTACAGGTGGTCTGTATTTATTTTTTTAAAGATTTGAAAAGGATAAATAAGAGTCTGCCAGAAAAGCCTATGACTCAAAATCCATTTATTTCATAACTGTATTCCTATATAAATGGTAAATCCCTAGTTTTATTTTCTCCAGATCTGATTAACTTGTATACTCTGCTAAATGTGTTGGCAAGCCAGGCTCCTGTAGAGTGAGAAATTGACTTCCGTCTGAGTTTCCTCAAGAAAGTGCCTCTTGCTATTGTATGGGTCTGCAACCGTGCTGCTCTCATAAAGAGTACGTGCAGGGCCTCTCACCCTTGAAAAACAGAGGGACCCACCTATTAGTGCTCCCAGGCCAGGGTGCAAGTGTGCCTGTTGAGCGTTTGAGCCATTTGTGAAGAGAGATGCAAACTTGATCAGTGCTTGCTTACTTACTTTTATAAAAGATAACTGAAGCTGCAACTTAGTGCTGTTTGTCATTTTGGCCCAGGAGTCACCAGCATGGAACTTGTGGCTCCACGTACACCCACACAGACCTTTCCTGGGCTTGAAAGAAGCCATCTGTTGTAGCCAGTAGATCAAGGTTGAGGCATGTGCTTGTTTGCGATCTCCACTTGGTCTCTCCACTTTGCAAATGTTCTCACTGAACCCCCCCCACTCCCCCCCTAAAGGTTTGCCTATTGGGAGCATACAGCAGCCTTGTGTGGGATGTCCTCCTTCTCCTCCCCTCTCGTGTGCCAATTCCCTCATCCACTTCATGGTTTATAGTAGCTTTAGTTTGCCTCGCTGCCAGAAATGGGTATGTGATTGTCACTAGGCACAGCTTATCTCCAAACCACATAAAATATTCAGTTTGAAGTGGTTTAAAAAAGAAAAACACTGATTTGAACACAGTATTCAACTAAATTTTACTCTGAGTAAGGTAAAGGTAAAGGACGGTTAAGTCCAGTTGAATTTGACTATGGGGGGCAGCGCTCGTCTCCGCTTTCAGATTGATGGAGCCGGCATTTGTCTGCAGACAGCTTTCTAGGTCCTGTGGCCAGCATGACTAAACTGCTGGGGGTGCAACGGGACACCGTGACAGAAGCCAGAGCACACAGAATGCCGTTTACCTTCCCACCACAGCAGTACCTATTTATCTACTTGCACTGGTATGCTTTGTAACTGCTAGGTTGGCAGAGTAAGGCTAATACTCAGAGCAGAGGTTTTCAACCTTTTTGGGTCCACGGCTCCCTTAACCAACTACATTCTTTCTGCAGCACCCTTGTTGCACTCAGGATCCCAGTTATGTCACCCCTTGCCTGCAGCCGCACAAATGCCCCTGGTCTCTGAGATGCCCCCCCTCCCCCAAAGAGAGGTGCCTGGGAAGCAACCCCTGGCCTACCCCAGAGGCACCATTCACCTGGGGAGCTTGTAGCCAGGGCTGCTGCAACAAACAGCTGTGCAAGCCTTTGGACACGAGACACGAGAGGGCATCAGAGGAGGGAGGGAAGGAAAGAGGGACAGAGGCCAGTGTTGCCCACGGCACCCCTGACCATCATGCAAGGAACCCCAGGGTGCCACGCCTCACTAGTTGAAAACCACTGACTCAGAGTAAGCCTATTGAAATGAGTGGACCTAACTCAGGCATGCTAATTAATTTCAGTGTGTCTACTCTGAGTAATACTGAGTTGAATGCCACCTAAGATATGGCTGGTGGTTACCATTTGTATGCATGATTTGGCTCTTGTGGCTAATGATGGTAAGCAAGAAGGTGGAAGCAAAAAGGTGTAGAGATAGGAGGATGCAAAGGGTCCCCAGCAGATGAACCTTTTGGAGGGGTGGGCAGAGGTGCTTTTGTATATGTTTTTCTTGGTGATTGCTTGACATATTCCAAATCTCAACCATGGAATTTATTTCAAGACAGATCCCTAATTAAGCACTGCTTGTAGATGAAAGGTGGTGAGATATGGGAGTGCATTTTAATTTTTCAAGCTTTTCTGAATTTGGAGCTGATTATTTTAACCACCAACCCTGATGATGTTTTCTGTAATTCCTAGAGCAATGTCACTGCCAGTCCTCAAGTAATGTCACTGCCTTCATTTTAATGAGTTCTTCTCACTCCAGGAACATCCTGAAAGCCTGTCGGAGATGGAAAACGTTTTTTACTTAATTGGTCATAGAAACAGATACCCTTGAAGCAACTCTAATGTTATGATGTGAAGCAAATAGCAACTCTTGTCTGAAGGTGTTGTGGTGAATTCTGTCCAGGATCTCAGCCCCAAATGGCATTGGATATAGGAAGGTCACTTTCCCTTCTTTTTCTCTGTAGATTTGTTTTTGGGGATCAATCATGAGTGGTGTTAGGTGCTATGAAATGTCAGGAAGAACAAGAAGCACAAATACCTCCTGCTTCTAGTCCATCATTCCTCTCTTAAGTTTCATAACAGCATACGCTGCTTCCATTTCTGAGAGAGAGAGAGAGAGAGAACACTGTTGAGAAGACAGTATGAAGTAAAGAATATGTCTAGAGAAATGATCCCTTAACATGGACCCACCTACAATGCAAGTGCACTAATTGGTGAAGATGTGGGGGGGGGGGAGAGCGAGTCAGAGGGGACTTCTAGGACAATGATGACTGTTGGCTTTTGAGTGTGTTGTGAGACTTCCCAAGGAGGCATGGACTTTGGCCACAGCAGGTTCAGAGTGCAGTCTGCACTTCAGCATCTATAAATCAGTGCAAAACAAGAAACTGGATGCTCATCTCTTGGCATGTTCTTAACCTTAGTCAGTTCAGTGCAGGACAAGGCAACTAAGTTGAACCTCCATATGCGGTTCTGTTTCAGGGTTCCATCACCCCATTCCACTCCCCCACCCCCAACATATATCTCCCCTCCAATAGGCATTCAGGACTCAGTGCCCACTGAGCAAGTCTAGTTTGCATTGCACTGTTTTTAGGATTTTAGGTGGGTTGGGTGGACACACCAGTGCTCAGTGCTGGCTGTGTTAAAATCTTGGATATCTTCATTGAGTTCTATGGTCCTCTCTTGTCCTAGGATCATTTCTCATTGTGAACCAGAAAATGACCCATCCAAACAATGGGATAGTTGTTCTTTTTATGGGGGGGGGGTGTATGATTCATTCTCTCTCTCTCTCTCTCTCTCTCTCTCTCTCCCACCCACCCTACTTCTTGTTTGTTTAGCAAAATGTTAGGGTCAGTGCCACTGAGATGCTGGAGACAAAGGCAGAGAAATCATGTCCTCTTTTAATATCTTAAAGCTTGAGTGTGTAGAATCTGCTGCCTTGCTTTCAAACAACTGATGTACCCATTTGTTGGCTCCTAAAGTTCTGTTTCCTTGTTAGAACTATCATTTTTAAATCAAATTTAATAACAAGTAATTTATAAATTTATAAATAAAAGACTCATTCTAAACTCTTCCCTCCTGACGGTGGGGCTTTGAGGAGTGATGGGGTCACCACAGCATCCACTCTCAGGGCTGCTCTTGTTGGCCACGGTGGAAGGTGGTGGTGGGGAACAAGTGAACCCACATTGGGGCCAATGCAGTCACATGTTGGCAGTGAGACTGGCTCTAAGCCATTTTAGTCCCTCTCTACCCTCAGAATGCTCCATTTTGGGGCTTTCTGCTGGCTCCTGCTAGTTGGCCTCGTAGCTGCCCCATGTTTGGTGGAAAGATGGGAGAGGTCATCAACAATCGCTGGAGACTATCCTAGCCAAGATAGTTTTTTTTTTTTTTTTTTTAAACAATTTATTGGGTTTTACAATAGAAATAAACATAATAAACAATATAACATTTGTCTTAACATAATTTCACATTTTCTTTGGACTTCCTCACATCTCCCGCTCCCACTTTCCTCGTTATAACATTTTGTCAGCAATTTATCATCTTATTTACATTCTTATATCCCTTCTATGTTTCATAATCTTATAGTTCTCAAAAGGAGTTAAATTTTCACAATCTTACTTATTTTCTTAAAAACCTCTAAATTTAGTGGTGCTCAGTTATTTTAGTCTAGCATCTTATTTAGCATTCACTCAAATTACAATGTTTTTGTAAATAATTCTTAAATTTCTTCCAGTCCTCCTCAATCCTCTCTTCTCCCAGGTCACGGATTCTGCCGGTCATTTCAGCCAGTTCCATGTATTCTATCAGTTGCATCTGCCATTCTTCCAGTGTGGGTAGATCTTGAGTTTTCCAGTGTTTTGCGAGAAGTATCCTTGCTGCTGTTGTTGCATACATAAAAAATGTCTGGTCCTTCTTTACCACCCCTTGGCCGACAATACCCAAAAGGAAAGCCTCTGGTTTCTTAGTGAAGGTATATTTAAATACCTTTTTCAATTCATTATAAATCATTTCCCAGAACGCCTTCACTTTAGGGCAAGTCCACCAGAGGTGGAAGAACGTTCCCTCACACTCTTTACATTTCCAACACTTATTATCAGACAGGTGGTAAATTTTTGCAAGTTTGACTGGGGTCATATACCATCTATAAATCATTTTCATTACATTTTCTTTCAAAGCATTACATGCAGTAAATTTCAATCCATTACTCCACAACCTTTCCCAGTCCTCAAACATGATATTATACCCAATGTCCTGTGCCCACCTTATCATAGCCGATTTAACCGTTTCATCTTGTGTATTCCATTTTAACAGCAAGTTATACATCCTTGAAAGTACCTTAATCTTTGGTTCTAACAATTCTGTTTCTAGTTTCGATTTCTCCACCTGGAACCCTAGTTTCTTATCATTTTTAAAAACTTCTTTAATCTGAGCGTAATGTAACCAGTCTCGCACTTTGTCTTTCATTTTCTCCAAACTCTGCAATTTCCAATTATCTCCATCCTTTTCTAGTATTTCCCAATATTTTGGCCATTTAGCCTCCATATTGGGTCTTTTTCGGGCCTTAGCTTCCAGAGGTGAAAGCCACCTTGGTGTTTTATTTTCCAGCAAGTCTTTATATTTTGTCCAGACATTAAACAGTGATTTTCTGACAATATGGTTCTTAAAGGCCTTATTTGCTTTAACCTTGTCATACCATAAATATGCATGCCATCCAAAAGCATTGTTGAACCCTTCCAGATCTAACACATCAGTGTCTTCAAGAAGTAGCCAGTCTTTTAGCCAGCAGAACGCTGCGGCTTCATAATACAACTTTAGGTCTGGCAGGGCAAAGCCCCCTCTTTGTTTTGCGTCAGTATCCTAGCCAAGATAGTTGAGCAGAAGGGACACTTCCACTAACTTCAACCCTCTCCTCTCCTCCTCCTTGCACAAGGGAGGGCAGGATGCTCTGTAAACGGGCTTATAGAAGAAAATATACTGTGAGTCTTCTACACATGAAACTTCTCCAAATTCTCCCATAAGTTGTTTTTAATTTGTTAGCTGCTTTTCAAAATGTAGTATTTCTCCAAGGTATTGGAAATATGACTTCAAAACAAGAAGTCATCTGTTTTAGGGTCCTACAATTTTCTAATTGAAACTACCAAAATACAGAAAGCCCACAACTTAACGTGGGGGGTTGCGCTACAGGGATTGCACTTAAAGCCAAAATTGTGCATAGTCAAAACACACTGGGTTCAGTGGCGGGTGGAATTGCCTAAGTTATTTCCTCCAGAATCCTGCCCTCTTTCTGCCCCCTTTTAATTTACCGTAATTTAAAAAAAATTTTTTACCATGCGCATAAAGTTGAATGAACACAAGTTAAATGTGCATAAGTTATGGGCTTACTCTACGCAGCTTAGTTTAAAAATGCAGAGGAAAACCACTTTGAAGTCAGACCAAATACAAGATGATGATGATATACGGTAAATAAAATAGTTTGAGAAATATTCTGCCACCCTAAACCAGCAAGTTCATCTGAGTTGCATGATTAAAGAGGCAAATTATGGCATTTCTGCTATTAATTAAAATAAACCTGAAGATCCAATGTATTTGACTTTGCAAGTCTTACAGAATGAATTCTCATAACCTTGAACACTTGAGCTTTCTTGTGCAGAACAAAAGAACTATCCTGTGGGATTTTGTATAAAGAGAAACAAAGAGCTATTTAATTTCTCTTAACATAAGGGCAGTGGAAAAAGTATGAATCCGAAGGTTATTTTTCACTGCATTACTCCCCCCCCCCCCCGCTTCACCTTTGGGAAGAAAAAGTGTCATCAAAGGTTATGTTTGTAGTTAAAATATTAATCCATACAGAGTTAATATGACTAAGTGATGGTTCAGTGATTGTGACCTCAGTAGTTGTAGTTGGCAACCATAGTGCAAACTGGAACAATGAGACACGACTCCTGGCTTAGCTTTATGTCTGAACAGGGATCATGGTTTGTTTCTCTTTAAACAAACCATGATATGATGCCCGATTAATTGAGTGAAACAAACCACGACTCCCAATTCTGACATAGAGCTAAGCCAGGGATTGTGGTTTGCCATTTCTGCTCATACTAAGTGATAAGCAAAGCAGGAGCCATCTGCATATCAACAATATGCAGAAAGGCCTGGTTAACCATGGTTTCCCACAGGGGTGGGAAACCTCAGGCCTGGGTGCCAACTCTGATCCTCCAGGCCTTTCTGTTAGGAACTCAGGACTCTCCCTAGGCCACTCCCCCTCTCCCTAGGCCACACCTCTCACCAGCTTTGCTTTGTGCCCTCTTTGAGGGCTTTTGATTGCCTGGAATATGTCCTTGATGATGCCTCCTGTATGCCAGGATATATGTGGGCATGGCAATCTCTGTTATCAGGTCTTTATTTAAAGATTTGGGGTTTACTCAATGTTTAATGGGGTATATTCCCAACTGAGCATCTGACTCTTGCTCTAGTTTCCTTCTCAGGGTGAAGGACCAGCATCAAAGAGTCAAGCTGTTCTATGCTTAGCCGTTTTATCGTTGCTGCTTCCCTTCCCTTGTTTTTATGCTATTTTTGTGAAAATGTGCTTGTTTTTATTTATTTTGTTCTACCCCACCCAACCCTGGGATTGTTTAGTGGTGGTGAAGGGACAGGCTTAAAATATTCCTAAAGAAATGCATATTTGCTCTTCCTGACCTGATGCCCACTAGGCTCCACCCCTGGGGTACCAGGCTTAGTTAGGCTCATACCTTGACTGGCCAAGTACTCTTCTCTGTGCTTTCCAGGCACCATTAGGCCCTGCCCTGTCTCACAAGCCTCCACTCCCTGATATGTCAGACATTCCCAGCTACTTTCACCATTGGTGGTAGGATGCCTCTGAATACCAGTTTGTTGGGAAATGCAGGTTGGGAGAATGTGATTGTGCAGGCAATATAAGCCTGCGAGGTTTGCTGAGGCGGATGGCGGTGGCAGGAGCACAGAGGATTTCTCGGGAGGCAGCCTGGATTTTGGCCAGTGATCTCCATGCAGCTCCGGAGTTCCCTTGTGACTTTTCTCCCTTTCCTATCATTTCCCAGGCAAGCTCCAAGCAGGAAGTGGCAATAGAGAGCAGCAGTGCACACATGTAGAACCTGACGCCATGACGTCACATTGCACATGCGCTGCTGGGCACCCGCAGGCTGGGACCCAAGTCGGCACCCCTGGAGGGAATAGCTCTCCAAATTTAATGAAGGCGCCATAAGTTGGATGTATTGAAGCTGCCGAGAAAACAATTGGTGATTGAATCAATGATGTAGACATCCTGGTTGTTGTTTTTTAAAGGAACAAGGAGAAGCAAATGCTGAACTATAGTGTCTGCTTCCAGGGAGCAGCTCCCTTCTCTTCCTAGGATTAGTTGTGATGGTGAATTGGAATCTCCAAATTCATAAGGAGTATTCCTCTGAATATCAGTTGTTGGGGGAATGGCAGGAAAGTATCACAGAATCATAGAACTGTAGAGCTGGAAGGGACCATGAGGGTCCTCTAGTCCAACGCCCTGTAATGCTTTTTGCCCAAGGTGGGGCCCAGAACCCTGAGATTGAGTCTCATGCTCTACCAACTGAGCCAGCCAGCCTCTGCAATTGTTTTCTGGGCAGCAAGTTCATGCAGTTGTCTTCTTGCCACTGTGGGGAACAGGATGCCAGAGAAAGTCATAAGATGAGCCTGCTCTCACAGCAGCCCAACAGATGCCTGTGAGAAGCACATAAACTGGACATGAGCACAGCAGCCCTCTGCCCACCTGCAATTCCAGGCAACTGGTATTTAGAGCCATGGTGCTTCTGACAGTGGAGATAGAACATGGCTGTTGTTGTTTCCAATTGGATGCTCCCCAGATGTTGGACTCCAACTCCCAAGCCAGTGATTATAAATGATGTGGGTTGCAGTTTAAAACATCCTGAGGGCACCAGGTTTGGGAATGTCTGGACTATATGGATTGACAGGTGTCTTCTTTCAAATGGAAGTCTAGTCACAGGACAGGATGAGATAGGGAAATGGGAGAGTATATTTTCCCACACTTGTTGGAGTGGGTTGAGGCAACATATTAAAGTGTAGGGAAAAGCAGAAGAATGATTTCAGAGTGGTGCTGATATGAAGGAAGATTCCCGAGTGATCTTTAAAATGCACCTGCAGTTTGGGTCACAGACTTCAATGCATTTAAACTTGGAGGCTTTTTCCTCCCCTCCCTCTTCCTATATACCAGGCATGCACTTAATTTAGCATATTCAGAAATGAACTTTTCTTCCACAGTACAGTAAATTAATAATGCAAAAGCCTATGTAATGAGCTGCATTCTTAACTTGTGAAAAATCTCAAAAATAGAATTGGGGTGAAAGGAGGAGAGACGTTTTCTCATGAGGCATAAATTGGCAAGTCTCCCCCTGGTAATATATGTATGCCGCTTAACTTGGACATTTGGGAGATCTGTGCTTTCTGGGTACCTGTTGTATGCATAAGATATTACCCCCCCCCCCCCGTTTGTAACTTGGGCTTTGGGAAAGGGGTTAGCTAGTGCCTCTTGAACTGGGGAGGTTTCCAAAGAGCAGAAGCATAAATGGCTCCATAGACAACTCTGGAGAATGGACAGAGTAGCTCTGATAGAATGGACAGAGCAGCTTTAATGTGCTAATGAGGGGAAGACCAGATGCCAGAAGTGATCAGAGGAGCTCTTTGTGATTCTGTCTCTTTTGAGATGGCTGAAGCCTCTGTCCTTATCACTGCCACTACTGCTCACAGGCAGGGGGGAGACAGTGGTGCTCTTAGAGAGAGGTGTTCGTTTCCTTTAGATCAGCAAGTAACCTTAAAAATCAGCACCCGAATGCTTATTAGGGTAAAATTGCCAGGAGAGATTAGGGGAGGCAAACAGCCTGGATGGGATACTTTAAAAAAATAAAAATAAACTACTCTATTCAGGTTGTGTGTGTTGGATTCTTGCAGCCTCTCAAAAAGTGGCACAGACAATTGCACCTGTCTTTTTTTTGTTTTGGAGAATGTTCTCCTTATTTTTTTGTGTGGCTGCTACTTTGCTTCCAGTATCGTAGCCAATTTGCTGAGGTTCATAAATGGGAGAGGGCTATTGCTTGCATATCCTGCCTGTGGGCTTCCTATAGACATTTGGTCGGTCACACTGAGTACGGAATAATGAACTGGACCTGCCCACTGAGCAATGGCTTCAGAGATTCATCTTGCTGCTATGCGGAGGAGGGCTTTCATGGTGGTGGCACCCACCACATAGAATGATCTCTCTTCTGAAGCATGCACTAATTATATTGTCTTTTTGGCTTAATGCATACTTTTCTTTACTGCATAGGCATTTTCTGGCCATTAACTTAGCTTTCACAGACGGCCAGTTCCTTTGGCTGTTGTGCTATTGTTTTGAGATTTTGTAAAATGTAAAGTGACAGAGCAGTGCATTAAACAAATAAATGCATGGGTCTTCAGTCTGATGCAGCAGGGCAGGTTTTACATTCCTATGAACCCAATGGCATTATCTGCTGCAAGCCAATTAAGCAGCACATATCTGCTTAAAACAAAATTTAGTTAATTCAAAGGCAGCCATCTATTTTAAGTGGTTTATCAGCAATTACCTCTCATCTGGCTTCATATGTGGTAAATAGGGGAAGGGAATTAAAATGGATAGTATTGGAACTCAATTTACTCCTCAGGAAGTGAGAACATGACATCACCTTGATTTAAATGTATATTGTTCTCTCTGTCCTCTGTTGTCTCCCAGGTATGACTTGATTCAGGGACATTCGTAGACCTGACATGCTTGAGCAGCCTTTTGAGTGGCATCTTTTCACTTCTGAAATGCCTTTTTTGTTCTTCATCTGATATGGGTGCCACAAGGGCTTTTTTTCAGTCAGAACTCACTGGAACTGAGTTCTGTCACCTCTTCGTTGCGTTCCGACATCCCTGTAGTGTTGTGGCATGGCTCCATGGTGCTTGTGGCTACGCAATAGCATGACAATCTGTGTGGTGCACTGGAGGGCGGCAGCATAAGAGGAGAAGGGCGATCTTTCCTTAAAAAAGCTCAATAACTTTGAGCACTGATTTTTTTTAGGAAAAAAAGCCGTGGGTGCCACTATCCTGTTTGACAATATCTTCCAGAAAGGTCTAGTCAGTACTGTTTTTCCTGGAAAAAGAGGTTCTGAACTCACCATGAACATCTCCCTTGTTCTCTTATAATGGCAATGGTGCCCACCTGAGAGGTGCTGGAATTGAGTTCTGGCAAGTTCTGGTTGGAAAAAAAGAAGAAGCCCTGGGTCTAGCAGAGGCTTTAATTTTGGAACCTGAAGTCAATTTGTATGTGTGCATGTACCTCCTAACGTTCTTGCTTGTTTACTGCATTTATATCTCACCTCTTCTCTAAGGAGCTCAAGGTGACATACATGTTTCTCCCTCTTCTCAATTAATCACAACAACTCTGTGAGGTAGTTTAGGCTGAGAGGCAGTCACAGGCCCAAAGTCACTCAGTCAGCATTAACCGCCGATTGGGGATTCAAGTGTCCTAGTCTGACACTCTAACCACTACACCACCCTGGCTCTCTGATACCCAGCCAAATACCACTAAGGCATGATGACTACCTTGGCACCATTCTTCACATTGTTAGATGTGCCAACACTTCCCGAAGAAGAAGAAGAAGAAGAAGAAATAATGCAGAGTTCCTTTCATAAATGAAATATTTATCAAAACCTCTGTCATGCACAGGCTTGGTTCACATGTCATGGCAAACCAAACTGTTGCTTACTAGGTAGGACCATGAAAACATGTTTGGCATATAGAGCAGGGCAGTCCAACTTCTCATACCCAGTGGGCCACAAGAACCCTTTGACACCATGCTGGTTCTCATATTCCTCAGTAGTAGGTGAGAGAACAGTGAGCGTCACATCTGTCTTAAGGAAGTACAGTGGTGCCCCGCAAGACGAATGCCTCGCAAGACGGAAAACCCGCTAGACGAAAGGGTTTTCCGTTTTTGAGTTGCTTCGCAGGACGAATTTCCCTATGGGCTTGCTTCGCAAGACAAAAATGTCTTGCAAGTCTTGAGATTTTTTTTTCGCTTCCCCCCCCCCTTTATCTAAGCCGCTAAGCCTTTAATAGCCTTTTAGCAGCTAATCCGCTAAGCCAATAAGCCTTTAATAGCCGCTAATCCGTTAAGCCGCTAATAGGGTTGCTTCGCAAGACGAAAAACCGCTAGACGAAGACACTCGCGGAACGGATTAATTTCGTCTTGCGAGGCACCACTGTATTTCTAGTTTTATATATGGGCTGGGAGCCAAAGAATGCCAAGCAAGAACAGAAATCTCCTCCACGTGTGCCATCCTGCATCATGCCACATCATGCCCAGCTTTTGGAGGTTTCTGGGTTACAATGAGAAGGGACGGTGATGTAAAAAAACCCCCCAAACCCTTTGGATCCTGGCCATGGTGTGTTTATGTTCTTTTACCATGAATGTGCACACATTTTAGTGATACAACCTTAAAGTTTGCTAAAGAGCCTTGGGCAAATCATTATCTAACTGCGTTATTGTACAGATAGGAACGTAAGAAAAGCCTCTTGAATCAGGACAAAGCACCATCTAATACAGCACTCTGTTCTCACTGTTTCCAATCAGATGTTCACAGGAAGTCCACAAGCAGAACCTGAGCTCAACACTCCCCACCTGTGATTCCCAGCTATTGGTATTCAGAAGCATATTGCCTCCCACAGAGGACAATCCCATGCATACCATTCTAGGTGTATTTGAGTGGGTTCCAGCTATGATAAAATGCATATTGCACAAAATGTATCATATACGGTATATCAGAAAGGCAGGATACCCTGTTTGTACACATACCCTTCCACTTCATTATGTGTTGAAATGTTTCTGTTTGGACCTTGACTCTTCAGTGTCAAGCGACGTTAAATCTGCAAGCGAGTTATTCTGAAGGCGTTGGACAGGTCTGCTTAATGGTCAGGTTGAGCTCAACATGAAGCATCGACTTTGGTGAGCGAGTGCCAATAGGCTCACAAGGCATATCAGACTTTAAGGATTTCATTTACAAAATTGCTCTACAATGGCAAGTGGATCGCTTCGGCTCTAATGCTGATAAATAGGCTCATTTGTGTCCAATAACAAGACCCTAATTATTGCCTCCCCAGCACCCAAGTTAATTGCAACCTGTAAGGCAATATTGGCTGGTGACAGAAGGAAAGCATTGCTCAAGCCATTTATATCATTGGTCATTAGACCTCGCAGCCTGGATGTTCATTTGTCAAAGGAGGACATTCCTTTAGCTTATCTGGAAACCTGCGTGAGCATGTGTTCTATTGTGCTGCAGGGATTTTCTTTTCTTTTAAATATATATATTTATTTAAAAGATTCCAATTCAAAGTTGGAAAAGAAATGTATTACTTTTTTGAACCTTCAGCAAAACTGTCTCTCATGGTCCAGGACATGGCCAAGCATATTGGCACAGCAACTTTTCTCTGACTTTCCAACACAAGAGTTATATTGGATGTCAAAAGTCCTAAGCATACTGTTGTTTATTCTGTGTTGTGTTACTCCTGCATAACATTTAGGAATATGATGCAATTTACTCCTCCTCTATGGTTGGGGTGACTTTTTGTAAAAAAAATTATAGGGCGGTAGTGTGAGCCATCCTTCACATTCAGTGACATAAATATCCCAGCTCCTGCCTCTTCCTCTTTGGATAGCACCAAATGTGCCTCTGAGAAGGCTAGCATTAAAATCAGATAACTACGAGTATGTCCATATTTTCCTTAAGCTAAGTTGAATGGGAACACATGCAGCTGGGCTTACAAAACCATATCCATGCAATCCAGTACTGCATACTCTAACTGACAGCCCAATATCAAAAGAAGCTGTCTTTCCCAGCCATCTGTCAGAGATCCTTTTAAATGGCGATCACAGGGTTTCATCTTGATGCCTTCTGCATGTTAAGCATGACTGGTACCCAGTGGCGCTCCAACAGTAGGTGGAGCTCACTCCACAGCCAATGACAGGCAGAGCCAACTAATTTAGTCCCCCCCCCCCCCCGCCTGCTGAGTTCTACTTGGCAACACCAAGACTCAGGAGGAGGAAGCCAACACAGGCAGCGCCACCTCCTAGTCTAGCTGTATGTAAGAAGGCAGGTAGGTGGAGGCTGGCTGAGGGCAGACTGTGGTTGGTGGGGCAAGTGTCCATTTGCAACACTGGATCAGCCTCCACTGTATATCTCTACTACAAATCTGTGGCCCTTCTCCAAAGGCCACAGCTGGTGGAATCTTTTCAAGTAGGATTTTAAGGATTGGAAAATGGAAAGATTCCAAGGCATGAATTATTCTGAGTGAGCAAGGGAAATCTACACACAGATTGCTTTGCATTGCTGTCTCAATCTTTTTTCAGAACTCCAATGCAGAAAGAGGCCTTTCTTGGTACTACAGCCATGTCCACTCTGTGTTGCGGATGACATGAAGCTGATCGCACTGTGGGAATACAGAGAAATACATGAGTTGCTTGCCAGAATACTGGAACATTTTGCCACTTCCTTTATGACTGGAACATACAAAATGACATACACCCCCCCCCCACTCAGGATAACAGAAAGCTTGAAGTATTCTAAGAGATTCATGTCATCAGAAGAGAAACCATACCATTGAAGGAAACCATACCATTTATTTTCTTGTTTTCTTGTTATCATACAGCTACAGCAACACACCCAACCATTTTTTACTTATTTTTGGGACGCATGCATGTCATCCCCACATCCAACTCTTTGGTTAGGTGTTGGTTGACAATTGGTTTGAGACAGTGCTGAATGAAGGGATATTCCAAAACCTGGTACTATGAGGTAACCAAAAGTGCAACAGTTATTTGGCAGGCTTCACAAGAAGGGCTGTATTTATATCCAGCCAATAAAGATATGAAGCTGTAGCTGACTATACTGGAGTGAAACTGACAAAAATGGGACTGAAAGGCTTTGTAGAGCTATATCATCTGTAGCCTTTAGGTTCCTGTTATGAGAAGCTGGCATCCCTTTGGGATGCGTGGGCTTGTGATGGTTTGGTATCTAGTCCTTTTGTAGGGCGACTGTTGTTCAAAGAGGAGGCATGTGACGGTTGAATCATGTCCTTCCTCTCTCTCTCTGCACAAAAGTCACACGGATCCCTTTTCAAGTGGGCAGGAACTCTTTCCCCTTTTTGGAGAAAAGCCTTGTGTGTTTTCCCTTCTCTGCCCCCCCAGCCCCCAGAATTCCCTGCTATATTGTCTTATTCTTTTGAACCTTGGCTCCATCTGTTGGCACGGCAACACTTCTGCATGGATCTGCAAAATCTTGTGAATAAGCCAGTCATCAGCAGTTCATTAACACAACTTCTGGATAGATTTTTTTTTTTAAGCACAGGGCACATTAAAGGATCATGCAATTCAGATTAAGGTTCCCTGTGGCGTTTCCCATAGTACGTTTTGCATCAGCTTTTGATTGGAATTGCAGCACACAGAGCCTCATTGAAAAAAATATTCTGGACAATTAAACTCCTGCCTGCAGAACCTAAAAGATAATTGGCCTTTGAAAATACTTAGGGTTAGATGTTCAAAATGTGCACTCCACCGTTCTGTATTGTCTAGTTACACCTGTGCAACAGGGGTGTGTCTTTTCAGGTGTACTTTCTTTGTATCAAGGACTGCAGCATATTTTTAATTGTTACTTATTTGGCTGCTACCTGTTCTATTTATTATTAAATTTATATCCTGTCCTTCCTCCCAAAGATGCTCAGGGCCCCCAAACAGCAAAAGAATTAAATACATCTTTTTAATTTTTTTACAAAATCCATTACAGATGCAGACTGGGAAAGAGCTCATTTTAAACAGTTTGTTGGGAGACAGAGAACTTCACAGGCTCTGAAAAGACAGCAGAGATGGCACCTGACTAATATTTAAGGGAAGGGGACTCCCAAGGGCAGATGCCACAACTTTAAAGACCCAATTCCTATATTGTGCAGAATGGACCTCCTGATAGGATGGTATCTGCAGGAGGCTTTCACCTGCAAAGTGCAGTGATCAGTTGGCTAAATAAAGGGAGAGGCGATCTTTTAGGTATCCTGATCTCAAGCTGTATAGGGTTGCATACACCTTGAATTTAGCTCAGTAGCTAATTGGCAGACAGTGTTCCAGCAAATGTTGCTGGTATACACAAACAGCCAACTTTGGAGTGGAGGTTCAGGGGTAGGAGAAAGGGAGAAAGTTTGAATGTACAAGTGGAAGACCTTGCACAGGGCTTCCACTGACAGAGTTGGGTGAATCCCACCTGAGGTCTATTTTAGAAGCATAATATAGCTATGGAGAATTCCTTTTTTCTATTTGGGGGTAACCGGTTGGGGGTTGCATGCCAGTGGCAAGTGTGATTGAAGCCAGTAGTGAATGGGGTCATAGCCAGAGGTAGACAGGTTCCTTGTTGCTCTTTGCCCATTTCCTCAGGTGGGGAAGACTGGAGCTTTGAAGAAAGCTGTTGCTTCAGCTTTGTCTGGAGGCTCCATCCCTTCCTGACTGCCAACCAGACCCCTCATCAGGTCCTGAAGCTCCTGGCTGGCTGTCCATCTCCTCTTCTCCTAGTGGTAGGCGTTGCTCATTGGGCAGAAGGCAGAGTGACCAAGAGTAGAGAGAGAGTAGAGAGAGCCAGAGCCAATGACAGGTGAAGCCATCTTCCTCTGAACATAATAATAGCTTGCTGGATCAAGCTAATGACCCAACTAGTCCACCATCCTTTTCTCACAGTGGCCAACTACATGCCTTTGGGAAGCATGCACATAAGACCTGAGTGCAACTGGCTTCCCTTAAAATACCTGTTGTTATCATCTACTGACTTGAACAGAGAGAGCTGTAGGACTCTCTCTTTATATCATTGCTCAGGTTCATCTGTGTACCAGGCACATGGGAAAAATATCTATTTCCCTGAGAATCCATCTAGACCAGAACACAGTTAAAGCATAAATATATACAGTATTTAATTAAGGAACATGACGTTCAGAACAAGTAGTTTTCATACACAGAACTATGTAAGCACAGAATCCCACTGCCCATCTAAAGTAATTGTTTCATAACAGCTATAAATATATACTTTTCCTAACTCCCTTATATCATCCCCCCCCCAATATGTCGTGCTGGGAAGGATTGCAGGGGGCTTCTACTTCTATGTACTTGATTACAGGAAGATTCCTCCGTACCGCTAGGATGTGCATTGAAGTGAAAGTGACTTAGAAGCCCCCTGCAGACTGTACAATATGGAGAAGGTCAAGGACTAAGGTGTATGCAAGATGCATACAAGGAAATGTGCACCCCTGTTTCAAGTCCACACTTTGAACATCCACATGTTCAGGCAAAGGTCTGGACATGCCTTCAGTTTCATCCCTTGCCATGTAATATAAGAACATTTATACTGGCTTACAGAGGCTTAGTTCAAAAGAAGTGTGAAGAACTGCTTCTGTTCATGCATGCAGACTTTTTATTCTCTCTTCCACTGGCCTTGCCCACACCTCCAATCTCACTGTCCATGCACCATGAATGACTGTAGCCGGGTGGCAAATCAGCTGTCTCCATGTGTGCTTCTCTGGATCCAACCCATGGCCATGTAAGTGTTGCCGAGAAAATGCAAGGCACTTTAGCAATCATAATTACGGAGAGAACTATACCAAAGAGAAGCTAGAAGGCCATAGAACGTAATGAATTAAAAGTCTCACATGATTTATTTGGTCACCTAGTCAATTCTCTTCTCGTTATTTAATGGTTTCTTATGAGGTTATAAGTAGGTTAATCCTTACAAATGTCTCCCTCTCATTTGTATTGTGGTCACAAGAACAAAGTACCTGAACACACCAGGCCTTCATTTTAGAGTTGCTGGAATCTTTTGTGACCTTAGGAAAGGGATGGGGACAAATTAACTTTAGAGCTGCTTTTAAATCTGCCAATGAAAGAGCACACTATGGATTTTCTGAAGGGAATCTGGAGAGGCAAAAAAGTGCCAGGAGAATAGACTTTTATGCTAGGGACCTTTGAGGAAAGATGAAACTGCTTTTATCCATTCCTCTCTTTCCCCCTTCCTCCCCTCCACAAACTTCCACTGCTTTTCTTTTGTTCTTTTTCTAGTGAAAGTTGCTGTATCCTATTCAGCACAGCACATTGCAAGCCTAAGCAAAGTGCAATTTGTGCTTGGTGCATTGATTGTTACAGACACTAATTGTAGCTGCTGCTCAGGGTTGGAAGGATCACATTTTTTAAAATGATTTTGTCCTCAACTAGGCTTCTGTTTCACCTCTGAAGTCTTCTTGTGTAGAAAATATGGTGATGCAGTCAAACATAACTTGATTGCATTCTTTAGCAAGGGAGATTCCAAAGATCTAGAAAATGCTGTTGTTTTGTCTTGGTAGTATGCAACGTTTCAGTCATAGCAATACAATTTTGATGGGATGTTTTGGAAGCCATGCTGATATGAATGGAAGTCAAGCAGTTCTAATGGTGTACTGCAGGGGTGGCTGACCCATGGTTCCTGCCCCGCATCTAGTCCTTCAAGGACTCTGCCAAAAAAGTTGTCTCTTTTTAAAAAAAATAAACAAGTTTCTTTTTGTTTTGCTGTACCTATGGATCCCCTGCTATGATGCCAAAAGGTTTTTTTGCTGCCCATTTTTCAATTAAACAAAAACAAAAAACAAAGACACAAATGGCACATTCTAATATTCACCAAATTTAAAATTGACTTCTTAAATCATCATACATTAAAAACCTGAAGTTGTATTCAGCTAAGTCCTACTCAGATTAGATTCACTGAAATTAATGAACCTTAGTCAGGTGCATTCACTTCAATGGGTCTACTCTCAGTAGGACTGCAGTTGAATACCACCCATAATATATATTGGTGTCCTTTGAAAAATAAATAAAAATTGACCACACCCACCTTTCCACTTTGTCTGTGTCCTCTTTGACATGTGTCCCCCCAGAGTGTTGCCACTGGGTCAGTGTGGCCCTCAGCCTGAAATAGGTTAACTATCCATAGGGTTCAGGATAGACTTTTAAAGGTTTATTTCCATTTTTTTCCATAGAGGAAGACCCTTTAGGTCAGATATTAACTTGCTTGTTGGTGCCAGGCATGATGGAAAACGATGGCTAGTTAACTAAAATAATGTCATACGTATTCTTCCACCATTTCCTTCTGCCTACACCCCCACCTGTTTTCTTTATTCCCCTTGTGTCTGTCTTTTAGATCCTAAGGCCTTTGGGGGCTTGTCAAAATTGTAAAGTGCCATGTGCATACAAACAATAAAGAATAGCATAAAAACAAGAGGGAAGTGAAGATCTTCAGAAATGCAGAAACATCAGGAGGCCTCCTCTTTGCAGCCGTTTCCTTTGTGCAGGTCCTTGGCTCTTCTTGCTGACCTGTACAGTCCTCTTTGTTTCCAGCTGTGGGACCCCGTGCCATTTCCCACCCACAACCATGTGCCACCTCTAAGCTAAAAAGCTTGTGTAGATACGACTCTCCATCTCAACTATGAGCAACAGAGTTTAAATAAGTGCCCACCTACATCACCCACAGCCTGTTCAAAACCATCGTGGGCAACTCATCTTTATGACCGTGTCTTTCAGTTGGCAGGGAAAAGAAAGTGAGTGAAAATATTTTCTTGCACATTCGCTTTTCTTTTTAAAGCTGGGATCAGAGGCCGGTACCACAGAAGCAAACAAGCGAGAAGCACTTGTGACGCACAGCGCAGATGTCAATAACTTCTCAATTCTGGATTGTTGAGCTCTGTGACTCTCAGGTTCTCTTGGTGTAATGGGGAAAAGGGCTGTGGCTCAATGGCAGTGTGTCTGCCTACATACAGAAGATCCCCGTTTCATTCTCAAGGTAAGGCTGAGAACGTTCCCTGTTTGAAACCCTGGAGACTTGGTGCAAGTCAGTGTGAACAGTCCTGAGCTAGGTGGAAGAATGCCCTGACTTGGTGTAAGGCCTCTTTCTACGTTCCTGTCACCAAGAACAGTTAGTTCAGCTGAATTTTAGGAAAAAGCCAGAATTTTCAACTGTCGTTTCTGATGGAAGGGCACCACCTGCTCTAGTTCCAGTCTAATAGCCTTGCAGCTAAGGTTGTCCTGTACTGTTCTTTCTCTGCAGTCACCTCCCCACCTTGGGCAAGACATACAGGACTCAGAGTAGGAGAGCAGAGAGCTGAATTCCAAGTCTCCTGACTGGCACTGTGCGTCTGTCTCCTCTCTTGTTGTTCTGGTCAGGTTACCAGTAGCACAGCTCAAATGGACTAAGCCAGCCTTTCCCAACCCTGGGTCCCCAAGTGCAAGTCCTAGTCTGCCAATGGTCAAGGATGATGGGAATCACAAGGGTCTCTTTTTTAGAGGGAGGCATTCTAGGAACAGTGACTGGGAGAGTGTCTGTGCTGCTGTTGCAGTTATTCCCAACTTTTAAAGTTTCAATATTTTCCCAAAAGAGGCAACGGTTGTGAATCATAGAATTGTAGTGTTGGAAGGACAAGGGTCATCTAGTCCAACCCCCTGCAATGCAGGGATCTTTGGCCCAGTGTGGGGCATAATCCTGATATTATAGCTACCAATTGAGCTATAATTTGCCCTTCCTCCACCCACAATTTGTCTATATGTACTAGGGATTTTGTGCATTAATGTTAGATTCCTTCAGGCTTTCAGCTCTGCTTAAGACCTTCTGCAGTTCAGAAATGTACAGGGAAAGGGCTTTAAAGCAGCCGTGTAAGGAGTTCTTCATACAAAATGACCTATTAAAAATAATTAATTGGTCCCAAGCAATATGGACTCTTAAGCAATTCACACAATCCTTTCGATGTGCACCTTTCTATAAGATGCTGCAGTATACAGTCACTCTTGTATGCAATGTAATTTAGTGGTTCCTACAGTAATTAATAGATTTTTTTTTAATGGAAGAGCATAGAATACCAATTTGTGTAACATTTCCAGAATACTAGCTCTAACTGCTTTCTGCAGATCTTTGTTTTATCATTTATCAACAGAGGTGACTTGGAGGTTCACTTCATTTGATGAAAAGTCAAATTTATATTGTCAATTTGCATTGACAGCACTGGCAGTGCTGTCCATTTCCTTGCTACCACTTTGCCACCACCTCCTCACTGCCTCTGTGCCTTGCTCTGAAGAAGAGCCAAAGAGTCCTTTTTCAGAGCAAGGCATTGCAGGTAGCTTCATAGCTGTCAACTTTCAGATTTGAAAATAAATGATCAGCAGCCTCACCTGTCCCAGGCACTCCTGTCTTCCACTGCCTCCCGCAGTTTGGTCAAACTCATGCTGGTAGCTTTGAGAGCACTGTCCAACCATCTCGTCCTCATGGTTCAATGTTACTAGTGAGCAAAGTTACCCAGTCAGGATTTGAATCTTGGTCCTAACTTTTGGGGTTAAGTTTCTATTTAGCTGTCCATTAATACTGACAAACTGTATCTCCTATTCATCTCTCAGATCCCCTTGTAAATCTAAAGTACTGATCTCACCACATCCTGCGGTAAAAATATTCCCCAAGTTAATTAAACATTGTGTGCAGGTAAGTGTGTGAAGCTATAGCATTCCTACTATCAGCTTAAGTGACACATTCATGCTCTCTCTCTCTCTCTCTCACACACACACACACACACACACAGCCAGAGAGAGAGAGAGAGAGAGAGAGAGAGAGAGAGTAGAGCCCCTCTGAGCCAAAGGCCCAAAGGCAGAAAACCCAGTCAGAAGCCAAACAAAGCCTCAAGCGGTGGTTCCCACAGCGCAGCAACCCGGCAAAGGGATACAGCAGCAAGGAAAACCACACCGTCACCTCTCCACTGGGAAGCGCTGAAGTAAAGGCGAGTCCCCAGGCAACGCAGCCGATTTGATTGGCACAAGGCATGCAAGCTCCACCCCCCAGTTGTTCTCAGACTCCTTATTGGTGAGCAACGCAGCCGAGCAACGCAGTTGAGGAGCCTCCTTGGCCGTCAGGGAGGGAAAGGAGCTGTTTCCTTTGAAATCCAGGAAATTGATGGGATATCAACAATTCGAGATAGCAGCGGGAAACGGCGCTGGAATAAGGGAGTTTCCTGCCAAATAAGGGAAGGTTGACCGCTATGGGTAGCTTAGCTGGTGGTGGAGTTCCTGTGCTGCTGTGGTTTTCCGTGGAAAGTTATTTCACCTTAGGAAAAGATGTAAGCTTACTTTAACACAGACTTTAAGGCTTTCTAAGTTTCTTAACAGCCCTTCTCTACTGCGGCAAATCAGAGGGTGGCCTAGTCACTGTGCCCAGGAGGAACACTCTTCTGGCCACCATGCCCATAATGCATCAGTCTGAGGATGGACTGTTCTTGGCTGTTCTTCAGATGATGGCACTGAGGCAGAGCAGAGAAGGTGCTTCATTGAGTAAGTGAGTAGTCAGGCAGTAAGTGATGCCAGCAGCAGCAGCAACCAATAATGGAGTAAGTTGGCGAGGGCAGGACGGGCCATTTAGCCACTGTTCATGCCCACCATATGAGAATTGTCTCATTGTGCCCCATGATCCGACTGGCTCTGGGGGAAAGGGCATGCAGGTTATATTTGCAGGGAAAACTCCAGTTTGAATTTTACCTCTGGCTACTACTGCACTGTGGTCTAAACCACAGAGCCTAGGGCTTGCTGATCAGAAGGTCGGTGGTTCGAATCCCCGTGACGGGGTGAGCTCCTGTTGCTCAGTCCCTGCTCCTGTCAACCTAGCAGTTCAAAAGCACGCAGATCAATAGGTACCACTCCGGTGGAAAGGTAAACGGTGTTTCCGTGCGCTGCTCTGGTTCACCAGAAGCGGCTTAGTCATGCTAGCCACATGACCCAGGAGCTGTACACTGGCCCCCTCGGCCAGTAAAGCGAGATGAGCGTTCAATCCCAGAGTCATCCGTGACCGGACCTAATGGTCAGGGGTCCCTTTATCTTTTTATTACTGCACCAGCAAAGCCCCTGGAGATCTGTATTATGGGGATAAAGCTACGCTACCTTATGAGTCCATTGCAAGGATTACTGACACAGTGTGCGTGGAGCTCTTCAAACACTTGAAATGTGCTAATGCTAAGTATTATTATTCACATCATTGGAGAAAAACTAGGATAATAAGACTGTATTCCACTAGGATATAAAGAATGGCTGCTGGATGATCCTTGTTGTAACCTAATCTTCCTCCGAGCAAGGAAATTGCGTATTGGGTCACCAGCCATGGTGTAGGCTACAAAGGGTGCCTTTTTAAAAGGAGCAAGCAAGATGACTGATGCATGCACAGCATTTTGTTCTTCCCATCTGCTCATGGGAGCCATGGCTATCTTACCGTCTGGGTCCTTCACCTGCTATTCAATAGAGATTGTCCTCAGGCAGAAGGATTGCGCCAGCTAATTACCATAGCTATGTGACTATCCCTGGTTTGGCCTTCCTTTTCTCCCCCCCCCCCCCACTGTGCCTAACAGTTGCACAACTTTACAGATGACAATGGAACAAGCTTGATGAGGTGTGAGGTGTGTTGTACTTGCCATGCCGAACCTTAAATGCTCTGTATTGATCTGTACCTCCTTACATAACAAGTTGTTCCATGTTGCTGTAGATTCAAGCCCTGATAATTTTCTGTTCTCTTTGCCACTGCTTGCAGGTATGATGCAACATCCATTCCTGTTGAACAACAGGAAAGTGTTTGTGTTTGTGCGTGCGCACCATTTAATGAAAACCTATTGATTTCAGCTTTAAAGCTGCAGTGCTAATCTACTTACCGAAGAGTAAGACCCACTGAATGCAATAGGACTTACTTCTGAGTAGACATGGTTAGGAAGCCACTGTAAATGTGCTTTTAATTCTCCCACTGAAATCTACTGAGTTGTAACATCCTGAGATTTGACTGGGTTGTACCATAACTGAATAGATTGGGATAAACATATTAAAAGTAATTCCAGGGGATTTCTTCCAACGTCACTGGGCCAAACAGAAGTACATGTGTCAGTGAGCATCAATACATTAACTGCTCCACCCACTTTTGCCTCTGGCCCTGTCCACCATTGACATGTGGCCCTGGGAAAGTTGCAAAGAAGGGAATGTGGCCCTCTGCCTAAGAAAGATTCCCCACCACTATTCAAAGTCTTAGACTATAAAGGCTGGTTTTTCTTTTTTTTAAGCACTAATAGATTAACGCCCAGCTTCTTAAAACATGTTAAATAAGAGTTATGAAGTGGATGTAGCCCAGGCTGTCCACTCAGCATTCCACCAATGTGTTGTTGTATACTCCTGCAGTTCTTTTGCCTTTGTTCCATTTCGATTGGTGGGCACAGCAATCTCTCAGTTTTTGCAAATGACTCTGCAGTTCTTCGCAGTGCTGCGCTGCACTGCCACGTGTATAAACTTGACTAGGCTTGTTGTAGACGCCTCTGAGAGCACACAAAGTTCCCTGAAGCCAGCCTTCTGTTTCGTATCTGCAGAGGCTCCTTTCCTCAACCCCCATTTTTAGATGTAGGGGGATCTATAGAAAAGCTTTGCGGGAGGGAATATCTTGTCATGTTTCCCCCTGGGATTAGCACACACGAGCGCGCACACAAGGTGCTCCTCTTCTGTTAAAGATGCAGGCGGTGACAGTGAGAGGACTTGCTGAACGGACCGTCCCTAAATTTGTCCATTAGATGCGAGGGGGATCCCCTGCTAAGTGGCACTCTCAGGAATGTGGGGAGATTGAATGGAACAGTAAAAGTGCAGCTGCGCCTGAATGCTGCCAGTGAGGTTGCTGCCAGCTGGTGGCCCTGCGTCATGCTGCTCCCTGTCTGCCACGCAGCCATCTGCTGTGGCTTTAATGAATGAATCCTTGCCTTCTCTTTTTTGGACAGAACAATGGCTTTGGAATTGTGATCTGCATTCCAATGGACATGTGCTCCCAGGCGCGCGCACACACGCACACACACACACACACACACACACACACACAGTCTCCTGCATAGGGTGATGGGGGCTGGGTTGGTGTTTAGGACCCAACTTTCCTTCTAATGCCTTGTTAAGTAATGGTAAGCTGTCCTTTCCCCTCTGTTTGGCATAAATGGAGAATGCTTCCATTCCCTGTCCTTTCTGCCCTTTGGGTGGTTTATATATATATATATATATATAATTCTGGTTTCTCTTCAGATTGTATAAATCTTTAGTTTTTTAATTAATTTTTAAAAAATCCCTTCCCTTGATAGGTTACTCTTTCCCCTTCCCGCTTTCAATATGAACATTGTCCCCACTCTAAGGAATAATGTGTGTAAACCTCTTTAGCAAAGCTGTTCACGGCTTTGTCAAAAACCACCCAACTGCTGCTTGGTTTTGGCTGTTTCTTGGGGGATCTTGGCTGTTCCACATAATCAAGGCTGGAGCATCTTTGCATGCTATAAATGCAAAGTAGGGATTGTGGCACACATATTGGAGAGACCTTGGGAGAACAAGCTTACAGAAAGTGCTGTTTTCTGGTGGCATGCCAAGCTACGTTTCGTTTGTTTGCTTCATCGATAATTCTCATTCAAGAGCAATAAGTGACAAAAATACAGTGGTACCTCTGGTTAAGAACTTAATTCGTTCCGGAGATCCATTCTTAACCTGAAACTGTTCTTAACTTGAGGTACCACTTTAGCTAATGGGGCCTCCCGCTGCCGCCGCACGATTTCTGTTCTCATCCTGAAGCAAAGTTCTTAACCCAAGGTATTATTTCTGGGTTAGTGGAGTCTGTAACCTGAAGCGCCTGTAACCTGAGGCATCACTGTAATGCAATCCACTTTAAGGTGATATTAGCATGATTCTGCTTGGAAGCAAACCCTTTGGGGCTTTGTTCCCTGCAGGCATGCAGCGTTTTGCTTTAGTTATTGGGGTTTTGCTCCATTTCATAATGGGCTGAGGTGGAACCAAATGGAGTTCAGCACTGTGGTTCAATTTCGTTTGGTATGATTAAATGTTTCCGTTCCCGATTAGCTATATTGAGAGGCTGTGTGTGTGTCTGTATTTGTGTTTGCCTGCAACAAAGAGTACATGGCGTTGTTAACACACTTAAAACTCAGGCATGAGGCTTGCTATGTGACCTTGGGCCAGCTACAGTTTCTCAGCCTAATCTACTCCACAGGGTTGTTTTGAGGATTACATGGAATTGGTAGGAGAACCATGTTGAACTCCTTAGAGGAAAAGTGGGGAATGAATATAAGAATAAAAACGATATATAAAATTGTGTGTGTAGAAATACATTTATCAGTACAGATTTGTATTTATTTATATTCTATGTCCTTATATTACTTTTGGAGCATTCTCCACCCCTAAATTCACATAGTTGCTTCCAAACTATTATGGCTTACATGCTTGACTTTTATGTATTAAAATCATGGCAGTGGAAGAGACACTGCAGGCGTAGTGCCAAGGGATGACATGGATCTGTCTAAATGCCAGCATCTCCCACCCACCCACCCACAAGCAGATTTTGGATGTTGGGGTTTGATATCTGAATCTGACTAATCTGAGCCTTTCTGAAGTAACACAGACCATCTTGAAATTCTCTCCATCTGACAATTTAGAAAAAGAAAGGCAGCAGATCACACACAAATCCCACTTACAGTATCTCTAAGCAAACCTCACAGAATGTTAATCACATGTAATTTACTCACGGGAACCAATGAGTCATCTAGGACAAATTGTGGAATACAAGACCGTTACTGCAGGGTCACAGCTAGATTTGAAATACAATAAATAAGCTTTTTATTGGCTTTTGGAATACCAAAGGCTAATTTGGTTCATGCTGGTCTTCAAGCCTGGATAGCTGAAAACTGCCCACAAAACAAATTATGGCTATCAGCCTACACTCTTCGGTAGGTAAGCCAATTAATCTTTGTGTCAAGATAGCTCTCTTTAATTCCTTGCAGATGTTGATTTGACTTCATGCATCCAATATTTGCAGTAGTACAATCACTGGCGGACGAAGGTGGGGCAGGGGGAGTGGTCCGCCCTGGGTGCCATCCCTGGCGGGGTGCCATCGTGGCCGCCCCCTGGGACATGTGCCACGCATCGCCGGGATGCAAGCCATGCCCTCACAGGCGGTGCGCCATGCCCCTGGGACACGTGCCAGCCATGTGCCAGCCTGTTCTCCACTCCCGGTGCCAGAGCATGTAGCTCCACCACTGAGCGCAATGAGAGCGCTTCATGGCTGCAGCCCCCGGCCATCTCAGGGGGTATTGCTTCTCCTTTCTCCCTTCATGTTGACTCATCAGTTTTGCATCCAGTGTCCCCTTTCTGAGAGCTATAGTGTGGTGACTTTTCAAGGCACACTTCTGCTCCCCTTTTGTTGTATAGCATTTGGCAATTGCAGTAGTACAGATGATGGACAAGACTTGGCATATCAGTGGTGAAGTAATGCAATGCAAAACTGTAAACAGCCTTAAACAAACAAACACACACACACACACACACACACACACACACACACAGGTTTTCACATAGCAATGACATTTTTGAAAGAGGAAAAGATGACAGGGTGGTTTAACTCTCCCAGTTTTGAATTCTACAATTTTTAATAAACCCTTTATCAAAAGGGCTTCGCGGCTATTAAGCTGTGGATGAAGGATTTAAAATCAGGCTCCTGGCTTGTTAACATCATTACACCATGCTACTTTCTAATTGTTTTATTCAATAAAGGGCTATAATTCATCCCACCCTCCATCCTTCTAAACAAATGAGGCATTAGATTATGAGCAGCATGAGGTCCAAGATGGGTCAGTGCAAACCCCTCCCTCCAGCTCTTTATTTCCAGTGACAGAAATGAACACTGGGATGCCTGCTGGTTGTGCCCACGACTACAGAGGATCTGGATTTCCCAGGAGGAGAGCTGCCCTGATATCCGAAGAAAATGAACAGATACGAGTTTTGGACATTCCCCCCCTTTTGCTTTGATGTGCTGCTCAGTTGCTCTGCTCAGGGAAGCATTCCAGAACCTTCCTTTGTAACATGAATGCTGTGATTAAATCCTCAATGAGTGCCCCTTTACTAGGCAACAGGGGAACAGAGCCTGGAATCTGGTCACTTCATTGATAAAACTTGCAGCTGAAAGCATGGCTATTCCTTTGTGTTGAAGCAATCCAGCCCCTTTTAATGGGCTGCAGCCAATCTCTGACCATCTGAGTTGGCTGTCGCCTAACCAGAGGCATTTGTGGCCCACCTTCAAAAGACCACTATTTGTTTATTTAAAGCATTTTTTAAAAAACACCAGGCTCTTCAGTTAAAAAAAAAGTCTTCCCAGAGTGGCTTACAAGTATCCTTGAATAGGCAGCCATTGCCCTCAGGCTTATACCACAGAAAAGGAGAAAGAGTTGGGAGAGAGGCACTAGTTCTTAACTGCATCCTTCTTGGATTGGAAATATTTGGAAATGGGTGAATCAAAAGTTGCTGGTCTTTCAGCAGAGGTGGTGGAAAGTCCATACAGTCCTGTCACCTGCAGCTGATGGAATGGCTGCTGACAGGTGACAGTTGAGGAAGGAGCCAGTGGAGGCTGGTCTTTCAGCAAAGCTGATGTAGAGGCCCTGCCGCCCCATCTCTCTCTCTCTCTCTCTCTCTCTCTCTCTCTCTCTCTCTCTTTTACAATGGGTGGAATGGGAGACTAAGAACCTTCTTAACTCTGGGCAAGATATTTTAGTGCTCAAACCTTGCCTTCATGATGACACACTTGGTTTATGGACCCCTGGTGAACAATCAGGACTAGTGGAATGTTTCCAAGCACAATTTGAAGCAGGACTGGTTCCAGGCAGCATCCTTGGTGGGTCCAAGCTTCCACTGATGGTCCAGCATTCCTAGTAGTGCCAGGTGCCTGGGTTTAGCAGCCAGTCCTTCTGCCTTGGGTGGTATGAAAAGCAAGGAGTCAAATGCAGTGGTGGTTCCACCTTGGACCCATTTAGGATTGCTCTGCATGTTGTCTCCAAAGGAAATCCCATATCATTTGGGCCCCATGGGATGCTCAGTGTTATGAGAACATATTTGTGGAATGACATCATAGCTGAAATTTGCATTGCATCCACTGTATTCCTTAACTGGTGATCAGATTGGTTCGGTTCCCTGTTTTGCCTGAGCTAGGTTTGGACAACCTGCAACCCCTCACGGAAGAGTCAAGTAGCAATGGTAGCCAGTGTGGTCCAGTGGAAAGAAAGCTGAACTTCACAGAGATCTGAGATAGGAGCTCAGCTTGCACCTCTGCTAGAAACTCATGATGTGGTCTTAAGCAAGGAACATTATCCCACCCAACTTTACCCTATAAAATAAGGATAATAGTGACCTGCCTCACAGGACTGTTGTGAGGATAAGCATAATACAGCCTGTAGAGGTTGTAAATTAAGAGTGCAATATAAAGGGAAAGAGCAGCATTAATGTGTGCTGCACTTGATACCACCCATGTTGTTTTGAGTTTGTTATGTACACCCCACCCCCCGGAAGGTACTTTGTTTTGTTAACGCCAGCAACTGAACCCAGGAAATAGTTCTCTAAATGCCCCAAATTTGTGTTTTACATTTTCCTAAAGCAATTGATCTTGACCCCATTATTATAGAATTCTCTTCCGGAATTAGTTGCACTGTCAGTTGATCCCCAAATGTGTGATCTGCCAACACCTATGCAGCCAATTGGCAAAAGAACAAGAAGAAGATTGGTGCTTTTGTATATGACTATTAACTGCCTTGAATATTTTGTTTTAAATCTGCTTTTTAGAGCCTCCTAATTATCTCTTCGCCGCTAGCAATTATATGAAAGAGACAGCTGTTCAGAAAGGCCTTTAAATGGCAGCGATGCATGTTATGGCTGTATTAGATGCATGGTGTTTGGTTTTCTTTCTTCCCTTTTTAAATAGCTGTCAGTTTCCCTCCTGGCCTTGACTCCCTCTTACTACAATTACATCCTTGCCTATTTCTGGTAACTTGTTTATCCCTCCTGACTTAAACATTGCAAAATGTAGCCAGGATTGAAAACAGGAATCCAACCTTCCTAGGGACATAGCTGTTGCAAAATCGGTCAGAATGTGGTGGGCCCTTGGACACACCAGGCAAAATACGGTGCGTCCTTGGGGGAACCTGGCAAATGGCAAAAGAACAACACCTTTGTTAAACAAGCTCTGACATTTACTAGCTCCGTATTATCCCATACACAATATGCTTCCGTGCATAGGCTATAAACCAGTGGTGGCCAAACTTGGCCCTCCAGCTGTTTTTGGACTACAACTCCCATCATCCCTATCTAACAGGACCAGTGGTTAGGGATGATGGGGACTGTAGTCCCAAAACAGTTGGAGGGCCAAGTTTGGCCATCACTGCTATAAATGGTGTGGAAGGAGTAGGACTGTGTCCTGCCACAACATCTGCGCACTGACTGGAACATGGTAAAGGGACTACCTAAGCGTGCTCACTTGTGCATGCTCCATGCAGTTGGGATGCCCTCATTATTGTATAGACTGATTATGTGGAGCATTCATGCACATGCAACTGCATGCCTGTTTGTGTTCTTCTCAAGACATCCTGCTCTGTGTGTGACTATCTGGGCTATGGGTGTCTCAGTGAGGCGCACTGCTACTCTTCTGAATGGTTATGAGTTTAGCATGTACCAGCTTATTTGGTCACACAGAGAGACATGTGTGTTGAGTAGCTTCACTTCAACTGTAGGAGCTTCTTCTCTGTTTAGCCCTTCTACGAGGACATCGCAGAGCGAAACATTTTATAGAAAATAAGCACAGCTCACAGCAAGTCTTCTATTGCTAAATGTGCTTAATGGCCTCCTCACCTTTCTGAATACATTTGTGGTTGAGATCTTTTCATTTGCATACATTTGTGGTCCTATCTGTTCATTACATTCTGTCTTGCTGTGCTTAACCGTAGAAAGTTTATTCCAGTCATATTTTGGATTTGATTCTTCACTACAGGCTCGTGCAAAGAGCTGGATTGTGTGCTTGTGACAAAATTCTAAGCCTGTGTTGACTTTGGATTGCTGGGTGAGGTCTGTCTTGCATTCTTAGGCTAATTCTGATAGACTGCTTTGTCATTTGCATTCAATAGAAGGTGACTAAGCAAAGAGGAGGAGCCATAGGGGAAGCAACAGCCCTGCTGCAGAGGCATCCTGCAGTTGGCTTGTTGTATAGGCTGGTTTCTTTTGGGGACACAGGTGGCGCTGTGGGTGAAACCACAGAGCCTAGGGCTTGACGATCAGAAAGTCGGTGGTTTGAATCCCCGCAACGGGGTGAGCTCAGTCCCTGCTCCTGCCAACCTAGCAGTCCGAAAGTACGTCAAAGTGCAAGTAGATAAATAGGTACTGCTCCAGTGGGAAGGTAAACTGCGTTTTCGTGCGCTGCTCTGGTTCGCCAGAAGCGGCTTAGTCATGCTAGCCACATGACCCGGAAGCTGTACGCTGGCTCCCTCGGCCAGTAAAGCGAGATGAGTGCCGCAACCCCAGAGTTGTCCGCGACTGGACCTAATGGTCAGGGGTCCCTTTGCCTTTTTAAGCAAAGAGGAGGAGCCATAGGGGGAGCCAACAGCCCTGCTGCAGAGGCATCCTGCAGTTGGCTTGTTCTATAGGCTGGTTTCTTTTGGATCTGAGAGGAAATTTCTCATAAATATTGGCCTGTGAGGACCTACTCATGAGCCAGGAAATTAGTATGACTGAATAGCTGTATACCAGGAATGGGCAACCTGTAGTCCTTCAGATGTTTCTGGACAACAACACCCATCACCTGTGACCAGCTTTCTTGAACTACAGTTCCATTACTCCTGACCACTGGCCATTCTGGCTGGAGCTGTTGGGAGTTTGTGTCCAGTGACATCTGAAGGACCACAGGTCCTCTATCCTTGCGATTGACACATGAAAAAGTAACATTTATGAATGCTATTTTAATACTTCCTAGCTTTGTGTACGCTGTGTCTTTATAATGTTGCCACTAAGCCAAATATGCTATTATCCCACAAAACCCCATGCAGTCATAGCCATTTTGCAACAAATTATTATACATATTGTGTATATTCACTCCTCATTTGCATTGCATGGAGTTGAAATGGGGTATGGACATATTTGCAAGGAACTGTAATAGAGTGGCCAATTATGCATTGTCAAAACAGAAAATAAAAACCCCCATTTCAGTGACTGAGGTAATCCCCAGAAATCATGCAGAAGTGATTTGATATGCAAGGCAGCCAGTTAGAGGAAAAATGTTGGGATGGATTTGCTTAAGATTTACATATGCTGATTCAAATGTATAGATACAAAGTTTTAAATTACCACTCAAAATACAATGCAACTCACCATAGTGGGGAAAGCTGTGGCCAAGGGACTTGTGTGTCTGCACAGGCTGTTGTCCAGGTGCGAACTGTGGATGGGCAACTTCAAAATCTCTTTTTATGGTTCTTTGCCTATAAACTGAACTTGGGATCAGACAGAACTATTCTCAGGAAGCCCTTTCAAATACAGCACTGTCCTCTATAAACCAGCACATGATGTCATCTTATATCACGAGAGCTGACGTTGACTGGTATAGCAGGTAGTGAATGAGGCCACTTTTATGTGAGTGTTCCACTAATTATTTCAATACATTGTGAATCTCTCCCAACCATTTTCGAATCCTCTTGCTCCCTAATTAGGCTCAATGTGCAAAAGAAGTTATATTCCCAAACTTTCTCATCCAGGAGGTTGTAAAATATGTTTAAGCCCTATGCCTATAAATTCATTATGACTTCCCCTCTCAGCCCCAAAAAGATCTTACAGATTTTTTGTGTGTGAAATGTTTAGCTAAGATGAATGAAGTAAGTATTTTGCAAATATGACCATGCACACCATTTGCAGAGGGTGCAGCAGCTGTGAGAAAGACCAGTTCCACTCTAGGAATCATTAGGAAAGAAACTGGAAATGAAACTGCCAATATCATAATGTTGTTACACAAATCTATGGTGTGGATGCATTTGGAATATTGTTTACATAGGTCTGGCTCCTCACCTTGACAAGAATATAGCAGAGTTGGAAGAGGTTCAGAAAAGGGCAAACAAAATTTATTTACTTATTTTCAGAAGGTGTGTATCTACTACTTGATGTAATAAATCCTTAGAGTGGTTTACAAAAAGAATAAAACAACACAATGATCAGTTATAGAAAAAAAAGTTACAATGTTCAAGGGGGTGGAGAAACTCCATTCTGAGGAAAGGTTGCAGAATTTGGGACTTTTTAGTTGAGAGAGAGAAGGCAAGTTTGAGGTGACATGGTAGCAGGCATGTATGCCATGGAAAAAGTGGTTCGATAAAGTTTTTCTCCCTCTCTCATAACGCTAAAACTCAGGGCCATCCACTGAAGCTGAATGTTGAAAGATAAAGAAAAGTACTTTTCCATGCAGGACATAGTTAAACTATGGCACTCATTCCCACAGGAGACAACCAGCTTCGATGGCTTTAAAAGAGGATCAGACAATTCCCATAGTTCCGTGAGGAGAGGAATTATTGTTAAACTATTCTGGGAATGGTAGCTTTGTGAGAGGGAGAGTGGTCTCTCAACAACGCTCAGCATCCTGAACAAACTACATTCCCCAAGCTTATCTGGAGGAAGCCATGACTGTAGTGGCATAATACCGCTTTAAATCTAGAGTACAGATGGGGCCAATATTGTCAATCTGCAGGCAGGGCCTTTGTTTTTCATTTCCATACCAACTTAAATACATTTCTCTACTACAAAAATAAATAATAAGTAGAACCCTGTATTGGAAAGCTGGCATGTGTGATGCCGCCCAAGTCATTTAATCAAACCTGAGAGTGATTTGTTGAGTCACATTGTCTAAAGTGTTGTTGTTGTTTAGTCATTTAGTCGTGTCCGACTCTTCATGACCCCATGGATCAGAGCATGCCAGGCACTCCTGTCTTCCACTGCCTCCTGCAGTTTGGTCAAACTCATGCTGGTAGCTTTGAGAACACTGTCCAACCATCTCGTCCTCTGTCGTCCCCTTCTCCTTGTGCCCTCCATCTTTCCCAACATCAGGGTCTTTTCCAGGGAGTCTTCTCTTCTCATGAGGTGGCCAAAGTATTGGAGCCTCAGCTTCAGGATCTGTCCTTCCAGTGAGCACTCAGAGCTGATTTCCTTCAGAATGGATAGGTTTGATCTTCTTGCAGTCCATGGGACTCTCAAGAGTCTCCTCCAGCACCATAATTCAAAAGCATCAATTCTTTGGTGATCAGCCCCCTTTATGGTCCAGCTCTCACTTCCATACAGTACATCACTACTGGGAAAACCAAAGCTTTAACTATATGGACCTTTGTTGGCAAGGGGATGTCTCTGCTTTTTAAGATGCTGTCTAGGTTTGTCATTGCTTTTCTCCTAAGAAGCAGGCATCTTTTAATTTCGTGACTGCTGTCTAAAGTAGGGGTAGCCAAACATGGTGCTCAGCTTGGTCAGTGCTCAGGGATGAAGGGAGTCCAGTAACACCTAGAGGATATGATGTTGGCTACTCCCAGTCTAAAGTTACCACTCTGTGGGGCAGAGGGTTTTTACCCCCTTGGGTAAACTATTTACATAAATTTCAGGAGTAATGCAACATTTGGGAGCTAACCTGGAAGTGTATTACCTGCAAGAAACCTTCAAAACACTGAACTAAATTCTGCTGTAGATCTGGATTTGCATCTGTGTTCCCATCTGAAAACTTATTTATTTGCTTTTATATTAGTAATTCAAAGGAACCAGTAAAAGAGAAATCTGTTCTGAGCTGGTTTCTCATATGTTGCTTTGGAGTAGAACACAAAGGAAGCAGATAGTTTGAAGAGTAACAGCTACATATGCTGGTGGAAAAGTTATCTTAACATGACTAAGCCGTTCTTTAGATATCAGGTCACGTATCTTTATACTCCAGTAGTTTTGCAGTAAACTGTCAGCTACATATTTAATAAATCTTAATGTTAGCAATTATAAGGCTATACCTTGAGGTACATGCACCTCCTTAGCCTGCCACAATTCAGCTAATTCTAATCGGGGTTTGTGAACTTCCCAAATCCATTTAGCAAAGAATTTCCATAGCACATTAAATTCTCTCAATCCAATTAAGTATAGTCATCAATTTGAGAGTAGGATGGTTGGATGGTTTAGCACTATGAAAACGAGCCTCGTTTTCCCCCAGGCTCACGTTCTTCTTCTGCCCTCCCTACTGTATGCCTGAGAGAAAGAGTTTGGAGGCTTTTTCCTCTATTTTTTATTATTTGCAGCTTGCTGTGTTGTCTGGACTGGGGACTCAGCTAGACTGGTCAAGAAAAAATAATGTATATGCATTGTCTATGCGATACAACATTGTGCCACCAAATGGCAATGTGGAGTCCCGTTTTTCTCTACCTGTTTTCCCTGTTTAAATATACAACGCTTTAAACTGGAACACTTCTTTGATGTGTCTAGATCCAACCTGGAACAAAATGGTTAAACTTATCTGTTGTCAGTGGAAACCAAACCAACTTCAAATTACAAAGTTGGCTTGCTTCCACTAGCCATAAATTAAGATTAACCACAGTTCAGGATTTCGTTGGCACACTAAACAATGGTTAATCTAAAATGGCAAGAGAAGCTTCTGATCGTGTCCTTATGGCCACATTGAAGGAGGAAAACAAGCATGCCTGCCTCAGAGGAGGCTGGGTCCATTCTCATAATGCTCAAGCATGGATTAGAAATACAGCCAAACAGAGCCAGTATTTTTCTCTTCTCGTCTCTTTTAGAAACTGTAAATTGTGGGCATGGAAGCTAGGAAATCATATTATGGCTGGCCTGAACTCAGTTCTTCTCTGTCTGGCTTTTTAGAAAATAAATAGTTTTGTACATAGATATTCATCAGATAAGCATCTGATGGAGATAGGATGATGTGCCTTTCTGCTTTAACAACTTTATATTTTCTGGGGAAGAGAAGAAATGTTCCCATATCATATGCAGTACATTGTTATACACTGTAAATTTTGAATTTATGTAGCTTTTGGTAGCCCAGGGTATTTGAGACACAGCTTACATTCTGTGCATTTGCATTTATATTCTCTTTGAGGGAAAATGATACCCTTGCTGTGGACAAGGTTGTAAAACTTCCTTAAAATCAGTTGAAATATATACCTCAGTATTGTCTACTCTACCCTGACTATCCAGGGCAGGCACCCCCAAACTCGGCCCTCCACCTGTTTTGGGACTACAACTCCCATCATCCATAGCTAACAGGACCAGTGGTCAGCGATGATGGGAATTGTAGTCCCAAAGCAGCTGGAGAGCCGAGTTTGGGGATGCCTGATCCAGGGTATCAGACGGGTCTTTCCAAGCCACACTTGGAGATGTCCGGGACTGAAACTTCCACATGCAAGCAAGGAGGTAGCATTTGAAATGGAAGACCAGTATGTGTGTGTGTGGGGGGGGGAGAGATTAGCAACTTCTAACATTCTCCGTTTGCGCTGTTTTTCATTGAAAATCACTCAAGTGCACAGAAAATAAGAGCTTGGAGACCAAGCATGGATAGGTGGTTCACGTACTTCTCTTTTTTCAGGCTTAAATATGTTGGATTTTACTCTGCTGCCATGCAGCTGACAAAGTATGTTCCAGCCCACGAGAGCTTATAGCACAATAAATTTGCTGTTCCTTAAGATTCTGCAGGAGTCTAACTTTCTGCTGTACAGTATTTGTTACAGCAGACGATAATGGCCATATTTCTAGAAGGGATTTCTACTATAACATTTCAACAAGGTACTAGATTAATTTCAAGCTATTTGACAGCAACTGTTGGGGAATATTAGCAATGGATTTTTGATTTTTTTTTTAGAGAGAGAGAATAAAATAACACCTGTCTTTTTATTTCTTCTTCTCTCACTTTGTCATTTTATGTGTTTATTCAGTGTTCTGTATTTCATTGTACATTTTATAGCCGCGTTTGAATGGGAAGGTTTTGAGAAAGATGGGATATATGGAGAGGCACATAAAAGTCAACATTTACTAAAGATCAGATCTGTAGATATTTTATTTCTGTAAGGCAGAATTCTTTTCATTGTACCAGTTCAGTGCCACCTCATTATGAAATTGATTTGGAAAGTTGTATGTTGGGTATGTGTGGGAGGGGACATAAACATATTTTGGTTATTAGATCCAGTCTAAGGGTTTTCAAGGAAGCACCTCCTAAACACACACACACACACACACACACACACACACACTAATTTCTGCCACACACAGTAAACCAGCACTTTACTCTTCACAGAGATCAGTCCATTTCAAACATTTGCCTGTTTGAACATTTGACTTCCTGTGCACCCACATTCCTTCCATGTGGAGTCTCTCTGACTCTTGGCCTCAGAAGAGTGCTGATCTATTTTTAATTTCACTTTCCTCGGGAAAGCTGCATGCTTTCACAACATAAAATACGTATTGCCAAGAAAGCTTCTCCTAGAACAAAATTTAATTGGTTGTCAGGACCATTTCCTGCAGGCACATATATGACCACAGCTTGGACTTGAATACACCAGAGTCTTCAAGCAGATAAGACAATATTTCCATTTTAATTGGGAAATGGTGTGTCCTATAATTTTTTTTCTTAGGTACATTTTAACATCTATGTTGTTTATCTTTATAACTGTGATTTGGCTTGCCCATTCCTTTACATGGGTTTTAAAATGTAACCGTATCATAATTTTTTAATGAATGCTTTTATGCTGGGTGGATGCGGAACAAAACAAGGGAATGGATGGTTTTTTCCTAGAGGAAAAGCTAAATATTTTATGCTGACATCAAAATAACCTGTGCTTCATAAAAGTGATTCAACTGGGGGTGTCTCATCTGGTCTTTCTGTGATTTTCTTGAAGCTTTGGGTAAAAGCAAGGGGTAAAGATTGTATTTTTATCACTCAAAAGTGTCACCTTTCCTTATGGCTAACCTTCCAGGGTCACAAGTCATTGGTGGATGGAACCAAAAAGTTTTTACACACACATAAAGTGTTTTTCCCAGCCTAATTGCCAGTGGTGGGCCATGATCTTTACTGAGATCACAGGACATTGGTGTGCTGGGTTAACCCTTCCCTTCCCATATGTAAGCGACACAAAGATCTCCCCTGCCCATGGAGTAAAAGTCTAGTTGCAATGCAGGAAGTGATTTTCAGCAAGGGGGAGGTCACAGTGCACAGGGAGGGGAGGGTTAACATTTCCGTCCCCAGCTGTGACGCACACAACCTGAAAATGTTTCCCCACAATAATTAGGCGTTTAAAAGATCTTCTGTCTGGCACCAGTAGACGCTTTTTCAAAATCAGAAAAATGAACCTTAATAAAACAAAAACCCCAAGCTGATGGCTGCATCAGCACAGAGGGCAATTTAGACAAGGAGCACATCTGGCCAACTATAGCATTTTAATAAAATAAATAGCCAGTATCTATCTGAGGGTAAAATACAAATGAGCCCATGGTGCTGAAGATAGCTTTGACTTCATAAATGTGATTTAAGCTGGGTTTTTTGACATAATTTATATTAACGTTTTTATCAAAGCTATTAAAATGTTTGGGTCAAACAATGCAGTAAGCCCAGGATTATAATGGGGTGAAAAACATGCCTGTGGTCACATCCATCTATTTTAGAATTAATTTTAACAAATATGACTATAGAAGAGAGGTATCTTCATTACATTTCCGAAACCCGTGAGCAAAGCTGCCCTATGCTTATTGACTTGGAATTAATCATGTTTTAGGCTGCTGGTGAAATTAGTAGCTCTCACTTGAAGCCTAGAATTACAGAAACATATTCCCTGTAAATATGCAGGTAATGAGGGCTGGCCAACAATATGCTATGAGCATAGTCTAACAACAACAAACCCTGTGACTTAGCATCACCTTTCTGTTACCTTTGCCTGCTGCTGTCCCCCCAATGGAAAGTTTCAAACTTAACTACTTGCTTGCACATGTTTTTATCCTCTTGCTACAGCCACAGAAAGTCATAGAATCTTAGGATTGTAGAGTTGGAAGGGACTATGAAGGTCATCTAGTCCAACTCCCAGCAATGCAGGAATCTTTTGCCCAACGTGGGGCTTGAACCCACAACCCTGAGATTAAGAGGCTCATGTTCTACTGACTGAGCTATCCAGGATATGATCATGATTACGTCAAGGACAGGTCTTTTGGTAGTTGTTTGTCCAGGCATGGGCGTGGTTCATATATCACTTTTAAGCCATAATGATACGGTGGCTTGTATCCAGAGGTAGGCAAGTCACTGATGCAGCATTAACCTACCCAACTGTCCCAAAAAGCTTCCAGGCCATTTGGTCCTGTGATTCTTAAAGCATCCTGGGAAGCTTCTGGTCTCCTCACAACCATGCTGGAGGAAGAAAGGGAAGTACATGATGATAGGGCTCACTCCCATTATGCTAAACCGTAGTTTAGTGTTACATTCACACAAGGCCACTGTTTTATTTTTAGGTTGATATTCCACTTTGCTGGTTTTGTTGGGTGTGTTTAGATACTGCTTACTCTCCCTGAGGGAGGGGGTGGGGAGGTTGCATCACAAAAATAAAGATCAGACGTGTCTAGTTTCTGATGCCGAAAGCTTATTCCTGTCTTGTCTCCATCACAGTCAATTGGAAAAGAATAAGGGCATAAATAATTCCCATCATCTTTAGCAACTGCACCCGGGTCAGATGTTTGCCGCTAGTGTAGTATGATAAATTGACAGTTAACTTGAACAGAACTCATGGAGAGTCGAGGACAATGAGAAGCTCTGAGGAAATAATTATTTTGCTGCCAGGAGTTCATGCATCTCAAATTGTTGGAGCAGCCAGCCAGCCTTCCACTTCTTGGATGTGGTTCAGAGCTGGAACTGCTGACTGCATGATTGCACGAGAGGGTAATCATTGAGGTTTTCTCATAGGACTTCACAGAAAGAGTGGAGAGTGGCAAAGGTCAAATTCAAACCATTTCTGTTTGCATGCAAAGAGCAGCAGTAAAGGCTGAAAACCTGAGTTAAGTGATACATTGCTTCCTTTTAGATAAAGTTGAGAAACCTCTGCAGAATCCATTCTAAGGCCCCATCTGCAATGTACATTCATAGCAGTGCTTTAAACAGTCATGGCTCCCCTCAAAGAAACTTGGGAACTGTAGTCTGTTAAGTATTGTTAAGAGACCAGAGTTCCCCACACAGAGCTACAATTCCCAGAGTTCCAAAGGAAGGATTGACTTCTAAACCACCCTAAAAATTGTAGCTCTGTGAGGGGAATTGGGGCCTCCTAAACATTGCTCAGCACCGTTAACAAATTTCTGTTCCCAAGATTCTTGGGAGGAAGCTCCGACTGTTTAAAGTTGTATGATACTGCTTTAAATATATAGTATGGATATGACCTAACTTATTGCTGCCTTACTAAGGGCAGTGTATGGCAGGTAGGCTGACAGACAGTTTAATAGAAGCTACAGTATATTCTATTTCTGGGGTGGGGAATCTCAAGCTCTGGGTCCAAATGTGGCTACCCAGGTCCCTTTGTCTGGCCTTTGGGACTCTACCCTGGTCATGCCTGCTCCTCTTAAGCCACACTCCATCACCACCACCCATGGCATGTCCCCTTTTTTTGGCTTGTCTGGATGGAAGATAGAGGGATGTGTGTAGAAACCAGCCTACTGTTCAAAAGGTAAAATTCACATTTGTTCCTTCTCTCATGTTTGCCCCTGGCCCCATCCATCCTGGACATGTGTCGTCATCTCCCCCCAGTTGCTCAGAAGGAAATGTGGCCCTTGAGCTGTGAAAGGTTCCTCATTCCTTTTGTATTTGGCAGAGTCTAGGGGAGCAATTCAGTGTCACACTCTTCTGATTGTTCTGTCAGCACAAGCATTTTGGCTTGACAGACGACAGACTTTCCCTCCCTTCTTCTCCCTGTGTGTGGTGTTCCAGGGGCTCTCCTGACCCACACCTCAGACCCAATTTGGGCAGTGTGGGGGAGAGAGAAGGGGGAACTCCACTGCAGAAGCAGAAGACCTTGTGCAGGCCTTCTGATGACAGGACTCATTAGTTGAATCCCACCCTAGGTTTGTCCAGAAAGAATATAACTAGTGTAACCAATTAAGAGCACTTTTGGTTTCTTTTATCAGTTCAGTGTGTTTCTTAATGATTCATATTTTCATTACTAGAGCATAACAACTTTTCTTCCCCATTTTGCAAAGCTACATCTGCTGACAAATTAGCCATATTAGCCTGTACCAGCAGATATAAAAATAAAGCACTGAATTTGTGGCATCTTAAAATGACTAATGATGAAGTGAACTCTACTCCATGACGCTGATGCCACAGTAAATACATTAGTCTTTACAGTGCCATAAGTCTTTGTTTTTATTATTGTGTTTACTGTAGTAGACTAACTGGGGTAACTCCAAAAATTGGTTTGGGTTTGATTTCCCCATGACTTTTCAACTACATCACCCTGTTGAAGGGGTAAAAGGATTCCCCCACACATCTGGTGCAGTTGTGTGATAGCTCGCCTAGCAATGTAATTGTGTCCTCTCAGATCACCAGCTTACAAAGTGGATTAATGGGCGCCGCCATTTAGCATAATGCTGGTGAATGAAGTATGAGCACAGGAAAGTTCTCCTAAAAACATGTGACATCTTCTAGCCTAGCAAAAGTACTGCGGAAACTTAACTGATTTGCCTATATGGGGAAGAAGCTTTGAAAAGCAGCTGAGTTGAAGGAAGTGTTTATGCTGGTAGAGAGCCCAAATGTCTCCTTGCATTTGTTCACAACGGTAGCAGCAAAGCTTTATATCAGTGTTTCCACCATTGTCCTCATTGACTTTAGAAGCCAGTTGACTACATACTAAGCAGTACTTTCTATATTAAATGCTGTGGAAACATCCTGGTGTGCTTTCCAGCTCTGGAGAGCACTTTAGTCACAGCAGGAAAATATAAGCAGAGTGAAAATAAGGGCTTTGAGTAATGTGTGGGTACAGCCTGGGCTTTTAAAATAAGCAATAATTAAAATAAGCCATTTACCTTCTTCCTCTTTCCTTTTGGCAGTCACTAGAATAGTGCCTCCACCAAACAGTGGCCAATTTGCAAAGGAGTGTCTGCAAAAACCCAAAACAAAGAGGTGAATGTGGGCAAACGGTTGTGCATTAGGATGCCTTGCATGTATGTGTGCCTGTCATGTTCTTCATTTGGGTTTTCTGTTTATAAACTGTTCATATTTGTGGTATTGATGAGGGAGAATAATAGACGTGCCCCTCATTTCTCTCCCATACATTTGAGCCGAGTTTATAACACACACAGATAGACATAGGTCCTTGATGCTTCTCTAAATAAATGATATTTAGTTAAGGTTATGATAAACATTATCATAAAGAGATCTCCAACTAACCCATACTCAAAGTAGACTGATTAAAAGCAACCCGCTTCTTACTTAAACCCGTTGGTTTCAATTGATCTATTCTGAGTATGACTAACATTGGCCATCACCCCTAGTAAGCTATTGTTACTTATTATTTGGCGGCTGTCTATTGTCTCTCGGCACTGTGTAAATCTCCTGACTTGAAATTGCCCCTCGGTCTCACTGAAGACAGCACTATATATGCAATTCCTCCACCATAGTGACCCAGAATACATTAGGGGCTGGGTAGTTCAGAGAATGGCAGATGGCTGATAAAAAGCAGAGTGTACCATTTGACATTTCATTGTTTGTGTCTGAGAGGGTATTAACATGAATACATTGTAATTTTTAAATATAATTCAAGTAAATTTATTATTAATGCAACCTGATCCCCACAGATGGTTTGGCAGATGTGGGCCCTGAATTGGGATTTTTTTTTGGGGGGGGGTGTCTTAAAAAAACCATGAGCTGCTATTCTCTCATTCTACAACTGTGCACATGCAATGAGGAGTTGCTAAGCGTTTTGTGGCATTTTAGCATTTATATTTACATTTTTCACTGGTTACTTACAGAGCTATGTATATTTGAGCATGCTTATATTTCCTATGAATTAAAATAAAATCATACCAGAGAGAGGGAGAAGACAAAGGAGTGTTTTACCTAAAAGATGCTTTAAAAGCAGGTGGCATCTGAAAATATACCTTACATAGCTGGGATTGCATTTGTTTATTGGAACAGGAAGGCAAAAATTAACTGAACATTAAAATTAAATAGTGGCATTGTCAAGGACTGCTATTTGAATTCTAATCATTGCAGCTGATTGTTAAAAGCAGATTTTAATTCTAGGGGTGCTCCTGAACATGGCTTCACTCCTGGGTGCCCAGGGAGTGGCTGTGCCCAGGAGTGCTTCAGTAACCAAGGCTGGTGTACCAACTGCACCCTTTTCTAGAGAACGCAGATTTAGACATGGTGACATGTGCCTTCGTTATATCAAGATTGGATTACTACAGCACACTGTGCTTGGGGATGCTTGAGACCAAGAAAACTCAGCTGGTCAAAAATACTAGGGACCAGAACCAGGAGCATGTGGCTCTCTTTTATACTGCCTTTACTGGAATATACACTTAGGTGGGATTATGTCCCATTTGAACTTGGTGAACCTACTTCTGAGTAAACATGCATTAAACTGAGTTATTAATTCATGCATTAGAATGGGTTATACATGCAAATTCAAGATTTATTCAAAGTCCTTTGTGCTTGGAAATCTAAAAACGCAATTTGTCTTTATGTGCAAAAACCAGATAAAAGACTGTAAATGATTTTGCCCATTCAAGGTCTTCTACAAGCCATAATTTAGAATAATTAAGCCATGCAGACAGAATATGAATGTGCACAAACACTCATACGCATTTCTGTTAACTTCAGAGCAAACAACACAAACACACACATTCTTTCTTTTGACTTCAGAGTGAACAGAATTGGCAGATAATAACAGCTACTGGCTCAATATTTGTTTAGGCCATATTATAATATCTGCATACAATTAGAATACATTTCAAATTTCTTTTTGCAAGTACAATTTTAAGAGCAGTTTTATGCCTGGTAGTTTAGATCACTATATTTTTTCCTGATAAAAAAATTCAGGGTGTGGGTCAAGGTTATTTCTCTAATTGCTGCAGTAAAAATGCCAGAACAGATTAAAAGAAGGGGCAATTTTAATAAGCAATTAATTTTTAATAATTTTATAATTAATTTTTAATGTTCAGACTGTTAAAACTATCTGTCATTGCCAGGTGAACAGGCTTCGTTGCTGTTGCCTGTATGTTGCAGTCCATCCTGAGGTCCTAATTTTTTTAAAAAAAAGACTTGAAATTAATTTTGCATATGTTTCTGGTCTATGCTTCAGTTCCTTAATTTCAGTGAAGGAATGACCTGTCCATTCAGGAAAAATAACAGGCGCCCAAGAACAGCCATACATTATGATCACCCTGGTTGTATAGGAACATCTTGTTCTACAGTAATTAGACAATGTTGCTTCTGGGGGAGCAGAAGGCCACCTCCTCTTAGTCTGATGAGTTGACATGTAAATTGGTTGTGCATGTGGTTGCTTGGCTTGATTCCAAGATAGCAAGTTGACAGCCATAGCTACAAGATCATAGATAAAACAGTGAAAACAGTTTTGACTTATTAACATCCCAAAATGTTTTGAGAGTCTGCTACCAAAATGTAAGTGGCCCGACATAATGGGTTGTTGTTACTGCTTGGATGGAGGGCGATTTACATAAGCAGAACAACTTCCGCAATGGAAATTTCCTCCCCTCTTCACCCCCCCATCAAATCTGCTCCTGGTTTCCCCACAACCCTCTGGCAAAGGATATGGCTGGTTTCATAATGTAGTTCTCCTCTTCATTTCCCTGCTCCACCATCTCGCGGCCATGCAATGTGAAACCCAACAGTGCATCCGTGGGGCTGATTACAGATACGGCATTGTCGGGCCCTGCTGCTGGGTGCCAAAGCACATTGGATGCTTAATTGTGTCAGACTTCTGAGTGAGAACTGTTTGATGAAGCCAGAGTTGGCAATGCAGTTTGAGGTTAGGAAAGAGGAGAAGGACAATGCATTCCCTTATTGCAAGCCAGCAATTATATGTGCCTGCGTGTGTCTACACAACAGTTAATTGTGTACAATAGATCTCATTAGCCTTGTCGTTTTATTGAAAGGTATTTTTTTATCACTATTACTTATTTATTTATAATTATTTATTATCTGCCTTTCACCATAAGGTCTCAGGGCAAGTTGCAATGTAAAAAAATAAAAATAAAATCAGTTACAACCATTTATAGTACCCCATTAAGTCACTTTGTGCCTAAAAGGGGAAGGATCCCTCTTACACCTTCTGAAAATCTTATTTGCCAGGAGTCCATGGTCTCTATGGTTGCACACTTTGTAGAGAGTGGGTCACTTTGGACAAAGAGGAACGTACATTCCAAGAATCCATGCATAGCACAAAAACAGTCCTATTAAATTATTTCAACTTGCTTTATAGACATTTGATGGAAGAAGAACCTGGCTTTCCTCATACAGGTTTCCCTCTTGCACTTTAGCTCAATCCCGCCTTTGTTTTATGGGAAATACCCTTCTCTGAATCATCCCACACCGCCTTGGAAATAAAGTTAGTAAGAATCCTTATCTGCAGGACAAGTCACAGAGGCTGTTAGCTGACTGCACCTGCAGTTCTTTGTCATTGCTGCACGTTGCCAAGGCATAAGATTTTACTGCCCCTGCAAACTTACCAAGGCACCAGTCTTGTTGCAAATTTGTATATCATCATTGTCTGGGGGGAAAGACAAAAAGCTACTTTGTGCAGGCAATTCCTATTCTCCCTCCTGAATTTATTCCCACTCTTTAGAGAAGCAGTTTGTTATCTATTTAAGTTCCTTCTCATTTCCGGAGGCATATTTGTGTACTGACACCAGTAGAACAGGGCAAAGCATTATAAGTGTCTGCTCATGCTTATCTCACTCTCTGTTGGCTGGTGCATGCTGCTAAGATAAAACGAAGATCCATGGGAAAGAAACGTACTTCCTCTAGGCTGCAGAGGCTCATGTGTGGTCATAATGAAGCTTTTTAAGAGCAGAAAATAAAACAGTTTGTGCCTCTAAGGGTGCAATGAAGACAGTAAAATGGCACCAGAGCTAATGGCATACCAACAAGCTGATTACGTCTCATCAGTTCGGGGCAAATCCCATTAATGCCAATTGAGCTTGCCTATAAGTAGGAATGTCAAAAAATTCCCAAAGAAAGCAGAAATGGGAGCGGAAATTGCTGGTGTTCATTTATTCATCATATGTGCAGAACGGAAATCAATCCAGCTAATACAATCAGTATTCACTGTTGTTGTTGCTGCTGCTGCTTTCAGTCTGCAAATGAAATGTAATTGATGACTTTCCCCTCCCCATTTGCATTATGTTTCATTTACATGGAAATAAGTGTGGTGGAATAAACTAACAACAACATAGCACATGTAATTTTCATAATTAATTATGTAAGCTGTGTAATTTTGGCACAGCGAACAGTGAGACGAATAACATAGTTCGGGGCAGAAGATGAATTGCAGTGGTATGGAAACTGCTTGCAACAAATGCAGAGTATAATGGAAAACAATGCATCTCTACCTACAAGTAAATGGGCTTCCACTTGTTACCTACGGTAGATAGAGGTTACCTCAGCCCTTCTAGTCAGTCACAGTTTTCTCCAGCTGAGAGTACCTAGGCGCCAGGCAAAAGCAACCCTCTTCATCTAGGCCTTTGGCTAATAAAACAATCTATGGCCTTTTAAATGTGTCTGGGGTGTATTTTGTTTGTTATGATGTTACATATTTTGTGTTTTTATACTGTAAACCACCCTGTGGTCTTTGGATGAAATTTAATACATAATAATACCCACTAATATACACTGTGATATCACAACAGCAGTTTTTGATATCTCCCCAACTGTCGTAGAGCAGCTTTGTCTCAGATGGCATGATAGTTGTACAGACACACTCTGAATTTTCTGGAAGCGCTGCCAAACTTTGGACTGCCTACCCTTCAACATTTCTCCAATGAAAATAGGGACATCCCATTCCATAATGATAATTTTACTATTTATACCTCACACATCTTACTGGGTTGCCCCAGCCACTCTGGGTGGCTTTCAACATATGTAAAAGCATAATAAAACAATAAACATTAAAAAAACCTCCCTATACAGGATTGCCTTCGGACGGTTCAGGGGTTGGTTAGCCATGTTGCGTTAATAAATAACGGCAGACAAAGAGATGTTTGTTTCAGAGCTTGCGTGTGATGAGCCAGATGAGATTGAGAGAGTGTGCGTCTCTGTGTGTCTCTCTGGCCCCACAGCTTCTCTCTTTTATTCAAAGTTAAAAAGCATGGCCACGGTATGCTTGCGACTGATTGGTTAAAAGTAAACAAAGAAACTGAATTCTTATTGGATTACATATATGTAAGGCGGGCTTACATAGGTTCATCAATCTTTGGTACATGAAAGAAAATATGCAAGAGCTGCACTTAGACAGGTATATAAGCTCTTAATCCACTTATGACTAAAATTGATTATAATATGACTAAGGCAATTACTGATGTTATGATCATATATAAACTCACATAATTATTTATACATTGAGGATTAACATATCATTGTGAACTTAACGTGAACTAAAATAAAAAAGTGGTATGCAAGGAATGGAATGTAGGGATTTGTGTGCCAGGGACAGGCTTGCGCCTTGTGCGTGAAGGAGAGAAGCGTGTCTGATTATAAGAAGCTAGAAATAGTTCCCAGAATGCAAGAGGAAAGAGAACGAGTGTTTTTCTATACTGGCACATAAGAATGACATGTCTACATCTCCTCCTTTCTTTTCTTCTTTGCGAGATAAGGCAACTGGGTGAATAAAGCAACAATACTTCCGGATTAGTGGTTTGCCAACAAATGCCGGAAATAATACTGCTAGGGTTGATGAGGCAAAAGTACTTCAAGATTAGTGGTTTGCCAACGAATCTCAAAATAATCCTACCCACATCTCCCCTTTTTGTTTTTATTTTTCTTACCGCTGGCGTTGCCATTTCGCATAATAGGCTGCAAGAAGTGCACTAGGTGGTTGAGGAGGAGAAAAAAGGCGTGAAAAAAGACTTGTAAGGCTAGGAATGCATTGGAGAAAGCAACAAAACAAAATTAATATACATACAATAACAATGGCATAATAAAAAAGACTACGAAGCCAATTGAGATTAGGGAGCCATGCAGTGGACCATAAGGAAAAGGAGTCCCAGAGACCAGAAAATCCGACATCCTTTTTTATGTGGTGAGTAAGATTTTGCAAATGAGAAATTTGTCTTTGAACGGCCTTAGAATTGTCAGTGATGTTGAAACAGCACATGTCTTCGACCTGTTCACAACCATAATGATGGAGCATGAGTAGGTAGTCAATAGCAGATTTTGTAAAAGTCCATAGTGGAGTTTTGTAAAAGTCCATTATGTAATTCACTCTGTTCTTTATTCAAAAGGTGAAGGGCTTGAGAAGTAAAGTTCAGGGTTTTTGCTACAGAGCAAGCTAAAGAATTAATATTTGCGCTATTACGTACAGCCAAGCCAGGAACACCTAAGAGAGAAACAACTAAAGAGACGTATTCAGACCTACTAGAAGAGAGACAAAAGCATCACAATCATTAGTCAATTCAGTAGAGCAGCGATATCTAGAGCGGGATAAATGATGCTTCTTGGGTAAAATGATGGTCAAACGGCTTAAACAACAAGGTGTGCCATGGCTGATGTTTGCTGGAATGTAATTAAACGTATAGCCAGGACACGACCTGAAGATTTCCAGTTGAGGGGAAGTGCAAGCTTACTCATTAATTTGAATGGTAGCTTCTAATTGTTGTAATAAATCTCTTCCCCACAAGTTGAGATGGATTTTGAGCACACAGGGCTGAATATATGCAATGGTTTCAGAGCTATCAGGCAGAGAAACAGGCAGCCACTGTGCGCTTTTGCAAGAAGTCTGGTTGCCTCCCACGCCCCACACTTCAGGAGAAGATTCAAGGGGCCATGTGGGATCCCAAAATTTACTTGAAATGACAGAAACATCCGCGCCAGTGTCTATCAGACCCTCTAATAGTTTTCCATTAATTTTATACTTACGAAGGAGTTTTTCTCTTCCAATACGTTGGGTCACAGCTAGAAGCTGTGGGGAAAAAGATGAAGAGAGCTTGTGCAGATTAGTATCAATAGCAGAAACAGTATCAGGTGGAGAAGGCAGCATCACCAATTGTGCCCAAGATTCGCCTTTTGTTAACTGCATGGGCATATGGCTCCAAAATTGGACCATGATTGTGCCCACATAGTCAGGAGGTAGGACACCTGGGATGATCTGAATGCCTTGTTTTGCCGCAGAAAATTTAGGTAAAATTAAACCTGTGAGGTTAGAAGGAAGTGGACCTGCCATTTGGCTGGCCATGATTATGATTTCACCAGGTAATGCAGTGCTTTTGGTCTCTTGATTAATCAAATCAATAGGAAATTCAAAAGGCATATTTTTAGAAACTTTTGCAGCAGCAGAAACTAAAGGCTGACAACTCTCTATTCTTTGGGGCCCGAGAGTCGGGGCCCAATGAAGTTTCCCTGAGACCTACATTGATTTGCCCAATGATAGCCTTTCCCACATTTTGGGCATTTTTTGGAAGGTCTGGCCGTGGTATTTGCAGTATCATTCTTCTGTGCAGTCCCTTTTGGGGCCTTGCACTGCTTTGCAAAATGGCCAGGACGCTTGCAATTGAAGCAATTACCTGTTGATTTTACGGAAGCCTGGATTGCAGTAGCAAGCAATGACATAGCATGTGACTGACTTCCTATTTCCGAACACGATTGTATCATATCTGCAAGACTAAATTTTGAACGGCATGTGACAGATTGTAATACTTTCTTACAGTCCGTGTTCGAATTTTCAAATGCCAATTTTTTCAACAACTCATCCTGAGCTACTTCATTGTCTATTTGTCTAGAGATAGATTCTTTCAATCTATCTACAAATTGATGATATGGTTCTGAATGCAGTTGTTTAACATTTACAAAAGAACTCAGAGGCTGTCCTGTAACAGGAATTTTGCGGAATGCACGCTGCACGCAAGTTGCAGTGCGCTGAAAGTGTGAAGGTGACAACAGGGCTTGGGCAGCCAAAGTATCAAATGGTGCAGAACCAAAAAGTTGACTGGCTGTATGCATTGGATCAGCTAAAGCTATGGCAGCATGTTTGAATTCATTTTCAAATACAACAAATTGTGCTGGAGATAGCATCATGCGCATCAAATCTCTCCAGTCAAAAGCTGTCATCGTATAAGATGAAGCAATTCCCTCTAACATTCCCATAACATAAGAAGATTTCAGACCTGAATCAGAAATGGCTTTTCTAAAATCTTTCATTACAGTATAAGGCAACTTTTCGTGGTAAACCTGCAACTGATTTCCTCCAGGGACATTTTAATAAGTGAGGGGAAAAATTAATGGGATTTCACCAGCCCATGCAGATTTTTCGTCCAAGGAAAGAAGCCCATTCTGCTTAGCTTGTAACAGCCCTGCACGGACAGCTCCGTACTGAGGTATCATACAAGCATGCTCAGAAGGGAGGGGGGAGGGAAGAGAAGCATGCTGATTCACAGCTTGTACAGAGACAGACTGAGAAGCAGGCACAGTGGGGGAATGAAGGGGGGTAGGTGAAATCTGAGACGAAGCAACTGCAAGAGGAGGGGGATTTTGGCTGGGTGATGAAAGAGACAAAGGAGGCAGAATCTGTGGGTATGGTGGGGGGGGGGGGGTTCTGCAGTTACCAGCAATGGAGAAACTGAGGGAGAAAACAGTTCTAATTTTGCTATTGCATTTGCGCATTTTTGCCATGTGAGTAGGCAGTTAATTGGAGCCCTTGGCTCAGAGAAAAGAATTTTCCCTATCTTCTCCCATGTGCTAATTTGTAATGATCCTTCGTCTGAATAAAAGGGGCATTGATATTTAATTTCCAGTAATAATTGTTCAATCTCTCTTAAAGAAATTTGAACTTTGTCTACAGTCTGTTTTACGAGCGAATAAAGTTCTTTTGCATGAGCCATTTGCACCTTGCTTAAATCCCCTCCCATACTAACGAAATAAGCGCTTGAGACTTTTATCCTAGTCGGGTTAAGTATGAGGGATGCAGGCTCTAAAGGGATCTGGCAACTTACCCTTCTTCAGTATCACGTCGTTTCTTCAGGATCACGTCGGGGTCACCAGATGTTGCGTTGATAAATAACGGCAGACAAAGAGATGTTTGTTTCAGAGCTTGCGTGTGATGAGCCAGATGAGATTGAGAGAGTGTGCGTCTCTGTGTGTCTCTCTGGCCCCACAGCTTCTCTCTTTTATTCAAAGTTAAAAAGCATGGCCACGGTATGCTTGCGGCTGATTGGTTAAAAGTAAACAAAGAAACTGAATTCTTATTGGATTACATATATGTAAGGCGGGCTTACATAGGTTCATCAATCTTTGGTACATGAAAGAAAATATGCAAGAGCTGCACTTAGACAGGTATATAAGCTCTTAATCCACTTATGACTAAAATTGATTATAATATGACTAAGGCAATTACTGATGTTATGATCATATATAAACTCACATAATTATTTATACATTGAGGATTAACATATCATTGTGAACTTAACGTGAACTAAAATAAAAAAGTGGTATGCAAGGAATGGAATGTAGGGATTTGTGTGCCAGGGACAGGCTTGCGCCTTGTGCGTGAAGGAGAGAAGCGTGTCTGATTATAAGGAGCTAGAAATAGTTCCCAGAATGCAAGAGGAAAGAGAACCAGTGTTTTTCTATACTGGCACATAAGAATGACATGTCTACATAGCCTCATACCCACCAACCTTTCTCCAATGAAAATTGTTGTTGTTTAGTCGTTTAGTCGTGTCCGACTCTTTGTGACTCCATGGAACGGAGCACGCCAGGCACTCCTGTCTTCCACTGCCTCCTGCAGTTTGGTCAAACTCATGCTGGTAGCTTTGAGAACACTGTCCAACCATCTCGTCCTCTGTCATCCCCTTCTCCTTGTTGAAAATAGGAATGCCCTAAGAAAAAGTGGGACATTTTGGGATCAAATCAGAAACTGGGACAGCTTCTCTAAATCCCTGGAAAACAGGGACATTTGGAGGGTCTGGGAAATGGCTATTAAATAGCTGAGGTAAAATAGAGTATTTTACATGGATTTGTGGACAATATACATACGGATTGTGGGCTTCACACACAAGCAGGTGGGAGCACACTGGAGCTGGAATAAATGATAATGTGTGCCGCCTCAGTTCAGATTGGGATGCCACCACCCAGCTTTTCAAGACCAAGGCTTTCAGGGTGGTTCTAGAGATCTCTCTAGCTACAATTTCAGACCCGAGCTACAATTTCAAATCTTTCATGTGGGGTTTCTGCATTCCTTGTGTGTATATCTGGTTTTGTTTCTGAGAGATTCCTGCTCAGTATGATTGGAAAGAAATGAACAACAACAACTGAATGCCTCAGGCTAGCTATTCCCTGATGTGGCTTGCAAGTCTAGGCTCATCGATGTATGAATAAGCTTGCATTGTTCCAAGTTTTATTACGGTAACTAACTGTGTGTACAAGAGATGTTAGCTTATCTAAGTCTCTCTCCCATCTCCACCATTATCTCCTTGGAATTTTCATGGCACATTCTTTTAGGGAACAATTTATTCATTAGCCCAGCAGTAATCATGGAAGTGGGTCACAGCCTTTTTGGAGTTAAATTGTTCAAATCCCCACCGAGAGCAACACTTAAATAGTAATTGTGGAGCTGCAAAACTTAGCAGCTATTTCCCTGTTTTTCTGCAGCTCAGTCAGCAGGATTTTTTGTTTAAAAAAATTCAAATGTGGACCCTAATGCATTTCAGATGAATGGTGGTGATTGTGAGAAAATGATCTCATTTTAACTCACAGTGCCCTACTTGGAGCAAATAATAGTTTTTGCTATCATTTGATGAGCGCATCCAACTCTGCACTTTTGTAAGACTTTGATGCTTCTCCACGTTCTTCCTCCTGCAATGTAAGACATACCAGATGAGGTGTTAGGAGAAAAAGCTGGGTTGAAAGCCATGTCAAATAAAGCTATGAAATGTGAGTATATAGACTCTGTATCCTGAAGTTTTATTGGGTGAAGGCACCATAATGACTTCTATGTATGCATCATTGCTATGTAGACCCTGCCCTCTGCCCTAGGCAATCTTGAACTATCTCAAGGTGATACATCTGCTTTGAGGATTTTTATTGAGTGAAAAGTGTTACAGATTAGTAAAACCTTCTATTCCCCCCATTATTATTCATTATGTAACTAAGGCTCCATCTGTGGTATGTATTTAAAGCTGTGTCATGCCATTTTAAACAGAAACAGAATCCTGGGAAATGTAGTTTGTTCAGAGTGCTGGCAGGTGTTAGGAGAACCCTGTTCCCCTCCAGAGTTCCCTGATGAGAGGAATCGATTGTTAAACCACTTTGAGAATTGCAGTTCTGTGAGGGGAATCCGGGTCCCCCTTACAAAGTGTGGTTCCTAGAACTCTTTGGGTGTTGGGGCAAATTCATGTCTTCTTAAAGTGGCACAATACTGCTTTAACTTAACTGTACAGTGGTACCTCGGGTTAAGTACTTAATTCGTTCCGGAGGTCCATTCTTAACCTGAAACTGTTCTTAACCTGAAGCACCACTTTAGCTAATGGGGCCTCCTGCTGCTGCCACACCGCCGGAGCACAATTTCTGTTCTTATCTTGAAGCAAAGTTCTTAACCTGAAGCACTATTTCTGTGTAACCTGAAGCGTATGTAATCCGAGGTACCACTGTATAGTGCAAAAGGAAGATGAACTTCTTTAAAACAGCAGTGCACTATTGATTTATAGGGGCATATAAGTTTATGAAGCATCACTGTCCTTTTGAATGTAAAGAAATAAATAATTGAGTGCAGCTTTCTCTAGAATTTTCCCTCATGGATTCTGTTTAATCCTGCCTCCCCCCCCCCCAATGTTTTAAAGGGGAAACTGGTCAGTGTTGTCCTGTTTAAATGTAAGTCATGGAAGCATCTTGAAGGAAGTTGCAGTGGCAAGTATTGGACTGGGACAGGGAAGGATTTTTGCGGGGCTGGGCTGGGCTCATGATGTGGTGTAGATAAGGTCTTATTATGCTTTTATCAGCTGCTTTGTGTTAAGGTAGAGATGAAGGTGAGGTGGCTTTTAGTGTGGCCCTTTTTTGCTTACCCTCCTTCTCCCATCATTATCCATTGACAACATGTCACCTTTTCCTTCTGTGTGCTATGAAAACTCACATCTAGGAAAAGATACACTTGGCAGTGATGGATTCTCCTTCAAAGTTATGCTGGTGCAGTTCAGCAGATTGTGACATTATGCCAGCACACACAGTGGGTGTGGAAAACCACCCTGGGTCCTTATTTGGTGGGTCTTCAGTGTGAGACATTTAGACAGGGGGAAAAATGCCCACAGTAAGAATTCTGTAACACATCTGCATGCCTGTTTTCCTGTTCAAGTGTCAGTTGTGTTTTTTTAAGTGTTGGGAGTCAACACACTGAGGGTTATTTCTAACAAAATGTGTAGCCTGGTGGCACCGGCCATAGATGGTTCTGTTCACCTTTCCCAAATCATATCTTTATTATAGATCTTGAGGTATGTAGTGAACCAATAGCGGTGACAGAATTAAAGCTGCTAAGAAAGAACCCTCTTAACTGAATAGTGGTAGTAATAATAATAATAATCAGGGTCCTTCTTAAAGCAAGTAAGAGAGAAAAATAAAATATTGCTCAGAGATTACTCTTTGCCAGGGTCCACATATACATAAAAAATTCATGGGTGATGTTATCAAAGGCAGCTGACAGATCAGAACGAAGCAGCAAGGAGACCTGGGTTTTGTCTGCTCCCAACGGGGAATCATTGTTATGATCTTTCATGTTCCAAAGTAAAAAGACTCTGTAGGGAATAGAAAAGGCAACTTTGTGAAGCACAAAGGGATGAAAATATTCAGTGTATATTTTAAGCTTTAGGAAGCTAAGACAAAACAGAATTGTACATACCATGCATATATACTTTAAAAATCAGCAAGTGTGTGTTGTATTTTAAATTACTCTTGAGGATTTTTTTAAAAAAGAAAAGTCTCTCCAATGCTTACCATCATCATCATCATCGTCATACAGAGTGTTAGTTAGTTATATCCTGTTTGCTCCTTCCCATTTTAGCCTTGACAAATACTAGTTTGACTTGTTTCTTATTTCTGTAATTAGAATTGCTTTGTAAAGGATCCACAACTTACAAATATTGAATTTGGAACTGTCTTAGGTTTCAGGAAATGGTTCATTTCATGGAAACCTTCCAAGCTGCTCAACTCTTTCACACTTTGGCTCCCGTCTTTGAGTTTTGGGGGCATTCATTTAGTTTTTTACTTGATGCAGAAGGATCTGAGATTAGGGAGCAATTATTGGTTCATCAGCATTGACTGATTCACCAGGTGCAACCTTACCTAGAGAGATAGTTGGCCACAATTATGCATGTCCTGGCATTTAGACCATTGCAACCCACTGAAATGGGGGCCTGCATTTTAGAATGGTCTATAGTTGGTCTGAAATAGGACAGCAAGATTGTTAATTGGGATTGTACTATGACTTTCTCAGCTGCGCTAGCTCCCAGTCAGTTTCTAGACCCATTTTAAACTGCTTGTTTTAACCTTTAAAACCCTAAATTGCTTGGGAATAGGTTACTTGAAATACCTTCTTTCATATGTGTAATGGTTCTAGGGGTTGCTCGTGCGTAAGCTTGTCCCAACCTCTGGCTGGGTTGCCTGAGTGAACCTTTCCTGTCCGGGCAGCCACTCGCCCGTGACTGTCTCAATCGCTGGCAGAATCCGTCAGTGGGCGTTTCTTAAACTTCTTCCAGCAAAGAAGCTCTTTGACGCCAAGTCTCCTCCTACTCTCCCTGTACGGAAGCCTTCTGCGCAAGGAGGGCGTAGGCAGCGGAGGACCCTTCCTCTCCCCACTGGTCCCCGGCAAGGAGTCATGGGACCGCCTCGCCAATTCCCCCATCTGCCCCCCTTCTCCACTGGAGCTACGTTGATTCTCTTCCCCAGAAGACGGGCTGCCTCTCCCACTCCCGGGACGCTCTCTGGGATCCCTTTGGAGCTTGCTCTCTCCCTCGGACACTGATGGCAGTTCCCTGACAATATGTATCCCAAAAGGAAGTGCATATAGCACTCTGCACATGATCCTATGTGCACCTGTGGGAATAAGGTTTTGTAGTGGAAAAACTCACTACTATGTATACATATGAAGGCATGACATTTGTATATCCACAATGTGCAGACATGTGTACAAACTCTCTAAGCTTGTACTTGCCTCAGGAATGTGGCAAAACAATAAATATTATAATAGCAACTTGGCTAAGATGTACATTAATTATGCCCCTAGCTAATATCTATGGTAGGGTATTATTTTTTGTTTGACTCTTGTACTTAGCCTGTAGAATGTGCTTATCAGGGAAAGTGCTTGAGATTAAGTTCTTTTCATGTTATTTTGTTAGGACCATTATTGGTAAGAGTTAGAGAGACAGAAAGACTCAATTGACATTGACATTTTGGATGAGATTTGGTGAATATAATCTTGTTCACAGGTGAAATTTGGATCCTCAAGGTACCTCTCTAGAGATGTCAGTAAAAGTTCTCACAAGCCTTATTGTGAGAAGAAGTTGGGGGTGGGGTAATGAATGCCTGCTTAAAAGGAAGGGTGAGCTTTAAGTGGAGAGGTAGTTTTTTGAACCTTGAATTGTTCTGTGGAATGATTAGAGCTCCTTCCTTAAAATAAAAATGCTTATGATAATATTCATGTCAATCTCAGGCAAGTAGAGAAAAGTGCCCATCTCCAGGTTTAAAGCATTTCAGAGGCATGGTGTAGGATCTGGTATGGCTTTTTACTACATACAGTAGTTGCAAACAATGCAAACTACAGCCCTCTGTTAGCGTCAGATATTGAGTACGGTTGGTCTATATAACCAAGATGTAAGAATGCATCACATCACACGATCATTTTATAAAATAGGCATTCAATCCGTGTTTTGCATCTCCTGAATTATGAGCCATTTCCCTTAGTTAGAAACATAATATTCATAATATTTCACAGAAGATATGTACTATACTCTAGTATAGCAAAAGTACTGACTTAGGCAATTGCTGACAAATTCTATAGTCTTTATTTTATTTTTATTTTTTCTTTACTAGTATTTGCAGATGCCTAGGACCTGAAAGCTCATTTTAGACAATGGCATAATTTTCTTTCTGGCTTTTGCACTGCTTTCATTTGAGCTTGCAAGGCAGTTTTATCAGTAATTCTGTATTTGTTGTGCAACTTAAATAGGTGGTTTCAAATTCTGAGTGGACTGAGGGGATTTCAAATAGTCTCCTACCACTCATTTTACACTTCTTTGCTGTGTATGATTTCTTTCAATGCCTGCTATTATAGCTATTTGTAGAATATTGACGTAGATAATTCCATTTTGCTGCTGCTAACCAAATGTTTCAGGTTCCATAGGATTGCTGCAGTATGCGTTCTGTCTTCTCTGCTGTTTAATTTCTCTCTTTTTTTGCTAAGAAGCACAATGAATGTTGTTTATGCAGTAGACAAATTAAACAATTAAATGAAGCAATTCTAAAGCTGCTCCATTTTTTACTTTGTTCACTGAGTAAGTTTGTAGTTCCCCGCTGTTCGGACGTTTGAGCAAAAAGTATATTAAGAAAATGGAGGACTGTGCAGGATAACAATCCTGTTCAGAAGGAATGTTTTTCACAAATTGACAATGAATTCCTTTTATTGGGACCAGAAGCCATAAACAGTGAATCAGTTTTGTAAGAGTTATGACAAATTTTGCCAGTTCCGAACAAAGAAATATTTAGTCAAATAAAGCCTTAGACAAATACATTTTTCTGCCTAAGCCTTAACTCTACTTTCCTGCAAGAGTTAATCCCTGTTGAGCCCCATTATAGACATGCACGGGCTAGCACAAGGTGCAGTGAAGTTTTAAAATGCTGTATACATTTCCACACCCCAGAGAAAACTAACTTTGGCACACACCCTGAAGATGCTGTTACATATGCAGGCATTTTAGACCAAAGCAAAGTTTATTTCTTTATTATGCATATTTATAACTTATATTGCACCTTACAGCCCCAGGTTGGGGTGCATACTAAATCATAGAATCATGGAATTGTATAAGTTGGAAGCGACCCTGAGGAGCATCTAATCCAACCTCCTGCAATGCAGGAATCTCAATTTAAGCATCCGTGGCAGATGGCCACCTAGCCTCTGCTTAAAAGCCTCCAATGAAGGAGAGTCCACCACAGCCCTTACCTTCAGAAAGTTACTCCTGAACATAGCTGTCAACGTTTCCCTTTTTTTAAGGGAAATTCCCTTATTCCAAATAGGATTCCTCACAAGAAAAGGGAAAAGTTGACAGCTATGTTCCTGAACTTGAAGCCATTAGTTTGGGTCCTACCCTTTGGAGCCGAAGAAAACAAGCTTGCTCCATATTCCATGCCACAGCTCTTTAAATATTTGAAGATGGCTACCATATCTTCTGGGATAGCTCAGTCGGTAGAGCATGAGCTATCTTAATCTCAGGGTTGTGGGTTCAAGCCCCATGTTTGGCAAAATATTTAATGTGACGTGAACCCGGCCAGTTTATAATACAATAATAACAACAATGCTGCTACTAATAGGGCAGGATTCTATTAATGAGTCCCATCAGTGGAAGCCCTGTACAAGGACTTCTGCTTGCACAATGGGGCTTTGCCCCTCTCTCTTCCCCCTGTGCCTCCCCAAAAATGGGTTCTGAGGGTCCACAGGACAATCCCCATGACAGTGTGCAGTGGAAGGAGGGGGAATCATTCCATCTGGCAAGCAGAAATGCATGCCCTGAGTGCAATGTTGAATTCCTCCCTATGGGTTTCTCATTGCTCACTATGCAATATAGGTACTGGAAGGATGAGACAATTTCACATGCAGGCTCATATCTTGCAATGTGGGTTTCCCATGTACGTGTGGGGTTTTGGTTTAGGTGTGTTTGGTATGTTTGGGTTGCTTTTATTGATTTTGTGTGTCAGACTGCAATGGAGCTGGATTCAGCCTTCAAAATGCTGACGTGGCCTTTGGGCTTCTGCTCATCTGGGGCATGGGAGGGCTGTGTGTTTCCGCTTGGTTGCTGCATTTAAACACTGAGCAAAGGAGAATAACTGGAGTCAGCACAATGCAGTGCAGTGGTGGCGGCAGAATATCGAAGGAGAGAAAAAACGTTCTCACAGGTGCGCATAAATGTTTGAAGCTGGCTGCCTGGGGAGGGAATAAATTTTTGTAAAGGGAATTGACCAGAAGGTATATAGTTTTGGCAGACTTGTTATTCTGCCCAGTGGGTCGTTATGAAATGCCTACACTAATACTGACAATAATGTTGATACAAGAAATTGCTTTGCTTCATTAAACTAGGACCCACTATAAACTAGATTAAACTAGTTATGGCCAGCCATATCTATCTTGAAGCTCCAAAACAGGGTCTAAAGATGACCCTCATTCCCCTGTCCTTTGTCTCCAGCACCTGATATTTGGCAGTATAATGCCACTGAATGTGGAGGCTCCATTCCCAGCCATCATAGCTAATAGCTGCTGAAAGGCTTCTGGCATTCTCCATTAATTTATCTAATCTAAATGGTATTGCAACAGGTTATAATTCCATAACAATCATTGCTAATGTGTTCAGTGCTACCCCCCGATGTCTATTGCTTCAACATCAATCACCCATCCCCAGTCTCATGACTAGTAATTTGATGATAGCCAAAAGTGCCTGGCTTTCCCTGTCTATTATTATTATTATTAGTAGTAGTAGTAATAGTCGCCATCGTAGTAGTAATACACCTCCCATCTGACTGGGTTGCCCCAGCCACTTTGGGTGGCTTCCAGCATAAATCAAAACATAATAAAACAACACATTAAAAAGGTTTCCTCCATCATCAAAAGTCAGAGTATAACATTATTGGGATGAGGTCCTGTCTCTTACTTCCACGTTGAACGATGGTGCCATATAAATAATAATAAATAGACATAGTGTGCAGATTGCCATCATGCCTTGCTTGTATGCCTCTCCTGTATGGCCTCCACTTGTCAGTGCAATCCTAGGCAGCCTTCCTATAAAACTATGTCTTTCTAAAACATGGCCAAGACAGGGACAGACTATTTTAGTGCACAAAAAAGACAGTTGGTACAGCTTGTGGGCTGGGTGAAACTAAATTACTAAAAAACACAGAGCTATAGTGTAATTTTTGCTGTTTTGTTATAGAGATGTGAAGGCCTGGCAGAGGCGAGTGTATAGGGAACCCACTCTGTTTTCCTTGCTTTCCCCTGCCCCATCTACACGTCTCTGTCTCTAACTAGAGGAATCACACAAGAAACAGACAATGAAGTGCTGGGAAACACACAAGGAAGTTTGTCCAGGGCTGTTGTTGAGATTGTGGAAAATACCCATTACTCAATAAAGCATGGAAAGAGAAACAAGGAATTTGATTTTGACAACTCAACATCCTCTGAAGGTTTCGTGTCTACCTTTCGTATTATGTCATAAATTTTCTTTTTATTCAAACACATGGCTGGCAATGGTTCCTAAAGCTGTAATGCGTGCTTTTGTTGGGATTCAGGATGACACATTCATATCTTCATTGCTTTGTGCTTTCAGAAATAGATTTGAGGATGAAATGGACCAAACGAACCCTTACAAAAGTGTGTGCATTACCTGTGCTTGCTCCATCACCCATGTATTGTGATCCTGTCTTATTGGATAGGATCCTGTCTTATTTTTATTTTTCTTGAAAACCATTTCCCCATTTTAATTAATATTTTTATTGTTTTATAAAACTAGCAACATACAATATTGAAATGACAAATTATGAACAAAAAATAGGGAAGTTAAAAATGTAATTGGAAATATTGAACATTATAACGTTTCATATATTTTGGATCTTGGCATGTCAATAAATGGTGTCCAATTCTGTCTAAATCTACTAAGTTTCTGCCTTCCTCCTTTCACTCTTATATAGCTTGTATGTTTTGCCAAATAACTTGTATGTTTTGCCAAATAATTTTGCTTCTGTTTCTATTACTGGTGACAATTGAATAATTGTCACAGTATTTAGCGGAATCCAGTATTGCTTCTACAATCCTCTCAGACATCAGTTATCTTTGTTGTACAGTCCCTTTTTTGGAATTAGCAAAAATAAAACTCAGTCTGATTGTACTTTTGTTATTATCTCTATTCTGTTCCTTATTTGTTTGGCCAGCATTCCTTTGCTTTGCTACACAGTCGCTGTGTATGAATATAATTTCTAATACTCAGTTCCAGCACTAATCATCCAAGTTGCCATTGATCTAATATACAGTTTTTTCAGGGATCATGGATCACCATGACCTTGTAGCAATTTTCATGAATAGCAGCTATTACCAGTTCTCCAGACATACTCTCAGAAACTGAATATTACTGAAGGTCCTGAATCCTGAACCCACTGCAATACAGTATATGCCAGTTGAAAAGAATACTCCAGCAATTTGTATCCTAGCATATGAGGGGCTTCAACTCTCATTGACCCTCCAGGTTGAGCTGGCAGCCCATTCTTTGTTGACTTCTAAATGTGACTTGTTACAGTAGCAGTGGGGATCCTGTCTCTGGTCCTCCAGCTGTTTTGAAGTAGAATTCCTATTAACCTTAGCCAGTCATGACCAGAGATGTGGTCAGAATGTTCAGAGCAACATCTGGAGGACCCCAGGTTCTCCATTACTGCTTTATACAAACGTAGGTTTCTTGTTTTTGTGTGAGCAAAGGATCTACTACTCAGTAAAATTAATGGCTCTTACTCAGTTATCTCCTTGAAAACCTTTCTGTTCAGAAAGCAGTTCTCAAGTTTAAACAAGTTAGCTGAGGCGACACAACACATGGCATGATTTTCAACATGTGGCAATCTGCAATAGACAGATTTGCCCTAGAAGCTTATATTGGTTTTATATCGGTTCAACTATTGTCGTATCCTCCCACCCCCCCACCCCCCGGATTTGTGGTTTGTTGGGGGTGCTGAGAATTCTTTGTTTAAAATCCCTAGCATTCCTCACAGAACTTAAGTTCCCAGACTTCCATGGGAAGAGGGTATTGACATAAATACCAGCTTCAGTCTGTGGTGTCAGTGAGTTCAGATAGTCATTAATATGTCTGCTTCTTTGTGCCAAGTAACTGCTGATTTCCTATTGTGATTATCACCATTTGAGGGCATCTGCTTCTTAGAAAATGCTGGCACTGACATGGCTGAGCATTCGGTGCCAGGTAAGGACTTGGTTATTCACCCAGGTAGGACATAATGCCACAGCTGATGCTTTCAGGGTTATAATTATCTATCATTTTAAAGATGGCGTATACTGTTTTATGTTCAATTTTATGCTAATCTATATGCTATTGTTATCTGCACTGGAATTGCTTTTTGCAATGATGAGCAGGTGTGAGAAATACTTTAAAACAAATTAGGTAATGAGTTGAGAAGAAAGAACAAGCCTTGACAGTTGGCTCCATGATCAATCAGTCCACGAGTTGCGTGACAGCTTCATTTCCTAAACCTGAAAACTCTTGGCTTCTTCCTCACCAATTGTTTTGAATTCAGCAAGTCCTATCCAGCTGTGGGTTGTGCTGTTCCACAGCATCAGGTTTCCTATTGCTAAACTGAGCCGTGTGTCATTTATGGCTTTCTTTACATTGCCCAATCAGTGGCAAAAATATAATTCCCTGTGGCTAACTCCATACGCAGTGCTTTGTGCCTGCCATATGTGCCAGTTCTCCAGTGCCCATCACTTTCCAGTGTGGATTTCTGAGTCTTACTGTATCATTGTCTTTTGAAGTCCTGAGCTTAAGGAAGCAGAACAGATGGCCTTTTTACGCACGATCTATTCATTTGTTATGAGTCTAGCAATGGTGTGCCACAACTGTTGGCTTTCCTTTAGCTCTAGATGATGCTGTGGACTCAGGAGCCACTGTTGTCAGAAAAAAGAGCTTTCAGTGCCAGCCATGGAAAAACTGTACCCTAGCAAATTTCCTTTCTTCTTGTGACTTCCCAGCTTTTATCTTTTAATCACAATCTCAGGGATTGTTTTCAATCCATGTGCTCCTCCAGATATGAATAATTCACCCCACCCACATATTTTTAAACCTGTTCCAATATGTGCACAGGATACAATTTCTTCTGTTTCATCTGGATAGGAATGGGTGTGGTTACAGTCAATAGATGAGAAGAGTTCTCTTGATCACAGTGTGAATATGTATATGTATATGTTAAACTTGTTTGGCTGTCTTTATTTGTTCCTGGTTTGAAGCAATACAAATTTAATACACACAGCTGTCTTTCATAGTCTCTTAAAACTGAATCTATGACAACTGTCAATCACACTAGACACTTATAGAATTCGGCTGCAAAAAAAATTTAAACCTAGGTTGTGGTTTTTTAATCATCTTTCCTGTGTGGTATCTGATCAGACAAGATGTTATCCACCAATGCCTTTTTATAAGAGAAATTTCCTGAATTTTGAACTACATGCTCCTCCTGCAAACAGTAATCTGTGAAGTTCCTCTTTGTAGTTGTACTTTGAACAGACAGAAAAACAATCTCTTAAAATGTGAGAGAAGTTGTATGAATAGCATGGAACTAGTGATGTTCACACTTTGGCAGCAGTGGCATGTGGGGGGGGGGTGGAAAGCAAAGGCATCCTCCCAGTTGTGATGCTGTGTTTACCAGAAATAGGTGAGGTGTGGCAACAGCAAGTTTGTGAGTGTAGGGTTGACAGCTCTTGGTTGACAGCATGAGTGCCTCACACATGTGCAGGATGCCAGCAACATGAGCCAAGAGGTCCTCTGAGCTCACCTTGCCCTTCCCCTTTTTAGCCTTTTTAGGGGTTAGTCTTTTTTAAAAAACAAAGTTATTACAATGTATTTTGTGAGGCAGATGTTCTATAAGGTTTACAACACTACAAGTCTTGACTAAGAAGGAAGAAGAAAAATTCCAATACTCAGATTTTTAAAAAAAGATCATAGTACTCCTGGAAGAAGGGCATGCAGTACTCCTGGAAGAAGGGCATGCCTGGCCCCTGATGCTCCAGTGGTTTCTGGCATGTTATTTGCAGTGCAACACATTTTATCTTCCATATGACAGACAGAATCTGTCTTTTTGCTGGATTGGCATTCATTTTTCATGACAAAGCAATTAAAAAAACTCCTTTCAGTGCATACCTTTTCAGTGCACAAATCTACAGGTTTGTTTGTTTACACAGTTTTAGTCACCTTTTCAGTGAATGTTCTCAACATGACATGAATGAAAATGACAATAAAAACAACCTTGGAACTATATAAAATGAACTTACAAAGGCTGTACATGTTTTATTTATTCTCCTCAGAGAAAAGGTTCAACTACAGAGCTCTTTTAGAGCAACATTTTCATGGAAAACAATTATTTTGATTGGTAACTATAAAACTACTTTTATCCTTGTTGATTACAAATCTGGATGGAAAGTAGGCATCATCACATGTATATATGCATGCATACTTTTACATTTTAAAAAATAAAATGATACATTGCAGGCAAGAAGACCCATTGTACTTTCAAAGGAGAATATTAAAACATACCCTATATCTAAAGAACTAGTTCAGTATGCTGGGGGTGGGGGGTGACTATGGAGTTGTTTTTCTTAAATTGTACCCCCTTTGCATACAATGCCTTATGGCAAAATTAAGTTTGAAAACAAGTGCTATTCCAAAAGCAGTTTGTAATATGGCCTGCGCAGAAGAAGATAGTCTGCTGAAAAGATTTTTGTAAAAATCCTCAGGGGAGCATGCAAGTCCTTCAGTGTGCTTAAAGTAGTATGTATTACTATACAAAGCTGAGTTAGGAATAACATGGTGCTTAATGAAGCATAGTGTAAATAATTCTGCTATGAAAATGTACTCGACCTGAGAGACACTGAGTAAGGTCATCACTGCACTCGAGGGTTTTGGCGTTGTTGTTTTGAAACAAATTGATGGAAAACAGGATAGGACATTGTAAAGTGCTCTGAATGCAAGAATAAATTACAAGGGCATTCTAGTTAATTGCTTTCTGTTGACATCCATGTTAAACTCCAAATAATGTGTGCATTCAGGAACAAAAGTTGCACCTCGAAGAGTGTAGATGTGCTGTAGTGAGAAAGATTTTTCTAAAATTCTGACGTTCATGTGATTCGGATCTTATGCAAACCATGGATTCTGGGCAATTAGGGCTGCCATTTTCCTCCAGTATTTCTAATGGCTTGCTAGTTGACATTGCATTGTTGTGTTTTAAGTATCAAATAGCTGGGCTCAAATGATTGGCCTTGAAGCCAGGTCTTTGGAAGGTATGTATCAGGAAAGTCCAAAATAAACTTTTTAGCAATGCCTGATTGATACACTGAAGTAACTCTAGGGGCAATGACATCACCAGGAGAAATGGCACCCTCCCAGCAATAAACAGGCAAATCTGTTACCTCAGAGGAACAACAGTTATTAAAGATCCCGAAGCTTCCTAAAAGGTGGTAACAACATCATCATCATCACCATCAACAACAACAAGAAGAAGAAGACTTCCACCAGGTGGTTTCTTTTAATTACTCTTGTTTTCTCAGTGCAAAGCCAGAAATCAAGGAGATTGATGTCCATCAGCAAACACACCCAAAATGGCAGGGAAATGCAGCCAAGTTGGGACCTACCATCAATCCAAATGAAGGACAAAGCGACTGAGAACTTAAGGCAACTGTAAGCAGTTCTAATGTTGTGAGGGAAGAGGTTGCAAGTTGATTCCTTGAAAGAATAGTTCCTCTCTTTGACAGAGTTGGAGTGTATGGAGCATAGGATTGATGATGCTTGTGACATGGCAACAGAGCCTCAAGAGACAGGTGAAACTGCATGAAAGACAGGGAAAAACCTACTCTTAAAGCTGGATGACTCTGAAAACTGGGACTGCTGAAATAACATTAAACTCAGAATATTTAGGGATCATGTAGAAGAATCTAATGTAGAATTATTCTTACGAACCTGGTTAGCTGCAATGTTGTTTCCTGATATAGAGGCCTATATGCTACCTACTGACAGCACTCAGACTGTGCTGCCCACCAAAATTAAAATGGAACCCTGAGCGAGAGCACACCAAATGCATATTCTCAGGCAGGCAGAAGTTTGCATTTTAGAGAACTGGAATACACCTTTTATTTGATTTATCAGGTGAGACACTGAGGCAGAGGACTTGCAAACAATTGATATTAAGCACTCCTGAGGATTCCCCTTCAACCTCCAGTCGCCAAGGACAGAAAAACACAGCACAAAACATATTGGTGAGAAGGCTTCTAGCTTCTTGAGGAACTGAACAAGCAATTCTGAGGGATGTGACTCAGATTCAGAAAATGGATTGGGAAGGTGGCAGCTCACCGCCAGTGGAGAAACCATGGCAGAAAAGGCAATTCTAAAGAGCAACATGATCTTTCTATCCTGAAGAAAACAGAGGGAGTGTATTTACTCATGCATGGAACACCATGGGTTTAAATCTGAAATGCACCTGTTGACAAGTCATATCAGCAGTAACAGCTTTTGATTCTCACATCATCCTGAGAAGGTTGTGGGGTGTTTGTATACTATAAAATGAAATTGTTTAGGGTGACTGGGAAATACACATGTGGAAGCATAGCATAAGCTCTAGGGTTTCTGCACTTGATGTGGAAAAAGGGGGAAACGAGGAAGGTGGGGGAACAAGGATTTATCTGACCTTGAAGGAGGTGGGGCTGCAATTTCTTACCACTGCCGCCCCAGTTTTTTCCCCTTACCTACCTCATTTCACTGGCTGGGATGAAAATCATCCACTGGGGCAGTAATGCCAGTGGATTATGAGAAACTCTTTGATTGTGTAGAATGGGAGTATGCTACCTTCTTTTTAAAATAGGCTTTAGCCCTAATGTTTGCAAGGCAATATGTGGAGAATTGAAGCTTCCCAAAGGTAGGGTGACAGCAGATACAGTTGTACCTCGAGTTACATACGCTTCAGGTTACATACGCTTCAGGTTACATACGCTTCAGGTTACACACTCCGCTAACCCAGAAATAGTGCTTCAGGTTAAGAACTTTGCTTCAGGATAAGAACAGAAATTGGGCTCCGGCGCGCGGCGGCAGCAGGAGGCCCCATTAGCTAAAGTGGTGCTTCAGGTTAAGAACAGTTTCAGGTTGAGAACGGACCTCCGGAACGAATTAAGTACGTAACCAGAGGTACCACTGTACAGTTCTAGGAACCACACTTTGTAAGGGGGATTCAAGGCAGGGGAGATTGCGCTCCTCTTTGTTTTTCTGCTAGTTATAACACCCAAATAAATTGTCTATGGGATGAGGGCAAGGTGACCTTGTATGCAGATTATCTTATTATTTGGGCCTTTTCACATTTGGTTTCTGAATTTACCAGCTTTGTGGAAAAACGTAGGCTATAAAATGAATCTCAACAAGACTGAGAATAAACATTTCCACTAAAAATAAAAGGGCGTGGGAGAAATCCAACTTGCAACACACCTTTCAGTTGGGCTGGTTTGACAATCCTTGACTATACCTTAGTCTACTTATGACAGCCAGTCATTGAGATTTGAATAGAATTAATTGCGGCAAGCTTCCCGTAATTAAAAAAAGATCTAAATAGTTGATCTCTGAAAACTTCATGCTGATTTTCAATGATAATATTACCAAGGCAACTATCTGTAAACAAACATTAAACGTCCATAAAATGGCAAAAGTAGTTTCTTTCCCAAATTGGTTTTGTCTTAAACAATTGCAAACGCAGTAATAAAGAGTCCACTTGTGATATACCAGTGGTTCAGTGCTGGGACGTCGTTCCGGTAATCAGACGTTTCGTTGCTAAAGAGCTTCATCATCGAGCTTTGTCATAAATAATATACAAGAGAAGAAAGTGCCAGTATGTAAATGACTTCAAGCAGGAGTATATCTGTCCCCATCTGCATGTTTCCATCAGGGGGAGCATAAAAAGAAAATGATTTGTTTATTGTTTGTTTACAGATAGTTGCCTTGGTGATATTATCTTGTGTCGATTGCAGTAGTCATTGTATCATCACCCTGTTCATTGTTTTATTGATTTTCAATGATGACAAGAATTGAAATGAACATCTTGTGAACAGTACTGTTTCTTCCTTGTGTGCTGACAATAAATTAATAAAATGGCAGAAAATGCTATTATCTTTGGTGTGGGTCCATAAAAAGCTATACTGCAAAGTTATGAGTTAAAGGAGGATTGGCCAGCCTTGACTTGCAAAGCTCTTATCCAGCTGCCTGACATAGTCAGATACGAACAAAAAAATATGTACATTGGAAGCAAATTGAGCAAGTTGAATTCTGCCCAGAGCCACTGGAGATTTCTGTAGCCAAGGTATGTAGCTAAGATTAGGCCATAATTGACTACACAACACTCTGTGCTCTTTGATACTTTTTAAATGCATGGAAGAAATGCAGGGGACAAAAACAGCTTCTGATCTTAGTCCTATGAGTATTAGCTTTAATTTAAGGCTCACAGGAGTTCAGAAGATTTCCAAACTGAATATTTCATGACATCTAATAAAGCCCAAGTCAGTGTTGTCATTCAAGGATATCCCCAAAGATCTGGTGAAATTAATGTTCTGTTGTATCAATATGTGTGGTTAAAGCCCTTCCTTTAGCAGTCTTATTTCAAATAAGTATCAAAGGACTTCATACAAACTGAATGCTTATTGCAGCGGGACACAGCTAATATAAAAAAGGGTTGTTTCATCAATATATAAGATTTTACTTACCAAAAGTTCTTCTATAAAGTCATCATTCCTCCTAGCCTGAGACCTGGCTCTGAGTGACCAAAAATAAACTGAATCACAGGAGGGATATGGCAAAAAATATTTTTTGATTTGATTTCAACATTTGTGCTCATTTTCAGGACACTCAAATTAATGTCCAGGTGGTACATCACACCAGCCAAAACACACAGAATTAATGCAACATACCCCTCAAAATCCTGGAAAAGCTATATGGTCAGGTTATAAAAATGCTTAAAGGTGTAGGAACTATGGGGTCACAATATCAGAAAAATGCAGCATTATGTAGTTTAGAAAAAGATACCAAGCTCTGCCCTATTTCGAATTATCAAGATGGACAATGTCATCTCTTAACATAGGGACTTATCCAGTCTTTATCTTGCTGCTAAAACTGTGTGAGTGAGTTAGCAGAAAAACACAGTGATCCCATCCTGCAGATACTGGGTTAATAAAACAAGAGAGCTCATGGTCCTGTCCAAGTTTGTGGATGCAACTCCCCAAGTGGCTCTGATTGTTTCCACAATATGTGGTTTCCCTTCTTTTTTGTCGAGTCTCTTGGGGCAGGTGAATTGGGCCCAGAGCAGTTGAAATGCCTATCCTTGTACTGAATATGGTGAACTATTTTGTTTTGCTGTTGATTATGTAACTTTTTATATTATGCTATCATTCTCTTTGTGTGCGTCTGTTGCATTTGTTATTTCTAAAAATTGAATAAACCTAATGTTAACGTATTCTTAACATTGGTGATATTCTTAATATTGATGATAGTGTTTCGTTTCTATACTTGTGAGTTACGCTGAAATTGAGCCTTGCTTAAAAGATATATGAAAAGGATAAGGCTTGTCTGAGGGAATGCCCTGTTCCTGCACTGTGTGATTTTTGACCTTCTGTTCTAAGAACAGTGTTCCTTCACTCCCCACCAGCACTTCTCAGACATGCTTCACCAAAGAGAGAGCAATTCATTATGGAGAGTTCTTCTGACCTCATTAGTTAGCAAGCCATGGGTGCCTTTGAAACATGGATGCTGCAATACAGTGGGACTATTGTTTTACTTGAGTGCAGAACCAGAAGCCTGACTACGAGGGATTTGACCTTCAGCACCCTTGGGACAGGGTTGCATTGCACACGCCAGGAGGATGCCATATGATGGAATCTTAGAGGGCAGCAATGATGGTTGCTTCCCAAATGGCTCTTTTAAGGGGCTTCATTCATTTAGCCATTCCAACACTGCTTTGCTTTTATTCTTCCAACTTGGAATCCTTTTCTCCCCAAAGCTACAGTCAAATGTTGGAATTAGTTGCCTATTTTACCATAGAGCAACTGAGCTTCAGTAAATTCTGTGTTTTCCAGATGCCCCGGAGTGGGGTGGGGTGAATGATATGAAACAGCTTGATGATATTGCCTTAAATGATATTTATGACACTCCAGGGGGTCTTTTTAATCCAAAAAGCTGTATTTGTGGTAGTAAAAACAACACGCAACCCAGCTAATCATTCCTGTAGAAATGTTGGGGATATGCAACAAATCTGCCTTAAGCAGTACAGACCCTTTGAAATTCCTGGTCAGTTGTAAACTCCTCAGGTGTCTTTAGTCAAGTTGTCAACCCAACTATGATTTCCCATGTGTAAAGTAAAAGGAGAATAGACCTCTGAGGCTTCTAGTGAGAACGAATGCCATGCATACTGATGGGGGGTTTCTATCCCTTGGCCTAATGAAAGCACACACCAGAGAAGGAGCCCATCAGGTGTCACTGGCCCATGCCATGCAGTTACCTGTTCCAGGAGTCACATTCCCAGCATGCCCACCTCTATGCCAATGTTAAATATTGAATAGGTCACAATATTTTTTAAAAGCAAAGGGACATTGAAAATATGGGATGGAGAGGGCTGAGCCAAATGATAGGCAAGCTTAACTGCATCTCATAACAGGCCTGCACCAAATATTCCTACCAAGTGGAAGACTGGAAAATTGGCTATTGAGTGTGGGGCATCTGATGTGGGCATAATATTGGATAAATACATGGCTTACTTGCACAGGAATCTCTTTCATACGGAATTCCACCAGGCTTACTATGGGCCTCTACTGTCTTCATATTAGAAATAGACACCTAGAGGACTGCCCATCAAGTTTTCATCTGTACTATGTTCCCATCTGTACTATGCGTTGTATCTGTGTCACAGCTTTTGAAATTTGCAGGGTCCTTGTAGCTGCAATTTCATTTCCTTGTACCTGGTTCTTTCCCCCCCTTTTCCTTTTTTAAGATATGTAGCCCTTGTACCACTCATTCTGCTTCGTTCACCCGCCAGACTGCCACGGTCGCTGCAGATTATTGATTAATATTGACAACTGGTCTGACCCCGGAACTTTCCTCCTATCTGGTTGTTGGACTCACAATTCCCATCAGCCCCAGTCAGCGTGTCCAATAGTCAGAAACACCTATTGGGCACTGTATCAATAAAAGATCGCATGGTATGCTTCCCTAGGCAAGGAGTTCCTCAGGCACACAGAAGGCCCCCTCCTGCATCCCATCCAAATGTTACTTTGATGTTGGTGGGGTGTGAAGGAGAGTCTCTTCAGCAGATCTTAAGGAGCCGGCAGGCTCATATGCATGGCTGATGTGATGCACAACTTGATGATTAGTGGGTGGCAGTGGTGTTGCCAAGGACACTGTGGAACTGGCTGTTGGTGTTGCTATGTTAGCCCTTGTTTTGACAGCTATTCCCGTGCTTTCTGCTCTGCTGATGTCACGTGCATGTGATTGCATCAATACTGTGCTAGTGTTGGTGCCGGTGTAAAACCACCTGGGAAAGTGAGACCAGGAGACCACCTGCCCACAAGCATCACAGCTAAACTTCAAAATGTACCAGTTTGTTTCTGCAGCGATGCTTCCTTCTCTAATCATGTTCTCGCGTTGCTATTTTCCTGCCAGCCTCTGGCCATGTTTCTATTTTGCTCTAAGTGCAAAGGCGGTATCTTAAAATAGAAAGTCATCCTTAGCTAACATTGTGATCAGTTTTCTTTTAATTTTAACTGCAATGAAAATGCATGAGCACCAAAAATATTATTTTGGTTTTGTTTTTTAAAAAGAAACTGTTGATGTACAGAAGCTGGGGTTGAGTCTGTTAGAGCTGTAACTAATAGCAAACTCTTTGCACACTGTAATATTTCATGTCAGTTCCAGGTAGGATCTTTGTTTGTGAATCTTACTAAGCCTCCAAATGTAATTTTCAGAAATTTAGTGAGTTTCTGACATTTAAGGTGTATAGTAGATGAATTTGTGTTTGTTTATGTATTTATTTATACAAGTACTTCTGTACTGCCATATCATAAAATATCAAGGCTATGTACACTGCTAAATTTAAAATCTAAAAATGCTGATATGGTGGCCTTCAGCATAGTGGCCCAGTCTGCACATAACACTAAGCCAAACATGAATGAGTAAGATTGAGCAAATACATGTGTTCCTAGAGAGAAGACTGGGGCTGCTTTGCTCCTCTCTGGGCCTTCTACTGCTGTGCTGCTGTGATCTAAGCCATGGTTTGGCTGAGCGTTATGTCCAAACTCAGGCCTATGGTTTATCTCCCTAAGCCAAACCACAAGTGATAAGCCATAGAACAGACTTTCACTGTAGATTGTGGATTGAGACTTCACATTATGTTTGAGCCAGGTCAAAGAAGCAAAGAAGTACAATAATAACAATAAAGATCATATAAACGTATAGAGCAGATAACCTGTGGTCTGGACTACAGCTCCCATAATCTTTGAGCATTGGCCATATTGGCTGGAACTCATGGGAGCTGGAGTTCAACAACATATGGAGAGTTGCATGTCTTCCACCCTTGTAATTCTTACCTGGATGCACCTGGCCCTCAAGGTGACTGGAGCAGCAAAACCACCACCATTGCTGAAGACCTGCTCAGCTACTGCTAGTAAATTGTAGGACATTATCCCTCCACCACACCATAGTTTTTCCACTGGAGAATTGAGATTCATTTTCTACATATTTGTTACCATTTTCTAGATCAGGCTGTTATAATAAAGGTTTTTTTGTTGACTACTGCCCATGCCATTCAAGGCTGGCAAGAGCCCAAAGGTCCAGGAGGGCATTGCATCGACTATCCTGCTGTATTAGGTGCACAGGTGCTGTTGCTCAAATTTAGCATTGATTCATTGATTCAGAAACAACAACAAAAGAACTAGAGCAGGCAGTTCAGGGATGGGAAACTTGCATATGTGGAAAGTATTGGATTGGTGATATCCTTTAGGGATAGTGTAGGATGTAAGAATGACTTGAAAAATGTGAGATGAGCACTGATGCAGAATCCTTGCCCAGCAAGCCTTTTTGTCTGTCTGTCTCTCTCTCTTTTGACACAGCCTTAGGTCACTAAAATCCACTTTAATTGCTTTCTGAAAAACAGAATTTTCTCATTCACTCAACTAACCCAATGACTTGCCATGCAAAGGGCACTGTGCATTTGGCTCTTATCGTAATGAACTTCATTGGTTTTATTTTGTCATTTGGTTTAATTTTAGCTTGTCTATTACTCAGTTCCTTGAACCTGAACAGAAATGTTTTAAGTCTCTCAGGATTTAATCACTAAAGCTTTCAAAAATCTTAATATACTGTTACTACATAAGATGGTTATTAAGATTTTTTTAGGGAGGGGCGAGTAACTTTTTGGCATTGCTTTATCTTTCTAAGCTTCACTGCTGCGGTGGGTGGATTGTTAGGATCATAGCTGTGCTCTTGATGAAAAGTTGCCACCCCCCATGTCTGTAATTAAATTTAAAATGTTGGCATAGCTCATAATGACACCTATAGCATCAAATGCCGTTCGGCTCTAACGGAGTCAAAACAAGCAAATTAATTATAAGGCTTGGATTCTGAGAAGCTCCGACAGAAGGACACCTACCGAAGGAGACTTCCCTGTCCTCTTCTCTCCTGTCAGCCAAAAAGCCTGCTCCCAAAAAAGCCTCTCTTGTGGGATAGGGGACCCTCCTGAATGGCATGGGCCATGGCACTCAGGACTGAGAGCAGAAGGAGGTCTTCCAAGATTGGACAGAGGCTCCTTCTGTGAGAGAGGCTTTTTGAGGGGAATGCGGGCATGGGGAGGAGAGGGCAGAGAGGCTGCCCAGTGTCAACCCCTTCCGCTGGTGCAGCTCAGGATCTGAGTGAATGTGTCAAAATGAACAGCTTGCACACGGATCCATTGATTGTGTCAGGCCAGTGGCTGACTTCAGCATAGTGCCACTGATGGGCCAGCACCTCACTCCATGGCCAAAGCCATGCAGTACTTTTTCCTGCTGCCACCGCAACCACAATAACAAGACCACCATCCTTCCAGATTACATTTTAGTGTTGGGAGAGTGGCAGCACCATTTAAAAATGGATACCAAGCTTAGCTCCTATCCGTGGTGGCCACTCACCATCATAGCATACCCCAGATGCAATACCCTGGCTTGTGAATCTGTGAAACTTATTGATCTATAGGTTTTGTAGTAAGCTTTGGCATCGCACTTTGGGTAAATCAAGATGGCAGCTGGCCATTGGCTGGAAACCAAGCTTTGCTTCCATTCAGAAGTGGCACTTCCACCCAGAGCTTCAGTGGGGGTGAGGTGGTGAGTGGTGGCCGTGGCACAGATGGATCTGGGTCCTTGAAAGGTCCTTCTGAGCTCTTGGGGCCTTCAGCAAGTGCCCTACCTGGCTGACTGCTAGCTTCAGGCCTGGATTGTACACAGCAGTGAAAGACAAACATCCTTCAAACAGTCCCATTAAACTTCTAGGCATTCACAACCAGTATGGAGTTTAAAAGGGATGTTACCATCCTATAGATTATTTTCCAAAGCGGAGCATGGAGAGATGAAAGGGAACCAGCCTTGTATTCTACAGTGGCTGGAGGCTTGTATAATTTACATGGAATTGCTTTTCTTCCCATGCATCAACTGAAATTGCCATTGCATAGCAATTAGATTTAATGGAATGGAGCTAGTGATAGCTCAGGCATGCCAACAGCCCTTCAGCTTATTATTTTAAAGGGAATAAATTACACAACCTGGGTGGGTCTTTTTTTAATACTGTTTTTTCATGTTTGTTTGCAGGCTTTCAGAAATAATGTGAATTATTTCTAACACTTGCTGGTTTTCAGACAAACAAAAGCCATTCAAAGAAAACAGAATTCTTCCCCTTTTGATCATGTGGTTATTTTAAGTCTTGTTACAGTTTTAAGTCCGCAGTCATTACCACCAGTGTAGAAAGAAAAATCTGCTGAAAGTTGAACTTGAAATGTACTGTTTGCATCAGCGTCTTCTCATGTTGGTGTAGTGGTTAAGAGCGGTAGTCACGTAATCTGGGGAACCGGGTTCGCGTCTCCGCTCCTCCACATGCAGCTGCTGGGTGACCTTGGGCCAGTCACACTTCTCTGAAGTCTCTCAGCCCTGCTCACCTCACAGAGTGTTTGTTGTGGGGGAGGAAGGGAAAGGAGAATGTTAGCCGCTTTGAGACTCCTTAAAGGGAGTGAAAGGCGGGATATCAAATCCAAACTCTTCTTCTTCATTTACTTTTTTAAATAAAAAAAACCCATCTTTATACGAGCCTAGCTATTGCTGGAAACGAAGTGGGGAAGAATCAGTGTTCCTCACAGTTCTAATGTTCTAATTCATTAGGCTGCTTAATGGTTTATATTTAGTATCTGAGGCGGGGGGTCTTTTTGCAGTTATTTTTGGAAATCCACAACAATCTGTTGTAGCAGATTCAAGCAAAATTGAATTCTGGCTTCTTGCAGGTGCAGGGGAGAAAACTCTGGCTGCAAGACTAGCAACTGAAACTCTTGCATATACTGTCGAAATACATTTTGCCCATTATGTCATTTGAATGAGAGCACCAGTGTACAGTGGTACCTCGGGTTACATATGCTTCAGGTTACATACGCTTCAGGTTACAGACTCCGCTAACCCATAAATAGTACCTCGGGTTAAGAACTTTGCTTCAGGATGAGAACAGAAATCGTGCTCCGGCAGCGCGGCAGCAGCAGGAGGCCCCATTAGCTAAAGTGGTGCTTCAGGTTAAGAACAGTTTCAGGTTAAGAATGGACCTCCAGAACAAATTAAGTACTTAACCTGAGGTACCACTGTACTTGTTCTTAGACCAAGGTCCGTGTCTTACAGCCTGTTTATATGCATGCAGTCGAAAGCAAGTGGTGAAGCTTTTCCTGAATTTGCCACTTTACATGGCAGATGGGGTGTCATGTGTGTTAATGTTCCTTTGCACATGTCTCTTCACACATAGTATATAGGGGGTAACCTTCCCTCATGCAGACATGCAGCTGGAAGTTGTTTAATGTTCAGTCATGCAGCTACTAACAGGTACTATCTAGGAAAAGTTTGAATGCTTAACTGCTGTTCAGGTTTAAAGGGCTGATACAATTGTGAGAAATCATAGAATTGTAGAGTTGGAAGGGACCCCAAGAGGCATCTACTCCAAGCCCCTGAAGTGCAGGAATCGCAGCTAAAGAATCCATGACAAATGGCCATCCAACCTCTAGTTTAAAACCCCCAATAAGGGAGAGCCTGAGAGATGCACTAACTGGCCGCACTTGCTCCACATGCCCATTGCTTGGCTCATGTAGGTTCCCATGTCATTTAGATCCTGGCTCATGCAGGTTGCTAAAGTGTGTGGAGAGCTTGCTGCAGACCTTCTCCTCCAACATGTGGAAGGCAGCAGAGGCTGAACTAGTCAGTTCTTCTCTTCCTCCCCCTCCCTTGTATTCCTCACACAAATTTGTCCACACGAAGGCTTTAACACTTGAGGAGGGCTCTTGAGTCTGCCAAAAGAGTAAATTGGCCATTACATCCTTGAAAAGATGAGACAATTTATACAGGATAGCTCAGTTGGTTAGAGCTTGGTCCTGATAGCGCCAAAGTTGCAGGTTCGATCCCCGTAAGGAGCAGCTGCATACTCCTGCATTGCAGGAGGTTGTACTAGACCAGGCTTCCTCAACCTCGGCCCTCCAGATGTTTTTGGCCTACAACTCCCATGATCCCTAGCTAGCAGGACCAGTGGTCAGGGATGATGGGAACTGTAGCCGCAAAACATCTGGAGGCCCGAGGTTGAGGAAGCCTGTACTAAATAATCCTCAGGGTCCCTTCCAACTCTATGATTCTATGATGTGCCAGAGGGTAACACCGCTAAAGAACTTGTTCTTTGAAATGACTGAGGTGCCTTGAATTAACTGCATGGATCTCTTTGTTATCTGAAAAAGCAGCAGTCATATTTGCCCAGACGTTCAGAGCTTCTGTGAACCTGACTTACAAAACTCTTACAATCTAATTGAAGATGATAAGGCATGAATGCAGCAACACATTTCTTGAGTGGATTACAAAAGTCCAATAGGAAGCTTCTGCACTTTCCTTGTATCCTATGAGAAATGTGTGGCCTGATCAAAATAAATCAACCAATTGTCAGATAATTCACACTAACTTAAAACCCACGTTTTGGGATCAGGCTGGAAATGGAGGAGCTGCTGACGATGTCAACGCTTTCCTTGCATAGGGTTAGATTCAGAGAACAGCAAGCGGAACTCCATTCATGAAATAGGGCTTTTTAAGCTCCTCCTACCCCTAAAAGCCCCTCTGTGCTCCTCACAAACTACTCTTGAAGGTCAAGCAGCACTCAGCAACAACCTGGGAAGGGGCATGGAGGACGGGTCTGCAGCAGAAAAGAGAAATCCAAAGAATTTGAGTGGACTGCCTTGCACAAGCAGAAATTGAACTGCCGCTTTACAGCTCCATCAGCTTAATGCTTTATTCACCTCAGCCTTATGCTGAGCTTTCTGCAAGTTGTTGCTGAAATAGCTCAAGTATAGCAGCAGTGATGGCTTGAATCCAGAGGTGTCTTGTGCAAGCAGAAAGGCATACTTTCCTACTATGTTTTTAGAAATCAGATGGAATGAATGAATAAGTACCTTCAGAAAAACAGCCTAAGAATCTCAACTCTCTAAGCAATTGAATGAAGGGTAAGCAAAAGCCCAGGAATGGTGAAGGAAGGACAAATGATAGAGTATCTGGAGAAAACAATTACGTTACTTAATGAAAGGAAATGTTTCGGTTTTGGAGGTGTGTGGGAGAGGTTGGAGCAGAATGACTGAATTGCTTTCATCTGCTTGGAGCAGTCATTAGAGAAGATTGTGTGGCTAGGCATTCTTCAGATAAAATGGAGATTGTTTTTTTAAGGCTCAAGAAGCCAAAAATGACTGAAATACAAAGTGTGGTTGGAAATCAAGGTAGCTAGAATTTTCTCCAGTTTTCAAAGCTAGATGGAGAGAAGAGAGGGAAATCTAGAATAAGCTTTCACCTCAGTTTCCAGATAGTGGGACTGATGCTGCTGGAAGGCCCAATAAAAGAGCCAACACGTGTTATGATATAGTCCTTCTAGGATTGTACCAGGTCGGAATGTGGGCTGGGGTGTGGATTGTCTGCCTGAGTTTGCCACATTTTCTATTTCTTTCTCCTTCAAAAAACAAAACAAAAACCAAACCTTATCCTCCCTGCATGTAGAAAACTGTTAATGATACAGGAACAAGTCTTGTCCAGAACACTTATCTGACAGGCTACTTTTCTATAGGAAGAAAGGGTGTTCTTACATTAAGGGAGATGTCAGATGTCCCATCTGCAATCTGAAATGATGTAGTCACAGGAACATTGCATCATGTGATTTCCCCCACAAAAGGTAGACATTGCAGGGGGGGCAGGTTGTTTATTTGGTTTTGCTGTTCCAAGAAGACTGTGCTCGCACACCTCCCTTTTAACAGCAGCAGCAGCAGCAACAACAATTATTCTTATTCATATTTTTCATAGTTCAGAGTTGTCCCATCCCTTGATCCCCTTCCCAAAAGCTGTTAACCTCTTTCACATTAGCGTTTTCCTTCCTTTCTGTCAATAATCACACATCAAAGGGTGTAATTGAATCAGTGTATGTTAAATAGTTAATCGAGTAAGGATTAGAGAGAACAAGTAGTAACATTGAATTGTGTAGTCAGGTGAGTAAAAGGTGAGTTGGAAGTGGTCCAGTTTCTGCGCTGGCTTGCTCGAAAGCTTGTATTTTTATTGAGTTTGTTAAAGAAATGGGATTTTCTCATGACCTGCTAGTTGTAAAAGGTCCTACATCCAAGTTTCTGTGATTGGTGTGACTTCAGATTTCTCCCTTTTAAAGGGGAATAAGCTCCATCATCCTAGAATGGGAGGACATCTTGAGCAATATGATCTAAGAAATTAAATAAAAGGGATGAAACGCTCCCTGTGAACCAAGAACGGCTAACCTGCAAACCTTGAGATGTTGCTGAAGTACAGCTCCCACCATCTGTGACGTGTCATGGCCATGCTGGCTGGGATCCGGCAACCAACAACCTCTGGAAGGCCACTGGTTAGTCACCCCTGCTGTGGTGCGAACATAGAACCCTGCTAGTTCACGCCAAAGGCCCATCTATTCCAGCATCTTGTTCTCACACTGGATGTCTATGGGAAGCCTGCAAGCAGGGCCCATGTGCAACAGCACTCTCCACACTTGTGGTTCCCAGAAAAGGGTATTCAGAAGCATTCTGCCTCTGACAGTGGACATAGCCATCAGGGCCAGTAGCTATTGGCAGCCTTATTCTACATGAATATGACTAATCCTTTTAACAATCCATCCAGGTTAGTGGCCACCACTATATCTTGTAAGAGGACACACCATATTTCAACTATAGGCCGTGTGAGGAAGTAGTTTGGTTTGTCTGTCCTGAATCTTCCAGTATTCAGCTTTATTGCAATGCCCTCAAGTTCTAGTATTATGAGAGAGGCAGAAAAACAGCCACAGTGGTGCCACAAGTTTCTTTTGACCTCACATACCATGAGAAGTGAGCCCAATCAATTTCCTTTTGCTTTCTAGTACAAAGAGATGCTTCATTCTGCTGATAGTAATGCAAATAGTTGAAAAATTAGAACTGGCACATTTTCAAATTGATTTTGACTTTAAAGGGCTATCTATCCATTGTTAATAGTTGCAATTGGTCCTAGAATGGGCTTCCTCATAGCAGCTTTAACAAAGCAGCAATTGCCGTGAAGCAAATACTTATTCCTGATTGCAAGGGGAAATGGAACGCTACTCAGTTAAAAATTTTATGCAGTGCACTAGAGAATATTATTGAAAGCTATGCTCTTAGGAGCTGGTATAGAATTGTATTCAGGAATATGAGAAATGAGCATACAAATCCCTTGCTCAAATTTCAGACTGGTCAGTAACTAATGGGGTGACTTTTACCTGGGCCATTATCTCTGATTCTCAGTTCTCTTTCCATAACATGGGACTAATAATAACGCTCTGTCTTAAAAGATGATTGGGTTTCTCTGTGTAAAACACTTGGTAGCACTTAAGGGAAGGACTAGATACACTATAATTGTTGATTTCTACACAGGAAACTAGATTTCAAGTTTCACGACTACAGTAGGGACACGTTAGAAAATTCTAATAAAAACATTAAAGTAACTACTGCTGTAATAAAGTATACAAATACTGCCAACAGCAAATGGCCGGTGTATATGCTTGTTTATATATAGGTCTTATTTATTTGCATGTCTGACTGCAGGAGGTTCCAGACTTAAGGTTTTACAACCGAGCATCTTGAATTTGCCATATGGCACCTGCTGTTTGGACCCATTGCATCCCTAGAATATTGTAGTGTATGACTGATTTGTTTTATATACTCAACCCCACTCCTTGTCCAGTGAGGCTCTAATCTGAATACTTTCTTATTCAGAACACATGATTAAGAATTATTTGGAGAATCTTTTTTTAAAAAAGAAGAAGTACAAAATAGGGGTATTTTTTATACATTTAAATTTGTTGCAACTCATCTGGCCTAAAAAGAAAAAGACCAGCCTACCACAAGCTCCTCCCTCCTTCCTTTGAAGGTGCTGGTGGGAGGAAGGGGGCAAAGAAGCCAATTCAGTTCTAGCCACACAGAGGAGGACTGACCTCTGACCTAGGTGTAACTCTGACCTGGGAGTAAGAAGTATAAAGAAGGTGATCTATGTTGGGTGATGGGGAGCTGTCCAGGGTTCTGATGACCTGTACTTAGTAAATAACCAAAAGTTTTGACCAAGCCCCCATTACATCCATATTTAGAATTCACAACTCTCAGGACTGAAAACCCAACTTGTCTTCCAACCAGCCATTCTCTTTTGTTTGTTTCTATATAAAAGTATGTAAGTTATCAAGATTGTTTATGCTTCTGTTGGGAGTTAATTAAAACTAAATTCTGCATCAGATACCGGATTATATGCTGGTGATCCTTTGTATATGGAATTCAAGTGGCATGTATGTAATCCATAACAACTATATGTTCTCTAAAAGGACAGCTTTTACCTTTTTGGAATTATTTTCCAGATATTTAAGTGTGGCAGTTTTGGACAGGCATGTAAACATCAGAAATGAACTCTAATTTTACCATCTAGCTTGGAGCATAATTTACTGTTTGCATTATGAATCATTGGCATTGCTTTAATTGCACTGTCAACATGCTAACTAAGTGAAAGAGCCAGAAGGGGATGTATTGGTGGTAGCAATGAGATTTTGAAAGTCTTTGACACTGCTTTTAAGGAAAAGTTATTAAACCTTCTTCCAACACAACAGGGTAAAATCAACACTGGGTGTACTTTTGTTGTTGGTGCAATGTGCTCCTTCTAATATATTGTCACTTGCACAATAGAAAGCAATGACCCCAAATTTCAGCTACTTACTATTTATAGACGTTCCTTCCTTCCTTCTTTTGGGGAAAAAATGCCCAATGAAATCTTAATTTTTGCCCCTGTCCCAACCAATGTTAACATATCAGGGTAAAAAAAAGAGTAACATGTAGTTTTTCAAACAAAAAACAACAACCCAGGGAGCATCCTTCTGACACAGGCTTTGGGGATATATTAGCTCCCTGAGATACGTCCCCAAAGTTTCCTTGTCAGTTTCTTAGTTTCTGTGTAGGAAATTTATAACCTAAAGGGAAATAGGATCATTTTGACATGGTAAAATCTACCTTGTTTGATTCTTTAAAAAGTGTTTAAAGAATTTGTACTCTGCTTTGTATATTACAGTATATATGTTTGAATATGAGAGTGTTTTACCTAAACTATCAGTGATAAGGCACACACACACACACACACACACACACACACACACTTGTATGTGAACAATTTCATATACCTGGACACTAAATGCTTCATTTTCTACATGTGTGCAACACATTGAGAATGTCAGAACTTTGGAACTCATTTTATAGATGATCTTGGCATAATTTTGGATGTGGAGAAGCTACCTAGTCAAAAACCACAGTGAAACTCTGAAGGGATGCATGTGTTCTTTAATTTGTGGGTCTTGGCACAAGTCTTAAGGTACATTACTGTTCATCCAATAACCCAAGGCTAGTTCCTATGAGGCTTAAGTGCGACCACGTGATTTTAAAATTCACAAAGTGTGTGTCGATTATGAACCATACAGATGTGTATTTTTAGCCCTGTTCCTCTTTTAATTCCATGTCTTCTGGCACATGTTTTTAAAAGGGGGATAGGGCTAAAATAGGTTTGTAAAAATGAAGTGCCTTCACAGTAAAAACCCAAGTGCATATTCATTTCTGAGGGTGTTCAAAAGATAGTGGGAAATTAGAAGTGAAAGTGCTGGTGTGTTTTATATCCAAATTTCTTCCCCATACTCCCTACACAAGATTTTGGATTTCCAGGTGGTGGGAGTGGGGTGATAATATGTGTCTCGCTTTCCAACTGAGTTCAGTTTTGTGGTGAAGGAGAAACTGGAAATGTTCCACTCTCTAATATTGTTCCACTGGGGTGGCTAAGCTGTGGCTCTCCAGATGTTGTTGGACTCCATCAGCCCTAGCCAGTCAGGGATGTTTGGGAGCTGAGTTCCAGCAACATCTGGAGGGCTGCAGGTTTCCCTAATAATCAAAGCCATGGCTTTATATAGCAATCCTTCTTTGCTGTCTCAAGATGCAGGCATGTGCACAGGGCAAGAAAGAATCCTGCTTGCTTGAGGAGTCTTGTTTGCTCACACTGAATTCATGTCACACGGTAGCTTGCAGGGAAATACCAGCCATTACACAAAGCTGTCAAGATGTACAGCTTCTCTGCTGCCTCACTTGCAGTGCCATCTGTTCCCTGGCTTGTTTAATTTCTCTGAAGGCTTTCTTAAAAACAGTGACAAAGCTTTCTTAAGCTTTTGTGTCACTTTGAGGGGAGCTTGATATATCCTTAATAGTATTACTCTGATGAGTAGAATGAGCAGCTGACAAACATGAACGCTCATAGTTCTGTTTAATTTAACTCTCTAACCTCATAACTTTGTTACGTGTCATCAGAACAACTGAAACCAAAGAACTCTCATCAGATCCTGTTTCTTCCTTAATACCACCAAGACTGAATTATGAGCACCGCTGCAGGCATGTGATTTTAAAGAAAAGCAGTATAGTATATACAATTTTCTGTTGTGAAACTGCCATCTTTATAAAAGGAATTATTGTTAGCAAGTGGAAGGAAGTCAAACAACAGTCTCTAATTTGAGATATATTCTTGTGTCATTGCATCATCAGTGTGTGTGTATGTATATTTTACACACTACGGACTGTGCCCCTGCTCGCGCCACCTGCCCAGTCTTTTATAAACCCACTCAGTCCTTTATCCTTGAACTTTTGCTCTGTAGAACCTTTCCTTCTACATTAAGTTAATCTTCCAACAGTGTTGATAATTTTCCTTATGGGGTGTGACACTCTGTAAACAAAGTGTCATGCACAGTTAGATTGACTTATCAAGAAAAGCTTATTAACATACAAAAGATCATTTCAGACAGGTATTTGACTGGCAACAGCAAACATCAATAATGCCATACTAGGAATACTTTAATTAAGCAAAGCGCACCAATCTGGGACAGTTAATTACACCTTTACCAACTGTCCTTGAGCAATCACTATTTGTCCAATAGTGCTTGCAAGGAGTGTTTCAGGGAACTCTCTGTTCTAGATCTTGTTTCATAGATTATGCTAACTCCAGTGATACTTGGCAAGAAGACGCAAGCCTCACAGTGCATCAGTAGATGTGTATGGTCCCTTTTATCTGTGCATGACCTAGGCCTCATCTGCACTATATATTTAAAGCCTCATTGTACCACTTTAAACAGCCATGGCTTCCTCCAAAGAATCCCAAAAAACTATAGTTTGTTAAGGCTGCTTAGAGTTGTAAGGAGACCCCTATTCTCCTGACAGAGCTAAAGGGCTCAGAGTTGCCTGGGAAGAGAGATGGATTGTGAGACCACTCTGCAAATTGTAGCTCTGGCTGGATCTACACACATGGGAAAAAAACGCTATATATAAGTCATAAATTAGATTGTTACATATATTGGCCTGTGGCCCTCAAAAAATGTGGCATGGGGTCTCTCAAGTGGTCGCTGACCAGCAATTTAGCCCTCGGACTGAACAAGGTTAGCCATCCCTGTTGCACAATTGCCCATATATACCTTCTGCCCTTTGTTGTAATGCTCAAAAATACTCTCAAGTTGCATCAATTAATCAATTGATTCGGCCTTAAAATAAGACCAGATTCTGAAGATGGAGGCTGTTTAGAGAGGAATTTTGCTTCTGAAGGGTTTTTGTAGCAACCCCCCCCCCCCGCCACTTCAGAGAGTCAGCAAAATCTGCTGAACGGACAGAAAATTAGCTTAGCTGGCAGAAGATACACATAGCACCTTTGAGGTGAAACATGATGTGATGAATCGATTCAACAACCGTAGATTCAAAATATGAACCTTAATTGGATTTTAGACGTAACGTGAATCTGAAAGTGTTTTCACTCATGACACACACCTCTTGATTCACATTTCTAGTTGATTTGGCAAACAATGAATGATTTGCCTCTGCTGCTTATTTAACAGACACTCAAAATACTTAACAGAATATCAGAATATTGACCAGGCAATGTATTTCTTGGTCATTTAATTGATAACCTGTTAAAAAGACAGTGAATCAGTTGATGTGGCAGAGCATCGGTTTTCCATGCAGAAGGTCCCAGGTTCAGTCCCCAGCATTTTCAGGTAGGGCCGGCATATGTCCGTTGTCAGAAATCCTGGAGAGCCACTGTCAGTCAGTATAGACAACTTTGAGCTAGATGGACAGGTTCTGATTTGGTATCAGGCAGCTTCCTAAGTTTCTAAAGTATGTTAATCTGTTGTTTGACACCCCCCCTTTTTTTAATCAGAGCTTTATCTAGCACAGAACTGCAGTGTTTTGTACATGCTATCACATTTCACCAGGGGAACATGTGTCACAGCTAGTGCGTTTGACATTTCTGCAGCCTGGACACTAGCACAGCTTGAACACCAAGAACAGATAAAACTCTGAAAACAGTGCTCCCTGGTGGCTTCTGCCATGAGTGTCACTGCAGATCACCATGCTCATGGAACTCCATTGCCAGGTGTCTTCCCCATCAAAAAACAAGCAGAAAAGAGCCTGGACTAGCTCCTTGCACATCTCCTTTGTGTATGTTAAATTTCCAAATGATACTACTTATTTTAAAAGTTGCATTCTTCTCTGTTCAGTAAATAAGAGGTATGTGCTGATCTCTAAAGCCACAGCAGCTTAAGACTTGAAGGAACACGTCTTCCTGTACCAGCCTGTTGATGCCTTAAGATCCTCAGAGGGCGCTCTTCTCTACGTTCCACCACTAGAGCAAAAGCACTATATGCACAAAAGAGCCTTTTCTGTAGAATGCCCCCATCTAGGAAATGGCCTCCCAACTTAGTGGCGTGGCTGCCACCAACGTTATTCTCATTTTGATGACAGGTGAAGGCATATTTATGTGTCCAGACATGTTAAGGGTTTCACTGTTAGACCCATTCAGTTTATATTCTTGTTTGTTTTTAGCTGTATCTATTAATTCTGATGCAGAGTTTTTTTTAAAAAAAAATAATTGTCACTTTATTGCATGGTCCATTGCAATTTTATATTGCACCCTGCCCTGGTGTGTCTGCCATAGGTGTCAATTTTGTATTGTCTTTGAATTCATCTTCTGGGTTGTTGTTTTTGTGCTGTCTTTAATTGCATTGTAGTTTATTTATTGTATTTTGTGTGACACCTTGAGATATACATGGAAGGAAATTCACAGTAGCATCAGCAACAGCGATAATATAGATGAATGGCAAGTTATACATTTTTAAAGTTTTTTTATTGTTTTTTGAAAAATGCAGAGTAAATCATATATAGCCAGAATGAACAAAAAACTGAGGAACTTATAGCAAAAGAAACATAATAGATAATTCTACTATTAGCAGGTAATGTAAAATAAACTAGGATTGTCAGGGTGAACTTGATAAGTTATTTTTAATACATATTGATGAATAATGATGGTCCATGAATAAACTCAAGGGGCTAGGATCCCATGTATGTGAACAGCCACATAGCAAGCTGACATTTCTAAGGGCTTTGGTTTTCCACCAGTTCTGCCTTCTGAAGGCTGTGAAGGAAACGGCAGACAATCTTTTCCCAGCAAGGTGCACGGATTGTCACATAGCCCATGACTCAGTACTGTAGCCATAAAATCTTCTCTCCCACTTCAGAGTGCTGGCTAATGAGCATGGGATCCAAGTGGCGCGAGAAAGGAGAATGGTGCAGAGGGGAGCCTGCCTTGCTGCTAAGCTCCTCAAGCCTCGTCGTATAATTCGGAGTAGATTTGCTTAAGGCAAGCTGAAAATGGGAAGCCTGAGATGGAAATTGAAGATAGGTTGTGAATTGTTATGCCTTGAAAATGAGGCAAAGCTAACATGATAAAGTAATCCTGGGCGATATCATGGTGTGCTTACCCATGTAGGGAGCTCACGTAATTAATTTTAATGGGGACACTGCTGAGCAAATATGCACACTATGTGTCGGTATTTGCATATTATGTTAAAAGCATGTCTTGTCATATTATTATCCAATGCAGTATTTTCCTGTGTTGTTCCCCCCTTGGGTTTGTTCAAATATTAACATATTTACTCAGCATGCCAAATATGAATACAGAAATTGTAGGCCAGCACGCGTTAAAATATTGAAATGCATTTAAATCCACAGTGGGCTTGATAAAGAGCAGCAATATTAACAGTTGACTTCTGTGGGAATAAGGAATGGTGGTATGATCCACTCTCCCAAGTTGTGTCTTGGAGCAAGGGGGTGAACTTTAGGAGTGTCCTGGCCCTGGCCCTAACTGGTAAGCTACAATTCAGAAAGACACGGGAATAGGTAAATAGCAGGTAAGAGAAGGAAAAAGCTTGAATTTTGTTCCAGGTGTTCTGGCACACTTACATAAGCATTTAATCTGGCTTGGAACATGGTACAATCCAGCAAAAATCCCATTTATGTATTTAACCACCAAGTTAGTTCAATGAGATTTAGGTGTGCCTGCTGTTCATTTGATTATTCTCAGGGTATGTAATAATCTGTTGGCCGAAGGAAATGTGCAGTTATCCTGGAATACACTAAAAGGTCACAGAAGACGCTTAATTTTAGATATCCAGTACTCTGGCAATTCAGCTCAGGGGGGAGATTTAAAATGGCTTTCCTCTGTTTTTGCTATGGGGAAGGGAGAAAGAAAAGAAACAGAAAGAATCATTGTTCTCTAAAATTACTAGTTTGTTTCGAGTGAAGTGGAAGTGCATTGATTTCTTTCTTTCTTATATTCTGCTGATCTGTGCCCAGCCTTTAATTTTGCTCCCATTGTGCCAAGTGTGTCAAGTGATGTGCTATAATTAAGAAATAACGCATGTCAAGCGTCATATTTCTGGGTATTAAAGCTTACCCTGGGTGGCGTTATAAAGATTTAGATTTTATTTTTATTTTTTTTAAATAATCTTTATTAAAGTTTCAAAAGGTTACAAAAAAACAAAACAAAAACACACACAAAAATAACACAAAACACAACATAAAAAAAAAAAAGAAAAAATTCCACCTTTTAAGTCTCATTTTCAATAACTTCTTTTCATGGCTTCCCCACGCCTCCCCTTATTGTATTCCAACTCCGATTGTTTATTCAAGCAAGTTTTTATCCTTAATGTCCTAATCATAATTTATTAATTTACTTAGCCATAAATTATTAATGTGATTCTTTATAATAATTTTAAACCTTAATTCATTATTATCCATTAATTTAGATTATTTAGCAATTTTTAGAATATATACCTTAATCATACATAAAAAGAGATAAAAAAAAGAGATATAAAAACAAATAATAAAATACCTTCCCTAAGATTGTCCCTAATTCCCATCCACAGATTCCCCATTCTTATAATAATAAAGAGCATATAGTTTTACACTGTAAAATAAAAATCAGGCCCCCTTTGGACTTCTAAACCCCACCCTTCTCTTCCCGGTTTCAATCCCAAACCAAAGTCCAATTAGTCCATCTTTTTAGCCTGGTGACCTTACGTCCGAGGCTCTCGGATCTCTCTCAGTCCCTTTCCGCCGGCTTCTTCGAAAATCTTTCATATTGAACACCCCAGGTCGGGGAAGTACCTTCTCCATGTTAACCATATTTCTTCCAGCAAGGCCTACTTGTTTAGAGGTGGAGCTCCAACTCTTTTTCTTAAGTCTATATGTCCCAAATAATCCAGTTTTCATCTTAGTCAAATTGGAATTCTTCTTGGCAGGTCTCCGGCTCTCTTTTATCTTCTGTAACTTTTCAGCCACCCCTTCTTTCTGCTCCTCCTGTTCAGCTGATGTCTTAGTCTTTGGTTTCTTTTCTTGTCCAGCTGCCTGTGTTTTGAGCATCAAGTCCCTTTCCAACTCAGCAGGTATATTTTCTGTTGACTTCGGTTTCGTAGGACTTGTAGACAAAACATGGCCTTGCTCTATCCTCTCTTGCAGCTTTCCCATGAGAAAAATAAGCTCTTGCAAGTCAGCTCGTATTTCCCGACCTAGTTCCATTCTTGTAATATCCAAGAATCCCCTCTAGAGGGATTCTAGTTACTTAGTATTTCTTTTCCCTTCCGATCCAAAAATCAAGTTTATTTGTATCAGTCTTTCTTTACTTTCAATATTTTGTAGCAGTATAGCCGGTTAGGATTTAAGCTTTGATTTTTCCAGCTTTGACAGCTAATTTGACAGCTGTCAAAAGTTTTCTATAAATCCTCTGCAGGCTCTTTTCACGGGTTACTCCCGGGCTTGAGAAAGGTGGTACTTAGTCCAAATAATTAAACTTTTGTCCTCCGGCACATTAGCTTAGTCCTTTAAATCTGTGGAATTTATATCTTTTATCGAATTACCCCAATTCTTCACGCAACCTTAGTTGACAGCTCCTTGCTTCAAACTGTTTACAATAAGGGGGGGCGGACTTCCCTTTTTTTCACCTCCCCCGCTCGTGCCAAATTCATAATCAAATTATTTGTAATCCAATTTCCCAATTACTCACGGGTTGTTGTTCTTGATTTTAAGTCCAAATTTTAATAGGAAGAAGTCAGCGCTCTCCGACAAATGGCATGCGGCTTCGCTCGGCAGGGGAAGCAGAAGACTCACAGCACCACGCCACTCCCCGGCACCCGTTCCGTAGCCTTTAAAAAGGCTCCTTCGCGAGTCGGGAGGGCGCTTAACGATGCCCGCCGAGTCACCATGTCCACGGGCTCCTATGCCCGTGGTTTTTGAGGGTCCCCGTGTCGCCGGCACGGCAAGACCCAGCCCCTGTCAAGCCGATTCCCTCCGGAGCTCGGAGGGAATCCGCCATTAGCCGATCGCGCTAACCCGGAAGTCCCTATAAAGATTTAGATTTTAACCTCCTCATAACTGTTATGATGTTCTGCCCTGAATGCCTTTAATGGAAGTTACGAAATGGAAATTTCAAGCCAGCTAAGGACAGTGTGTGGAAAGTCACAAGGCGATGTCAGGTGTGGAGTGGAGGCATTTGAAGGAGGGAAGGAGGCATACTAAATGAGGGTGAGGTCCCAGTTTCAGGCTGTTTGGAGAAATCCTGATTGTTGGGCAATAAAGATGTTAGAATGGGTGCAGTCCAGGCGCTTCTGCTCAGGAGCAGCAACAACTCCTTCCATTTCCTGACCTTGACAAGAAGCTTTTCAGTCGGCTTGTGGTCTCTGCAGGGCACTCATGCAGGCTGGGATCCTGGACAGGTTCTGTACCCTGACATCTGAGCACAGGCATCTCTGAATGCAAAAGAAAAAAGATATACACATAGCTGGGTTATGACAAAGAGTACAATGGAACCAGTATATAATGCAGGCATGGGGGACTTCTGCCTCTCTAGATGTTGTTGGATTAGAACCCCCCTCATCCCTGCCTGTTCTCCAGCTGCGTCTTGGAGTTGAACAGCACCTGAAGAGCCACAGGTTCCCCATCCCGGCCATAATAGAGCATCTCATTACATACCATCAATGTCAATGTCAATGCCATCAATGTCAAACTGATCTGGTTAAAGTTCTTGGGTAGGAAGAGATAAAATTCAGAATCTGGGGGACAGACTGCAGACTTTTAAAAAATATATAGGCCTTGGAATTAGAAATAACAACATAAGAATTCTGTATTTCCTCAGCCACAACTGCTTGCAAGGTATGAGATCCAGGCTCATGTCCTCATAAAACCGTGAAGTGCACTTGGGTTTGTCACAGTGGGTCAGCCTAACTCATTTCAAGCGGTTGTTTTCAACGCTAATTGTGAAACTTAGCACATGGGAAATGCTATATAAATGGCCAAGAATACTCTTTAATTTGCACTTCAGTGGCATGTTTTTGTGGATGCTGCCTATTTTAACAGCTCAATGAGTTTTCATTGTGCGATGGAATTCCACGACAATGACATTTTGTAGGGACAGCAGCTGCTCTGCATGGGTAGAGCTCTTTCCCCCATTCTCTTCTATGTAACAATGAATACTACATGCCTGCAAAGGGGAACTCTTTGGGCATATGCAATTTCCATGAATAGAAGAAAATGGGATGCTTCCGTATGAGCTGTTGAATATGCCTCTTAGCTTTTTTTGTTTGCTACAATTTGCACTTCTTCATCTAGCCACTATGACGTTTGTGCAAGAATGTGTTATGCTGGGTATCTTGAACATCTAGGATGGTTCAAAACATGCACGTAGTTCAACACTGCACTGCATAAAGCTGCCAAAACCCTCCCTGTGTGGTTGTGGGTGTGTTAGAGAGTGAGATGCACAAAGTGAAAGCCAAATATACCTTTCATCTTTATCCAGACAATTTAGTAGAAGTGATATCGCCCAGGGTCAATTACTGTTTCAACAAAAAGTGGGAAAGTATAATTTTCAAGCTGGTGGAAGACAAGATAGTCCAGTTAATTGAGTGCATCATTTATAAACATAGGGCAATCAGGTCTAACAACGTGGCCAGTAGTGTCAGAGTTTATAAACTGTAACAAGGATAATGCACAGTATGGATGGTTTTCAGTTTATAAATGCACTTTCACTGTCTGTTAACTTTGTATCTTAGGATGTCCAGACATGCCATAATTTGCCCATTAGCAATGAGTTTCAGCACTATTTTGATAAACTAGTACATCTTCAGATCCCAATCTAACTGTATCGAGAAGTTTTTAATGTTTGATGTTTTAGTATGTTCTGATATGTGCTGTGAGCTGCCCACAGTGGCTGGGGAAACCCAGTCTGATGGGTGTGCTATTAATAATAATAATAATAATAGTAATAATAATAATAATAATAATAATAATAATAATAATAATATTTTGCTTCCTGGATAGAATAAAGACAGGCCAACAAATAGAACCATAATTTCCTCTCCTGTAGCAAGCTGTGTTCTGAGAGTGATCTGGCTGTAACATCTGCCCTCCCATTGATCAGGGTTGCTTTGGCTGATATGACTGTAGAGACAGAAATCCCTTTTGTCCCTCACTGCTCCATGTACATCTCCATGAAAGCCAAGGGAAGGCTCCATAACTTAATGGCCACACACATAATTTGCATACCATATGTTCCAAATTGAATTCCTTGCCTCTTCAGTTATAAGAGTCAGGTAGCAAGGAATGTGAAAGTCTTCTGTCTGAGATCCTGGAAAGCCACGGCCAGTCAGGATAGTCAATACAGATAGGCAAATACAGTGGTACCTCGGGTTAAGTACTTAATTCATTCCGGAGGTCCGTTCTTAACCTGAAACTGTTCTTAATCTGAAGCACCACTTTAGCTAATGGGGCCTCCTGCTGCCGCTGCACCGCCGGAGCACAATTTCTGTTCTCATCCTGAAGCAAAGTTCTTAACATGAAGCACTATTTCTGAGTTAGCGTAGTCTGTAACCTGAAGCGTATGTAACCTGAGGTACCACTGTAGACTGGTTTCATAAAAGGCAACTTCCTATGTAAGTTCCCGTTAATAGCCAAGGGAATGCAAGGGGATTTTATTTCTCCTTTAAGGGATAGATGGAATTTCAGAGTACCTTGTATGAGGTTAGGTAATCATCTACAATGCTCATAAATATACATTGCTTATTTAAACCATACATCAGACCCTTCTTCTTTTTTAATTAAAAAGAAATTACTGTTTTTTAACCAGCAACAAACAACAGCAACAAATTCCCTCTTCTCCAAATCTATGGCAATCACCACTAGCTGGCAATCATAACTAGAAGCAACTTCTTTTCATTTTTCTACCCCATTCAAACCCAGTGCTAGTGCTACTCTAAACTTGATCACTACCACCACCATTCCACCTCTGTAGCAAAATACAAAATATATATTACCGGTAAATTCCACGAGGAAGAATTGCTGCAGAACTCTGAGATGCAGATTAAGGAAACTTGTATAATTTCCCTATAACACTGAGCTACAACTTTTCCTCTAGTGGTAGCATCCAGATATTGAGCTGTCCAAAATGTGTTACTAAGCCTTTGCTACAAAATCTGTATTTTTTTATATTTTGCACAATGATTACAGAATATGAACCATTTTGTGCATTATTCATTTCATTGTTGTGGCCATTCAGAAATGGAGATACAACAGGCCAGATTTTTCAATAGAAATTCTGCTTGGCATTTGTTTGAGGGCCATTTCACACATGGAATCTCCATAAACATGTATTCCTATTACTTGTAAATCATAGTAGGAGGGGGGAATGACAACCACAACCAGAGTTTCAAATATAAACACACACACCCCTACTCTGCCCCTCTGGCTATATTCTGAACTGGCTGCAAGGCCTTTGGGAATTAAGCTTTCGCTTCTGTGAAACTGATTTACCGTTCCCATCAGAGCCTGTGAAGAAGAGAAACATTCTATTTCAAAGTAGGTTTTTTTCATGTAATAGATAACACTCTAAGGAAATAGCAAAAGCTGATAAACGAGCTCCTTTAAAAATGCTGAAGGGTGACATTTTGCATTGGTTTTACGTCCGAGGAAAAGTTGCGATGCTGCAGCGTTCCAGTATAAAAGAGAAAAAAGTTAATATGGCAGATTTGCTCTCTTGATTGCATTGTTTTATAGCTTTTAAAGTCCTTTCTCTCAGTGCCCCCACCCGGTACACAAATTTGAAATGCATCACTAGGCTGTAATCCTAAACCAACTTTTAAGTCCCATTGAATTACTTCTGTGTAGGCTTAGTTAAGAAAGTGCTGTAAACTATCATTGTTATTGATGCTATTATTGCCCCTTGTTGTGGAACTGGTTTTACACACACCCACCCTTTTTCTGGAAAATTGTATGAATTGTTTATTACCAGGGGAGCAGATTGGAGACTAAGGATGTTTAGCAACTTTTAGGCTCATTATCCTTCATAGTTTTTGGTGCCTTTTGCACTTTGGATCCTAATCATTGTTTATAATATACCATTCCTGTGTCCATGTAGCTCCACTGACATAAAGCTTGTACTGATTGCTTCTGGATATGGTTTTTTTTTGGGGGGGGGGCATTTGCAACACTTCTTATAATACCTTTTATCAGTTTTTAAGGTGTATCATCAGTCTTTTCTCACCTGATTGATTGCCTTTGGGTAACTTCCTTCCAATTTTGAGGGTGTGAGAGAGGGATCAGAAGAACCTGTTCTGAAAATGTGCAAGATACAGCAGCAGGTGGTTATTCAAGAAAGCAAGTGCGATGTGACCTTGGGCAGTAAAGTTGCATTATAGCAAATAGGTGTCTTCTTCAACTCCATGCAGGCAACACTAGGAAGGAAAATGTACCTTCTGGGTGTGCGAAATAAAAAATTGAATGGTATCTAATTACTTCCTAGTGAAAAACACTAGATGATGTGTGCAAGGGTCAATAGCAAGGTTGTTTCCCTTATCGAAATAATTTCCTGAGGACAATGATGTCGGCTCTTGTGGGAATGCTGGAGTTTGACCTTGCTATGCCTGTCATGGGGTCATCTGCTTTGGGGGCAGGGGCCTGGTAGGCATTTTGTCCATTTGGCGGATTGGCTGGTGCCATTTGGTTTTTGCCTACTGCGTAGCAAATCGTCACAACTTGTAAGGTTGTGGTTAGGCATTGGTTAATTTTTTGGTTGGTGGAGGGGATGTGGTTGGCTGTGCCTGCCCATCCAATGCTGCTGCTGCAAGGGAATTCCATTAAAGGAATCCAGGGGCTCGCCATGCTTTCGTCCAAATCCCTGGCGTGGGGCTTGGGCCGCGCAAGCCCCTGGGAGCATGCGGGGAGAGGTGAGCATCTGGTGCCTGGCTCCATTTTCTCCCCAATATTGTTTTCCCTTACTGGCTTTCGCTGGAATCTGGAAGTCAGTTCTGTCCCTGGGCGGGGACAGATAGTAATAACCAATGCCTAAGCAACCACTCACATTTATGTATTTTAATAAAGTTGTGACCAAAATTATGCCAAAAACCTTAAACAAAAATTCTGTGTGAATTGTGATTTATTTGGGGGGTGGCTTGGTGACCTCGACACGCAATAACATTTGTGCGACATCTGCTGTTTGCTTCCTGATCCTGACTTGAGGTGTTTGGGTGTTTTCATCTGCTCACCCATATGAGTGTTTAAAACCTGTAATGGGTTGAGTAATTTATGAGGGAGGTTTCCCTTTTACTGCTTTCACGCCATCATAAGATAAAAGCATCAAAGTGGTATTTAGCAGTGTAATACTAAACTGGGAATTGGATTGCATCATACTGAAAAGCCTGAATGAGAGATGACAATAAGGCTCCAGTCATAAGCACTCTGAACCAGGGAATATGGCCAACTGGGTACAGTGGAGTTTACTTCCAAGAAAACATGTACAGTATGGGATTGTGCTGCCTGTTAAACTGGGACAGGACATAGCACACTGGTGCAGACGGGGCTCAGTAAAGCAGTAGTGGCAAAGGGGTAGGGGGTCATTAACTGGTAGAACAAAGTAGACAAAATACATTAGTATGTTGGTTGGGATGGATGGGAGTTGTGGTCAAAAACATCCAGAGGGCACCATCTAGCTCAGTATGGAGAGCAGTGGCTCTCCACTGTTTCACTCTGGGTTCTCTTCCAACCCTACCTTAAGTTGTGGGGGATTGAACCTGTGACCTTGGGCCTTAAGGCGGATTCTCTACCTCTGAGCTATGATCCTTCCCACAGGAAGATGGCTGCAGGATGGATTAAATTCAGCCATCAGTAGCATCTAGTCCCTGAACCAGGCGCTTCCCAGGTGAGGTCAAACCTAATTAACCAGTTAAACATTGATATTTGTGTGACAGGCCACAACACATGGTTTATGGCTTGCATTTTGAAGTTCTTCTGGCCTGTCTTCAGTACTTAAAAAAAACAACAAGTTTTTTATTTCATTAGTATGTCCAAATAGATTACAGGTTTTTTTAAAATGTAAAAAGATTGTTATTTGAATACAAAAGAAAGCACACATAGCAGAAGATTGTACAGTGCTACCGCAGGTTGCAGACGCTTCAGGTTACGTGATTTCAGGTTGCGCACCATGCCGAACCCGGAAGTACCAGAACGGGTTACTTCCGGGTTTCGGCACTTGCGCATGCAAACGCTGCAGGTTGTGAATGTGTCTCCCACACGGATCACGTTCGCCATCCGAGGTTCCACTGTACAGAGGCTGCAATTAAAGGCCAGTCTTAGGAACAGCACAAATAAGACATTTTAAAGATAACCAGCTACTTTTCCTTTATTGCACCCCCCCCCCCAAATATTCAAAGGCAGGATTGCCTCCTTTAAAGTGGGAGGTGGAACCATCTGATGTTGCTTCTTTAAGAAGAGGGGGGTGGGGAGCATTTAATTGTGGCATAATTTCCTTCTTTTATACTGAGACAAAGATTCTATGAGTCCACTTGACTTGGAGAAATAATCAGTCCACTTGATTATGGATTGGAACTAAACTGCAATAGAAGATAGGAAGAATGCTGAAAGCCATCCTTCTTGCATATATGTTGACTCAAGGCCCAAATCACATTTTAATCTCCTTGCGGGTATTTAATAAGACTTGAAGCGCCAAATAATATGTATGCCAGTCTTCTGTCAGGGTTGACTCTCCATGTAACAGATTATCCTAGGGAAGGAGGCATATAGAACAGCTAAAGTAATCCTAAAAGTCTGCTCAGATGTAATTGTTTCCCTCTTTGTTCCAGCTCACAGCACTGATGAGTTAAACATGGCCTTACAAACTCATTTGTTCCATTAAAATATTTATTTTTGGTAACAAAGGAATCTGGAGTTCCTAGCCTTTATAGCTGAAGAGAACAATTTCAGATATACCGGTAATGACGGTGAAACTAGAGGACAGGATAGACTATGATGCATCCAAGATGAAATTTACATTTTTTTAAAGTAATTTTTATTAATTTTTTAACAAGTACAACAAACACCACAAAGATATATTTACATGATATCATGTAAATATATCATTTTTTCTCCATCTTGTGAAGAGACTAAGCTTTTTCTTTTTTCTTTTTCTTTTTAAAAAAAGCACCGCACATACTAAATTTTTCATCCTGTGCTAAGCCTCATTGAATGCTGTGGGTTTCCTCAAATGCTGTTTGACTTGCCTCACACAGACTTACTTTAGCTGAGGCAAAGTAAACTGTGAGTGCTTTACAATATATTCATATTGATGACCTCTTGGCAATAAGTCTCATTGAGTACAATGACGCTTCCTCCCAGGTTAGTGGGTATAGGATTGTAGTTATAGGCCTGTCTACCATTGTAGCACTTTTGAAAAAAACTTAAATTCATGGCATGTTGTTGAATCTGATCTTTAATCAATTTTCTAGCCCTAGCTGTAGAAAGGCACCACTGAGATTTCCTCCTGTCTAAGTCTTAAGCATCTGCGTGTATGGATTTCATCTTTTTGAAAATAATATTTGATCTCTGCATCGGAACACTAAGCAGCAAAATCAACATTTCAATGAGGTTCAGTAAAAGGAGAGTTTCCTTGAGGTGGAAATCTATTGATGAGTTTTGGAGGTCAACAGTGTATGCTATTAGTCTCAACTTCTTTTCAGCATGAATGTTATTCACTCCATGGACTTTTCCCTGCCAGTCTTATGGGGTTAATTCTTGAGTTTTTAAGGAGTGTTGACTTTGAAAAAGAGACACAGAGGCATGGTTTGCATGCCATGGTAAAGCAAACTATGGTTTCCTTCGATATCACAGAGATACTGTACATGGTCTGCCATGTAGAAATGCAGGAGGCTGCTTCCTTGGGGAGGAACCTTTTAATTACTCAGATAATGAATTTGTTGCAGTGTACTTAACAATTCTCTTGCAGCACAGTAGCACACTCCTTTGCACAGATTGGGAATTACTGTGACAGCCAGCAGGATTTAGTGCAGGGGTAGGCAACCTAAGGCCCGTGGGCTGGATGCGGCCCAATCGCCTTCTCAATCCGGCTCGTGGATGGTCTGGGAATCAGCATGCTTTTACATGAGTAGAATGTGTCCTTTTATTTAAAATGCATCTCTGGGTTATTTGTGGGGCATAGAAATTCGTTCATTATTTTTTTTCCAAAAGATAGTCCGGCCCCCCACATGGTCTGAGGAACGGTTGACCGGCTCACGGCTAAAAAAGGTTGCTGACCCCTAATTTATTGCTTAAAAGCTGGACTAGTATTGAGGAGACCTGGTTGATTGTAACAAAACCTCTAAGAGATTTTCAAGAAATATTTGCATTATCAATGAAAACAGTTAAAAACAAGAAATTAACAAAGGCTTAGATTCTCCCAGCTGGACTTTACCAGCTGTGATGGGTATATGGATGCAGCTTGAGAGTGGTTGCCCTCATAATCACAAGACCACAGTCCTTCTATCTATGGGCTATGCAGAAATTGTTCTAGATATACATGGCAAAACAGTATGCTGATATCTTGAGCTGTTCACCTAGCAACCCTTAAGTTGATCAGAACGGTTTTCATCTACAGACAAATGGCAAATTTGAAACTGAAGTCTTGCAGTCTAGCATTTAATTTGGTAAATTTATTGCTTGATTGCTTTTAAAAAATGAAACAAAACCCTAAGTGGCTTTCAAGAAATATTAGAATTGCCATAAAAACAGTTAAAAACAAGTAAAAACCTTTTTAAAACAATTAAAATCATCACTGAACAAAAATGTATCAATATATGTGTGTCTGGGCTGACTTGCCTAAACAGAAATGTTTTAAGCAGGCACCAAAATGTGCTTGACTACAGAGTGAAAGTGTTGTGGCTACATGGACGATGGCAGGATGGGTTTCAACTCTCAATTTGGTCATGAAATTCATGGAGCCAGTCATCGACTCTCAGTCCATCCTATTTCACAAGAACACTGTGGGGATAAATGGAAGGTGGGGTTTCTCAGAAAATGCAGGTACACCGCCTTCAGCTTCCTGAAGGTAGTATGATGCGATAATAATGTAAGGAACAAATAGTAATTATAAGTTGCTGCAGCAATTAGTTTCTAAAACTTTCCACAATTTGTAACATAATAGGCTGACATATAGCTTGTGCAATAATATTTCTAATAAAATTTGCATAAATATGTTTCACAGAATATTGAATGAGTCTGGGATCTTATCCTGTTTTATTTCCCAGTGGAAATCTTGCCTTTTTGAATTAGAAATTAATGCCATCTGCAGTAACTCCTTAGACATTACTAAAGGATCAAATGGTCCATACTGCCTTTTTCTTTATGCCTTTTTCACCATTTACAGTGAGTCGTGTGCTGCAAAATGGCAACTTCCCTACTGAAACAACCTGAACCACCTACAAGTGTTTCAAAAAGTGTGAGTTGAATCTAGACTTAAACCATATTTAGAATAGACCATTGAAATCGACTGGACTTAAATAAGTTGCTGTTGTTGGCATCCATCTGTCTTGAGAGAGAATGGAATATGATCTGGGGGTGAAGTCAAACCACTGGGTTAGCAGCACTGAAGTTATCTCCCTGGGGAACAAGCCTGAGAAGTGTGTGGTGGTCTTGGGCTGCCGTGATGGCAAGACTCAGCCTCAATAATGTGATCTTAACTGCAGGAGTTGTCAGAAGGAGGCGTATAAGTGTCGTCCAACTGTCTTAAGGACATCCCAAAGATATCCTGCAAGCCAGCAGAATTTTAGAACCAGAGTTTTCCTTCTCCTAGATGGGCAGTGTTGGGAGTTATATGCAAAATTCTGTTAAAATAAGCAACAGTCATTACATGTTTCCAGTAAGCGTCCTCAAAAGTCTGCTTTGGTTTGAAAAACAGAAGGAAAAAATAAATATTCATAAAACGGTTGCAAAGAAAGTTGAAGGATTCTTGGAAGTATTTAGGATCAATAGGCATGATAATTTCTCAATACCTGACAAGATTGCACCTTGCAACGCAGAGATGGTCACAGGGATGTAGAGTAGAACATTTTCCAGGACTTTCTTTTTCCACATAAAATTTTACATTTCATAAGTGCATTAATATCAACGAATAGATGCAGACTGCAATGCAATATAATGTACACTTCGTGGTTTCCAAGTTTTTAGTGTTGTTTACTAAATATTTATAAACTAAGCACATAACTCTTCAGGGCATTGGAAAAATTTCTGATACAAACTAGAAAAAATATCTGTTGCAAATTATCTGGTGAAATTATTCTAATTTGCAAGGGAACATTTTTCATATTTTTTTTTGCAACTCAAATATTTCTGGGAAGCCTAGAAACCCCCACCCCCCAGCCTTTCCTCTCTGTTTCCTGTTCTACCATGGTTAGCGTAATTGTAATATGCCTTTGCTCAGTGCTGTATTTTGCATGGAAAAACAACAATAAAGGTCTTTTTTTAAAAAAATAATAATCAGAATGAATATTCTGTATAAAAGATGGGGCCCGATATTCAGCAAGATGAGCCATTCCAAACTTATTTATTAAAAGGCTTCATTTTGCTGCTGGTCAATTTCCTGCTGGTAAATTTGAGACATTTGAATATGTTGTGCTACCCATTTGAACATGGCTACCCAGACTAGGAGTTACTTTGAGCTAATGCTTGAAGTCTGCAGCAGGTACTCTCTCACGTCTCCTTTTGAACTTTTTGTTTCCACTAAGCATAAACTCATTCAAACACCTTGCAATTTAAAACTCTATTAAAAGCAGGAAAATGAGATCACTGCCCTTGTGGGGTTTTTCTCTCTCTCCTTTTACCTAGTCTGTTTCATCAACATGTGTCAGGCCTGTAATAAATTTGCCGTGCTGTCAAAAGCTGTCACGCTGTCTCACCGCACTGAAAGCCGGTAGGCAAGGGAAAGATTTATCTTGGAGCCTAAGGGAAAACCAATAAACTGGAACCATCACATTCTTAACTTGTATCTAAAATTGAAAGGCTTTACTTACTGGGAGATCCAAGCTTATCTTTATAGCACTCTGTAAATTTAGTTTTGCTTTCCCTTAACTTAATTTTCCTCCATCTTAATTGACTACAGTAGGAATTCAATGCAAATGCTGGCTAAAGACTCTTGTACGTTCACAGTGGGAATTGTTTCAAAGTAATTCACAGGTTTAATTTGGTCCTTGTTTGTGCACTACATGCCTTGAAGCAACTATGCACATCTGCCTAATCAGTAATGTGTTTATCTTCAGAATTGCGGTGGGTTCTGGGTGTGGAGGTGAGGAAAAAAGACCAAGTGGCAAAATATAAGGGAAGAACATGCCATCAGATACAGCAAATGCCACTTTTGAAAACTTGATTTGTGTGCTGTGGACAGAAACAGGAGCTCTTTAGGATTGCATCCTGCCTATGATTACAGTTATGTGGGACGTCACCTATGTATTCGTAGCAAATGAGCAATCTGGGAATAGTTGGCAGTTAATGAGCCTTGAACCTGAACAATGTTTAATCGTACATCTGTGTGCAGAAGCATGTCCTGCTTCTCTCACAAGAATGATGTATTCCCAATGTCACGATTGCTTATGCAAATTGTTATAAGGTTGGTACAAGGATTTTAAGTTACATTAAACTGAGTAGAACCTTCCCTTGCTGGGGGGGGGGGAGGGGAGAGAAAGACCTGAGATTCCCTGTGGGCTACAAATCCCATCTTCTCATGACCATTGGCCATACTGGCTGGGATTGATGGGAGCTGGAGTTTAGCAACACCTGGACTGCCACAGGTTCTGCATCTCTGATGTAAAATAACTTCGGTATGTAAAGGACATACAGGAGATGTGGTGTTTGGGTTGCATCCAATGAAGCCATCCCATTAATGCAAGGATTTCCACTTGCCCAGCCAAACTTCTCCTCACACTCCTTTCCCTGTGTGTTCCATAAACTTGCTGAGGGAGAGGAAAAGGAAGGTAATTTCCATTGCACAAGTGGAAGTCCTTGCACAAACAAGATGTCTTCTTTACACTTCAACTGTTTATGCCCTATCATTTATATAAAAATATCTATCTGTCAAAGCAAATAGCCACACCTGAACTCCATGTGGGTTTTCTATACAACTTAGAAACCTGATCAGGACTGGCAGGGCTGAGCAGTAGGTAAACAGTGAAGGGACAGGGGGAGCTGGCATGGCTGCTCTCCCACTCATCTGATTCTGATTGCTTGAGTATGTTGATGCCTGAATAGTGCTTGAAGCAGAATTGGAAAGGAGGGCAAGATTTAAAGGAACAGCACGTCCTACAAGGTAATACATGTTACTGATGCAACGTAGGACTCAAATCACACAGGACAGAGGCAGTTGTGCGGTGAAAGAAAGAAAAAAGGTAAAGGACCCCTGGATGGTTAAGTCCAGTCAAAGGTGACTATGGGATTGTGGCGCTCATCTTGCTTTCAAGCTGAGGGAGCTGGGGTTTTCCACAGACAGCTTTCCGGGTTATGACTAAACTGCTTCTGGTGCAATGGAACACCGGGATGGAAACCAGAGTGCACAGAAACACCATTTACCTTCCCGCCACAGCGGTACCTATTTATCTACTTGCACTAGTGTGCTTTGAAACTGCTAGGTTGGCAGGAGCTAGGACAGAGCAACGGAAGCTCACCCTGTTGCAGGGATTTGAACCACCAACCTTCTTATTGGCAAGCCCCAGAAGCTCAATAGTTTAGACCACAGCGCCACCCACATCCCCAATTGTGTAGTACCAGTTATATCAAAGGTGAACTAGGTCTTTTTCAGGTTTGAGGACCATGTGGAACTTTTTCAGCACAGTCCACGATAAAAAGAAAATCTTGCATTAGAGCCTGCTCTTTCCTTTGCTTATTTGATTCTTTTCATTCCATGATTGGGACTGACACACAACACTTGGAGGCTTGTTGCTGTGAAAGGTGAAAACATGGTTACCAACAAAGCTTTCACCCATGTATCATCCCAGCTGCCAATACAATGATCAGTGGATGGGTTTGTAATGACAACAGTCTATGTGAACAAGAGCTGTCAAAAAGCAGATTTGTGATATATTAATATCTGAGACGGGAATAAATAAAAATCCCAAGGGAACTGCTCTGTTGACTTGGTTGTCTCTGAAATCCTTTCTTTGGTCTTTTAAAGGAAGCTTGCAGGATCTAGATTTAAAAGTGAAGACAGCTAATTGGCAAGAAGAGAAGAAGATAATGGCGAGCAGGAAGGGAGATCAGAGGAAGGAGGGCAAATGCTGAAAGGGAAAAATAACACAAAATAAAAATGAACAAACTATGTTTGGCATAAAATGAGAGGTGAATGAAATTTGCAATTTGTGCACCCAATTGAATAATCCAGACTATTTCTATTATATTTTCAAACTTATCACTAGGGGCCTGGAGTGAAGGGGTAGGACTACAGAAAACTGCTTTTTCAGACTTGGGCTTATTCTCTTTGTGGGTTGTAGGAATTTCTTGGCTGTTGAGTAATTCTGATTATTCTGTATCTTCTGTCTTCCTTGTTTCTTTTTAGGGAGCTCCTGTTGTCTATAGCTCTTGGGCAGGTTCTGTCCCTGCTTATCTGCGGTATTAGCTTGACCAGCAAGTATCTGTCAGATGATTTTCATGCCAACACTCCAGTCTTTCAGAGTTTCCTGAACTACATTCTCCTATTTTTGGTCTATACCACAACATTAGCTGTTAGACAAGGTAAGTGGCATTCTCTGGATGTAGAATAATTATTGCATAAATAATAATAATAATAATAATAATAATTGCTATAGCTTTTCTCAGTGCTTTTTTTTTCTTTAAAAATGTATAGGGGTACTCTCATTTTCCTACTCAAGTTGAAATACTGCCACTTAATGAGGCCAAACTTTGATTCACAAAATGTTTAGGAGTATGCATACCCCTGCTCACCCCCAGAAAAGAAAGCACTGGCTTTTCTTTCTCATAGTGGATAATTTCCCCTCTCTTGGAACATATCAAAGCATTTCCTAGTATTTAAAAAGAAATGAAAACTTGCAGCTCCTCCAGAAAGGTTGATAACTATAAAAGGTTGCAAACTCACTATTAAACATTTGGGGTAAAGGTAAAGGTACCCCTGCCCGTACGGGCCAGTTGTGTCCGACTCTAGAGTTGTGCGCCCATCTCACTTAAGAGGCAGGGGGCCAGCGCTGCCAGGAGACACTTCCGGGTCACGTGGCCAGCGTGACGAAGCTGCTCTGGCGAGCCAGCACCAGCGCCGCACACGGAAACGCCGTTTACTTTCCCGCTATAAAGCAGTACCTATTAATCTACTTGCACTTAGGGGTGCTTTCGAACTGCTAGGTGGGCAGGAGCTGGGACCGAAAGACGGGAGCTCACCCCGCCGTGGGGATTCGAACCGCCGACCATACGATCGGCAAGTCCTAGGCACTGAGGTTTTACCCACAGCGCCACCTGCGTCCCAACATTTGGGGTAGGAGTCACCTAAAAACCCTGGTATGGTAGCACTGCTCAAAGACTTCCCTTCTACCCTTATCCCCCCTTGCACCTCCCCATCCCTGAAATTGACTCTAGGGAGGTTGGGAGAAGCCCCAGAACAACAGAGAAGGGAAGGAGAGGCAGATCATTTCATCTGCACAGACAGAACTTTCACCAAAGTACAATGTAGAATTTCACCCTTGATATCTTATCAGCATGAGATATTCTAATGAGAGCAGTCTTTGAGGGTTTTCTTTTGTTTTTCCCTTCTCCTGTTGGCATATATGTTCATTTAGAAACCTGTTCTGATTTTGAGTGCATATTAATGAAGATATGGAGACAGCAGACCTAGTCACGGGGGTGGGGGGACGTAACAATAAGAGCAAACTTTGACTCTGAAGGCTACAGTGGTAAAGGGAAGAACCTTTCAGTCCCAATGAAACAAAGATAACATTCATTCATTCATTTTATTGGTATGTCACTTTTCCGCAAAACAAATCATTCTGAAAGCAGCTTGCTACAAAGAAACAGGGATACATTTCAGACAAACAGTACAAAAACAATTTCATAATAATATAGCAAAACAAAAATATAGCAAAATACAATAATCATAGTCACACAAAAATCACTTTTAAATTCTATAACTATAACAAGATTACTTAAAGAATATGCAGCATCCAAGAGCAAAAATATCAAGGGAACTTCCCAGTTTCACTTTAGTCCTAGAAACAGCCTTCCCATGATGTTGCTCACAGTCTGTCTCCTGCAGCAACTTCTTATAAGGCCTTCAAGGGTCTTAGCTGCAAACACTCCTTCCTTGATGTTACTCACACATGAGGGGATATTCATCAAGTTTGCAGATGGCACCAAACTGGAGGGGGTGGCTAATGCCTCTGAAGACAGAATTGGGATTCAAGAAGACCTTCACAGACCGGAGAATTGGGCTGGAACTAACAAAATGAATTTCAAAAGGGGCAAATGTAAGGTTCTACACTTAGGCAGGAAGAACCAGATGCACCACTATAAGATTGGGGATACCTGGATTGACACTAGGACATGTGAAAAGGATCTAAGGGTCTTCATAGAGGACAAGCTTAACATGACAGTTAAAGAAGGATGTTGACAAGCTGGAAGGTGTGCAGATGAGGGCAACCAGAATGATCAAGAGTCTGGAAACCAAGCCTTATGAAGAACAGTTGAGGGAGTTGGGTATGGTAAGCCTAGAGAAGAGGAGACCAAGAGGATATATGATAGCTATATTCAGATATCTTAAGGGGTGTCACATGGAAGATGGAGCAATCTTGTTTTCTCCTGCTTCAGAGCGTATGACCTTCAAGTTACAAGAAAGGAGATTCTGATTAAACCTCAGGAAAAACCTTGGAAGGTGGTGGACTCTCATTTTTGGGAGATTTTAAAGAGGTTGGATGGCTATCTGTCATGTTTGATGTAGCTGAGATTCCTGAATTGCAGGTGGTTGGGCTAGATGACCCCAGGGTCCAGTCCAACTCTATAATTCTATGATTCTATGCCTGGGCAGAATTTGATTTCACCCCCTGCACACATGAATACTACACTTGTCTTAGGGCTGGAGGATCATCCAAAATAGCATGGGAAACTGGCATCAATGAAGACTGTAGTGTGTGATGGAAACTGGGAGAGGCACAGGCAGAAGAACCTTCCACACTACTGGAGCCCAGTCAAGTATCCATTCTCAAGATGCTATCATTTCAGTCCTTAGATAAAATATACCTTGGACAGGCACATGCTTGAAAAGACAAATAGATGCTATGGTTTTTGAATTAATCTAGGTATCTCTACTCTTCCCCGCCTCTTCCACTTCAAGAGGTTTCCTGTTGAGATTAGGTGTGAGTAGGAAAATGCAGCTGGTTTCATGTCAAAACCTTATAATTAATTCATGCATTTAAATGAACAAATAAACAACTTCTCTCTCTCAATCAGAAAAGCTTGAGATGAATCTAGGAAGGTCCTTCAAATAATATGAATGAAGTACCTATTGAGTTTTGACAAATATTTATTTTGCGATAGGCATAGGTTGATCTTTTGTGGTCCCCCGAATGCCCACCCTTATCCAAGTCCAGACTCTCTTGAGCTTTGGTAAAGCTACAGCATCTGGTGCTCTAAGGCTATTCACTGGGCTCTCAAGTGCTGGTTAACTTATTGGCCATGTTTTTGTGTGTAGACTTGAAATGTGGTTGTGGTCATCATCATTTCAGATGCTTCCTTTGTTGACATCTGTGACTGGCTTGGCGTCCTGCCTGCTGCTTAAATTATTCAACTTTGAGATCCAGCCTTGTGGAGCAGACAGCACACCCTGTTGAGGAGAGTAATGTTCTCCTTCCTACTGGGATGGTTGTAATTAAAAGGAAGCTGTTGACTTCCACTGCGGAGGCTTCTAAACAAGGAGTTGTAAGTGTCTGTTAAAACCAAACCTGGCAAAGAATTGTCTCAGAGGCTGCAAAGATGACCTCTTTCAAAGAAGAAGTTGCTCTATCAGCTTTCTCTCTCTCTCCTTCTAGTTGGATTGATAGAATGTAGCAGACATAAGTCCTATAGGTTAGGTTTGCTCCTCTTGCAGAATATGGGAAAGCCTATTAATGGAGGCCTTCTCTCACATCCTTATAAGAACAATTAGAGGTTTCCCAAACCCATCAAAACCGGAACAGGATAATGAATGCCTGCATCATTTCTCCATTTCCCAGCTTAGGTGCCTTGTGGTGAAATATAGAGCAGTTCTCCCGCCGCCCCCATGCCTGTTGCAACTAGGCACTAATGCCACACAGTTGACTTGCTTCTAAAACCATGTGGCTTGCTAGGATCATAAAAGCCTAGTTTTCTTCTGTTCCCAACAATTAGAGCAAGGAGGGTTAGAGATAAGGCAGTGGTGTCAGAGCAGGCTGAAGTGTGGAAAGAAGCAGAGCAAAACTGAAGTAGTGTGAAAAACAGATACTAAGATGTGGAGCGAGGAGATAGCCTGTTATACCACTTAATAGCAGATCTTCAGCTATAGTTAATGGGGGAGGCAATGGAGACTTGGCATTAACTACAGGCATTGCAAAGATAAGTAGAACAGCACAGAACCTATTTCAGATAGTGTGACTCCATCCTACGTGTATGAGTTTGTTTTTCTTAACTGGAATTTTGTGCAGAGTTTGCTACATTCTTTGCAGAGAAAGTGTTTCTAGCATGGCTCTCTGCTGATTAGATAATACAGTTACATATAGTTCTTCATTTTTTATTTTCTGTGGACTATTTTTCTTTCATAGTGAAATCCAAACATTTGTCCAACAGTTCTTGTGGTTGTATACAATAATTGCAGGAAAGGCTTCTGCTCACACAAGGCAAGGCACCTGAGATTAAGAGTCTCGTGCTCTACTGACTGAGCTATTTTGCCAATCCTTCCGATCTACTGCAACCCTCTATGCCATATCCCTTGTTGTTCCAGAGGGTCCCCCAGTCCCCAGAAGCACTATTTCAAGGAACATGGGGGGGGGGACTTGGGGAAATTTGGGGCCCTGCCTAGTGCAAGCAGAAGTACCTTCTGTTAGCACAAAGTCTTCACTAGATACAACTCTTATTTATTACCTGTCGGTTTTCCAGCCCTCTTGATGCAAATCTGTTTTTAAAGCATCTCCATTTGCTCAAACTCCCCGTTAGCTAATGCTGTGGAGGATCCTGCATAGCCATTGAGATGTTCACTCACCACAGCAGCACAATAAGAGAAAAATTGAGTGCCATTAGCAAAATGTTGCCTCAATGCTACCTTGAACTCCCTCTTATGTATGTCTTCAGCTCAACATTTGCCTTTACAAATTATTTATGCTTTAGTTTCAAGCATTTGCAGATGCTTCTGTCTTTGTCTGCAGGCAATTAGCACCACTATGGTTGATTTCCTGTGAGTAAATTAGTTTTAATTTCCACTCTGCTCCTTTTGCATGGCTCCATTACACCAAGATTTTGCAAAAGAAAAAGAAAAAGTTTTGCAATGCACTTTAACTCCGATACGTAGCTGAAACATTGGATTTTGGACATACTTTGCAATTGAGACATGCTGCTTGCACCACATAGGTGATACTAATTTGAACAGTCTGGGTGGTGGTTGTTGTTGTTGTTTTAATTATGCACAGATTAAAGGACTAGCAGTATTGACTGTGCTTAGTGATTGGCTCCCATGAAAGGAAGAGAAATGGACAAAAGTCCATTTTAACCCCTTTTATCTGAGGGTAGGCAGCAAAAGTGATTCCGTCTCCATTCTCCCCTTGGGCACCCCAGTATCCCACTTTTGCAGAAGCCAAACAGGATGGAATAGTTTGCCTGAAAAGTGGGGTATGCAGCCACTGCCGATCAGCTGACTGATGGCAGCTCTAAACCCCAGTTCCTTTGGCACAGTAGTTTGATTTCAAACCATGCAGCCAAAGGAAAATGCTTCACCTGATATCACAGGGGATTAAGAGGTGGTCAGCCCCACCCACCTGCCACAGTAGCCTATACAAGTTAGATGTCTCCCCATGTATTTAGACTGTGTACACATTGCCATTTACTCTGACTCCGATGCAGTTCCAGCATTGGTGTTTGAAACCAAGTGCACATGATGATAGCCAAAATCCATTTGTATACTGTAATTTCTTGAGGAATACTGCTGATTGATGTGTTTCCCCTCAAGCCTGCTTCCAGTGAATTTGAAAAAAAACCTAAGGCATAGTTAAGCTGAGGTGTGTACATTTTAGACATCCATTGCTCATGTGCAGATGACACCACATGCACAGATGATGGCTTTGGTGAGTAGGTATTTGGGGGGCTCCAAGTGCAGGGAAACAAATCAGGTAACTGTGCATACAGCAACATAAAATGTTACTTGAAACACAGCAGGGGCAAACTATCTCACTGCATTTTAAGCCACATATGTTCATGCCCCAATTTAAATGCCTCACCATTTTTCAGGCAGAGGGTCATTGAAAATCCACTTTAGGTAGATTTTCTAGAACTGTGTTTGGGTTGGATTAATGTCCAAGGCTTGGAAAAAAGCACTTAAACCCTTTAGTTATTCAATCCATTTGCTTCACTTTTTGACGAAAGGTCCTTGCTATTTAGGATGCAAATTTCAGCATAAAAATTGAAATTCACAGAAATGTGGCTCATTTCTACTCATACTGACTTCAAGAAGAATGTCACTGATATTTGCTTTGGGACATTGCAAATGTAGCTGGGGGAAATCAAAGAAACAGAAGTGGTGTAGCTTTAGAGCGAGATGATGATGTGCCTGGGATTCAGCTAACACCATTGTCCAACCGAGCATGAAACAAGCCTTCAAAGGTTAATAGAAGTCCCAGTACTAGACTATAGCCCTAGGAAAAAGTCTGGATATCATCTGACAACTTTTAAAAAGTTTCCATTGGTACATGATGCTCTCATAGCAATGTCTAAAAATGGAAGTTCATGTGTTGCTTCCATTTTCCAATGCATGTAGGTATTATAAAACTACTACTATTATTAGTTAGAATTGTGTGTTGGAAATTTGAGCCTGTACAGCGTAAAAGAGATCCAGTGGCTTCTCAGTCAATGTATAAAGTGATGGATTCAATCTATTTTTCATACGGCTGCCTTCCTCTTTAATTCCCAGATACAAGAAACATATTTGTCAAGTGTGTCAGGCCTGTTTTACACTTTACACAGGAGCAATTGTAGGTTTGCCAGTAGAAAAACCAGGAACCATCCAATGGCAATAAGTGTCTAGAGGCCTCGCCTTTGGCACAGGCTATTCTGCTTCACACATAATGCTAAGCCAAACCATAGCTTAGCATGAATGTTTGAGCAAACAGTCTTCTGAAGCTCACAGTTGCTTAGTCTAGACTATGAGCTGCAACAAAGGTGTGTCCTATGGCTTATAGCTCATGCTTTGTCCAGTAGCATTAAACTAAGGAGCTAAATCATGGCTTGACTCAGTGCAGCACAGCAGCAGCAAAACATGGTCCCGGGAGGAGCAAAGCAGCCAAGATTTCATCTGGAGCCTGCATACTTGTATGTTTGGCTTAAGCCATGGTTTGGCTTAGCATGACGTGCAAACCAGAGCATTATAGCTTAGAGGTTAAAGTCAACGGACAAGGGCTTTCCTGGGAGTTGTTCTTGAAGGAGGATGGTTTTGCTTGCAAATAATATATTCATAATTCATAATATATAGATATAGATCTTGGGATTCTAATATTTTATGTCGGAGCCCAAAACTTTTGATATATATATATCTCCCCATTATTTGACATAATGCAATTATGGAAGTTCAAATTGAAAGGCTGAGTAACATGACATCTGTATAAGGTTAGAGCTGAATGCAGATTTGGGGGTTTTGTGATTTTGATGCCTGCTTAATGTTGGGTTTGCATAATATCAGGGTTTACACAACTTCAGTGTCTGCACAATTGGAGTTCTACAACTTTTGCATACCTTCACAGGCATATTTACAGCTTTAAAAAGGTGCATGTTTTTAGGTTAGGGGCTATCCTGTGAACTGCCCTGAGACCTGTGGGTATAGGGTGGTATATTAATTAATTAATTGAAATGTGAGTACTATTTAATACTTGGGACATTTGTAACTTGCAGTTAGGTGGTACATGTTGCATGGTTTTCTCAAAGTTTGTTTGTAGGGCTCTAAGCATTTCATAAATTCTATAGAAAAAGTCAGCAGTCAGTTAAAATGGAAAACACTTCCCCAACTCTAGAAGATATAAATGAGAATTTATAAATATTTTGGAAGAATTTCCAGAAAAAAATGATACAGAAAACATGACATTTAAAATGTGAAAGAATAGTGATTTGATAACGGAGGCTAGTAAGAAGAGATGAATAAGCTGGAATCCTATGCACACATAACAAGTAGGAAGTCCTGCTGAATTCTTTGGGATTACTTTTGAGTAGAAACGTGTAAATCTCTCTGATTTACACATTTCTACTCAAAAGTAATGCACATGTTATCTGATTTTTCATACTATAATACCTCTTATACCTTGTGCTTTTTCATCAACCAGAATACATTTAAAGCACACTCTTGCTAACTATAAAGAAAGAAAAGTGTAAAGTATGAGGATAGAGTATTTATCTGTGAGCAGGGCTTTTTTCAGCTGGAACTCACTGGAACTTAGCTCTGGCACCTCTCAGATGGGTGCCGTTGCCATTCTAAGAGAACAAGGGAGGCATTCATGGTGAGTTCCAGCACCTCTTTTTCTAGAAAAATAGGCACTGTGTGTGAAGATTAAAAAGAAACACTCACAGCACACTCCCAACTATGTCTCCTTGGGAGTAAGTCCTATTGAAATTTACTTCCAGACAAGTAGGGCTAGGCTCACAGCCTCAGATAATAAGGGTAGAAAATTGAATTATAAAAGAAAAAGGATTAGAGGGGGAAACTGATGAAAACAATCTATTTGTTTTATTGAATTACTTATTTACAAGAATCTTAGATCGGAATCTGTGGCCAGGTACAATTCTGAAATTGCCAAGAGAAAGATGTTATATGGAGATATCATTTTGTCTTTTCATAAAAGAGGTACTTGTGATTTTATCTTAAGCACAGCCTGAAGAAGCCCAGTCCCAAAGGGCAGCGGCGTAGCGTGGGTTGTCAGCACCCGGGGCAAGGCAAGTAATTTGCGCCCCCTAACCCCTAACCTGCCGCCGCTGCCAGCTTCTTCTTGCTGCTGCCTGGTCTGGTCTGGTGTGGTTCTCTCCCGCGCTCAGCGCTGCGCTGGGCGGCTGCTGCACTGTCCCTCCCCCAGATAGTCCCTCGCTCTCTCTCCGCCGCCTGCCTGGCACCCACCCCCTCCACAGTGGGCAGCGACCCAGCGGCTCGGATCGGATTCGCACAGCCAGCACTGCAGTGAGAGAGAGTGAGTGAGCCAGGTAGGGGCAGAGAGCTGCGAGTGCAAGCGCGCGCCCCCCAGATGTTGCGCCCGGTGAGGCCAGCCCCCCCTGCACCCCCCACGCTATGCCACTGCCAAAGGGAGACACAGAAGAAATGAACATCCTCACTCTCTTGATTTGACTCACGTCATGCTATAAACCAGGGGTGGGGAATCTCAGGCCCAACAGGCTTCATTATCTGGCCCGCAGGGCAACCTCCAGGCTGTGATTTATCCCTGGATTACACTCCTTACTGCCCCTGCTGTGTGCCTCCCCCCCCCCACAAGTGATTTTGACTGGCTGGAATATGCCCTTGAACTGTGGCAATGTCTGTTGCTTGCCTGGATGTACAAAGTTCAGAGTCACATCCTTTGCCCAGCACAGTTTTGCCTCTGACCCCACCCACCCCTGGTTCCCTGGAAGGTTCCTCATTATATGCGCATAATTTGGAATGCACCTGTTAAGTATTTATAATGTTATACAAGTCCTCTCTTTCTTTCTTTATTCAATTACATGCTTTTTGGGGAATGCTGGTGGGGAGTGGGGGTGGGGAGAGAAGTAAAATACCCTATCCTTAATATTTCTGTTCTTCTCAGTTTCTTTTTACTTTGTCTGACCATAGAGTCAGTGTTTTTACTCCGAGGGTTCATTGCTGAAACCTGCACTTGTTACTCCAAAGCACTTATGCGCATAGGGACTTGCACTTTGAAGCTCATTTCCACCATTTTCTAACTCACGAGTGGACCTGAACATGACACAATGCTAGTCAGTTTTCATTTGTTACAGGTTCCTCCTCTCCCCACTCCATTTGACCAGCTGCTTAGTATTTTTAAAACATATCCTTGCAAAGAACAGCATTAGCCTGCATGAGATCTACAACACCTAGCAGGTGAAATAGCAAGAATCCCCCTTTAACACTTTGATTAGTAAGCCATGCCTCACCCTAAGACTCTATTTGCTTTTTTAAAAAAAGATTATTTACCAGACCTTTGAAAAATAGTCACTATTTTGTGCATACTTTGATCTGCAAGATGGCACCATGTTTGTATCCTCTTTCTCTTCCTGTATCAGATGATGATAATAAATTCATGGAGGATAAGGCTATCAATGGCTACTAGCTATGATGGCTATGTTCTGCCTCCACAGTTGGAGGCAGCGTGCATCTAAATGCCAGTTGCTAGAAACCACAGGAGGGGAAAGTGCTCTGTTCACTTGCCATTACACAAAGAACTACATCCATCTTGACCATACTCTGATATTTCCCAAAGCTGTTAAGATGTTCACCTATATGTACATATTGCTGAAAGAAGTACTGTTGGAATTACAACAGCAGAGATCATTCAGTTACTAACCTAAAGGTTAATTCTGTTGACAGTCAGCCAACCAGGAGAGTGGTGCTGCTGTTGCCTAGCAACCAGTCAGATTGACATGATCCTTGCTAAAGTCATGAGTTCTGATTGATTGGTTAGTTCTGTCCCCCCCCCCCATATGGTTAGTAGTATTTCTCTCTGCTATGGATTAGGCTTGAACAGCTAAGAAGGACAAAATGTCTGTTTATTTCTTCTTGTATTGTATACTGTTTTCGATCGATTTACCCTATAAGCTATTATTAGTTTCTTTTGTCTCTCAAGTCCGTCTACATTATTTAAGTGATTCTGTTAACAAGTACTTACAATGAAATCTAACCACTTCTTCAAAACCACCATTAAAGAACTTTCTAGAACAGCTGAGCTTTGCTTGTGTTCAGGCAGAATGAATAAGAGGACTAATGGAAGGGATGCCATTTAAACAATCATTTAATAATAATAATAAATTTTATTTATATCCCGCCCTCCCCAGCCGAAGCCGGGCTCAGGGCGGCTAACAACAATAAAACAGTACAAAAGTACAGCACAAACAACACTCTAAAATCATTCATTATAAAATTATATAAATTACATTATATAAAATTTATCCTGTGGGAAGAATGTTTGAACGCACTTAAACATTGCATTTGTTTATACAAGGAACAGAGTCAATAGTCTCTCCTTAAATCAAGGGCTTGTTGTGTTAGTTTCTGATGTGGGTTAGTTGCTCATTTGTGCAATAGGAGAGTAATTTTTGATTCGTTGGTTGATTTCATTGATATGCGACTTTTCCACAACAAACTGTTTCTAAAGTGGTTTACATCAAATGTTTCTCTCCTCCATCCCATGTTCTGTATTTTGACAAGAGGACAAGTTTATGGAATGTATCAATAAATTCACAAAGAATAACAATTCAGCAAATGTTAAATAAATTCAATAATGCAAAAGATATCATCAGGATTTAAATGCACAAGTACAGAGGTGTGTGAGCAGTTCCACAGAATTCACTGTGAACCCTGTTCCATAAATCCACTTACCTCTTTGTCAGTGGCAACAGCCCTTCCCCTGTCTTGGGACCTCCCCATGCCCAACACAAAGTTCCACTTTGGCCAGAGGAGGCACCACTAGCATTGAAGGGAGAGAATCCACTCCTGTGTTCCTAAGTGGACAATTTGGGGGCAGGATAGAAGGAGTGGTTCTCTCCTCTGGACTGGAGCAAAGGCTGAAGCAGCAGCAAGCCAAGGATAAATCCTGGCTACAGCCCTTGGCTTGTTTGGAGCAAGACAAACTATGGGCCTGAGTTCAGATGGAATGTGACACCTGAAGTGTAGGTGGGTTCCCATGAGGCAAGACACAGTGATAACAGCAAGAACCTTTATTCAACTAACAGAGCTAGACAACAAGGACAAAGCAACAGCTTATATACATTTCTGAAGGCCTGGGCCACTCCCACTGCCAATGTGATTGGCTATCTAAACTTCCAAGCTGCAAATCATAACTCAGAGTTTAAGGGCCAATGGCTAAGGCCCAAATCCTGAATTCTTCTGTGATTGGATATCATGTATTGAATCAGAACACAGGAGCTCAGAATCCTCAGTCCAGACTCAAGCTCAGGCAAACACAGACCACTGAATACATAACACCACCAATCTGTGGCTTAGCTCCCCATAGGAGCAGGGATGTGGGAGGAGCAAAGCAACCATTGTTTTCTCCCTGTGCACCAGCACACTTGCTCATTCACAGTAAACCATAGTTTGGCTTTGCATTACATGTAGTCCAGAGCAGGAGACAATACTGAGCTAGGTGTTCCTATGGTCACACTGCAGAGAAAACGTAAAAGTAAAACTAAAGGGAATAGCAAGTTTTTATATCATTGACAGGTTGGTGGCTGGCTGGCTTGCTTGCAGCAGGCTGCAAACTGCTGGCTCCTATAAATGAGAGTGAAAGTTATTTTTCCCTCTTCCTCATTCACTCCAATCATGATTTTGGAAAGAAGGCTCATGTCAGCTTCTCTGGGTTGCAACGTGAGAAAACAGGATTCTTTGGCAGCAAAGTGCACTTCATTTATGCTTAACTGTCTCTCAAGCCTCTATGGGTGATGCATTCTCCTAATCTCTCATTGGGCATGAGAGCAGCAGGCAGTGTCTGGGAAGATGCTGGAGGAACTACAGTGTGTTCACCAAAGAGCCTTCTTCCATCCTATTCATAGGTACTTGAAAGTGAGCACTACTGAACTCCTTGGCCCTTATTCTGAGAAAGCATGCACAAGCTCATGCTATTACAACTTGCTCTAGCTAAATACAGTGGGGTTGAGGGAGCTGGAAAAAAAGAGATGGGGAAATTGATGATCGAACTGAAGAGGTCACAAGCAAATTACTAAATGAGTTTTAGCATGAAAAAGTGAATTGCCCAACTGGCAATAGAGCTGTAGATCAGGGGTTAACCAACACAATTCCCTTCAAATGTTGTCGGGCTACAACTCCCCCCATCCCTGACCATTGTCTATGCTGGCTGGAGCAGATGTGAACTGGAGTCCAACAAAATATGGAGAGAATTGTATTGACTACTCCTGCTATAGACCTTCGAAATGCCTTTTAAATTGAGCATGTGCAGAGCACATTTTCTTCACTGCTAAGTGGTCACAACAGCAAGCTCCCCACCTGTTACATACCGCCATTCTCCTTTCCCCAAAATACTTAATTGTCAGGATTTTTTTTCCTGGGTCAGCAGCTGATTCTGGATATATTGTGCTAAGAAGTTGCTCACAGCTACCTGGAAACAATGGTTGGAAACCAAACCCAGCCAGCATTTGTGGAGACCTGTCTGTGAATAACCCAAAGTATGGACCCCCCCCCAAAGGAGACTTACACTGACACAATAGGCTTGTGCCCATCAGTACCGATGTAATAGCAGCTTGGAAACTGGCTTATTGCAGAAGGCTCCATCTAGGGTTTATCGTGCCCATGCATAACCAAAGAGGCCTCTACAAGTCATCTATGGCAGCCCTTCATTCCATTTGAAGGAAATCCATTCAGTTGGAGATGCAGGTTAGGGAATGCAAATTGAAAATTATAAGGAAAATGGTTCTGTACACAAATGCAAACAGGAATAGCCCTCCTGATGGATGCTAGTTCATAAAACCATAGAACTGTAGACTTGGAAGGGACCCTGAGGATCGCCTAGTCCAACTGTCTGCAATGCAGGAATCTCAACAAAAGCATTCATTACAGATAATCATCCCACCTTTGTTTAAAAACCTCCAATGAAGGAGTTGTGTTACTGCTTATTATTGTGTTAGGGATAATGTTATTGTTTCATCCATCTTTCTGTGCATCCTGAATTGAATGCAAAGCGAATGCATAAAAAGGTGAGGGAGATCTGTTTGGAGTGGCATTAACATTTAATTCCATTTCTGTCTCATGCATTTCATAAGGTTCTCAAGGTGTTTCTGTTTAGTAAACAGATGCCCCACTTCCTCTACCTGGAGGGTAGTGGATGGATTTATCTTTATTTTATTTTTTCTGTGTGAAAATGCTGTAATTTGAATCCTACCGCTGTAAGCAAAATTCAAGACCAGGGTTGCCTCCCATTTTATCCTACAGCAGCCGTCACCTTCAGTTTATGGAATCTTTAAACATTCATCAATTCAAGCTGCTAGGAAGCATAGAGGCTTATGCATTCCCTTCACGTAGCCACAGCGTTTATATGGCAGGTTTTGAAGTGTGGTTACAAGATGATAACTGTATTGCCTGAAGGCGCTAAGTTTTGCTTTGCCAGAATTGTGCTTTGTATGCAATTAGTGTAAGAATTCAAAGGAGTGGAGTTTATCCTCACCATCGTCTCTCTCATTATAAATGGATCATAATGGAGGAAGAAAGCAGTCTCTGCAGCGCCTTCCTTAAGTGTTCATTAAATCAAATGCTCTACAACACAGCAGGCTGTGAACTAGGGATAACTGAAGAGTGCGATCTTTGCCCATTCTGATGCAAACTGACCTGATCTGCACCTCTTGGACTAACGTGGATTGGAAGCTAGCAATGCACTGCACTTTGCAGGTGTCAACACAGTGCTGCACTTCTTTTAAAAAGACATTGGCATGCTGTAAAAATGCATATCTTGAGATAAACTGCATTTAGAAATGCATATCTTGAAAGGGCGTACGTTCAAATATATATTTCAGTGCAAGTTTTTATGAGGATTTTTAAATAGTTATATGACAAATGTGCTTCTAAGCACTTTACAAGCAAAAATAAAAAAACCATAAATGGGGAACCTTTTTCATCCTGAGGGCCAAATTCCCTTTTGGACAACATGCCACTGGTGGTCAGTGCCAGAGGCATTTGTACACCCTTCTCAGTTCTCCAGCCATTCAAGAGGCATCCTCAGAGTTGAGGGACACATTCCAGCCAAGCAAAAACAACTGGGGTGCGAAGCAAGGCCAGGGATGGTTATGGTCTGGCGAGAAAGGGTTTAGCCTGGGGATTCCTGGAGGGCAACATTTGGGCCCCACAGGCCTGTTGTTCCCCACCCGTTCTAGGACATGCTTTTGTTTTAAGCAGGGGATATGGGGAAGGCACCTGTGTGTGCATTTGAGCATGTCTTGGAATCTTCTGCAGTGGGCTTGTGTTCTGTGATGATAGAGTTGATGTCAAAAGGGTTCCCTGAAGGTAGAAAGGCTGTATTGTAAGCAATGCTCTGAAGCAAAACACGATAAAATTTAAAACAGCCTACTGTCATTGTTCCTTATGTGGGAAACCTCCTTGCAGAAATGAACAGTATGAAAGGCCTTCACAGACACACACACACTCTTTTATGCAATATTATTTCTGCTGCAAAACATAAGAACATCAGAACATTTAAGAAGCCTCACTGGATCAGGCCAAAGACACATGTGGTATAGCATCCTGCTCTCACAGTGGCCAAGCAGATGCCTGTGGGAAGCACTCAAGCCCTTAAATAGATGATGGGAAACAGGCTTGATGCAGTACAGCAAGATTTGAATTCTTAGATGAAGAGCCCATGGTCTGAAGTAAACAATTCAACCTTTAAGTTTAAACATAATCTGTAGTAAGAAAACACAAAAGCTTGAGGGAGGAAATATATACTTTTGTGAAATTAAATTAATTGCATGTAAAAGATTCTTTGTGGTCTAAATCAGGTGAGGATTTTCTCTCATCCTTTTGATTAATAAAACATTGGGAAGAAATGATAATTTATATAACAATGTGTTAAATATTTCCTCTTGAACAGAGATGCAGCTACTCCAGGTAAGGCAACCTTTTTGGTAGCTGCTGCCATGGAAACCAAGCTACTACTTTCTCGTTGGAAGAATAGCCCCTTGTGGATAATGGATCTCAGTACAAAATTTCAAGATTTTTTGGAGTTTCATGTGGCATAGTGGTGGCTTTTTAAAAGATCACAGACCTGCACAGTCCAAGGGCAGGTGTGTCTGGCAGCAAGTCTGCATGCTCTTCTTCGTATTGACTTTTTCATTTTATTTATCTGAAAGGCCCAATCATTATTTTGTCCTTATTTGGGCTGGCAACAGTACTCCAAATCAGTGGTTAAAACCTTACCCCACGCAGTGCTAAGGATGTTATATTATACATTTTCCAATTAGTTTCTGGTTCTCAAGTGACCTGAATGTAAAGAATAATAATTGAGAGTTAAGAACTAATGTTACATTTATTTGACAAAATAGTAAATTTATTCCATTCATAAAATGAATAAAAATATTAAAACAGCACTCTTATAACATTGATAAAGGCCAAATGCACATAATTGTGGTTACTACCTCAGAACATTGGATATGTGTTTATTTAATGTTTAAATTGGAATATCAGGCCGCTGAAAAAGACTGTTGAAATGCATTTGGCTGAATGGTTATTAAAGAGGACTCATTTCTACATGTTTCAATGGTGTTTAAACTTCTGAGGGTGGTGAAATTAACAAAAGGGACCCCTCTGCTGATCTTAACACCTGAGAGCATCTGTAGGGAAAGAGGTGGCCTTTCAGATATTTGGGGACTAAGTCTTCAGGGTTTTAAACACTAACATGAGGATTGCATTGCGTTGGGACTAGAAATGAACTGGCAACCAATGCAGCTATTTTAAAACAGGATTTATATGAGTTCCCCAAGCTTAAAAGCCTGCTCCTTCCAGGGGTGTGCTACCTGTTCAAAGCAGGCCATCTTCCCATCCCCTGGTCTCGAGAACTTTGCACACATCTCTGCCTTCAGGCAGCAGATAGGAAGGGAAGTGGTGATTTGTTTATTTATCATCTTCCTTTATTTAATTTATTCATACAGTATTCTTTATTTATTAAATTTCTATGCCGTCCTTCATCCGAAGATCACAGGATGGTCTACAATATAAAAACACAAAAACCCCACTTATCATAGTTTTCCTATGTTGTGTATCTAAACATATAGCTTGCCCCTTACCCGGCTATGTGGTTGCTCTTATATTAATGTTTATATTCACACTATACTGTTTCTGAATCTCAAGGTCATTTTGGTCTCTTCTGTACAACATGCTGAAAAATTCAGAGTAGTAGTAATTCCTCCATATGATGCCAACTATGTATTCATCACCCAGAATGTGAAATGCAAGTTCCAGTTCAGTTCATAATCCCAATGTTGAACTTTCATTTTTATTTTTCAGAACAGAGTGTGTCTGTGTGTTTTTAAAAAAATTAAATTAGATTAGATTATTTTAGCATTGCTTAAGAAGAAACCACATGCAATCAGTGCGAGCTACTGCATTCAAAATTCAAATTTATTCAGCAAATCAAGTGAAAACCCTGATTTAATCTCACTTTTGGTGAGTTTACTGCTTTAAGAAACTGATCCATCCTTAAAGCTTTTGTGTGTGTGTGTGTGTGTGTGCGTGCAGTTTCTATTTAAAGCTAAGCGGCTGTGAAAATTGTCACGAAGCAGCTTGGTTACCTTATTAGCTTTACTGGAAAATGCTAAGGCTAAAATAATTTCAGACTAAAATCCTATGTGTGATCAGGTTGCAGTCCTAGGCTCCTTCCTTAGGAGTCAGCCCCATCAAACTTGGTGGGAATTGTTGACATGCGTCGCATTTTACTGTTAAGTGTCTTTTTTAATGTCCTCAAAGACAACCGTTGATCACCAAGGTGACAAGTAAGTCAAGGACACTGAGATGAGATGGCGTGGCAGGTTGAGCAATGGGTTGGATAGGGATGAGCAACCTGAAATTGAGTCCAAATTTGAATAGGTGGTAAGGACCCAGGAGTATTTGTAACCTGCAAATACCTCTGGATCCAGACCTGCTCCTGGAATCGTGGGTGGCAGCAATAGTAAAGTCTGCATTTTTACCAGTTGCACCTGACTTGCCAACTTTTACTGTTCCTAGAGGAGCTTAACTTCCTCTTCTTCCTACTTTGGTAATCTTAAGGAGCAACTCTGCAATACATTCTACACGAGGAGGCCCTTGAAAGTTGTTCTGTAGCTCCGAAGTGAATGCAAAATGCTTGGGTGTGTGCCCATTTATAAGGCACTGGCTATTTGTTTCTTTTCAAGCTCCTATAGGATTCATTTCCCCACTGATGAGAGGACTCTCCATAACTGCAGCTCCATATGGGGAAACAGACAGAAAAGACAAATGAGGAAACACATTCAAACAAAGGAGAATCTTGACATATTGACTGGGGCTTATCACAGATACCTTCCAATTGTTGTGGCTTGATCTATTCTGCTAGCAGTTTTGCAATGCGCCTTAAAAACCTATGCTTATTTAATAATAATTTAATAATACAGTGGTACCATGGGTTACAGATGCTTCAGGTTACAGACTCCGCTAAACCAGAAATAGTACCTCGGGTTAAGAACTTTGCTCGGGTTAAAAACAGATGAGAACAGAAACCGTGCAGCGGCAGGCCCCATTAGCTAAAGTGGTAGCTCAGGTTAAGAACAGTTTCAGGTTAAGAATGGACCTCCAGAACGAATTAAGTTTTTAACCCGAGGTACCACTGTAATTAAAGCAAAAGTGTCTTGATGCTTCTGAAGAAGACATTTGTTTATGGTGATGGTTATTGTGGTTGGCAGGAGGGCATGGTGTGGACCTCAGGAAGCCCAAATTGTTATCAGTTGGCTGATATCTTGTTGAGAACTGAAGTGTGAAATGAGGATCCTCAACATGGACAGCTGCAATCCTATTATTTCCATGTCCCTGTTGGTTATTGGGAGAATTGCTGATCCTGTCCTGGCTGAGGCTGATGGGAGTTGTAGCCCAAAACATCTGGAGGGCACCAGGTTGGTGAAGGCTGCTTTAAGATTTATGACTTGATAATCCCATTCTGCCCTTGGAAGGTTATAAACTTATTATTTTTCTAGTTTGGCGTGCTCTTGATTTAGGGTCCTCTTCTCTGGTTTCCAAAGCTTATTGAGAAGATTTAAGACAATTTATTTTGCAGGAGGGAAGGCTAGACTGAGAAATACATCTCTCTTGGGCAAATTATGAAAGCTTCTTGGTGGATAATTTATGGCTGCTTACCTTGTAACCGAGTAAGGCAAATCACTCTCAGCATGCCTTCCATGTATTTATAGTAGCCATTCAGATATCTTGGTTATGGTAGGAACATCACGGCAAATGCCAACATAAAGGGTATCTGCAGAATTCTTCTACACATTCTGTGAAGTTATCCAGTGTAAGAGAATATAGAGGCGAAGGAAGGAGAATAACCGCTGCTGGATGTCAGAGAAGTCTGACAGAAATGGAAACAGGAGTGGAAATACCCAGTGTTTAGATTCTTACCAGCAACTACACCGCCACAGCTTGTAAAACTAAATAGTAGGTCTGGATGCCTTTCTTCCCCCCTTTACCAAGGCTCTGTTGAAACCAGCCCACCCTCCAAACCCCACAGTCAGCAGAGCCCTATGAAGTCTCACAAGGTAGCATTTGACAACCTCAACATCAATTTCTATTTCTTATCAATATCCGCCCCTCCCCGCCACCACCATTTCTATATTTATTTCTACCAGTTCTGGAATGGCAAATTAATGCCAGTCAACCTGTTTCTTTGTGCTGCACCAGTAAACATAGGTCTCGATAAAATGACGCCAATAAACAGCATTTTCTGTTTCTCAGCCCAGTGGTTCATTCGATTTATTCATTCCAGCTGGGCATAATAAGATTCCCCAGGATGATTTTCCGTCAAAGCTGACTGCTCCTTGAATCAGTCAATTAGCCAGACAGACTGCATGCACACTTTGGATGGACGTTATGATGATGGATGACAAATTACAAAGGAAAAGTGGGATTATGACTCTTGATGCATGATCAGAATTGACTTCAGGTTGATGTCTCAGCTTTGAGCTTCCTCTTTTCTGCCTTTGACAGGGATTCCACAAGAGAATGTGGTGCATGTTTATGGACAGATATTTTCTGTATCCTCAGTATCATGGCCACTGGTCCCATCATCTCCTGGCAAATAGAAGGGGGGGGGGAATGTAGGTAGTGAGAGATTTTACTTTCTTGAGTTCCATGATCACTGCAGATGGTGGCAGCAGTCACGAAATTAAAAGATGCCTGCTTCTTGGGAGAAAAGCAATGAGAAACCTAGACAGCATCTTAAAAAGCAGAGACACCACCTTGCCGACAAAGTTCCGTATAGTTAAAGCTATGGTTTTCCCAGTAGTGATGTATTGAAGTGAGAGCTGGACCATAAAGAAGGTTGATTGCTGAAGAATTGATGCTTTTGAATTATGGTGCTGGAGGAGACTCTTGAGAGTCCCATGGACTGCAAGAAGATCAAACCTATCCATTCTTAAGGAAATCAGCCCTGAGTGTTCGCTGGAAGGACGGATCGTGAAGCTGAGGCTCCAATACTTTGGCCACCTCATGAGAAGAGAAGACTCCCTGGAAAAGACCCTGATGTTGGGAAAGATGGAGGGCACAAGGAGAAGGAGACAGCAGAGGACGAGATGGTTGGACAGTGCTCTTAAAGCTACCAACATGAGTTTGACCAAACTGCGGGAGGCAGTGGAAGACAGGAGTGCCTGGCGTGCTCTGGTCCATGGGGTCACGAAGAGTCGGAAACGACTAAACAACAACAGTTGTCTAAAGAAACCCCTCTCTGATTACATCCTGCCCATGATAATGATGGCCATTTCACTAGTTCCATAGAACTTAATGTGGGTGTTCATCTTATGCTCAGTTTATGTTTCATTTTGAGATCTCCTTTGGCAGAAACCTCCCCCCCCCCACTACATCCAATAAAATGTGTTTAAAATGAGTGTTTTTAAAAGCCAATACCAGTGGGCCATACTGATGTAATATTCTGCCGCACGTGAACATGGGCTATCATTGTTAGCAAAGACACTGAAATAGACAGCGTCCAGAGAGAAAAGAAATCCTGGTAAGCATTTTCTGAGAAAATGGAACAAAAGCAGTGCATACCAGAGCTTTCCAAACCGTATGTTGCGTGTGTCAGCTGCAGTGTGTAGGTGTGTCATGCGAACGTTCCCCACGCTTCTCCTGCAACTGGGAAGGGGTTAGTTTAACCTATGGTTTGCTAGTAAAACTGAATTCCTGTGCTGTGAAATGATGCATGTCTAAAAAGTGTGTCATCCATATGAAAAGTTTGGAAAGCTCTGGTGTATAATGTGAGGTGAAAGAAGCAGAGAGGCTTTGTCTTTCTTACATCAGAATTTATATATAACAGGCAGACATTCAACCAAACATACAGAGGAAAAATTCTCTCAGAACTGCACCACCAGTCAGAGCATGTTCTACCTCAATAAACATCATGCCACTTTGTTTGGTTGGCTAGCTGACTTCAACACTAACATAATTAATCCTTTAGTTGCACATGGAATGTTCTTTGCTTTTGCACTTCTAACAGTCACTTTTGAAGCATGCCATTATTGCTTCTGCTCTCCAGTGTAGCACATCTGAATAGTGGGCATGCCTGCAATATGAACAGATCCTTGAAAAATGCTAGGTTGCAACTTGACATCTTTATATTGTATATGTGTTTTGACATCCTTCACCCTTTGGTTGTTATGTCAAATAATGCACTGAGGTTTGAATTATTTCATTCTCTTTCACATCTCAGTGATTAGTTATAAAACTTAGCAGTAGAAAAATCAGTGCCACTACAAAGCAAAATCCATATGGAGCATGACTGCAAATGTCACAACATTTCTCAACCTGTATTGCTTATGAGACTTAAAATATACTGAAACATTCCCATCAAAGCTGTGCATTTGGGTGTGTGTGTTTAATATTCTCTGTGTATAGTCAGTTTTGTTGGGTTTCCTGTGAGCAGATTTAAAAGCAAGCTATTTTCTTGCTCATCTTCCTGCAGCTTTCAGAAATAGCTTCTTGCATTGATTTTTTATAGTTGTGCCAGACCGAAGAGTTTTATGTCGACAGCAAGTAAGAGTCTCATTTTGTAAGCAAGCTTCCAAGCAAGGCTTCTGTGTAAAACCTCTGCACTTAAATCCCTTTCAAAGGAACAGAACCCTGGACACAGGGGCCCCTATGTTGTCTCAGTACACAGGAGAGGCCAGGAGCATATAATGAACCTCTGTGCGCCACTTTCCCACCATGTTTTGAATGGCACATGTGACCCAGAATATGGGTCATTATTTTATGGTATGTAGCTCTTCCATGTCAAGCATGCCATAGAAACAGAATTGGAGAGTTGGAAGGGATACCCCGTGGGTCATCTAGTCCAGCCCCTTGCAACGTATGTGGTCCCCCTTCCAATTTGAAACCATGCTGGACTGCAGTATTATGTGTCACATAGCTTGTTTTGTTGGGTATTTTGTTAAATAGGAGCTTCAAGGGCCCCAATCCAAATCAGGCCCACTGCACAGTGGGGGCGGGGACACTATGCTGCAATTCCAACTCCACTTTCCAAAGCTACTGCTTGCAACAGAAGGAAAACTTACCTATTCAGAGGAAGTGAAATAGCAACTTGCGCTCTGATATTCGTTGTGTGCTTGGGTGGGCAACGCCCCTCCCGACATGCTGCCGTTTCAGTCTTTAGCCACCTGTCCTCCCCAACAAACAACAAGCAAGCAGCGTCAAGTATAGAAAAGTGACTGTGCATTTCACGTATCTTGAGTTTGGCTCTGTGCCAACTTTTTCCAGTCCAAGGCCCTCAGGGGCCACATGCCAGTGGTGGGTGGGACCAGAGGCAAAAGTGGGTGGGGCAAGGGGTACAAAATCTACCTTTGTATAGCAGTCTGCACTGCACGTGTAGGAGGCCCCTACCACACTGCTATGTTGTGTCATTAAAACCCCATGCTCTTCTAATTGCTTCTCATTCTTGTCATGCATTCATGACACACACAAAAGTCTGAGCTGTTGTTCTAACAGCCAAGATATTACTGAACTATTGATTTGGGAGGGTTTCCTCCTCCCCCACAAGGCTCTCACAGACTTGCATCGTGTGCAACTTTTATGATGAACTGTCTGCTGCTTTAGTAAGGGGTTGTGAGGTCATCGTTATTTATGGTTTTTAAACAGATCCTTGGCTGGTATTCATTAGCCATCCATTGTGTCAGTGGACCTGAGCCAGTCAGTTAGAGGATTATTTCCTAAAATGGTTTGGTGTTTTGCTTGAACCAAACTATGCTGCATATTCTGTATTCCTTAAGATGCCACAGGTAGGACAGTGGTCTGCTGTTTTAAGAGATAATAGCATACATTAAAAACGATATAAATTTCCTGTCAAGTGTTTTCCAGTATAATCCTGTACACGTTTGCTCAGAAGTAAGTGAGTTGAGTTATACTTATGCTCAAGTGGATATATAATTGCAGCCTTACTTATTTTAGTTTCATGCATATGCAACCCAGGTACTGAGAGCTGCATACCAACAAACTAGGTGTGGTTCAAACCTGGAATTCAAACCTCCAGCCCTCTGCCTAAAGTGCCTGGGATTTTATTCATACGCTTAAGATGTGTGGGGCGGAATTCAACGCCTATTTCGTTGGAATAATTGTATAAAGTTAATTAGTGCAGAACAAAGAAAGTAAGTTGTTTGAATCAATTATAAGAAAGCAGTGTTAACATACACCTTCCCCTTGAGTTTTTAGAGGAGCACCATGTGTCTGGACAATAAAAGAAAACCAAATAGGGTGTCTAATAAATTTATGATAAATATGAAGGATGTAAATCCAAAATGAGCTGTGAAAAAATCACTGCTACTATGCAAGTTCACAGGAAGGGAGGGGTACAATATAATATTCCTTTCCAAGTCTTGACCTAGGTTAGTAGCAGTGTTTACAACCACCTGTTGCCATAGATGCCAACCCCTATAAGTCACATCCAAGCAACTGAAAGCTTTCTAATTGGTGTTCAGTTTTCTGTAGAGAATTGCTGGGTTGGTAGAGGGGGCCTGGAAGAGGGGGAGAGTTCTTGCACACTGGAAAATTTGCCTGCCCACACCAGAACAGGCTAGGGGTTTCCCTCAGTCTTCAACAATTCTTAGGGAAAGCCATCTCATACAGTTCAATGGTCAACCCCACCTTGAAAATTCCACTTTCTTTTCCCAGTCCCTTTGAATAAATCCTCATCTGGCTGCTTAAAGACCCAAATGAGAGCCATTAATTTGCTTCATCTTGTGAATACAAATTCTAGTAAAGGTGTACCAGATATCTCCCTTCCTTTCACAATATACATTCTATGTGAAAGTGGTGGTGAAATTCATTGGCTTGAGGATGAATTTTAAGAATTTGGTGGGGAGGTGTCTTACTTTAAGAGCTGGGATGATGGAAGAGCTCTTATTTCTAAAGAAGCTTTGCTACCACTTCAAGCAGTGATTTGGCTCCCCCCTGCTGCTGGTGCTGGGACAAAATGCCCCAAGGATTTATGCTGTGTCATGACATAACATCATCTCCACAGGTATTCTTTGGGTTGGAGGAGATGGCTGCCTCTATTGTTGTCGGTGAAGTAGATTGCAGACAGGTGGGATTGCTATAAAGTTGCATGTTCACGTGGGGGAAGCACTATGAATTGAAGGGGTGTAGCAGCCTCCCCCAAGCTGGTGCCATCCAGACGTTTTGGACTACTGTACAGTTCTCATCATGTCTAACCATTGGCTCTGCTGGCTGGAGCTGAAGGGAATACCTCTAGGAATACAAAGAGGGCACCAAAATGGGGAAAATTGGGGAGAGTTGCTGCTTTAAGTGTGTTCCTTTCCTGTGCTACCAGCATCCTGACCATAACCAATTTTAGCCATTTTACTTATTTTTTATGGTGGGACAGCTTCACCAGTGGCATGTTCCATTGGTATATTTTTCAAGGAGGTATAGCTGGTGTTTGACCAGTTTCTGTACTTCTTCCTATTCCTGTAGTGCTTGTAGCTGGTAGATACTCTATTTACCTTGACTCCATATCCATTCACAAATAAGTTAATGTAGGCTCCTTAAGCATGACTCACTTCTTTTGATTGTGAAAAATTCTCTCTTCCGTCATCCCCTCTGCTTCCTGCTCTATTATTCCTTCCCTCTGCTTCCTATTATTCCCATCATGCACCAACTGGTGTTTCTAAAGAATGCAAATTAATTAAGAAAAAATAAGCACAGATGACTTGGTTGCTAGTACAGTATATATGAATTCTCCATTATTAATGAGACAATTAATAAGGGTGCAAAGAGAAATTTGGGGGACCATGGAAGAAGCAAAATATGATTTGTGAATCTTAGGCCTGTGCTGCTCAGCAGTATTTAAGTGAAGTTTTGGTATCATTTGCTCTCTGATCTTGGTTTCTCTGTTTAAACTGGGGCGGGAGAACATATGGTCCTAGAGATGTTGTTGAATTCCAGCTCCCATCAACACCTGCCAACATGGCTAATAGTCAAGGATGATGGGAGTTAGAGACCAGCAAGACCTGGGGGGAGGTGTTACAGGTTCCTCACCACTGATTTATGCTTCTACCATAAGACAGACACAAAACCACACAGTATTCAGTAGGTTGTCTGCATGTTGAGTGTCACAGAACCATGATACTACAGCAGAGTGCCTGTCGCATTGATTTTAAGTCATTCCATTCATGTGTTTCTTTAGAATTGGATGGTTTTCTTTATTTTCAGACAGCCTCAGTACTAAGTTGCAATTCACTTTAAATCAGCATATGCTCAAATCAGAGGCACCATCTTCTAAAGCGCACAGAGGGGACCCGACATGTCCTGATGTCACTCGCAACATTGCAACATCACTCTGAGCCCAGCTCCAACAACAGGGGCAGCCCCCTCAAAAATAAGACTGAGGGGGCCCACATTGCCTTGACTTCCTGCAGCCAGCACCTGTGGCTCAAATGAATTCCAACACATTTCAGTTGAATTAACTTATGCAAGGAATGCATTGTCCTCCCCAGTGGTATGGCAAGTAACACTAAACTGCAGCGCAGTGCATTGTTTGTTACATGTTAGTTACACAATGCAACCAAATTCAGCACACTTGACCTTAGTGTAACCATCAGAAAAATATTGATGATTCTTGGCGGAAGAAGTAATCCATTACACAGTTGTCTCAATCACAAGCAAACCATCCCAGCAAAGACTTGTGGTCTAAAAAACCAGACTATGCATATCAGCCTCCTCCAATTTGTTACCTTCCAGAAGCTTAGAGCTATAACTCCCATTATCCCTATCCATTAGCCATGCTGCTTGGGGTGGAAGGGTGTGAGAGTGTGAAACATCTGTAGGATACAGGTTGGGGAAGGCTCTGTAGATTGTATGAGCTCCATGTTTAGGACACCTGCATTCACTTAAGCTGACCTGTTTTCCAGGCATAGTTCTTGGGAATAAACAGTGATCTAGGCTTCTAGATGTTAATGGGTTCATGGTTTGCTTACCAAAATAATAAAGAAACAAAACTACCCTGCCAGAGAGGGCTAAATTTAACTGAAATATTCAGTAACAGTAATCATTGTTCCTCACGACATGTAATCATGCCCCATAATATTTGATGCTGTGCTGGAAACATACTTTGTATATAAACTTCTTTGTCTGTGTGTTTGTGGATTGATGCACTTGAAATTTTATAAATCCATGTATATGGATTTATATAAATCCATAGCTGTGCATGTTGAGTTGTAAAATGCTCATTATCTCATGCCTAAGAGCAGGTGTGCCCAGTTTGAAAAGAGCCTTCTCATTAGTTTGAACTCTGCTGGCAAACACTCATTGATGACTAAATGTATCCATTCTGCCTCCAACAGTGTCAAAATTTACCCATCTGTGTGATGATCATTTACTAGTCCATGCCATCTTCAATGACCAAGGTTCATATAGTGGCTAAAACAGAAACCATCCTTAGAATAACATCAAAAAGAACTTAATGATTGGACTTCCATAAATCTCTTGCAGTCCTTTGTGTTGCATAGATTATTTTATACTGGATAAATAACGGAACCCCTGAGCTGCAATGTGGGAACGGCAGGAAGAAAGATGCTCTCAGTAATAGGAGGAGTTATAAGGACTGTAGAGAGCTCTGCTATGTGAATGTCAATCAGACTTCTGCCTGGTAGTTCAGAGGTGGGTGAGGAGAAGCATCTCTTTGCATCATAGATATCTAGCTGATTGAGGCCATTGTTTATTAGGTCTATTCCACATTTTTGGCCACATTTTGAGGTATGTAGATAAAACTGGCACTTTCTACTGTTAGAAAAATACAATCAGAAATATCAACAGTAGGCCCAATTAAATGTTGACATTGGGCCATGATGTCACATCCTCTGTGCTTCTTCTGCATTAAATTCCATTGCAGTCATTATGTCCAGAAACAAGGAAGCAGTGGGCCACTTGGAGAAGATGTTATAAAGCATCCACAAGCCATCCTAGTGTTTCCTCTTTTAAGTCATTCATTTCAAATGCCACCTCTTTCATATAGGTCCAGGGTAGTGGAATTTACTATGCTCTGTCACTGTTGACTTGTCTGCAGATAAAATACATAGAACAGAGGAGTGCTTTTGTCAGGGAGAGGTTTAAGCTATGCAGTGATTGAAAGGGGTGACTTGATTATATAAGTTTGTGCTGCCTTACAGTGGTTTTACGCTAATATATTCTCAGTTCATTCAAGTGGATTTCTTCCATGCATATTTGTGTTTTCCAATACCACATAGTTTCATGCATACTGTCAAAACAGACAGCTGGTGAAGCAATAGGTTGTGGAACCCTTACTTAGTTACTTGGATATTTTCCTTATACAGTGGTACCTCTGGTTAAGAACTTAATTTGTTCTGGAGGTCCATTCTTAACCTGAAACTGTTCTTAACCTGAGGTACCACTTTAGCTAATGGGGCCTCCCACTGCTGCTGCCGTGCCGCTGCCGCCCAATTTCTGTTCTTATCCTGAAGCAAAGTTCTTAACCCAAGGTACTATTTCTGGGTTAGCGGAGTCTGTAACCTGAAGCGTCTGTAACCCAAGAAACCACTTTTCTAGGATACACCATTCCATTTCACTTTAGCCAGGCCAACCCAGTTCTGTGTTCCCCTTCAACAGTCAGTCAGTATCCCTCCTCGTGCACAAAACCAGAAGAGAACAACTTAATGGTTTCAAAACACCATATGAATAGAGAATCAAAAAAGAATATATTTGTATTTGCGCATGCATATGATTCATTGGGGGGGGGGGGCGGACAGAAAGGAAATTAATCAAATCCAGATTAGTAAAATGCAATATATGGATGACATTTCTGAATTATTTAATTCAGATAAATCCTATTCTGCTGTATTGACTCTTTCCTTCTGCAGGAGGGTAGCATTCAAATAGGGCCACTTTCTGCAAACTTTGACAATACATGTTTTCTCATAAGTCAATTCCATTGAATTCTCAGGTAGGTATATCTAAGATTGCAGCCTAAGCCAGGAATTTAATATTTTAAAAATCTGATTCCTATAAGGAACTGACAGAAAGATTACAGGTGAAACGTCTCTCTCTCTGCCCCCCTCCCCCACGTGCAGACTGTGGTTCTGTTATTATGATGGACATTACTCAAAAATGGTCAAATCATAGAAATAGAGAGTTGGAAGGGACCCTGAGGGTCATCTAGTTCAACCCTCTACAATGCAGGAATCAGAAGTATTGGTTCAAAATTATTTCTCTGCCAGGGAGACCTGATTTAGAAATGCCTCGATTAAGGCCAATGGTGATGCCTTTGTTTCCCAGTTGTTCATAAAGGTGCTTATCAGTTCTCAACCACTTCCTTTCACTTAATCTGAATCCCTGTATTCATTTCTACGGTCTAGGAGTGACGGAGCCAGGAAATGTTAAGCTTCATATCAGAGCCTCTCCTGGCACTTGTTTAATAGCTCCATTACCTAGTGACCCAGATTTACAGTGTGTTTCTGTTACGTAGTAGACCTCATAAAAGAACGAACAGTACAGCTGTAGTGTGTGGGCTTATATATACAGATGCTTGGCTCTTTGAGTCATATGGCTGAGAGCAACTTGGTCCAAGCATGACTCAGGTTACTGCCATTTTACTATTACCTCAGTACTATTTCTTCAGTACTAGTAGGAGCAACAACAGTGATAACGTAAGGACGCACCCTGCCCTGCAAACATTATACTGATTCAGACAGGCCAAAACAGTGCATTGTACAGGCCTTCCTGAACATGTTGAGATTTTAAAAATTATTCTTCTTAACTTTATTTCTCAGTTAACGTTTTGAGATGTTAACTGCTTGGAGACTTTCGTGAAATATAAACAAGTTCAATTAATAGCAACAACCACTGTACCCAAGGCTTTCTTTGGTTACAAAAAACAAAACAAAAACCTGCGGTGATCCTACTCTTATATTGATAAAAAGTGTCATGGATGCCAGCACAAAATGGCTGCTACAGTCACAAGACCTGACTGTACCACTTCAGCTTCCAGGGAAGCGTATGTTAAAGCACTATCCTGCTATTAAAAACTCCCTCGAGGCAGCATGTTGGGAAGAAGTGTTTTAATTTAGGATCTCTTAAAACATATGAGGGGCTGAATCCAGATGTTCCTCTTGAGTAAACACATTGTGATCAGTGGTACAACTTAATCATAACTAATTTGAACCACATTGATTTAAAGGGTCTAGAATTGGAGGATACACACAACTTAAGCCTATATCCAATCAGTGGATAAAAAAACCTAAAAGTTATTCAGATAACTTTTTCATAATAAAGTCAGAATCCCCAGCCTAATCTCTGATAATTTATTTATTTCAACAATTTATGTACCATTTAATTGCAACATCTCTCAGCAATTGTACAAGTAACTAAATACAATAAAGATAAAAATCAGTTAAAACGACATATAAATTATAAAAATGTAAGGTAAGTGCCATTATCAATTCTCTGTTGTCTTGGTAGGCAGTGGGCTTACTGCCCTTAGTTAGATTTGTACTTGTGGTCTTGGAGAGCTCAGCAGGAGTCTTATGCTCTTGTAATCTGTATAGTGAAAAATAGGAGTTCCTCATCTTTTGCAGAATTCTCCCCAGGGCTAATGCTATCTTGCTGTGCTTTGCTTGAGGATTCTCTGTGCTTAACAGAAATAGTTTGGAGCAGGGTTTTTTCCCCAGCCGGAATCCACCAGAACTCAGTTCTGGCACCTTTCAGGTGGGTGCCATTGCCATTCTAAGAGAACGAGGCAGGTGTTCATGGTGAGTTCCACGACCTCTTTTTCTAGAAAAATAGCACTGGTTTGGACTGAAACCAAACCTGCAGTCTAGTCTAAACTGAAGATCCACTTTGTTGATTTTGTCTTGTCATCAGTTGAAAGAAATTTGATGGGTTTTCTTCTTTTCCCTGCAATGTATAGAAGTAAAACAGGCATTTGTTTTTAATAACACAGCAGCTGAAGTCCAGCATATGGACTTATTTTTATGTTGCTCTAGAGAAAGGTAGTTAGTTGTTCCTGCAGCTCCTTGGAAGCCACATGATTTTTGGCTGGTAGTTTTATAAAGCTTTTATGGTACCAGTTTTAACTGCCGTCTGCAATGTGTTATAACTTTTACTGCATATTGTCTTCCCAATTTGGTGTCTGCTGCCCTGAGCTCATTTTGGGGGAAGCGTGGGTTAGAATTTTAATAAAAAATAATTAATTAATAACAGTGTGTTATTTTTATATTGCTTTTATGTGATTTTATTATTGTGGGCTCCCTTTGGGGAAGGAAGGGCAGGGTGATCCATTAGAAATTACGAATAAATAGTATTTTCCTTGCTCAGGGAAAGAACCTTGCTGTATTTTAATAAGGCGGAATCTAAGATCTCATCTAGAGCAAAACCTCTTTTGCAAGGGCCTAAATCCACTTTTGCATTATCTCGAATGGTGGGGTGCCTTCTGTTTCCTCTGAACTGTATTATATATTGAAGTAAGAGTAATTAACTGTTCACAAGGGAGCCTTTGAATGATGAGCACTCTGCTCTTTGCCCCGTGCTGGCTCAGAAGTGTGAATTGTGAGGAAGGAAACAGAGAAGGTGGGGCTGGAGAAACCCCACACACCATTATCCAGTTAGGGGTTTTGTTCTCTCCCCGCCCTCCCCCCCCAAAAAAAAAACTCAGCCCAGGCTCCTTTCCTTTTGTCTTTCCTTTCTCTTTGCTTGTTTTTTGCTTAACTTGTTCTGAATGGAGTTACATGCACTTTAAGGAATAACTCAGCTGTAAAAGTTTTCATGTTAAGATTCGGCCCAAATAAGGTGCTGAAAGACAGACGTTATTTCCACTGACAGGCTGGCAGCTTGACAACCTCTCCATTTTCTCAATGAAAGGAGGGCAGCAGCAGGGCACCTCCCTACCCTCTGTCCCTCAGAGCGGAAACAGGCACCCCACTCTGGCAAGCAGCAGCTGCACAGAGTTGGGCATTGAAGGATCTCCAGAGCGAGCAGATGCTGGGAACGTAGCAGAAGGCCTGCTGTCTGTGAGAACTAAATGCAAACAATTGGGGTCCATGCTGTTGGCTTTTTGGAATGGGATGCCTGATCAGAACATCGTGCATTCGCCTCACTTTTCTGGGGGTGAAACAAACCCTGCGTCCAGGTGGGAAAAGGTGCGGAAATCCCAACCACTTCCTCATCCTGACATGAGAAAGAACACATGCCCCATTATTACTAGGGTGCATCCACAGCTTTCATGCCATAAAGCACTATGACACCACTTCAAACAGTCATGCCTTCCCCCCAGAGAGTCCTGGGAGGTGTAGTTTGTTAAGGGTGCTGAGAGCTGTTAGAATACATAGGGATGGAATACCTGTAAAATAAAATTCCCCTGGTGCCACACAGCTCTAATTGTGTTCCTTGTGAAGAAAGTGGGTAGCACAGTATGGTCCTGTTTCAAGCTAGATAGGTTGGTCTGTCCTGCTATGCATCATGCCAGGTGCAATCCCGTTCTTACAACTGTTATTATTATTGGTTAGTGTTAACCAAAAATAATGCGTATTCATTAGTAACAATGAAGCTCATCCTGTTATTATTGAAATATCCATGGGATGCTGCGTAGATGAATTGCTTCCAGTTCTTCTGTATTCTACCCATACCTCAGCCCTGACTGGTTATGTGACATGTTAGAGCATCACAACACACCTGGCTACTTTGAATGCAGGGGACTCAACTTACCCTTTGTGCATTTAAAATATTTGTACCCCCTCTTCAGCCAAAAAAAAAAAAAAAAAGGCTTCCAGAGCAGCTGAAATAATTATCAGTAATACGTGCCTGTGTTTTCAGGCTTGCAGCCTGAAAGATGTCACAAAAGGAAAAGGGATTGGGAGGAGAGAGGAAGAAAGCCAACTCAGTTCCTATTGATGATGTTCTGGCAGGGAGGGCAGAGCAAGCTTCCTGTAGCTTCCGATTCTTTCACTGACAGATGAGCAGGGTGTTCTCCCCTTGTGAGAATCTTCATCCTGGCAGACAAGAGAAGCAGTCTCCCTGTGACCCCCTGGACTCTTGGCAATGCCAGAGGCCAAAGCGTACTGTCCTTCAGGTCTGCAGTCCCAGGGCAAGTGGCATTGTTCTTTCTGGCATGGAGGGAAGAAGAGGAGCCCCCAGCAACTGCTTCTTTAGCCAGTGGATGGGCAGGTGCCAGGTTGGTCTTCCCTTGTCTGACATGGCAGCCTAGTGTCCCAAAGCAGTTTGTTGCCCAGTCTACAATAGTTACAGAAAAGTAATACTTAAACAACAGCCCTTCAGGACAAGCAGAAAAGTTTTAGTGTCACAGTTCCCAAGTTTGTTTGTTTTTGTTTTTGTCTATGACCGCTTGAAAATTGCTGAAGGTCTTGGTGGACCACAATGGCTGTTCATGCTGCACAGTACCACAATTTGCAGGCCACAATTTGGGAACACCTGTCTTGGAGAACATGGCTCTTTCCACTGCTTTGGAAGATGGCTGGTATGGAGCAAGGAGAATGAAGAAGCATTTGTTTGTATTGTACATAAACTGGATCTAAACAAAAGGTGAAAGACGGCATGCTGTTCATTTTTTGAAAGAAAAATATGTGCTGATGAAAAGGAAATATTTGTACCTAGTAGTTAAAGGATTGACTTACCAGCATACAGTAATTTAAAAGGGAAACAACCACAACCACAGTTTGTTTAAATCAGAATGCAGAAACAAAATAACCCAATAAAACTCAGTATAAAATTGCATCATGGTGGATAAAATCTCAGTAAAACTAGTTCATCCAACACACTGCAATGTCTTGGCAAATAAATGAAAGGCTGAAGTTATTAAGTGAGGCTTAATAACAGTTATTGTCATATCCAGTTTCAGGGCAAGTAGCAGTCATTTAAAAATGCACAGATATAAAAATAATAAGTAGCTGGATCCAGGGCTCCTCTGAACAAAACTCTACTTATGAGAATCTCCTGCTGGAGGAAGTGGGGAGAAGAGATTTTTGCTGATTTGTCCTCCCCATTCCCCAGGTCCGTTGGAAATCTGCTCTGCTCAACAGCTTCCCAGCTGTGCCTTCCCAGCTGTGCCCTGCCTTTCCCTGCTCTGCCTATTTGTTCTTGGTTGACTTCCTTCCTGAACCAGCAGCACTACCTGCGTACTATCCTACTATTGAATTGCATACCTTGTATGCCAAAGGTCTCAAGTTCAAGCCTCAGCATCTCCACATAGGGTTGGAAAAGAGCCCTGTCTTTTAAATCCTGGAGGGCTTCTAGCCGTCAGTGTAGATGGGCAACCTATGGACCTTCAGACGTTGCTAGAATACAACTCCCGTCATCCCTGACCAGTAGCCAGCCTGGCAGGGTCAGATGGGAGTTGGAGTCCAATAACCTCTGGAGGGCCACAGGCTCCCTAACCCCTGGTGCAGACAATAGTGAACTAGTGGACCAATGGTCTGACTTGGTAGAAGGGAGATTCCTTTGCCCTTGCACATAGAATAAATGTATGCAGATCCAATGGGTCTCTTCTCTTTTGGTGCTTCCAGATGGCATGTTTATTGCACATTCACTCTGATTCGTTTTTGGGAAGATTAGATGACATAGTGCCAAGGAAATCCTGCACCTTCCAGTGCATTTCCCAATCACCTGCTTTATTGCAAAAAGTCCAATCTTTTGGGGAAGTGGGTTCACTGTACCGAAGCCCCCAATCACCTTTATTGATTTCACTTCCTGAATTTGCCCTTTGCTTCATTCCTTATCCTTGGAGCCCAAGGGGCAGCACAGGCAGGTCTGTGTCGCTAAGCGGGCTTCCCTATGCTGTGCGTCACTGCTGATTTCTGCAAGGGAGATGGGAAAGGGCAAGGCAGCAGGGACAATGGGGTAGTGCAGGCATAAGCATCAGAAGCATCAAACTCCCCACTGCCCTGCCCCTCACTATCTCAGTAACCAGCACTGACACATTTGGGGAAGCCATGCCACTCCAACAGCTGCAACTGCCAAGGACACCTCTAATGCTTTCTGTGGTGGCTGGCTTTTGTAAAAGGTACAGGCTTGCACACAAACTTTGCCTACTGCCAGGTAATGAATGAACATCACAGCAGTCCACACATATGCTTAGTGCTCAGGGTTTTGCAGACTTGCGAACTAGAAAAGTGAGAGTATGTCAGCTGGGCAACTTTGGAGCAAAGCATCCTTAGCTGTTTCCTGGCCCTGGCCCACTTGTGTAGGAGACACATGCCCTTTTGCTTTCCACACCTTTGATTGAGATCAGATCATTTCCTTTGTAGTCATGCCACCTGGAAGATGGGCATGATTAGCAATGAGAAGTTTACTTTAGCAGAAACTTTGGCAAGACCTTTGTGATTGACGGATGGATATTCTGAGACAAGGAGTCTGCTACGATGGTGCTTGAAATGTAATTTCATGCACAGTGGGAGACACGAGCCTTTGCCAAGCATGCCCAGCTCCAGGCATTTTTATATCTCTAGTGCTATCCTTCACTTTCAATCACTCCCACCTATGTAAAATACAGACCTAAAACTATCCTATTTTCAAAGTTAACATGTGCAGGTTTGAATCAGAGCAGCCAAGTGAAAGGATAAGTCCTTTTCCTCTCCCTTAAGCATGGTGGGGAAATGTGGAGGGGGGCAGAAATTAAAAATAGTTCATTGGATCTGGAGCTTTTTAGACTCTTGGCTTGCATATTGCTATGAAAGATTTTCATTGTCTGATGTGAGTTTCTTTTTAAAGAACTCCTTATCAGTTATTACAGAAAGAACTCTTTTTTATGCTACTGAATCAAAATTGATGTTGACCTGGTTTGCACATAACATTAAGCCTAACCAGGGTTTAACACAAATGTGTGAGATCCCAGAAAGGAGATAGTGGGCACTTCTGTCTTCCCCTTGTTGTGCTGCTGTACTGCTGTCTGCATCCAGGCTTGTGGGTTATCTTGCTCCAGATAAACTACACGCTATAGCCAAGGTTTTCTGCATGGCTTACCACTCTTGGTTTATTTGGGAAAGATAAACCATGATCCTCCATCTAGATGACATACTAAACCAAAGCATGGCTTATCCCACAGTCACACAGCAGCAGCAAGACCAAAGAAGGAACAAAGTGGCTATGATTGCCTTTCTGCAAACCTGTATGCATGCATGTTCACGCTAAGCCGTCACTTGGCTTAGCATTACTACAGCAAAGGAATGTGGCTTTAGCTTGCCTTTTTCCTTTTCTCCTGGCATAAAATATGATAATACAGTGAGTTGTCTGTAACCATTTGGCTTATGTTTTTGCATTGTTTCAGTAGGGAGGAACTGCATAACTACACACATCTCCTGTTTTTATCTCCTTTCTGATTTTATTGTTTTCTTGTTTGTGGTGGGTAGATTTTATTGCTAATATTCTCAGAAATTAATTTAAATGGAAATCCATTTTACCATAATGTTAAAGTGCTTATTTCCAATTAGTGGGCAATTTAAAAAGGAGATGGCAGATACAAAGGTGTTGCAAGTCCTACCCAGCAGTGCCGCAGGTGTTTCAGCTGCAGTAAGGTTGCAAAGAACTGCACATTCTCAGGACGTGCTTTTGTGTTGATACAGTTTGAGGAACACATGGATATAGTATGACTACACACTTAATCAGTCTATTTAATTATTATTTTTTCCAAGGATCTCCATGGTTCCCTTCTCCCCATCATAACAACTCCTCCTAACAACTCTGTGAGGTAGGTTAGGCTGAGAGATGAGGCTTCAGCATTATTCCAGCTAACAATGGGGGTGGAGGACTTTAAGAACTCAAGCTGCAAAATCATATATGAAAGGATTGCAACTCTCTGACTGATGTGCTGATTGGAACATACTACTTCTCTGAATGTGGCAATGTGGTTTTCAACATTTTAAATGCATCAGAATTTTTGTTAAATATGTATTTTAAGAATAGTTTTTTTTAAAAAAAAACCCACAGATTAATGCTGAAATGGATTGAATTATGCATAAAATCCATGGATTTGATCATGAATAAGGGACTTGGAATCTATTATCAGGACATGGGCAGATAGGTTGGATCCAATGCTATCACTTAAGGCTCAGGTGACCTCAGTGGCTTGGAGGGCCTATTTCCAGCTCCAGGCAATTTGCCAGCTATGATGCCTTTTGGACAGAGGTGACTTGGTCATGATACTCCATGCTCTGGTAACTTTGAGACTGGATTATTGCAGTGCACTTCAGTTTGGTCCAAAATGCAGTGGGGCAGATTACTGGCTAGATTTCACTTTAGAAACACACATAACCCTTGTTTTAAAACTTCAGATTTGGTTGCTAGTTGGTTTCCAGACTAAACTGAAGGTGCTCACATTAGTGTTTAAAGCCATGAATAACTTAGGCCCCAAATACCTGAAAAGCCTTCTTCCCAACAGACTCCCGTGGGTATTAAGGTGAGCAGAGGGGGGTCCTCTTGTTCGTTCCACCATCCTCAGAATTTCAAGGGGTGACAACCTGGCAGAGAGCCTTTTCTGTGGCACCTGATAGGCTGTGGAATTCCCTCCCCACAGAGATGCATCTGCACCTTCATCATATGCTGAAGCTGCATCTTTTTCACCTGGCCTTTGACACCTGAGAGATGTGCTTTCGAGGCCCACCCTATTCTTGTGGCTGTGATTTGCTTTAACTGTTTTTAATGCTGAATTTTAGACTGTTATAACCTGCCCTGGGACCTTGTGGCAAAGAGCAGAAAACTACTTTAATGTTGATAACAGCAACATCATGTGAAATTGACAAGGATCCTAATAGACACCGTGAGGCCAGCAAATGAGCTACGGGTGCAGGAGCCGTTTTTTCTTTGCCTTTCTACACCAAATGCCCACTGATGACTCTTTCCTACACAGCAGCTTGTTTTCCTTTCCTGCTGAATGTCATGAAGTGATTTATGGGAATACCATTAACTGCATCCTTAATAGCTCACCACTGGCTCTTCTCGCAAACTGTAGGACTGCTTTATCACCCTTGGCAAACATGGCTTCCTACCTATCCATCACTCCGCATGCTGTGACATCTGATTCCTCAGCTCTGAACTTATTATTCTTCCTCTGTGCCAGGCAAGGGGCAGTGTTCCTATTTAAACTGTTTTTGATCTAGCAAAATGTACATTTGTTGATGTTTGCTGGGAGAAAGATTGGCAGAATTTAACTGATTTGCTTTCGCTTTTCCTTTCTTGTGTGTACAAATTGCAAGCAAATAGTAGTTTGAGCCTCAAGGCATCAGCTTACTTATCCACTACTTAAACTATGAAAGCAACACTTTCCATTTATTTCACTGATGAGCCACACAACAAGAGCCCATAAAATAGAAGTTGTATTACTGGCCTGTTTCTCAAGTGCTGAGTAATTGCTGAAGCACTGAACTAATTGCAGGCTTTCGCCACAGTATAGGCAGGTAAACAGGTGGAGAGAAACCCTGATTCCAGCTGATTTGCATAATGGTGGCATCTCTGGGGCTGTTGTAAAGCATCAGTAATGAATGAGAACCGATGCACCTTGAGCATTTTCTAAGTATGTGATTGACTGAACAAAACGTTCGCTGATGATTTGGTTCGCTGATCACACCAGGCAACCCTCTGCCACCTAGATGCTTATAAGAGCAACGTGTGATGGTGAGGGTCTCACGATTCACTAATGAATGTCTGAATTCCTTTGCTGGGTGATTGAATTCAAATACGGTGCGAGTTCAGATTCTTTGAGTATTCACTCTATCACATAACATCTTCCCCCATCCCCACAGCATGCAGAACAGCTTGAGCTATCTGGGTTTCTTACACGAAACTGCTTCTGTATCATGCAGGCACCTCTGACATGAGGCCCTTTGGGTTTTGTTGCTCTTTGGGGGTGTCCAGGGTGATGTAATAGGTGCCACTGCCAGTCAGTGTAGACAGTACTGAGGTAGATAGACTGCTGGTCCTACTCAGGCCGCTTCCAGACTGCAGTTACTTTGCAAATAAAGTTCAGGCTACACTTGTAAAGTGGATTTCACAGTCTTGTACAATAGGCCTGCTTCCCCCCACCCCACCCCACCCTCCTGAAATGGGTTTTGCAGTCAGTGAGAAATACACTGGGAAGTGTGGGATAACAGTCACTTGGTGCAACTTCAAATAAATTCCCCACAAATGAATCAGAATGAATGTTCAATAAATGGCGGGCATATATAACCTCCCTGCAGACTTTGTGTATGCAGTTCAAGATGAATGCTCAATAAACTCGTCATCAGGAAGCAACACAGCTTCTTCGAGGTTTCCCCCCGTTGAATACTGGGCTATATGAACAAATAGTCTGAGCAGCTTCTTAGCTTCCTGTATAGAAACTTCTTATGTTCCTTCGCTTCCACCTTGTATTGCGTTCCCAGCGGAGACATCCCAGAGGATCAAAGAATGACCAGGAAAAAATGGCATTTGCAACCTAGTCTTTGAACTATTGGCACTACTACAACTTTATCACTGGCTACCTGTCAGAGGCCATTTCCAGGCTCTCTCCGTTTCTGGAGAAGGTTTATGCATTTTGATGCAACCCCATCTCTGAGGTCTTTTTCTGGTGCTTCGTTCTCCATTTGTCTTGACATAAAGTACAAAAACTGGTATTGGCATCTTAAGCATTTTCGAGGCTTTTTGTTTTCCTAGCACCCTTCAAGGACATCTTTATTTCTACCTTCTTCATTTTTGATGTCAACCTATTAATTTTTTAAAAAATTGTTTCTCTTTATTCTTTCTGTTTTCAGCCTGGTAAAAGTTGTTGCGGTTTCACTTATGCTTACACTGTGTGAAAATGTATTTTTCGCTACACGTGACTTAATATACTTCCTGCTACCAGGAGCTTCAAGAGAAAGAAAGTGGGACAGGAATCACACAACACGATTACAGTTTGTTCATGCCATCATCCACATTTATTTTACTACACCCATGTTTCTTTGTTTTTTCTAGCTTGTAAATAGTTTATCCTTTGGCTTTTGCACTCCCTCAGTGCTGCTGTATGTCACAGTCACTGTATAATCAAATAGCCATCAGATATATTTAATTGTCTGACACTCCTACAAACAGTTGTAAAAGATCAAAATTATGTAAATGTTAAAACAACAGCAGACTGCTCTTATCCTGTGTGTTGGCACAGTTCCTTCCTCTTAAACAACAGGAGTGATGGCAACGGGCCCAAACATCATCCAAACATATAGCAGCCAAATACGACATGCAACTCCCTCCTCGTTCTTGGGGACAGAGGAGGAGAGGAGATGGAAACAGTGGAACTGGCAGGTTGCTGGGGATCTGTTGCAGTCTCAGTCTCCTCCTTCTCCTCAGTTGCTCAGTCTCACTTAAACCTGTTGCTTGCTCAGCCTCCAGCCTGTCTGCCCTTCTTCTTCCTCTGTCCTCTCTTCTGTATGCCACCATCATTTTTCTGGCTCAGAGCCTTCCCACTCTGATGCTTCCCTGGGGGGTTCCCTGACTGTAGCCTCCCGCCATTCCTCCTTTGATGCTTCTCTGAGGGACTTTCCAGCTGTCGCCTTCCACCATTCTTTGTCGTCTAGCCAGTTGCTGACATGTGGTTGTATTTCGAAGTATTGCATTAAGATTTTGTCTCTAGAAAAGCAGTGTGGAATTAGGGAACTTGGGATAAAAACAGCACAAAACATGACAGTGTGGGAGCCATAAGAAGACTTAAGAACATAAGAAGTGCCAGCTGGATCAGGCCAAGGGCCCATCTAGTTCAGCATCCTGTTCTCACAGTGGCCAGCCAGGTGCCTGTGGGAAGCCCACAAGCAGGATTTGAGCATATAAGCACTCTCTACCCACCTGTGGTTTCCAGCAACTGGTATTCAGAAACATCACTGCTTCTAACTGTAGAGGCAGAACAGAGCCCTCAAAGCTAGTAGCCATTCTGAGCTTTATCCTCCATGAGTTTGTCTAATCCAGGCATAGGCAAACTCGGCCCTCCAGATGTTTTGGGACTACAACTCCCATCATCCCTAGCTAACAGGACCAGTGGTCAGGGATGATGGGAGTTGTAGTCCCAAAACATCTGAAGGGCTGAGTTTGCCTATGCCTGATCTAATCTGCTTTTCGAAGTATAGTTGTAGCGCCACACACTTTTCTAAAGACCTGCCTGTGTCAATGACCTGTACACAAGACTGTCATTTTAAAATATATTTGTAATAAATTAATGCCTATCCCACCCTCCCACCCCCCCCGTTTGTATCTACCAAAATGATTTCCTCTATTGGAGAATTTGATCTTGGCTATTACCTTGGGGGCAGTGAGTGAGGAAGCAGGAGAGAACAAAGCTCCGTTGTGCCCTACAGTCAGTAATCAAGATGTTTTATCAAATTACGAGAGGCTAGAAGGCAAAAGCCTTGAAAAGAAAGCCGATGTCTGCTTTTGTTCTGGCAGAGAAAGATCTACAGCAAAACTGAAGTTGCTGGATAAATTTTTATTCTATTTGTTCCATTTTCTTTCCTTTCCCAAGTGGTGGAAGCAAAATATGGCACAGTGGAACAGCAGAATGGCATTAAAAAGTAATGAATTCATGAAGTATAATATACGGAAGTGTTTGGGAAAGCAGAAGAGAATAGCCATGAGGGAATTATTTTTATTTATCCACATAAATTAATAGACACGTTGTGCTTTTCTGTGTTCAGTAAAACAAACAGCACTTATTTGTTGTTACACAATCGTTAAATCTGGAGCGGAAGACTCTCCCAGGCTTAAATAAGAGTTCAGGTGACATATGAGCTAGGGATAAAGCATCCCCAAAACTCATTCTGGGCATCTGGCCACCTCCCTCTCAATGAGCACCATGGAAGGTTTTTCACCAATAACCCTCACAAAAGCACTGCTCAGGTTCAGTCACCTGAGACCTACAAGGGTGAAGGAATGAGCTCACATCTACTCATGGGATGATATTTGATGAAGCTTTACTCAGATGAGGCCCATTGAAATTAATGAACACGGCAGCTTAGTCTATTAAATTCAGTAGTACTTCTCTGAGTAAACCATTGGTGACTACCAGCCACAATTGTTAGCCCTGACTAGTACAGGTGGTCTTTCCAAAGAGCTTATACTAACACAGGGTGTAAGGACACAGGCTTTCTCTGGACAGTCACAGACCATACCTGTGCAAGGGAGATGATCACCCTAGTTGTTGAGCTTTTTTTGGCAAATCAAGAAGGACTCAACAACAATCTGCCTCTGATTTCACAGGCAGGAAGCAGTGGCTCCACCCCACTGCAAGCTCAATAAACTGCCGCCCGCAAGCTTCCCTGCCACCCAGAATCCCAACCCCCAATGCACAGCAGCCACTGTGCCGCACTACAGAACCCCATGGCGCCCTACCAACCCCAGCTACCTACGCTACTGAGACTGTGTGTATTTTGCAGATGTATTCTGCAACATTTGATTGATGCAATCATATTGTGTTAGTTGTGGAATCAAAATTAAGGGGAAATGGTATTTTAAAAATGCACTGTTCTTTATTATAATAAATAGGTATCTAAATGCTCTGATAATAAATCCTTAATAGGCCAAATTCTATGTATTGTATACCACATGCTGAAATATTCTGCATAGGATTTGTCCTATTAATGCTTTTTGTACCTATTAATGCTTTTTGACTACAGCTGTTTTGCAGGGTGTTAGTTTGCCAAAAAAGTGTCAAATCCATTCTTCAGCATCCACCACACCTCTGCATAGCTCTTCCTTGCAGCTTCCTTTAACGTTACTTTTTTTTTGTTTTTTTGTTCTGCAGAGACTTACTCCTTACTCCTTGTGGTTTGTGAATGTGATGAGTCTGAATGGGGTGGTTTCCCATTTGGCATTTCTGCAAATAACTGCTTCGAATGAATGTACAGTGTTATTTCTGTAGGGCAGACCAAGAAAGACAAAAGGATGGAGGCAGAGTGGTGAAAATGTAAATGTCAGATAAATGCATAGCTGATTTCATTTCCATCATAGTCTCAGCGCTATCTATGCAGTTAAGGCTGGCAGATGTCACGACTGTCAATTCATTTTTAGCGCTAACTTACTTCAGCTTGGTTTGATTGAACAGCACTGGAACAGAGTGATTTATGCTCGGAAAAAGTAGCTGGTGATGATAAGTTCTACCACAGCAAAACTGTCAGGGGATTTCTTCAGAGATATTTCTGGCCTTTTCATCAAGTCATGATGAAAAGAGCAAGTAGCTGGGATGGTTCTGGGATGATATATTTGTGGGGGAGGGGAGAATGGAGAAACCTTTTTTTAAAAAAAAAAACCTGCCAAAATAGCATTATTGGGTGTACAATGGAGACAACCAAGGGTTATTATATTAAGGGCAGCTAAAATCTTGATAGCTAGAAATTGGATAGAATCTAAGGGTTTAAATGTATTAAAATGTGTGTGATTTGGGACAAAGCACTTTCTGAAAAACTGAAGCAAAAACTTTGTGTGGCCAGAGGGCAAAAAAAGAGAGAGAAAGACTTTTATGGCGGGCTGTTGGCCGTTCAACCAGCACATGATCAAAGATTCTACAGGGCAAACTATACCTTCCACATTCTGTAATATACATCTGTGCTAACATCTTCCTCTATACTGACACCAGCAACTTTCAGGCTCTCTCCACTTCAGTCCTTGTTAGTATGTCAGTTAGCTTGTTAGAATGTTAGTATTGGGTTAAACCACAGAGCCTAGGACTTGCCGATCAGAAGGTCAGCAGTTCGAATCCCTGCAACGTGGTGAGCTCCCGTTGCTCAGTCCCTGCTCCTGCCAACCTAGCAGTTCGAAAGCACATCAAAGTGCAAGTAGATAAATAGGTACTGCTCTGGTGGGAAGGTAAACGGCATTTCCGTGCGCTGCCTGGTTCACCAGAAGTGGCTTAGTCATGCTGTACGCCGGCTCCCTCAGCCAATAAAGCGAGATGATCGCCACAACCCCAGAGTCGATCACGACTGGACCTAATGGTCAGGGGTCCCTTTACCTTTTATTATTGTTTAGATCTGAACTATGCCTTCAGGTTGGGTAAAAAGGGGTATGGGGGTGTTCAGTTTGTTAGCTTTTATTGCTTTTCAATATGTAAGAATTAAGTTAATAAATGAAATGTTGAACAGAGGGAGGGAGGGACTGACTCTTCCCAAAATATCTGTGGGGAAAACTTAATTGAATTTTCATAGCATTAGAATAATATGTATTGGGCCACTGACACTGCAGTTTTCATAAAGTTCTATTCCTGGAGCTGTTGGCAGATGCTTATAAGTACTTATGTAATGAAATTGTGTTAGGGCTTGAGCATGGAGGGGAGAGAGGAGGTGATCATTTGGAGTATGGTATGTTAAGGCAAGGAGGGGAAGGATGTGAAGAGAGCTTCGATTGCCAACTGGAGTAGGTGGGGATTTGGACGGTTGACAGCTGGGTGAGAGGTTATCTGGGCGGGAGTGCATTTAGGAGATTAACTAATTGCATTCATCCCAGAATTCATTTTTCAGTTAATTTAGTTTCCATTGTTCCTCAGATAAATACTCTCGCCTGTGGTTAGCCCTTACTTTTTCAGTGAAACCCATGATTAACAGATTTGAATACATGCTTTGATACCTGCACCTACGCAGCACTGTTGGCACAATAAGTCTGTTAACACTTGACTTTCTGCCATTATATCCAACAATGTACACTTATTTTAAGTCTGCTGAAGAGGAAGCTGTGATTGACAACAGTGATCTGAACAAGCTACCTGAACCTTTCACACACCCCCACACCCCCCACAAAAAAGTCATATATTCATCTGTTTATGAGATATAATAGTTTTCAGTAAGTAACCTGGCACCTCCTGGTGTTTTTGACCACACTCTCCAGCCACAGCCAGAATGGCAAAGGCTGCAAATCATCTCTTTCTCAGTTTTATGTGTTCCTGAATGCAAGACCAAGAACACAAATTCATGTACTGTGGCACCATATGCTAAGCTGGGAATTTTGAGGGCTTCTTTTCATTTTGCTTTATTTTTACCCACTTGTCAAAGCACCTTGAAAACTTTGAACTTCACAGTTCTAGAGGTTCTTGCAAACCTCTGCAGTGTCTGCCATTTTGAAAGTTACCTTCAACCTTATTTGTTCCCACCAGCCTACTTACACATCAAAACATTCATACCTCTCACTACATCTTTACAGACTGGAGGACATTTCTCAATCATTTCATTCATTTAGAGACACATCCTGGGCCCACTATTGTCCAACATCTTTATAAACAACTTAGATGAAGGTATTGAGGGGATACTCATCAAATTTTTAGATCACACGAAACTGGGAGGAGGAGTCAATGCCACAGAAGACAGAATTGGGATTCAAATTGACCTTAACAGATTGGAGAACTGGATCCAAACTCTCAAAATGAATTTCAATAGGGGCAAATGTCAGGTTCTACACGTAGGCAGGAAGAACTAGATGCAGCTGGGGGACACATGGCTTGCCAGTAGTACACATAAAAAGGATCTAGGGGTCTTAGTAGACCACAAGCTTAACATGAGTCAACAGTGTGATGCAGCAGCAAAAAAAGCTAATGCTATTCTAGGCTGTATCAACAGAAGTATAGTGTCTTGATCCAGGGAAGTAATAGTACCACTCTATTCTTCCTTGGTCAGACCACACCTGAAGTTCTGGACACTGCAATTTAAGAAGAATATTGACAAGCTGGAATGTGTGCAGAGGAGGACGGCCAAGTTGATAAAGGGTCTGGAAACCAAGCCTTATGAGGAACAGTTGAGGGAGGGTTGTCACATGGAAGATGGAGCAAGCGTGTTTACTCCTGCTCCAGAGGGCAGGAACCGAAACAATGGCATCAAGTTACAAGAACGGAGATTCCGACTAAACATCAGGAAGAACTTTCCAGTAGTAAGAGCTGTCTGACGATGAAGCACACTCCCTTGAGATGTGGTGGACTCTTTCCTTGGAGGTTTTAAAGCAGAGGTTGGGTGGTCATCTGTCAAGCATGATTTTGTTGAGATTCCTGCATTGGAGGGCATTGGACTTGATAACCTTGGGGTTCCTTCCAACTCTAAAATCTATGACTCTATGAAATATATTTCAGCCTGACATTTGGAGTGATGTCAAAAAAAAAAGTGAAGAAATGAAGAATGTCACTAGCAGGAGTCCCCTGTGCTGGCTTCTAGCAGAACAGTGCAGTTAAAATGCACCCCATGTTTTCAACCCTTTCATGATATAGAATTTTAAAGTGACTGCAGATACATGCATTTTAATATTGCCCCTGCTTTTCATTATTCAGTTGGGATCTTAAAGTTAATAGTATGTTAGGGATGAAATATTACTCAGTTAATAAGCATGATCCAGCCACTTACAGAGTTTCATTGGAGGTTCCTTTGTTTAGTGTTGTTGGCGCTGTAAGCAACCCATGTACATCACCTGACTTAGATGCTGCTGCTTGTGACCGTGGTCGCTTTTATAGTAAAGGGATAATTTCTATCTTATAAAAAAGGCTAATTAGAAAGCAAGAATCAGCTTTGAGCAGGCTTTGAGAACTGCTCAAAATCCCATGGCATTCTGGGACAACACATATATGCCACTGGCTCTCGTACAATCCATTGGAATCATAACTACAAGCCTGCCTCAGTTGATTCACCATGGCCAATGTTCTAAAAGGCAATGTTTCATAGTATTGTTAATCTTCCCTAAGTATTCTCCACCCACACACTCACTTGAGCTTTTAAAATGAACCTGCCCATTTCCCTTGCTTTGTTTTTCAGGACTGCAACAGTGTTTTATATATAGTCACTTTGGTATGGCAACTCTGGAGAGAGTGTTTTTAAACTACCTTCAGGTTAGGCATCACCTTTAATAGGCTAAATCCCCAAATGCTTCTGGGAAGTACAGTGCATCCCTTAATTATAATCAATAAGCAAATCCAGGTGAAGGTTCCCTACCTGTGAGCACTGTGAAGTCCTATGAATACTTTTTTGGAAGTAAACCTCATTGAACGCAGCAAAACGGGTTGCCAAATTAACCATACCTAAGCAGAGTATGCCATGGATGCTTTAGTTGAGATTCCTGCATTGCGAGGGATTGGACTAGATGATCCCCAGGGTCCCTTCCAACTCTACAATTCTATGATTCTATTATTCTTCTCAAATCTACAGAAAATGCCCACGTGTATTGTATATTTCAAATATAACATGTTATGCAAGAAAAGAATGCTTTTATACTCATTACTCTTTTAGAGAATAAAGGCTAATGGAATTATATGACAATACAGCAAAACAGACTGGTTCATTCCAGTGCCTTTATTTTTTTATTTTTAAAGAAATATCAGTTGAATCATTTGGACAGAGTAATCTGGACATAGTACTTAATGTAACCATTGTTGCAGCTCCCACTGCTTCTTTTCTTCATTTTGGGAGAAGGAAACAGTGCCTGTTTTTAATTTTGCAATCTCAATGTAGTAAGTAGAACAGGACATAATTAGAATGCAACCTTTACACTTCTAATTGGAAACATTCTGATTCTATTAACTATTGAGAAGGCGGGTGATATTTGCTAATGAACAAATTGCCATTTGAATCACACAATTGGTTTAGGCAATCCAAGTTGTGAAAGGCCAGTGAAATATGCCCCAGCTTCCTTTTGGTGTTTGCACAACATTTCCACCAGTTACTCTGCAAGGTTAGATGTTGTTCCAGTACTGGAGAAGAGGAATTTCATCCTGAATGTTCAAGTTGGTTTAAGAATCCTCATCTGCAGCAATAGCATATTGTCCATACTGTAACCCTCATGAAATCCTGCTAGATCAGAGGAAGAAGGAGGGAGCTTGATACCCAAACTCTAGCTGCATGTTCATTTTCTTTTGTATCAGACATAGTAATAATCCCTGGCCTAGTGTTAAGACAATTTAACCTTTAGAAACTGTAGATTTAATCAGTTGTCCTTGTTGTACTGGCAGTCTTCACAAAGTGGAAATCGGGGATTGTGTGATTGATAGGATTCCTCTGCAAGGACATTGAAGAACAATTTTGACTTTGCACAAAATTGATTCTTGGAAGCCAAGTTACCAGTTATGCAAAAAGAAGGGAGGAAATCCACCTCATTGTGTGTGTGTGTGTGTGTGTGTGTGTGTGTGACCCTCCTGGGCGAGTCCAGTGTGTTTGACTTGATATTGTACAGATGTTATCCTAGCCACAGGATTAACAGGAGGTGAAGGGGCAAATGAAAAGGCAACTGAGATGCCTTTTTATTTAACTTTTAGCTTAGCCTCAGTGGCTGTCAGTAAGGAATATTTAATTTACTTGTATGTAAATGAGCAGGAGCACCTTCTGCAGCACTTCTGCATGAAACCCAGTAGATTATTGTCATGGCTATAAATCTAATCTTTTAAAAAATCTTCCCCCTCCCTCTTTCCTTGTCCCAATGCAGGAGAAGAAAACTTACTGGCAATCTTGAAACGAAGATGGTGGAAGTACATGATCCTGGGGATAATAGATATAGAAGCAAATTACCTGGTAGTTAAAGCTTATCAGTATACCACTTTTACTAGTGTACAGGTAAGATCTCCAGTCATTGCTGCTTTGCTTGCATTCTCTTATGCTTCTTTTCAGGCTTCCTTCCACCCAGTCGGTCAACCTGTGGAAAGGAGCAAGGATGCGCCCACTAGACCTACTATGGCTCTGCTTAGGGTCACCATTCCTGCTCCTTCGCACATTGGGCAGAAATGGGCACTACATGCATGTGATGGGGAACATGGTTGTGCAAGAGGTCCTGACTGTGCATACTATGTATGTAAAGCTGAAAGCACATTCTCCCCTAGTCTGTAGTTGAAGACGGGACTGGCAACCCCACATAGAGATTGGAGGAGGGCCAGTAGCTGCAGTCATGCACCCCCAGCGCATTCATTGAACACATGGAAGGGAGCATGAGATATCAGTTGTAGGTGGTAGTCCACTTCTACCCAAATCCTTGTGAATTAGGGAATGTGACACTGAAGTCACAGTTTTGCAGAACATCATGTTGTGGCAAGAGGCCTGAGACTCTAAGAAATAAGAACCTAGACTCAGACTGCGCTTATTAGTTGGTTTATTTTTGAGTTGCTTCGTTGCTTACAGTTGTATGCAGACTGGTGTTCTTCCATCCAGAATTTCTCCTTTTCCCTGCCTCCCTACTGCAAGTCCTGGGTTGGACTAGTCTATCCCTAGCCCAGAGCTGTCTGGTATGGATCAAGGAATTGATACTCCAAAAACATTACATATCATTCTGGAAAACAAAGCGATCGTGTACATGGCAGTCACTGGGTAGTCACGTGGCAAGAAGTTGGGTGGGGAGATTTGCTACCTTCCTACAAGCAAGAGAGGTAGTAGAGAACAGTCAGGTTAGCTCGTTAGAAGAACTGCATAAACCTGCACAAGAATTACAGAGCTTTTTCATTTGATTCTTTCAGTTGTATCAGATAATGCCTTCCCTTCTTTAAGAAGACCTTCAAATGCTGAGACCCCACAGCTTCATCTCTAGCAGAAAGGTCACTGAAACTGCCCCTTTTGTCTTGTGTACTTAGCCGAGCCTGATTCACACAAGAACTAGGCCAATTGAGTTGCCACAGGAACCCTCTGAAACAGCTGTTTGTGTGGAGGAACTCCTTCAAAGGTGCATCAGATTTCATCCATTCTAGTATGGACTCTTGGGAGTGGTTGCAATCTGATGACCTGCAGGCAAAATAGCTTCTTAGGCAGGGCAGTGCCTACAGAATTGCATCAGAACTGACAGCCGATGTTAGGTCACTGCATCAGTGAACCCAGGCAGGGCCTTGCAGCAAAAGGAATATACATAAATCTCTGGAATGTGTGGGAGAGCGATCAAGGTTTCAGCTTGGCTCTAGCACAGAAACTGCCCCTGTCACCTTATATGATGACTTCAGTTAGGAGACAGACAAGGGCATTGTGCTCCTTGAGCTCTCAGCTGCTTTCAATACCATCAACCACTGCAACCTCCTGGTGAGGCTGTCCAAGTTGGGGATGGGTGGCACTGCTTTGCAGTGGTTCTAGTCCTAATTGTATGGTCATCTTCAGCAGGTGATGCTTGTGGAGTGTTTTTTGGTACCATGGGGCCTTCAGTGTGTGTGTGTGTGGGGTCCTTCGGAGTTCAAGTTTATCACCATATTGTTTCATATCTATATGAACCCACTGAGTGGAGTCATCTGGAGTTTCAGAGTGTGTTGTCAGCAGTATGCTGATGACACACAGCTCTATTTCTCCTTTTACATCTACATGTGTGGCAGTGAATGTGCTGGACTGCTGTCTTGTCTCCTAATGGACTGGATGAGAGATAATCAACTGAAACCTAATCCAGATAACATACAGGCACTGTTAGTGGGTAGTTCCCTAGGCCAGATGGATGGGAGAATGTCTGCTCTTGAGGGGGTTACATTCCTTCTTAAGGAGCAAGTGCATAGCTTGGGAGTGTTACTGGATCCATTACTACCACTTGTGTCCTCGGTGGTATGGAGTGCCTTCTGTCAGCTTCAGTTGGTGGCCCAGTTCTGTCCCTGAATGGACAGGGATAGCCTAACTTCTGTGGCCTATGCTCTGGTAACCTCGAGGTTAGTGCAATGCATTATTTGTGAGGCTGCCTCTAAAGACAGTTTGGAAGCTTCAGCGGGAACAAAATTTGAAACGTTTGCTTGTGTGGGGACAGCAATATATACCACCCAACAGAGAAAATGTCCCTGTTTGTGTGAACTGCCTTCAGTTAATATGGCACCTGTGACTATGGAGGGAGTAGTTCATTGCAATGGATCTGTATTTAGCTGATGGCAGTGCAATTTCAACAAATGAGAAATCTCATTTACAATACTTTAATGTTAAGTAGTCTATGAACCATTTTAGCAGATAATCTGCTTGTCGCGTTTATCCTTTTTCACATGAAGTGTTTGCTCCATGATGCAAAACCTTATATGCAAATGTACTAAGCTTGTGGTGCTTTCAAGAAAGAAATATTAGGCAGCTCTCTGCAAACACCTACACTTAATTATCAAAATACTCTTTAGTGGAATTTGATGCATTATCTTGTTTATAATTTAAAATAGTTCTAAGCCTCTTTTGAAGATGTGTTGCAAGATAGTACATTTTCTTTGGTAAGCTACTTTTATCAATGCCAGCTGGAAGTCTTCTGCTTGTAGATGTTTCCTGGAGGAAGCATAAAAATGAAGAGCGCCTTTTGTCTAGGAAATACTTCCCACATGACATTTTTGATTATGCATTTAGGGTGTACCTTAAACTGTGAATTTGACAGACACATATATACTTAAATAAACCTAGATAAATCTCTGCAATATGGACCTAACTTCCATAGTTTTATACCAATTGACAGTCTGCACACATGCCTCCATGATTTCCCTCTTTTGTCTTAAAACAGAAAATTCACCAAACTGCCCACCCCTGCCTCCTATTTGTTTGGTATGTTTTGACTCAGAAAACAGTTGCAACCAAATTTTGTGATGCTTTGCTTTTGAAGCAACATCCTACAGTACAAAGGTGAAATACATCTTCATTGCTTCTGGCTCTCCGCCACTGACATGCGGCCCCTAGAAAGTTTCCCAGAAGGGAATGCAGCTCTCAAGCTGAAAGAAGTTTCCCACCCCTGGTTTCCCACCTCAGTGAAGAGGAGGCCTAGGTAACTTAGGACACCCTGAAAGTCCTGTGAAATCTCAAATTTCAGGAACAATTGACCAGTCCAGTAATCTGTTTGGGACTGGAAAACATCATGTGCTACTTATTGGCACAAGATGCCTGCCTAAGCAGTACATGCTTGGAATGACTCCTGGATATTTATTGGAACAGAATGAAAAAAATTCTAAATTAGAGTATCATGCTGAATTAACCTGCATTGCATATGGACAGAATGTCCTCTGTTATTTAATTAGTGCATACTCTCTACACTCATTTTCTTGTCTGCATAAAAACCTTGCTGCTGTTTTGGAGGTCCCTGTATGATATTATTTAACAAATTTATCCCGGCAGTTGGTGTGTCCCCTGTGTAGGTCCACACAAAGTTCAATAAATGTTTGAGCAAGAAGTCTTAAGTACATGCAGAATTCTTGCTTCGCAGTTGCACAGATGAGGCTCACCCTGCACCCTCCACAAGAAATCAAATGCTGGATTTCTTTTGGTTATCTGTCAGTTAAGCCTTCCTGCAGATGAAATATTTTCCGGGCTTTCAGTTCCTGGTACTGCATTGAGAAGGTGCCAGCATTCTACTTCATTTGATGTTATAGGTTTTCTCTTAAAAATGTCATGCATTATACATCGACTTTTCTAGCTGGGTTTTCTTTCCCATTGTGCTAGAATAGCATTATGGCCCACGTTCTGCCATTGGCACTTGTAATAAGCAGTGATTTAGTCTCTGAATTGATTTTTGAAGGACAGCTTTTGCAGAGAGAAGGTGCGGGATTTTTTCTGCTCCAAGTGATGACTTGAAATGGCCTCGCCATGCAAGCCTAGTCTCTGGACAAGCCTCAGTAATTAATTCCTTTACATATTTATGTGCTCCATGCAGCTACTTGCAGGAACAAAATGTTAACATATGTTTTGGCATTTTTTTCTACTCTACCAAATATGTCAGCTCAGTTTTGCCTTATCAGCCTTTAAAATGCCATACATGCACTTGGCATTCTAATGCCGGCCAGATCTCTATCTCTCTGTGTAAGTAGGATGTGTGTGTGTGTACTTGTATGGGTACATGATTTATATCCTGCTTTTCCTCAAGGGAGTTCAAGGCAGCATAACCCGTCTGTCCCAATTTTTACCTCACATCAACCCAGGGCTTTTTTTCAACTGGAACTCAGTTCTGGCACCTCTCAGGTGGGCGCCATTGCCATTCTAAGAGAATGAGGCAGGTGTTCATGGTGAGTTCTGCCACCTCTTTTTCTAGAAAAATAGCACTGGTTTGGACTGAAGGTTTATCTCTGCAGTCTAGTCTAAACTGAAGATCCACTTTGTTGATTTTGTCTTGTCACCAGTTGAAAGAAATTTGATGGTTTTCTTCTTTCCCCTGCAATGTATAGAAGTAAAACAGGCTTTTGTTTTTAATAACACAGCAGCTGAAGTCCAGCATATGGACTTATTTTTATGTTGCTCTAGACAAAGGTAGTTAGTTGCATCAAACCTGTGAGGTAGGTTAGGCAGAGAGAGAGAGAGAGAGAAAGAGAGAGAGAGAGAGAGAATGAATGAGAATGAGAATGAGAATGAGAATGACTGGCTCAAGGCCACTATTTACAAATCCAAATGTGAATCTATAAATACTTGACAGTGAGTACAAATTACCGTATTTTTTGCTCTATGACTCACTTTTTCCCTTCTAAAAAGTAAGGGGAAATATGTGTGCGTCTTATGGAGCGTATGCAGGCTGCACAGCTATCCCAGAAGCCAGCTATCCCAGAAGCTATCCCAGAAGCCAGAACAGCACGACGGATCGCTGCTTTCGCTGCGCAGTGATCCCTCTTGTTGTTCTGAGATTCAGAATATTTTTTTTCTTGTTTTCCTCCTCCAAAAACTAGCTGCGTCTTATGGTCTGGTGTGTCTTATAGAGCGAAAAATATGGTGCATAGATGAGTGCCCACATTATTAGCCCACTTGTATGGACTGACAGCTGCTTTCTCCTTGGTGTGATCTCACGTATCTGTCATCTGTATGTGTAGTAAGTGACCACATGGGTGGAGCTAGTCACATGGCTCATTCCCAGGTCACTGAGACCCTTCTCCATGGCCAGGTCCCTCCTGAGTGAGGATAGGTTAAAACTAACAAACAACCCACATGTGATCAGTAAAAAAACAACAACCCACCATGTGATCATATGGTTGCAACATTCACACAAAGCCAGTAGTCACGGGGAAAGCAATTCAAACCCTCCTCAAATGGTTTGTGAACCAATATTATGGGTACTGCATCTGAATGATCTGCTTGCCATGTTTGTTTTATGTTGTCCTTGCAGCTCTAAAACTGTTTCATGTGATTTCAGGGCAAGAATGCAAAGTCTATCACTCCAACCATGTGAAAATCTAAAGAGATATATTTATTTATTTGATGTCAGTTGCTTCCCATAAGTATCTCGGAAGAGATTTCACAGTTAAAAGGTGAACAATAAAAAGAATTCCATATGTAAAACCAATTCTATATATAAAAACAATATACACATACACAAAAGCAGGCAGGGATTGGATGTTATGAGTAGTTACAGGAATATGTGATTTCAGTCGTACCTAATGCAAATATGATTATCTGCTTGCTACTATGTCTATTGACAAAATAATTCTTTCAGCATAGCTTAAATTGCAATTCAGATAGCTCATCGGCTTTCTATTTCATGGTGGGTCAGGCTATTGTGCATCCATCCCATGCTCTGTAATTGTGAAATGTCTGAACAATGAAGATTACAGCATCCCTAGTGATAACATTTGCATCAGACAACAACCAGTACACAGGTACTAACATGTTATTGAGTAGTTCTTTCTCTGCATTCTTTCCCCACATTCCCTCTTTGGCAAAAACATATTGGCACCTTCACTCATTATTTCTGAAATCGGAAATATGAGCATATGTCTGTCGATGAAGTTTGTGTGTGATAATGTCGTCTACAAAAAGCAAAGCAATATGTTTGCCAGTTAGAAGAGAAAAATAAATATGACTGATGCAGTGCTCCCTTCTTCCATAGCACTTGCCATTTTCACAGTGGGAGTTTTCTTATGTATTTATGCATTTATTTATATCTGATAGGATTCAGTCTCACAGAGTGAAGATGATCGCTCGTGGTTGCATTTAGGAAAAAAAATGTTGCAGACCATTTTGGATATTCTTGGCCTCCAAAGGTGTAATTTCAAACAAGAGCTCAGATTGGAAGCTGTTGTGGGTTTCTGAGCCCTGTTTTGTAGTGAATGCCTGGAGTCAGAGAGAGAATAGACAGTTCCGAGATCTGTCACATTAGACAAGAAGACCAGAGGGGAAATTGCCAATTAGAAGAGGTGAGGGTAGCATGGATGATAAATCCCTCTCCGGACGAAATCTTAATCCTTCTTGCAACTGCTGCTACTGTACCTCAGGGCCAGTCACTGACAAGTGGCAGCTGTGGGGGGCCAGGGGGGCAAGAGCTTCACACAGTTTGCTTGCGGCCAGCACTAATGAGCTGCCCAAATGTGGCGACAGAAGATAGTAATTGGAGTGGGGGCAAATCAATGGCAGAGAAGCAGCTCAGCTGTTTCTTGTTTAATTCCAGCTGGAGTTTGCTGACCAGCACTTTGCTTTGATAGTGGAAGAAACCAGTGTGTCCTATTGATCCCAAAGCTGCTTCCCCCACCCACAAAAGGATGCCAATGTATGAATGCATGCACCATGCATTTTGCAGTATACATTTATTAGATTTCTATTCCACCTTTCCTCCAATGATCTCAAATTCCCACACTCCCCATTTTATCATCCTTTCACCCTGTGTGCTGAAGTGTGTCTCTCCCCATGCTTTCTGTGTGCTTTCCTTTCTCCCAACTGTTCCACCCAGGCCCTGTATGTATTTGTCTGCTCCCTTTTTTCAGTGCTGCGTGCAAAAAGGGGAAAAAATTGGAATTTGATCATTAATGGGGCTGTTGTTTGCAACATCCTTGCACAGATGCAATGGTTGAATTTTGCTAAACCCAGTGATCCCTGGTTGTAAAGAGGAGCTGTCCTCTTCTAGGATGGCCTTTGACTGCTGTGAATGCTTAGTTCCCTAACAGCACAATGCACAAGTGTTGTTGGTTTGACTTGCCCTGTAGGCTGTGGTTGGGATCACGCACTTTTACCATGTGCAGTTCTGTTCTGAATGCATTTGTAATAGTTCCAGTCTTCTGTTTGTCTCTCACTTGTAGTTTGCCTTGTGTGAGAAATCAGGTCCTGCCTCCAGAGCCTATCCAGTAACGCACCTCCTTTTGTATGTGAGAGGATAAGAGGGCATATAAAATAATCTGAGGCAATGCTGGGAACAATCTTGGTCATGGACATATGTTTTATGAATTGCTTTGAACCAGGGAGCCAAAGGCACATAAGACTCTGCGTACATTCTGCTGAGCTTATGGAGCCTAGAGGATGAGACGGTGGCGAGACTTTTTACTAGGAATGGGTTGATTGCATCCAGTTTCAGTCTCGCTTGCACTCAATCATAGATCTGTTCCATGCCATCCTGTGGCATCACATTGCTTCCCATTCCATCCTGTTGTTTGCCATTCCTTTCCTGTTCCATCCCATTGTATTATTATTATTATTCATTTGTGTTATTGTTGTATGCATTTTTCTTTGCTGTTTCTGTAAAACACAAACTCTCTGATGCATTCACCAGTGAAATTTGCATTTCATATGCATCTTTTACTATATATATATATATATATATCAATCACGTTTTTGTACAGTGAAAATGCATTGCAAAATCTGAAGAAGTGCATAATCTAGTTGGATGCTGCATTCCCATACACAGGCAAGTTCAAGAGCATCAGATCCGGTTGGCCTGCTGTGGAAAGGAGACCTTACAAATTCCTACTTTATTGCCCCCATCCCTACCTTGTCTGACAAAGAGGTAGCACTGTCCATAGAGATGGGGTAGGAAATCATTTCAGTTCACATTCAAATTTGCACTTCCCCACCAAATAGGGAAACCAAAAACAGAGCCATCCTTCAAAATTCACGCTTATCCAAATATTGTGATGCAGTTATCCAGTGTCTATAAAAATGCATTTACTAAGAGGAAAGTAGGCATAAATATCCGTATATCTGTGAAACTAACCTACAAAACTACAATGCATAAGAAGAAATTGCTTGCAAAAATGTGCAGTACACAATTTTGTATGCAAAACTGCATACAAAAATGTGTTAATTTATACTGCAAATTGCCCTGTGATCCTCAGAAGGGCAGCATATAAATTTGATAAAATAGGTAAATTGCAGACTGATGCAGAAATGTGGAGAACTGAATATCAGATTGGGGGCGGATATGAGAAACTTGAGGGAACCGAAATTGACAGATTTGCCCATCCCTGTCAGAGGCTTTAAGATGCTGACTGCACTGACCCCTTGTGGTGGGGAGGAAGATGGCAGTATAAATAATTAAAACAAGTGTGGGTGGGTCTTCTAGAAACTCATAGGGGGAGAGTGCAGAGAGGAAGGTGTTATTTTGCTCCACATGCTCTCTGTCCCCTTTCTCTCCCTCCAGCCCTCATCATAGGAGTGTATTCTGGGCTTGCAAGATGAATCATACAGATATCTTAATCAACTGTTTCCCACTCTCCATGTCTGCATGGCAAATGGTATTATGATAGTAATAATAAATAAAAGAATAGCAGGGCTCTGCAGTTCTGCTCTACATGACAAGTGGGCCATCAGTGTCCAGCACATGGGATTAAACCTCAGCCTTCTCCCCAGTCATGGAGCTGGGGAGAAGGCAGGGGTAATTTTTTTGTTTGTGCTGCACTTGGGAGGTGCTCAGAGCAGATGAGACCCCTGTCCTTCAGAGGAGTGAGAAACTATGTCCAAGCAACCACAAACATTTGGCAGTGGCTTATGACAGCCAAAATTTCTGGATCCTTATTTATAAAGTTGTAACAATTAGGGTCACTTTCTCTCACCTTTCTTGTGGGGTTAGGACAGGCATAGAGACACACCCTTTGTAAATTCAATAACTGACTGCCGCCCCAAGCCATGTTAATAATCCTAAGTCTGAATATGTGGGAAGTAGCATTTACTTACAGGGAAGGGACACACATTTTAGCAGACTCCCTTTATTCCCATAATTAAATTCCCAAGTTGGAAAACCACTTAACCAACTCCAGAGTTCAAATCCAAGCCTTTTCTTAATGTTTCAAGATAAAGCAGCGTGAGAGAAAGCAGAATTGCATCAAAAGGAAAATGAACAGTCGTTTCCAAGTAGTTCTAGATGGATATTAGCCCTCTTCAGGCATTCAGACAATATGTTGTGAGATGGGGCTCTAGAGCAAGCACGCTAGCTCCACTCCCCGTTGTCATTCTTGTCACCTCCCCAAGTTGGAGGGTGGCTGTCAGAAATGGGGAGCCTCCTGTGCTCAAGCAGATGTGCATTTAAGATTTCCCAGCTTTCTAAAACATGAACAGAGCCTCAGTGAGTACAGGGTAATAAATGGTTGCTCTCCTGTTTCTGGAGAATGATTGGAATGATGATGAGGGCTGAGCTAGCACCCTCATTCTTGCATCTGTCCCTGCATGTTTACTAAACTCCACGGCAGACCACCTGAAGAAGGCTTCGGTCTGTAAAGAACATTCAGTAACTTAACAGACAAATTATATGTAGCTGATTTTCATCCAGGATGAGACTCAACTTGAAGGAGAGCTGTAGCAGTTTCCCAAGCAAATGAAGATAAAGGCATGCTCAAACTCTTAATTCTTATACTGCTTTCCAAGGACCAACAATGGGTAAGGGGAGGAAGTGATCAGCTGGGAAACATTATGGGGTATATCAGGATGACAATACTTATCATGTCTCAGGGAAGTGGCTTTGTGAAATGAGAAGCTGAGAAGATAATCTCTTTTTAGTACAGTGGTACCTCGGGTTACAGACGCTTCAGGCTACAGACTCCGCTAACCCAGAAATAGTACCTCGGGTTAAGAACTTTGCTTCAGGATAAGAACAGAAATCGTGCGGCAGCGGGAGGCCCCATTAGCTAAAGTGATACCTCGTGTTAATAACAGTTTCAGGTTAAGAATGGACCTCCAGAACGAATTAAGTTCTTAACCTGAGGTACCACTGTATTTCGGGGAGAAGGATGTTTGGGACATGCCCTCCTCACTCTTCTATGATAAGTAGGGAGCTTCTGGGTAAAGATGGGTTTTTTTAAAGGGACAGAAGTGTTGAGGGTTTTGGTGTTCATCACAAGTGTTGTCAGTGGACATGGCCCAGGAAACTTTCCTTCCCTCCTATTTCCCCAAACTGTCAGAAGCTGAATTCTAAAGGTCCTGATAGCATTGATCTGCTTTTGGGTGGGCAATGAGGCATCTGTCCCCTGCCCCCTGTCCCCATCTCAATGCTCATTATAGGACTATTATGCATAGAAGCTAGATATGTGCTTTCCTCCCTCCCTCCCCAGTCTGTTTCTTACACTTAATAGCTGATCTGCACAAAGGAGAAGGTCACTCGCATGGGGTTACAATGGTCAGCCAGATTGCTGTATAACAGCTTGGCTCTGTTAAGTAACCAGACATGAACACTATTAATAAGATAAAAAGCAGCCACAAGGCCTTTAGAATAGCTTTATACGCAGCATTATGCACAGACCTAATCAATACAATAGCAGCTCTATTGCTTTAAATGAGCTGTTTCTTAATGGCTAGACAGGACAGCCATTCCACTATGTAAAACAATCATATCACCCTTGTTTTAATCGTATTAAATTTAGCTATTGAAGAGGAGGACTATATTAGGCAGGACAGGCAGTGACATATGGTGGAAAGAGCTTAATATAATTTGCCGGTTCTCTTTCTCCATAATGGTTAATTGAAAAGCAAATAGACCTGACCAGCCTTTTATTTTTGCATAGCTAGGGTGCGTTCCACATCTTACTGACATTAATGGGGAAATATTCCATTATTTTTCATGGTTACAGATTGCACTTTTTTATATATATAAAAGTATTTCTTTTTTTAAAAAAAAATGCATCAAAAGAGGTGAACAAATGAACAAGTATTTCTTGCTACACCTGGAGAGAATAAATAGAAAAACAATGTTTCCATAAATGTTTAGAAATGTGTGTTGAATTATTTTAATGGGCATGTGGTGTCTTATACCCTGCAGTTAAGTTACATGTTAAAAAACCCCAGCAGTATTTAATGTAAAATTATATTTTGAAAAATCAACTCTAGGGTATTTGCAAGTAGTTTGGTATTGCCTCTGTATGTTAGATTTATACCCTAACATTTTGTGGTGGGGAGGTTATTAGGAAAGAATCCAAGGCTGTTATTTACTGGAGCAAACATATAAAGTAGGAGTCATCAATGCAGTGCTCCTGAGTCCCAGAGTGCCCACCAGCACCTCTATGGTACCCACAAACGGTCTTTGTAAATGTCAGTAAATGTTAAATATTGGATACAAATAATTCTGTAAGATGTTTATATGGAGTATCCCCTCTCTCACACACACAGCCGAAGACAAAACTTCTATGTTATACCACGAGCTTACATAAGATCATTATATTTTTCTTCTCTTCGGTTCACATGTAATAATGCAGTGTTTTTCATGCAGCGTTTATACACTTCTCTTGTTTATATCTATTGGGGCTCTGGGATGAGAAGCTGGACGTTTCCTTTAAATATGAAATTGCCGCACCTCTAAACTGAAAACATAATTTCCCACGTAATGTGACCGTTCCAGAAAAATGACAGTTTGCTTATTGTGCTTTATATGCTCAGTTTTGTAACTTTAAAGGCTTAAAAAAAAACCCCAAGATGTACAGATGTAAGATAGTTCCTACGCCATGCCTATTAGTAGCTTCTGTTAACTTTTTCCTCATATATTAAGAAATGCGCTGTGAGGGACGCTTGAGGCTATTTTTGTTTGTTTGTTATTTTTCCACAAAGTAGCCTAAGTGTGCCTTTTTAAATCAATGCTCTTATTTTAAATGCAGAAGCTGCTTCCAGCCCAGAGCTCCTCCATTAGTCGTTCTCTTCTCCCCTGTGTTTCCGGGGACTGCTTGAGCCCTCACATCCTTGGCATATCTTGTGCCATTTTTGTTATTCATAATGGTGCTTCCATTCACTCTACGGTGGTTCCATCTATACTTTTATTCTGTCAAAAGCTGACACTGTTTCATGCAGTCTGATGGCGTAGGGCTCAAGCGTGAGGGAAGGGAGCTGGCTTTGCTCTGCTATAAATTATTTCTCCCTCCCCATAGAAATGAAAATTCCAGATTTATCTCTGAGAATTTTAACCTGAGCTTCTCTTAGATAAGCACTGGTATATGTTCTAATATGCTGAGCAAAGGTATTAATACCGTTGTTATAATAATGGTATAGGTTTACCCAACTAAGTTTTATTTAGTGTAGACTCATGGAAATTAATGGAGCTAAGTTCGTTGTGCTTATTAATCTCAATGGACTTACTCCTGAGTAGGACTAACATTGGACACAACCTTATGTATGTTGGTTTTTTAATGCTCAAACACATCACAAGCATATTTCAGTTGTTTTTTACAACCACTGCATGAAATAGGCAGTATTATTTTCCCCATCTTAAAGGCAAAGGCCTGAGAGACAGTTTGCTGACGATCAATTGGTTAAAAATTGAATTGGGCAGTACCCAGCTAATAGTTCCTGGTCTTAACCACTGGCTATTTTAACTCTTAACTTTTACTCATGGAAATCTCAAGTGTTAGGAAAAGAGTTCTGACAGAAACAGTTTTTAACTTAGCTACTGAAGGGGGGAACAGTTGCCAGCACACACAGAGAGAGCCTATCTCCTGTTGACATCTCTAACTATGGTCCTTATTCTACAGTGTTGGGTCCAACGCTCTTTTTTTAGGACTGCCAAGTCGCTGCCAGATGACCTGTTATCACACAGTGTCCAGTACATTTCCTCATCATTTTCCATACCACAAAAGTCCACTTTTTTAGAACCAGGTTTGTTGGGCAAGAGCAACAATCTGCTCTGCACCCACCTACCCACTCACACACACCACTTTCTAAGGCCCAGCCTGTGAACACAGGAAGACCACTTGCTAGAGTTATAATGTTGGAGGCTTGGTTTTGAGGAAGGAAACAAGAAATATTTTTTCCTGCTTATACAGCCTTTTGTCCAGTTAACTTGGTGTGCATCTATAGAATCATAGAACTGTAGAGCTGGAAGGGACTAGGAGTCATTTAGTCCAAGCCCCTGCAATGCAGAAATCACAGCTAGAGAATTCCTGACAGAGAGCCATCCAACCTCAGTTTAGGAACCTCCAGTGAAGGAGAGCCCACCACCATTTTAGATAGTCCATTCTAGTGTTGAACAGCTCTTACTGTCAGAACAGTTATTCCTACAGTTCAATCAGAATCTCTTTTCTTGAAATTTTATCTGTTGCTTATATCCAACAGCACACTAGCAGCATTCCACTCTCACCACAGGACTTCAGTTTCCTCTCCTCCCCCACTTGTTCGCCGCAGTCTGCACCAGATGACCTCCCAACTCTCCAGAGCCGATTCTGAGAGTACCTGGAAGGGGTGGCTAGAAGGGACGGGAGAGGGAAAGGAATTTATGTTGTGCACACCATAGTGTGTTGCATGCACAGAGCTGCAGGGTTGGATACAGCCGCTTGTGTGTGTATATGTAAGTGTATGTGTGGAGAGAGAAATAGATAAACTGAGCAGGGGGTGAATAGATTCAAGATAGCGTCTTTCATGGTAACGCTCCACTTGCTGGCTTCATTTTTTGCCTGCTAGCATCCAGCTTCATGGGCAGATTCTTGAGGTGCAGTTCTCACAGTAGTAGTAAGTAATAGTAGCAGCAACAGTAGAAATATCAGTATTTCTGGGTTATACTTGAAGTGGAGATTCACCTGCTTCATCTCCTCCTGAGTATCCACATTGTGTATTGGATAAAAAAGTACAAAAGGAAAGCCACAAATGTTTAGGTTCCATCACATATATGTACTACTTGGTTTTTCCTATAATGTACAAAACTACTTGTCTATTTATTTATTTGTCTACGGCTATATTCTTGGACCACCTACTTCTAACTCTCCATACACCCATGCTCACACAGTGCTGTTATCCAACTTTGTGATATTAACCCTAAAATTATGCTTCTAGAACTATTCCTTTTATTTTATTTTTGCACACCCATGAGTCCTCATGAAGCAGCAAGAGGAATAACAATGTGGGTGGTAGCATTTGTTTAAATAACTGACAGCCATTCTGCTACTGAAATTATCAGAATCTTTTTAATGGCAATAATACTGATAAAGTGGTGCTGTTATTAAGAAGCAGACATTTTCTGCCAAGGTCGCTGACCCCCATTTGCAAGTGCTCATCGGCTTCAGTTGAGGCCCAGTCCTAAAAGCCTTGTTAGCACCCAGCAGATTCAGTCATAACACTGTTGGGTTAAGAAGAGACTGGCAGGGTCTTGAATTTTGCCCCTGAGCCATTTGAACATATTTCTTCTAAGGTAAGTATTTCTGTCTGTTTCCTTCTGTTTTAATGCTCTTATGTTTTGAGAAGCCGCCTGTATTTGTAGTCATATGCACCTCAATTCTTTGTTTTAAAGTTGTTGTTCTCTCTCTTTCTTTCTCTCTCTCTCTCTTTCTTCCTCCCCTTACCTTTGCAGCTCCTAGATTGTTTTGTGATTCCAGTTGTGATATTATTATCTTGGTTCTTCCTGCTGGTTCGGTACAAGGCAGTGCACTTCATTGGCATTGTGGTCTGCATTCTGGGGATGGGCTGCATGGCAGGAGCCGATGTCCTTGTTGGAAGGCAGCAAGGGGCAGGTAAGGATCTGCATACATGTTTCCATGCAGGAAAGAAATGCTGTGCCTGGAATGCTGTTCTCCAGCAATCAGAGAAGTTCAGAAACAAGATTTCCTTGTAGCCTCAAAACGAGTTTGGGAAGGGTATTTTGTAAAGGGAGATCCAACACAAACTGCATCTGTTTTTATTTCAATTCATCTGCTTGTCTGATACACGTGCCCTTGCATGTGCAGGGAAAAGAATCCAGGCCAAATGGCGCATGAGACTCTTAAAATAATGTACACTGGTACCTTGGTTTACGAACTTAATCCGTTCCGGAAGTCCGTTCTTAAACCGAAACCATTCTTAAACCGAGGCGCGCTTTCCCTAATGAGGCCTCCCGTCACCGGCACCCTTCCACCGTTCAGATTCTGTTTTTAGACTGAGGTAAAGTTCACAAACTGGGACACTACTTCCAGATTTGAGGAGTCTGTAAACTGAATCGTTCTTAAACAGGACTGTTCTTAAACCACTGTATTAAGGTCCCAACAAAGCCCTTATTTGCACTAATGCTATATAAAGGCAGGATGACCTTTTGAAAGGTCATGTATAGCATGTGACTGCCATGTACGGCTGCTGTAAACTGGTCTGCACATGTGCTAGTGATCATTTTAACTGTACAATCTGTATACAGTGCATGTCAGGGCTTTCCTGCAACTTGTGCAAGGAGTAAGTTGTGCTTAACTAATTTGGCAGGAAATCAGGAGAAATCTCTTTTTTAACAGACTGGTGGGTGGGTGTGAATTTGGGAAATCTTGAAGAGAAAGGTTACCATAAAGTCTCAATGCTTCAAACACAAACAGCTCCCTCAAATCACTATTTAACATAACAAAGCAAACACTGTACTATTGTTGCGTGACTCCAGCACTTATATAAAGGTGGAGTAAAGTCCTGTGGGAAAGTGCTAGTTTTGTGTCATTTTGGGCTGCCTGCAGGAGATTGATTTTTGATTGCTACCCCATATTTTAAAAACCACTCAAAGTTTCCTACCCACCCTTCTTCCCGTAGATAGCAGTGATCCTCCCAAAAAGAGCATGGGATGAGGTGTAGGGGACTGCTGAAAGTGGAGGAAATTGCTCAAAGCTGAGCCAAGATTTGCCTGAGTTTGGGCAATTCCCCCTTCCCTTAGCTCCCCATCCCACATTGTTCAGAAGGTCCTCTAGAGAGATTTTTCAAAGGACCAAGGCCAGGTGTAGGGGACAGGTGGGATGGATATTTCCTTCTGTGAACTTCTTTCTATTCACTTTTCTTTGAATTCACGACATTGCATTGAAGATGCTGCAAAAGCTTTGCCTTTAGTGTCTCCTTGGAGGTAACTGTCCTGCATGTGCAATGAACATGCAGAGATAAATTTACCCTCAAAGGAAAAGTGCAAAAGTCTTAACAAAAGTGTGAAGAGATTTGATAGAGAGCTCTGATAGCAGATTTTGATCTGCTTTTTCATATATATATATATATATATATATATTCTCTTTGTGCTCCTAGGAGAAAATAAACTTATAGGGGACCTTCTAGTACTAGGTGGAGCCACTCTCTACGGCATCTCCAATGTTTGTGAAGAGTACATCGTACGGAACCTGAGTCGGGTGGAGTTCCTAGGCATGATTGGACTCTTTGGTTCCTTCTTCAGTGGAATTCAACTGTAAGTAAGGAAAGGCAGCTGCCTGCTACTATTGAAACAAAACCAGAAAGCCCCATGCCATCTCTTCACTTTGTTTCATTAGAAATCTCCCAATCACATGCGCTTTCATGTGTATTGTAGAGGTTGAATGGCCCCCAAACCCCTGGTCCTCCATCCATTCAGCTGCCACTGGCCATACATTCCAGATAAAATACCTGCTGATGAAAAAGAATTGCTTGTAGTTTGTAGCCCACCAAGGTATGGTTTGAATGTGACTTACCATAAAAGCCCAAGGCCAAATGAGCTGTTGGGAGACGGGATGAATGAACCTATGTTCCAAGATGCTCACAACAGCAGCCCTATGACATCATTTTAGCTGAGGGAGACTGAGTTTTCCAAAATGTGTTTCATGGCTCGTGTGTGGTGATCTAATCCTGCATCTCACTGGTTTCAGTCTGACATTCTAATCACATCACCACACTAGTGCTCAATGTGTGCCTTATTCTTCTGCTGGTTTTGGTTTGGTGTTTTTTTAAAAATGAAAATCCATCTCTGGAAGCTGTGATGGAGAGCTGAAGACTGGACGAAGGCTGTGCTTCACCCTTCCCCATTTGGTTGTTTTTCAAAATCATCTCCCAGCTGTGTCCTCCTTGATGGAAAATATACAGGGAACCAAGAATGACATCTAGCTTGGCTAGAGTAAAGAATAACTAACTAAAGAATAATTAACTAATAAAGAATAAAGAATACCTAACTAATATTATAAAATGCATGCATTGTGACTTTCAAAGCCTTTCAGAATATTAGGGACCTTACTGGTGTTTTATTTAACATTTTGGACCACCAAACACAAGCTTCCTTGTTATTGACACATTTGGAGCACCAATCCTTTTATTTTCTAAGGTTGGGCAGGTTTTGTTCACAGTATGGCTCTTTATTACCACTGCTTCTCTTGAGCCTCTTCTTGGTCAGTGTTAATATTTCAACTTAATGGATTTCAGTCATGTTCTAAATCAGCACTCTGCAAAACCTGCACTGGCCCACAGGCAGCAATACTGTGCTTGGACAGCCCCAAAGGGCACGTCATGCTCTGCTTTCCCTGTCAAGCGGAAGAAATAATATTTTCTGCGGAAAATAAAATAGGATCCGAGCTTTGGAAAGTAAAGTGCCCAAAGGGGCAATCCCTGTAGTCTTGGAACTGATGTAGGCTGTGTGCACATTGAAGCAATTGTCCCCCTCACAGAATTCTGGCCACTGTAGTTTCTCCTTCACAGAGTTACAACTCCCAGCAAACTACAGTGCCCAGAATTTTTTACGGGGGGAAGTGTGCCTCAAATGTGTCTTATAGTGTGTACACAGCTCAGACATGCGGAAAAGGCAATGTGCTTTAGTCATTAGTGAACTTTGCCACTTAAGAGTCAGACAGGAGGGGAGCATCATAGAATGCTACTTTATATTAAGAAAAACTCACTCCTCAAGGAAAGCTGGCTACTGTGTATAAGCAATTACCAGTCTTTTCCTGGCATAAATACCTCCTGTTCTCAATGGCAAGGATTTCTGAGGATGCATGCACAATGACAGCTTTAAAAGTTTGACTGACAAGGGAATTTATCATTAAAATGTACAAGTCATCACTGAATTATGTTGCTAAATTAGTTGCTGTTCTGATTATTTTCACTTCCAGGAAAGATTAGAATCAAATGGAATCTGGTCTGGGCATTGTCTTGAGACAATTCTACATGGTAATAACAGATTGGGGGAAAATAGATATTTTATGCAAAAACTAGTGTGAGGAAGATGAATTTTATTGGCAAATCCAAAGGATTTCATTGCCTCCAGCTTAATCTTTTTTCTTGGTAGCTTCATCCTGAGAAGCAGAATAAAAATTATGCTGTATTTGTTGCTGATGTATTGTTAATCTAATGCTTTACAGAAAATGATGAGATTATCCTGCATATATAAATATGTATGAGACATACATCTGTTTGTCTCTTTTCTCCCAGCATCTGTAGGAAAACGATATGGATTTTTGGTGCTGAACTGAATTAACCCAGCAAGGATAGTATGAAACTTGGGTTCAATCCGTAACATTTAATGTATCTTCCACAGCACCATAGGCATATGTTTTAATGCTAGATAGCACAGTATGAAAGTGAAAATGATGCCATGGGGCCACCTTCTCCTTTTTACAACAGATTATCCTCTTAGCTTGGCCAGTACTTTGAAACTATTTGCTCCAGACACTTTCTACCACCAAGAATTCTTCTTATACTAAGCTCTCCTGCTTTAAAACCTATTTAGTGCTCAGCTGTTGCTGGGTCCTTCTCACACCTCTCTATACATAATGCTTCTCTTCTACTTTTGGCCAATCTCACCCCTGTCTATTTTTTCAAGATGGCAACAGTTTTTTAGATCACTTATCGTCAAATGCACATACAAAAACAGAGCCACAAAATGCACATTGCAAAACATTTCCCCTACCCAAGCACTACACATGTGAGCTGTCTGCTTTCTTTGTTCCCAAAATAAGCCACAGGCTCAGTCCTTCACCCAGGAACTTGGGTGTCATTCTGCCTCTGTGTGATGTTAATGCTACATTATTATTATTATTATTATTATTATTATTATTACTATTAATTGAATTTATATACTGCCCTATACCTGGGGGTTTCAGGGCAATGGAGACACCCAGTTTTTAGGGCTAGCTTACTTGCATGGAAATACCCACTGTTGGTAAATTAGGCAAATTAGGCAGTAACAATGGAGATATGCAGAAATAGCCTATTATCTTCTAAAACATCTGATTGTCAAGCCTTCAGAAACACAATTTAGTCCTATTCATGTTGAATAGAAAGAAGTTGCCACTGAGTTCACTGGAACTTAGTCCCAAGCAAGTCCCTCTAATAGAAGGACTTAAGATCAACTTTATATTAGTGTTAATGAACTTATCAAAATATGGTGTATACTGAGAAATCTTGACCGCATCTCAGCTTCATCAGTTTTGATGAACACTTGCATTATGCTATGTTTCTTCCATGGTATTCATTCCTGTGTGGTCAGTCAGTTCTTGCCTGTGATTTATTTGGATTTTTATTGGCTACAGAGGAGCTTAAAAGAGAATATAATGCACACAAATGCATCATTAATATTTTATTTGCTAGCTCCAAAAAATATTAATACACTGAATAGTTGCCGGTATATCATACAGTGTGGATATGCAGCTTTAGGCAGATAGCCCATTTTCATTAAAGCAGCTCTCATTGGTGTGTTAGTGACTCTTATTACTGTGCCATTTACCTTTCAAACTGAGAGATGTGCAGGGATAAAGACAGAGCTGACTAAACAGACCTGACAGCATTTAACCTGTGCAGGAGTTCTCCCAAATCTATTTCTAAACCTCAGTTATTTGTCTTCATTTCAGGAGCTAATTGGAAATAATGTGAGTTCCCATCATGAAATTTTACCTTTACTTTTCTTCTTCTTCTTTTTCAGTGCCATAATGGAACACAAGGAGTTGTTAAAAGTTCCCTGGGATTGGCAAATAGGTAAGAGCGCAACTTATCGCTCTAGTGGTTGCTGTTGAAAAAAAGAACCGATGTTTTGGATGTGTGCTTGCATTGTTGAACAGGCAACGTTTGTAACATCCTGTCCAAGACTGGAAACAAGATACCTTTGTAACATTCTCTGCACAGGGAGTAGTGTTTGGAATTGAGCAAGCACTGTAGGGCTTGGAAACATTGACGCTTTTCCATTTGAGCTGTGAAATGGCCAAAGGGCAATTTAATGCCCCTCGCCACCACTGAATAGCAACAGAAACTTTAGAAGAGTTTTCTCCTTTGCACTTCACCTGCTCGCTCCTGCCAGTCAGTTCAATGGAAGGGAGTGACTGAGGTGCACAGGATATTCTGAAGCCTGTTTACGCTTTCATGCTGGGAAGATGAGGGCTGAGCCCTAGGCCAGTGTTTCCAGCTAGCTCAAGAGAAAGTGACTGCATTGCATAACCAGAGAGGGGGGCACTCCTTGGGTTCACCAGTCCAGTCCCATGGACTACTGGCTCCCTGGACCTACAGTTTTTCCTCTAGTCCAACTATTTGTGCACTAGAGCCAGTGTGGTGTAGTGCTTAGTGTGTCATAATAGGAACTGGAAGCCATGAAGCTCATTGGGGGATCTTGGGCCAGTCACTATCTTTCAGCCTAACCTATCTCACAGGGATATTGCAAGGAAAAAATAAAAGGAAAGAAAAAGTGGGGTATAAGTGTAATGCAAAATAAAAATCCGATAAAGTATAAGCATCACAATTCCATTAAAAGATTAAAAGATGGAGTGTTCCAAAAGCTAACAAGAAAAGGCAGCATTTCACAGCCACCGCCAATGAGAGGAAGGAAAACAAAGCCAGCATTAGATATCCGAGTTGCTCAAAATCTTACTTCTGTCGTAAACCTATAATTGCTTCAAAGAAAACAAGACGGCGCATGAGCAGTGCCTCCACTATTGAAGGCACCACACACTATGAAATTTGTACTGGATTTCATTTTTGCACTTAGCTGAATGAGAGGAACTAATTTATGGGGAAAGGCACTGCACTGCTAAGCAGACAATTTTCCACGTAAGAATCAACATTCAGGTGCAATGCTTCCAATAAAGATGGGATTTCCTATTTCTAATGACAGAATGATCTAAGAGGAAGATATGGATGCTGGCTAGCGTCAAATGGCAAGTTGAGCACCAGTGTGCTCCTATAACAAAAAGCAGAATAATGTGCTGATCAGCAACTCCCTGTTCAACCTACTTACAAAATGAACATCAAAAGCAGCAGGTTAAAAAGCAGTCAGAGTCAACTAGTGACAGAGAGAATCCCTGAGCAGTGGCGTTATAATAAGCTTCATGGTAAACCGTTGCTCCCCTTGGGCTTTCTCTCATCATTTCCTCTAATTATTGCAAAACCTTAATAGAGAGAGGCACATCTGCCATGAAGCTCTGCCACAAGAAGTCTTAGTAGTTTTGACAGTGTGGCTCAGAAACTAAGCAACAAATCAATATAAAGGATGGTCGCGCTCTTTCTTCAAGCAGTGGAGTGTTTTAAGAGCCTTCTGGGGCTCATTTCCCTTTTAGTGAGAGGGGGAAGAAAGGGTGTTTTGTGGTGTGAATTTACAAATTTATTGGCTAAGTTGACCGCAGCAGCAGTCGAGGTATCTCAGCCAGAAACCATGTGGCTCCAGTAATCCCCCAAATTGTTCTCTCATCAAAAGCAGCTTCTCTCAGGATCCCCTTTTTCTTTTGCAAAAGCATATGCCTCACCAAAACAGGCGTTGGGACAGGTTTGTTCATACTACTATCCCGTGGCAGCGATGGGGAAACTCTGACCTGGAGACCAAATGGGGTCTATCACCTCTCTCCCGGTTTCTCTGCCTGGCCACAGCCCTAACCAATCCTGCTTTGCATTTCTCTGGAGTGCTTTTTGCCTTGAACTCTGAGAATGCTTCTTGCTTTCTGGGATGGAAGACAAAGAGCAGTGTACAAGGCAAGTCTGTGTGGAAACTAATCTATGGTGAACAAGTAAACTTTGCAATAGTTGCTCTGCCCCCACCTACCATTGGTGTGTGGGACCTGGAAGGTTGTCCAGAAGAAAATGCAGCCCTTGAGCTCTTTAGGGTCCCCACCCCTGTTTTACAACTAGAAAAGAAGACAAAGAAGCCTCAGGGATGCCCTCTAGATTGTTGGCCATGCTGTCTAGGTCTGATGAGAGTTTGAGTGCAACCACATCTGGAAGGCACCATGTTGTCCATGTTGAGATAGATTTCATATTGAAACAACAAGCAACAATTTTGTAGCAAATATTGCTAAATATACAGACATCATTCTCATTGTTGGCTGGCTGTAAATTGTGCAACCATAGCAGCTGTACTTGCTCAGTTGCCTGTTCAAGAATACCCAAATTGTGAAGGACGATGACAGACGGTTCTGGAATCTGATACAGAACTGTACTTTTGTTATTGCAGTAACTGGAAGGTTTTAATAAAGACTGTGTCAACAGCTATGTTCTCTTAGATTTTAAATTCAGCACATTTATTTCATAGCCAAGGACACATATCTGAATGCAAGAAACCACCTTGCTGAGTTAGACCCTTGGTCTCTTCCCTTCAAACACCTGTAAGAAGCTCTCAGGCAGATGTCTTTCCCAACCATGCTACCTGAGGATAATTTTAAATGAAGACTGTTTCTTCATGAATCACATGCAGTCTGCCTCAGTTATGAACCTTCCATTGAATTGGAGAATGTAGCCTTGCTGCCCTTGAAACAGTAATAGCTGTGGACCTCTGTCCCTAAGACAGTTAAATGGTTTCCACTTTTAATGGAAGGAATCAAGCCATATTCATTTTAGAACTTCACAGGCTTATAGGGCTATCTCTCGCCTCTCATCTCACATCGCATCATTATCCTAAAGGAAGTCTTGAGCCTCTTCTAAGTAGTGTGGGGTTCTTAACTTTCCTCTTAGCAGAAAATGTGCCTTTTAGAAAAGTTGTGAAGGAGAATGCTAACTGTTGTTGTTTTTCTCTCCCCCACCCACTCCACTTTTTCTGGTTCTTTGTCCTCTCAGGATTGCTCTATGTTGGCTTTAGTGCTTGTATGTTTGGCCTCTACAGCTTCATGCCTGTGGTCATTAAGAAGACTAGCGCTACAGCAGTCAACCTCTCCCTGCTTACAGCAGACTTGTACAGCCTTTTCTGTGGATTCTTTCTCTTCTACTACAAGGTAAATGGAGCAGACTTTGCATTTGAATAATTGATTGCTCTCTTGCAGGCAACTTGGTGATGCAGAAAAATCAATACAGCAAAAACAATGGCAATATCTCCAGACTTCTTTCACTCCAGAATTTATATACTTCATGTCTTGTTGGAAAGGAGTAGCCCATCACACACAAAATTTCTTCTGAAACTGCTGCATCCCATTTGGAGGTGTGACGCTATCCTTCCTGACTGTCTCTGTTCAGTTGTGACCAGCAGATGACAGAATATCTATGCAGTTGCTGGAGGTGGGGGCAAACTTTCCCTGACCCGGGGGGCGGGGGAGCAAAGCTGAATAACTAGAATATGAATTAGACGTATGCCAAATATTCTCCTGTTTCAATTTTCAGGTCAAAAATATCAATTTCAGTGGGGCTGAAATATTTCTGGAAAAGCACAGTACAAATATACACTTCTTTCTCCCCTCCTTCCTGTGTTTAGTTCCTTTTTTCTTCTGGTTGATGCTGTATCAGTCCCATTTCTTTCCTTCACCTGAAGCACCTTTCTCCTTCCTGGATTTGTCACATGGGTTATTTTGGCTAATCGGGGATCACATAGTATATAGTGAATCAGATTGTGTTATATGGAACACTCTATAGCTAGTCAGATTTGATTACATGATGGTGTCACTGAGGACAAATGAAGCTGATTGAGAGTGAGAGCAATAAATGTCAGTATAAATGAGCAGGCAGACATTTTCTCAGGAGTGCTCCTCTCCCCACGAAAAAGTCACCAGGAAATTATACAGCTCTTTGGAGCCTTCAACCCAGACAAGCAGACAAACAAAAATGTACCCCAAAAATGTGAACAAAAAAGTGAGTAATTTTGGTTTATCCCTAATAAAATTAAAAATAAAAACCTTTGAATTTATCCAACTCTGAATTGAAGGTAATGAGACTTTTCACTTATTCATTTATTTTAAAATTTAATCCTCCACCTATGCAATTTGAAAACTAAAGCAACTAACATCAGTAAAAACTGTATATAAGTTCCAATGAAGCTAGGTATCCAAAACATTCAAAATCTGAAACTAGATAGAATGCTTCCAGTATTTATTATGTGTGGCTGAAATTTAAAAACTTTTCTTTGCTTGTAAAAGGTTGTTACAAAAATCCTACAGTCAGCATTTGACCAGCTGAAGGAAGCAAGAAATTGAGATCAACAGTTCATTATTTGCATAATAAGCAGTATCAGGATGTGCACACCTGCTTACAATGGTCCAGTGTAGACATGATGCTTAACCATAGTTAGTACTATCCATGGTTTGTTACTTTAACCCTGGTTAAGGTCCTAAATGTACAATGTGACCATGGTATATGGGGAACTGTGCCTTTCCCTCTAGAAGCCTTATGTAGGGCAAGACTAATAAGGCCTGCTTGATACCTTGCAAGCGGAGTGTCTAGAACAGCAGGTGAACTGCCTTCAGGGTTTGCTCTGTGCAGATATAAGTCTTAATAATGTTAAACATAAAGCATGCTTTCAAACCAAGTTCTCAAAGTCTGGTTTTCAGGTAAACATAGTTCAGAAATAATGCTTTAATGACCAAAGAAACCATAGTTATGCAAATACAACTGCATACATAGGTCACTACTGCAGTACTCCAGTTTTTGAATTACTGGTACAACTTCCAGACTAAAACTCTTACTTTGTGCAAAACTAACTTGACATTTACAAGTTATAAATAACTCATGTACTGAATAATGTCAGCTCATCTGATTTGACTTCAGCTTCCTGTTGATCAGAATTTATACTTCTGGCTTTCGGACTATAAATGCAGCCCTGTAATTTTTGTTTGAGTTTTCCTTGTCATTTATAAGAGGAAGGCAAGCTTTTAAGCTCCCCCCAACCACGAAGCATAACACATTAGCCGTAAATGACCTATATTAATTATCCTGCTAAGGTCGGTATACTCTGCATGTTTTCCACCTGTTCTGTTTTTAGCCCAGCTGCAACCCTTCTTGGCTGCACTAATCCCTTTTGTTTTATAGCATATTGACCAATGGGCAAAAGCCTCTCTTCAGTGGAAAGTAAATGACTTTATGCTGAATTAGAATCATTTGAGCATTTTAGTACTTCTTGCAGAACATATTTTTTACAAGGCTTTCAAGTAACTGTTGTGATTTTCCCCTCCCCCTGTGCTGCTACTTTTATCATCTGAAAGCTTTATTGCACCTACAGCAGTAAATCTCTGGAAATCAAAGGGAATGTAGGAAACTAGCTTTACTGAGCTTTAGAGCTTTGGAAATTAAATGGAGGGGAGGGAAGAGGAGGGAGAGGGAACATCCAGATGTGTTTTGTTAGGATTTCACTTCCCTGTATCAGGAGGTTGTGTTGTCTTGATGACATTTGGAACTGAGGTGTTTTTTGTTTTAAATTTATTATGTTCCCCTCACATGCCAGAGCCATAGTAGGCTATATTGGTACAGGCATGATGGGCTCCAGTTAAATCAGCAATATGGCTTTATGACTGGCAATCAGCTCCAATGGGCTGTTTAATATGTAGGGAGTTTATTTCATTTTTATTATTAAAGTATAATGATTTGTGGTTAGCTGTTCCAAACAGGCCAGGAGTAGCCAGTGTCATGCTCTCCATATGTTGTTGCTCTTCAGTTCCCATCAGCCCCAGCCAGCATAGCCATGAGTCGGAGATGGTAGGAGTTTAATCCAACAAATGCAATCGAGAGGGCGCCATTTGACATAGACTTTTTTTTTTTTAAGATGCTCAGAATTCATTGAGTGCAATGAACTTCCATGTAGTGGAGGTTTAAATCCGTACTAATTGATCTCAAAAGTTCAGTTAAAATGACCAAAGGCAGCCTATTAGCAATCTTCTTGCCCCACAGCAAATATATGCATTTGCTCTAGAAGCTTACATGTGGTTTTTGCTAGGACTACCATCGGAAAGGCCTGTACCAGTGATGGATTCCCACTTCATCAGCAGTAATTAGGTGTTTTTGATTCCCAGTGCAAAGTCCAACAGTAATTCTCAGGATCCCTTGAGCAAAACCTGAGAAGTTGACAGGGCAGACTGTTCAGAGTAACTACTTCTGTCCTTTGGGACACAAATAGGGAAGGTGCTCTTTTCAAATGCAGGCACCTTCATTTTTCTTTTCCTTAAGTCAAGAGAGTGTGAGGTAGCCACTGCTTCCTCCTTGACATGAGGCTAAACCATGGGGAGCTACTAAAATGTCATTCCCACTGAAGCAGCAGCAGCAGCACACATAGAAATGAAGAACTTGGTTGCTGAAATTAGACTACAGCTGTTTGAAAAGGCCAGCGTGGACATAGTTTCCATTCTCTCTCATGGCCTTTCACATTTTAGCCTTTAAGTCACTCATTATTCCTAATGGACTAAATACTGGCATGTCCTGTTTTCAGTGATCCCCTGTTGTTTTCCTTCTCCGGATGGTTGTGTCTCATTACTGTAATGCATGGAATCCTTCAGTTCGGACAGAATCTTTTATTCACATTTCTGCGGGGCTTTGCAGTTTGGTTGTTTACCTCTCCCCACAGAGCAAGGGAAGAGCTTCTGGGAGCCAGAGAGAAAGTAAGAATAGAGGTGGGAATGAAAAGAACATACAAACAAGCCCAGTGCCTCAACATAAACTGGGGCAAATTAAGGATATATATTTATGTCAGCATTTCACATTCAACCTAAAGAGCTTTGAGAATGGCTTTAGCTCTGTGGTAGAGCATCTGCTTTGAATACAGAAGGTTCCAGGTTCAATCCTCAGCATCTTCAAGTAGGGCTGGGAATATTCCCCCATCTAAAAACCCCAGAGAGCAGCTGCCATTCAGTGTAAACAATACTGAGCTATATGGACCCAGTGATCTACCTCAGCTTCCTATATTCCTATGTTCCACTGCCCCTTCTGCAGATATTAACTTTTATTACATTACATTATATTGTTGTTGTTTAGTTGTGTCCGACTCTTCGTGACCCCATGGACCAGAGCACGCCAGGCACTTCTGTCTTCCACTGCCTCCCGCAGTTTGGTCAGACTCATGTTTGTAGCTTCGAGAACACTGTCCAACCATCTCATCCTCTGTCGTCCCCTTCTCCTTGTGCCCTCAATCTTTCCCAACATCAGGGTCTTTTCCAGGGAGTCTTCTCTTCTCATGAGGTGGCCAAAGTATTGGAGCCTCAGCTTCACGATCTGTCCTTCCAGTGAGCACTCAGGGCTAATTTCCTTAAGAATGGATGTGTTTGATTTTCTTGCAGTCCATGGGACTCTCAAGAGTCTCCTCCAGCACCATAATTCAAAAGCATCAATTCTTTGGCGATCAGCCTTCTTTATGGTCCAGCTCTCACTTCCATACATCACTACTGGGAAAACCATGGCTTTAACTATACGGACCTTTGTTGGCAGGGTGATGTCTCTACTTTTTATTACATTACATTATATTACATTAACTTTTAACTTTTCCACTGCACTTCTTGCTTATCTGCTAGCAGAGTTAATGAGAGGTCTTGATCAAGTTAGTTGCCATTTTTTCTCAGTGTTAATGTTAATTTAGGCTCCTTAGATTCTTTTTTTTTTTTTCATTTGCAAGCCAAATGCTGAATTTTAGCTTTTCTAAGAAAATTATATTCCCACTAGGTTCTATAAGCAGTTTATATCTCATTCTCTGGTAGCAGAGTCATGCATTACTGAGTGTGTTCTGCACCAGGAGGTTCAGTCACACTGTATTATGTCATTAAACCAGCAAGCCAACTACAGTAAATTCTATTCTGCACTGGCAAGATCACTCATTCTGTTTAATCTTAGATGCAGCCATTAGTTGGACTACAACATTATAGTAATTTGCACAATTTGAATGGAATATGTGGAGCTGGAAAAAGCTAGAGTTTGTGATTTGAGGAAAGGAGATGAAATAGCTGGGGAAATAACAGGAATGCACAAGCAGGTGAAATATAAACACCACAAAATATTACAGCACCATGAAGGTTTCAGATGCTGCTCAGGGAGGGAATGAGATGCTACAAAGTTCATGTGAGTATGGATGGAAACAGCAGCCCTGTGTCTAATTTCTCTGCCCTCCCACCACCATAATATTTTGAGCTATGGTCCTCATACAGTGATGCCATCACACTGTGTTTTACTCACACACAATGGGTAAGAGGAGCTTGCAGTATGACACAGGAGAGAGAGGAGGGGTGCAAAGGATGGCTGTTTTTGGCAGCAGCCCCATGCCATTCAGCATGTGTAGACATCATGTATCTACGCACATTTATACATTAAAATGAGGAAATCCCTAGCAAGTGTAAATACGTCAGACTTTCTCTCCTTAAGAAGGTACCATAGAACAAAATTATGTGTTGATACCCAAAGCATGTGGCATTCGCTTTTTCATTTTATTCATTTAGAAAATTGTTTTATATACACATTCACACACAAAAATCGGATTGGTTTACAATAATATATACAAAAAATACAAAAACCATATAACATTTTTGAAATCAAATAACTATTGTGGAAAGATGTGTTCTTAACTGCCTGCACAAGCCTGGTGGAATAGAAGTTTTCAGCTGGCTTTAGCAGTGGAAACAGAAGGTACCAGCTGAATCTCTATTGATGACACTAAAGTCTCCGTTTCTTGTTTTGATCAAATAAGCCTTGTGAACTCAGGGAATGACCAACCACGCTCCTGAATATGATCAAGCTGGGATAAAGGGGTTCAGGAGATCCTTAAGTTACCCTGGATCTAAGTTGTTTAGGGCTTTGTAGGCTATAGTATTTGTGAAGTGTATTGCCTCTCACACTTTGATGAAAATCCTAGGAAACAATCTAGAAGGTACCAGGTTGCAGAAGGCTGGTCTCTACTTGTGGCCACCAAGTCACTCCTATAGATGCTGCTGGATGTTTTCTAGCTAAATTGGCTAAAGGCAAACTACTGTCAAGCATGGGGAGCCAAGTATTTACTATAGTTAACAATGAAGGGGCACTATCCCATACTTTGCATTTAACTTGTTCCACGTTTGCCACCTCTCCTTTAACTTGCAGTAACCACATGGTTCCCTTGGTTGTCTGTACCTATTTGTTCTGCAGGCATCCTGACAATGTGCCTTTTATTCACTCCTGGGCTCTGCTGATTCCCCTCATTTGTCCTGATTACAGGTTGGATCCAAACTAAGTTTGTCACACTTTGGTCCCATTGAAATCAGTGGGAGAGGTTAGTCACAGCTAACACAAGTCCCATTGATTTCAATGGGATTAAAGTGTGGCTAACTTAGTATGAATCCATCTCTCTGTGTGACTTAAACTGTGAAAGGATCTGGGATATATACAGATGCTCCTATTTGATTATTTTGTTGGCCATTCGGTCCTTACAATTTTGATAATGTTTTCAAAGTGATGTCTCATTTACTGCTCAGCATGACTGTGAAATTGTGCTGTGTATGCTCTTGTTCAGCTACAAATGCAAACTAGGCCTTTGAAATGTGTTCAGTCAATTAGAGGCTGATTCAGAATGCAGGAAGGGAATCCAATCAAACTTCTAAGCATCATGTCTTTAAGAAAATGGTTTGCAAGCCAGGGGAATTAGATGTACTCTTCAGATGATTTTCATCTTTCCTTTATAAAACAGAGGTAGCAGCTAAGGCTATAACAGGATGTCCTTTTGATCCCTGTGTAGGAACCAAGAGTAGACCTATCCCATCATGGTACTGAGTTTGATCCAGTTTATGCCTGAATTCTAAATTTAATTATTTAGAAGTAACTATTTGATCCTTGTGGGTCTCTCTACCTGTTGCACTTCTCTTGATGCCATTGCTTAATTCTTCTCTGATATCACAATGTGCATATTAGATTCCTTGCAAGAAGTGGTGTCATTGGCTCAGCTGCTCTGATTTCAAGCATTGACCCAAGTTGCTGTGTGCTTAGGGGGAATGGGGAAACCTCAGAACAAGAGTGACTAACCTGTGGTTGTCCAGATGCTCTTGGACTCAAGCTCTCATCAGCCCCAGGGAACATGGCCAGTGCTCAGGGATGATGAGAACTGTCATCCAACAGCATCCATAGGGCTACATGCTGGTCACTCCTGTCTTAATGCAAAAGTCCATGTGAAGCTAAGGTTCAGAATTATATATATCAGCAGAAGAACATGGTACAGCATCTCCAGTGTAGCTTTTTCTGGTAAATTGGATTGTTTGTCTCTATCTGTCTACCCTTTACTTTTCCAGCCAAGCATATGATTGATGAGAATGAATTAATGGCAAAAGTCACATTCTGCCCTTTGACACTGCAGTGTGGTATATCAGACCTTAGAGATTTATAATTGCATATACAATGGACTTTACTTTTGAAAATCAATAGGTAATTGTGTGTGTGTGTGTGTGTGTGTGTGTGTGTGTTGCTCTCATTGTTACATGGGGGGTGGGGGTGGGGTGGGGATGGGTTCACCAACAGAAGAAAGATGTTACAGAGAACAAAACCAGATTTGTACCAAAAATCTTTTACAACCTATGCATGTGCAGTATATTTCGTCTGCCTATTAATGCGCATTTGTTGATGCACACCTCTGTTCAGCGGTCTTGTATGTTTAGACCACTGACATCTCTGACACAAATTATTTAGTTGTTTTATGCAAATGGATCTTCCATGAAACCTTGAAAGCACTCTGCCCTGTAAAGGGATAAGGAACGCAGGGAGCTGCCTTAGATCTGATCAGATCAGATAATTAGTTCATCTAGCTCAGTATTGTTGGCTCTGTCTGACAGTGACTCTCCAGGATCTTGGGAAGAGACCTTTCCCATTACCTGCTTGCTGACTCCTTTAGCTCTTTTAACCAATGGTCATCCAAATGTTGTTGATCTCATCAGCCCCAGCCAAGTTGGTCAATGGCCAGTGGTGATGGGAGCTATAATTCAGCAACATGTGGTGTGCCAAAGGTTCCCCACACCTGAATTAAGCCATGATCTTTAACCCACACAATCCAAATAAATTCAGCTGAAACCTGTGAGAGCTTTCTTACCTCTTACAGAATTCCTCTGTGATCTTCCCCAGTTTTGTATAAGACATTCCACATTAGTTCTGTGGTAAAATCTGTTGCTCTTATGCTGGCAGCTGTTATCCACCTTTCAGAAATGTTAGCAAGAATTTTATAGGATCATGAATGTTTCAAAGCAGATGAGATGCCTTGCTCAGGCTCTGCTTCGCAGAATATTTTGCTTCTCAACTGGTAGAGAAGGCAGCAGGAGTGACTGGTAAGGTCTATAAATCTGTGGTTTTTAAGTAATTAAATATACAGTAGTAAAGACACAACAAGAAAGAGGAAAAGTATATTTCTGTATAAAACCCATGATCTGCTACTTGAAAGAAATTGCAGTCCCTATTTAAGCATGTCTTGAAAACATATTGAACAATGTAAATAACTTCACATTTCTTTTTTTTAATCTGCCTTCTGTCTGTAAGGTACAACACATCTTATCTCATTGTCTGTTGCTATTACACAAAATATTCCATTGCCTCCAGTTGACCACATTGATACCACTGGCCAGAGGCAGGGAACACTCATAGACCTGCTTGGCAAGACCAGGAGGGCTCCCAGATCAGGACTGCTTTCCTCCTTCCTGGTCCTCTTTACTGCTATGTTGTGCTAAACTAAGCCAAAGTTTGGCTTAGTGTGTGTGACACCTGAAACAGGTCTTGTTGTTAAGCTCCCTAATCTGAGCTGTAGCCAAGGTTTGTGCGTCTATAAGCCATAGTTTGGCTTCCTGTGTCATGCAGACCAGGCCAGTGAAATGCTGTCAGGATATGAGATGAGTTACGGAAGGAGAGACAGGAGCTGCTTTCAAAGACAAACATTTTCTTTTTGGGGGTAACATCATTTTTTTAACCCAAAGCCTCTGATGAAGAACAGATCTGCAACAAAAACTGTGCACTTGCTAAAAACATCTCTCATTCATTGGGGCTACTTTGGTCCAGTGACTGTATAATATTTTGGTACAAAACAACGTCTAAGCATAGCAGACCCTCAGAGAAACCTCAGCACTGCAGGCTTGCCAGGTGACTTACGCAATAACTCATACTGAAGTTAATGAGCTTGCAGCTGCAAATAACTTGCTTCTCTCTGTATGGGAATGAGATACTTTTGTATGAGGGAGATAAAAAATATTTTTTTCTGGCAAGTCATACTAGATGCAGACACTGTAAACCTCAGTGACAAAGAAATAAACAACAGATCCAGGCTCCATCATTTATGGTGGCTTTGCTTTTGAGCGCCATTAGCTTCAAATACAGCAATGCAGAATCAATTACTACTGGCAGCTGACACTTTATTAATTTTTTACACCCACAAACAAAGCAAACCCCCCCCCAAAAAAAACCTCCTGTCAACTGCTGTCTGATAAATTGAATCACTAGAGAATATTAAAAAGTGAATAAATCAGAATAAATATTAAGCTTTATGTAGAAATGTTCCTGAATTGCCACCTCTTTCACCTTCATGACACTCAAAGACCGCTAATAACTGCTTTAGCATTGACTGTCGTTAGGTTAGCACTGCCAATATGTATGGAACATTCAAGTATTTTTATCTCTCTCAAATAAAGCCATAGACACCAGGAGGATGCTCTGGGGTGACTAATGATCCACTCTTTTAGCAACTTTGAGCGACTGTTGCTTTGCTGTTCCAGAATCCTCAATGTGTAATCCAATCCCTATAGTGCCTGTCAGAGACTCAGTTTGCAGTCTCCATCTTAGAACTGAGTCTAAAAGCTGGTCTTATGTCTGCAACATCCAACCTATTTTTTGTACTTTTTATGCATTTTCTATTTCTGGTCCTACCTCCCCACCCCCCAGTGCTTTATGTTGTAGTTGTTGTTGTTGTTTAGTCGTGTCGGACTCTTCGTGACCCTATGGACCAGAGCACGCCAGGCACTTCTGTCTTCCACTGTCTCCCGCAGTTTGGTCACACTCATGTTTGTAGCTTCGAGAACACTGTCCAACCATCTCGTCCTCTGTCGTCCCCTTCTCCTTGTGCCCTCAATCTTTCCCAACATCAGGGTCTTTTCCAGGGAGTCTTCTCTTCTCATGAGGTGGCCAAAGTATTGGAGCCTCAGCTTCATGATCTGTCCTTCCAGTGAGCACTCTGGGCTGATTTCCTTAAGAATGGATGCGTTTAATCTTCTTGCAGTCCATGGGACTCTCAAGAGTCTCCTCCAGCACCATAATTCAAATTTATCAATTCTTCGGCGATCAGACTTCTTTATGGTTCAGCTCTCACTTCCATACATCACTACCGGGAAAACCATGGCTTTAACTATACAGACCTTTGTTGGCAAGGTGATGTCTCTGCTTTTTAAGATGCTGTCTAGGTTTGCCATCGCCTTTCTCCCAAGGAGCAGGCGTCTTTTAATTTCGTGACTGCTGTCACCATCTGCAGTGATCATGGAGCCCAAGAAAGTAAAATCTCTCACTGCCTCCATTTCTTCTCCTTCTATTTGCCAGGAGGTGATGGGCCCAGTGGCCATGATCTTCGTTTTTTTGATGTTGAGCTTCAGACCATATTTTGCGCTCTCCTCTTTCACCCTCAATAAAAGGTTCTTTAATTCCTCCTCACTTTCTGCCATCAAGGTTGTGTCATCTGCATATCTGAGGTTGTTAATATTTCTTCCAGCAATCTTAATTCCGGCTAGGGATTCATCCCTTTCGCATGATGAATTCTGCATATAAGTTAAATAAGCAGGGAGACAATATACAGCCTTGCCGTACTCCTTTCCCAATTTTGAACCAATCAGTTGTTCCATATCCAGTTCTAACTGTAGCTTCTTGTCCCACATAGAGATTTCTCAGGAGACAGATGTGATCAGGCACTCCCATTTCTTTAAGAATTTGCCATAGTTTGCTGTGGTCGACACTGTCAAAGGCTTTTGCATAGTCAATGAAGCAAAAGTAGATGTCTTTCTGGAACTCTCTAGCTTTCTCCATAATCCAGCACATGTTTGCAATTTGGTCTCTGGTTCCTCTGCCTCTTCTAAATCCAGCTTGCACTTCTGGGAGTTCTCGGTCCATATATTGCTTGAGCCTTCCTTGTAGAATTTTAAGCATAACCTTGCTAGAGTGTGAAATGAGTGCAATTGTGCGGTAGTTGGAGCATTCTTTATGTATGTTTTATGTAGCTTTCCACAATTTTGTGGACAGTTGGTTAGCCTTAATAAACATATTGGCCAACTGCCCGAGGCAGTCAGAGAAAGTAAGTTCAGTGGTTTTTACACTTTCATCTTACATGAAGAGCAGCAGTCATGACCCAACAAGCCACCAATTACTTTAAGTCTAGCAGGAGCAAGATAACAGAAGCCCATCTGGTTCTACAATGTCTAAACAAGCCTAATTGCCACAGTACTGAAGGTCTCATCTCAGACCGTATCACGGAGGCCATTGCCACATGAAAGCTGCCGTTCAGCACTGACTGCTCTTTGACATGATATTTTCAGCTGTCAAGGCAACAAGGCATTTATATTAAGCCATGCAGCATGGTGAATACTGGGAAGGCTCTTGCAACAAGCAGAAGAAATGTTGCTTACCCTGGATCAACAGTTGGTTTAAATGCCTTTTGAATTAAACTAAGTACTGTTTTCTTAAAGGATTAAAGAAACACAGAAGGATTATCAAAGCACATTCCTCCTAATAACTTCAATCCTGCCCTTCTAACATTTTCCTAAAATGAAAAAAAAAGGCATTCTTTGTGCAAAACCAAGTCACTTGGTTATATGAACAGAGGAGAAACCTATGAGTAATCTTGTTCAAATTAGTACATGAGGACCCCATGTAATGGCTTATAAATTGCACTTGTCAATCATTGGTGCATATTCTTGAATACAAGTTTTAGGCTGTCTCTCCAAAATTTTGTTTTATCTGAAGCTGAACAAGTTTTCCTTTCAGTTTATCTTTGGTTATTCATACTTCAGTTATTTGTACAGTATATATTTTGACTCCTTTCAGTTTTTTATGTGCCTAATGCTGGGTCTGGGTGTGGGGTGGATTGAAGCTCGACTCGTGGTCTGTTGACGGATCTGTGACCAATTTCTGGTGGGCTACCTAGTGCATCCTGTTGATGAAGAGTCATGCCTAGAAGAGTTTCTGAGCATGCACTCTTGCTTTGTTAAATTAAAATACATTGGGCTGTGATTATCATCATGTATTATTAGTTTATTATTCTACTCCATGCCTAACATAAAGGTGTTGGAGGAAAGTGATAATCTCACCTACCCTTTCTTTGTCCTTCCCACAATGGCCTCAGTTTTATTTGTATAATAATTCATTCTTCTTAAGGTTCTTTTGACCAATGGATGCAATAACATATCAAAGTATGCTCCCCTTTACTTTACTTACTTTATTTATGAAGTGGAGAAAAGGTGGCTCCAAATCCCATTTAAACCTCCCTTTAATGTCAGCATAACAGCAAGTCCGTACCTGTATGGCTCTTTTAATACAGCACTCATTCGTGCTATGGAACTGGTGGACCTGATGCAGAAGTGCTGAGCTCAAAATTCAACCAACAGCTCAGCTCACTTAATTCACAGCAGCTTAGTTCACTTTGTGCTGGTGCCAGAAATTTGGACTTGGTATTTAGTTGGAGTGTCATCAAATTTTTAGCCTGATGCTGCTCAGGTGTGGGTTTTTTTTATGCTGTTTTCATTCAATGTCCTTGAATGGATATGGTAAAATGTTGTTTTTGTTGCTGCTCAGATCACACACACACACACACACACACACATTATATTTGTCCTTTGTCACTTATTGCTTTTGTATTACCACTACAAAGAATGTGAATAAAGTCTTAGAAATAAATTCCGCACACATGCTGCACTGTGTTCAGTGGCGCTCACTTCTGTATAAGCTTGCATAGGATTGTAGCCTTGGTTCATCTTTGATGTGTTTTTTCACCATGCAGATGTCTCTTGATAGAAATCACATAACCTCTGTTGTGCGCTTTTTTCCAAAGCAAGATTTTTTTGGGACATTGTGCATCCTCTTTCCTTTTGTGCCTTGATTACCTGTCACTTAACCGCATCTATTTTTCTTCCACCACACTGTGTTTCTTGGCAAGAAATTCTAGATTTTTGCAAAACCTCAGAACAATTTTTTGCAAAAGTCTAATAAGCAAATGTGCATTGTACTGACTTGCATAATTTATCTTTCGTACTGAGTTCTCATTTGACAAGTAAGTGTCCTATTTAAAAGTAAAAACTTCTTTAGAGAGGAAAGATTTCCTGAACACAGGCCATGTCTGCATTTTGCTTTCTGTAATTTTTCATATTGTATTGTTTAACTAGCATGCCTCTTACCAGCTTATTTCTGTTTAGTTTTCAGGACTATATCTTCTGTCGTTCTTCACAATCCTTGTGGGGCTGGTGCTGTACTCCTCAACGTCCACATATGTTGCCCAAGACCCACGGGTGTACAAGCAGTTTCGAAACCCTTCGGGTCCTGTTGTAGACTTGCCAGCCTCTGGGCAGCTGGAACCGTCAGTAACATACACCAGCCTAGGCCAGGAAACGGAAGAAGAACCTCACGTCCGAGTCGCCTAATCTCAGGCCCTTGCCACCCTCAGTGGAGTTTGTATCTCCATTATCTCTGTATCATTCATAGAGAAAGGTATTTACCGGATGCAGTTACTCAGGTGGGCTGCAAGGTAGCAAATAGGGAAGGCTTATTAAAAATACAAACTATATTGTTTCTACGTGTGTATAGCCAAGAGCATTAACTCTCAGTCTTTTGCGTAGGGCAGTGCTTTTCAAGCTGGGGCTCCTCACATACTTATCAGGGCTCCTTAATGAAAAGTTCAGCAATGGTGGGCAACTTTCCTGCAGGAGGGCTTCCTTACTGCTAAGTTACCCTTGGGATGTCCACAGCAGGTATGTTCAAGGGTGCACACTCAGGTCATGGGCAGCAACAGGGAGGTCTGATTGGCCTGGCCAGTGCCATACCTGAACTGAGTATGCACCGTAGAACAACCCCCAAGAATGTGATGCAATGTGCTGGAGCTTCCTGGCAAGGGGTCCTTCAGCAGATGAGCTGATGTGAAAAGCAGGGTGGGGTAGGAATTCAAACCAGGGTGCAGGCAGCACTGCTCAAATTCTGGATTGCCTGCTGTGAACAGACCCTCTACCTCAATTCTGCCAATACTCCTGGTGTGCCCACCTTTACCACCTCCCCACTCTTCCCCAAGGCAAAATACAGACGAACAAAAACTCTCCCTTGAGGAAGAAGGTGTGATTAGGAGGTACCAGTGGCGGGTGTTCCCGTCAACATGCAGAGCACTTGACTACAAAATCCCAGGATCCCTAGCAGAAAAAGTTCCTCTGCACCATCAGCGCCTCCCAAGGGGTAAAGATTAGGCTGGGCAGCAGTTCTCACCAGGAATCCTGAGTGTTGTAAACAAGTCCCAGGTCTCTGGAAAGAAAAGGCCTTGTTCTGTGCATAAATGGGAACTCCCACCATTTTCCTACTTCCTTTCTTTCTTTCTCAGGGTGGGAACAAGGGTTGCCTTGGGGGAGAGGTGTAGGTGGCAGGTGCTCTGCAGGGCTTTGGGTGTTTGATTGGAACACTTGGGTGGGGAAAACCCTTAGCACTTTTAGGGTGAGTGGAAATGCAGTGGCACATCCCTAGTGAAAAGGGTCTGTAGTGTTAGGGTTATAAAAAGTGTTGGCTTTGGTAATTCGCAGCTAATGCAAGAAAGAAAGACTTGAGTCACGTGAAACAACATGTTCAGAATGCAAGATGAGATTCTGTAATGAACAAAGGGATCTTTCTGCACCTCTTGGAGGTTGCTTTGCCAGGGGTTATATAGTGTTTCAGCAAAGCCACAGTTGTACAGTAGGCCCACTTGCACGCAAACACCCTTCAGCTGTTCTCCAATGACCTTGGTTCTGTGCAGGAAAGGGCAGGTTAATCACAGCGCCTCTATACCCCAGTGCCATTTTGTTCATTCAGCTGTCTTAGCTACCTGGTTGCCCATCCTCTAAAGAATCATGTGTTCTGGGAAGCCAGGGGATGGACAACTATCAATATCCATCTCTATTCTAGGAATAGGTCAAAAACAAACATTTTTGCCCTTTTTAAAGAAGTACTTGCAATTGCGAAGTAGTGAGACGTTGACCTTTTTAAATTTTTTACAATCGCCTTACTGGTAGCTGAGGTCCTCCATTCAGTGAGAAGGAAATTGTATTTCCTCTTCAGTGTCTTAATCTTGCTGACTAACAAAATGAAACAATCCCCATTTCTTACTCTTTGAAAACTGAATCTGTCCTAAGAAAGTACCTTTTTCTATTTTTCAATTATTTATTGTGGGTCTTCTGGCAAAGGGGAGAAAGAATGGGAGCACAGTTTTATAGACTTCTCTGCATTCAAGGCGAACACAAGGCCAGATGGAGGTGGCTCAGGCAGTGTTGCGAACTCTGCACGTTCCTAGGCCTTGCGCTTCACTCCACATTTCTGATGGAGGCACCCTTGTGGAGACTATTCCTATTTCTTCAAACTCTTGGTCTGCTGGATTTAACTGGGACTTGGAATTAAATATTCTCAAGTTTTCAAGCTAAAAATATTTGTGTGCACCGCACCTTTGCCTGCATATCAAGTTGTTGATGCTAGAAGATGCCTGTGTGTTTGGAATCCCTGTGTGTGGCCCAAGCTACACAGTTTATACAAAGATACATAACCAAGTGAAAATGAACTAGTTATTTGAAGGGGGGGGGAGTAAATCAGGCTCAGAATATCTCGGTGTAATCATGGGAGCAGGAGTGGGGAAAGGAAGTACTTGATCAGTTCTCTGCCAGTTGTTTTCTGGTCAAATACATATTTGGCTCCATATACATAGGGTTGTATTCAACAGGGCACTACCACTAAGGTTCTAGCAGCATAAGGATTTTTCTTCTGCGTTGGAACCTCCTCCCCTATCCTCTCCCCTGTCCCTTAAATCTGTCCTGGAGGCTCCCCCAACTTCAGAACAGGTGGCATAAGACACACAGGAGCAGGAGGAGAGAGGGGGAAGCAGGACTCTTTGCAGTGGTTTCCACTAGTACAATGATTTAGTTTAACATGGTCCATATTTGCTTTTTTAAAGGCAATTGTTACTCCTTTCCTCCCACAGTAGAATGGGAACTGCTGCTTCCCATGCCGCTCTGGTGATGTAGACACCCCAAAGTCACACCAGAGGAGTGGTTGGCATGCCAGTGTTGCACCAGCTCCCAGGATGGCACAGCTCCCAGTCCAGCACATGGACTTTAGTCCTCCCAAAGGTTGCTGAAGTTGGACTGCTGTGTTTATAAGGGAAAAGGGCAGCAAGATCCTCATTCGTCTTGTGACATGTGCAAACCTCCTACCTTTCTGCATGAAGCCAAAACCGCTGCAAATTTCATTTGGCTCACCTTGATTTGCGTGCTTGTTTTCGGCTGAAAACAAAAGAGTCATTGATTTATCTAGAGCTCTCTCTCTTTGAGAGACAGGAAAGGTAGCTGTGCCTGAGTAATAGGAAAGTGTTTCAAGAGATTTCCTTACAATGGAAGAGTCAAATAACTTCAGTTATAGCTTCGCCTCCTCACTGGTGACCGTGAGAAAATGCTATTTTACCTACCTCAAGGGAATGAGAGTAAAGATATGAGACTTCAAAGTAATTGGATGTTTCCCAAATGAGCTGGGGAGTGCCAAGGAAACACTTTCTTAGATTCTTAGCAGGGTTTGCAGCACATTTGACGCAAACCACACAAACCATTTCTGTATGTAGAAAACTTGTTGGCTGAAATCTAGTCTTCTGACAATAATTGACCTTTGGGGAATAGATTGGCATTTGGGGAGGGGTGTTATGGACCCAAAAATATTATTCCTGTGAGAAAACTAAAGAAGAAGAAAAAGTGTCACCATGAAAGAAGAAGGATTTCTGCTAAGAAAATGATTACTCAGGGATGCTTGTGTGCAGGAAGACCCTGTGTGCAACTAATGTTGCATGCAGAAAACTGGTGTGGCACATGGCATTGACCTGAAGGAATGCGTTCATAACCTCAGTGAGAGATGGAGAGAGGAAGGTGTCCGCTCCCTTATCCTGTGTAGGAGTAATGTGATTCCATGGAGTAAAGTTTACTGGATACCTGCACACAGAAGAACCCACAGGGAGTGATGTCTGGATTAGGACCATTGGCAGTGGGCAACAGTGCTGCAATCAGGCCTTTGCCTACACGTTCACTAGTGAATTTTTACATGCATGAAAAATGCAGCAGTGTGAAAACGGGGCTGCTTCAGGCCAAACTAGTAAGTCAGAGCCATTTATATGACTAATTCATTCTGTGGCAAAACCGGTAATTTCTGCCTTGCATCCACCAGCAGTCTTCTTCAATTTTACAACCCCCCCCCCAAAAAAAAAAACCCCCGCGCATGTTAAGTGGCAAAATTCACTGCAGTGCCAAGGGTCCTCCAAGTTGTATTTTAAAGGACTGGCCTCCCATGTATAAAACAATTATATGAAATTAACTTTCTCGTCATTTGCTTAGGACTGGGGTGTTTTAATAGGTGATCATTTGCACATTTAGCATGAATGTCTTTCCTGAGAGTCTACACAAGGCCTAGGCATTGCTTAAATATTGCTTATATCCTTAAGTTTGTGCTTTGTTTAAGCTTCAATATTGGATTCTCTCTTCTGTTCAAGCCAGTCTTTACAAATACAGGGTTCGATTCTGAACATACTTAGGTGCATCAAAGAACAGGGCTTGGATGCGTCCAGGTGTGTTCAGGTGTGGAGCCTTAATTGTTCTCTCAGGTTTCCAATCAGAAGTCTACTGGTGGCCATCACCATCTCCCCACATTGCTTTTGCTACCTTTTATACCAATTAAATACCTTTCTCTGAATCTGTTGTCTCATGTTCGACATAACAATTTCTTGAAGAATTTATGTGTTTGTTTCCTGCTTAAACATTCATTTTGCTTCCTTGTATCTGAGGACTTTTATTTTTTAGTATTTATTTTGTAAGCCAAATGTTCTTGTAGATGGGTTTTCCCCCCATTTCATTTTTATGACACTAATTTGTAGATTTAAGTCTCAGTAGAAACAAACCATATGGAAGGCATCTATCAGCTCTCTGATGAGAATATTTACCAGAACTAGACTTTGCAGTCTATAGATGGCTAGAAACTTACCACCTGAAGCTATTTTTCTAGGATAATTCAAATTATTCCACTGTATGGAGGGAAGTGGGAATATTCAGAAATGCACTGTTCAGTCAGCCAAACTGTGTTCTTGCGCATGTTGCCGAAACATCATAACTTATGAAACTGCCTTATTCTGAGTCGGATCATTATACCGTTGAGCCCAATATTGTCTTCTCTGGCGGCAACTCTCCAGGGTCTCAGGCAAAGTCCACCAGCCTTGCTGACCTCCTTTTCTTGGAGTTGCTGTGTTTTGCACCCAGCACCTTATGCGTGCAATTTATGTGTACTACTACTAAGGAATGAGCCTTTCCCAGTCGATACTGTCCAATACTAGAACAATAAATTTTTGTTTGCTGTATCTGATTAAAGAACATTGGGGAGAAAAAAGGAAACACTGGTATAAATTTATAAACATTATATAATTAAAAATGAGGCCCATCCCATCAGAGAAAGTTACTTAAAAAAAAATAGTTTCATTTCCTACCATTCCAAGAGTTGCAGTGGACACCAGCAAAGGTCTTTCTGTCCAGCAAGTAGCTACACCACCAGCTTAAAAACAATCACTTCACAAGTACTGTATAGGCCAATTCCTGGAATAAAAGTCCTGTTGGTGCTGGATGGGTAGTAGCAAGATACTGAATGAAAACTAGTGGACAGCTTGGCTTTTCTTCCATGCACAGACTTAAAGGACACAATCACCAACCACAGCAGACCAAGCAATTAACATTTTGCACCACTGTGTCAGATGAAGATGTTTCAATGTATAGTTTAGATATTGCTAACTTGTGCCATTAACATTTTTGACAAGTGTGTAGTATTTCCTCTCTTTTTTTCAAAAAACCAACCAATTTAGTATTCTTGAGCTAGCTATAAATACAAATTTTACCCCATGGGTAGGATTTTAATTGTTAAATGCCATAATAAAGCACACTAATTTTGACACTTACAAATGGAAGTAAGAACCAAAAAAACACAAAAGCGAAACAAATGTCCAACAACAATGTTCAGAGAAGTTGAACAAATTCTCTTCTGTTTTGATATTTGCATGCTCCAACATGGACTGGCTGTGGCAATGTAATGCCTGTATAATGTTTTCAAATAAAGAAATACATCCTTTATGTAAGCCAAGTTTGTATTTGTTCTGAATCCGGTTCAAGAGGGCACTCTGAATCACTGGGGACAGGGCGCTCTCTTTTTTCTTTCAAGGGAGGGGCTTCCTCCAAATCTGTCTGTTTTCTTCCTCTGAAGGTCGAGATGTTAATTCCTCATAGCTTTTCTGTTTCTCTGTCTTTCGTCTCATGTGTCCTTCTTTGGTAGCTCTCACGATATTTTCATATTTTTTAACCTCCCAGAGACTCAAGTGTTCCTCATATACAATTAACCTAGGTGCAATGTGCATTCATGGCCATTAGGGGGAGCTGTTGGTTTGTTGCGCACCACTTTGCAATGGGTTGACGTTCTACCCATGCAGGAAATGCAGGAACAGGATGTGGGTCTCCTCTTTGTCTCCAAGCCTGCAGCTCTAGGCTGCTGGCAACTGCTCTGGGGAATTGCTGCGTGGAAGAACAAAGAAAACCGACCAAAACATTCTGCCATTTTGTTCATTAGCTGATATTTCCTGGGGTTACTGGAAAAGGTCATAATAATTTTGTATCTTCCTCAAAGGCCTATATGGTTTTATTCAGCTCCAGTAATGGACTCCTCCCTCCACCCCCAGCTGGAACCTACCTATCTCAATCCAGGTAATTTGGAAAAACTGGTTATCAGGCCAGTATTTGTGGGCTTCTTCATGAAAGCCATTTGGGGGGAAACCGACTTACAGATTTTCCATATCTGTCCTGTGTAGCTTACAACAGGTGAAAGACAATATCATAAACTAAGGAATAATAGTGTGTTCCTATTGATATTTCATTTTTTGCAACTTTTGGAAATGCTAAAATACAACTGCCAAGTATATCCAGTTGAAGATATGTATGTTTTATTGGACTTTATTTTGGGGGGCAGGAAGGGGGTGGCTTTGAAATTTCTTATGTACAGCTCTTTGTTTCATTGGTTTAAAATGGACAGTGTAAGGCAAAGGCTGTTTCAATGTCTGCTAAGGCAGAAAGTTTGAAAAACAACCACTGAACATTACCACTTCAAATAATCTCTGATACAAGGAATCAGCAGTAGGAGTTATATCAGTTAATTTCCATCCATTTCTTTCCTGGTGAGAGGCAGGAATGCAAGTGAACATCCCCTTTGCAAAGCATTTAAAATTAACTTTCCATTTGGATCTTTTCTAAGCCACACGCTCACAACAACGTTGAGTGAGAGAGAATGCGGAAAACAACAGACCACTTGTCTATGCATAAAAAAATCAACACACGCCAATACATTGGAGACACTTTGCACGTGCATTGCACAGTTATCCCACATAAACTGTATCTCACAGGATCTTGCTGTGAATGCATATTGGAAGGGAAATTGAACAACGGAATCCTATGTAGCTTTGGTAGAACAAAATAGGGGAACCTATTTCTGTTTGATACTGGCAAATGCTGAAGATGCACCATTTTACTCTGCCACCTGAGATGTGTGTTTTCAAGGCCAAGCCTTTTCATGTAATTGCAATCTGTTTTAACTGTTTTTAATTTTTAATTGTTGCAACTCACCCTCGGATCTGCTGGTAACGGGCAAATAATTATTATTAATTCCTGGAATGTAGTTTGTAACAGAGTTAAAATTCCCAGTTCTGTTAAAAACTTCAGTTCCCAGGATTCTTTGGGGAAGCCCTGATAATTAAAGGGGCATAAGAGTATTTTAAATGTATGGTTTGGATGATCACCTCTTAGTTATGGGTTGTATCCAAAAGTGTCACTCAGTTGATGGTAAGGCAACAAAATGGAGAAGTACCGGTAAATAATCCCCCCCCCCCCCATAGAGGATTGGAGGCTCAGGGTTTCAATCGGAGAAATTTTCCTATCTTTATAGCACTGATAATATTCTCCTGCCACTTTCAGCTAGAATTTACCTGGGTGCCTTTGTCAGCCTAAATATAAAGGTTCCCTGGAAGTAATCTATAAATGTATCTTTTCTCAGAATAATTTGTACATGAATAGTATCAGGCAGAAGAATGCTGGCATCTTTTTGTCTGCTCTTTGAAAAATCAAAATGGTTCAGTTGTTACATATTTTAATCACACTCACAACCCTGGGCAGTGCTTGAATGATTGAAGCCCACCTCCAAAATTCGCAGTAGCTGAGAAGAGTCATGCCTCACTTAGTCACATTTTGGGTGCATTTGGATTATAGTGTTAGTTTTCCTGGTTATAATGCTAGCTAGCATGTTTATCCTGGATTCTGACGTTCTTTTTATACTACGTTAACTGGTACATTAGGGAACTGTGGCCCTTTTTAATTGATAGACCATCACGTTGCACTAAATTTTAAGTGGCGAGAAAGAACTGTATGCTGGATTACTACCTCAAAGTGTGTCATCTGAAATGACAGTTCGAAATTCTCATGATTTCCCCAGTTAACCAGGTTGCAAACTGACTTTTTCTGGATGCAAAGAACACAGAAGTGAGCACTAAACTTCTGCTAGATGCGGCTAGTTTTCCAGAAGTGGCTTTTCCGTTGTGTGAAAGATCCCATGAAACAAGGAAATGTATCAGGTAAGGAAACATAAGGAAACTGAATAAAGTGCTCTCTGAATGCAAAGGATTCTTCTGAGAGCCCAAAACAGTTCAGCCCCCATGAGCTGGTGCCCCTGCCTGACACAAGAAAACTCATAGATCTTGGAGCCCTACGTTGGCTGAAATGCACCACATTTCAGCATATGGTTTATCCAGCTGAGCTACTTGGGTATGGGCAGCAGAAATAGATCTGGATCTACTGGTAGAGATCTAGGTGACTTGCAGTTGATTTACAATTATTTCTGACCCCCAGCTGTTTAACAATAGCAGCAATAAAATGACTCCCCCCCCCCAATTATACTGCTAAAATCAATAAAGCCTGGGGTAACCAAATGTGGATTTTTGTCTGGAATGACTGTGAGCTCAGTTCCATTCAGGTACTCAGAACAAATTATTGGGCTTACCGGTAGTTGCTTGGAAACACCATGTTATTTAATTCTAAGTGTCTTCTCTTGGTGAATCTTGGGGTTCTAGTGTAAAATAAAGTTGATTCCACAAGCCTGAGGCTTGCCCATCCAATATACACTATGTCCCTTTGGTGACTGGCCCTCCTCAATGGACACTGTAGCATCAAAAACACAGTGTTGGTAAGGAACAAATCAATCTTATTCAAATGCCTTCCCAAAAAGTAGGACTATCCATCATATGCATAACTGCACAATTCCCAGTTATTCCACACCATCTAAACTACAGTGCACCACCAGCAGAGAGCTAATCCTGCAGAGCTAATAGTTCCTGGTGACTTGTTACTTTTCAGGAAGAAGAAGCTGATGAAATTCTTGAGTCCCTTCCCCACCCTTCATTCATGGGTGGGTGGGAGCAAAACAGAAGTGTTTGTTAGAGATCAGTTGTTTCTGCTCAAACTGTTGCAAGAAATGGAGGTGGATCATAAGTGTCTAGTGAGTTTCCCTGAGTGATATGATAATGATTTAGTTTCCTATGACAAATGTGCAGGGAACAGAATCACGCTCATGCTAGGCTGAGGAGCTGAGATTTACAGGTGTGGAATGCTAGCAAATCTCATCTGTGGCAAAGGATCAGTTCCTAAGGGGCTTTGCTTGTTTAACCCAACCCTGCTGCTCCTCCGAAGACCACACAGGCCTGGCTCCTTGTCAATTTTCCCATCCAACTAGCAATCAAATTTGCATGCTCTTTAAAATACCCTTTTCCCAAATGAAATTATCATGGGGATGGAAAGTTGAGACTAAACACGAGAATAATCAAAAGTGTCTTATTATGTGGCACGTGAGTTAGCTTTTGTTTCAATTCTCTAATGTAGCTTTTGGCATTAAATACATTTTTAGAAGCTAAAATAGGTCACACATACGCTGACTGGTGCTGTATCTGTTTTATGTCTCAGACGCCTGACTTTTGCCTACATTACTTAAAAAGCAACGGAAGAAAAAAGAAAAGACAATTTATGAAAGGGGTGACAGCTTGATTCTATTAAAGGTAGTCAGATTCTGATTAGCTGCACTTTCCCTTATGTCAATATTCCTATTCAATTAAACAGGCCAAGGAAAAGCTTTCAAGGGAGAAATACACCCTGTACCACCCCCCACCCCCATGCACATTTACTGCAAAAATCAGTGCCACTTTCTTCAATGGGGTTTTAATCATGTTGAGAGTATATTGACTAGATCAGTAGTAGGGAACCTTAGGCCCTCCAGATATAGTTGGATTCCAACTCCCATCACCCCCCAGCCAATTTGTATGGCACAAGGGCATTACTGCAAGGCAGTCATGAAGAAAGGCAGCCTGAAGTGTTGATAGAGTAACTCTGGTGAGATGGCTGCGACTCAGATTCAAGCCCAGCAACCCACCCTCCTTTATGTTTTCATAATCTCAAGTCTAGACTTCTGCAACACACTGTGAGGGACTGTCCTTTATGATTATTCAAAAGCAAAAAGGGTTGCTGGTGTTCTGTTAAGTGTAGGTGACCATGATCACCCTACTAAGTGTTTGTTCAACGGAACTAGCTTTCCAGAGACAGTGCGCTGATTTTGATTTTTTGCCTAAAGATCCACAGAAGGTTTGTGCATTACATATTCAAGAAATGGGAGTTGCAGTTTGCTGAGCTACATTTTCATTTGTCCCTTGCATCTGAGAAAAGAGAGCATTTTAAGCTATTGTGGCAAATAACTACTGCAAAACCTAACCTGATTTTTAAAAGCCATCTAAACAACTGTTGATCCCCATATCTTCTAGCAGTGAATTCCATAAGTTAATCCTTGTGCTGTACAAACTTATTTTCTTTTGCCTGCTTTGAATCTAATGCCACTCAGTGGTGCTGAGTTCTGTTATGAGTGAGCAAAAATATATCCTCTATCCAGATTTTCATTTCTCTCTTCAAAACAATTTCTCCCATCAACTAAAAATCTTGTTCATTGGGAAGTGTCCCATCTTCTAGGATTGTTTTCGTTTTCCCTTTCTTGTATGTTTTCCAGCACATAATATTCTAAATGTGTCTGCACCAAGGATTTACATAATGGCATTATGATATCATGACATTTTATCCTTTCCTGAAAATTGCTAACATTAAATGGGCCCTTTGTACTGCTGCAATCTGTTGAGTTGATCTCTTCAGTGAATTTTCCACAGGGAGTCCAAATCCCTGTCACACGCAGTAAATTTCATCGATATATGTGTTATATATAATTTTGTCCCAATGTGCATCATTTTTGCCCTGCACATTAAGACTCAGCCTGCTTCGGATTACACCAACCTGAACCTATTGGTTGCCATTTGTAAATGTAGCTGTATCACTGTTAACTACTTGAATATTTATGAGTGCAGTAGATGACAATGTAGAGTGTAGATGTTTCCTCCTTTCTCCCTATTGTGTAAACAGTTTGGACTGGTTTTATTTACTGCTAGTAGTTTTATACAGGTCGTACTTTTCATTTGGGCTTCTCTAGAATGTCTAATGAGAAAATTAAGCAGACACACATCATTGCATATCACATCTCAAATATTCTTTGGGCTTTTTTACAGCCCAATAAAATCACAATTAGGCAATACAGTTAATGATACCGGTTACATCTCAGTGATCAAACTGTATTTCTGAGGATAGTCTCGTGACTTCTTTATGGTTTGAGAATCACTAATTGTTTGTAGGAATGCAGGTTCAACTTAAAACTGAGAACCTGTTTGGCAGATGACAAGCTCAGAGCAAGCACTTCCTCCTCCTCCTGAAAGGTAGCCAAGAAAAATTGTCAGGGCTGCTGGCCCTCTGCGGTTTATGATTCTAAGGACCCGTATCATATGGTAACCATTTTCAGTGACTGACTGGAAGCTGACATATTAATGTTAATGGAATCTTCTTTGCATTAGATGGATGTGATGTGAGCATCAACTGTTTGCAGACAATTCCATCACAGAGTTTGTCTTTCCAAGAGCTCAAAAGCTAGGGCTGTTGGTCTTCCTTTTTCCAACTTGATAGTAACATATTCTCAACCTATTATAGATGTCTCATTTTTAGACTTTTATTGATTGAACCAAAAAAAATTCCAAGATTCTACCCCTCCCCCGGTTTTGGCCAGTAAAATCTAATGATATCCATTGTCTCAATCCCTTCATCTACAAATTTCGATTTTGGGTTTCATTTCTCAAGATGGTGCAGTCTGATGGAATTCTGGAGCCTGATTTTATCACTCAATATACTCAATATATATTGATTCTGTAAATGCAACTTTTTTAACAGATGGAGCTTTTCTTGCCGTAGAATCAGCTCAAACTTTCTGCAATTATTTTCTGTCTTAAAAAAATAAAATAAGGTTTTTCCTCCCCCACACAATATTTTGTATGTGATGAATACATAATGAAAATGCATTTTCATTTTGTCAATTCTTCTTGTCTCTGTGAGAAGTTATAATTGCATCCATAGAAGTTCAACAAAAGACCATTTAATTGTTTAAGGAAACCGATTTGCATCACAAATGTTCTCTCCCCCTGTGGATTACATATCTGAGTAGGGCTGTGTGTTTCATTTTTCTAATGGTGAGTACATTAGCCCATGTCCTTCAGTGAAAACGTAGATTGCCAACAAATGTAGGATTTAGTTTTTCATTTGAGATTATTCAAGCAGAGGCTTTATCTCTTAAGAAGCTTGTGAATAGAATGATTGGTTGCCCAGTGGCCATTGCTGATTTTAGTGGAAATTCAGATGAAGGCTTAAATATGTCTCAAGTCTTTTAATAAAATTAATAGCAAGGGCCACTCTGAATGTCATTGTTGAACTAACATAGCAAACAAACAGAAAACGATTAAGCTGGATTTTTAAATGTCATTTCTCACAACTATTTTCAAAACCTTAATCCGTTGTGTTACATTCTGGGCTTTTCTCGTTGTAACTGAAAATATAGCTCAACCTCTTTGAATGCAAAGTTTAAAATGTAGGAGTAATGGTGTTAATGCAGCAGATGGGAGATTGCTTTCTGGCTTTTTGTTGCTAGGTTGAGACATCTGTTGGCATGATAATGCAAATCTGACCTGTCAAAATTTTGGAAATCCTACTATTCTATTTTTATAGAAATGGGACAGTAATTTTGGGCAGTGATCAGTGCAAAGAAGCACTGAGTTGTCTCCAATGTTGCACAAGTGAAATTCTGCTTGTGCAAGGGGGCTTCCCTTCCTCACCTTGCACTCACAAACTCTGCTCTAGAGATCCCCCCAACCCCCTGAAGCAGATTCTGTGGGTGCAGGAGGGGGGCTGCAGCAGAGGGGGGAGGGGTTCCACTGCACAAGTGGAAGTGGCAACATTGGAAACAAGCCACTGCATGGAAACGAACAGTAATGCAATGCCATTTCTTTCAAAACGGACATAAGCCCTATTAGAGCATTCCCCATGAAGTCTTGGAGGAAAAGAATGAGGCTTGTTGGCCTTACCCCCAGTGTCATGCCCCTGCTGGTGTTGCTGTTCCACTGCCCATGCATTGGGGGAAGGTCTGAAGATAAAGAGTTTGATTTATGAATATAGGCTCTGTTTAGAACACTGATTGTGTGTGGATCTAAATCACAAGGAGAGTCTAGACTTCCTTGTGTGCCTGATGTTAAGGACAAGATGGCACCGACTCCCATTCCATGTCAACCAGATGGGCAGTAGAATCTTCAATGCCGAGAGTGGCGGACTAGTTTAAGGTGTTTAGGGCAGGACATGCAGCACACACCATTGTTTCTGTGGCCCCTGGCTACCATTCCACACGCACCCCAGCAGCCACACTGCCTGAGGCAGCTGCTTCACACTTCCTGATGGAATGGCCGCCCCTGTCTCCACAGGTGCAGCAGAATGAAGTAGGCGCTCAGGATGAAGTAGGCACTCAAGGCAATAGAATTTAATTTTGTGTGTTACCCCCATCCTTCCTCTTAAAGGGGCCCATGGTGGTGTAGATATATTCCAGCATCAATAACAGAACAAAGCATTAAAAACCTTTGTATTTTAAAAACCTGCTACCCTGAGCTTTGGGAGAAAGAGCGGGATAGAAATGGAATAATTTTTAAATTTTATTTAATGGCTGCTAAAGCTGGTGTTCTCCAGTAACTCTACAGATTTTGGCACCAGACCCTCCTGAGTCAAGCTACCTCTTAAGAGAGGGGGAAGGCATTACAGGAGGGGAGAGGCTTGTAGACAAATGATAGTTTTCTCAGAAAGCCTAAAGTACTGTGATAGAAGCATCATCACTTGTGCTGTTGCACATTCCTTTCTAGATGTATATAAGGGGAGGGTTTTTTTGTTTCTCTTTTAATTTTGTCATTACGTTCTTTGCGGTTGATTGATTTCATTATTTATTCAGAACTAGTTCATTCATTTTAATAATTCCCTTTCTTTTTCATATCCCATTGCCTTCAGAGGGAGACAGACTAGTGTTCTGCTGCCTGTAGTTTGTGTTTTCCATACAAATGGGCATGGCATTCTCAGGCACAGCATTATACCTGTCAAATTCCAAACAGTTTGGGGAGAGGGTAGCTATTTTATAGGCTATTTTTGAAAGACACAGACACAGTCTAAACAACTTGGCTCTTCCTAACTCGCTGTAACTTTTCTGTGCAGGCTTGTTCTGGACTAGTTTTTATCTGAATAGAAATGAATAAGGAAATAATTCAGTGAGCAAGGAGTGGTCCCCCTGTTTGCATTCCTATTCATTTTTATAGCTAAAATGAATGCAGTGTATGGGGCTCATTCATTTATGTTTTTTAAATAAACACAAGAAGTACTTCTTTCCTAAGTTCCTCAGTAAAATCTTGTTAAATAGGTTTTGTGTGACTGCAGTTGAGGACCAAAAGTATACCAATGGCAATGAAGCTTCCATAAGCCCAAAAGCAAATAATAAAATACGCACACACAAAATTGAATGCCACCAGACCAAAGGGTGTGAAGGTGGAGTCACTCCCAGCTGCACATGCAAACCCCTGTTCTGAAATCTGGCTTTTCAGATAACTTTTTTTTCTAACAGATGTTCACATTCTTCCACCAGTGCATTCCATGAGGAAAAAGCTTGTGTAATCCTAACAAATGCTCCTCTATGTTCTGGACAACAAATTCATTATTCAAGCAGGAACCCTTCGGCCATTTGGGATGAGGAAAGATGTTGGGGTAGGAATAAGTACACTTGTTTGGTTAAACAGGGCTGGAAACATCCTAAGAGATGAGAACCCTGTTGTTGGTGCTTAAGTATTTGGAATATTCACTCCATTCATTCATTTATATATTTAATTAGTTAAATAATTCACATACCACATTCAGAGCAGGGAGCGTAAATCCTGAAATACATGAAATAATGTTGAAAGCAATGTAAATCAAGTGGTTTAGACCACAGCACCACTTGTGTCCCCTTTCACAAAGGCCAGTGGAACCTGGTCAAATAGAGTGACTGGGGCACTGCCCAGTCAAGTGTGGTTTAAAGGGGGGAAATTACAAATTCTCCCCCCCAAATAGCCTGCTGTCCAAAACCACACTATTTTCTGTTACCTGCACACTCCCTAGCCTTCCATTTGAACTGTTGTAGCTATTTCTGACAATCAGCCAAGCAGTTTGTTCCACTGCTCAACCAATCCAAGCCAAAACTATTGTTTTATGCAGGAAATCCATCCCATTCAAATTCAGGCAGAAAAACACACACACATAGCAACTGATAGGGCACCTGGTCCATATCTTCTTTTTCATCCTTATAGGCCAGTGATGGCCAAACCTGGCCCTCCAACTGTAAATTGGAACTACAGTTCCCATCATCCCTGACCACTGGTCCTGTTAGCTAGGGATGATGGGAGCTGTAGTCCCAAAACAGCTGGAGGGCCAAGTTTGGCCATCACTGTTATAGGCAATCCAGCTAATCAGGTCACAGGTGTTAGCAGGCAGCTGAGAAAAATACTCCCCAAATTGATTGCCTTTTTACTCCCAAGCCCTGAAAACTGTCAGCCAGTTAGAATCAGTCTTCTGATCTGAGCATGCCCAGACCTTTTCCTTTGCAAAGCAGCTGCTGAATTGTGGGTAAAGCCCCATTTTGCTGCGATCCCAGCCACCAGGTGAGCAAAGCAGCTTCCCCCCTTCTGTTATTAATGGCTTGACCTGTGGAAGGATTATTGGTGCTTCTGTGAAGGAGCAAGACCGCAGGGCACTGGTGCACCAAATGTGAGTCTGTATTTTATTTTTAAAGCTATATTACTACTGTATTTGGGGAATGGAGCGCTTATGTCTCCTTGTTGAGATAGCCGTGGGGTAGATTACTCTCAGAGCTTGTACATAAAATTGTGTGGTACACTTTCAAAGGGTAACAAACCCATCACTCACAGCAGAAATGAAAAACAGGAAATGTATTGTTACAGGATTTGGGGGTTGGTTTGAATGATACTTTGGGTGTCCTCCAAGCCTGTGGTTTTGTTAAGGGGGAAGTACGTTTTCTTTCCTTTTCCTAAAATTGTGCTGGTGGTGTACTCTGCAAGGCTGTTGTGAGGAGAAAACACTACAAAACACTTGAACAAATTTAAAACATTATTACAAATGTAGAAAACTGCAGGGGATGGTTCAGATTCCTGTCCCAGCATTTTCCCACACAATGGATTTGCTGAGGGCCTGCACTTGAAATCTATTGCTCATAGGCAATAATATCCTAGTTGGTGTGTTCTTTTAGGTTTGTTTTTGTATTATTCCAAAACTCCTTTCAGAATCGCGGGGGCGGGGGGGGGGGCGGGGAGACAGGTGGGAGATCATCTTCTTTTACATTTAAATCACTACATCCTTCGAAAGAGCTCAAAGTAGCAAACAAGGTATCCCTATTCCCCATGTAATCCTCACAACATCCTTGTGAGGTTGGTCAGGCTGAGAGGCCATGTCTGGTCCAAGGTTTTACAATAAGCTTCATGGCCCAGTGGTGATTTTGAACCTCTTCTCTTAAATCCTAGTCCGATTAAGAACCTACCACTTTATTCCATATTCTGGAAAGTAGACCTAGAAGTCACAAAGCTGGAGGAAGGGATCATCTTTTCCCATTGTGCTGGAAGTTTATGGAGGCCCTTGTTAACAGTTCAGTGTGGCGCCTTTTAACTCTCCCTTGGCCCTGCCTCTGCAACCTCTGAGGCCTTGCCTAGTTGCTCTTCCAGGTCCAGGGTCCAGCAGCCGCCACTGGAAAAGGCCCTCTCTGTTGCACATACCTGTTTACTTGTCTTGTAGGTGGGACACCAAGAAGGACTTCCTCTGATGGTCTTAAGAACTAAAGATTTGATACCTGGCTACCAAGAACCCTAAGACTGAAATCTTAGGCATAACTTACCTTGGAGTAAGCTCCAGTGAATACAATAAAATAAACATGCCTAGACATGGGCCCTGTCCACACTTCCACTTGTGCTGTGCCTAAAAAGCACGGATCTGAGCAGAGTTTTTTTGCTTCCTTTGCATTTTCTAGGCATGGGTCTGAGCGGTTTCCCCCTTGCCCTGCTCACATCAGCAGGGCTGTGTGGGGGGTCTTGTCCTCTGGGCAGCCCAGGACCTCCATATACACTGCGCAGGCTTGTGCCCCAGGGAAGCCACTTATTGCTGCTAACGCAGCTGTTTGACTTCACCCCTCAGGGGCACACTCCATGCCAACATCTCTATATAGCAGGAATGTCACATCTTCTGTTACACACTGTGTTTGTGTATGGGACACATTAGATAAAGAATTTGCCTAGGAAAGCTGTATTCTAATAACACTAAACTGCAGGCAGAATTTGGTGATCATTTTTGGGTGGATTTGTAGAGAAGATAATGTGCAAATGGAAGGATTTGCCATCAGTGTCTGGAAATGACTCCTTTTTGCTTTTGCTGTTGCCGTACTTGATAAAATAGCATCATGTCAGGCATATAAATCTTGTCCCAGTTAAGTAAAGATTCAGAGGAACTCTTGTGCTCATAGGTGTTACTGAACGGAATTAACATCTAGTTTTGTATTGCTTAAATTCAGTATTCATACCACATAAGGGTACCTTCACTTTTGTTTTATTCTTACAAGGGACCATGCTGTTTGTTGCAGAAATGTATCCATTTTCATGTTCATCAAAGCTGTGACACATTACAGTTTAGGTTACCAAAACTTGAATTTACTATGTATGGCCCCAGTGTTGTTCTGGCGGCCGCAGGAATATTATTTCGATGTTGGCTGTGTGAGGGAAATCTTTTTTCCACCACATAAATCTTCCTTAGTAGAACAGGAAATGGGTCCAGGATGTGTCGGTGCTTTGGAGCACAATGTTTGTCTCATGCTTTCAAAGGGTAAAGTGGCGACTCAAATGTACTGATTGTAAAGTACAATCAGAGATTATAATCCACTTGATTAATTCAATATAAAATATGTGATCTAAATACTAAGGACTATAATCAGGGAGTTTATTCATTCCTTTACTGGGTTGTTGTGTGTGTGTGTCTTGCTGCCTGCATTTTGATCTTTGTTTATAAATAAAATTCTATGTTGTAGAAAATGTGATATTTGGCATATGGTGCAATATCACAGCAATTAAATTTGGTTAAGGAATGCAAGCACACCAAACCCTTATTCTTGGAATGAACTGCAAAGAACTGACGTAGATAATTTCTGTGCAACATGTAAGTTTATGCGTGACTAATGACTGTGCAGTGGTGGCATGATAAGCGATAGATGGTTTAACTGAATGGGCACCTAGCAGGGGGAAGTAGGTAAATTTATGAAGAGGTGCTGGAAATCAGAGATTTTCAGCCTGTTCATTCCCTTCCTGCACAAGGTCTATTGACACTCAAGGGAGGCCCTTCCATGCCTCATGCAGATACACCAGCCTATTCCTGCACAGCACCCTTCCCCAACCTGGCGCTCCTTGAGCTGTTCGTAGAGTTGGAAGGGACCATGAGGACCATCTAGTCCAGGCATAGGCAAACTCAGCACTCCAGATGTTTTGGGACTACTCCCATAATCCCTAGCTAGCAGGACCAGGGGTCAACGATGATGGGAATTGTAGTCCCAAAACATCTGGAGGGCCGAGTTTGCCTATGCCTGGTCTAGTCTAACCCCCTGCAGTGCAGGAATATGCAGCTGTCCCATACAGGGATTGAACCTGCAACCAGCTGAGCTGTCCAGGCTGATGAGAAACTCCAACTCCCATCAGCCGCAGCCAGCATGGTAAATGGTCGCGGAGGACGAGAGATCCAGGCTGGGGGAGGTTGCTCTAAAAGCACACACGAGGGGATGACTCCTACTCTTTGGAAGATAAGCCTATGCACAGAGGGCTTATAGAGGAGTGGGATAGTGTGTCCAGTTGTAGGAGCTATATAGAATCCCCATGGGGATTGCTCTCATGTACGCAGAGCTACAGAATGCGGGGAAGGGCAACTAGTCTGCACCAAATGTATGGCCCAAATCAGAGTCCTTACAGGTGACATAATATCCTAGCTCATTAGCTTTTGCGTCCCACCAAAAGTTTCAGTGGGATACAGCTTGAACCCAGTAATCTGTGTCCTCAACTTGTTTTATAAGACAGATTGTTTTGAACATTAAATCAGGAAGCATTGAGTAGCACCCTCCTCTTCTCACACTCCGTTTAATTAATATGCCACCAGTCTTGCTGGGCTGGCCCATGGGCTTGTTCTCTTGGCTCTAATTAATGGCAGCTTTTACATAACATTGTGAGATACTTTATGTTCCCTTTAGAGCTTTTTTTAATTTAAAACCCTCTAATTTTAAATCCCTTCATTAGTGTTCCTCACAGCAGGAGCAGCAACTAAGCATGGTTTGTATTCTGGTGACATCTTCTGGATGAAGTTGTTGCTAAACAGAACTATCAGTGCAGCCCTTCTTTGCTCTAGCAGTTTTCGTCTTTCTCTGTCTAGTGAGTATATGCATAGTATAGAGAGGATTCTACCCAGCTACATTTTTGTAGGGTTGCAGGATTAGTATATTTAAATCAGAAGATTGAGGGGCTAAAACATATTCACAAATTAAAGCTGAAAGGCCCAGCCTGTACAGACATGCTCGGTCCCTTGTGCCATTCACTCACGTCCAGGCTAACATTTAATGTTACTTCTATGACTTAGGATTTATGGGATGCTTTACCCCATACAAAGTGCCTTCACCTCCACTAACCCAGACAACAGCTTTGGAAGGTAGGCCAGTAGTATTGGCTGAGAAACGGTGCTTCGCTTGTGGCAACAACCAAGTTCAAATGTGTGGCAGTTGTTCAAACCATGGGACCTTGTAACTCCCATCTTTTAGGGCCAGACAAGACGTACTAGAGATGTCTTTGCAGTTAATGCATGCATTTTTAAAAATGCAAACAGCTAGTGCTAGAAAGCTGCTCTTGCTCTTCTTCCTTTTCACAGGCCAGACATGTGGGTCTGCCTGTCCGCTTCCCCAAGCTGAATGTCTGTGTGAGTGTTTAACATGTGCATGTAGCCATGTGTATACACATGATCAAGGTATGTGGCCTGTCTTCAGTGTGACCCTCGGTTCAAAAAAGGTTAGTCACCCCTGGGCTAACATGTCATCTGCTGAAGTGGACTGTAGTGTGTGGAAACTTGTGCCATAAGAAATCTAGCCTTTCAAGGTGTAACCTCATTGGTGTGTTTTATTTCGTTCTGATTCTTTGTTTGGAGAAGCTCACTATAATTGTATGGTGTGTGTCTTGGAGGGGATTGCAATTATTTTTCATATAGAGTTAGGAAGCAAATCTGTAACCACCCAGTCTGAGATACAATGTAGTACAAATCCTGACACAAATGAATGTGCCATCTACAGCATCTTTTAAGTGGCCATGTTTGGACACCCCCCTAACAAGAACAAGCTGCAGTAAGTCTTGACTGAGGCTGGGCGATATCTGGTTTTCAATATCACAATATATCACCAGCTGAACATAGCAATATTTCGATGTTTGAAATAAGGCTGGAACTATGTAGAGGTGAATGTGGCAATGCCCTGGCAATTGCTACTACTTATGGGTCTAACTCTAAAACTGATAAATTTTTATTTACCTTTAACATATTGTGAAACTGTTGTGTTATAGTACTACTGTACTGATAATGTTTAAATTAGCACATTTTCTCTAAAATTAAAACTGTAGAAGTAATTCAGTAATTATCAAAGGTAAGGTGGGAGAATGTTTCCTAAAAATTTAATGCCAATTCACATTTACTGTCACTTTTATTCAAATATATTTCATTATTGAGTCTTAGTTGAATGTGTGCATCCTACAACACCATTAGTTATTAGATTGTTAGTTTATTTTCTTTTCTAAACCAAGCCAAAATAGAAAGAATGAAATGGATAAATTTTAACAGAACAAAAAATTTCTAAACAAAATGGTATATTTTTAGTGCCAGGGGAATTTTGTGTGTGTGTGTGTGTGTGTGTGTGCGCGCGCGCGCGCACACACACACACACACACACACCCCAGGCCTAACCAGAAAGAATGGATAGGAATTCACAGAATAAAAAATTATTAAACAACAATATATTTTTTGCAAGGAAAATTTGATGCATTTAATTACCGTATTTTTTGCTCTATAAGACTCACTTTTTCCCTCCTAAAAAGTAAGGGGAAGTGTGTGTGCGTCTTATGGAGCGAATGCAGGCTGCGCAGCTATCCCAGAAGCCAGAACAGCAAGAGGGATCGCTGCTTTTGCTGCACAGCGATCCCTCTTGCTGTTCTGGCTTCTGGGATTCAGAATATTTTTTTTCTTGTTTTCCTCCTCCAAAAACTAGGTGCGTCTTGTGGTCTGGTGCGTCTTATAGAGCGAAAAATACGGTATATGAAAGTTTACTCAATGATAGCGTGCTTCAACTGTAACATTACATATTTCTGGAGAATATATTAATGTTAATATAGTAATCTGTTATTAATAATAACAAATGAGTGAGAAAGCAAAAGGGCAAGGGGAGAATTAGGAAGAGTTCTAGGGTAGGGAGAGGGTCTGGAGGGAGACACACAGACAATTGCGCACAAGTGCATGGAGGGAAGTTCCTGCTTGCAGGCTGCTGAGCTCTGCCTGCTCAGGAGATGGAGCGCTCAGGCGAACTTAGGCTGCATGCATGCGCACACACACGGTATCTCCAAGGGCCATTTTTGCCTGCCGCTGAGGAGGCAGAGGAGACGGAGAGCTAAGGCAGGGAGTTACCCTGCAGTGCACTTTTTGCGTCAGCCTGCTGCCGCTGCTGCTGCTTGCAGGAGGCACGGAAGAGCAGCTGAGGCAGAGTTAGCAATAGCATTGGCAGCACAGCACAGGACAGGAAGCAGCACCGGCTTCCCAATTTTTGCAATGTCATGCTTTTTACTATTGCACACAAACACACACAAGGTTCATGAAATATTGCCAGGTAATTTTAAAAAAACGGTTATCATAATTTGCTCTTAATATTGATATAAGACAGTATATATTGATATATCGCCCGGCCCTAGTCTTGACTTTGAACACTTCTCCCTCTCCTCCTCTGGTAGAGTTGTGAAGAGGAGACTAGAAGCTTTTGCGTCAGATTTCTATTAACCACAAACTGTGGTCAATAGTAAACTACAGCTTGCATAACCTGGCCACCATTATAACATATTGTTTGCAGTTGGCTTGTTTCAAACACTACACTAGCACATGATGCAGAACTGTGAGATATGCGTATCTTGTATCTGAAGAAGTGTGCATGCACACGAAAGCTCATACCAATAACTAATTTAGTTGGTCTCCATGGTGCTACTGGAAAGAATTTTTTTTATTTTGTTTGCACATGAAGGAAACTGTAGGTGGTCTCATAAAATCATTTCTGTCCCTCACAAGTTAACTGTTTGAAATTCATGATTTCTAACATGGATACAAAGCATAGTCTTTGCCTGTAGAATTATTTGATGGGACATAGGCAGCATAATTATATTTGATCCAGAAATCTATTGTGATCATTCAGAAAGACACAGCTTCCTTCTATAAGGATTCCCCATTCACATATAGAGGGAATGGCTCCATGTAGACAGGAAAACCTAGATCAAGCACAATTCTATTTAACTGGCATTCTTCATATCCCTCCCCCTACATAGCATGAGACTTGTGAGGTTCAATTGGGAGGAAGGTCCATATTCAGCCGTGCTCACCCTCCAGCAAGTGTGCACTGGAATGCAGACTGTACAGATGACACATTTCCCAAAGCTGGTATATTTAAGCACAATGTAAGCTGAAAACAAAACAAAAAGTCTAGATTTTGTAACAAAATTTATTTTTGCTCTGTAGATACAAATCCAAACATCAAACAAATTGAGTGGAAAAATACTAGTAATTAACAATGAAAACTTTTATTATTTAATAAATAGAACTTTGGCATTCAAAATTCTAGCTGTAAACTCTACTAAAAAAAAAAGTTACAAAAAGAGGCAAGAATGACAGGCCTGGAGACATGAGCCAACCAGTGGCTCTTTAAAAATAAAATAAAAACAACAACACTGGATGCATTTCGATTTAAGTCATGACAACTCTATTTACACGAGGTATTCTGAGTGGTTCAAAAACTGAACCCAATTTTGAAAAACTACCAGTCTTGGGAGACTGATCCAGTACATATCTGCTGTGCTTTTAAAGATAGCCCCTTTTCCCTTGCCTTCTCCGCTGATTATCAATGATGTACTATACCTAATATATACAAAATTAATACATTCTGTTTAATGTTCTTCATATACAGAAAAGCTGGAAAATAAAGATCAGACTGCCTTCTCAAATATTGACCCACAGCTTTTAGAAAAAGTTATTTTTCACAAGCCTACAAGCTAAAAAATAATACTAATAAGCAGAGGAAACAAAGTGCAACAACTTGATACTCTCATAACTTTAAAAAATATTATTATTAAGCCATCAGCTAAAATAAAAGGCACAAAGGTACACAGAAGTGGAATTAATAGAACTATTGAATAAGCTATTGGTGTGTTTGATTTGTTCACTCCCCTTTTTTAAAATATCCACTGACTTTTTCTAAAGTAGTAACCTTACCTTCTACTTTGGATGAAATGGTATCCACATCCAGAATATTGTGTAAAATCTCTTTCATGCGGAGAGATATACAAAATATACAAGCGGATTTACAGAGGCATTATTGAATGACAAATTTGGTTTTCTGTAATTGAGTGAATTTAGCCCCAGCTTAGGTTTCAGGCAAATGAAAATGGATACTTTGCCTTGCATTTCTCCTCTCTCATTCCAGAATCTGGCAATAAATAATTCCTCTCCATTTTGCCCACAAAAGTGAAAACCAAAAATAATGAGAGAGAGAGCGAGAGAGAGAGAGCGCAATAACTTTGGTTCATATAGCTAATTTTGTTATGTTTTTTAAAAGAAATCTCTATCCAGAGTTGGTGTCTGTGGCAACCTAATTAACTGAAATTCAGATCTGCTGTGCTTCTAAATCTACACACATAAAGCTGAAGGTTTAATACCTAATCCTAAACACATTTAATTAGGTAATCTTGGTGATTTGGGGCTTACTGTTACGGCTTACTTCCAAGTGTGCATAGGATCATAGACAAGCGGCCTAACTGGACTTTAAAGTCAAGTTTACATAACCATTTTGAACATGACCTAAATATGACACTACAAATTTTATATGGCATATAAATAATAGCATTAGTTATATCCAAAAACAATTTTCCAAGTTCCTTTTTGAAATACATTCTTGAATTACAGTAGTTACTACAAAATGCCATCTACACAATTATAGAAATACAACCTGAAATATGAAAATTGCTTGTACATTTCTTTTCATGTTTTCTAATAGATAAAACTGCAGCTTTCATTCATTCATCATATATTTTTCAGCCCTTGGGATTGTCTGTCATATCTGTGGCAAAAGGTTGTCATGACTAAATCAGCCTACTCAGTAATGCCATTGTTAACCACTTCTCTTAAAAGCTAGTATTAGTTAGCTTCACATAAAATACGTTGAACGGGACCATGGATAACTATTTTTTGCTGAAAATACCCATGCATATCTTACCTATTTTTTAAAAATGGCATTGTAAACCGATGGGCTCTTTAGCTACTTAAACAGCAGGCCTTGCATTATAACATTAGTTCAAATAATATAATACTGTGTCCCTATGGCTCACATAAATTTTGCCCATGGCATTTCGGTCTTTGGCTACCACCTCCTTTCATTCTTTAACCATGACTGAGACAAGAGAAGCCTGTCATCAGTAAGTGGAAGCTTCCTTCCAAATGCAGGTTTCCTTCTAGATTCTAGCAATTGTGTGTAACAGTGGCTACTGTTTATGGTATCACCACATCCAGCACTAAAAGATGAGCTCATGGCAGCAAAACAAGATCATCTTTGGATGCCACTGGGTATGTTCAGAAAAGGGTGGCTGAGTAGCTGAACTGCAAATGCTAGTAGTCACACTCCCTTGCACTGTGCATTTGATAGTAGCATGAAAGGGGCCTATTTGTTTACAACTGAAAATTGTGAAGGCCTTCAGAAGAGGAGGAACCATGGCCATGTACATGTGCTGCTCCCCTTCATACTCCTGCCCAAGCATGCAGCTGCTGAGGGGGTTGTGGCCAGTGACATGATCCTGCTACCCTCATGCTTTCACTGAACACGTGGAGAAGTCTCAAAAGGACTCTGGAAGAATGCCAAAAGTTGCTGCGGAACATAGGCTTTATTCTTAGAGAATTGCTGAGCAAATGTTGAGCTTCTTCAAGGGTTACACGTATACCTACGTACAAATTAAGATGCAGTAATTTCTTCCATTACTCAATTACTTAATTATTCCCCTTTATGAGGTTTTTAAAATAGTAACTCCACTTCAGCATATTTAGAGAATATTCTTGTTGTTCAGCTTTCCATTTCCAAAGAAGAATATCAGTCTTTTTTAAAAAAGCCAAGGGCTCTAAAAAATTGCTTATGCAAACAAGCTTTTAAAAAACACACTGCTATTTCAATGCTTCATTTAAATGAATTAGGAGGGGACGACATTAACTGAAATAAATAAGTTTATAGGCAACAAACAAGGAGGTCAAATAAGTCCTAGAGCAAGGCTAAGAAAATACTGAGTGTCAGAGAGAATGTTGCGCAGAAAAACTTGCTCCTCTGTTTTGGCGATTTTCAATGGGTGCTACATAACAAGGCGGAAATGTTTGCCTATTCAAGTGAGGGCAGGAATCATGCTTTTCACTCCAATTTGGCTTCATGATGGCATAACATGGCCACATTTAACTGGCTGTGTGATTACTTGGTATTATCATACTGCCGATGTGAACCCTGACTGACTGTGATTATCTCAGAAAGAGCCCCATGTCTTTTTTTTTTTTAAAGGACACCAAGGCTGCAGTCCAAGGAAATAAGAAAGTGTAAATAGTATGCAAAAGATAGAATAATATGAAGTCAGGACAGCTGTGAGCATTCTGTCCCTCAGTGCCTAAATTTTTGTGGCCAAACATTTGGCAGAGTCTTGTTCCTAAGTGCTTTGCAAAGCTTCACTGTCTCTATTCTCAACTGGGTTATCTTCCACAAGTAATGAAGGTAATGAGTAGACGATGGTAAGGACTTAATTTATATGAAGTTTATATTGCCTAATTTACAACCAATGTAAAAATTAAATAACTTCTTCATTTTCTTTGTCCCAAAACTATACTGTTTACGGACAATGGGAGGAATTCAATGTGGTGGTAAGGTGATTGTTCTGTCAGGGCAAGCGTTTCCATCAGATAGAACAATTTGCCTCTCCTGCCACCACACTCTGGGTTTCTCCCAACCCCTAGAGCCCGTTTTGGGAGGCACACAGGGGGAGGAAGGAGGGGGAGTCCTGTTGCACAGGCAAAAGAAGACCTTGCGCAGGGTTTTTGCTGACAGACTTGATTAGTTGATTCCTGCACATTAGTTCTATTTTAAGTCTCTTAAATATTTTTTCTTGGTCTATGGTGATGCTGCAGTGTCAAATTTATGGCAAAGTTCTGTTTATAAAACAGAAGATGCAACAGGGAAAAAATACTTTAACCATCGAGTCATCTTTAAGACATCTCTACAGCATAGCACGTTGAGTCAGTGTCTTATCACACTTTCAGTTGCTTCCTGGCGTGAAAGTAAATTGATTAGAATTATTTTTCACCATTCATGCCCTCATCTGCATAGAAACAAACAAAGCAATTCTTAACTTGAGTACAATACCACCTAATTAGACCTACTTTCTAATAACTGTAGTGGGTTTTGCAGTTGTTAGTATTTTAAATTCAAGCAATTTGTTTTATGTTGTAAGGACGGAGGACTAAGTACTTTCATGCTTACAAAGTTGTTTCAAGATAATACTTACAAATCTCCATTTGAAAACACTGAACAGTAGTTAAGATAAATACTAAAATAAATTTCCACAGACAGAAGTCAGGACAGTGTTGATCAAGAAACACCTCTGGGGGAAAATGACCAGAATAGGTTATTCCTTTTTTTTTTTAAATAAGTACTATCATATGCAAATGGTATTTCAACATAAACCAACAATGTAAAATGGAGACATAACATGTAAAACTGAAAATGGCAACCTTTTCAAAAGAACCTCTTGCTCACTTTTAGCTATGACAGTTGGCAAGACCAGTCTATAGCTTTCTGCACATCAGGGCCAATTGTCATAAATAAGCAAAACGTACCTTATTCTCTCTTTTCCTTTCTCTTTCAAAAGGAAGCACTTTGTTGCTTTATATAACTGATTGTCAGAATAAAGTGACAGCAGGCTTGACTTGGCAGAAAGGATGTGTATACTTTAACACAGCAAAATAGAGCAGTTCGGATTACCAAGTGATTTTGGGTACATTGCTTCCTAAATCTAGAGCACTCCTATTGTAACTATCTACCAGGAACAATGACTTTCAGAACACATGAATTAAACATGTTTCTTTTAGGTTTTAAGCTTCCTGGGTGCTGGAGTGAGCTCCTGGGGAAATTTAAAGTAATTAGGTATTGATTATAAGGATGCAATATTCTCCTGCTCTTTCTGTGTGGGTTAAAAAAACCCTTTCTAGCCTTTACGCCGGCGTGGCTAACCTTTTGGGTTGAATGACTGTGTTAACCCTTGGCCAACCCTCTGGGGGTGACCACATCACACTCTTGGGCATACACACATGAAGCCCAGATGTACAGGCAAACATGCAGCCTCCCCGCCTCACATGATCCACGAAGATGAACTATTTGGTATCAAGGAGAGGCTAATTTGCATCCCCATCAGGGTGCTGGTTGGAGCCCACTCCAGCGAGGTGCCAAAATCAATGGGGTCCTGAAGGGTCAGAAAAAATTGCTTGTGGTGTGTATGTCCAGGTCAGGTCCCAAGAATGGGGCAGAGAAAGGTTAGCCATCCATGTATAATGCACCCAGGTCACAAATGAACTTAATTGACAGCAAAGTTTCCACACTAATATAGTGCAGAAGAGGCTCACAGGATGACAGTTAAATTCTCAGGCCTGAACTTCTTATGCTTTATTGAAAATATAGGAGCTTATGTGCTGCTTTGTCTAAGAGGAACACTGATGATCAATGGACATCAATTGCTAAGTAAAATGACCTTTACCAAGCTGAGATGGCAAACATTGCAAGGTAGGCAGGCTACCTTTGTGTGTGCCTGCCCTCAAACAGTCCTTCTAAGGAGCCTCCATGTCATCATCCAGTTTTAATACCTACACACGGCAGGGTACTTAAAACTTTTTCCCCCTAGTAAAATTCTCAATACTGATCTTGTACCCTAAAGCTTTGCTGAAGGGGGGAAATTATACAGCAGTAACTGCAGTGCCTTCTTCTGACACTTAAATCTTTTGACTCCAGAAGACAATATGGATGCTTTTACAGACCATGTCAGAGGAAACAAAATCCAACATTTCCAACAGAAACACATTCTTCACAGCTTTGACCTACATTCAGTAGTTTTGAAGAAATCAGATCTCTTGTGCAGCATGTCCCGTTCTCTTCAAGTGACGACTGCTTCACTGGCATGAACTTATATGCAAACGCTTGAAACCCTTTGATCTGGCACACGGAGCGTGTCTTCCAGTATGGCTCCTTAACATAAACACAAGGAACTAAAACCAGAGCAGCATTTAATAACTTAAGTCACTGTTGCCGTGAGCCAAACCTTTTATCACTGTGTAATGCAATTTTCTCCCATGTCTTGAGCATAGCAGTCTGATATTATAGTTCTCAATTCATCAATATCTTTTCGTAACTGACACACCTCTAAGAGTTTCTTTGAGAGAGTTTCTGTGCTGTGGTAATTCTCATCTTCAGATGAGCAGCTCATTGCTGAAATTATAATAAAAAGACAAGACAGCTTAGGTAAACACACAGTTCAACACACCTAACTTTGATTTAAATATTCCAGCCAATGTTTGTTTTGGTACATTGAAAAGAAAGTACGAAAATGTGGCACTTTCCCTTCCACAAATGTGGAAGAAAAGGGGTTTTTTAATATTGGTTTCTTGCCAACAATGCAACAAGAATGGAAACATTCAGAAAGTGATTTTGGTTAATATCCCCCCCCCCCTCACAGCCACCCAACCAATCTGCTTGAGAGGGTCCCCCAACCCTCTAGCAGATTCTTGGTTGTGTGCGAGTAAGGATAAGTCCCACTTGCAGAAGCAAAAATCAGTTGTGCCGGTGGGACACGACACCTGACTGCTCAGAGGCCACAGAGAGTGTTATGCACATTGGGTATGCTGTTGAAAAGCTTCAGGGAGCTCAAGCAAATAGGAGGATCAGCTTCTGAAAAGCTGTTTTCCATGCACTGTTTTTAGCTCACCAATGCAAAACACCAGCATTTAGCCTACACAGTTGCTCTTACAATATGCGCTGCTTTGCATACATCATCATTATTATTACACTGCTGTACAGTTTTTACAAGGGCCGTAAGCTTTAATTGGCAATAGTAGGTGAGGCTATGAGTTAAGGCTCACGTGCATATTTCCGATTTTAGCTCATGTGTTGCAGTGTATAATAGCGAATGGAATAATAATCATGGTGTATGAATCTGATTTATTGAATTGCTGGTGTAAACGAAACTGGACTTTACCTTATTTTTGCAGAGCTGTTCACTGTATCCATTGCTAGTCACCACCAACCTTCCTCCATTTTATTATTTATGTATGTGTTAAATGTATACCCCGCCCTTCCATAAAAAATGTACAAGGTGGCCAAAAAACAACAACCCCCCCCCAAGTAATTCACAAACAAATAAGCAATATAAAAATCACGTAAGAGCAGACAAAAATAACAGCAAGTTTAAAATATAACTAATTAGGAATGCTGGTCGAAATACAGAGCAGCAGAGCAAACAAAACCAGACCAGTAGGCCAAACATGTGTGTTAAAAGGGGTTGCCTGTTGGCAGAAGGCCATCAACAAGTGAGCAAAGGAAGACTAGTACTAAGGCAGAAAATAAGAGTGGGAAGGCAGCTTGTAGGGGAGCTATAAGGAGACAACCATTGTAATACGCCTTCCCACAGATTCTGGAAGTACAGAAAAGTCTAATAATTCCTGCATTCTTTTTACCATCCATAAATGTAACCTGTCTTGTTTTATTTTACTGTTACAGTAAGTTCTAATCTTGAGTAGGTAAGAAGCAATTTTTTAAAAAATCTTGTGGTTACTAAATGCCAAACCGGAAGGTTTCTGTTTGGTTGTCAATGTTTGGTTGTCAACATTATAACTATAAAGTACAAGTCACACCCCGCAAACTTGCTCTTTTTCCCTGGCCAAATACTTGGATTTTACTTGTATAGATATGTCTTCTCATTGTTCAAATCACTTACATCTGATTCCCAGCAGTAAGGACAGGTTAGGCTCCTTGCCCTGAGCTCTGTGGGTAAGAATACTGCAAAGTGCTTTCAAGTCAAATAAACAGTGAGACATTTCCTTGAATAACTGATCAGCCACAGGTAGTTTTTCAGCCACCGGCTGTCTGGACAGCTCCATCTGATGAATCTGTTCCCTCAAAGATGCATTTTCTTCCATAAATCTTTGGTTCTTAAATAGGGAGATAGAAAATAAAAAATGCAGACTTTATTCACTGGTTCTGTTTATTAGAAAAAATATATAAACAACAGGCATAAGTTATTTCGGAAGCTGTTGTCCATTTTAATGAAAATGAACTCTGTCTTCAGAGCCAGTCTATCTCTGAAAAGGAAATGGTGTGGGAAAGCAATAAAGAATGCTCATCACCATTCAATTCTGCTTGTGGATGTCTAAAGGTATCTTGAAAATGGCTGTTGGAAACAGAAGACTGGACTTGGAAGACTTTAATTTAATCCAGCAAGGCATATTTACAATATACTTTTTAAGGAATATTCCCAGAAGATTTCTCAATCATGCACACAATTCAATAAATGACAAAATGTGTTTTATTACCCTAGACAGGGAATGACAAACAATTAACTGCACATGATGCATCTTCCCTCCACCACAAAAAACAAAACAAAAACATTATGGGGTCAGGATAAGTCTCACAATCCCCATGTTTAAATTGATAAGTTGCCTTAGCATTTCATCTTGAAATGTAAGTTTCTAGTATAGGTTCAATTAATATCAAAGCCTTAAGTATGCATTCCAAAAGATCAAGATGACAATACTTGCTTGCTATAGGATATAAAATATAGAAAAGACTTCATTAGTTAAACTTTATAAACAACTCATCCTGATCCAGAAAGTGTGCACAGGGTCATATTTTTAGATGTAGATTCCATTTCTGGATATAGTCTCTCACTGGGATTCAAAGAGTGACACTGGGTACACCCAAAGATTTGGCTTATTAGTAGAATTTCTGACATTCCCTCTCCCCTCCAGCAGCAACACAACAATGCTATATCATAAATTGCCCCCCCCCCAGTCTAAAAGTGAGTTGCCATATAGTCCTGTGGTGTGGGAAACACAACTCCTCTGTGAACAAGCAGGACTATTTGTCCAGTCTTTTGGTTCCTAGCCTAAATGTGTAAAAAGGCTGTTGCTGCTACATAAGCTGCGAGTCCTTGTATCCTTCATCTTATGGTAAGCAACTGGTGGTCCTTCTCCATCACCAGACTAGTGATCAGTGAGGACAGTGCCAATCACCTGTTAGGACTGGAATGTGAACACCATATCCAGACACAGTATTTCTCCTTCAAGCGACAGATCAGCTGTTGTGACAACTACTGTTAAACCGAGAATATCACCACTTACCTTGTAGTGTCCAGAGTTTCTTATCTTTAAGAGAAATTATTGTTTCTCGTATTGTTACGCCTCATTCCTTCTCAGGAATGCAATTTTGTGATGTATTAATAGAATAGAACAAAATGGTGACATGGTAGACAAGTGGCTCAATAGATGCGATCTCAAAAACTTACTTCGAGTAGCGTCTTTTGTAACTGCTGTACACTCTTATCCTTTTCTTCAAGTTCACTTTTCTGTTTTTGAATTGTCACTTTTCCTTGCAAAAGCTTATCTTGCATAGACTAGGGGGCAAAAAAAGAGAAAATCACCTTAAAGCATGTAGTCCAATAAGCGGATAGCTCAAACACTGTCAGTTGCATTTGCTTCTGCTTGTAACTTCAGTCTTCTAGGAGCACTTTAGGAAAATTTATGCTGACTATTGTGCTGACCAGTTTCTGGAGCTGGGGAGGTCATTTAGACTAAGGTGTGCAATTTTGGGGCCTTCCCTGCCAAGTCTAAAAATTTGATCTACTGGATTCCTGTCCTCTGCTGGCTTCAAGGAGGCAGATGCTGATGCATCTATTCAGCAGCAAAAAAAGTCCCCACAGCTTTTCGTGTGGGGAAGATGGAGGGGCAGCATTTCAGCTTCAGCCAATGCTCAATAATGCTGGGGCAGAACCAGCAGTGGCTGCAAAGTAGCCCTTTGCCTTTACTTCTATGGGATAGAGAGGCAGGGGATGTAAGGGCTTTAGTGACTGCTCAGGAAGGGCTATAACTCAGTGGTCTTGCATGCAAAAGGCCAAAGGTTTAATCCCCAGCTTCTCTAGGTGTGCTGGGAATGTCAGGAATGCTGGAGCACTGCTGCCAGTCAGTGTAGATAATATTGAGTTAGATGGACCAATGTTGTGACTTGCACACAATGGTGTGAGGCAGATTCCTATGTTCTATGTACAGCAGTGAGGCTTTTGCTTCTCTTGTGAACGACAGCCAAAGAAACTCACACACACACACACACACCCCAGTATCTTAAAACCAGTTTCCTCCCAGAAACTTACTGGATGTACCTAGGCATGTACTTAAATAACCACTAACAAGTGAACTTTAGTGGTGTGCCTAAGCTGAATCATATTCTGCTTGGAGACCTGATTCATCAGAATGCGCATCCCTTAATAAGGATTCAATCTAGCTATATCCCCAAGGTCTGCTAGATACCCAGGAGTTTCACTTAGCCCTCTACAGTGTTTAGCATAGGAGAATAAGAATGGGATCTGCTTGGCTTCTATGGATGGGAGTGTTTATCCTGTAACAGTTGTGGGATTTGTCATTAATACTACCCTATCAAGGAACCTCTTTAGCTTTACTTATGTAATAGCTACACAAAACATGCCTTCAAACAAATACAGGGAAGGAAAAGAACTGGGCTCAATTAGCATCTAACTTTTACAGTAGTACCTCGGGTTAAGTAGTTACAGTGGTACCTCGGGTTACATACGCTTCAGGTTACAGACTCCGCTAACCCAGAAATAGTGCTTCAGGTTAAGAACTTTGCTTCAGGATGAGAACAGAAATCGTGCTCCGGTCGTGCGGCAGCAGCAGGAGGCCTCATTAGCTAAAGTGGTCTTCAGGTTAAGAACCGTTTCAGGTTAAGAACGGACCTCCGGAACGAAGTACAGTGTACAGTGTACTGTAATTCGTTCCGGAGGTCCGTTCTTAACCTGAAACTGTTCTTAACCTGAATTATGGGGAGTGAGAGGTCCCCTCAGTCAAGCACTGGAGGTCCAATACCCATAGAGGATCCTTTAGGGCGAGATGGTCCTTCAAGGTGGGTCAGCTTTCCACTCCCACCCTCAGTTTTTACTTCTGCAGTGCTCAAAGGAACCAGGGCAGTCTCTGAAATCCCCAAAGGTGTCCAAGAGTGGGCTTAGTTTGCAAAGCCCCCTGGACACCTGGCAGGTAAAGGGTTTGTCTGACGAAGAGCACTTCTCCCTCACATTTGCAGCAGGTGTGTGTGTGTGTGTGTGTGTGTGTGATATATCTATCAATCATCTCTTGAAATCCAGGACTGAAAATCTCAGAAGACAAAAGATCCACTCACCTGTCCAAATCATACTTTTTGAGAGGTTCAAATTAGCTGGAAAAATACCACCAATGAATTTTAAATAGACTTATTCTGCACTGTGTCTCAAATTATTGTTCAACACAATCTGTTCCAAACTTTCTTCCTTTTTTTATTACATATCTTAACCACAAAGTGTCAAATTTATGCTAATTTAATCCATGACTAGCAGGATGGAATTCTTTTCAAGTTTAGTTTCCCATTATTTAAAACACAGCAAAGCTTCACACCATGGGAGAGAAATATAGCTACCAATTCTACAGTTCAGTTTCTGGCTTTTAACACTTTCAGATATTGGGGAGGGGTGGGGACACAATCTTTTCTGGCTGTGAATTACCGTATTTTTCGCCCTATAGGACGCACTGTCCCATAAGGCACACCTAGTTTTTTTGGGGGGAAATAAAGGGGGTGGAATTATTTTTCCCCCCCCAGGCGCGGGGCTGGGCCGGGGGAAGCCCGAGCTTCCCCCGACCCCAGAACAGGCAACTCTCCACAAGCCGCGGGAGCCCAGCGCAGGGCTCCCGCGCCTTGCGGAGAGCTGCGCGAAACCTGCAGAGCGAGAGGGGTCGGTGCGCACCGACCCCTCTCGCTCTCCAGGCTTCAGCGTAAGCCTGCATTCGCCCCATAGGACGCACACACACTTCCCCTTCATTTTTGGAGGGGAAAAAGTGCGTCCTGTGGGGCGAAAAATACGGTAATTGCTTCATATTCTCTGACAGCTGAGCAGCAATTAGTTTGGGTCCCAAGAGACTCAAATCAACCATGGTTAGGACTTCCCATCCCTACATGCTGCAGTGCCGTGAGCCATGAGCCATGGCTGGAGTAATGCGGATCCCCTGATCTCAACAGCCCTTGGAAAAGGAAAGAGGAACTGATTTGCTTCTAGACCAAGGTCCCTCTTTCCCTCCCTGCCCACAATTTCCTCTCAACGTATCCTGCTTGCTCTGAATTCCGGCTTCTGGTGCTTGTTTGCCTACCACTGTCAGTTTAGCTATTCAGGTTCTTTCCCACAACCCTGCTCCTCTTCTCATCATTCGGCAAACTGGCCATTTCTTGATATTTATATAACTCACAAATAATATAAATAACTTTTAAAAACAGCTAAACATCACTCCTACTTTGCATGAAGTGCTGACTTGATGTTCCGTATGCCATTGCTAGGTTTTGAGAAATGCATCCATGTAATATAACCGTTCCTACTTTTATAGATTGACAGAAGTTATTTTTTTCTTCTGCTCAACGTGTAGGTTAGTCAACTGCAATATCACATATGTCCATGCTTGTGCTTTGCTGGTTTTATTTGGCTGGAATCTAGAGTGTTCAAATTGTTGTACTCTAGGCATTAATAAAAGTTAAGCTGCAAAGGATGACAAGTTCCAACTCATTCTCCTCTTGTAAAGCTTTCAAAGGGGATTTCCCCTACTTTATGTTATTCTCCATCCAAGCATGCTGTATTATTGTGTGCTGAGGTTTACCCATATACTCTGATGACTGCATCCTTAAGCAAAGCCTAGCATCCATTTCTAATTGACTGCAATAAATTCCCTCTGAATAAAATTAGAGTTTAGATTTGCGCTATGATATTACTCTGCTACAGGATACCATGTCTTGGGAAAGTATGTTCAGTTTTATGTTTCAGATTAGCAAAAGGCAATGCCTGGGAGGGATTTCACACGTTACTGTAACATACAGTGGCATTTTGGGAATATACTTTATGGTACATGCCTTATTAACTACAAGATCAAACTAATTATCTGGCATTTAATAAAGATCTACAATCATATCATAGAATTAGTTCAATCTAAAAGTAAGGTGGAACGTGTACAGAAAACTTATCTATGCGATGTTATGCACGGATAACTTCACATAAATCAGATATGTAGGGTTTCCTGAATGAAATGGATCCTTTTTTCATTTGGCTTCAATCTTAATTACAGGATACAGTGTGTCTTGGCTGTTCTACTGGACAACCTGTGTTGGAAACCAGACAGGAGGAATGCATTCCTTTTGCTTCTGCTGGACATTTCAATCACCTTCAGTACCACTGACCATGGTATGGGCTGCCTGGCTCAGATGGGTCTTGCTTTGCCATGCTCTAATCCTTTTGGCAGGAGAATTTCTTAGAACAGTACTAATAGACTTCTGTTTTGCATCTTGAACATTAGCCTATGGTGTCCACAAGGGGATCCATCTTCCACTATGCTGATCAACATCCATATGAAACCGCTGGGAGACATGATTTGGGGATTTGGACTTCAGTATCATCAGTACGTTGATGACATCTTACTCTTTCCAACTGACTCCAAGAAGACCGTTGAAGTACTGTTCCTACTAATGAAGCAACTCCAACCTGAGTCACACAGGTACATATTTTTTTTTAGAACCAGCTGAATGTTTAAATTGGTCTCATACAGGGGTGGGCGATGTATCACAAGGCAAAAATTGCAGTCTGGTGATACACTGTGATGTTGAAACAACAAGCTACATTGGCCCCAGCCCCACAAGGCAGTTTCACCCCAGTGCATTGGGGGGCTGGGGGATGGTGCAGCTTGTTCCCAGCTCACACATGAGGTATTGGGGCTTCCTCAACTGAGGTGAGAGGGCAGGAGGAGTTTAACAGAGCCCCCACTCCAGCTCTGTTAAACTGATTTGCTAAGGAGTGTGCAGCTACCCATGCCTCAGCAGAGCAGTTTAAAGAAGCCAAGAGATGAACAAGTTGTATCAGCTGTTGATGCAGCTTGCTCCTCCCTCTGCAGTATGAGGGGTAGAGCGTGATGGTGGTATATTGCAGGTGAAACCACTGCCACTCACAAGTCCCTTTGTTACCAGCGGCCCTGGCAGCAGAGGGACTCAGGAGCAGTGGCAGTTTCACCTGCGATATACTGCCAGATAAAGCTGCCATCGTGCTCTGCCCCTCATACCAGTCCTGGGTGATATGTCACCCAGGCCTCGTCTCCTATCAGTGTGCATGTTTCAGCTGTGCAAAGGAACCATTTTCACAATAAATTCAACCTGAGATTATTTTCAGATGAGTTGAACCTCTGAAATAATCCAAAGAAATCACACCCAAACAATTGTTCAAGGAACTTTAGTGTTTGTGTAATTTCTGAATAAATCTTTTACTGTTTTGGGACATGGTCAATCACCAGACAGCTTCTCTACGTTGGTTTTTTCTTATTAATTTTAAAAGTAATATTTCTAACATTCCTTGTTGCATTTTATAATGCTTTCATTAAACAGTTTGTAGATTATTACCGTATTTTTCGCCCTATAGCACACACTTTTTCCCCTCCAAAAATGAAGGGGAAATGTGTGTGCATCCTATGGGGCGAATACAGGCTTCAGGAAGCTCTGCGCAACCCTCAGGAGCCCGGCGCCAAGTCGCGCTGGACTCCCGAGGTTGCACAGAGCTGCCTGCCCTCCCGGGCACCGGGCAGCTCTGCGCAACCCTCGGGAGCCCGGTGCCAAGCCGCGCCGGGCTCCGGAGGGTTGCACAGAGCTGCCTGCATTCCGAAGCCTCGGGCGTGCTGAAGAGCTCGCCCGGGCTTCACACAGCTCTCCGCAAGCCTGGGGAGACTGATAGCAGGCTGTTCTGGGGGCTGGGGTCAGGGGAAGCTCGGGCTTCCCCCGCGCCAGCCCCGTGTCTGGGGGGGAAATATTTTTTTTTATTCCCCCCCCCCCAAAAAAAACCTAGGTGCGTCCTATAGGGCGAAAAATACGGTAATTAAAGACCTGCTCACACATGCTATCATTTGATTTAAAAAATCACTTGTCTCATCGAAACTTGAATCGAATCATACTAACATATTTTGCATGCATGCCTGCCTTGTCTGAAGGTTAATCCACACTTTGCCTTTATTATTTATAGAATTTGTATGCCACCCTATAACCGGAGGTCTCAGGGCGGTTCACAGAACAAGATCAACAACCCAATAACACCCCTCTTAATATTTTGTTCAGTTTGTAGTGTTCATACATAATTTTTGTGCTGATGTTACAATTGCTGGAAGCTCTCTTGATGGTCTTGTGGTATGAATAAGGAGGAAAGGGGTATATTGCTTCTGCTGCCTCAGCTTGTTTTGACAGCTGGATGAGGGCAACAGGCCCATGGGCTCCAGTGGTGAAGAAATGCTTCCTATGTGCACATGATTCTGCCTGAGTTTTAAAGGTGCCTGAAACAAGCAAGGGCCAGACAGGCCTGGGCAATGTATCACCCAGGACCGGTATGAGGGCCAGACAGCAATGACTGTTAACTCAGCGATATATCGCGGGTGAAACAGCAGCTGCTCCCGAGTCCCCCTGCCTCCAGAGAGATTCAGGAGTGACTGCTGGGTGAAACAGCCCTCTGGCTCTCATACCACCAGCAGACGGCTTCTTTAAACTGCTCCACTCAGTTGAGCAATTTAACAAAGCCCCACAGGGGCTTGAATAGCTGAGAAGTGGGCAACTGAAGGCAGCCTGCTTCTCAGCTGATCAACCCCCCCCCTCACAGGCAGCTGCCAAGGTGGAGGGAGGGGGTTGAAGCCAGACAGATGGCGCATTCCTGTGGTGGCCTCATCCACTGCTGCCTTCGCACGGGACAGAAAGGTAGCCCACATGTGCAAAAGCAGAGGGAACCCTGAGAATGGGGCCTGACAAGCACCGCTGTTCAGCTGCCTTCGCCCAGGAGGGTGGGCTGCATCTTTTCTCCTGGCCGTGGGAGCCCATCCCTCTAGCTGCATCAGCTCTGGTCCCGGGATGAAACCACCTCAGCAGCAGTGATGACAGTTTCACTCCGGTGCCTGGCAGGACTGGGGCCAATGCAGCTTATTCCACACTTTCAACATCACAGTGTACCACCAGACTGCAGTGTTGAAAACCTAACATTGCCTAGCCCTAGACTTCAGCTTTAATTCTTGTCATACATTTCTTCTTCCCTGCATTATGTTTATGTGAAGGTTGTGGCATCATTCAAGTATTCAGAGCATTTATATGAAGCCATTCTGTCTTGGGAACCCAAAGCAGATTACAAATAAAAGCACAACTACCATTAAACAGTGTAATATTGTAGATTACTGCTGTCTCATGAAGCTCCTAAGGCCAACCCTTCTTTTCATGGAGAGGATGCATCTTCATCAATAGTAAGGCTAAGGTTAAACGCCTGAAAAACACAATTCATTACCTGAATCTCTAAAGTCATCTCGGCAATCTGATTCTGTTGATTGTCTATGACCTGTTAGGAGAAGAACAAACAAAAATGCTCTTTGTATCTCTGATGTATCTAATTTGTTGTAAAGGACATGCACTGCTATAAAAAACACAACAATTTAGGATGCTGCAAGATCAGGAATGAAATTAGTAACAAGAAAAGCCTTATGATGCTGTGGGGGCAGTTATGGGGTAGGGGAAAACATGCTCAGAAATGGTTGGAAAGTGGTGGAGACAGAGGGTGTCTTGGTCTGCCCTGCCTAAGTGCACAACCGCTTAGTGGGGGCAAGTAGGCAATCAGCAACTGCAGAATTACATGTGCCTGACCTCAACTGCAACCTCCCCACCCCCTGGGTGTGGACAATACTGAGCTAGATGGGCCAGTGGTCTGACTCTGTACGTTACTCTTTCTGGGGATAGTTTATCCTCCCATCTTTACTGCCACCCAGTGGCACCTGCCAGTGCTTCACTGGCTGCTGTTGGAAACATATATTGGGGCAGGGAGACACAACAACAGGTTGACAATATAGTAACAGCAAACATCAATAGCAAAAAGAGCTCTTCAGACACAGGTAGATCATCTCAGTTTAATGAATGTACCTTGCTAGCTTTCTCATTTTTCTCTTTGAGGCTTTCGTTTTCACTCTGAAGCTGTTTTGTGTCCAACATAGGAAGGCGGACACCATCTTCCAGGCATTTTTCTACCTTCTGTTGCAGGCTGTAGTTTGGATTTGAAAAGGCAAAAAGAAAGCAGAAATTGCATACCAAAACTCTAGAGTCAAATCCTGTGCAGGAAATAAGTAAGCTCTGCAAAAGTGAAAGATTCCGTACACAGATTCATTCTTGGAGATGTTTTATGGTTAATGCATGCTATTGGAGTGGGTTTGCACATTTATGTTGACAGGTTCATTTTAGGAAATGATCCTGTAGACAGCCAATTCTTCCTCAGAGTGCCATCAGAACCTACAGCCCTTTATAGCAGGGATGGTACCCTCCAGATGCTGTTGCCACTGCAAACTTCTAGCATTCCTGACTACTTACCATGCTGGCTGAGGCTGATGGGAATTGGAGTCCAAAACCTTCTAGAGGGCACCACATTGGCTGCCTCAGTGTTACAAGAGATTAACTAGAATTGCAGCATGACTTGGTGAATATCTGAAATCAGGCTTCCAGATGACTAGCTGCCTGGGGTCAGCAGAAATTCCCCCAATCTCTGGTTACGCAGAGTCCTTGGTAACCTACCCCTGTCAACAACACTCAAATGCCCCAGCGCGGAGAAGAATCACACTTCTGCTTCCCTCCGCCTCATCTTTCAAAAATGAAAACACGAATGATGACAATGACAATTGTTGTTTAAATTTAGAAACGAGACTCTGCTTCAAATATTTATAGACTTTCAGGAGACTGCAAAGCCACCCTGGTGGATTACACACTCACAAATGCAATAGGTACCAGATGTAAGATGGAAACAATGCACCCAGTGATCTGGCTAACTGTCCCAAATACCTAACCTTTCATCATTTGAACAAAGCTTTTGTGGCATGCACTTTTAAGCAACGCAGGGTCACGAACTGAAATGTCACATGTTTCAGACTACTGGAAATTAAATTCTAAAATGGCTTCCATTACCTTTATTGCATAATTTCAAATGAGTGTTCCTTTAGCTTTTGTTTTTTAAAAGCCTTTTATAAAACGATAGATTCTCAATAAAACAATTCTAAATAAATTAGTCTAAATTCTAAATAAATGACATTCTCTCATTTTAACATCCATCTGGGATTGTTATCCTGCTTTCTGTTTCTTTGTAACTACAAATCCATTGCGGAACAGTTGCAGCTATTAAGGCAGCTCAGAGACAGTAACGTATCCAAAGCCATTTAACAAGTTAACAACTAAGTAAGAACTTGATCCCCAAGGCAAAACTAACTTATAGTAACCAGACCGCACTCTTTCGACCCGTCAACCAGAATGGAATGTTCATTCCTTTGATTTCGCATTCACCAACCAAGTGGTCAGTGGGTTAATGCATGTCATGGTATCTCTGCCCTACTGATGCTAACTGGGGAAACATATGTCACAAATGACACCTGAATGCTCCTCTGGAACTTGTTATGGTAAGTAGGAATGTTTCCATTGTACCATAAACTTTAGGCAGATGCCCTGCAAATTTCTAGCCAGAATATGTCAGCTGTAGGGACTGTTCATTCGGCAAACTGCAAATGTGGTTGCTTGGTGTGATTCCCTTTAACCAGGAAACAGTAAGGGATGTCTGTGTGCTCCTAAGCTACTGTGCAGACAAGTCCCCCTTATTTCCTCTTGTTTGTAGTTCAAACAGCAAAACTAGACTTTGAATTTACACGACAGCTTTGACATGCCTGAAATTAAGATGTAAGTGGTGGCTGGAATAGTACCTGAAGTATTTCTAATACCTTCAACAAGACTTCTTCAACCAGATGGCATCTTTCTATGAGATTGATTTGGTCCACAAGTGAACAGTTCAAGGTCCCTACTCTAGACAAGTACATCATTAGTTAGTAGACCTCACTCCTCAGCAACCAGCCAGGCTTTCTGTTACATCCTTCTCAGCTCAACCTCATATTTCTCATTTTCAACCCTCTTTCCCTAAAAGCAGCAATTCAACATTGCCCACGTATTAAAAATGATATTGCTGTAGTCTGACACATCTCAGTTGTGCTTTGCAACATACTGCATCATTGCCTTCTGTGTAGTGCAGTCTGGCGTTTGACATTACAACAGAGTTCACGTGAATCTCTTCACCAAAACTGAACTGACGCAGAAGGGAATAGAAAGATCCTAGAGAGTCATAAACGACAGATCAAGTTAATTATTCATACCTCTGCACTGCTGTTACCAATTCTTTTTCTTTCTTCTTTTGACAAACTAGCTGCAATTCTTGTTCTTTACACTGTGTTTTGGACTCTTCTAGAGCCTTTTCGAGCTCAGCCAAAGTAGCTTTCAGCTGCTTGTTCTTTTCTTCAAGAACTTGAAGCTAGAGAGAAGCCAAAATATTTTTTTATATAGAAGCAAATATAAATATTTTTATATAGAAGCATGTTTACTGTAGATCAAATAACCAACAAAGTGGTGGTGGCGTTGTTAATTTATTCATACAATGCTTTCGAACACAGTAATACAATACTGGGTTAATAGAACAGAATATAACTGAACTTCCTGATGTGCATAACAAGACACTGAATTGTCAGGTTCTTTGTAACCATATGTTGCTCTTCAGTGGCAAGTATTATAATAGGCAATAGGGTGCATTTTGTTTCTATGTGGATGGATATTCCACTGATGTATGATTCGAAGTACAGTAGATGCTTGGACACCTTTATCAGAGTATTTTTCATCCAGACCCACTGATGATTGGAGGATTTAATTTTTTTAAATCATATGCATAAGCCCTGATATAAACAAGACTTAAATACTACATAATCTGAATCCAGCTTTACAATATTTATTGGCAACTCAAAGTGTTGTTTGTCCATATCAGGTTGCTTAAGTTGTATTTCCTCCTACCTGTCATTCAAGACTGTTTTTTTTTGTTATTTTAAAATGATCCGTGTACTATGATACATTGAGTTATATTTGCAGTTCGTTTGATGTGTCTGACTTTTTTATTGTGTCTCAGTGCTAAATGATCATGAACTATTTCTTTTCCTATTTCTTGTCATATGGTATTCTTTAACATGCTTCAAGAATCATATTGTTTGCAAATTGGCAAGCAATGTTTCCAGGACCTCTGAAGGTCATGGATCAATCACACTTTACTGTTCTCAAGAGGTTTGCTTCGAGAAGCAGAAACAAACAAAAAGGGAGTCAAAGCTTCAACATGATGTTAGAAATGAAACAGTTTAAAATTTATTAGAAAATGGAACATTGTCAATGTGTTTCGGAATATAACTTTATTCAGGAGCAAAACCATTTAAAAATTGTATTCCACATATTGTAGTCATTTGTTCAAAACAGGTTTCATCAAAATAGGAGGGAATAGATCAAAATGCAGCAGGCACACTGAACTTTCAATAAATGGTTCCACTTTAAGCATGTTTCTGAAGCTTCATCTCCCTTTTTTTTTGTTTCCAGGGTGTTCCTTTTTTGGGCTCTCGTTTTATAAAACATCTGCAATCATGGGTCAAACCAACAGTCTCCTTGAATTTATTAATTACATTGCATTTTGATTTATTTTTTTATGCATAACAAAGGCCCTCACTTCTGCTGACTTTTCTTAGATATGTGTATGATGATGATGATTATAAAAAAATCTTAATGTAAACATTGCAGCAATGTATTACTATGCCAGACAAGAACAAAAGAAACCAGATACTGTTTTTCGTAATTATTTGTTCCCTTAACAGAAAAGGAACAGAATATAGATGAAGAGCAACAAATTTAACCTTTGAGTTTTGGCAACTGCAAATTTCTTATTATTAAATCATTGAGCACAATTCACTAGAACATTATGAGATCTGTTTAGGAGCTTTGGGGCAGCACTCAATCACTTCTACAGGGCTTATGCAGAGATGTTACAGGCGGTCATGACCTTTTAATGTTTACCCAAGGACATTGTGAGCAAGTATTATGTTCTGTGATTCATAATATGCATTTAGCAAAAGCTCTAGGTGAAACACAGATTACCTGTTTACTTTGACTTTCAACATCATCCAGTGTTGGCAGGTCAGCCAGGTACTTTTCAAGAGTTTCAATTCTTCTCTGTTTCTCTTTGTTTTGCTCCGATTCTTTTTGGCATTTCTTTTTCAGGCTGCTTATGTACCTGTCTCTAGTTTTGAGCTAGAAAGAGAGTAATATTGCATCTCATTCTTTGAGGTTGGAATCAAATATGCACAAGATAATCTGAAAGATTTCTTTGATACTTAAAACTCAGTAGATTCTGAAAGTTATTTTCTCAGCAGGGAGTAGAACTGTTTTTATAAATAAAAAATGGATTGTTATAGGTCATTTATCTTTTTAAAAGCTAAGAGCTCTTGCTGACTATTTCCATAGCTAAACATTTCTTTACTGTTTAAAAGTAGTTAGGTGTGTGTTTATCAAAAGATGCTTTTCCTTTATTTAAACTAGCAGTCCGAAAACCACAAAACATATATATAAACACAAATGATTGGTTTGCTTTTTTCTTTCTTCCAAAATAGAGCAATTAAAAATTTTGCTTCTGTGATTGTATGGATTTGAGCTTTAGAGCCGTGGGCAGTTTCACACATAATCCCTATCAGTATCTTGTACATACATTTTTTTTGTGCCCACCCCCCATATGTGGAAATGTGAGCAAGAGCCTCTGTGAAAAAATGTCTACAGAATAAGGAAGCCCTGCTCATTTGCTACTGCAAAAATCTTGTAGACGTTTGGTTACTAGTCACTATGAGAATTTGAAACTTGCTTCCATATTCTGTAGCTTGTATCATATTATATAAGCAAGGCCACATGTGAAATATCCATGCTAGGCATGGCCTTTGAATGTATACACAAATACCTTTCCAGGAGTGGGGTTCAGCCAGGAATAGAAGTGAGAGGATAAATAAGGAGGAACTAAGGAATTATAATGGCCACTAATAAGGCTCACAAACAACTTCTCCAAAATATGTCCTATGGGCCTATTTCTTGGATGTATGACTGCCATAGATATAAGAAAAGTTTCAAATCTATACTCCTAATCCAAACAGCACATGATCCAAAACTAACATCCATCAGAAGATTTCATAATAGCTGTTTTTTTTTTTTAAGTTTTTGTTTTTTTAAGTTGGTTTTTTGGGGGGAGGGATTGTGCCTTACATAACCCCTTTTCTTCCACAGCTTGGGAGAACAAAATTAGCAATTATTTGCTTCATTTTCATAATGTGCAGAACTGATCTAGTCTTGGTTCCAAAGGCTGTTGCATTAGCTGCCATTTTGGCTTTTTCAGTAGTAGTGTGGTCATGAAAGAGGCTCCAATAGATAAGGTGAAATGTACTACAATTGGCACTGCTCTAAAATCTCTCAAATTGTACTTTTCCTCAGTCTCTATGATTTCTGTGCTCTAACGATTAAAAAACTAAGAGCAATTGTAACACTGGAGGGATTACGGTGCAAGTAAATTAAATACACACATTCACCCTGTCCCATCCTCCAAGATAATGCAGTGCAGCTCCAGTAAAAAAAAAGTTTCCCCTCCAGAGGAATAAAGCTGTATAGAATGGTAGTATCAGCCCTGTGAGTCATATAGGGGGGAAAAGATGCTATGGATCATTCATAAGCCTTAAGTACAGCCAACTTGTCTGAGAAATATATGTTCTTGTCTCAGCAATAAAACCATTTGGGAAAGTGCAAGACCCACCTTTTCTTCCATCTTCTTTTTATCTTCATTGGCTTTGTTTGCCATTTGTTTGAGAAACTCACTGAGTTGTAGCTCCTTACTCTGCACTGCTGCAAGCTTTCGTTCCAGCTCGTCCCTTTCACAATGGGCCACAGATCTCTCTGCAAATTGAGACTGCATCGCTGTGCTCTCATACTGAGGCTGCTTTGAAGAAGGAAAGGAGGGAAAGGGAACAGATGAGAAGATGCTGTTCTAAACCTTTCACCTGGATCAGAGTGGCCAACTGTGAAGAGTGAATGCTGTTTTAAGTAATGAACATACAGAAGTGGACAACAAAGAACCTATTGTTTGTAATATTGAGCTATAGCACACATCCAGTTTCCAGCTGATATCCCAGCATATTATTTGTATTTTGTGGTATTTTATGTTTTGTTGTACTTGCATATTTTGTTGTACCATGCACTGATATTTTATGTAGGGGACAGGGTCTATAAGTAGTTTTATAAATAAAAAAATATGCATCTGAGCATGAAACAAAAACAAAAATGAGTTTGGCAATTCATTTTTATGGAATTCAACATGTACAACAAACCATGTCAGGTCAACTCCCTCCCACCTTTAGTCCTCCCCTCCAAACACAGGGAAAGACGTTTCACAAAACTTAACCTTATGGGGGAAATTGTCATAGTCGCTTTCTCAAACCATTTATCTGCTCTCAACATTTTATAGACTGTAGTGCTCAGGCCTAATCTAGACAAAAAGGTTATCCAATGGCAAAATTGTTCATCAAGAATAAAACCTCTAACCTACATTCTGAAATAGTACAGCTGCTCAGATTCTTTCATGATGCAACACAAATAATTATTTCATTAATACGTATCTCTTCACTTTTGTATCTGAGGTGTTTTAAATTCCAAGCTTACAAATTGTAACGAGATACTAGTTTTGATATGCAATACGGTTATGTATTTAACCATAATTTGATTTGTCTGGAAGGCAAAACTTTTTTTGCATTTCTCCAAATGTAATACAAGTTACTATGAGATGAGTCTGGGCTTGCCTTTCTTAATAACAGATGTGTGCAGACTATCCTGATGATTTAAAAATAATAATTCATACCTGGAAACTACTCATGTAAGGGTCTTCACAATTCACAATATGCCCGAGCCTTGCTTGCTGAGCTCGGAGTTCATTCTCCCTTATTTTCTGATATAAAAGGTTAATTTGCTGGTTCTGCCTGTAATTCATAAGAGAAAGAACAGAAACAAAGAAAGAACGCATGAAACTTGAATCATGCTTCCCAGTATTTCCATTTTCACCCTCTTGTCGATACATCTCAAAGTTGTTCCACAACTTTGTATTAACTATGGAAGTGAAACTGCCATGAGCAGATCAACATTCTGGTATGAGTACATTAGCTCTAGTGTGGCTATAGAAGATTCCTGCCTGTGGGGACCTCCTGATTCCCTTCAGTGCATTTGGCAGCTCTTTGTGAACTGAAGCAGATCACTTGCTGCTCCTCCTAAGGTGAATGGAGGCCTGCTATGCCTTCACAGTACTATCAGAACTCTAAATTGAAAACTTGGGACTATATGTCACTTTTGTTAAAATATGATGGGCTGTATACAATCGGTGTCCATATGCCAATAGAAAACTGTTTGATTCAGTGAAGGCTTCAACCATCCCCTGTAATATGCAATGGCTCAATATACCTGACTATTCCATTTTGTTATAGGTGAATTCAATGCAATATTTGCATAACCAGCTGTTACTTGCACATATTAACTTAACTATACTAAAAGTTGCTTGCAAAAAAATAGAACAAAAATGTTTCATTTATTTCTTATGCAATTATATTTCACAGTATTAATTCTCACAGTAAATCTAACATGAGCTTTAAAAAGTTGTCAAAGTATTCAGAAAGGATGCCAAAATGAACTGCAAAAACATTCCCTACCATACATATAATCCTATAAATCTCTGGAGTTATCTGACAATAAAAGGCCTTGTGCCACGTACATTTCGTTGCTGATAATGTTGTATGGTTGCTTTAATCCTTTGTTACTCCAACAGCTGTTGCTATTAATCCACTGTATAACCACACAATGATAGGGCTCTGCTTTTAAAAAAAGATAGCATGGTGATCTCACAAGCCTAGTCAGAGTGCAGCAATGGAAACTATATACTCGGCTGTCTGCCAGTCTGCAGGTAATTCTAACATTTTCCAATACATTCCAGATAGTAAGACCTCAAGTCTCTGCTATGTAGTGATCTGAGTCTACATACAAGAGTGGAATCCTTATTCTGCAACATTCAAAACAATTATTTTTCTCTCTCCAACATTTGCGGTATTTCCCCTCTCTTTTTGTCTTACATTCTTCCAATTATCAGCCTCTATTCTTCCATCCTAATGGTACCTCCAGTTTTCCACCTCTTCATTTGATCATTCTCCCATTTAACCCTCCATACCCCTTATAGAGTAGAAACTACTTCTTACACAAACCATATTTTTTGAATTATATGCTATATTGAACTCATATGCTCCATAGATGGGAAGTCTTCTCTAAATAGTTGTTAACAACAGCATGGGTGCAATAATGAACTTTCGAAATGCTTGGTTGGGTATCGCTGGTCTGAATGTTTACTGGGTCATTTGATTCTCTTTCCTTCAGACATGTGTGTAAGGTAGCAACAACCAATCTCTGTAACTATTAAACTAAAAACAGTTAGCTTTTGTGCCCCATAATATAGTCTCATCACCAAAAATTATACTTGATTCCTGCCAATAGTATCCACACTTTGAGTAATATTTGTATCTGACGAAGTTGCAGACTTAATGAAACCAATGAGCCTTAAAAGATAAAGGTAAAGGGACCCCTGACCATTAGGTCCAGTCGTGGCCGACTCGGGGGTTGCGGAGTTCATCTCGCTTTATTGGCCGAGGGAGCCGGCGTACAGCTTCCAGGTCATGTGGCCAGCATGACTAAGCAGCTTCTGGCAAACCACAGCAGCGCACGGAAACGCCGTTAGCCTTCCCGCCGGAGCGGTACCTATTTATTTACTTGCACTTTGACGTGCTTTCGAACTGCTAGGTTGGCAGGAGCAGGGACCGAGCAATGGGAGCTCACCCCGTCGCAGGGATTTGAACCGCCAATCTTCTGATCAGCAAGCCCTAGGCTGTGTGGTTTAATCCACAGCACCACCTGCGTCCCTTCAATGAGCCTTAAGACCATGAATTGCAGTGGATCTGTTCTGAGTATGACTTAGATGCAGTCCTTTGCATCCAAATGCAAAGGATTATACTTTTAAGTCAAGAAACATTTTTATAGTGTAAATAACAAGCCAAACTGAGAGGAAGAATTGCCCTTTTAGAAAATTAGTAATGATAGATAAATATATAGTTCTGTATTGAATCCATGTTTAATATTGTACTCTATATTAAAAATTTTAAATTGTAAGTTGTTTCAAGACTTTTCTGAACTTTTACTTTTACTGAACGAGTGAGCTGACAATATGTATTGTCATTGTGGTGTGTATTCTGTCCTCTTGAAAAACTATCTTTCTTTTTCTTATCTGTATGAAAATTGACACTGAAAAATTAAACATTTAAAAATATTTAAATTGTAAAACCATTTGTCACTTTGCCCTATCTTTTTACCTATTCCTGTTTTAGTAACCCACAGCATGGGATTTACTTTAACTTTTACATATTCTTTGTAAACCACTTACCAGTTTTATGTAAAATTAAGTGGTATACAAATTCTGCTAAATAAATAAAACACAGTACAATAAGCTTCAAAGGGACTCAGATTTTGTGAGACAAAGCAGTCACTCAGAAAAGATCCCCATTTTTTAATTTGCTTTAGATATGCTTTAGATAACACTGTTCAAATGTTAGTGTAAGAACTAACATTCCCTCCGTATTCATAAACCCAAAAACTAAACAATTAAACATATGTTCAGTTCCTGTTTAGCTTCATTACCATTTTTAGACTTTCCAGTTTAGTTTCAGCTCAGACACAAACATTTTTTTAAAAAATGGTTCAGTAAAAGTTCAACCGTTTTGAATCTAATTTTGAGTCAGTTCAGAAACATTTTATATAGACTTATTAATGTAGAACTTTTACAACTGCAGTGTAACTCCTGAAAAATAAATGCATGATAAAAGAAAGCATGTTTATACATGCAGTTTGCATGCACTAATGCACTATCTTCAAGAACTCAGCAAGTCATATTTGACAGCTGTATGATAAGAATTAATTTTAGCCCCCACATAGTCTTTGTACATCAACTAGCACAGCAGGAACAGAAAACATAATTTTAGTTCATTTCAGGTATTTCAAGTAGATTGTCAAAAGTATTTCTTCACATAGCGTATAACAATCCTAAATATGGTGACGGCCATGACCTTACATGGCTTTTAAGGATACAGTTGGGACACCACAACAAAATGTTGCAGTGCATACCTGCTTTGCATGTGCTACTTGAGCCTGAGACGGCTGAAAAAAACAAACAAAAATAAGCAATGTGTGTTTTATTTCATTTGCAAAATGCATCTGTGTGTGTGTGTGTGTGTGTGCGCGCTCGCGCGCATATATATATATATAAAAGATACCTGCTTCTGAACAATTTTGCTGCTATCTGACCTGCAATTTAAATCAGACTTACTTCTGGGTAGGCATGTACAGAATTAAGTTATACCCAGCACAAGGTTCTAATCCTTGTAATGAAACAGTATTTTGTTCACGAGACCCCAAACCCCAAAAGTATCCATTTCAATGGTCAGGAAATTAGTTATTAGTTAACCACAGTTCTAATAGTGGCACTAAGCCAAAGATTCAGCAGCTGTTTCAGGATTTCAAACATCATTATGCCCTGTGGAATGAGATCTCTTCCCTCAAATCCTAAGCTTTGTATTTACCTTCCCTTAAAAGCCCTTTGAGTGTCCCTAAGCTGTTTAGAAAAGAACGTAGCAATTGTTGATGAGTGTGCTATTATTTTCAGAGAGTGATGTCATACGTTTAGCATTTGGCATTTATTCACACTACCATTCTAGGCAATCCTTGCCAAACCGACACTGCCAGCCAGCACGAGCGTTGGAAATGCATAGCATGCAATGGCCAATCAAGGTCAGAACAATCCCAAGTGTTGCAAGACAATAGTTGTAATGTGTGTATGCTTTCAATAGAGTGAAGCAGCAAATATACTACTTAAAACCATACAAGAATCCATTGCTCCCTCTAGTGTTAAAAATGAAGTCATGTGGTATTCAATATTTTTTAACTAATCAAAAGAAGTCATGTACAGTGGTGCCTCGCAAGACGAAAAGAATCCGTTCCGCGAGTCTCTTCGTCTTGCGGGTTTTTTCGTCTTGCGAAGCAAGCCCATTAGCGGATTAGTGCTACAGTATTAGCGGCTTAGCGGGCTTAGTGGATCAGCTGATAAGAGGCTTAAGAATAAGCTGATAAGCGGCTTAACGATCAGCTGATAAGCGGCTTAACGATCAGCTGATAAGCGGCTTAACGATCAGCTGATAAGCGGCTTAGCATCAGCTGTTAAGCGGCTTAGCCATCAGCTGATAAGCGGTTTAGCGGCTTGGGAAAAAGGGGGGGGGAAACCCCGCAGGAACTCGCAAGACATTTTCGTCTTGCGAAGCAAGCACATAGGAAATTCGTTTTGCGAAGCACCTCCAAAACGGAAAACCCTTTCGTCTAGCGGGTTTTCCGTCTTGCGAGGCATTCGTCTTGCGGGGCACCACTGTACAGGAAAATGAAACAAAACAAGAAATAACCCTTCTTTAGCTTAGACAGAAGGGAGTAAAATGCTTACACATGTGTTAAATTCTGTTTTGTTTTGTTTTGTTTTGTTTCTTTCTTTCTTGATGCATTATAAAAACTCTAACTAGACTACTCCTAAAATAAAACGTAGTATTAATGTGAGCTCCATATTCTTAAAGGAGCTCACTCGTCCATCAAAGAGTCATTAACCTCTCTCTCTTTCACTGGACCAAAACACATGACCAGACCGAAGTGTTAAGAATTTTATTTTATTTTACTGACAGAATTCTTATACCACCCACTAATTGTTAATTCTCTGAGTAATGCATATGCTCAATTGCCACTCAATCTTACCCATTTTGGCAGTTTCTGGGGTAATCATATTCCTTTACTATGTGACTAACTCTTTATAGTTTCCATATTCTCAGCATGCTAATCAAGCAGTATTAACGTGTGCTTCTTCTTTTTGCATTTTTGTTGAGGCAAATGAGAAGGGGCTGGGGACCCCTATGCAAGCTCATAGCACTTCTGATCACACTTATTGTAGCTTGTCACATTACAATGAGTGCTATACAGGGCCACCACCCCCTCCCAAGGGACCATGAGGGGTTACAAAGGAAAAGGGACCCATTCCACTATAACATCCAAGTATAATTTGCAACTTGTTTGGCATCAGTATCAAACATTTCTTACACAAATTAAGTTAAAAAGTCCACAAGGAGGTTAGTGAGCCTTTGTAAACAACGCTGTGCAATAGGCCTCATCCTATGACTTTAGCAATAGAAGTACACACAAAAATGGGAACTACCAAATGAAAAAAACTTTGAATTTGTTTCTGTTACCTAGAAAGGGCTCTCATGACATCTGTGAAAACCTTGATGAGGTTAGGATCTGTTAAAGATGGGACTGCCATTAATTTTGAAAGCACAAATTGCAAGGATACCATATTCATGTCAAATATGCTAGATCAATCCTCTAGATCAGTGGTTTTCAATCAGTGTGCCGTTGCATCATGGGGTACCTTGAATGATGGTTAGGGGTGCAGCAGGCAATACTGGCCTCTGTCCCTCCTTCCTTCCCTCCCTCCTCTCACGTCTCTACCTCCCCAAGGCTTGCACAGCTGTTTACTGCAGCAGCCCTGGCTATAAGCTCTCTTTGGGGCGAGGGTGGTGGAGCGGGGGCAGCTCAGAGATCAGAGGCGGCAGCAGCAGCTTCCTGGAGGACTCCCAAGGAGAGTGGAGAGGAGGCTGAGCATTCGAAAGAGGTTGAGAGGCTGCCAGCTCTGCAGGCAAGGGGTAACATAACTGGGCCCCTGAGCCCCCAGGGGTGCCGCAGAAAGAATGTAGTTGGTCAAGGGAGCTGTGGACTCAAAAAGGTTGAAAATCTCTGCTTTAGATACATCAACTCTGCTGAGAGCCATAGAGCTAGAGAAGAATATTAAACAGGAAATGCTGTCAATATATCAAGATTTGATTACTTAGATTTGATTACTTAGAAAATTAGAGGCTCTTGTATGGTACTGTATGGTATTCACAGTTACTATATGGGGTTCCATGCACCTGAATGCAATACACACTATGTAACTGATTCATAATGTAAAAGATTTGAGACTCATTCCTAATTTTGCATCCTGCTCACACTGAAATCTGTAAACTCTAGCATGGGTGCACCTGTTAACTCTGTTTTGTCTGTTAGATTCCCAATTAAGCAATACTCCTGAGACAAATACAACGGTTTCATCAATTCTCCGTGACTCAAGAATGCCATGAATCAATTGTGTGCTGAATTTTCTTTTGCCAAGAGGGAATAGTGTTTCTCTTTCTCAACACTATTCATTATTTATGAACTTCCATCAAGTTTCCTTCCCAAATTGTTCTTTTGTTATAATTAAAAGTCCACAAACATTTCAGCTTTCCCTCATATGCTTTCCCTGTCCCTTTCTCTACCATGTCTAGCTCTATGATATCTTTTTTGAAGTGTGATACCCAGAAGTTCTATATCTTAATGCTTTGTATATGAAAGATCCCAGAGCCAATCCCTGGTATCTCAGTCAAACAAGACTGGCAGCAGTGCTTGGGAAAAGCAACCTTGGAGAACAGTCAGAGGCAAGACGAACCAACCGTCTCACAATAAAAGGCAGCTTTATAATTCCAGAACTATACCTGGTACCACTGATTAACATGATGATACCTGATTTTTTTTCAATCCTTCTCCTGGTCATTTCTACTGTTCAGCTATTTATGACATTGGATGTGAAACCCTTGTACTCATCTTTCATGTTTGTTTGGGGGGGGGGCATAATCATTTTTGGAAATCAGTCTCTGGGACACTCAACCAATTTACAAGGCAACCTCCAAGCAACTGGAGGTAAGATAGAGTTTACTCACCGATCAATCACAATCTCTTTTTGCCTTAGCAATCCTTCTTTGATTTTCATCAGGGATTCCCAATTGTTGAAATCCTGAAAGCTTGCAGCTGGGTAACTCTGATGAGATGATCCACTCAGAACCTGGGAAGAAATGCGCAAAAGAATATTGTCAAAGAGCAGAAAAACAACACTTACTCACCCATTTATACATTTAAAAGTGCTTAGTTGAGAGAAATCTATGTTTAGAAAGCCTATTGGAAAGCGGTCCCTCCTTTGGTCTTCCTAGATGAAACAGAAACCTGGCAAACAGTAGTTTTGCCGTTTATAAAGTCTTCATCTGCAACATTTCCTTGCTTTGTTCTTTGATGTAAGTGAAAGCTAACTGAAGTCTCACATTGGCTTCTTTTTGTGTGATTTTTCACTGGTTTATTATCTGAGGGCACAAATAAAGCATCTTGCCTCATATCAGCTATGCCATTGACAGTCTGTGCTGCTTAGTAGGAGTCAGTGAAAGCAGATCTTGTAGTATAATGCTGTGGTGAGGTATAGTGTAAATGCACCAACAGGTCTGCCGGAATGACTCTGTGCATCCCTCCTCGTAAGCAGCCACAACCCAGCTGCCAGGTGGTCAGGTAAGCACCTCCACTCCACCCTACGATCAGCTGCTGCATTATAGACACCATTAAACTAATGGCCTCATTCTTCAACTTTACTTTTATGGTGAGAGTGATTAAAAAAGTAAATCTTGATACTTGGTGAGGACATGAAGTTGCTATTTTTAGTTGCTATCTATTTCAAAAGAATACGGTTATGCAAAAAAGTGGCCTGTAAATTGGAATTACACCACAATCCTTATTCATACAGGTTTAACTATATACAAGTATCACTTCCTTATCAGTAACTAGACAAGCCGCCACATGTTAAAAGTCAATTCCAAACCCTTATAAAACATATTAGTGGGAATTTTTGCTTTCAATCCAATAGGTACGTATGCTTGGAAGAAATACCACCCAGGAACAAAAGGAATGGCTTTAGGATATTAAGGGATTCAGTGAGTTTTAGATTAGTTTCTGTCCTAGGGTGAATAAAACAATATGGTTTTCTTTTAGCATATAAATGGGTATCTATTGCTTCTCATAAAATCAACTGATGGACTGCAAGAGTTCAAAAAACCCAAGATAAAATACTATTACGAATATGTAAACATGTAGAAGTTTGCAGGGAGAGACAAGAACCCAAGAAGAAAGCAGCTGGATCAGACCAATGGGCCATCTAGTTCCACATTCTGGGTGGGATTCATCTAAGGAGCCCCATCAGTGGAAGCCCTGCTTGACTTCTGCTTGCCAGTGGGGCTTTCCTCCCTCTCCCCTCAATTGGATCTAGCAGAGTTGGGAGAATCCCCAGAACAGCATAGAAAGGGGGAGGAGAGAGGGGATTGTTCCATCTGGCAAGCTGAAATGCTTGTCCAGACAGAACATTCGTACTAATGCAACACTGAATTCACCACCTGTACTTGTGTTGTTTTTAAAGAAACTTTAGTGTTCAGACGTAATTGTTTTTGCTCCTTGTTCCAAAGCACACACTTGATTTTTCCACTACTTACATCCAACTCTTCCACCCCTAGTGCTATAAATATACTTCCCTTGATACAGCCCAGAACAACAAAGGCACTCTTGATTCATATAGAACACATGGTGTTGAATACACACAGCAGGTTCCTAAGCAGATTAAATTCTATGTTACTATGTTACTGAAAGACAAAAGTAACTGGTATTCTTAAATATTGATGTTAGAATTCTAAAGGATCCAATCAACTCTTTATTTATTTTTAATTGTGAAGAATCCCTAAAAAGACAACTGTTCAATTCTAAAAGTAAGCTCTTTGAGGATTATAGCTGAACTGCTTTTTGAGTTTAGTATGACACAAAAAAGCACAATAGAAGGTTTTTAAAAACATAACATAAAATTACTCAAATCAGAACACTTGAAATATATGAAATTTCAAGTATTACTCTATATACAGGTGAGGCTTTGATATCCACCTGTGTCTTCAGCTTTGGTTTCCACATTTTAACCATGAAAGCGCACCATAGACAATCCAGAATATAACAAAGATAGCGAAGTATTTGGAACATACAGTATGCATAGTAAATGGGTGAAGGACAGAGCAATTGCCCTAGGAAAAGAAAAGTTAAAGAGATCATGAGAACCATTTTCAAGTATTGCCTTGCTCTGATAGCAACAAGCTGTTTCCACTGAAACCACTAAAATGGAGATGGAAAGCTGTTTTAGCAGTGGTTTCAATGGAAGCTGCCTGAAGCTATTGAAGAAGTTGCCCTCTCCTGTGGAGGAGGGGAAGCGGGGGGAGGGAGTGTGTCTTGCTCCAGCAAAGGAACAACCAGGAGCTCACTTTCAGCTCCCAATTATCCTCTTGTGGCAATGTTGATACCTGCCCCACACTGGACAGCACCTATAACATCAGCTATGGGGCGGGTGAGCATCTTTAGAGGAAATGGCCTGGTGGTCCAAGTCTGGCCTGCAGGCAAGATGTTCCACACCCTTGATATAAAGGCATTCCAATTATTGAAAGAATAGCTTTAAAATAGCAAGCAGTGGTCTCATATTACATCAACACAGATTTAGGTTGGCAAACAGTGCAAGGTCCCTAAAAGAATGGTGAATTTAAATGAAGCCTTCCACTGCTGGGGACTGAAATAGGTTACACAAAATTATTTCAGTTTCTGATCCTATTGCCCTTTATATTATATTAGAGATCAATGAAATAGCGCATACTGGATGCATACACCTTTCTTTTAGGTTCCACAGATTGTGCTTTTGCTCAGTGGTGAAGCCTGTGTGCTATTACACCCCCCCCCCCGCGCGCTTTTCCCCCTAAGGCCACTTCCAGACAGCAGCTCTTTCACCACCAGCATCCTAGTGAGGGCTTTGAAGCAACAGTGCTATGTTTTGTAGTATCATCATTGTGCCATCTACATGGATCTATGAGCCTACCTTTGACTTTCCAAGGGCACATGAACAGATTATGTTCACATGCCTCTCACTAAAGCTCTCCAGCTGATAAAAGAAGCAACCTTCTGGAAAATCGCTAAGTTCCATGCTGCCCATTTTGTGTATTAGATTTTGCACTTGGGAACTGATTTCTCAATACTAAACATATGTGTATTCAATTAACAAAAAACCTTTTAGTTCAACATGCTGTGTTAAGGGCTTCCCATGTTCATGCAAGTTCCAAAATACAAGGAAATTACAGCTGTTATGACCACACCCTGGAACACTACTGGAATGCTGGAAGCTACCATTCCATGTTACAAATACCCAACTAGCAGCCAATATCACTCATGCAGAATGAAAGACCAGTCTTTGTCTCTATATAATGATAGAGAATTTGACAAACACAACTGGCTATTTTAAGAGAAATGCAGAAAGCTAAATTAAACACTAGCGGAGTGTTTCCATCATGGGCTTCTAAATGACACAATTTTAGTGTAAATTTGTCCACTGATTCCACAAACTGATGGAACACTAAATAGCTAATAGAGGCACTTGCACCTTCATTTTTGTTCAGTGTTACATAGTTACCCATTCTGCTTCTACTTTCCAGGTTAAGCAGTTTTCCAAGAAATGCCCCCCGCCCTTCAGAAGAAGAGTCACTGTAATCCTAGCTAAACTACGAGAGGAAAAAAATACTATTTTTATCTCATTTGTGATTTATCTAATTCATCTTCTTTTATAACACCTCCTGGAGCTAGTACACTTCAGTGACAGAAGTGTCTCCAGCGGGGTGACTCATACCACATACCTATGGACCAGCTGAAAAACCTAACACATAATGTTAAAACAAATTGAAAAAAGAAAACAATTCCTTTTAAGCCCTGCACCAAAGTCAGTAACACATTTGCCAGAAAGCCTTCCACTTATATTCTGGCCAATATTCTGGACAACACTTCTAGGTGGCACTTCAGATGACGTTCAGAGCAAGTGTGTCTGGAATTTTCCAGAGATAACAGAAGGTCTGTCCTAAGTATAGAAGCACTTGTTTTAATAAGTGTTCATATTATCTTCCCATTACATTCGAATTCTCTAGTGATCTTTACAAACTATCACCTTCTTTGAAATGTGTTTAGCATGTTATAAAGGAAAACATCACGATCAAGGGATAGTAAACAAGAATGTATACTAATACTAATATTAGTAGTGATATAATAATCATCGGGTGTTAGCGCTACTGTTAAATCAAAGATCAAGAAATGTCAACTGTTTTGGTTGACTGAAAACAAAAGAAATCTTTGGGTTGCCTGTGGCCTACATACATACAACATACAAATACACTTTAACGACAGCTCTTCTGTCAATCTTCTATAAGAAGTAATGTGAATGTATATGCCAGCAACATTTTAATATGTGCTCATGTGTAACGCAGTGCCAAAGTACAATGGAGGGCTTTCCAAGTGTTGCATGCACATATTTTAAAAAATGACCTTAATAAAGATTCAGACTCCTTCAGATTTAGAAGTTACTTGTTGGCATCTGTCTTAGGAGACAATGGAAGAGTGCACCTTTCGAGGGTAAAGTCAAAGCACTGGAGTTTTACAGCACCAGCTGTGGCTGTAGAGATATGGGAGTAACATGTTTTATTGCAGGTGGGGTGGATGAAGGCATCCAATTTTGCTGCAGCAGATGCACCATGGTGATTCTTCCCAGTAATCATTCCTCTGGTCACTGCTGTGGATGCACAACCTGACTGTCACCAGGCACTGCGATAGTCTGCAGAGGATTCCCATAAGGCAGGGTTGATGTCAGCAGCATTCATGTCACATTTGCAGTTATCTTTGTGATGCAGACTTGGGTCTGGCAACAGGCCTAGTGCCTGAAGCCATCCTTCTGTAGAACATGTCCTTGGAGATCTTGCCAGCTTCCATTCTGTGGATATGACCAAGCCAATGTAAATGTCGCTAAGGCATAAGGGCGAACATGCTGGGAATATGGGCTTGGGAGAAGACATCTTTGTCTGAGACTCTGTCCTGTCATGTGATGCCCAAAATCTTCCTAACACAGCACATATGGAAGGCATTGAGGAGTCGCTCCTGGAGGTTGTAAATTGCCCAGGACTCACTTTCATAAAGCAGAGTGCTCAACACACAAGCCTGGTAGACCAGATATTGGTATTGGATGTTAGCATCACACTCTTCCATACCTTTATGGAGAGGCAAGTCATTGCAATAGCTGCCTTGCCAATACCCTTGTCCAGCTTGGCATTGATGAAAAGGTTGCTGGTATTGGTGGAGTCCAGTTTGACAAAATTGTCTACCACCTCAAGCAAAATAATAATAATGTTATTATTTGTACCCCACCCATCTGACTGGGTTGCCCCAGCCACTCTGGGTAGCATGTGGTCACCAGTGCTGATGAGGTCAAAGGCCTTCATCAGATCTATGAAGGTGGTGCCCAAGGAGTGTCTCTGCTCTTAGCATTTCTCCTGCAGCCAGTGCAGTGAGAAAATCAGATCAACTGTTGACCTCTGAGCTCTAAACCCACATTGTGACAATACACCCTTTAGTGAATAGCTGTAATCTGTTGAGATTTACACAGGCGAAAGCTTGCCCCACAGTACTCAGCAGGGAGATTTCATGATAGCTGATACAATAATGGTGGGTCACAATTGTTCTTGTAGAGGTTTGCAATGCTGGAGTCACACGTGTCCTTGTGGTGCAGATCCTTGTTCCCAACAATGCAAGATGTGGCCATGGAGTTGTGTCATGAGGAAGGAACTGAAGCTGGCTTTCAGCCCTTTTGTTGGGATTCTGTCCTGTCCTGGGGCTTCACCACATGCCTGAGAGTTGATGGCATTCTTCAGCTCATTAATGGAGGGAGGGATATCCAGCACTTCCAAGAGAAGGGGAAAGCCTAGATGCTGTCAAATGCAGTTACTTAGAGAGCAGGATTCTATTATCTAGCCAAAGTATGAAAAGGATCCCCCCAAAAAAACAAAAAAAACCCCATGTCTGCCATAAATTCAACAACAACAAAGAATCAAATAAAATGCAGCATTTTCTTGGATAGACAGGAAAAACATAATGCAGTCTTGATTACAGATTAGGCATGTGGAGCACTATGACAATCAGATGAAGTGTTCCTTCAGGAACGCAGCAGGACTGGTAAGGAGCAAATGCACAAGAGGAAGGAGGACCCACCTGCTACCAATGTGACTATTACCATCCGGAAAAGCAATCAACTTCTCAGGCTCTGTAACCGTTGTAATTGCAAGAAGGCCATGAAGAAAACGGAAAAATTGTCAAGTAATTTATTGTGGGGAATAAGTGAAAGGGCTTAACGATTTGGCTCTGTTCCAAAAAAACTAACCTCTACCACTTGACACCATGAAGGGTGCTTGATAGGACACTTGACTTTTAAAAGTCAGCAGCTTGATAAAGGCCATCTGAGGAAAACCTGTGTCTACCATCTTTACAGGAATTCGAAGGGCTGCCTTGCGTGAGTAGAAGTTGTGCTCGTGAATGAAAATCCATGAAAATATAACAGTGAGCATGAGAGAACATGTAACTAGTTCAAAGACCCTTAAATGGCCAGTGGCTGTGTCATCCACAGGTTTTCTAAAATGGGATGCCTGTAGAGTCTCTCATTTTACATGTGTGCATGTTTGTAGATATGGATGGGAACTCATTAAAGTGCACTCCTCATTTAAATGTGTGAGAAGCAGTTATGGTCTAGATTAGTGGTGGTGAACTGTGACTTCCAGGTGTTGCTAGATTCCAACTCCACCAGCTCCAGCAGGCCTGTGTTAAGTATGATGTGATTTGTTGGAGGGCTATGTGTTGGCCATCCCTGGTTTATATAGATGTTTCTTATAATCA